>NC_139779.1:9001908-11734320 GCF_965231275.1 Zosterops lateralis | reverse complement strand
AAGTGAAAAGAAGCCTGTCCGGAGCCCGTGGTAGCTCCAGCTGCTTTGGAACACATTCTGCCACACTTGCTCTTTCTGCATGTCTCTAGCAGCCAGAAAGCGCTGTAAAGCGCTCTTTTCTCGAGAAAAGCAACACTCTGGGAAACCTCTGTAACTTTGCTTGCAGCAGCACCTTGGTGTGTTTTCTGTGTTCTCCAAGTGAAAATAAGCCTGTCCGGAGCCCGTGGTAGCTCCAGCTGCTTTGGAACACATTCTGCCACACTTGCTCTTTCTGCATGTCTCTAGCAGCCAGAAAGCGCTGTAAAGCGCTCTTTTCTCGAGAAAAGCAACACTCAGGGGGACTTCTGTAACTTTGCTTGCAGCAGCACCTTGGTGTGTTTTCTGTGTTCTCCAAGTGAAAATAAGCCTGTCCGGAGCCCGTGGTAGCTCCAGCTGCTTTGGAACACATTCTGCCACACTTGCTCTTTCTGCATGTCTCTAGCAGCCAGAAAGCGCTGTAAAGCGCTCTTTTCTCGAGAAAAGCAACACTCTGGGAAACCTCTGTAACTTTGCTTGCAGCAGCACCTTGGTGTGTTTTCTGTGTTCTCCAAGTGAAAATAAGCCTGTCCGGAGCCCGTGGTAGCTCCAGCTGCTTTGGAACACATTCTGCCACACTTGCTCTTTCTGCGTGTCTCTAGCAGCCAGAAAGCGCTGTAAAGTGCTCTTTTCTCGAGAAAAGCAACACTCTGGGAAACCTCTGTAACTTTGCTTGCAGCAGCACCTTGGTGTGTTTTCTGTGTTCTCCAAGTGAAAATAAGCCTGTCCGGAGCCCGTGGTAGCTCCAGCTGCTTTGGAACACATTCTGCCACACTTGCTCTTTCTGCATGTCTCTAGCAGCCAGAAAGCGCTGTAAAGCGCTCTTTTCTCGAGAAAAGCAACACTCAGGGGGACTTCTGCAACTTTGCTTGCAGCAGCACCTTGGTGTGTTTTCTGTGTTCTCCAAGTGAAAATAAGCCAGTCCGGAGCCCGTGGTAGCTCCAGCTGCTTTGGAACACATTCTGCCACACTTGCTCTTTCTGCATGTCTCTAGCAGCCAGAAAGCGCTGTAAAGCGCTCTTTTCTCGAGAAAAGCAACACTCAGGGGGACTTGTGTAACTTTGCTTGCAGCAGCACCTTGGTGTGTTTTCTGTGTTCTCCAAGTGAAAATAAGCCTGTCCGGAGCCCGTGGTAGCTCCAGCTGCTTTGGAACACATTCTGCCACACTTGCTCTTTCTGCATGTCTCTAGCAGCCAGAAAGCGCTGTAAAGCGCTCTTTTCTCGAGAAAAGCAACACTCTGGGAAACCTCTGTAACTTTGCTTGCAGCAGCACCTTGGTGTGTTTTCTGTGTTCTCCAAGTGAAAATAAGACTGTCCGGAGCCCGTGGTAGCTCCAGCTGCTTTGGAACACATTCTGCCACACTTGCTCTTTCTGCGTGTCTCTAGCAGCCAGAAAGCGCTGTAAAGCGCTCTTTTCTCGAGAAAAGCAACACTCTGGGAAACCTCTGTAACTTTGCTTGCAGCAGCACCTTGGTGTGTTTTCTGTGTTCTCCAAGTGAAAATAAGCCTGTCCGGAGCCCGTGGTAGCTCCAGCTGCTTTGGAACACATTCTGCCACACTTGCTCTTTCTGCATGTCTCTAGCAGCCAGAAAGCGCTGTAAAGCGCTCTTTTCTCGAGAAAAGCAACACTCAGGGGGACTTCTGTAACTTTGCTTGCAGCAGCACCTTGGTGTGTTTTCTGTGTTCTCCAAGTGAAAATAAGCCTGTCCGGAGCCCGTGGTAGCTCCAGCTGCTTTGGAACACATTCTGCCACACTTGCTCTTTCTGCATGTCTCTAGCAGCCAGAAAGCGCTGTAAAGTGCTCTTTTCTCGAGAAAAGCAACACTCAGGGGGACTTCTGTAACTTTGCTTGCAGCAGCACCTTGGTGTGTTTTCTGTGTTCTCCAAGTGAAAATAAGCCTGTCCGGAGCCCGTGGTAGCTCCAGCTGCTTTGGAACACATTCTGCCACACTTGCTCTTTCTGCGTGTCTCTAGCAGCCAGAAAGCGCTGTAAAGTGCTCTTTTCTCGAGAAAAGCAACACTCTGGGAAACCTCTGTAACTTTGCTTGCAGCAGCACCTTGGTGTGTTTTCTGTGTTCTCCAAGTGAAAATAAGCCTGTCCGGAGCCCGTGGTAGCTCCAGCTGCTTTGGAACACATTCTGCCACACTTGCTCTTTCTGCATGTCTCTAGCAGCCAGAAAGCGCTGTAAAGCGCTCTTTTCTCGAGAAAAGCAACACTCAGGGGGACTTCTGCAACTTTGCTTGCAGCAGCACCTTGGTGTGTTTTCTGTGTTCTCCAAGTGAAAATAAGCCTGTCCGGAGCCCGTGGTAGCTCCAGCTGCTTTGGAACACATTCTGCCACACTTGCTCTTTCTGCATGTCTCTAGCAGCCAGAAAGCGCTGTAAAGCGCTCTTTTCTCGAGAAAAGCAACACTCAGGGGGACTTGTGTAACTTTGCTTGCAGCAGCACCTTGGTGTGTTTTCTGTGTTCTCCAAGTGAAAATAAGCCTGTCCGGAGCCCGTGGTAGCTCCAGCTGCTTTGGAACACATTCTGCCACACTTGCTCTTTCTGCATGTCTCTAGCAGCCAGAAAGCGCTGTAAAGCGCTCTTTTCTCGAGAAAAGCAACACTCAGGGGGACTTCTGTAACTTTGCTTGCAGCAGCACCTTGGTGTGTTTTCTGTGTTCTCCAAGTGAAAATAAGCCTGTCCGGAGCCCGTGGTAGCTCCAGCTGCTTTGGAACACATTCTGCCACACTTGCTCTTTCTGCATGTCTCTAGCAGCCAGAAAGCGCTGTAAAGCGCTCTTTTCTCGAGAAAAGCAACACTCTGGGAAACCTCTGTAACTTTGCTTGCAGCAGCACCTTGGTGTGTTTTCTGTGTTCTCCAAGTGAAAATAAGACTGTCCGGAGCCCGTGGTAGCTCCAGCTGCTTTGGAACACATTCTGCCACACTTGCTCTTTCTGCGTGTCTCTAGCAGCCAGAAAGCGCTGTAAAGCGCTCTTTTCTCGAGAAAAGCAACACTCTGGGAAACCTCTGTAACTTTGCTTGCAGCAGCACCTTGGTGTGTTTTCTGTGTTCTCCAAGTGAAAATAAGCCTGTCCGGAGCCCGTGGTAGCTCCAGCTGCTTTGGAACACATTCTGCCACACTTGCTCTTTCTGCATGTCTCTAGCAGCCAGAAAGCGCTGTAAAGCGCTCTTTTCTCGAGAAAAGCAACACTCAGGGGGACTTCTGTAACTTTGCTTGCAGCAGCACCTTGGTGTGTTTTCTGTGTTCTCCAAGTGAAAATAAGCCTGTCCGGAGCCCGTGGTAGCTCCAGCTGCTTTGGAACACATTCTGCCACACTTGCTCTTTCTGCATGTCTCTAGCAGCCAGAAAGCGCTGTAAAGTGCTCTTTTCTCGAGAAAAGCAACACTCAGGGGGACTTCTGTAACTTTGCTTGCAGCAGCACCTTGGTGTGTTTTCTGTGTTCTCCAAGTGAAAATAAGCCTGTCCGGAGCCCGTGGTAGCTCCAGCTGCTTTGGAACACATTCTGCCACACTTGCTCTTTCTGCATGTCTCTAGCAGCCAGAAACCAGTTTCTGCTGCATCTCTGCTTCTGTTCCATGTTAGACATAACTGCAGCTGCAAGCTCTTTTTTGCCAAGAAAAGAAACTTTGCGCATAGAGCTTGGGACCTCTCAGGGGGACTTGTGTAACTTTGCTTGCAGCAGCACCTTGGTGTGTTTTCTGTGTTCTCCAAGTGAAAATAAGCCTGTCCTGAGCCCGTGGTAGCTCCAGCTGCTTTGGAACACATTCTGCCACACTTGCTCTTTCTGCATGTCTCTAGCAGCCAGAAAGCGCTGTAAAGTGCTCTTTTCTCGAGAAAAGCAACACTCAGGGGGACTTCTGTAACTTTGCTTGCAGCAGCACCTTGGTGTGTTTTCTGTGTTCTCCAAGTGAAAATAAGCCTGTCCGGAGCCCGTGGTAGCTCCAGCTGCTTTGGAACACATTCTGCCACACTTGCTCTTTCTGCATGTCTCTAGCAGCCAGAAAGCGCTGTAAAGCGCTCTTTTCTCGAGAAAAGCAACACTCTGGGAAACCTCTGTAACTTTGCTTGCAGCAGCACCTTGGTGTGTTTTCTGTGTTCTCCAAGTGAAAATAAGCCTGTCCGGAGCCCGTGGTAGCTCCAGCTGCTTTGGAACACATTCTGCCACACTTGCTCTTTCTGCATGTCTCTAGCAGCCAGAAAGCGCTGTAAAGCGCTCTTTTCTCGAGAAAAGCAACACTCTGGGAAACCTCTGTAACTTTGCTTGCAGCAGCACCTTGGTGTGTTTTCTGTGTTCTCCAAGTGAAAATAAGCCTGTCCGGAGCCCGTGGTAGCTCCAGCTGCTTTGGAACACATTCTGCCACACTTGCTCTTTCTGCATGTCTCTAGCAGCCAGAAAGCACTGTAAAGCGCACTTTTCTCGAGAAAAGCAACACTCTGGGAAACCTCTGTAACTTTGCTTGCAGCAGCACCTTGGTGTGTTTTCTGTGTTCTCCAAGTGAAAATAAGCCTGTCCAGAGCCCGTGGTAGCTCCAGCTGCTTTGGAACACATTCTGCCACACTTGCTCTTTCTGCATGTCTCTAGCAGCCAGAAAGCGCTGTAAAGCGCTCTTTTCTCGAGAAAAGCAACACTCAGGGGGACTTCTGTAACTTTGCTTGCAGCAGCACCTTGGTGTGTTTTCTGTGTTCTCCAAGTGAAAATAAGCCTGTCCGGAGCCCGTGGTAGCTCCAGCTGCTTTGGAACACATTCTGCCACACTTGCTCTTTCTGCATGTCTCTAGCAGCCAGAAAGCGCTGTAAAGCGCTCTTTTCTCGAGAAAAGCAACACTCTGGGAAACCTCTGTAACTTTGCTTGCAGCAGCACCTTGGTGTGTTTTCTGTGTTCTCCAAGTGAAAAGAAGCCTGTCCGGAGCCCGTGGTAGCTCCAGCTGCTTTGGAACACATTCTGCCACACTTGCTCTTTCTGCATGTCTCTAGCAGCCAGAAAGCGCTGTAAAGCGCTCTTTTCTCGAGAAAAGCAACACTCAGGGGGACTTGTGTAACTTTGCTTGCAGCAGCACCTTGGTGTGTTTTCTGTGTTCTCCAAGTGAAAATAAGCCTGTCCTGAGCCCGTGGTAGCTCCAGCTGCTTTGGAACACATTCTGCCACACTTGCTCTTTCTGCATGTCTCTAGCAGCCAGAAAGCGCTGTAAAGTGCTCTTTTCTCGAGAAAAGCAACACTCAGGGGGACTTCTGTAACTTTGCTTGCAGCAGCACCTTGGTGTGTTTTCTGTGTTCTCCAAGTGAAAATAAGCCTGTCCGGAGCCCGTGGTAGCTCCAGCTGCTTTGGAACACATTCTGCCACACTTGCTCTTTCTGCATGTCTCTAGCAGCCAGAAAGCGCTGTAAAGCGCTCTTTTCTCGAGAAAAGCAACACTCTGGGAAACCTCTGTAACTTTGCTTGCAGCAGCACCTTGGTGTGTTTTCTGTGTTCTCCAAGTGAAAATAAGCCTGTCCGGAGCCCGTGGTAGCTCCAGCTGCTTTGGAACACATTCTGCCACACTTGCTCTTTCTGCATGTCTCTAGCAGCCAGAAAGCGCTGTAAAGCGCTCTTTTCTCGAGAAAAGCAACACTCTGGGAAACCTCTGTAACTTTGCTTGCAGCAGCACCTTGGTGTGTTTTCTGTGTTCTCCAAGTGAAAATAAGCCTGTCCGGAGCCCGTGGTAGCTCCAGCTGCTTTGGAACACATTCTGCCACACTTGCTCTTTCTGCATGTCTCTAGCAGCCAGAAAGCACTGTAAAGCGCTCTTTTCTCGAGAAAAGCAACACTCTGGGAAACCTCTGTAACTTTGCTTGCAGCAGCACCTTGGTGTGTTTTCTGTGTTCTCCAAGTGAAAATAAGCCTGTCCGGAGCCCGTGGTAGCTCCAGCTGCTTTGGAACACATTCTGCCACACTTGCTCTTTCTGCATGTCTCTAGCAGCCAGAAAGCGCTGTAAAGCGCTCTTTTCTCGAGAAAAGCAACACTCAGGGGGACTTCTGTAACTTTGCTTGCAGCAGCACCTTGGTGTGTTTTCTGTGTTCTCCAAGTGAAAATAAGCCTGTCCGGAGCCCGTGGTAGCTCCAGCTGCTTTGGAACACATTCTGCCACACTTGCTCTTTCTGCATGTCTCTAGCAGCCAGAAAGCGCTGTAAAGCGCTCTTTTCTCGAGAAAAGCAACACTCTGGGAAACCTCTGTAACTTTGCTTGCAGCAGCACCTTGGTGTGTTTTCTGTGTTCTCCAAGTGAAAAGAAGCCTGTCCGGAGCCCGTGGTAGCTCCAGCTGCTTTGGAACACATTCTGCCACACTTGCTCTTTCTGCATGTCTCTAGCAGCCAGAAAGCGCTGTAAAGCGCTCTTTTCTCGAGAAAAGCAACACTCTGGGAAACCTCTGTAACTTTGCTTGCAGCAGCACCTTGGTGTGTTTTCTGTGTTCTCCAAGTGAAAATAAGCCTGTCCGGAGCCCGTGGTAGCTCCAGCTGCTTTGGAACACATTCTGCCACACTTGCTCTTTCTGCATGTCTCTAGCAGCCAGAAAGCGCTGTAAAGCGCTCTTTTCTCGAGAAAAGCAACACTCAGGGGGACTTCTGTAACTTTGCTTGCAGCAGCACCTTGGTGTGTTTTCTGTGTTCTCCAAGTGAAAATAAGCCTGTCCGGAGCCCGTGGTAGCTCCAGCTGCTTTGGAACACATTCTGCCACACTTGCTCTTTCTGCATGTCTCTAGCAGCCAGAAAGCGCTGTAAAGCGCTCTTTTCTCGAGAAAAGCAACACTCTGGGAAACCTCTGTAACTTTGCTTGCAGCAGCACCTTGGTGTGTTTTCTGTGTTCTCCAAGTGAAAATAAGCCTGTCCGGAGCCCGTGGTAGCTCCAGCTGCTTTGGAACACATTCTGCCACACTTGCTCTTTCTGCGTGTCTCTAGCAGCCAGAAAGCGCTGTAAAGTGCTCTTTTCTCGAGAAAAGCAACACTCTGGGAAACCTCTGTAACTTTGCTTGCAGCAGCACCTTGGTGTGTTTTCTGTGTTCTCCAAGTGAAAATAAGCCTGTCCGGAGCCCGTGGTAGCTCCAGCTGCTTTGGAACACATTCTGCCACACTTGCTCTTTCTGCATGTCTCTAGCAGCCAGAAAGCGCTGTAAAGCGCTCTTTTCTCGAGAAAAGCAACACTCAGGGGGACTTCTGCAACTTTGCTTGCAGCAGCACCTTGGTGTGTTTTCTGTGTTCTCCAAGTGAAAATAAGCCAGTCCGGAGCCCGTGGTAGCTCCAGCTGCTTTGGAACACATTCTGCCACACTTGCTCTTTCTGCATGTCTCTAGCAGCCAGAAAGCGCTGTAAAGCGCTCTTTTCTCGAGAAAAGCAACACTCAGGGGGACTTGTGTAACTTTGCTTGCAGCAGCACCTTGGTGTGTTTTCTGTGTTCTCCAAGTGAAAATAAGCCTGTCCGGAGCCCGTGGTAGCTCCAGCTGCTTTGGAACACATTCTGCCACACTTGCTCTTTCTGCATGTCTCTAGCAGCCAGAAAGCGCTGTAAAGCGCTCTTTTCTCGAGAAAAGCAACACTCTGGGAAACCTCTGTAACTTTGCTTGCAGCAGCACCTTGGTGTGTTTTCTGTGTTCTCCAAGTGAAAATAAGACTGTCCGGAGCCCGTGGTAGCTCCAGCTGCTTTGGAACACATTCTGCCACACTTGCTCTTTCTGCGTGTCTCTAGCAGCCAGAAAGCGCTGTAAAGCGCTCTTTTCTCGAGAAAAGCAACACTCTGGGAAACCTCTGTAACTTTGCTTGCAGCAGCACCTTGGTGTGTTTTCTGTGTTCTCCAAGTGAAAATAAGCCTGTCCGGAGCCCGTGGTAGCTCCAGCTGCTTTGGAACACATTCTGCCACACTTGCTCTTTCTGCATGTCTCTAGCAGCCAGAAAGCGCTGTAAAGCGCTCTTTTCTCGAGAAAAGCAACACTCAGGGGGACTTCTGTAACTTTGCTTGCAGCAGCACCTTGGTGTGTTTTCTGTGTTCTCCAAGTGAAAATAAGCCTGTCCGGAGCCCGTGGTAGCTCCAGCTGCTTTGGAACACATTCTGCCACACTTGCTCTTTCTGCATGTCTCTAGCAGCCAGAAAGCGCTGTAAAGTGCTCTTTTCTCGAGAAAAGCAACACTCAGGGGGACTTCTGTAACTTTGCTTGCAGCAGCACCTTGGTGTGTTTTCTGTGTTCTCCAAGTGAAAATAAGCCTGTCCGGAGCCCGTGGTAGCTCCAGCTGCTTTGGAACACATTCTGCCACACTTGCTCTTTCTGCGTGTCTCTAGCAGCCAGAAAGCGCTGTAAAGTGCTCTTTTCTCGAGAAAAGCAACACTCTGGGAAACCTCTGTAACTTTGCTTGCAGCAGCACCTTGGTGTGTTTTCTGTGTTCTCCAAGTGAAAATAAGCCTGTCCGGAGCCCGTGGTAGCTCCAGCTGCTTTGGAACACATTCTGCCACACTTGCTCTTTCTGCATGTCTCTAGCAGCCAGAAAGCGCTGTAAAGCGCTCTTTTCTCGAGAAAAGCAACACTCAGGGGGACTTCTGCAACTTTGCTTGCAGCAGCACCTTGGTGTGTTTTCTGTGTTCTCCAAGTGAAAATAAGCCTGTCCGGAGCCCGTGGTAGCTCCAGCTGCTTTGGAACACATTCTGCCACACTTGCTCTTTCTGCATGTCTCTAGCAGCCAGAAAGCGCTGTAAAGCGCTCTTTTCTCGAGAAAAGCAACACTCAGGGGGACTTGTGTAACTTTGCTTGCAGCAGCACCTTGGTGTGTTTTCTGTGTTCTCCAAGTGAAAATAAGCCTGTCCGGAGCCCGTGGTAGCTCCAGCTGCTTTGGAACACATTCTGCCACACTTGCTCTTTCTGCATGTCTCTAGCAGCCAGAAAGCGCTGTAAAGCGCTCTTTTCTCGAGAAAAGCAACACTCAGGGGGACTTCTGTAACTTTGCTTGCAGCAGCACCTTGGTGTGTTTTCTGTGTTCTCCAAGTGAAAATAAGCCTGTCCGGAGCCCGTGGTAGCTCCAGCTGCTTTGGAACACATTCTGCCACACTTGCTCTTTCTGCATGTCTCTAGCAGCCAGAAAGCGCTGTAAAGCGCTCTTTTCTCGAGAAAAGCAACACTCTGGGAAACCTCTGTAACTTTGCTTGCAGCAGCACCTTGGTGTGTTTTCTGTGTTCTCCAAGTGAAAATAAGACTGTCCGGAGCCCGTGGTAGCTCCAGCTGCTTTGGAACACATTCTGCCACACTTGCTCTTTCTGCGTGTCTCTAGCAGCCAGAAAGCGCTGTAAAGCGCTCTTTTCTCGAGAAAAGCAACACTCTGGGAAACCTCTGTAACTTTGCTTGCAGCAGCACCTTGGTGTGTTTTCTGTGTTCTCCAAGTGAAAATAAGCCTGTCCGGAGCCCGTGGTAGCTCCAGCTGCTTTGGAACACATTCTGCCACACTTGCTCTTTCTGCATGTCTCTAGCAGCCAGAAAGCGCTGTAAAGCGCTCTTTTCTCGAGAAAAGCAACACTCAGGGGGACTTCTGTAACTTTGCTTGCAGCAGCACCTTGGTGTGTTTTCTGTGTTCTCCAAGTGAAAATAAGCCTGTCCGGAGCCCGTGGTAGCTCCAGCTGCTTTGGAACACATTCTGCCACACTTGCTCTTTCTGCATGTCTCTAGCAGCCAGAAAGCGCTGTAAAGTGCTCTTTTCTCGAGAAAAGCAACACTCAGGGGGACTTCTGTAACTTTGCTTGCAGCAGCACCTTGGTGTGTTTTCTGTGTTCTCCAAGTGAAAATAAGCCTGTCCGGAGCCCGTGGTAGCTCCAGCTGCTTTGGAACACATTCTGCCACACTTGCTCTTTCTGCATGTCTCTAGCAGCCAGAAACCAGTTTCTGCTGCATCTCTGCTTCTGTTCCATGTTAGACATAACTGCAGCTGCAAGCTCTTTTTTGCCAAGAAAAGAAACTTTGCGCATAGAGCTTGGGACCTCTCAGGGGGACTTGTGTAACTTTGCTTGCAGCAGCACCTTGGTGTGTTTTCTGTGTTCTCCAAGTGAAAATAAGCCTGTTTGGAGCCCGTGGTAGCTCCAGCTGCTTTGGAACACATTCTGCCACACTTGCTCTTTCTGCATGTCTCTAGCAGCCAGAAAGCGCTGTAAAGCGCTCTTTTGCCCGAGAAAAGCAACACTCAGGGGGACTTGTGTAACTTTGCTTGCAGCAGCACCTTGGTGTGTTTTCTGTGTTCTCCAAGTGAAAATAAGCCTGTCCGGAGCCCGTGGTAGCTCCAGCTGCTTTGGAACACATTCTGCCACACTTGCTCTTTCTGCATGTCTCTAGCAGCCAGAAAGCGCTGTAAAGCGCTCTTTTGCCCGAGAAAAGCAACACTCAGGGGGACTTGTGTAACTTTGCTTGCAGCAGCACCTTGGTGTGTTTTCTGTGTTCTCCAAGTGAAAATAAGCCTGTCCGGAGCCCGTGGTAGCTCCAGCTGCTTTGGAACACATTCTGCCACACTTGCTCTTTCTGCATGTCTCTAGCAGCCAGAAAGCGCTGTAAAGCGCTCTTTTCTCGAGAAAAGCAACACTCTGGGAAACCTCTGTAACTTTGCTTGCAGCAGCACCTTGGTGTGTTTTCTGTGTTCTCCAAGTGAAAATAAGCCTGTCCGGAGCCCGTGGTAGCTCCAGCTGCTTTGGAACACATTCTGCCACACTTGCTCTTTCTGCATGTCTCTAGCAGCCAGAAAGCACTGTAAAGCGCTCTTTTCTCGAGAAAAGCAACACTCTGGGAAACCTCTGTAACTTTGCTTGCAGCAGCACCTTGGTGTGTTTTCTGTGTTCTCCAAGTGAAAATAAGCCTGTCCAGAGCCCGTGGTAGCTCCAGCTGCTTTGGAACACATTCTGCCACACTTGCTCTTTCTGCATGTCTCTAGCAGCCAGAAAGCGCTGTAAAGCGCTCTTTTCTCGAGAAAAGCAACACTCTGGGAAACCTCTGTAACTTTGCTTGCAGCAGCACCTTGGTGTGTTTTCTGTGTTCTCCAAGTGAAAATAAGCCTGTCCGGAGCCCGTGGTAGCTCCAGCTGCTTTGGAACACATTCTGCCACACTTGCTCTTTCTGCGTGTCTCTAGCAGCCAGAAAGCGCTGTAAAGCGCTCTTTTCTCGAGAAAAGCAACACTCTGGGAAACCTCTGTAACTTTGCTTGCAGCAGCACCTTGGTGTGTTTTCTGTGTTCTCCAAGTGAAAATAAGCCTGTCCGGAGCCCGTGGTAGCTCCAGCTGCTTTGGAACACATTCTGCCACACTTGCTCTTTCTGCATGTCTCTAGCAGCCAGAAAGCGCTGTAAAGCGCTCTTTTCTCGAGAAAAGCAACACTCAGGGGGACTTCTGCAACTTTGCTTGCAGCAGCACCTTGGTGTGTTTTCTGTGTTCTCCAAGTGAAAATAAGCCTGTCCGGAGCCCGTGGTAGCTCCAGCTGCTTTGGAACACATTCTGCCACACTTGCTCTTTCTGCATGTCTCTAGCAGCCAGAAAGCGCTGTAAAGCGCTCTTTTCTCGAGAAAAGCAACACTCAGGGGGACTTGTGTAACTTTGCTTGCAGCAGCACCTTGGTGTGTTTTCTGTGTTCTCCAAGTGAAAATAAGCCTGTCCGGAGCCCGTGGTAGCTCCAGCTGCTTTGGAACACATTCTGCCACACTTGCTCTTTCTGCATGTCTCTAGCAGCCAGAAAGCGCTGTAAAGCGCTCTTTTCTCGAGAAAAGCAACACTCAGGGGGACTTCTGTAACTTTGCTTGCAGCAGCACCTTGGTGTGTTTTCTGTGTTCTCCAAGTGAAAATAAGCCTGTCCGGAGCCCGTGGTAGCTCCAGCTGCTTTGGAACACATTCTGCCACACTTGCTCTTTCTGCATGTCTCTAGCAGCCAGAAAGCGCTGTAAAGCGCTCTTTTCTCGAGAAAAGCAACACTCTGGGAAACCTCTGTAACTTTGCTTGCAGCAGCACCTTGGTGTGTTTTCTGTGTTCTCCAAGTGAAAATAAGCCTGTCCGGAGCCCGTGGTAGCTCCAGCTGCTTTGGAACACATTCTGCCACACTTGCTCTTTCTGCATGTCTCTAGCAGCCAGAAAGCGCTGTAAAGCGCTCTTTTCTCGAGAAAAGCAACACTCTGGGAAACCTCTGTAACTTTGCTTGCAGCAGCACCTTGGTGTGTTTTCTGTGTTCTCCAAGTGAAAATAAGCCTGTCCGGAGCCCGTGGTAGCTCCAGCTGCTTTGGAACACATTCTGCCACACTTGCTCTTTCTGCATGTCTCTAGCAGCCAGAAAGCGCTGTAAAGCGCTCTTTTCTCGAGAAAAGCAACACTCAGGGGGACTTCTGTAACTTTGCTTGCAGCAGCACCTTGGTGTGTTTTCTGTGTTCTCCAAGTGAAAATAAGCCTGTCCGGAGCCCGTGGTAGCTCCAGCTGCTTTGGAACACATTCTGCCACACTTGCTCTTTCTGCATGTCTCTAGCAGCCAGAAAGCGCTGTAAAGTGCTCTTTTCTCGAGAAAAGCAACACTCAGGGGGACTTCTGTAACTTTGCTTGCAGCAGCACCTTGGTGTGTTTTCTGTGTTCTCCAAGTGAAAATAAGCCTGTCCGGAGCCCGTGGTAGCTCCAGCTGCTTTGGAACACATTCTGCCACACTTGCTCTTTCTGCGTGTCTCTAGCAGCCAGAAAGCGCTGTAAAGTGCTCTTTTCTCGAGAAAAGCAACACTCTGGGAAACCTCTGTAACTTTGCTTGCAGCAGCACCTTGGTGTGTTTTCTGTGTTCTCCAAGTGAAAATAAGCCTGTCCGGAGCCCGTGGTAGCTCCAGCTGCTTTGGAACACATTCTGCCACACTTGCTCTTTCTGCATGTCTCTAGCAGCCAGAAAGCGCTGTAAAGCGCTCTTTTCTCGAGAAAAGCAACACTCAGGGGGACTTCTGCAACTTTGCTTGCAGCAGCACCTTGGTGTGTTTTCTGTGTTCTCCAAGTGAAAATAAGCCTGTCCGGAGCCCGTGGTAGCTCCAGCTGCTTTGGAACACATTCTGCCACACTTGCTCTTTCTGCATGTCTCTAGCAGCCAGAAAGCGCTGTAAAGCGCTCTTTTCTCGAGAAAAGCAACACTCAGGGGGACTTGTGTAACTTTGCTTGCAGCAGCACCTTGGTGTGTTTTCTGTGTTCTCCAAGTGA
This sequence comes from Zosterops lateralis, assembly GCF_965231275.1. Classification (NCBI taxonomy): domain Eukaryota; kingdom Metazoa; phylum Chordata; class Aves; order Passeriformes; family Zosteropidae; genus Zosterops; species Zosterops lateralis. The sequence continues at coordinate 11,721,044 of NC_139779.1, read as the reverse complement.
AAATAAGCCTGTCCGGAGCCCGTGGTAGCTCCAGCTGCTTTGGAACACATTCTGCCACACTTGCTCTTTCTGCATGTCTCTAGCAGCCAGAAAGCGCTGTAAAGCGCTCTTTTCTCGAGAAAAGCAACACTCAGGGGGACTTCTGTAACTTTGCTTGCAGCAGCACCTTGGTGTGTTTTCTGTGTTCTCCAAGTGAAAATAAGCCTGTCCGGAGCCCGTGGTAGCTCCAGCTGCTTTGGAACACATTCTGCCACACTTGCTCTTTCTGCATGTCTCTAGCAGCCAGAAAGCGCTGTAAAGCGCTCTTTTCTCGAGAAAAGCAACACTCTGGGAAACCTCTGTAACTTTGCTTGCAGCAGCACCTTGGTGTGTTTTCTGTGTTCTCCAAGTGAAAATAAGACTGTCCGGAGCCCGTGGTAGCTCCAGCTGCTTTGGAACACATTCTGCCACACTTGCTCTTTCTGCGTGTCTCTAGCAGCCAGAAAGCGCTGTAAAGCGCTCTTTTCTCGAGAAAAGCAACACTCTGGGAAACCTCTGTAACTTTGCTTGCAGCAGCACCTTGGTGTGTTTTCTGTGTTCTCCAAGTGAAAATAAGCCTGTCCGGAGCCCGTGGTAGCTCCAGCTGCTTTGGAACACATTCTGCCACACTTGCTCTTTCTGCATGTCTCTAGCAGCCAGAAAGCGCTGTAAAGCGCTCTTTTCTCGAGAAAAGCAACACTCAGGGGGACTTCTGTAACTTTGCTTGCAGCAGCACCTTGGTGTGTTTTCTGTGTTCTCCAAGTGAAAATAAGCCTGTCCGGAGCCCGTGGTAGCTCCAGCTGCTTTGGAACACATTCTGCCACACTTGCTCTTTCTGCATGTCTCTAGCAGCCAGAAAGCGCTGTAAAGTGCTCTTTTCTCGAGAAAAGCAACACTCAGGGGGACTTCTGTAACTTTGCTTGCAGCAGCACCTTGGTGTGTTTTCTGTGTTCTCCAAGTGAAAATAAGCCTGTCCGGAGCCCGTGGTAGCTCCAGCTGCTTTGGAACACATTCTGCCACACTTGCTCTTTCTGCATGTCTCTAGCAGCCACAAACCAGTTTCTGCTGCATCTCTGCTTCTGTTCCATGTTAGACATAACTGCAGCTGCAAGCTCTTTTTTGCCAAGAAAAGAAACTTTGCGCATAGAGCTTGGGACCTCTCAGGGGGACTTGTGTAACTTTGCTTGCAGCAGCACCTTGGTGTGTTTTCTGTGTTCTCCAAGTGAAAATAAGCCTGTTTGGAGCCCGTGGTAGCTCCAGCTGCTTTGGAACACATTCTGCCACACTTGCTCTTTCTGCATGTCTCTAGCAGCCAGAAAGCGCTGTAAAGCGCTCTTTTGCCCGAGAAAAGTAACTCTCGGGGGGAGTTCTTTAACTTTGCTTGCAGCAGCACCTTGGTATGTTTTCTGTGTTCTCCAAGTGAAAATAAGCCAGTCCGGAGCCCGTGGTAGCTCCAGCTGCTTTGGAACACATTCTGCCACACTTGCTCTTTCTGCATGTCTCTAGCAGCCAGAAAGCGCTGTAAAGCGCTCTTTTCTCGAGAAAAGCAACACTCTGGGGGACTTCTGTAACTTTGCTTGCAGCAGCACCTTGGTGTGTTTTCTGTGTTCTCCAAGTGAAAATAAGCCTGTCCGGAGCCCGTGGTAGCTCCAGCTGCTTTGGAACACATTCTGCCACACTTGCTCTTTCTGCATGTCTCTAGCAGCCAGAAAGCGCTGTAAAGCGCTCTTTTCTCGAGAAAAGCAACACTCTGGGGGACTTCTGTAACTTTGCTTGCAGCAGCACCTTGGTGTGTTTTCTGTGTTCTCCAAGTGAAAATAAGCCTGTCCGGAGCCCGTGGTAGCTCCAGCTGCTTTGGAACACATTCTGCCACACTTGCTCTTTCTGCATGTCTCTAGCAGCCAGAAAGCGCTGTAAAGCGCTCTTTTGCCCGAGAAAAGCAACACTCAGGGGGACTTGTGTAACTTTGCTTGCAGCAGCACCTTGGTGTGTTTTCTGTGTTCTCCAAGTGAAAATAAGCCTGTCCGGAGCCCGTGGTAGCTCCAGCTGCTTTGGAACACATTCTGCCACACTTGCTCTTTCTGCATGTCTCTAGCAGCCAGAAAGCGCTGTAAAGCGCTCTTTTGCCCGAGAAAAGCAACACTCAGGGGGACTTGTGTAACTTTGCTTGCAGCAGCACCTTGGTGTGTTTTCTGTGTTCTCCAAGTGAAAATAAGCCTGTCCGGAGCCCGTGGTAGCTCCAGCTGCTTTGGAACACATTCTGCCACACTTGCTCTTTCTGCATGTCTCTAGCAGCCAGAAAGCGCTGTAAAGCGCTCTTTTCTCGAGAAAAGCAACACTCTGGGAAACCTCTGTAACTTTGCTTGCAGCAGCACCTTGGTGTGTTTTCTGTGTTCTCCAAGTGAAAATAAGCCTGTCCGGAGCCCGTGGTAGCTCCAGCTGCTTTGGAACACATTCTGCCACACTTGCTCTTTCTGCATGTCTCTAGCAGCCAGAAAGCACTGTAAAGCGCTCTTTTCTCGAGAAAAGCAACACTCTGGGAAACCTCTGTAACTTTGCTTGCAGCAGCACCTTGGTGTGTTTTCTGTGTTCTCCAAGTGAAAATAAGCCTGTCCAGAGCCCGTGGTAGCTCCAGCTGCTTTGGAACACATTCTGCCACACTTGCTCTTTCTGCATGTCTCTAGCAGCCAGAAAGCGCTGTAAAGCGCTCTTTTCTCGAGAAAAGCAACACTCTGGGAAACCTCTGTAACTTTGCTTGCAGCAGCACCTTGGTGTGTTTTCTGTGTTCTCCAAGTGAAAATAAGCCTGTCCGGAGCCCGTGGTAGCTCCAGCTGCTTTGGAACACATTCTGCCACACTTGCTCTTTCTGCGTGTCTCTAGCAGCCAGAAAGCGCTGTAAAGCGCTCTTTTCTCGAGAAAAGCAACACTCTGGGAAACCTCTGTAACTTTGCTTGCAGCAGCACCTTGGTGTGTTTTCTGTGTTCTCCAAGTGAAAATAAGCCTGTCCGGAGCCCGTGGTAGCTCCAGCTGCTTTGGAACACATTCTGCCACACTTGCTCTTTCTGCATGTCTCTAGCAGCCAGAAAGCGCTGTAAAGCGCTCTTTTCTCGAGAAAAGCAACACTCAGGGGGACTTCTGCAACTTTGCTTGCAGCAGCACCTTGGTGTGTTTTCTGTGTTCTCCAAGTGAAAATAAGCCTGTCCGGAGCCCGTGGTAGCTCCAGCTGCTTTGGAACACATTCTGCCACACTTGCTCTTTCTGCATGTCTCTAGCAGCCAGAAAGCGCTGTAAAGCGCTCTTTTCTCGAGAAAAGCAACACTCAGGGGGACTTGTGTAACTTTGCTTGCAGCAGCACCTTGGTGTGTTTTCTGTGTTCTCCAAGTGAAAATAAGCCTGTCCGGAGCCCGTGGTAGCTCCAGCTGCTTTGGAACACATTCTGCCACACTTGCTCTTTCTGCATGTCTCTAGCAGCCAGAAAGCGCTGTAAAGCGCTCTTTTCTCGAGAAAAGCAACACTCAGGGGGACTTCTGTAACTTTGCTTGCAGCAGCACCTTGGTGTGTTTTCTGTGTTCTCCAAGTGAAAATAAGCCTGTCCGGAGCCCGTGGTAGCTCCAGCTGCTTTGGAACACATTCTGCCACACTTGCTCTTTCTGCATGTCTCTAGCAGCCAGAAAGCGCTGTAAAGCGCTCTTTTCTCGAGAAAAGCAACACTCTGGGAAACCTCTGTAACTTTGCTTGCAGCAGCACCTTGGTGTGTTTTCTGTGTTCTCCAAGTGAAAATAAGACTGTCCGGAGCCCGTGGTAGCTCCAGCTGCTTTGGAACACATTCTGCCACACTTGCTCTTTCTGCGTGTCTCTAGCAGCCAGAAAGCGCTGTAAAGCGCTCTTTTCTCGAGAAAAGCAACACTCTGGGAAACCTCTGTAACTTTGCTTGCAGCAGCACCTTGGTGTGTTTTCTGTGTTCTCCAAGTGAAAATAAGCCTGTCCGGAGCCCGTGGTAGCTCCAGCTGCTTTGGAACACATTCTGCCACACTTGCTCTTTCTGCATGTCTCTAGCAGCCAGAAAGCGCTGTAAAGCGCTCTTTTCTCGAGAAAAGCAACACTCAGGGGGACTTCTGTAACTTTGCTTGCAGCAGCACCTTGGTGTGTTTTCTGTGTTCTCCAAGTGAAAATAAGCCTGTCCGGAGCCCGTGGTAGCTCCAGCTGCTTTGGAACACATTCTGCCACACTTGCTCTTTCTGCATGTCTCTAGCAGCCAGAAAGCGCTGTAAAGTGCTCTTTTCTCGAGAAAAGCAACACTCAGGGGGACTTCTGTAACTTTGCTTGCAGCAGCACCTTGGTGTGTTTTCTGTGTTCTCCAAGTGAAAATAAGCCTGTCCGGAGCCCGTGGTAGCTCCAGCTGCTTTGGAACACATTCTGCCACACTTGCTCTTTCTGCATGTCTCTAGCAGCCAGAAACCAGTTTCTGCTGCATCTCTGCTTCTGTTCCATGTTAGACATAACTGCAGCTGCAAGCTCTTTTTTGCCAAGAAAAGAAACTTTGCGCATAGAGCTTGGGACCTCTCAGGGGGACTTGTGTAACTTTGCTTGCAGCAGCACCTTGGTGTGTTTTCTGTGTTCTCCAAGTGAAAATAAGCCTGTTTGGAGCCCGTGGTAGCTCCAGCTGCTTTGGAACACATTCTGCCACACTTGCTCTTTCTGCATGTCTCTAGCAGCCAGAAAGCGCTGTAAAGCGCTCTTTTGCCCGAGAAAAGTAACTCTCGGGGGGAGTTCTTTAACTTTGCTTGCAGCAGCACCTTGGTATGTTTTCTGTGTTCTCCAAGTGAAAATAAGCCAGTCCGGAGCCCGTGGTAGCTCCAGCTGCTTTGGAACACATTCTGCCACACTTGCTCTTTCTGCATGTCTCTAGCAGCCAGAAAGCGCTGTAAAGCGCTCTTTTCTCGAGAAAAGCAACACTCTGGGGGACTTCTGTAACTTTGCTTGCAGCAGCACCTTGGTGTGTTTTCTGTGTTCTCCAAGTGAAAATAAGCCTGTCCGGAGCCCGTGGTAGCTCCAGCTGCTTTGGAACACATTCTGCCACACTTGCTCTTTCTGCATGTCTCTAGCAGCCAGAAAGCGCTGTAAAGCGCTCTTTTCTCGAGAAAAGCAACACTCTGGGAAACCTCTGTAACTTTGCTTGCAGCAGCACCTTGGTGTGTTTTCTGTGTTCTCCAAGTGAAAATAAGCCTGTCCGGAGCCCGTGGTAGCTCCAGCTGCTTTGGAACACATTCTGCCACACTTGCTCTTTCTGCATGTCTCTAGCAGCCAGAAAGCGCTGTAAAGCGCTCTTTTGCCCGAGAAAAGCAACACTCTGGGGGACTTCTGTAACTTTGCTTGCAGCAGCACCTTGGTGTGTTTTCTGTGTTCTCCAAGTGAAAATAAGCCTGTCCGGAGCCCGTGGTAGCTCCAGCTGCTTTGGAACACATTCTGCCACACTTGCTCTTTCTGCATGTCTCTAGCAGCCAGAAAGCGCTGTAAAGCGCTCTTTTGCCCGAGAAAAGCAACACTCTGGGAAACCTCTGTAACTTTGCTTGCAGCAGCACCTTGGTGTGTTTTCTGTGTTCTCCAAGTGAAAATAAGCCTGTCCGGAGCCCGTGGTAGCTCCAGCTGCTTTGGAACACATTCTGCCACACTTGCTCTTTCTGCATGTCTCTAGCAGCCAGAAAGCGCTGTAAAGCGCTCTTTTCTCGAGAAAAGCAACACTCTGGGAAACCTCTGTAACTTTGCTTGCAGCAGCACCTTGGTGTGTTTTCTGTGTTCTCCAAGTGAAAATAAGCCTGTCCGGAGCCCGTGGTAGCTCCAGCTGCTTTGGAACACATTCTGCCACACTTGCTCTTTCTGCATGTCTCTAGCAGCCAGAAAGCGCTGTAAAGCGCTCTTTTCTCGAGAAAAGCAACACTCAGGGGGACTTCTGTAACTTTGCTTGCAGCAGCACCTTGGTGTGTTTTCTGTGTTCTCCAAGTGAAAATAAGCCTGTCTGCAGCCCGTGGTAGCTCCAGCTGCTTTGGAACACATTCTGCCACACTTGCTGTTTCTGCATGTCTCTAGCAGCCAGAAAGCGCTGTAAAGCGCTCTTTTCTCAAGAAAAGCAACACTCAGGGGGACTTCTGTAACTTTGCTTGCAGCAGCACCTTGGTGTGTTTTCTGTGTTCTCCAAGTGAAAATAAGCCTGTCAGGAGCCCGTGGTAGCTCCAGCTGCTTTGGAACACATTCTGCCACACTTGCTCTTTCTGCATGTCTCTAGCAGCCACAAACCAGTTTCTGCTGCATCTCTGCTTCTGTTCCATGTTAGACATAACTGCAGCTGCAAGCTCTTTTTTGCCAAGAAAAGAAACTCTGCACATAGAGCTTGAGACCTCTCAGGGGGGGTTCTGTAACTGCTTGCAGCAGCACCTTGGTGTGTTTTCTGTGTTCTCCAAGTGAAAATAAGCCTGTCCGGAGCCCGTGGTAGCTCCAGCTGCTTTGGAACACATTCTGCCACACTTGCTCTTTCTGCATGTCTCTAGCAGCCAGAAAGCGCTGTAAAGCGCTCTTTTCTCGAGAAAAGCAACACTCAGGGGGACTTCTGTAACTTTGCTTGCAGCAGCACCTTGGTGTGTTTTCTGTGTTCTCCAAGTGAAAATAAGCCTGTCAGGAGCCCGTGGTAGCTCCAGCTGCTTTGGAACACATTCTGCCACACTTGCTGTTTCTGCATGTCTCTAGCAGCCAGAAAGCGCTGTAAAGCGCTCTTTTCTCGAGAAAAGCAACACTCTGGGGGACCCCTGTAACTTTGCTTGCAGCAGCACCTTGGTGTGTTTTCTGTGTTCTCCAAGTGAAAATAAGCCTGTCCGGAGCCCATGGTAGCTCCAGCTGCTTTGGAACACATTCTGCCACACTTGCTCTTTCTGCATGTCTCTAGCAGCCACAAACGAGTTTCTGCTGCATCTCTGCTTCTGTTCCATGTTAGACATAACTGCAGCTACAAGCTCTTTTTTGCCAAGAAAAGAAACTCTGCACATAGATCTTGGGACCTCTCAGGGGGAGTTCTGTAACTGCTTGCAACAGCACCTTGGTGTGTTTTCTGTGTTCTCCAAGTGAAAATAAGCCTGTCCGGAGCCCGTGGTAGCTCCAGCTGCTTTGGAACACATTCTGCCACACTTGCTCTTTCTGCATGTCTCTAGCAGCCAGAAAGCGCTGTAAAGCGCTCTTTTGCCCGAGATAAGTAACTCTCGGGGGGAGTTCTTTAACTTTGCTTGCAGCAGCACCTTGGTATGTTTTCTGTGTTCTCCAAGTGAAAATAAGCCAGTCCGGAGCCCGTGGTAGCTCCAGCTGCTTTGGAACACATTCTGCCACACTTGCTCTTTCTGCATGTCTCTAGCAGCCAGAAAGCGCTGTAAAGCGCTCTTTTCTCGAGAAAAGCAACACTCAGGGGGACTTCTGTAACTTTGCTTGCAGCAGCACCTTGGTGTGTTTTCTGTGTTCTCCAAGTGAAAATAAGCCTGTCTGCAGCCCGTGGTAGCTCCAGCTGCTTTGGAACACATTCTGCCACACTTGCTCTTTCTGCATGTCTCTAGCAGCCAGAAAGCGCTGTAAAGCGCTCTTTTCTCAAGAAAAGCAACACTCAGGGGGACTTCTGTAACTTTGCTTGCAGCAGCACCTTGGTGTGTTTTCTGTGTTCTCCAAGTGAAAATAAGCCTGTCAGGAGCCCGTGGTAGCTCCAGCTGCTTTGGAACACATTCTGCCACACTTGCTCTTTCTGCATGTCTCTAGCAGCCAGAAACCAGTTTCTGCTGCATCTCTGCTTCTGTTCCATGTTAGACATAACTGCAGCTGCAAGCTCTTTTTTGCCAAGAAAAGAAACTCTGCACATAGAGCTTGAGACCTCTCAGGGGGGGTTCTGTAACTGCTTGCAGCAGCACCTTGGTGTGTTTTCTGTGTTCTCCAAGTGAAAATAAGCCTGTCCGGAGCCCGTGGTAGCTCCAGCTGCTTTGGAACACATTCTGCCACACTTGCTCTTTCTGCATGTCTCTAGCAGCCAGAAAGCGCTGTAAAGCGCTCTTTTCTCGAGAAAAGCAACACTCAGGGGGACTTCTGTAACTTTGCTTGCAGCAGCACCTTGGTGTGTTTTCTGTGTTCTCCAAGTGAAAATAAGCCTGTCAGGAGCCCGTGGTAGCTCCAGCTGCTTTGGAACACATTCTGCCACACTTGCTGTTTCTGCATGTCTCTAGCAGCCAGAAAGCGCTGTAAAGCGCTCTTTTCTCGAGAAAAGCAACACTCTGGGGGACCCCTGTAACTTTGCTTGCAGCAGCACCTTGGTGTGTTTTCTGTGTTCTCCAAGTGAAAATAAGCCTGTCCGGAGCCCGTGGTAGCTCCAGCTGCTTTGGAACACATTCTGCTACACTTGCTCTTTCTGCGTGTCTCTAGCAGCCAGAAAGCGCTGTAAAGCGCTCTTTTCTCCAGAAAAGCAACACTCAGGGGGACTTCTGTAACTTTGCTTGCAGCAGCACCTTGGTGTGTTTTCTGTGTTCTCCAAGTGAAAATAAGCCTGTCCGGAGCCCGTGGTAGCTCCAGCTGCTTTGGAACACATTCTGCCACACTTGCTCTTTCTGCATGTCTCTAGCAGCCACAAACGAGTTTCTGCTGCATCTCTGCTTCTGTTCCATGTTAGACATAACTGCAGCTACAAGCTCTTTTTTGCCAAGAAAAGAAACTCTGCACATAGAGCTTGGGACCTCTCAGGGGGAGTTCTGTAACTGCTTGCAGCAGCACCTTGGTGTGTTTTCTGTGTTCTCCAAGTGAAAATAAGCCTGTCCGGAGCCCGTGGTAGCTCCAGCTGCTTTGGAACACATTCTGCCACACTTGCTCTTTCTGCATGTCTCTAGCAGCCAGAAAGCGCTGTAAAGCACTCTTTTGCCCGAGAAAAGTAACTCTCGGGGGGAGTTCTTTAACTTTGCTTGCAGCAGCACCTTGGTATGTTTTCTGTGTTCTCCAAGTGAAAATAAGCCTGTCCGGAGCCCGTGGTAGCTCCAGCTGCTTTGGAACACATTCTGCCACACTTGCTCTTTCTGCATGTCTCTAGCAGCCAGAAAGCGCTGTAAAGCGCTCTTTTGCCCGAGAAAAGCAACACTCTGGGGGACCTCTGTAACTTTGCTTGCAGCAGCACCTTGGTGTGTTTTCTGTGTTCTCCAAGTGAAAATAAGCCTGTCCGGAGCCCGTGGTAGCTCCAGCTGCTTTGGAACACATTCTGCCACACTTGCTCTTTCTGCATGTCTCTAGCAGCCAGAAAGCGCTGTAAAGCGCTCTTTTCTCGAGAAAAGCAACACTCAGGGGGACTTCTGTAACTTTGCTTGCAGCAGCACCTTGGTGTGTTTTCTGTGTTCTCCAAGTGAAAAGAAGCCTGTCCGGAGCCCGTGGTAGCTCCAGCTGCTTTGGAACACATTCTGCCACACTTGCTCTTTCTGCATGTCTCTAGCAGCCAGAAAGCGCTGTAAAGCGCTCTTTTGCCCGAGATAAGTAACTCTCGGGGGGAGTTCTTTAACTTTGCTTGCAGCAGCACCTTGGTATGTTTTCTGTGTTCTCCAAGTGAAAATAAGCCAGTCCGGAGCCCGTGGTAGCTCCAGCTGCTTTGGAACACATTCTGCCACACTTGCTCTTTCTGCATGTCTCTAGCAGCCAGAAAGCGCTGTAAAGCGCTCTTTTCTCGAGAAAAGCAACACTCAGGGGGACTTCTGTAACTTTGCTTGCAGCAGCACCTTGGTGTGTTTTCTGTGTTCTCCAAGTGAAAATAAGCCTGTCTGCAGCCCGTGGTAGCTCCAGCTGCTTTGGAACACATTCTGCCACACTTGCTGTTTCTGCATGTCTCTAGCAGCCAGAAAGCGCTGTAAAGCGCTCTTTTCTCAAGAAAAGCAACACTCAGGGGGACTTCTGTAACTTTGCTTGCAGCAGCACCTTGGTGTGTTTTCTGTGTTCTCCAAGTGAAAATAAGCCTGTCCGGAGCCCGTGGTAGCTCCAGCTGCTTTGGAACACATTCTGCCACACTTGCTGTTCCTGCATGTCACTAGCAGCCAGAAAGCGCTGTAAAGCGCTCTTTTGCCCGAGAAAAGCAACTCTCAGGGGGGGTTCTGTAACTTTGCTTGCAGCAGCACCTTGGTGTGTTTTCTGTGTTCTCCAAGTGAAAATAAGCCTGTCAGGAGCCCGTGGTAGCTCCAGCTGCTTTGGAACACATTCTGTCACACTTGCTCTTTCTGCATGTCTCTAGCAGCCAGAAAGCGCTGTAAAGCGCTCTTTTCTCGAGAAAAGCAACACTCTGGGAAACCTCTGTAACTTTGCTTGCAGCAGCACCTTGGTGTGTTTTCTGTCTTCTCCAAGTGAAAATAAGCCTGTCAGGAGCCCGTGGTAACTCCAGCTGCTTTGGAACACATTCTGCCACACTTGCTGTTTCTGCATGTCTCTAGCAGCCAGAAACCAGTTTCTGCGGCATCTCTGCTTCTGTTCCATGTTAGACATAACTGCAGCTGCAAGCTCTCTTTTGCCAAGGAAAGAAACTCTGCACATAGAGCTTGGGACCTCTCAGGGGGGGTTCTGTAACTGCTTGCAGCAGCACCTTGGTGTGTTTTCTGTGTTCTCCAAGTGAAAATAAGCCTGTCCGGAGCCCGTGGTAGCTCCAGCTGCTTTGGAACACATTCTGCCACACTTGCTCTTTCTGCATGTCTCTAGCAGCCAGAAAGCGCTGTAAAGCGCTCTTTTCTCGAGAAAAGCAACACTCAGGGGGACTTCTGTAACTTTGCTTGCAGCAGCACCTTGGTGTGTTTTCTGTGTTCTCCAAGTGAAAATAAGCCTGTCCGGAGACCGTGGTAGCTCCAGCTGCTTTGGAACACATTCTGCCACACTTGCTCTTTCTGCATGTCTCTAGCAGCCAGAAACCAGTTTCTGCTGTATCTCTGGTTCTTTTCCATGTTAGACATAACTGCAGCTGAAAGCTCTCTTTTGCCAAGAAAAGAAACTCTGCACATAGAGCTTGGCACCTCTCAGGGGGGGTTCTGTAACTGCTTGCAGCAGCACCTTGGTGTGTTTTCTGTGTTCTCCAAGTGAAAATAAGCCTGTCCGCAGCCCGTGGTAGCTCCAGCTGCTTTGGAACACATTCTGCCACACTTGCTGTTTCTGCATGTCTCTAGCAGCCACAAACCAGTTTCTGCTGCATCTCTGCTTCTGTTCCATGTTAGACATAACTGCAGCTGCAGGCTCTCTTTTGCCAAGAAAAGAAACTCTGCACATAGAACTTGGGACTTCTCAGGGGGGGTTCTGTAACTGCTTTCAGCAGCACCTTGGTGTGTTTTCTGTGTTCTCCAAGTGAAAATAAGCCTGTCAGGAGCCCGTGGTAGCTCCAGCTGCTTTGGAACACATTCTGCCACACTTGCTCTTTCTGCATGTCTCTAGCAGCCAGAAAGCGCTGTAAAGCGCTCTTTTGCCCGAGAAAAGTAACTCTCGGGGGGAGTTCTTTAACTTTGCTTGCAGCAGCACCTTGGTGTGTTTTCTGTGTTCTCCAAGTGAAAATAAGCCTGTCCGGAGCCCGTGGTAGCTCCAGCTGCTTTGGAACACATTCTGCCACACTTGCTCTTTCTGCATGTCTCTAGCAGCCAGAAAGCGCTGTAAAGCGCTCTTTTGCCCGAGAAAAGCAACACTCAGGGGGACTTCTGTAACTTTGCTTGCAGCAGCACCTTGGTGTGTTTTCTGTGTTCTCCAAGTGAAAATAAGCCTGTCCGGAGCCCGTGGTAGCTCCAGCTGCTTTGGAACACATTCTGCCACACTTGCTCTTTCTGCATGTCTCTAGCAGCCAGAAAGCGCTGTAAAGCGCTCTTTTCTCGAGAAAAGCAACACTCAGGGGGACTTCTGTAACTTTGCTTGCAGCAGCACCTTGGTGTGTTTTCTGTGTTCTCCAAGTGAAAATAAGCCTGTCAGGAGCCCGTGGTAGCTCCAGCTGCTTTGGAACACATTCTGCCACACTTGCTCTTTCTGCATGTCTCTAGCAGCCAGAAAGCGCTGTAAAGCGCTCTTTTCTCGAGAAAAGCAACTCTCAGGGGGACTTCTGTAACTTTGCTTGCAGCAGCACCTTGGTGTGTTTTCTGTGTTCTCCAAGTGAAAATAAGCCTGTCCGGAGCCCGTGGTAGCTCCAGCTGCTTTGGAACACATTCTGCCACACTTGCTCTTTCTGCATGTCTCTAGCAGCCAGAAAGCGCTGTAAAGCGCTCTTTTCTCGAGAAAAGCAACACTCTGGGGGACTTCTGTAACTTTGTTTGCAGCAGCACCTTGGTGTGTTTTCTGTGTTCTCCAAGTGAAAAGAAGCCTGTCCGCAGCCCGTGGTAGCTCCAGCTGCTTTGGAACACATTCTGCCACACTTGCTCTTTCTGCATGTCTCTAGCAGCCAGAAAGCGCTGTAAAGCGCTCTTTTGCCCGAGAAAAGTAACTCTCGGGGGGACTTCTTTAACTTTGCTTGCAGCAGCACCTTGGTGTGTTTTCTGTGTTCTCCAAGTGAAAATAAGCCTGTCCGGAGCCCGTGGTAGCTCCAGCTGCTTTGGAACACATTCTGCCACACTTGCTGTTCCTGCATGTCTCTAGCAGCCAGAAAGCGCTGTAAAGCGCTCTTTTCTCGAGAAAAGCAACTCTCAGGGGGGGTTCTGTAACTTTGCTTGCAGCAGCACCTTGGTGTGTTTTCTGTGTTCTCCAAGTGAAAATAAGCCTGTCAGGAGCCCGTGGTAGCTCCAGCTGCTTTGGAACACATTCTGTCACACTTGCTCTTTCTGCATGTCTCTAGCAGCCAGAAAGCGCTGTAAAGCGCTCTTTTGCCCGAGAAATAAACTCTCGGGGGGGTTCTGTAACTTTGCTTGCAGCAGCACCTTGGTGTGTTTTCTGTCTTCTCCAAGTGAAAATAAGCCTGTTTGGAGCCCGTGGTAGCTCCAGCTGCTTTGGAACACATTCTGCCACACTTGCTGTTTCTGCATGTCTCTAGCAGCCAGAAACCAGTTTCTGCTGCATCTCTGCTTCTTTTCCATGTTAGACATAACTGCAGCTGCAAGCTCTCTTTTGCCAAGGAAAGAAACTCTGCACATAGAGCTTGGGACCTCTCAGGGGGGGTTCTGTAACTGCTTGCAGCAGCACCTTGGTGTGTTTTCTGTGTTCTCCAAGTGAAAATAAGCCTGTCCGGAGCCCGTGGTAGCTCCAGCTGCTTTGGAACACATTCTGCCACACTTGCTCTTTCTGCATGTCTCTAGCAGCCAGAAAGCGCTGTAAAGCGCTCTTTTCTCGAGAAAAGCAACACTCAGGGGGACTTCTGTAACTTTGCTTGCAGCAGCACCTTGGTGTGTTTTCTGTGTTCTCCAAGTGAAAATAAGCCTGTCCGGAGCCCGTGGTAGCTCCAGCTGCTTTGGAACACATTCTGCCACACTTGCTCTTTCTGCATGTCTCTAGCAGCCAGAAAGCGCTGTAAAGCGCTCTTTTCTCGAGAAAAGCAACACTCAGGGGGACTTCTGTAACTTTGCTTGCAGCAGCACCTTGGTGTGTTTTCTGTGTTCTCCAAGTGAAAATAAGCCTGTCCGGAGCCCGTGGAAGCTCCAGCTGCTTTGGAACACATTCTGCCACACTTGCTCTTTCTGCATGTCTCTAGCAGCCAGAAAGCGCTGTAAAGCGCTCTTTTCTCGAGAAAAGCAACACTCAGGGGGACTTCTGTAACTTTGCTTGCAGCAGCACCTTGGTGTGTTTTCTGTGTTCTCCAAGTGAAAATAAGCCTGTCCGGAGCCCGTGGTAGCTCCAGCTGCTTTGGAACACATTCTGCCACACTTGCTCTTTCTGCATGTCTCTAGCAGCCAGAAAGCGCTGTAAAGCGTTCTTTTCTCGAGAAAAGCAACTCTCAGGGGGACTTCTGTAACTTTGCTTGCAGCAGCACCTTGGTGTGTTTTCTGTGTTCTCCAAGAGAAAATAAGCCTGTCAGGAGCCCGTGGTAGCTCCAGCTGCTTTGGAACACATTCTGCCACACTTGCTCTTTCTGCATGTCTCTAGCAGCCACAAACCAGTTTCTGCTGCATCTCTGCTTCTGTTCCATGTTAGACATAACTGCAGCTGCAAGCTCTTTTTTGCCAAGAAAAGAAACTCTGCACATAGAGCTTGGGACCTCTCAGGGGGGGTTCTGTAACTGCTTGCAGCAGCACCTTGGTGTGTTTTCTGTGTTCTCCAAGTGAAAATAAGCCTGTCCGGAGCCCGTGGTAGCTCCAGCTGCTATGGAACACATTCTGCCACACTTGCTCTTTCTGCATGTCTCTAGCAGCCAGAAAGCGCTGTAAAGCGCTCTTTTGCCCGAGAAAAGTAACTCTCGGGGGGACTTCTTTAACTTTGCTTGCAGCAGCACCTTGGTGTGTTTTCTGTGTTCTCCAAGTGAAAATAAGCCTGTCCGGAGCCCGTGGTAGCTCCAGCTGCTTTGGAACACATTCTGCCACACTTGCTGTTCCTGCATGTCTCTAGCAGCCAGAAAGCGCTGTAAAGCGCTCTTTTGCCCGAGAAATCAACTCTCGGGGGGGTTCTGTAACTTTGCTTGCAGCAGCACCTTGGTGTGTTTTCTGTCTTCTCCAAGTGAAAATAAGCCTGTCAGGAGCCCGTGGTAACTCCAGCTGCTTTGGAACACATTCTGCCACACTTGCTGTTTCTGCATGTCTCTAGCAGCCAGAAACCAGTTTCTGCGGCATCTCTGCTTCTGTTCCATGTTAGACATAACTGCAGCTGCAAGCTCTCTTTTGCCAAGGAAAGAAACTCTGCACATAGAGCTTGGGACCTCTCAGGGGGGGTTCTGTAACTGCTTGCAGCAGCACCTTGGTGTGTTTTCTGTGTTCTCCAAGTGAAAATAAGCCTGTCCGGCGCCCGTGGTAGCTCCAGCTGCTTTGGAACACATTCTGCCACACTTGCTCTTTCTGCATGTCTCTAGCAGACAGAAAGCGCTGTAAAGCGCTCTTTTCTCGAGAAAAGCAACACTCAGGGGGACTTCTGTAACTTTGCTTGCAGCAGCACCTTGGTGTGTTTTCTGTCTTCTCCAAGTGAAAATAAGCCTGTCCGGAGCCCGTGGTAGCTCCAGCTGCTTTGGAACACATTCTGCCACACTTGCTCTTTCTGCATGTCTCTAGCAGCCAGAAACCAGTTTCTGCTGTATCTCTGGTTCTTTTCCATGTTAGACATAACTGCAGCTGAAAGCTCTCTTTTGCCAAGAAAAGAAACTCTGCACATAGAGCTTGGGACCTCTCAGGGGGGGTTCTGTAACTGCTTGCAGCAGCACCTTGGTGTGTTTTCTGTGTTCTCCAAGTGAAAATAAGCCTGTCCGCAGTCCGTGGTAGCTCCAGCTGCTTTGGAACACATTCTGCCACACTTGCTCTTTCTGCATGTCTCTAGCAGCCACAAACCAGTTTCTGCTGCATCTCTGCTTCTGTTCCATGTTAGACATAACTGCAGCTGCAGGCTCTCTTTTGCCAAGAAAAGAAACTCTGCACATAGAACTTGGGACTTCTCAGGGGGGGTTCTGTAACTGCTTTCAGCAGCACCTTGGTGTGTTTTCTGTGTTCTCCAAGTGAAAATAAGCCTGTCTGCAGCCCGTGGTAGCTCCAGCTGCTTTGGAACACATTCTGCCACACTTGCTCTTTCTGCATGTCTCTAGCAGCCAGAAAGCGCTGTAAAGCGCTCTTTTGCCCGAGAAAAGTAACTCTCGGGGGGAGTTCTTTAACTTTGCTTGCAGCAGCACCTTGGTGTGTTTTCTGTGTTCTCCAAGTGAAAATAAGCCTGTCTGGAGCCCGTGGTAGCTCCAGCTGCTTTGGAACACATTCTGCCACACTTGCTCTTTCTGCATGTCTCTAGCAGCCAGAAAGCGCTGTAAAGCGCTCTTTTGCCCGAGAAAAGCAACACTCTGGGGGACTTCTGTAACTTTGCTTGCAGCAGCACCTTGGTGTGTTTTCTGTGTTCTCCAAGTGAAAATAAGCCTGTCCGGAGCCCGTGGTAGCTCCAGCTGCTTTGGAACACATTCTGCCACACTTGCTCTTTCTGCATGTCTCTAGCAGCCAGAAAGCGCTGTAAAGCGCTCTTTTCTCGAGAAAAGCAACACTCGGGGACTTCTGTAACTTTGCTTGCAGCAGCACCTTGGTGTGTTTTCTGTGTTCTCCAAGTGAAAATAAGCCTGTCAGGAGCCCGTGGTAGCTCCAGCTGCTTTGGAACACATTCTGCCACACTTGCTCTTTCTGCATGTCTCTAGCAGCCAGAAAGCGCTGTAAAGCGCTCTTTTCTCGAGAAAAGCAACTCTCAGGGGGGGTTCTGTAACTTTGCTTGCAGCAGCACCTTGGTGTGTTTTCTGTGTTCTCCAAGTGAAAATAAGCCTGTCCGGAGCCCGTGGTAGCTCCAGCTGCTTTGGAACACATTCTGCCACACTTGCTCTTTCTGCATGTCTCTAGCAGCCAGAAAGCGCTGTAAAGCGCTCTTTTCTCGAGAAAAGCAACACTCTGGGGGACTTCTGTAACTTTGCTTGCAGCAGCACCTTGGTGTGTTTTCTGTGTTCTCCAAGTGAAAATAAGCCTGTCCGCAGCCCGTGGTAGCTCCAGCTGCTTTGGAACACATTCTGCCACACTTGCTCTTTCTGCATGTCTCTAGCAGCCAGAAAGCGCTGTAAAGCGCTCTTTTGTCCGAGAAAAGCAACTCTCGGGGGGACTTCTTTAACTTTGCTTGCAGCAGCACCTTGGTGTGTTTTCTGTGTTCTCCAAGTGAAAATAAGCCTGTCCGGAGCCCGTGGTAGCTCCAGCTGCTTTGGAACACATTCTGCCACACTTGCTGTTCCTGCATGTCTCTAGCAGCCAGAAAGCGCTGTAAAGCGCTCTTTTGCCCGAGAAAAGCAACTCTCAGGGGGGGTTCTGTAACTTTGCTTGCAGCAGCACCTTGGTGTGTTTTCTGTGTTCTCCAAGTGAAAATAAGCCTGTCCGGAGCCCGTGGTAGCTCCAGCTGCTTTGGAACACATTCTGTCACACTTGCTCTTTCTGCATGTCTCTAGCAGCCAGAAAGCGCTGTAAAGCGCTCTTTTGCCCGAGAAATCAACTCTCGGGGGGGTTCTGTAACTTTGCTTGCAGCAGCACCTTGGTGTGTTTTCTGTCTTCTCCAAGTGAAAATAAGCCTGTCAGGAGCCCGTGGTAGCTCCAGCTGCTTTGGAACACATTCTGCCACACTTGCTGTTTCTGCATGTCTCTAGCAGCCAGAAACCAGTTTCTGCTGCATCTCTGCTTCTTTTCCATGTTAGACATAACTGCAGCTGCAAGCTCTCTTTTGCCAAGGAAAGAAACTCTGCACATAGAGCTTGGGACCTCTCAGGGGGGGTTCTGTAACTGCTTGCAGCAGCACCTTGGTGTGTTTTCTGTGTTCTCCAAGTGAAAATAAGCCTGTCCGGAGCCCGTGGTAGCTCCAGCTGCTTTGGAACACATTCTGCCACACTTGCTCTTTCTGCATGTCTCTAGCAGCCAGAAAGCGCTGTAAAGCGCTCTTTTCTCGAGAAAAGCAACACTCAGGGGGACTTCTGTAACTTTGCTTGCAGCAGCACCTTGGTGTGTTTTCTGTGTTCTCCAAGTGAAAATAAGCCTGTCCGGAGCCCGTGGAAGCTCCAGCTGCTTTGGAACACATTCTGCCACACTTGCTCTTTCTGCATGTCTCTAGCAGCCAGAAAGCGCTGTAAAGCGCTCTTTTCTCGAGAAAAGCAACACTCAGGGGGACTTCTGTAACTTTGCTTGCAGCAGCACCTTGGTGTGTTTTCTGTGTTCTCCAAGTGAAAATAAGCCTGTCCAGAGCCCGTGGTAGCTCCAGCTGCTTTGGAACACATTCTGCCACACTTGCTCTTTCTGCATGTCTCTAGCAGCCAGAAAGCGCTGTAAAGCGCTCTTTTCTCGAGAAAAGCAACACTCAGGGGGACTTGTGTAACTTTGCTTGCAGCAGCACCTTGGTGTGTTTTCTGTGTTCTCCAAGTGAAAATAAGCCTGTCCGGAGCCCGTGGTAGCTCCAGCTGCTTTGGAACACATTCTGCCACACTTGCTCTTTCTGCATGTCTCTAGCAGCCAGAAAGCGCTGTAAAGTGTTCTTTTCTCAAGAAAAGCAACTCTCAGGGGGACTTCTGTAACTTTGCTTGCAGCAGCACCTTGGTGTGTTTTCTGTGTTCTCCAAGTGAAAATAAGCCTGTCAGGAGCCCGTGGTAGCTCCAGCTGCTTTGGAACACATTCTGCCACACTTGCTCTTTCTGCATGTCTCTAGCAGCCACAAACCAGTTTCTGCTGCATCTCTGCTTCTGTTCCATGTTAGACATAACTGCAGCTGCAAGCTCTTTTTTGCCAAGAAAAGAAACTCTGCACATAGAGCTTGGGACCTCTCAGGGGGGGTTCTGTAACTGCTTGCAGCAGCACCTTGGTGTGTTTTCTGTGTTCTCCAAGTGAAAATAAGCCTGTCCGGAGCCCGTGGTAGCTCCAGCTGCTTTGGAACACATTCTGCCACACTTGCTCTTTCTGCATGTCTCTAGCAGCCAGAAAGCGCTGTAAAGCGTTCTTTTCTCGAGAAAAGCAACTCTCAGGGGGACTTCTGTAACTTTGCTTGCAGCAGCACCTTGGTGTGTTTTCTGTGTTCTCCAAGTGAAAATAAGCCTGTCAGGAGCCCGTGGTAGCTCCAGCTGCTTTGGAACACATTCTGCCACACTTGCTCTTTCTGCATGTCTCTAGCAGCCACAAACCAGTTTCTGCTGCATCTCTGCTTCTGTTCCATGTTAGACATAACTGCAGCTGCAAGCTCTTTTTTGCCAAGAAAAGAAACTCTGCACATAGAGCTTGGGACCTCTCAGGGGGGGTTCTGTAACTGCTTGCAGCAGCACCTTGGTGTGTTTTCTGTGTTCTCCAAGTGAAAATAAGCCTGTCCGGAGCCCGTGGTAGCTCCAGCTGCTATGGAACACATTCTGCCACACTTGCTCTTTCTGCATGTCTCTAGCAGCCAGAAAGCGCTGTAAAGCGCTCTTTTGCCCGAGAAAAGTAACTCTCGGGGGGAGTTCTTTAACTTTGCTTGCAGCAGCACCTTGGTGTGTTTTCTGTGTTCTCCAAGTGAAAATAAGCCTGTCCGGAGCCCGTGGTAGCTCCAGCTGCTTTGGAACACATTCTGCCACACTTGCTGTTCCTGCATGTCTCTAGCAGCCAGAAAGCGCTGTAAAGCGCTCTTTTGCCCGAGAAATCAACTCTCAGGGGGGTTCTGTAACTTTGCTTGCAGCAGCACCTTGGTGTGTTTTCTGTCTTCTCCAAGTGAAAATAAGCCTGTCAGGAGCCCGTGGTAACTCCAGCTGCTTTGGAACACATTCTGCCACACTTGCTGTTTCTGCATGTCTCTAGCAGCCAGAAACCAGTTTCTGCGGCATCTCTGCTTCTGTTCCATGTTAGACATAACTGCAGCTGCAAGCTCTCTTTTGCCAAGGAAAGAAACTCTGCACATAGAGCTTGGGACCTCTCAGGGGGGGTTCTGTAACTGCTTGCAGCAGCACCTTGGTGTGTTTTCTGTGTTCTCCAAGTGAAAATAAGCCTGTCCGGCGCCCGTGGTAGCTCCAGCTGCTTTGGAACACATTCTGCCACACTTGCTCTTTCTGCATGTCTCTAGCAGACAGAAAGCGCTGTAAAGCGCTCTTTTCTCGAGAAAAGCAACACTCAGGGGGACTTCTGTAACTTTGCTTGCAGCAGCACCTTGGTGTGTTTTCTGTGTTCTCCAAGTGAAAATAAGCCTGTCCGGAGCCCGTGGTAGCTCCAGCTGCTTTGGAACACATTCTGCCACACTTGCTCTTTCTGCATGTCTCTAGCAGCCAGAAACCAGTTTCTGCTGTATCTCTGGTTCTTTTCCATGTTAGACATAACTGCAGCTGAAAGCTCTCTTTTGCCAAGAAAAGAAACTCTGCACATAGAGCTTGGGACCTCTCAGGGGGGGTTCTGTAACTGCTTGCAGCAGCACCTTGGTGTGTTTTCTGTGTTCTCCAAGTGAAAATAAGCCTGTCCGGAGCCCGTGGTAGCTCCAGCTGCTTTGGAACACATTCTGCCACACTTGCTCTTTCTGCATGTCTCTAGCAGCCACAAACCAGTTTCTGCTGCATCTCTGCTTCTGTTCCATGTTAGACATAACTGCAGCTGCAGGCTCTCTTTTGCCAAGAAAAGAAACTCTGCACATAGAACTTGGGACTTCTCAGGGGGGGTTCTGTAACTGCTTTCAGCAGCACCTTGGTGTGTTTTCTGTGTTCTCCAAGTGAAAATAAGCCTGTCTGCAGCCCGTGGTAGCTCCAGCTGCTTTGGAACACATTCTGCCACACTTGCTCTTTCTGCATGTCTCTAGCAGCCAGAAAGCGCTGTAAAGCGCTCTTTTGCCCGAGAAAAGTAACTCTCGGGGGGAGTTCTTTAACTTTGCTTGCAGCAGCACCTTGGTGTGTTTTCTGTGTTCTCCAAGTGAAAATAAGCCTGTCTGGAGCCCGTGGTAGCTCCAGCTGCTTTGGAACACATTCTGCCACACTTGCTCTTTCTGCATGTCTCTAGCAGCCAGAAAGCGCTGTAAAGCGCTCTTTTGCCCGAGAAAAGCAACACTCTGGGGGACTTCTGTAACTTTGCTTGCAGCAGCACCTTGGTGTGTTTTCTGTGTTCTCCAAGTGAAAATAAGCCTGTCCGGAGCCCGTGGTAGCTCCAGCTGCTTTGGAACACATTCTGCCACACTTGCTGTTTCTGCATGTCTCTAGCAGCCAGAAAGCGCTGTAAAGCGCTCTTTTCTCGAGAAAAGCAACACTCGGGGACTTCTGTAACTTTGCTTGCAGCAGCACCTTGGTGTGTTTTCTGTGTTCTCCAAGTGAAAATAAGCCTGTCAGGAGCCCGTGGTAGCTCCAGCTGCTTTGGAACACATTCTGCCACACTTGCTCTTTCTGCATGTCTCTAGCAGCCAGAAAGCGCTGTAAAGCGCTCTTTTCTCGAGAAAAGCAACTCTCAGGGGGGGTTCTGTAACTTTGCTTGCAGCAGCACCTTGGTGTGTTTTCTGTGTTCTCCAAGTGAAAATAAGCCTGTCCGGAGCCCGTGGTAGCTCCAGCTGCTTTGGAACACATTCTGCCACACTTGCTCTTTCTGCATGTCTCTAGCAGCCAGAAAGCGCTGTAAAGCGCTCTTTTCTCGAGAAAAGCAACACTCTGGGGGACTTCTGTAACTTTGCTTGCAGCAGCACCTTGGTGTGTTTTCTGTGTTCTCCAAGTGAAAATAAGCCTGTCCGCAGCCCGTGGTAGCTCCAGCTGCTTTGGAACACATTCTGCCACACTTGCTCTTTCTGCATGTCTCTAGCAGCCAGAAAGCGCTGTAAAGCGCTCTTTTGCCCGAGAAAAGCAACTCTCGGGGGGACTTCTTTAACTTTGCTTGCAGCAGCACCTTGGTGTGTTTTCTGTGTTCTCCAAGTGAAAATAAGCCTGTCCGGAGCCCGTGGTAGCTCCAGCTGCTTTGGAACACATTCTGCCACACTTGCTGTTCCTGCATGTCTCTAGCAGCCAGAAAGCGCTGTAAAGCGCTCTTTTGCCCGAGAAAAGCAACTCTCAGGGGGGGTTCTGTAACTTTGCTTGCAGCAGCACCTTGGTGTGTTTTCTGTGTTCTCCAAGTGAAAATAAGCCTGTCCGGAGCCCGTGGTAGCTCCAGCTGCTTTGGAACACATTCTGTCACACTTGCTCTTTCTGCATGTCTCTAGCAGCCAGAAAGCGCTGTAAAGCGCTCTTTTGCCCGAGAAATCAACTCTCGGGGGGGTTCTGTAACTTTGCTTGCAGCAGCACCTTGGTGTGTTTTCTGTCTTCTCCAAGTGAAAATAAGCCTGTCAGGAGCCCGTGGTAGCTCCAGCTGCTTTGGAACACATTCTGCCACACTTGCTCTTTCTGCATGTCTCTAGCAGCCACAAACCAGTTTCTGCTGCATCTCTGCTTCTTTTCCATGTTAGACATAACTGCAGCTGCAAGCTCTCTTTTGCCAAGGAAAGAAACTCTGCACATAGAGCTTGGGACCTCTCAGGGGGGGTTCTGTAACTGCTTGCAGCAGCACCTTGGTGTGTTTTCTGTGTTCTCCAAGTGAAAATAAGCCTGTCCGGAGCCCGTGGTAGCTCCAGCTGCTTTGGAACACATTCTGCCACACTTGCTCTTTCTGCATGTCTCTAGCAGCCAGAAAGCGCTGTAAAGCGCTCTTTTCTCGAGAAAAGCAACACTCAGGGGGACTTCTGTAACTTTGCTTGCAGCAGCACCTTGGTGTGTTTTCTGTGTTCTCCAAGTGAAAATAAGCCTGTCCGGAGCCCGTGGAAGCTCCAGCTGCTTTGGAACACATTCTGCCACACTTGCTCTTTCTGCATGTCTCTAGCAGCCAGAAAGCGCTGTAAAGCGCTCTTTTCTCGAGAAAAGCAACACTCAGGGGGACTTCTGTAACTTTGCTTGCAGCAGCACCTTGGTGTGTTTTCTGTGTTCTCCAAGTGAAAATAAGCCTGTCCAGAGCCCGTGGTAGCTCCAGCTGCTTTGGAACACATTCTGCCACACTTGCTCTTTCTGCATGTCTCTAGCAGCCAGAAAGCGCTGTAAAGCGCTCTTTTCTCGAGAAAAGCAACACTCAGGGGGACTTGTGTAACTTTGCTTGCAGCAGCACCTTGGTGTGTTTTCTGTGTTCTCCAAGTGAAAATAAGCCTGTCCGGAGCCCGTGGTAGCTCCAGCTGCTTTGGAACACATTCTGCCACACTTGCTCTTTCTGCATGTCTCTAGCAGCCAGAAAGCGCTGTAAAGTGTTCTTTTCTCAAGAAAAGCAACTCTCAGGGGGACTTCTGTAACTTTGCTTGCAGCAGCACCTTGGTGTGTTTTCTGTGTTCTCCAAGTGAAAATAAGCCTGTCAGGAGCCCGTGGTAGCTCCAGCTGCTTTGGAACACATTCTGCCACACTTGCTCTTTCTGCATGTCTCTAGCAGCCACAAACCAGTTTCTGCTGCATCTCTGCTTCTGTTCCATGTTAGACATAACTGCAGCTGCAAGCTCTTTTTTGCCAAGAAAAGAAACTCTGCACATAGAGCTTGGGACCTCTCAGGGGGGGTTCTGTAACTGCTTGCAGCAGCACCTTGGTGTGTTTTCTGTGTTCTCCAAGTGAAAATAAGCCTGTCCGGAGCCCGTGGTAGCTCCAGCTGCTTTGGAACACATTCTGCCACACTTGCTCTTTCTGCATGTCTCTAGCAGCCAGAAAGCGCTGTAAAGCGCTCTTTTGCCCGAGAAAAGTAACTCTCGGGGGGAGTTCTTTAACTTTGCTTGCAGCAGCACCTTGGTGTGTTTTCTGTGTTCTCCAAGTGAAAATAAGCCTGTCCGGAGCCCGTGGTAGCTCCAGCTGCTTTGGAACACATTCTGCCACACTTGCTGTTCCTGCATGTCTCTAGCAGCCAGAAAGCGCTGTAAAGCGCTCTTTTGCCCGAGAAAAGCAACTCTCAGGGGGGGTTCTGTAACTTTGCTTGCAGCAGCACCTTGGTGTGTTTTCTGTGTTCTCCAAGTGAAAATAAGCCTGTCAGGAGCCCGTGGTAGCTCCAGCTGCTTTGGAACACATTCTGCCACACTTGCTCTTTCTGCATGTCTCTAGCAGCCAGAAAGCGCTGTAAAGCGCTCTTTTCTCGAGAAAAGCAACTCTCAGGGGGGGTTCTGTAACTTTGCTTGCAGCAGCACCTTGGTGTGTTTTCTGTGTTCTCCAAGTGAAAATAAGCCTGTCCGGAGCCCGTGGTAGCTCCAGCTGCTTTGGAACACATTCTGCCACACTTGCTCTTTCTGCATGTCTCTAGCAGCCAGAAAGCGCTGTAAAGCGCTCTTTTCTCGAGAAAAGCAACACTCTGGGGGACTTCTGTAACTTTGCTTGCAGCAGCACCTTGGTGTGTTTTCTGTGTTCTCCAAGTGAAAATAAGCCTGTCCGCAGCCCGTGGTAGCTCCAGCTGCTTTGGAACACATTCTGCCACACTTGCTCTTTCTGCATGTCTCTAGCAGCCAGAAAGCGCTGTAAAGCGCTCTTTTGCCCGAGAAAAGCAACTCTCGGGGGGACTTCTTTAACTTTGCTTGCAGCAGCACCTTGGTGTGTTTTCTGTGTTCTCCAAGTGAAAATAAGCCTGTCCGGAGCCCGTGGTAGCTCCAGCTGCTTTGGAACACATTCTGCCACACTTGCTGTTCCTGCATGTCTCTAGCAGCCAGAAAGCGCTGTAAAGCGCTCTTTTGCCCGAGAAAAGCAACTCTCAGGGGGGGTTCTGTAACTTTGCTTGCAGCAGCACCTTGGTGTGTTTTCTGTGTTCTCCAAGTGAAAATAAGCCTGTCCGGAGCCCGTGGTAGCTCCAGCTGCTTTGGAACACATTCTGTCACACTTGCTCTTTCTGCATGTCTCTAGCAGCCAGAAAGCGCTGTAAAGCGCTCTTTTGCCCGAGAAATCAACTCTCGGGGGGGTTCTGTAACTTTGCTTGCAGCAGCACCTTGGTGTGTTTTCTGTCTTCTCCAAGTGAAAATAAGCCTGTCAGGAGCCCGTGGTAGCTCCAGCTGCTTTGGAACACATTCTGCCACACTTGCTGTTTCTGCATGTCTCTAGCAGCCAGAAACCAGTTTCTGCTGCATCTCTGCTTCTTTTCCATGTTAGACATAACTGCAGCTGCAAGCTCTCTTTTGCCAAGGAAAGAAACTCTGCACATAGAGCTTGGGACCTCTCAGGGGGGGTTCTGTAACTGCTTGCAGCAGCACCTTGGTGTGTTTTCTGTGTTCTCCAAGTGAAAATAAGCCTGTCCGGAGCCCGTGGTAGCTCCAGCTGCTTTGGAACACATTCTGCCACACTTGCTCTTTCTGCATGTCTCTAGCAGCCAGAAAGCGCTGTAAAGCGCTCTTTTCTCGAGAAAAGCAACACTCAGGGGGACTTCTGTAACTTTGCTTGCAGCAGCACCTTGGTGTGTTTTCTGTGTTCTCCAAGTGAAAATAAGCCTGTCCGGAGCCCGTGGAAGCTCCAGCTGCTTTGGAACACATTCTGCCACACTTGCTCTTTCTGCATGTCTCTAGCAGCCAGAAAGCGCTGTAAAGCGCTCTTTTCTCGAGAAAAGCAACACTCAGGGGGACTTCTGTAACTTTGCTTGCAGCAGCACCTTGGTGTGTTTTCTGTGTTCTCCAAGTGAAAATAAGCCTGTCCAGAGCCCGTGGTAGCTCCAGCTGCTTTGGAACACATTCTGCCACACTTGCTCTTTCTGCATGTCTCTAGCAGCCAGAAAGCGCTGTAAAGCGCTCTTTTCTCGAGAAAAGCAACACTCAGGGGGACTTGTGTAACTTTGCTTGCAGCAGCACCTTGGTGTGTTTTCTGTGTTCTCCAAGTGAAAATAAGCCTGTCCGGAGCCCGTGGTAGCTCCAGCTGCTTTGGAACACATTCTGCCACACTTGCTCTTTCTGCATGTCTCTAGCAGCCAGAAAGCGCTGTAAAGTGTTCTTTTCTCAAGAAAAGCAACTCTCAGGGGGACTTCTGTAACTTTGCTTGCAGCAGCACCTTGGTGTGTTTTCTGTGTTCTCCAAGTGAAAATAAGCCTGTCAGGAGCCCGTGGTAGCTCCAGCTGCTTTGGAACACATTCTGCCACACTTGCTCTTTCTGCATGTCTCTAGCAGCCACAAACCAGTTTCTGCTGCATCTCTGCTTCTGTTCCATGTTAGACATAACTGCAGCTGCAAGCTCTTTTTTGCCAAGAAAAGAAACTCTGCACATAGAGCTTGGGACCTCTCAGGGGGGGTTCTGTAACTGCTTGCAGCAGCACCTTGGTGTGTTTTCTGTGTTCTCCAAGTGAAAATAAGCCTGTCCGGAGCCCGTGGTAGCTCCAGCTGCTTTGGAACACATTCTGCCACACTTGCTCTTTCTGCATGTCTCTAGCAGCCAGAAAGCGCTGTAAAGCGCTCTTTTGCCCGAGAAAAGTAACTCTCGGGGGGAGTTCTTTAACTTTGCTTGCAGCAGCACCTTGGTGTGTTTTCTGTGTTCTCCAAGTGAAAATAAGCCTGTCCGGAGCCCGTGGTAGCTCCAGCTGCTTTGGAACACATTCTGCCACACTTGCTGTTCCTGCATGTCTCTAGCAGCCAGAAAGCGCTGTAAAGCGCTCTTTTGCCCGAGAAAAGCAACTCTCAGGGGGGGTTCTGTAACTTTGCTTGCAGCAGCACCTTGGTGTGTTTTCTGTGTTCTCCAAGTGAAAATAAGCCTGTCAGGAGCCCGTGGTAGCTCCAGCTGCTTTGGAACACATTCTGTCACACTTGCTCTTTCTGCATGTCTCTAGCAGCCAGAAAGCGCTATAAAGCGCTCTTTTGCCCGAGAAATCAACTCTCGGGGGGGTTCTGTAACTTTGCTTGCAGCAGCACCTTGGTGTGTTTTCTGTCTTCTCCAAGTGAAAATAAGCCTGTGCGGAGCCCGTGGTAGCTCCAGCTGCTTTGGAACACATTCTGCCACACTTGCTGTTTCTGCATGTCTCTAGCAGCCACAAACCAGTTTCTGCTGCATCTCTGCTTCTTTTCCATGTTAGACATAACTGCAGCTGCAAGCTCTCTTTTGCCAAGGAAAGAAACTCTGCACATAGAGCTTGGGACCTCTCAGGGGGGGTTCTGTAACTGCTTGCAGCAGCACCTTGGTGTGTTTTCTGTGTTCTCCAAGTGAAAATAAGGCTGTCAGGAGCCCGTGGTAGCTCCAGCTGCTTTGGAACACATTCTGCCACACTTGCTGTTTCTGCATGTCTCTAGCAGCCACAAACGAGTTTCTGCTGCATCTCTGCTTCTGTTCCATGTTAGACATAACTGCAGCTGCAAGCTCTTTTTTGCCAAGAAAAGAAACTCTGCACATAGAGCTTGGGACTTCTCAGGGGGGGTTCTGTAACAGCTTGCAGCAGCACCTTGGTGTGTTTTCTGTGTTCTCCAAGTGAAAATAAGCCTGTCCGGAGGCCGTGGTAGCTCCAGCTGCTTTGGAACACATTCTGCCACACTTGCTCTTTCTGCATGTCTCTAGCAGCCAGAAAGCGCTGTAAAGCGCTCTTTTCTTGAGAAAAGCAACACTCTGGGAAACCTCTGTAACTTTGCTTGCAGCAGCACCTTGGTGTGTTTTCTGTGTTCTCCAAGTGAAAATAAGCCTGTCCGCAGCCCGTGGTAGCTCCAGCTGCTTTGGAACACATTCTGCCACACTTGCTCTTTCTGCATGTCTCTAGCAGCCAGAAAGCGCTGTAAAGCGCTCTTTTGCCCGAGAAAAGTAACTCTCGGGGGGAGATCTTTAACTTTGCTTGCAGCAGCACCTTGGTGTGTTTTCTGTGTTCTCCAAGTGAAAATAAGCCTGTCCGGAGCCCGTGGTAGCTCCAGCTGCTTTGGAACACATTCTGCCACACTTGCTCTTTCTGCATGTCTCTAGCAGCCAGAAAGCGCTGTAAAGCGCTCTTTTGCCCGAGAAAAGTAACTCTCAGGGGGGGTTCTGTAACTTTGCTTGCAGCAGCACCTTGGTGTGTTTTCTGTGTTCTCCAAGTGAAAAAAAGCCTGTCAGGAGCCCGTGGTAGCTCCAGCTGCTTTGGAACACATTCTGCCACACTTGCTCTTTCTGCATGTCTCTAGCAGCCACAAACCAGTTTCTGCTGCATCTCTGCTTCTGTTCCATGTTAGACATAACTGCAGCTGAAAGCTCTCTTTTGCCAAGAAAAGAAACTCTGCACATAGAGCTTGGGACCTCTCAGGGGGGGTTCTGTAACTGCTTGCAGCAGCACCTTGGTGTGTTTTCTGTGTTCTCCAAGTGAAAATAAGCCTGTCCGGAGCCCGTGGTAGCTCCAGCTGCTTTGGAACACATTCTGCCACACTTGCTCTTTCTGCATGTCTCTAGCAGCCACAAACCAGTTTCTGCTGCATCTCTGCTTCTGTTCCATGTTAGACATAACTGCAGCTGCAAGCTCTTTTTTGCCAAGAAAAGAAACTCTGCACATAGAGCTTGGGACTTCTCAGGGGGGGTTCTGTAACTGCTTGAAGTAGCACCTTGGTGTGTTTTCTGTGTTCTCCAAGTGAAAATAAGCCTGTCAGGAGCCCGTGGTAGCTCCAGCTGCTTTGGAACACATTCTGCCACACTTGCTCTTTCTGCATGTCTCTAGCAGCCAGAAAGCGCTGTAAAGCGCTCTTTTGCCCGAGATAAGTAACTCTCGGGGGGAGTTCTTTAACTTTGCTTGCAGCAGCACCTTGGTGTGTTTTCTGTGTTCTCCAAGTGAAAATAAGCCTGTCCGGAGCCCGTGGTAGCTCCAGCTGCTTTGGAACACATTCTGCCACACTTGCTCTTTCTGCATGTCTCTAGCAGCCAGAAAGCGCTGTAAAGCGCTCTTTTCTCGAGAAAAGCAACACTCAGGGGGACTTCTGTAACTTTGCTTGCAGCAGCACCTTGGTGTGTTTTCTGTGTTCTCCAAGTGAAAATAAGCCTGTCCGCAGCCCGTGGTAGCTCCAGCTGCTTTGGAACACATTCTGCCACACTTGCTCTTTCTCCAGGTCTCTAGCAGCCAGAAAGCGCTGTAAAGCTCTCTTTTGCCCGAGAAAAGCAACTCTTAGGGAGGGTTCTGTAACTTTGCTTGCAGCAGCACCTTGGTGTGTTTTCTGTCTTCTCCAAGTGAAAATAAGCCTGTCCGGAGCCCGTGGTAGCTCCAGCTGCTTTGGAACACATTCTGCCACACTTGCTCTTTCTGCATGTCTCTAGCAGCCACAAACCAGTTTCTGCTGCATCTCTGCTTCTTTTCCATGTTAGACATAACTGCAGCTGCAAGCGCTCTTTTGCCAAGAAAAGAAACAATGCACATAGAGCTTGGGACCTCTCAGGGGGGGTTCTGTAACTGCTTGCAGCAGCACCTTGGTGTGTTTTCTGTGTTCTCCAAGTGAAAATAAGCCTGTCAGGAGCCCGTGGTAGCTCCAGCTGCTTTGGAACACATTCTGCCACACTTGCTCGTTCTGCATGTCTCTAGCAGCCACAAACCAGTTTCTGCTGCATCTCTGGTTCTGTTCCATGTTAGACATAACTGCAGCTGCAAGCTCTCTTTTGCCAAGAAAAGAAACTCTGCACATAGAACTTGGGACTTCTCAGGGGGGGTTCTGTAACTGCTTGCAGCAGCACCTTGGTGTGTTTTCTGTGTTCTCCAAGTGAAAATAAGCCTGTCCGCAGCCCGTGGTAGCTCCAGCTGCTTTGGAACACATTCTGCCACACTTGCTCTTTCTGCATGTCTCTAGCAGCCAGAAAGCACTGTAAAGCGCTCTTTTCTCGAGAAAAGCAACACTCTGGGGGACCCCTGTAACTTTGCTTGCAGCAGCACCTTGGTGTGTTTTCTGTGTTCTCCAAGTGAAAAGAAGCCTGTGCGGAGCCCGTGGTAGCTCCAGCTGCTTTGGAACACATTCTGCCACACTTGCTCTTTCTGCGTGTCTCTAGCAGCCAGAAAGCGCTGTAAAGCGCTCTTTTCTCGAGAAAAGCAACACTCAGGGGGACTTCTGTAACTTTGCTTGCAGCAGCACCTTGGTGTGTTTTCTGTGTTCTCCAAGTGAAAATAAGCCTGTCCGGAGCCCGTGGTAGCTCCAGCTGCTTTGGAACACATTCTGCCACACTTGCTCTTTCTGCATGTCTCTAGCAGCCAGAAAGCGCTGTAAAGCGCTCTTTTCTCAAGAAACGCAACACTCAGGGGGACTTCTGTAACTTTGCTTGCAGCAGCACCTTGGTGTGATTTCTGTGTTCTCCAAGTGAAAATAAGCCTGTCCGGAGCCCGTGGTAGCTCCAGCTGCTTTGGAACACATTCTGCCACACTTGCTCTTTCTGCATGTCTCTAGCAGCCAGAAAGCGCTGTAAAGCGCTCTTTTGCCCGAGAAAAGCAACTCTCAGGGGGGGTTCTGTAACTTTGCTTGCAGCAGCACCTTGGTGTGTTTTCTGTGTTCTCCAAGTGAAAATAAGCCTGTCCGCAGCCCGTGGTAGCTCCAGCTGCTTTGGAACACATTCTGCCACACTTGCTCTTTCAGCGTGTCTCTAGCAGCCAGAAAGCGCTGTAAAGCGCTCTTTTGCCCGAGAAAAGCAACTCTCAGGGGGACTTCTGTAACTTTGCTTGCAGCAGCACCTTGGTGTGTTTTCTGTGTTCTCCAAGTGAAAATAAGCCTGTCAGGAGCCCGTGGTAGCTCCAGCTGCTTTGGAACACATTCTGCCACACTTGCTCTTTCTGCATGTCTCTAGCAGCCACAAACCAGTTTCTGCTGCATCTCTGCTTCTTTTCCATGTTAGACATAACTGCAGCTGCAAGCTCTCTTTTGCCAAGGAAAGAAACTCTGCACATAGAGCTTGGGACCTCTCAGGGGGGGTTCTGTAACTGCTTGCAGCAGCACCTTGGTGTGTTTTCTGTGTTCTCCGAGTGAAAATAAGCCTGTCCGGAGCCCGTGGTAGCTCCAGCTGCTTTGGAACACATTCTGCCACACTTGCTCTTTCTGCATGTCTCTAGCAGCCAGAAAGCGCTGTAAAGCGCTCTTTTGCCCGAGAAAAGTAACTCTCAGGGGGGGGTTCTGTAACTTTGCTTGCAGCAGCACCTTGGTATGTTTTCTGTGTTCTCCAAGTGAAAATAAGCCTGTCCGGAGCCCGTGGCAGCTCCAGCTGCTTTGGAACACATTCTGCCACACTTGCTCTTTCTGCATGTCTCTAGCAGCCAGAAACCAGTTTCTGCTGCATCTCTGGTTCTTTTCCATGTTAGACATAACTGCAGCTGAATGCTCTCTTTTGCCAAGAAAAGAAACTCTGCACATAGAGCTTGGGACCTCTCAGGGGGGGTTCTGTAACTGCTTGCAGCAGCACCTTGGTGTGTTTTCTGTGTTCTCCAAGTGAAAATAAGCCTGTCAGGAGCCCGTGGTAGCTCCAGCTGCTTTGGAACACATTCTGCCACACTTGCTGTTTCTGCATGTCTCTAGCAGCCACAAACCAGTTTCTGCTGCATCTCTGGTTCTGTTCCATGTTAGACATAACTGCAGCTGCAAGCTCTCTTTTGCCAAGAAAAGAAACTCTGCACATAGAACTTGGGACTTCTCAGGGGGGGTTCTGTAACTGCTTGCAGCAGCACCTTGGTGTGTTTTCTGTGTTCTCCAAGTGAAAATAAGCCTGTCCGCAGCCCGTGGTAGCTCCAGCTGCTTTGGAACACATTCTGCCACACTTGCTCTTTCTGCATGTCTCTAGCAGCCAGAAAGCGCTGTAAAGCGCTCTTTTCTCGAGAAAAGCAACACTCAGGGGGACTTCTGTAACTTTGCTTGCAGCAGCACCTTGGTGTGTTTTCTGTGTTCTCCAAGTGAAAATAAGCCTGTCTGCAGCCCGTGGTAGCTCCAGCTGCTTTGGAACACATTCTGCCACACTTGCTCTTTCTGCATGTCTCTAGCAGCCAGAAAGCGCTGTAAAGCGCTCTTTTGCCCGAGAAAAGTAACTCTCGGGGGGAGTTCTTTAACTTTGCTTGCAGCAGCACCTTGGTGTGTTTTCTGTGTTCTCCAAGTGAAAATAAGCCTGTCCGGAGCCCGTGGTAGCTCCAGCTGCTTTGGAACACATTCTGCCACACTTGCTCTTTCTGCATGTCTCTAGCAGCCAGAAAGCGCTGTAAAGCGCTCTTTTCTCGAGAAAAGCAACACTCAGGGGGACTTCTGTAACTTTACTTGCAGCAGCACCTTGGTGTGTTTTCTGTGTTCTCCAAGTGAAAATAAGCCTGTCAGGAGCCCGTGGTAGCTCCAGCTGCTTTGGAACACATTCTGCCACACTTGCTCTTTCTGCATGTCTCTAGCAGCCAGAAAGCGCTGTAAAGCGCTCTTTTCTCGAGAAAAGCAACACTCAGGGGGACTTCTGTAACTTTGCTTGCAGCAGCACCTTGGTGTGTTTT
Source organism: Zosterops lateralis (assembly GCF_965231275.1). Lineage (NCBI taxonomy): Eukaryota > Metazoa > Chordata > Aves > Passeriformes > Zosteropidae > Zosterops > Zosterops lateralis. The sequence continues at coordinate 11,689,059 of NC_139779.1, read as the reverse complement.
CTGTGTTCTCCAAGTGAAAATAAGCCTGTCCGGAGCCCGTGGTAGCTCCAGCTGCTTTGGAACACATTCTGCCACACTTGCTCTTTCTGCATGTCTCTAGCAGCCAGAAAGCGCTGTAAAGCGTTCTTTTCTCGAGAAAAGCAACTCTCAGGGGGGGTTCTGTAACTTTGCTTGCAGCAGCACCTTGGTGTGTTTTCTGTGTTCTCCAAGTGAAAATAAGCCTGTCCGGAGCCCGTGGTAGCTCCAGCTGCTTTGGAACACATTCTGCCACACTTGCTCTTTCTGCATGTCTCTAGCAGCCACAAACCAGTTTCTGCTGCATCTCTGCTTCTGTTCCATGTTAGACATAACTGCAGCTGCAAGCTCTTTTTTGCCAAGAAAAGAAACTCTGCACATAGAGCTTGGGACTTCTCAGGGGGGGTTCTGTAACTGCTTGAAGTAGCACCTTGGTGTGTTTTCTGTGTTCTCCAAGTGAAAATAAGCCTGTCAGGAGCCCGTGGTAGCTCCAGCTGCTTTGGAACACATTCTGCCACACTTGCTCTTTCTGCATGTCTCTAGCAGCCAGAAAGCGCTGTAAAGCGCTCTTTTGCCCGAGATAAGTAACTCTCGGGGGGAGTTCTTTAACTTTGCTTGCAGCAGCACCTTGGTGTGTTTTCTGTGTTCTCCAAGTGAAAATAAGCCTGTCCGGAGCCCGTGGTAGCTCCAGCTGCTTTGGAACACATTCTGCCACACTTGCTCTTTCTGCATGTCTCTAGCAGCCAGAAAGCGCTGTAAAGCGCTCTTTTCTCGAGAAAAGCAACACTCAGGGGGACTTCTGTAACTTTGCTTGCAGCAGCACCTTGGTGTGTTTTCTGTGTTCTCCAAGTGAAAATAAGCCTGTCCGCAGCCCGTGGTAGCTCCAGCTGCTTTGGAACACATTCTGCCACACTTGCTCTTTCTCCAGGTCTCTAGCAGCCAGAAAGCGCTGTAAAGCTCTCTTTTGCCCGAGAAAAGCAACTCTTAGGGAGGGTTCTGTAACTTTGCTTGCAGCAGCACCTTGGTGTGTTTTCTGTGTTCTCCAAGTGAAAATAAGCCTGTCCGGAGCCCGTGGTAGCTCCAGCTGCTTTGGAACACATTCTGCCACACTTGCTCTTTCTGCATGTCTCTAGCAGCCACAAACCAGTTTCTGCTGCATCTCTGCTTCTTTTCCATGTTAGACATAACTGCAGCTGCAAGCGCTCTTTTGCCAAGAAAAGAAACAATGCACATAGAGCTTGGGACCTCTCAGGGGGGGTTCTGTAACTGCTTGCAGCAGCACCTTGGTGTGTTTTCTGTGTTCTCCAAGTGAAAATAAGCCTGTCAGGAGCCCGTGGTAGCTCCAGCTGCTTTGGAACACATTCTGCCACACTTGCTCTTTCTGCATGTCTCTAGCAGCCACAAACCAGTTTCTGCTGCATCTCTGGTTCTGTTCCATGTTAGACATAACTGCAGCTGCAAGCTCTCTTTTGCCAAGAAAAGAAACTCTGCACATAGAACTTGGGACTTCTCAGGGGGGGTTCTGTAACTGCTTGCAGCAGCACCTTGGTGTGTTTTCTGTGTTCTCCAAGTGAAAATAAGCCTGTCCGCAGCCCGTGGTAGCTCCAGCTGCTTTGGAACACATTCTGCCACACTTGCTCTTTCTGCATGTCTCTAGCAGCCAGAAAGCACTGTAAAGCGCTCTTTTCTCGAGAAAAGCAACACTCTGGGGGACCCCTGTAACTTTGCTTGCAGCAGCACCTTGGTGTGTTTTCTGTGTTCTCCAAGTGAAAAGAAGCCTGTGCGGAGCCCGTGGTAGCTCCAGCTGCTTTGGAACACATTCTGCCACACTTGCTCTTTCTGCGTGTCTCTAGCAGCCAGAAAGCGCTGTAAAGCGCTCTTTTCTCGAGAAAAGCAACACTCAGGGGGACTTCTGTAACTTTGCTTGCAGCAGCACCTTGGTGTGTTTTCTGTGTTCTCCAAGTGAAAATAAGCCTGTCCGGAGCCCGTGGTAGCTCCAGCTGCTTTGGAACACATTCTGCCACACTTGCTCTTTCTGCATGTCTCTAGCAGCCAGAAAGCGCTGTAAAGCGCTCTTTTCTCAAGAAACGCAACACTCAGGGGGACTTCTGTAACTTTGCTTGCAGCAGCACCTTGGTGTGATTTCTGTGTTCTCCAAGTGAAAATAAGCCTGTCCGGAGCCCGTGGTAGCTCCAGCTGCTTTGGAACACATTCTGCCACACTTGCTCTTTCTGCATGTCTCTAGCAGCCAGAAAGCGCTGTAAAGCGCTCTTTTGCCCGAGAAAAGCAACTCTCAGGGGGGGTTCTGTAACTTTGCTTGCAGCAGCACCTTGGTGTGTTTTCTGTGTTCTCCAAGTGAAAATAAGCCTGTCCGCAGCCCGTGGTAGCTCCAGCTGCTTTGGAACACATTCTGCCACACTTGCTCTTTCAGCGTGTCTCTAGCAGCCAGAAAGCGCTGTAAAGCGCTCTTTTGCCCGAGAAAAGCAACTCTCAGGGGGACTTCTGTAACTTTGCTTGCAGCAGCACCTTGGTGTGTTTTCTGTGTTCTCCAAGTGAAAATAAGCCTGTCAGGAGCCCGTGGTAGCTCCAGCTGCTTTGGAACACATTCTGCCACACTTGCTCTTTCTGCATGTCTCTAGCAGCCACAAACCAGTTTCTGCTGCATCTCTGCTTCTTTTCCATGTTAGACATAACTGCAGCTGCAAGCTCTCTTTTGCCAAGGAAAGAAACTCTGCACATAGAGCTTGGGACCTCTCAGGGGGGGTTCTGTAACTGCTTGCAGCAGCACCTTGGTGTGTTTTCTGTGTTCTCCGAGTGAAAATAAGCCTGTCCGGAGCCCGTGGTAGCTCCAGCTGCTTTGGAACACATTCTGCCACACTTGCTCTTTCTGCATGTCTCTAGCAGCCAGAAAGCGCTGTAAAGCGCTCTTTTGCCCGAGAAAAGTAACTCTCAGGGGGGGGTTCTGTAACTTTGCTTGCAGCAGCACCTTGGTATGTTTTCTGTGTTCTCCAAGTGAAAATAAGCCTGTCCGGAGCCCGTGGCAGCTCCAGCTGCTTTGGAACACATTCTGCCACACTTGCTCTTTCTGCATGTCTCTAGCAGCCAGAAACCAGTTTCTGCTGCATCTCTGGTTCTTTTCCATGTTAGACATAACTGCAGCTGAAAGCTCTCTTTTGCCAAGAAAAGAAACTCTGCACATAGAGCTTGGGACCTCTCAGGGGGGGTTCTGTAACTGCTTGCAGCAGCACCTTGGTGTGTTTTCTGTGTTCTCCAAGTGAAAATAAGCCTGTCCGGAGCCCGTGGTAGCTCCAGCTGCTTTGGAACACATTCTGCCACACTTGCTGTTTCTGCATGTCTCTAGCAGCCACAAACCAGTTTCTGCTGCATCTCTGGTTCTGTTCCATGTTAGACATAACTGCAGCTGCAAGCTCTCTTTTGCCAAGAAAAGAAACTCTGCACATAGAACTTGGGACTTCTCAGGGGGGGTTCTGTAACTGCTTGCAGCAGCACCTTGGTGTGTTTTCTGTGTTCTCCAAGTGAAAATAAGCCTGTCCGCAGCCCGTGGTAGCTCCAGCTGCTTTGGAACACATTCTGCCACACTTGCTCTTTCTGCATGTCTCTAGCAGCCAGAAAGCGCTGTAAAGCGCTCTTTTCTCGAGAAAAGCAACACTCAGGGGGACTTCTGTAACTTTGCTTGCAGCAGCACCTTGGTGTGTTTTCTGTGTTCTCCAAGTGAAAATAAGCCTGTCTGCAGCCCGTGGTAGCTCCAGCTGCTTTGGAACACATTCTGCCACACTTGCTCTTTCTGCATGTCTCTAGCAGCCAGAAAGCGCTGTAAAGCGCTCTTTTGCCCGAGAAAAGTAACTCTCGGGGGGAGTTCTTTAACTTTGCTTGCAGCAGCACCTTGGTGTGTTTTCTGTGTTCTCCAAGTGAAAATAAGCCTGTCCGGAGCCCGTGGTAGCTCCAGCTGCTTTGGAACACATTCTGCCACACTTGCTGTTTCTGCATGTCTCTAGCAGCCAGAAAGCGCTGTAAAGCGCTCTTTTCTCGAGAAAAGCAACACTCAGGGGGACTTCTGTAACTTTACTTGCAGCAGCACCTTGGTGTGTTTTCTGTGTTCTCCAAGTGAAAATAAGCCTGTCAGGAGCCCGTGGTAGCTCCAGCTGCTTTGGAACACATTCTGCCACACTTGCTCTTTCTGCATGTCTCTAGCAGCCAGAAAGCGCTGTAAAGCGCTCTTTTCTCGAGAAAAGCAACACTCAGGGGGACTTCTGTAACTTTGCTTGCAGCAGCACCTTGGTGTGTTTTCTGTGTTCTCCAAGTGAAAATAAGCCTGTCCGGAGCCCGTGGTAGCTCCAGCTGCTTTGGAACACATTCTGCCACACTTGCTCTTTCTGCATGTCTCTAGCAGCCAGAAAGCGCTGTAAAGCGTTCTTTTCTCGAGAAAAGCAACTCTCAGGGGGGGTTCTGTAACTTTGCTTGCAGCAGCACCTTGGTGTGTTTTCTGTGTTCTCCAAGTGAAAATAAGCCTGTCAGGAACCCGTGGTAGCTCCAGCTGCTTTGGAACACATTCTGCCACACTTGCTCTTTCTGCATGTCTCTAGCAGCCACAAACCAGTTTCTGCTGCATCTCTGCTTCTGTTCCATGTTAGACATAACTGCAGCTGCAAGCTCTTTTTTGCCAAGAAAAGAAACTCTGCACATAGAGCTTGGCACCTCTCAGGGGGGGTTCTGTAACTGCTTGCAGCAGCACCTTGGTGTGTTTTCTGTGTTCTCCAAGTGAAAATAAGCCTGTCCGGAGCCCGTGGTAGCTCCAGCTGCTTTGGAACACATTCTGCCACACTTGCTGTTCCTGCATGTCACTAGCAGCCAGAAAGCGCTGTAAAGCGCTCTTTTGCCCGAGAAAAGCAACTCTCAGGGGGGGTTCTGTAACTTTGCTTGCAGCAGCACCTTGGTGTGTTTTCTGTGTTCTCCAAGTGAAAATAAGCCTGTCCGGAGCCCGTGGTAGCTCCAGCTGCTTTGGAACACATTCTGCCACACTTGCTCTTTCTGCATGTCTCTAGCAGCCAGAAACCAGTTTCTGCTGTATCTCTGGTTCTTTTCCATGTTAGACATAACTGCAGCTGAAAGCTCTCTTTTGCCAAGAAAAGAAACTCTGCACATAGAGCTTGGCACCTCTCAGGGGGGGTTCTGTAACTGCTTGCAGCAGCACCTTGGTGTGTTTTCTGTGTTCTCCAAGTGAAAATAAGCCTGTCCGGAGCCCGTGGTAGCTCCAGCTGCTTTGGAACACATTCTGCCACACTTGCTGTTTCTGCATGTCTCTAGCAGCCACAAACCAGTTTCTGCTGCATCTCTGCTTCTGTTCCATGTTAGACATAACTGCAGCTGCAGGCTCTCTTTTGCCAAGAAAAGAAACTCTGCACATAGAACTTGGGACTTCTCAGGGGGGGTTCTGTAACTGCTTTCAGCAGCACCTTGGTGTGTTTTCTGTGTTCTCCAAGTGAAAATAAGCCTGTCAGGAGCCCGTGGTAGCTCCAGCTGCTTTGGAACACATTCTGCCACACTTGCTCTTTCTGCATGTCTCTAGCAGCCAGAAAGCGCTGTAAAGCGCTCTTTTGCCCGAGAAAAGTACCTCTCGGGGGGAGTTCTTTAACTTTGCTTGCAGCAGCACCTTGGTGTGTTTTCTGTGTTCTCCAAGTGAAAATAAGCCTGTCTGGAGCCCGTGGTAGCTCCAGCTGCTTTGGAACACATTCTGCCACACTTGCTCTTTCTGCATGTCTCTAGCAGCCAGAAAGCGCTGTAAAGCGCTCTTTTCTCGAGAAAAGCAACACTCAGGGGGACTTCTGTAACTTTGCTTGCAGCAGCACCTTGGTGTGTTTTCTGTGTTCTCCAAGTGAAAATAAGCCTGTCAGGAGCCCGTGGTAGCTCCAGCTGCTTTGGAACACATTCTGCCACACTTGCTCTTTCTGCATGTCTCTAGCAGCCAGAAAGCGCTGTAAAGCGCTCTTTTCTCGAGAAAAGCAACTCTCAGGGGGACTTCTGTAACTTTGCTTGCAGCAGCACCTTGGTGTGTTTTCTGTGTTCTCCAAGTGAAAAGAAGCCTGTCCGGAGCCCGTGGTAGCTCCAGCTGCTTTGGAACACATTCTGCCACACTTGCTCTTTCTGCATGTCTCTAGCAGCCAGAAAGCGCTGTAAAGCGCTCTTTTCTCGAGAAAAGCAACACTCTGGGGGACTTCTGTAACTTTGCTTGCAGCAGCACCTTGGTGTGTTTTCTGTGTTCTCCAAGTGAAAATAAGCCTGTCAGGAGCCCGTGGTAGCTCCAGCTGCTTTGGAACACATTCTGCCACACTTGCTCTTTCTGCATGTCTCTAGCAGCCAGAAAGCGCTGTAAAGCGCTCTTTTGCCCGAGAAAAGTAACTCTCGGGGGGACTTCTTTAACTTTGCTTGCAGCAGCACCTTGGTGTGTTTTCTGTGTTCTCCAAGTGAAAATAAGCCTGTCCGGAGCCCGTGGTAGCTCCAGCTGCTTTGGAACACATTCTGCCACACTTGCTGTTCCTGCATGTCTCTAGCAGCCAGAAAGCGCTGTAAAGCGCTCTTTTGCCCGAGAAAAGCAACTCTCAGGGGGGGTTCTGTAACTTTGCTTGCAGCAGCACCTTGGTGTGTTTTCTGTGTTCTCCAAGTGAAAATAAGCCTGTCCGGAGCCCGTGGTAGCTCCAGCTGCTTTGGAACACATTCTGTCACACTTGCTCTTTCTGCATGTCTCTAGCAGCCAGAAAGCGCTGTAAAGCGCTCTTTTGCCCGAGAAATCAACTCTCGGGGGGGTTCTGTAACTTTGCTTGCAGCAGCACCTTGGTGTGTTTTCTGTCTTCTCCAAGTGAAAATAAGCCTGTTTGGAGCCCGTGGTAGCTCCAGCTGCTTTGGAACACATTCTGCCACACTTGCTGTTTCTGCATGTCTCTAGCAGCCAGAAACCAGTTTCTGCTGCATCTCTGCTTCTTTTCCATGTTAGACATAACTGCAGCTGCAAGCTCTCTTTTGCCAAGGAAAGAAACTCTGCACATAGAGCTTGGGACCTCTCAGGGGGGGTTCTGTAACTGCTTGCAGCAGCACCTTGGTGTGTTTTCTGTGTTCTCCAAGTGAAAATAAGCCTGTCCGGAGCCCGTGGTAGCTCCAGCTGCTTTGGAACACATTCTGCCACACTTGCTCTTTCTGCATGTCTCTAGCAGCCAGAAAGCGCTGTAAAGCGCTCTTTTCTCGAGAAAAGCAACACTCAGGGGGACTTCTGTAACTTTGCTTGCAGCAGCACCTTGGTGTGTTTTCTGTGTTCTCCAAGTGAAAATAAGCCTGTCCGGAGCCCGTGGTAGCTCCAGCTGCTTTGGAACACATTCTGCCACACTTGCTCTTTCTGCATGTCTCTAGCAGCCAGAAAGCGCTGTAAAGCGCTCTTTTCTCGAGAAAAGCAACTCTCAGGGGGGGTTCTGTAACTTTGCTTGCAGCAGCACCTTGGTGTGTTTTCTGTGTTCTCCAAGTGAAAATAAGCCTGTCCGGAGCCCGTGGTAGCTCCAGCTGCTTTGGAACACATTCTGCCACACTTGCTCTTTCTGCATGTCTCTAGCAGCCAGAAAGCGCTGTAAAGCGCTCTTTTGCCCGAGAAATCAACTCTCAGGGGGACTTCTGTAACTTTGCTTGCAGCAGCACCTTGGTGTGTTTTCTGTGTTCTCCAAGTGAAAATAAGCCTGTCCTGAGCCCGTGGTAGCTCCAGCTGCTTTGGAACACATTCTGCCACACTTGCTCTTTCTGCATGTCTCTAGCAGCCAGAAAGCGCTGTAAAGCGCTCTTTTCTCGAGAAAAGCAACACTCAGGGGGACTTCTGTAACTTTGCTTGCAGCAGCACCTTGGTGTGTTTTCTGTGTTCTCCAAGTGAAAATAAGCCTGTCCGGAGCCCGTGGTAGCTCCAGCTGCTTTGGAACACATTCTGCCACACTTGCTCTTTCTGCATGTCTCTAGCAGCCAGAAAGCGCTGTAAAGCGTTCTTTTCTCGAGAAAAGCAACTCTCAGGGGGGGTTCTGTAACTTTGCTTGCAGCAGCACCTTGGTGTGTTTTCTGTGTTCTCCAAGTGAAAATAAGCCTGTCAGGAACCCGTGGTAGCTCCAGCTGCTTTGGAACACATTCTGCCACACTTGCTCTTTCTGCATGTCTCTAGCAGCCACAAACCAATTTCTGCTGCATCTCTGCTTCTGTTCCATGTTAGACATAACTGCAGCTGCAAGCTCTTTTTTGCCAAGAAAAGAAACTCTGCACATAGAGCTTGGCACCTCTCAGGGGGGGTTCTGTAACTGCTTGCAGCAGCACCTTGGTGTGTTTTCTGTGTTCTCCAAGTGAAAATAAGCCTGTCCGGAGCCCGTGGTAGCTCCAGCTGCTTTGGAACACATTCTGCCACACTTGCTGTTCCTGCATGTCACTAGCAGCCAGAAAGCGCTGTAAAGCGCTCTTTTGCCCGAGAAAAGCAACTCTCAGGGGGGGTTCTGTAACTTTGCTTGCAGCAGCACCTTGGTGTGTTTTCTGTGTTCTCCAAGTGAAAATAAGCCTGTCAGGAGCCCGTGGTAGCTCCAGCTGCTTTGGAACACATTCTGTCACACTTGCTCTTTCTGCATGTCTCTAGCAGCCAGAAAGCGCTGTAAAGCGCTCTTTTGCCCGAGAAATCAACTCTCGGGGGGGTTCTGTAACTTTGCTTGCAGCAGCACCTTGGTGTGTTTTCTGTCTTCTCCAAGTGAAAATAAGCCTGTCAGGAGCCCGTGGTAGCTCCAGCTGCTTTGGAACACATTCTGCCACACTTGCTCTTTCTGCATGTCTCTAGCAGCCAGAAACCAGTTTCTGCGGCATCTCTGCTTCTGTTCCATGTTAGACATAACTGCAGCTGCAAGCTCTCTTTTGCCAAGGAAAGAAACTCTGCACATAGAGCTTGGGACCTCTCAGGGGGGGTTCTGTAACTGCTTGCAGCAGCACCTTGGTGTGTTTTCTGTGTTCTCCAAGTGAAAATAAGCCTGTCCGGCGCCCGTGGTAGCTCCAGCTGCTTTGGAACACATTCTGCCACACTTGCTCTTTCTGCATGTCTCTAGCAGACAGAAAGCGCTGTAAAGCGCTCTTTTCTCGAGAAAAGCAACACTCAGGGGGACTTCTGTAACTTTGCTTGCAGCAGCACCTTGGTGTGTTTTCTGTGTTCTCCAAGTGAAAATAAGCCTGTCCGGAGCCCGTGGTAGCTCCAGCTGCTTTGGAACACATTCTGCCACACTTGCTCTTTCTGCATGTCTCTAGCAGCCAGAAACCAGTTTCTGCTGTATCTCTGGTTCTTTTCCATGTTAGACATAACTGCAGCTGAAAGCTCTCTTTTGCCAAGAAAAGAAACTCTGCACATAGAGCTTGGCACCTCTCAGGGGGGGTTCTGTAACTGCTTGCAGCAGCACCTTGGTGTGTTTTCTGTGTTCTCCAAGTGAAAATAAGCCTGTCCGCAGCCCGTGGTAGCTCCAGCTGCTTTGGAACACATTCTGCCACACTTGCTGTTTCTGCATGTCTCTAGCAGCCACAAACCAGTTTCTGCTGCATCTCTGCTTCTGTTCCATGTTAGACATAACTGCAGCTGCAGGCTCTCTTTTGCCAAGAAAAGAAACTCTGCACATAGAACTTGGGACTTCTCAGGGGGGGTTCTGTAACTGCTTTCAGCAGCACCTTGGTGTGTTTTCTGTGTTCTCCAAGTGAAAATAAGCCTGTCAGGAGCCCGTGGTAGCTCCAGCTGCTTTGGAACACATTCTGCCACACTTGCTCTTTCTGCATGTCTCTAGCAGCCAGAAAGCGCTGTAAAGCGCTCTTTTGCCCGAGAAAAGTAACTCTCGGGGGGAGTTCTTTAACTTTGCTTGCAGCAGCACCTTGGTGTGTTTTCTGTGTTCTCCAAGTGAAAATAAGCCTGTCTGGAGCCCGTGGTAGCTCCAGCTGCTTTGGAACACATTCTGCCACACTTGCTCTTTCTGCATGTCTCTAGCAGCCAGAAAGCGCTGTAAAGCGCTCTTTTGCCCGAGAAAAGCAACACTCTGGGGGACTTCTGTAACTTTGCTTGCAGCAGCACCTTGGTGTGTTTTCTGTGTTCTCCAAGTGAAAAGAAGCCTGTCCGGAGCCCGTGGTAGCTCCAGCTGCTTTGGAACACATTCTGCCACACTTGCTGTTTCTGCATGTCTCTAGCAGACAGAAAGCGCTGTAAAGCGCTCTTTTCTCGAGAAAAGCAACACTCTGGGGGACTTCTGTAACTTTGCTTGCAGCAGCACCTTGGTGTGTTTTCTGTGTTCTCCAAGTGAAAATAAGCCTGTCAGGAGCCCGTGGTAGCTCCAGCTGCTTTGGAACACATTCTGCCACACTTGCTCTTTCTGCATGTCTCTAGCAGCCAGAAAGCGCTGTAAAGCGCTCTTTTCTCGAGAAAAGCAACTCTCAGGGGGACTTCTGTAACTTTGCTTGCAGCAGCACCTTGGTGTGTTTTCTGTGTTCTCCAAGTGAAAATAAGCCTGTGCGGAGCCCGTGGTAGCTCCAGCTGCTTTGGAACACATTCTGCCACACTTGCTCTTTCTGCATGTCTCTAGCAGCCAGAAAGCGCTGTAAAGCGCTCTTTTCTCGAGAAAAGCAACACTCTGGGGGACTTCTGTAACTTTGCTTGCAGCAGCACCTTGGTGTGTTTTCTGTGTTCTCCAAGTGAAAAGAAGCCTGTCCGCAGCCCGTGGTAGCTCCAGCTGCTTTGGAACACATTCTGCCACACTTGCTCTTTCTGCATGTCTCTAGCAGCCAGAAAGCGCTGTAAAGCGCTCTTTTGCCCGAGAAAAGTAACTCTCGGGGGGACTTCTTTAACTTTGCTTGCAGCAGCACCTTGGTGTGTTTTCTGTGTTCTCCAAGTGAAAATAAGCCTGTCCGGAGCCCGTGGTAGCTCCAGCTGCTTTGGAACACATTCTGCCACACTTGCTGTTCCTGCATGTCTCTAGCAGCCAGAAAGCGCTGTAAAGCGCTCTTTTGCCCGAGAAAAGCAACTCTCAGGGGGGGTTCTGTAACTTTGCTTGCAGCAGCACCTTGGTGTGTTTTCTGTGTTCTCCAAGTGAAAATAAGCCTGTCAGGAGCCCGTGGTAGCTCCAGCTGCTTTGGAACACATTCTGTCACACTTGCTCTTTCTGCATGTCTCTAGCAGCCAGAAAGCGCTGTAAAGCGCTCTTTTGCCCGAGAAATCAACTCTCGGGGGGGTTCTGTAACTTTGCTTGCAGCAGCACCTTGGTGTGTTTTCTGTCTTCTCCAAGTGAAAATAAGCCTGTTTGGAGCCCGTGGTAGCTCCAGCTGCTTTGGAACACATTCTGCCACACTTGCTGTTTCTGCATGTCTCTAGCAGCCAGAAACCAGTTTCTGCTGCATCTCTGCTTCTTTTCCATGTTAGACATAACTGCAGCTGCAAGCTCTCTTTTGCCAAGGAAAGAAACTCTGCACATAGAGCTTGGGACCTCTCAGGGGGGGTTCTGTAACTGCTTGCAGCAGCACCTTGGTGTGTTTTCTGTGTTCTCCAAGTGAAAATAAGCCTGTCCGGAGCCCGTGGTAGCTCCAGCTGCTTTGGAACACATTCTGCCACACTTGCTCTTTCTGCATGTCTCTAGCAGCCAGAAAGCGCTGTAAAGCGCTCTTTTCTCGAGAAAAGCAACACTCAGGGGGACTTCTGTAACTTTGCTTGCAGCAGCACCTTGGTGTGTTTTCTGTGTTCTCCAAGTGAAAATAAGCCTGTCCGGAGCCCGTGGTAGCTCCAGCTGCTTTGGAACACATTCTGCCACACTTGCTCTTTCTGCATGTCTCTAGCAGCCAGAAAGCGCTGTAAAGCGCTCTTTTCTCGAGAAAAGCAACACTCAGGGGGACTTCTGTAACTTTGCTTGCAGCAGCACCTTGGTGTGTTTTCTGTGTTCTCCAAGTGAAAATAAGCCTGTCCGGAGCCCGTGGAAGCTCCAGCTGCTTTGGAACACATTCTGCCACACTTGCTCTTTCTGCATGTCTCTAGCAGCCAGAAAGCGCTGTAAAGCGCTCTTTTCTCGAGAAAAGCAACACTCAGGGGGACTTCTGTAACTTTGCTTGCAGCAGCACCTTGGTGTGTTTTCTGTGTTCTCCAAGTGAAAATAAGCCTGTCCGGAGCCCGTGGTAGCTCCAGCTGCTTTGGAACACATTCTGCCACACTTGCTCTTTCTGCATGTCTCTAGCAGCCAGAAAGCGCTGTAAAGCGCTCTTTTCTCGAGAAAAGCAACACTCAGGGGGACTTGTGTAACTTTGCTTGCAGCAGCACCTTGGTGTGTTTTCTGTGTTCTCCAAGTGAAAATAAGCCTGTCCGGAGCCCGTGGTAGCTCCAGCTGCTTTGGAACACATTCTGCCACACTTGCTCTTTCTGCATGTCTCTAGCAGCCAGAAAGCGCTGTAAAGCGTTCTTTTCTCGAGAAAAGCAACTCTCAGGGGGACTTCTGTAACTTTGCTTGCAGCAGCACCTTGGTGTGTTTTCTGTGTTCTCCAAGTGAAAATAAGCCGTCAGGAGCCCGTGGTAGCTCCAGCTGCTTTGGAACACATTCTGCCACACTTGCTCTTTCTGCATGTCTCTAGCAGCCAGAAACCAGTTTCTGCTGCATCTCTGCTTCTGTTCCATGTTAGACATAACTGCAGCTGCAAGCTCTTTTTTGCCAAGAAAAGAAACTCTGCACATAGAGCTTGGGACCTCTCAGGGGGGGTTCTGTAACTGCTTGCAGCAGCACCTTGGTGTGTTTTCTGTGTTCTCCAAGTGAAAATAAGCCTGTCCGGAGCCCGTGGTAGCTCCAGCTGCTATGGAACACATTCTGCCACACTTGCTCTTTCTGCATGTCTCTAGCAGCCAGAAAGCGCTGTAAAGCGCTCTTTTGCCCGAGAAAAGTAACTCTCGGGGGGACTTCTTTAACTTTGCTTGCAGCAGCACCTTGGTGTGTTTTCTGTGTTCTCCAAGTGAAAATAAGCCTGTCCGGAGCCCGTGGTAGCTCCAGCTGCTTTGGAACACATTCTGCCACACTTGCTGTTCCTGCATGTCTCTAGCAGCCAGAAAGCGCTGTAAAGCGCTCTTTTGCCCGAGAAATCAACTCTCCGGGGGGTTCTGTAACTTTGCTTGCAGCAGCACCTTGGTGTGTTTTCTGTCTTCTCCAAGTGAAAATAAGCCTGTCAGGAGCCCGTGGTAGCTCCAGCTGCTTTGGAACACATTCTGCCACACTTGCTGTTTCTGCATGTCTCTAGCAGCCAGAAACCAGTTTCTGCTGCATCTCTGCTTCTTTTCCATGTTAGACATAACTGCAGCTGCAAGCTCTCTTTTGCCAAGGAAAGAAACTCTGCACATAGAGCTTGGGACCTCTCAGGGGGGGTTCTGTAACTGCTTGCAGCAGCACCTTGGTGTGTTTTCTGTGTTCTCCAAGTGAAAATAAGGCTGTCAGGAGCCCGTGGTAGCTCCAGCTGCTTTGGAACACATTCTGCCACACTTGCTGTTTCTGCATGTCTCTAGCAGCCACAAACGAGTTTCTGCTGCATCTCTGCTTCTGTTCCATGTTAGACATAACTGCAGCTGCAAGCTCTTTTTTGCCAAGAAAAGAAACTCTGCACATAGAGCTTGGGACTTCTCAGGGGGGGTTCTGTAACAGCTTGCAGCAGCACCTTGGTGTGTTTTCTGTGTTCTCCAAGTGAAAATAAGCCTGTCCCGAGGCCGTGGTAGCTCCAGCTGCTTTGGAACACATTCTGCCACACTTGCTCTTTCTGCATGTCTCTAGCAGCCAGAAAGCGCTGTAAAGCGCTCTTTTCTTGAGAAAAGCAACACTCTGGGAAACCTCTGTAACATTGCTTGCAGCAGCACCTTGGTGTGTTTTCTGTGTTCTCCAAGTGAAAATAAGCCTGTCCGCAGCCCGTGGTAGCTCCAGCTGCTTTGGAACACATTCTGCCACACTTGCTCTTTCTGCATGTCTCTAGCAGCCAGAAAGCGCTGTAAAGCGCTCTTTTGCCCGAGAAAAGTAACTCTCGGGGGGAGTTCTTTAACTTTGCTTGCAGCAGCACCTTGGTGTGTTTTCTGTGTTCTCCAAGTGAAAATAAGCCTGTCCGGAGCCCGTGGTAGCTCCAGCTGCTTTGGAACACATTCTGCCACACTTGCTCTTTCTGCATGTCTCTAGCAGCCAGAAAGCGCTGTAAAGCGCTCTTTTGCCCGAGAAATCAACTCTCAGGGGGGGTTCTGTAACTTTGCTTGCAGCAGCACCTTGGTGTGTTTTCTGTGTTCTCCAAGTGAAAAAAAGCCTGTCAGGAGCCCGTGGTAGCTCCAGCTGCTTTGGAACACATTCTGCCACACTTGCTCTTTCTGCATGTCTCTAGCAGCCACAAACCAGTTTCTGCTGCATCTCTGCTTCTTTTCCATGTTAGACATAACTGCAGCTGAAAGCTCTCTTTTGCCAAGAAAAGAAACTCTGCACATAGAGCTTGGGACCTCTCAGGGGGGGTTCTGTAACTGCTTGCAGCAGCACCTTGGTGTGTTTTCTGTGTTCTCCAAGTGAAAATAAGCCTGTCCGGAGCCCGTGGTAGCTCCAGCTGCTTTGGAACACATTCTGCCACACTTGCTCTTTCTGCATGTCTCTAGCAGCCACAAACCAGTTTCTGCTGCATCTCTGCTTCTGTTCCATGTTAGACATAACTGCAGCTGCAAGCTCTTTTTTGCCAAGAAAAGAAACTCTGCACATAGAGCTTGGGACTTCTCAGGGGGGGTTCTGTAACTGCTTGAAGTAGCACCTTGGTGTGTTTTCTGTGTTCTCCAAGTGAAAATAAGCCTGTCAGGAGCCCGTGGTAGCTCCAGCTGCTTTGGAACACATTCTGCCACACTTGCTCTTTCTGCATGTCTCTAGCAGCCAGAAAGCGCTGTAAAGCGCTCTTTTGCCCGAGAAAAGTAACTCTCTGGGGGAGTTCTTTAACTTTGCTTGCAGCAGCACCTTGGTGTGTTTTCTGTGTTCTCCAAGTGAAAATAAGCCTGTCCGGAGCCCGTGGTAGCTCCAGCTGCTTTGGAACACATTCTGCCACACTTGCTCTTTCTGCATGTCTCTAGCAGCCAGAAAGCGCTGTAAAGCGCTCTTTTCTCGAGAAAAGCAACACTCTGGGGGACTTCTGTAACTTTGCTTGCAGCAGCACCTTGGTGTGTTTTCTGTGTTCTCCAAGTGAAAATAAGCCTGTCCGCAGCCCGTGGTAGCTCCAGCTGCTTTGGAACACATTCTGCCACACTTGCTCTTTCTCCAGGTCTCTAGCAGCCAGAAAGCGCTGTAAAGCTCTCTTTTGCCCGAGAAAAGCAACTCTTAGGGAGGGTTCTGTAACTTTGCTTGCAGCAGCACCTTGGTGTGTTTTCTGTCTTCTCCAAGTGAAAATAAGCCTGTCCGGAGCCCGTGGTAGCTCCAGCTGCTTTGGAACACATTCTGCCACACTTGCTCTTTCTGCATGTCTCTAGCAGCCACAAACCAGTTTCTGCTGCATCTCTGCTTCTTTTCCATGTTAGACATAACTGCAGCTGCAAGCTCTCTTTTGCCAAGAAAAGAAACAATGCACATAGAGCTTGGGACCTCTCAGGGGGGGTTCTGTAACTGCTTGCAGCAGCACCTTGGTGTGTTTTCTGTGTTCTCCAAGTGAAAATAAGCCTGTCCGGCGCCCGTGGTAGCTCCAGCTGCTTTGGAACACATTCTGCCACACTTGCTCTTTCTGCATGTCTCTAGCAGACAGAAAGCGCTGTAAAGCGCTCTTTTCTCGAGAAAAGCAACACTCAGGGGGACTTCTGTAACTTTGCTTGCAGCAGCACCTTGGTGTGTTTTCTGTGTTCTCCAAGTGAAAATAAGCCTGTCCGGAGCCCGTGGTAGCTCCAGCTGCTTTGGAACACATTCTGCCACACTTGCTCTTTCTGCATGTCTCTAGCAGCCAGAAACCAGTTTCTGCTGTATCTCTGGTTCTTTTCCATGTTAGACATAACTGCAGCTGAAAGCTCTCTTTTGCCAAGAAAAGAAACTCTGCACATAGAGCTTGGCACCTCTCAGGGGGGGTTCTGTAACTGCTTGCAGCAGCACCTTGGTGTGTTTTCTGTGTTCTCCAAGTGAAAATAAGCCTGTCCGCAGCCCGTGGTAGCTCCAGCTGCTTTGGAACACATTCTGCCACACTTGCTGTTTCTGCATGTCTCTAGCAGCCACAAACCAGTTTCTGCTGCATCTCTGCTTCTGTTCCATGTTAGACATAACTGCAGCTGCAGGCTCTCTTTTGCCAAGAAAAGAAACTCTGCACATAGAACTTGGGACTTCTCAGGGGGGGTTCTGTAACTGCTTTCAGCAGCACCTTGGTGTGTTTTCTGTGTTCTCCAAGTGAAAATAAGCCTGTCAGGAGCCCGTGGTAGCTCCAGCTGCTTTGGAACACATTCTGCCACACTTGCTCTTTCTGCATGTCTCTAGCAGCCAGAAAGCGCTGTAAAGCGCTCTTTTGCCCGAGAAAAGTAACTCTCGGGGGGAGTTCTTTAACTTTGCTTGCAGCAGCACCTTGGTGTGTTTTCTGTGTTCTCCAAGTGAAAATAAGCCTGTCTGGAGCCCGTGGTAGCTCCAGCTGCTTTGGAACACATTCTGCCACACTTGCTCTTTCTGCATGTCTCTAGCAGCCAGAAAGCGCTGTAAAGCGCTCTTTTGCCCGAGAAAAGCAACACTCTGGGGGACTTCTGTAACTTTGCTTGCAGCAGCACCTTGGTGTGTTTTCTGTGTTCTCCAAGTGAAAAGAAGCCTGTCCGGAGCCCGTGGTAGCTCCAGCTGCTTTGGAACACATTCTGCCACACTTGCTGTTTCTGCATGTCTCTAGCAGCCAGAAAGCGCTGTAAAGCGCTCTTTTCTCGAGAAAAGCAACACTCAGGGGAACTTCTGTAACTTTGCTTGCAGCAGCACCTTGGTGTGTTTTCTGTGTTCTCCAAGTGAAAATAAGCCTGTCAGGAGCCCGTGGTAGCTCCAGCTGCTTTGGAACACATTCTGCCACACTTGCTCTTTCTGCATGTCTCTAGCAGCCAGAAAGCGCTGTAAAGCGCTCTTTTCTCGAGAAAAGCAACTCTCAGGGGGACTTCTGTAACTTTGCTTGCAGCAGCACCTTGGTGTGTTTTCTGTGTTCTCCAAGTGAAAATAAGCCTGTCCGGAGCCCGTGGTAGCTCCAGCTGCTTTGGAACACATTCTGCCACACTTGCTCTTTCTGCATGTCTCTAGCAGCCAGAAAGCGCTGTAAAGCGCTCTTTTGCCCGTGAAAAGCAACACTCAGGGGGGGTTCTGTAACTTTGCTTGCAGCAGCACCTTGGTGTGTTTTCTGTGTTCTCCAAGTGAAAATAAGCCTGTCCGGAGCCCGTGGTAGCTCCAGCTGCTTTGGAACACATTCTGCCACACTTGCTCTTTCTGCATGTCTCTAGCAGCCAGAAAGCGCTGTAAAGCGCTCTTTTGCCCGAGAAAAGCAACTCTCAGGGGGACTTCTGTAACTTTGCTTGCAGCAGCACCTTGGTGTGTTTTCTGTGTTCTCCAAGTGAAAATAAGCCTGTCCGGAGCCCGTGGTAGCTCCAGCTGCTTTGGAACACATTCTGCCACACTTGCTGTTTCTGCATGTCTCTAGCAGCCAGAAAGCGCTGTAAAGCGCTCTTTTGCCCGAGAAAAGCAACACTCTGGGGGACTTCTGTAACTTTGCTTGCAGCAGCACCTTGGTGTGTTTTCTGTGTTCTCCAAGTGAAAATAAGCCTGTCAGGAGCCCATGGTAGCTCCAGCTGCTTTGGAACACATTCTGCCACACTTGCTCTTTCTGCATGTCTCTAGCAGCCAGAAAGCGCTGTAAAGCGCTCTTTTGCCCGAGAAATCAACTCTCCGGGGGGTTCTGTAACTTTGCTTGCAGCAGCACCTTGGTGTGTTTTCTGTCTTCTCCAAGTGAAAATAAGCCTGTCAGGAGCCCGTGGTAGCTCCAGCTGCTTTGGAACACATTCTGCCACACTTGCTGTTTCTGCATGTCTCTAGCAGCCAGAAACCAGTTTCTGCTGCATCTCTGCTTCTTTTCCATGTTAGACATAACTGCAGCTGCAAGCTCTCTTTTGCCAAGGAAAGAAACTCTGCACATAGAGCTTGGGACCTCTCAGGGGGGGTTCTGTAACTGCTTGCAGCAGCACCTTGGTGTGTTTTCTGTGTTCTCCAAGTGAAAATAAGGCTGTCAGGAGCCCGTGGTAGCTCCAGCTGCTTTGGAACACATTCTGCCACACTTGCTGTTTCTGCATGTCTCTAGCAGCCACAAACGAGTTTCTGCTGCATCTCTGCTTCTGTTCCATGTTAGACATAACTGCAGCTGCAAGCTCTTTTTTGCCAAGAAAAGAAACTCTGCACATAGAGCTTGGGACTTCTCAGGGGGGGTTCTGTAACAGCTTGCAGCAGCACCTTGGTGTGTTTTCTGTGTTCTCCAAGTGAAAATAAGCCTGTCCCGAGGCCGTGGTAGCTCCAGCTGCTTTGGAACACATTCTGCCACACTTGCTCTTTCTGCATGTCTCTAGCAGCCAGAAAGCGCTGTAAAGCGCTCTTTTCTTGAGAAAAGCAACACTCTGGGAAACCTCTGTAACATTGCTTGCAGCAGCACCTTGGTGTGTTTTCTGTGTTCTCCAAGTGAAAATAAGCCTGTCCGCAGCCCGTGGTAGCTCCAGCTGCTTTGGAACACATTCTGCCACACTTGCTCTTTCTGCATGTCTCTAGCAGCCAGAAAGCGCTGTAAAGCGCTCTTTTGCCCGAGAAAAGTAACTCTCGGGGGGAGTTCTTTAACTTTGCTTGCAGCAGCACCTTGGTGTGTTTTCTGTGTTCTCCAAGTGAAAATAAGCCTGTCCGGAGCCCGTGGTAGCTCCAGCTGCTTTGGAACACATTCTGCCACACTTGCTCTTTCTGCATGTCTCTAGCAGCCAGAAAGCGCTGTAAAGCGCTCTTTTGCCCGAGAAATCAACTCTCAGGGGGGGTTCTGTAACTTTGCTTGCAGCAGCACCTTGGTGTGTTTTCTGTGTTCTCCAAGTGAAAAAAAGCCTGTCAGGAGCCCGTGGTAGCTCCAGCTGCTTTGGAACACATTCTGCCACACTTGCTCTTTCTGCATGTCTCTAGCAGCCACAAACCAGTTTCTGCTGCATCTCTGCTTCTTTTCCATGTTAGACATAACTGCAGCTGAAAGCTCTCTTTTGCCAAGAAAAGAAACTCTGCACATAGAGCTTGGGACCTCTCAGGGGGGGTTCTGTAACTGCTTGCAGCAGCACCTTGGTGTGTTTTCTGTGTTCTCCAAGTGAAAATAAGCCTGTCCGGAGCCCGTGGTAGCTCCAGCTGCTTTGGAACACATTCTGCCACACTTGCTCTTTCTGCATGTCTCTAGCAGCCACAAACCAGTTTCTGCTGCATCTCTGCTTCTGTTCCATGTTAGACATAACTGCAGCTGCAAGCTCTTTTTTGCCAAGAAAAGAAACTCTGCACATAGAGCTTGGGACTTCTCAGGGGGGGTTCTGTAACTGCTTGAAGTAGCACCTTGGTGTGTTTTCTGTGTTCTCCAAGTGAAAATAAGCCTGTCAGGAGCCCGTGGTAGCTCCAGCTGCTTTGGAACACATTCTGCCACACTTGCTCTTTCTGCATGTCTCTAGCAGCCAGAAAGCGCTGTAAAGCGCTCTTTTGCCCGAGAAAAGTAACTCTCTGGGGGAGTTCTTTAACTTTGCTTGCAGCAGCACCTTGGTGTGTTTTCTGTGTTCTCCAAGTGAAAATAAGCCTGTCCGGAGCCCGTGGTAGCTCCAGCTGCTTTGGAACACATTCTGCCACACTTGCTCTTTCTGCATGTCTCTAGCAGCCAGAAAGCGCTGTAAAGCGCTCTTTTCTCGAGAAAAGCAACACTCTGGGGGACTTCTGTAACTTTGCTTGCAGCAGCACCTTGGTGTGTTTTCTGTGTTCTCCAAGTGAAAATAAGCCTGTCCGCAGCCCGTGGTAGCTCCAGCTGCTTTGGAACACATTCTGCCACACTTGCTCTTTCTCCAGGTCTCTAGCAGCCAGAAAGCGCTGTAAAGCTCTCTTTTGCCCGAGAAAAGCAACTCTTAGGGAGGGTTCTGTAACTTTGCTTGCAGCAGCACCTTGGTGTGTTTTCTGTCTTCTCCAAGTGAAAATAAGCCTGTCAGGAGCCCGTGGTAGCTCCAGCTGCTTTGGAACACATTCTGCCACACTTGCTCTTTCTGCATGTCTCTAGCAGCCACAAACCAGTTTCTGCTGCATCTCTGCTTCTTTTCCATGTTAGACATAACTGCAGCTGCAAGCTCTCTTTTGCCAAGAAAAGAAACAATGCACATAGAGCTTGGGACCTCTCAGGGGGGGTTCTGTAACTGCTTGCAGCAGCACCTTGGTGTGTTTTCTGTGTTCTCCAAGTGAAAATAAGCCTGTCCGGCGCCCGTGGTAGCTCCAGCTGCTTTGGAACACATTCTGCCACACTTGCTCTTTCTGCATGTCTCTAGCAGACAGAAAGCGCTGTAAAGCGCTCTTTTCTCGAGAAAAGCAACACTCAGGGGGACTTCTGTAACTTTGCTTGCAGCAGCACCTTGGTGTGTTTTCTGTGTTCTCCAAGTGAAAATAAGCCTGTCCGGAGCCCGTGGTAGCTCCAGCTGCTTTGGAACACATTCTGCCACACTTGCTCTTTCTGCATGTCTCTAGCAGCCAGAAACCAGTTTCTGCTGTATCTCTGGTTCTTTTCCATGTTAGACATAACTGCAGCTGAAAGCTCTCTTTTGCCAAGAAAAGAAACTCTGCACATAGAGCTTGGCACCTCTCAGGGGGGGTTCTGTAACTGCTTGCAGCAGCACCTTGGTGTGTTTTCTGTGTTCTCCAAGTGAAAATAAGCCTGTCCGCAGCCCGTGGAAGCTCCAGCTGCTTTGGAACACATTCTGCCACACTTGCTGTTTCTGCATGTCTCTAGCAGCCACAAACCAGTTTCTGCTGCATCTCTGCTTCTGTTCCATGTTAGACATAACTGCAGCTGCAGGCTCTCTTTTGCCAAGAAAAGAAACTCTGCACATAGAACTTGGGACTTCTCAGGGGGGGTTCTGTAACTGCTTTCAGCAGCACCTTGGTGTGTTTTCTGTGTTCTCCAAGTGAAAATAAGCCTGTCAGGAGCCCGTGGTAGCTCCAGCTGCTTTGGAACACATTCTGCCACACTTGCTCTTTCTGCATGTCTCTAGCAGCCAGAAAGCGCTGTAAAGCGCTCTTTTGCCCGAGAAAAGTAACTCTCGGGGGGAGTTCTTTAACTTTGCTTGCAGCAGCACCTTGGTGTGTTTTCTGTGTTCTCCAAGTGAAAATAAGCCTGTCTGGAGCCCGTGGTAGCTCCAGCTGCTTTGGAACACATTCTGCCACACTTGCTCTTTCTGCATGTCTCTAGCAGCCAGAAAGCGCTGTAAAGCGCTCTTTTGCCCGAGAAAAGCAACACTCTGGGGGACTTCTGTAACTTTGCTTGCAGCAGCACCTTGGTGTGTTTTCTGTGTTCTCCAAGTGAAAAGAAGCCTGTCCGGAGCCCGTGGTAGCTCCAGCTGCTTTGGAACACATTCTGCCACACTTGCTGTTTCTGCATGTCTCTAGCAGCCAGAAAGCGCTGTAAAGCGCTCTTTTCTCGAGAAAAGCAACACTCAGGGGGACTTCTGTAACTTTGCTTGCAGCAGCACCTTGGTGTGTTTTCTGTGTTCTCCAAGTGAAAATAAGCCTGTCAGGAGCCCGTGGTAGCTCCAGCTGCTTTGGAACACATTCTGCCACACTTGCTCTTTCTGCATGTCTCTAGCAGCCAGAAAGCGCTGTAAAGCGCTCTTTTCTCGAGAAAAGCAACTCTCAGGGGGACTTCTGTAACTTTGCTTGCAGCAGCACCTTGGTGTGTTTTCTGTGTTCTCCAAGTGAAAATAAGCCTGTCCGGAGCCCGTGGTAGCTCCAGCTGCTTTGGAACACATTCTGCCACACTTGCTCTTTCTGCATGTCTCTAGCAGCCAGAAAGCGCTGTAAAGCGCTCTTTTGCCCGTGAAAAGCAACACTCAGGGGGGGTTCTGTAACTTTGCTTGCAGCAGCACCTTGGTGTGTTTTCTGTGTTCTCCAAGTGAAAATAAGCCTGTCCGGAGCCCGTGGTAGCTCCAGCTGCTTTGGAACACATTCTGCCACACTTGCTCTTTCTGCATGTCTCTAGCAGCCAGAAAGCGCTGTAAAGCGCTCTTTTGCCCGAGAAAAGCAACTCTCAGGGGGACTTCTGTAACTTTGCTTGCAGCAGCACCTTGGTGTGTTTTCTGTGTTCTCCAAGTGAAAATAAGCCTGTCCGGAGCCCGTGGTAGCTCCAGCTGCTTTGGAACACATTCTGCCACACTTGCTGTTTCTGCATGTCTCTAGCAGCCAGAAAGCGCTGTAAAGCGCTCTTTTGCCCGAGAAAAGCAACACTCTGGGGGACTTCTGTAACTTTGCTTGCAGCAGCACCTTGGTGTGTTTTCTGTGTTCTCCAAGTGAAAATAAGCCTGTCAGGAGCCCATGGTAGCTCCAGCTGCTTTGGAACACATTCTGCCACACTTGCTCTTTCTGCATGTCTCTAGCAGCCAGAAAGCGCTGTAAAGCGCTCTTTTCTCGAGAAAAGCAACACTCTGGGAAACCTCTGTAACTTTGCTTGCAGCAGCACCTTGGTGTGTTTTCTGTGTTCTCCAAGTGAAAATAAGCCTGTCCGCAGCCCGTGGTAGCTCCAGCTGCTTTGGAACACATTCTGCCACACTTGCTCTTTCTGCATGTCTCTAGCAGCCAGAAAGCGCTGTAAAGCGCTCTTTTGCCCGAGAAAATAACTCTCGGGGGGACTTCTTTAACTTTGCTTGCAGCAGCACCTTGGTGTGTTTTCTGTGTTCTCCAAGTGAAAATAAGCCTGTCCGCAGCCCGTGGTAGCTCCAGCTGCTTTGGAACACATTCTGCCACACTTGCTCTTTCTGCATGTCTCTAGCAGCCAGAAAGCGCTGTAAAGCGCTCTTTTGCCCGAGAAAAGCAACTCTCAGGGGGGGTTCTGTAACTTTGCTTGCAGCAGCACCTTGGTGTGTTTTCTGTGTTCTCCAAGTGAAAAAAAGCCTGTCAGGAGCCCGTGGTAGCTCCAGCTGCTTTGGAACACATTCTGTCACACTTGCTCTTTCTGCATGTCTCTAGCAGCCAGAAAGCGCTGTAAAGCGCTCTTTTGCCCGAGAAATCAACTCTCGGGGGGGTTCTGTAACTTTGCTTGCAGCAGCACCTTGGTGTGTTTTCTGTCTTCTCCAAGTGAAAATAAGCCTGTCCGGAGCCCGTGGTAGCTCCAGCTGCTTTGGAACACATTCTGCCACACTTGCTGTTTCTGCATGTCTCTAGCAGCCAGAAACCAGTTTCTGCTGCATCTCTGCTTCTTTTCCATGTTAGACATAACTGCAGCTGCAAGCTCTCTTTTGCCAAGGAAAGAAACTCTGCACATAGAGCTTGGGACCTCTCAGGGGGGGTTCTGTAACTGCTTGCAGCAGCACCTTGGTGTGTTTTCTGTGTTCTCCAAGTGAAAATAAGCCTGTCCGGAGCCCGTGGTAGCTCCAGCTGCTTTGGAACACATTCTGCCACACTTGCTCTTTCTGCATGTCTCTAGCAGCCACAAACCAGTTTCTGCTGCATCTCTGCTTCTGTTCCATGTTAGACATAACTGCAGCTGCAAGCTCTTTTTTGCCAAGAAAAGAAACTCTGCACATAGAGCTTGGGACTTCTCAGGGGGGGTTCTGTAACAGCTTGCAGCAGCACCTTGGTGTGTTTTCTGTGTTCTCCAAGTGAAAATAAGCCTGTCCGGAGGCCGTGGTAGCTCCAGCTGCTTTGGAACACATTCTGCCACACTTGCTCTTTCTGCATGTCTCTAGCAGCCAGAAAGCGCTGTAAAGCGCTCTTTTCTCGAGAAAAGCAACACTCAGGGGGACTTCTGTAACTTTGCTTGCAGCAGCACCTTGGTGTGTTTTCTGTGTTCTCCAAGTGAAAATAAGCCTGTCCGGAGCCCGTGGTAGCTCCAGCTGCTTTGGAACACATTCTGCCACACTTGCTCTTTCTGCATGTCTCTAGCAGCCAGAAAGCGCTGTAAAGCGCTCTTTTCTCGAGAAAAGCAACACTCTGGGAAACCTCTGTAACTTTGCTTGCAGCAGCACCTTGGTGTGTTTTCTGTGTTCTCCAAGTGAAAATAAGCCTGTCCGGAGCCCGTGGTAGCTCCAGCTGCTTTGGAACACATTCTGCCACACTTGCTCTTTCTGCATGTCTCTAGCAGCCAGAAAGCGCTGTAAAGCGCTCTTTTGCCCGAGAAATCAACTCTCAGGGGGACTTCTGTAACTTTGCTTGCAGCAGCACCTTGGTGTGTTTTCTGTGTTCTCCAAGTGAAAATAAGCCTGTCAGGAGCCCGTGGTAGCTCCAGCTGCTTTGGAACACATTCTGCCACACTTGCTCTTTCTGCATGTCTCTAGCAGCCAGAAACCAGTTTCTGCTGCATCTCTGCTTCTTTTCCATGTTAGACATAACTGCAGCTGAAAGCTCTCTTTTGCCAAGAAAAGAAACTCTGCACATAGAGCTTGGGACCTCTCAGGGGGGGTTCTGTAGCTGCTTGCAGCAGCACCTTGGTGTGTTTTCTGTGTTCTCCAAGTGAAAATAAGCCTGTCAGGAGCCCGTGGTAGCTCCAGCTGCTTTGGAACACATTCTGCCACACTTGCTGTTTCTGCATGTCTCTAGCAGCCACAAACCAGTTTCTGCTGCATCTCTGCTTCTGTTCCATGTTAGACATAACTGCAGCTGCAAGCTCTTTTTTGCCAAGAAAAGAAACTCTGCACATAGAGCTTGGGACTTCTCAGGGGGGGTTTTGTAACTGCTTGCAGTAGCACCTTGGTGTGTTTTCTGTGTTCTCCAAGTGAAAATAAGCCTGTCAGGAGCCCGTGGTAGCTCCAGCTGCTTTGGAACACATTCTGCCACACTTGCTCTTTCTGCATGTCTCTAGCAGCCAGAAAGCGCTGTAAAGCGCTCTTTTGCCCGAGAAAAGTAACTCTCGGGGGGAGTTCTTTAACTTTGCTTGCAGCAGCACCTTGGTATGTTTTCTGTGTTCTCCAAGTGAAAATAAGCCTGTCCGGAGCCCGTGGTAGCTCCAGCTGCTTTGGAACACATTCTGCCACACTTGCTCTTTCTGCATGTCTCTAGCAGCCAGAAAGCGCTGTAAAGCGCTCTTTTGCCCGAGAAAAGAAACACTCTGGGGGACTTCTGTAACTTTGCTTGCAGCAGCACCTTGGTGTGTTTTCTGTGTTCTCCAAGTGAAAATAAGCCTGTCCGGAGCCCGTGGTAGCTCCAGCTGCTTTGGAACACATTCTGCCACACTTGCTCTTTCTGCATGTCTCTAGCAGCCAGAAAGCGCTGTAAAGCGCTCTTTTCTCGAGAAAAGCAACACTCAGGGGGACTTCTGTAACTTTGCTTGCAGCAGCACCTTGGTGTGTTTTCTGTGTTCTCCAAGTGAAAACTAGCCTGTCAGGGGCCTGTGGTAGCTCCAGTTGCTTTGGAACACCTTCTGCCACATTGGCTTTTTTTTCATATCTCTAGACACAAGAAGTCGGTTTCTGCTGCCTCTGTGCTTCTTTTCCTTGGTAGACATAATAGCAGCTACAAGCTCTCTTTTGCCGTGAAAAGGAACTGTGCACACAGAGCTTGGGGCCTCTGAAGGGGCGTTCTGTAGCTTTGCTTGCAGCAGCACCTTGGTGTGTTTTCTGTGTTCTCCAAGTGAAAATAAGCCTGTCAGGAGCCCGTGGTAGCTCCAGCTGCTTTGGAACACCTTCTGTCACACTTGCTGATTCTCCATGTCTTTAGCAGCCAGAAACCAGTTTCTGATGCCTCCCTGCTTCTTTTTCATGGCAGAGCTGTCTGAAGCTGTAAGCTCTCTTTTGCCAAGAGAAGCAACTCTGCACACAGATGTGGCGTCTGAGGGGATATTCTGTATCTTGTCAGGCCCATTGGGGCTTGGGCTCCTCTGTTGCCCTTCTTTGCCTTGCATGATGGCTTCTTGGCTTTGCCCTGTGATCTGGGGTGTGCAGGGTGGCCTGGGGGGAAGTTGTGGCCTGTGATGCAGGGCCTGCCTCTGCCAGGAGGCTTGCACCAGGCTCTGGATCCCAGCAGACTGCACCTGGACAGCGCTGCCTCTGTCCCCTAGGAACACACATCTTCAGCCCACCCGAGTGGATCAGCCTTGGCTTCTACCACGGCCATTCCGCCATTATCTAGTCCCTGGGTGTGCTGCTGTATGTCATGGTCTGTGGGAGCCTCCCCTTCCGGGAGGACTATGACATCGTGTCAGGGCAGCTCTCCTTCAGGCAGCAGGTCTCTCCAGGTGGGTGTCCAGCCTCAAGAAGGCAGGCTTTGGCAGATGGCCCGGACCAGTGGCTCAGCATAGCCCTCAGGCAGCTGGGCGGGTGGTCAATGTGCCCTCCAGGGCCGGCCGCAGGAGGTGGCCCGTGACGGGCTGGCTGTGGCCTGCTGGCTGAAGGAGGTGGCGCTTGTCCTGCCGTGCCGCTGTCCCGCCAAGTGCAGCTCTGAGCGCACGCAGCCTGGCCCGGGTTCTGCAGGCGCCGGCAGCAGCTGGGCAGGAGCCTTCTGCAAGTGACCATCACTTTCTGCCTTCCCTCCTTAGAATGTCAACATCTGATCCACTGGTGCTTGTCCAAGCACTACGTGGACTGGCCAGAGCTGGAGGAGATCCTGTGCCACCCTTGGGTGTGTGGCGGGAGACTTTGATGCCTTGGCGGAGCCTCTGCAGCACTTACTTACTGAGTCCCACACAGGACTGAGGGTCCCAAAAATAAAACACCTCCCAACCCATTCCGGGCAGTCAAGTCTGGTCCTTGTTAGCAACTTCAGCTAAAGAAACCTCTTGGGAAAGGGGAAATCACAATGCTCCCTTCAGCCTCTATCATGCTTTAGATGCCTTTCCTCCAGATAGGTAGTTTTGTGTCTTCAAGCACAGGCTGTTGTATAGGTAGGAGGGGCTTTAGCAAGGCAAGAAATGCAGCTGTGAAACAACACCTTTCACTGGAGGTCACCTGAAGTGACATACGGCCCTGTGTGTACCTTCCAAGGGCAATTGGGTGGGAGGAACCGAGATGTTGCTCCTCTCCAAAGCTGTAGGAACAATTAGTAGGGGAAAAATGTCATTTTGTAGGAGAATATTTATAGGAGAGAGGCCACTATTTGTTGATTGAAGGTTTGAACAATCCCTGCTATCAGGGAACAGTATGAGGTTTTGTACTGCGCCGCTGTGCTGTGCTGCGCTGTTCTTACTTTGCCTTGAATAAGCAAGAAAGTAGCAAATGTGACAGCTAGTTGGTCCCTTTCAGGGATGCCTCCTTATGGAAGCTGAAGATGTAACAAGTTGCTGTACCTTCTCCTAGATGC
Source organism: Zosterops lateralis (assembly GCF_965231275.1). NCBI lineage: Eukaryota > Metazoa > Chordata > Aves > Passeriformes > Zosteropidae > Zosterops > Zosterops lateralis. Next base: position 11,661,520 of record NC_139779.1, on the reverse strand, counting down.
TTCAAGACAGAAATGCTATTCATAAGACAAAATAAAGAAGAAATTGCTGCCAGAAGACAAGAACCAATGAACAATTATATAGAGTGCTTGAATGTAAGATTTTAACCAATCACAAATTGTTGAGCTGCTTCTACCTTGTAACCACATAAATATAGTGAATAAAGAATAAACTAGGAGATCAAACGTAATCACGTTGTTGTCGTTTGATACTCGGATTCCTTCCTTGCAATATCATTTCACATCAAGCCCTGACAAAAGTCGTCCTCTTTCATCCCCTGAAATGGGAGGCAGGGCTGGGGCTGTGACCAGCTGGGACTGCAACATTGTAAGTCAAGGGCATGGAGCCCACAGGAAATGTTGAGATGCTGGAATCACTCCTGTAGTGCTGGGCTCATTGTACCCCCCCAAAATATCTTCCTCTGCCTTAAAGACAACTGATGGAGATGGAAAGTGCAGGAACCAGTCTAGCCACAGGAAAGCACTCAGGTGGCCTGCCCTGGCCAGTCCTTTGGGCTGGTGCCATCTACAAACCTGTGACACCTTCTGTCTACTGCCCTGACCTACCAAAACAGGGTTTGGGAAAGGACGTGTGGTTTTTTTCATAAATAAATCTGGTGTTTCATTTTTCTTCCTTGTCTGTGAGGACTGCCAACCCTCTTGTACCCTGAATGGCTCTCCAGGCCTCTCCATGAAGGCCTGACCTGAGCCGTGATCCTTCCGGGCAGGACCCCACATGAGGGGATGGTGAGAGTTCTGTGTGTCAGCCCTGGTCTGGAGGCTGAGCTCAGGGTGACAATGGTCCCTTTTCTGATGAGCTGTGAGCAGTGAGTGCCAATTCTCCAAGGGCCATGAGACGTTTCCTCCAGGAGCAGGAGGTGCCCATGGCCGCAGGCCCCGTCCCGCTCTGCCCTGGCCCAGAGCCATTGAGAGCTGGCGCCCCCCAGTCCCCCCAGGGTTTATCCTTAGGCCAGAGGAGACGGCGTCACTCTGGGGCCTGCCAGGGGCCCACCTCACCTGGGAAGCTTGTGAGAGTTTGGCACGTGTGAGACTTTTCCCAGGTTATCCCCATTCCTTTGGGGAGTGGCCATTTATTTACCCCTCAGGGTTTGCCCTCAAATGGCGGCTCCTCCCTCACCCTGGCGGTCATTATGAGGGGACACTGGGGCTCGGCTGGGGCTGGAAATGGCCCCAAATGGCCTTGGCCTCCTGTGGGAGCCCTGCCAGCAAGGAGGTTTACAGTTTACAAAACCAGAAGTAAAATATTCAGGACATTGGATAACCAAGGGTAAGAAGAAATTGGACCCTGACAGGGTAGCAAGTATTATTGCATTACCTTCTCCAAGGACAAAAAAGGAAATCAAACAATTATTTGGGCTTTTGGGATACTGTAGACAATGGATTGAGGGGTACAGTGAAAAAGTAAAATTCCTTTAAGAGAAACTCACTACTAATAGGTTGAAATGAGCAAACAAAATGAAGACGGATTCAAAGAACTAAAGGAGACCCTTATAGCAGCCCCAGTATTGTCTCCCTAATGTGAAAAGGCAATTTCAGTTATTTGTGGATGTCAGTAACCATACTGCCCACGGGGTACTACCCCAGGACTGGGCAGGGGCTAGGGAAGCCTGTGGGATATGTATCAAAGCTTTTGGATCCAGTGAGCCAAGAGTGGCCTACTTGTTTGCCAGCAGTTGTGGCAGCTGCTTTGTTGGTAGAGGAGGCTAAGAAGATTACCTTCGGAGCCCCATGAGTAGTATACACTCCACATAATGTCAGGGGTATTTTACAGCAGAAAGCAGACAAGTGGCTCACAGATGCTAGACTTCTTAAATATGAGGCTTTACTGACACATTCGCAAGAGCTGAAATTACGAACAGCCTCAGCCCAAAATCCAGCCCAGTTTCTATTTGGCGAGGAATTAGAGGAGTTTACTCATAACTATGCAGAGGTGGTAGAGCTCCAAACAAAAATAAGACCAAATTTGGAGGAAGAAGAGCTAAAAGAAGGAGAGAAATGGTTTGTAGATGGATCAGCAAGGGGAGTGGAAGGGAAAAGAAAATCTAGATATGCAATTGTGGATGGCAAAACAAGTAAGGTAGTGGAGTCAGGGCCTCTCAGTGCCAGCTGGTCTGCTCAAGCTTGTGAGTTATATGCAGTACTATGAGCACTTAAGAGGCCAAAAGAAAAGAAAGAAACAATTTTCACAAATTCAAAATATGCCTTTGGTGTGGTTCATCCATTTGAGAAAATTTGGTAGGAGAGAGGTTTAGTAAGTACCTGTGGAAGGAGACTGGTTCATGGAGAAATTATAAAACAGATTCTAAGGGTGCCATTAGGGAGCCAGAGGCTATTTTGATTGTGCATGTCAGAGGACACCAAGTGGGAATGCAGTTCAAAACTCGAAGAAATAACCTGGCAGATAGAGAAGCTAAGAGTGCTGCATTGTTAGTGGTAAGTACATCAAAAATGGAAGGGGGTAAAGTTCAAGAATATCCCCCTCAACCCTCTCAGAAGGAAATTAAAAGTTATGAGAAAATAGGAAGAAAACTAGAGGAAGGCAAGTGAAAACTGCCAGATGGGAGGGAGTTGTTGTCTAAAGAATATACTAAAAAATCCTAAAAAAAACCTCCATCAGCAGACTCACTGGAGAGCACAAGTTCTTGTGGAGCAATTTCTCAAATCCTTTAGTGTGGAGAAGATGGCTGAGGAATGGTTAGAGGATAAGGGACACAATAGCTCTCAGATTAATCTTGTAATTAGAAGCTAGGACAAGGCCAGCATGTTCCTGGCAGAACTGCTAGAAAAGAACAGGATAAGGGAGAGAAACTGAGATCCTAAGAAAAGAGGAACTGAACACTACAAGGTGATATCCAGGTGCCAGCTGCAATGAGCACTGGAGGATACAGTGTCTGTGCCAAAATACAAATCTCGCCTGTAAAATTAGCATCAATAAATCCCACAGTAATATGTCCCTTTAAAAAAGTAGAAGATCGTCTCAAAAGTAAAGCAGGAACCGACTGTCCCTGATAGGTTACTGGTCCCTTTACTCCAGTGAGAATTGGCACAGGGCGATTGTCCTTAATAGATATGCCTATTTTCGACCTTGGCTCTGGAACATCGCTCGAAAACACAAAGAGGAGACTATGGTCTTGGCTCTACAGGAGGATCAGCATTCTTAACACTGGGCCTGCTGAAGTACAATATATTGGTTGAGGTCACATGTGTGTGCTTACACCCACAGGTCCTGTGTGGATTCCCAGCTGCTGGACGCGAGCAGTGAATGACAGCACCCAGCAGTCCAGCAGAACGAGAGCAGCATCGCCTGCTCCTGATCCTTCAACCTGTGATAGCTCGGCTCCAGCCAGTGTGGCCTAATCCTCTAGTAGTAGAAAATAGAACTGATGTACTAACATTGTTGCACGAACTACAAAGCACCCGACTATGATTAATTAAGAGTTCTAACTGTCTGCACTGCGACAAGCCTAACTGTGGTGCTTGGGTAAAAATATATTGTGGGGCTTGTTGCAGACAGTGGCGGGTCTTTCAACAGCAGCCTACAGAGTTGTGGTGCCCACGCTGCTCCTTTTATTGGCATCGTTATAATTGGCAGACAGCCATAAAAAATTATACAGGGTGCAGTATTGTGCCAGAAGCAGTAAACCTTGTTCAAGATTTAGGTCAAAGAGATAGGCTGGAATTGGTATTTTTAATAGAAAGAGAGGTGTGTCACCTGTTGGCACAAAAGGCTACTCGCATATTGCAGACAACCTGCAAATATGGGGTGGGAATACCTCATATGCATCAGGTGTATCCTGCTGATTGGGATATGTGTTGTCACCGCTGGGCTCACAGAGCTACCAAAAATAGACGAAAGACAAAACATGTGGGTCACTTGGGCTAATCAATCTGGTCAAGATAGTTTGTGTTTATCACTTGCCACGCCTTCCAATCCATTTTGCACTTGTTTAACTGGAAAACAAGAATGTGCTAGGGAAGCATGGAAAAGTTATGTTTCTCATTGGCAAAATGAGACAACAGCACAACAGGAATATTGCTCTTGGTTCGACATTCCCAAACTTTTCTGTCAATGGTTAAAAATGAATGAGACGTGGAATACATGATCGTGAAATGATGCGGTATGCAAATCAATCCTTTTCAGAGATTCAAGAATTGCAATTACTAGGGTCAGCCCCAGGCCAATGGTGTGTTGATTTTAGTTTAAATGAAAAGATCTGTACGCGAGGGTATGATGTTACTCCTAACAGTAATTGGTATTAAGGTAACAGAACCAAATACTGTGTCAACCAGCTTATGGAGTTAAATTCACGCAAAAAAGCTCGGCAGTTTCCTCAAGGTTATTTTTTGATATGTGGTGACCGTGCCTGGACAGGGATACCCACTAACGCAATTGGAGGACCTTGTTATATAGGGAAGCTTACCTTGTTTGCCTCGAACATAACACAAGTGTTTGCAGCCACCCATACCGGTGTAGCATGGCGTCATAAGCGTGCCATGAACCAGTTGGGTCCTAACTGCAACGACAAGGTAAACTTGTGGGATCCCCCAAGAGTGGTCGTTGCCTCCATCCTTGCCCCAGGTGTAGCAGGCTCACAAGCCTTAACACAGTTACAGCGATTGGCTTGTTAGACAGATAAACAACATCACATCCAACATTATATCTGATTTGGTAACTAATGTTAGCAGCAACGATGATCTTTATGGGCCCTTGATAAAAACTGTAATGACAAAGTAGAATTATAGAGTTCTGCAGCTCGTATTTTTGCATCTATAGCCCCTGGAGTTGGCACAGCTCATGCATTGGTGTCACTTAATAAACTTGCATATTGGGCCATAAAGCAAGCCAATGTTACTACAGAGGTCATATCAGCACTCACTCAGGACGTAAACAGCCTGAGACACGTGGTCCTTCAGAACAGAGCCGCTACAGATTTTCTGCTCAAAGACACGAGTGTTCAGAGTTCAAAAGAATGTGTTGCTTTAATTTATCCAATAATAGCCAATCAATACATGCGCAACTGAACTAGTTAATAAGGCACACGACAGAGATTAAACTTTCACAAAATCCCCTAGATGACTGGCTAACCCAGACTTTTGGTCTAACACCATGGTGAACTCAGCTTTTAAAAGAAGAGCTACGATTTTTGCTTATGATTTTAGTTGTCATTCTATACATGAGACTGCTGTTTGCTTGCTTTTTTCGCCATCAGTCCCAAGCACTTGCAACCATTAAAGAAAAAGGGGGAACTGTGGAGAAGATGGCTGAGGAATGGTTAGAGGATAAGGGACACAATAGCTCTCAGATTAATCTTGTACTTAGAAGCTAGGACAAGGCCAGCATGTTCCTGGCAGAACTGCTAGAAAAGAACAGGATAAGGGAGAGAAACTGAGATCCTAAGAAAAGAGGAACTGAACACTACAAGGTGATACGACTTTTGCAATATGCTGATATAGCATCAAGTAAGCTATTGTTTAGTCACCACCAACCAGGAGCTTGGCTTTTGCAATATGTATGAGCTGATTACTTAGAATATAAATGTAAGCGAGAAAACAAATAAAATTGAGCCTGATTGATCAACATCGGTTGAGTCAGTCTCCCTCTTTCTAACACTTTAGGTGCAAAGGGATTTATGAAGATTTATGAAGGCCAAACAAGAGGTACAAAGATGTTTGATTTGTCAGAAGGTTAATCAAGCCAGGTCAAGGCAAGCAGTTTTGGGGGGATGCCCTTTAGCCTATTGCCCATTTGAGAGGGTTCAGATCGGCTTCACCGAATTACCTAAAGTAGGTAGGTACAAATATCTGTTGGTAACAGTAGATAAACTGACCCACTGGGTTGAGGCCTTCCCAAGTGCAAGGGCCACAGCTCAAACTGTGTCAAAAGTGTTATTGGAAGAAGTTATACCGCAATGTGGGGTGGTAGATCATATAGATTCTAATCAAAGGACACATTTTACCTCAAAAGTCATCAAACAGTTGGTAGATGCTCTAGGAATTAGGTTAAAATTTCATACTCTGTGGCACCCTCAGAGCTCAAGACAGGTGAAGAAAATGAATCAAACTTTGAAAGCACAGCTGTCTAAATTGATGCTGAAGACTAAAATGTCCTAGGTGAAGTGCCCCCCCTTAGCACTATTGAGTATAAGGTCTCACTCTGAGACTAGAATTTCATAGTTTGAAATGCTTTATAGCATGCCTTATGAACATGGGATGCCTGTGGGGCACCCCTTCCTAGAAGATGGTCAAATTCAACCCTACTTAGTGGCCATAAATCAGAACCTGCAGGAACTGCGAAAGCGGGGACTGGTAACCCAAAGCACCTCATTGGGTTTGCTGTCCACAAGATCCGACACAGTGATGAAGTACTGATTGAAACCTGGGGAGAAATTCTGCTGGCACTTCACTGAGAGGGTCCCTTTCTTGTCCTTCTCACCACAGATACAGCCACGCAGGCTGCAAAAAAAGAGTGGACACACACATCCCGGGTAAAGAAAGCGGAATGTCAAGCAGAGACACCTGAGTGGAAAGTGACTTCTTCCTTAGGGAATTTAAGGATAAAACTGTGGCGTCACAGTAAACGAACAGCAAAGACCAAATAAGTTGTCGGGTGCCTGAATGCGAATGTTTTCCTTTTATCCATTTTAAGTGTGTATACTGTGATGAGGTTTTGGTTACCCACTGCAAGGGAGGGGACAGGCTGAGGGGTCTGTGCTTCAAGTGTCTAGAGGAGGAGCTGAGCTTGACCTAAAAAAACTATGTGGCCTGACTAAAAAACCCATGTTTTTTTAGTGCTCGCCACAAATTTGGGTGTATTGGAACTAGACTCCCCGGAGTGGTATCTACTATTCCAGAAGAGAGTAAAGGGAAAATTGGATGCAAAGGCAAACGTCCTTGCAATCGAGTGCCAAAGGACCAATGAGGTACCCTGCAGGGCAGACCCTGTCAAGCTATCGAGGTGGGGCATTTTCAAAAGGAGATTTGAGGTTTAGACTAGCTGTGACACCCCTAAAGAGTTTCCTTGCTGCCGGGAAGATGGTTTACCTCGCTGTTGGCTGCACCCTAACAGGTGAAGGCAAAGGCAGAGGGATATGCCTGTGGGGAGTCCTGCTAGTCCTGAGCCTAGCTGTGTGTGAGATACCCGGGGTGCACACCAAAGATGGGCTCAGCACTGAAAGGCAGAGTTTAACTGGTGAATGTAAACAGTGCTTGTGAGCAATCCTGAAGGGGCAGGAAGCCCCTAAAGGCATAACTAACAGAGCCCGGTTTGACTGTCAAAATGATATGGAGAGGGGGTACTGCACATACAACAGCACTCGATACAAAATGTATGAATTTGGGGGAGAAATAATATGCCATGACCCAAGGGCAGCATCTAAAAACAAGCAGTCAGAAGCTCCTTCTTCTCACGTTTTACACAAAAGAAATGCTGAGGGAATAACTACTATCCCTACTTGTAACCAGTGAAATCGAACAGTATGAATAGGAGGTAAAACCAAATCCACATTTGTAGGGTATTTTCAAGTTAATAATTTGTGTTATGACAGCAGTCAATTAGAAATATGTAGAATGGGTGGACGAACCTACTGGGTAGGTAAGAATTTGAAACACAATGAGAGATCCTCACTTAATAGTGAACCCATAATGCTTGACCTTCTTGGAAACGATGATAACAAAATCTACTTACAATAGGATAAGACATTTTATTTTTCAAAAAAGAAGGAGAGATTAGACCCAGAAAATAAAATGAAACAAATATCTCAAGAATTGAAAAAGCAAGAATCAGAAGCCAGAAAAAAGAGGATGGAACAAAAAAGATTGAAAACACTAAGTAAGCATTATGAACAATTAGAGAAACAGTATGGTGACTGGGGTCTGCCAGCTTCTAATCAAGATTTGTTTATAGATTTGATGCAAGAAATTGCAACAGAACTAGGTTTGTCTAATTGTTGGATTTGTGATGGACTAAAGTCAGCTAAAAAAGTGGCCCTAGAAAGGTGAGAGTTTGTCTCCAGAACAACTGCTAAAATAAGATAATGGTCAAATCTCTAAAATAATGCAGAGACCTGAAGGGTAGATCATAAACCAAAGAATAATTTGAATGATCTGTATCAGTAGAGAAGGGAGGGAGTACACTAAAATGGTTGGGTACACTCCCTGCATATCTACGTTGGCAATAAATTGAAACATTGCCATAAAATTTGGCATAAAAACATAAAATTTGGCAACCTGAACCACCAATGGGGTATTAGAGTCAAATAAAAATAAAAGAGTGTCAGTGGATTGATTCAATTAGACTCTGCTGGCATGAAAGCTCTGGAGCCAACCTGTACCAATCCTTGGAAAACTTGAGAGATTACTAGAAAGATCCCAAGAATGTAAATATAAGATGGAAGGCTCCTGATGAGATGGATTGGATCTGGAGTAAAAAAAAGCTTACAGTGAGCTACCCCAAAGATGGAAAGGGTCCTGTTCCTGTACTCTGGGAATGATCAAACCTTTCTCCTTCGCTTTACTCAGATCAAAGAGTGGTTTACTAGGAGCATCCCTTTATAAGACATTGAATTAAAAAAAAAAAAAATGGAGATCAAAGAAGGAACTTCCCATAGCAAAGAGGAGCCAAAGGTGGGGAGAAGAGGAATGGCCAGCAAAGAGAATAATAGAATATTATGGACCAGCTACTTAGGCCTATGATGGGAGTTGGGGATACAAGACTCCCATCTATCTGTTAAACAGATTAATTAGACTTCAAGCTGTGGTGGAGACTGTGTCTAATCACACATCAAATGCCCCTGAATTACTAGCCAGACAACATTCCCAGATGTGAGCCTATGTATATCAGAACCACATAGCTTTGGACTGTCTGTTAGCCAAAGAGAGAGAGGTGTGTGTGGAAAATACAACGAATCTGAGTGTTGTACAGAAATTGACAATTATGGAGAGTCCATCAAAGATCTAGCAGCTAAAATAAAAGGGTAGCCCATGTACTAGTACAAAAGTAGAACTCTATCCTCCAAGCCTCATGATGGGATCAATTATTTAGAGAAGGAGCTTGATGGAAAAAAGTAGTATTCTTCATTCTATGCTCCATTGCGGGGGTTGTGTTTTCACCCTGTCTAATATCCTGTTTCATTGATTAATACACTCTGTGGTACAAGGAATACAAATAGCAACCTTGCCCACAGATCCAGAACTCACAATAGAGAAAGCTGGCCAATCTAAAATCTCAAAGATATTAGAACTGGGAGACAAATAAAAAAAAAAAAAAAAAAAAGTAAAGCTACTGAGGCTTTAGCCAAGTTTGAAGAAAAAGTGAAAGACGAGCATAACCTACCAAGAGTACTGTGAGATGTCCCAAGAAGAATGGCACGATTCAAACGAGTGGGAAGATGATTAAGGAAATGCCTAGAAATGTTTTTCCTTTTGGTTTTTTGTGTTGTTCTGTTAATAGATTGTCACTAAAAGGTGTGGGGAGTAAGAGAAGAAGGGGTTAAAGTAACCCCTTTATAAAGAGTAAAAATAACTGCTTAGAATAATCCACTTAGAACATCTTGCTCAAAAGGGACACAAATAAAAGGTTAAACATAAGCACAAACTAACGTGTTCATATAAAAGGGGAGGGTCTGCCATGTGTGATGTCTGAATATAATAATTTGTGCTTGGGAATTAGGAAATATAGAAATAAGAAATTGCAAGCGGCTACCAGGAAAGGTAATTTACATCAGTAAGGGGACGGGCTGCTCTGAGGAGGAACCATGGAATTTACAACAAAAGAAGAGCTGAAGCCACCGAGATGGGCAACCAAGAGTGATCAGCCAGGTTTCACCAAGATGATTGATATCAAATATGCATCGAAGAGAAGACGCCCAAGATCGTCAAGACTGAGCATCTCAATATTGGCTTCTCAGAAATATCATCAATCCCTCGCCTCTGCCGGGAAAGCCATCCCGGAGAACAGAAGTCCCAAAAGAAGATGCATGAATATGCAATCGGAGCAGATGTGGACAAGGAAATCCTGTCTCAGGGAAAATAAACTATATATAAACTGAACCTTCAGTGGCGGGATTTGTGAATGGGGGGGACTGGTGCGATCAAGGACAGTCCAAGGTTCACCCAGCTCCAATCCCAGGATGGGAGTCGTCCTTTTTATTGTGGCTTTACGAGATCGCTGTTACGTGAAATAAATTTTATTTTTGATTATCAATCTGGTTAATTCATTTATAACACCAGGTTATCCCCATTCCTTTGGGGGGGTGACCATTTATTTACCCCTCAGGGTTTGCTCTCCAATGGTGGCTCCTCCCTCACCCTGGCAGTCATTATGAGGGGACACTGGGGCTCGGCTGGGGCTGGAAATGGCTCCAAATGGCCTTGACCTCCTGTGGGAACCCTGCTGCCAGCAAGGAGGTGGCACTACTTGTTGTGGTTTGAAAGCAAAACGAGTGAGAGGCTCCAAGTCAGAGATATAATTTAATGAGAAGAAAGGTAAAAAGGTAAAAATAAAATAAAATAAATGCAATAACACAAAGAATCACTGACAGGGTCAGAATACAACCTGAGCAGGATGGTGGAAGCAGTCTAGGTGAAGTGCTCTTCCTGAAGCAGTGATCCTGTAGAAAGATCTGGGAGCTCTGGTCCTCTGGGAATCCAGTGGGTAAGTGCTGCTTGCACTGTCCCAAATCCCAGCTTATATCCAGGTGAGAATGCTTGGCTCCTCCCCCTGGGCAGAGCATCTCACAATAGCATGAGAAGTGTGAAATGGGTCCTTGATGGCCCATTAACAGAGATAACCCCTGGAGGGAGTTACCTGTGACTCATGGGTCATTAGCAGAAGACACCCTAAAAGTCATTAGCAGAAAACACCCCAAAGGCGTTAATGGGCCATTAGCAGAAAAGGCAGGGGCTTGGGAAAACACTAGCCCACCTGGTTTCAACAGTTCATGAAGATGGTGATAGAATAAATACTTTGTGTACAGCCTACACTGCAACCCAGGACATAATCCACCCCTTATTCTATTACCATCTACATCATATCCAAATCAATATATTCTTACAAAGATATGCATACACATAGAGAATAAAATGTTACACACTGTTCTCACTTAAAATTAAGTCTCCCTGTGGAACACAATGGGTTTCTCCATCTTTCTGCATTACCTACCAAGTGTGACCAGGTCCTTGAGCAAAGACAATCCCACGGATGGGTCTGCCTTTTCCTGAGGCGGGATTAATCCAAACAGTCTTCCCTAAAATGCCTTTCATATGTACTGCAGGGACTTTATTTCCATCCACTGTGTGCAAGGGTTCAGAATGGGCAGGACCACCTCGATTAATAGACCCTCGGGTGTTGACCATCCAGGTAGCTTTGGCTAAGTTCATTTCCCAGTTCTTGAAGGTCCCCCTGCCAAGTGCCTTCAGGGCAGTTTTTAGTAGTCCATTGCACCGTTCAACTTTTCCGGCAGCTGGTGCGTGATAAGGAATGTGATGTATTCATTTAATACCATGTTCTCTAGCCCAGGTGTTTATAAGGCTGTTTTTGAAATGGGTCCCATTGTCCAACTCAATTCTCTCAGGGGTGCCGTGTCTCCACAGGTCTTGTTTTTCCAGGCCCAGGATGGTGTTCCGGGCAGTGGCATGAGGCACAGGGTAGGTTTCCAGCCATCCAGTGGTGGCTTCCACCATGGTCAGCACGTAGCGCTTTTCTTGGCGGGTTTGGGGAAGGGTGATGTAGTCAATTTGCCAGGCTTCCTTATACCTGTACTTTACCCATCGTTCACCATACCACAGAGACTTCACTCGCTTGGCTTGTTTGATGCAGCGCAGGTCTCACAGTTGTGGATGACCTGGGAGATGCTGTCCATAGTAAGGTTCACCCCTCGGTCACGGGCCCATCGGTATGTCGCATCTCTTCCTTGATGACCGGAGGCATCATGGGCCCAACGAGCTAAGAACAGTTCTCCCTTGTGCTGCCAGTCCAGATCCACCTGTGATACTTTTACCTTGGCAGCTTTGTCCACCTGCTCGTTGTTGCAATGCTCCTCATTAGCCCGGCTCTTGGGTACGTATGCGTCCACGTGTCGAACCTTCACGGTCAGTCTTTCTACTCAGGCAGCGATGTCTTGCCAAATGTCAGCGGCCCAGATGGGTTTTCCTCTGCGCTGCCAGTTGGCCTTTTTCCAGCGATTCAGCCATCCCCACAGAGCATTAGCTACCATCCATGAGTCAGTGTAGAGATAGAGCCTCAGCCATTTCTCTCGTTCAGCAATATTCAAAGCCAGCTGGACAGCTTTAAGCTTTGCAACCTGACTCGACTCACCTTGTCCTTCAGTAGCCTGTGCAACTTGTCATGTGGGGCTCCAAACTGCAGCTTTCCATTTTCGGTTAGCGCCTGCAATTCGACAGGAGCCATCAGTGAAGAGAGCATATCGTCTTTCAGTCTCCAGTAGCTCATTGTATGGTGGGGCTTCCTCGGCACGCGTTACTTGCTTTTTCTTCTTCTTTAGACGATAATCCAAAATTCTCACCTTCTGGCCAGTTTGTTATAACTTCCAGAATCCCAGGGCGATTTGTGTTTCCAATACGGGCGCACTGTGTGATGAGAGCAATCCATTTGCTCCATGTGGTGTCAGTGGCATGATGCGTGGAGGGAACCTTTCCCTTAAACATCCACCCCAACACTGGTAATTGGAGTGCCAGAAGCAGCTGTGTTTCAGTGCCAATCACTTCTGAGGCAGCTTGAACTCCTTCATAGGCGGCCAAGATCTCCTTCTCTGTGGGAGTGTAGTTGGCTTCGGAGCCTCTGTAACTTCGGCTCCAGAATCCCAATGGTCGGCCTTGAGTCTCCCCAGGCACCTTCTGCCACAGGCTCCAGGACAGACTGTTGTTCCTGGCTGCAGAGTAAAGCACATTCTTCACATCTGGTCCCATCCTGACTGGGCCAAGGGCTACTGCGTGAGCAATCTCTTGTTTGATCTGAACAAAGGCTTGTTGCTGTTCAGGGCCCCAGTGGAAATTGTTCTTCTTGCGGGTAACTAGATAGAGAGGGCTCACGATCTGACTGTGCTCAGGAATGTGCATCCTCCAGAAGCCTATGGCACCTAGGAAAGCTTGTGTTTTCTTCTTGTTGGTAGGTGGGGACATGGCAGTGATCTTGTTTATTATCTCTTGTTTATTATTGGGGATTTGGCGATGTCCATCTTGCCACTTGACTCCCAGGAACTGGATTTCTTGAGCCAGTCCCTTAACCTTACTTCGTTTAATGGCAAAACCAGCTTTCAACAGCATTTGGATAATCTTCTCTCCTTTCTCAAAGACCTCCCCTGGGGCGTTTCCCCATACAATGATGTCGTCGATGTACTGCAGATGTTCCGGAGCCTCACCCTTCTCCAGTGCAGCCTGGATCAGCCCATGGCAGATGGTGGGGCTGTGTTTCCACCCCTGGGGCAGTTGGTTCCCGGTGTACTGCACACCCCTCCAGGTGAAAGCAAACTGGGGCCTGCACTGTGCTGCCAAAGGAATGGAGAAGAAGGCATTGGCGATGTCAATGGTCGCATACCACTTTGCTGCCTTGGACTCTAGCTCATATTGAAGCTCTAACATGTCTGGCACAGCAGCGCTCAGTGGTGGTGTGACTTCATTCAAAGCACGGTAATCTACCGTCAGTCTTCATTCTCCACTGGACTTACGCACAGGCCATATTGGGCTGTTGAAAGGTGAATGAGTCTTACTGACCACCCCTTGGCTCTCCAGTTTACGGATCATCTCATGTATGGGAATCACAGAGTCTCTGTCAGTGCGGTATTGGCGGCGGTGTACTGTTGTCGTGGCAGTTGTTACTTGTTGTTCTTTGACTCTCAGCAGTCCCACAGCAGAGGGGTCATCTGAGAGACCAGGCAAAGTATTCAACTGTCTGATGTTTTCCTTCTCAACTGCAGCTATTCTAAAAGCCCAACGATATCTTTTCGGGTTTTTGAAATATCCATTCCTGAGACAGTCTATGCCGAGAATGAATGGGGCCTCTGGACCAGTTGCGATGGGGTGTTTTTGCCACTCGTTCCCAGTTAAACTCACTTCAGCCTCTAATACAGTCCGTTCCTGGGACCCTCCTGTCACCCCAGAAATAGAGATGGATTCTGTTCCTACATACCTTGATGGCATCATGGTACATTGGGCCCCAGTGTCAACCAACGCCGTATATTCTTGTGGGTCAGATGTGCCAGGCCATCGGATTCACACAGTCTAGTAGATCTGATTATCTCTTTCCTCTTCCTGGCTAGAGGCAGGGCACCCCTATTCCTGGTCATGGCATACATTGTTCTCCTCCTGTACGTATGTTTCTGAGGTCCTTTCCAGAGGATTAGTCATATCATCATTCCTGTACCATTTGGAGTTCTGAGAGACTGGGGCAACCTTGATTTTAGATGGGCTTCTTGTGGTAGGTGTTCTTCTTTTCAGTTCACGTACCCGGGCTGCTAAGGAGGAAGTGGGTTTTCCATCCCACTTCTTTATATCTTCTCCATGCTTTCTAAGAAAAGACCAGAGGTTACCCCATGGTGTGTATCCTCTCTCCCTGGCTGGGGGATGCCTGCTCCTAATGGCAGAGACTCTCGTCGGCTCTGGTGAGATATGGTAAATTTCTTTCTTAAGTTCTTTTAATTTCTGATGGCCTTCTTCAATCAAGCTCCAGACTTGCTCCGCCAGTCTTGTTTCCACAGACGAGACATGGGTGCGAACTGGGGCGATGACAGTGTCCTCGTAAATTCCTAATTTATTAGCCAAGACTCCCACCTTGTCCTCACCTTCCTTCCATTGCAGTGTTGCCAGGTAACGTGAGTGCATCTCTGGTCCAAGCCGTGCAAGTCTCAGCCACATCCGTGATGTGCACTGGACATCATCTGGGTTTTTAGGAAATCTCTCGTTTTCTGAAAAAATGATCTCCAGCACAGCCAATTCCCTCAGGTGTTGGATACCTTGTTCTATTGTGCTCCATTTGCCTTGGTGCACTTGGAGGTCTTCTTTACAAAGGTATCTGTCTTTCACACTTGTTAGCAGTCGCTGCCAGAGGCTGAGAGGTTCTTGGGTTTTCCCAATCCCCTGGTCAATGACCACATCCCGGGACAGCGATCCCAGTTGCCTGGCCTCAATTCCATCCAGAATGGTGTCGTTGGCTGCAGCGTCCCAGATGCGGAGCAGCCAGGTCAGGATGGACTCGTTGGTCTGGTGGGTGAATTCCCTTTGCAGGTCACACAACTCACCCAGGGATAGAGAGCGAGTGATGATCTCTATCTCTGTCTCCTCTGCTGGCTGCGAAGGTCCTGCTGCATCCTCGTCAATCACTACGCGGCCTGATTTGCTCCTTGACTTCTTCTTCTGAGTGGTGGCAACTGCTACTGGTTTAGGTGGTTCCAGTTCAGTGACGGTTTGTGTGGAGATGCTGACAGCACTTTTGGTTTCTTTCTCCTCTGTGACAGTCTGCATAGATGTGGACACCGTTGCCTCACTTTTGGCTTCTTTCTCCTCTCCAGTGGTCTGTGTAGATGAGGACACTGTTGTTTTGCCTTTGGCTCTCTTCTCTTCTGTGACAGTCTGTGTAGATGTGGACACTGTTGATTTACTTTTGGCTTCTTTTTCCTCTGCAATGGTCTGTGTAGATGAGGACACTGTTGTCTTGCCTTTGGTTCCCTTCTCCTCTGTATCGGTCTGTGTAGACGTGGACACTGTTGATTCACTTTTGGCTTCTTTCTCCTCTGTGATGGTCTGTGTAGATGATGATGCTGTTGTTTTGCTTCTCTTTTTCTCTTCCTCTTCCTTAAGAACACACTGTATCACACCATGTAGTGTTTTGATCTTAAGCATGGTGCAGAAAAAACAAAGGGCTGTGCAGAGAAGAGAAAACAGGACTAACAACAACATTATACTATCCTTGGTATCAAGAGGGTACTCCGTATTTTCAAAAATTGCTGTGTTATGCCTGAAAAGCTGGAAAAATCATTCTTTACTCCTCCCCACAGGGGCTGGGTAAGATTGTTGAGGCCCCAGATGTAGCATCCTAGACCAGAAAACGAATCCAAAACTGGGTATATATTTTGAATGCTGTTCATTGCCTCGGAGTTTATCAAGCAATGGGCATAATAGACCAATAAGGCAATTTTAGTACCATACCCTGGTCTACACAGGAGCATTAAGACCGGCAGATAGTGCCTCATGTGTGGAAAAATATAGAGAGATAGGTATAAGACACATGTAAGCATGTTGAGCATCATACCAAACGTGTCTTCTCAAATACAAAACTGTAGTTCTGACTTTTCTCAGTGCCTCGTGCCCCACGTTGGGCACCAAAAAATGTTGTGGTTTGAAAGCAAAACGAGTGAGAGGCTCCAAGTCAGAGATATAATTTAATGAGAAGAAAGGTAAAAAGGTAAAAGTAAAATAAAATAAATGCAATAACACAAAGAATCACTGACAGGGTCAGAATACAACCTGAGCAGGATGGTGGAAGCAGTCCAGGTGAAGTGCTCTTCCTGAAGCAGTGATCCTGTAGAAAGGTCTGGGAGCTCTGGTCCTCTGGGAATCCAGTGGGTAAGTGCTGCTTGCACTGTCCCAAATCCCAGCTTATATCCAGGTGAGAATGCTTGGCTCCTCCCCCTGGGCAGAGCATCTCACAATAGCATGAGAAGTGTGAAATGGGTCCTTGATGGCCCATTAACAGAGATAACCCCTGGAGGGAGTTACCTGTGACTCATGGGTCATTAGCAGAAGACACCCTAAAAGTCATTAGCAGAAAACACCCCAAAGGCGTTAATGGGCCATTAGCAGAAAAGGCAGGGGCTTGGGAAAACACTAGCCCACCTGGTTTCAACAGTTCATGAAGATGGTGATAGAATAAATACTTTGTGTACAGCCTACACTGCAACCCAGGACACAACTTCTTCCAGGGAATTGTGGAGAGAGAGAAAGTCCCTCTGATTCTCCTTTTCTCCAGAATGAAACTGTGCTTTGAATTAACATCTTTGTTTGTATTTACAGAATGTGACATGCAGCAGAGGGAGTGCTTCTGGTAAAGAGGGAGGTGTGTGTGCTGTGCAGCCAATAAATAAGGATGGTTAATAACAGTTTTGTTAACCAGCAGCCTCAAAGCCATTGCTGTGGGCCTCACCGACCTCATATGCACAGCAGCCACAGTGTCCAGGGAGATAAAAGTCTCCCAGGCCCATATCTCATTGCTGAAGACCCCAGCACCTGTGATATTGTCAAGGCTACACAGTAAGTACATGTTCTGAGTGTGCAAAGTGTTGAAACAGATGGAAATGTCCCCAAATGTGAACCAGGATGGATATTTTTACAAATGAAACATTTCCAGTTTCATTTTTGTCCTGGAGTGGAAGAAGAAAAATCACTTATAACTGCTCATGTAAATCAAAGCATTTCAAGCAAGTCTGTTGAAGTAGAAAATTCTACTCCCCAAGGCACAGTGCAACTCTTTTTACAAGGCTTCCACTGAATGCAGTGTAGAATTTCCTGAAGTAGGAACTACTGAGTTATCTTTACTGAGATGTAATTTTTCTTTAGGATGCAACTGTCTCCAGACTGGAGAATATTGAAACAACGATAAGTAAAATGATTTTTTTTCTCATTTAAGGTATGGAATGCCAGAGCAATGCAAAAGACTGGTAGAAGCAGGATATGATGTTTGACAACCAGACCAAGAAAATGTGACTCTTCTTCACTGGGCAGCAATAAACAAGTCAGGAGCCAGTGAAGTGAGCTGGGAGTGTGTGAAAAACGAGGTTCACTTTTTAGTAAATTTTAAGGAATATGTTTAATAAAATAATTAAGACAATTAGGAGATAAGAAAAAACCAAAAACGGCCGGCCGGGTGACTTGGCACTCAGCCAAGTCCACACCTTGCTTTCTCAGAGACACTCGTTAAATACCCTTTTCGTTATATTGATATATGAAATTCCATAAACTAGTTTCCATATTCCAGGAACTGCCCTGCATGATCCCTCCTTGGATCCGCCTTTTTAGAGCATGCGTGTTTCGTGGCTGTGTCCTTCTTATCGCGTCCAGCTTGGGCCTTGGTCCGTGCTTGCTGCGGGTGATAGATGCTGATAGTTGGTGTTATCAGTAGCAGAGTCTTCTTTACATGTTCACTGGATGTTATCCCAACCAAACAGACAGTTTAAGCAGCTGCTACATCAACTACTCCCTTTATATCTAGTCTTACCAATAGCAGAAATAAACTTATACCTTTATATCTTTACTATGTTATTAATCATATAGCACACATCTTGCGAAAAGCCAATTTTATAATACACACATATAACAGAGTGGCTGTGACAGTAACAGTGTGATCTGCCACTGTTACCTGTAATGACATTGTTACCATCATCCCTGAAAACAAAGGAATGTTGCTTGAGAAGGGTAGAATTCAAATTTTAATGCACTTACCTTTGTGAGGATGCCACTGAAATGTAAAGATAATCCATTTCTTTTTGTGTGAAATCATGTAGTACATCAAATCCTTAGGTTTTACTGGGTTTGTTTCTGTAACAAAAAGGAAAGCTGATTTTAGAAGTACCGTGCTAACAACTCTATTTTTTCTTCAACATTTTCTTGACACAGTGTCATTTACTGCAAAACCTCTTTTCTCCATTTGCTTGTCTAGTGAATTTTTTATTATGTATAAATTATTCCTTTAGCCTTGCTAGCTTTAGAATAATGTCTTGCTATTTTATTATGACTGTTCCTGACCTTATTGTGTTGTTATTACACAGATACAACATTTCCATGGGTGCAATGGTGGATCAGCTGGGTGGAGACTTGAATTCTCTGCCCCTGCACTGCATTAGGTAATGCTGCTTGCAACCACTCACTGCAAATCTGTTGGTATTTACAGCTGTGGTAGCGTTTCCTGAGATCCAGAGATCAAAGCACTGCTTGTCTGGAGAAAACATGACCTGAAATAATTCTTCTGGCAAAACTTCTCCACTGAACTTCATGGCAAGTTCAGTGCTTTCTTCTGGACTCTCAGTCTTTTGCCAGAGTCAGGGTCTTGCATGACTGCTCCCAGGAGAAGTTATTGTAGAATAACCACTGTATTCTAAATCAAAGCCTTACCCTAGGTTCATTGATTAAGGTGTATCAACTTAATAGAATTTCGTGAATAAAGCCACATGAATCTGAAAGAAAACTGCTTTCTGTGAGAGTCTCTATGACAACCATAAGGGCAGTGCTTTCATTAAAATATCCATTCTTAAAATAATGTCTACAGTTTCATTTTACACATTGTTATAGACAAGGACACCTTCCCAGGGGAAGGCAGCATCCAAAGGAGCTGTGCAGGGATGTGCAGATGCCAGAAGGGATTCTAGGACAGTTGGACACCCTCTGGTGGGCTTAGCCTCCCAGGCTGGGGCAGGGAAAGAGCTTGAGGCCCTCACTGCAGAGGAACGAGGGCAGGGACAGGCCAATGCACTGACCACAGCAAATGTTGGGAAGGAGGGGATAGAGGGATATTGGTGGGGAAAAAGGACACACAAAAGTCCTCGAGGAGGCCAAGCCCTGCTTAGCAGCAACTGAACTCTCCACCTGTGATCCACAGCGTTCCCCTCCTGCATTAAAACCCAGCACTGTAAGAGTTTCTGGAGGAAAGGAACCCCAGGCAAATCCAGAACAGTGGGAACACTCAGACACTTGTCTGAGAAAATCCAAATTAATTTAACACCAATGCTCCTTAGAAGATCTGACCTTGCTCTGTAGACACATTCCTGGTAGTTGGAGGTTATCTTGGGGGAGATCCTGGAGATGGAGGAACCTCCTTGGTTTCATCTGGATCACCTCCGCTGCCAAGCACAGCCTGTTCCCCACTAGAAGAGCCACAGCATTGGGATACCTGTAGGCTGAAAGTAATCGCTCCAGGAAACTTGCTGCTGGGACACTTGCCTCTGGGAACACCTTCCTGGAGATGCCTGGGTTCCCCTTTTTCCTTCCAGGCATTTCACAGGCATCTGCATCCGCAGAGGTGAGCAGGTTCCACCCACAGCCCCAGCTCTGAGGGAGCAGAGACATCTCTCCAAAGGGCTTCCACCCTTTGCAGTCCAGAAGCCATCACGGGGATTCTGGGAGGGATGGAGGCTCTTGCCAGAAGGAACCCAAGTGTGCCAGTCTTCCTCATCCCACTCCTCCACTGCTGATGTCAGAGAATTCTCTGGAGATGCAAACACCTCCCTTTGATGCGGGAGGATCTTCCTGAACACCAAGCCAGAGGTCTTCTCCTCTGACACTGCACTGGCATCCTGGGAGCCATGGACTGGGAACTGCCAGCTCCAGGACACATCCTCCTTGGACAAATCTTTCATGAATTCCCTATGGAGAGGGCAGGGCTCAGATTCATCTGCTGGGCTCTTCCTGGCCATCTGCCTCCTCAGGGATGAGCAGGTCCTGCTGACAGCCCCAGCTCTGAGGGAGCAGGCAGTCCTGCCCTAAGGGCTTCCTCCGTCTCTGGTCCGGCAGCTTTCCCGCAGGCACTGGGAGCGATGGAGACTCTTTGGCACGAGTTGCTGTAGCTTTGATTGTGGAGGCAGGAATGCGCCATCACACACCAATCTTCCTGCACAACACCGACTGTTACTGAGCACTCTCTTTCCTCTCCAGCCCTGAAGGTCTGCACGCTGCACCCCCATTGGCTGGGCCAGTTGCCACCCGGCCAGCCAGCCAATGGCTGCTCTTGTCCCCAGCGCTCGGGCCCGGCTCTGCAACGGTCCTTACTGGTTGAGATATATAATCAAGGGACTTATGTAATCACTTCCTTTTCAGTGATAAAATGGGGATTAATTATTATTGTGAGGTCTTCAGGCCAGCTATTGGCCATCACAATAGTATCACAATAGCAGTGGAGATCTTCCTCTTCCTGCTCCTCCACTGCCTGCTCCAGTCAGTCAGCTGGACATGGCAACACCTGCCTTTGCTGCTGGAAGATCTTGTCCAGCACCACAGCAAGGGTCTTCTCCTATGCCACAGCTGCATTTTCCTCAGATCCATGGACTGGAAATTGGCAGCACCAGGATATTCTCTCCTGGGACAAACCCTTCTGCCATTGCTGTAAATCTGTGGGCTGGGCCCACATCTTTGATTTCAGGCTTTGCTTGGCTATCTGCATCCTCAAAGATGAGCAGGTCCTGCTGACAGCCATGGCTCTGAGGGAGCAGGCAGTCCTGCCCTAAGGGCTCCCTCTGTCTGCACTCTGGCAGACAGATCTACCTATCAGGAGGAAAGGCCTCAAAAGCGTGACAGAGGCTGAAGGGAACACTGTGATTTCCCCTTTTCCAATGGGTTTCTTTAGCTGAAGTTGCTAACAAGGACCAGACTTGACAGCCCACAATAGGTTGGTAGATGTTTTATTTTTGGGACCCTCAGTCCTGTGTGGGACTCGGTAAGTGGGTTGTAGGAGCATCTGTGGCTTACAGGGACAAGGAACTCTGCTGACCTGTGATATTCTAGAATATGTGGTTTTATTGCAAGGGTCATGGGTAGAAAGGGCCTTGCCTTCAGCCACCAGCCTCGGCTGAAGGGAAGTCCCAAAGAGAGAGAGAGAAAGAACAAGAGGATATGGGCTAAGAAGAGGGGAGCGAAGGAGCAAGGTGGCAGGGGTCAGAGTGCAGGGGGAAGAGAGCAGAGGTAAGAGAGCATGGAAAAGAGAGCAGGGAAAAGAGTGAGAGCAAGCAAGAGAGGAGAGCGAGATCTTTGTTACAATACATTGTATCTCCTTTTGTGATGAATATTCTAATTGACAGTGACCAATCAATACAAGACACAAAATCCTATAGAATCTACATACAGCCTAGAAGAACTACTACATTACCATATGTTATATTTTAAACTCTAAAAACTACTCTTTAGATTTTCCTATTTTGCTACATTGACCTTTGGATCCCTTAGCCAGCAGAAAGGTATTCCTGAATCAAAAGGGATTCTCCTTCAGCTGGCCAGGCTATTGTCTTCAGGTTATATACTAAGACTTGGTATCCTACAACTCAAAGTAAGCTCCCATTTCTATTTCGATTACAGGTTTCATATTTTCAGAATCTTCTCCTAAGCAATCATATTTATAAGGTTTCCCTGTTTCATCTTCCCCAACAGTGGGTGCTGCAGAGGCTCCGCCAAGGCATCAAAGCCTCCCGCCACACACCCAAGGGTGGCACAGGATCTCCTCCAGCTCTGGCCGGTCCACGTAGTGCTTGGACAAGCACCAGTGGATCAGATGTTGGCACTCTGGGGAGAGAAGGCAGAAAGCGCCGGTCACTTGCAGAAGGCTCCTGCCCAGCTGCTGCCGGCGCCTGCAGAACCCGGGCCAGGCTGCGTGTGCTCAGAGCTGCCCTTGGCGGGACAGCGGCACGGCAGGACAAGTGCCACCTCCTTCAGCCAGCAGGCCACAGCCAGCCCGTCACAGGCCACCTCCTGCAGCCGGCCCTGGAGGGCACATTGACCTCCCGCCCAGCTGCCTGAGAGCCATGCTGGGCCGCTGGGCCGGGCCATCTACCAAAGCCTGCCTTCTTGAGGCCAGACACCCACCTGGAGAGACCTGCCACCTGAAGGAGAGCTGCCCCGACACGATGTCATGGTCCTCCCGGAAGGGGAGGCTCCCACAGACCATGACCATGAGGGCCTTGCTTTCTGCTGAGCGGGGCTTGCCCTCTCCAAGGAGTTTGTTTTCCACTGGTGTCGTGGTTTGAAAGCAAAATGAATGAGAGGCTCCAAGTCAGAAATACAATTTAATAGGAAAAAAAGGTAAAAATAAAAAAAATAAAATGCAATTACACAAAAGACCACTGACAGAGTCAGAATACAGCCTGAGCAGGGTGGTGGAAGCAGCCCAGATGAGATGGTCTTCCTGAAGCAGTGATCCTGTAGAAAGGTGGTGTAGCTCTGGTCCTCTGGCAATCCAGTAAGTAAGGGCTGCTTGTACTGTCCCAAACTCCAGATTATATCCAGGTCGGAATGCTTGGCTCCTCCCCCTGGGTGGAGTATCTCACAATGGGATGATGAGTTGTGAAGTGGGTCCTTGATGTCCCATTAAACAGAGATAAGTCCTGGAGGGAGTTACCTGTGAGTCATGGGCAAGGCGTTGATGGGCCATTTGCAGAAGATAGCCCAAAAGCAGGGGGTTTGGGAACACTAGAACAATACCCCACTTGGTTTAACAGTTCATGAAGATGGTGATAGAATAAATACTTTGTGTACATCCTACACTAGAACCCAGGACAACTGGGAAGGGAGGGATGAGTGTTGAACACGGAGGCAAAGAATGCATAAAACCTGTTCCATGTTTCTGTTCCTGTTTGTAAGGTGAGCATCCACATCCTGGACGGGGACAATGTTATTTCTACAATGGTTTTTTTCCTTTAATGTATTTTAAAATACTCTTTTTCTTGTGCCCCGCATTTCTGGCCACCTTCATCTCCAGTTGAGATCTCACTGCACCAACTTTTTCCCTACAGTGGCAAGAAACATATCTGTATTCTTCTCCTGACCTTGATTCCATTGGGCATTCAGCTTTCCCAGAAAAGATGCCTCTTCAGGCAAGCCAGCCTTATGCCTTGCCTGCTTGCTTGGCTTCCAACATTTGGGAATTGCCTGCTCCTGTGCCCTTAGGAGGTGATGTTTCAAAAGTGACCAACACTAATGGGCCCCAGACCCTACAAAAAGATTTTCCCTGGTGACTGGGTTTACCATTTCCCTGAGCAGTCTGAAGTCTGCTCTCCTCATGCCCCGAGCTGAGGTTTTGCTGGCCTTTTTTCCTCTTGTCAGAGGTTTGAAACTCCATTTATTTGTTGTCAACACCC
The DNA here is from genome assembly GCF_965231275.1 of Zosterops lateralis. Lineage (NCBI taxonomy): Eukaryota > Metazoa > Chordata > Aves > Passeriformes > Zosteropidae > Zosterops > Zosterops lateralis. Next base: position 11,637,662 of record NC_139779.1, on the reverse strand, counting down.
CTGGGCAAAGCCAGCACAAGGGGGAATGAGTGGGATGAGTGTGAGAGGGCCACCCCTACCCCTCCTGTCCCACACCAGAAAGCAGGGACCTTCCCAGGACAGATCCAGGAGGATATCCAGGACCAGCCTTGACAGGGACTGGTGAAAGGAAGATCCAGGAGGCATCAGTTTCCAGCTCTGTGTCCTGCATTCCCCACAGCCCCGATTTTCATAAAGGAGCCACGGGAGCCTCCTGGCCATTGATGGGTTTTTCTTCCAGGAATTTGCTGTGGAGCTTGTTTCTGATTTTTTTTCCTCTTTCTCAGCTCCTGTAAACATGGCATGGAGCTGGAAGGGGCAGGGTGGGGTGGTGGAACACACCGCTGAGAGCTCTTGAGGGGTTCTGTGTCTGTGGCACCCTGCTTTCCTTCTCTTCCTCTCGTGTAGCTGTGGGCTGGGATGGAGCATCATTCCCAGGAGGTGAGGGTGCCCTGTATCCCTGGCCTGAGTGGAGGGGCTGCACTGGGCATCTGTGCCCTGCCCCACGCAGCCAGGGTGTCCTCCAGAGCTCCTCCAAAGCCCTGCTCTTGGTTGCCAGGGAGTTAATTAGTGAGGCAATTGAGCAGGGAAGCAGGAAGGGCGTTAATTGGGGAGGGGAGGGCGGGGCGCCGCCCCGAGCTGAGGGGGCGTGGTCTGAGCGGGGGGGCGGGGCCAGCACTGAGGGGAAAAAGGGCAGGAAAAGGCTCGGCGCTGCTGAGGGGAAACGTGGCCAAGGAGGGGCCAGAGGGAGATTGGTGGGGAAAAGGGAGACCCCAGAGCTCTGGGGGGCCTGAAACTGCTAACGGTGCCTGGGGAAAGCTCAGCACACTCTCCCCTGCATACCCCAGCCCCTTACACAGGGGAAGCCCTGGGTAAAGTTCAAGAAAAACCGTTCTGTGGAACCAAGGAATTGTATCCAGGATCTGTGTGGAGAGTGTCCCTGACGGGAGGAAGCTGAGTGGAGCTGAGCCAGGCTGGGGCAGCAGGGTCAGAGCGAGCAGAGAAGGGGTGATTTATTAAAAAACTATGGATATTGATCTAATACCAATATCCAACTATGACGGTGTGAAAAACGAGGTTCACTTTTTGGTAAATTTAAAAAAACTATGTTTAATAAAATAATTAAGACAATTAGGAGATAAGAAAAAACCAAAAACGGCCGGCCGGGTGACTTGGCATTCAGCCAAGTCCACTCCTTGCTTTCTCAGGGATACTCATTAAATATTCTTTTCGTTATATCGATATATGAATATTCATAAAATTCCATAAACTAGTTTCCATATTCTAGGAACTGTTTTTCATGGTCTCTCTTTGGGTCCACCTTTTTAGAGCATGCGTGTTTCGTGGCTGTGTCCTTTTTATCGCTTTCAGTTTGGGCTTTGGTCTGTGCTTTCTGCAAGTGGTAGATGCTGATAGTTGGTGTATCAGTAGCAGAGTCTTCTTTACATGTTCACTGGATGTTATCCCAACCAAACAGACAGTTTAAGCATACTTACATCAACTACTCTCATTATATCTAATCTTCTTTTACCAATAGCAGAAATAAACTTATATCCTATATCCTTACTATGTTAATAATCATATAGCACACATCTTCCGAAAAGCCAATTTTATAATACACACATATAACAGACGGACAAAGACTCTCTAGCAGTTTTAAAGTTAGAAAGTGTATGTTTATTACGACGGCCGGGCAGCGTGCGGGATAGCTCCCAGAAACACACGCGCACTTTACAGATCATCACAGGATCTTTTATCTACAGGAGTATTGAATACACAAACTACAAATGCATATTCATAGCTCTGATACCTCCCATTCCCCGCTTCGTATGGTAATTAGCCCAAAAAGCCATCAAGCATGCGTAGTTTGTTCTTTGAAATGGGTCAGTGGTTTTTTCTAAATCCTGTTTTTCCCAGGACTGTTTGATTTATGATTGTATTGGGTTCATGGGGTCTATTGATTATTCAGGATGCAGAAGCCTAGTTTGACAGGTTCTCTGATTTATCAGTTCCTTCCAAGAATTATCAGTTCCTTCAGTCTGGCTTCTGTTAGCAAAAGGGAAGTCCTAGCTACATTATCTCAGCACTATCTATTTTGACTACAGTCTTTAATTCTTCTAAATCAATGCCTCAGGGGGACCCTGTGTCCACGCCAAGGCCCAGGGCAGCCCTATCCCGGGAAGGGCTCAGGGAGCGGATCCTTGAGCTGCTGCACGTTGGCGCTGCCCTTGCTCAGCCGGGAACCCCCTCATTGCCCAGGGGGAGCTGGGAGCAGTGGGGAGTGGGAGAGGGAGAGATGGGCAACAAAATGATCTGTCCTTCACCCACATGGATTCTGACTGCCGTGTTCATGGGCTGTGCCAAATGGCTGCCCAGTTTGGAGCAGAACAGAACCCTCTACCAACATCTTGTTTAATGCTCCAGAAAAAGAAAAATCCCAAATGTTAATTCCAAGTGGGTAATTGACTATCTCCGCTGCATCTGGAGAACTATTATCTCAATCCAGCCTTGAGTTTCATTCAGGTCTCCTCCCTTGGGACCAGAGAAACAGGTAGTGGGGGTCTGCCCACACTTCTGGGTTTACTTCAGCAGAGGCCTTCTCTGACATTTGACACAAAGTTACAATGATGGTGGCTTCCTTATCCCCTTTCACAATATTAATTTACGTTTACAGTGTAGCCAGCAAATCCCTTCCAGTAAAGAACAATCACAATGCAAAACAAACAGAAACTCATGCATTTCAAACCTATCTCCCACATTTACCAATAGTGGTTGAAAAATCAAATGCACACACTCCTCTATCCTGCTTAGGCCCTGAATAATCAAAGATCTTCTTGACACTTTTCTCCCCTTTAGGCATAAAGTTCCGAGTGGATGGAGAGCCCCCGTGTGTCCCAGGGAGCAGAGTTCCTCTCTGTCTGGATTCACCCTGCCTGTTATCAAGGGCTCCAGTGTGGTGTGTCCCTGGTACAATGGGAGCCCCAGATACCTCTAACTATCTATTTCCATCGAGGGGTGGCTCTGCGGTCACTGTTGCTTCCAGTGTCCTTGTGCCCTGCAGATGGCCCTGATCCCCTCCCCATCGCTGTTTCGGTCATCTCTGCTCTGTGCTGCCCACCCTGTCCCCTGGCTCCTGGGAGTCCCCTTGATCCCTGTGCTTTATAACCCAAATCATCCCCCCTGACCCCACAAGACAACCTGGCGCAGGGTCATCTGCTGGATCCCTGTCACCTGTGTCTTGGGGCTCTCGGTGTCTTTTACTGGGTTCCCCCTCTAGTTATCCCAGGGTGGGATCACAGGAACAATTCCTCCTTGATTTCCCTGCCCTGGAAGATGCAGATAGGATACAAGGGATGCCTCCTACTTTGTGGCACTGTCTGCCACTCCCAGGGACACCCAGAGATACCCAGGGACCTGCTGGAATGGCACTTTCTTGCTCCATGGAGGCTCTCAGAACCCTTCAGGATTCAGTGTTCTCCTCTGCCACGACCTCCAGCACCCAGAGCAGCATGGAGCCACCTGGGACCCTGACTGAGGTGGAGTAGTGAAAGTATTTTACATAAACTGTGCTGGCAGAAGAGGAGGGCAAGGGTGTGCAGGGCCACATATCCCAAGGTCATGGCTGTGGGAACAAGAGGACAGTCGGGGCACATGGTGGGCTGGCACCTGGCACCACCTTGCCCATCCAGGGCACCCTGAGAGCCAGGTGTCGAGCCTGCATGCCTGGTCCTCCAGGAGTGAGTGCCTTCCCTCTCCTTCCCTCCCCTGCCCCTTCATCTCCTCCCCTCCCTGCCTTGCTGGGCTCTCCTCCCTGCCTCCTCTTTGACCTCCTGGGGCAGCCATTTTTGGATAGACTCTCGGTGGCCATAATATCCAGACAGGTTCACGGCCAGATGGGGGCTGGGGTTTGGCACCTTGTCAGGCTTGAGGCATCCCTCCAGGCAATGAAGCAACCGGGAGACCAGTTATTGTGGGGCCACTGGAAGGAGAGCCCTGGGCACCACGTTGACACTTGGGGCAGGAGGTCACTGGGATCCTGTGTCCTGCCCATAGTCTTTCTCCCAGCTCTCTGTGGGTGTCTGACACTCAGCTCAGCCCTCTGTGGTTGTGTAGCCCACCAAGGCCAGCAGGAGCCCAATGCCCAAAGCCATGCCCAAACATCCTCTCAGGACAAGCTGACCCACTCAGGGTGGCACAATCCAGTGGGAATTTGGCTCTCTGGGCATCCTCTCTGCTTTAGCTGTCCCCAGTGTCCTTGTCACACAGACCCTGCCTCTGCCAAGTCCCACTGGCTTGTCTGGGTGCCAAAGGGTGTCCCAGGTGGAGGCCCAGTGGTGCGAGGGACAGTGATCTTCCATTTGGGATTGCTGGGGACAACTTGGAGCAGAACAATACCCATGAGAATTGGTGTTGGATGCCATTCATCCCAGTATGTCCCAGCATGAATGCCCTACATCATCTCCCCAAGGTCCTGAAAGCCCCAGGAGGTCCATGCTGGCTCAATGTTCTCCAGCTGTATCTGACTTGATAGGAAGGGCTTGGAACTTTCCAGGAAATTCCATGCCTGTTCATCTAATCTTGATAGCAGGAAAAATGGTGGAAAAAGTCACACTTGGCCCTGCTGGGAAGTGATGGAAGGACATGCCAGTGTCAGCCATGGGCAGCATGAGATAAGAGAGGGAAACTCCTGTCTACCTGATTGATTATCCCGCTGCCATATGGTCACCTGGCTCATGGGTGATGAGAAGGCAATGCAGGTTGTATGTCAGGATTTTAAGAGGAGTTTTGATCCTGTCCCTGAGAGAATCCTTCTGGAGCAGGAGTCCAGGTGTGAAATGAGCAGGGACAAGGTGTGCTGGGCGAAGGACTGGCTGATGTACTGGTTTTCAATGGGATAGGATCCATTTTCTTCCCAGTAAGTGGCACAGAGCTGGGTGTGTATTCAGGATGGGAATGTAGTGGATAGCACACAGATGGTTTGGATGTTGCTGTGCAGGGTTTGCCCAGTTCAAGGCCTTTACAGTGTCCTACTGGACAATCAATGTCCCATGCTCTGCCACCAAGGAGGTGACACCATCACCATTCCGCTCCTCCTCCCTCTGTCCTACTTAGACAAAACATCTTCCATTCTCTCTGCTCCAGAGGGCCCTCAAGTGCCCACAGGGAGCCCCTTTCTCCCTCCTGCGGCACAGGAGAGCGCTGGATGAGGCAAGGCCATGATGGCACAAAGGGGCTGAGCGCTGGTGTGAGGCAGGGCTGTGATGTCACATGGTTGTCCTGGCCACAGCATTGTGACATCACCACCCCAGGCCCAGAGAAGCCGGGCCAGCCCCCGCAGCTGCCAATGCAGTCGCCATGGGAGGTGCCGTAGCCATGTGTGACGGAGCTGTCCTGGCGACTGTGCTTATCCTGCTGCTGGCTGCTGTGGCTGTCTGCTGGGCCCTTGGCCACTGGACACCACGGAGGCGGCAGACAGGACCAGCCAAGAGGTGCAAGAAGCGCCCCGGGGTCTGGCCCAGAGGCTCATGGAGGAACCGGGGAGCCCCTGCGGTTCCCAGGTCCTTCAGGCCTCGGGTGACCCCTCACAAGCGGCCAGGTGCTCCTGCCAGCCCCCTGGACAGCTCCTGCAGCTGTGGCCCCTGCGTGGCAGTGGCCCAAGAGCTGCAGGAACTGATGCTCTTGCTCTGGGCTGGCACTGGGACATCTGTGCCACTCTACACTGGGATGTGGCAGGCGTTGTGGAAAGAACTGGAGGAGCTGGGGAAGCGAGGCCACCTGCCCTGCTGTGGCTCCTCCAGCTCCTCCGGAAGCCTCCATCCCAGCAAGAGGCTGCTCCCAGCAAGATTCTCCATCCCTGGGAGAGCCTCTACCCCTGCAAGGATGGCAGTCCAGCAGAGACCCACCATCCATGCAGGGACCTCAGGCTGTCAGAGAACATCCATCCTGCCTGGAGCCTCCACCATCTCTGACAGCCTCCATCCCTCAGAGAGGCTCAGTGAGACCTGTCTGCCTGCAGCAGGTGCAGAGCCCGTGGACAGGTCTCCCAGCTCCCATGGACTGCTGGACTCCAGCAACACGGGCACAACCCCGACCATTGACATGGCTGGGGAAGGCCCGCAGGTCCAGGTTGTAGCCCAGTCCGAGCCAGGTGAGCCATCCCAGGAGCAGGTGGTGGAGCAGCAAGTGTCCTGGAGCCAGGAGTTGGCAGCCCAGAGCTCCCAGGACATTGTGCCGGCTGTGCCAGCTGGCAACAGCCCATGCCTGGAGATGGAGATGATCCTTGAGACATCAAGGAGCTTTCTCCATCTCCAGGAAGCTGCTGCAAGACAGCCACCACCGACCAGTAACTACTTTCTAGTAGAAGGTGAGATGTGAGGAGCTGTCTGAGGCTCCCTTGGGATTCTTGAGGGGCAATCCCAGGCCAGGTCAGGGCCTCTGAGAGCAGCCCAGTCCCTGGCTACTTTCAGTGCCTCTGATGCCAGGGCTTCAGAAAACTCCTCTCTGGTTTGCAGCTGCTCCTGGGACCCCCCTGTGCGAAGTGTCGGGCTGTAGCCCCGGCTGTCCAGAGCACGGGAGTGCTGCTCAGGACGCCGGGGAGAGCAACGGGGCCGCCCTGCCCCGCTGCACCGCGGCTCCTGCAGCCGCCTGTGTGCCCTGCCCCGGCCCAGCTGTGCCGCTCGCCAGCCCCAGGGCTGCAGGGCGGGGCCCGCTGCCCGGCATGCAGCAGGAAGCAGGTCAGAGCAAGGTGGCCCGCGGGGGCTCGGCCCGCTTCGCTGGCGGGCACTTGGGGGGCTGGCGGGCACAGGGCTGATGGCTCGCTCTTGGCCGCAGGGCAAAAGAAGAAGCAGCTGCAGGAGCTGTACGAGCTGGGCCCGCAGCTGGGGAGCGGTGGCTTCGGCACCGTTTTCTCGGGAACCCGCCTGTGTGATGGGAGCCCGGTAAGTGGCCGGGAGGGCCGGGCACGGGCCAAGGGTCAGGGGCGGGACGGGGCAGGGCTGGAGCTCAGGCCCCCTGTCTCGATGGCTTGCAGGTGGCCATCAAGTGCGTGGCCCGGGAGGACGTCCTGCAGTGGGACGAGCTGGTGAGTGAGCGGGGCCAACGGGCCAGAGCGGGCCGTGGCGGGCAGGGATGAGCCCGGGCCCGAGGTTGGGCCTGGCAGGGGCAGCGGTTGTGAGCTCAGCGTGCGAGGCCGAGCGTGGCGGGCCCGGGGATGTCAAACACCGGTGCTGGCTCCAGACAGGGGGGCACCTCCCAAATATTCCCTGCTTCGGGAGGAATCCCAGGCACCAGGGAGGCTGCCCAAAGGGACACTGGGGCATCGCAGGCAGGGAGCAGCGCGGCCACAGGGCAGCATCAGGCCTGCTGGAGGCATTGTCTTGTCCTGACAGCCCGACGGCACCCGTGTTCCCCTGGAGATTGTCCTGCTGGAGAAGGTGGGCTCTGGCTGCCACAACATCATCCAGCTCCTCAACTGGTTTGAGCAGCCAGACAGCTTCCTGCTCGTCATGGAGCGTCCGGAGCGGTCCCAGGATCTCTTGGCCATCCTGTTGGAGCAAGAGTTCCTGTCTGAGGAGGCGGCACGCTGGCTTTTCTGCCAGGTGCTGGAGGCCGTGTGGCACTGCACCGCCTGCGGCGTCCTGCACCGGGACATCAAGCTAAACAACCTCCTCGTGGACCCGGAGACTGGCGAGCTGAAGCTGATCGACTTCAGTTGCGGCACCTTCCTCCAGGAGCAGGTCTTCAGGACATTTGCGGGTGAGCCCCAGGCCGGGCCCTGCTCCCAGTGCCAGGCACTGCAGGGCCCCGTTCCCTCCTGGGCTGTGGCTGCGGCATTCAGCCGGCTGCCGGCTGCCCTGTGGCCCGGGGCAGATGCTGTGCCCCAGGAGCGGCTGCCGGCCCTGCCCACAGAGGGCGGCTGCAAAAGCCAGGCCCCGGCCCCTGGGCTTGGCAGGCTCGCCAGGGCTTGGGCTGCTCTGCTGGCCTGCTCTGCCTTGCACGATGGGTTTGGCTTTGCCCAGTGATCTGGGGGGTGCAGGGTGGCCTGGGGGGAAATTGTGGCCTGTGGTGCAGGGCCTCCCTCTGCCAGGAGGCTGGCACCAGGCTCTGGAAGCCAGCAGCCTACACCTGGACAGAGCTGCCTCTGTCCCCTAGGAACACACATCTTCAGCCCACCCGAGTGGATCAGCCTTGGCTTCTACCACGGCCATTCAGCCACCATCTGGTCCCTGGGTGTGCTGCTGTATGTCATGGTCTGTGGGAGCCTCCCCTTCCGGGAGGACCATGACATCGTGTCGGGGCAGCTCTCCTTCAGGTGGCAGGTCTCTCTCAGGTGGGTGTCTGGCCTCAAGAAGGCAGGCTTTGGTAGATGGCCCGGCCCAGCGGCCCAGCATGGCTCTCAGGCAGCTGGGCGGGAGGTCAGTGTGCCCTCCAGGGCCGGCTGCAGGAGGTGGCCTGTGACGGGCTGGCTGTGGCCTGCTGTCTGAAGGAGGTGGCGCTTGTCCTGCCGTGCCGCTGTCCCGCCAAGGGCAGCCCTGAGCACATGCAGCCTGGCCCGGGTTCTGCAGGCGCCGGCAGCAGCTGGGCAGGAGCCTTCTGCAAGTGACCGGCGCTTTCTGCCTTCTCTCCCCAGAGTGCCAACATCTGATCCACTGGTGCTTGTCCAAGCACTACGTGGACCGGCCAGAGCTGGAGGAGATCCTGTGCCACCCTTGGGTGTGTGGCGGGAGGCTTTGATGCCTTGGCAGAGCCTCTGCAGCACCCACTTACCAAGTCCCACACAGGACTGAGGGTCCCAAAAATAAAACACCTCCCAACCCATTCTGGGCTGTCAAGTCTGTTCCTTGTTAGCAACTTCAGCTAAAGAAACCTCTTGGGAAAGGGGAAATCAGTGTTCCCTTCAGCCTCTCTCACGCTTTTGATGCCTTTCCTCCAGATAGGTAGTTTTGTGTCTTCAAGCACAGGCTGTTGTATAAGTAGGAGGGGCTTTAGCAAGGCAAGAACTGCAGCAGTGAAACAAGACCTTCCAAACTTATGCCGCCACTTGGGGTCTCTTTGTCCTTTTCTAGTCTTTGAGGTTGCCTGGGATTTTCCTTGCTTCTCCCTTTTGCAGTACTGGGGGATATGAGTCCTTGTTTTGCCCTATGGGGGACTGGGGATCATTCGTCCACTCTCCCTTTTGGGTGGTTGGTGGTCTCTGTCCTCCCACTCTTTTGAGGGAGGGACAGAGGTAGTCCGTGTTTGTCTGTAACTTTGGCCAGGAGGGCAGGAGGTTCTCCTTTCTTTTGGAGGAACCTGGGTCTCATCTGGCCTTTGTGTCTGCAGGGAGGTCTCATCCTCCTCTCCCCTGCGGGGAGGGCTCCATACTCCTTTCTTGGATGGGGGACTGGGGCACCTCTGTCCTCCTGTCCCCTGGGGGATGGCCAGGGTTGTCTCCGTTGCATTTTCTTTACATGCAGCAAATATCATCAATATCAAATACATCAAAGCATTTGATGTATTGTTAAGTTTGATTTCTGCCAATTTTATTTTGTCTGGTCCCCGGGAGGTGCTTGAGAGGTCTCCATCCCTCTCACCCTGGGGGATGCTGGGAGGGACTCTAGGGGTGAGGGAAGTGTTCCTGTCCCTCTCACCCTATAGGATGATCTGGAATTTCTCCATCCTCCTTACCTTTGTGGGCTGGCAGTGGTTTCCGACCCCCTAAGTGGAGGGGGTAGGAGGGTGGTGCTTTTGCTGTCCTCGCATCCTGGGCAGTTCTCTGTTCTTACCTTTGCTGGACCTGCAGTGCTCTTGGTCCCTCAGCACTTTTTGGGGGGCCCTCTGTGTCTGTCCCCCTCCACTATGGGGGCAAGCGTTGTGTCTGCACTCCTCCAATTTAGGGGGACAGGGGTTATTCACTGCCCCCTTTCTGCATTGGGAGGGGCCAGTGTCAGCTCTCCATCCCCCTCTGATTTGGGGGGAGCAGCTCTTTGTCCCCCTCTGATTTGGTGGGGGCCTGCACTGTCACTGTCCTCACAGCTCCTGGCCACTCTCCGTCCAACTTATCTTTTGAGATTGTCCTTGGGCTTGGGCTTAGAGTTGCAGTTGGGGCTGGTTTTGAGTTTAGGGCTAAACCTGCTATTTGGTTTAGGGCTGAGCATTTGGGAAAGGTTCTGGAATTGGGGCTGGGCTTGGAGTTAAGACCGGCTTTTAGATTAGAGCTCGGATTGGGTTTAAGGCTAAATCCCTTAGGCCTGGCCTTGAGATTAGGTCCAGGGCTACACCAATCTGGGACTGGGATGAGGTTAAATCTGGGAGTGAGTACATCTCAGTGTGGAGTGAGATTGAGATCAGCATCAGAGTGAGGTTTGGGACTGAGCGCATGGGGTGGCATGGGGCAGAGGTCACTGCAGGATGTCCCTCAAAGAATATTCTCTTTTCCAGGCTGAACACCTCAAACTTTCTCAGCCTTGCAACATCATTGTCAGGGCTGACGCAGATGCTTTCACTTTTTTTTTTTTTTTTTTTTTTTTTTTTTTTTTTTTTTTTTTTTTTTTTTTTTCTTTTCTGCAGTATAAAAATGAGAGAAGCTTGGTGCCTCTGGCTTCCTCTCCTGGAGGAAGATGCCTGGAGTAGGGCAGGCCGAGCGAGTCCTACCCCATGGCGCCAGGGAACCCACGATTTGCTGGAGTTTCTAGAACTGTGCTGAGTGAGCTCTAACCCAGGCCAGGCCCTCTGCAAAGGAGATTGCACTTTTCTTTGGAACCAAATGGAGTGAAGGCAAGACAATTTCACCAGCCCCATTACAGCAAGAGGCTGGAATAGCTGAGGATGTGTCACCTGAGCATGACAGACCCCTGACCTTCTTCACCCAGGAAAAGCCCACAATGGAAAGCGCAATGAAAGAAATCCTCCAAGCCCCTCTGCCACAGCTACAAGCACAGAGAGGGGTGGAGCAGCAGAGAACACCCAAGAGCCAGCAGCCAGTGCTGCCTTAGGAACTGCACTTACACCCAGGGTCATCTCTGTGGAATTTATTGTCATTTTCTCATCAGTTCTACAGTACAAAAGCATGCAAAAAATAGCCTCTCTCTTCATGGTACATATTTACAGTGCAACAGCCACGTGCTGTCACAGTACTGAGTGCATTTACATCATGCTTGAATCATAGCAGAGCACATACAGCAGCAGAGGTTCAACTTCAAGTGCAACAAGAGACTGAAATACCAACAGAACAGGCCTAGAAATTAGAAAGAGCAGCAAAATTACAGCACAGAGGATCTGCATTGTACCCTCAAGAGTTGCAATTCATGTTTTCTTAAATTTACACATTTTTTTGGAGCACTTTGATTGATGGCTTGCGGATACTGACGGAGGGTCTGGGCTCTGCCAGCAGCAGCTCTGAGCAGACATGGCTTTTCTTCAGGAAGGGAAGGAGCAAGGCAGTGACTGATGAGCTTCCTTCCTTCCTTCCCTCATCCCATGGAAGGCTGCATTCAGAGCAACAAGGTCATGGCATAATCCAAGTTAATTCAGCCTGGGAGGGATTTGAGCCAAGCATGGACTTGTGTAGGAGGATCTGGGCCAGAAGGGAATTCCTTGCACTGCTTTGCTCAGCAAACTCCACTACAACTGTGCCCTGCTAAAGCAGAGAAGTTTGGCACCTCATCCAAGTTCCATTTCCACACAAACCCTCCACTCTCTGCTTTCCAGTCTTCCTGCTGCACATCAGAGATGCTCAGGCTCTCAGTGGCACCCCCAGCACAGCCCTGCTGCATTGGGAAATTCACTGAGATCCCTGTCGTTCCCAGCCTGGGCTTCTCAGGGGCTGGGACAAAGGCCCTGGGCTGGTGGGACAAAACTTATGGGTTTTTTGGGCAAGATGAGAGGGAAAGCACTGAGCTAGGAAAGCTCCCAGCAATACACTACAAATTGAGAAAGTCTCCCATGGCAGTGCTGCCAAGGGCTTCAGGACAGAGTTGTACTGCAGGAATACAAAATTTCTCCCAACAGCTCCTCCTTGCAAGTCTGGCAATAAATAAGGAATGAAATCACACCCTGGAAGTTATTTTATCGAGCCACTGTTTGTTTTGCATGGAGCAGCTACACTGTCCCTTGTCAGGCTTCCTCTGGTTGTAGCCCTACACAAAGTCAGCTTTCCCACCAGCAGCCCTGATGCTGAAAACCTCATCTGTTTGTGAGTGTGACATTCACAGCAGCACATTCCTGCCAAAAGGGTTAAAAACATGGACTGTACATTCCTCAGGACAGAAAAGATTTGACCTGGATTTTTGCTTTAGCACTACCCTCTAAAACCAAAGGCCTAGAGCCATTAATTGAGCAAGATAAAGAAATCCACCTCCTGAAGATCAAAGAGATGTGCTGTTCCCCCAAATGAGAAATTTCTTTCAAGAAAATCATCCTCAACCTGGAAGAGTCTGGAAAACTTGATGAGATGCAATGGTGCTGGGGGAAAGAGGAACCCTCCTGGTGACTCTGAGCCCAGCTAACGGAGGCCAGAGCATCCCAGTGCTCCAGGAACAGCAGAGGTGAGGACTTGGAGGGGAAAAACTCAAAGCACACACCAAAACATGAGTGTGCCACACCTGCTCTGCTCACTGGTCTGCAAAGCCTACCGTGAACCTCCTCCTCTCCATCACAGAGAGGAGCAGACAAATATTTACCCATCCAGCTAAAGAGAATGACTTTATTCAAGAGCTAAAAGCACTGCCTTGCCAGGGATGTTTATTCTCAAATAAATCCCCTCTCTTCAGTCTCTTCCTTTCTTCAGAGCAGAACCAGTGTTGCTCTGAGCTGCTCTAACATGCACATAAACAAGCAAGGATTTCATTGCAGATGAGTGAGAAGAACCTGTTTTTGCCTATCTGAGAGTTTCTCCTGTTGCCAGGGCACATTTTTCATCTCATTTCATGCAAGCTTTCAGGCTGCTGTTTGTGACATGATTGGGGTGATTTCTGGGGTATAAAGGAAAGGCTGTTGGCAGATTTGCTGAGGAAGCAAGGTGTGACAAGAGCTCAGAGCTCAGCTGTACAACTTGAGGGGTTGGTTATTGGACCTGGGGGAACAGTTCCAGAAGGATTTCTTTTAGCTGAAAGGGCAAATATTTCAAAGTGGATTTTGAGATAATCACAAAAAACAACCATTCCTCTCCAAAAGTGATGATTTAGGTACCACTAAAGGAACATGATATGGAGCTTATTTGTAACTTACCAGTTGTTTGGTTGCATTATTTGAGGCTGAGAACAGCCTTCCTGCAGCCTTGCCCCACCAGCTCCCACTCCTTGGGCATCACTAAAATAACCCCAACTGCCTGGGTTAGCAAATTATTCTTCACAGATTAAAAATAAAATAACTAACCCCATGTTTGTATTCTTAGAGCTCTTTGAGCACAACCCAGGTATTGCTTAGACTTCACAAGTCCCACAGGGATGAGGATTACCAGAACTCCCTTTTCTGCCTGGGGCAGGGCATATTCCTGAGATGTGTCCTTGTTCCAAGGTCACTCCCTGGCCCTGTCCTGGGGTCATCAGTTGGAGAAAGTTTTTTCCACAGACTCGTGGCTAGCTTGCCCCACTTGGCCCCTGGTGTGCAGCAGGAGCTGGTGGCACCATAGCACAGATCAGTTTGTATCCAGAGATATTTGTCCCTTCCACCTGGACAATCTCTTCCATTTGCAGAATCCCCTGTGCTCTTGGACTTTTCACTCCCTACCTCTGGGTACTTAAATCTTCATTACAAGGCAGCAGGATCCAAGCAGAAGGTCTGGTGGAAGGATCAGGGCATCCTCCTGGTGCAGGACCAGGCTCCTCAGAGGATGCTGAGCTCACAGCTGGTGCAGACACAAACAGACAGGATTTAGCACCTGGAAGCAGCAGTGCAGAGCTCAGGCCCACAGCAGTAACCTTTACAGGATTCAACACCATTGCCAGCTTTCCACATTAAAGGTCTCCATTAAACAGAGAAGCTGCAATGTTATTTCCCATTTTGCCAGTATTTACAGGTGAGATGCAAGGAAGAGCCCAGGCTGGTGACTGCTGGGCATCCCACTGAGATGGCTGAGGATGAGTGAGGGGAGGTGACAGGCTGGGGACAGACAAAAGGCACCAGCAGCAAAGCCCAGCTATAAAATGTTGGGAACCATCAAATTGGATTGCAGCAAACAGAACAAGAACACCAGGATATACCAGTCACTATCAACAGTCCTCATACATGTGTCCCCCTGCACAAAAAAATGAGGGAACAAAGTCCCAAGTCCTCAGAATTAATCTAAAAACAGACACTAAGATGATTATGTAGGAACCAAATCTAATAATGTCCTTTCTTTAAATACTATAAAATAAGATTCCAATCCCACTGGCTTCCCAGGGGCATCTTCAGACCCCATAAGGCTCAAGGGAAAATAATGACATATATTTTGACAGATGGATGTCACTGTTTTTTATTCTCTGAATGGAAGAGTGAAATTCCTGATTATCCACACAGTCTGTACAGTCAACAGCCACAGAAATGGCTGTGTTTGCCTTTTTGTATTTGCCTTTTTAAGTGCAATCTCTTACCAGTTGTCAAACTGTTGAGATGAAGCTTCTAACTCCAAGTTTAGAAGCAATCTATGGATGAAATAGCAGCATCAGCAAATGCATAAAAATCAGTCTTAAAATTAAAAATTAAAGCCTTAAAAAATTTAAAAGATCAAGTTGTGAACTTGTGCTCTGTAGCTTTCTAAAAACCCTTCACCAACATTTTCCATCCTAGGAACCTGTCCCAGTTTGGGTAATTTTCAGGAAACTAAAGTTTAAAAGCATCAGGTACACAAGAGATGAGTGAAGAGAAGAAAATTAAATAAAATAAAGCCCAAACCTGCCACTCTTTTCAGCTGGAGAACATGGTCCATGGGTGCAGTTGATGGGGTCTTTGGGAATTCCCTTTCATTCCCAGCTCTTTGGGAAAAGCAGCCCTGGCAGATGTCCCTGGAGCACTGAGCTGTTCTGTGTTGCAGCATATCCCCATGCTCCAGAGCTCTGTGACATTCCAAGGCTCATTGCACATACAGGCAACCTCCTCTGCTTTACAGCACTGCCCTGACTAAAGCCATGGCTGGGGACAGGACTGACACTGTGCAAAACTGAGGGATAACAGGAGAAGGGAAGAAAGAGAAAGAAAGGCATAGGGAGGGACAGTGTTCACTCCAACAGCAAGATCTCATCTTCATTTAACTGATATCCAAAGACATTCTGCCATCAACTCCACACCAGGGGCAGGACTCCTGATGTACACAAGCGCATAAATAAAACAGTTGCCCTCCGATACAAAACCTGTCTGTAACACCATTTTTCTTTTCCTGATGCTTGAAGTAGAGAATACAAAAACACAAGGAAAAACTGTCTGGGGGGAAAAGGACCCTTGAGACAAACAACCCCCCATTCCTTGGCTGAGAGCCCCAAGGTGAAGCACGAGTGGAGAGCAAGGCACACATGGAGGAGCCATGGGCACCTTGCCCAGGGAACACAGCCACGCTGGCCCCGGGCTCGCTCTGCTCCTTGGCGCTGCTCTGATCCTCCAACCTGGCTTCCTGGCTTGGTCCGGTTCTGGTGGGTTTAGTCTGGTTCTGGTGTTGCTGTGCAGGCCTCGGGCTGGGTGATGAGGGCAGATGTGACACCACAAAGGGCATGGCCAGCCCGTGGCAGCCGCCGGCCTCAGGACGCAGCCTCATCTTCACACACGTCGGGCAGCTCCGGGTCCCTGGCTGCTTCTCTGCTCCCTTGTGTTCTACATGGGTGGCAAGGAAAACAAAGACATTGTGTAGGCACAGAGCAAGGCAGGGGGTGCTTCTTCCAACCCAGGTCAGCAATATCAACAGGGAACAGCAATCAACCAGCCTGTTGTGCTGGTACCATGTAAACACCTCAGCAATATCCCAGCACGGTGCCCTGCAGTGATGTGCAGCTTGTGCCTGGACACCTGCTTGGCCTCTTGTAGTAATACACCCCACACCCCCAGCAAATCACCTGTTTGGTGCTTCCAAACAGGGAAAGAGTTTCAGTTTACCTCTAGACATTTTAGGAAGTTTACTCTCTTGGCAGTGATTGGCTCAGGGCCAGCACAAGGGCATAGACTGGGCTCCCAGAGTGTAACTCAAATCCTGTATCTTTCCCTGTTGGCAGCAGGCCAGGCTGTCCCTCCTAAAACATTCAGTATTTAAGAAGGAGCACAAAAGAAGAAAAAAAGGCTTTTGGGAGTGTTTCTAGCAGGGTGTCAGAGGTTTTCCTGGACACCTGTGTACAGCTTTTATTTTCTCTAACATTTTTTGTTTTGATATTTCTCTTTATTAAACTTTTTTTGCTTTACAGAACACCTCTGAAGAGCGGTGTCATGAATTGATTTCAGCCACTTCTCTGCAAAGGCTGGACCCTCAGAGATTGATACATTTACACGTGGTTTATTCCACTCTGGCCACCTGCTAACCATATCAGCCTCTGCTCCCAAAAATGGAGCTCTCCACTTCCCTGAATGCCCTTCTCCACGAGGAGGTATCTGGTTCTAGGGGAAAGTCTTGAAGACCAGCAGCATGGTTTCCAAATTATCTAGTTTGCATTTGGAGAGTTCTGGCTTGCTCTCATTTAATCTGATTTTTTAATAAAGATCAGAGTGATGGGTTGATCCCACCACTGCTTCTCCAAATGTAAAAATAAATGTTTCTGTCAGAACCCAGTTTGTCCTACACAAAAACTGTGTGATTTCTGTTTCTGTGAGTTTGCCTGGTCCCCAGAATAGCAGTCCCCAAAACCTGAGAGCAGCAGCCCCAGAATCTCAGCCAAGGTTACTTACTTGCATTGCACATACACCACAATAATTTCAGCCTTTTTCTCCTACTCCTAATTTTTGATGTTTTCTCTTGTAGAAGGTTTGAGCTGTACTGCACTTCAGGGCATCCTCGAGGACCAACATCTCCACCCAGCCCAGCCACCCTCAGACAGCCTGTGACTGTCACTGTGACTGGATGGAGAAAAGGGGACACCTCCAGGTGCCGCCCACAGCAGAAACCCATTGCAGGTGGATGAATTCACCTAAAACACCCATTTCTCCATCATAAAGATATCCACAGCACAAAGGAGGTGATCATCTCCAAGCAATTGTGTGTCCCAGGTGTCCAACCTCACTCACACCAATCTGGCTCTATCACAGAATCATGGAATGGTTTGGGTTGGAAGGAGACCTTGAAGATCATCTTGCTCCACCTCCTGCCATGGACAGGGACACCTTCCACCATCCCAGGTTGCTCCAAGCCCCATCCAGCCTGGCCTTGGGCACTTCCAGCTGCTCTGGGCATCCTGTGCCTGGTGCATTCTGCAGAACCTGCATGGACAAGCCAGCTTGGCAGTGGCATGTCAGTGCTGCTGCATGTGCCTGCAGCACACAGTGTTTGGGAAGAATGGGTTGGGGGTTCTGGGGGTATTTCCTGGCTAGGAACAACACAAAGCACACACAAGGCTAACCTGATTTTTTAAAGAAACTAGAAATAATCAAAAATCATGTTCCTTTCTCCCTCTACTTCAGCAAAGCTCTGCAATAAACCTGACCTTGAACCTATGAAACATTTCCCTGCAGTGAAGGCTGAGGAACAGCCCTGTCTTCAGTGCCCGTCATCCCCCTCTTCAAATGATTGATCACCCCATTTAGCAGCAGAGGCTTTGTTCTGTGGCAGCTCAGCACAGCCTGGCTCCCTGTCTGCCACATCCTGCTCCTGTCAGGGGTGTCTTCAAGGCTGTCCCACCACTCTGAGTAGCCTCTCCCTCTCCAAACACCTCAGTGTCAAGGTGAGGGGACTCTCCTGGTGGCAAACACCAGACAAAAAGCTGCCTGTGAAGCAGCAGAGCTCCAGTAGCAGAGCTCCATGTCTGCACAGGAGCCAGGCTCATGCTGTGAGGCCTTAGGCTGCATGGGTAAATAACTCTTGGTAACAAATAAGACTATTTCTCCTACATTTTTTAAGCCACAGGGGAGCAAAGCCTGGTTTGTGCAATTACCCAGGAGAGTACGTGGCTGCCACCCACAGCAGCTGTGGGGGGAATCACAGCCACTGGGGATTCACACGAGTTTTGTGTCCAGCAAGGACTGAGCCTCCCCACACTGTCCTCCCAGCCACAGGAGCACAGGACAGGGATGGTGTGTGACAACCTTCACAGCACAATCACACACCCCTGGCAAGTGTTTAATTCCTCCTGTGAGTCCCCATTCAATGCAATAAGCTGCCCTCAGGCTGCTGAAGTCCCTCCCGATGCATTGCAGCAGCAGGAGTCAGTGGCACCAGCCGTCCCTGCCGGCGCCACGTCAGTCCCCATCCGCCTCTGCCTGCCTGCTCCTGGCTATTTTTGGAGAATCTCTGCAAGTCCTTCCTCACTCAGAGCAGGCAACATCCTGGCTCTGGCCCATCCATTTGTCTCAGAGCAATAAACCAGGCCAGGCAGAGTCTCCAAAGTGCTGGAGCTCTTCACAAAGGTATTTAGAGCTCTGTGGTTGTTTCCCAGTCTCTCAGGCCAGATCTTCCCAGCCTGGCTGGAGGCTGTGTACTGACTGACCACTGGATCCAAATCCTTCCCAATGAGGTGTCTGCAGGCAGCTCATCATGGTTTGCATTGATGTTATTTTGTTATTTAACAGGATTAACTGGAGCAACACTTCCTAGAGGGGTCTGTGCAAGTGGTTGGAGCAGTGACCATGTTTTGATGAAGTCCTGGCTGGGGTGATCACTTGGAGCAACCAATATTGGTCTGCCCAGAGCCCTCCCAGGGCTGCACCAGAGGCAGAACCACGAGGGAGTGGTGGAGCATCTGGAGCAGAGATGGGCTCCAGCCCTTTCTTTTGCATAACCACTAAATATTAAACTCAAATTACAAAGCTCAGCCTTTCCCAAATTCTGTAGCTATTCCCTCTGCAAACGTGGGGCTGAGCACTAGTCCCTGCTAAAACCCAACTGTTTTTTTTCCCCCTCCCTCCCTAAAAGCAGCTGAAACACCAAAGAATCTCAAGTAGAAATACTAATACACAGCATACAGAAACAGTGTCACACACACAGAATGACTGCAGTAAAACTGCTCCTACAGGAAGAAAGGAGGAGCCAAATGCTCTCACTACCACACAAACCAAACAGGCTGAGGAGGGGACACACAATTTTCTACAGCACCTGGGGAAACAGAGACATGGAATTACCTTAAAGATGGATCCAAATATACAGATGTGTTTAAGAGGAATCTGTCCCTGAGAACAAAACAATGAGACAAAGGAAGAAGGTGATCATGAAGACAACGGCAGCAGCTGAAGGAGCCTGTATTTCTAGAATGCAGAGTGGAATAGGGATGGAACATCAGCCACATTTACCTGAAGGACAGATGGGGACAGGCACTGGTAGCCCTCATACACACCCACTCCAGCCCCTACCACTGCTGGAAGCTCCAGATGGCTTCCACACACTGCTGATGTCCAGCTGTGCTTCCCTGGGCCATGTCCTTTGGCACCTCTGGGCTTTTATGTCCTATCAGCACCTTGTGCAACAGGGCAGAGCCCCAGGAGCACTGGGCCCCTCACTGCTGATGGTGGATCATTCCAGAGGAAAATCCTGTGCCACCCTGTGAGGACACCAACCTGCATGTGGGGCATGGCTCTTCCCACAAAACATGCAGTTCTCTCTTTGGGAGAGGCTGTGTCTGCTTGGAGACCTGGGCCAGCTACTTTTTTTAACCTCCTTTTCCTCCTTGGCCTCCTTGTGCCTAAACATACATGGATAATATGGCCTTAAGGGCAGTGAGAGCCCTTTTGGTCTCTTTTTGGGAAAGCTGGAAACAAGGTAGGCTTTAAAAATACCAACTGATCCCCATAGAGGAGCTGACAACCACATTTCATCAATAGTATTAGCAGCCATAATGGGAAAGTAACTTTTGTCTGTCAAAACACAGCAATTAATTTGATAGGTTGTAGTTGCAATAAATGAGAGCAATAAAATGTGCTGAAGCCAGTGCTGACTCAATTAGGAAAAATGTGGAGCAGGCAGAAGAAATGCTGCAAACACTGCTACCAGAAATCCAGAACTTAGCTGTGAATGCTGAACTGGGCTTAAAAAATACTCTTGGAGCTGGAAAATTAGAAAAGATCACTTGCTTCTGCAGCCACCATTAATGATGGGCTTGAACCTGGCCACGGTCTGCAGGATCTGTAAGATTGCCTGAATCACTGCCTCTCCTGGAGCTCCTGCATGAAAGGCAAGACCCAGTAACACCTGGCCACTGCTCAGCTGACAGGGTGAGGTGACAGCTGGCAGCACTCACACCATTCTAGGTGTGCAAAACAAGCACTGCTAAATGAGGCATCTTCATTTTAGTTCCCCTCTGCCGGCTGAGTGTGTCTGCACTGAACATCTGCCTTTTAAACTGCTCAGTGCTGATAAACAGAGCAATAAATAACAGCCAGGAGAGGATTAGCTTCTTCCAGGTCTAAAGAGTCCTAAAAACAACCTTTCTCTCCTCCCAGTGTTAACTTAAGAACTGTTTCATATGAGTGGTGTCTTAGTGATGTCCTCTAAAGGCATCAAGGCTACAACAAGAGAGCCCTGCTGCTGCCACAGACATCTGCATAGGCATTTCGAGGAACAGAGCCCAGCACACAGTGTAGGTAATGCAGGGAGAAGTTAAAAAAAGATTCAGCCACATGATTTAGTTTCCTCTTCTCCAAATCCCAAAGAGTGAGCTTGAAGGACAGCTCCATTTTAAGAGTCATCAATTAGGCATCAAATGCCAGAAAGCCTCTTGTACCAGAGCTCAGCTCAGCTGCCAGAGGATTTCCTACAGGGTATACCCTCAGAAATGGCACAGATGTAAGATGCTTGAAGCAGCAGTGAGTGGGGCTCTGGCAATTTCACATGCAGCCTAATTAAATAAATTGAATGTAGAACTGGAGTACTCTAATTGCTTTCCTTTTTTCTTCCATAGAAACACAACAAATTATTTCCTACCTACAACTAGGAGGAGATTTGATATTACAAAAGCTGACTTACGTCCCTCTAAAGACACTGCCACTGGGGAGAAGGAGCTCTGTGGAGGAGAACTTGGGAATGTGTGACTCATTTTTCCCTCAGCTCCTCCTGGGCAGCCCCATGTCCAGGGCACAGTGATGGCTGCAGGCACTGGCCTTTTCTGGCATGTCCCAATTTTGGGGTCCCCACTCCAGCTACAAGGGTGATGGACATGCAGAAACTCTGTGGAGCCTTATTACAGCAATACTATCTGCTCCTGCAAGATCCTAAAACTGTACAGAAATCCAGACTCACTTGAAACTTATTTTAACACAGCTCTATTCATAACATTGGCACTTTATATGTGTAGCAAGGGTGGTTTTTCTAGAGAACAACCAATCTGAATTAAGAAGTGGATGAGCTTGGTGTCTACTCTGTTTGCCCCTGAGGAAATAACACTGTCATCAAGAGATAACTCACTGAACAATGAATATTTCCCACTTAGCCATGGTTCACTTGAAATTAACGTCATTAGATCCAACACATCTATTTAAATTTGAAGTTATTTTCATTAGATTCAGTCAGTAAAGCATTTTTCCCAAGTTTGAAATAATTATAATCCATATGCCTTAAAAGGAGTATCCCTGCTGTAGTGTTTAATATACAACACCATTTTTTGGAGATACTTGGCAAGTATCTTCCTTTTAAACAACAGTTTTGAGATGGGTTCTCAAAGCTCCAGTTGTGCATGAAATAATTTAGGATCAAGTCAATTGTTACTGCCAAAAATTGGCACTGATGGCATGAGACTGAGAAATTAAAGCACGGGGATTAGTGCAGTGGAGAACTGGCACATTCACATTGATTTTGGGTATTTCTAAGAGCTCACACAGCTGGGCAGAAGCCAGGCCAGCAGAGCTGCAGCTCCATCCCTGGCCTGGCATGGTTTTGTAAACTAAAGGCACCAGATACAGCAGCACAACAGTGGAAATTACACACTGCTTTAAAAAAATAAACCTTTTAGTCTGCACAAGGAGCCTGAAAACACACAGGACCAGAATGAGCTGAGACAGGGAAAGATGCTGGGTTTCAATGAACTGAGAAAAATCCGACTAGCAGCTTTAAAAAGGAGACAAAAGTGGAGGCTTACAGCTCATCTTGAAGGTCTAAGCATATTTTATAAAGGACAAGACATTGATAATGTGGCTGATCAGAAGTTTCACAGCTACCTGAGACCAAATGAACTTTTTCTGAGCAGATACTAAAGCACCCAGCTCCAGGCAGGAACCAGCATCAAGGGTCAAGGAGTTTTCCCATCATCTGGGTGAGTTTTCAAGCATCTCAAATGAAGGTAGAAGGGAACAAATTCCTTCTGGAAACAGACTCAGGGTGACCACTCTGAAATATCAGTTCAGGCAGGGTTTGAAAAGAAATTCTGCCTTGCTCCAAGTTACCTGTCTGGGACAGTGGAAATAAAATACATTTTTCTTCAAATTTAGTAAATGTTTCCCCATTTCAGAGCAATGCAATGCAGTGACCAGCAATGATAGTGAAGAATGAGCAGGGATGTGTGTCCAATTAGCAATAACTAATTTGGAAGGCACTGAACAAAGAGAAACAAATCAGGGCAAATCTCTTGTGCTAAGATGGCAGAGGAGCTGTGAGTGCCACACTCCAAATGTGTCCCATAGCAGCACTCATGAACAGGGTGTTTAAATGCCAAACTGGTGTCTGCCCACGGACACCAAAGTCTTCACTGAAGTCTCCAATACCCAGCTGGGGACTTAGAACATTATCATCCTTAATTGAGCTGAGCCCTTAAATCCCTACACACCTGTGAGAGACAGAAAGAGCTCCTCTAATTGTGTTGTTAATGGTGCAGTGAGACCCAGCACACTCTTGTGGGAGTCTGCTGGGAGCGGTACTGGGATTCTGAGTGGAAAAGAATCATTTTGGGACAACACAGTTCTGTTGTCAGCCACAGCCTTATAGATCCTGTGGGGTGAGAACTTTATTTATATAAAAAATAATTGTCCCAGATCAGGCTACTGGTCCAGCTGTGATTTACTGGAATGATGGTGCAGAATCCTGGCTCTGAAAGGAATCAGTGACAAAACTGAGGGAGAAGGAGTAAGAACCAAATAAAGGACAGAAGAATTCTCTCCCCATCCCTGCATACACCATCATGGTTAAAAACTGTTGATGAATCTATTAGTCATCAAGATCTCTATTCCCTTTTTAATCCCAATATAGTAATTTATACCCAACCTCCAAAGTATTCCCTTGCAATGTGTTCCACTATTTCATTAACTGGCAAAAAACTGTGTGAAAAAATACAGTATGTGTTCTCAAGTGAAAAAGCAATTTCAAAATGTTCTCTTTTGTCTGACCATGATGTCTCTGCCCAGAATTGGGCGCCAGACAACAGGTCAATCCCATATCTTATTTTGAGTTAAAGAACTGCTAATTTGATATCATTTTTGTTGTCCAAAGAAAGAAGAATGAAACCCTCCAACATATATCCAAACCAGACCCTAATTAAACTTATTTTACTTCACTAATCTCTAATGGATCTTTGATCACAGCATTATAAACTAACAGGTGAAAAAACAGACTCAGGTTTATCACCTTACATGTGTTTAGGCCAAATTCATCTTACAGAGAGAACTGCATCTATAAAAGAGTTTTTAGGCTGCAGTAGCACACTGTATTTCAATCTGAGAGGACCTGAGGTAGATTTTACCTCCAGTGTTTGACGCAGAAGGGAGTTTTGTCTTTAAATAGTACAGAAAAGTTTGCAAACTGCTTCCCCCACCCTCCCCATGCACCTTGGCCCTGCCCATGCTGCAGAGTGTGGCTGTAGGTACCTACATCAGCAGGTTCCCTGGAGCAGACATGGATCTCTCCTCCCTCCTCGTCTGCACCTCAAAGGGATTCCCAAAGGAGCGTTTCCTCAGCATGGCCTTCACCAGGATCTTTGAGGAAGAGAACAGACCAGTGAGAACAGCAGGACTGACTCCTGGAAGCGAGTTCAAAGGAGTAACAACAGCCTCTTTAATAATTCAGCTGACATTTCACAGCACTACAGGAAAGAGCATGAAGCAAAGAGACCCACAGAAGAGCCGCTTGAGACAGTCAGGCTGCTGCAGTGCTTAGACACAAGAAGTTCACACTGAGTCAAAAAGCCAACATTTCATGCCAGGAACACACGTGTCTCCCTGTGGAAATGCATCCCACACTCCCAGCAGGTGCTTCCAAATAGGGAAAGAGTTTCAGTTTACCTTTAGACATTTTAGGAAGTTTAACTAGAAAGTTCTGTGGTTTTCTGACAGTGATTGGCTCAGTGCCAAGAGAGAAGCATCTATTGAGCCTTTTTACTGTTCTTCAAATCCTGTATCTCTTATTAGCAGCAGGCCAGGTTGTCCCTCCTAAAACATTCAGTATTTAGGAAGGAGCCCAAAGAAAGTAAAAGGCTTTTTGGAGTGTTTCTAGCAGGGTGTCAGAGGTTTTCTCAGACACCTGTGCACAGCTTTTGTTTTCTGTAACATTTGTGATTTTGATATTTTTCACTTATTAAACCTTTTGTTTTACAAAACACCTCTGAAGAGCAGCCTCACTCAAATTATTTTAAGCCAATCTGCAAGGGCTGGACCCTCAGAGACTGATACATTTACAGGTGGTTTATAAGACTCTGGCCACGTGTTAAACTGTATCATCCCCTCTCTCCAAACCTCCTCCAGCAGCTGAAGGCTTCAGCACTGCCCTCTGCTCAGAGGACGAGGTGTATTTCATACTCACCACAGCTGGCAGGCTGGGGATGGTCTTCACAGAGTTCTTGACCTCCTCCTCAGTGACCTCCACCACGGAGCAGTGCTCCTCCTCCAGCGGCAGCGGCTCCGTGCCGCCCCTGCTCAGCCACGGGTGCACCTGCATGGGGACACAACAAAGTGTGACAAAAACAAAGGGTCACTTTCTTAGAAAAATTCATAAGTTTAATTAAAAAAAATAAAAAATAGACAATTAGTGTCACCCTGATTCTTTAGTTTTCTGATGGTTTCTACATATTTCTACTGAAGATTCTCACGCATGTAACAGAAACGAGTAGATTGTTTTCTCATCTCTCTCTGTGATGGACTGCTGGTTTAACCCCTGGGGTCAGAGAGGTGTTCCTCTCATCTCCCAATCCTTGTTCACATTCCAAATCCTATTTAAACCTCAAATCATAATAAACTGCCCTTCTTTTCCTCACTTCAACCTGATGGTGAGTGTGGTTCTTTCATGTTGTAAACTGCGACAAGTTAGGAGACAGAAAAGCAAAAGTTTCTTGGCCGAGGGTGCCTCACCAGAAAGCACACTCACTCCTTCAAAATCCTTGTTTTTAAGGATTAATCTTTTACATATGTATTTTTCAAACATTCCTTTGAGTCCAGATGTTCCCTTGGTTTTTGGCTCCCCCTTCCTTCAAAACTTGCCCCGTTGTACCAAATTAACATTTTATTAGATGAAGTCCTTGTTGGTGCCTGGTAGTCTTTCGGATACCAGGAAATCAATTAATTCCTTCTTGTAGCTTTTGTTCCACCACTGTCTCAATCTAATCAATTCAGGAATATAGGAGGATTCTCTCTCCTATCTTCTGGTGAGGGTTTCAGTTTTTGTCAACTGGTTTGACTGGTTTTAAATATTACAAAAAGTTTTACAACTTAAAAAGAAAATATACATCCATCATATTTCTAAGACTGTTAGTAATAAAAGAAAATACAGTAAAACTTTCTACATTATACATATAGCATTCATTTTAATATTTACAAAAAGCCAACTCTATAATATGCATTTATAACACACAGCTCAGGGCTAGGACAGAAATGGGGCACAGGGCTCACTGCAAGAGCAGCTGTCAGCACTGTTCCATTTCCCACTGCCAGAGGTGGTTTTTAACCAGCTTCCTTGGAAATGCAGTCTGGCTCAGTGCTGTCACAGCTGCTGCCACCAACCTGCACCATGGCACTCTCTGAATCAAGTTTGAAGCACTTTGAAAACTTGAGTTATCTGGAATATTTTCATTTTTTTGTCTCGCATGCAGCAGAGCAAAGCCCCATTTTCTTGCTGCCTCTCATGGGATGGTTCTTGGCTGTGAAAATTTGACAAATCCTGTCTGAGGTCATGGGCTGAGCACAGAGCCCAGCCTGATACGTCCTCTGTCAGCATCCAAGGCCAGTCCCCAAGCACAGCAGCAACGTCTGTGCACAGCCAGGGACAAGGGCCAGCACTCAGCTCTGCTCTTCTACCCACAGGGTCTTACAGTGTGCCTGAAAGAGCTGTCAAGTGAAATCCCATAAATACAGCTCCAAACCTTTGGCTTTGGCCTCCTGGGCATGGAGGGAAAGGATGTCATGATTTTTTCCTGAAGCTCAGCCCTTCTACTGTCAGCTTTGGTGGTAATACTGGTGTTGGCCTGGGAGAAAGCAAAGCAGAGCTTGCCCTGTAGATCATGCTGATGGATCTCTATAGAAACTCTGAGCTCCTCCAGCAGGTCTAAAGCCTTAGTGAGGGGTGACAGGAGGACAGCAAGCCCACACAAACCCAGAATGAAACCACAACCTGTGAAGCATTGTACTCTGCCAGGCCTGTTCATTCTTTCTATTATTAAACATCTCCCAAATTATGGCGACAGAAACAAATGTGCTGCCTTGAGGCCACTGGCCACAAAAGGACCAGAGGAGGAACACACATCCAGTCCCTGGAATGAACATCAACACTGCCAGCGCCGGCTCTGCAGCTAGCAGCTCCCCTGACAATGTTGATTCTCCCAGGGATTCAATGAGATCAGTCAGCTTTTGAGTATTTTTCATTTAAATAAACAAGAAAGCTTTTGTCAATATTCCCCAAGCAAGCAGTAGTGGTGGAGGTGTGCCTGCAAAATGAGTGCTCTCCCTTTCCAAAGGAGGGTGCTAGAGACAGCTCCCAAAATAAACCCTGGGAACAGCTCTGTCTCATTAGAAGGTACCGAAGGACATAAAATCAGCTGAGACTAAAAACTCTAATATCAAGATCCAGCTTACCTTTATTTCAGGGACTGTTATCCTTGTTTCTGGGTTTTTATCGAGCATGCGCAGTATCAGATCCTTGAGCTCGTCACTTATCTGTGCTCTGAGAGAAGGAAACAGCTGCACACAGTTAACAAGGGAATTGTAAGTGCAGCAAGGCACAGTTCCTACTGCAGTTACCTGGTAGAGAATCTGCTCTGCTCAGGAGGTATTTTCTCTGCAAACCTGGCTTGAAAAAGGAAGGTACCACAGTCATTGCTGCGGGGCTTGGTTATCCTGTTCTGCCCCAGAACACAAAAGCACATGCTCAAAATGCAGCATGAGGGATCAGGTGAATGGGTCTAAGGACATTCCTGAAGACAGCACCACATAGGGGAGTTTCTGAGGGGAGATTTGGGACAACAAAGTGCTCCTGAGAGCAGAACTGGAGTTGAACTCTGAATCAAGAGGGGCACAGCTTGATTTGCTGAACCTGCATCATGAGCAACTGTATGCTGGATAAAACACCCCCATCTGACATTCAAGTTCCCAGTTAAGCTTCCAGGTTGTGTTATTTAAATTGCTTCCAGAACACTGATTGCAGGCAGTCTGTAACTCAGTATTCTGTACCTGCAAAGCTCAGCCTTGGGGGAACAAAAGGAAGGAATGAACAAATGCAACGAAGAGAAATACATCTAAATCTTTAACACTGTTTATATGTTCTAAATGTGAGAGCACCTGAACCCAGAAGCCACTCTATTGACATGGAGCCCTTGGTCCTGCAGCCCAAAGGCTGCAATGACTCCTGTGGTTAATGATGTAGGAGATGCCTTTAAAATGCACTAGATGTGAATGATCAAAGTGCTGCTGCAGTAAAATGCCAGGATGTGACTGAATTGCATTAGGCAGTTAAAAGTCTGTGTCACAAACGACTCTTGAAGAACTGTGTTTCTTCATGGAGATGGAACTTAGCATAAAATGTCACTCCCCAAGAAGGCTGGATTTGAGAGGGAAACAATACTGAGCACCAGGTGCTGTGCCCACCTCCTCTGCACTCCCCTCCTCAAGCAAGAGAAGGGAATAAACTATCACAAACCAAAATGAAAACCACATCACAGCAAGGGATATTTCAGTCAGATGAAAACAGAGCTGCTGTTTAATAATTCATTAATATTTTATTTGGACTTTGGCTATGAGATCTTGACAAACAACTACAAGGAAATGCTGCTCGTTCAGAGGCAAAAAGGAGGTTCAGTTTGAAGTCTAAACACTTGGAGTTGCATCAAGGGTCTGCTGTACACAGGCAACAGAGGCCAGACAAGGGGAACAACAGGATGAGCCCTCAGAGACTCAGGTGACAATTTCAGCTGGAATGGAAGGAACAGTGCTGCTCTTGAAATGAGCTCCAGAGAAACAGCCATGGGCATTGACAGTGCATTTAGCAGGTCAGAACAGACAGATTCCTCCTAGACACCACACTGATGCAGGTGAGACAGCATTTAAAAAATATTGAAAATCAGTTCTGTGCCAAAGTGCCAACAGCTTTACTTAAAATACAATAAATAGAATATAAAATAATTTAACATTTCTGAGCACCAGATTGATCTCTATGCAATGCAGGACAAAAGTCACAGGGAAAAGCCCCATGAACAGGATCACCAAGTGTCAGATGAGTTTTGGCCAGGTAACAGATCCCATCACCCTGTCTCTGGTTTCCCTTCTCTCCAGTCTGCAGCCCAGTGTGAACACTGTACCTAGTGGCATTTTTCATCTGAAAAGCCTGAGCTGTCTGGGATTTCTCACAGCCATAGTCCTGTGAGAGCTCTCAGGAAAATGCCAAGCACAAAGCCCATTTGGGAGGGCTGCCAGCACCACAGATCACTTTACAGGGTGCCTCCAGGTCAGGGAACATTGTCCTGGGCTTCACCAGGAGGGACTGGGCAGAGCTCCTGGCTCTCCTGACACTGTTTGAAGAGAAACTTCAGCTTGCTTTTTAGTCATGCCAGGATCCTCAGGGTATGAGCTAAGCCCATTTGCCTCGTGTCATGACAAGGACTCAGTGACATGAATGAGAACTCCAGTGCCATTAATATTTATCCTGGTGTCTCTAAGGAAAGGGACAGGATGGTGACACTGGTACAGTCAGATCCATCTGTCCTAAAGGTTGTCAGGAAACAGGCAAGGAGTTTCCATGGGCTGTCTGCAAACAGGAATGTCTCTTTTGTAGCCATGGTGAAATAAATTGAAACCAAAATACTCCTCACCATAGAGAGGTGCTAATTCTGTGGGAGGTCAGGGTGGATCCACTCCAGTGAATTCCATGTCTCTGTTGCTGCCTCTAACAAAGAGATGTGGTTTGGACAGCTGTCAACACCTAGTAACCCTCAGCTCCTCCAACAACCTAATCAGGGGTGCAACTTTTTTTAGACCGGGAGAACAGGTCACTGAGGAATCCATATAAATCATGCAGCCCAATTATCGCTGAAGGAAATGCCTGAATGAGGGAATGGATCTCAGCACAACCCAGTGAGCCCATTAAATGCTAATAACTTACTGCAGAGACAGATGGGAACAGTCACTTGTAAGCTGACTGCTAACCCAAATACAGGGTGGCTGAGGGAGGGGTGGGAGTTCTGCCAGCCCTGAGAAAGGGAGAAAAACTGCCAGGGGAACATAAACAGGTTTGGGGTTTTTTGGCTGCAGTGCTGTCACGACAAAGTCCTGTTCCTGCTGCAGTTGGGACAGAGCAGTGGAGCATGACCAGCCTTTGTGCTCCTAAAGCCTCAAGCCCAGCCATCTGGTCCTGCCAGAATTGCTGCCTACCCACACTGGGGTCTGTGTGTGCTCCAGCTGGGCAGAGGGGGCAGAGGTGGCTGCAGTGCCTGTGTCTCCTCATCAGTGCAGGGGTAATTAATGCAGCCCATGGAGCCAGGGCTCAGTCAGCCCACATGTCTCAAAGAGGGCACCCTGAGAATCCATGGCTTTCTGTGGAATCAGAAGGAAATCTGGGACTGCCAAAGTAGAGGCCTAGCTCTTTAGTGTGATGTGAAAATTCAGTGACCATCTCACAAAAAAGTCTTGCCTTGCCATAGATGTTGGATACATGCACACACCACAGGCTGCCTGACAAAATCCCTCCCTTCCTCTCTAATACCACATGTGCCTCTCTAAATTAGTTTTAATTTGTGCTTGCTCTAAATCAAGTAAGTTTATCTATACATTTGTATTAGAATGAGCAATAAGTCATTTTATCTATACATTTTTATTTGAATGAGCAGTTAGGTCAAGAATTCTTTGCCTGACTACTGTGTGGATTTGGGAAGAAAAACAGAGTCCAGATCTGGCTACTTCATCTGTCAGGAACCAGGGGAAACAAATTCTTCAGCAGCAGAAGACCACAAAGGCCTGAAGCTGGAGGAAATGCCAATATTGAGGAGTGGCCAACACTTGAAGCTGCAGGAATGGTGACCATGGAGCCAGCTGAGCACACAGGGAGTGTCATGACCTGCTGCCAGATTCTCTGACAACACCACAAACATTCATCACCTCAAAACTCAAGTTCCACTGCTCCAATGCCACCTGAGTGGCCTTGGCTTGTCCCCTGCACTGCTGAGCACATGCTGTGAGCACAGCTGCCTTCCCAGCTGACCATCCCTACCTGGCATTGCCACTGTGCCCCCTCAGGGGTTTCCTTCACTGACCAAGGCAGGCTGGGAGCAGCAGCACACAGGTAAATTAATGCCTGTTTTTTTCATAACTGCCCCCTCCCTGCCAGTGCAAAAGACAAATCCCTGTTTTCCTGGGGTGTGCTGGAGGAGTGGGATTTGCTGAGCTGTGGTTGCACATCTCAGGACAAGCATTCTCCCATCAGACAATTCCCCTGGCTCCAAGGGAAGTCCACAGGAGAGGGATGTGTTTACTTAGACCAAGACCAAGGTTTATTACCACATTGCTTTAGAAAATGAATACATTAAATCATTCTGGTGGCTGCTGCATGGGGAGAGAGAAAATCCCAACCAAACCATGCATCCAGCATCTCCAGAGTCAAGTATGTGGGGCAGAACTTCCTAGAATCCCTTTACTTCCAATGAGCCATTTTCTTTAGTCCCTGTCTGCACAAAAAGGACAGGGGAAGAGCAGAAGCCCTTTTAACACCTCAACAACATCACCAGCACAAAATTCACATGAAGGACCCAGGAGAACACAGAGCACCTCACCCACTCACGTCCATCCCGCTGTGCCACACAGAGAATAATGCTAAAAACTAACATTATTTTACAGTAGCAGAGTAAAATTTACTCACTCTTCTGGGAACTCCACAGGCTTGGTCTTGATCCTGTTATGAAGACCCAGAATATATTCATCTATAAAAGGGCACTGTAAAACAAAAAGAAGATTTTCCAGTTGTCCAAGATCCTGGCATCACTCAGGTATTTGTCATTCATGTAACACCAAGTACAACCTCTGCACTCCCTAGATTTCACACAGAGATGGAAATAAATTAAATCTCCCCACACACAATAAATCCATTAATTCCTTATTTAAAAAAAAAATTCAGAAGAACAGCAGAGGCATCCAGGGAGTACATAACTGGACTGGAATACCCTCCTTCATCCAGCCTGTCTCTGTCAGCTTCCCTGGCCACTTCTTACCCCAGAGCTGGATGCCTGGTGCCTGTGTGGTGGGATATGCAGAGGTTTGTGCTTGGACAGAGGTTCAGGTGGCATTCCTGCTCACAGAGACTGCACACAGCTGCTGTACTGCTCCTCCTGAGACAACACAGCTGGGACATGGGGGCTCTGGCCACAGGTGAGGGAAAAGCCATGACAGGACATGGAATGTGCAGAAGGCAGCACTGAAGAGCTGCCTCTGTCAAACTGGACCCCCCATCAGTCCTAACTTAGCTTTGGCAGACAGAGCTTTCTGTAATCTGGTTCCAAAAGTGCTGTACCAGTTTGGGATCAACCCCATGCCTCTATCCAGGCTCTGGCTCATTTCTAAATGCAGGTAATGTGGATAAACCCCCACAAACTGCTGGTGGTGCTGCTGATGCTGCTCTGGGTTTGCAGCACAAACAATGGCTCCACATTCAGGGCCCAGTGCTGGAAGTGATCCTTTCCACAGAGCACACCATCAAGCCCTCTGATCTGCAGGGGGATTTTTGAGCTTACAGAAGGTAGGTCTTTGTCTCTAATATTTGCCTTTATTTGGAAAGGAATGAGTCCAAGGCAAGGCAGACAATGCAGTGCAGGGCTCCAGCAGCTGAAAGGCAGCTTACCTTCCCATAAACAAAGCAGTACAGGGTGATTCCCATGGCCCACACGTCCAGTGCCTGAAAGAGAGCATGAACACACAGTAAAGGAGAGGCAACACAGACGATCTGAGTAAAATGATCTGGGTTTCCCCACCAATTCAGAAAACACTATTTGTATGGATTTAACATTTTCTATGTCACTTTGAAGTTCGGCTCCTAAGGGCAGCTCTTGCACACCTGAGGAGTGAGAGTTGTCCTGGGGCAGGCATTGCTCCCTGGCCCTGCTGTGACCAGTAAGCAGCCCCTTCTTACAGGAAATTACACCAGTCAGGGCTGAACCTCAAGTTTTCCAGACAAAAGAATCCCTATTAGACTCCATCCCTATGTCTGCACCCTTGGCAGTATCTCTCACTTCCAGGGAATCAAGATATGACCTTGGTGCTCAGCAGCATCCTGTGCCTCTTGATTATTTTGGAAGGGAATCAAAAGCTTCCTCCTTTCAGTTTGGGCAGGGAAAGGGCTCTGGCATGGCTTCTGCCTAGGCAAGGATCCACAGCAAAGTGTCAGCACAGAACAGCCAATATGAGTTGTGCCTGGACTGGAGAGAATTAGAGCTTCAGTTTCACCAAATGACAGCCCTAATTTGTGCCACAGTCAGGATGCAGGTGTGGCACTGCCCGCTGTGCCACGCCTGGGGGTCCCAGGAGACACCAGCTGTGACAAAGACTTACCTTCCCACTGAAGCTCTTGCCAGTCTGTGAGATGGCCTCGGGTGCCATGAAGGCTGGTGTCCCTGCTGTGCTGGAAAGCTGAGCATCATTCCCTTCAAACTGATTGCTGACACCAAAATCAGCAATTTTCACGTGGCCATCATCTCCTAAGAGCAGGTTGGAAGGCTTGATGTCCCTGTGGATGATCTTCTGGTAGTGCACTGAAAAACACCCAAAAAAGGGAGCATGGTCAGCCATGGCAGGGGGAGCCTTTCCAGGAGGGTGAAAATAAAGGTGCAATCTCAGCATCACACTGCCAGCTGCTGCTGGGGATGGAATATAAAAAAGGACCATTTCCTACAGCCATTCCTTTTTGGGACCTCACTGGGACACAATTCTCAGAAATACATCTAGGAATTATGCAGAGAAAAGACACAAACTCAGGGAAAACTCAACCAGTGGGAACAACCAATGCTGCTGGAGAAGGAAAACAATCAAATCCTGCAGATTTGCTTGGTCTCATCAAACCAGCTGATGGGTTGGGCCTCCTGCTGTATTTAAAGGTTTATGGGACCCAAATAAAGAGGTTCATTTTTAGTTTATTTATTTTGAAATTGCAGTGCCTTGAAGCTCATCAAAAGGAGCAGAACCACAGGTAGAATGAAACAGGTGACACAGCTGAGTGCCAACAACTCAGAAATCAGTGGGCATTTCCAGCTCAAAAGATGGAATAATGAAGCTCCAAGCTTGGAGTGACCCCAAAGAGTCACTCTTTATTTAGCCAAGTTTCTCAGTGGAGCCCACAAATACAGAAACAACCTCAACTTGCTTTGCATCACCCCAAACTCCCACCCTGGCACAAAGCTCCCAGCCATTTCCACCACTCCTGCACCCAGAGCTGTGGCCAAAGCTGGCCCTTCATTCCACGAGGCTCCCGCAAAGATTCCAGCTCTGTCTCAGCTCCATGAGGCCAACCCTGGACACCAGCTGAAGTGTTTGTACATCAAACATGAAACAAACCCTTGCAAAGAGCTTGGAGGCTGAGATGCACTGAAAACAACAACAAAACCCACATCTCTTGTGCAATATTGCAGTTGAAAGACATTTCCAGGCCACTGAGGGAAGCAGGGAGCTGTAGGACAGTGGCTGATTTCTCAGGAACTCTTAGAACTTGAAAAATAGAAAGCCATCAACTTTCAAAATGTGAAATGACCCCAAAAGCAGAACTGTACAAAACCCAGGAGACTTTACTAAAAGAGGAGGAGGAAATCCTCTAATCCTGCCCTCCCCAGAGGACCAGGACCCTCTGGCCTCCATCCTCCCCTGGCTCCAACCACTGTTTTCACATTTCCTTCTTGCAAACAGAGCATGTTTGTTTTTATACCTCCTCAAGAGCACTTTTCATATCTCCTAGGAAATACACACTGGGTGGAGGAAAATGCTGGTCTAACCCTTTCCTGCTTTACAAACCTGACCAACACAGTGCCACAAAGGCAGCCTGCCCTACGGAGCATCCCAGTTTGTGCTTTAGGACCAAGAATGAACAAATTTCATTTAACTTTCTGCTCTTTTCAAGCCAACTTTCCAGCAGGCCACACTTGGGGAAGTCCTACTTGCAGATATTTTTTCTGCAAGGCCCTCTGCGCCCTCAGTTTAAAGCACTGTTGGGGGATGCTGTCCTTGGCACATTAAAGAGTTGCTCTGGAGATCCAGCAGACAAAACTTACTTACATCTTCTTCCAGATGTACACCAACTGCATGGCCAGGCTGTGTTGGGAGGCAGTTAATGCTCTAACAGCCTGCCTAGACAGTCAGGATAAACACCAAACCCCTGCAACAACAGTAATTAGGAGGAGACATCTGCTCAGCAGCAGAGCTGGTGGCAAACTGACATTTCATTATGGTAATATAGGGAGAGCAAATAAGAGTGAGGGGGGAGCAAAGTTTTCCTTCAAGAGATGCTGAGCTGCCTTTCAAGCAGGTGTCTGCTGTCATCCCTGATACCACAGGGATAAAGTTCCCAAAGCCTCTAAAAAAAACCCAAACCAAATATGGACCATATGAGTACATCCCTGGAGCTTAGTCTGTGAAAATTAAGGCAAGCAAGTACTCCAGGCTTTTTATTATTTCTTCTTTATAGGAAAGTAAAAAAAACCCAAACAAAATAACATCACAAACCATTTTCTCTATCATGTAACTATGTCTTTTGTAAAATACATTCCCTGCCTCTGCATCTCATGAAAGTTGAGGAACATTGTGGGCAGTTTTCCAGCTGCCATGTGTTCCCTCAGTGCCCATCTCTGCTGGTCCCAGCAGATCTGCACACTGCTGACTGCTGGGCACAGAAACAAAGAACAAAGAAATTAGAAACACATCCTTTGCGAAAAAATCAAAGCCATCAAACAATGGCTCATCTGGCCAATGAGTATTTGAGTTTCCAGGTGAGAACATTCCTGTGTGCTGGGGACAGTGACAGTGTGAACTCAGGTGCCCAGAGGAGAGACTCAGCACAAGTGCCTGCAGGGCTGAGGACTCCAGGAGTGAGCCTGGCCTCTGGAATGTCACATCCCAGGAGCTTTTGAACACCTGGCATCCATTTAAAACAAGGACAGACTAGGATGGGAAGGGGACAGATGCAGAGGGGAGGTGGCTGGGCCAGAGCAGCAGTGCTGGGAGCAGTGTCCCACCCACACACTGTGTGTGACAGCAACCAGAGTCTCCTGCAAGCTGGCTGAAAGGTTTTCTGCTCTTTGCAAATCCCCTTCCCTTTCCAGCCTTGTGCAGAGGCAAGAGCCACAAAGGGAGGACAGGGGACTGGGCACCAGCTGGTGTAAATGAACATCACAGCCATAAAAACTGGAAGAGAAGTGCTCACATCTGTCAAGAAATGATTTGGTGTGGAGCTGCTAACCTGATGAAGGAAACCTGAAATCTGTTCTGCTCTGAAGAAACAGAACTCAAAGTCCCAGCTTGCCAGTTGCTGTGGGCATCCTCCCCTGCACAGCTTTCCAAAATGCACAGGCTTACCCTTTCCTGTGCTGTGCCTCACCACTGGAACAGTTCAGCATAATGCAGAGTAAAATAATCCCCCAAAATCATACAAGTCTGCTTGTAGGCAATAGGCAAAAGGTGCTTTGTTTGGGAGCTGCAGGAAGGAAGCAGGACTGCTCACCTGCAGGACACCAATACAACTAAGCTCAGAAAAACTTCCCAACCCACCTCAACTTCTCCTGCCAGTCCAGATCTCTTGCAGATACACAATGCAGGGAGAAAGGGACCCATTAATTCAGCAGGACTGGCCAAAGGCTGCCTGGAGGTGCCTGCAGTGACACACATCACTGCCACGTGCTGCCAAAGGAGCCCCAGAGCTGTCTGGGAGGAAAGGTGCTGGTTAAAGCAGCATGATCTGTATTTCCAGCACAGCACACAGAGGAAAGGATGGTGTTATCCCTGCAGAACTCCAGAGGGAGAGCTAAGCATCTCAGAAATAAAAGCTTAGCACTAATGACACCCTCCAGACTGTTAATGACTGTACAGAAAGGACAAGGAGCACAGGAGCCACCCCAAGGGGAGCAGGGGACAGCCACAGTCAGTCTAACACAATTACTGGCATAAATTAGCCCTCTCATTTCACCATCCTGAAGCATTTGGGAGCAAGCTTCATCCTCCGTAGATTTAAAAGCAGCAGGTAAGAAAGTCACTCTCATTAGAATTAGTTCACTAAAAGCCAGGACCAGAGGTCCCAGAAACAAAACACTTGTCCTGTCCTTGGAATTAAGGACACATGGTGACACAAAGAGGACCAGGGCTGCACCAGGTTCAGCAGAGAAGGAGAAGCACTTTCAACATGTAAATAAAACCCCTAAAGGTGCTTTAAACAAACACACACAAAAAAAAAAAAAATCTGTACTGCTGCACTTAAACGTACTCCATAAGAGTCTGGGGATTATTCTTCTTTTAGACCAACTCATCACCTCCCCTTAGTTCCCTTCATGGGCAACTGAGACCCCTAAACTGAATCCATGCCTTTGAGAGAACTTCCAGCTACTCTGTGTCCTGCTCAGAGAGCAAGGCTCTTGGGTGTTTTGCTTGCTGCAGTACAGAAAGAGTCACAAAGCAGACAGAGACTGCCCTCAGACCCAGCCCAGGCACAGGGACGTGGCTGCTGGGTGCAGGAAGCTTTGGGAGAGACCCTCCCATGGGTGCTGCCCTTCAGGTCATGCACAAGGCCACACCAACAGCTGAAAACCACTTATTCCCATGCAAATGCACTTGCCTGCACCCCTCCCCAGGTTAAAATCGATGCTGAGCTGCCCAAGCAGAGCACTTTGCTGAAGCTGCTTTGGCAAACTGACAAAATGGCTCCACAGGTTGCTTTTACCTGGAGAGAGTTTTGCTCTTAAAGCAGGGGTCAGCAGCTCACCAGAATGACTTCCCTGGGCTCCAAAACACCCTGACAGCCCTGATGCAGGGCATAGATTGGTATTTCTTCATAATGAAAATGAAACCAACTAGGATATCACAGAGCCCTCAGGACAAAGTCTGATTATGCAGCTCTCTGTTCAATTTGGTTTTATTAGACCCATTCTTCATTTCAGTGGAAAGGTAACACTATTTCAGGCCTATTTGCATCTGGATAACAATCCCATGGATTCCTAGAGCATCATCCAGGAAAAGATCTCAAATGTATTACAAATAGTTACTTGTTAATCCTCACAGCCACCCCACGAACAAAGCAGGCAGAGCAGGTGAGTGCTTGTGGGCATTTTATCACAATTCATGTTAGAAAGCCTGACCAGGGATATCTGAAGTTGGACTTAGTTAAACCTGGAGCTCCAGGGTGCTCAGAAACAAGGAAATGATGCCTAAAAGTCTGGTCTGTCTCCTGAACTTGGGCATGCAGCACTATTCCCTAAGAACAGCCTGCTCAAGGCTGATGCTGTGGAGATACAACCTCAAAGGAGGATTCAGAGTTCGCAGGGTGTGAGCATTCCTAGGGAAAGGACCATCCTTCCTCTCCCTCTTGATTTCAGACAGAAAGGCATGCTGCACCTACTGCAGCTAGCAAAACCCTGCACTTAGGTGTTCAAATTCAAGCCCAGATGAAAAAAAACCTGCCTAAAATAAAAAGTCTTCCTGAAAATCTGGCTTTTTAGGGCTTTAATTGTTTGTTTGTTTGTTCACTACAATTTGAACTGAGTTGGTAACAGCAGCCAGCTGTGGTCCAGTAGATGGAGCTGGAGAAAAGGGAGGATTTTGGGAAAGTTCTGTGCTGCTGGGCCAGCTGGCTCCTATCTGCACACCCCTATCTGGGTCTCCACAGTTCTGCCATTGCCTCCCTGCTTCTTGGCAAGGCCCTGCTGAGCACATCATTCCTTCCTGCTCAGTCCCTCAGTTGCCCTTGGTGGGACAAAACAGTCATTTCCCAAACACTCCTCATTCTACATCCCACAGGCTTTCACTTTGACTCAGAGGCGAATGCTTGGGAACTGTTTGCCAACAACAAATCCACTAACGGAGTGAAGACCCAGAGGGAGCACAGAGAGAAGTGGCAGAAAGAAATCTCATTCCTTAGTCCTTTTAGAAAAGGTGCTTTTCACTGCATCCTCCTCTGGAAATCTTGGAAATCCAGCACGTTAACACAAAGTTGCTAAAAGCTCATGTAAAAATTATGCATATAAAACTTTGTAATGCACTGACACATCCTGCTATTTACTGAGGCCAGTGCTGAATCCTGCCTGATTAAAACCAGAATCCCATTGCCATTCAAGAGCAAAAGCAATCCATATGGTGCTACTGCAGAGTCTGCTTAGTATTACTCTCACATTGCCCCTGTAGCAAAGAAATGATTTAACATCCTCTCAGGGAAACTGCTGCACCACCATCCAGAGCTCAAAACAGAGCTACTCATCCCCAGAGCTCTGCTGAGGAAGGGCTGGAGGACAGGAGTGTCCAAGGGGAACAGCCCCATGCCATGCTCAGCTCACTGCAGGGACAGGGGCAGGATCCCAGCTGTGCTGGTGTCAGCTCTCTCCACTCTTTTGCTGCACCCATTAAGCCTCTGCCACTTGGATAAGTTGCTCAAACCCAACTTTTGCACTACCAGGCCCTTTGGAAGAGCTCAGTTCCCCTCTGTGGTCCATCTGCAGCTGAGCTCCTGGCAGAAGCTGTGGTGTGGATGCTGCCAGCAGGAAGCAGCAGGGAAGACAGACAGGTAACCTTGTCAAAGGCTATCCTTGTGCACCAATCCTGCAGCCCACATGAGCACAGCCTCACCAGCAGCCCCAGGGGACGTGCAGAGCTCATTGCCAGGGCTAGACACACACACCAGGGCTCCAAGGGAGCAGGGGAATGAGGGGAGCAGTCAGCAGGTACTGACCAAACAACCTGCACAGGCTGTGCCAGGGGCTGCTTCTCACCCCCAGCAGACACAGAACTGCATGAAACAACAACAAAAAATCAAACTGGCTGATCTAAAGAGGCTCCAGCATATCTCTCTGATCTTCTCCATCAGCTCATTACTCTCACTCTTGTACAGGGTCCTTATCGATCAGTATCAGCAACACTTGCAGCTCATGAAAGAATTCTTTGTTTGGTTTTTATCAGCTAAGGAGAGCTTGTCTGCATGTGATAAAACACAAGCCAACCTCTCTTCTCTTGGCGGTGTCATTTATAACACCCAGAACCTTGCAGCTGTAGCTCTCACCTCAACATGCCCTGTTTGAGGAGCTCCAAACTTGTACAGGTAAGAGGCAGGAGCAGAGAAGAGGTAGGTCCCCATTTCCCACATGGCAGCAAGCAGCTTGCTGGGAATCACAGTACAGCATTTAGCAGCTCCACCACAGCTCTGCTGACCCACACCAACCTGAGGAACTCACCTCTGGCAAGAGCCAAACCAGAGCATCCAAACTAAAGCATCATTGATGCTTTAGTCACCCATCCTGGACTTACCCTGTACTGGATATCCTTCAGAAGACACAAGCCTGTGTTAGCTCATTTGCTTAAATTTCCTTTTAAGACAATGGAAATTATATTCACATATTGATAACCAAGTAGATTAAGCCTTATCTCAGAAAAGGCAGCTTTGAAAAACCAGACCCTTTGTTAAGGCCCCAGGCTCAGAGTGCAGGGCCCTGGGTCACTGCAGTTCTCACTGCAGGGAGCTGCTGCTGCAATTTCCCAATGGCTTTGGCTGCATGTCATTACCCTCTCTTCAACCCCATAGCTCAGAAGAGACAAGCCTTCCTCTGCAGAGGAGAGACCAAAACTGCCTCCCCTCTCAGACACAGTCACAGGAGGACAACTGCAGGTTTTTACAGAGAGTGCAGGAAATAAGGCTTTTCTTCTTCAGCAAGGCTGACAGGAACTGTTTTAGCTTCTCGTGACTCGAATACTGAGCTTGCAGCTCCAGAGCAGCAGGAACAGGCCCTGTGCTTCATCTGGACTGTGCAAGTCAGCAGGGTTTTCCCCTAGGTCACACTTGTGTGTGTGTTCTGCACTGTCTGCTCCTGGCCACTGTCACAGCCAGGCTCTGCTTAGGCAGCCCTTTTGTCTGCTTATTCTTATTCCTTACTCAGGCTCTTATAAATGAAGATTCTCATGTCCCAGTCCTAAAATCAAACTGGGATACCTACCTGGCATATCCCTCATGTCTTTTGAAGAAGCATGATGACCATTTCCTACCTCGCACACACATTTCTGCTGAGTATCTCTACAAAAGCAAAATTTGCCTTACTAGAAGGGAGATTGAAGTTTAAATAACCCCAGCCAAGCACTACTAGAGAGGAGCTACAATGAAAAGGGTGGCAATTACACATTTCCCTAATTCACAGGGATGTTAAGCACATGCTTTAGTTAATGACATAAATAATCCAGCAAAATTTTCCATCCAAAGCACTTGAGCACTCTCTGGAATTACCACTCCAGTGGTACTTACACAGAGGCCAGACTGCCTCCCCAGCTCCTGAGGGTGTGGGCAGAGCCAGCAGTACTGGGGGAAGTCTTGAAAGTGGGAGCAAAATCTCTTTCCTTTGAAGGGCCCATTTCACCAGGAACCCAATTACAGTTTGAATGGGCTTAAACAACTCCTGGCACAGCCCAGACCAGAGCCCAGGTCTAAGACAGGGGCACTGAAACAGAACACACAATCAGTAATATCACTATGCCTAAACTCAAAATATATTCCCAGCATTGCATGGGCCAAAGGAAGGGAGACTGGACCATGGGCAGATCTCCCTCATTCTCAGACTTTGAACCAGTTTCTTCACTGCTTAGTGAACAAGGCTGGCACTGTGCTTGTATCAAAGAGCACTCCTGGTATTACACATACCAAACCCAGAAACCCAGGCAAAAGCAGGTGACAGCACTGTGCCACTGCCTGGATCAGGGAGCTCCTGGCTCTCTCCAGGGCTCTGTCCCTGCTTCTCACCATGCCTATGCCAGGCTTCCCACCCAGCTCTCATCACCTGCACCCCTCCAAACTCCCCCCCACAGCCAGCCCTCTTGCAGGAGGCCTCCAACCCCAGAAAAACTGCATGAAAACCCAGTGAGTCCAGTCTCCATGGACACACAGTGGTCACAGACCACAGGCCACCACCAGTCATTTAAAAGGTCAGCCCATGTCTCCCACCACCTTGGCTCCTGCAGCCCTTTCCTGCTCACCATTAACAGCTTTCAGGCTCCAACAAGAATCCAGGTTGCAACTTCGAAACTAATAAAATCCAACCAACAATAATGCATTTGCCGCTCTGATGACTCTGAGCTTCAAGCAGCTGCATGGTTATTGCGCTTCCCAAATTACACAACAATTATGGATGCTTATTTTAAAATTACCTTGCAATCTCTGGATTGCCTGGCAACACTTTTCCTTCAGCATTCACAAACGGTGCACTTTTCCTCTTAATTATATAATAATTGCCATGCATTTACCCAGCAGTTCAGAGAAAACACCATTTTTAACTTTCATTTGCTAATAAAATAAGTGGTTACTCAATGGTCCAAAATAAAGCATCCTATTGTTCCTGTTGCTGGGAGTGCTTGAGCATCCTATAATTTTTTGTTGAATTTCACTCCCTCTGCTTAAGACTACCCACACTTTGCTGGTGTTTTTTTTTGTTTTGTTTTGTGGTGTTTTTTGGTTTTGTTGTGGTTTTTTTTCCTATCTACTGAACTCAAAGTTTCCTCTGAGCAGGACCTGTTCCTGCAGCAGCATCCAGTACAGCAAAGCTTGGATCACCCAGCTGAGGCACACAGGCTGTGCTGCAATCTGAACGCTAATGGAATGTAAAAAGCTGCATCTTCATCCTTCAAGCTCTACTCAAAGACAGTCTTGAGATTCCCATTCATATATTAACTTCTACCAACTTTCTGGGGTTACCTGACTAATTTTGGCAGCACCTGGAAGCTTCTGGACTGTCAGACTTGCAAACACTGATTTTATTCCCTGCTGGTTTTAGACAAAAAATGAGGTGGTGCTGCATTTCAATGTGGAGAGGGACTGAGACCCTGCAAGCCATGTTCCTCTGCCTCAGCAAGGCCCATCTGCTCAGAGACTTGTTCTGTCTGGGTGCTTGAAGCCAAGTGAGTAATTCCTTCTGATTTAAACCTGATTATTTTGTTTGCTATCCATTAGTTATTGTGTTTTTAGAGACAGAAAATATTAATTTCCTGTCCAGCACTTCCCTTACACTTAGGATTTTATAAGCCTCTGCCATGGCACCCCTTCCCAAGATAATTTTCCAGTCTTAAGCGCTTTGGTCATATATCTGTACATAAGATATTCCAGGACCATCCTGATCATCCTTCTTTGGCCTCAGTTCTAGGGAGATGTTTCTAAGACAGGCTGAGCCAAGTTTTACATAATATTCAGGTTACTCTTTGTCTGTACCTAAGAGCTCTTAGAGATCCAAATAACTGCATAGTAACATTTTCTACTTTCTTCTTTCTTTCATTCGAAATAATTTCCAAAATCTTGTTAGCCTTGTTGAATGTCACTAAGTAATGGGCTGGCATTTTCAAGAGAACTATCCAGATAAAGCCTGAATGAGAAGAGATAATTTAGAGCCCATCACATTGAATGTATTTTCAGTGTTGTTTCTTCTCCTCATGCATTACTCTGCAGTCAGCAAAATGAATTTT
This sequence comes from Zosterops lateralis, assembly GCF_965231275.1. NCBI lineage: Eukaryota > Metazoa > Chordata > Aves > Passeriformes > Zosteropidae > Zosterops > Zosterops lateralis. The sequence goes on along the minus strand of NC_139779.1, from coordinate 11,594,522 downwards.
ATCTGTCATTTTATCATGCCATCACTTGCTATCATGGCATTTTCCTGCCAGTCTTCTCAGTCAGTTCTAACAACTATCCTGAATAACTCAGTGCCATCATCAACCTCTCTTATTGTCCTCTACCCTTTTTCTGGTCATTTAGGAATACACTGGACAACCCAGCCTACATTATGGATTCTTGTGTAACTGTTCTGGTGACTTTTCTCAGTTGTGAAAGCTGTACTCCAACTTTCCTGATTGTCTAGTTGTTAATCCACAAGAGCCCATCCAAATGGGCTAAGAGATTTAGGAGCTGCTTTATGAGCTACTGTTAATGGATCTAATCAAAAAGCTGTTTGGCAATTGAAACACAAGGTAATAACAGGATAACCTTATCTACATATTTGCTGTCTCCTCTGGAAAACAATCAGACCCACAATGTGGAAATGTCCTCTGCAAAAGCTGTACTGCCTCTTCCTCCCCAAATTTACCATGGGCAATTCTTTAATTTATCAGTGTGCAGAGGAAGCAGTCAGTGGTGAGAGCACTGAATTCACAGAGGCTGTTTGCAAGAACACCAGGATCTAACAGGCACGGAGCCAAGCTCAGCTCACCAGCAGCTCAGGTACAGAAGCAGTAACTGCTTTCAGGATGCCAGCACACAGACCATTCCACCTTGTCTTTAATTCAGGAACCCCTCTTTGCTCACCCCTGCCAGGTTTGTGCCAGCAGGGACATGTCAATGCCAACAGGGACAGAAAAATCCCTGCTGTCATTCACAGATCTGTTGTGGCCTCCCTGCACTCTGAAGAACAGGCACTCAGCAGTTAATCTGGCCTCAGCCACATGGGGACAAGATGTCACCAAAAAAGGTGACAATAATCAAACAGGCTACAGAGAGGAGCCCTGCTCTGGAGTCTGGGCAGAACCTGGGAACACACTTGATCCACCACCTCCCTGGGAGGGCACAGCAGTGCTGAGCTCTTGTCACCCCACAGCCCTGAGTGACAGGAGTCACTCAGATGCATTCTGAAATGGGGTGGACAAGGACAGACATCCTCCCTGTGCTGCTGCTCACCAGCTCTGCCACAGCCAGTACTTGCCCTGCTAAGCCAGACACAGGGATTTGTTCCAGCTAAACCTGACTGACTGACTGAGTCCATGACACTTCAAACACCCATTTTCTGGCTCTGCCATTGCCTTCAAAGAGTCTCCAAAAAGAAATAAATAGAAGAAAAAAGAGAGGCACTATTTGCCTAATGTCCTTTCTAAGGGTTCTGTGACACTTCCTGGGTAAACCCAAAGCTGAGCAGGGCCACCTCCAACAATAACCCCATCAAAGACAACCCAAGAGAACCCCTCTGGCTCATCCAACAGCCCTCCAGTGTGCAGATGCCCCATCCCAGCTGAGCAGGGGGCTGAGGAACAGCCTATGCAGAGCAGTGCTGGTGCTGGGGTACTCACAGTATTCGATGCCCAGGACGATGTCTCGGAAGTAGAGCCGAGCCTGCTCCTCGCTGAAGGGCTGCTCACTGGGCACCTCCATCACAGGCCTGTGGGGAAGAGGGACAGCAGCTCAGAGCTCTGCACAAGGGCACTAACACCCCTGCTGGGGGAGTGTGTTCTCCATCACCATGTCCCAGCACAGAGGGCCAGGCTCCCAAAAGGCTTTGGGTGCTGGGCACAGGATGGAGGTGTGTCCATTCTGTCTGGACATGGTGATGTTTTGGTTATTGAGCTTGGCTAGTGGTGGGTGGCTTTGCATAGTCCCTGAGCCAGCATGAGCCTCAGAGCCCTCATCATCATGAGCAACATTAACTGCTGATGTCTGTACAGAATAAGACAAACACTGCTCACTGATGGTCCTAATGGGAGAAGAACAAAGCTGCACCTGGCCTTTGGCTTCCTGCTAAAGCTGCTCGTGGCTGTGAGCACCAGCACTCCCATGAGATCCCAATCAGCAGTGGAGACAGTGCCTGTTGCTGTGCACTGCATGTTCTGCCTGCTGGGGCTCAGTCCTGACGCAGTATCATTGTGCAGCTGGTCTACACTGAGGCAGAATCTAGACATGAACCACTGGCTCAAAGGTTAAATGGGAATATTTTCAGTGCATTGTGCTAAACTGCTTAAAAAACCTATTTAGGTGCTCAGGGTTCAGCCACCACCAGAGCTCAGCCATTCAGCCCTGAATAGCCAAGGTTACCTGGTCAGCTTCTCCTCTCCTTTCCTTTGAATGCTGCCACTGTTAAAGGATGCACAGTCTCCTTTAAAAGCCTCTTTTCTGCCTGTGCCTGCTGAAAGCTGAGGGTAAAGAGGCTAGCCAGAATCTCCTGTTCCCCTGTGGATGAATGGCTGGAGCATTCACTGCACTGTGGGCTGACCCTGCCTGTGCTCAGCAGCTTGGCTTTGCATTTGTTCATACATCCACTGACTGGAGCTGGATTTACTGGGATTTACCATCCTGGCAAGCCAAACCCTGGTAGAGAACAACCCACTGCCAAAACCAGGCTCTGGCTCTTCCCCTCAGCATCCAGCAGCAAATCCTTCCTGCAGCATTTCCCTTTTCTCCCTTGCTGCCCATTTGATTGATGACCTTCATCTTCCATTTGCATTTTCCTGCCACTGCCTTCCCTCCCTCTTTCATGCACATTTTTCTGTTACTGAAGCCAGGGAGAAATAATGTGAGAGCAGGGCTGGCAGAGCCACTAATGGAGTCTAATTGCCTCCTGCCAGAGGCAGCCAGGCTGCACTTGGATGAGCCACAGGTTTCCCAGCCTCAGCTGTTTACAGGAGCTCCCTCTCTGACAGGACAGGCATCAGCCTGATCACCAGGGAGACTGGGGAGCCTCTTGGCAGTAACCCACTGGAGCTGGCAGCTTGTTCATGGGGCCAGAGAGAAAAATAACCCCTCTGGGAATCTCCTCCATGCTGGGCACAGAAATTATGACCTCCCTGGGACTGCAGAGCTGCAGAATCAGTGCAGGTGTAGCAAAGAGCAGTGAGAAACCTCTTACCACCTTATCCCTTCTTCCAATATGCAAAAGAAATGTGCCAACAGAGCAGCCTCCCATGAGAGGTTAGTGCTGAGGGCAAAATAAGGCAGCAGGTGGCAAGTAAGTCTTGATGCAACCACACACCCCTTGTGTCAGAGGAAGCCACAATGTGGCTGAAATCCAGCAGAATATTCCTACCCAAACCATTTCTTCCAGGCACCTGATGAAGAATTGTCATAGAATTTGTTCTGCAGATCAGAGTCTGGCACCAGGACGTGTCCTCTCAGCCCATTTCTATTCACTGCATCATTCCAGGCTGTAGCAGTGCAAAGGAAACTACAGCTGGGTTTTGCCACCCCTGCAGACAGGGTTTGCCCCACTGGACATATAAAACCTCCATTTCACATGGGAACCTAATGATGAACACCAAAATTTTCAACAGAAGGGATCCCAGGAGGGCTACTTACCCTTTCCTCATGAGGTCAAACACTGCAAGAAAAGGAAATAAACCATGAATGAATGAGAAGAGCAGCCTGGGCTTATTTGTTATTCATCACCTACAAAAACACATCCATTCCCATACCTGCAAAATCAATTTATCTCCACTCATTTCTCTTCCCTCACCCGTGACAAGGACACCAGAGGAGGCAAAATGAAAATATTCATCTCCTCAGCACAGACAAATATCCCCCCTCCTGCCAGCTCTGTACAGGGAGACAGCGGGTGCTAATTTATCAACCATGGTGCTGCTGCTCAGGGTGTCAGCCCTCGTTGATTTGAGCCCTGTTGTACCTCCAAGGGAGGGTGTTTGGTGTGATATTCCTACTAAATTGCTGATAGTGAAGGAGATGCTGTAGGAACATGCTGCTCCATTTCTGCTGTGTCAATCAGCAGCACAGCTACAGCTTTGTCAGAGCCAAACACTCCCGGGCAGGAGAGACTGAACAGGATTTGCTGGTGTGAGCTGAGGTTTGTAGAGCATATGAGTTTGTGTGCCTGATTAGGAGGTTGGGGAAAAGTGTTTTTCTGATCCTGCTCTGCTCTGTTCTGCAAACAGGAGATGGATCTGCTTTTATCTAGAGTAGGAGAGCTCTTTCCCCATGAGTTACATGGGGATTTTTTGCAGCTCTCAAAAAATCTGAGCAGATCCCCTCCCCGGGGTGTGGGATCCTCTGAAGGTACAAACACAACAGGGCAGCCTGAACTGGCTCATCTTGCCCTCCAGGCTGAAGAAGCTGCAGCTTGTGGAAGCATTTAGTTATTCAATCACCCTCTACCTTTGAAGGTTGCTCAGTGCCTGTTGACATCCCATCCCAGCCACACACAGCCAAATGCTCACAGCAGTGCCTGACCCCAGCAGTCACAGACAAGGAGTCAACACCACTTCCGTTTTTGGAAGGAGAAAGGTGCAGTTATCATCAGCTGGGGCAGCAGCAGGAGGCAGCAAACCCACTTGCAGGAAGTTCAGCCTGAGCAGTGCTACTCCTTCTGCCAAGGGAGCTGCAGAGGCAGGAGCTTGATGGCCTGGACTTCATGGGATCCCAGGCAGAGGAAAGGGTGATGGAACATGGACAACAGGGACATGGCCCCTGCTCATCACTCAGGGACCAGCACAACCTCCAATAGGACCAGGAGACTCCTCACCTGTCCTGTTGCTGCTATTTCTGGGACGGTTCTCTCACTGTACAAGTAGAGCTTGCTTTAGGTTTGGGGTTTTTTTCCCCTCTGCAGTTTTCTACCTCATCTCTCCCCTTTCCTCCATCCCCAGGAGTTCAGGCCTTCAAACAACACCCTCAATCACCCTCCCCACCATGAGTGCCATCACTTTGACATGCTGCCAGATCCCACTGGGGCTTCAGCCCAAAGGGAAAAGTGGCCTTTCAAAGGCAAATTGCTTCATTTGCTAGGCAGAGTCCTCCTTCACAGCAGCTTCAAAAGTGTCCCATAATTATTTCATGAGGAGCAGTCTTTGAACCTGCTGCATCAGGAAACAGTTTGGGGAAGCAGAGATGTAAAAGGGTCAGTCATCCTCTCCTCCAGGCTATCTCAGAGGGCACCTCAGGGCCTCCCAGGCCTGTCCCTCAATGCTTTACCTTAATGGGTGTTAGGCTGTGGCTGGAACTTTGGGTTTGGAGGAGAGGAAGACAAAAGGGGTGGAATTCCCTCACTGTCAGCATAAGCACTCAGTCAGGCAAGGCTTCCCCACCAAAGGCAGGAGTGCTGGTCCCTTAGGAGGTCCTGAGGCTCACCAGGGTGCTCAGAGTCTCTGCAGGGGTCACAGGGAACACCCCCAGACAAGACTGGAGTGACTCTGGAGTCACTATCCACAGCCCCCAGAAGTTTCATAGCAGGACAAGGAAACCACCCTGCACCCTTCTCTTCCCTCCTGGCTCCGGGACTGGAATCAGCTCTACAGAGGGGAGGGCAGAGCAGCTGTCAGGTGTTTTTAGTGTCCCCATGGCAAAGAGATGTGCACAGCTGTACTGACACAAGGTTGCCTTACCCTACTGCACAGGGCCTTTCCATCCCAGCTGCACTTACAGGCGTTTTAACTTGGCAGAAAAAAATAAGTCTGCTGAAGTTGGCACAAGTTTCCTCCCGTATTGACCCCGAGTCCTGGTACGTGTCACTTGCATCACCAGGCCTAAGCCCAGATGGTTCTGTTAGCTTATGAGACTCACATACCCATGTACAAGTTGTCCTCTGCAGGATCATCAAGGACCTGAGAGATCACAGAGGAAAAAGGAAAAAAGTGAAAAACAGCAGGAAAAATGGGTTTTAAGCAAGTAACACTCCCAGTACACTGTGCTGAGCTGCAGAATGCTGGGAACAATTTAGTCTAATATTTAGAGAGTCCTGCAGAGAGTGAGGTTTTGGAGGAGAGATTTTCCTGTCTCCAGAAAAATCTGGGCTTCTGCATGTATTTGGAGAAACGGTCTACCAATAAAGGCACTGCTTGTCCTAATCTGACCTCGGTCAATAATGAAAATGGCACCAAAGCCTTGCACTTGTGCACCTTCCCAGGCTTGTCAGCACACAAGTTTCAGTGATCAAAGCTCACTGCTGTTTCTACCAGCACAGTGTGATGCCTTCTCCTGGACCCAGAGCACAGGGTGAGTGTGCAGTTTGTCCTGCACAGTCAGTAAGGCTTTGCTTGGAATCACCAGCCTAAATTTCTGAACATTTATTTCAAATCAGTTCTGGCTGAAGTAGGAGCAGTTGAAGAAAAATTCTTGTTGCAATACAAACCAGACTTGTTTCAGCATAAACTCAGGGTGGAGAAGCAGCTCACCTCTATCAGCTTAACGATATTGATGTGGTCCAGCTTCTTTAGGATGGCTATTTCCTGATAGACTCTGTCCAGGGGTGCCATGGGTTTGGGCTGCTCTCCGGAGGAAGTTTTTGACCCTCTGGGAGGAGGCCGACCTGCAAGTGCGACAGCACAGCAAAGAATTCCTCACTTGGCAGCAGCAGCAGCAGGATGAGCAGCCACTGGCCCCTCTGCATGTACCTCCAGCTATTCTGGAAGATCTCATCACCTTGTTCTCATCCCAAAGATTTGCAGTCTCCCGTTTGGAACTGAGATCTCCAAGCCCCATCCAGACCAGCTGCTCCCAGTTTCTCAGATGGGTCTGGGGCATCCCCGCCTGCACTCAGGTGCTAGCCCAGGAGTACAAGAGACTCTGAAAGGAGAGGGAATACCCTGCCTAACTTCCAGTGCTTAATTAGGCCTCATAAATGGTGAACATGGAAGAGTCGCCACTTCAAAGAGACTCACAAAAATCAGAGCCAGGAATCTCATTAGTGGGTGTTTGAATTTCCCTGTGGCTGTATCTGCCCCCTCACCACCCACTGCATTTTAACCAGCTTCCAACTACATGGGCAGCTTTCACAGGAGGCCACGTTCTGCAGTCCTTGCAGACAATGTTTCTACATTGAGAGATGTGGCTGAGGACAACAGGCAGACCTCTAAATGTGAGATACCCACGTGGAAATCCATACTGCTTCAAGAGCTTCTTTTTGGAGAGGACTTTCATAGCCTGGAGGAAGAAGAAAAAGCAGTGTTAAAGCTGAACAAGAGCCAAAGAGCTGATTGCTGTGACCTGGGAGTATGCTGGGCATCAGGGACTGGCTCAGGGCTGCTCCTCAGCCTAGAGAACGGTCCTGGTTAGTGGTGGCCACAACAGACAGACACTGACCCAGGCTAACCATTGGTTCCAGTCATTTTTTCCCCATGAAAGATTTTGATTTCTTTTCAAATGGACAAAGAAAAAGGAGCCAAATTTCTGCATTTGGGGCAGCAGCTTGAGGGAAGAGGTGGGTTCCTCTGGCTGATCCACTGTTCTAGAGGATGTTATTGCCATGCTCCAGGTCAGAGCTACTTCAAGGCTGCTTCATCTTATGTTTTGTGTTGTCAGGGGGTATGAGAAGGAAACTGAACCCAGGCAGCTGAGGTGTGGGAAGGGATCAGGGTAATTCTTCCTGCCATCCAGCTGGCATTAGTGTAGTGGCAAAAGGCAATCTGAATTTAATAAACAGTCCTTGTGCCTCCATCTGCTCTGTGCATTAATAACCCTTTGGAGGGCCACTCAAATGCCCTGAGTGGCCCAGCAGATGAATATTTAATGAGAAACCAGCTCATGGTACAATTTGCTCAGGAAAACAGTCTGTGCTTCCAGGAGCTGGGATGGCCACTTGCTCCTTCCCCTAGCCTAAGCAGTTACTCCTATTAATAAAGCACCCAATATGTAATTCACACTGGAGTGATCCCTACAGAATGTAACTAACCAAGGAGTCCTGCAGGACACAGTCAATGCCCAGGAATTTTGCATTAGTACCACAGAGGGAGGGTCTCTGCCCACTACCTGTTTTGAACACATATACCAGGAACAGGTCACCAAACCCATTCCAGTGTTCCTGACAATGATGGCACCACATGCCCAAGCATTCCCACCTCCCATCAGTGCTCCCAGTGCAGCCAGGTTCATGGCTTGCTGAAAGGATTGTTATTTTTGATACTGCTCCAGCGAAATCCTCTGGATTTGCACCCATGTAATTGAGAAGAGACACTGTGCAGTGTTTCAATCCCGCCTGACAGCTCCAAAACAACTGTTAGAAATGATGGTGTTGAGAGACAGACTCAGAAGTGCTTATCTTTGACTTAGCACAGCTCTGTCAATACAGGCAGCCAAATGACTCATGGTCTGCTGAAAAAGGATCCAAGATGTGCACAACCACCTCCAAATACGGCCAGGACCAAGCCTGGAGGACTTCCTATGCTTCCCACTTTTATCTCTCCATAATGAAAATTTATGAGAAAAATCAAAGGAATTGGTACATCCATTTCTCTTTCAACCACTGCCAACCCAGGAGGAGAATGCTCCTCTTGCTCCAATCCCATCTTGAGTCCTCTCTGCCTTCTGGCAAGGAGCTTTAGAAAAAGGACAAAACAGAAGATGCAATTTGCTACTGAAAGCTCACAAGTTTGGGAGCTTGAGGGCCTCAGCCTGAGGAAGTGAACCATCACCACCAGCCGTGCCCACAGTAGGATAGTCCTCCCCAGGAGAAGCTGGAGGGAGCAGGAAGGTACAGAGAGGAGCAATAGCTAAGACAAGACAGAAGAGGGACAGAAATGGAGGGAACAGGAGCTACTACTGTCACCCAAACTCCTTGAAGGACCCCTGAGGGGCAATGGGAGGTTACTGCATTGTAGCTGAGTTGGCTCACCTACATAGTAGTTGACTCAAACCACCACTACTGCTGGGAAAGAAGCACCAGGATATATTTATACCAGTTTTGAAGCACCAGTATCTGCTACTGCACAAGCAGGGCTGGGCCAGAAGAGAGGATTTGTGCCTCTGCGCTGACAAACTCAAACAGGAACAAAAAACAAAGTTCATCATGCAACAGGCCAGAACCACTTAATTATCACAAGAGCAGAGAGGAGGGCACGTGGCTGTGAAGCCTCACTTTAATTACAGTGAGCTGGCAGGACCAGGCTTCCTCCTGAATTGTGGCTGCTGTAATGGGAGCATCTCAGGGATGCTTCAGCAAACCTCTCCTTCCAGGCTCACATGTGTGACAGAGCCAAAGACATTTGTACTCACAGGCAGAGCTAATTACCCAGATAATGCCTTTCTGGTAAAGAACCAGCTCAGAGCCAAGCTGAGGGATTTTCCCTTTGCACAGGCAAGTGCTGCTTCAGTCTTCTCAGGAAAAGAGGGAGCCTGGAGATTTCCTCCACACATCCTCCTCCCGACTATTCACACATGGACATGGGCCTTGACATTTCCCTTTGAGAAACAGCAGGAACTTTGTGCTTTTCTCTGATGTATGTTTATTATCTAAGTCTACTGCTCTCTTCCTATCAGCCTTACAGCTGGAAACCACAGGGAAGCTGCCTCAGGGAAAGGAGATCCCAGGCTTATGGGGAGGAGGAATGCCTGAGACACAGCAGCTTTCACAACAGCGAGCCCACAAGCTGTGGGTAATGAAAATGACCATTAGTTATGGGAGGGAAGGGTGACAAAATGATTGAGCCAAGTGAACGGTTGGTGATGCTCTCACAGTGCTTAGAATGTCACTTTATTTGCTAAGGGAGAGATTTGTACTGCAAGGGTAGAAGCCTGTGCACAGTCCCTACCTAGAGCTCTCAGGGGAGTGGGATGCTGCTCAAAGGTCTCTACTAACCACCCAAATCCTCTTCTAGTGCATGAGGGCACATTGTGGGAATGCTGAACAGGCCAGAGAGTGTTTCAGCCCTTCTTCACCTTTTCTTCCTAACAACATCATCTCTCAGACAAAGCAGCTGAGAGGGAAGCTCTGCTGGGAAAGAGGAGTGTTATGAACGGAAGGAAAATCCTAAATCAGACAGGTTTAGCTGCCATGGCCTTAAAATCCTGCTCCTTGTTTGTCACCTTTTGTTCCATCAGCAGAATTCGATCATCAGGCTGTGCCACCACAGCAGGGATACAGTCCTGGAGCTCACCTGTCCCCAGCTGCCTCCCGAGGATCCTGCTGTTACCCCGGGTGACCCAGCCCCTCACGGGCCCTCAGCTGAACAGCACGACGTGTTAGAGTAAGCCAGAGATCACTTCCCTGCTCCCCACCACTCTGGAGTGCAGCTGGCAGTGCTTCAGCAGCTGTTATGTGAGCAAGAGGATGAGAAACACAGGAGCTGTGCCTTCCCTTTCCACCTGGATGGCAACCAAACTGGATTCTCCAGGGGCTGGAAAGTTCAAGGCTTGCTGCTGGCCACCTTCTCAGCTGCAGCCCTTTGTTCAGGCACTCCTTTCATAAACTTGGAAAGAATTTCTCCCCATCACTGAGACTTGGTAGGAAACAGCCCTCTGTACAAAGACTGTTAGGTACACAGGCAGAGAGCACAATCACACAAATCTTGTTTCTTAGGAAACAAGATTAAAAAAGGAAGATGAAAAAAAGAAAAATCCACTGACAACCTGAATGCTATTGCCTTATTCCAGCAGTAGCATAACAAATGCCCATCATAACCACTTTTCTTTGCAAGCTGATTTAGAGATTGAAAATAGGAGGAAGACATGACCTGAGGCATCAAAGAATCAAATTCCATCAGCACAACGATTCCAATCTAGATCTCTGCTTGGACACATTTGCCTTTGCTTTTTTTTGCTGCTTTTTCACAGAACTTGGCCTTTGATTTTTCCCCTAGTCATCGTCAAAGCATCTCTTTCAAACTGAGCCACTGAAACCTTTCCAGTGTAAAGGGTTCCTTGACAGAGCCCCACAGGAGCTGCTGTGACAACTTCATGTGCCCCAGGAGCAGCAAGGTCCTCTTCTCTGGCAGCCAGCTCTGCTTTCCAGTGGGGTCTCCTCCTTGGAGGGAGCACTGGGTCATATTTCTGATGCAGAAATTCCAGTTTCCATGGTCTGACACATTTCCTGCATCCACTGCTGTGAGCCAGGGCACTTTACAGCCCTCCCAGGCACTACGGGTGCCCACAGACACTGAGGGCAAAGCTCTTAGAAGCACTCCCTCGTCTTTAATGGAAGGTAAAAAAACCCACAAAGTAAACACAACCCATCTACATTTTTTCCCAAATGTGGTGACTGAATTTTTTTCTTGAGAGTTTTTTCTAATTCTAGGCCAGATCTGAAATGCATTAAAGCAGCAGCAATCTTTCCTTTTGCTTTGACAGGAGCTGTATTCAGTCCTTGCTCCCTATAAACTCTGCCTTTTTGAAGTGAGTTAGCAAAGGGTCCCACACCTCAGCAAGAATCAGGAGCCACACTCTGAATTACACCCCCAAATAATTTTTTTTCGTATTTCTTTACAATTTTGGTCCCTGATATTGCAGCACACCAACTTAAAAACAATAAAGAAGGCAGCAACACCGTGACCCTGATGCTGAACCACTGCAAATCAGTTATTGAAACAGAATATCATAGAGTGGTCTGGGTTAGAAGGGACCTTAAAGATCATCACTTTCAACTCCCTGCCATGGGCAAGGATACCTTCCACTAGCCCAGAATGCTCCAAGCCCTGTCCAACCTGGCCTTGCTCACTTAAGGCCAACCAAGGGCTGATTTTCTCCTTACTTCTTTTCACCACTGAGACAAAAAACACCATCCAGAGCTAAATCTGGGGGAAAACAGGCAGAGAGAAAAGGCCCTTCCCAACTATTAAAATCACAATTGCTTCTATTAACTGCTGGTAAGAGTCATTAGGTGCCCCCGGGGGTCAGGGTGCACTGCTGAGGAACAGCCCAGGATGGGAAGGAGAGGCAGGGCAGAATGGAGGTTGTCTCAGCTCTGGGAGAGCTCCAGGGTCAGGCAATCATTAGCCAGTGCAGTCAGCACTGTTTCTTTGAAGCTTTGAAAAGTCTGCCAGCTCCTGAGCTGGATTAATGTCTTGGAAAAGCAGAGGTGTCTCCATCAGGGCTTGAGATCCCAGAAAACACAAGCACAGGCGGCTGGGAGGATGAGGAAGTGACTGCAGCTGGGGAAAGGGGCAGCTCCCCCTGCCCCAGCCAAGAGGAGAACAAGGACACAGGGCACAGAGCTCAGAGATCACTGCCTTTCACAGCAGCCTGCCCAGCACAGCCATACACAGTCCCGGGGCCAGCCCTCCATACGCCTCCCAAGATCCCAGCTGGGATCCAGCTCAACCCCAAAAGGAGGATGGGGTGAAGCAAAGAGCACATCCCTGAAGAGCTGGCACTAAAGGGGTCTTTGTGTCCTGCCTGCCCTCAGGTGTGGCTCAAACAGTCTCCAGGCACGGTGCCCCTTCTGGGCTGCAGCACCTTTAAAGTGTTTGCTTAGATTAGAAACCAAGATTAACTGGGGATTAACTAACACACGAGGCTAACCTGCAAACAGGCTTTCACTTCTGGTTTTGATTTGACCAGCTAAATCTACATCTACAGCTAAATCAATCTACAATGGGGTTAATCTGCATCCAAACCCGGGACAGGAATGCAGCAGGCAATGCTATCTTAAACCCAGCTCTCCCTTGCTGAGCTGTAACAGATGCCCTGCCCACTACTGGGCAGCTCAATGGGATTTCCTGAACAAAGGGGCAGTGCCAAAATGTAAGGATTACATTTTCCAAAGGAAAAGTATTTTCAGCTGGATATAAACGTGATTTATGGATTGATGCATTCTCACTCTGTGCTACTGGTGCTGGCATGCCTGTGCTGGTGGGACAGATGGATCAGGGCAGCCAGGGCTGGCATCATCACTCTGCAGAACAAACCATCCTGCTGCAGGACATGACAGGGAGGATTTGGAGGGCAGCAGAGAGAATGAGCCATTGGAAAAAGCTCCAGTGCAGCTGTGAATCAGCTTGGAAAGGACGGGAGATGGAAAGAATTGTGGCTCCTTTCCTTGGTCAGCTCCAGGGCACCTTGTCCAGATTTTTGTCTCATCTCTTCCATCCTTCATTTCAAGACATTCCTGCTGCAGTTTCATGCCTGCTGGAAGCACAGAAAGCCTCAGGAATACCCACAGGCATACAATTCCCACCCGACCCTTGCAACCTGGTGTGTCACTTGCAATAAAGAGTCAGGGGGAAAAAACTATCTGGGGAGCAGTGAGGAATGAGCATACTTTATGTTCCACAACACATCCTTATCTCCCTTTGTCCCAAGGCCAGCAGGGACAAGCAGCAGCACAGGGGACTGCCTGGGTGTTCTGATGGCCCATTTTTATCCACATGCAGGAGCAACAGCAGCAGACTCACCAAAGGCAGTGTGGAGCAGCAGCTCATCAGGACTGTGTTGGGTTGAGGTTCAACAACACTGCAACCACACAGCTCTGCTCAGCAGATTCCTGTCCTGGGATCCATCAGAAACTGCTGGAAGTTCTTTCCAGAGGCTTCCAGGCACAGCCACACATAGCAAGGAAGTTTTCCCTCCTTACAGCTCCTGCTCTCAGCCTGAGCCAAACAAGCCACAGAGCAAGCCCAGGGACATGAGCACACCTGCAGGCAGATTTCACAGGAATTCCAGCTAGGAAGGTTGGGATTCAGCTGCCTCTGAAAGGGGAGGCACAGAGCAGGAGTCTTCAGCAAGAGTGGCCTTTTGGAATATGAAACTCTCCAACTCTAGCTTTGTTAAACCCCAAGATTTGCCTTCTGTCTTGCACCCTACACCTCATGCCCTGACAGTGAGGCTTGTTCAGTGTCCCCCAGGCATCCCCCAAGGGGGTAAGATGCAGGGAGCCTGGCACTGCCCAGCCACACCACACTGCTCAGCATTTTTCCGAACAGAAACGGGGGAGAAATGCCCCCAATCCATTACAAAACACTCCTGCTCGTTCCAGGCCAGGCTTCCAATACACAGCAGGTGCTGAATACCACCACCCACATGCCTCTAATTTCAGGTGACCTGCTTCATAGCTAGAAAAATGCCAAGGCAAATCAGCAAGATGTTTCTGCAGCCTGCCTGTTACATAAGGCACCCACCCAGTCCCCTCCCGCACGCAGCGGCTTTGTGCCCGGCGGGAGCCTCCACTCCTCACAAGCCACTCGAAATCACAAGTGCACATGCTGAAAGCAGCCAGGTAGAGAGAGAGAGGACCCAGCTCTCAGGGAGGGAACAGCAGCAGCAAAGAGGAGCAGAGGAGAGACACACTTACATAATACTTGTCATCGTTCTCATTGTAGGCCAGTTTCACAACGCCATAGGAGCCCTACGAATAAACAGCAATTGCAGAGTCAGTTCAGCAGCTTCACCTCAGCTTTTTTTGGGAAAAAAAAACAACTCTCAAGGCCCCAGACCATGCTGACCCCTGAGCAGTCTGCAAGTGATGTGACCCTACAGCAAGGTTGTGTGTCGGCAGCTCTCCTGGAGCCACAGGGCACTATTATTGATTATTGATCAACACTGGAGGACTACTGATATCTGGAGGAGCTGAGCACCAGCCCATCACCTTCTGCCCTGAGCCAAAACCCCCATGTCTGTCTGAACTCAGACAAGGGTGGGGAGCAGAGAGAAAAACTTCCCAGCAGATTTTTTTTGGTGCAAAGTTGAAAATTCTGCATGAACATCTTTCCTTTTCCACCAACCACATGCTGCCAAGGCAGATGCAGATCTGGATGCTGCTGTATCCACAGCTCCAGGAACAGCCTGAAGCAAACCTCCATCCAAACGGCTGTTTTTTCAAAGTTCCAAGTAAACACTCATTTTATACAAGTGAGACTTGACCAGGTATTATCCCTAACAGATGCCTGTTCAATAAATAAATGGGGTGAACACCAGATCCTTCAAAATATTTCTCTTGACTTCACTGAGAGCTGAAACAAGGTTCTGGTCTCAGAGGAAACTAAGAAGCCATCTGGCTGACCCAGAAGCACAGCAGACCCTCTACCAACCTCACAGTGCCCACCAAGATGGTGACCCTGTGACCTACAGGGAAGGAGGCAGGGAGAAATCCACCTGAGAGAAGGTTTCACACTCTCCTTAAATTATCCAAACATCATAAGTGGGTCTCGAGCTGTGTGTGAGTTTGGGATGGCATCTGCTGTGCCAGCAGTGGTACCTCCAGCCTTACTCCCTGCCTGCCAGCAGCCAAATGCACAGCCCACAGCACAGGTGGTGGGGGTGCCATCCCACAGTCTGGGGCCTCTTGTTTTGGAGGCTTTTGAGCTAATTAAACTTGTGGTGAAGATCTCTGCAGCTCAGGGTGCAGCCTCCTCTGGCTGCAATATTCCAGCTGCAGAGGAAGATGCAGCTCCCAGACAGCACCACTGCTTGTGGACCCATTGCAATGGTGGCACATGGCCAAATGTGCAGGTGTCTGAGCTGCTCACCAGCCCAGACCTCGAAATATCTTTAGAGGAATCTCTTTGGAATCACTCTGCAGCTTTTAAACATGCACTAGAATTAAACAAGCATTTCATGTGACGTAAAAACTTTAACTGGTCATGATGGGGACCAAACATCTGCCCTGATCATCTTTTTGGTTTTTTTTTTTCCTTGTTGTGTTGTATTAATGTATCAAAGGCTCTCAGTGTTACATTTGGCAAGAAAACACCCTGAAAGGGAGCCAGCTTAACCACCTTCTGAGGGAGGAAAAATAAATTTAGATTTCAAAGGAAGTAGCTCCACTGTGACCTTGAACAAAACTTGCTCAATCTAATAAGGAAAAAAACCCAACCAACCAACCAACCAACAAAAACAAAAAAAAAAAAAAAAAAAAAAAAAAAAAAAAAAAAAAAAAAAAAAAAAAAAAAACCACACGAAAACAATCAAAAAACCCCCCAAACCAAACACAACTTGCAGAGTCTTGACCAGTGAGGTCCCTTGGGCTGGCACAGCCTTTCCACCCCTACTCACACGTGTGACACAGGCTGGTGTTACCCACATGAGCCCCAGTACATACCTTGCCTATTTCACTCTGCAGCTTGTACTGGTTTAATTGCACACAGTCCTGCAGATCAAAAAGAGAACATAATTAGAGTATTGGTAAAGGAAATGACTGAGTTTGAATCAGGTTCAAGTAGTGGCAGAGTGCTGAATAATTAAAGACTTAATCTTACTTAAACTGGTGGATGTTACACTATAAGCACTGCTTTTTGTTGTTGGTCTTTTTATGACCCAAGACATAAAAATTATGGGCTGAATTCTGATTCTGATTGTGCTTTAAACCCCCCCCCAACTCCCCAACATTGCCCTAGGTTCAGCCCAGGGGGCCTGACAGCAGCCCTTGGCCTGTTTACATTACCCCTCTCTACTGGATTGTGCTCGGTACCAGGCAGGAAAACCCCTGTCCCTGCTTCCCTGGGCTTTCACAGCCTGGCAGCTCCCAGCATCCACCCCATAGTCACAGCATGAACCTGTGCTCTTCCCTGGCAAAGACAGGGCCACTCTGGCTGTTCATGGTGGCTGTGGCTGCACCCAGAGGAACCCTCACCTGCATCATGGGCTGCTCTTCCAGGACAGCACACAGAGCCAAGCTCCTCTGCTGTGCCACACGAACAATGGATTCCCTTCAGCTGATATGGTATTTGCTAAAATAGATCACCCCAGAGCAGGTCTGATCTCTTCTGGCAGGGAATCCAGCCCTGAAACCCCACAGGATGGGGATGTGTTGAGGAGCAGGAGCAGCAAAGGGGGAAGGAAAACAAGGTGGAGCAGAAGATCCATGCAGCCACCTGATGTTAAACTCACACTTTCCTTTAGAACTGTACAGTCTAAAGGAAAACACTTGCACTGTGAGGGGGTTGTCCATGGGGCACAGCATAGCACAGACCTTGCTGCAGAGCCAAGCTCCAGGCAAAGGGGTGGAGAGCTCTTGCTGGGATCTCTGCAGTGCTGGCACCAGGCAGAGTGGGCTGCAGTGGAGTTTGGTCCTCACTTGAACACAGCACTGAACTGCATTGCAGGGCAGGGAGGAGCCCCCACCTCGGTGGGGTGAGGAAAAGGAGGAGTTTCCAACCCCTGGACATGGTGTGGGCTGAGCCTTAGATGGGATGCACTTCCCAAACCAGCATTTTTGAACATTTCTCCCCAAGACTGCCAAGCACCAAAGCAGCCTGGAAATTCACAGCCAGCCTCTGCACTTCTTTGGGAACCAAGCTGATATAAAACATGCAGACACGTAGATCAGCCTTCCCATAAATCTCAAAATAGCCCTGCCATCTACAGAAGCAGCACCACAACATAAAAGCAGTGCCAGATGTCTTGAGTCCAGTTGTAAGAACAGAGGTGTAAGAGTCCCTGCCCCAGGCAGCATTCCCACCAACAGCAGCATTCCTCTGCCTCTCAGGACCCAGCACAGGTGTGGGAGATAATAATTTTGACTCTTCTCCATCACCAACCAGAAAACATTCCTAACGCTCCTAACTCAAGAGATCATCACAATAAAAAGTAAAGAAATGGGAGACTGGTGACTTTTAAAGCCTACAAGCCGTGGCTTGTCAGGAATACAAGGAATGGTTTAAATCTTGATCTTGTTGCCAGGGAAGGAAGTTTTTTCCACCTCCCTGACAGGGAAGAGCAGCCGGCTGTGAGTAATGGGGTCATAGAAGTGTAATAACTCTGCTGCTAGCAAAGCACATATCTTTCCAAAGGTAAAAACCAATCCATCAGAACTAGGAGCACCAAGAGAGGAGAAAGCATGACCCAGCAAAAGTCAGAATGTAAGGCATGAGGGGCCTCCCCAAAGGAGGGGGCACAGCATGCAGGAACCCAGGGTGGGGACATGAGGAGGACAAATGCCAGCAGATTCACTTCCCAGTCTGAGGCTGTGCTTTGCATCGTGATGATTTTCACAAATTCAGCAGGAACACTTTTCTCATGATGTCTCCTGTCCTGGTTTCTCTGTGCTCAACTTTGCACCCCTTGCCTGGTCCTGAGAAAACCGCAGTGCTGCAGAGGGTAAAACACCTACTGGAGCAGCTGGGACAGGCAGGAAAAGCAACCATTCCTCCAGGAAAGCCTCCAACCACCTCACATCCCCTCCTCTGCAAGCCAGCAAGCTTGAAATGACCAGGTCTTGCTATGAAGCCTCGTCCCTGAGCATGGATCACAGGAGTAGGTACAGCCTTGCACACACAGCCATCATCACCTCTTTGCTCTGCACTCAGCATCTTGTTTCAAGCCAAGCTGGCATCTCTAAAGCACCAAGTGCTGCTTCTTCTTGCTCACAGACTGCCAAGGAAGCCATAGTGGCATCTTTTCCCTCCCTCCAGAAGAAGCAGCAGGAGGGACTGTGCCTTATCCCTGTGGCTGAGCCAACAATTCCTTTGACTCTGACCTTCCCACCATCCCTGTTACCTCTGGCCAGAAATTACCATTACCACCAGACTCATCACCTGAAGCATCTCCCTGGTGTTTCTCTGCTGCTAGATGGAGCTTGTGACATCAGAACCCCCATCTTTAGGGATAGTTTTTTGAAAGGGGTGGATAAACACTGGGAGGGAACACCCAGAAAGGGTCCAAGGGAAAGGCAATGATAAAATTTGCAGCACAGCCTCCCAGAGTTTACACTCACCATCAACATATCCTACCTGGCCCACCCTCCCATTGCTCTCCACTCAGTGAAGAGGTACCAGCACTTCAGGTTCTGCTCTGTTTCCAGCACTTGAGCTGAACATAGGAAAAATCAAAGCAGATTATAGGTGGTTTCTATGGTTTTTTCCCCCTTGCTGAAAAGACCATAATTCACTGCTAAAGTGACTCCTGCCACGTGTTGCTGCAGACTGGAAGGGCTGTTATGCTGTTATTTCGTTCTCCTGCAGGAAGTGGGATAATTATCCTATTCCTTTATCAGAGAAAAACACCTATCTCTGGGCCAAGTGTTTCTTTAAGATAACATTGTACAATTCTCTTGATTTCATCACCCCAATGTATTTGCAGCTGCTGATAAATACAAACAGAGCAAGAACCTTAATGAGGTCCTTTAATGAAAAGCTGTCACCAAATTAGACTGAGCCAGTCCAAGTGTGCAATAATTGTTTCACCTTAAAAAACAAGATGCCCTCTGTGTTAACAAGTCCAAGGTATTAGTCAAGAGAGGAAGGGGGAGGAATCAATGCCACAGGAAACAAATTTGGTCAAAAATCATAAAGCACAGTGCAGTCCAGGCCCAGGTCCAGAAATCCACTGTGGCCACCACGGGGTGACAGAAACCCTGAGAAACTGAGAATTGAGCCTTTGCTGTCCCAGGGGAGATGAATGGCTGGGAAGGGAGAACCAGAGCTGATCTCCAAAATCAGACATTTCTGCAGACTGCCTACATACATACAATGAAGAACAGATATATAATGGAGAATTTTGTCCCCTAAAGAAAGCCAAATGCCCCAATCTGAAAAGAATTTTCAGCGATTCGGAGATACATCTTAACGAGAGGCATGGAAGAAAAATGAGGAAACACTGGTTTAAACTTATCCTGCCTAGAAGGGGAAGTGAAGGCAGTTCTGAAAACAGGCAAAATGAAAATAAAAGCTAGAAAATGGGTATTAAAGGAATTCAAATTCGAAAGCTCTTCAGGGACATAGAAGGCTAGACAGGAAGCCCAGACCTCGTGGTGGTAAGAAAATAAACAGATTTTGAAACAACATCCAAAAAGAACTGCAAAAAGAAAGCCGAGCCCTGCTGCACTGCACTGGCCATGGCTGGGCAGAGAGCACAGCCCTGGGGATCACCCACCTGAGACCCCAGAGCTGATGCTGGAGCCTGGGACTCGTGGGACCAAGGCAGACCCTTCCCAGCCCCTCTCCCAGCTTTGGGCTTTCTCCTTCTCTCAAACCATAGCCTTAGACAAGTTGGAAATGCAACTTTAAATAATGGTTAATTAATCCAAGGAAAAGAAATGAGCAATGTGGGGGAGTCTTCTTTGAAGAAATGTTTCCCAAGTGTCTTTAATCTTTTCAAGAGCTCTAGTTTGAACACCACAGTAAGGCCTGTAGAAGAAATTCATCTGGGGGACTTGTGGGGCTGGAAGGGGAAGCTCTCAGCCTACACTGAGTAGGAGCTCAGTTCCTGCCTCTGCCCTGGTCCCACCTGAGTTTACCTTTGTGCACAGCAAGGAAATCACTTTCTGAAGAAAACCAGGAAGCTCCCAGGCCCTGGAGGAGTGTGAGACCTGGATCAGCCAAGCATCAAGGCACTGCCTCTCAGCTCCTGACACCAGTTGCTTCAAACCCCTTGGCCAAACAACCAGGGGGCTATGGTAAAGATGGAGAAAGCCAAGGAAAGAAAGGACAAAGAAGTGATTTATTTTCCATGCCTCTGGAGTAAGCCATGGACAGCCAGCAGAGGAAAATTCCCTCTGTCAGCTCATTCTCCTCCCTGCATCTGCAGGCCAGGATCATCTCCAAGGAGGGAGAAGGCACAGGCCTGACTCATCCTCTCCACTCCTGCTGAAGCACACATAGCTACAGCTGATTACCATGACTGCAGGGACACCTGGAACAGTCTCCTACAGCTGATTACCATGACTGCAAGGACGCCTGGAACAGTCTCCTACTGATCCCAGAGGGTGAAGAGACAATGTGGACACCAGGACAGGGGGAACTGGGATTCAGGGAGAGGAAGGGAACATGTGAAAGGGAAAGAAAATTCAACTGGAAGAGACTGGAGAAGAGACTGTATAAAGCAATTAACTGTGCTGGCAGCTCTGGGGAGAAAGCCTGAAAAAAAGACATCTTTTATTCTTCCCCTAGCCACTCTGCAAGTAAGATTTTCTTGGCTAGCAAAAAGGTTGCTTTAAAACAGCAGAATTAAAAAAAAAACAACAACCAAACCCTAACTAAACCCATCAGCACTGCACTTGTAAATGCCTCATTCCAACACACAGCATCTCTCCCCCTTCACAGATCCAAGACCTGCTGTTCTAGATGGGACAAACTCCATCAGTCACACAGGGACAAGATGCCCCTGTAAAAACATCTTCAGAGTCTTTTTCTGGTACACACAAACACCAGGGCATCATCTGGGCAGCAAAGCAGAAGCTGCTTTTAGCAGCCTCTGGAAAATCCTCTCCTCCTGCCTTGCTGCCAGCACTGAGCAGGAGCTGGGAATGCCACATCAGCAGAGGCAAAGTGGGTCTAAACTCTGGGGCCTGTGCTTCAGCTCTGCAGCTTTATGTACCCTTAATAGCTTCAGCTTAATCACTTCTGTGCCACAGCTAAAGGCAAAGCCATTCCCTTGACAGAGCAAAGCACTGATAGGCAGAGCAAGGCAGCAGAAATCCCATCAGGCACTCCAGCCAGGGAAGGCAGCACTGAGAGAACCTTCCAGGCCATAGGCCATGAATAATCTAAGAAAGGAGAGGAACAAGCAGAGAACTTTTAAAATTACAGATCTATTTTTGATAGAGAAATGACAGATCAGGTTAATTAAGAGCACAGTAACTCTGTTGGGAGAGCAGAACATGTTACTTCTCTTGCAGAGTAAAAACTGCAGACCCAGACTTGTCAGCAGTGGCTGCGAGACATCAGCAGCTGCCAACTCTTTGTACAAGGGCAATTGGCTAATTGCTGTCTCTGGGAATAGTCTTTGTGCAAGACAACAAGCCCCAGCCCTGCTGCAGCCCTGCCAGCCCAGGAGGTACCACCTGTCTAAATATCAAATCCAAAAGCTGTGCTCAGAAGGCAGGTGTCTGTGGGAGTGGTCCCAGTGACAGGACAGCCCCAATTCACTGCCTGCTGCTGTCACTTGATAAATCCTCCCTCAGCCTCACAGGCTCAGCTTCAGCTCTTGGTCCTCTTCATCCCTGAACAGAACTTTTCCTCTCAGCCTGTGAATAAATACGAAACCTGCATAAAAAAGCTCAGCAGTATCTCTCTAAGAGAACACAATGTTCTTCCATAATTCATCAGTAAAAGCAGGGCATTCAGCTCTGCTGTATCGCCATACTCTGTCTCCACACAGCACATCTCTCCATCACTTCTCCAGATCAGTCCAGGATACAGCATCAATGACAGCCAGGCACTGAGCTGCCATCCTGCTGGAGAGGGAAGCAGACTCAGTCTGAGATGGCTATTGATAAAAATGAAATTTGAAATGTTTATCTTGTAATGTAGCAGTGAGAAGCCACCTCCGTGGCACCCCCCAGACCACCTTAAAAACGAACCTCGAGAGCTCCATTCAAAGAAGCCCGGCACCGCAAGCTCCCCCCTCCACCCCGACGCCAGAGCAGCTGGTGCTGCCACCACCAAAGCCGGAGAAGAGAAAGCCAGCCGCTCCCCCATGCTCACCGCGGGGCAGCTAGACGCCGCTGCGGGGCTAGCTCCCAGTGTCCGCACCGAGCCGCCCGCCCCGGCCCGGACCCCCCCGCCGCTGCCGCCGCAACAAAGCGGCGCGTCCCGGCCCGAGCCCCGGCGCAGAAAGCCCTAAAGCCCGCAAAATCACCACGTGGCGTGGCCGCCAGGCGGTTAGCCGCCGCTGCTGGATGGCGCGTCCACAAGCTCCCGAGCCGCTCGCCCCGGCCGACCCCACATGCAAATCAGAAACCCCAGGTGCAACTTGGGACTCTTTTAACACCAAAAACCCCTTATAAAAATGAAACTAAGTAAAATTAAAACACACATGAACCAATACTAAGCCGTGTAAACCCTAGAGTATCAGAAGAACTGATTTTTCCAGTTTCTGTGACTCGCTGTGACTTGAGAGTGCCAAGCCAGAGGTGAGACCCCGAGGAAAACAAAGGAATTTCAGAACTCTGGGAACACTCCCAGCGAGGGAAGAGTTCTCCAGCCCTGCTCAACTCCCTGCAGCAGAGCTGACCAGAACCCTCCTCCTCCACGGCGCAGCGGGCAGCCAAAAACCCCTCGAGCAACCATTGTAAGAGCTGATTAATAAAGGCATTTTAAGGAGATTAATATTATCTCCGCCCATTTTATTTATAACAGCTATCAGCACAACAGGAAATTGTGACATGCAGCTGTGCCATCCATCCCTGCTCCTGACAGACACTGCCTACTCATGCCTACTGATAAAGCCTGAATGCTCCTGAACTTCATCTCCAGCTTTGCACAGACTGTAACTGACCCAGGCAGTGGCCACAAGCTGGAGCAATGGATGTTCTGCTTCTGGAAGGCACTGACTGATGATGCCAGAAACCCAAAGCAAGGGGAAAGAATCAATGCCAGAATGGCCTTAAGCAGGTGAGAGGCACTGACTGGAATATAAATGTGCAGCTTGCCTAGGACAAGGTGTGCAACAAAGGCATTTGACCTGTGCATTTGCAGGCAGGTCAGGGCAACGCTGGGCCTGGTGAGCTGGATCTTGTCAGTGACCCACCAGAGTCTGCATAGCACAGTGACCAACAGACACCCAGCAGCAGCTGCTGCCAAGTGCACCATGATTGTATTTCTCATTTAAGGGGTGATTTTATCCCCAATAGGACCAAAAGCCTCAACATGGAGACCCTGGTAACTTTCGGAATCCTTGACAGAGAACAAAAGACCTGCTCTGCATTTCTTTCAGAGTTCCCTGCTGTTTCTCTCAGCTGCTCAGCTTAGATCAGGACTGGCAGTGCCTCTCACAGCCACCAACACAACAACCCTTTAATAGCCCCTTGGCAGAAGCAGTGGTGACACTGGACACTGGAGCTGGGCTGTGTGCCGCCTGCACACTCATCTTGCTGTCACACACTGCTCACGATTCAGTGCCCAGCCTCAAATTTTACCCTGTGCTCAAGAATGCATTTTCCTAATCCTTCTGTTCTTTATAAGATATAGATGCTATCCCTGTAAATTGGGAAGGAGCAGCACAGCCCCTGAGAGAACCTCTGTGAGGGCAAGCAACCACCTCAGAATGTTCCCAGCTATCCCAGGCTCCCTTCCCACTCTTACCACAGCCACTACCCATTAATATGAATGATGGTTTCCAATGAGCACAGCTCTGCTGCACCACAGCAGAGCTCTCTCAGTGATATCAAAGTGACCATGAAAAAGGCAGCACTGTGTAAAGAGCTGCTGCAGGAGCAGGGACACAAGGGCTCCACATCTGCATTTCAAACCAAGCACTTCTCACCCCCAGGCAGTAACCTCTGCTCCCCAGGATGTAGATGCAGTGGAAGAGGATGGAGTACTTTGAATTTGCTTGCAGATGGGAATGTGCCAGTCACACTTGACTGCAGTTATGTTGAAAGATTTCAGAAAAGCCTCCCTCCTGGCACAGTCACAGCACTGCAGGATGGGAGAGCTGGCACTCAAGTCACGTCCTGCTTCCAAGAACTGGCTCCTTTCCTCCCCTGCCTCCCTTATTAAAGCATATGGCTGCTGTCAAAGGAGCTGCAGTCTCTGCAGTGCACCTTCTGCAATTATCCTCTATCAGCTGGGGATGCACCACCCATCCCACAGCTGATGTGACTTGCACAACTCCCCAGAGGACAAGGGCTGATTTGATGTGCACCACCATCCTCTCAGGTGTGCAGGGGGAAAACAAGCACTTCTCAAAAGGGAAACACCAAGATGTTAAGCTCCAGGTGCCTTGGACCCACACTGGCAGAAGTCTAAACTGCAGTGATTTGGATCCCTGCAGGCATCAAGGTCATGACACTGGGCATGGTGGTCTGAGCAGCCCCTCTGCTCCCCACCCTCTCCACAACAGCACATCCAGCGCTGGGAATTGCAACCATCATCCACTTCCATCAAGACACTCAACCAGTGACAGCATGTCATGGCTCCTCCAGGGCAGGTCTGGAACCAGGAAAGCACTGCAGAACATCCATAGCCACCCAAACACCCCTCTGAAGGAGAGTAAGGTCATGGCCTTCCATAACCACTGCTGTTACAAATGCTTTAAAGAGAAAAGAAAACCCTGACAGGAGCCAGGCATTTAAGCTCTTTATAAAATTAAATTGTGCCTTCAATTATGGCAAAACACAATAGCAGATACATAATCTCCAGAAGTTTAAATCCATAAAATACCATCAGCAAAGCTGCTGTGACTGGTAAATTTCCAAAGGGCACCTACAGCAGGGACATGAGAGCAAAGTCATTTGGCCACAGCCTTTTCTCTGAACAACCTGAAAGACTTGCCACATGCTACCATGACACAGGGGTCATGGTGCCTTAACAAGACTACCCCAGGCAGGTGAGGGCTAAAGGACCCAAATGTCAGGGCCAGGGCTACACCTAGAAAAACACTCCAATTCCAAGCTCATATGATCCCTGGCTCCAGGGATTTTTCACTACCCCCTTAGAAACAGCAGTGTTTTCAGATCTACTACTCCAGAAGACTGAAGGCTCCCATTACCACCTGAGAAAGACTTACCTTACCTCACAACACCTCAGCTGTGGGGGAGAACATGCCTACCTCAGAGTCTGATATGGAGACCCGATTGGACTCTATTGTTGGTCTCCTGACTATACGTGGTGATGGCCCTGTGGCATAAGGACCACAACCTGGAGTGTTGCTAGAAGCCAAATAACCTCCTGATGATCTTTCCTGAAGGGACAGCTTCCTACTTGATAGACCAGGTCTAGTTAGAGGTTTCTTGGGAACATGCCTCAAGTGAGCATCTTCTGACTGTTGGGAAGGCAGAAATTCATTGATTCTCATGTCGCTACTGACTCCATTTCTTTGGATGTCCTTTATGTTATCAGAAAAGACTGTGTCATTTTCTTCATGGTTGTCTTCACCATTTTGGTCACGTTTGTCTGGGACAACAGATATATCTATGGCTGCCACCCTCTCCACCAGTTCAGTCTGTGTGTCCATGGCTCCATCCACAACATTTGCTGCAGAGTCCCCCATGGCTGTGTCCAGCTCGTTTGGTCTCAGATGGTCACACAGAGAGCAGTGATGTTAGTGCTCAAAGGCTCCATGAAATACCTGAGAGGAATCACAAACAGAGGTACACTGAATAATCATCTTCATTCAAATATAACCAAACAGTCATCCCTGGCTTTTTCCAGCATGCAAGAAAGTCTGAAGGCAAAACACTGGCAAGCTGTAAACAGGGTACAAACACTCAGACTGAAAGGCATAGAGCTAGACAGGGAAGAGATAAAAATGAGATTTTATCTGATGTTTAACAAGTGACACAGCCAAAGAGAACTTCTCTTGTAGCCAGACCTACAGACAACCAGAGCTTACAATACTGGCAGAAGCATCCCAACAGCTGAGGGCCAAGGGTCGAACTTTCGACCTCCTGAATTCTTATTTATAGGATACAAGAGCTTCTGGCCTGTACTCAAACCCAACAGGCATAACAACAACAACTTCAAAGCCATTTAGGGATCCCCAGCAGTCTCTCTGCTGCCCTGTAGGGTTTCAGAGAGTGTCACAGAATGGCCAAGCCTGGTGACTTTCCACACTGCCATTTGCAACATGGTCAGCAAAAGCAGAATTTAAAAGCAAATCTGGTTCCAGGGTCACCCCTGGCCCCACACAGTTGCAGTCTTGTGCAAACACATGTTAATCTTGCTGCCCACCGTGTATAAAAGCTAAAGTGAGTGGCAAATCAACAGTGCTTAATGATTAAAGCATGGTGGGAATCAGCTTTTCCTCGGGAAAGGACCTACAGAACACAAAAGTGCAATACAAAGCTAAAACTGCTGCATAAAATTGCTGTTTCCTGGATGCTAATTTCAGTCTCAATTTAAAACAGATTTCAGTCTTCCCAGCACAGTGCAGAGCAGGAAATGATCCTCTGCAGCACATGGCTGTCAACACTTAATCATCTCTGAAGATGCAGCACTGCATCATTCCATCCCTCTGCCCAGCTTCTGGGGATAGTGGGGGAGAACTTGACTTTACTCACAGCATCCTGGCCTGCACCCAGTGAATTCCAGAGTAGGCTTAACCCTGAAATATTGCAACCTGTGGTTCTCTGTATTCAAAGCAGGTTGTGCATAAAACCCCTGCAACCCAGGTGACATTTCCATCTACATTTCATTTACATGAGGGCAGGGTGGAGATCAGTGAGTCCAAAGAGCCCCATCCAGCGTCAGCCTGGGAACACACACGGCCCTTGCCAAGGAGCACAGGCTGAGCTGGGCTCAAACCTGCCCAGCAATGCTCAGTTCAACACACTGCAGTGAGCTCTGCTGCACAGGGATGACCTCCTGAATCCATCATGGCAGCCAAACTCAAGCAACCTTTTATATCAATGAGAAAACCAGATTAAGATCTCGGCTGGAGGCTTCACCCTCAGTCATGTGCCAATCAGGGACACATGCTGGGCACTTGGTGTCACAGAAAGGGAATACCCAGGTCTAAGATATTCCTCTCCACTGTTCACCTCCTTTCCCCCACCCTGTCTTTTCTGCAGGCTTGCTTGAAACAAATTGACAGAAGTGTCACTCATTCAAAACATTAATGAAATGGTGAGATCAGCTTTAAAAGCTTCTATTAAAACTATATTTAAACATGTCAATCCCAAAGCACAAATCCCCTTTGGAGCCAGGGTGCAGGCACTGGGAGTGGCTCTCAGCAGTGAGAGAAGGGGTGTGGGGTTCAGTCCAGAACACACTGCACATGGTGGGGCAAAGCAGCACGAGCCTCCCCTCTGCCAGAGCTCCAAACCCCCAAACCCAGGCTGCAAAACAGCAAGTCAGCAGTGACCCTTCAAAAATGATTTGTGGGGAGCCCACTGAGGATTTGCTGTCTGCAAAATGCTTTTGTGAAGTCTGGAAAGCTTCTGAGCTAAACAAGGAGCATCAGGTCAGGGCAACTGCAAGCCTGCAGTCACCCCCCTTCCTCTGCAGAGGCTTTCCCTGCACTGCAGAGCCTGGGGAGCAGCACAGTTCCCAGTGACACACGTTGCATGCTTGGCTCTAGGTGAAGGTCATCTCCTCAGTCCCAGGGAAGCACAATCAGCCTCCAGCCCTGCCTGTGGATCTGGGCTTCCCAGGGCTGCCAGGAAAGCACCAGCACATCCCTGCTGTCAGCAGCCTCTGCCAGGGCTGGGCTGCAGCTCTCCTGGCAGGCTGGTACATCATGGAAATCGTTCTAAAGGAAGGCAAGGAGGGAGCAAAAATGCTTCCAACCATTTAACCCAGCTTGCCCAAGGGATAGGAGGAAACCTCCAAGGTCACCCTGAGCTAAAATCTGTTTCTTCTGCCTATAGAGAAACAAACCCGAGGCCTTTCCTTGATGCAGCTTTAGCCCCTAGACAGTCACAGCTCACCTCACTCCTAGGCAGCACCAAGAGGAAAATGAATCTCCTGCTGAAGCCTGCAGCTCTCAAACCTTCTTCCCTCCTCCTGCCACGAGGTTTTCCCCATATGTGGGAGCAAGGGGAATTAAGAATGTGCCTGTGTTGCTGTGTGGCTGGGTGTGAAAGCCCACAAACCACCCACTTGGGCTGAACATTTGTGAGTCTCGTGCTGCTCAGCCAGCAGGAAAAAAATAGGCCAGGAGCAGTGGGAAGAGCAGCCCAGCAGTGATGCTCATGTCAGTCACCTGAGCAGCTCCTCACCACCCAGACCAGGCACCCAGGGTGTCTCCTCCTCAAAAGCTGAAGCAAGCTTGCTCACTTCTAACCCACAGCACAGGCTGCAAAACAAATCTTCAGCTAACTGACAACTGGACTAGATAAACTGAAGATAAATTCCATAAATCAGTCCATCTGATCAAAACAAACAGACCCATACATTATTGAAACAAATAATACAGTGCTGCTAAAAGCAGGCTAAAAAATCCAGCAACACTTTAAAGAAAATAATTGCTCATCTGTAGAGCTGGGCTTTGTTTCAAGTTCTGCTCTTTTGAAGGATTCCTTTTCGCTGATAAATCCTCCAAAACTGTATTGGAAAGCAAAGATTTCTGAATAAGCAAATCAGTTACATGCAGCTCAGTCTCATTGTGCATAAACTCAGTACAAAAGGCAACTATTAATTTCTGCAAGGCTAAATCAGTGGTGGATTTGCAGTTTTTCAGGCTGTGACAGCACAACCATACCTTGCTGCGATGGGAAATCCCAGCAAAACAGAAATTCTACCACCACCACCTCCCAGCTCCTGCGCAGCTTTGCTGTCCCTGCTGATCCCCCAGAACACTGAAACACCTGCTCTGGAGCCGAGCATAATGCTGCAGACAGGAACCAAAGCTGCAAACAAGCTTATATGAGCAAAATTAATTTACTTACAGATATCTTATTTACCATTTTTCCCTGTAGCTATTCCTCCGCTGCAGGCAGGCTGCCACTTCAACCATGATTTTCACAATATATTTATTAAATGCCTGCACATGTTTCCCAGACTGGCACTGAGCAGAGAATGGTACAAAAAACCCTTTTGAAAGGAATATGATCCTGAAGAAAATCTCTCTGTATTTTATGTGGGAGTGAGAGATGAGCAGATGCAATTCGTTTTGCTGCTCAATAAAGTATTCCAAAGCATTGTCTGAAAAATAAAAAGCTGTAAATCTAGTTTACTGTCTGGTCCATCCTCTTGGCTAACTAAAAATGTTCCTATCAGAAAGGATGGGGAGACTAAAAGGCCCTGAGCCACAGCAAACCCAGCCTAATTTCCCAAACTGCTACAGGCTGTAGAAAAGTGACTTTATGCTTTGTTGCAGTTCCAGGTTAAGAGGAATGATGCTGCTTCTCCTTTGTGTCTCTGAGAACACACCTGCCCCGTGCTGATACCCCAGGGGCCATTGCAGTAAAAGAATCCCAGTGAACAGTACGTGTAATGAGCATTTGCACAGAAAGGGTTCAGGCAATCCTGCTGCTGCTCAGTCAGAGGCTTCAAATGCTCATGGCTGGAATACCCCACAGGGAGCATCAGGGAGATGAGACCCTCCCTGCATGCACATCCTTCAGGTACCTCCTGAGCACCCAAGACTCACAGGACCTGTCACAGAGAGAGGTCTCAATGATCACAGCAGTTTTACTCAGTGCTTTCCTATACACCAGCAAGGTCAGGAATCAGGCCAGGTTTTCTAGTCAGTGCAATGATCTGTGTACCAGGACTGGCTGCCTGCAGAGGGGATGTCATCCCTATCACCAGCATCATCAGCTCAGGTGAGACCCAGCCCACCCAGGAACTCCCTCCTGCCTAGGGCAGAGCTGGCAGCACACCCAGCCCTGTCCTGTGTGTGTTTGTTCACACATTGCCCCCAGCAGCACGGCCACGATGAAGAATCTGCTCCAACTGCTGCCAGCAGCAACAGAAACTCCCTTTAAGGAGAGAAGCACCATGTCCTGGGCTGGGCTGCCAAGTCCTGGACAGCTCTTCGACTGACATTTTAGAAAGGGCAGGTCAGCAAGTCCCTTCCAGAGCCAAAGCTGTCTCTTCACACCAAGCAATACAGACTAGGAGTATTTCCACCTTGGAGTGTCTCCTGTGCTCTCAGTTCTGCAAGACTTCCCCAAGCACTGCTACCCTGATAGGAGGGAGACAATTCCACACCCCCCACCCTGACCCCATCAATTTTTTACACATGTGGGAGGAACTTGCCCAAAGCCCAGCCAGCTCCCTCCAATACCTTTGGTCTGGAGAAGTCTGAGGGGAACTTGGGTCCCACAGCCACACACTGGAGCAAGATCTGAGCTGACCACAAACCCCACAAGCAGTTTGCAATACATGGAACTTCAGATATAATGCACCAGCCATTGATGGGTCTCACTGCTGTGGTGGGAAAGCAGCTAGAGGGTTCATTTCTCCTGCAGTAATTAAATTCAGAGCATCCTGGCCCACATTTCAGCTCTGCCCACCCCTAGCACACCAAGCAGGGCATCTGAGGGTGAGATTGCCTCCTGCCCATCTCACACTGCTGCTGCCAGGAATCAGGCCTTGGAGAAGCAAATGAGCTTCTTGGCATCTGTGAAAACCAGTTTCAGACATTGCTGGCCAAAATGCAGCCCAAACCAAGAGGCAAAAGACAATAAGGAGTTGCAGCTCTGTGAAACTGAAAAGAAGCAAATCCCTGCAGACTTTGCAGAGATAATCAAGGCAGGTGTACACCAGACTGCTCATCTGGACTGGGTTCTCCCTGGCAAGGGCAGTAATCACTTTGGGTACTAATTTCTGACTAGAAGCAGAAGACATTAACACAACCTGAATGACAAATAAGAACACACTGTTGGTGCTTTTTGCACACACTCCATGTTTGCTTTGTCCTGGTGCTCACAAGGCTCTTGTTTCAGGGCACAGACAAGCACATCTTGCTGAGAAATCGCTCAATCCTGCTCTAATCATCCAGCCCCTCTTCTCTCCACAGCTCTTGGCAGTGAGCCTCGCTGTTGTGCCACAGCTGAAAATCAGATCTAAAGCAAGGTGCTTTGATGACCTATGTGAAGCTCCTTGCACAGCTTTCACAGGAACCAGGGAATGAGAAAGAACAGCAGCTTTTGCAATTCAAGCACTGTGTGAGAAATCTGAAAGGCAGGTTCAGACCCCTGCTCCTGCCAGACTTCTTAAATTACAACAAACATCTCCAGACCACAGTCTGGAAAATGCAGCATTCTACCTCCTCCCCAGTCCTTTTCAAGGCAGGGTGTCTTCCAAATGGATTTTGGGGCCAGTTCTGCCCCTGAGCTACAGACAACAAGCACCCCAAGGTGCACAACTCTGTGCTTGTCCTGCTCTCCTCTCTTCTCCCATCTGAAGGCAGAATCTGGGGTTTCCATATGATGGACTGATTCTTTCATGGATGTAAAATATAGATGCACATATGAGACACATGCTGAGCTCAGCAGTGATCTCCTGATATCATGTAAAAAACAGAGGCTACACACCATGAAGGCCATGTAACCACTTTAAAGAGGAATTAATACCGTATTTAAAATATGTTTTGAAACTAGCCAGGATGCTGAACCAAGATCTCCAGCCTACCAACCTACAATTAAAGAGATAACAACCACCTTGCACATAGTCCCGAGCCTGGAAAGTTTTACAAAAGATTTCCCAACTGCATTATATTTCATCCCTCCATGTTCTAATTATATGGTCAAATACATTTGCATAATCAGATGCAATTACACTAATTACATATATAAGTAATAATCAACCAAAAATTACTCTGAAGAAAAAAGTTTCTACTTAAGGAAATTTCTGTAACAAGAAAACACTGAGGAATGCCAAGTCTATCTAAATGAGAGCGATATAAACATTAAACACTCCAGATAATGCAGGTGAAACAGAAGTCCTGCCAGAGCATTACCTGAGTGCAGCTCTGTTGGCACATTTTAACCCTGTCTTTGGTGGAGATGACACCAAAGAACTGAAGAGGAGTTGTGCTCCTTTGTGCTCAAGCCCTGGCTATAAATGGGTAAGGCAGGTCTGGCTGCTGTGTTTTATTGTGTTTCATAGCAGAGGTTCAGCAAGACTTGTGGGCATCAGCTCCTGATGCTGGACTATATTCACTCCTGCTTTAATCTTTTAAAGCTGTTTATCAGTGTATGAACATCAGAGATGCTTTTATTTTGCAAATTACAGCTGGGAAACCACGAGGAACAGGCAATGAGAGGCACTCAGACCACAAATCCCAGAGTTTTGCTTTTAATGATGCCAGGTGCTGTGACTCACCATCTCTGCAACAGCCCGAAGTGACCACAGACCAGCACATCCCAGCACCCAACTCCACACAGACTCTGATGACAGCCTGAGCTCAGATTGTAACAAATCCCATTTGTCCTTGTGACAAGGGACACAAAAGCCTTGTGGGGGAAGGACCCTGGCCTGGGAAGTTCCCTGGACCCTGGTCACTGTGCCAGACTAATCCCAGCTCCTGACACCATGGCAGTGAAGGATGGGAGGACAGAGGAGGTTGGTGTGGGCAGAGAGCCCAAGTCCAGCCCTGCTGTGTGACCACCAGCCTCACTGGGTGCTTTGCCTCACTTCCAAGTGACCCTAAAGAAAGCAATGTGAAGGATTTAGGCATGTTTATATGCACACATAGCCTGGACAACATGGGGACCCCTACTCAGGTGTCAGAGGAGGAGAAAACCTCATTTCTAAAGCTGCTCTCAGCAGACATCAACTCACATCTCAGAGCCTGCCCTTCCCAACCCCCTCTTCCAGTCACCATCAAGAGTACAGGAAATACCCCAAATGCAACCTGCTTGCTGCACAGGGAAAACTGATCCCCATAAATCCAATGGAAATGCAGCCTCCCAACCAGCACCTGTAAGAGCACCTGGTGCTACAGCATGAGGTGGGCACAGACAACATCAGCTCACACAGGAGGATCCCATGTAGGGTCAGAGCAGGACCTGTGCCATGGAGGGAGCAGACTCCTGGGGCTGAACATGAGCAGGAGAGAGGAGGAGGAAGAGGAGGAAGAAGTGCCATGGTTTGCTGTCACTTGCTGGGCTGAGAGGCAGCGTGATTCCCAGGAGAGGAGGCAGCCGTGGAAGGGAGCACAGCTTGCTGGAGGTGGATTTAAACAGTCAGTGAGGGGGTGCTTCAAAAAATAACTGAGAATGTCAGATTATATGAAATTTGAAAGGCTTAGATTATTTGCAAAATACTAACAAGCAAGGCAGTAGCCAGGCTCTATTGATTAATGAGCAAAATAACTGTCTCAGAAGCAGGGAGACTTTAATATATAAGGTCTTCATTGCAATAATGGCTTTCCAAACATCTGTACCATGGCAAGGTAAATGGCAGGTTAAAGAAAAAGAAGGTTTTCAGTTGTTCTAAGGGAAAGGGATTGGTCTCAGGTGAGCCATCTTCTGCTGCAATCCATAAGGAACCTCAAAATTGCCACAGAAGATGATACAGATCCATGTACCACTGTTTGTTGTGATAAACAAATTGAAAATTAAGAAATCAAGAGGACCTGAACAGCCTCTCAGAATGCAAGGGCTAAGTCTAATATTCCACAATGGCCAAATCCCCACTGATTTCTTGGGAGCAGAACCAGGCACTCAAATCAAACCTGTCCCTAAGCCAGAGCAGTTACCAGTGACTTTGCTGGACAGCAGGACCAGGGCACCAGCAAGCAGCTTATGGAAAGCACTTCTGTGGCACAGAGAGAAAGAAAAGGGAATAGAAGAGAAACCGAACTGAAAGCAGAATTCACAGCAATGAGCTCATGCACAGATTTGTGTGAACAGCACAAGGCACCTGCCCTCTGGTTTTAGTGTAAGGTCTGGTATTTAACCTGGTAAGGCCAGCCTGCAGCAAAGGCTGTGGAGCAGCAGGGAGCCTGCCAGCCAGGCAAGCCAGCTCTCACACAACACCAATCTGTCACCCTGAGGAACAGAAACCAAGTGCACGCAACAGCTGATCTTGTAGGACTGCATCCTGCTTCCACAGCAGAGCCCAGGAGGTACACCAGTAATTAAATAAATTAGGGGGAGGGAAGAAGCCACCTGGAGTTGCACTGACAGACTGCTGCTGTAGCAGCAGTCTCAGCCCAAGCTGCACATTGGCACCCAGATGTTTCCAGGACATCTCTGCTCTCCTCCCAAATTTATTCATTTCACCAGCATATTTCTCAGCTCTGCCTGCCTCCCCTGCAGCCACTAGCACATTCTATACTCATTGCCATGGCTAACCCTGCTCTCCAGGTGCTCACAGAATTCCCGTTGTTGCTCAGTACAAAAGAATTCAATGACAGAAAGCAAATCACTGCAGAACAATTCTGGTTATTCTGTTTAAGAGCAGCATAGTGGAATCTGGGAAAGGACACATACAGATCATCAATATGGCAAAAGAATTCGGCATCAAACACCTTTGCCAGGCTCAGATCTCACAGCACAGACCAGCACTGTTTAAACAATTGTTTAAAAAACATCCACAACAAGCTGAGCAAGCCACCAGGCAGAACAAGTTTGCATTTATACATGTCAGGTCTTAGAGGTTTATCTCTCTCCCAGATAAGGAGAAAGCTTTCAGCTGCCTTTGAGAGATCTGGAGGTATTTCAGGTGATAGATCAAGTTGCTTAGTTCTGTAAGCCAGCTGCAGTGAAAAGTCTTTTCAGCATTTCAAAAACATTAATTTCCACCTGTTCCAGGATTGCAAATCTACAATAAAAGTATAAGCACAGAACACTGCAGGCTTTCTTCTTCCCAGCAGTTCAAACACAGGTAGAGATTTCTATTCAAGGGAATCTCTGCAAAGAGTTTTAGCCAGGGAAATTATCCCAGCACCCATCTCTAAGCGTCCGTGGGCTGAAGGTCTTCATCCACTCTGCCAATCTGCATAGCCCCAGGTAAGGGCAAAGCACAAACTGCACAGGGCAAGGCAAAAACAGTGAACTCTGCACAACAAGACAAATGGACTTCAAATTCAGAGTGTGTGTTCTATTTCCACATGGGTAACTTCCATCTTCTGATAATCCTCATGTCTTTAGAAACCCCAGGACCTCAAAACATGTCCTCAGATAACCTGCACAATATCAAAGGCAGCAGCAGCAGAGAGGCTCCAGACAGAGGGAACAGGCTCTGGGGAATGAACAACAGATCCCACAGGAGTCAGGACCAGGTACCCCACAACAATTACCCTTGTCCTGCACACACGACCCACACTTGGAAATGTAATGGGTAGCAGGCTTCCCACTTCCTTTGAAGCCTTAAGCTTTAGCTTTTTAAGCCTAAATGCTCTTTCAAAGCCCCGAGGTCAATGACTGGAAATTATCCAGGCAAAGGCTGCTGGGGAGAAAGCTGTTCTTTTGAGTCACTGCAATGCTATCCCTGAAATTCAGGCTGATAACTCAGCATTTGTCAGAGTGAAAAAGGCTTTACAGCACCAAAGGGCCAACAATAGCTCCCAGGTGCAGCTTTAGTTAAAACATGAGTATGAAAATGCCACCCCAGGGCACCCTGACTTCACCCCAGTGAATAGACTGAACCCAAGGTGGAGTTCCAGGTTCTCCTGGGACACCAAAGCTGTGCCCCTGTTCTTGTGGCTCAGGACAAGTACTGTGCATTGTACTTAATCAGCTGGGCTCTTTCTCCAGTGTTAGAAATTATGCAAAGCCACACCATTTCTGCAAAGCCACAGCAGCAGTGGAAAAAGGCAAGTTTCTGGTCACCAAGTCAGCAGAGGTGCAGCAGCAGAACAGAGAGTAAATCTGCAGGCAAGGAGGTGTCCAGACATTTTGAGAAGCCAGGGTTCAGCCTTGCCTTCCATACCCCAGTGAAACCCAGGGAGCTGCAGGAGGCACTGCCCCAGCTGCAGGCTCAGGGACAGAACACACACAGCCAGTGTTGATGGCAGCACACACAGGGACATCTCTGCACAAAGCTCCTTCCAGCCTCTAACCTGGGCTGCAGCACCTTCCTCCTGCTGACAGCAGACAAAGCCAAAAACTTGAAAACAAGAGAGTTAGAAGCCATCAACCTCCACAGGATTTTTGGGCTCCTCTCTTCCCTACCCTGGACTCCACTGCAGCTGACACTACTTCCAAATAAAACCTGAATTTGGCTGTTTGCTGCAAAAATTTTCAAGGCAGAGGAAAGTCAAACACAGTCTAAGAGGAAAGGGTGGTAAGGAAATATGATCTGTGCAATTTAATAGCAAGCAAAGACATGTGGAAAGATGGGATGTGATTTACAAATGGAGTTTGAGCATCACTCACACAGCCTGGCCCTGCCCAGGAAGAAAGCAAAGAAGGAAAACTCTGAAGCCAATTGACTTGGGCACTGGTAGCAATATCCGATCCCAACAGCTGTATCCTGTGTCCTGGAAGACATCCCTGTGGTACAGGTTGGGGTGTCACTGGCAAATGAATTGCACTGCTCTGGCTACTCAGATATCCTTCTCCAGTTGCTATGGGAAAAGAAATCAAAGAACAAGACTGGTAACAATTTGAAAAAACTAAGCAAAGCATGTGTTTAAAAGCCTTGCTGGCTGCCAGCCAGGGTGCTCAGCACCTTCCAGGTTGCATCCCAGAACAATTAGTCTGTATGCAGCCACTGAGTTTCCCAACAAGCTGCTCATCTCTGTGATGGAGATGTTGGCTCCACTCCAGAAGAACACTTAAACACATTCTTGAACTTTAACTGTGCTCTCAGGACATCAGAAGGGATCATCACCCATGTGCCAAAGTGTGAACAACACAGAAAATCTCAGCCTAAAAAATGTGGAAATGCTCATAGGAGTGTCTGGGTAATTGTGTTCCACATGTGTCTAAAAGAGCTGCCCAGTTACTGTGGGAACCATCCCAGGGCTCCTTTCCCAGCAGGAGAGGAGGCCAACAATATTTTCTTCCACATTTGCATTTCTTAGGCTAGCAGGGCCCTTGAAAGGCAGTATCAGAAATAACTCTCATTGTATTCATCCTCTTAAGGAGGAGTCTTCCATCTTTCTTCCTTCCACCAGTGCACACTGCAACATAAAAATCTCTGTGTGGCCAGTAAGGAGAGGTGACTCCCTTGGAGGCAGCCTTTGAAATATCCTCATCTGGAAGGGCTTTTTGTTCAGTAACAACAGTAAAACACTAATATTATTACTACTAGTACTACTACTACTACTATTATTATTACTATTATCATAATATTATAATGTATAGTACCATTAGTACAATCAGTACCATTCTTTTGCCTTTGAAGCTAGCAACAATAGGTAACTTAGGTAAATT
Source organism: Zosterops lateralis (assembly GCF_965231275.1). Lineage (NCBI taxonomy): Eukaryota > Metazoa > Chordata > Aves > Passeriformes > Zosteropidae > Zosterops > Zosterops lateralis. The sequence continues at coordinate 11,557,134 of NC_139779.1, read as the reverse complement.
TTGAAAAAAAAAATAGAGCACAAAAAACCCCCTTCTTCTGCAATTAAGAGACAAAGCAAACTAGAAAACTTCTCGAGGAGGTGATAGATTCCTCTTGACTTGAATTATCTGAGAGGAGCTGTTGATAAAATCCTGCACACCTATGACCCTGGAGATCTAGCACAGACAACTATAGAAAACTGAAAACCTACAAGCCTGTGAATTATTCTCTATTACCTGACAAATGACACCCATAGGAAAACTATTTTTAGCTTTTCTTTCACCAGTTCTGTTTAACAATAAAATCCAATTCTTCAGCTGCTTTTGAAAATCTTGTCTAATGCATTTCCATAGTGCCTGTCACCTACCTGTGTTTTACAGACAGTGCCTACTCACCAAGGGCCAAAACCACATTTACACAGAGGAGTTGGGAAAAGTCACTCTTGCTCAGGGTCACCTAGACACCACCTTGATGGTCACTGAGAGAATCCCAAATTTCTGATTCCCAAACTCTGCCTGTTTCATGCACCTTTGTACTCTTCCTATAATGAACACACCTTTGGAAGAGTAGATCTATAACAACACTACACCATCATTCCTGACACAAACCAAAACTGGGCTCATGCCTTCAGACCTGTTTCTGACAGTCAGTGCATCCCCCTTTTCAACATCTGAAGCAGTGATAAGAGTTTAGCCACATCCAGCTTAGCAAAGCCTAAGCCTAAGCCAGCAGCAAAGCCCCAAGTCACCCCCTGTGTGACTCCCCTTTGGCTGTAGCCCAGCCACATGGGTTAAGGAAGATGCAGAGATCACACTGTGCCACTGAGCTCAACGGATCCCCCAGGATAATCAAGAACTAGATCAGGAATTGCCTGCATTTTGTTTGTTGCAGGATGACTGTGAGATCAGAGAGATGAAAGATCGGAAAGAAGAAGAAAAACCCAATAGGTTTACTTGCTATATAAAGCTTACAGTGTATTACAAAGGAATCTCCCTAGCCTCTCAGATATGCTATTCACTTGCTTACACACGTGCATGCTTCTGAACAATCATAACTCAATTTCATCCATATTTTGGTAATATAAAAAGAAGTAATTACATATAAATAAAAGTTGAGAACAAGGTTTTATTTGCATAGCAATGTTGACTCCTTCAGGGGGCAGCTTCCATCTGAGGGTGCTTTTACTCACTGCTGGTGGCGCAGGAGTTTGAGAATGGCCTCAGACTTGCACCTACCCACAAAAGAGACTCACTAGAGTAGGCTGAGAAGAAAGCTTGAGCAGTCTAATCTAAGGCCTGAGATCCCTCTGCCTGACCAGGAAGCAAACAGCAAAATTTAAGTCTCACATTGCTGTGGAATTCAGGCAAATCTCCCGGGACACACCGTACTTGCAGGAGAGAGCTGTTTCCTCTTGTGTCTGATGAAACATTCCATCATGTTCTAGATGCTATTAAAAAAAATTATCAAAGGCAGGGGTGGAAATTTTCAGCTCATCTCCACCCATCCCATTCTGGAAGCACCCGAAAGAGAATCACTTATTCTAAAAGTGACTAAGGCATGAGTCATCTGATGAGTAAGCACATTGGCTCTGCAAATCTTATTCAATCCATAACCATATCCAAGTCATTTCATTACCTAAATCATTTATCCATTTTATACATTAATGCAGTAGCACTCCAAGGCCAGGAAGAAGCTCTTGTTTCCAACACCAGGGTAATTGCAGCTTATCTTGTCCTGCTATGATAGACCGCCAGGAAACCCTGTGCTGAAACAGCAGAGCAAAACCTCATGGCAAGTCTGCATTATACACTGCTCTGAAAGTCAGCTTTGGAGATGCCCCCAGCCTCAGCCAACACTTGAGTTAAGCTGTACTGGCACCAGCCACTTGTGCAGCTCAGCACCCCTGCAAAGGCAAACACAAGCCCTGCTCCTGGCAGCAGGATGCCAGCAGGGCTCAGTGCCAGGACTGCAGCCAAACGCTTTCAACATCCTCCGGTTACTCTCACAAGAGCTCTCATGTGAAGCTGCAAAAGCATTTAGTCAAACCACTAATGAGGCTTAAATATGTCTCCATTCTGGAGGAATATGAGCACCTCACAAAGCAAATTTGCTCATCTTCACAAACATCCTGTGGGATACGTTCACGGGCAGGGAACTGTGCTGGGGAGAAGGTGTAATCCCCAAGAATCCTTCTTAACAGACTCCAACAGATACCTTGATGCCTCTGAAATGCTAGCTTAAGTTCCAACAGAAGACCTGTGGCTGATGTTCCCCTGCCCTCTTCCTAAAATCCTGGTGAGCACATCAGTGAGCAGGTCTGGTCTGTCCTTGGAAAGTCCCCCACACCTCAGCCCTAAGCACAGCAGCAGTGATGCACCCAGCAAACAGCCTGGGCACCCCCTGAAATGATGAGTCTGTTCAGCACGTTTTACAGCCCACTGCACAATCTTTCTTCAGGGCTGCTGATTTCTCTGTGTTCCATCAGCACAGCACAAAAAGTACACTTGTAAGTGGAATAACTTCAAAGGACTAATTCAAGTTGTTCTGCATCATTCCACTGCCATCAAACTATGGGCAGTGTCTTGATATTGCATTTCCACAGCTTTAGGTTTTCTGAGTCTTTCAACAGAGTCACAGGAGAACACAGCCAGGGTTTTCACCTGAATGGCCAGCCCTGTGAGCATTTGCCTTTACATAAACAAGGGTAAAAGAATGGAGATTTCTCACCAGGGGTGAATTTGCAATTTGTCTCTGCTGGACTGTATTTTAACAGTTGCCACCACCTACCTGCTTCCTCCCTGGAGCCAAGGCTGTTCTGCCTTCATTATTCCCTTTGGCACTGAGGAAAACTTTTCATCCCTTTGTTTTAAATCCAGTGACCACAACTCAGCCTTGACTGAGGTCAAATAACGGGACTTAATTCCATCCACAGAGTCAGCCTTGGCTTCACAGCTGCTGTGCTGGTGTGGCAGTGATCTTCTGAAATATTAGACCATGTCTGCCCACAGCTCCTCAACACCTTTCTACATCCCACTTCCCTCCAAGAACTTCAAGTTCACCCCAAAATAATCTACTAAAAGAGAAGAGGACCCACCTCTGGAAGCCAAATGGAAGAAAGCCCACACAACAGGCTGGCCTGAGGATGAAGAGACTACACACAAAGAAACAGCCCAGGAAAAGTTTGATGTTACCACAAAGCAGCAGCTGCCAGCACTGATGAAGAAGGATGAAAAGGCTGAAAATCTCCACAAAGGCTCCTTACAGCTGCCTGCAGGTGCAGGTACAAGATGAACAGAGGATAAGCTGGTTTTCAGCACCATTACAGGAAACAGCTGTAGTGGGTTGACACTCAACCCCAGAGGGTTGGGATGGAGGTCCTCAGACTGACAGCTCAGCTGTGACCACAGCCCAGCTGCTCCCAGGATGGCACATGCACTCACACACACCTTCCCAGACATCTGTGCACGCAGGATAAAGGGAAGAGCTGCAATCCCACCAGCACACCATCATCCACTGCTCTCCATGGTGATCGAATTGGATCCACCAACAAAATCTCCAGGAGGGAGGAAAACCCAACAGCCTTCAAGAAGAGTGCACAGCAGCTCCAACACAAATCCACACACAAACACATCCCCCTCTCTCTCATGCTAAAGGCATCCTTCAAAATAAAAATACCACGTCTTCTGCTGTGCTTGTAACATCATGAAACCTGTCTGCTCCCTGCTGGGATAACTGCTCTGTGTATCTGCCCCTGTCCAGCCACTCTCCCAAGCACCTGACAGGGCAGCAAACTTCACTGGCCTCCTCCAGCTCCCCTGGCCATCACTCACTGGCTGCTGGGGGATTGCAGACCAGCATGGTGCCACAGCCCTTTGAATTTATGCCTCTGGAACTGGTGAAAAGGGAATTCAAGGACAGACAGATCCTCTGAGCAGACAAACAGCTGTACGTTGGGGGAAGAGGCAGGTAGAAATGAGCTTACTGTTTTCCTTAATCCCTTTCTCTGGGAGTTCTCTACAGAGGCATAAGGACAGTCTCACTTCTGCAAACCCTTCCCCTCAGCAATTTGCATCCAGCCCATGGACAAGGCAGGACTGCCCCCAAGGTAACCAGAAACACAATGCCACAGCTCTTTCCTGGCCACTCAATTCAGAGGGAAGCAAAGAAGCAGCAGGAAAAGACCCAGGGTAAAATAGTTTATAAAGACCATCAATTACAAGCCCCCCATTTCAAGTTAAGGGTTTCATTCTGCACAAGCCCCAGACAGGTTACACACTTCACACAGTCTTCTCAGCCCCTGGGAAGGCTCCTTCTCACCCCATCATAAACACATGAGTGAAGTCAATAATGACAGAGCTCCCCACGGTGGAGCTGTGTGCAGTTACCACCATCCTGCCCCACTGCTGCCACTGGATCTGCTGCACTGCACTGACTGGAGCCAAAGAAACTTCACTGCCACACTGTTTTAAACAACCAGAGCTCTCTGAAGTCATTAACTCATATAAACAGTTCACGTCTGTTTAGGGAGCTCCAGTTTTACAAGCATTCACACATGAGAAGCAATCACTGAGTGCATTCAAGAGGTAGAATGAAGAGAGGAAGAAGCTCCTGCTATAAATAGTGGAACATTTCTTGTATTTTGTGCCACGCAGTCTTTAAATCCTGTTACCTTCAACATCTGCATCTTCACTTTAAATGTTCTGCTTCCTCATACTGCTGCTGTATTTTTCAGAAAGTCAAAGCAGACCAGAGCATTTGTGGTCTGCCCAGGGGAGACTTGTCTGGCTAAAAATTTGTACTCTTTCCCCTACTTCCCCAACTTTCTCTCCTCCCTTTTAGACAGTAAGTTTGAGTCAGGATCTGTCACCAACCCTGTCTGTATACAGCACCAGTGCCATCACCCAGTATGAACCATCATCAACAATATAAATGCAAAATTCTGCTGGAACAGGGGCTAGCCCAAAGCTCCTTGGAAAGGCATCTTTCTCCAATGGCACATGGACCAGAGCCAGCATAAACAGAAAAAGCATGATTTGCAAAGGTGACTATTTGGAGAATACAATCATGCAAAAACCTGATCCTCCATCAGAATTTCTTTGCACTTTCCAACAGACCAAAAAAAGTGTGTGCACATGTATTGTATGTTTTTATCAAGTGTTTTTGGCACAGGAAGCATTTTGATGCTATGGTAATGGGTGCATCTTGTAAGCCCTTAAACATAATGGACAGAGATAAACCTGAAGCCAATTAGGAAAACAATACTGCTGTGCTTACATGATCCATGGCTACTCTGAGAGGGACAAAAATTTAACTCCTATGGAAAAGATCAAAACAAAAACCCAGATCCATTGTTAAACAGATTAATCAGACTCTTGGAAAGCTCATGAGGGATTGGGTTCAGTCTCTGCAGCTCTTATTAGCATAAGCCCTGTACAGCAGTAACAAAAGACCTGCCTAAGTCCCACGCTCCTGTTTACTTTGCAATGAGACTCTGCTTGGGCTCACAGCATTTAACATATACACTCTTAATTAAGGGGACAGGACAAGAGGAAGGAGTTGGCTGAAGTTTATACTGCAGCAAAACAAAACCCTTAATGGCCCTTTTTATACGGGTAAGACTACCAGTATGGAAGAAAACAGAGCCCAGTGCCAGAAACACCTTTCCTGATCCAGCAGAGTCTGGCACGATGCTGCAGGGCTCCAACCCAGGTAAGCAAGAGCCAGTCCTTTCCCAGGGAGATGAAGCTGTGTCAGGGACAGAGGAGAGCCAGGGATGAGCATGTGCAAAGTAAGGAATAACACACTGTGTTGGCAGGAGCAAGCCTGGAGTAAATGGAGCATCATCCAGCTGAGGAGGCCAGGCACAGCCACAGATGGACTTAGGGCAGGAAAGCTCCTGCTCACCAGGGCAGCAAAGGTACAGCCAAGAGAAATGAGCCTCAGCACAACTCCAGAGTGGTTCCCCACAGCTGCAGGGACTGGATGGGCCCCTCGTGTGCCACTGGCTTCCGGGAGAGGCTTCAAGGACATGCTGTGGGAAAGGGGTTAATGGCATCCAGAGTGAGAAGTCTCCACAGGAGAGCTGACAGGTAAATGGAGCAGGGGAATGACAGCCTGGTGAGAAACAGCATCCTGCACCCCTCCTTGAGCGTCAATCACGCGCTCCCCAAAAATCCCCAAATTAGAATTAAATACGACGCTGCCGCCTCCGGAACAAAAAATATTCATTCCATAAAAAGCGTTTTCATACATCTCTCTTATGACTCTTCCATTCCTCTCCAGGCCCACTCACTCCTCTCCCGCAGAGAAGTCATTTGACGACGGAACTTTTCTGATTGCAGCATTCTACAAACTTTGTTTGTAGAAGGGTTAAATGAGCATATTCCTGCAGGGATGGCCAGAGGAAAGGACCTCTGGTTACAGCAGTGACAGCAAGTGAGAGGGGATTCCTCCCACTGCAACTGAGCATGACATGTACTCTGCTGAAGGCAGAGAGTCCTGCCACCCCTTCTACTGTGATTTTATCATACTGTTTTTCAAGATGTGCAGATTAGAACTAAGTAACTATCTCAACACACGCTTCATATGCTTAAGCCTTGTTAAAGCTAAGCAAATGCTTAAGGACATTCATTGCTTCAGGAGGCACTGCTGGGTGGGATCTGTGCTTTGCATGAATCCAAGATGTTTTCCAGGCACAGCTCAGGAACAGAAATGTTGGTCCATGGTCTCACATACAGTGACATCTAACAATGGGTGCAGGGAGCACATGGAGCCAGCAGGTTGCTGGAGTGTGGCCTGAGAGCCCGTGGACTCAGAACCAGTTGCACGGCTGGGGCAGTTAAGAGCCACTTTATTTTTTCATCCACTTCCCTACTCCAGCCTGGAGGAGGAACCACTGCTGTAGAAGCAATGAAGAAGCATTCTAGAAGTCCCTGCAGGCAGCCCAATGCTTGGGAGCCAAGTTTAAACACCTGACTGTCATCACTTCATCAGACAAAGTCAGGCACGTTAACCCCACCCTGCTGCTTCTCCACAAACTGGGGCCAGCAAATTCTCTTGCTGGGGCTGGAGGACTGAGCCATCACTGAGCACCTCCCAGGCCCAGATCTCACTCAATTCCCCTGGTGCTTGCACCAAGTGCCACATGGTCACTTTCCACTGCTCAAACTCCCATTGTCCATAAATGAACTGCAGCACTTGTATCTCCTAAAACATTTAACTGGGACAAATGCCACATTAAACTCTGCTGAAGCACTGCTTGGTGAAGACTCTAGAAAGCCATAACACCAACCAAAAGATTTCAAGTGGTAACTAATCAGCTACAATAATAAATAATACATATACTTCCAAGTGTTTACTCATTTCCTGAATGTCTCCATAAATATCTAACCAATAAAGCACACATTGAACAGTGGCACTTGTATCTTTTCCCTTCTGAGCTAACTCTGTGCTATTTACTTAAAATAGAAAATTCTGTAGGAGAAAGACAGGTTGAAAGGTAACAGCATTTTGGAAGTAGCTTGAGCATTCAAATTTGCTCTGAACAAAGAATACTTAATACAGGTGTTTAAACTTTTTTCAGTCTTACCTTATTTTATGGACAAAGTTTATACACTTGTTTTAATCCATTCAGTCAGTTAGGTGGTCTACAGCTCTCTTCAGCAAGTGCCACATGTGATGCTCACTGGTCAGGCTGCACTCCTGCCAGGGCACAGCTGGCCCATGCAGCCTCACAGAAACCAGCATCAAGATAAAATCCTGACTTCAAAAACACAGCCCAAGAAACCTTCACTGAAGTAGAGGAGCTTTGCTTTTCATGTAGACAGAATTTCTAGTTCAGGCTTTTGAAACAAAGTATTGTGTTAAAAAGTAATATATAAGAAATTAGTGCAGCTCTCCCTTCAGGAAAGGAAACCATGGTTGTGAAAACAGCTGGAATGCTCCCCCACAGCCTTTGGCATTTGCCTTAAGTGGATGCAAAAGGTCAGTATCATTTGGCTCTTAGCAAGGTTTAAATGAGCTTCAGCCCTTTGTGGAGGGCTGGCCAGCTTGACAGGGCTTATTTTATGATAGTGATCCCAGAGCCCTGAGGACACCCCAGCACAGGCAGCCAGGACCAAGAGCTGCTCAGCACCTCTGTCCTCCCAGGGAAGCTCCTGGGTCCCACACGGCCCTCAGTCTCCTCTCCACCACAGCCCAGGGACACTCAGCCATAATCACCCATCCCACCAGGGCTGACCAGACTTTAAAGCTACAAATTTATCAGGAAGGTGCAAAGGACCCACCTTAATATTCCAGCTGGTACCTAATCTCTTCAACCCTCCTGGAGAGGTGCTTTTCATTTTCAAAAAAAACGACGAGTTAACATTCTTGCCAGTCCAGTTAATCAGAGCAGCAAAGCCTCTTTTCACCGCGCAGGGCCCAGGTGACTGTCTCCGAGGGATTAGCTGTTACCACATTTAGTTCAGTAAAGGGTTTATCTCAGCCGTGTTCACAAAGGCAGACCATGAAGACATTCCCCAGCTGAATTCCTGGGGACTGACACCTTGAGCAGCCACAGGGCTTAGAGGACACCCAGGGAAGGCATGGAACGGTAATTGGTAGGAGCAAGGGTGTTTTTACCCCTCTCCAGCACAAGCAGCCAGGGCAAGAGAGACAGGTCTTTTTGAGGGATAAAGCCACTGTCGGCTGCCAGCCAAGGGATGACAGGAGGGGTGAAGGAGCAGGGGGCAGAAGAGAGAAGATTTTCAAAGTCCTCCAAGGCAGGCACAGAGTCTCTGTGCTGATGGTCACAGCAGCTGCTGTCACGGACACGTGGTTGCCAAACCATGAAATGTATTCCAGAGAGCCTCTGAAAAGTCCACAGGGTGAAACAACTGGACCTGTGCCACCAGCTCAGATCTGGAGCTCAGTGAGGCTCTGCCAAGCACTGTGAAGCAGGAGCAGGGCTAAGGGAGGGAGTGGTGTCTGCAGTCACCTTGAAGGTTTCAGAGCAGTCTACCAGTTAGTAATCCAAGCTCTTCTCAAATCACTGAGACCTTCCATCTAGAAAGAGGAATCATGTCCTAAAAATCTCGACTTTGTGCACCACTGTTCCCTTCAGCATTGATCAAGCATTTTGATTCTTAACTTGCTGCCTGCTTCAACCCCTTGAGCAATGGCTCAGGTTTTTATTACTGCCAAGGACAAACACTGAAGCTTTGGGACTGCTTCTTAAACACTTCACCAGAGCAGAGGGAAATTCATATTTTCCCTCTTGCTCACCGAGAAAGCAGGCTGGGGTGGGGCTGGAAAGACTTACAGAGCCCTGGGATAAGAAATTCCACTGTGATGCTGCCTCCCCAGCTCGCAGGGGGCTCTGCTGGCACCTCGCACCAGCTGGCTGAGCACTCAGTGCCTGCATTGTGCCAAAACTGCTGCCTGAGCCCTGGAGAGAGCTCTTCTAATGGCAATGTCAAGTGGGTGAACAAAGAAATATCAGAAAACAGGGCTGGAAGGAGAATGCCTGAAGATATCAGTGAGCGGGACATCACTGGGCATTTAGAAGAATGACAAAGGCAATTTTCGCAAATGGAAGGGTGAAATAAAGGAGAAATGAGAGTGAAGATTGAAAACAATTTCCTACTGTTTGGCATGCTCTAAAATTAGGGCTGTAATAGATCTCATCAGCCAGCATTTATTTTCCATTCTGAAGACAAGAATTCAAATAAGCTGCAGCAAGAGAAGCGCTTGCTTAGCTGAACAGCCGACCTCGAGCACAGGCAGCAGCACAAACCAAGCTATTCAAAACCAGCTGGGTTTTGCTTTTCAAAAGTGAAAACTCAAGCTGGAGACCCACTTTCCTCGACCACATTACAACTCCACCAGTAGAGAGGTGATAGGACCTCTGGAGCAGGAGGGGACATGCTGCCCATAGCAGACCTGCTCCAGAGATTTGCTATATTCATACAAGTGGAGGAGACAACTGAGGGAATCCCCCCAAAGTTACACTGCCTGGAAAGGACCTGAGGCAACAGGTTACACACCATGCTTTGGGAAACCCCTGCTGTTAATTGTCCTGATGGCTCTCATCCTGCTGTCCCCAAGGAACAAGCCCTGCTCACCTGGCTCTGCCAAGTGAGCCCCAGAGCCCAGAGGAGTCTGGGGGGGGATTCCCTGCTGAGAGCCCCCAACAGCTCCAACATTTTGCTGTGACTGCCCAGGGGAGTTCAAACTCACTCTGAGGACAGAGCTTGAGCTCAGCTGGGTGAGAACTCAAACTCTGCCCCAGAACCTGGACATGGGTCACCAGAGCCCAGGTGGAAATGCTGGCACACATCCATACCCCACTTACTGCTGTGCTCATCTGCACATCTTGGGGACCAGCCCCACAAAGTCTGGCACAAACAAATGCTACAAGGCTTTGAATTCAAAAAGCAAACAGCACATCTCTACAGGCCTCATCTGGCTGCTCCCATAGCTACACCCCCCTCCTTCAAGCACGCACATACTTGTAAAGGTATTTTATACACAAGGGGGATGTGGAGTACCAGGGACACACAGGAGTGCCTGGGGAGCTCTGGAAAAGCCCCCAGACTCACGTGGGAGCAGCAATGGAAGCACTGATGTAACAAACTCACTGCTCTTTCAAAGTTTAAGAACAAATCCCTGATGGCAGAGGAGAACTGGCAGCATCATTCAGCCATGAGGTGTCACGGATATTTCAGGCACCCATTCCTGAAATATATTCCCATACAGAAACCCAGAAAAAGTCACCCCCTCACTCCCTCAGCTGCCTCTCTTTGCATTACTGCTAACATGGATGTGACTCACTAGAGCTGGGTTTATATTAAACTCCTGAAACAGATTGTTTGGCTGTTATGTAAATCCAGTAAATGTTAAAACACCAGAATAAATCACTCAGGCAGTTACCACTGCCAGCTCTCCAGAGACATCGAAAGGACTGATTTTTTTAAAAGGGAGAAGTGGTAAGAGATGAGGGGGAAACAATAACAACAATGATAATAGTAAGAACAACAACAATAATAATAATATCACCACAGCCTTTCAGCACTTTTCAGGGAGAGCTGTGCCAGTGGCTGCAGTGCCTCCACCACTACTGATACCAGTGTCCTGCCCAGCCACAGACAGGCAAATCCCTCAACTTCTGCTGTGCACACGTTATGCAGCATCACCTGCACAGGACACAAACTCTGTGGCAGCAGAAATGCCTCCTTACCACAGCACCCGAAACAGCAATGTGATCTCAGGGGAGGGCAGTATGATAACACTGATGCTGGGGTTAGGACTTGAACCATATCATGCTTTAAAATAAAATAAGTCCCAAACGAGGCATTAAGATTGTTCTTGCCATCCTGTCAGTGGGAAGGAGGTTCTTCTTTGGGAGCTGCCTCTCTCCCATGGTGCAGAGAGCATTTGCCACCTAGAGAAGTCTCCTGCTCACAGTGACATCAGCAAGCCAGCAGAGGAACAGATTTGAAAATTTGCAAACACAAGTGTTTTTACCCGAGACCTGACTCCAGGTTTATAAACAGTCTATGGGCCAAAGGATTAGTCAGAAAAATTATCTGGCAAATAATCTGCAAGAATAAGCAAAACCAGAGCATATCACCATCTGTTCATGGGTAACTCCTAAGGCAGAAATGAGGAGCCTTCAAATTAAAGCCTTCACTTTGTATGTAATTGTTGATAGCCAGGCCATTGCACTCAAAATGCTCCCATAGCTACATTAGCAACCTAAAACAGAAGGAGGCAGAAATTAGGACCCCAAATCTTAGTTCTAGTGTAAAGTATTTTGGCTGAGCTGCCACCTACATGGGCTACACTCAGATCAGACCAAGCCCCTATTCAGCTTCAAAAGCAGCTGGAGCCTGTGGGTCTCTACAAATGTGAACCCCTCTGGGATTTCCACACCTCTGGGCACATCTAGGCAGGAGACAGTGATCTGCCCAGCCCATGCACTGGCAGAGCACAAGTTCCAGCTGCCCTGGAGATGAGACTGCAGAGCAACATCATCACAGCACTGAAATGAAGATATCTCTGAGCTGTGTTTAATTAAACATAGTCTGGGAAATTCTCTGCTTTTGTTAAACATTGCCTCAAAAGAAAAGGGCTGAGTAATCCACCAATGGGGAAAAACACACTCTTTAGCTACAAGGTGTTATTATTATAGGCTTAATATCAAAATGGCTTGTTCAGTTTATTAGGCTGGAGCAAACACTCCCAGCCTTGGCAAGACTGATATTACAGCTCTGTATTTCACACTTACATAAGCACTCAATGCTTGTAGGGAGAGGAGTCTCCTATCTGGAGAGGGAAGGCATTGATTTGCACCAGTAAAACTGGTCAGACAGACAGCAGAGGAGTTGTGTCTGTACTGGGAACCAGCAGGAATGGGAGCCTCTCCTGCAGCAAAGACAGGGAAACCAGGGGTGGGAATTGATCTCCCTGACTGGGGCCAGCAGCATCACAGTGGGTGGCTGCAGCAACTCCACACACAATGGCACAAGCACAGGCCATCAGGAAAACACTCCCCAGGTCTCCTGAACACTAAGGACACTGGGCAGCACCATACATTCAACACTGATCTCACACTCTGATTAACCCTGGCCTTCTGCAGAACAGACGTGATCACTGACATGCAGGGAAAAGGTTTTGGAGCAGAGGGTTAAGCCCACCCCAGCAGCCAGGGATTGTTCCGTGGCTCTGCAGCACTGCTGGGTTGGTAATGCATTGCTGCCTCCAGCACCTGCTCACCTGCCTGCAGCTGCAGTCAGCCCCAGGCTGGCCCCTCAATCTCAAAAACCCAACTCTTTGCAAATAATAAGTACGTGAGACTTTAAAGACACCATGACATTTAAGGCTCTTTTTTGAGTATTTGGTGCAGTAAAAGCTCTCACTTCTCAAGTTGAAAAACAAACTCTTTCTCCGTCTTTTATTTGTTAATTAAATGTGTTCATTGTATTCAGATCTCATTTTTTGTGCATAATGTTTTGCCCATCTGTTTGATTAAAAAAAGAACCCAACCACCCAGCTTCATTAAGCTAATTGGATGCATTCAGCCTTTGGTTAATATTCTGAAGCACTTTACAATTATTCTCCCCAGTTATTAAATCTCCTCTGAGAATCTTATTTTCTGTACTAGACTCTTTATTAGCCAACACTCAAGCTGGACTGCATTTGCCCACTCCTTACCCACATGCAAACATCCCACCAACTCCTTCAATGGTTTGTGATTTAAGACATGGAGATAAATTTGTGCCTTGATCTGACACTCTTCAGCTCACCCTGACCTCAGAGCATTTTCCTTCCTCTGGGCAAGAGGGTTCAACACTGCAGGAGGATGATGAAGTATTAAAGAGAGAGCTACAAATTCTGTGGGAGCTCCCACTTGAACTTTTAGGAGAAAAAACAGTCTCAGAAAGGCTCAGGACCACAGTCCAAGGTGAACCATCCTAGAGTATGCAAAGTGACACCTGAATTAGTGTAGCAACGGCTTGGCCATGTGGCATTATGTCAGTGAGCCAAGTGAGCCTTGCTGGCAGTGCAGTGAAGGGTTCTAAGCTCTCTCAGGGTTCAGGTTGCTGTATAATTTGTGGCCAGGCAACCTACCTGCATCCTGGACCTCCAAGGTGTCCCCAAGCTCTCTGCTCCACCACAGAGAACATGCAGTAGCTCTGAGGCTTGGTCTTCACACACCCCACCATCACCGTCTACTGCTTCTCCAAATAACCCAAATTTTGTCTGGCAGTGCTCTCCCAGCAGCCCAGCCCTGAATCAGAGCAGTCTCTGCTGACCCTCAGAAGTGGTCATAGGACAAGGACTCTCCAGGACCAAGCATCAAGGGCAGGAAAAGGGAAAGAATGGCACCAGAATGATGGCAGGAAAGAGACTGAAGGTGAGAGCAGCAGCATAAACCACTTTGTCCTGGTATGAGCAGAAGTAATGACTGGAGCCCCTCACTTTTCCCTCACTGTAACATCTTTCTCCTCTACCTGGACATCCATTTCCTTGGGAACTTGTAACAAATCCTTGCAGCCCTAATCACTGCAAAACACTTGAGTCCAGGAGGACAAAGGCTCCAGGTGCTGATGGATTGCAGAGTGAGAGACAAGACTGACAGAGATGTACAGCAGGTATCTGGCTTGTCTTTCACACAGGGTCTTATTTCAGAAGGAAAACCGATTAAATAACTTTATTTTTTACAGAAAGCTCTGAGTTACATGCTTCTAGTTCTACCCAGCCCTAGTTGACACCAAGACCTTCCATGCTGAGAGGGAGATGCAAGAGATGAAACTTTCCCCACACGTGCACTATGGATCTGTGACTGCTGTCCCTTCCTGAACTAGCACCAAGTTTGAGATGTAGGTCAAGAGCTTCTAGAAAACAAGCCAGCAGATCATTTATAGGAAAAGCCTTATTGAGTCAAGCCATGTATCCACCCTGCCCTGATTTCTGTCCCTAACAGTGGCCAGCAGTGGACGTTGGGAAGAGTGCTTCTGCAGAAACCAAGAGCTTAAAAATAATCATGATAATGAGGAAAAGTTTAGAGTTTGGCCTCCTGACAGCAATTCCTGGCTTCGAGCAGCCACTCAGGGAGCCCTGACAGAACATCTCTTAATTTGTCTACAACCAATCTGAAGCTGTTTTTTCAGTCTCCACGACACTGTAGGGAATTGAGCTCTGCAATGACAAGCCCTGCACAGGAAGCACAATTTGTGCCACAGCTGGCAGGCAAACTGGGGAATTCAGGCATCCCAACACCAATTCCACACAGTGTCAGAGAGGACAAACCACACACACCCCCCAGTGCCCCATGCCCACAGCCCAGGGGCAGCAGGAAGCCAGCACAGGCACTCTGTAAGTGCTACAAGGCCAGGCAAGAAAATGACCTCTTCTGTTTGCTTCTGCAATATTGTTTGTATTTAAAGAAAACAGCCAGTTTTCTTTCTCTTGTTATAAAAGGTGGTTACACTTGCAAGAAATCACTTGCTAGTAATTTAACGGAAGGAGGAAGAAACTTAGAGGTTGAGGCAGCTGTGATTTGACATGGGCTGACCTGGCACCTGAGGAGAACCTTAATGACATTTCCTTTCAGCCAGCCTGTTCTCCTTGGTTCACACTGTAATTAGCTTTCCCTTTTTGACATCCAGGCTGAAAGCCTAGACCACACTTGAAAATTTGGCCACATTATTACAACTCTTCAATAGCCTGGCAACAGCATCAATTAATAGAGAGCTCACTGCCCCACTGTGCTTAATGCTTTTAAAAAAGCAAGCTTTGGCTCAAAGAGCTTACAATCAAAGCAGGCTTTAAAAACAGAGTTTAAATGTTGTAGTTTAACTTGGCAGGCAGGTAAACACCACACAGCTGCTTGCTCACAGATCCCTCTCCAGGAATGGGGGAAGAGAACTGAAGGGGAAAAAAAAAGTAAAATTTGTGAGTTGAGATTAAAACAGTTTAATAGGACTTAAAAAGAAGAAAAGATAATTCCAGAAGAAAAAAGTAATAATAACAATTTAATTAGAACATACGAAACAAGTGATGCACAATGCAATTGGTCACACCTACAGACCTGCCAGGCAGCTCTCCCTCCAGCTGATACACTGCAGGTGAGGTGGGATGATCCCCAGCATTTGTGGAATCTTATTCAGGTCCAGTGAACACCTCTGCAGCCCTCCAGAGAGGGGAGATATGTGGGATCAGGCTTCATTCCAGACAAGCTCTGCCTTCCTCCCTGAACACATGGCCTTCCCCTGGGGACACAGTCCAAATGAAAGAGGGAGCATTAAGAGCTGGGTCTGAGGTCCTGGGAAACATAAAACAAGCTGCTCTTCTGCAGCTCCCATCACCAGCAACACTTCTTTAACTTAGCCTTTGAGGGAAATTACAATTGCCAAGGACTAACTCAGACTGTTCCCTAAGTGCCTCCAAGGAGTAGGTGAGCTCTGCTGCACATGGTCTGAGCCATGCCTAAATCAAGAAATGAGCAGGGCTGGAAAACTAACGTTGTTAGTCAACTTGAGTGCTGGCTCTCAACCAGGGTTACTCCAGATGTGCTCCATATCCTACATTCTGGGCTTTGGCTGCTTTACTCCTCAGTGTTCCCCTCACACATATCCCCAGCAGGGACAATGACCTTATCTATCTGTGAAAGGGTCACTGGTCCCAACAGGATAAACACAAGGCTGCGGATTTCCAGAGAGACAATCCCAGCACTTCAATTCCCTGAATTCTCTTTTTTTTTTTTTTTTTTTTTTTTTTTTTTTTTTCAGGCTGAATCCCTCTCATGCCATAGACTCCAGTCACATTCTTGATTGCCTGTTCAGAGAAACAGGCCAGTACCCATGGGAGGGGATGCACCACCCCAGCCAGCCATTTGGGAAAAGGCAGCAGCCTCAGAGGGAAAGCTGTCTCTCACTAACCCAAGCAATGCAATGAGGTGGTGGCTGTCCCATCTCCCCTCCACCTGATGAACAGTGTGATCCAGTTGATCTAGGCCAAAGCTGGGAACAGCAGTAGCAGCCCCACAGCATTATGTAAACTATGGATTTCCATCCTCCAGTGAAGGTACTAACACTCACTTCAGTAGTTTCTTCTTGGGATCAGCCAATGCACCAGATAGCCCAGAGCCAGGAGAAGGATGGAGTTGCCTATGAGAGACCTGCAGCAGCACACAAATGCCCAACAGCAAGGACATCTACCCTGAAATTTGCTCCTCTCACTCCTAAGCTTCCTTGTTTTCCTTAAGATTATGTCTGCAGCTAAATGAACACATTACAGCAGAAATTTTACTCTTAATTTGTCCCTTGGGTGTTTCGTTGACCCTACCAAGAATTATATTTAAATTAGCAATTTCCTGGCTAGACTCATTTGCAGTCCCTCCCCCCAGCTGCCTGTGCAAGTCTAGCCCAGAATCCAATTAGCTACTACCACCCTTTAAATCAAAGGAATTACACTCAAACAAGAAAGTAAAATTAAAGATTTTAATTACATCATTATTAATGTCTAAATACTTACAATTCCCATGCTCTCTGGGAGGTGGTCTCAGAAGGCTAAAAAATGACAAGTTTCCAAAGCAGACAAAATTGTAGCCAGAACAAATAATTTGACAGGAGACTCTGCCCAGCCCAATCACCAGAGCTTGTTTAGTTTGACACACTGCAGAGCTGGATGTAGGACCTTCCTGGCACCATGGAAGGTGCAGCTGCTTCCCAGCACCTGTGAGAAGTATGGGGAACCCAAAGGCTCCCAGCTTCTCACATGAAGGAGCAGCTGCATTCCATCTGGTATTAATGTCAGGAATCTGCTTTCATCAGCATCAGCACCACCCTCCCCAATGCCTAGGAGGTGTTCCCATTGCAGCTTCCAAAGTAAAGGAACTGGTTTGCTTCTGAGAGCTTCACACTTAGTCCTTGACCAGCTTTAGCTGGTCCCAGTGACATCCAAGAGTGTTCCCAGCAGTCCCAGCTGTGCACAGGAGCTGGGCAAGGAGGATGTGGATTCCCAAGGTCATAGAGCCCAGAGGAACAACAGAGGGGTGTTTTGTACCTTTCCCTGTCACATCCTTTAAGGCTCCAGGTTTTGCAGGTCAGGTTCCCAAGTGTGTGATGCTGTGGCTGCTCAGACTTAACAGTGATCTCAGAGGACCTCCAGAGCCCCTTCTGGACAGGCTTTCCCACTCCCCTCCTGCTCACCAGCCTGTGCCCCAGCTCTTGGCCTCCTGCCTGCCTCCAGAAGCTGCTCAGCAGATCCCCCCCAAATCCTTTGGCTCTGGTGAATCTCCACAGGACTGTCTAACAAGGGATGGGGCTGTGCAGGGCAGGAGGAGCCAGGCACTGTTAGGTTGGAAGACATCGGGAGAGCTGATGTTATTTGCCACAAACTTTCCAACTACCAGCACTGCTCATCAGCTTGGGAGATGCCAGGGCTGCAGAGAGGTTCACAGGAGGTCAAGGACTGTGGAATAGCCAAATTGCTGCTGGAAATGTTTCTCAATGTCAGCAAATAAGGAGTGGCTGGGATGACTTTGCTTCAAGGTATCAACTGTCAGGTCCAAAAAACCTTCAGCTCAGTCCATCCCTGATGTGCAGTCAGCTGTACCTGCACCAGGAAAGAACAGGGGCTTCACTCAGGCCCCTCAGGAGCCACACCTGCCCCCAGTCCAGAAACCCCACATAGGAACTAAACAACTCCTGTGTTGGATAGCTCAGCCTCCTGGGATGTGGAGCAGGAAAGGGCTCAGTGTGAGGCACAGGCTCCTTGCCAAGAAAGCAGAACAACAACTGCAGAGGCACTGGGTGATCCACAGGACACAACAGTGGAAGGGACAGCTCCAGAGAGGCTCAGGTCAGTACGTGTTCATGGTGGGACAGGGATCTGCTACAGGAGTGAACACTGCCAAAATAAATGTATTAAAACACTATGATGATTTTTCTTCATTGACTCCCCAAACCCCATGCCCTTCCTTTCAAGGGGAACAGATGGACATGGACAGGGCTGACAGACTTTTGCAGAAAGCCATCAGCTAAGAAAACCAAATTCCCCAGGAGAAGAGCAACTCAGAGCCATCTCCCCCTTCTTTTGCAGGCAGCTACACTGACAACTTGCAAAAATACTCTGCAGAACTCCCTAACCAGTTTGATGGTGAAATGTCAGCACATTTCTAGGTTCATAAAAGCTTGGGCATGGGAGGAGAGAGGAAAGGAAGGAGAATGATTGTCTAAGACAAATAGATTGGAATGAATTTCACAGCAGGAGAAGGTTTCAGGGCAAGGAAAAATTTATTCATACCTAAAGAGCATGGAATATTAAAGACTCTGGGTTTCATTTCCTCCACAAGGCCTTAGTGGAATGAGACATTCAGCACTTTGCAGTAACCACAAAACATCCTCAATGAATCCAGGTGGTTTTATCCAGCTCACAGCAAAACCTCAAAAAAACCTTGGCACTGCAGCCATGGCATCAGCAGGAGGCTGGGGCACCCACTGCATGGAACAAGCAAAGGAGAGCAGGGAGAGCCAGGGGCCTCCCTGGGGATGAGGGGAGGGGGCTTCCCCTGGGATCCTGGCCAGCACTGAACCAGCAACATGCTGCTTTTGGAGTCAAATACAAGACCTCTTTAGGTAACAGAATGCTCTGTGCACCCCCAGAGCATCTGCCATTTTTTGGCTCAGATCTGGAGGCTTATTTTCCATTACTGTGGCACTGCAGACACTGTCATCACCTGGGCCTGATGCTGCACAGAGAAAATGCTGGTCCCTGCTGTGAAGTTTGTGCTCTTGACACAATAAACAGCAAGGCAACCAGGCAGATGTTTGGATGAGCACAAGGAAAGCTGCATTGGCTTTGCTCTTCCATTCCTTTGGTGGCTGAGAAGATGTGCCACAGAAGAACCAGTTCTCACAAGTGGGACAATCTCATATTGTCCTCTAGCATCTGTGATAATCATTCTACGTGGAAGACAGATCCGGTGGCATTCAGGTGGTGCACAGACACTTTTCAGCTCCTTGGAAACAGCAAACTCTGAAAATTAACCAAAAATACCAGTTCCATTCTGCATTCAAACCTAAATCAATCTATCTGGCATTACAGAATGGACTCCCAGCAATTGCTATGAATAAAGCTTGCCTTTTCACCATTCTTCAAGGCAAATTACAAGCACTGCTCACATCAAACTGCATCAGAAAAGACAAAGCAGAAGCCTGATCAGAATGTAAAAGCACCCTGGAAGAGATGCTTGATCTAACCTGGAAGTGCACATTAATAACTCAGCTGAGAACACTGAAATTCATGCCCACTGCTACCACAGGACAAGCTGAGCCAGAGGACCTTGTTCTCACTGTTATAACAAATCTCACCCTGCTCATGTACCCCAGACCTGAGGGGACACGTGTCTGTTCCCCCTGCACTCAGCAAAGACTGGCCTAACAACCTGCACTTGGACATCTTTCACTTTTCCAGCCCCATCTTTCAGCCTGGGGATGAGGTGCTGACACAGAAGGGCAAAAAGACTCATCTCAGGTCTGTATTACACTCTGCCTGCTAGCCTCAGATATCATTAACCTTTGTCAGTCAAGCTGCCTGGCAGCTACAGAAAGGTCAATCCAGATTTCAGCATCGAAGCACCTCATCAGGGAGAGGTCAGCAGATGAATCTCCTGTCCTATACTGCCACTTGAAGCAAGCACACTATCAGCAAGCAGATCCAAACCCTTGGTTCCAGCACAAACAACATCCCAGAACAGCACTACCCAGATAGCATTTCCAAAACCAGATGTTAGGAAGTGAAACTAAGACTTGACTAATTTAAGTGGTTGGCTTCCACATGCAATAATTTGTCATAGGAACATTGCACCAGGTCCTACTGCCTTTCAAGTACCTTGATTTCTCTGGCATGGGGTTACCACCTTCCATACACCACCAGTATCTAAACCCAGTTCTCTCTCCTTCCCTCCCAGTTTTCCCCACACTGACCTTTTGTTAGTAAGCACTGACAAAAGACAGGGGAGAAAGCTCTGAAGCAATAGAATACACTTCTCCAAGGCAGCACTCAACTCCTTGAGAGGCAAATTCATCCTTTTTCTTTCATGCTACCATCAATCACTTCTCACACACTGCAGGAAGGAAGCCTCCTTCCCCAGTGGAGCTGTGGTTCATCCTCAGATCACATCCTTGCCAGGCTCCTAATGAGGAGGCAGCTCACTCATCTTTCAGCTTTTTGTCCACAAACAGTCAAGACTCCATGGGCTGGGCTGGAATGAGAGAGAGGCTGGAATGAGGGAGAATGAGAGAGGTCTGGTAGCAGATACTCAGCACGAAGCAACAGCTACAGACCCTTTTCTAGGCAGGGGTCCCTTTGAGCATCCCAAATTCTCTCTGAGAGAGCACATTAGAGCAGCAGAGCAGACTAAGGCCACCAGCTGCATCCAGCACACAAGGAGGTCCAGGGGCAGGAGAAAAACTCTGGCAATGCCTGTGTGTTGCCAGTACCATGGTGAGTAAGCACAGAGGCAGGAAGTAGTTGAGAGTAACTGACAGAGCTGGATGCCACAGCAGGACAGTGTGGGAACTGTGATAATTACAGCCAGCCTCAGGTAGGTACACACATGCACACACTACTCTGCAAAGCTGTGCTAGCTCTCTCTTTTTTTTTTTTTTTTTTTTTTTTTTTTTTTTTTTTTTTGCTACTGCTGCCCAATTCCTTCAGCTTTATCTACTGTGGATGTGACAGCCTCCAGCTGTGGGCTTCAGAGGGCTGTGCCCATGTTATTTGTGTACAGCAAACCCATGCTCAGCAGCTCTTTTGGGGGTTTAGGACTCACTTCTGTTCTATAAAATGAAAATCTGAACGGACTGCTGTGAGTGGGAGAGGGAAAGAAGAGACAGGCAGCCACAATAAAGTCTCATGACAGCAAAATAGTCTTAGAGTTAAAAAATACACCCTACAAAAGTGAAGCAAATCCAAGACAAACTATGGAGTGGGTGGTCCAAGCTCTGCTGCACTCACAAGACTGCAAGACCAAATTGTGACCAATCTCTGCAGCAGAGGAACAGTGAGGAACACCAGGAGGAGAACAGCAGCACCTGACTGTGAGCAGTGCTCCAGCACAGCACTGAACACACAGGCACTACAGTCCAGGTCACCAGGGTAGGATGGTTTCACATCCCTTGGTGCCACTGATTCACACTCTCCCCTCCATCCCAATCAGTCACAAATACAACACTATCACATCCTCAGAAAGTGTTATTTAGCCTGGGTTTCCCCAGTACTTAATGCTCTGCCCTCACAAGGTCACAAAAATCACAGTGTCACTTGGCTGAGAAAAACAATCAGCACACCTCAAAAACACTAATGGGATATTGCACAGGAACTGCAGGATTCAGGATCTGCTCTCTTCCACCTTGGCACAGAGCTCTGTGCTTAATACAGGCCCCTCTGCCCCATCTCTGCTCTGTAGCAATGACTCCCACCAACATCCCAGCTCTAAAAAGGATGGGACATAGGTCCTCACTTATACTGCTGCGAGTGAGTGGAAACCACTGGAGACAGGGAATTGCAGAAGGCAGCAAAAAAAAGTGAGGCCACGAATTTGGCTCCTCTGCCCTCAGGGAAGCAGTTGCCACTTGGCACCAGTACCAGCAGAAAGGAAGACTGGACTTCCATGGCTTTTCTGCTTGCCCAAGGCATACACGTGGCTGCTGTGCAGAGATTACAGCACAGCAACAGGAAAAAGGAGAAGCACGTCTGCATCTCAGAAAAGACACATATTCAAGTGCTGCTCCAGCACATCACAGCCTTGCTGTTTAGACTCACACCAGAATAATTAGTGCAGTCACTGTTAACTAGCTAACAATTTCACCATCAACTCTCCGAACAATACTGAAGAATTTATCACAACATTTCACAGCCACTACTCTGCAGAAACACTGAAATCACCCCAGACACAAGCAGTCTAAATTAATCCCACACGGATTTTAGCAAAAAAGAACTACAACTATTTCAGCAGTGCTCACTCAAAAATAACGTCTTCCCAGGGCAGCAACCCAAAAGAAACAAGTCCTCAACAAACCACACCTTATGCACAAAGCATGACTCAGCTCATGCACTGGGTGCCATCAAGAAATAAAATACAAGGGCTCATACTTGGCCAGGTTCACTCCCTAAACTAGCAGCTTTGTGGGATGGGAAGCTCCCAGCTGCCATGGGACAGCTCTCCCTTTCAGCTGCCTCAGCCCACAGAGAAGCTGTGTCCTCAAAAGAGTTTGGGCTTTCAGAACTGCCCCATCCAGGGACAGCAGCACCTGCAAACAACAAACAAAATTTCTCCAGTGTCAGGTACTTGACAGATATGACATCTGTGCTTCTCCCTCTGTTTCTATCCATATTGCTTGTGCCAAAAATACAAAATAAAGTGAATATCCAATATATAAAATAGATGAAAAAATATATATTCATATATATATAAAATATATGTGAATATGTGATGAATTTAGGGTAAAAATTCGTGTATGAAATAATACTCCGATGTGTAACAAGAACAATGTTAATAAAATGTAAAATCCAGTAGGAGGCAAATCGTTTCCCCCCCCCAGCCTGCCAGTTTCAGTTGCGAAGGCAGGACAAGAATCATCAGACAAGACAAAGACTCTGGCCAACCTTGATAAGAATCACTTCCTCGCCAATGCAAGGAGAAATTCCTTCTTGACGATTCATCAACTCCCTGGCACGACATGCAAACTGAAATCAACATAAGACTGACCTGTGAAATTGACATAAGAAAAGAACCTTCCCGGAATGGAACAACGGGGCTTGACAAGATCAGGGAAGGCCATCGAAAAGAAATTCGGACTATTCAGCCCACCCTGGACACCTGGACTGCCTAAGGGCAGAAAAATCCTATAAAACGGTGGACTGAAAGCTGCACAGGCGTGGATTTGGGCGTCTTGTACACTGGTGTGTGGACCCCTATCCACCCAGTGCAGCGCTGATATTCTCCTATTTTGTGGTTTTCTCATTTTGCTGGTGTTCAATATTCTGTTATTAATAAATTGTCTTTTATTAATCCGATATTTGCCATTGCATTTATAACAAATATATAAAATACATAATAAAACTGAAGAGTGCAATGAAACATGAAAACCTTTCTAAAAACTTAAATGAGTAGAAAAAGTGACCAAAAAATCCAGGCTGCAAATTCCTAAGCAAGTTAGAACTGCAAGTTCTGCAGTCCTTGACTGCACCTCAGCATCAATGACACAGTCTATAAAATCTTTTTCTGTGATTAAGGACTCAATCCATAAAGTCACCACCTGTGGCCAAATACAGAAGCCTGAGAAACATGGAACACATGTACTCACACCTCACCCACCACCACAAATCGACAGCCACCCTCCCACACATGGATGAAAATCACTGTAGCTCCTTCCCATCATACCATCTTTCAGATTAGTATCCTTCTCCAATTTATCAGTTATTATGATCTGTTCTCTTTAGAAGGTTTCAGATACTTTTCTCCAACCATGCTAAGCTTAACCACTGTCTTAATTAAAATTACATGCTCGACCACATGGCATTTTTGGTACCATTAATTTATGGGCTATACCTGATAGTTTATCCATCACAAATATCCCTAACCAGTCTTAAGACCTGCCTTGATGACTGCATTATATCAACAATTGCTTTGCACACTTCAATCATTCCCACAGCCAGCCATACACATTCCTTTTTCAACCACATAATTGTGGTGACTGGGTCACCTTCCTCCATGCTGGATGTTGGCTTCTTAAAGCAAGTGACATCCCATGCCCCCCCCCAAAAAAGGAAAAAATCCCTAAAAATCAGAGGTGCAACCATGAAGACAAAGACATAAAAGGAAGAATTTGCACAAGGGTTACTGAATACCTGGTTGTCCTCAGAGAGGTCTCCCTTGCTACAGTTTAAGACACATACCAACTCTGTATTTGGCTTTTATGCTGACAGCTCAGGCCCTGCTTTCATCCCAAAGATGAAGGGGTAAGCTGCTTCCTTACTCTTTCTCAGCAAAGGGATGGCTGAGCCTCCTGAGCCTCCCTCTCCACCTGCCAAGCGGCAGCAGTGGGTGGATTGAGTAGCAGAAAGCATCTGCCAGATGCTGTGCAAGAGAAGTCTCCCCTCACCCCAAGTTAGAGGTAAAAACCCACCCAAAAATTCTGCTTCCCCATCCTCCTTCCCACTCAGGAGAGCTCCTACTATAGCCTGGTGCTCCCCAAAGCTGGGCTCTGCTGCTGACTTCAGACAGAACATTTCCCTATCACCTACTTGTGTTGCCTAACTCAGCACCCCCACAGGGCCCTGGAACCAAGGGAGATCTCTCATGTAGGCAGAACCTGCCTCCCCCCCCACACCCAGCATCTGTCAAGGCTTTGAGCAGCTGAACAGACCCATCAACAGTACACCTGCCTATCACCCACCTGTGCTTCAGGGCACTAAAGGGTATCCTCTCTCCAGGCATCTTCCCAAGGCAGACTAATATTGATTTCAGAGCCTACAAAACTGCCTTTCACAGCTCCAGCACTGACAAAATCCTCACACTGAGCTCTTCACCAACACAGATCCCTTCTCCACTAGCTTGGTGTGGCTGGATTTGTGGAGGGTATCTGCCCTCAGCCAGGCAGATACCTTCTCTGGAGACCAAAGCCAACCTGCTAGAAGCCATCCAGCAACCTTTTCCTAACGCCTCTTACAAAAGAAGTTGCTCCTTCCCCTGTCCCTAGGTAGCAATAATTCTATAAAGGCTCTTCTAAGGTCATCATTGACACTGAAGAGAAGATTTGACTTTCAGACAGAACTGTTGTTTCCACAGTTCATCAGAAATTGGCACAAATACAAGATTAATACATCCTTCAGTAACTTCAGGGAACAAATATCAGCAAAAAGAGATGCTCTAGCCTGCAAGCAGAGCCTTGGCTGAAGCACGATGACACAGCACAGTGCCACCCCTTCACACCCAGCCAATGTATAAACCACAGAACTTTTTGTCATACCTAAATAGTGCTTCTTGCTCCAGCAAGGAGAACACTGCGACACCAGACATCCCCCTGTGCTGCAGGCTGAGGATGTTCCTACTGCAGCCACCCCACAACAGCCCAGTAGGGGAAGGGAAATCCCACAACCCCTTCCCAGCAAAAGAAAAGCTGGGCCTTGAAAATCTACCTAGTGCAAGGACAATTAATTGTATCAGGCAGAGACATTTAGAGCTTAATGAACACATTAATTAGAGAGCACAGAGCAGCAGCACAGGATTTGGAAGCCATGGCAGAGGTACAGCACCTTCTGGCTGTGTGGAGTGATGGGGAAAATCACTGCTCTCTGAGGCAATGTCAGGACAGGTGAGGTCCCATTGCAGCTTTGCTCCAGAAACACCTGGATGGGCAGCTCTGCCTGCATCCTCTGAGCCAGGAGCTGTCCTAGGAGCACTCACACATACCCACAAGAGCCATCCCAAACTCAAGGAGAAATAGCTGAGACAGCTCCAGACAGAAGGCCCTTCATGCCAGCGAACACAGCTTCCCTCAAGGAAAGAAATCTGCTGGGAGCCAGTGACCTGGCACCTACTATGACTTAAAGCCCAGCCTTCAGACCATATTAAATCATGACATGCCTGAACTCCTCGCTGGAATGATAAAAGCCTGGTGCTTACGCTCCTGGTTGCTAAGATCTGACCTTCTCCAGGCAAAAGCCAAGGGAGCAAGCCCAGGAAAGGTAATTTATTGCTCTGCCTGGAGTTTAATCCCATTCACACCAGGCACCCCCAGCCCAAGCACAGGGCTCACATAGCAAACCATGCACAGGACATGTTGCAAGAGCACAGCCTCAGCACACTGGCTTTGGTTTTTCTCCTGAAGCAGCTGAGATAGCTGCTCTCTGCTTGCCTTATCCAGTTTCGAAAGCAACACTTCAAAGCCATCCCATGTCAAACTCCAGAACAAACTGAAGCTGCCAGAGATGTCTCACAGGGAGGAAGTTAACATACGATGGGAAGCTTAATGAGGAATTGCAGACTACTGTAAACAGAAAAGCAACAGTTTCCGATTTAACAAAACCTTTTCCATTAAGTTACAACTATGACAGAATGGTAATTTTACATTCATCAGAGCAGCTGAAGAAAGTGCTATCCTTGCAGGATCAGCAGTTTTCCTCGTTCACAGCACACAGGCCTTTGGGAGCTGCAGGTTACTGTCCCTCAGAGCCAAGGCAAGCAGAGGGGAAGATAAGCCCCTCTCAGGCCAGCCCGGCTGCCAGGTGTGTGCTCCGAGACACGTCCGAGGCAGGGCAGCTCGGGCCACGGCACCCACCCCCGAGAAAACCCAAACTCTGAGGAGCTCAGGCTGATCCCAAGGGCAGCAAGGAGGAGGGTTACGGAGCCGTAACGAACCTACACGGAGCTCACCGCATTTCTTACCTTCTCTGCCCCCTCTAGAAAAGGGCGAGAGATGGCTCGCACGATGTCAAACCGCCCAAAATCTCAGCTTTCAGAGGATGTTTGGGGTTTTATTCCCTATTTATCCCTGCGCTCGGTAAAATCACCACCTCCGGAGCCGCAGCTGCCGGGCGCATCCCCGGCCGCGCCGCGGCGGCGGCTCCCGCAGCTCGGGGGATGCGGCGGCCGCCCGTGTCCACCCTCACCGACCATCCGGATGGCACCCGCGTTCCCTCCAGCGCCGCCGGGACGTTACCCCGCGGACCGTCCCCACAGGCTGTCCTTACGCTGCGCGCCACTTGTCGCTGGCTGCCGAGGGGCTCACAGCCCCATGGCCGCAGTGTGTGTCTGTATATGGAGGGGTCCGTTGGCGGGGGCCGGCCCGTCCCCGGGGGCCGCTCACCTGCTCGCAGCGGCGCCACCGCCTCCCGCCCGTCCCGCGGCGCCGCCGGTTCGCGCCGCCCGCCCCGCCCCGCATTGGCCGCGCGGGGCCGGCGCGAGCCTCGCCCCGCCCCGCCCCGCCCCGCCCGCGCCCGCGCCGCCCATTGGCTGGAGGCGGCCGCGCCTCCCGGGGCGCGCGCGCGTGTGCCCGTGAGGGAGATTTTGGTGGGGGGGGAGGGGGAAGGGAGGTTGAGGGGGGAGCAAGGGGTGAGGAGGCGCTGGGGTTTGGGGAGAAAAAAAAAAAAAAAAAAAAAAAAAAAAAGCTTTTTTTTTTCAGTGGCGTGTGGTTGTCCAGCCAGAAGCGCATCTGGGGTGCGGGCTTTGGGGTTTGCGTGTTTTCACACGGGATTTTTGTTAATCACAGTTAAGTTGGGAATGACCTCTGAGATCGTCCAGGCTGTGTCAGAAGAGAACACTGAGAGGCGCGTCCAGGGAAAATGACTCCCCCATCTCCCTGGGCAGCTTGTTCCAATGCCTAATCCCCCTTTCTGCGAAGAAATGCTTCCTAAATACTCCCTAATATATATCATATATATATGATCAGGGCAGGTGGCAGTGACACGGTGGGAGGGGAGGGCCCGCGGGCCCCGAGCTGAGGGACACAGCGTGAGGAGCCCCGGCACTCGGGTGTCCCCTCACCCAGGCTCTGCCTCTACAGTAGTAACACCCAACCCTGACCCTATACACTTTTTCAAGTCTCGCAGCAATGAGGAGAAATGCTGCACACCGACTAATCCCACTGCTGTTCTTCAAGGAATTCCTACAAGCAGACATCCTCTTTGGTTTGACTCATGTTTTGACTTTATTTTCCCCTCCCACTCTATTTTACCTTTTTGACCCGTAGTGGACTGTACCCCTGGGTCAAGGGGTTCCCACTACACCCAGCAGTGAAGTGTTTGCAGTGGCATCTGTGAAGATGTTGATTTTGTGACAAGTGACTCGTGGCAGGACTCAGTGGGCTCTGTGACTCCACTCACAGTCAAGGTCCCCGCCAGGAATCTTGGATTTAGCCAGAGAGCTAAATGGATTAAATCCACATCCTGACTCAACCCACTGCAGACTGCTGCTCCTTCCTGCTGTGACAACAAGCAGATAGAAATGTCTGTGCCTGCTTCCAGTGAGTCTCAAATAATCCTTTGCTTTGGAAACAAATTAATTCCTTAACATAGGTTTTATAACTCAACACATTAATAATGCATCTTGTGGTTTACTACCAACTTTTCCACCACAAAAAAGCTTCCCCTGTTTTCCCTGTGTTGAAAGAGGTATCGAAATGTAATTAAGAGGCACTATTCATTAAAACAGCAAAGTCATCCAGTAAGCCTAGCAAAGAGCATGATTTTTTTTTCATTTACTCATTCTGTGGATATGTTTATTATAGTAAGCCATAGCCTGCTGCTATTTGCTATGTGCATCCAAGTCTTACTTTTCCTGCAGAAATGTGCTTTGTCACCCTGGCTGGTCACAGGCAGCTGAGCAACTCTCTACAGATGATCAGGTTTACTCAGCGCTAATACCCTTTCACTTCCATCTAAAATATTTGTACATTGTCTTTGCTAATCATCAGTCAAAACCACTTAGAATTGAAATGTTATGTGGTTCAAATCTCGACTGCTAAAGAGTTGCTACATTCAGTGAAATTATCCCTGTTAGAAAGCTACAAAGGGTTGTGTTTTCAGCTCATCACAGAGAAAACCCAGCAGGGATCTTCCATGAACAGGAAGCACCGGGGCAGTGAAGGGCTCTTGCAGCAGGTGAACAGCAGCGTGATAACCAGTGACAGGATGCAGACTCTACTGCATTTTAGGATAACCAAAGATATGTAAATGTGGCACTTGGGGTTTAGTGGCAATGTTAGGTTTGTGGTTGGACTTGATAATCTCAGAGGTCTTTTCCAACCAAAATGATTCTATGACTGTAACAGCACAGCAGAGAGCCCCATCTCCTTGAATGTGTGCTTCCAAAGCTGCTGTTGTCTTCCAGCAGCTCTGGATATTAGCTAAGGACACTAATTAGACATCATCTCGAGGCAGCCAGCAGCCTGAGCTCCTGGGCTGTGTTTGCCATGGTGGACTCTCAGGAAAAGTAAGACAAGCCCATGAGCAAAAGCAAAACCTCCTCCCAGCCCTGAGTTAAAGCACTAGCAACCTCCTTGTTGGCTGCCTGGCATGGTGCCTATGGCCCAGGAATGTGCCTGTCCCTGTGGAGGAACTGTGCTCCTGTGGCTCCAGGCCATGAGAGATGCTCTGAAAGACCATAGTATGTGAGTCAAAACAAGGATCTGTTTCACAAAGGCTTTCAATTCAATCAAGCAGGGTCTTGCTCATGCAGGGCCAACTCAGCTTCTCCTGAGCAATGACTGAACCCTTCAGCCTCCTCCTCCTCTTGCCTTAATTACTGCTGATGAGGTTTTGCAAGGGTTTCAGAAGTAATTTGGACTGATTCACTTGGCTTTGAAATGTTTACGAGATGCTGGCTGTTTGGAAAGTGCTGATATTTGTCCCCTAAAGATCTGCCTCCTTTAGCACCAGGCAGTTCAAATCACCAATGATGTCTGAAGCATAGTTTAGCACCAGTATCAAGGTTTAAAATTATCAACTCTGGTGAAGACCGTGAGTGCTTGACCTAATGAAATAACCTGGTTCACTCAGCTAAGTCAGAACCTGCTGTTTCTTCCAGAAAACAAAAACACTCAAAACAAATCATGTGGCTCAGCTTCCCTTTTCATCATACACAGGTGATTATACTGCAGAGCAGTTGTGGCCAGTGGAAAGAGAATCACACAATGTCTCTCTGATGCTTGGACCACAATGGCTATAACAATGTTAAAATAAGACTTTGATATTGCTGTTCAATAATGATTGACTGTCGTTGGTTGGTAACTGATTTTGCACATTTTTTTGGGTGCAAGGACTGGGAATGTGTTTATTTAACCTGTCCTTGAGTTACAGTCATGAGGGGGAGAGCTCACATTTCCCCAGGCATGTCACTAGTACATTTAGGTAAAAAAAAAATTCAAAGCCATCATTTTTTTATGAAATCTCTCAGTAGTGCCATGAAGCTTAGCAGGATCCATGCTTGGTGCTGGTAGGCAGAGCCCTGTTAACTGGAACTTGTTGGGAAAGACCGGACAGGAAGGACTTATGAATATGACTGCATGATAAAAAATACTGCAGATACAAAACCTGAGTAAAATAGGAATGAAAGCTAGTTTCGGGATGTGTGCATGGCAGGCAGGAAGACGGTGATTAAGCTCACAAAAGGACAAGAATGTTGCCTTTTCACTTCGGCAAAAGACATCTAGGAACAAATGCATAAGAAAGAAGTCTATAGAGAGTAAAATGACATGGTAATGCAGTCGTTCTTATAGGCTGCATGCAAAGTTTGTAGGTTTTGTATCTCACGTTGGTTGGTCAATGTGAATTAGAATATTCAACAGAAAAAAGGATATATTGTATTGTAAAAAGAGGATCGCTCTTTTGTCTTGTCCTCTCTTGCCCTCTTCTCCTCTCTCTTGTCCTCTTGTCTTGTCCACTCTTGTGCTCTCCTCTCTCTCACCTCCCTTGCTCCTGCTTTCTCCCCACGTTTTTCCCCTGCTCCTGCTCCGTTTTTACCCCATAGCTCTCTTCTATTTCTCTCTCTCCCCCCATTCTCTCTTTAGGGCTTTGCTCCAGTCCAGGCTGGTGGCTGGAAGCAGGCCCGCTTTACCCACGACCCTTGTAATAATAAAGCCACGTGTTTCTAGAGCATCTCAGGTGTGCAGAGTTCCTTGTCCCTGCCATCCACAGAGAAAAATCACTACAGGAACTGATTCACCCCTGCTGCTGAGCCCATCAAGTGACCAGGCTGTCGCTATATTCAGAACCCATTTGGACACTTCTGAATTTTACGCTTTCAAAAATAAGGCAATAAAGCAATTAAAAACAAATAACAGAAGGAGAGAACACTTCACCAAAGACCGTCAAAGATTATAGTGTGGCATAATTAATGCCACAGGGCTGGCAGCAGTGAAAATGGCTGTAACAACCTCACTGTCCCTGAGAGAGTGGCTGCAGGCTGACCTGCAGATGTCAAGTGCTCCAATGGCCAAGAAGCTCCTTTTGTGACCCAGCACAGTCTGGCCTGAGAATACCCAGCTGTGGGACAGAAGGGAATAAAAGCATCCTTCAGAGCTGAGAGGATATGCATGTTCCTGCCAGTCCTTCACTGTGTGTCAGCTAGAGGATTTATCCAACTGAAAACATGCTCCCAGAACAAAAGAGAAAGGGAAATAGTGTAACCAGAAAGTCAGGTGCTTTTTTAGGGAAAAATCCAAGAATGTCCTAAGTGGAGGACTGGGTTAAAAATAACAGGGAGTCTGCTGTGCCAGAGAAAGAATGAGTGGGCTTAAAGATAGAAGAGGTTGCACAGGAAAGGAGTTATCTACTTCTTGAGTGTTACTCATTTTAATTTGCCTTGTTACAGTGTCTGGAAGCACCAGGTGGAAATCAGGGCCTCATTGTGCTGGGAATTGAGCACAAACATAATGATTAAATGTTGCCAGCTCTGCAGAGATTGAAATATAATTCCTCATCTCTGCAGAATCACTAACTAGGATAATCATTGCCAAATAAGTTTTTCTGTAATTGCTCTTCTGGAATATCTGTGCTACTTGATTTTTTTTCAAAATATCCCTGCCTGAAGGAGTGAAAAGATATATCTGTACAAGGTCCAACCTAGTAGCCTTTATAGATAACAAAAACTGGTCAGAAGCAGAAAATTCTCACTACATTTAAATCCATGACCAAAATTATTTACTTGTATCTTGGTTTCAGTTTCTATAAAATGAGAATACTCACACTGTACTCATTGCTTGCTTTTGTCATCTAACACCCATGATCAAGGCAAGAGTCCTCTGTTAGACATTTGGAGCACTGACACCATCACATATAAGGGCTTGTTACTGCTGATAGATTAGGGATTAGCTGGATAATATACATGCTTTCTTGTGTGTTGTCTGGGACAGTGTTTGAATTGCTGAAAGTTCCTTTTCTATTAGTTAATAACTGTGTAAAAACCAAAATGAAAACAAACAAGAAGTTAAAAAAACCCTACAAACACCCCAACCCTCAAATGGCCACAGCATGAATGGGAAGAAACACAGCACACTGTCATTGGAGGAGTCTTGATACGATGACCAAATCCCTTTGGGATTCTGTAACACTTCATCTTGCTGCTCAGAGGTCAGAGAGCAGCTGGACACACTGGCCACATCGTAACTGCTTCAAATGCAGTTGTTTTCTGGCCACAACACAAAGAAATTCTTCTGTCTAAGAACAGTAACTTCTCTCCTGATCCTCAGAGCCAGATCACATCAAACCAAGGGGACAGGAATATGATCCTGCTGGTCACCCACACTTTCCCACTGGGACTTGCAACACCAGGTGTCTTAACCTGTCAGCATTTCCATTTGTGAGGCTCTAGCTTTTAACTGTTGTGTCCTTTCCTGCATTCAGTAATTTTGTGTGAGTTTTGACAAACTGGAAGGCACTGGGAAGGTGCTGGGAGCTGCAATGCTGAAGCAGAGCATCTGTGCCAAGGAAGGCTCCTTATGGGGCTGAACAGAGCAGCCCTTCCTCCTTGGTCTCCAATCCCTGAGCACCAGCTCCAGCCTCTCTGGCAAAAGAGGGCCTGAAACAAGTGCCATGGTCTTTCCCTGCCTTTTCATCCAGCAGAGGGTACCAGTGTATGTCAAAATCTGGCACTTGTTCAGTTTCCTCCAGACAGCCCTCGCTCTGTTTTGGCACCCCGCCTAGGACCCACAAGGCCTGGGGCCCCTGGCTTTGAGGAAGAGCTTGTTTGTGGGCAAGAATTAATATTGCAGTATCTCGTTCTGCTGGTCTGAATGAAAATTTGCTTTGAATGAAAAGCAAAGAAAAGGATCCCCAAAGATTGCGCATTTAAAGAAAACAAGTTAAAGAGACGAAAAATAAATTCTTCCATAATTTTTAAAACAGCATTGGGACTTTTAGGGATCCCAGCTCAGAAGTTTAGAATAGTAACTAGAGGAGATAATTTACAAGTTGCGTTTTTCCCGATTTCATATTCTGTCTTTTAATTCTACTTAGAAAAGAATAGGGACTTTGCATTACAAGCAGCTTGAAATATTAGGCAGGCAGAAACATCACACAGCTCTACCTGCAGCCTTGCATTTGTTATTTTAAGTTTACCGGAGATTGACCCGGTGTAAGTGCGTGCGAAAGGTTAGCTGAGCACACTCGCGTCACTGTCTCTAGAAACCGGATTTTCCCCAGTCTCTGTGAAATGGTCTCGCAGTCCCCTCTGCTGGCGGCAGCTTGCTGGGGAACTGCACCGTGGCACCACATGGGACCTGCTTGGGCTTCCATGGACGCTGCAGGAAAATCCTCGGGGCGTGGGTTCAGCCCCCACTGAACAGACACCGGCTCCTCCAGAGACCAGGAAGCTTTCCCTTTTACCCTCTCTGCATCCTAAGTACCTGGCATCTCTGGCACAGGACGGCAGCACAGGAAAGGGTGAAAAATTTAACCATGGATAACCTGACAAAAACCACCCTGCCTGTGAAAGCTGAGGCATCCTGCTGAGAGCAAATGATCTCCCCCTGGAGAACATATGGCTTGAAGGTAGGGCTTGAAATATTTGTTGAGCTTATGACCAAATATCACCTGCATCTGTTTATGGCACACATTCTTGTGTGAGAGCCTGGAGCAGTGCTCCTGCAGGCTCTGGCAGCATTACAGCCCTATGGCTTCTCCACCGACTTTTCCATCACCATTGGGGTACACTTTCAAAGCAACCAAAGCAAAATTTTCCCCAGGGAGGTAAAAAAAGACGTTCAGAGAGGGACTATGCAGAAAGTCAATGTTGATGTGTCCTGGAGAATGGAACAGGGCCAGCAGCACAGGGCAGGGTCTGCTTGCAGGGGTGTGGGGTTTGAGCACAAACCATGATGTGCAGCTGCATGTGATGAGTAGTGCAAATCTCCTAGCACAGAGGGGACGGTTTAGTTCCTGGGTGCAAAGAGCTGGTTTGTGAGGCTGCTGCTGAGAAAGTCCTTCTGACCAGTGAACACTGACTGGTGTGGGCAGTGGAGGCAGAGCTGGCACAGGACAGTGGATTGCCATGGCTGGCAGTGTGCCAGTGCTCCCTGCCAGCCAGCCTGTCTGAGGAGGAAACCCAAGTGACAACTCTGAAATAACAGCCCCAGCTCATGGCAGGAGGCCCGGGAGCCCTGCATGGGAGGGCAGTTTCTGAAGGAGTCATCACTGGTGGGATTACTTTGTATGCATAAACCCTCCAGAAACCACTACAAACACTGTGCTCTGGCACAAGCATAGGCACCACAAAGGGATGTAGTAGAAAAACTAAAGGTTTATTTTTTTAATAAAATACATCCTTACAAAATAACCATTTTCCTCCCAGGCAGAGGGGCTGGGCATGGTTCCTGCCAGCTCTCCTTCCCTCCTCTTCTCAATTTGGAGCTGTCCAATGGTGCTTCTGAGGCAGAAGAGGCAGCTGTGCTCTCCCCAGGGTCTTCAGGTGCAAGTGAGCTGGGACGGCCCTGGCACACCAGGCAGGGTGCAGTGTGAGCCCTTCTGAAGGGCAAAGGCAGCAAACCCAGTGCCCTGCAGTAGGGCCGGCAGAGGGCCCCAAGATCCCTTAGTCTGACCCATCCACAGCATCGTGGCATGTCCCACTAGAGGCTGTGTGCTGGGCCAGCCAGCCCCTGCCCTGGCTGCAGGGCACCACCTTCCCATGAGCTGGGGCTGGACGCTGCTTCTGCTGGTCTTGGGGCTGGCCTCTTGGGGAGGTGATGGGATGGCAACCGATTTTCAGGAGAAGAGGAGGAGGAAGAGGGGTGCAGGTGTGTCAGTCAGTGTGGATTCTGCTGAGAGAGAGGTGCACAGTGATTTCTGGTGTCTTTCCCCCCAGTGCCCTTCTTCAAGCCATCAAAGATGCAATGTCAGTCC
Organism: Zosterops lateralis; assembly: GCF_965231275.1. Lineage (NCBI taxonomy): Eukaryota > Metazoa > Chordata > Aves > Passeriformes > Zosteropidae > Zosterops > Zosterops lateralis. The sequence continues at coordinate 11,521,766 of NC_139779.1, read as the reverse complement.
CACGTCCTGCATCTACTGCTGCCCCATGCAATTGCTTATGGTGGGAAATGCTGACCCCTCATTAGGCACTACAGCCCCCACCTCAGGTCTCCTCCATGCCTCCCTGGAGCCCTGCTGCCTTCCCTGAAACCTTCCTGCCTTCCCACAGGCCTTGGGATAACCCCAAGAGCTATAGCACTCATCCCTGCCAGATGTATGCTAGCAGGGCTGGGGAAACACCACTCACCTCTCACTGTGTGTTGTCTGTCTCCTTTTCCTTCTTATGAGACTTCAACTGGGGGTTAAATGAGAGAAAACAAGAATTCTTTTACAGACCTGCTCCTTTCTAATGCCAGGGAAAATATGATGGGGCAGCAACTCCTAACCCCCAGTGTATATGCATATTTTCAGATGAATTTGAGGAGAACTGTTTTTGTGTTCTTCTGAAGGCCATGAAATATTCCATGGTCGTGGAGATATTCTCAAAGAGCAGAAAAAGACACATTTTCTAGTTTGCTAAAGCACAGATCTGCCCCTGCTTCCCTCACAGCAATGCAAGTGTTACCAGATATGGGAATATCTGGGGTTAAAGCGAGAGAATAAAGTTATTAACAATGAGTCACACGGAACATCACAGAAATTTTGGAGAGAAGATTCATGGATCCCAGTCTCCAACAGTCCCAAGGGCTCAGGAAGGCGCCTGGTTGCCCCTCAGGGTGGATGTTTGTGTTACAGCGTCATTATTCATGTACACACATCCACACATACCCCCGCCAGAGCCTCTGCAGGGCAGGCACTCGCTGTTACTTACAGGCTCCGGTTCTGCATATTTGAATTTCTTCTGCTTGTAATAGTCTCGTCCGTGGAGAAAATGCAGCAGGAGCAGGTCACAGAGGACAGAGGCCTTAAATCAAAGTGCAATTAAGTTTGGAGTTGCCTTCCAAGCTCACCTGGACCACAATTTAGGGGCAAACTTCTGCTTCATCCCACAACATGGCAGTTGTGGAAGTCTCCAAATGTCCATTTAGGACAGAAGTGAAATGTGCTGTGTTCAGTAGAGGGTGATTTAAGTCAACAGAAATGAAGTGTTTGTACTTTAGGTAAGTGCAGAGCACAACACCCTTTGAGCCGTGCCCAAGTTTTTATGACCATAACCAAATTGGACACTGGGTTTCTGTACTGCATGAAATACTGCCAATCACCTGAAGACCCTCCCTCAATGCCAGCTCTAACTTGAAACTATCAGGATACCAAGACCTGTCAAGGGAGCCAGCCCTCCCTTCATCAGTAGAGCAGAATTCATATCAGCCAGGGACCAGCAAGAATCTATTTCGCATAGGAATCTAGCAGGAGAGCACCTCCTTTCCCCCTTTTGCCCATCCTCTGATTCCCTGAGGAGTAGCCAGTATTTCACTGCAGCTCAAGGACACTTCCCACAGATGTCACAGGCAAAAAGAATAATTTGAGAGTCTCCACATAGAGGCTGGAAATATCTGAACTTACCACTCCAAAAATACCAATTCCAGAGCCAATTGTGGTCATGGTCGGGATGATGTCAAATTTGCCTGCCTGGATAAAGTCAGAGAAAATAGGTGATAAGTTACAGTCAGCCCAGGGGAAAAAAAAAAAAAAAAAAAAAAAAGTGCTCTAGTTGTAGGTGGAGCTCGGCAAAAGTGCCTCACAGCAACCCAAACCACAACCACAGCACACAGAGAAACAGGAGCTGGGAAAGAGCTGGTCAAACAGAAAAATATTGTAGGTTGGTTTTAGGCTGAAATAAATTGAACTTACTTTTCTTCCTGTATTTTTAATATAAAAAAACCAACCAAAGCCAAGCAGCCAAACAAAGGTATACACTTTGAATATTTTCAGTGGGAACATAATAAGGAAAGCCTTCTCTCCCAGGGGGAAGAAATAGACAGAATAGAAGAATGCAAATGTTCAGTTTTTGGAAATATCAGTAAAAGGTTTTGAATTTCCACAGGTCCCCCCCACTCCCATCACCAAGTTTTTTAGACAAAACCACTGATCAAGTCACAGCTGAAAGGTGTGACCTATAAAACATGTTTTCCTCCTCTCTTCCCTTCCCCAGTATTTCCCAAGGGTTCCTGTGAGAGGGCCAGCACCCAAGGAAAGCATTCACACTAGTTTTCCTGATCCCACAGGGTCCTGGTGCTGTGTTACAGAGCTGGTACCTTCCTGAGGATACGGCACTGCTGTCCCAGGGATCCAGAGGATCCACCCTTACCTTGCCATTCACCAAAATGTCGAGCCGGATCCCAAACACCTTGTAGAGTGTCCTCTTTTCCATCCCATCTTCTTTGTAGTATTTGGCATATCTGTGCAATTGGATGGTGAGTGTTAATGGTGTGCCAGGGTGTCTAACAGCCCCTGCAACCCTACAGCATCAGGATCTTGGACAAAGATCTGGGAATGTGCTATCACAGACCTGCTTCTGACCTTCTCCTTAAACCTCCTGAAGGAGCTGGGCTGTTGGCACCTCTCCTCTCTGTGCCTTAGTTTTCCTGCCTGCAGGTTGGAGGTCCAGCTCCTGCTCATGCTGTTTGATCTGATGTCACCAAGTTCTGCATGCAGCAGATCTTGGTGCAGCACTAGTGACAGTGTCACACAGAGCAGAGGACAGAGACTATGGGAACATGTGAGATGATCCTACACCATCCCCAGCCTTTCAAGGGGCTTCCCAAAAGCTCAGCCAAGCAGGAGATCCTGCAAGGGGGAGGAGATGGAAAGGCAATGGGGCAATTTTGAAGCCAACGAGTGTAGTATCACTTTTCTCATGCCATTTAAAAGAGCACTGGTACTGCTGTCTAGACCTGCAAAGGTACTGAGTATTTTGAAGGACAGTCTCTGGCCTTCTACCATCCCTTGAGTGGGAACCTGAAAGCTGCCACCTCTGAATTACACTTGGAGAACTAACAGGCATTTCCTTACCTGAAGTTGAAGCCTGGTGAAACATTGCTATCATCATTGTAAAGGCCATGGAACTGGTAAATGGGTTTGCAGTACCGCAGGGGCCAGTCGAGGTCACAGTTCCAGTCGATGGTGATGCCCACCACTCCACCCTGCACACAAGAGAGGAGTCACGAGGTTGCCTCTCCTTGGGCCTGGCCCACACAGAGAAATGCTTTCCCTCCTCATCCATGTCCTGTCTCAGTGCCATGATGTGTTCTGGCTCTCCAGGTGCATGGACCCCACTGCTGCCTCAGCCTTTCTGAGCAGCCTTGGCTTTGTGGCCTGTACATAACCCCTTGCAGAGGCTCTTGTTTCTGCCCTGAGAGCTGGATACACAAATAAATTTGTGCCCTATTGTTCCTGATCAGAATCCTGTGCCCAAGGCACGGTCCTGAGAAACAGTGCTCACCACAGATCCCTTCTGGTCCTCATGGGACAGCTTTCCCTTGCCTGATTATGCCCAAGAGATTGCTCAGGAAATACCGGAGTCCCTCCTCCTTCCTGAGCTCACTCACTCAATAGCTGTGCCCCAGAGTCTTTTATTTTCGCATTTTTAATATATAGAATCTTAGAATGGTTTGGGTTGGAAGGGACCATAAAGACCATCTTGTTCCAAATCCTGCCACAAACAGGGACGCCCTCCACTAGGCCAGTTTTCTCCAGGTCCTGTCCAACCTGGCCAGGAATGGGCAGTCATAGCTTCTCTAAGACACCTGATGCAATCCATGCAATATATGTTCATATATGCAAGCCTCTGATTTTATTCAGTGTCTGGCAAAGTTATCACAAGGTTTTGCAGTGCAGAGATAGCAGATATTCCCACACACCAGCCTGACGAGTGTTAGGCAAAGCCGCATTTTGGAGCCTGGGGAAAGGCTGCAGTTAGCACTGTGCAATGACCAATATTTGACCATCCATCTGGGATTTCCAAGCTCAGTCAGATGGGATTTGGCCACACAGATCTAGTTATTCACTACTTAAATCAAAACAAGCTGAACCCTGGGATTTACTGCCAGTGGGTCAAATCTTCTCAAGAGTTTCCAAGAAAAATGTAAATATTAGGCCATGTCCAAGGAGATTCTTAATCTTTATGAGATAATTCTGACACTTTTGTTTTTTCAAGCATTCTTGAGAAAACAGAAAATCATCTCAACAGCTGGGGATAATTGCACTGCCAGTGTCCCTCTCCCATCAACACCAAGGAACAGCATTTGAAATTGAAATACCTTAACAGCCAGGAAGGTAAAATTCTGACCCGATTCCTTCACTATGTACCCCAGTTCAAACACAGGACATAAGGAATCAGTGCCTTTGTGATAGGTGCATTTCTTCAGGTACTGCTTGGTAACGCTCTCAACCAAGTTGCGCCTGTGAATGAAAAGTGTGAGAAAGATTCTCAGTAACACAACTATTTGGGTGGGAAAGAACCTCTGTAAGTCCCTTGCCCAGTCCATGTCGCTCTCCTGTTCACATGCCAGCTTGTCCATGGGCTCTGCTAGGCAATGCTCCAAGTACCAAAAATTCTTACCTGGGACACCTCATGGATAGTGAGTGTATCCCACACCTTTTACATTTAGCTGGAGTTTGCTATCTCCTATAGCAAGGGTTAAAAGGAAAGGGCAGCTTCTTGCCTTCCATCCCACTCTGCTCTTTTGCCTAAAAACATCCTGTCTATGAAGCCTATGGTTTTGTAAGACTTGTGCCTTGCTCAACCTGATCTCATTGCTGATGTCCAGCAGTTAATTGTCAGCAGTGATCAAAGGCAAGAAGTTTCCCCAAAGGCTAGCTGGGTTTGGCACAGCCCTTGCCACAGCAGCCAGCCCAGCCACCCTCACTGCCAGCACCAGCTCCCTCTCTGTGCCTCTTCAGCCTGCCCTCCCTTAGGGCACCTCTCCTTGCAGCTGGTGGGGATCCCCTCTCCCAGCCACCTCTTGGGGTGTAGTGTGAGGTCAGCTCAGGACTTTGCCAAGCATGCTGGCTGCCAGGACATTTAACCTTGGCTGCAGCATGGGGACAAGATCAGCTTAGAGAGAAGAATCTGCTGTCTTCAGCACAAATAACTTCTGTTAATCTGTTCCAAATCAGATATACGGTCATTGCCATTGCAAATCCTCTTATGAGTGCGCCTTCAGCCAGCAGCATTTCCTCCAGTGCTGCCAGGAAGGGGTCAACCCCACCCTTTGCTGAAAAAGGTGGGACCTGTAATGTTAAGGGGGACTCTGAGGCACCAAGCTTATCCTGACCATGTGGTATTTTAATTTGTCTTCAGAGAAGAAAAATGAAGAATTAGAGAAACTATATCTTCATGCACAACTTGTGAGGGTAACTCAGGAGAGGTTAATTCCAGAAATCTTTCCTGTAACTACAGCTACCAGCTGAGGTGGGATGGATTTGGGAGGGAAATGTCTCAGTTCCTATGAGCTAATATGGGGTTCAGTGCAGCAGTTAGAGTAGTCCTGGGATCACTGATGAGATATGCAATCCTCTGTACCAAACATCCAGTTACGCCCATCCAGCTAAACCCATGGTTTCCTCTGAGGGACACAGCTGGAGGAACCAACCAGGAGCCATTCCCCCAAACCTCTTTTACCTGGACACCTTGAACTTGGGGAAGGTGATACTGTTCTTGATGAACAAAGTGAACTTCTCTGCTTCTGACAGCAGGGCAGGGCTGAAAAACACAAGTGTAGACATGTGTCCACCACTTGGCTCTCCAGGCTCTAAAGAAAGCCCCATATGGTGGAAATTCATCCAACCTGAGACAAGCAGACCCAGAAAACCAGTGGTCTCATTCTGGTCTTTCACAATGCAGGCTGTCCTGGCCACACCCCATAGAGCCCCAGCTTGGTCTGCCCCATACCAAGTGCAGCTGGGGTGGGAAAGAGGGCAACAGCATCATTCCTTACCTGGGAACATGGTAATCAACTTCAACAGGGCACCAGCCAAAGATTTCACAGGTCTTCACAGTGCTGTTGAAATGTACACACTTGCCAGTCATGAGCCCTGTGGGGGAGACAGCTGCTCACACCCCTGGATCCTGTGAAATCTCAGCCTCACACTGGAATGGATGGGGTCTGGCTGGGGCTTCAGCTCTGCCAAGGGCATTCAAGACACAAAATGCTCAGGGCTTTGGCACCTTTCTAAAACAGGAAATTAATTGTGGCCTCTCAGCTCAGGGCAGTGGTTTCTTTTACAGTGCTGTACAGGGGAGCAGCTGGGGATTTTTATTGCTAAAACCCACCTAAGAAAATGCTGAGCTGATAAGAGGACAACAGTCTGGGGGAAATGGCTTAGTCATGATTAACCTTTTGTTGGCTGAGCTGTTTGCAGCTCAGGTATCTTTCAAAAGAGCAGAGCTGGACCAGCCAAGGTGGGAACTTCAACCAGGATGTCAGAGGCTTTTCCTAAACCCTGTGCAAAGCAGGTCCCCAGCCAGGTGACACCCCAGCCAGGCAGTTTTTCTTGGCATTGTCTCACCAGAAACACCAGAGCCGATGCCCCGGGACCGTGTGCCATACCTTGTCCCTGACGGCTGTATTTCCCTTTGCTGCAGTCGCTGTCCCGTGTGCACAGCCCGGCATCTGGCAGCTGTTTGGAGAAAGCAGCCACCTCTTAGCATCCCACCCTGCAGCTTCAATCCCTCTGTCCCTCTTGCCTCACCAGACAGCATTTTTCTTGAGGGATACACTGCTCAACTGCAGCCAGAGCCTTGTCCATACACTTCTTCCCAACCAAGGCTGTCCAGATAAAGCAGGAAAAAAGGGGCAATTTATTCAGTCCAGGTAGATGCTTTCATTTAAGCCTCAAGTATGTTCTGCTTGATCATCTCAAAGGGAAGAAAACTTGAATGGAATGCAGCCTGTTTTTCAGCAGAATAAGTCTTCATATAGCACACAGAAGTCAGGAACAATAACAGGGGGCCAGGCTCTGGCTTTTACTACACCTCCCAATGTCAGAAATAGTCTTTCCACAGTGATACCACCACAATCCCCTGAATTACAGAAGCTGAGCCCACTGGAGGAAGCTAGTGTGTTTACCTCTGGGCAGGTTCCTTGTTTCTGACCAGGAGTGACAATGAAGTTGGTCATCACCACGAACGAGCTGTCCCCCTGTGGAGACACAGCCAACGAGCTCACAGCCAGCACAGGTGCTCCTCTGGGAGGAGTCTCTCCCTGGGTGGGGACCTGCAGTGCCATCAGCCCCAGGGACAGTGGAGGACCCCTGCTGCCTGAGATCCTGCTCCAGAGGTACTGGAGGAACCTTGATCCTTTTGTAATCAGCCTCAAATGTGCCTCCTCAACCATAGCAGGTCCCAAGTACCAAATGCTCCCCAGGGACAACCTGGGCAGAGACTTTTGGCAGAAGCAACCTCCTTTCATGGTATACATGGACACCCTGTCATGGCCAGCCCCATGGAAAGCCTGTGTTGAGGACCCATCTGCACCCCAGCATATGGGGAAACAGGCACTGGGACAAAAGCAGATCCCTAACTCACCCACCCTGACTCCTTACCTGGGGTGGGAAAACATAGTCCACCACATCCCAGATGTGAGGACCCAGGACACTCTCGTTGGTCACGGTCAGCCCTTTCAACTTCACTGAGACCGAGCTGACGATGCTGTCCTGAGACTGGTAGCCTTTCTCGTAGAGGAACACCCACCTGGACAGGGAAAGGTGGCAGGGTGAGCATGGCCACCAGCACTCCTCCATTGGGGCTCACTTCTCAGCACAGACCTGTGGACTGGAGCTTTTTCTACCAACTCTCACCTGGGGAATCATTTACCAAGTTTCTTCCTGCCTGTCACTCTTGGATGAGGGACATGTCACTGAACTTTCCTACCCTTTGTCTGAGGCATGTGGTAGCTGCAGAATGTGACTTCCATGCCAGGATGGTGTGTTTTGGGGACTGGGACACATTTTGTGGCTAAGAGTGTGTGAAGGCAGGTGGAACACAGGAGCCGTTTGGGGTTAAAGCCTACGGCAGGTTTGCAGCTTGCTGATCTCAATGACCTACCCAGACACTCCTGATCTCTTGATCCACTGCAGAGTAGCTCTCCAAAACTCAATGCCTCCAACACAGAGCTGAGTCTGGACATGTCTCTGGACATCCAGAGCCACTGTTCCCCACCCAGCAAAGGGAATGTGGAGGCATGGTCCTGTGTGCAAGAGGGCTGCAAGAGCAGCGTCAGTGACACTGCTGTGGCCGGAACAGGGCTCTGCCTGCCTTTCCCAGCCCATCACATAGTCATTAGGGCAGGCTCCTGACACTATTTAACCTACAGCATAAACAAGCTGCTGCTGGATTAACTCTGACTCAGGGAGACTATAAACATGGGCAAGCAACCATTTCGGGTAGTGCTCCCGGCGGCGCGGAGCATTCTTGGCACTAAAAAAGGAGCGATCTGGATTTTGTCCCCACTGCCGCAGGCGTCGATCCTGCTGGCTGTGACAGAGGCAGCAGGCTACCCATGGGACAGCCCATGGCACCAGCTTGGTTTGTCAGCCTTGCCTCTGACACCTGGCTGATGGGCAGAGGGGAAATGGGGAACCCCAGGTGCTGTCTGGAGGTTTTTGGTTTGGTGCTGGACTTTGTGGGGACTTCTCAGAGAGGGAGCTTTTTATCTTGCAGCCACACTGGCATCCCGGGACTGAGGGCAAGAGGACCTCAGGGATGGCATCTGCTCCAGTGCCTGGGGATGGGAGCAGAAATTCAGCACTGCTTCCACCCTAACTGGGATACCCAGCTTCAACATCATCCTCCAAGGCAGAGGACCATACTGGGTTACACTGGTTACTGGGTTAATCTTCCCCAATGCCCTCAGGGCTGCAGGAGGTTGTGAACTGGGCAGCACCAAGGGCAGAAGGTTTCTCTAGATCAGCCTCCAGCACAGACTGCTGCTGACCTTATCCCCCTCTGGCAGAGCTGACTACAGCCACACAGGTCCAGGCAACCCCACCTCCCCTGCCACAAAGCCAAGATCATGACAAACAAAATCATTTCCCATGAGGCTGTAAATGCTGCGGCAAGTCCTGCCCAGGTTGTAAAAGTCCCCTGGTGTGACTCTCTGATGTGGTGGAGCCACCAAGCCCTCTCTCCTTGCCAGCCTCATCCTGTGGCTCAGCCCGCAGCTCCTTGCATGCAACATTTCAGGAAGTGAAACCCAGAAAGCACCCGGCATCACCTGGCCAGCAACGATACCACCTTATCAGTTATCACAGGAAAGAACTGCTCCCCAGGAGTGACATGGGGTCTCACAGGGGGGTTGGCCCCACTTGTGTGCACTGAGGGCACTACCCATGTCCCTCTAGCAGAGTCATGCATTGGAACACAATTGCATGAGCATCCCATGCCTACTACGAAAGGGGGACTTCAAAAACCGAGAGAATGGTAAATAAATACACATTTGGCTGCCAAATTTGCTTTCAAAGGACAGAAAATCTCAGGCACTGTGGCTTGGTGAGGGCAGTGAACTGGGGCAGTGTTGTGGGCAGGGAACTGGGAGTAGTGCTGTCAGCAGTGAGGGGATGCCAGGGGCGGGTGGTGCTGTGGGCAACTGCAGTCATAGGCAGCTCCTTTCCAGACGAGCCAAATCCCAACAAATCAGGAAAAACTTGGGAATTACAGCAGCTTCATGTCAGATTCCTCCCCTCTGCCACTGGCTGTCACCTCTATATGGTTCTCTTCCTGCTCCCTCCTGGTTGCCTGTCTCAGTTTAGCCAAACTCCTTAAGCCATGTTTCCTTAGCTGCTCTGCACAACCATCTGTGCCAGTTCCCCATCTACAGGAGCAGCTGCCCCCAGCCACATTTAGGACTGGAGCCCTGGGACTTCACAGGCTCAGTCCTTAAGAAAAACAAAGCTGCTCCCAGTAACACCAATGCAAAACTCTTTGCACAACAGAGCATCCTTGAGACCTTGGTTGCAGTTTTGCATGAGGATTATTACCCTTGGGAGCTGAAGTGCTGATGAGTAGGGTGGGACCAATCCCCTGGGAAGGTTTTTAGCCTTTCCAGTGAGTCTGTGCTAAAAGGAGGGATGGGTACCTCTGCTCCCCACAGTGACTTGCTTGCACTGAGGCCTGGGAGCCACCAGCTTTCCTTTTTGCATGAGACACTGCACTCCAAAAATTCCCAGGTTTTTCAATTCGTGGCCAGACACCCCTTTTCCTTTCAAACATTCTGCCTTGGGGCCCTTCCTCATGAAAGAGTGCTGGTCTCCCTCTAGGGCTGATCCTATATCAGCCATGGGATCACAGCAAAAGGCTTCCCATCCATCACATCCCATTGGACTGTCCCACACTGAGGGGACAGGGACAGAGTAACTCTAGCAGGAGCAGCAGCAGCCCCAGGGCACTGAGGACACACATCCTCACCCGGTTCTGATCCCGCCTGCTCCACTCACTGCCTTTTTTAAGCAGTTGCCCTTGCACTCCGTTGGCTTTTGGAGCTGTCTCCCAGAAGCAAATAAGACCAGGAATTTTGGAGCCAAGCTGTGTCTCGGCCGCAGCGTCAGAGTGGTGAACAGGGAGATTTATGGCCCTGTCTTGAGCCACTTGGGTCTCACAAATCATTGCACTGGCCCCACATGCCTCTTATTTAATATAAATGAAAATAAAAATAACAACAGATTCTCAGGCTACCATCCAGCAGCTGGAGCAGGATTTGGATTCTCTTCAGTGAGAAGACGGGGCCCCGGTGTGCAGAGGAGGGCTGGGCAGGGCTGAGCCTCCAGCCTGCACATGCAGGAGCTTCTGGGGAGGATATGGGGACTGAGAAGACACCTAAAAGAGCCGTGGTAGGACACTGGGCTGCACGGGAGCCACCACAACCAGAGGGATGCAAAGCCATTAGCAATAAGCTCCCTGCACTGGGATATAGGGGATATAGAAGCCCTTCTCTCTCCATTGCTTTTTAACCCAGTAGCAAAAGCATAAATTTTAGGGAAGGCAGGTGCTGAGGAGCCTTACCCGATGATGTACGCCAGGACAATGAGCTGGATCAGCCGGAAGGTCAGTCCCACCTTCTTGTTCCTCACCAGCACCATCCGAGGGGTGTCATACTCGAAGAGGAAGGAGGACACCCTGTCCATGCACTTGTGCCCCATGGCTGCGCCAGGGCTGTGCCGCAACCTCCCGGCTCTTCACTGCGCCCTGGGCTGGGCCGTGCCCGCCGCCGCTCCGGCAGCTCCTCTGTTTGCAGAGGGAAAAAAAAAAAAAAAAAAAAGAAAATAAGAGTGCTATCGGCGTGGCTCTGTGCACATCTGGGCTGTCGCGTTTCCTCCTCTGCGCAGGGATGAGGCTTCCTCTTCCTATAAGCTCTGGGCTGGGAACAGCGGGTGCCCTACATGGTCTGGGGGTGGGACGGGGTGTGGGAGGGTGCAGGGCCACCCCGCTGCCAAGCCCATGCCACCAGGACGAAGCCATCTGACCCTGAGCGAGGCTCCCTCGCCCGGAGGGACCTTCCTTGGGGCCAGAGGGGCTTCAGGCAGGGCTCGGGATGAGCAGAGACCACCAGGCATCCCCGGGGACAACAGTGGGATGGAAGAGATTGTGGGGGTCCCAGGAGAGATTTTAGGAATTAGGGTTGGGATATCATCTTTCCTGCCACTGCAGCCACCTCAGGCTGTGTGTCCTGAGCCCACGTCCTACTCTGTCTCCCAAAACCTACCCCAGAAAAGGGGTCAGGAAAGAGAAGGGGGAGCACATGAAGCCCAGCTCAGCCATTCGGGGCTGACCCACGGAGCAGAAGGGCCCCCAGCCTGGCCCGCTCTCGTGGTGAGGCCAGACAGCTGGGGCTTGGCTCGTTCCCAGCACTGCCCTGGGCTGGGCTGGGCGCTTTTGGAAGCATTTCCAGCATTTCCTGAATGGCCCGGCCGTGAGCAGGGCCCGGCGAGCCGGGCTCACGGTGAGCGATGCTCAGCAGGGTGGTGCAGCCAGCACTTTAAACAAATATCACTGAGAAAGGGACTGGATTTGTAAGTGCCAGACTGATATTTGGAGGCCAGCAGCCACAATGGGAAGCTTTGAAGGGGGTTGGCTCGTTGCTGGGGAAAGCACAGAGGCTGTGGATGGGGGACCCTGTGCCCTCAGTCATCCTACTGGCCAAGCTGCAGAGCATAGGCCTGCAAGGGTGAGCTCTGTGCTGGGGAGCACTGAGGCTGAGGAGGGCTATGTTTCTGGGGGGAAGAGAGGATGTTTTCCCCGGAAATCCCAGCACTAGCTGCTTCAACACTCCAGGCAGGGACAGGCTCCATGAGCCCCAGTTCGTCTGCTGCCTCAAAGGAGACACAAAGATGGCTCTCTGCAGCCACCAAGCCTGGGATAAAGGCTGTCTCTGCAGGAGGAAATGGTTTTGGAAGCATGAAAAATCTTAACCTGCTGGGATAAATCTTTCCTTTCAGGAGTATTTCTTTTAGCATCACTGCCTCTCAAGTTCACTTGCCGATTGCTCACTGTCACATTAACCTTTTGACTCAATATATTACAGACCTGACAACTGTGAAATAAGTGGAACAAATCAATTATCTTTGATGGGCAGTCAGGAAAACTGAGGGGAAAGCAACTGACACATTTATCTGAATCTTTTGGGCGTACCATGAAGCCTGGGAATCAAAATCAGATGATCCCACGTTGCAAGTGACGTGATGCGATCCCAATGCTGCAGTCCTCAGCAACATGGAAAGCTGTCAGACAGGGAGCCAAAAGCAAATACAAAATGCTGATGTTAATCATACAGATTGAAGGCTGATACTGCTATTGAGCGGAGCAGACAAACCTTATAAGCTTAGATATCTGTCAGGAGAGAAGCAAATAACTTACTGTATGAAACGAGGCCTTTTAGGGAAGGCTGCTCACCCTTGCCAAGGCCATGGGGATAATGAAAATAGGACAGCTAAATTTAACAGCAAAATGACTTGTAAAAGAGTCACTTATAACCTCCTCTCTGGTACTTGGAGTCAATAAAATGATTATAGCATGGATTTAGCTAAAATACTTTCCAGTGGGAGATAATATGCATCTGCCATTTTATAATCTCTTGGAGCCATGTTGCAGCTGGCGAGGGGGACCATACCCCATCTGGAGTGATATGGAGAGCAGAAGACCCCACCCTGCAACACCAACAGAACCTAAATCTTTTCCTAGGCTCATACCAACACCCAGCATGGGCACCCACTTGGGCACAGCATCCAAATGTTTGAAAAAACCACAGCCTAAACACTTGTGGGCTCATGCCTCTCTCACACCTATGCCATCCCTTGGATTGCCACCCCTTAAATTACTTTATCACAGGGAATTTATTAAATTTGCACAGGCATTGCTCACCTATGTGGCCCTGCAATGGTGCCATGGTGGTGCCAGGTGGCTGCCAACACACCTCCCTGCCTCTGCCAGGTGGTTGTCAAGGGACAGTGCCCTGCTTGGGCTGTTCAGTTGTTGATTGACCTGCCCAGGGCAGTCACTGGCCAGAGATGCTGAGATCATGGGGCTGTGATGCTTCCAGCTGTGGTGCAGGCACTGAACTGTCCTGAGGCCAGGTTGGGGTGTCTGTTTGCTGTGATAATAAATACATTACATAACACTCAAATAAAAAATAAAAATAGAATTAAGAGGGAGAGATTTTTATCAGCCTGCTGTGTAAGGTGTGGCCTGGGGGGTCTCCCATGAGCCTCTGCAGCAATCCCTACACATAGCTGGGACCTTTGGGATGGTTTTATCTCAGGTTCCCAAGACACCAACTGGTACAGTGCTGTCAATACACTCACAGCCATCTCGTCTGAATAAATTTTGTATCTCTTGGCTGCTTCCAAGCAAAGCAGGCAGGAGGCAGTGGGAGGGCTCTGCCTAGAGTGATGAGGTGAAGGTGCTGCTGCAGGAGCAGTGGCAGCTTGAGTTCATCTGCAGCAGGTCCTGGACACTGAGGATGGGTTTGCCCAGGGCACAGAAAGTGCTGAACTGGACTTGACCTGAGCAGCATGAAAACAAAGGACCAAGTGGGACAACACAGGGACACAGAGAGTAGAACTGGAAGTGTGTGAGGCCAGATTGGATGAGACCTTGAGCAACCTGGTCTAGTGGAAGGTGTCCCTGACCATGGGAAGGGGTTTGAATGAGACCAAACCAACCCAAACCATTCTGTGATTCTATGACTCTAAAATCAGGTAGAGATAAGGAAAATGAGCCCATCTAGCTCCACTGCCGACGGGAGGGGAAAACAGAAGCAGAAACAGCAAATAAGGCTGTAAAGCCCCTATGTTTGTGTCTGAGATTGCAAAGACCTAGGGCTGGATTTCCCAAACACTCTACTGGATCAGCTGGCATTGACTGGTCCCCAGTGCCAGGCTTTGGCCTCACCCAGCACCTCCAGCTCCAGCTGGGCCAGATGCCAAGGGCATTGAGGGCTGGTGACCCTCCAAGGGTATCCCTGGCCGTGTTGTTCAGGGCTAGCAGAGGAGTCTATCCATGGCTGCAAAAGGAATTCCTCCCCCCTGCCCATTAAACACACTTGGCCTGTGCTTGGGGCTGAGAGAAAAATGAAAAATCTGGTATTTTAAGGAAGGCATTTGGAAATGCAAGTGCATCCTTGCTTTGAGCTGGGACAGGAACTACTGGAGCACAAAGAGGGTTCTGAAAAACCTCTGCATGAGGCTCAAACCCACCCACATCCAAGGAAGCATCACTGTGGAAGGCATAAAAGCTACCAGGTATTTCCAGGCTCTCAGACACTGATGGGGGGGAAAGAAAATATTAAAAATAATAGATGAAACCCATTACACAACCCAGACTCACACTTGGCATCGTCTAGCATGGAGCTCTGAATTTCAGCACAAAAATGTGTGGCACGCTGCAGATCCATGGATGGGGAGGAGTAACACAGAGGCAAGAATTAAAATAGGATGGTGTGTGCAGTGAGGACCTGCTATGGTGTAGGTTGCCCAGAAGAGCCCCTGAGACCTGGTGGCTTTTCCCAGTAATTGTGGCTACCACAGCCCCCTTGCCCTCATCAGTTGCAGGAGGTGCTTACACTGCGCCACTGGCAATGGAAAAGGGGAGGGTGGAAAATAACTGGCAGATGAGAGCAAGCAAGGTCCTACAAAACAGCATGTTCAGTTTTCTTTCCAATTTTAACTTGTCCTTGACCTCTCTTCGCTCCTTCCCAGCAGGGCTGACTGGGCTCTGTACTTGTCCCGTGCTGCAACACCCCAGCACAAGATGTTTTTGGTGGTACTCACCCCTCAGAAGTGGCATTTCATTCCCCAGTTGCTGTGACAACACATTTCCCTGGAAATACTTCAGCAATAGTTTAGCTGATGCCAAAGCAAACATGAACCTGAGGTGCTGGGGGTACCAAAAGGTATCAGTGGCCCTGTGGCCAGTGTGGCCTCCAGAAATGTGGATGCATATCCAATGTGGGGCTATGCCATGGGATACAGGGTCCCTTGGGATTTTTTTGGTAGGTTAACACCTGTTTTCTGAATCATGCCTTCAAAAGACAAGCACAGTCCCAGGTGATGGTATCCAGGGGTCCAGGGGCTGACACAACATCAGGTGGGGAATTTGAGTTGGTT
The DNA here is from genome assembly GCF_965231275.1 of Zosterops lateralis. Lineage (NCBI taxonomy): Eukaryota > Metazoa > Chordata > Aves > Passeriformes > Zosteropidae > Zosterops > Zosterops lateralis. The sequence goes on along the minus strand of NC_139779.1, from coordinate 11,506,250 downwards.
TTGCCTTCACTGCTGTGACAGCATTTCTGGTATGGGGGACTGGCTTGAGGGTCATCTCCAGCCATGGCAGTGGTGCTCCTCTTGCTCTGACATTAGTCTGCACCAGCAAAGTGGAGGCCAAGCAATGGCCCTTTCCCAAAATCAGCATATGCCAGTGTATCCCATGTCCCTCTTTGTAACCCACAGTGGGTTACAAAGCTTTTGGCTTATCTTGTGCACCACCTTTGTCCTGCTCACAGCATTGGAAGGGAATATACGGAGTCACATCCCAGCAAAAAATCACCAAGGGTAGATGTTGCCATGAACACGGATTTGCTCCAAAACAGGACCTGCAGCTAGATCAGGATTTTCTGCTTCATCATGGGCAGAGCTCCGGATGATGCAGAGATGGAAACACATGGCCCCAAGCCCTATGCCATCCCCCCAGAGGAAGCCAAGTTATTTAATTATTATTTATTTCACAATTATTTTTTGTGGAGGTTATTGCAGGGCTTATTTAAACATCCCTCCCCCCTCCCAGCTGGGGGAGATAAGGTGATGACTGTTCTGGATACAGTCAAAATTAGCACTGTTATTTGTATTCTTGTGCCCCACGAGTGAATTTAAAAATTCCCTACAGTCGTACTATGCCACTCTGCTCATTTTGCCTTTGTCATCCCATGCCAGGCACAAGCTCAGCTCCATTTCTAGTTTGGCTCCTCTGAAAACCCACAAGAAATCCTAATATCCTAATCTGGTGAGCACAAGTCCTTTTACGGCTGAAGAATGCCCTCAGGCACTCCTGAATGGCTTCATGGGCTCCCAAATGTCCCCCAAATCAGCCACAAATGGGACAAGAAAAGAAAAAAAAAAAAGGTAAAACTACAACAACAAAATAGACAAAAAAATACCACCCCAGAGTCATCCAGTAAAATTGCTTTTATTTCTGTAATTTTCTAAGTATAAAACAAATCAGCCCAATATTGTGTGAATAGAGTGGATTGTATGGATGTGACCACAAGGAGCCTTCCCATGTCTTCCTGGCACACCTGGCTATTTACAGTCAGACAAAGGACATGGTTTAGGAAGCAGTAATTTAGTGGAAAAATATCTCTCATGTAATAAAATAGGAAACCTCATTTCTTTCAGTTCTACCCCTCAGATAACACCCTCCCATCCCCCAAGATATAACAATTTACCTTTTGCTATGAAGCACAATCTCAGAGATTTCTACATTTGGCTGTTCAGGCATCTCATATAAAAAAAAAATCAGCATATTCCCAGACTGCAGCCACTGAGGGCACCCGCTGGCAATTCAGTGGTTGCCCTCCTCTTGGTCCCAAGTGCCCACCACTCCAGGCACACACAGATTTTGGCTCATTTAATGCCCCATTCACACCAAAAGCTGAATGGCACCACAAGAACAAGTCCACGGAACACATTTTACCCTGTGTCACCTCCTCACTGCAGCCCTGCAAATCCTAACCCCAACTGTGCCACACAAGATGGGGTAAAGTTATCTCCTTGGTCGGTACCAAAAACCTGAGTCCCAGACTGTCTCCCCTGACAGAAAATGCCACTGCAGAAGTGGGAGGAAAAAGAGCCCAGATGGGACTGAATCTCTGGCATCATTTATACAAAGTGATGGCCATGCCAGGTATGGTCCAAAAATTACAGTAAGTCTTACAAGTTGGTAGTGGTGTGTTTGAGTTTCAGGAGTCAGGTAATGCCAAGGTCACTGAACCTCATGAACATCTCCTAGCCAGGGCCCCTGTACAGCTCAAATCATTACTTGATGAGTTTTGGTGGATCAGGACCCTGACTGGGAAGCAGTATTATCAACCTGACGTACAAAAGAAGGACCAAAAATTATTGCTGAGTTTTCCTGTTGCTCCTCTTTCTTCCATCCACACCGTGAACAGACACTCCAACTCAATCCCAGATTTGATGCTCTTACAGGAACAAAGTCCCCCAGCCCCTCCACAGAGCCTGTCCCTCCTAGTGCCCTCTCCAGTGCCTGGTGGTGCCATCCAGCCTTGGCTGAGCAGAGCATCACCAGAAACACACACACATGGAATGTTCACAGTGCCAAAACCCCAAACACACAAACACAAACGTCATCCAGACCTGGCCCACACGACACAAATAAAATGCAGGATGCAGCACTTTGCTTTTTTTTCCCCTTTTCCAACATGCCTCCCCATGGGATCACACATCACAGGGGGAAAAGCTCATCCAGCAAGTGGCCACAATGACACAATAGCCTAAAACAGTACAAAAGACTTTCCACAACTGATTCCCTGGTGCTCACCCCAGGGACACAGGATCTTCCCCTCCCACCTTGGCTATACCCCAGCACGGTGCTTGGCCCCTGAGGAAGGAGTATAAAGTGCTCATGGATAACCCCATGGTGCCATCCAGCATGTCCTACACCTTGCATCTTGTGGAAGATCTGTCACAGCAGCCCACCAATGCTAAAGGTCTTGATGGAAAGACCTGAGTTTTATTTATAGACTTAGAATATGCCAGGCAGCACCATCAACATAAAACTAAAAAGGACATAATTCCTAACCTCTGTTGCCAAGAAAAGCAAGGATCCCAGAGGTTTGCCCCTAAGCTGCTTTTTAAAAAAGCTTTAGGGCAAAACAGCCACCCAGTGTCCATCTCCCTTGTATTGCACAGTCAGATGCCTTGGTAAGACACAAGAGCCTATCCCAAAGTGATGGTCTTGGCTCTGGGATCTCCAAGTTTACATAAGAACGTTCCAGCCTGTAAAAGCTCCCAGCATGCTGCTGCTGGCACACATGCAATAAATAACTACTCTGTGATTTATCCTGACCTTTCACTGAAGAATAAAGGGAAAAAATACTTACAGCTATGGATATTTTTCTACTTCATTAACATGTTTGAAACATAAGACCCTGTAATCAAAAGTATGGAGTGAAACCTGTACTCCAACTAATTAAAGGATGGGGAGAGAGACAAGAGATGTGATCAACCATTCAGAAGGGGAAATGGGAATGTGTCAAAATGGTCCCTCCTAGCAAGGGGGTCACCTGCTCCAGGCAGCTCTAGTGCAGATTACCTGGGCTATTTTCTAGATAGATCTGAAGGCTCACAATAAAAATAAAATGCAATTTGCTGCTGCAAAGAACAAGCTGGGACACAGCTCTGGTTTCTTGCCCACGATGGCTCAGGGTTTGGTAACTCACAACTGTGACCCAACAATTGTTTGAACAGTGTGACACTGCCTGGGCTTTTACACAAGAAACTTTTCCACACCACACATATTTGGGTTAAATTAATAATCCTCCACTAGACATTAAGTCCAGGGAAAACAGCATAACCCGGATGGTGGATGGACCAAGCAGGTTCCTGGAGGCACAAGAGACCAAGGCCACCCTGTCCCATGGAGATGCCGCTGGGCAGCTGAAAGCCCTGCTGGAGCCTCCAAACAGGGCTGAGATGCTCTGAATCCAGCCCAACCTCTGAATCCAGCTTCTCCCAAACTGGTTGTTACCCTCAGAGAAAGAGAGAAGCTGCTTCCTCTGATGACTCTGAGCTGGAACTGGACTAAATTCCCACTGGCTGTTTTTCTGCACAGAGCAATGGAGATGGACTCAATCATCTTGGATGTCTTTCCCAACTTAAACAATTCTTTAGTTCTGTGACTTGTACTAAAATAAGGTGAAATCCACCCTTTTGAGGAAGGGCAAATCACATGCCTACAGCATTAGTCTTACTGAAGCCTTGTTTTGAAGGCTTATACAGTACCTGGGTCATGTCCTGGTCCTCTGCACCAGGGTGGGTCTCATCCATGGTGAAAATCTTTGAAGAGAATTGGTTATCTCGTGGGATCAACTGATCAAATCATTTAGACAAAACAAATTTGAAAAATAAAACTTCTTCAAGACAAAGTGTAATAAGATTTTAAAAAATCAGCAACAATCTTCTAACCACAGAGTATCTATAAAGATCTTTTTAAAGAGCTCCATGTTAAAATTCCTTGAATACATTATATTTTAAATACAGTAACAACATTTCATGCAAGGTTTTCTGTACAATAAATCAGCTCAGTAGTATAACAATTCTGTACATTCCCATTGGTCTGGGGGCTCTGCTCATCTTCAATGCTGGTGATGGAGAAAAGAAAGGAGGGATGATATTTGGCACCTACTGTATGGAAGGAGAGATGCTCTTGCCTAGATGATACAGAAAAATACCAGAAGCTTTTAAGAGGCAAAAAATAGAAGAGAAAACCCAACAGCAAAGGAGCAAATGCTGTCCCAAACCCTGGCTCTAGTGCTGTTGCTGGAATGTAAGAGAAAGGAAAGATACAGGCTCTGGCTAACGAAACATCATCAGGGTGGATCCTAGGGGACCATGAGGAAAAGAGAAGGGAGGATTTTGAGAGTTGGAGAAGAAACCAACCACTACCAGCTTCTCAGCTGATGCAGCTCAATGGAGAAAGATAAATTTAATGGATCCCATAATCCACTCCTGATCTACAAACCCTCACTAAAGACTGTCTCACTCCTGCTGTGGAAAAATCCCCAGAGGGCAAGATAAAGTTGGTGCCTTACAAAAAGGGATGCCACAACAAACACCACTCATGGAGAAAGACCACATTATGTACAAGCATACATTCATTCCCATCTTGATCCCTGTGCAAGTCAGTGATGTTCTCCAAAGCACAGCACATGAAGTCATGGATGTGCTCCTAAACACTTAAGCTCTACTCCTGCTAGGGAAATAGTTAAAAATTCACTGAGGAAAGAAAATGTGACCAGGAAGGAGTGGTGGACATGAGGAATGCAAGGTAGGCATCATCTTGCTTTTCTTTATATTGCTGCCCCTACAAGGAGAAGGACTGCCTTATATAGTGCAGATGGGATCTAGCAAGATGCCAGATGGAGAACAGACAGGACTTCATCGTGCTTTGGTGCTGGATGAGCCTGAGAAGGTGCTGGGCTTTCCATGATGCAGTGATCAAACAGGACAGTGTGATAAATAGGGAGAACTTTGCCTTCCACCACATGCACCTGACCTCAATGTATAAACACACATCCATAAGATTCACACCAATGTTGGACATACTATGAAGCTATGCCCAGCTGCTGCAGCCACTGGAGCAGAGCACAGCAGCAGCAACACTATGGACATCATCAAGGCTCAACCCCAACACACAGCCCCCTCTCCTCTCTCCCTGCCCTCATTCACTGCCAAGCCCTTCCCAGCCCCTGAAGCTGCCCTGTGCATCCCATCCCACTGGGGGATATGGCCTCAAATCCTGAATTCCTGGCCGTAATCTCTCATGAAGGCCACCTTGCCTGTGCTCACTCAGCCAGCGTGAAAATTGGAAAGAGGGTCTCAAATTTGACAAGAACAAATCCCAAGGGAACCACGTTGCAATGATTCAGATCCACACAGCTCCATCCCCAAACTCTAACGCCAGCTGTCCAGTAATTGCACTCAATATGTACAGGAAAAAGAAAGCTACAGAACGAAACAAAATCAGTATTTTTTTTTTCTTTTCGACGATTCACCCGCATTTGTCTGATAGTTGGACACATGCATGTCCTGCTGGCTTTAGCGATGGTCACGCATGCAAGACTTCAGCCCAAGTTACAAGGTAGGGATCCTCTCGGTCGGAGTGTTGCCCTCGTGTCACTCATTTCTTGTCCTCTTCTCCTGAAACAAAGGGTAAAAATGAGAAGGAAAACTATTAGTGAGGGCTCAAAAGCAAACCAGCTCTGTGTTTGTGTTACCAAGAGTGGTTGCTCCTAGGTTGATCCCAGAAGGAACCTGGATCCTGTCTGTGTGGACTCAGAATTTTCTGAGCTTGAGAAGAGCTAGCTCTTCTCAAGGGGAACTTTTAAACAGGTTTTCTTTTTCCCAAACAACCTTGTGTCAACAATATTCCTTTCCCATAACAACAGGCGTTTGCTATATCTGTTAGCCAATGGGACAGGTGTCAGTCCTATGGACCAATAACATGACTTCTTAACACAGCATGTTATAAAAGGGCTGAATGAATTGTGAATAAAACCTTCTGATTTCTACTGCCTTCTGACTGGAGTCAAGCATCTTTATTTTGTGTCCTATTGCGACATGTCTGCACTGAGCTGCAGCTGGGGCAGCTCAGGCTGCATGAGGAGGAGGAGGAGGATGCCGGCCCCTGGGTGAGGAAGGTCTCTGCAAGAGTTTGGAGAAAGGATGAGGTGGACCCATGTGGGAAGGTGAGTAGGCAGGATCCCTCCCCACTGCTCCTAATGAGGCATTATGCAGGGAAAAGCAGTGGCTCAGAGAGGAGGAAGCTCACTGCATCCTCCCACCCACCCCAGAGCCCCAGCCCCACTGCAGCCAGAGACATGGATACTGCTCCATGGGCTGACACCACTTATACACACACTATCCATGTACCTGCACCCATAAATACCTCCAAAACAATGAGCAAGGACCAACCTACTCATCACAGCCACTGTCCCAGGGCTGCCCTCCCACCTTCTCCTTCCCTCCAGGGATGGGGTTGGACATGGAAAGTGACAGGCAACACATGGCCCATAGGAGAATGATGGTATCCAGCTTGAACTCCATGTGAGCAGCCTCAAAATCCCTGCCAGAACTTGACTTACAGCAACTAGATCCCAAATTTTCAAGCAGTTGACAGAAGTGTCCCTGATCCCTGAGGCAGCAGCTGCCCTCCAGCCTGGGGCAGCTCGGCCTGCCCAGAACAGACTTTTTTCCTTAAAAAAAACCCACCCAAAAGCAGCACTTGCTAAGAAGAGTGTGAAAAAATCTCTTATCGTGAATCTTTTTGACTGCATTTCTCTATCTTTCATCACTGCACACATCAAGAAATACATCTCACTAGGGACTGCTGTTCCTGTGCTCTTGATAAATAAGGGTCCTGCCCCGGGTTACCCGTGCCTGCTGCCAATCCTGGTGCCGACAAGCTTTCAGGGGAATTAATAAATAACAGGCAAGAGAGAGGGGAAAGGCTTTTTTGCAACTTCTGCCAATTTTTTTTTCCAGTGCTGGCTGCAGAGCCCAGCTCTTGTGTCCTGGGATAAAATGGTTTGCTGTGATGGCAGCATCCCTCTGGATGACACTGCGGGCTTTGGTGTAAAGCAGGGATGCTGGCAACTGCACTGTATTAAATATCACTGCAATAATCAAAATTAATATCCTCCCCATTGCAGCAGCATCTCTTCCCTCTCCTCCAGCAGCTGAACAATCCCCATTGGGTGACACATCAGTGGTACTTTGCCAACCATGGCATTTCCCCTTAACATATCACCCCATGGTTGTGCAAACAGGGAGGAGGATGCCATAGCACGTGGCAGGCAGGGACAGAAAGGGGACATGTCTGTAGTGTTTAACCACAGTGGATGCTCTCTAAATGTTGCTCTCAGGTCTCTCAAGTAACACAATCCTGGCATGGAGCAAGTCAGGTTCTTCCATGAGCCCTGCAAGCAGCCAAGGGTCCAGTTCCCACATCTGCAGGTCCCTGCATGCCAGGGTCCATCTGTCCTTCCCTCACATTGGTGACAGGAGCTGGGGGGGTGCAGGATTTGTTTGCAGGGATGATGGGATGGTCATAGTCCCTCTGGATGCTGCCTCACCAGGGGTGTCACAGCCTTTCAGCACCTGCAAACCAGCAACTGGACAATGTAAGCTCATCTCCTCCAAGGTCTGGTCCCCCCAGGACAGCTGAGCCTTTTGGGGAGGTTTTTCCTTACTGCTCCTTACTTTCCTCAACAGGTTAAAGGTGCTGCTGGAGGGATGCAGGCTCCCACTGCCAGCCCAGATCACTTCCTTCACCAAGGGAAATGCTGCAGCCCTTGTAGCTCTGACAACTGCACATCTCCCCCATCACACCGGGGCACCCTGAGCTTCAGCTGAGACCCCGGACCCCAGAAGGAAACCAAAAGGGAAATTGTTCCCCCATCCCTTTGCAATACCAGGGCAGCAACATTGGCAGCTTCCCTCTGCTCTTCCATTTCTAAAGCATGACACACAGACTCATATGAAAAAACAGCAGAGAGGGAGAAATAAAAACAAAAAGTGAGGCAGCAGAGCTGTAAAATCCCATGTGGAGATTTCAGCACTGGAAGGTGCAGCACTGCTCTCCTGCAGAGCATCCCACAGCTCAAGGGAATACTTGGCCCATGGGGACACATTCCTCTGTCAGCACCCAGCCAAGGTAGCTCCAGGCACAGATTACCCTACAAGGGCAGGCCACGGCCACAGGCGCTCGCTCCCGGCTCTGCCGTGCCAGGGAGAGGGATGCCTGCCTCTTCTGCAGGGAGCAGCTGCAGCAGCTCCTGTGCTCCTGGGGAAGTTTTGGGGGGTTCCCTCATATCCAGGTGCAGGTGCATGGGGGAAAATGAGGGTGAACAGCTCGTTTTTGCTATATGCTGGAGGTTTTTTTGTGCTGGGACACAGAGATTTTGGTCCCTGCAAATTTTGGGCTGCCTCAGATGTAGAGCTCCATCTGGCCCTGGCAGGGAGTGTGATGCACTTGTCACTGCATTGCCACCTCTGCCAGCCACTCTCCTCTGGGAGGATGCTGAAGCCTAAAGCTGATGCCAGTTTTGCAGGGAAGTGGCCAAAGCTCCCTCAGTGGTGGAGATGTTCACCCAAGGGAACAACCTCACCTACACATCAGCTGCAGTGGCAGGAGACTGGAGGGCACTGTGCTGCCCAAGGGAGAGGGAACAGGGACCTGGTGGGGACAGGAACAGGGTGGGGTGGCCACTGTCTTGCACCTCCTGCAAAATGACCCTGGGAGCTGCTGTCCTCACTGAGCACAAGGCCAAACAGCTGCCTGAATGCTGATCTGCCACAAAAGACACCAAGTCAATTCCTGTGCATCCAAACTCCTGATTTTCAGTGGCCCTGCTGCTATCAGGGCAGGCATATAGTTGTGTTGCAGAGAACACCTGCTTTGTGATTTTGCCCCTGCTTTTACCACAGCACAGGTGAGAAATGGTGATGCTCAGCACCCAGACAGGGCCTGCTGCTGAATGTCCTGAGAACAACCCCAGCAGCAACTCCAACACTTGTGAGGGGTTTGCTTTGAGAGAGTGAACATGAGGAGGTCCAGGGACAGTGCAGGAGGGGAGCAGGGTGGCCTCAGCAGTGGGCTGATGGTGCACAGAGGAACATGAGCACTAGGGTTATCTCAGTGTCCTCCCTGGATCTGGTACTTCTTGAGAACCACTCAGAAAAGAGACAGAGACTTCTGCAAGGCCTTGGCACAGATGCTGGAAACCTTCCTCCTGCATGCCACAGGACTCAGAGAGAACAAACATTTGAATGCATAGAGAATGGAAAATATTAAAGATACTACAGCAAGAGATCCCTGAGGGTGGTGAGTCCTTGTGAGGCTGCCAGTGTGTGACAGACTCCTGAGAACATCTCCCTGTTCCTAAGCAGAACGTTTGCAGCTCCCAAATCTGAGACAGCAGAAACCTCAGGGGGGCCAGAGAGAAATGAAGGCAGCCAGATATGCAAAGCATGTGAGATGAAAGGCTGGACATGAGCAGAGTGATGGGGAGAGGAATGTAAAACACTGAGACAACAGTGAGAACTGAAGAGTCTCAGCTTTCTGCCACTTCAAGGGCAAGGAAAATCCAGCATAATGGAAACACAACTTACATAAATCTCATCAAAGGAGAAACTCTTCCATGCCAAACCTGAATCAGCAGAACTCGCAGTTATACATTTGCATTCCTCAGCTGAACACCCTTGGCCATCCCTTGGAAGGTCCCATGCTGGAGACCATCCCCAAGCACTTGCAGAGACCAAGTGCTAGCCTGGCCCCTGGCCAAAACTGCCATCAAGCAGCTACTTCACAGACTTGTAAGGCTTTATTTTGAAACAAAACAGAGAGACCACTGTAGGAAAGGAGATCCTGTCTGGGGGGACTCCCTTGGCTCTATTATGGTATCTCTGTTCTGTATCTAAGCCATGTTCACCCAGCCACATTCCAAGCAGGCCCCACCACACACAAGCAAGACTCTGCAGGAGGCACAGGGACACAGCATTCAGGGATGAGACACATAAGGAAGCCAAGCCTTGTTCTGGAGTCTTGCAGGTATTCACCTGGTGCTCCCCGCACATCTTGGGTCCTACTATCCTGAGAATGCCTGGTAAAAAAATCACAAGACCACATATAAAAGTGGTTTTTGGAGGTTTTTTCCTTTGCTTTCCAAAGGCCAGAAGAATCAGAAAGATGAAGAGTTTCAATTACTTCTTTCAAATCTGATGATTTAAGTGTGGTGACTTTGCCACACAACCGTGATAGAAGAGCTGCATGGGGAACCCTGGATCCATGAGACAGAGCTACCTGTGAGCATCAGCAGCATCATGACTGTGGGGATAAAGGAAGCTCAGAGGACCTGAAACATTTTAAGCATGCCATGGGAGGAGAAACCTGAGCTGCTGAGCTGCTGTGATGGCACTTGAGAGGATCGTGTGCCTACCAGAAACCTTGCTGTGCTTGGAGCTGTGCAGGCAGAGCCAAAGAAAAGCCCTTCCTCCAACAGTGCTGAGACTTCATAGAGAAATACAAAGTGTGGGAGAAAGACAGACTCAGCCCCAGACCACAGATGGTGAATTGAAGACCAAGGGCATGCATGGGATGCAACATCAACCAGCTCTCCTACACCCCAGCCTGGTGCTGTGCTGTAGCATTGTTTCTACAGGCTCATAATCGTGGAATAAACAGACCTGGGTGTCTGATGAGAGATGAAACAATTCAATAAGTACAGGCTAGAAACAATTTCTATCTGGTTTGTAAAAACAGGAGCCCTACACCTCTGTTTCTCTGAGCAGTTGCTGAGTTTCTGCTCAACACAGGAAGAAAGGCTGACCTGAGCACCACCTGCACACCAGGACACACTGATGGAGATCTGTTTGAGATCATTTCCTGCCTGCAATACTTTCCCATCCAATATTTCCAGGTACTTGCAAAGCTCTGTTCCATGAGAAACCAAACACAGCTGTTACAGTGCCCCAAAGCCCTCCTTGACAGGGCTAGCCAGACCTGCCTTCAGCCCAGAAAGGCAAGAGTGGCTTTGCACAGATTTTTTTTTTTTTTTTTGTCATTATTACAGGGTGAAGGGGAAAAGAGGGGTTTTCTATGACACAGGTTGCCTAAGGGGTGAAAAGATGGTTTGAGCAAGGTGATGGTGTGGAAGGACAACCAGTCCTCACACTCAAGATTGTTCATCTGCCCCTAGAGCTTCCCTGAGCAAGGACAGTGCCTTTCCTGACCTTCTTCTCCCTGCTATCACTGTCAGGACAAGCTTACCCCCCAAAATGAATACTGCTGTTTCCTGGAGAGGGGCCACCCCTGTGGCAGGCACAGCCCTGCTTGGCAGCCCTGGGCCTGCAGTCACCACCAGGAAAACCCATGGAGTTAACTCAGTGCTGAGATATCCCCCACAGCAACATCTCTTACAAGAAATAAAAGAAAAGATGAAATCATCTCTTTGGAGGGCTGCTGTGATTTACAGCACGGAGCCCAGGAGCACACGGGAACTGCTGCTCCAGTGTCACAGGACCTGCTTCTCCTCTGCTTGTGCCAAGGGCTGCATCCTGAGAGGAGCTGGCCAAGGGCAACCCATTAAAACCAGTTTATAAGGTGTTCAGCTCTCAGTTGATCTTAGCACAGAGGTTGCCAACACAAAATAAGGATGGACAAAGGGGGGTGGAAATCTGAGAGGAAAGAAGAAAGGGTTCCTGGTACAAATCAGTGTTTGATTTCTTTTGCTTTCTAAGCAAAGAGATCCAGTTCCTAGAGGTTCGAGAGGAGTTGAATTAATAACCTGTGGCAGATTTACCTAATGCTCCAGCCCCCAAGGGAGCATTCCCAGCAGATGTAATTACCAACTGCTCTGCCAAGTGTGGCACCAGGAAGGAAGGGAGTAGGAGAAAAAGCCCCTTTGTACAGCAAAGGTGGGCAAACATGCAGGTGCAGACATCACACGAGCAGAGGAGGTAAGAAGGGGTCCACAAAGCCACCAGGAGCCCCAAGGAAAGTGCCACACAGCCACCCTAACCCAGCGTGGTGCAGACCATGCTCACCATCCAGGTGGTTGCGGGAGAGGTACTTGAGTCCTTCATCCAGCAGGATCACAGGCAGGGAGATCTTCATCACAACCACCCACTGTGGCCAGCTCAGGGGGGTCACCTGGAAGATGAGCTGCAGGGTGGAAAGGATTGCACATGTCAGTAGGAAAGCAGGTGGGATATTCTGTTGTTTTAAGGATCACGTTGTTGTATGGCAAAGGTTGAGAGAGGGTCATCCCAGGTATAAAAAGGGAAGATTCAATAGCCCAAACAGGAGGATTTCTTCAAGGTCTGTCATGATCCAAGGTGGCTCTTGGCCAAGATGAGTAAAAACATATGTTCTTCACCTCTCCTGCAAATGGGGAAAGTGAGCCACAAGGTAGGACTGTGTGTTTATGTGCTCACAGGTGCTCAGCAGGTGACAAGGAACAATGCAACCTCCTGGGTACAGAAACACACTTCATCTTAAGCACCTTTGGGCATCAACTGAGGCATCCCCAGCCTTGCAAAGGAAGGAGAAAAGTCCTAAAGGGCTGAACCACTTTCTGGAGATATCTAGAGCCTTTGCATTGCCCATAGGGAGGCTCATGGGGCAGAATAACTCCTATTTTCTATGCTGGGTTGAGTCATGGGACCTGATCCTGAGGGCACCTGTTGGGAACAACTATCCCAGAAGTTCCCAGACCCAAAGACTGCTCCAGGGATATCCTTGTCCACAGAAGGCACAGGGAGTTGACAGAGGGCACTCACAGGCATGGGCTTGACATAGAGGATGAGGAAGTGCAGAGCCATGGACATGATGATGGCCCCCAGCAGCCAGATGTTGAGCCACGGTGGCATCCGCAGCAGTGACTGGTTCTCAGAGACACTGTGAAAGTGAGGGGACAGCATTAGCCCCAGAAACCTCCCTGCATCTGCCCATGCTGGGAATTTCATTTCCCTCCAGCGTGCAAGGCCATATGCTATTTCCTTTCTTTTCCAGGCTCTTCATCATCAGGCTTTGCTGCCAACTGGATGTGGATGCCCAATACAACCAGCAATGCATGGATTAGGGCCAATCATAAATGACCAAATCACTAACAAATGCAGATCCAGTCCTTCCTTCACTGCTCTCAGCCACAGCACACCACCTTGAAGGAGCTTCTCTATGGAAAACCCAGTGGTCCCCTGTGAGGGTGCCCTGAATGGCTCTGCTGAGCCAAAGCAAAGCCCTCAGCGCTCCCACAGACCCTCCAAGTGACCCTGCACAAAATCAATCATGCACAGAGCTAAGAGAGCAGCCCTGTGGCCACCAGACCTGTTCAGAGCATTGCACATTTCGATGGTCACCAGCACAGACAGAGCCATCGTCGTTGGGTATCGCGACTCAAAGATCTCACAGTCAATTCCTTCGAAGATGGGGTTGTCCTCAGTGCACCTCATGAAGTTCCTCTGTCAGCACAGGAAACTGCTGGTGAATACATGGCAGAGGAGCAAGAAAGGCAGGAGAGAGGAGGAAGAATCGACTGGTTGGGGGGAATGTGATGAACTGGGCTGCTGTTAAAATATCCCACAGTTCAGAGCAACGAATAAACTGCCTACAGTGACCCAGCTTCTGCTGGGGTTGGGCTTTAGGGGTGTGGCTGGACAGTGGCTTTGAGGCTCTCAAGTGCAGTTAGGAAGGATTTGAGCACATCTCCATCAGAAATCTATCTTGCATTGCACATGCCATTGGGATGTGATAGCATCTGCTTTCCCCCTACCCTGCAGTTTTCACATTAGCTACAGTAATGTAATGTGAGAACAAATCCCTTCCAATATGGGATGAGGCACAGAAGCTGCTTTCCTCTTCTCTGAATCTTTCTGAATATAAAACTATCACTATCATGCTGGTGGCTGGCAGAAGCAAGGCTGGAAACAGCCTGAGGGAGAGAATTTGCTTCTGTTTTAAATTTAGTGTCGTCTCCACTAGAAATTTGGGAATGCTACAACCAACATAAAGGAAAGGTAGATGAAAAACCCCAACATATGAATCCACACCCGCACCCACCTGCTCCAGATGTCAGCCTGTTCCCCTCCTGACTCACCAGCTGATGGAAGGAGACCTGAGGTCCCTCGGCGTCATACAGGAACCACCAGGTTGCTGCACCCACTGTGGCCAGGCCCACGTACACTGTGAGAGAGAGACACCCTTACTCCAGCCCCCATGACACCCAGGCTCCTATCTCTCTCTCTACAAGGCCTTTTAAGGATAAACTGTCCAATTAAAAAATAACACCTAAATTGTTTTTACTTTTAACCCAATAACCAACCACCCGTGGCCCACAATTTGGACTTTTCTATCCAATCCCAAAATACCACCCAGACCCATGAAGAAAAAAGTGAAAAAGGACTAGCCTCCACCCCAAAAACTCCATCTTGCTATATATATATATATTACTATATTCTAAAACCCTAGACTCTAAGTTTTCCACCATGTGATGTTACATACTTCTATTCAAACTACACATCCATAATCCCAATTCTATCAGTCAATTTCAGAAGCCTTCTTCACAGCCTTAAGCCAAATGCAGTATTTTCTTAGGAGTCAGTGCCTGTCGGCACAGAAAATCTAAAATTCTCAGTGACCAAGGTTCCAATATCCTCACAGCACCCACCTCCAACGGCCAGGTAGCGGAAGAAGAGCCAGCCACTGATGAGGGGCTCCTTGGGGTTGCGGGGCTGCTTGTCCATGATGTCCAGGTCGGGGGGGTTGAAGCCCAGAGCAGTGGCCGGCAGCCCATCCGTCACCAGGTTCACCCACAGCAGCTGCACAGGGATGAGGGCCTCAGGCAAGCCCAGGATGGCTGTCAGGAAGATGCTGCAGGGAAAAAAAATAAGAGATATGAAATTAGACAAGCTCTAGGCAGCCAAGGTTCTGTGTCAGGCAAGGGGGAGAGAGCATCTGGATCCAAAGCCCCAAACTGAATATTTGCCCAAAGTCCTGCAAATGAACCCGCAGCCCCTGATAAGGAACCTGAAGCCCAGCACTGAATTTCACAGCTAAAATTTGTTTCTGTTGCTATTAAAATTTGCTTTACACTTGTAACCCAACTACTGATGTCCCCATGGCCACAAAGGTTCCCACTGCCAGCACAAACACCCATGCTGAAATGCAAGGGCAAAGGATGCCCAAGTGATCCCAAGGTTGTGCTGAAGTTGCTGAAGACTGGGAGGGATGGGCAGGAGCAGGGATAGCTGTGACCGGGTGACAACAGCCTGTGCACAAATATCTGCACCCAAATCAGGAACTTGCATGGGCTTAAATAGGCAACAATTTAACAGAACAGGTCCTGCAGGATGGCAGGATTGTAAAACTACAAAAAAATAAAAATCTCCCTGCCCTTGGGGAATGAGACCTGGTGCCTGGGGCACTACATGCTGCTGCCTGCAGGCCACCTGCCCCAGGGGTTGTGTCCCCCCACTGCTGCTCCCACAGCACAGTCCCCAGTGTGGGAGGCTCTCACCAAACAACCTCCCCGACGTTGGAGGAGATGAGATAGCGGATGAACTGCTTCATGTTGTTGTAGATAGCCCTGCCCTCCTCCACGGCCGACACGATGGTGGAGAAGTTGTCATCAGAGAGCACCATCTCAGCAGCTGACTTGGCCACGGCCGTGCCCGACCCCATGGCAATGCCGATCTCTGCCTTCTTCAGCGCCGGGGCATCATTGACACCGTCACCTGTCTGCACACAGCCGTGGTTCAGTGTGCAGGGGACTGAGTAGGGTGTGGAGGATGGGACAGGGAGGCGGCAGGGTGGGGAGGATGGGACAGGGGGGTGGCAGGCTGTCCCTGAGGGCTCACCATGGCCGTGATCTCATTGAAGGACTGCAGGTACTCGACGATGCGGGACTTGTGCGCCGGCTCCACGCGGGCGAAACACCGGGCCTCCCGGCACGCCTGGCGCTGTGCCTCGGGGGACAGCTCATCAAACTCCCGGCCCGTGTAGGCCTTGCCAGACACATCCTCTGTCTCTGAGAAGATGCTGATCCGGCGGCAGATGGCCACTGCCGTGCCCTTATTGTCACCGGTGATCATGATGACACGGATGCCAGCCTTGCGGCACATCTCGATGGAGGAGGTCACCTCTTTGCGGGGAGGGTCCAGCATCCCCACACAGCCCACAAAGGTCAGGTTGTTCTGGGGGGGAGGAACACACCCCAGACCCACATTAACCCCTTGGGAGGCATTCACTTCCCCCCCCTGCTCCGTGCTGTGAAATCACCCTGAGCTTCACAGGGATTTATCCTAGGAAGAAACTTTTAAGAGGTTTCCTACCAACTGCCCCAGGGATGCACTCTACAGCCCCAATCCTGCAGGATGCTGCCATCCCCTCTGCTCCTCCTCAGGTTTTCTCTTTGCTCCCCTCCTCCCCATCCCTCACACACGGTCTCCAAAGCCCTCTCTCAGTAGTCACTCCACAGGAAAACATGCTCAGCGAGATGAGGCTTGTTATCCTTCAGACTGAGATGAGGATATCCTTGCAGTGGAGATAAGCCATTACACTGCCCACAGAGAAACCAGAGGGGAAAACACTGCTGGAACAGCTGGGAGTGCATGGGGAAACTTTGGGAAGGCAGGAAGCTGCAGTGCCGTACCTCATAGTGGACGAAGGCGGCAGAGTCGTGCAGCTGCATCGTCTCCCGGCGCACGGGGGAGTCGTGCGTGGCCAGGGCCAGGCAGCGCAGGGTGTCGATGCCTATGCCCCAGTCCCGGATCCTGCCCAGGATCTTGTCCCGCACCGGGGCCGTCAGCGGGACCTTGGCGGTGCCCACACGGACGTGGGTGCAGCGCTCGATGACGCTCTCCGGGGCGCCCTGCGGAGGAGCGGCGGCTCAGGGGATGGAGCCCAGCTGGAGGGGAAGTGCCAGAGGGAGGGAAACCGCCAAGTTTGGGCAAAGGCGGAGGAAATCGCCCCCAAATTCCAGCAGGCGTCCCAACCCTGTGGCTCAGGGCACTAGATGGCAGCCTCTGACCGAGCACACCGGGATCACAGCCCGGAGCATGAACCCGCCCCGGGTCACCAAGAGCAGGGTGTGCTGGAGAGCCAGCTGAATCCTGCAAAACCTGCACATCTGCCCGAGATACCCCCGCCCCGCAGATCCCTGCTCCGACCTCCAGGGGATGAGGGCTGTCAGTCGGTGTGGAAAAAACCATGGGATACTCAGCGGATGCTTGTGATGCCTTCGCAATTCAGGAAAACATTTCCTTTAGCACTCCAGCATCTCACCCCAGCCTGTCTGACCTTACAAAGGACCCTGACATTGCTCTTTAATATATAACTTGCAATCCTCCTATGGCACCTCTTAAAAAGCTCACCCACGGCCACAGATCCAGAGGCTTCAGAGGGTCCCAGCCTGACCTGGAGGGCAGAGTTCACCCACCCAGATCATCTCCCAGTGGGAACAGCAATATCCAAATCTTCTCAGAGTCAGCAGGGAGAAATTCCACTGCATGTCTTCTCTTGGGAAGAAAATGCTCTATGAAACTATTTTATTTCTGGTTACAGTGGAAAACTGGACATCATCCTTTGGGCATTACTGGCATCCGGAGGGTCCAAGCCTTTAATAAAGGCAAATGACTAAATTCTGCACGAGGGCAGCTCTCCCTTGCCCCAGCACCAGCACACTCAGCACCTTTTCCTCCCTCTAAATCACCTCACCCCCTTTTTTCCCTAATCAACATGGCAAAGACTCACCTCCCCACTGACCCCACCAGCCTACCTGCTGGATCCTGGATCCCCAGGCAGAGAGAGTGTGAGAGGAACTGCAAGAGCATCATCCCTGCCCTGTGATTTGGCCCATCTCAAGGGCCAAATCCTGCTGGGGGTGCAGGGGCGAGATGGGCCCTGCAGGAGCTTTGCCCCTACCTTGACAAACATCTTGCTGCCCATGGAGTTGTTGCCAGGCCCGGTGGGAGTGCAGTACACGGACATGGACTTGCGGTCCCGGGAGAACTCCAGGGTGCACTCCTTTCTCATCAGCTGCTTGATCACCTGCAGGAACAGCACTGGGCTGAGCCAGGATGTGCCAGGGACACTGGTGCCCTCTGCCTTGGCTGACAACCCTGCTGAGCCCCCGGGATGGGAGGAGAAAGGCAGCCACAGGAGCCAGCAAGGATGAGACAGGACTAAAAGCTTACAAGCTTTCCGAGTCAGAAAGGAGTCAGGAGATTTATTACAGCCTGCACAGACTATCAGGGGAAAAAAACTGGAACAGAGAGCCCTTTGAGCAAGTAAAGACATTATATGATCTAAAGTGGAGGAAATACAGACCCAAAATAAAGTATATTTTCACCCAGGAGGACAGGGAGACACTGGAGTAGGGGAATAGTCAGACAAGATATTTTCATGTCAAAAATAAATGTTTCCAAGGAGCAAGTGTCACTGGGGCTGGCAAGGCTCTGGGAATAGGGATTGGTTCATGCCAGAGGGTGGCTGCTCAATGCAAACTGGGCACCTAAAGATAACTCCAAACTTTCTCATCTGCAGCCAGAGCTTGGGCTATCACTCAGAGGGTCTCTCCTGCCTGAGCAGGGACTGGACTGAGTTGGAGCCTCAGGAATCACCTGCTCCAAAGTTCCATGTATGTTGGTCCTCAAGGCCCTGGCATCAGCCCCCCAGGTCCATTGTTCCTAAAACAGCTCACCATGAGAGCCTGGAAATCACATCCTTGTGCCAAACCTGTCCCTTAGATCACTGCAAGTGTTTATTGCCCAAATAATAAACATCCTAAATCCCTCCTCTCCCTCCTGTCCCCCAGTGCTGTAGCTCACAGGGGTTTATGCCCACTCACTGAATTGCAGGCATTGGCTCTCTCCACCTTGGAGAGTTTGCTAAGGTCCGTGTTGAAGACGTTCATCTTCTCCACCAGGCATGTCAGGGCTGTTTCAGTGGCTTCCCCCACCTTCTCATAGACCTTTTTGGACTAGAGGGCAGAAAAAAAAAGCCTAAGCTTTAGAGCACATCCTCCACGTGCTGCTGCCATCCCCAAGGATGTGTCACCCACCACACCAGAGCATCCCCTTGAGCTGATGATGGTGGGATGAGCTGAAGCCAGGGAAGGGATCCCAAAGAACAAACTCTACTGGCTTTGCCCTGAAGCACAGCAGAAGCATCCCCCCACCCTGCCCTGGCCCTGGTGCCCCCAGACCTCATTGTAGTCCAGCGAGGAGTCATTGCAGAGGGCACAGATGGTGGCCAGCTCCACCAGCCCGTCATACTGCCCGCACTGCACCGGTTGCTCGTCCTTCAGGCTGTGGGCAGAAAAGAACCCCAACAGCTTTACACCAGCTCACACCTTCAGACACAGTCAGCTCACACTAAAGATCCCTTCTAGGGGGGTATATATAGCCTGTATTTCATTTTTGTAAAAGCGGAAGCAAAAGCCCAGTTAAAGCCCCAGTGTTGGTGATTGTCCTGGGCTGCAGTGTAGGATGTACACAAAGTATTTATTCTATCACCATCTTCATGAACTGTTGAAACCAGGTGGGGCAGTGTTTTCCCAAGCCCCTGCCTTTGGGGTGTCTTCTGCTAATGGCCCATCAACGCCTGGCCCATGACTCACAGGTAACTCCCTCCAGGAGTTATCTCTGTTTAATGGGCCATCAAGGACCCATTTCACACTCCTCATCCCATTGTGAGATGCTCTGCCCAGGGGGAGGAGCCAAGCATTCTCACCTGGATATAAGCTGGTATGTGAGACAATGCAAGCAGCACTTACCTACTGGATTCCCAGAGGACCAAAGCTACCAGACCTTTCTACAGGATCACTGCTTCAGGGAGAGCACCTCATCTGGACTGCTTCCACCATCCTGCTCAGGCTGTATTCTGACTCTGTCAGTGGTCCTTTGTGTTACTGCATTTATTTTATTTTATTTTTACCTTTTTACCTTTCTTCTTATTAAATTATATCTCTGACTTGGAGCCTCTCCTTCGTTTTGCTTTCATACCACAACAGTGATAAATCCTTGGGTCCCCATTTTGTACTTTATTAAATGGGGCAGAACTAAATTGCAAATAAAATATCACAGGAGGCAAATAAATTCTGGAAGTGGCCCAGAATAAGGGGGGCTGCAGAGGAGTTCAAAGGAGCAAGCAAGGGCTGCTCTCAGGCGGATGATGAAGGTGATGGACCAGAAAAAGAGCAAAGAAATTCATGTTAATATCCACCCCCTCAGGGGTTTCCATTTGCTTTGAATCCAGAGGAGCTGTGGAACCAACAGCAAGTCCCTTCCCCTCCCTGTGATGCTGCTTCACACTCCACAGGGAACCCAAGGGAGCATTTAGGAGCAGCAGAAGGCTATAACAGCTGCACTGCTGTGACTGCTTCCAAGCAAGTGGTGATCTCTGCTTCCTAAATAGCAGCTCTTTGCTATGGAAAGGAGCAGCCCTGAACACTCCAGGCAAGCCAGATGCTTCTCCTCGCCTGGTGGTAGGAATGGCAGCAGTGGTTTGGAAGGAAATAAAAAATTATCCTGGTTCCAGCAGAGGTAACTGCAGGTTAGAGCTGTATAAACCCAGCCGGTCATCTGCTGGCTGGAAAAATAATTTGTCAGGCATTTACTAGGATCAGCTTATTGCACTGTTGGTTCCCAATGGAAAGAACATTTTGGAGCCCTTGTTACAGCTCGAGAGCGGAAAACATGGAGCAGCCAAGAAAATCTGAAAAATCTGTTTGCTGAGGGAGACGAAGCCACACTGGGCTGTGAGTGGGAAGGGAGATCCATTGCTCCTGTCCAGAGATGCTACCTGGCCCTGGGCTCACAGGAAGGGACAGTGGGTGGAGGAGGGAGCTTGCAGACACACCAAGTACAGCTTTTGCAGCATGTGATCCCCTGGATATCACTGGGAAGGAATGGGAAAGGACAGGAAGGGATGGGAGGTTACGGCCCCATCGTCAGCAGTCCCTGCATAGAGCCAGGTGAGACCCATGTGCTGGGAAAAACATCAGCAAAAGTGCTGCTGCCTGGGTGCTGTGTGAGCAAACCCAAGGCCCAGCAGGAAATATCCCCCTGCCAAGGCCAGGTTAAAGCAAACAAACTTTTCAGTCCCACCAGCCCTGGGAGACAGGGGGGTCTCTCTGTGACACCTCAGCAAGCCCACACATCCCTCTCCACACAGAGTGCAGGCACAGGGCTAAAGCTAAACACAAGAGCAACACAAATTGTTGCAGATCAACACAGTGGCCCCGAATGCAGTCCCCAGAGGACAGGGGACACTGAGCTTCAGAGGTTGGCAGGCACAAGTTCAGCCCCCAGCTCTTCCTCAATTTTAACTGAAATGCACTGATTGACACCAGCTTATGACTTGGCTAAGTTTTTAATGGAGATTCCTAGCCAAGCATCAAATTGGCTCTATGAATATTCATGAAATTAAGTCTGTGGCTGAGATGAGTTACAGCTGCTCCACGGATGAACAGAAGGGACCATGGTGACAAATGTGTCTGGGATCACTGAGCAAAGCAAAGGGGAGCAGAGAGTGCTCTCACCACCAGCTGAGCTTCTCATCTGCCTTCTTCCCAGACTTTGCCACACTGGGGGCCACCCCCTCCTTCCAAAGGATCAGGAATAAACAAATGCAGCAGCAGAAAGCCCCATGTGTGTGGTAACACTGCAGGGAAAAGCCACCAGCTTCCACTCCCTGCCCTTGGCTGCAGCTCTGCAAAGCCCCTGTCTGCCCTGAGACACACCCTGCCATCAGCGGGATCCTGCCCTGGGCACATCAGCCGCAGGAGCCATCCCTGCTGTGCATGCAGGGCTCAGGGAGCACTTTCCCTGTGGGGTTTCAGCTGTTTGCAAGTCCCCTTGCCCATTGCTGGTGGATCCTAGACAAGCTGCCCTCCCTGCATTCTGCTTTGGGGCAGGGGCAGCATCCACCAGTCAATGCCCAAATTGTGCAGGCTCCAGAAATATGGAGAGTCATCATCTCCTGCAAAAAGCCTTGTTCATCACCATGCCTACATTTGTCATCTTCCCTGGCTCACAGGTGGGCTTGTTTGATTGGGATTGCTAACAAAGGGAGAGCCAAGTGTGTGGAAGCTCCTTTGCCGAGTAGTGGGAAGGCAGAGCCAGGGTGAGCACCACCCAAATCAAGTGGGGCTGGATGTGAGGGACAGTGAAATAACTGCCCTGGCCCCAGGAACAGCAGAGTACACTCAATCACCCAACACTTGCAAGCCCAGCATGGTCAAAAGGCAGTGCCCAGAGGGTATCCCCATGGACAGCACTAACACACAGAAAACTCTCCTGTCTCCCCAGCTCATGGGGTGGCCATGAACCCAACCCTCCCATCTTCCCCCAGCAGTGCTGCCAGCCCAGGGCCACCCCGTGTCCCTGTGGAGGGGAGGGGACCCTCACTCACATCTGTCCCTCAGGGGCGTAGGTGGAGCCGGTGATGCTGAACTCGTGCAGGCTGCACTGGGTGCCCTCCACCTTCTCCATGATGAACATCTGCCAGGAGGAGAGGTGGAAACAGCATTAGGCAGCAAATCTTTGGTACAACCCTCGTGCCCAGCCTGGAAACCCACCAGCTGGTGCTGTCCCAGTTACAGCCCTGCTGGCACCAGGCTCTGGTCAGCCACTACTCCTGGCTGTCCCCAAATCCTTCCAGCTCTCCTCTGCCTTTTTCATGTTTGCGTCCTCCAGCTCTTTCCTCCCCTAGGAGAGGAGAGATGCTGAGCCTGTTCTTAAGAAGGTGCCTGTGTTTTTCTTGGAGCAGAGAAGGAGCTGGGTCAAGGTTTCCACTCCTGCCCTGGAAAGCCTCTGCAGGGCAGGATCTGCCACCCCTTCCTAGCCAGCTATCAGCCACCAGCCTTGTGCCTTACTGGGATCACAGCTCATCTCAGCAATAAAACTCTGGTGAGCCATAAAAGTCCCCCACACTCTGTTTTTTGCGATTTTTGCCTTTCAAAATCCTTCCAGTTTCTCTTTTGCTGCTGTCATGAGACAAATCCCTCAAACTCTGAAATAAAATTAAAATTCCCCTCTCCCCAAGCTCTCCCAGTCCCCCCTTGTTTCCCCCCAGCACAGCCCACCTTTGAGGGCAGCATCCCCTAGGAACAAGAGCAGGGCCTGTGCCCAGCCAAGGAGACAGTTCAGAGATGCTCATTTCTCATTACTTATGACCCACACTGAAACCAAAAAGCAACATAATAAAGAAGTAAATAAATAAATAAATAAAACTGTTTTGGCAAATGCATGTCCCTGGCTGCAGGGAGAAGCCAGGATTTAATTTGGCTGCAGAGAAGTGCTGCTCTCCTCAGCTCCATGAACTTGATGAGTGCCTCCAGAAAGCAGGTGCAGGGAAAACTGTCCTGCTCCAACCTGTCTCAAAATAATTGTTTTTTCTCCATTTATTTTCCTCTGGTTATTTGGGTTGTTCCCCAGGAGAGGGAAGCAACAGATGCTGGAGAAATCAGCAGGTATCACTCAGCACCAGGGATGCAACAGCTCCAGTTACCACCCACTTCTCTGCCTTCCACGTTTCCTCTGGCAACAAACAGAGGTTAATTTGCTATTATTGTTAACTATTATTAATAACACAAGGACAGTCAGTGCAGCCACACTGGCAGGTGTGAGTCTCCCCCACACAGGAGGTGTCCCCAGGTATGGCAGGGCCAAGCCAAGCAATAAAGGGCATGTCCAGGGGCGCACAGTCCCAGCATGTTTAGCACCAGGACACCCCAGTGGGTTTGGTTTTCTCACCTCCCTGTTTTACAAGTTTAGGCAAATGAGCAGGTTCAAAGCATACATCTCCTGTGTGAGTAAGTCTGAGCCCAAAACCAACCTCCCTGTGACTTCCCAGCTATTTGCAGATACCCTGTTTATTGGGCTAATGCCCTCAGCTCCTTTCCCAGGGCCCACCATGAAGGCCCATCAGCATCCCTGAAAGGTTTTGAAGAAAATAATGAGCTGAAGTGCTGCAGAAGAGGTGCCCTAGGTCCTCTGGAGGCATGGGGCTCCTCTGGCAGTGGCTGTACACTCAAGAAAGAAAGCAAAACCACATCCTATTTCCTTTGGTAACAACCCCCCCAGAGATGACAGGCCCAGAACCTGCAGTGATGCTCCCAGTCTGAGACAACATCAAAGGAATCTCCAAGGCTAAATACCCATAATCTTTTTCTTGAGACACCCAATGCCATCAGCGTTCCAGTGAGCTAAAATCTCCTGGACTCTGCAGAAAATGGACTCCTGAAACACTAACCAGACTCATTTATTAAAAGAGCTGAAAGCACCCACCCCAGCCACTGATGGGTTTGCCTGATATGAGCCTGTTTGTTTTCAAATGCTCGTGGCTACAAAACAATTATTACTTTCACAATAGCGTCGTTCTTATTAAAAAAGGGAAAAGGGAAATAAAAAAAAATACCCAAACCATTCCAAGCTCTTTATTTTTCCATGCCTTTTAAAAAAAGGTGCTACATAACCCACAGAAACCAGAGGTTATATCAAATTTCCTGCTGCTCCCAGCTTGTGTGACTGGCCAAGCCTGGGGGCAGCCAGGGCCCTGCAGAGGTGTGTGCAGGGTTTTGGTGTGATCAGAGGAGCACAGAGGGGTTTGGGTTGGAAGGCACATTAAAACTCATCTCATCCCACCCCACTGCCATGGGCAGGGACACCTTCTACTATCCCAGGCTGCTCCAAGCCCCATCCAACCTGGCCTTGGACACTGCCAGGGATCATGGGGCAGTCACAGCTTCTCTGGGCACCCTGCGGCAGGGCCTCCCCACCCTCACAGAGAAGAATTTCCTCCTCATATCTAATCTAAATCTCTTCTCCTTCAGCTTAAAACCATTGCCCCTTGTCCTGTTGCTCCAGGCCCTTGTCCCAAGTCCCTCTCCAGCTCTCTTGGAGCCCCTTTAGGCACTGGATGGGGCTCTGGGGTCTTCCTGGAGCCTTCTCTTCTCCAGGCTGCAGAGCCCAGCTCTCTCAGCTTGTGGATGTTCTGGCAGATTTCCAGGCTGAGAAGTGGGCAGGTTTGTGGGCAGTGGACACAGTCCAGAGGAAATAGCTGTGTCTTAAGCAGTTAAGAGGAGAACTAAAGTTTCCATCACAAAAATAATATGAATAATATTAGGAGCAATAGGAGGAGGTGGGGAATGCTGCAGCTCAGCTGGGAGCTGCTGACAAGTCAGGCTCACACAGGGGCTGCCCAGCCTCTTGTACTGCACAGTGACCAGCAGCTCCAGCATCCAGCCAGGGGAACACAGCCAGCAGCACCCCAGGGCTTCTCCCTGAACCTGCCCTGAACCTTTTAAAGCCACACCTCTGATTTGGGGTTTTAACGCATCAGAGAGGCTGGAAGGAAAATGTAACTACACGCTCACAAAGAGTGCACCCTTCTCCCAAAGGGTCCCAGCATCTCTCTTCCTCTCCTGTCCCGTGGATCCTGCCCTGGCCTGGTGCTGTATCACACAGCTGAATGCTGCTGGTGTGCATTTGCAGGAAGCACAGGGCACTTGTGGATGCACCATCCCTGGAGCAGCACATGGCAGCAGTTGTGAGCTTGTGGGGAGGACAGGTGTGAAGGATTCATCTCCACTAGTCTGTATTTTCTGTAGTGTCTTTAAAAGAACTACTCATTGAGAGGCAGACAAGGCAGGATTGCTGTCTGGAATTGTAAGAGCTGTAATCATCAGTCACTATTTCATCAATCAACCCATGGATCAGCATCATTTTCCTCCTGCACTGGAAGCAGCCCCAGCCAACAGGCACCCACTGGTAACTGGCTCAGCCCCTGGGACTCCCAACCAGGTCTCCCAGTAATTAGGGACAGGTTTAGACAGACAACAGTGCTGAGCCAAGGCACAGTGCCCTGGAGATTGCACAGCAAACAGTGCCTGCACAGCTCCTGGACAACTGCACCATGGATGGGAGTTTGCATGCCCAGGCTCTGCTACAAGCTTTGTGGAAAATAAACCCCTTTCTGCTCTTGCTCCCCAAGACACCAGCAGCCATCTCAGAGACAGCCAAATACCACTGATCAACCTCCTCCCAGACTTGGGGTGCCAGCATCTTCCTCCCTCACCCTGAGCCCACATCTCCACCTTGGGTCCTGATTTTTAAATGCCACCTTCCCAGAAAATTAAGGTAGGATGCATTAAAGGGTGCTGCAGGTTTTAGAAGTGTGATTTAAACATGTGAGAGCAGAGAGAGATGTGATGCTTTTATATCCCTTCTCCTCCTGCCAGGCTCCCACTGCTCCCAGCTCCATGATCATTTCATGGTTGGGAGGAGGTTGTTCCTGGTTCCTCCATGGGCTGGGGGAGATTGTGGTCTCAGAGACCCCCAACTGATCAGACAGTGACACAAACCACAGGTTTACTCTGACTTACTAAGTGGGTTTGTGGTCTGATTACTGTAACCTTGGGTGGACTTGAGGTCAGAGCAAAAGCACCCAAGTCTTGGCCATCCTGAGTGGATGAAGTGCCCACCACAAAGCACCTCATTTTGGGTGGCTTTGGGGGGCACAGACTCCCCCCTGCTGACCACCTGGGCCCATGTGTGTCCTGCTGCACCCAGAGACACAGCACAGCTCTTGAAACCCAGCTGAGGGTATGAAACCAGCCCTGAAGGCCTTTCGGGAGTCCCTTCACAGCTCGACAGACCTGATGCCAGCAGTCAGACAGTGAGCTCACTGCCAGCAACAGACCCTGCAGCCTGCTCACCAAATTAATGGGCAAGTTAATGAAACCACACTCAATTAATACATTTTCCCAGTTATTGACAGGGTTTTCTGGCTGCTCAACCCCATGGCTGAGCTGGCTGTTTGGCACAGGAGCATGTCCTGGACACACCAACAGCTGCCCAGCACAAATATTTACCCACCTGCCACTCCCAGGAAGCCTCATCCTGCCCACGTCAGCACGGGGATCCCTGTCCATTAAACATTAACAGCCCTGGCTGTGCCTCCTGGGGCCAGCCCTTCTCCCAGTGTTGTGCCCTGGGAGCCAAGTAAATAAACAGATATTGGATCCAGCCAAGTAAATAAACAGATACAGGAATGGGGTTATGGGCAGAGGGGCTGGAGGATACTTTGACTTCTTAACTGATTTTTTTTTTTTTTTTTTTGCAAAGTTGCTGAGTTTGTTCTGCAAATGACAATTGATACCAAAACCCTTGTATGCCACTGCCTCACTCTGTCCATCTCTGCCTCAGTGTCACCATCCTGACTCTCCTGACTGTGCCACACTGCAGGGGATGGTGGCACTTCTTCCCAAGTTCAAAGAGCAGACCTTCCCTGGGGGGGAAGTGGTTTGGGAAGGTGTGGTCAGTCTTCCTTCTCCTCCTGTAGTGGGCAGAGCTCAGGAGACCCAAGGCACTGGGGTCATCCTGTCCTTGCTTCACTGCATCACTGGCTCTGAAAACGGGGTGGTGGGAACCTCCTCCTCACATGAGACATGGGCAGTTTGGTCCCTACTTTGTTCTAGCCCTGTCCTGTATCATTCACAGGGCAGAAATACCAGACATTTCCATTCCTCTGCAGTTTGTGCTGAGCTAACCAGTGGCCAAAGCCTGTGGCCAGTTTGCAGCACTGTCACAGCTTCCCACCACACTATCTGCATGCCAGAGAGGAGGGACGCTGGCCAGGTCCCTTTTTTTCCCACAGCAACACATTTTCCAAGGTTCTCTTATAAAAACAACATGCCAAAGCCATGTAAAATGCTTTCCTGACACTCATGGATTAATGGGAAAACTGAGCAGTACTCAGATGGTCCAGGCTTTCCTAACAAGTCTCCTCTCCACATGGCCAGTCATGAGGGAGCAAAACTCTCTGGTAGATGAGGAGCCTTCAAACTCTTCACCAAACCACCCCAGCACTCCCTCCATCAGAAATACTTTTCATGGGTCCAGACTTTGTTATTTTCCATGGTCCAGGATTTCTCACTGGTTAGGTTAAAACAGGGGGGGAAGAGCAAGAGAGCAGAGGAGGAATCAAGATTCTAACAGAGGCTGATTGCATCAGCATCTCCAGGAGCTCCATCTCAACATCATATCCCAGCAGGAAGAAACATTCCGTGGAAAGTGACCCCTGAAATGAGACTGCAATAATGGTGTGCTGATAAAAATGAGTTTTCTAATTACACCCAAGCCAAGAAAAGCCCTGATCCTTACTGATCCTGGCTAGGGGAACCTCAGGGCTTCCTATAAAACCCTCTTCTCCCTGTCCACTCCCACATTCATAACATGACACAGCTCTGGTGAGCAGGACACAGAGCCCATCACCACAGCATGGGCTGCTCTTAAGCATCTCCCCTGTGTAAGAAATAGATTTGTAGAGAATTCTCAAAGCCTGACAGAAGGCTCACATAGTGTATGTTCTGTATGCAAACTTCGAGATAGAAAATGCTGACTTTAGAAATGGCATGGAATAGGACAGACATTGTTGAGAGAGAAACAGAACCAGAAACAAGTTTCAAATTATAGCCTCGCAAATAAGACTAGATACTTCCAGAGAGAAATAGAGAAATAAATAGAGAAATAGAAATAGAACCATTTCTATTCTTTCTAAGAGAAGAGAAATAGAACTACAAAAGGTGCGTTGTAGTAGGACCCACAAGGGGTGATTTTAGATGATTTGCTTTAAAGCATTAACGGCACTGTGTTGTAAAGGCTGATGGGACAAGAAACGCTTATATATTGTAATCTTATATATATACATATGTATATATACACACACACATAAATCTATACATATATATACACATATCTATACATATATATACATATATATATATATACATATATACATATATATACACACATACACACACTACACTTATTTCCTAATTACAATACTTATGTATTGCAATTAGGAAATAGACCAGAAGAGTGTATAATCCAACACCCCTGCCCTGCAGACCCCAGCCCAGCCAGCTCTCACCCGGCACACAGACATCTGGTTGGTGGTGAGGGTGCCGGTCTTGTCAGAGCAGATGACAGAAGTGCAGCCCAGGGTCTCCACCGAGGGCAGGCTCCTCACAATGGCATTTTTCTTGGCCATCCTGCGTGTCCCCAGGGCCAGGCAGGTGGTGATGACAGCAGGCAGCCCCTCGGGGATGGCGGCCACCGCCAACGCCACCGAGATCTTGAAGTAGTAGATGGCGCCACGGAACCAGGAGCCGCCATGCACGGGGTCACTGAAGTGGCTGATGTTTATGACCCAGACGGCGATGCACACCAGGAAGATCACTTTGGAGAGCTGCTGGCTGAACTCATCCAGCTTCTGCTGCAAAGGTGTCTTCTCGGGCTCCGTCTCCACCATCTGGTTTCGGATCTTCCCGATCTCCGTGTACACCCCGGTGGCAATAACGATCCCCACGGCCTTCCCAGCTGCAATGTTGGTGCCCTGGGAGGGGAGGAAGGGAGCAGGGTGGGTATGTGGGCATGAAACCTCTTGGTTTGAGCAGGGAAATGGGTCACTCATTGTGAAGGGAGAACATGAGATCTTGGTTAAGGGGGAAAATGGGACATCTTGGGTTTTTATATAAACCCACCCTAAGGAGCAGGAGAGCCCTTCCTGTGAGTTGTAACCCCTCAAGGAACCGACTTTTGCTTGAGAAGAACATGAGAAAGGAGGAAACCCAAATCTGCATATAGCTCCAGGCTCAACCACAAACATCTCCCCCATCTATAATGCATCCTACTTGACAGAAAAAAAAGTGCTCTGAGATTGCCCAAGGTATTTAAAAGGCTTATGTACCACAACCCAAATGAAATCCAAATGAAGCAGGTTCTTATTTTTATGGACTTGGGGCTCTTTTCATGGATTCAGGTCTCATGCATGCACTCCCCTTCTCTGCTCAGAGATCTGGCACATCCACCAGCCTCTGCACTTTGGAAAACCACAGGAGGAGTGGAGACAGGTGTAAGGGACTTACAGAGAAAAGCATGTTCTTCTTGTCCTGGTTGACAGCCCGGGGATCAGGGATGGGATCAGCATGTTTGATCACTGACACAGACTCCCCTGCCAACACAAGAGGGGAGAGATGGACCACCCATGTTCCCTCTTCAGCCTCAGCTCATCCCTGTTCCAAGCCTGCATCACACACCCCACAGCGCTCTAGAGCAGCACCAAACATCCACCATGGGGATGTCAAACCCACATGTCACACAGGAAAGCCCCAGGCTCTGTGTTCTGCAGGAAGGATACCCAAGCACCAGACACATCTCACCCATGCCATGATTTTGAGGACATGGAAGGTCCAAGCATCATCTAAATCTTGCTCTCACACCCCTTCCCACCCCGGCAAAGCCCTTATCCCAGCATCAGCTCCAAAATTTGCCTCCAGGACGACAGCAGAAGGAAGCAGCCTGTGCTCCATGAGGCCACACACACCTGTGAGGATAGACTGGTCGACCCGCAGGGTGGTGGAGCGGATTTCGATGATCCGGATGTCTGCTGGCACCTTGTCACCAACTGCAAGGACAAGAGCAGAGCAGGTGGCACTGGCTGCACTCAACACCCCGGGAATGGGGACAGCAAACCCTGAACTGAGACCAACCATGCGCAGGTGCACAGCAGCACCCAGCCTGGAGCAATGAGAGGTCCATGAAGGGTATCCTGCACTGGGATACCTCATTTCTGCATTTAAAGCTTTGTTAAAGCTTAATTTTGTCTGTCTGTAATTTATAAGTCTGCCCCCAGCCAAGCCCTGGTGGTGCCCTGCCTGCTGTGCAGCATCCCCTTCCCCACCATGTCTCTCCTCTTCCCTGCAAAGTCCCCTGCACCCCCATCTTGCCTCTTTCCTGCAAAAAAAAACTTGGAACATCCCCATGTTGAAGCAATCTGAGCTTCCTAATGCCAGCCTTAACCCTGCTTCGGGTTTCCCTGGGCCAACTGGAAGCTGTTAACAGTGGAAAAATCTTCTGTGTCCAAGACAAACAACCATTCCTGGCTCTCCTGGCATGGCACAGTGGGAACAGGTGAAAGCTGCCTCCATCCACTGCCAGCCACCCAACACCACTCTCCAAGGCACTAGTGCTTCCTTAAAAAGAAACACATTTAAAGCTGCTTTTCTTCCTGGGTTTCTTCCTCCTGCTCCCTTATCTGCTGGACACAACCACGCTCTGATGCTTCGGAAATACTGAGGCTGAGGGAGCCCTGGCTCCCAGCCCCTCACATCCCTTACACAAGGCTGCCAGCTTGGCTGCTAACGATGCTCTCAAATCCCAGAGTTTAACGAGTGCTTCCTCCCGGGGCTCGTAAATCCCTCCCAGCACAGCGGGAAGGGGCTGGCACTGCTCCACCACCCAGCCAGATATTCCAGCTGCAGATCCCAACACTCCAGGATGCAGCAGCAGCAACTTCTGCCATCCAGCCAGACCTCCCCTGCTCCCTGTCACACCTATCTGGGGGACACTGAGCTGTGGGTAGCCAGCACAGACCTCCCCAAAACATCCACTTCATGCACAGACTCTGCATCTGTTCAAGGGGCTGGAGCATCTTGGAGGGAGCAAAGAGCTCCTCTTCCCCCTGGAAAGTCTGGAGGACTTGAAAACGTGAGCCAAACCTGCAGAGAAGACTCTTGCAACATCCAGGGACAGACAGAGCCCTGGTGCCACAGCGGTGGCACCTGCTCCAGGGTGCACAGATGAGACCTGGCCTGGCCATTAGCCAGGTACTGAGCATGTGCTGATGGCCTCAGCATCACAAATCTCCCAAGAAAAAGAGAGGGAAACAGGAGGACACTGCCTGAGCATGGCCACTGACACTGCCTGAGCACCACAGGGGTCACAGCAACTGAAGAGATGCTCTGGCTGCACTTTTTGGGAAAGGCAAAAGCTGCCTACACCAGGACTCACCCCCACGGCCTTGTCACAAAAGGGCAAAACTCAGCTGGGTTTAAGCAGCCTGTCAACTTCCAGCCACCTCCCTCCTTGTCTCAGTGTAACAGGTTTCCTGCTCCCTGCTGCCAATTTTTTTTTGCATTTGCACATGCAAACAGCAGCCAGTCCCTCTTGCCTGTGTTGTCACATATCCAGGGCATCACCTGGATGTCCAGTGCAGGTTCAAAGCTTTTCCTCCTGGTGTGCTTTCCTATCAGGCACCTGACAACACCCTCACCACTTTCCATAACCTCCTAAACCCACAATTTGCCAATAATTTGCAAAACTCCTCCAGAGAGCTCAGCTCTTTCCGTTCCAGTCGCAATGCTGATTGTGCCATTAAAAAGTAATATTGGGCAACTGATGGGCAGGCAGTATGTACTTTAGTTGGGGAAGGATGGCAGAATTTTATTAATAATTCATTAATTTAATTAAAGGCCAGGTCAGCAGCCGGACTGCATTGTAAGAGCTGGTTTGGGAGAGCTGCCAGCTCACCCAGCTGAGGATCTGGCTGGCTTGATCCTCCCTCCATTATTTTTGTGTTCATCTTCCAGCTGAAGCTCAACTAGAGGACATAAATAACAGCAAGCTGGCTGGGCACGGGAGGGATTGCAGCATGTTTCCACCAGCAAGGCCACGAGAAGGAAAGGAGAGGATTCGTTTGGTGGCTCTGGGGGTTTACGGCATCATTTTAGGAACAAACAGAATGGAATAATTGGAATGCATCCTCCTCAGCTCTGCTGGGGCAGGCAGCAGACCCCCAGGCAAGCTCTGCTGAATGCACAGCTCAAACAGAAGGGCTGGGGGGTACACCCAACCAGAGGCAGAACCACCCTGCAGATCGTCCCCTCTGCCTGTTCACTCTCCCTGAATAACCAGCCCCAGCCTTCCCACACAGGCTGCCTGCAGCAGCACCCAGCACTGGCCCTGCACCCACTCCCTGTCTGTGGGAGAGCTGCTTCCAGAAAGACAGAACCTTGGTGGAAAATTAAAAGTTTTTCTTCCAGAAACAGGGGAAACCCTCCCGACACACAAAACCTGTGTCAGAAATGGATACTTCTGTCTCATTTCTGCTGTTCTCTACTGCCTGATGCTCAGGTGAAGCCTTGGCAGGCTGAAGAGCCTCAGCTTTGGGGACCCCTCTGGCCAGTGTCACCTCGTGATGTTTCCTGGCTTTTTTTCCTCTGCCAAGGGCAGAATTAATACACAAGAGTTGCAGCTTGTGTTTGGACTTGGATGTTTATTAATTCTTATCTATTTACAGACTCATGAGCTGGGAGCTCTAACTAGCAAGTTAGAAAAATGAGGTAAAATGGAGCTCTAACTCTTTCCAAAGTTATTTAAGTGCTAGTTACCCAATAATGAGGTGACACCTCTATTATTTATACTTTTGACCCAATAATGACCACCCAAGGCCTGCAATGGGGACCTTTTTCACCCAATTACACAAAACCACCCAAACCTATGAAGAAGAAGGTGAAGAAGGACTCAGACAATGCCCAAGGTCCTCCATCTTGTCGCACACATTACTATATACTAAAATCCCAAATTCAAGTTTTTTCACCCTGTGAGATCACACAACACCATTCAAACCACACACCCACAACCCCAGTCCTGTCACTCAACTTTGGGAGCCTGTTCCACAGCCTCAAGTCAAATGCAGTGCCTGCTTGGGGGGTCAATGCCCCTCAGCACAGAAAGCCTGAAACTCTCAGCCTCCAGGGTTCCAACACCACCTCCCCAGCCTCCCCCAGGCCCTGGGGGGATGGCACCCTCCCTACCTGCCACCTCCACAATGTCCCCAGGGACGATGTCGCGGGCCCGGATCCGCTGCACCCCACTGCGGTCGGCGCGGATCACCTTCCCCATCTCGGGCTCGTACTCCTTCAGGGCCTCGATGGCACTCTCAGCATTCCTCTCCTGCCAGCAGAGAGGAGCAGAGCTGCTGGCGCTAGAGCTGCTGGTGCCAGCAGGCTCCTCCTTCCCCACCCACTGCAAAGACAGGAGAACCGAAACGCCTGGCCCTGGCTTTGGAATCCATTTGCACCAATGGATGGGACAAGCACCGTGTCTTCTTCAGCCTGTGCAAAATTATTCCAGCTGGTTTAAATCATCCCAGATCCTGGACATTGTCTGGACCTTTGGGGTTGATCATCTCATTCTTGGTTTGGGAAGTAGTGTATCCCAACCAACTGTATTTTTCCCCATTCAGCAACGTCACCTCAGATCAAGCTGCAGATAAATAAATGGCCTTACAATGAATAGATACAAAAGAGGAGCATCACTGGCTGAAGCATTTGCTCATCCCCCAGGAGAGACACAGTGAGGTTAGGGTCAGCAACCACTGTGGCTTTCTGGTGGACAGAGCAAAGACCTTCTCTTGAAAAATGCATTTGGCCTTGGCCAGGAGACAAGCAGTTTTTGCCTGCATAACTGCAAGATAAGCTCCAACCTGCAAGAATTGCCAAAGAAAGACTTGAAAGAATGAGCCAAGAGGCAGCCAGTGACTGAGCATATGTGCAGGAGCATGGGGAAGCACAGCCAACATGAAAATTGAACCTTTAGAAAACGAGTTTTCAAGGGTATGAAGCAACCAGACCTTTAGATGAAGGACCTCAGCCACATGGAGCAGAGACCCCGAGGGCAGGGGAGGGTACTGTGCCTCACCTGCCACACACCCACCACAGCGTTGGCAATCAGGATCATGATAATGACAATGGGCTCCACAAACGCCGTTGTGGTCTCCTCTCCTTCTTCAAACCAGGCCAGGATCTGGTGGCAAGAGAAAAGATGGAGCACAGTGTGGTTCAAACAAGAGCAGCAACGTTTTGAGAAGAGTGATGGAAACAAGAGCCAAACAACAGGTGGTTATTTGCTGGAGAGGAAACAACCTGGAGGTGGCCAGACCCTCATGGCTTGTTTAAAGAGTGAAATTGCCAAATCCCACTGCTGGAGCCTCCACTCCTCTGCTGGGATAAGCACTGAACAGGTGGGGCTGGAGCAAACAGCCATGCAATGCGTGAGTGAGTGAGTGCACCAGGGAAGCCTCTCTCTTCGTGTTAATGCAACCATGGGGGGACCATGGCCATGAGCTGATGAATGGGGAGACCAGACACCACTGCAGCCCCTCCTGGGCAGAAGGTCAGTGATGCAACATGAATAATTAGTGCAGTAAGAGCAGCTCTGCAGAGCAGGGACCGATCTTGTGGCTTCTACCACCCTGAGCCCCTTCTCCAGCCCACAAAGGCCTCATACCATAGTACAAATGGAACACACACACAAATATTTCCACTCCATTTAACTGCTCATCGACCTGCACTGTGCCAATACAGCAACACCTCTCTGCTCTGCCACAGAGGCACCAGCACAAGGACCAGACCTCTGGCACAGGACTTCACACCTGCTTTACCTGCATCCACTTCACTGCATGTCATTTTGGGAATGTATTAAACCCCACAAAGAACCAGCCTTCCCCCTTATCTACCCATGAGTCACATCTGAAAGGAAGAGACAGGAGTCTTAGCTTTGCCATCCTACTGCTAAACACACTGACTTACACTCAAAAAACCCAGTCCTTCTCCAGCACTTTGATGGGAAACATCTCCTCATGCAGAGTTGCTCCCAAAGTAGATTGTGGACAAAACTGAACTGACAGTTCAGTACTGGGGCACTGCAAACCAGGCTCAAATCATCAGCCTGGAAGAGCCCTGTGTGAACAGAAGGCAGCCCAGGGAGTTGTTTGATATCACCTTTGGATGGATCAGCTTTAGTGAAAAATCCTCCAGTCCCAACTTTAGGCAGATGCAGTGATATTGTCACTATGCCCTAGAAACCACTGCTCTGCTGCTGCATCTTCTTCATTCCACAGGCACCTGCCCTCCTTTCCTCTTTGGATGTCACCTGAGGCCAGGTGTGCCCCAGAAGGTGCCACCCCAAGCTCTGGGTACTTACAAAGGACAGAAAAGCTGCCATCAAAAGGATGCGGACGAGAAGGTCTTCAAACTGCTCCAGCACCAACTCCCAGAGGGACTTTCCTGGTGGGAAAACATGAAGCCAAGCATAGTCAGTGCTCAAAAAAATCCTCAGAAGACAGGCAGAGCACTGAGGCCTGAAGACCCACAGAACCACATCCCTGCTTGCTTCAGGGCCAAGGGCATTGGGGAGGACATACAGCATTGCAGTGGGAGGTTCTCTCTAAAATGAAATGCTTTCATTTCTGGCACTGCCCTGGTTTTACTGGGCCTGTTTTTACCTACCAAAACCAAATCCTCTGTGTTTCTATTCACAGAGGTAGCCTCACCATCACAGGGAAGCTCTACTGTCAGCCCAGCTTTCTCTGGGATTAAAGCCAGGATTAAAAGACCCCAAAGATTCCCTGTTCCTTGTCCCCAGCACACTCCACCCAGACTCAAGGTATGTACTGCCACCTCCAGCCCATGACTTACCTTCTTCTGCAGGGAGCTCTGTGGGTTTTCATCAACAGCCCAAGGAGCACAGTACAGCAACAAAAGATAAAAATAAAAAAGATTAATTAGTGACTTGGACCCAGACTAGCAATCCTTTCACTTACACCCAGCAGTTCACTCAGTACCCCAAAATGCAATATTTTCTGCACAAATTCCCACATCAAGGTGGCTTTTCCTCAAACTTCTCATCCAACACCAAGTAAGCAGCCCTGGAAACATAATTTCCCTGCTGCAAGTGGCTCCGGCAGCATTTATTCCTACACTCAGCCTGCCTAAAAAAATATTCATCAGGAGCTGCCCTCTCCAAATCCAAGACACAGAAGTCCAACCATCCCATAAAACACCCTGCCAGAAACCCCATACAGCCCCACTGGGGACTGTAACTTTCAGACCATATTTCCTACTAATCTGTTGCACTTTACAGCCTGCAACAGCTCTAGGAAACAAACCCAAAGCCCATGCTCAGCTGCTTCAAGCTGTCCTCCTGAACCCACCCCAGTGGGTGCAGAGCCTCCATCCACACTGCTCCCAGCCAAACCCAAGCCCAGGCACCTTCAGAAGCTGAGAGCTGAAAGCCAGGAGCTCCCAGGCACCATCAGAGCTTGCCCAAATTCCCACATCCCCAGGAGGTGACCATTACCTTTGCATGCACCAACAGGTCCCACAACCGCTGGACAATGTGATGCCTTAAGATTTTAGCTTTTATATTTTCCATCTATTTGTAATCCTGCAATTCTTTGGTGTATAACTCCAAACTCCACACACAGTGTGAGCTGCTGCTTTCTCAGGTTGGTCAGACACAACAATTCCTCTCCAGGCCTGGAAATTAAGGACACCTCACTGCCTCAGGCCCCGAGAAATGTAAACAAAAGTGAGTTGGAGGGGAGCAGATTTGGGGTAAATGATTTCATTACTTGAAGTTGTAATTAGAAGATTAACCTCCAATATGCAAATGGATCAATCTTAGAAAAGTGTGAAAACCCATGACCTGCTGTCCATTTTGGGTGCAGACCCTGGGGAGCTTCATCTGCCCTAAAGGTACCTGCAGGCCCTTCAATAAATATAATAGTTTTTTTATTTTCCTAATTTTATCTGGCCTCTGTTCTGAGGTAGTCCAGAAAAGGCATCAGTACACAAACCCTGGTACCCTCCGAGGGAATCCTCCTGTTCCTGGGCAGCAAGGGCTGTGCTGGCCCTGCTGTGGGCAAGGTTGGGCCCAAGACTGGGAGTTGCTGCACCCAGGGAGGGCTCAGGAATGATCTCTTCCCCCTGATTTTGTTGGTTTGGCTTTATTTGCACCCATTAGAATCCCAGAGTGGTTTAGGTTCAAAAGGACCTTAAAGTTCATCTTATTCCACCCCCTGCCACAGGCTGGAACACTTTCCACTATCCCAGGTTGCTCCAAGCCCCATCCAGCCTGGTCTTGGACACTTCCAGAGATGGGGCAGCCACAGCTTTTCAGGGTAACCTGTTCCAGACCCTCCTTATCCTCACAAGGAAGAATTTCTTTCCAAGATGCCATCTAACCATACTCTGTGCCAGTGGGAAGACATTCCCCTCATCCTGTCACTCTATCCCCTTTCCAAAGCCCCTTTCCAGCTCTCTTGTAGCTCTTTTAGGCACTGAAAGGGGCTCTAAGGTCTCCCCAGAGCCTTCTCCTGTCCCCAGATCTCTCCGTGTCCTTCTGCACCCCGTGGGGGTGACAAGAAACAGGTGGCAGCTCTGGGTTAATGATCAGACTCAATGAACTTAGAGATCTTTTCCATCCTTAACAATCTCATGATAAAACAAGATGTTTCTCCAACTCCTTGTGTTTCTGGGAGGGATTAAGGGACCAGATGAGTCCAAGAGGAATCAGCCTGAGGCAGACACTGATGCCCCACCACTGTGGCTGCCTCCAAACATCCGCAGTGTGGAGCCCTAAGTGAGAGTAGGAAGTGAAACCTGCTCATCTGTTTTCCATCACCTATTTTCATGCAGAAGAATGAAAAAAAAAAAAAAAACAAAACCAAAAACAAACAAACAAAAAAAACCTACCTTCATTAAACCAACCAATGAAAGCAAGAAGCCTGAATGCATTCATGCTTCAAATTGTACCAGGTCTTTAGTGCTCACAGACAAACCCACTGTGAGCTGGTTTAAACCCACATCCCTCCTGGGTCAGGCTGCTCTGATTCCCTGCCACTGTTAGACACAGACCAGTACATAATGCCTAGATTGTTATTTTTATAGCAAAAAAAGAGAAATTAATCCTGG
This sequence comes from Zosterops lateralis, assembly GCF_965231275.1. Classification (NCBI taxonomy): domain Eukaryota; kingdom Metazoa; phylum Chordata; class Aves; order Passeriformes; family Zosteropidae; genus Zosterops; species Zosterops lateralis. The sequence goes on along the minus strand of NC_139779.1, from coordinate 11,467,620 downwards.
AGCACCTTAAGTGTTTCAACTCACTCCACAGAGCCTGTCAGAGCAAAGTGGCTCTTGTCCTCTCACAGCTAGCTCCTCTCCACCCCCAGCTTCCTCTCCCCAGCCCAGAGAGCCTCCAAAATTAAAAGTAGAAGAGATCTGCTGCTGCTATTTCCATCCAGCCTCCACTTCTAAGGGTGCAAACATGCAAGGCAGGAGGGCTGAGGGCAGGCAGGTGCCCTGGGGGAGGCAGCTGGGGGTCCCACAGGTCTGGGCTGGGGTGCCCTGGGGTGACTTTCCACCCTGAGCAGCCACCTGAAACACCACAGTGCTCTCAGTGCTTCTCCCATACTGTGTTTGCACCAAGGCTGGCAGTAGCACTGTTCACAGAGCCTGCATGAGGTGTTGATTAAAGCACCAGCATGGGCTCCTGTGAACTCAGGAAACACGTGCCCTTGGGCAGGCAGCTCAAACACTGGTGACACACTGACATTGCCACCACTGCCACCAAACCTCAAATGCAGCAATGCTGCTGCAGGCACCTCCCAAAGCCCAGTTTTGAGTGCAGGGATAGCCAGGCAGCTCCCTGCTGTCAGTGACTCCTTCCACCACTCTTCATGTGGCAGCTCAGCACCAAACACCCAGAGAAAAAGGGCAGAAAGTCACATTTATAAGCCCATCAATAAGCCCACATTTTGGGGGGTGAACTGATAAAAACATATAGGAAAGCATGAAGGTTTGGGGCTGGAGCTTCTTCCTATCATATCACAACTTTCACTAGAAATAAGAATAAGTGTTTGCACCAGGAAAGCCTCTCTCTTTGTGTTTAATGCACCTGTAAGGAGACCATGGCCATGAGGTTAGAAATACGAGGGTTTGCTACTCATCAAACCCCAAGTTCTGTGTGAGTCAGTCCCATGGTACCAGCAGTGCTGCCATGTCCCACCTGGCCAGGAAACCCACCACAGGCAGGGAACCAGCAAAATCCCAAATCTGTCAATCCCTTGGGACAACATGGTGAGTGCAAACAGGCTGAAATGGAAACTCCTGGCCGGCACCTGAATAGCCCCTTTCTTTGAACAGTGGCTCAGCACAGAAATCCAGCTCTGGGCACAAACTCCCTGATACAGCCACAACACAAATGCAGTGACATCACCAAGAGTGGAAAGTGGTCATGGTGGCTCAGAGAATCCCAAATTGGGCCACCCACAGGCACCATAAATATCCAGCTTGCCCAGCTGAGCAGCCCCATCACAGGAGCTTCAGCTTGTGGACACATCTGTGGTTCCTCTGCTGCTGCTCCTCTGCATCACAGCTTTGGAGAGCAGAGCCAAGAAAGTGGAGATGTCCCAAGGAGTGATGGATGTCACAGGGCCATTCCCACCAGCAAAAGAGCACTGTCCCCTCTGGGTTAAGGCACCCCCAGTGCCACTGCCTCGGAGAGCTTTGCCTTGCAGGGACACATCCACAGCTGCAGGGACTGCTGAGCAACTGCAACCTGCTGAGCTTGTCACATCATGACATCTCCCCTCGCTGTGCCATCACATCATGTGGTGATGTTGGCTCATACCAGGCTGCAAAATATCCACACAAGATCCTCTGAGGGCACAGAAGGAGCCCTGGGCAGACGTGGGGCTGGCGTCGGGCTATTTTAGCAGGAGCTTGGTTAATTTCTAGCTCCTGCCAACTCAAACAGGGCTGGCAGCCCATGGGCTGGCACCTGCACCATGGCAGGGCACAGTAATCAGGTGATGAAAAGGTAAATAAACACTGGTGCCACCCACGAGCACCAGCACAGGCAGCTGCCCTGGGGCTCTGTGACAGCCCTCGTGTCCCCAGGGACACCCGGCCCCACTGCCCTGGCCAAAGCAAACACAAACTGGGACAGGGTGGCCTTGGGGGAGCTTTCTCCGGCTACAACAGGAGCAAAAAATCCCTGGAGCACATCCCTGCAGCAGCTGGTGTTTCTCCATCCTGCACTGAGGTACTGCATCCCACTCTGCTTCTGGGGAAAGTGAGGCACAAGGTGATGCTGTCACAGCCCAGCATGTGGCAAAGGAACCCCTGGTGCACATTCAACTCCAGGGTGCAATCTAAAACAGCAAACATCCTGCAGGGTGAGCACTGAAGTTCCATTTTCCTTCACCATCTCAGGAGCCTCCCTTGGTTAAAAACAGATTTCCCTCATGGGAAACACTTCTGCCCCCAAATGATGTGGGAAGAGCACAATGCCCTCTGGGAGAATAATGATGAGCAACACGCCCAGGCCCAGCTTTCTGCTCTAAATAACTTAATTCAAGCTATATTTCTATGTTGTAATCACTTTATTTTTTTTTCACCCTTGCCTTTAATATCCTTTCCCATATGCAGACAAGGGGAATGAATATGCGAAATAAGGGATGCACAAAATAAGGGATGCTTCCAATTCCTTTAGACTTTGCTGACAGGCAGTAGAATAGTAGTCAAAAGGGTAAGAAAACCCTAAAACAACCCCAGCTGGGAGAGCAGCTCCTGTCCTGTGACATAAAGCAGCAACCCAGGCAGGGCTGCTCTGGGATCCTTCCACCATCCAAGACACCAGGCAGGATAAACTGTTATTTTAACTGGCTGCCTTTCCCAGGGCTGGCTGCAGGGGAAGGATCCCATCCTGGAGGGATGTCTGCTCTGCCTCATCCCTGACAGCCAGCACTGCACAAAACTGCTGGATTGCACCACCATGAGAGGCTTTGCTGTGGTGTTTTAACACTCACTCAGCCCATAAATCCCACCTGAGGATGGAGTGTGGGGCTGCTCCTCATCCTCGAGGTGAGAAGTGTGAAAACCAGTGTTTGTGAGCTGTGTGCCCGGGTGTTTTAGCATTATCTGGGATGACAAACACTCAAAGCCTAACGGTGCTAATGCTCTCTGCTGCTCCCAGAGGACAAAACACAGGGATCCAAGTGCTGTGTATGACTTAAATCACCCACACGACTTCCCTTTGTGCCCGAGCACCGCTGCAGCCAGTCCTGCACCTCCCATCTCACCCCATGTGCCAGGGCAGGAGGTGGCTCTGCTTGGCCTTCCTCATCCTCAGAGAGCTGAAACTGGACTCACATCCCCACAGCTACTGCACCAAGATGGGGGGCAAACACACCCCAAAGCTCACTGAGCCTTCCAGCAGAAAAGCCCCATATGTTAAACCCCAAGAGCCAAGCAGCCACCTGAGACCCAGCAGAGCGAGGGGATGTTGTCACTGACCCCCAGCCACCCACACATGGAAATCACAGCCCTGGGTGGGCACAGCTGCAGTGAGAGCCTGTGAGCCCACAGGGCTGCAGCAAGCAGCATCTCCAGCTGTGCCACCCAAGGAACATGGGAAATATCCCTGCATTAAAAACCACCTCATGGGTGCAGCAGTGGGAGCACAGAATGGTTTGGGTTGGAAAGGACCTTAAAGATCATTCTGCTCCAACCCCCAGCTTTGGGCAGGGACACCTTCCACTATCCCAGGTTGCTCCAAGCCCTGTCCAAGCTGGTCTTGAACACTTCCAGGGACGGGACATCCATTCCCACCCTTGTGTCACATGGCCACAGCCAAGCTCTGCTTTGTGCCACATCTCGGTCCCAGAGGATTCAGCCCTTCCCCTGCCCTTCACCACCCCCAAGGAGCCAGTCCCAAAGCCACAGGTGGTTTCCTCCTGTGCCTTCCCCTCCAGACAGAAGACACTGGTGGCTCTGGGTGTGCCGTGGGTGGGGAGGCGCTCCAGCCCCAGCACCTTATTTGCCTATCGCCTAACAGCTGCTTTTTCCTGTCTGCCAGGTGAGGTTTGCTCATACCAGCGACAGCCACTCATTCAGGTCTGCTTCAAAAGGCATCAGAAAGATAAAATAAACGAGATACAACCACCCCTCCCATGGCAAACACCACGGGTTTGCTGTTCCTGTAATTCCCCAGTGTTCATCAAAGTGTCCTGCACTTTGCAAAAGCCCAGAACCCTTCTGGCTGAGGGATCCACCACCCCAAAAATAATCAAATTCAGGCCAGCTGGGGATGGCAGCAGCTTGGGGTGAGTGAGTAGCATATAAGGATAGATAGCACGGGTTTAACAGCCAGAAACATCCTTGCTGTTTTCCAGGCAATGCTTTAGGGTAAATTGATCCAACTGTTTTCCTCACTGGCACCTGGATGCTGTCAATGGCTGGCAAAAATTTCAGACCCCAAAATTTCTGGTCTGGGTCACAAGGCTTCCTGGGGCAGACAGAGCACCAGACCAGCTGCTCATCCCACCCTCACAGGTTCTGAACCCAGCCAGCACCATCCCCCCAGGACAGTGATGGGGTCCCAGTGGGGAACTGGGGGTACCAGGCACCCACAGCCTCACTGCAGCAGCCAGAGGGGGAAAGCTGAAAGGCTCATTTGTTCCTTTTTTGGCCAGCTGAGCTGATCTCAGCAGGGCAGGCACTAGGAAGTGCAGGTATCCTGGATGTGCCTCCCAACAGCAGCAAAGTACCAAGCAAACCCAGCCCAACACTGTCTCATTCTCCCCAGAAAATCTGACATGACATCCCTGTGCTAGAAGAAAAGCCACGACCATGCCCCACAGCCCAGGGAGAGGGAAACAGGAATGGAAGAGGGAGTGTGGCATCAGACCAATGGGCCAAGAAGCCACGTGAAATAAATAAGGAAAGCTTCACTCATCCCACTTTAAACTTCCTTTATCCTTGGAAATGGCTCATCCCCAAAATGTTGGGCAGCACAAGGTTCCCTTTACTGCAGTTCAGGGGGTCCTGGCACAGGGCCATAAACCCTGCCCAGTCCTGAGCATCCTCTTCCCATGCCACAGTGAAAAGTAAATTGGTTCCCTGCCAATATCCCACCTCCTTTCCTTAATGCCAGGAAAGCAAGGACAGAAGATTTTGCCCATTTTGCTCTGAAAAATGAAGCTGCCACCTGGTCTTGCCGCTCCAGCGCCCATGTGGCGTTTGCAGGAATGAAGTCTTGGAGGAATTGAAAGGAAAAACCTTTAGGGAAATGGGACTTCAAGTGTGATGTCCCCTCACCCCTGTCCCCATGAGCAGATCCCAGGATCACTTTGGGAGTGGGAGGGAGCAGGAAGGAGGAAACCCATGGCTCCAGCCAGGGATGGATTATTTGAGCAAACTAATAGCAGTGGTTTGTTCCCTCCTGCACCAACGCAGTGGAAAGAATTTCCAGCTCCGGCTCCCAGGTGGAAAAGCTAAAAATCTTCATTTAAATAGTAACGATTTTGGAAAAAAAGGAAAACAAACCGAAACCCCCACAACCACTACAGGAGCTTGAAGAAAATAAAGCTAAAGGTTCGGTGGATGTTTTTAGTTTCAGGGTCGTGTTGGATGTTTTTTGCTTCTTCCTACCTCTTCTTCAAGCAGATCCTTTCCATAACTGCAGGGAAAGGCAAGGGAATGACTCTGCCTCACCTGGGAACCTTCTGCCAAAATTACCATAACCCCAATCAAGGGACATGCTGTAACTTCAATATATGCTCTTCCTCCACCCTAGAAATATCATTTTATTTTCTCCTTTATCACCCTAAACCTAATTTTTCAGCGTAGTGTTAAGTAAATTGGGAATTTTTAGCCAGTAATGATTTCTCATTGTTTTGAGCTCTGCTGCAGCCTCCTGCCCTTGGCTGCTCCCCGCATCCCTGAGATGCTCAGTTGCCAGCACAGGGAGCAAAAAGCCCCAGCCAGGCCAGAGGACAGGGCAGTGGGGGATTTGTGCCCCCTCCAGGCACACTGGACAAACTGGCCACTTGCAATTAATAAAGAAAACTTCACAACATTTTCCTGGCAGTGCTGGGAAGCAGTTTAGGAAACCAAACACAGGGAGCTGCAGAGGTGGGAGCTGCACAGTGCCAGGAGTCCCAGTGATGCCCCCACTGCCAGGTCAGCTCAAAGAGTGCCCAGCCTCAGGAAGATTCAAATGTCCCAGAGGAGGAATCAAAATTGGGCTCAGCCTTTCAGCTGAATTCTGCAAGAATTGGGAAAGAACAAGGTGGGACCATGTTTGGGGGGTTTGTTTTTTTTTTCTAAAAATCCCAAAGGATTTAAGAAAAATTCTATTTTTTCCTAAAAATCTTTGAGCTGAAAAGACTCCAGGTAAGAAAATGAGAGTAGGATGGATTTTTCCAAAGGGATGTATGTGATTCTGGAGGAGAGATGCTGCTCAGAACACAGCAAATGCTGCTGTGCTCAGTGGGGGAACAGCAAAACTGCCTCCCCAGGGCAGCTCCAATGTCCCTTTACACTGAAACAAGCAACTTCCATGAGGCTGTAAACCATCACTAAGGATATCGTATTTGCATATGTTGGAAAATAAGCCAATAAATAATAAAAATAAGTAAGAAACAGAAATAATAAATCACATTACAAATGTAACTAAAGTTACTGAAACAAAGCCGAAAACCTGCAGCGCCAATTTTAAAAAGGAAAAATAAAAACAAACGAAGAAGAATGACAGGATATTGCTTTTAAATCCAAACTGCATCTTTCCCCCTTCCCTGCCAAGATGAGGAACCTGCTCACTCTGACCCCTCCAAAAGCTGATGTTTGTTTTAATTGCTATGTTTTAATCCATATATGTTTTAATCAACCCTGCTGCCAAACCCCAGGGCACAAACTGTGCATTTATGGGGTGTGAAAACCCAGACTGCGAACACTGGGGTGGAAATGTTCGAGGCTGAGTGGATTCAGCTCCATCCTCAGTGTGCTGGAGGGACTTGGGTTGGAGTATTTTTTTCCATCTGTTTGTTTTCTGGAGGAAATGCTTCCATGATGGCAAACCTGTGGGGAATATCAGAGTTTGAACATGGCATCCCATCCCTAACCCATCTCCCACAATAAATGAAATCAGGCTGATAAAACACACCCAGTGTCTCTGCAGGGTGCTGCAGCCCCCGACCCACACGGCTGCTAACGAGCTGCTTTTAACTCAAACTCAGATTATCAATCGTTCATTTATTTTGCAGAACTCCTTGCCCCAGATGACCTGCCCCCACCCCTCCCTTTGCTTTTTCTGGTATCTGTTCTCAGAGAACAGTCTATTTTCCGCAATCCTCTTGGATGGGTTTTCATGGAAAATGAAGCCTCCCCAGCCCTTAGTTTGGATTATATCAGAAGAAAAAAATTTCTGTAGGATAGAAAAGATCTCTTTTTCTGGATGGGAAAAAGGGGCAAGTTGGACAATCAATACTTTTCATGGATGAACTCTCTGAGGATCACACATTTCTGTGTAGTTGAAGGAGTCCCTTTCCTGGAACAAGATACTCGGAAATCCGTGGGAATACGAGTCCCCTCTAGGGTTTTTTTCATAATCTCCTTCCAAATATGTGTGTGCATGACTATAAAGATGAAATGTTATACATATATATATATATACACACATGATATCATATATTTGTGCATGAGGATGAAATCTTATATATATATATATCTATATATCTCGATATTTCTATATCTATATAGATACATATCTATATACAGGGATATCGAAATATATTTGTGTGAAAAAGGGAAGAATCATTTGAATTAGGCTTTACAAACAGAAGAGGAACCCCAGAACAAGCCTGAGCCAGCACTGCAGAGCAGCCCCTCTCCTGGGTCCCTGGCTCTCAAAGCACAGAAAAGCCCAGAAAAACCCCAAAGGACACCCCAAAATGACCCGAGAGGAACCGGGGCAGGAGCAAAGCTCGATCACTTCCCCTCTCCCGCCCTGCGCTGCTGAGCCAGCCTTTCTCAGTTTTACTTTTCCACTCACTCCCCACATAGTCCTTAATTTAGCCCTTCTGTTGACTCGGGAGGTTGCAAAATGGAAAAAAAGGAAAGTGCGAACAGGCAGGTGAAGGGAGGGTTATCCCGACCACGGCTCCCGGGAACAGGCGGCTCCTGCTCCTCGAACTCCGGCCGGGCAAACCCCAAATTCCAAATCCCAAATCCCAGGGGACTGGGCCAGGCCAGAGCCCGGGGGCAGCGCTCAGCTCCTGCCCCGGGATCTCGGGATCTCGGAGCTTTTACTCCCCGAGGCCAAGGAAAAAGAGGAGAGAATCTCGCCCACGCACACAGCCTGCCCAAAAAACAAGTGCTTTTTATCACCAAGAGATGCAAGGAAAACTGTTTCCAAACCAGAATAAACATCAATAATCATCATCATCATCAAAAAACCAATCAACAACAAACAAAAACCCACCCCACAATAACAAACAAAACCAAGCAAACAAAAACAACGAAATAAAGCAAAAAAAAAAAAACTTAAAGAAAAAACCACACCCCCCTACCCTATTTATGTATAATTATGTATCATTATTTATGTATAATTATTTATTTATGTATAATAAAGCACATATCTAACAGAAAAAATCCGGACCCTTCCATTTGCTCTGAGGATGGCTCTGCAAGCGCTCCAGGGGGGTTCTCCAGATATACAAGGAAAACAAACAAACAAACAAACAAAAAAATCGCGTTTTGGCAATTCATCACCCCAGGAGGACACGGAGCAGCTCTGGGGACTGGTCCCAGCCCCTGGCACAGGCGGTGGCTTTGGGGAACCCAGGGGTGTCCTAAGGGCAGGGAGAGCCCCCGGCACAGCCCAGCCCATCCCATCCCATCCCTCCTCCCGCACGAACTCACATCCCTCCGCCGCCTCCCCCCGCGCCGCCAGAAAACACACCGAGCGGTTTAAATAGCAGGAAACACCCGAAGCAAAAATACCGCGGGCAGGAACCCAGGGGCACAGGGGACACGCAAGAGCAAGGAGCGGATTTCCTCCCCAAAACATCGTACCTCCGCCGGGCCCGGTGCTGTCACCCCAGGGCTTCACCCTCGGCGGGGACCTGCCGGCTCCCCATGGGGACAGAGTTTTATTTATTGCCTGTGCCTTGTTTTCCCTCCATAAAGGAGTCCTTTGTTCAAAGGGAGGGGATATTGTGTGTATATATATATATATATATAAATATATATATATATATAACATATAGATGGATGCAAGTGTTAGGGGAGGATATTATATTTATATATGTATATGGATGGATGTGTGTGTATGTATGTAAAACTTATCAGTGGAACTTAGCAATCGGTTAATAAGTTATACTAGCTGGTTATCAAATAAGACATATATGTATATAATCTCAAATGGGAAATGATATGCATATATAAAATCTCAAATGGCATATATGTACGTATATATATATATATATCAGTGGGTTAATGAGTTATATTAGCTGGTTATCAAATAAGACACACATATAACCTCAAATGGGATATATGCATATATATATATATATATAAGTTATTAGTGGGTTAATAAATTATATTAGCTGGTTGTCAAATAAGACATATATATAATGTCAAATGGGAAATGATATATGTATCATAAAATTTCAAATGGGATATATGTGTATATCTATTTATATAAAGTTATCAGGGGGTTAATAAACTATAGTAGTTGTTTATCAAAAAGGACACATATAATCTCAAATGGGAAATTATACACATATAAAATCTCAAGTGGGATATATGTATATATATATAAGTTATTAGCAGGTTAATAAGTTATATTATCTTGTTATCAAATAAGAAACATATATAATCTCAAATTGGAAATTATAGGCATATATATAATCTCAAATGGAAATGATACACATATATAAAATCCCAAATGGGATATATGTGTGTATATCTATATATAAAAATTATCAGTGGATCAAAAAGTTATATTGGTTGGTTATCAAATAAATATATATATATAATCTCAAATGGGAAATTATAGACATATATAAAATCTCAGCTGGGATATATATATGTATATATATAAAAATCTCAGATTGGACATATGTTACTCTCAAATGGAGCACATATGTATAAACTCAAATGGGACACAAATGTACAATCTCAAATGAAGAACATGTATGTAAAATCTCAAATGGGTTGTAGAAGTGTGTATATAATCTCAAGTGGGTTCAGGTAGGACCAGAGGGTACAAAGGCAGGACCTGCATCAGCACATCCAGCAGATTTTCTGAGCATTTAAATTTTAGGAGGATTTTGATGATCAGAGCAGTCAGTGACAGGTTTAGGGCTACCATAGATCTAGACTTTAACAAGAGGTAACAACATTTCAGATTTCAGCCATCACAGGTCACAAATTGATGCCACCACCATGTCCTGAGTGTCCAGGGATGTGCTGGACCAGGCAGCACATGGGCAGATGGGATCACCACCAACCCACAGCCTGACCACAGCCTGGCCACCTCTGCGGGTGAGAAAGAGAAAAGGCTTTTACAGAGTGATAACGAGCAGCCAAACCTCAAAAACTGGGAGGTTCCCACGGCAAACCAGCAAACGCTTGTTATAGACGTGAGGTTAATCGCTGGCAAGGATTAATTCTGCTGTCCCTTCAAAAGAGCAACACTCTGGACTAAGGCAAGTCACCCATCGAGCCACAGCGTGGAGAGGAACCCACCAGCTTTAATCCTGATGAGAATAAGGAGAGTAAGGAGCCTCCAGTGCAGCTCTGTTCTCACAGGCATGTGGGGGAGCAGCCCGGCCTGTCAGGGGTTAACCGCCCCCGGAGGAGCCTCCGGTGCAGCTCACGTCATGGAAATACTGGAGTAACCACAATTTTCTCTGCTGCTTTTTGGCTCCGTTTTTTTTTTTTTTTTTTTTTTTTTTCAACATTTCTACGCTTCCAGATCTCTGCTACCTGTTTTGCAGAGAGGTAACTGGTTCCAACAGCAGCTCCACTGAGCGGCCAGGGATTTAAATATATATATATATAGCTGATTGTTATACTTTCTACTTCCAGTGCTACCAACACTGAAATAAAAAAAAAAAAAAAAAAAAAAAAAAAAAAAAAAAAAAAAAAAAAAAAAATCAGGTGCAGAATAATAAACAGGCTGTGGGGTTGGTGGTTTTTTTTTGAGTTTTCTGTGTATTAATAAACCCCCAGACAGCTCTGTCCTGCTGCCACCCACCCACCCAGAGTGGCCCACAGGCCCCTTCTCCTCCATCCATCCCTTCCAGACATCCCAGTGGCCTCAGCATCCGCTGCTTCTCCCGCCCAAGGTGCTCCAGTTGAGCAGGAGAGGCTGCCTGCATTGCCTTCACCCCATCTGAGATGCCATGAGAGGTCATCCCTGAGTGCTACATGAGAACCAGGGGAAGGGGGAAAAAGAGGGCTGAAAAGCAGGGGGGGGGGGGGGGGGAAGAAATAAAATACAAAAGAGCAAAGAGCAAGCAGAAAAACCCAACACTCTTCTGATAATCATGACCTGCCTTGGTGTTTCTACCCTGTAACTGAGACCATGAGTGCCAGCAGTGCCAGAAAACATCACCCTGCTCAGCTCCACACCCCACTCCCAGAGCCTCCCCTCTGGAACACTCTTCCAGCCCATCCATGCACTAACCCACATCCCACCAGCCAGTCCAGGAGAAAAGAACTTCATCTCTGCAGCTCCAATGCTCATGATCAGCAGAGAGAAGGAAGGGACTGGGCAGGAAGCACTGTCTGAATGCCCTGAGGGGCTCCTCCCATGGAAAACAGCAAGCAGGAATTCTTGAGCATCCTTGTGCAAAGTCAGCACCCACATGCCCGGCATTACCTGCCCAAAGAGGTTTGTTGTTCTGCTTTTACTGCCCTAATCCCCTCACTGAATACAGCCCAGGTGTTGCTCTTAACTTCTCAGTCCTTCTTTCAACAGCCCTGAAAACATTAATAGGGATGCAGCATCCACTGGCCCTCCAGGTGAGCTGGATGGAGCAAGGGAAGGGTTTTGAGGCTGGTCCAGCCCCAACAATGCCTCACAGGGAGGAGCCCCTTCCCCAGGAGTGGGGCAGCAGCAGCTGGGAAGAAGGCACAGGATGCAAACACTCAACATCTGGCTCATAGCTTACAAAAAACAACCCTAAAAACCTCCCCCCACAATATTTTTGGAGGGGTATCAGCATCCCAACTGACTCTGCAAGCGCTGTGTGTGGGAGAAAAATCAAAGCTGGCTCCTCCAGAGGTTTGAGCATACGAAAAAGCATCAAACCAACTCATTTTTCAGGGCTATGGAAATAAAAGCACCTCGGGGCTGCCAGCAGCCCTGTGAGGTTTCTGATGCCTTTTGATGGCCAGTTCAGATCCCTGATGCAAATCTCAGGACAGCACTGGGAACGCTGCACTCCAGGGAGGTTTTGTGATAGAGGATGAGCCACAGCCCTGAGAGCTGCAGAGGGCAGCTGTCACCACCAGGAACAACAACCATCTGCTTTAAGTCACTTGAAGTCTCCCTTGCTGAGCCCTGCTTTGTGCCAGCATTTGCAATCCTGGCCTCTTGTCAGGGATGTACTGTGGGGTCCATGCCAGAGGCATCACCTGGGCTGTGGCTGTGCCAGGACAGACCCAACCCACAGCCAGGAGCCTCCTGTTCTCACACCATCCCTTCTGCAGGAGCAGATCAAAAGCAGAGAGAAGAGGCAGCAGCCTGGATGCTTCTCAAACATTAAAATTCTCTTTGGGAGGAAGAAAGCATCAGCAATACCAGGCATGGAGTGATGCTTTTTACTCAAAGAAAAATGGGTTTGAAGGAAGCTTTAGAAAGGGAAAACTTACTTGCAACATAAATATCAATAGGATTTTTCAGGGATTTACCCTGGGGGATTATGACCACAGAAATGGAACACTTTAATCAGCTTTGGAGATAAGAAAAGGTTTAAAACATGCAGAAAGACCAATGTGCTGAAATGGCAAAGAGCAGAGGTGTGACTCTGTGGTGATGGCAAATATGGCTCTAGGATGGCCATAAACTCCTGGCTGGAGTAGGTACTTCAAAAGAGATACCTGAATTACTGGGGAAAAGGATTACCCTGGGAGGAGGGGGGTATTTTGCTGCTAATGGTGTTTTTGGAGGACCTGTTCCAGCCCCTTACTGGAAGCAGCACATCCCAAACCAGCATCTGGGCATCCACAGTGCATCCAGCTCCTCTTAAATCACTGTTCTGTAGCACCAGCTCTACCACCCCCAGCTTCAAAAGCAGCAACGAAATAAAAATATTCATGAAATAACACTTGTGCCACAAGGCAGACCAACCCCAGGGGTAAACACAAGACCTGCAGGCACAATCCCTTCTCCTACAGCAGAGTTTCTTTCTCTTCTTGCCCTGCAAATCTTCCTTCCCTGGTTCCTGGAGCATTTAGACAGCAGATGTCAGTTTTTCTGAACATTGCTCTTGATTCACAGTGTTTTTTAAAGGTAGGCGTGAATGCAGGTACCCTCAGAGGAAAACACTGAGATGAAAATCCCAAGTTTCCTTGTCAATTACAAAAACTTTGTGTAGTCTCTCCCCAAATTTGAAGGCGCTCGCAAGGTTTGAATGCCTCTGCATTTCTCCTCAGGGAAAAGGATTTGGAGGAGGAGAGAAAAAAAAACCCACAACCCATAGCATGTTTATGAATCAGACTGCAAAGCGTGTGTTTCGGGGGTGGGAAAGGTGGGCGATGCACAGAGGAACAGAGCGCAGAGTTTGATGAGTCAGAAAATGCTGTTTTTCCTCTCTTTACTGCCACCTCAAATATTTCAGTGTGAAATAGAAATTCTATTTCTTCTTCTTTTTTTTTTATTATTTTATTTTATTATTGTCGAGAGGGAGCTGGAGCATAACCTTGGCTCGTTAGCAAGCAGCAGCTAATTCAACGTCAAGCCCCGCTCGGCAGGCGGAGTACGCACAGACACGGGCATAGACACCATGTACACACACATCCTGGAAAAAGGATGGAAAGAAATAATAAATAAATCTATCAGGGCTGTTTCTAGCAAAACAGAGACTCGGCTGTGGGCTCATGGCAGCTCCTAGAGAATGAGCCTTGGTGGGTTTGAGGAGAAGCAGCAGCACAGCCCAGGCTGGGTTTGGGGGTGTCTCCTCCTCCCGCCCAGGCAGCCTCAGCACGCCGATGGGAAAACAAACACCAAGATTTGGGGATCCTGAATGAGGTTTACAGACACACAGGGAGGTGTGTTGGGAAAAAAACAAGCAGATTTGCTGGTGGGCTTTGAGCTGAGGCGGTGCTGAAGCTGGTTGGAGTGACACAGACACAGCTACAGTGCACCCTGAGCAAGGCAGGGACCTGCAGGCACCTCAGTGGGGTCAGCCCGCAGAAGGGAGGGTAAAGGACAGGATGGGTGAGCCCCCAGGGAGGGCGGATGGGCAGGATGCTCCTGCCCAGCTGAGTTTCCAACCGCAGCAGGGCTTCTTCTGCTTCGGAGTCAGAGGAGATGAAACACGAGATGAGATAAACACCCCTATGCCGAAGCCTCCAGTTTGACTCTGCTGACATTCACAGCCCATTTAGGCTACCGATGGAGCAAATAAAATTATGCGTACCCGTTAATGCCAGCAATATCCTGGCTGAAATGTATGCTCATTTACACTCAGAAATCCATTTAGAAGAGATAAATCAGAGCTATATTTAAAACAGAGAAATCACTTGTCTGTCCACGAAGCAACTCCTGTTTACATCTGTTGTTCCTTGGCAAAACTCAAATCATTTTGAGGGAAATCATGCCCCTGGTTTTACATTTAGGAAGGAAAATGTTTGCATGCCCATACCCTCCTGCTCAGCCTGTTATAAAATAACAGATGTGCATTTGGTTATTTTTGTTTGTTTGGGCTTTTTTATTAAAAGTTTTGTGGTCTAAAAGCAACCTGTGGAGCTTGGAGCTGGTGGATGGGATGAGGAATAGGGAAGCACCTGCAAGGCACATGTGAGACATCCAAAGCATTTATTAATTAAAATTGACTTGGGAGATTCAGAATTGCCATGGTGAGACCTAAATGTTCTGTGGCTTCTCCAGTTTCCTTGGCAAATGAAAGGCCAAGCTGACAGCACTGATGACAGAGCTGAAACGAGAACACGAGCTTTTCCTAATGGAGAAATATCTTTTTCCACTCCAGTAATCTGTACCACACTGCTTGGCTCCCCAGCCACGAACTGGAGATACCAAATAATCACTATTGCTCTCTGTTTCCTCCTGCAAATGTGTTTGTGAGCATTGGATGTGAAAAAAACCCAAATAATTTGAAGCCTCAAAAGAATAACGCTCCCGAAAAATAAAATAATTTTATATCAGTCACACCAATGACATCTGCTTCTCACTTAACATCAGAGTTCGTTGCAGCTTGTATTTTTTTTTAAATGCAATAAAAAAGCATCAGCCAGCAGCTTTGTGAAGCATGTCAGGAGGCAGTTTTTCAGAAAGATGATGTATTTTAAATTGTGATTCACAACCACACTGGCAGTTTGGAGTTCAAGATTAGAAAGAAATGAATGAATGTGAGACAGGAGGGTGTGAAAATGAAAGTAGCTGGAGCTTAAGGCCTGCTCTGCACTTCGAGCAGCACAAGATTTTTCTTCCTCTTCTGTGTGAGCTCAAACAAGTCACCAAACTGCCCCACACTTCTGCTGCCAGAGTTTAATTCAAACCTAAATTGAAATGCAATTGAATACAGCCCATCTCCAAGCCCAGCTCGCTGTCCCAAGCTGCTCCTTTGTGGTACCCTTACCCCAGGCAGCTCTTCTGAACAGGACACCCAAGGGTATCCCAGCACAGATAGGGAGGTTGGTGCCTGCTGCCACATCACAACCTGCAAGTTCTCACCATGCTGGGGAAAGAACCCCACTTTTTGCTTAAAATCAAGGTTTTAAACCAAGCAAACCACACAAGGTCCCTATCTGCATGGTTTTGAGCTGTTCTAAACTGTCTATGTCTCACTTGCACCATGAGAAAAATATAAATACTGCTCAGAAATTGCAGAAATTCAGAATTCTTAAAAACCTTCGAGCACATTTCACTGAGGGTTGCACTGCCCACATCACTGCTCTCAGCATTCAGACACATCACTTTGAGCTGTGCAGTACAGGAGCTGCAGAGCTGTGCTTGGAAGGTGAAAAACACAGCACACCCCAAAGTCAGAAACTCTTGTGAACCAACAGCTCTGTGAGAAACCCATTGCTGGGGGTGCACGGGAAACAGAACTGCCAAATGAGGAGAGAACAGAGCTGCTGCTTGCAAGAGAAGGAAGCAAAAAAAAAAAAAAAAAAAAAAAAAAAAAAAAAAAAAGGCAAACTAATTGCCAGCACTAACCCTTTGCTCTGTACCTACGTCACACCTCTGAGCTCCCTTTCTCAAGGCAGAGCCCGGTGCCACTGAGCAGCCAACACGCCTGACTCAGTGGTGATGATTCACTCAGGCAAACACAGGGACAAAGCCACCAGGAGCCCCACAATGGTGATGCCCATGGGTGACACCCTGCTGCACAGCACAGGGCACCCTGCAGCCTGCCACATGTCCCTGTAGGGCCAGGGCATGGTGCAGAAATTGGGTGCAATTATACCCTGAAATCAGACCAACCACCTGTTTGATGAGGATATATTTTGCATTAAGGATGCATTTTGCCTTCAGCCCCCAAAGCAGAGGGGCTCCTCCCAGTTAACCAGGCAGGTCCCCAGCTGCCCCTCTCCAAAATCAAGCCTAACAGGGGCAGATGTGATGTTCCATTGCTTGCAGCTTGTGCAGGTGCTCCATCCAAGAGCTCCCAAGCCCAGCCCTGACTATGCTGGCTCAGGGAATGGAGCTGAAGCTGCCTGGGACAGGGAGCACTGGTGGGATGGGGGGCCCTGAGCACAGCTCAGCACAGAACGGCTGCTCACAGGGTTGGAGGTGTCACAGCCCTCTGATCCCACCTAACACAGCCCAACTAACAGAAATGCAGACAGCAATCCTGCCAGCACCCACTCAGGCTTTCCTTAGCCTCATCCCTGAGGATCAGGCAAAGAGCAGATGCAGCAAGCTCCAACCCAGGAGAGTTTACAGACTCAACTCCTTGCAGAAGTTTGAGAAGGGACTCGCTGCTCCAAAGCACTGGAGTGAATGAATCACCCTAAAAACCCTCCTGTTCCCCGTGCAGAGTTAACGACCGACCTCGGCCACAGCCTGAACAAAGCTACCCTAAAATCCCCTGGGTCGGTCCAGACAGCCCAGACAGCCTCTCCCGGGCACGCTGAACACTTTCCAAACACATGTTTTAAAAACTCCCCTTCTCAACGCGGTGGCCATACCCGGCTGCTGGCAGAGGGTGCCCCGGGTCGGTGTGACACAGGCAGGGCTGGGACACGGACGGTGCCCCCAGTCCCTCCCTGTCCCACAGCCGCACCCCAGCCAGGGCTGCCGTAGGGGAGAGCGAGATATCCCCCCATCCACACCTCTCCCGGCTGTTTTTGGGGCTTCCCTCTGTCACCCACAGGCTATGGGCCCTTCCCCTCTTTCCTTCCTGGTAACGAGATATTGCCGGCCCTCCTCGCGTTCTGTCACTCCGCCAGCGGAATTAACACCCCGCTAATTGCCGACGTTCCTGGCCGCCCGTAGCCGCAGTAATTAGCCTTTAATTAAAGCAAATGAATACTGCCCTAACCAACAGGTGTCCCGCGGCACATCCCCAGCGATGCCCCGCACAGCCGGGGCCGGGGGATGCTCCGGGGGGGACTCAGGGCAGCACCCCGCACCTTTCCGCTCCCGGTCCCCATCCCGGTCCCGGTGGGGCGGCTCGGGGTGCACATCCCGGTGGGGTCCGCTGGAGGGTCCGGGAGAGCCCCGTTAGCGCTGCCCCATCCCGCCCGCAGCCCGCATCCCGCACTGACCATTGGGGCCGTACTTCTCCCGGTTGCGGCGGACCTGCTCCGGGCTGAGGCCACAGCTCTCGCTGACCCCGAAGCGGCGGAGCACGTCGAGCACGGGGATGCTGTGCGCCGCCTCCATGCCCCGGCCCGGGGCTGCTGGCCCGGGGCGCAGGAGGCACACGGGGCGCCGCTCGCACGGCGCTGCCTCGGCACCTCTCGGCCCGCCCGGCGCCGGGCCCGGCCCCGGTACCGCCCCCGGCACCGCCCCGCGTCGCTCCCGCCTCCCCCGGGCCCCGCACCGCCCCGGGTAGCCCCGGCAGCGGCTCTGCGGGGGGCACCGGGGTGAGTGCGGCCCCGCTGCGGCCCCGGCAAAGCTTGGAAGGGACCTTAAAGCCCATCCAGTGCCACCACTGACAGGGCAGGGACACCTTCCACTGTCCCAGGCTGCTCCGCGCCCCGTCCAGCCTGGCCTCGGACACTGCCAGGGATCATGGGGCAGTCACAGCTTCTCTGGGCAACCTGTGCCAGGGACTCCCCACCTTCACTGGGAAGAATTTCCTCCTCCTATCTAACTCTCCTCTCCTTCAGCTTAAAGCCATTGCCCCTTGTCCTGTTGCTCCAGGCCCTTGTCCCAAGTCCCTCTCCAGCTCTCTTGGAGCCCCTTTAGGCACTGGATGAAGCTCTGGGGTCTTCCTGGAGCCTTCTCTTCTCCAGGCTGCAGAGTCCAGCTCTCTCAGCCTGTGGATGTTCTGGCAGATTTCCAGGCTGAGAAGTGGGCAGGTTTGTGGGCAGTGGACACAGTCCAGAGGAAATAGCTGTGTCTTATGGAGTTAAGAGGAGAACTAAAGTTTCCATCACAAAAAAAAAATTAAAAAATACCAGGAGCAATAGGAGGAGGTGGGGAATGCTGCATGGGTGCAGCTCAGCTGTGGGGTATAAGGGGGCTCCCTAAGAGTGATGCTTTCTGGTTTCCCTCCAGCGCCCTACTTCCAGCTGCAAACTGAGTGTGTCCCAACCCTGCTCCTACTCTGCTGGAAGCACAGCAGTTCCATGTCCACTGCCTTTGGTGGGATCAGGATTATCACTGTGTGATCGCAGCAGGAGCCCTGGAGTTACAAATCCCTGCCTGACACCTGTGGAAAGCACTGACTCTGTTCCCATCAATGTGCTGTATGCAGAGAGAGGCTGGGCTGCCTTTGTCTTTGGAAATGTGAGATGTAAATTGTCACTGCAGGGAGACAGAGAAAGGATCCGAGGGACCTGCTGTGTGGTAAAACCTGAGCACCAGTCTCTCACTGTATGTGTCCCAGACATCCTGGGACTTCACACTCCTCAGTGCTCTTTTGTCCCCATGCTGAAGGCAGAGCATCCATGTTTGAGGAATGGGCTTATCCTGGAGGCATTTATGTTTTTGCAAGGATTTCTGCAGCTGGACTGGCCTCAACCCATCTCACTCTCCTATTTATCCAGGTTCCCTGTCCCCTTCCTGCCTGGCTCTGGACAGGCCACAGCTTCAGTTACACCACACAAGGCCTTTACATCACTTTTGCAACAGGCTCCTTAAATTACTTCTTCCAGCAGCAAAATGACTGTTTTTAGCAGCTCCCCCATACAGCAAGACCACCAGAAGCACCATGACAAGCTACCCTGATCTGGAAAAGCAGGGTTGCCCGCAAAATCCACTGTACAATCCAGCTAAGGGTAACCACCACCACCACCATATCTGTGGGTGTTTTCATGTAGTGCACCTGACCCAGCTCCCTCACTCCAGCAGTTTTTCCATAACCCAGCTCAAACCTGCTCCCAGTGACTCTCCCCATGTGAGCACCAACTTCTGACCTTTCAGGTACTTCCAGTTTTGCCACAGTTGCTGGAAGAAGCCTGTAGCTGATGGTGACTGGTGCTGCTCTCCAGCTGAGAGGGTGACAAACCCAACTTCTACAGAAATGTACCCAAGGCAGAGCTGGAGAGGAAGTGACAGCAGACCTCTCAGGGAGGAGCTCTGGCTTATTTATTTCTATGTAAATTCATTGATAGAAAATGTCTTGCAGCTTCCACTGGAGTGGAAGTCCTGAAGAAATGCAGGTTCAGTTTTCAAGGCTGATAAACTCTTTTTTTTTTGGTTCACTGCAGCTGAGGCGTGGGAGGCAGAGGGTGCTCCAGAGCTCAGCCCTGCATGGCACAGGGATTCCTGCAAGAAGCACAGCTCCCAGCCCTGCAGTCTGGCTTTGCTTCATGCTCTGTCATTGTATTCATCTGCCTCTCATGAGTGTTTTGGGAGGAAAAGGGCTGTTTCTGCTGCTGAGCCCCCCAGGCAATGGTGCTGCCCTTGGCCAGAGCCTGTCCCAGAGATCTCTGGCTCGTGGGGCTGAGTGGTTCACACAATTCCAGGATGGACCAGGCTGGAAAAAAACACAGTAACTCATCTGGTCCAACCTTCCTTCTCCAGCAGGGTCATCCCAGAGCACATGGCACAGAATGTGTCCAGAGGGTTCTGGAATATCTCCAGTGAGGGAGACACCACACCCTCTCTGGGCAGATAGTTCAGTGCTTGGTCAATGTAAATGAAAGAAGTTCTTCCTCATGTTGAGGTAGAACTTCCTGGGCATCAATTTCTGCCCATTGCCTCTTGTCCTATTTCTTGGCACCCTTGGGAACAGCCTAGTCCATCTTCTTGACATCCCCCCTTCAGATAGTGGCAGATATGGACAAGGTCCCCTCTGAGTCATCTCTTCTTGAGCTGAACAGGCCCAGTTCCATCAGCCTGTCCTCATTAGAGAGATTTCCACCAGGTGCCTGGGAAGAAGAAGTGGTGTGATATGAAAATATTAACACAAAATGTGCTCTTGACCAGGGGCACAGAGGACCTGATGCAATAGATCATGCCCAGAACTTGGGGGCTGCTCTCAGACCAGCAGCTCAGATTGGGGTGGGATGGGACCCCTTGTCTCCCAGCCTGTGTGGGAGCTCATGACAGGTGCCTGCCCAGGCCTCGTTGGCCTATTTCAGGACAAACATGCTGCCCTTAGAGGAAGGCCTTTGGAAAGAGGGTTTTTGGTGTCCCCCTGGGCATGATTTAGGTGAGGCCTCACACCACAAACCTGCACACAAGAAGGTGGAGGTCTGGCTTAATGCTCATTGTGCAGATGGAGAACAGAAACAAGACACACAAAGCTCAAGCTGTGTGACCACAGCTGTGCATGTACCACCTGGAGACTCTCATTGCTCTGCCCAGCATCTCCTGACCCTTTTGCCATGTTCTCCCACCCCAGCAGTGTCCCACCTCACACACTAGTCCTACCACCAGGTGCAGGCTGTGTTCCTGCTTCTCCCCATTTTATGGGATGATGCCAATCCTTGTGCAGGAAAGGAGAATGAAGATGATGTCCCAGCTGCAGAGGTTAAAATTTGACAAGGTTGGGAGCGACTGAGACGAGAGTTACAAAGGGAACATTTGGAAGCTCTGGAAACAAGGCAGCACCATCCACCCCACCTATAATTAAGCAATCCACGAAAACCATTAGTGACTGGAAGCTGTAAATTAGTCAGTGAGGGAGAATGGACTGAAAACACACTCAGTCGTGCAAGTCAAGGGTGCCCAGACGTCCTGGGCTGTGGAGGGAGCTGGGCTCCATCCCCTCCAGTGTGGGGGATCTCCCTCTGTAGATGGTCAGCCTGAAACAAAGAGCAAACCTCCTTATTTATCTTGGCTTCCCCCATGGTAAAAACTTTTGGAGGTAGACATGCTTAAGAGAGCCATAAAAAGAAGAAAGGAATGGATTTAACACCTCCCAGGCTACTGAGGATTTTTTTATTATTATTATTTTCCGTGACTGCGGCGTGGGAGGAAGAGCAGGACCCAGCCAGGGCTGACTGAGCGCTGTGCAAGGCATGGAAGCCTAGAAGCAGTCTGGATTTTAATCTTGCTCTTATAGAAGGAAATCAGGAGTAATTCTCCCAAAAAGCCATGGATTTGTGCTGCTGCTGGCCGGGGGCTCTGGGAATGGGATGGCTGGAGCCAGCAGAGAGGCTGAACCCACACCACGCTCCTCACTCCAAGGCTTTTATAAGCCGTGGAAGATTAATCTTTTCTCTCCACTTTGTTGCTCTGAGACAGGGAAAAAATGATGTTGGCCGGAAAGGCTGAGGGAGAAGGCTGTGTGCTGTGGGGACCGCAGGCTCCGGCTGGCTGGGCAGCGATGGGGAACAGGTGCTGACGGAGCCGCAGCACCCGCACACTGCCGGTTAAGTGCTGGCAAATACCCATATTTGTACCCAATACAAATTCGGGCTGGCCTGAAAGGCTGCACAGGAATTACAGGGCTTTGAGAGGACTATTTCATCCTCTTCGTTCCTACGCCAACGTGGTTTAGCGTCTGCATCTCCGCACCTCGCTCAGGTTGAGCTCATCTTCATCCACAGGGCGATGGGAGCAGGTGGCAGATGCAGGACACCCTTGGATGCTCATTCCACACCTTCCCTGGGATCTCACCGCCACCCCCTAAGCTCAGCACAGCTGCACACCCGCAGGGCTGGCTCCCAGCAGAGGAGCCCAAGGAGAGCCAAATTCAGTGTTCACCGCCCCAAACCGAGCAGCTAATGCAGCACCTGGAGGTGCAGATCTCTTCTGTCAACAGCTTCACCTTCCTAAATCAACCCGGGGGATGTGCAGCTGCCCCATGTCCTGCTCCAACACCCCCAGGGCTGTCACACACAGGACTATTAATTAATTAATTAGAGGTGGCAGTGCCACTGCCGTTTGCCATTCTGCTCCAGGCTTGCTCTCACTACATACCCCAGTTCACAAAAAGCAAATCCCCATCCACAAGGGACAGTCAGGAACAGCTTTTTTTTTTCTTTTCTTTTTCAGCTTAGATATTTGCTTTTCCTATGGAGAAAAAAAAATAATACTCCTTGAAATAACAGTTTAAGGCTTTTCTAAATGTTACACACCAGCCGACCTTTCAGAGCCAGGCTTGAGGGGTTTATTTCTAATCCCCTGGCCACGACTTGCAGCAGCTGTGGGTCAATCCTGCTCCCTGAGGGCTCAAACATCAATCCTCACCACCACAATGCTCAGGGCTGGAGCTCTGCTGTTCACAGCCTTCCTGGAAATGTATTCCCTGTGCTGCCCTGTGCCCCTTTATGTGGTGTGGGATTGTGGTTACAGGTAGGATTTGGCTTCTTGGAGCACAAATACAGCCAGTGAAGGTGGCAGGGAGGCAGCAGACCTGCCATGCATCCCACCAGGATACAGGGAATGATGTGGGTTTGCAGAACAGGGCCATGGATGGTAGAGATGACATTCTGGGCACACCTGGTCAGCACAGGATTTTGAGGTCAGGCGTCTCAATTAGGGAAAATGAGGAGGGACAATCTATCTGGACAAGGATTTTCTGTGGGAGGCCATGGCTGCACAGGACAGTCACCCTGTTTTCCAGCTCTGATCTCACTGCAAATGGCTCTCAAAATTAGGATTCACTTCAGTGTCAGACTTTTACAGCAGCAACTCTTAAGCACATGTTTTTAGGTTTTCTTCCATGGCCTTGTTCACAATTAAGCTGGAAGTGGGACTTTCCCAAGTGCAGTGCCCCATCTGGGGCATGTCTGGAATGGTTGCCCAAACTAGATTTGAGCTTGGATCCTGTGGTATTTCCAAACTACCTGGCATTTTCCCCCAACAGCACACTTGGGAGCCTCTGTTTATGAATCCAGACCAGTATTGGCTCATTTATTTTTTTTTAAAACTGTATTACAGTTTATTTCAAAGGCAGGAAAGTACATTAATATCCATTGAAGGGGAACACCACAACACTCCCTCTGACACTCAAGTGTGTTTTTCCCTGATGCAAAAATGCCTCCTGGAAAAGAAAATGTGGCTTTGTGGTGTGTCATTCCTGAGATTTTGCTGGAGTTTAGGAAACAGGGAAAACAAATAACACAACAGGAGGCTCCCAGGCAGCGCCAAGGGTTCTTCACATACCTGGGGCTGGGTTGATGGTTGGGGTGGTTAATTCAGTTCTCTCCCTGTGGGCAAAATTTCACTCCGTGTTTCCTTCCAGCAAAAGCAGAAGCCAAAAATGGAAAAAGGTCTGGTTTTCACTAGGCAGAAGGAATGATTCCTGCTCTCCATGGAGATGTGATGTTCACCAAGGGGAGGGTGAGGGCTGGAGACTTGCTTGGCCCTGGACCAGCATCACCAGGGTTTGCCTCTTTCTTTCATATCCCCAGCACTTTCCCTTCCCCTGCCAAGCAGGAATTGCAGGATATCACAGCAGCAGGGACTGCTCGTGTCCCTTGCCAGGGGACAAACATCACAGTGGCTTTGAAGCCAAAAATGCCCACAGGATGTGGGGGTGTAAACAGGGGTGCAAAGCAACCTCTTCCCTCCTCACCCTGGCTCAGGGAGGATGGTGCCCTGGGGCTCATCCCAACACGGAGCTTTGGAATCCAAGAGGACATCAGCACCCCACACACTGCATGGGATAACCAGCTGGGGTTTTACCACGTCATTTCTTTTTAAGAGTGAAGGATGGGAAAAGGGGAAACAGGGGGGTTCTGACTGCATGAGTCCTTCCTGCAGTTTCCTAGGAGATTGGCTGCCCACACTGAGCCATGCTGAGGACAGCAATGGAGCTTGTCCTCTGCCCTGCACTTGTCTTTGTTCCCCTGCAGGTCACCAGGGTCACCCTGCTGAGACCTGGGGCTGCCCTGATCTCAGGCAGTGCCTGACCTGCACAGTGCAATAAAAATAAAGTAAAATTTAAAACCACTTAATTTAGAAAGAGAACTTTAGAACATTTTAACAGAAAAATTAAAATAATAAGATTTTAAAAATAAAAATTTAAAAAGTATTTTTAATTTTTAATAATAAAAATAAAATATTAAAAGCCACTGGGGGGCTGGGCCCTGTGCATGGGAGAAAGGGAGTCAGGATGTTACAGCTTCATCCCTCCAGGCTGCAGAGATCCCACCAGGCACATCACACCCTGACATTCAGGAGAGGATCCCTGGATGTGTCACTGGGATGGAAAATAATCTCCATGCACAGCCTGAAGCCGAACTGTGCAGTAAGCATCCTGTCTTCCTCCAGGCTCTTTGCTGCCTCTGAACCATCAGAAAAACGTGCCAAAACGGGTCATTTGTGACATATCTGCAGCAGTGGGGCTCAGGGGAGTGACCTTCAACCAGGCTGGGAGCCCCGACCGAGTTATTTTTAACGGAGCAGCAGCGGGAGGGCAACAGCGCCTTTCCTTCCTCTTTCTCCTCAGTGAGTGCTGAACAAAGATAAACCTCCACAAGCCCTCAGCTCCGAGGCAGGGAAGCCCTCGAGAGACGAAAAAAAAAAATAAAAGAAAAGGCAACCCAGGACGTTTCTGTGCAGTGTTAGGATGGATGAAGGATTGGGAAAACACGGTGGTGACTGTACGGATGCGTCTGTAGCCAAAAAAATGCAACTGGGTGGAAAAGGGGCTGGTTTGAGTGAGAAATCAAGCTGGAAAAAAGCAAGGAAAAATAAAAGGCAGCAGCTTTTTTTTTTTTTTTTTTTTTTTTTACCAGAAAGGCCCAGGATCTTGTTCCAGCACTTCTTAAGGGAAAAATTGGGAATTCTTCCCTTTAAAGATTTACCTCTGTTTGGGAGGAATCCTAAATGATAAAAATCATAAGATTGTTTGGGTTGGAGGGACCAAAACAAAAGGTTTTATTTACTGTAGCTCCCTTTACCAAAATCTTTACTGTATTTTTCATCTTGAAAGGAGAAGCCAAGTCACTACCACCCCAATTTGACACCCACACCAAGAAAATTTCTCAACCATCTGAAACTTTGACATGAAATATCCAGCACATTGCTACAGCTCCAGGACACCTTATTCTTCTGAGTGCATTGATACCCCAAAATCCATGGGCCACATCCCTGCACCGTTCCCCAGAAAACACAAAGGTGTTTTGTACCAGAACTGTGGAGAGTGGGCTGTCAGTCAGTGTAATGGCTGTATTTACAGCTTCAGAGGGTGTCTGTGTTTTGCAGGTAGTCTGCAAAAGAAGTGGAAACAATATGTGGAGGGAGGTAAATAAGTATGGGGCTATTTATAGCCTGCAAATATACCGAGCACTACCTACATGTAAAAGACACAAAGACACCCTTTGCCAAATACTTCACATGCTGCTGTCAACTTCTCCATTTCTCTTCCCTGAAAAAAAAAAAGAAAATCTCCTATATTAATCAGAGAGCAAATATATAGCCTGACAGGAACAGCTTTTGGCTCCACCAGGAAAAAAAAAAAGTGTGTGATTGCTCAGTTTCAGTTTGGATTCTGAGCCTGGAATCGCCAACTGCTGTTCACACCAAGGCTTTTGTGGGAGATGTAAAGCTTTTTTTTTCCACCATTTTTTCCTTCCAGCTTGAGGAATTGATGATGGTTTCCCAGCTCCAAGCATTATTCCTGAGCATCCCTCCAAATCAAGTTGCTTTAGTTGCTCTTGCTGGGCTTGGGCCAGGTGGGTTCAGGCTGTGCCTGTGGGCAGAAACCAGGGACCAAGGAGGCAAAAAAATGAAGAAACCAACCTAGAAAAACCAACCAGAAAAAAAAAAAACCCTTTTGAAATTCTTCTCTTTACATTGCTCCAGGGACTGAGGTTTGGAGAGAAAATACATTCCTGAGATCAGAGAATCATGGAATGGTTTGGGTTAGAAGGGACCTTAAAGACCTTCTAATTCCAATCTCCCTGCCATAGGCAGGGACACCTTCCAGTAGACCAAGTTGCTCCAAACCCCATCAAACCTGGCCTTGGACACTTCCAGGGATGGGGTAGGCACAGCTTCTCTAGGGGAAAATGCCACATCTCATCCTTCTGAAACCAAGGAGCACTTACTTGCTTTTATTTATTTTGTATGTTCTGTTCTAAAGGCACAGCTCAATTTGCTCTCCTCACCTAAGCGCAGAGGCTCATATGGCTACTCCATACCAATGATGCTTTAAGTTTTAGCTTCCATATTTTTCAGATTCTGTACTTTCATGTTTTTCAGATTCTGCCTTAGTGTATGACTCTGCACTTTCATATAAAGTGTTAGCAAGTTCTCTTCACAGTGTTGTTAGACAAAACAATCCTTTTCCAGCCTGAGAACCAAGGACACCATTGCAGCTTCAGGCCCCAAAAGTAGAAACAGTGAATTGAGGAAAGCAAACTGGGAGGAAGGGACTTCATAATCTTAAGCTGTAAATGGACAATTAACCCCAATATGGAAATGGACTAAAACTTATAAAAGTGTGAAAACTCGTGACCCAGAGTCCATCTTGGGTGTAACCTTGGGTCCATCTTGGATCCATCTTGGGTGTAGCGTTGGCCAAGCTCTTGTACTGCCCAAGGTGTATCCTTTGAAGGCCTTTTTAATAAATATCTACTTTATTCCTTTAACTCTGTCTAGCCTCTGTTCCAGGTCACCTCTTTAGGCATCACCAGCGGGCTCCTTCTATTCCCAGGTTTTCCCAAAGCAGTGTCCTCACTTGTACACCATTCCCTGCTCATGGCAGGTGGCACCAAGTGGTCTCTGAGGTGCCACAGCCCCGGAGGTGTGCAGGGGTGGCAGGGAAGAGCTCCCAGCCAAGGAGAAGATGTGCCCACCTTCCCCTGGCCGATCGAGGGGCTGAAAAGCAAATTCATTGCTGAAATTTTCCCCCAGTCCTCAGCTTGTTGGGCAGGCATGAGGGGAGCTCTGGGATGGAGGGGATGGAGCCAGGCTTGGCTCAGCAGCCCCATGCCAGGGCTGCCCTGGGCGTGGGCGGGACGTCGGGAACAACCTTCCCACTGAAATCAAAGCCGGGAATCTGGAAACAAAAATATCACAGATGATTTCAGGCTTGCTGAAAGCATGATTGACTGCCTAATTCCCCACATGCACTCAACTCCTCTCCTCACGACCAGGGTGACTCAGCCCTGGCATGGACACGGAGGCTTCTCCTGGCTCCTGCACTGTCCAAGTGGCAATTTGCACTGGTTGCTCTTCCCCCTTCAGAAGTCCTACAGCAGATGGATTCTCTGATAGTCCAGGCAAGGTGTTCAATTGCTTTACACCCTCTGTCTCTATAGTCCCCATCCCAAATGCCCACCTGAGTCCCTTTTGGTCTTTGAAATGCCTATTCCTGAGGAAGTCTATGCCCAAAATGCATGGGGCCTCTGAGCACAATTTAGTGTTTCTTCCGCTCATTTCCAGTCAGGCTCACATCAGCTTCCACCAAAGTAAAATTCTGTGATCCCTTTGTCACATCAGCAATAGAAAAAGATTCTTACCCCACGTCTTGATGGGAGTACTGTGCACTGCTCACTAGTGTCAACCCAGGCCTCAGATTTCTGTGGTTCTAATGTGCCAGGCCAACATATTCACACAGTCCAAAAAACACAGTTTTCTTTAGCCTCTACCTGGCCAGAGGCAGGGCCCCTCTAAGCCTGGTTATCCTTCTTTCCCTGGGTAACTGGAGCTGCTTCATTTTTGCTGGAACTTCCTCTCTGAGTCTTGCTTTGTAAGCGCCAGCACTGAGGATGGGGCCAGTGCTCGTGGGGCTGAGGGGCCACTGCCAGGGCAAACAGAGCGAGAGGCTTCCTCCCACACTCAGCAGAAACACCCACTGCCCACAACACCTCCTCCATCACCCTGGGACCCCCCTGCTCCCCCCCAGCCCCCAATCCCTGTGGGAGTGAGGATGCTGAGTGGCTTTGCTGCTGGGCAGGGACATGGTGGGCTGGGAAAGCCAAACACAACAGCCTTTGGAATGCTAGTGCCAAGAGATGGCCATGGGATTCCATGGTGGCCATGGGAAATGCTGCCCATAAACCCATGGCTATGCTGGGCTCAGCAGGTGCAGGCACATGGAGGAAAATAAACCCCATGGCTCTAGGGGAAAAAATTACCCCCTTGAGATAACTCATCTCCCAAAAACACTTCTCTTATCCCTGGACAAAGCTGTGAAGAGGAATGGCAGGAAAAGCAGTCCAGTGGGTATGACCAGTGTTGCTGATGCACTGGGGAATGAGAAAAGACACTGTCAAAGGAAAATGGGCTCCTTTGGGGCTGGCTTTTTATAGGGCTGCCTGCTCAGGGGGCATCTGGCCCAGCATGGTTTTGGTCTGCATGGATTTTTTTTAGTATCTGCAAGACTTCACCATGCACTAAGTACAAGCAGCCCTATTAGAGGTAGGGAAATCCTCCCCTGGCTGGCCTGGCTTCCCTTCCTGGCAGCAGGGAGCAGTCAGCAAGTTTCAGGCTGACCTTGTGCCAGCCAAGCACGACCCCAGTGATTGAACAGAGCTGACCCCAACCTCCTCTCTCACTGCTTCATTCACCTCTCCCAGCTGGTTTTTGCTGTCTTTGGCCCCTTGTCCACAGCCCCCAGTGCAGGATCCTCATGGTACCTGCAGCTCCCACAGCCTTTCAGGACTTCTCCATGTCCTCTGTGTGTGGACAAGTGGTTTGATGTGAGCTGGCATGTGCTGTGCCTGCCTCTCCTCCTGGAGTCTCTCACACCACTCTTGGCTTTTATGCTATTTTTATACTCCAAGTTTCAAGCTGTAGACATGCAGTGAGTGTTCTCCAAATGTAAACCCCAGGATGCATATATTTAGAATCCAGCATCTCTTTAAAAACAATGTTTGGTTGAATTTTTGTTTACGGTCTAAATTCACAGCTCTGGAGGAAGGACCACGCAGGGCATCTCCTGGTACTGGTGGGATGCAACTGTAGGACTTGGCTTCCTTCCTCCCACCCTGTGAAGTGACACGTGCTGTTTTCCAGCTTCCCTGTGAAGACAGAAGCTCCCTGCCCTCAGTCAACCTGATCACACAAGCTCATGAGTCCCCAAGAGCACTTTAAGTAAAATACAAGGAGCCAAATTGACATTTAAAACACAAGAGTCCCCAGGTACACAAAGACTAAGAGGGTTTACAATCCACCCAGCTACATCTCTCTGAAGATGGAGCAGAGCTGAACTCTTGTCTCCTACACTAGAAACAGCCTGGGATAAAAAGATTTCTTTTAAAAAATCAAATCAAATAAAAAAAATCACAAGAACATTTGCTGCTGGAACTGCTCATGGGGAGGGTGGGATGTCTGGAAGGAGCCTGTGCACACAACGTGTGCCAAGGAAAGGGACGAGATGTGACAACCCTGCATCCCTGCTCAGAGAGGTGCAAAGAGCATCCCCCCAATCTGGGCCCCCCCCGGGCTCCTGGCCAGGCACTGCAGTGACCACCACGAGCACCCTGAACATTGCCTCTGGGGAAGCACAAAGCAAAGAGTTCAGAAGATTCGGTTTGAAGCTGGTGTGGAGGCAGCTCCCCACAGATGGCAGCGACAGTGGCTCCAGTGCCAGCCCGGCCGTGTGTCACCGGCTCTGCTCAGCCTTCAGTGATGCAAATGGAGCAAACAATGTCATTGTTGCTATAGGATTTTCGGGCTCTGACTGCCTGGCCAGGCTGAGAGTCCAGAGGGGAAGGATGGCCACCAGCAATGGTGTTACTTCAGCTGAAGAGGAACGTGAGTAACTTTCCCAAAAGCTGAGTCCTTTCAGTGCACAAATTAATTTTTTTAATGGCTCAGACAGTCAATAACACTTTTGGCTCTTGTAGGTCTCCAGGACATCAAAGTGTGTCTGCTGTGGGGCTTGGGATGGTGGCAAGAGTCACCTCAAGTGACCCAGTGCCCTGAGATTGCTCAGCCCTGAGCTCTGAACTCATGGAAACATCTCAACCTCAGTGCATGAACTGACCAGAAACTGGCATTTATAATACACCAGACATTCTTATTTACCTCTGCAACTCTCCTCCAGGGCCACACTGAGCACAAGGCCAGGGCAGCAGTGAAGGGTCAAGCCCCATTAAACCCCTCTGCACCTTCCCACTGCATCCCACCATGTGGCCAACACTCAAGTCATGGCACAAAGCAGTGACTCCATCTCAGCTTTTCTGCTCTGGCAGCAGCAAGGACAAGGGACGGTGTCTTTCTGCCCATGGGGCTGGCCCAGTGGTACCTCCTAGTCCCTGTTTTTCACAGGGAGTTGTGGGCAATGCATTCACTCCACTCAAAACCAAATTTTTTCTTTGGAAAGCTCTGGGCCCAATGCATTTGTGTGCCCAAGAAGGGCAGTGGGGCTGGGGAAGGGTCTGCAGCACTCTGATGAGGAGCAGGTGAAGGAGAAAATGAGGTTCAGGGGGGACCTTCTCACTGCCCACAACTCCCTGACAGGAGGGGGCAGCCAGGGGGGTCGGGCTCTGCTCCCAGGGAGCAGGGACAGGACAAGAGAAAACAGCCTCTAGTTGTGCCAGGGGAGGTTTCAGTTGGCTATCAGGGAAAATATCTTCACCCAAAGGGTTGTCCAGCCCTGGTACAGGCTACCCAGGGCAGTGGTGCAGTCACCAGCCCTGGAGGGGTTTAAAAGACTTGTGGATGTGGCACTTAGAGACATGGGCTAGTGGTGGCCTTGGCACTGCTGGGGGAACAGTCAGACTCTGTGATCCCAGAGGGCTTTCCCAACCCACATAAATCCAGGAATCTCTGATTCTATGACTACCTGCTCCAAAGCCCCTCAGGGGGGCACACAGCTCCCAGGGCTGATGCACCCTCCTCACACAGCTCACTCTGCCTGCAGCAGAGCCCTGCAGCAGGGACACACCAGGAAAATTCATTTCCACCCAATTAACTGCTGATCTTCTGTGCAGCCAGAGGCTCCTTCAGCTGGGAACTTCAAACCCTCTCCTTCCATCCAGCAGCAGCAGGACACAGGGTGTCCCTGGCACAGGGCCCAGGTGACAGGGATGGGGAGGGAGAGGGGAATGGCCTCACACAGGAAAGCCTGGGCTCCTCCATCATCCAAACATCTGACATCCAGCCTCAGCCTGACCAGCTGCTCATCCCTGGAAATACACAACCCTGACCTATTTCCAGGGAAGGCGAGCGCCGTTTTAAACAAATCCCTGACAAATGAAGGCAAGAAACCATTTCCTCCCTATTTCCTTCCATTAGAAATGAAGCACTGCCATTAATCAGCAATAAAGAAATAGAACTCCTAAATGATCTGCTAGTGACTGGTTGAGTCAGGTCCCTCTCCTCGAGCTCACCACAGACTCAATCCCAGGCACAACTGGAATCATTCTAGCTGTGCTGAGCCAAACCATTGCTCTCTCCTGTATTCACTGCATTAAAAAAACCCAGAGGATGCAGAGCTGCTGTTGGAGGACATGCTGCATTTGCTGATGCTCAGCCCTAAGTGCACCCCCATTTTATTACTCCAATTATTTTATTTTTACTCTGATTGTATTTTTTTTTCTCCCTCCAGGAAAAGCTTGTGTGCAAGAGCCCTTTAGGAAAAAATCACACCCTGCACTGGGTACAAGTTATTCCTGGGGAGATTCCAGTTGGACAAAAGAGGAAAATTTTTCACAATGAGAACAATCAGCCATTGGAATAATTTCCCCAGGGAAGTGGTGGTTTCCCCAATGTTAGACTCTTAAGATTTGCCTGGATGTGGTGCTAGGCCATCTCGTCTAGACCGTGCTCTTGCCAAGAAAGATTGGATCAGATG
Source organism: Zosterops lateralis (assembly GCF_965231275.1). Classification (NCBI taxonomy): domain Eukaryota; kingdom Metazoa; phylum Chordata; class Aves; order Passeriformes; family Zosteropidae; genus Zosterops; species Zosterops lateralis. Next base: position 11,435,401 of record NC_139779.1, on the reverse strand, counting down.
ATCCTTAAGGTTCCTTCCAGCCTGGGATTCTAGAATTCTATAAAATATCAGGGTCTCTTAGCAAGAACTGTTGTGCAAACCCTCCAGCAGCCTCCAGCCCCAGTGAGTGATCCCACTCCCTGCCTGCCTTGCTCCAAAGGTCAATCCCAGGAGACAGCAGGCAGCAAGCACCTGGTGGCTGTGCCAGCACTCAGGGCCCCAGGGAAGTAGCCTGGAACAGTGCGTCCCCACCAAGCTCTGCCAGGAGCAGCCTGCTGGTAGATGGAGCAATTATCCCCAGCAGGGAGGAGGGCAGACGCTGTTGGCAGAGGGTGCGGGAATTCTTCCTGCATCTCCAGGCTTGGCTCCTGAAGGTAACTTGGGGTTGATTTGCTTTTTTGGAGACAGATTGGAATCCTCTTTATGTACCATGGGCAGGGCTGCTTGTTAATTGCTGTTGGGAAAACCTCAGTGACCATGCTGGGTGCAGCTCCCAACCAATACCCTCAGGGGAGGAGGGCGCAGCATCGTGCTCTGACATATCCCTGGGGCAGAGGGGTTTTCCATGCCCCACATTTACAGATCCCTGAGTACTTGGTGCCAAAAGCTCCCTTTCCTCAGGCAGATTGGCTCTTACAGTGATGCAGTGGATGTGGAGCATATGGAGGTGTCCTCGTTTCTGTGTCTGGTCAGAGCCATGCTGCATTCCCCTGGGAAATGGGGAGGCTCCATTCAGTCATGGAATGATTTGGCTTGGAATGCACCTTAAAGATCATCTTGTTCCAACCCTCCCTTCCAAGTGCAGGGACACCTTCCACTATCCCAGGTTGCTCCAAGTCTCATCTTGACACTTCCAGGAGCAGCCACAGCTTCTCTGGGCAACCTGTGCCAGGGTCTCACTTCCCATACAGGAAATAATTTATTCCTAATATCCAATCTAAATCTCTCCTCTTCCAGTTTGAACTCATTCCCCCTTATCACGTCCAACCTGCCTTTCTGGGCTGAGTGTGGACCCAGCCCTGGGGTGCTTGCGTCACCTGCAGGGTCACAGCCAGGATGGTTACGTGGCTGCAGGATGAGGAGGTTGGCAGGTGCTGCTCCACCTCCTGCTGCCTCCTGCACCCTCTAACCCCACCACGGCCACACTGGGACTGTTCCCAGCAGGGGACCTCGAAGGAAAGCATGGAACAAACCCCAGGGATATCCCCAGCAGTGCTGAGGGGCTCAGGTGTTGCCCTGCAGCTCCCAGACTGAGCCAAAGCTCCTCCAACCCAGCCTGGAGTGAGACACTTCCTGCTCCACTGCTTATCTCCCTGGCCAGGCAGCTTGAGGAAGCCCAACACCCTGGTGCTGTTGCTCGGTGGCTGCTGGCCAAGGGTGCACTTGTGTTCCACAGAAACACAGCAGGGCTGGTCCCTCCTGCCCTGGGGACAACCCACAGGGCTCAGCTGGCAGCAGCCAAGAGTGGCAGCATGTCCTGCCACCAGCACAAACTGAAGATAAACATTTCTGACCTGATTTCACTCTTACATCACTCAGCCCCTCATGGACACATTCTTGCCATAAATCCCAGCCCTGTGAAGGGGATGGGATATTGAAGTCTCAGGATACAGGGATATACCCCAAGGTGCTGCCCCAAAGCCTTCAGAAGCCAACCAGCAGCTACAAACAAGCTTGAGCCCCTCAGCAAAGTTTGGCTGACAACTCATGAACCCAACCACAGGGAATTTACTAAATAAATTGTGCTGGGAGTAATTTATCTTCATTAAAATACCTTCACACAGGCGATACATCCCTAAAAGGGGCTGGAGGCACCTTGGGGTGAGGTGCTTGGTGTCTTGGGTGTTTTGCACCCTGCAAGGGCATGAAGAAATGCCAAAAACATGCAGAACCTCGATAAGGTCAGCAGGGAGGAAATGTAGCTGAAATCCTTGAGTTTCATAAGGGGCTGTGACAATAGGCTGGAGAGCTGCCAACTTTCCTTTCACGTGCCGAGTGACAAGTGTGCTTGGAAACTTCAGGCTCTCTGCAAAGAAAAGAGCTGGGAGAAAAAGAAATGTTGGAGGAGAGAGTTTTGGGATGGTTTTCTGAGTTTCAGCTAGTTCTGCTGTGACATGGTGAGAAAGGTCCCTTCCAGTATGGCTAAAACTGAGGCAGCCTTTGCTCATCCTCAGCCCAGGATGGAGCAAAGGAAATAAATATGAAATTCAAGAGCAGAAGAGAAACACAATGTTTCTAAATAAATGTTTAGGCTTTTCTGTAAACTGCCTGCTGCAATTGCTTTCATCACATCACTTTTTGCATTTCAAAGTTGGGATTTTCAATGCAAATGCTGCTGAGCAGCCAAACCAGGCTTCTGGAACGTTCCAAGGGATCGTAGGGGTAGGAGCAGCCTCTGCTCTGCTGGGATCTGCCACAGGTTTGGCTCCTGGGGAAATCCTCAGTCCAGCTGCAGGGTCAGAGGTGAAAATCCTCAGTGGAATTTGCTCAAGGAGGTGTTCAGATGAAGCTATGAGGTGATCACACCACTCTGCTGTAAGCCAGAAGTCCTCATGCAGTGACAGAAAAGGAAGAACAAGCAGCATGTTTGGGAGCTGAGCTCTGCAGTGGGTTTGTGCACTAACTGGGGCAGCAGAGATCCACCTTCAAAGCCCCAGTGAAGCATTTGGGCCCTGGGGAGATGCACAGGTTCCAAAATCCTCCCTAAATTCCTTCCCTGTGTGTCCTCAGTGGTGGGCAGAGTCAGAAATGCCCATGGAGCCACCCCTCCCCATCAGTCCCAGCAGGGTTAGGGAGTCCTTCCCAGGGCAGCAAACAGCATCCCCAGCCAGAGCAATTAACATCTGCACAGGTCACCGGCTTTGCAAAGCGTTCAGGATTTGCATTTGATTAAAATTAAGTGTTAGGAAAATAAAGGCAGCCAGTTCCTCACTGCAGCTGGGCCAGGGCGAGTCCCACAGTGGGACTTGTGTGAGGGAAGGAGCAGGGATAGGGAGGACAAAACCCCTAAATTTGGTCTAGAAGGGGCTGGAGATGAGCTGGGACCTGGGGATGCTGAACGTGGCCAAAGGAAACGCCCCAGACACCTCACGAAGCTGGTTGGGATTTGTCGCCTCCGCTCTGACACGGGATTTGTATATGGAAAAAACATGCCAGGCACATGACACCAGAGCTGCTCCATCTGGATAAATAGTTAACTGAGTAGTCAAAATAGCCAGTGCTATAAAACAGCTGCTGGGATAGGAGACAGCAGCAGCAGTGCTGCTGGAAAAACGGGATGGAAGGAAGGAAGTGATTGAGTGAGAGGATGGGCCAGAGGAGAACAGGGAACAGGCAGCACCACGGAGCCCTGTGTTGAGCCAGGACCCCCCAGCACTGCCAAAGCACAGCAATGACCCCCACCAGCCCCCCTGGGCTTTGCTGAGCCTCTTCCCTGGAGCATCCCAAAAAGCAGTGCTGAAGAGGGTGCCCATTCTCCTGTCCCAGGCTCTGGTACCCAGCTCACACCAGGGACCAGGACAAGAGGGTGTCTCACCAGTCAAGGGAGGCATAACAGAAAGCCTGGCCCAGGGGTGCAGCAAACCTGCTCAACCAGGAGAGCTGGGAGCAGGAGATGCAGGGTGGGAGGAGATTCTAGACCTGCTGGAAACAGAGGAAGATCTCACACAAGAAACACTGCACATCCTAGGCATCATCCTGATGCCCTGTGCATCCACAGCATCCTGTGCACAGCCTGCACATCCCACCCAGGGCAGAACATCACATATCACCAGGGCTGTGGGCACCCTGCAAAGGGCTTTAAAGGAGGGACTGGCCCTTTTCCATCCTGCTGACCAGGCAGAGCTCAGTCCTCTTGACACACCTGAACAAGCTCCCTACACCTGCAAGCCTGGACTGATTTCCCTCACTGCTGTACAGGGCATGGTGGCACAAAAAGGGAAGGTTTCCAGAAGAAAGCTTGTGGATACTGAGGTGTTTGTCCTACAATCCACCCCCTGCACCCCATGCAAACCCTCCAGCCCTGGGTGAGGACTGAGCTGGGAGTCTGGGATGCCATCAGGACCAGTTTGCCCATGGCTGGGACAGAGGACACCCCTGGCCAGAGCTTCCAGCTGTGCTCATTGCTCCCCATGGGATGGGCCCAGCACCTCAACCTCAGCTGTTCTTGAGCACACTCCCAAGGGAGGCTTGTGCTGCTGAGGAGGGGCTGGCACCCACCTCCAGCCCCCTGCAGCAAAGCTCCCAATGGGAATAGCTCTGCAGGATGGAGGGATGGAGCCTCTCCACACCCACGGGTGCTGGGATGCATCTCAACAGGCTCTGACAGCAGCAGGAGAGTGGTTGGGGCTGGAGGAGTTGGACTGTGCAGGAGTTAAAGGAGATTTTGGGAAGGAAAGGGATGACAAGAATTGTGACTCTGGAACCACTGCCCTGGGGACACGTGTGGTGGCACCATCTTAGGGATGCAAAGTGTTTGTGTCCACCTTGCTGCCACCCACAGAAGAGCTGTGGGGACAGCAGTGCTTCAATGTGTCTTTAATCCCAAAGGAAAACCCTGAGATCAGACTGGATGTGGCCATGATATGATGCCACATGGGTGATGAAGAGCAACTTCTCAGCCTTCCCAGGACCTCTTCCATCCCTCCCCTTTGACCTGTTTCTCCCACCATGGGCAGGGATTCCCCAGCCCTCCCCTGGCCCCCATTAGCTGTGGTTGTACTTGCAGCACTAATTACCTGAACCACTCCATCCCCTCCAGAGCAGGGAAAACCCCTGGAAGGATTCACACACCTGGAGGGATGTCACAGGGAGAAAACACACCCAGCCAGAGATGGGTTTGCAATAGGAGGAGATCTTCTTCTCAAATGCTATTTGCATGATCTCAAGGTGTGACCTGCAGCACTGTTAGTTAATGATTTCTATTTGATTTACTCAATCCCAGCAGTGCTGCTGGTGGGAGCAGCAGATGCTCCGGGTGGGTTTGAGCACAGCAATAGGAAGTGTTGCAGATGGCTCCAGTCCCCAGAACCAGGCTGCACAGGATGGATTAAAAAATTATTCTAAGATTTATTAACCCTTCAAGAATTACTATTCTATGATACAGCTGGAGAATCAGAGGTGAGAGCTCACTCGGAAATTTCCAAGCTGGAAAAGGCCCCAAAATATCAGTGTTTCCCAGGAAAAATCAGGGAATAAAAACAGTTGTTCTCCTTTAGCCAAAACATCATATTTCTGTGAAGTCACTTTGTTTTCTTTGTGATTTGTCAAAGCTGCTAACAGAGCGCAAAATAAAACAAATTATTTCCAAACAAGAGTAACTTTACAATAAAAAAATGTAAATATTTGTCCTGAAGGAGTGAAAAGGGCTGCTCCAACACTTTCAAGATCTTCCCTAACCCCTACTTCCCCGCCCAGCATGTTTTTGCTTTAGTTTTTACAAGGAATCAACAGTTGGAGAAAGCTTTTGGATTTTCCAGTGGAAAAGAGCTGGAGGAACACTCTTCCTGCAAGTTCCGCCAATTAGTGCCTGGCTCCCCAACCCGCGGCTGCTGTGAATTTTCCACTGCTGGAAATCTTAAATATCAAAACTGGATGTTTTCCTCCAAGACAAACGGGACCGTGCTCAGGGCAGCTGAGCCACACACTGCTCCCTGCAGCCCCTGGGGTTACAGGAACCTCCAGCTGTGTGTGTGACCCATTTCTCCTGGAAAATGCTCATTTTCCACCCAACAGCAGCTTGGTTCTGTCTGCCCATGGGACACTGAGCAGGGGGGGAGCTGGGACGTCTCTGAAATCCTCCAGCTGTTCCCCTGCCCTTCCTGCTTGCTCATGTCCTCCCAGAGGAGCAGCTGCCCAGATGTGCCTATGCTCCAGATGTGCAGCATCACTGCAAACCTGCAGCGGTGTATCCCCACAGAGCTGGGACTGGGGACATGACTCACATTATATCTTGAATTTCAGGCAAGGCCTGGCAGCTGGAACAGGATGCCAGGGGTCAGAGCGTGCATGGGGACTGCCCAGCACAGGGGCAGATGAGGTGCAAGGCCTTGGTGGTGTTGCCAACCGCGGCCTTGTTTCATTAAGAGCATTAAAGGTCATCTTTTTTTCCCCTTTTAAAACTCCAACCCACGCACCACGCACCAAACATATCCCATTAATCAGAAATACGATTTCCAGCACATTAAATATTTAGAAGCCATGCCAAAGCAGCGGGACAATAAAGAGCAATAACATTGGGATGGAATAAAGAGGTCTCATTTAATCATTTTGTTGCACAAAAGTAGGGCCAAATCCTGGGAACTGCTCCTTGCCCCAGCTCATCCTTTTCACCACCACCATCAGCTCCTGCCTGGCTGGAATTGTGCATCCCGAGGTGTCTCCCTGCTCTCTGTCAGCATCACTGGGGCTGCCAGGAGGAAGCACTGGAGGTTTGGCCCAGGGGGATGAAGCCTGGCAGCCCGAGGGTGGCTTTCTCCTTTCCCTGCCCGGCTCCGGAGCTTTCCCGGAGCTGTCCCGGGATCCCGGTGAGTCAGAGTGACTCAGCCGTGCCGAGGGGCAGAGCAGAGAGGCACAAAGAGCGGGTCCTGCTGTGTCAGTGATGGAATCAAACCTCAGCTGCACCTGGAAGGCGAATAAGTGAAAGACGGGAAGAAAAAAGCAGGATTCCTGTGGTCAACTCAGCCGGTAAAGGTCTCCACAAGCCCTCTTTGCTCACAGAATCCCTCTTGAAACCCATTGCCATCCAAACCTGGTGCAGGAAAAACACCTTGCAAATGAAGAGCAAATTCCCTTGGAGAGTTTCCACCTCTGGGTGTTTTTTTTCTGGGAGCACAACAACCCCAACTCATAAATGTCGAATATTTTTCCTTCTCAAGTGTCTCTAAAAGGCAGTGCTAACCATTGGGAAGACTCCTGATGCCAGGGAAAGCAGAGTCCTTTGGGGAAAAAGCCTTTCTCCACCCCGTGCTGAACCCAGGGGCCGGGGAACTGCCCAAGTGGACACAGGAGGTTGATATCCCAAAAGCACTAATTTGGGGGTGTTTTATGCATGAGAAGCATTCAGTGAGAAAACCCTGAGATGTATTTGCAAAATCTCTGAGGAGAGGCCATGGGAACATCACCATTCCTGAGCCTTTCCCAGGAATCTGCTTCACCTGGGGCCCTGGCTGCAAACATCATCCCCAACAATTACTCTACACAGTATTTTTAAGGGTAAAACCAGAAAACAAAGCCACACCAAGGGGCCCTGGCTGAGCGGGCTGCTTTGAGCCCACTGCCTGCAGAAAACTGATCCCAGGGAAGCAAGGAGTTTCCTCCATCAGCCAGGGCAAGGAGGGCACAGGACCAGGGCAGGACTTTTCTCAGGATTTTTATTTAGGTGGCAGAGAAATCTGAGCGCAACAGAAAGTAGCTGGAAAAACAAACAGGTGTGTCCAGCAGCAAAGGGGCGGTAGCTATAGCAATGGGACAGGTCCTGTTGACAAAAGGCTGCACAAAAGACCTTCTTGAGAGATTAGAAGTGGTTTATGAGCTGGCAGGGTTTCCCGGGAAGGCGCTGGGGCTGGATCACGGCCATGGAAGGCAATTGTTGAAAAATCAGGATGGGGACATGCACTGAGCACAAATGTGCCTCCTGCAGCATCCCCCGGGGCCAGAGTGGGGTTTCTCAGCAGCTCAGGGAGATGTGTGGCTGTGCACTGGGCTGCTCCATTGCTCCCAGCAGCACGGCAGGGTCCCAGCTCTGCAGCAGGCGCCCCAAAGGGATAAATTATTGTGGTTTATTTCGGGCATCACCCAGCTCGGCTGGCCAAATGCTGCTTTTCCTGGGTTACCCTCTGCAGCTGCAGCCTGGGGCTTGTAGAGGTGCCCAAGGTTTGGGTGGGGAGTGCAGGTGCCTTGCCCAGTGCTTTAGCTGGACACCACTCTCAAGCCTCCCTTGCTCCCATCCCAGGCACAATGGGAGAAGGTGGAATGCTGCTGCTGGGGTTGTGCAGCTGTTGCAAGAGCCCAAGATGGCAGCACCTAAAGCAAAACCATGGACAACAGCAGGTCAATACAAATCAAACAACCCAAAACCCATTACAGGGTGTCTGGGGTGCAACACCCCTAAACAGCCCCAGACTCCTGTCTTGCCTTGTTTCTTCTGCAGCCCCTGCAGAAAGTGGGGCTCTGGTGCAGCAAAAACCTCCTGGGAGATCCAGCCGCCAGAAGAGACTGTCTGAGGCAGGAGTTAGGCTGTGCCACCAAAGAGAAGCTCAGAGGGTCAAACTGCAGAGCCAAACTTGGAAGCCAGAGGACAACTGGTGGGAACACCAGCACCAGCCTTTGCCCACAGAGATTCACATTTGGGTCGAGTTCTGCCACAGACAAGGGGTCCTGAATGCCCAAGTGAACCAACAGCTCACCAGCTGGGGCTGGGCTGCAATTCTCTGGTTTATCTGAGGCTTTCCAAAGGAGTAGTTTGTAATTAAAGCCAAGGATCAGTTGCACTGGTGACTGTGTGACCTCATGTACAGCCACTCCACTCCACAGCAAAGAGGAAAAGTCTTCAAAGGAGAAAAGCCAGTGATTGCCTTGGGCAGAGGATGGACCACTGGTGCTGGCAGCCCAGGTGCCATTGTTGCTGAAAATGGGATTATAAAAGGTTATATCAGGGTTACAAAGGGCTGATGCGTCACTTGTGTGCCACGAGCCACATTCTGAGGAAGGAACAAACACAAACCAGGGAGGCTGGGGCTGCATCAGAGTGCTGGTCCCAAGGTAAGGTGAGGAACACGGTGCTGCTTTCCAGGGGAAATCCAGAGAATGCAAACTCTTCTTTTGCATGAGCTAAAACATGTGTTGCAAAAGGTAGAGCTGTCCCTGCAGTGTCACACACATGGCTGGCAGCTCGGAGAAGTCTCAGAGCTGCTTTCAGCTGGGGAAGATGATGCACCTGCAGCTGCCCCAGCCTGCAGAGCCCAGCCAGGCCTCACTCCCCATGGGCAGTGCCAGGGCCAAGCAGCTGTGGCTGTGATTGTGGCTGTGATTGTGCCCATGGCTGTGTGGAATGGACTCTTCCAGCCAGGACATGCTGGAGCCAGCTGGCAAAGCTCCATCCTCAGTGCCTGGTGAGGGCTCAGAGTGTGCTTGAGGCAACAAGCTTGGGGAAGAAATGTGATTTAACGTGGGAATTGGAGTGACTGGGACTGACAGTGAGTTAGTTGGCCTTGGCAATGATATCGACAATGAAGTCGGCGTCAGCCTAAGGCCACAGGAAACAAGATGCTCAGAAGGGAAGTATCTTGTTGTGGAGAGAAGAATGGGATTGTAGGTATAGTTATGTTAATGAAGTAGCACCATATAAGGTTATGTTCTGAGTTTTTCTCTAGGATTGGTTAACAATGTTTTACATATAAGGTAATGTTAACATTCATTGGCTCATGCTACCCAGGATGTAGTCAGTATATTGTTATGTTTGCCCCATTGTTGGGTCTTTTGAGGCTGCCCCATACTGTGTTTGGCTTATATTCTTTTGTTGGTTCAGGCTATTCATTAAAGTTATTTTTTGGGCTTACTCCATCATTCCTGCCCCTGTTTTCAATTGCCACTGAAGCTGGTCCAGGGATCTTTCTGGAGGGAACTGGAGGGATCTGGGGAAAGAGATCTGGAGGGATCTTCCTTGTGCCTTTCACTAGTTTTGGCTTTGAGGAAGCCTCGTGGAGGAGAGAAATTCCTACAGTACACAGAAAGCACAAGCATAGGGGGGACAGCCACTGGGATCTCCTGCACATCAGGTCACACTCCTCATCCGTGGATGTCCCCCCTCAATTCTATGGTGGCTTAATTAAAGACAAGCTCTGCTGGTGCTAAGCATTATTAGTGCAAAAGTGAGGAGAGACTCGCTTTACTGTCAGAGAGGCTTTGGGTTTCTGGTAAATAAAGCAACTATTTCCATGTCCTGCCCCCATAGCATTGCCTTCCTCAACCTAAGGAAAAGGCAGGAGCCAGAGCAGCGAGCACTGAGCACACCCTGCCAGATGCCATCACCTCTGAAGAGGCTGAGCCATCTTCTGCAGAAAAATAAGGTGGCAGAAAGTCAAACACATCGCGATGTATTTTGAAACTGGTGATTGAGAGGGGGGAAAAATGATGTAGTTTAAAATCCAGCAGTGCATCCAATACTGACCCCACAGATGATGAAATGTTCTTTTTAAATATTAACAGTCACAGTAGGAAGGAACAAAACCAGAAACCAAAACAAAAAAAACAAACAACCCCCCCCTTCACTCCCCCCCCACGAAAAAAACATTGGTGGGGAGAAAAGAGCCCAACCTGCTGCTCAGAGGAATAAAATCCCCGAGGTGTGAGTGAGGAGATTTCTGGGAAACCATTGACATTTTTGATGAATGAACTTTCTGTGGGTGGTTGATGTAGAGGAGAAGGGTAAGAAACGTAGACATGATTTATTCTCAAGCAAAATGATGAGACTAAAGGTCTCCTGACTCAACACTTCTCCTGACTCAAGAATTCATCTTTTTGTTTTCTGCCTTTGCAGATTCTGCGGGATGCAAGGGAAAGCCGCACGATTTGCGCACTTCCCATCAACAGCACGGTCTGTTTAGGCTCCAAGGCAACAAACCCAATTTAAAGCCTACCTTTAAAGGCTGAACTAGATGTGCCTAAGATTACACCTTAATTCCATATTTAACTTGATCCAAGATAAACACAGTGATGAACTGAAGCCCCAGTAAATGTCTACCTACATACGCACATTGAAGTCTTATCATGGATGACTTATTGGAGAGGAAAATCTGGACAGGATGATTTTGTTGATTAGAAAGTATAAAATCCTAAGGGGAAGCATTTCCTGTGATTCTTCAGGAGTTTTGTTAGTTCTTAGAAATGTTATGTGGATGAGGAAGTTAAAACCTTTGGGTGTCTGAAAGGCAGTGAGGTGAGAATGGAGGTCCAGCCCACGAAGGTGTGTAAAAGATCAGAGAATCATGGAATAGGACTGGAAAGGACTTTAAAGCCCATCCCATTCCACCCCTGCCATGGGTAGGGACACCTTCCACCTATCCCAGGTTGCTCCAAGCCTCATCCAGCTTGGTCTTGGAGACTTCCAGGGATGAGGCAGCCATCAGGTTCTCTGGGCAGCCTGTGCCAGTGTAAGACAATGACTCATTCTACAGAGCTAGAACTGCCTTAGGCTCCAATGCAAGATGTAACCAGAGGTATGTTTTCTATCACCAGCTGTTAAAACCAGGTGGAGCAGTGTTCTTTATCCCTTCCAGGCCCCATCCTCCCTCCAGGGGATCTCTGCTGTCCATGGGCCATCCAGGCTCACTGCAAGGCTGATACAATTCCATCATCCCATGGGGAGATGCTCCACCCAGGGGGAGGAGCCCAGCATTCCCACTTGGATCAAACCTGGCATTCAGAACCCCAGCACAGCCTGTTTGCACTGGATTCCCAGAGGGAGACCAGACCCATCTCACCACCACTCACCCCCTTCTACAGGATCATCTCTGCTCCAACAGAACCACATCTGTCACTGCAGGAGGACTTGATTGGACTGACACCAACACCCTGACCAACAGGGTGTCAGGTTGTGTTCTTACTCTTTCAGTATTTTTTTTCTTTGTTTACTATATTTTTTTTTACCACTACATTTTTATTATCATTTTCTTAGTAAAGAACTGTTATTCATATTCTCATTTCTTTGCCTGAGAGGCCCTTAATTTTAAAATTATAATAATTTGGAGGGAAGGGGGTTTACATCTTCAAGGGAGACATCTGCCTTCCTTAGCAGACACCTGTCTTTCCAAGACAAGAAAGAATTTAGTGTGGCCTTAACAACAACTACTGGATGTGATGATCCAGCTGTGAGGAGATGCCAACAAAGTGTTCTGGAAATGAGCCTGTAAGAGAACCTACCACTGACAAACATTTGCAGGTACTTCAATTCACATTTCCTTGGGTTTCATAAAACTGACTTCTTCCATGCAATGCAAGTTTAAATATTTGTTATTTGCACTGCAAATGTTAAGAAAAAAACCCTCCAAAATGCAATAAGATTTATGCAGTAAGATTATGGAAAATCAGACAGTAGAGTGGGGAATGGAAAGAAGAAACCAGCTGAAAAAAAATTCATTGTTATTGTCAGAAAAGGATTCGTAGGGGAAAACTCCTCAGACAACTGCTCAGCACTTGTGAGGGAAGACCCCATCTTTGACATAGACATGTTCTCTCTTCTCTTCCTCTTTTCCCATGCTCCCTAAATCCAAATAGTGATTCTTTTCATATTCAAGGAATGGGAATTTCTAAATGCCAAGTACCACTACGAAACTGCCCAAGATTTCCATCTATTTATCAGGAATGCTTGTGGATCTTCCAGTTGGAGGGAAAAAAAAAAACAACCAAAAAAACAAACAAAAAAAAAAAAAAACCAAACAAACAAAAAAAAAAAACAAAAACAACCTGGGGTTTCTTTTTCAAGTGTTTATTCCTGCATACCCACATGTGAGGCCCACTGCAGTCTGGGCTGGAGCTGGGTACCAGCTTTTTATTATTTGTTCTTGCTTAGGTTAAAATCAGGAAAGATTTTACTGCAGAATAGACCTGATTACATTAGACCTGACCGTCATGGAAAGAACGAGCTTTAATCTCACTTCCTTCACCCCTTACTTATTCACAGTGGATTTCTCTCTTATTCACTTGGATCAGAATTGACAACTTTGCTTTAAATGCAGAGGTGAGGTGGGCCAGATTTTACTTTCCCCCTACAAAATCCAGCACAGTTCCTGTTTTTCCAGGCCATGTTACCAACAGACATTCTTTGTTCCAGTTATTATCCAGCCTTCCCTCCTAGTCCAGTGCTGAAAACCAAGCTCTTTACATGTACTTATGTGTTTTCCAACATTTTAGAGCTTTCCCTAAAGGCCAGTTCATGCTTTTCAAGGCTCCCATGGTTGTGGTTTTGTGCCCTGGAAACAGGAGTGATGTTTGTCCCCAGCAGACCCAGCACAATTCACTTCAGGGGGATTCACCATTGAAAAGGGGCAGGACTAAATCAGATTATTGGGCCTTTTTCTGCCCCAGGGTGCCCGGATTTTATAGCACGGGATTCCAGGGAGTTGCAGAGACTCGATTCCAGGTTTTAAATGGTATAAACAGGCAGGTGCTGCCCTCATGTTTGTGAAGGTACAAAACCCACTGGAAACACCAGATCTGAGCTGGGCTGTGGAAACACAGGGATTGATTGGGCCAGTTCTGTTTTAAAACACAGCTCAGCCTTCTCCTAAAAGTGGATTTTTAAAAGTCACCCATCTCTAAGCTAACTTGCAGCCTACTTTTGATCTCTTGGAAGAAAACCAGCCTTAATGAACCTGACCTGAAAAGCAGATCCAAAGTGCTATGGATGTACCTTCTGTTACATTCCAGTGCCTGGCACTACACTACATCTCAAAGCAATTACACTGAATTTTTTCAGGTTTACCAGCTGAAAACTCAAACCTCAGGGAACGGTCCTCGCTCTCCCACACCCTCACAATCCTATTATTTATTTGTGTTTAATAAAATTGCCTAATTAGACCATTCTCCAAGGAAACAACTTGCAGCTTTAGGCAAATACAGGAATATGTTGAGTTTGACACAGCCCTTTCCTCCAGCCAAACCCAAGGCAAACAACCTTTTCACTGAAACCCACTGGACCAGGTAGGCACAAGCACCTCTGCTGATAAGCATCACTAATTAGAATCAACACCTACTAATACAAATCTCAGCTTTACAGGAGACATCTGGGGCCTCCAGATGTGTGTTTCAGGTCTCAGAGTAAATATACACAGGCACTAAAACCGATGGATATCCACGGGAAAACTGAATTTTTAGGGTAAGGCCACTGGAATGTAAACAGCAGGGCTGGAATTTAGAGATGACTCCAGAAGTCTGGTTCCTGCATAGCTCGATGTAATACCAGATATTTGCCAACCACAGGAGGACAAGCAGGTTTGCTTACAGGCATGGAAAATGAGGATTCCTAAGAAAAACCCTGGAATCTCACTGCAAACTCCAGCATTAAACATTCAGTGAGGAGAGGAGAAAAACAAACAAAAAACAGACACCGTGTTGTACTTTTTTTGATTTTATAGAATTTTTACAATATATTTCCTCTTCATTTGCATATTTAACCCACATCTGTAGCTTTCTTTTTACATGTTGAACTGAACTGGAATAAATCTAAAGGTCTGATATATTTTAAACAACCGATAAAAATTGCAAAGTAGTAAACCCGTAAGAAAAGAAATTATAAAACTCTCGTTTTTAAGTGTTTAATGAAAGCAAGTCAAATGTATCATTAGGAACAATATGGTTTGTTTTAAACACATCATAGGTGATTCAGGCAGGACAACTTTTTTAGTTTTTCTTATATTAGGCACATTTTTTTTCAGCATACCTGTTTTCCAGACAGTTTTATACAATTCAATAGCATCATTCACATCCACTTGGAACTTCTGCATAATTTTCAAAATGTGATTGATCATGAATATTCATTATTGGTTTTCTATTTGTCTTTCTTTAGAGCCACCAGAAGAAAAAAAAATAATCAGTGGTTTTTGTCTGTTAAAAAATCCATAATTAATGATTTGAGTTATAAGGCAGCAACAGATTCAGTGTCAACTCAGGTCACAGTCCTTCAGTTCCATCTAGTGGGTAGAAATTATATTTAGTGGACACTGTTCCTAGACAGTTCCTTCAGGGCAAGATGACTGACTCATGAGGCCAGTCACTGCTGGTAGAGTAAGTTGAGTGGTAATGCCTAGCAAGAAATTCTGGCCACTCCTATGTCATCCTTGCAGCCTCATGTCTTCATCCAGAAAGCAAAAGGACAGTCCAACAGAAAAAAAAATAAAACATGACTATAACAGAGCTGTGACAGGTTCTATGAATGGTTTATTTACAGTCTTCATCCCTGATGTGAAAAAAGAAAAAAGCCTTCTTTGAGTGAACAGGCAGCCCCCAGCAGCTGCACAGCTCAGCAGCCCATTGCATATCCGTGATTCCTCAGCCACGGATGCCCGTGGAGCCAGTGAAGAGCAAATTCTACTGCTCCAGAGAAGCAACTTCCAAGTGCTCACCTGCCCCAGCCACGACTCCCTAACATCAGTTTAGGAACATCTGTTGGTGGAGCAACTCCCTGTGCCCAGAATCTGTTCAAACAATGACAAGGTGTGAAGCAGTTGTCTCTGACAGCCCTGCAGGGAGGCTACAAACTCCAGCACCTTGTGGGGATGTGGGAACAGAGTGATCCGTGCATTAAAGACACACCACAATCTTGGTAATCCCCTTCCCATCCTGAGGTCTGGAAGGAAATCAACACAGGATGCTCAAGGAGGGTTTTCAGAGCAGCATCTCTCTGCTTCCTTTCAGTCTTTCACAAATACAACACTTCTCCTGAATCCTGGGATTCTGACTTGCTAAGAGAGCCACTGCATTCCTGAAGGCAATGGCTTCAGCATGGTGCTTTTCTTGGTCTTCACTTTTACATCTTTCAAGCAGAATAATCACATTCTGATTCAAGCACTCACTGTGCACTCACTTAGCTGAACAGAAGTCAAAACAAAACTCTACAGCACTAGAGGCCATCAAAAAAAAAAAAAAAAAAAAAACAAACAAAAAAAACCAACCAAGGGATACATTACTGCATGATTCCCTCTCAGAGGGAGATTGGGCCACCCTTAAACTCCAGCCCCAGCTGATAAGACCATCAGTTCAGAGAACACTCCCCAAAGCAGGGCTCCTGTGCATTGGTATTTGGGCACCACTTAAATTTTGGACAAGCAGGGTCAATAAATAGATTTCCTTCTGACAGAGCCACTGCTTTACACAACTTGCATTCAGACACTACTAGAGCTTTTGGCTGCCTTTTTTTTCCCATACTCCAGTGTTGGGGTGAAGAAGTGAAGAAGAAAAGAATTAGCATTAAAAGTTATCTAAATTTATATTTGACAGGATCAGTTACACAAACTGCAATGGTACACAAAATACACCCCCAAATCAATCTCTGTTCTTTTTAACTCCTTGGAAAGGGAATAACCAATGTAGCTGTGCAGGAAGAAAGCCAATTTATTTCAGCATAGAAGGTCTGCAATTCACTCCATGTTCACCAAGAGAAATGTGGTTATTGCTCTATAAGATAAGAGTGGATTGATCATTAACCCCACCCTGAGTGCTGGGAGTCCAGGTTCCCAACATTGCCAAGGACCTCCTAAGCCACTAATATCAAGATAACTGAAGGGGAAAAAAAGCCTCATAATTTCTTGTAAAGATGTGATTTTTGAGAAACATGTAAGTTCTTCAGGTCTTCCTATCAGCCCTGCCTTGTGATTGAAGGCCAGCCTTTGCTCTCTACACTACAATAACGGGCTGTTTGGAATAAGACATTGATAAAGCAAGGTAAGAACAGGTGACCCAGATAGATGAATCAAAGAACAGGAGAAACATAAAGCTCTTGCACGAGGATGCTGTGAAACTGGAATCCTTCAACTGCTTTGCAAATCACCCACAATTTGTTTTACAACCTGTAGTTTAGTAAGAATTGAAATCCTTTTCCTTGGGAAGTAGCCTCCAAAGCAAAAATGACAGGATTCAAGCGTGGACCACTGCTGCAGCAGCCACCAGATTCTGGTTTGCCTGTTCCCCTCTGAAGATGTACAACAGATGCTGCTGATGGCACCACCCCGAGATGGGCAGTGCTTTCTGAAGCAGACACGTTTCATGGATCAAGTTTCCTCAGGAGCAGATGACACAAACGTGGGGGCCTTCCATTCTCATACTTCAGCTACCTTCTTTCCTTTACTTCCTCTGAATAAAAAACAATATTGTTCTCTTTACTCTAACATGCTACAATATGTGCATACATAACTGTAGGCGACGCATGAGTTACTTCAGGATGTGCTTTTTCATTGAAGTGAGCTGTTACTTTTACAAATTCTACATCAAGGTGGAAGGAAGGAAGGAAGGAAGGCTGCAGAGTGCTCATACACTGAAGCTGAAGGAACTTCTCCTAAAAGGAGTTCAGATGTTTGTTCCAATGTCCTATGGACAAACTACTCTATCCCATGCACTCCGGCCTGAGCCAGTATTAAACATTCCAGAAACTTGTTGATTTGTTTGGATAGTTAATGGCAAGGCTGATAGCAGCAATGTTTTTCAGGGCCTAGAAGAGAAAAGGAAAAACAAAGTTACACCCAATATTCTCCTCAAGCCTAAAGTGTAAAGAAATCGTATGAAACTGAAGAGATATAGAAACCTGGAATCATGGAATGGTTTGGGTTGGGAGGGACCTTAAAGATCATTTTATACCACTCCCTGCCATGGACAGGGACACTTTCCACCAGACCAGGTTGTTCCAAGCCCCATTCAACCTGGCTTGGACACTTCCAGGGCAGCCACAGCTGCTTTGGGCAGCCTGTGCCAGGGCCTTGTCACCTTCATGGGAAGAATTTCTTCCCAATATCCTAGAAAAGCATTTGTGCACAGTTCACTCACAACTTTCAAAGGCCTGTCAAGGCCAAGTACATTAATATCTCTTTTATAAACTCCACTGGGCAATGAGAAATCATTCAGTGTCTGCCACAAAGATCCCAGACCCCCCAGCCCTGGGGCTGTGCAATCCTACCTGTGCTGTGCAGCGATGAAGATGATCTTCAGTATTTAAGGCAAGCAAATACTCCTGGAGAGATCCAAGCTCCTGCGGCCAGAAAACATGCAATGAGCACCAATGCTTCTACCAAAGGTGATATTCTACTAATTAACATTAAAATGCTGATCATTAGAGCAGTCTCCAAGAACCAAAGATATCAGAACTGCACACCAGAGTCTCCCAGACCAGAGCACAGTTTATGATCACAGAAATGAGCTCATGTCACTGTTCATATTTAAAGTTCAAAACCAACTCAATGAAAACCACATGCAAATACCTTTAAATTAATTATTAAACCAGAACTCTCAGAATAAACAGTGGCTTTAGGGCCATAATAATCATGACTATTACTTAAAGTCCAGTGATGGATAAGGTAACAGAATTCCCCTCTAATTAGAATGTACTGCCACACTATAAGTGAAAGTTGTTAATGTTCCTGTAGCTCTGAGGGATAGAAACACAGGAGCTGCTTACAGTAACTCTGTTTTCTGTCACAAAGAAGAGTTCTGCCAGTGCACGATGAAGAGGAAGGAGAATACCAGGCTTGGCTGTATCAAGACAAGAGTTGTTTTCCATATGGGTGAAAAGCTGCCAAAGAGGCTTCAATAAGGTGAGGTCACAGTCCCTGAAAAAAAAGTAATTTAAATGAAATTGTGATGCAATAGTGAGTACCCACCATGACCATTTCTGGGAAGGGAGAGGGGGAACCAAAACCAAATGAAATTTAAGAGAACAAAACCATACATTTGTGACAATTAAAGGTAAAAAATAACCACTTTGCTAAATTCTCTTCTAGAAATACTCATGCCATACATACATGACACATAAGGACACATATCCCTTCTAAAACTCAATTACAGGCTTAGTGGTACAACTAAAAATATTAATGTGAAAGCTACTTACTTTACAGAGAATCAGATCATCACTTCACCAGGTTATTATTTCATCCTTACCTTAATTCTGCAGTATAACTAATACAAAGAGAATAAATTTCTAGAAAACTAATTGAAATCTACCTTTGTCCTGTTTAGTGATGATTTTTTTATTATTTTCAATGACATTTGAATTCATTAGACTTCTTTAAAGGTCAGGAAAGAAGAGAGAGTAAAACATTTCTGCTATCAAAGCACTGCAAATTGCACCTGACAGGTAAATGAAAAATACTCGCTTCAAACCACAGGGGATTTTTTTTTGCTTTAGAATAGCATCAGTTTAGTGTCTTTTTGTTCCCTTGCCCTTTGCCAGTGGGGCAGGGTGTGGGGCAGGGCACTCACCCCTGGCTGCTGCACTGCACTATCTTCAACAGCAGGTGGATGGCCTTGAGGCGCTGGTGCCCCGTCTGGCGACACGCCACCCCCACCTGCCACTCCCAGATTTTGGTCAGTGGAAGGTGAGGAATTACCCTTTCCTCAGACAGCATCTGCTTTAGAATTTCAAAGCCTGGGGAAAAAAAGAAAATTCAAACAGCTGTTCAGCTTTGTAGGCATGCAATCTGTTCATATGGTCAGTTTTCTCCATACACCAAGTATTGCAAGCCAGAGATGTTGAATTAAAATACCAAACAAAATCTGAGATAACTCTACATTACATCCTGACATGGCAATTCTTTTCTGAGGCAAAACTTACATAAACATTAGAAAGAATCATATCCAAAATTAAATTTTTTGCCCAAATAAGGCAAACAAACCACAGGCCCTCCCTATTATATGAAATGCAATAGAGTTTTGCTGATAGCAAATTATCCATCAGCCTCAATTTCATTAAAAATATTTAAACTCTAAAATAAACTAACAAAACCTCTTATGCTAAAAATTAGACCCAGAACCATCCTATTTTAATGGATAACCACTTTTGAAAGATGCAATTACCATTACTTCTGTTTCCAATTGCGGCATCCTGGAGTGTTTACTAAATACTCTGTAATTATTATCATATAATGAGATTTTGGATGCAAATTACATTATTATAATTGTAATTTCCAACTCTCCATGAAGATTTTGTGTTTCTACCCCAAAGTCACAGGAAGTAAAAGACATCAGCTGAGTTTCAACTTGAACAAAACTGATCATGTTATTTCTAAGACATTGAATGCAAATTCTAAGTCAAGGGAAAGGGATAATCATAAGACTCTCAAAGGTCAGCAAAATGACTAAAAAAGGCCCTTTGCAATACATTCTGAGCATCTCTCACCTGTCTGAAACCTTCCCAGATGACCTGCTGTCACTGTAAACTTATAACCCCACTCAGTGTTGCTCATGTCAGAAGTAAATCTGTAGTAGAGTGTGTCTCCTGTGTGCAGGGAGGGAAGAAAGCCCACATTATTATTTTCTGAGATAGTTTTGCCATCTCAAATACAACTTAAATGAAAAGTCTGAAATTAATTAATCCTAGATGTCTTCATTCAAGAGAGGTGGTCTTTTATTTTTTGATAACTATGAAAAACAAAGAACAGGTGACAAGAAGGAGGGTGAAGCAAAACCCACAATGATTTCCCCTGTCTAAAGATACTGGATAGAAAGGATAATGTCTTATATTTTTGAAAACCAAATAGAGGAAATTAAAGAAACTCCATATTCTGCACATGTAACTTCACTTTTCCAATTGTGTTACTGGATCAGTTATGATTTATGAAACAAGAACTTCTATACAGGCAGCCAAGTTCTTTACAACAACACTTCAATTAATGGGACAAAGGGTTTAAAATATTTGAAAGTAAAATTTTTACATGTCAGAAAATTAAATTGAACATTTTTATTCTAAGGAAGAAAACTCGTAAACTTAATCACTTAAAAAATAGAAGGACTATTTGAAGAAGAAAATAAAACATTTGACCACTTTACAATCAGGCAAAAACACTCAAAAGGTTTTTGTCATCGTAGCATCTACATCTTCAGAGATAA
The DNA here is from genome assembly GCF_965231275.1 of Zosterops lateralis. Classification (NCBI taxonomy): domain Eukaryota; kingdom Metazoa; phylum Chordata; class Aves; order Passeriformes; family Zosteropidae; genus Zosterops; species Zosterops lateralis. The sequence goes on along the minus strand of NC_139779.1, from coordinate 11,414,836 downwards.
ATCCTGGTAATTGACTGTAACACTACACAAAACATCTTCTTACCTACTGTGCTCTATGATACTAGAGCTGTTAAAACTTAAAGTATCTTTTCTGCCTCATGAAAAACCATGGGACAAGCAGGCTAGATTTCATTGGGAAGCAGAATTTTCAGTTTCATGAACAAGAAAAATTTTGAAAACATTTTTTAGGATTTAAAAGGAAATATCTATAAAAGAATTTCCCTTTTAATCATGAAATGCAGACAGTGTTCTCTCCTACTCATAGAAGAAAGCCCTTCAATCAAATGAAAAGCCCAGAAGCCTTTAAATGTCTGGTTTCAGCTAAAACCTGCTGGAATCAAGAGCCTTAATCCAGACAGCCTTGGTTGGAAATGAACTTGCACAAGGTGAAACTCAAGTTTCAAGGCTGCTCTAAACAATGGGCTTCAAAGTTCAGCTCCTTGGCAACTCTTAGGGAGGAAAAAGAAGACAAAAATCTAAAATATTTCTACAGAACACACATTTGCTTTTAACTGGCACCTTGTAACCCAAACCCAGCACCTTGTAACCCAAACTGGTTTGCTAAGAAAGTTCCTAAATCTCTTTACAGGTGCTGACAGTCCTTGAAGTCAAGAGCTTCCTGCAGCACCCCAATGCTGAGTGGGTTAAAACAGCTTAAAATCAGAAGCAGGAGACTGTGCAGTCCTTGAGCTTCCTGGCATTTGCTCCTCACTGAGCTCTCACAAGTGCAGCTGGCAGTCAAACCCTGGAATTTTTCCAGCTGTGCTCTGTGGCACCAGCTGGAGCCAAGGTGCTGGCACTGGCTCTCTTTGCTCAGAGCAGCAGCAGAGCACAGCAACAAAGATAAGCATATTTTATTTTTTTTTTTAATAAAAAAAATGTGCTTCCTGTGGAAAGTAAGACAAGGCATAAACAATGTAAGTGAATATCGTGCAGAACAAGGACTGTGTTGGAACAGAATCAAGATCAAATTTGTTTCCAGTAGCTGAGTGCGTGCTTTGACTGAGGGGTGGAAAGAAAAGGTCACAGCACAACAGATAAGCCACATTTCAGAAACAAATGCAAGAGCAGCATGTCAGAGCAAACAGAGTGGGACAAGGAAAGGATTGGCTTTTCTCCTACACATCTCAGGAACATCCATGTTTAACTCATCAGGAGTTTCTCTCAGGAGTGCCAGCAATATCCTGTATAACCTTCAATCAGTGCATATTCACCTGGAAGCTCAAAGTCAGTCCATTTCTGAGGGGAGCCACTGAAGCTGTGCCGGTCCTGCTGGAAGTCGCTGCTGCTGGACATGAGCAGCTCATCACAGCCCTCCTCCGTGTTACACTGAGAGTCAAACTTGATGGAGAGGTAGATAGCACCAGGAATGTGAACTTTATCCTGAGGAATAAACACAGCAGCTTTGTGTCCTGTCACACTGCCCAGAACTCACTTCACTTTCACCACACAAACAAGGGAGATACAAAAAAAATATTACAGCATCTCTGTGAATAAAAAACTCTTTGATATTTTTACCCAGAGCTAATTTAATAAATGTAAAGCATGGCCTATTGTTCACATTAGCTGTTAAGCATGTAAAGTGAATTGCCAGCAATGCTTTCATTTTTCAAAAGCAGTAATTGTTGCTGATACTGATCTCACTGCCAGAACCTAAGGGGTTATATGCATTTTAAAAATAAAAATCAGAAGAGTCAGAGCAGCAGGGAAATAAAAAAATCCCAAGACTGCCCAGAGGCAATAATTATTTACCAAACTATATCAGCAAAAATGCTTTCAAACAGTATCAAGAGAAGAAAATCAGAAACTGTTTGTGTCAGGGAAAGAGTCTAAAATGATAAATACATGAAAAAAGATACCACTCCTACTTTCATCTAACAGCACAAGAGAGTAACAGGCCAACTGAAACAAATCTTTGGAAAGAAGGGTAGAAACATTTCATCATTAAGGCCTTGAAACCATTTACAAATCTGATCTGCTTCAAATACATGCACAGTAAAGCCATGTAAGTTATGTACTTTTCATAGGATTGAATTAGAATTACATTGAAGTGCCTGATTGAACACATTTCTTTGCAGGGCAAGGCCTGAGTTATCTGACATCAGCCTTTCCAAGCAAGACTGAACAGACTTCACAGGCACTTCAAGCACAGAAGTCCCACAGATACCCACAGAGAACTTGGAGAGGCTTCTGCTCCAACCCCTGGGTGATTTCAGCCTCAAGTCCTGCACTGCAATCCAAGCCTGCCTTACCTCAAAGTTCGTGTTGTTGTTGTAAGGATGCTGAGATTCCCTCATCTGCACTGCCATCCCTGGCTCCTCCATGAACTGACAGGCTGTCAGGGCCATGGTGCCCAGCATGTTCTCCTTGCAGCCATGCAGCACTTTCTGGAGAATCTGGGGAGAAAAACATCATGTAAATACAATTTACTGTCACAAGAACATTTACAGCTGTATATGCTGATGGCTGACACAAGTCATGTCCAGCCACAGAGTATTCTGGAAGAGGGAATCAAGGTACCAACAAGAAACAAGATATTCACAGATGATGCCTACAAATGTCATCTCCATTTCACTCTAAATGTCAAAAGATTTCCCTCTGTCTTCTGTTCTAGATCTTTCATTTTTTATTTGATAAAAACATGACAGATATTGGCTACATCTCTTCACACAACTGCTTGAATTAAGGCTAATCCATAAAGTAATTAACAGGAAACTAAAGCTGTAATCAAGTGAGATAAACAGCTTTGTTGACATACTAAACCTTTACCTTCTATACCTACAGGTTTTGATTTAAATAGAATATGTCATAGTCATATATTTCAGCCTTCAAAAAAAAAGTACAACTCTGTGCATAAGAAGAAATGATAAAGTATCAATTAGGTGGCTGAAGTTTTGAAAGCAGCAGATGCAAGTCCTGTGCATTTAAAACTACCCAAAAATGCCTTTAATCTATCAGGACACACTAAATATAATTCAGAACCACCTGAGTCTCCCTTTTTCTTATTTTTATAACAGTGCATAAAAGCCCTGAATGGGGAATTCTGTTACTTGAGGCCCTTTCAGGTCATCAGAGCAACTCATTCCATGAGTCTTTACCTGCCACCTCTTAACTCCTCCTATAAACTGTAACACATCAGCTCAGGCCAGCAGCTTCATCTCCAAATCAACCAAAAACTGACTTCTTGGGAAAAGAAGTTTAAGAACCAAAGGCAGCATGCAGCAGTTCCCTGAATGCACTCTTTGCCTTGCACTTGCAGAACAGCCTAAGACAAAGGCTAGGATTTTGCATTTAATATGCCTTAATAGATTTCATTCTATCCGTTCATCCTGCCCTTTTCTGAACCCATAAAAACACCCTGGGGCAACAATTTCCATGACTTACTGTGTTGAGAACCTGTTCTTTTGGTTTGTTTTGGATCTGCCACTTATTACCTTAATCTGACACTCCTTTGTTTTCTTACTGGGAGGGCCAGTGAATAATACTTGCTCTTTTTTTTCCTTAATGCATGCTATTTACTGCTTTAAATCTACAGAGAAAGAGGAACAGACTTTTCCATTACTTCTTCTCCCTCAATGCCCCACATGGGAAAGATCCAGAATGAAGAAAAACAGTTGGTTCCTCATACTGAAGATATTCCATGGCTGTAATAATCCCTGTCATTCTTCTCTAGGCCTCTTCCAGTTGTACTGCATCTTATTTTCATTTTTTAATGAGATGAGGGAGTCACTGCAGTCCAAAAGAGTGCACACTATTGGTTCAGTGGCATATCAATGCTTTCTACTTTATTTTTCATTCCCTCTTTGAACATTCCCAGCACTTGATTTGCTTTGACTGCTGTGAAGCCTTGAGCTGACACTTTCATTACAACATTCTATTGTAATTCCAAGATCACTTCCACCAGCAGCTCATCAGTGGAGTAGCAGGTATTACAACATACACGTTGAGATCTAAGAAAAAGCACCTTTTAAAATGTACTGCCTATTTTACCAATTTCCCTAGATTCCCATCTAGATTGTCTATTTTCAAAACAGACTGCCTATTTTACCAATTTCTCCCTCATAACTGAAAGAGTTCTCTCCCCACAGCTAGTTTTTCCATTTTCTGTTAACAAGATCAGCACATCAAGACACTGACAAATTCCAACTGTTCTTTCAGAACTAATTTAAATTTTGAAGTTTCAATTTAGTTGAAAAAAAGGAACTGCGAGTATTTTTGTTAGTCAGAGTCTCATGGCATGTGGGCAGAGGTTTTGTTCACATGTCTAAGTGAAATCCACTTACTTTTTCCCACAGCTGCTTCTCCTCCAGCTGCATCAGCATGTCCAGGATGTATGTCATATGGGCTGGGCCACTCAGGTCTAGGATTTCCTCATTTATTGCCACATCATCAGGCCACTCAGCTAACAAGGATGCCAGCACATGCCTGGCATACAGAACTGCAATTGCCTCGTTGACACGATACAGGTAGTCCCTGACAGCTTTCTTACTCCTGGAGTCCAGCTCCTTGTGCAGGAGGATGGAGCTCTTGGTGCGTCGCTGTTTGGCATAGCTGAGCTGCAGGTCACTCTCTGTGTTGGTGATGAGTTTCTGGGCAACAGGATTGGTTTCTTCTGTTGCTTTATCACAGAGGACAGGCTTTGACTGCAAGGAGAGAAATGCCAGTTCGGAAACAGGCTGTCAGCAATTTACTGCCTTACATTTACTGCAATGTGGATTTACAAATGAGTTTGCCAAAAACTCCACAAGAGTGAGATCTCTCACACAGCTACAGCTTTCCTGAGAAACATTGTTTATGTCTACAAACCTCACTATACACTGATGCATTTGTGGAAACAGCAGTTAGAATTCTAACCAGAAGTGTTAACTGAAGCTCACCTGCCGAGGTAAAGCTACCAAGTGCCCTGAAATGAGGCAAGTTAGGAGGAACTTCTGGAGATCACTTGGTGCAAATTTGACTTAAGGCTGAGATAACTCCAAAATCAGGGCTTTGTCCAGTTAAGGTTGGACAATTTCCAGGTGTGGATATTTTACAGCCTCTGCATAAGCGGTTGAAAGGTCTATTTTTTTTTTTTCTTATAATGATGTGAAACTGCTTCAGGAAGCTCCTTCCCCTTTGCAATGCAACTGATAAACAGCTGTGCTGGTGACACCACATGGCCGGGAGCAAGCCCTCAAAATAAAGCAGAGCTGTGGGACCTACTGTTGAATGCAAAACCTAATGCTTGCAAGTGTAGTGTCTACTTTACAAGATAAATTCATTGCTTCCTTGTTCTGATGAATTTACTGTAAGATAACAATCATCTGCTAAAACAGTAGCATGGCATAAGCTTACAGCAATGAGATACAATCTCTCTTGTGTAAGGGGAGGAAATTACAGCCTGTAGTCACAATTTGTTCTCCTGACCTGGGAATCAAGTTCTTTCACTTTCTTAAGGAAGGAATAACAAGGAAGAAATACTTGCTTCTTGTACCTGCTCACTCATTTTGACATAAAACACTGATAACAGATTATTTCAGATGTATTAAAAAAAATTCTCAGGTTTGAAGTTACTAAACAGAAGCTACTGAATGCCAAAACTAATTATTTTTCATTCTTTTTTTGTAGAGGTGTCCATACCAAACAGGGTAAGATGATCATATCTGTATCCACTGCCTTGGAACTCTGCTCCTCCAGCCTCAGGCGTTTGCTGGGCTGCCACTTCTGAGCCAGCGTGCGGATCCTCTCATCCGTGGTGATCACATCCCCATCAAACCTGAGCAGAGCCAAAAGGAAATCAATAATACACAAAAATGTGTTTCCAAAGTAATGCAGACTCAATTAGGGCAGTTAAATGCAAATTAAATCTTCCCACCTTCTGTTTTGGAAAGATTTAAGATCTGCCTATTTTTATCACGTTAACTGTTCTCCTGTTCTAACAAGCCAAAGGATTTAAATGTTACAAAATCACTTATTTCTGTGAGAACATGATGTCTCTGTGAGGTGCTTTGAGTACCAGAAGCCACATGTGAGCTCTTGGCTCTACCTCAGTTCACAGAATTCAGAGCCATAGTGGATCTTCACATGGGAGCCATCACATAGAAAAAAGCATGGGATGTGTTTCAGAATGTGGTGACTTGCTTCCATAAATACAACTTAGCAGGAGTTTATTTCCTTACTTTTTCACACATGAAAGCCAAATCTTTTCCTTGGAAGAATTTCTATTCAGCACCAAGATTTCAGATTTTCCCCCACCACTGTCTCTCTGCTGGACCCAGACTTTCACTTACCTCTTTTGAACTTCCAGGAAAAAAGAATCTGTTCTTTTCATCTGCAGCTCATACATGGCTCGAAGAATGTGGAGAGGGGCATTAAGTGCATCATGTGTCATCTGAGCAAGGAGCAAAAAAAAATTAAAAAAAACCCCAAAAACACATTAAAGAGGGAAAAGAAAGATTGAATTTCTTTAAGGATGACCTAGGCATTATTTTTCACTTTGTAGGTGGAGAAGTAATGAACATCTGGATTAGTAATAATGAGAAGCAATTTAGCAAAACACTGCATAATGATTTTGTAGCATTCATTACTGGAGCTCATTTTTATTTTCTTTAAAGAATGATGCACTGAAATCACAGACCTATACTCTATAAATTTAGAGGGAAAACAACCATATGAATTCCCAAATGTTTTATGCAACTATCAAATGCACATTTACCCAAAAGGAGGCAAACTAATTGAAATACCAAGAAGCATATTTTGGTGGCTTCATCCAGGCCCTCCAGAGGATCAAGTTTGTTCTGCTCTAAGTCAACAGGACCAACAACAGGCTGCTCCACATCCTGATCTTGTTCCCTCTCTTCCAGTTCAGTATCCTCCTGTTCAGCCAGGGAACTGATATCTTGCTTTGAGGAATACAGCATTATTGACAAAATCTACACAGAAGAAAGGTAGCATATGGTGTGACAGCTGTAGGTATTATTAGTTTATTTGCTATCAGCATCTTAGAGGAACATTATCAGACCTAGACAGTGCTTAAAACATGCTATTTTACAAAGCAGCACACCTGAAATATAAAAAACCCAACCCCAAAACACAAAACAAAACCATTTCCCAATTCACTAATGAGTTACACTTCCTTGCTGCTGCAAAGACAACTTCAGTGATTAGCTGAAAGTGGAAAGAAAGTTGAGAAAGTAATTATTTAACTATTTCAGTACATCAAAGATTTGAAGATTCCAAGACAAAAACAAAACAAAGGTTCTGTGATGCCCCTATACACCTTTCTCCTTTGAAAACAGCCCTTTGCCTTCATCACAGTCCTAAAAATGAATTAACACAACTCCAGCCTAAGATAAAACATAACTAATAGCTGAACCACACTTATCTCTCATCAATTAAAAGACACTGTGAAAGAACATGCCCACGTGTGCATTGATCTCCCCACCTGCCCTGCAGCAAAATCTTGTACAAGTCATGCTTTTCTTTGAGATTGTTTTCTAAATTGAAGAATGGAACTCTCAAGAACAGTTTAAATAAAATCCATAAAACAACCTGAGTAGGTGAGTAATGTCTCATCCTGCAAATTTTTTTCCAAATAAAATCAGATTAGTGAAAATCAGCTCCTGCTTTCAAGAATTTAGTCTATTATCCACATGATTATGATGGGCAGGAGGCAGATTCAGGGATACAGTTTAGTGAACATTTTTTTAGAGACTAATTAGAAATAATCTTGAGTTCCCAGGAGGGCAGTGTACTGCCATAACCTTTCATGCCACTGTGTGAAGCTTGACTTTTTCCAAAATGTCACTTTTCTTACCTCCAGGTCTCGGAGAAGCCAAGTTTTACTAAAGCCAGTTCCTTTGCTACACTTCTTCACTAGAAGTTTGAGTAAACCAGACTGAAGAAAGGCAGACTGGATCTCCTTAAAGCCATGAATCTGCACACAGACACACACACAAATAAACAACTAAAAAAGGAACAATGCATCACAGTGCTTGTCACACAGCCTTGGGTGAATTGCCTGCCAGATGAATGACTCTGGGAATCTTTTTTCTTTCATTTCACTAAAATAAAAATCGCCACTTCAAATCCCTTAAGGGTATCACCTATGACATGCACAGAGTAGTAACTGAGTATCTGTTTTGACCTGACAGTCAAAAAAAAAATCCTGTTCAAATACTTCAGGAGTGAGAAAAGTGAGCTTCACTCCATAAAATGTTACCGCTAGGAATTTCTTCCTGAGCTCTCCTGAATGGTTGGCCCCCACAGAGGAGAAGCAAAACAACTTCCAGCTCAGACTCACAAAAGCTATTTAAAGCCCAGCAACATTTTCAACCCCCTACAGATCAGGAAAAAAGGGATCCAGCTGTGACAGAAATGCCCTTGTGGTAATTCCCCAGTGTGCTCAGTCAATACCCAAGTTCCTGTAGCACAGGGTAGAACATGGATTTTTATTTCTCTCTCATATTCTGTGTCAGGTACCTTCAGGGTTCTGTAAAGCCCCTTTAGAGCCAGTGACAAGACCCAAGTTGTTTCCACTGCCTCAGCATAGCTGCTGTCCATGCTGGTCTGCAGGAGGTGGGTGGAGATGAGGACAAAGTGCTGCAGGTACTGTCTCAGCTGGGTCTCGGAATCACTGCCCTCTTGCCCACATTTCTGAATCAACTGATAGTCTTTCACTACAAGAGAGAAAAAACACAATTGGTTCACCTTAAAATATTGTAGATTCGTCTGTTAGTAGATATGAGTAAGCTGAGACATGAGACTTTAACTATGTTCTAATAAAGGTCTTCTACAAAAATTATCTCAGATTCCCTGAACAGTCAAGAAAGTATTTCATTTTTCAGTACAAGTTAAAAATCTCCAGGTCACTCCTGGCAATAGCACATATTTACACATTAGCAGTACAGCATGCAGAGCAGCAGATATTGTATTTTACAATTAAAATGGGGAAAATTCTGACCTGCAATTGATATGATGAAATAAATACTGCTGATCTTATTGTTTAAAATGTCAACAGTTAAACAAAAAGAAAAAGCTTTTCTATTCAAATCTTCCTTCAATATCAGAAAGCAGTTTAGTCTGTTGATTTTTCCAAATGTCTTTTACACAACTTCAGTAGTCAAATCTTAAGACAACCTTTGCTTTATTAACTTCCCAATATTAGGTCATAAAAAGACAAAAGCCCTTGCTCCTAAAAACCGAACAGATTTGTTATATATTAAATGTTTCACTTGGTCTCAAATTTTAGGGTTATCCAAACTGTTTTTAAATTAGCAATTGTTCTAAAACCTTAAGCAAAGGTTTGTAATGGATAAGATACAAGCACTACACAAATCTTGATACAGAAACAACTGCTTCATCTTCATCAAAAGCCTATTTTTGAGATTTCTCCATTAACAGAATGGTCTCAACAGTTTTCTAAATCTTTTTCTGAATAAAGATAGTTGAAATAATTACTGCAGAAGCTTCCCAATTTGGCAGTGACCTTCAAGCAGAATTTGGTAACCTCTGAGCAGAAAGTCAGGCAACTTACTAATAATGGAACTCAAACTCTGCAGACCTGCACAGTGCTCTAGTTAACATTTGCTTTTGGGTATGTGTAACAAACTGTAAGGAAATATTCTGTGATTCTCTGATAAAACAAAAATGCCACAGAACCTGTTTTTCTCTTTCTGGTTTTGATGTCCACAACCACTGCCCTGTTTTTCTCAGTGAAGTGTTTCAGGATGATCACATTATGGGGCTCATTAGCATTGTCCATGTACACAGAACGAGTGCCCATGCACAGCACCTGAAATGGCAGCAGAACCTCAGTTAGGGTTTGGAATACTTACTTACAAATACACAGCCATATCTTGTGTTGGTTATATTTGCTTATTCTTGATATTGTATTCTTGAGCTGAACCACTGCTTGATGACTGGTGTTTTAGAAAATGGAAGTTTGAGTCTATAAAAGAAGTGTCTACAACAACCAACTTCATGTTACATAGGCAATGTATCAATTACCAACATCAAGATGGAGAATGGATTGTTTTGCCTCTACAGAAGTCCTTTTAGATACTGAAACAAATGGAGCTGGTTTGCTTGTAGCAGTTTTAAGTAGCATCCAAAGAAATGCAAGGCAAAACCAGCTCATTATTCTTCCTTAGATCAATGTTAATTGTGAACAAGTGGAAAGATGTGAACTCTGACACACACCAGGTTTTGAGAGCTTATAAAGATTGTCTTCAACTGATGGAATCTGTATTATTTAGAAAGAGACCAGTAAAAGCTTTAACCAATTCTGTTTCCTTTAGGACTGACAGGCCACTCACCTCAGGAAAGCCAACCAGCACCAACAAAGTGAAGATGTTGGTGTGCTTTAGCTGGAAGGGCAGCTGCTTGATGCAGTGGTCAGTGAAAGCAGCAATGACATCGTGCCACTGGGCAGAGGAGTTGAGGGAGCGAAGGATGTCTGCCATGGAGCTGGCCCAGTCCAGCCCCACACGGCTGCAAGGCAAGAGCAGGCTGCATTAGGAGGGCTGATTGCACACTTACCTGAAGATATTCTTCCTCAAGACAGCCTATCACTGGTAATCTGTCACAGCTGCAGCTTTTAGATATTACAGAAATGTTTTTCTAAATACTTGAAGCTCCCATGCCAGCTGACACATGAATTCTGCTTTGTTTTCCATAGAGCATATAGCAAATACTATTCTGCTTTCTGAGAGGGTCTACAGTCCCAAATCAAAGTGTGCCTGAGCATTGTCACAGTTAACTCTGAATTTTAGTTTAGAACTCAGAAGTTTCTGTTTGCACGGCAGCAAGAGGTTTATTTTCCATGTACATGACCACCTGCTCACTCTGTGGATCACACAAATAACCTACAGGGATTGGTCTCTACACTAAAGTTGGTTTTTGAGAAAATCTTTTCCCTTTCCTTCAGCTTATGCTCTGGATATTCTGCCTTTAAGTTTCATATGCTTTCTATTTATTTATGAACTCTTCCTGTAAAAACAGCTACAATAAAAAATAAGTCACATTTAACAGACATGACATTAATCTCAGAATGCTTGAGAACTTTCTCAGGATCTTCAAAATCTGTCCCTCCCTGCTGTTTCCAGTGCAATTTTACTATAAAAAACCTCTCTCTCAAATACTCTTACATAGATCCAGAACTCAGCACTGGTGATAGTTATGTGACACACCCTCCTCCTTTCCCAAGTTATACAAGAGATTTGTAACAATGTGAGAGAATTAATGTCACACAAAAAAATAAAGGATTGTATTTCTGGTTTTCCTCGTAGTTTCCAAAGCTCACTTCCTCCTCTATGACATGCTGTGAAGGTAAGCACAGGAAATTAGGCCACTCTTCAGCAGCTGGCCTTCTTCTGGAGGGAAATTAAGATTCCCACTGCAACAAAGGCTGCAGATGCTAAGACCCTTCCATGACCAGGGTACAGGTTTAATTACCTTTCAATTAAAAAGCCTCTATGCACGAGGCACACATGAAAGAAAATCACTGTTCAGCGGAGATTAATTAATTGGGTAAAGGTAAGAAGCACCTGTCTAAACACACAGCTCCCAGACTGAACAGAAGATGAGTTGTCTTCCACCCTTCCGGCACTGTAGACCCATCTCCTGGCACAAACAAATTATGTTTGGCTGAAAGGATTTTAGTCACAGCAGCATCCACTTCTGCAGGCATAAGCCTGAGGATTAACTGGCCTAGGAGTCCCAAGGTTAAATGATAAGTTTCATTCAGGTGGCCAGCATTTGAGATTACAACATGAAACATCAGTGGAAGTATTTGTTCCAGGTTGATCAGAGACATTGTGAAGCCCTGTGAAGAGAGGAAAGTCTCAGTGAGGCAGGGAAAGAAAACAAGATTTTTTAGTCAAAGTCAATCACACACAAAAGCTTCTGTTCTAAAGGTCTTTCAAATGGGAAAGAAGGAATGAGAAACTACATTTCTGCTTTGGTTATTGGCTTGTTAGTGTGACCAGACATGTGAAGCTAAACTGAAGGTTTAAACTCTGCTAAACAGTTAAGACACTACTTCACAGATACATTAAAGTTCCCTTCCCTCTCCCCTCACCCAGGAAGAAGCCCTTACATTCCTCAGTGATATCAGTGTCAGAAGACATTCTAATTCACATTTCATAACATGTAAGCAACACGGGCCCATATCCTACATTGAATTCCTATGAATTTATTCACATTATTTGTGCACCTAGAAAACGACCCAGAAGGAAGTAAAAAGAACTAACTGATTTGAAAGGTGGTAACATAGCTGCCAGCAACCCCAAAATCCTCTTCTGAGAGCATTCAGCAAAAACTTGCTCCTGGCTAGGTATGAAAACCTTCTCTGTTGGTTTTTGGGTGGAATCCTCTGAGAGGGAATCACCTGCTTTGTAAATATAAACAAAATAAGAAAATCCCTAGGTGACATTAAAAATAAAAGAAATAAGTGATAGCTTAATTTTTATAATCCACATTTAACAATAAATAGAAATTATAAAAAGAATTATTACAATTTGAAAATAAAGTCTTTATGAAAGTATATGAAAACAGAAGGTAATGAAATTTATATCATCTAGTAAAACCATATAAAAGACAGCGCTACAGACAGATCCATTTAACTATCACAATTCTTACAATCTCATTCTTTAACAGGATAAAACAATTATTTTCTGGTTCCAAGTGCATCAGAACACACAAGTGTTGTGTTACACCAACAGGGACTATAATCTCCATACATGGATAAATATTTGTGGAACTCTACCCTGATTTCCAGACTCCTTTAAACAGATTGCAAGGCATTTGTTCAAAGCAATGTCTGGTAGTTTTCCACAAAGCGGACATAGATATTTGAAAATAGGCAAAACTGGATTAGGAATAAAAAGGACAGCTGTTTGTTTGCAGATGAGTGGATATTTCTGTGACAGGGAATATGAGAAATTATTTTTTACCTGTTGCAGGAACATTCCCATCCACAGATGACTCTAACTCTTGTCTCACAACAGCTTTCTTTGCAGAAACAGCTTTGATTTCAATTTCTTGTTTTCCTACTTTATCTTCTAGAGGAGACTGGGCTCCCTTGTGAGTATCTCCTTTACCCTAAAAATAAAACAGAAGTACCAAAAGATTAAAACAAAATTTAATACCTGCAGGAACAAGCATGGAAAGAATTCAGTCATCCGCACTTGACAAACTTCTCTCTTTGAGTATCAACACTGAAGAATTTCTTGATGTATTCATGTCTTAAGCTTCCATACAATTAAATTATGTTCTTTTATTTAGCTCACATCTCCCTGCATAAAATTATTGCATTATAATAGTTTTAAATACTGTATAAAACTGTAGGAAACTCATACTCCTTCTCAACAGTACTAACAACCAGGGGAAATGACAGCCCTTTCACAAAGAACAAGACATGCACCTCTCCTGCAACACTTTTGTGAATCAGCTCAGAACAAGAAGTTTTTTTTCAGATGGATCTAATGAAAGAAACAATTGTCTACGTGGCCCTCGATTTTTACCTACAAATGAAATCATTAATATCCCTTATTTTAGTCCCACATTCAGAAGAGGCTGTTGAAGCATCTGAAGAGGTTTATTTTCAGATCAGATATCTGATATCAGGAGCTCTGGAAATAACAGTACTTACACTACGACGCACTGAAGAGCCTGTGCCACGTTTCTCGTCTCTTCCCTTCCCTGTTCGATCACCAGGATGACTTTTTGGAGCACTGTCTGTGGGAGGACTGCCTGAAACAGTGTCATTCTCTGAGAAGGACTCATCTTCTGGTAACATGCAGAGGAGAGCTGAATTTTTCAGTCCTGGGAGTAAAAAAAGTTACGGAAGTTATTCAGGTGTTGAGGGGCAAGACAGACAAAAAGCAGAACTGAAATACTTTAAAAGAGAACCACACTTCTTTTGAACATTAACTCCATCAAAAACATTTCCTCTCAAGCTTAAATAATTATGTAGTGATGGACAGATGGTGACATCTTCCACCTCGAAGATGCCATTGGGGTAGAGGTCTTAATTTAATAAAGCAGTAGAGGGTAAATTATGAATAGCAAATAACGTTTGTCTTATTTTTCAATCTGCTGACCACTTGCACAATAGAACTGTATATTGTAAACAGATTAATTAATGAGTATGCATAAGTATTTGGTGGTGATGGTATTTCAGCTGTATTAGAGCTGCTCACAAAAACTATCAGTGAACTTAATTGAATTTTAGTCTAGAATTTTTGATACATTCAAAGTAAGTGCCTATAGTATGACCCTATTTTCTGTAGGTCTTTGTTCACAGAAACCCTCATTTCCAGACAAATGAACAACGTTGCCAGAAATTTATACCACAAACACGGTTAAAAATCTCTTTCCAAGAGATGCAGAACAAAAAACTTTTTCCTCCAAGTTATTTGCTGTCTTTCAGCTGTCAATGATACATTACTAAAAGAACATGAAGCTGCATTGACTGATCCCTTTACAGCAGCTAAGATGGAAAAAAAAACAACCAGAGACTTGCCAAGTTGTCTCCAATGTTTATGTAAGCATAAAATTAGTTTTCTCAAGCACTCTATTTTCCATGTTCCAACAACCCTGAACGACACTTGTTCTACATTTGCTTTATACATAAACAGTTATTCTCAGTGAAGTACACAGTAGCTTCCCCTTTCCTTTGGAAACTTTAAAGTCAGTAACCACAGGCATTTCTGACACTTGTAGAAAGCATTGTTCAGAGCAGGAGGAGCTGACTCACCTTTTCCGTGCTGCGCTTTCATCAGGCAGTCCCCAATGAGCTGAATGCACTGATGCTGCAGAACTTTGGCATGACTGAGGACCTGGGGATCCAGTTTCTCTCCTTCCACTTCCTCCCCATTTGCCAGATCTGCACTGTAGAGAGTCAGGGCAGCAAAGAGCAGCCAGGAATAATTGTGGACGTAGGGCTGGATGAGGCGCTGCCGGTCACTGATCCGGATGGTCACCATGGGATACACAGTGATGCTGTGGGTGGGCAGGTGGCTGCAAGGACAAGAGACATCCTTTAGAAATGCAGATGGTTCTTTGCTAACCAACATAGGCAGTCAACACAAAACACCTTCTCAGGAAACCATTTAAAACCCAACACATTCCAGAGGTTCAAACTCTGGACCTGGTTTTTATGAGCTCTGGTGTCAAGTACTGAAAACTGTTGAAGTGATTGTCTCTTCTATCCTATCATACAGGCCTGGTAACTCCTGCAGCTTTCATAGCCACATCCAGAAAACATTTGCTACCAAGTGACTTCAGAGGCTGAGGCAGGTTTCCAGACATTGTTGCCAAACTGGTCCTATCTTTGTTTCCCCAAAGGACACCAAGGAGATGTTCTGATGTCAGACACAGCTTTATAAGGAAGCACCATGAGAATGACTGATTGTATTTAGCCACTAAATATTGTCTTTCTGCCACATGAGGGAAAGCAAATCACATTTTTAATACCTGTCAGAATATTTCTTTGCATGATAGCATCCATAGCAAAGGTCAAAGTCATCACAAACATTGCAGTTGATCCTCCGACCTATGATAACTCCTTGACAGTGATCACAGGCATATTCCATGTTCACCATTTCATGGTCATCCTCATGTCCTTCAGGTTTAACTCCACCTGTAAACAAAGACTTCCCTGTAAATCTTTTTGAGAAAAGGTCTTTCCTAATTTCAAGTTCACATTCATACTGGGGAAAGAACAGTTCAACACTTCCAAAGAACCCAGGAGAAGTGTGTTTGACTTTATTTTGTGTACAATTTAAAAGTGTTTTGGCTTCAAACACAGGGTTTGGAGGGGTTATTTAATGGCTCTTAGCAAGGAAACAGGTTTTACACAGGTCCATATCATTGCACTGCTGCTCTTACCAAGAAAACAGGTTTTACACAGACCCATGTCACTGCACTGCTACTCTTACCAAGGAAACAGGTTTTACACAGACCCATGTCACTGCCCTGCTGCTCTTACCAAGGAAACAGGTTTTACACAGACCCATGTCATTGCACTGCAGCCCTTACCAAGGAAACAGGTTTTACACAGATCCATGTCACTGCACTGCTGCTCTTACCAAGGAAACAGGTTTTGCACAGGTCCATGTCGTTGCACTGCAGGCAGCGGTAGCGGTGCCACGGCGCGATTTCATCGCAGCCATCACAGGAGATGTCCACGTTTAACAGGTCACAGTAACGAGCAACAAACATGTGCATCTGCAGCAATAAATCAACACAAGTTACTTTAGGATTATTTTCTGACTTTGAGAAAGGTTCAGACAGGAATCAGAACATTTCTCCTGCCAAAAATGAATGGGGATCTTTTAATAATTTTAGACTCTTGAAAGTCTACAGAGATGCAACTAATAAAAATTATTATAAACCAGATTCCTTTATCCCCTTTAGGCTTTTAAAGGTCTCTTATTATCCCTTCTGCAGATAAATATACAAAACATGAGGTCACCTTTCTCTGCTTCTCTGGGTCAGCTTGAGCTATCTTTTCATACCAGGTCTCAAACATTACATCCTGACATTCATCCATCCATTCACAGTTTTGCTTGTAGTCTGCAATTTCCTCTTCTTCACTCCACTGACTAAAAGAAAAGCAAGCTTAAAATTAAGTTTGAATGCTATCAAGATTCCCTTTAATAAAGCTGTACTTTTTAATGAAGAACAAATTGCTATAACATGCTAATAATAACAGAATTGTGAGAAACCCCATTCACTCTGTTAATAAATGACCATACAGACACCTGCTTCTTGCTTCTATAACATGTTCTTAAATACATATGGGGACCATAATGCAAAAAACAGGAAAATCTACTCTTATGAAACAGCTTTTGGAATGCTGGCAGATCTGATCAGACGTTTTAAGGTTTTCTGGCCTTCACATTTGCTCATATGCAAGTACAACTACTGTACAACTGCCACATGAGGGTGTTAAAAACATTTGACATTCATCAAGGCAAGAAATAGTATTGTATACATCCTGTAACACTGCTAAACAAGCAAAGTGTTCCAGGAGTGATCAGCTTGAACATAAAATTGCAATAGTTTTTGTACCAGCAAAACAAATGGAAATATTTTAGTTAAGTCCTTGGATACTGAGCAGAATTGTGCCATAGTTGTTAACAGCATCCTTAGTGCAGCACAAAGCTCAGGAACCTTTCTGGGTTAAATGGAATCAGTATTTAGTTGAATGTGAAAGCTGCATTCGTTCTGACTCACCAAATGATACTGTCATGGATACTGATGTTCTCCCGTGATGTTGTCATGAGGAGATGTGGCAGCTGGATCTCAACAAAGAAGGAGAGATCACTGGGCTCCCAGCTCATGTCCAGGAGGTGGAGGAGAGCTGTCTGCACACAGGATAAGGCAGGAAGCAACGACCTAAATAAAAACAAAAGACATTAAAACATGACAACTCTAAAGCTGACCTAAGGTTGACAGACCTAGAATTGAAATTGTGTGTGGGGAGGAAGGGTAGAAAAATCTCTACACACTGATTTTCAGGCTTTACTATGCATTAAAGTAACTCTGTGGCAGGAGCTCAGATTTATCAAAGTATTCAACTTACACATTTTAGCAAGTACAGACTATGGAATTTGAAATACAGTTTTCCTTCTGGATTCAGTTAAGATCAAGCTAATGCTGTTGCCTGAGCTTTAGCAAGAGGGTTTGTCTCTTCTCTACAGTACAGCATTTTCTGGTATTTCCAGGAATTCAATCTATTTGAAACCTTTTTGACATTTTCACTTGAAACTGAAAAAGGACTTGAAATTTATTGTCAGAGAGACTGACATTATAGCCATAAAATTCTCATTTCTCTGGGTCACCTGGCTATAAATCCTCCAAATTCTAACCAGAATGTTGCCAAAACATGAGTATTATTAACATTAAAACATGTCTGCAGAATTGCCATGTTTCTTGTGGCATTACCCTTGCCCAAGTATTCCACAATAAATTTGCTATTTCTAGTATTTTACTACTAAGCTTTAGAGACACGCTGCAGAATTGTAACTACAAATTGCAGTAAGTCAAGCTTTTAACACTGATAAGTTTTTGTGTTTTTCTTTATTTCTTTAGTAATAAAAAGCTAACTTGGCAGTTTTGATCACAAGATCAAGGCTCCTCATTTAGTTCTGTAAATAATGGAAAGTATAGACAAAATTAATCAAGACATTAAATTATAAAAAAAAATTACAAATGGGGAGGTGTAGAGGAATGCAAAAAAAAAAAAAAATTTGCATAAATAAAGCAAGCAATGTACTGTACCTGTCATTAATTGAACTAAATCCCTTCACAGAATTTACCAGGAACAAAACAAGCTGATAGTAGGACTCTCGAATCTCTTTGTGTAGCTCAGCACCACAGCCTTCCAAGTTGCCAAAGTAGCTGCAAATTAAAGAGAAGGTTTAGTATCCTAGAATTCACCGTGATATAATAGGTAGCATGCTTTGTGCAAATTTAACAAATTCTTAAACCCCCTCTCCACAAGTGGGAAGGTTGTTAGTTTTATTTAAAAATGCAGTCTAGAAATTTCAAACAAAAATGAAGAATCCTATACCAGGAATCAGAAGTGAAGAAACAAAACAGGCAAAGAGAATATTCTCATAGCACTAAGAGGAGAACATTTGTTTAAATCAAGAAGTTGCTTTACAAAAATCTAATCAAGATCTGAAAGGAAATCAGTGCATTGCAAGATGGCCACAGAAAGCTCCTGACAAGTGAGAAGCCAAGTGAGTGACAGAGTTCTGACAGCACTGGCCAGACACAACAGAGAAATCAGACCTGAACATGTTTATGGCATGGACAGCTGTGCAACTAAGTTCCACTTGAAAATTATTATTTTTTGGGGTTTTTTTAAATTAAGTACTAGCCTGAAAACTGAACCTCTAATCATATTTCTATTATCCACATGGATTAAAAAGCAGAACTTTCTACTCTTGTCAATATACATGCCTGGAGGAACACAAGAGCTAACTCAGTAACTCAGGTGGGTGAGATTTGCCTAAACAATTACTTACTTTGTAAAATCTTTCTGACAGGCTAGAAGTTCTAGGAGGAAAAGCACACAGGGTGGCTGGAAGCAATGTGGCTGCCCAAGAGAGTCCAGGCACTGACGGATGATCTTGAGCACTTCCATAATACTCTGCCCTTGGGATTTTCTCAAAGCAAGGACCTTTAAAACACTGAGAGTAAAAAATATCAGTGAAAGCTTCAAAACACTGCGCTTAAAACAACACAAATAACAGAACAATTCAAGAAGTGCTTGACTGGTTACACAATTGCTTTGTATCTGAATTTCCAGCTGTATTTCAGTGTATTAGTTGGAGCAAGTGATAAAGCTTCAAACAGAATCCAGCTCTTCCTGCACCACTCCATGTTCTAGAGCCCAAAATAGACAAGCTGAGAATTGGAAATCCCTCTTTTGATTTATGTTTTCAGAATACCATGTAATTTAATGAGAGATGCAACTTGTGTCTCTATTTGGTACCAAGGATTGGTAATAGTGATACACCATGCCTTTGCTATTGTAGATAAAAAAGCAAAATGCCACTGCAAACACATGTGAGGAAGTAAGACAATAAATTGCCAAGTGACTGTTTTTTACATTTTTTTTATATGTGATGGAAGCAAATTAAATGAAAAAGTACTCTCTGAATCCCCCTACATCCTTGTGAATAACTGAAGTTTTATACATTAGTCTGACAACTGTTTATATACAAAATATTCTGCCATATTATCCTGCTGCTAAAATATTTGATTCCACCTGAAGAGGTGTGAAGACAAGCTTCTGTATATTATAACTGACAACATTTTCAATTTGCTTACTTTTCGTGTGAAAGTGATTGATCCTTAATAAAGTCTAATATGTTCTTCAAGATAGGATATTTTTCCTTCACAGTAGGCAGAGGTCTTGGCTCCTCCATTGACCTGAAGGACAGCAGCCTCAGTCTTCCCCGGCCCAGCTGAGACTTCCTGGTAGGAGTGGAAGGAGGTGATGACACATCTTCTTGCTGTGAAATTGTGTTTTCAACAGGCTTACTAGGAAATGCAGATGCAGCTTCTGCTTGGTGGAGGTCTGGAATTTGTTTAATTTTCAGATCAGCCTGTGATGTTTGACCCCTCTCTTTAGGAACAGGGTGAATTCCTGCACTGGATGACACCGACTCTGCTGCCTGGAAGTCCATGTCCACAGCTGATCCTTGTCTTTGGCATTTATCACTCATATACTGCTGGGGATCATCCATGTCTTGGGCTTCCAAACTGTCTGAGGCAGAATCTTTCGTCTTTGCTCTTACAGGCAAAAAATTCAGTAACAAAAGGCTCTTCTGCACACAGAGTTTTGCTGCAGCATAAAAATTGGAAGAGATAAAATCATGACAACAGAACAACAAATTTGCTGTCTTAGTCTTACGAAGAAAGTGATTTATCTTATTTCTTCTCAGTTGAGACAGCTAGAAAATACTGTTTTTCTTGTCATGTTGATCATGATGCTACCGGTTGCTTAGGTTCAGATTTCCAAATGTTAAATCTGAATAATCACACTGAACCATATGAAGTACAGAGTAGTCAGTGAGAACACATTTTGTTCTAATAACAACCAGTTGCTGTTCTAAGCATCAGTTAAATGTGGTAAGAAATATCTATAAAAACATATGAACATAAGTTCAGAACCAGGTGACCCAAGTGAAAGGTCACTCCCTGCAGTATTTCCTTACTGTTTTCTGCAAAGAACAGCACAACACAATCCCAGATAATTAATCCAATGTTCACTAGGTTACCTCTTAAGGTATAAAAAAGTAACCTCTGTTGCTAATTTACCTTTTAAAAACAATGTCTTCAAGTTTACAGGAAAATGCCTTCCTAAGCCACCTGGAATGCTCAAACACACAAGGCAACACTCACCAAGAGTTTCTGGGTTCACCTCACTTGCTTCTGTGCTCTGCTTGTCCTCAGCATCATTTCCCCTCCCCATCAGGGATTTCTGCTTCATTTCCAACTGTAGACAGGATGTTAATATAGTTACAATATGATTCTCTCTGTGTATCTATACAGCAAGGCAGGATGAAGACTGTAATGATTTAAAGGAATTTAATCTCAGGAATAGATGACGGTAGTTACTATTCCCAACTGGAGCCTCAAAGAGCAGCACCTGAACTGTCAGAGCAGTAACAGCCTCACCCTGGGCTGCTTGAGCTTTGTAGGCTGAGACAATTCCCTGTCTTGTGATTTGATGTGCATCCAGTCTTCTAAGGAAAAGAAGGCTTCTCATTTACCCTCAGCACTCAGGAAAATATATACATCTAGTTGTGAGATAAAGCCCTTCGAAAACACCTCACTAGCAAGCTCTATCAGATGCAAACATCACCTGTCATGCAATGGGTAAAGGCAATTACTCATCTTAACCTGCATCTGCACCCATTGTAACTTCAGTGCATCAACCTGCCAGGAATTCTTAGGCAGAAAAGAGGAAGGAGAAAGCCACAAGACAATGGAATGATGCTTAAGACACACTTCTTTCTGTGATATACCTCCAAAGAACTCCAACTGCAATCTAAGAGTCTTTCTAATTTAGAACATTATGTTCTTGCTAAAATATAACACAGATTTAACTGATTTTCAGTCGAATTCAGTCCTAGCTACCCATGGTGACACATCTGGGGCTGAGTTTAAGGATGCACTTCAACATAGAAGTCCAAAGTTTCAAAATAAACATATATTCTTTCTAAGTGAAAACAGTTAATGTAGAGTAACTGAAGGAAAAACTGTTCCATCCTACTCCTTAACATTGCATTGTAGAGTACTAAAGGAAATGACATTAATAGAGATCCACCTAGAGTTCTTACCATCCATATTCTAATGGAATCAGCCAGGGAATATACTTGTGCAAACTCATCACTCAAAGGCACCTTGCCTTCACTGTTGACTGGAAATGAGAGAAAGAAGAAGAGTCCTGTTTATTTACAGATCCACTTTTATACAACTACTTAACTAAAATTATGCTACAGCCTTCCCTTCATCTCTTAGTCAATACTTGGAATTATACCTGTAAGAAAAATAGAGAATAAACTTGCCAACTTTCATATGTCCTAAATACATGAACTGCACCTTGAGTGATTTATTTACAAAGTTAATTCATGAGTATCTTTCTCATCTCTTCCCAAAATGGATGCCTGAAGCCATGGAAAATAAAATCCTTCCCCTATGCATGTAATAACACTGATGCAAACTTTACAGAAAAATCAACAAATGCTTAGTAATAACTTAAAGCTGTAGAGATGTATTTTTCTCTACTGTTTTACATTATGAATTTCTGGAATGGACTTTGAAGACCAATTTGCAAAAATTAAAAACCTGACAAACCAGTTTCTACTCAAACTGCCCTGATAATGACTATGGAGAAAAAAAGATTCTTATTCAGTCTTCCCTCTTCCATTCTCTCTTTCTAATTTTTTTCCTGTATTATTTTCAGTATCCCTTCTCCAGGCTTCCCTAGCACAGGTGAACATGGCTCCTGAAATTAGTCTGCCCCAGCACAACCAGCAGATGAAGATACTGGCAGAAGAGTGGGATGGATTTCTTAAACACTCATTAGTATTTGTCCAGTTTTCAGTGTCACTCAGAAATTAGCTCAATTGTCAGAGATAGACATAATGACTAAAGGCAGTAACCACATTAGTCATCAAGTCAGACTCTGTGTCATTTTTACTCATAACTTCACAACTCAAAAAACAGCTCAATCATTCTATGAAAATCTAAAATGTTTAGTGTCAGAATTATGACAAAAAGTGGAAACCTAAAATGAAATCCTTCAAAACCAAGTAACACCTTATTATCCAACACTTCAAACATATCAATAAACTTAATGGAAGGATGCTGTAAGTCAAAAAGTTGTTCATTTTACCAATTGAAAAATACATAAATTGTAATACAATGGCCAAGTTGGTTGTTAAAAGCAAAACGTTATCTTCTATTGAAAAAAAAGAAAAATTAAGGACATATTCTGAGGATGGCAGGGTTAATTTCCACAGAATGGTATTTTGGGAAATAACTCACACCTCCTCCAACCCCAACAGTAAATAACAGAAGTTGTTGCTGGCTTTTTAGAAAAGGTACAATGTAGAAAATGATCCAAGGACCTCTAATAACTGGAGCCACATTGTTCTGAATTATAGCCCCAGAGGACATCACTACCCTCTTTAGGTACAGATTTACAGAATTAGTAGCTTTTGATGGTTATTAATATTTTTCCAATGCTCTGAAAGCCAAAAAAATATGTTAATAAAAAAATAAACACTCTAGAGAAAAAGCTTACCTAGTCTGCCTAAATGATACCTTTCTACAGAATATCTTCTTTAAATTGCCCCACTAAACTGGTTTTTAAATGTTATAAATTCAGTAAGCCTTCATTATTAGGATAATCTAATAATATTAGAGTTACCATATTTTTGAAGCTTCTCAAATAAATCTGGAGTGAGATACACCAAAGCAGCAAATGTTGAGTTCACAGCTTGATCAACAGGAGAACCAGCAACTATATGTGTCTTTGGGGTCTGTATTTTACATGCCTGTATAAGTCCTTTGAAAAGTTCAGATTTTTGCCCACTGAAGTCCTGGGCAGGATCTGATTTTGCAAAGTCGATAAGAAAGTTACGGCAGATGTCGTGGGGAGAGTTCTGGGCCTGCAGGGAAGGGCACAACACATGATGAGCTTCAACACACTGGCTGAGAAAAAACCCAGCAATGACCTGCAACCCCAAGTCAACCTGCAGTTTATCCACTGCAGCTGAGCAAACATGACCTTTGAAGGTCTCTCCAAACCATTTTATGATTCCATGAGAATGGGAACTAATCAAGGGCACAGAACAACACTTCCCTCCTTGATATTTGAATCCAACAGCACAAATGATGATGAGTTTAGCACATTCCAATTCCATAAAGCCAAATGAAGCTGTGTGATACCCAGGGATTTCATGCCAGGGGAACACAAGTACCTCATTTTTGTCTTGGTGCTTGGCACTGCTTTGCCTGGCTCCCAGGGGTGCCTCAGGACACAGCTGATGTCTGAAGACAGGTTTCCACAGAGGGGAATTAAGCACCGATGTTACTTTCAAAGGAGGCAAGTCTGCGTCACTACCTAATTCTGTAAGAAATTCAGAACAGAGCCTTCAGTTACTAAATAATTTTCTTAATTTTTACAGATTAATGAAAATAATGTTAAATATCCAGCAGGGATATACATACAACAAAAAGTTAATGCAAATAGACTGAACAAGCAATTTAACCATGTTCTGTATTTTTCTAACATGGTACAGCAAACTGATGTACCCTTTCGTTAATATCTTATAGTGAGAATGTTACAATATGGAAGGTTTTAAATTAAACATTTTCACGTGTTATAACTACACCAATTTTCTGATTTAAAAGAGTTTAAAAGCTATCTCTCCTACTAAACACCTAATTTGTTATATGCAAGCATGCTTATATTAAAAAAGGAAGAAAATATTCTCAAACACTTCAATTAGTTCCCTGAATTCACAGGTAAATAGTTGCCTAATTTTCCAAGGTAAATATGGACCACTGGATTGGTGCAAGAACTCTCTAGCCTTATTTAATTTCTCCTAAGTGGTGGATGGATTCAGATTTAAGAAGCTAGAGAGAAGTGTTTGTGTCCTTAAATTAAACAATAAACTTTTTTTAAAAAATTATTTTTTAAAATTTATTTTGCTTATCTTCAAGTCCCAAATCCTTTGTGTACTTAACTACTGGAATTAACCAAACTTAATTTGTGACTTCAAATTTCATTCAATACCAAATGCTCATGTGAAATGTGTGTCTCAAGCCCTGTAATTTTTTCAGTTTGTTGGCTCCATATTAACACTCCCAGTGTGGGGTGGATGACAGCACCAGGGAGCAATTTTAAATGAAAAAAAAAAATACTATAATAGTTCATAAATGTAATTTAGCTTAATAAGGTTATTTCCACATGTCCATGTCTTCCATGGACTTGCAACACAGCATGTCTGTGAAGGTTCTGGTTTCTTTATTTCCTTAATACATGGGAATTGTAGGTTTCGAGTTTGGACTTGGATGTTTATTATTTGTTATCTATTTACAGTCTCCTGAGCCATGAGCTCTAACTAGGAAGTTAGAGAACTGAGGTAGAATGGAGAACCTCTAACTCTTTCCAAAGTCATTAAAGTGCTAATTACCCAACAACAAAGTGACATCTATATCATTTATATTTCTGACCCAATAATGACCACCCAAGGCCCACAATGCAGAGCTTTCTTACCCAATTACAGAAAACCACTCAAACCCATGAAGAAGAAGGAAGAAGAAGGACTCAGACAACGCCCAAAGCCCTCCACCTTGACTCACATGTATTACTACACATTTTAGTAGTGTGTAGTAATACGTGAGTCCCCACCCCAAAATCTAACTTTCCAGAATTCCAACACAAGTCCTCCCCGTTCGCATTATGGAAACACAAAAGGAAACTTCATTTTCCCAGGGGATTCCCACCAGGAATCCCCTGCAGGGAGCCCAGCAGTGGGAGGCACTCACCTCGCAGGGATTTGAGGGCCATGCTCCGGGAAGCCAAGCGCCCCATCAGCCTGGAGACAAGCAGCTGTAAATCCAAGCCCCAAGACACGGCAACGTCTGGGAGGCCGTAAGCAGTGACAGAGAACTTGTAGCCCCACTCATTATTGCTGCTGTCAGAGTGAAAGAGAAACTGCAGCCGTGGGCCAGCCTTAAAGGTCACTTTCTACAGAGCAACAAAACAGTCATTTTGCCAAATGTACATGACAGGAGAACGTTTCAGGGTAATGAATTCCCTTCAGCAGCTCTGGGGTTTCAGTATTATGTTCTGGCCATAAACAGATCTAATTTCCCCCACTATCTCAATGAGAACTAAGCAGGTAAAATTTCTATTCAAGAGTTTAATGAGCAATTTTATATATGACTGAGCTTTGAAAGTCAGAGCCACAAAACAGAAGAGCAGTATCCTATTTGAGGACAGAGCACAGCCTCAGGAAGGGCCACTCTTGTCTTGTGATAGAAAAACTTTCAAGGGCAGAGCAAGTTCTACCCATGTATTACTGACAGTCAAATATGATTATTCCTTTTCACTTAAACTGATTGGTCTTTTAATTACAGGAGCAAAGATGGATTCTTTACTCATTCACTCCTTTTATTTGCAGCATTTCAGACTTTCTTCCCCATCTCCTGCCCCCCACCTAAGAAACCTAAGAAACACACCCATGCACAAAAGCACGCATCCTTTTACATAATAATTTTCCACAGGAATCATAAGGAGTTCCTAAGATTGGATAAATAATTTGGTTCAGAATTTTAAAGGCGCTCACCTTAGGCCATTTCTCAGTGCCAACCTTTGTATCGTAACGAGTTTTTGCCCCTCTGGCATCAGTAAACTCCAGGTAATCATACCTGTGAAAATTGCGATTCATTACTTCCAAATTTACTTTTTAAGTTTTGGGGGAGAATGGTTTTGCTTTTGGATTTTCACAAGTGCTGTATCTAAGTGCACCCTGTCACTTCTTTCTGAACCACACCTTCATGTGACTGCTAAGGAATTTATTTCATATTTCAATGCAGAAATCCCAGCAAACACAGATCTGCTGTCCTGCAGGACTTTGAAATCAGATGTCAAATCTAACATCTGGCAACTGCTTTAACTAAGCAGCAGCCTGATGTGCTACCAAGAGAAATCAAGCCAATAGAAAGAAGGCTAAATAAATACCACGAGCACAAACTGTGGTGGTCACAGCATTATTATCCAACAGATCAAGGCCAAAGGAAGCAAAATTCATATGAACAGCATGTCTGTAAATTTGCCAGGAGAGGTAACTTTCAGCACAAGGTCATTCAAAAATACACATTGCTCTGGACAATGAAGAAATTGAAATGGCACGTGTGGAGTGCACATTGAAACATGAATTGGCCCTCTGCAAACAGGCACTGGAATAAAACACAGCATGAGATGAAATTACCTCCTTTCAGTTTCACATTTTTCATCAAATTCCACCTCAAAGTAAGTTGCCCCATGACACACAAAGACTGCGACCTCATGGCAATTATTTTCATAGTTATGAGGTGATTCGATTTTCCAGGTTCGCAGTACTACAGGCTGCTCTTGCTGCCAGCCCTCCATGTCCACCTGCACAACAAAAATGCATTCTTAGATACCAAGGTAAGAAAAAAGTAAATTACCACACTAGACTTTTGTGTCTGTACATTTAAGTTGCCAGATGTACACACAAATGGCATTTCAAAGGCTATAGCATTGATTTACACTGAGATTAGTTCTGAAGACATCCTTGGTAATCACAAGAAGGAAGCACTTCTAAAGCAAAACCCACCTAATTTACTGCAGGAGGAGACTGTCTCACCCACAAGTGACTACAAGTCTCCAGGCATGACAAAAGGAGTCTGGATGAATAATGCAGATTTAAACATCTACACTACAGAATTTATTTGCATCACCACTAGCAGTGAAGCTAAAAATGCTAAGCATATACTATTTTTAATTTGTTTTCCTCTTCACCCTCAGAATCCTCTCCTTCCTATTGACCTTCCAGGCTGCTCATTTCAGTTGCATTTTCTGACCACTTTGCTCATCTCCCATTAACAGCAGATATGTTTCTTGTTCTTCACTCAACATTTCATTACACATCCCACACTTTTGGAAGCTAGCTCTATTCCAATGCCCACCAACAGAATCACTCGAGTTTTCTATGTCTTTCTTGCAATTTTGCTTTTGTTTCACTATGTCGAATGGTGCCCGTCTCTTAATTTACCTTAGGAGGTTCACTACAAAGGCTTTTCAGTGGTTCTATCAAAGTGCTGAATCCCTGTAGCAGAGTACAGTACGGAATGTCTAAAGTGCAAAAATCCAACAGGAAGATGACCTAGGAGCAAACACAGGTGTGAGGAAAATGCCAGACTCACAGCCATGACACCCAGGAACAGGATAAACCCCCACAGGTCACTTACCAGCTGACGAGTCGCCTTAGCAAAGACAGAGCTACTTATTTTTTCCACTATTGTTTTGCCACTGTATTGAGATAAGAGTGACTGCAAAATTGTTCTGATATTTGACAGGAACTGGCCCACATCTAAAGAGGGGAGGAAAAAAAAAAAAAAAAAAAAAAAAAAAAAAAAAAAAAGAATCCTTAATAGCTACCTTAAGGATTTGCTCCCACAATCCACTTTATCAAACATTATAGGTGCATGGTGATGTGCACAAGGACAAATACAGCAGGAAAGGATCTGCTGCCCCAAGGCTGCACCACCCAACACTCCAGAGAAGTTTTCTGTGATAGTTCTATCATGGAAACAAGTTATGCTTATCAACAGTATCACTGAAAAAATGAGTGATGAGCAACTTCATCGCAGGCCCCAAGATTGTTTCAACAACCTCCATGTATCCAGTAGTTTCCATACACTGCTAATCAATGCAGATGAAGTAACAAGTGAGGGTAGGAATTTTTAGATAACAGCCTTATTCCATTTTTAAATGTAAGGCAGGAACACAGCAAATTTATTTGTATACAAATAACATAAATATGATGTAATTTTACATAAAATTACACCTTTGTTAAGTACTTGGCCAAATTAACTCAACACTGAGCTGCTGCATTAATAAAACCTAACAATCCACCCCGCAAAAAAAACCAAAAACCCCCTTAGATGTATCCAGCTTCTTAACCAAGTTCCTTTCGTCTTGCTATTACAAACATCCAAGAAAGCACACATCGCCAGCCAGGAGTTTGCCAAAACCAGGCATGCTAAGAAATTAAAATGTTCAAATGAAAGCCTGTAACTATTTGTTGTTTGGGGTTTTTTTCAGTATTTGGACCCCAAAACTTACTGAAATGCTTTCTGAAGATTCTCCCAATGTAAGATTATCAGTACAGCTAAAACTTCAAGTTGCTTAATATGCCTACTAATTACTTCCTAGAGAGATTAAAAATGCTGTGACAGTTCTGACTATGCCTCAGGCAACCTTTGGTGATCCCTAATTATACTGCAATTTGTAAAACCACATTTTAAAGTTCTGTATTACACCATGTTTAACTCTGCATTCAATCCCAGCACTTACAGTTTTTAAGGATTTCTACTGCAAGGTCCTTGGCTGAACTATCAGTGCCTTTAAGCTGCAGATAGCACCAGGAGAGGAGGCTGCCCTGAACAGACCAGAATAAGGAAGACAAGACCGTGCCACTCTCTTGCTGTGCAACGTCCAGCATCATCATTTCACACTGAAAAATAAGGAGCATTCATGAATGTAATGGAGCCTCTTGTGCTGCAGCATGACACACAGTGTGCACCAAGTAAACTGGGATGGACACAATCATCCCACTCTGCCCAGAAAAAGCTGAAATGCAAATAACAAGCAGCATGTAACACCATGTAGCAAGAGATGCACTTTGTTTTGATAGATCCCAATTTTAAATAGGAACAGCTACATATGAGTCACTCGATGTTCTCAGCACAGTTTTGCTGCATATGTAAATAACTCTCCTCCATTTCTACCTCCCTCAGTGACATACCCAATCCTATCCTGTCAAAATGGAATAAGCCCTCCTGTATCCCAATGTCTCTCCATAGAGTCTTTCCAACGCTATGGAAAAGCATCACATCTTACATATTTCACACTGGGAAAATATTATTAATTTCCTACTCGACTGTGATGAAATGTTAATGCTTAAAGGAAAACACTCAACTGGTTGGAAAAGCTAATCCTACTGACTTGCACAGCCATGAACAGTTGTATGTACAAGGACAGGGAAGCTCCTCAGTATCCGTGGCAGGGAAGCAGCTTGTGCTGGAGTGCCTACAAAACTCATGACAAAGAAGTAGGAGCAAAGGCAGTTACCTCTCTTGCTGCCACCAGCAGAAGGGTGTCCATGACTGATAATACTTCACTTATGTCAAAATTTGCAGAAACTCCTTTCTCTGGTAATAATAAGAGTCCACCTGGATCTTGATCGCTACAAAACAAAGATATTTTTACTACCCAGCAACAAGGAGTTCCAAATCAGAAATTTAATATTTTTTGTTTCAAATCTGTAGAGATCCTACTGTATAATTACAATGAAAATCAAAAGTTTGTGTTCTGATGACTCCAGACTAATTAAATCAGTACCAACCATCAGCACTGACAAACAATTACTTAAAAAATTGGAAGACAGCCTAGGAGAAGCCTAACAGCAATATCCTGTGATTTCATCACCAACCTTGGCCAGTGTTTTATAGAGCTATTCAGTTAATAAAAATATTGAGTAGTAGCATGTCCTTTCTAAACAACATTAGTTGATTACTTCAGAGAATTATTGTTCAGGAGAGTAACGTTTCTAAAAAGGATTAAATACAAACTTATTAACAAATGTGGGGTATCAGACAAATATTTTCAATTTCAGGACCCCTCACCTGAAGTGGGTACACAAGGATCTGAAGGCAAGATGTACAGATTGTTTATGTTCTTGCTCTGTGATATTTTTCTAGAAAAGGAAAAAGATTTATTTTTACGATACATTCTGTTTTCCTCCTCTGTGACAAAGAATTCTAATTTCTGTGTTCTATTATTCATTTTTGGTAAGAAAGGCAGAGTTAGCTCCTCTTTCTTTGGATAAGCTGCAGAGAGAAAAGGGGAAGGGTAAAAAGAGGCAAAGAAAAAAAATAAGGTTTTTACTTGAACAGGACAAAGTATGCATTATTTGAGAATAACAACTCAGATTTGTCCTCTTTTCTGCATAAAGAAAGCAGGCACTAAACAAACAATTTCGCATTCAATGTTTACCATCATGGTGAAGAGCTGGTGTCGCCTGGTCTGTCTATCTGGGAAAAAAACTGCTGCTCCACTGAGTAAGGTGTTCTTAACTTCCTCTTTCAGCATTTTCATTGGCATGAAGTTACTGTCCCCCATATCCACTACTGCTCATACAAAAAGGAAACAAAATTACAAGTTCTAATTAAGACCTCATCTAATATGTTAGAGGCATAACTCAATTAAATGTTAGTCTACACAACTTCAAGCCCTTGCAATCCCATTATACACACAGAAAACGAGGGGAAACTTTTTAACTTACAGCAAGGAAGATTTATATTAAGAAAGAATATATCTATTCACCAAGTAAATGAATTCTAGGAAGATTATGACTTGACACCCATCAAAGCTAATAAAGTTTTCAAGATGTGACAGATTCTATATAAAGTGTTTTCCCTCTAGCTCTCTTTGCAGGAGACACTTCAAATTACACTTGAATAGAGAGTGTGCCACCCTACTTCCAATGAACCCTGATGTGTAATTCCCATTCTCTTCACTGGCTCCAGAAGCTTCCCTGTATTCCTGTAAACCTCACAGTCTACTCATGAACTCATTTATACTGATATGCAGTATCAGAAATAAATAAACTCCAGTAATGTTATAGCCAAAGGGTCACATTCCCTGGTGGTACAAGCAGGTGACACATTCAAAAGGAGTCTTCTATTGCAGCTGCTTCTAGACCACGTTGTCAGAAAGTCTATAAACCCATTTCTTTGGGCCAAGGAAAGTTTCTAGTGATAGACTAATTAGCACACACTGGCCTGAAGGAGAAAAAAAGGAACAGGAGCTGACTTGGCCTCTAGGAATGAATATCTTTTCCCAAACTTTAACAGACAAAACAGTCGATATACATTGAATAAAAATTACCTTCACACAAATGTCTATAAAGGGCTTCTGCAGCTTCTGTGTGACCAACTGTTTTGCTCTGAGGAGTTTCTTGAGGTTTAGCAGTTTTATTATCTCCAGTAAGTACAGAGAAGCAGCTCTGGAGAAGCTGCAACAGCAGTGTTTGAGCAAAGACACATTCTTCCCTTGGCCTATAAGAAGATACATAACAAATAGAAGCAAAAACTAAAAAAGCAGCTCTTCTGCACCAAGTAAGTATTGCTATGAAAGTCACCATTTCAGCTAGATAAAAACCACTGAGTGGAGAGTCACAGCCAAAGGAAGTGTAGCTACCAGCTCAATTAATCTACAGCTTGAGCTTCTATATAACTTTATAGTTAAAAGTCCATATGGCAGCAGTAGGGAAATGTTATTTATGTAAATGATGTAGTTTAGGAAGAACAAACTGCTGTAGCTAAACAAAGATATTTTATTTATATACACACACACACTGATTAGTGCTTCAGCAGACACCAAAGAAGAAACTTACTTTTGGTGCAGTTTATTGTAAAAATTCCAGAACAGCTGCAAATCAAGGCCTGTGAAATCTAAAAATGACTTGTATTTTAATCCACTCTCCTTCTGCTGAACCTTAAAAAGGCAAAGAAAATGCAGGATTGGAAAGTTAACTCTATACAGAACATACTTATAAAACATAAATCCCTGAGCACTGTGCTTAAAGGAAAGCACAGCCAGCTTTCCAACATGAATTCCAGTTTAAGTTCTTTCATGGATATTCTCGTGTCTAAATGTGACAGCTCATGCTGAAACCTTCTTATTCACAGAATTCTCCCCTTTCTGGATTTCTAGGATCCCATTCCTTTTCTCCACCACCAGAAGACTTTATAACCTCTACCTCTCCATCTAATTTAATTGGAAGTCATAAACCTTCAGCAAACATGCACAGAATTCTATTTTTCAGAAATATTTTTTTTTCCATTTTTAAGAGTCCCCCAACTTTTCTTTGCCCATTCGAAACCACTGTTTGCGCAGCCTTATTCCTTTGAGCCTGGCAAACAGAAGCTTAAAAACAGCCTAAGAAGTGAAAATACCAGGTCCTGTGCCAGCTGCTGGATGAAATGAAGTGTCTTCAGGAGCAGAGTTGTGCCACAGACTGTGTCATCCTCCGTTCTCCTGCACTGCAGGCAGCTCATGGTCCTGCAGGGCTCGTCTCGCAGGGGCCGCAGGTAGCCCAGGACACTCAGCCCTTGCACCCCAAGCCTCTCTGCAGAGTCTTGTCTCGTGCACAGGAACTTTATCATCAGGTACTAGAGAAGATGGATAGAAAAGATGGATCTATCATCAAGATAGATAGAAAAACAGCACCAGATTTGGGTTTAAAAGCTGGCACGTATTGGGAATTTAAAAGGTGTGAGTGCACGCAAGTGAGGATTGAGGGGGAAGCCTTAGTCCCTTGTCTGTCACCTCCAGAGGTTTAAAATACTGGGCCTGAGATTCAGGCTAAGTTTGATCTCTCCCTACTTCCAAAAAGTCACAGGGACGGTTTTATGACCTCTGCAAAGTTAGTAAATTCATGATCATTCATTCTGCACACACTGCTCCTCCCTGCCACAGGTACAGTATTCTTGCAGGTTAAGGAATTACTAGCTGCATTTAAAAGCAAGCAGAGGATCAATATGTACTATTTAGAACATACTTTGATCAGTCTGTTCTCAGTGAGGAGCAGAGTACAAAACAGAAGGAACAGCAAGTCCTGCCAGCCACATGTACTCAGTTAACTCTGCACCAGCAATGACTTAACAAGCAGCAGCAGAGTTAGGAAAGATCCCAGCTGACACAACAATGTCACCAATTCTCTTAATTCCCACAGTGCAGACAGACTGGGGAACTACAACAGCTGATTCCAGACCATGATCTGAAATGCAACATTCCCTACAAATGCACCAAGCACTACAAATCAAAAGCATCTTCTGCCATTCTGGAAATGAGTCTCCATTCCCCAGGGACAGCAATCTAACTGATGGAAATGCTTTGTAATTGTTTGCCCACTGAAACATGTATTGAAGAACCTGACTCTGAAAGAATAAATGCTATGACTACACAGTAGTTAAATGGTCTAGATACTAGAGTAAAGCAACAATCCTATCAAAACAGTAATCTGTACATTATCACATAACTTTGGATTAAATTTGATCATGAAGCACCACTTAACTACAGCTATAAATATATGTGCATATAGATAAAAATAATAAATTCAGAGGACAAAAGTTGAATTATTCATTTAACTAGAAGCCTATTAATTCTTTTCTCTATACAGCAGAGCTCTCCCTAACAAAACAGAATTAGGTTCATTTCAGTTGGCACAGAAAAGGGCCCCTGCTCATTGTGACTGGGCCAAGGGGGTTTTGTAGGTTCTTACTTGGGAAACTCTGCACTGCTGCATTTTGACATCAACTTCATCCCATTCTTCTTCTACTTCAAACCAGCCAATAGGATCATCATCTCCCAAATCATCACATGAACAACTGCTTCTGTGTATAAAATAATGCAACACACTTTGTAAAGAAAAAGTTTAGAGACATTGCAAAACTGTTGATACTCTACCAAAAAACTCAGAGCACATTGTGGCTATAAAGATGAAGAAAGACAACAGAAAGTTTCACAAACCCAATACTCTAGCACATGCAAGGTTAAGAAAAAAAAAAATCAAGAAAATCTTTTTTGTCACAGCCCCTTAACCTCCCCTTACTCCTAAGTAACAGTTCTGAAAACTGATTTAATAAAACTTAATTAAAAATTTCTGTTATCATTGATGCACACTCCAAATAGAAGGTTTGTTTTGCTATCTCCCTTTTATACTAGGCCCTTAAATCAAGTGGTTGAAAACAACAGCTATGTACATATTTTGTTTAACACATCAAACCATTAAAATCAAACAAATAACAATTAAATGATACACCATTTTTAAGTCACTTGGCACAATTCTCAGCAATTCGAGCGGCATTGCACAAAAACCAAATATAACATTTATTTTCCACGTATACATTGCAAAAGGTCCATTTGTACCTGGTTTTTAAGAATTGTTTGAATTCCTTCAGCTTCCACTTGTCGTAGCTCTCAAACCTTTTGAAGTGTTCCTCGGCGTGGAACTTCTCCGAAGCGCCGTTGTAGGCGAACACCAGCCCACACTGCGCCCCGATGGCGCCTCGCCTCACCTGGGGGACAAACACAGGGCAGTCAGAAAAGAAAAGAACTGATAGAAAGCAACCAAATCCTGACAATCCTGCTCTCTGGAATTGCACAGAAAAATGGAACACATTTAAAGGAAATATTTTTCTGTAATCCACTGAATTTAAATAATATACGCAATTTCCAATATTATCATTTACTGTATTTATCACCCTAATGTTAACTGGAGTTCCACATATTAATTCCCATTGTACTTTTGATTTCTTTTTCCATTAAAAAAAATAAACAAAACTGAAATCATATTTCCCTATTAATATCACTACACTGCAAAACAACTCAGCTGCCTCTCCAGCTCCAGTTAGGATTTACTTGCCAGAAGTCCATTTGTGTTTAAATCTCTTTGACATAGAAATATGCATTGTTGCTCTGGGAATTAAATAATACTATTGCTTTGTCTTAAGTAAATAAGTCAATTCAGCTGCAGAAGTTTTGTCTTGGCCATGAGATTTAATCACAAGATCTTCCTTTGAAACCAGATAAGTCACACCAAATGTTCAAATTACACTGGTGTCTCTAAACAGAATTTGAAATACTTTCATTTGATCTGAACTCACATGCTTTGTATCTTGACATCTGCTATTCACAGAGTCAGAAAGTTATTTTAAAGATAAGATGAAAGACCTTGCATATAAATTCACACACTTCAGAGAGAAACCACAAACCAGAGTCTCTGGCTTGAGATATATATTGCAAGATATAGATAAAATCAATATAAAATAAATGTCTTTACTACTACACAAGCCATGCTTGTGGCTCCCTCAAACAATTTAAGACCTCCTTTTTCTGAAGTTCCCTGACTTACAGTGAAGAAAAACTCTAAAATAACAGTATTTGATAATGAATTAAATTTCAGTTCATATAAAAATTATCCAAATTCATTTCACCACTAGGGGAAAAAAAGTAAGTCTTCTACTTCAAAAGCTCACAGCAACATACCTTTATTCTGATTTGTGTCACTTGAAATGAAGATTCAGTTCCAGTAGAAAGAATGATACTTGCTCTGGTTTTCCCAGTTTCAGTAAGAAAACCTAAAGCAGCAGTGGGAACAGAATGTGTTTGAGTGAGTGCTGGTGCAAGGTGTTTGAAAGAGACTATTGAGATTGCGGGCTGAAGAGGGGAAAGAAAAAAACCCACAATGCTTTTCCAGTGAAATGCTCATTAGTAAATGTTTCCAAATAAAAAGGACTACTTTAAAGATTGTCTTTTACACAGAACTCTCCCAGCAGTATCTCTGTGAGCACTGCATTTTGAAGAATATTTTCTTATTAAAGTTTGTTAGTCATTCCCAAATATTACTTTGGCTTGTGGCTCTATTCACTGAACTCAGTGAATTGTCCCCCAAACTGTGACCCACCAAACAGCAGACAAGTCACAAAATAACTAAAGAATAAACTCAAATAATACACATGAACAAACAGAGGTGTGAAATAAGCATTTAGAATGTGCCTGATTTTCTGTCACAATGGCTTTCATTTACCAGTAGCACAGCACAAGACAATAAACTATTAAAAAAAAATGATTAGGTGGCATTTCCCTTAAAAAAGAGGTTAAGAAACACAAATCTCTTTGTTTAGGTTGTATCCAGTACATAAAAGCATTGCAGTAACAAAGAGAGGCTTTAAGGGAAAATTAATAGGCACATACAGTGAGAATTTAAATGATTTCTACAAACTGTCTCCCCATCAATATTTAGGAAACTAACAGTGACTTCAACCCACAAAGTGTGCTCTAATAGAATATTCCCTGTGACAGCTCACTGCTGACTTACACATTGAATATTAATAACTCTCTCCAAAAATCCAATATTTTTGTTTGCTTGGCTTTTTTTGACAATAAACTGGTTTATGAGAAATATTTTGCACAGTGCTGCAAAATCAAATTTATATATTGTTCTGGTTTGGGGTTTTGTTTGTTAGTTTACCTTTTTTTTTTTTAATTACAAATCTTCCATAGCATAAAGCTATATAAAGAATTAAATATATATGAGTAAATATGGAATACCAATACAGCATTGTTAGCAATCACTATATTTGGTGCAATCATCTAACTACTCGTAAATGATTTTACAATTGTAATATTATGGATTTTAAGTCCAGGCTCTTACCATCCCCAGTCCATGGCTCTACAAGGAGGTTTTCAGGCCCTGATTTATCTTCTTTTCCCTTTACATCACATGCTTGTAGAGTGAGCCGTAAAGGCTTTCCTAAGTCAAAAAAATCAACAGGTTTATCAAATTCATTTCAAATGGTAAAATAAGTTTTCTAAAGTTCTTTATTCAGAAAAAAAAAGAAAAAAAAAAGAAAAAATTACAATACTATGAGATTTTGACCACTGTCAGACTCAAAAAGTGGAGGGAAATTGCAATATGAGAGATACATTAATCTAAAGTAGAGCTTTAGATACAGACAGAAGGACAATGAAATTTATGACAATTAATGTTCCTTCAACTGTTGCCACCCTTTGGAATTCACAACTCATGAAATACCACTTGTCTTACAAAAGGCATTGGCTACCTTGGGGAAACTGGAACAATTTTCAAAATTTTCGAAAGTAAACATCAATAACTATAAATAATCCATATGTTCTTTGGCACAAGACAAGAAGTACTGAAAAAAACAATACTAAAAGGCAAATAAAGGGTAGAATTCTTCATGAGAGACTAATGAGAATCTCAGAAGTTGATACCTGAGAAAATACAGATTTATCAAACAAGTACAGCAAGTAGAGCAAAATCATCACCTGATGCCAGACCATGAACAGCTCTATACTCATGACATACTCAGATTATAAAAACTTAAATTTAACTAATTTTATAAAAGTGGGAAAAAAAAGAACCCTAAAGAGATGCTAATGACATTACACTTAAAACGCCTCTTAAATTTTAAGAGGTATTTTAAGTGTATATCTGCAGGAGACAGCACTCACTGAGGTTAACTCACTCACAGATGTCTTACTGGAAGAAGAAAAATACTTCCTGTCAGTTGCTTTTTAAGCAACACAAACACCATCATCACCATCCTTATACAGGGGCCATGATCTACGAAGTTCATGTTTTCTCACTTGAGAAAATCCTACTTGATCTTCTTGATCCTACTTGATCTCCTTGATTTTCTTTTGATCACAGAAAGCTGATCAATCATCAGCTTCTCAGGCAGTTCAGCTGCTAGGGTGTGACTTCAGCGACAGTTTTTAATTAAGATGATTTGGGATAATTTTAAAACCCAACATGTGGAATGACTCAAGGCTGTGTATTTCCTTAGGGCTGTGCAGGAAAGGATCCAGGATTGTTTCATTACCGTATTTATAGAGCAGGTTCTGTCTGACTGCTGCCATGGAAGAGATCAGTGAGGAAGCCTTGTATGGAGTGTCCAGGTGATCAGTGATGGCACAGAGGGAACTCAGCACTTTGGCAACACTCCCCCGGGCTAAGGCAAAGGCCAGGAGTGTCAGCTCTACCTCTGGAGTAGTACAACAACTGGAGGGAAAACAATGACAAGATGAAAAGAAAATTTGGGACATTTTGTTTTTCAATAAAGACAAGCTGCCACAGAATCTCTCAGGTGCCTGTTTCTTGACATATTTGTATTTTTTAAGATACTTCAAAAAGAGCATGTGTGAGTAAAGTTGCAAAAATTTGATTTACAGATTCTTCTAAACCACTTCCCACTGCATCAACCACACAAGCTCACCTTGTTATTCTGATAAGGAAGCTATCTACTTCTTCCAAAACATTTGGTGATAAGAAGCTTGAAAAATCTGTGGAGCCTGGTGTTAGGGATAGAGGTGGCATGTGCTGCAGTGCTTTCCTAGGAAAAAATGAAACATAATGTCAGGAAACCAGGCAGAACTGGAGAAAAGAACCTCCTGATGTGAATTAAATGCTTGAATCTTCATGCTTTGCATGGGCAGGTCTCTGCAAATGGCTTCTGAGTGCACAAAATCTATTTACACAGAGAATTTCTTCAAAAGGAACAACAGTATTGCATAATAGGCAGGGAAAGTTCAATGACTGCTGGGTAATCTTGAATCTAGTCTCAGTCTCAGATTTAATGAGACAAACATATCAAGCAGTTTTAAATTAAATCTGTGACAGCATTAGAAATAGCTTAGTGTCCAAGCACTTTAAATTGGTCTAGAATTGAGCAAGAGCCTATGAATAGTGTCCAAGTACTGCTTCATTTTAAACTGGTATAGAATTGAGCAAGAGCCTGTGAATAAAGGGAAAATTGACTTGAAACTCCCTCAGAAGAATTAGAGAAACTAAAAGAGACACTTGTTGGCTCAAATCAGATTTTTTTAATTTCCAAAGATAATGTGATAACTCCTGAAATCAGGAATTCTTAAGCAGTTTCACCGAAGTTATTCTATCCAATACTGAAGTTTTTCCAGTGTTGGATAGAGTATTCAGTATTACAGTTATTCTGTCCAGTTCTAAAGTTTGGGTGTTTTGCTTCATAATTCTAAACACTGAATCTAATTCCTGAAAGCATGATTTTACTCAGGATTTCTCTATTATATATTTTAATGCAGTGTTCATGTTAGATTTCTAAAAAACATCTAAACTTCACCAAAACTGAAGGCCCTCAGTTTTAGCAAAGCCTGCAACTATGGGCCTGTCTAAGGCATGTATGAAATTATCTAAACTTTAAAGAGATTTCACAGATGACATAAATTAAAAGATAGGCTTAGTGGACTTTAGCCTACAGGATTCATTAACTTAATGACAGCCCTGCTCCTCAGTGTGGTGACATAGTGCTAACTGAGCTCTACAAAATCTGATGTGGGTGTGGAGAGGTTTTATTAGGATTCCAATCCCTCAAGTCATGGACCAGAAGTGTTTGGCAATCAAACAAGGAAACGTTACACAGAAAATGCTCAAAGCAAACATTTGCACGGAGATGGTGCACAGTCAACTATATCCTCCATAAAATGCATGACAAGGCATTACATAAGTAAAAATCTGCTGAAAATTAAGCTAAATGAAGCTTCAGTCCAAAGGGGAAGATGTTAATTTTATTGACTATTAATACTGGCCAAGAAAAATGAATTAATTTTAGGCTGCTCAAAGTCGTTACAAGTAAATGGATCAGTGAAAAATCTATTTTCCAGTGTCCATTCAGTCATGGTTTAACAACTAAATTAGATGAAACAGGCATGAGAATTACACTTGTTCTATTAGGTGCAAATGGATAGAAGAAAAACATCAAAAATCTGAACAATGAGACAGAAAAAGATGTTTAAACACCTTAATGGAGAGAGTGGAAACCAGTTACATACAGCAGATTGCTTACTAAAGCCAGAATTACTTTTTTTAAAAAAAAACTAAGGAGTAGATAAAATCACACCCCGTGTAAGTTTGTTACTTACTGAGTATTCTGTAAAATGGTGTGAACAAATGCTGGGTTGGTTTCCATGGAAGCTGTCACCAGAGAGGTCAGCAGGGACCAGTACCAGATGGCCGAGGCGTCGCACACGGACACTCCCACCTTCTTCACTCTCTGGTAGCCCACAGCCCTCAGCCCGTGGATCCTGGTGTCACATCCATCACTAAGGCAACGCTTGATGTTTATCTGTACATCTGTCAAAACATAAAATAAGACTTTTTTCCCCCTATTTCTTCTGCTAGATTAGAGCTGGAAGAATCCAGATAATCCAAATGATAAATTAGTGTGGGATCTCTTGGAAAAGTAAGAGCAGATATGGAACAGCACTGCCTGGTGTGGGCAACCACACACACTGTGCACCTCTGAGCTGGAACATTTAGACTTTGCATAAATAGCCTGTGGATCCACTACAGGTGCTATGGCTAGAAACTAGGAAAAGTTGTAATAAAATATCCTCAAAGTGGAAAATAGGTTGTGGATTATTTCACCAGTACCTTCCTACCTACATACATAGGAAGTGTCTCAGAAGCAAATGGTTGTGGAGAAAATAGGGGAAAGGAGCAAAGCCTAAAGGCAAAGTTTAAAGTCACATAAAAAATTTCACACAAGTTCTTGACCATTTTGCAGAGATGGCCTTGTCCTGATTATTTTTGAGGAAGAACATCCTTGCTGCCCACTTCTGTGGCAGTGAAAGCTCCTCTCATTGGAACTGAAGGGACAAAAATTCCTGAAGCTGCAGAAACCATCTTAGGAAGAGGCAGCTTTTCTTGATTGATTGATTTCAATATAGCACCCATAGAGCTACCAGAATCAAAAATAACACTATTTGAAAGCATAAAACCTGCCTTACATTGGACCAACTTCAGCATTTCAGTACCAGAAAAATAGCAGATTTTCTGCTAGATACTATCAACCAACATATGCTTTCACTCTGCAAGCAAGGATATTTTAAAACTGCCCCATGTCTTCACTGAAACGCTAAAACTGCATCTTTAATACTTTTTTTTCTTCAACCCTTAGCCCACATTACAGAGACCACAAGAAAAGCTCGGAAGACTCTCTTACAGGCTAGAAATTAAACTAGAATGAAAACAATTTCTCTGACCCAAGGAGGAAGCCCAAAGTGTCACTTACACTTCAACACATCTCTCTGTGATCTGACCCCAACCTTTCACCTTCCAAAAAGCACCAAACCAGTATCCCAATGGTATCTTTATTGACTCACACATCTGACTAATGTTAGCGTTTTCCAACAGTGTTACGTAGCCAGTGATATTGCTTGGAATGTGAACATCTCGGACCTCCTGGAGACTGCTGGCATTCCTTCCCACTGCCACTGTGACTTGCTGTGGCATGTAACTCTGGTCATTAGCTGCCACTGCAATGGACAGGTGTCTCAAAACCACATCTGGTTTCATCTTTAAACTGCAAAGCAAAAGAAGATTGAACAGTTCTTGCAAAGAGAAGGTAAGTGGTAAGCATTGTGGTATTGTTACATATCATAATATTATACATATGTATATATTAAAGGTATTATTATTCATTCATTTTCCTCCTCTACAAACACATGCAGTCAGGTGGGGGTTGGTCTCTTTTTTCAGGCAGCAACTGACAGAATAAGAGGACACAGTCTTAAGCTGTGCCAAGGGAAATATAGGTTGGATATTGGGAAAAGGTTTTTTACAGAAAGGGCAATAATGTATTGGAATGGTCTACCTGGGGAGGTGGTGGATTCACCATCCCTGGATGTGTTTAAGAAAAGACTAGATGTGGTGTCATGGTTTAGCTGAGGTTAGGATTTGGTTCGACTAAATGATCTCAGAGATCTCTTCCAACCTAATGATTCTGATTCTCTGAAATTTACCTAATGCTTCACAGGTGTTCTTCATACAATGGTGAACAAGTTAAAAATTTTTGATTTAGAAAACA
Organism: Zosterops lateralis; assembly: GCF_965231275.1. Taxonomy (NCBI): domain Eukaryota; kingdom Metazoa; phylum Chordata; class Aves; order Passeriformes; family Zosteropidae; genus Zosterops; species Zosterops lateralis. The sequence continues at coordinate 11,372,575 of NC_139779.1, read as the reverse complement.
GCTGCTTCTGTTTGAGAGATTGTAGAATTTTCTATTTATATTTTCAACTGAGAATTCATTCCTCAGGAATAAAAATGCAATGTCAATAATGACCAAAATGAGATTTTTTTTTCTTTGAAGCACACATTCCTAGTGCTACCATTGGAGGAAAAAAAAAAAAAAAAAAAAAAAAAAAAAAAAAAAAAAAAAAACCACAAAAAAAAAAAACCACCCATAAACATTTCTGTTTCATTGGGTGTTTCTGTTTCATGGAACTTCCAGGACAGTAGCAAAGTTACTCTATTCAAGCCCCAACCACTGCAATGGTATTACAGCTGGGAAAGTTTCACAAGGCTGATACAGGCATTTTACAGGAGACTTTTTATTTGGCAGCCAGGCTTTTAAATTTTATGCACAGATTAATGACTTTTGCTTTTATCTGTATTCATCTGTCCCTCATTGATTCCAGCTGTTTTCAACTACACCTGTTTTGGGTTTGTGTGACAAGGTTTTAGCAGTGAGGGGGCTACAGGGTGTGAGAAGTTGCTGGAGGCTGGACCTGTGTCCCCGTGGGGAGAGCACTGGAGGAGGTTTGCTGGCAGGATTTGTGACCCCATGGGGGACCCATGCTGGAGCAGCCTTTTCCTGAAGGACTGATCCCCAGAGAGGCCATTCACTTAAGAGCTGGACTTGACAATCCTTGGGGGTCTCTTCCAACTCAATATTCTGTGCTCCTGTAACTGCACCCCATGGAAAGGACCCACACTGGAGCACTTTGAGGGGTCTGTCTCCCATGGGAGGAACTCCAGGCTGGTGCAGGGGAAGCTGTGAGGAGTCATCCTGCTGATGAGGAAGGAGAGGCAAGGCCAGCACGTGATGAACTGAGTGCAGCCCACATTCCCCATCCCCCTGTGCCTCTAGAGGGGAGGAGAGAACTTCTCTTCCCTTTTCCTCTAAGCCTGGGAAAAAGACTGGGGGGGGAAGATTTGGTTTTGTTTCTGCTAACCCCACCCTGATCTAATAACTTGAACTAAACCCCCTGAATGGAGCCTGTTTTGTCTGTGCTGGCAGTCAGGGAGAGAGCTCTCCCTGCCCTCAACCCAAGACCTTTGGTTACATTTTCTCTGCCCTGCTCAGCTAAGGAGGGCAGTCATGGAGCAGCCTTGGGGGCATCCAGGCAGGACCAATCCACCCCAAGGCCTCCAGCCCCAGGGCTGAGCTAACCGTATCCAGTGGGACCGAGCGCTGCCGTCCGACTGCCAGAAGGAGGAAGTCTCTCCGTTTGTCATCTTGTCGATATCGGCCGAGTTGGAGGAGGTTTCGATGTGGGTGTAGCACTTTGTGACAGATTTCAGCTTGTCTGACTCCTGATTGCCATTCAGATCACTGGGATACTCTGCAAAGAAATCAGAACGTTTTTCTTTGGCCTGTTTTGAGTATTGTTATAGCTTTGTAAGTGCTATCTCACACAAATTAACTTGTTGGCACAAAACACAGCCCCTGAAGGATTGTTCCTGACAGAAACTAGGAGACAGCAAAGCTTCATTTCAGATGAAATTGCAATAATCTCCATCTACCACTCTCAGTATAAAAACAGCTCCATTCCCTGGAGTTCAATAACCTTTATCTACTCCTTTTGTTACTGGCCTCACCAGTGCATTATTATTTTTGTGCCCAAATACAAACAGAGGAAAGGGAAAAGTAAATTATGATGGAGAAAACTTCAATTCATGTATTTTAGGGAAGGGACAAAGCACTGTCTTTCCCATGCAGCTTGATCTATTTCAATAGAAAGTGCAGAAATCTGAAAATACCTAGTCAAGCTGCAAAGAAAAGGAGCCCTCCTTGTAAGGATCAGGCCAGTCCCATCAGAGATACAGTAAAAGAGTCATTACCTCCACTCCAAAATGATAAAGTATCTTTTAATACTGAACAATCAACTTCAGAAAACATCCACTTCACATAGAAACTAAGTTACTAGAAACTAGTAGAGATATTTGACTGAATACAGAATATCACAAATGGGTAACCATCCATTCTGAAACAGGCCAGGAGAAAGAGAAGAACATTTCAGAGTCACTCAGACTGCTGGGTAGCTCAGGAAATTAATTTATGTGCTTCAAAAAACCAACAGAAATTCACAAAAGCATGCAGACCAACTTCATAAAACACAGAGGTGACACAGTAAAGAAAGCTTCTCATTTTATCTGCAGTCTCTTTTTCCAAGCCACAGTCACACTACCATGCAGAAAAACAAGGGAAGGCCTTGCCCACCTCTCTCTTTGAGGAGAAGTCGATCCAGAGAATCCTTGAGCACGGAGGAGCGCATGGTGCAGATGTTGTTGAAGTACTCCATCACTGGGTAAGGGATGGCAGTGCTGGAAATGCGGTTCCTGTGCAGGAATCTCAGGATCATGGAGGCGTGAAGGCCCAGGCGCTCTTTTGATTCAGAGAAGATATCAATAAACCCTAGAAAGACACATCATTTCCTCAGGCACCACGATGTAAGAAGGATATAAAACTATGAAAGAATGTAGCTCAAGTCTGCAGCCTCTACAGCAGGGAAAAGTGCAGGAAAATATTTTTGCCAGTGACTTGAAATGCCTGAAGGAGTTCAAAGCAATTACTAAAACTCTTACATTTATTTTGGTTTTTTTTTCACCCTGAACCCTTACCTTCAAAATCTAAGTGAAGCAGTTGCTACCCAGTTAACAAGTTCAGGTGCTTGCATAAATCACCCTGAACTACACTGAACCCTTTCTTTTGGCATTGTGGATTATTCCCAAAGAAGTGCTTAATGCTTTCCACAACTTGGGCGGAAATGTCAGCTCCTGAGCACTGGCACTCTGAATCCCAGAGCATTTACATGCATACAACAGTACTCTCTAAGTCCTCTCCTCCCACTTCTCTGTAGCCAATTCTAGTGTTTCTTGTCTGATCCTTTAAGGCAAATCCCCTTTAGCTACTTATCATCAAATGCTTTGGAAGGAAAGCTGGTAACTGACACTTATCCCAGAAATCAAATTCTGGAAACTGGCACTTTCTGAACTATAAACCATAAAACCTGAATTATGTTTTATCAGGATTTCAAATGCTGAATAACAATATAATAATAATAATAATAAACTATGTGACTCATCCTCTGGAACAGACTCCATGGAGGATTTATTCCTCCAGTTATCAAATACAAGACTGCATTAGCTGGGCACTCACCAAAATCCTGCAAGGTACGTTTTTCTGCCTGTGAGATAAACTAGACAGGAGTAACACACTCCCCACTCACACAGAGAAGGAAACAGTGGTTATTTGTGAAAGGAACTACTGCATGTAATTCCGGGAAATGTTTAATTTACAGCAACTCCACTTGCTTGACACTAAAGAACCAAGAGCCTTCTGGAGGATGGTTTTGATAAGATTAGGACAAGCAACGCTATTAAAGCAATTTATTGAGGCAGCACTCCCTTTATGGGGCAGGGCTTAGGAAATCCTTTCTTCCAACACTCTGCTCTCATACCTGGCACCAGTGAACAAGCTTGCAGTTGCCTGATTACATGGCTCAGCTCCCCCTGAAGATTTGCTCCACTAGAATTCTTGAGAGCCTCCAGCATGTTCTCCACATCTACAGTGCCATCCCCTTCAGCATCAAACTGTGCAAAGGCCTGAAGAGTAACAAAAAAAAGAAAATTTGTTTCAGCGTATTTCCTTAAAGCAAGGTATTTCACAGAAACCATAGCAACAAACGTTGTAACACTATTAAAACAAAATTAAAAGAATCCGTTTCCCTAAGTACTGAAGCAGCCTGGCTGGAAATCTGCAGTGTTTAGCAAGTTTGAAGAGATTTGCCCTGCCTTCCTAGAAACGTCAACTGGAGTCATGCTTAGGTGGAGACAGCTCATCACAGACACCAGTGAATCAGCAGGATCCATCCAGGGATAGCTGGGACTGGAAGGAAGGTGCTGACCACAAAGCTCCCCAGTTTAAGGGTGCTTCGGTTCCAAGAGCCACACCCTCGATTACTCATCACTGCTGCATCCCCCTCTCACTGCATCCACTCAAATTCCTTCGGGGTTTACATATTTTCTTTTTTTAAGAAATTATCCTAAGAATAGTAATATTTTTTCCTTCCATAAACTGTCCTCCTACACAAAATATCAGTTTATTATAGTTTGTCTGAGTATTTGTGAAAACAGTGGAGAGACTTAGAAAAGGGTTGGGATATTTTTTATTGAAGAGAACCACTGGCACTTTATTAACTTTGACTTTAATAAAATTTTTAATATAAAAAGTTGTGTTGAGCATGTACAAAAAGTAACTCACACAGCATTTCACAACTTTGAACTAACAAATGTACAATGTATTTTTATTCAGCTGAGCCTATAAAACAGAACTAAGTTCATAAATGTAACTTACTTTAACTAGCCATTTCAGAGCACTCATGATTTAATAATAGTGACACACTGCTATTAAAAATCTGGCTGTATTTTCACCATAAGGTTTAATTTTGAAACAAACTCCTGTTTAATTGCTAAAACTTGTTCCAAAAGATAAATGCAGTATTTCAGGAGCATCCACCTTTTTCATATAAATTGGGAATGCACTTACAAAAGGTATTTCTTTACAAGCAAGACTTTGATCTCACTGCCCTGAACTTTGTACTCCGAGTTCAGCCACACAAGCCAAGTGAATTTGGTCTCCAAGAACAGATGATCTCACAGGTTTCTGAGTCAAGGGATTGCTGCTGCCAGCAGGAAGCTCCTGCTTCAATCTCTTGCTTTGTTACCTGAATATCAGACCCGATGTACCATTAACAGTGCTATCCTAGAGAGTAGTAACCTGAAAGGATAAGCTCAAAATAACCTGCCAATTAACCATGACATAATTACACCAGTAAATCCAGAGCAAAGTCCTCAGAAGACAACAGAACTGAAACACAGTGTTTTAGCTGACTGAAGCTCTCATGGCACTTCTGTGGCACAGAGATGGAGTTTAGCTTGGAAGCTTTATAAAGTCTGATTACACACACAGCTGAACCCAAGCTAATAATGACCACCTTTAAAAAATTACTTAGAGCAGCAAAGCTGGTGCTGAGCATCCAGCAGGCACCACAGCCAGTCCAGCCCAGGCACTGGGCAGATCCCAAAACTAAAAACCAACACCTTTGCTTGAGGACAACAAGCCAGAGGGAATTAATTCTAATAGACATGACTCAGTTGCCAAAACAATTCAATGTACAGTTTCACACCACACCATTCTCACCATTCTCCCTCATATTTGAAGTCAAACTGCACAATTACTAAACTACAAATTGAACAAGTTTTGCAACGTTACTGGTGACAATAAAATATGAGGCAACAAGGCTGAATCTGCTGACACCTACTTTAAACAATTTTTTATCCTCTCACATAAGGAGATTACTACATGTATGCTTTTCTTCACATCTTAATGCAGTATTTTGTTATTTTATTTTTAAACTCTTCCTATGACCTCAGGAGGTTGTACCAAACCTAGAACTCTAAAATTATTTTTTGACTGCTCAGTATAACTTAAACCCTGTACATACACAATTCCCACTGCTGTCCTGTGTAATGGGGGAAAAGAAAAAAAAGAAATGGGGAAAAAACTGAGAGTGTCAACCTGCACTCAAAGAATTTTTGAGTTGTGTGCAGGACTGGGACATGACACAATTCAGCAGCAGCCTTACACAACCCAGCTCATTGTACTCCTAAATAAAGGCAGTAACTCCACACAGCTCAAGCCTGCACACGAAGAAGCATGGGAAAAGCATCTTCCATAGGGAGTGATGGGTGAGAGGGTTGCTTGGAAATATGGCACATGGAAAAACCAGCCCCTCATCTCACAGCTCAGGAGCTGGGTGGCACAACAGGGAACTTGAAAGGTGACGGGAGAACTTCATATTCCAGCCTCTGCTCTCAGTGGAACTGCAGCATTAATGTTGCCAGCCAGAGCTGGATACATGACATGATAAGGTCTGGAGCAGTGCTAAGGAGGATTCAGAGGTTAAGTTTATCTAGAAAACAGATTTTGCATTTAAACATTGTTCATAAAACATCTGAAGCCTGTACTGGAAGCCCCACACTGAGAACAGGGAAACTGAAAGGGCAGATCAAACCTGGGCTGTGCCAGACAGGACTCTATAGATATTAAAAAGTGAAACCTCTTGCCTGCCACCCCCTTAAGTGACTTCTCATCAGTGTAAAAGGGAAGCTCAAAGAGCCCAGCTGATGGGCCAGTGCCAGCTACAGAAAGGATGACATCAAGGTTTTCCACGGAACTCTCAACATCTCGATCTGCAGGACAGAGCAGATGCGACCACACATCCGTGACACGGTAAACCCTGTGACAGGCTTTTTCCCCACTCCCTAGAGCAGGAAATGAAACCAAAACAAACAGATTCTTCATGCAGAAATGCAGACAATCCTCAAAATATTTCTGCAGCCCACAAAGCTCAACTGTTTGTGCCAGCAGGAAGAACCCCAATGGACTAATTTCACCCTTGCTGTTGTTACAAATGAAGTTGTGTTTGTTAAAGGCTCTTCTGGTAAAGGAACTGGAAGTGGAGGCAGCACTTTACCAAGTTACTTAAACCAATCTGGTAAAACCACACCTATCTGTACATGAGAATGAATCTCCTTCCAGTTTCCAGGAGCCTCGTTCACCTGTCAGCACTGATTTGAGGCGTGTGTGTGTGTGTGTGATTTAACAGTTTACACAGTTATTCTGCTACTCGGGAACAAAACAAAGACAGCAGGAAGTGACTGCTGAGCTTCAGGAACTGCTTGCACTAAGGAATTCAGACCCAGCCACTTTCTCAAGTGAGTGTGGAATTCCCAGCAGGGTATTCTGCTGCATTTTGGAATGCTACAGAGTAAAGCTAAAGCCTAAGTGCTCTAGACATTAAATTCTCCATGTCCTTTCCCACAAAAGGGCAAAACTGGAAATCCCAGCAGGAAGGAAACTACTCTCTTCTACCATTAAAAGCTGACCATAACACCTTCTGGCTGTGGAAGGGGATCTCTGTTACACCACTTACAACTTTTCCAAAAGTCCTACTTTACAATAAAAGAGATACTTGACAACTTCACCGCCAGTTTTAAAAAGCAACAATAAAATTAGGCGTGGTAAACTTTGACTCGCTGATAACGCTAGTAAGTATCAAGCAGACTTACTAAGGCAGGATTTCCTACCTGAGGATTTTCCTACATGATTTTCCCACCACACCTGTGCTCTCAGCTGCACCGGCAGTACCAACAGCAGAAATATTGCTGTAAATACCCATTTTATTTTTAAAGAGGTTGCTGAGCATGATTACTGATAACTGACGTACGGGTTTTTTAAAAAAGGGATATCTGGAAGCTGACAGGCTGTGTATCAACAGCAGCAGCTGCTTTTCCAGCCTTGCGCAGAACCCTCCGGCCCGGCCTCTCCCCATGTCCCAGGACGCGTATCTGGGCTCTCCGGGGTCGTGCGGACGGCCACGAACCCGGTGCCAGCGCCCACATCGGGGGCTGGGGGAGCCCGACCCCCGGAGGTTCCCCCGGTGCCGACCACCCCCGTCCCGGACAGGCGGGTCCCTGGAGCGGATCCCTATCCCTGAAGTGTCCAAGGCCAGGCTGGACGGCGCTCCGAGCACCCGGAAGGTGTCCCTGCCCGCGGGAGGGGGTGGAACGCGATGGTTTTCAAGGTCCCTCCCTGCCCGAGCCGTCCCGCGCTCCCCGCGGCCGGTGCTGCCCGCGGGCTCTCACCTCCTCGCTCTCCCCGCGGGAGCCGGCCGCCAGCCGGGACACGCTCTCCAGCACCTCGCAGAACTGCTCCAGGCTCACGGCCTCGTCGCCGCGGCTCAGGCGCTCCTCCAGCCATCGCACCAGCGCGCTGTGGTGCCGCGACACCAGCGGCTCGGGCAGGGCCGCCTCCCGCAGCCGCGCCGTGGCCTCCCGCAGCCGGGCCTGCTCCAGCAGCACCTCGGCCGGCGGCAGCGCCGGAGCGGCCGCGCCGGCTTGGGGCGCGCCGGCCGCCCCCTCCATGCCCTCTTCGGCGCCCTCCTCCTCCTCCTCGCTGCTGTGGCTCGCCGCCGTCCCCATGAGCCGCTCGGGAGCCGCTCGGGAGCCCCTCGCAGTCGCCGCCGGTGCCGCCGCTCCCGCCGGGTCCCCGCCCGGCCCGGCCCGCCTTAGTCAGCAACTTCCCGCCCGCCGCACCTGTCAGCGCGGGGCCGCCACACCGCCGTAAAGCGGCGCCCGCGCCACACCGCCGCAAAGCGCCACACCGCCGCAAAGCGGCCCGGCGCTGTCGCAAAGGGTCGCCCCCGTGCCGGGCGATGGAAGGAGAAGGAGCTGCGGGAGAGGAGGATACTGTGGGACCTGGACTTGGTTCATGTGGAGAAGACTAAGGAGGGATTCACAGAAGTATCTCCAAGGGGTGCCTGCAGGGCGGTGTCAGACTCTCTTTAGTGGTGCCCGGTGACAGGATAGAGTAACGGCCATGAACAAAACCACGACAAATTTCGCTTCAATATGAGAAAAACTCCTTGGCATGAGTGTGGCAGAGCTCTGGGACAGACCTGTCCAGGGAGGGCATGGGAATCTCCCTCTCTGAAGAAATTCCAAACCCACCTAGACCTTCCTGTGGCACCTGTTCCAGGTAACCCTGCCTTTCGACTGGGTGATCTCCAGAGGACACTAACACCCCTAAAGATTCCGTGCGTGTCCTCATGAACGACATCATTAAGAAGAAATTTTTCCCCGGTGAGAGGGGGGAGGCCCCGGTAAAAGGTGCCCAGAGAAGCTGTGGCTGCCCCATTCCTGGAGGTGTTCGAAGACCGGCTGGACAGGTCTTGGAGCAGCCTGGGCTAGTGGAAGGTGTCGCAGCACGAGCAGGGGGTGGAAGGAGATGATCCTTACGGTGCCATTCCACCCGAGCCATTCCATGGCCGGTGCTCCGCCGCCACACTGCCGTAAAGCGCGTCTTCGGCCCGCCCGTCCCGCGCAAGCGGCGCTGGACGCTGTTGGCCGCCATACTGCTGTGCGGCGAGGAAACTGTCGCGCAAAGGCCGTGGTGTCGCGGCGCGATGTGGCGGGGCGCGGCCGCGGCGCTGCTGGGCCTGGCCCTGGCCTGGCTCCTCCGCCGCGGGTTCGAGCCCCGCGCCCGCCTGCTCAGCGCCGCCGAGCTGCGCCGCTACCGCGGGGCGCCGGGCGAGCCCGGCCTCTACCTCGCCCTGCTGGGACGGGTCTTCGATGTGGAGCGGGGCCACAAGCACTACGGGCCCGGCGGCGCATACAGCGGGCTGGCAGGTACCTCCGGCCGAGCGGGGAGCGCGGGCTGGGGCTGGGGCCCGGCAAGGCCTGGCCGGGGAGGGGATCATCCCCTGGCTGTGAATTCACCCCGGGCTGAGGGGAGCGTGTGGATCTCTGGGGAACTGTGAGAGCTGGGGAACGCGTTCCGGGCCTGGGGCGTTCAGCCCTTCTTTGTGGAGCCCGCTCCATGTCTGGGCTGTCATTCCAGGGTTGGGGGATGCACTCCATGCCTGGGGGCTCGTTCCCTGGCTGTGGAATTCACTCTGTGCCCGGGGTCTCTCTCACCCCCCGCCCCGCAGGCAGAGATGCCTCCAGAGCCTTCGCCAGCGGCGACTTCACCCCGGCGGGGCTGGTGGACGATGTGTCGGGGCTGTCCCCGCCCGAGCTGCTCTCCATCCACAGCTGGCTCAGCTTCTACAGGGACAACTACGAGCCCGTGGGTAGGTTCACAGGGCGGGGTGGGCTCACACAGGGGGTGCACAGCCCGAGGTCCTGAGCCCTGCCAGGGATCGGCTGGAGCTGCAGCCAAGCCACATCTCGGAGGTGTGCTTCCCTCCAAGGGAAAGTTTAATGGTTTTCCCACCTGGCTGTTGTCCTGCTTTGGTTGTCTCTGCCGAGCAGAAGGCACGGAGCCAGACTGAAATCACCAGGGCCCAGGAGATTGTGGGAGCAGCAGGGCAGGGAAACTGTTTTGGGGAATGAGGTGCATGGGTGGGAATGGCTTCTGGGTTGTGCAGCTGGAACTGGCTTTGGTTTTAGGTCTGTGATGAGTCTGTGCCTAAGCTTATCCTGCATGGATTTGTTAGTTGGGGTAAATTGCTGTGTGATCCAAGGGGTGAAGGGATGTAAGCTCAGTTTGGTTCTAAAATTGGGCCGTGGTGACATCTCCTTTTATTTTTGTCTTTAAATAACAAATTAAAAATACCCACCACCCCCCCGCAGAACTATGAATTTTCCTTGCCTGGAAAGACTGCTGTTAATTGATCTCCTCTCCCAGGGAAGCTGGTGGGCAGATTCTACGATGAAAATGGGGCACCCACAGAAGCCCTGAGGGAGGCTGAGGCTGCCATTGAGGGAGCTCTCAAATTCCAAGCAGAAGATGAGCAGAAGAAGCAGCAGTTCCCACCCTGCAACTCTGAATGGAGCTCTGCTAAAGGCACCCGGTTCTGGTGCTCCAGACAGAGGTAAAGTTGTCCCCTTTGGAGCAGAGCCTTTTTTTGGGTGCCCTGTGCTTTGTTCTTGCCTGTCCTGGCAGGAGAGGTGTGGGAAGATGTCCTGGCTGCTGCAGCCCCCTCATTCCTTGCGGAGGTGAGGTCTGGACCTGGCACAGGCTGTGTGTGCAGTGCTGCTGCCAGGGCTGGAATGTGCCAGGCACAGATGGACTCTGTCCCTGCCTGAATCCACAGGGATGTTCAGGTGGGAAAAGCCCTCTGAGAGCACCAGGTCCAACCATTTCCCCAGCACTGCCAAGGACAGCACTCACTGTGCCCCTATGTGCCACATCCACAAAGTTTTCAAATCCCTGCAGGGATGGGACTCCACCACTGCCCTGGGCAGCTGTGTCAGTGCCTGACCACCCTTTCCATAAAGAAATTTTCCCCAATTCCAACCTAAACCTCCCCTGGCACAACTTGAGGCTGTTTCACTCTGTCCCTTGTTCCCTGGGAGCAGAGCCTGACCTTCACCTGGCTTCAAACTCCTGTCATGGAGTTGTAGGGAGGGAGAAGGTCCCCCTCGAGCCTCCTTTTCTCCAGGCTGAACCTCTTCTATCACACTGGAATCAAAAAATTTACCACAAGTGAACGTGATTCTTCTGTTCTCAGCAAAACAGGACAAAAAACCCAGCAGGACTGGGATTCAAACAGGTTCTGTCACCTATCAGGAATACAAGTATTAATCTGTATTTCAGTCAGTTTCACAGCCTGGCTCACAGGCTGATACCACAACATTTTCACTTAAACCACATAAAAATGAGGTTAAGGTTTGAATAATCATTTCCTACTTACTTTTCCTCTTAGCAGCTTTCTCAGCTTAGGGACTATTTATTCTGTTTGAAGATGAAATCATTTCACAGACTACACTGCAAAATGCTTGGGCTCCCTGTCAGCCCAGCAGCAGCACCCCTGGGATCTGCTGCTGTGTGTGACTGAGCTGGGGACAGCCTTGGGGCCAGGAGACTTGTGTGAGAGACTGAAAAGCTGCAGTGCTTGGGGAACAGGCAGGATTTGGCCCACAGAGGGACATGATGAATTAGTTGGGGAAGTATTTTTTCTTCTGCTCCAGTTCTCCAAATCAGTGTTTAGTCAGGCACACAGGCCTAGAAGAGCCTGGTCTGTTGGGAGGTGTCCCTACCTATGGCAGGGGATGGACTGGATGATCTTTAAGGTCCTTCCCAACCCAAGTCTCTGTGTTTCTGTGAAGATGTGTGGTCACCTGTGAGGTACCTCCAGAAAAGGCATTTTGCTGTGCTGCAGAAGGCTGTGACTCCTCTTCCAGCAATGGAAACATGGACTGCAGCAGTTGGTCTCTCTCAGAAGAGAGCCTGGAGCAGCAGTGATGAAACCAGGTTCAGACCACTGGTTTCTGAAGCACAGCCAATAAAAAGGTACCAGCTGTGGGATGGTGGCTGCTGGGAGCAGAATCTACCTCAGTGTTAGTTCTAGTTTTCCCAGATTGTCTTAGAAAAAAAAAAAAAAACACTTATTGACTGGAAGCATTTTCAGGGGTTTGGATTGTAACTAATTTTCATTTTCCATCCCCAGCGGGGGCGTGCACCGGGACTGGGCCGGCGTCCCGCGGCAGCTGTTCAGCCCCGGCGTGCGGGGCAGCCGCTGTGTGTGTGTGCGGAGCTCGGGGCCGCCCTGGGGACAGCCACACTCCTTCCCGCACAGCGACACTGGGGACCTGCAGCACCCGCACCTGCGGCAGTTCGAGGGCTGCCCCCCCCTGGCCGAGCAGTGTGTGCTCCTCACGGGCTGAGCCCAGGGCAGGGGAGTCCTGCAGGGAAATGTGCTCTGGGTGGGCAGCTCCAGCTCCAGCCCTTCCACCACTCCCTGCAAAGGGAGCAGTAACAACCTCATGGGATTTGTGATGCTTTTTAATGTGTGGAGTTGAGAGAAGGAGGAAACACTTGAGCCAGGTTAGTGGCTAAAAAAAAAAAAATCAAATAACATTTCCCTTTATTTCTATGGGAAATATTTTTGCACCTGGGAACCAACTGTAAAGATACACAGCCTGAATTGTATTTTACAATTGTATCCAGTCAGGAAATGGATGTTTGTGTGCACAGTGGTGGTTTAAGGCAGCGACGTCAGTGTACACAGGAACTGCTGCAGCATCACTGCCCACACTTGGCGCTCAGTCCTCAGGCCCTGCTGCAGCGCAGGGCTGATGCTCCTTCCCAGGCACCTGACTCACTCCAGAGTTTAAAGGTAGCAGGGAGAACCCTGAATTTCTTCTGCAATTAAGGTCCACAGTATCTAGGAACTTGCACAGTTTAGTTACACACAAACTTTATCAAATTTCTTGGAGTAGAGAAGGCAAAGGCCAAAGCTGTATTTCCTCATTCACTGTTTGCATTAGATACTGTGCCAAGATATTGAAGCCACCCATGAGGATTGTTTGATATTAACCTCACCCTCCTGCTCTGTGATTCACCACTCTCAGACTGATCTGATCAGGAATGAGTAGTTTTAAATAGCTTTCTTTTTGTTGCCTGGGTGGCAACAGAACCATCCTACTGTAATCTGCCTCCTGTTCCATTCTGGTATGAGACTTTCTCCCATCTGGTCTGGGCCTGTCAGACTGCAGCCTCAGCTGGATGTGCCCTTACAACACCCAGCACATTTAAACTCCTCACTTACTGTACCACAGCTGGCAGGATTGAGCAATCAGTGACTCCCAGAAATGCAGGGCAGGTTATTCCCATTTCTGGGTGGGGTTAAAAGGGAGGAATACCTGCCCAGGGTTCAGGCACTGCAGACCTCAAGCTGCAGGGAAGCAGTTGCTGGTTTTCATGGAATCTGCTGTTAAAATCAGTTTTGGTGTAGCTAAGCTTTAAAGAGACACACAGATCAGGGTCCAGTGGTGGCACAGGCCCCTGCTGAGCTGTGGCCAGTTCTTGTCCTTAAGCTGCCATCCTTAAGCTGCCACCTATGTCTAAGCAGCTGGGAAGTGTTTGTAAACTCCTTTTTAGCTCCCACCACCTCTAAAGAGAGTCCCAAAATCCATGTGATTAGTTAATTAGCAAGTTTCCTCCCTTGCAGTAGGACCCATTACAGCTCTTCTCACTGACAAAAGCTCAGAGGATGCTGCAGCTGCCAGGGATGAAGCCACACAGCAACTTAAACATGTACATGCTTGTTGTAACAGTAGGGGGGCACGGAGGTTGTGTTTTGGGTTTTTTTAACCTATCATCATCCTGAAGAGAAGCTGTTCCAGGCACTGCCCAGCTGTGCCAGCTCCTGTCACTCAGGGGGAGCAGGATGTGAAGGCAGAAATCTCAGCCCTGGGCTTGAGCCATCTCTGGGGGTGGAGGGAGCAGCTCCCTTCACACAATGCTGAAGATGAAGCTTTGTAAAAGGTGCAGGAGAGAGCTGCAAAGCAGCCCTTCACTGCCTCCACAACTTTGGCTTTTGCCACGTTTAAAAAGAAATTGCATTTAAGATAGTGAAACTACCCCATTTTGTTAACTAAATGATTGGCAAGCGCCTTTAAAAAAAGCTTTTTAAAGCTATTTAAAAGTTGCAGCAAATTCCAGACTATTAAATGCTGTAAGAAGTAGTTTGTGCGGGCAAACCAGTCCCAGTGAAGGTGGACCAGCTTGACCTAAGCAAGTTTCATCTTGCTGTAACACTCATTGTGCAAATAGTGCTGAGGGAATGGTTTTGATTGCAAGAACTACACAAAAATCAAATAAACTGCTGCAAAAAGGCAGGGCAGGAAGGTGTTGGTTTAAGTTAAAGTTGGTTGAAAAGCAGTTCAGAGCTTATTCCTCACTTTAGGGTTTGGAAAGACTGGGGGGAAAGTTTGTCTTGCTCTAGGAATAAGTCATCTATTAAAGCAAACAAGGAGACACCCTCAGTGACCTGAAGTGCTCCAAGACTGTCATGCTTCTAACTCCAATTCAGCAGCTCAGCTGGGTTCTCCCATGGTGGAAAAGGGTGAAAAACAGTGATAGAAAGCAGTGATAGCTACAGGGGGCTCAAGTCACCACAGAGAGTGCTCTAATAAAGCTCACCATTCATCTGTACATCAGTAAGTTTTATTAATAAAAGACTAATGCATCACAATCTCACCCAGAAGTCCTGGCTGGGTTTGCTATTGCACTGAAGTTTTCCTTTTCCTGAAGTGAAGCTGCAGCAGTTCTCCGCTCTCCCAGGGGCTGAGCTGCCTCCAGTACACAACTGAGTGCACCCAGTGTTTGTAACTTGAACTGATGAACTCCATGAACCAGCTCTGGCCCGTGGGGAGCTTGGATTTGTTTCACAAGACTGATTATAGGTAAGTCTAATATAAGGCATTCAAGATGACTACATGGTACAAACTAGAACACCAGACCTTGACAGCCAAAACAACAGTTGTAGCAGTTCCACAACATGAAAATGAATACTGGATTAATTTCAGAACAAAGAATAAAGTTGTTATGCCCGATTGGATGTTGTATCCCTGTGTTTCTTCGTGGTTTTTAAGGATGAGCTTGCAGAGGGGCAGCTGATACTTCCTTAGCAAGGTTTCACCTCATGATGCATCATCTAGTTCTGCATTTTATTACAAGTAGAATCATTACACAACAAAGTAATGCATATTGGAAAAATACATTTTTACAATGACTCCAGACAAACATTGCAGATAAAATGCCATTGTTCTAAGACTTCCTTTTCTATTTCACAGAGGGTATTAGAAGGTTCAGTTATTTCTGTCATTCATGCAAGCTTTGATTTTTCTGGAGACGAGTTTGCTGCAGTGACCACCTCTGCTGGTTACAGAAAAAAGAGGACTTGCCTGTTAACATTTGATCTACAAAACATCCAGCCTTGGCCTCCCATACTGTTACGTTAGTTTATAAGCACTACATGAGCAGTTGGACAAGCTGTTATCTCCAGCACGGGAAGTCATTAAGGCATCTGTCAGCTTTTAGCCAGCAACTTAGTCTGCTCGGTTAGTACCTTCAACAGCAGCATTCTCACTCCACTGAGTGGTGTGAAACAGTGACTGCATCTTTTACAGACAAAAAAATTTCAGCCAGACCACAGTTTGTGCTTGTGTAAGAGTGCTGGACCACGGTGTCTGCTTGTGTAAGAGTGCTGAATGACTGCAAGCAAAAGGAATCCAGTCTCAGAACAAAAAACTACAGCATGAACCTCCTGACTTCCCGTGCAGCCCTGCTGAAGTGCCTGAAGCCTCGTGTGACAGCAGCACTTGCAGGGACACAAACTGATTTTCCATCTAACCTTTTGTTCAATGCTTGACAGACTTGAATCTCGAGTTAATAGACACCACTAAAAGAGGGGTAAGGGAGGTGGGGGGTTTGGTAACAACTGTATTAATGCTACAAAAAGGGAAGAGCAGTTGTTTTAGAGTTAGAAATGTGTTGACCAGCACTACATTACCAAGTGCCTCATTCACATTTGTACCCCGTAGTGGAGCATTGCCAGCAAAACTCCCAAAAAGAATCTCAGTGGTCTGAGAGTTCAGACCAACACTAGGCAGAGTGTGTGAGGGACTGAGTCCCACCAGTTGTCTGCTGGGGTCAACTCCTCAGCTGAACTAGAAAAGAACTAACCTGGGTTTTGGTTCAAGTTGTGAGCTTTTCCCCTTTAGCTCTGGCAGAAAGCTATTTAGAGTTGGCTGGAAGGAAACTATCTCAAAGGCACTTTAAAAAGGATCAAATTTGCTGAATTTAGTTGCTTTAAATTTAAGGAACACCTCAGGCTGTATATTTAACAATAACCTTAACTTTCCTTTCAGACTTCAGTAAGTAAGCTGGGACAGTACTGGCTGTAAACAGCAAACCAGGAGCACTACAGATGGAGTCCTAGATCTTTCCCAGTTTTACAGTTATAATCAGTATCTTTTATTTTAGAAGAGCAACTACCCAGCCTTAACTTGCCATTCAGTGAAGCTGAGTTTTCACCAGATCCACATTTTCCATCATTAAAAAGCTTGCTTAATTATTCTGTTAGAGCTGAGCTCCCTGTTCCCTTGCCCTTACATCAGAGAAGCCACTGAAAAAGTGGTGTTTAAATGCTTTGGCAATTACATGCTGTGCAGTTTTCCAATGAGGCTGAAGCCCACGGGCTGTGGCCTTGGAAAACCCCTCCTCTGCACTGTCTTTCAGCATTCTGAGCACACTCTTACCCCTCCACATCACTTCAGCTCCAAACCAAGGAAAACAACATGTTATCATGGGACTACAGTTAAGACTTTCACCAAATGCACTTTCTCTCCATCATTATCTTTCACTGCTTGAGATCTGCAACCAGTGGCACCCTGAAATATCAAAGTACACTGTTTTCCAACATCTCTTTCACTCAAAACCCCCCAAACTGTAGCCTGTAGTTAACTGACACCATCAATTACTGCAGCTAACATTAACTGACACCACTATTTTCTCTCATTCACCTACAATATTGTGCCAGAGATGCACCATTTGCATTAGTAACTGTGTTAGAGACCAGCTGTGTTACCCAGACAGAGCATTCTGTTGGAACATGACAGCAGCACACATCAAACAGTGAGGCAAGTTTGTATTGTCACCCATTATTCTTCCCTAGTGGTACAGGGGTGATTTCCAGTTACAATGATGCATATTGAAAGATCAAAGTGCAGATCAAGTGAGACTTGATGTGAAATTCATCATACAAATGTCAGCAATTACACCCTATCCTGGAACAACAGCAGTCTGGTTCATCAGCTCATCTTACTCTAAGACCAACAATTCACTGCTCCAAACAGGGCAACACATCATCACCTGTCCATACTGTTTACTGGAGATAACAGTCATTAAAAAATGCACACCAATTCATGGAGTAATGATGAGGAATGCTGAATTGAGTCTATACTAGCTTAATCTCTTGAAATAAAAACAGCCTTAACATGGCATGTAGTTTTGCTTAAGTACCCATTTTTTCTAACTGAAGCCTTTGCCCACCAAATCACAAGCTGGTCTACCAGTCAAGTACTTTCCTGTTTACCTAGACAATGTGGTGGCAGGTTTCCACAGATTCAGCATGTTTAAGAGAGTACAACCAGCCTAGATTAAAATACTGCAGCTTACTCCTAATAGGAAGCCTCCATGTACAGTGCCACTCACCAGCAATCCTGCTGAAAATGGACCCAAGTTTAGTGTCTAGAGGTGCAGCCCATCCTACACTTGGTAGGGTTACTGACTCTCCCCCAGCAGTTACCAGGCCCCTGAAGTCCCAGGAAAGTGTTACTCTTCCTCCTGGGATTCCTAATGCACTTCAGCATTTATCGCTGTGCTGTGAGTTGGACTTCCCCAGTTTTAGTGTTTCTCCTTTAGCACATGCTCAGGCCTTTCAGCAAACTCATGGTCATTTGTACAAGTGCCATGAACTGGAAGGACCAGCAATGTAAATATGAAAGTGCAACGAAGACTGACGGTTCCAGCAGGCAAGAGCATTTCCTGAAACAATCTTGCACTTCTCTTGAACATGCTAAAGCTAATGAATCATTTGCTGAGGAGGTATCAAGATGTGGATCTGCAATTCTGACTGCTTTGCATCAGATGTAAAGCTTTCTGTTGTAAGGCCACAATTCTTGAGCTATACTTAAAACTACCCCCGGGTCTGAAGAGTTTCTTGAACAGTGGTTGCAACAGCCCAGTTTAGCTTCACAAAAAGTCTTCTCTAGAGAAGGGGAACATTTAAGACAAAGCAAAGGAAGATACCTGGTTACCCTGAAACTTAATACCATCTCTACTAAGCAGCCTGAAAGCCACAGGACTTAATAGAGTTGCTCAGTGCAAAGCACCATGTTGAGGACAGACCTGTTTTATGCCGATTCAATCAGTACAAATTTCAGCTTCCATACCTCACTGCAACTAGAAGAGGGTCTAAATTCTTTTGTCACTTGGTTTCAACAATCCACTCTGATTCCTAGTGAAGTCTATCGCAGCCCAGTACATTTACAGTCATACAAAATCATTGATACCAGAGTATATCATAACGGGGTCCTTAATTAGTTCAGTCTATTGCAGAACACATGTATAGGCCTCCTCTTCCCTATCCAGAGGGCTTGTAAGCAAAGCTGCTGTCGGGAGCACTGACTGGGAATCCCTTTACTTCCACAGCATACTAGGAGACTCCTCCCAGAGTCAGGACATCAAAGCAGATGTTGCAAACTCGAACTGGTTTGTTCAGATCAAATTTTATGATAGGAATCTCCTTTGTTGAGCACTTATGGCAGAGCAGGCGTCCACAGTGTCGGCTGTTGACAGAAGAGGGGTGGGAAAAAAGTGAATCCTGCAGGATGTTACAGTTTGACATTCTTTATCAATGATGGTATCATGAAATAGACACTAGCAATTGAAATGCTGTGATTGTCTTGTATCTCCTGATATTTGTCATGGGATACTGACTAATGCCAGCAGCACATGCTGGTACTGTACCAGTGAGTCACCTGCTACTGCTTCGACTGATGCACGTGGAGTTTCTCCAGCACCCTGAGCTAAGACAAACCTTAGCTTAACACCCTTCCAACCCAGCATGTTTTGTACAAGTTCAAACTATTTTAAAAAAGGCAACTCCTATCTACACAAGAGCAGCTCATGTTCATCTTCAGTCATTTCCACACAACAAACAGGATCTCAAACCTGGGCTGCCAACACCTGCCCAAATCTGCCACCTCTTTTGGAGCAGGTCACCCTAGCACTGTTGTGGTGGTGGTGGTGTGCTGCCTCCTGTCCTTCCTGTGGAAGCCACAGCCCCAGTGGCGGTCCTCTCTGAACCTCACGCCTCCACAGAAGGCTCTCCCTGACCCCATCCTCTGTGCAGGAAATAATCAAGTGCACCTTTGCCATCAAGTCCTGATAAACCACTGCCACCCACATTTACCATTAAACTTCTGTTAACTCACAGTCTTAATAAAATATATTGTTGTTCCTCTGTGGAGTGAAGTGCATCACACTGACAACTGGGTATTTAAGTCCTGCTTCACTACTGGAACTTGGACATTTCTCACTTAACACCAATCAGAATATTAAATGCACAAGGTGCTTAGAATATGATTTCAGCCAGACTACAAGTTTCTGATCTCAGACAGGATGTTTCAGCTGGATTAGTGGTTATACACCTATGTTAACATGAAGGTTTCCTAAAGTACTAGAAGGAACAAGCCTAGCTACATTTGGGGAGGAATCCATTTCCCTGTAAGCACTGCAAGGTGCCTCATATTACCAGTGATGCTTTCTTGTCGTGACTCCAAATTTGGCAGCACATTCATAGCAGTTGGAGCCATCACACCAGGGAGGTTCTTTTGTCAGCATATCTGTCAAGAGGTAAAAATGTGAAGGCAAAATGGGCTCAGACACCTCTGAGTACACTAAACCTGAAGGCTTTTTCTAGTTCTAGGTTGAATTCAGTATAATAGATTTAATTACTCCTGCAGGAGCTGGAGTCTCATTTGTAGATAATCTATAGTTGCTTTCCATCACATTGTCCACAGCACCAGTTAAAAAGCAGTGTCTGTGTTTTAAACTACATTGGACTACACAACCAGCCAAGAGTTTCCTTGTCTATCCTTACAGAAAAAGTAGTATCTAACAGTCTGCATTGTACAACTTTTCAATTAATCACCAGAAAAAAACTGGTATTTCTACCCTGAACTGATAGTAATATAAAATTCACAAGTTCTGCCTCTCTGGAATTACTGCCATCTAAGTTAAACGTCCAGAGCTCTTTCCTCTGAAGTATCCTGGAAGCAAAAGCCAGAAATACTTTCCCACCACAGTAAGTGGTACTTACCCAGCAATCTAAAGAGAAGCTGTTTTGTAGCAACTTGATAGTTGAAGATATTGACTCCTTGGTTATTGTTAACTCCCAAGCGAGCCCCAGCCCTCACTATTGCACGACACAAGTTAGCATTTCCCTTCATGTAAGCCAAGAGCAGCACTGAAAAATAAAAGCCAGACAGTTCCTTGCTAACAGAGTGGTAGATTGTGTTACATTCAGTCCAGACAGGATCTTTAGTTTTTAAATTTCCATGTATTGTGTGTCTCCTACTGTATTTAACATATTATTGCCAATTATTCCAGCTTTAACAGTGACATTCCACGAATACAACTCAAGTGACTTTCCAGTTTAAGAGTTGTTGAGTCTCACCTACCTGTGTTTCCTTCAGCATCAGGTTTGTCTAGAGGGTATTCTGGCATACACTCCAAGAAGAGTTCACAGATGGCTGCTGCATTATCTTTCCCATATTGTCCCAAAATATGCATTGGTGACTGGCCTCTGGGGAAAAGAGTTTGTTATCCTGATCAAAGTCTGCTTGCTACTGCAGTTACTCATCCAACTCTCCTTGCTTTCACATTTGGTTCAGACTTGAACAATGCTGCATCTCAGTAACTGAATACACCACACACAACTCCCTACTTAACTTTCCTTCCTTGGTGCATACATATAATTTGCACAGAATTTAGACACAGCATCATCTACACACTTCCAAATTCATGTATAAGTAATATAATACAAGCCAAATATATATATTTTAAGCAGCATATCAGCACTTATTTTAAAATACAAAATGGTTCTTTTAGTCTGTTAAGACTATAAATAATTACCTGATATTAAAGGCTTCTGCATCCACATTGCACTCTGTGAGGAGGACCCGGATATTGTTCAGACGGCCGTGCATCACTGCCAGATGCAGAGCTGAACAGGAAAAGAAAAAAAAGAAGGTTCAAGATTCCGAGTATCAGCAATAATTACAGCCTAGTAACTAAATTAAACACCCTCCTTCCACTTTCCCAACCCCCCTCCTTCTCAAACAACTCCTTCCATCTGCTTTGATTTCCTGCACTTTCATTCTTTCAACTTCGCAGTGCAAGCCCACTCACAGTGAGCTTTCCACCACTAGGAGACATCATTAACGGACCTACTGCAGTGTTGTGCATTTACTTGTGTAACGTGGAGTTTACCATTATTTCCATTTTCATCTACAGCTGCAAAGTCCACTCCATTCTCCAGAAGGACTGAACAAATGGTGGGCAGGTCTTGCTGGGCTGCCAAGTGAAGAGCAGTCTGACGGTGCTTGGTCAGTTCGTTCACCTGGGCACCTGCAAGCAGCTGTCAGGGTGCAAGAAGGAGTATGTTCAAAGATGGTTTCAGGGCTATTTTAGCCAACAGCTTATTTCTGTGAATGAAGCATACAAGAATCTACTCTACAGAGATACTTCTAGGCCTCCAGAGCATATAAAATGGCATCATTACTGAGCTGCTCCAACTTGTGTTTGTATTCAGATCTTCAGAAAGGGCAAGGAAAGATTCTTTAGGTTAAACCACACTACCTAGTGATTGCTGCAAACCCAACATGCTCATGTGAAGGCTACAGTGGAAGCTCAGTGTCCTGGGTTTCAGTGTAGGATGTGCACTAAGTATTTATTCTATCACCATCTTCATGAATTGTTGAAACCAGGTGGGGCAGTGTTTTCCCAGGCCCCCTTCCTTTGAGCTCTTCTGCTCATGGCCCATTGATGCCTTGCCCAGGACTCACAGGTAACTCCCTCCAGGAGCTCTCTCTGTTTAATGGGCCATCAAGGACCCACTGCACGACTTCTCATTCCATTGTGAGATGCTCTGCCCAGGGGGAGGAGCCAAGCATTCCCACCTGGATATAATCTGGGATTTGGGACAGGACAAGCAGCCCTTACCCACTGGATTCCCAGAGGACCAGAGCTACCAGACCTTTCTACAGGATCACTGCTTCAGGAAGAGCACCTCATCTGGACTGCTTCCACCACCCTGCTCAGATTGTATTCTGACTCTGTCAGTGGTCTTCTGTATTGCATTTATTTTATTTTACTTTTTTCCTTCCTATTAAATTGCACTTCTAACTTGAAGTCTCTCACTGGTTTTGCTTTCAAACCACTACAACTCAGCTAACAGGACAAGCTGAGGGAACTTTCTGTTCCAGAAGAAGTGGTGTCACTGATGTGGTTTCTCAGCCTGTGAGGAAGGCAGATGTATACTCTGAGCCTCTGAGCACACACCAGGTTGCGCACGATGATCTCGGAGCCGGCCTGCACGGCCAGGTGCAGCGGGGTCAGCTTGGAGGCGTCCTGCACGCGCGAGTTGACGTTGGCCTGCACGCTGATCAGGAACAGCACGCTCTCGATGTCCGAGTTCTGGACCGCCACATGCAGGAAATTCCTGCCTTTGTTATCAACCTGCGGCAGAAAGGGCACCTGGGATTAATTTATTATTCCTCTAGAACAAATTTTCTTTCTAGAATATTCCTCTAGGACAAGTTTTCACCAAGAGACTGTGGGCCTGATGTTTCTGGGTCTGAGAGATTTTAGCCTGCTAGCAGCTGCTAACTTTCTCCCAAGGAAAAATTTCTCAAGAAACCTTTTCAAAACAATCCTGGCAAACAACTCTCTCAGAACAATCTTTCTGCAGGTTTTGCTGTTTCTCTAGTTTAACCAATGGTATTAGATAGGTGTTATTCCTATTCACCCATCATGTTAAGTCTGTATCACAACACCTTATAAAAGGCGGCAAGAATTAGACAACAAAGCCTTTTTTCTATGCTCTTTGCCTTCTGAAATATTTGGAGTCTCTTATCTTTCTTTCATGTCCTACAATGACAGACACTTGCTCCCTCTGCTTGAACTGTAGAATCTTTTTCCTTTCACTGCTTGACATTAGAGACTTACCTGATAGAAGTGACTATCAAATAACCAAACTGAGAAATTAACTGCTCAGTCCAGTCTGCCTCACACTACTTCATTTGAGTTTTATAATTTTTTCATTTCTTGACCACACACTGGAGAGTATTGTTAGACAGACAAAAGGTTAACAGCTGTTGTGGTTAAGTACTGAGCAGCAGTTAATGAAAAACTCAGTTAAATGAAACAAGCTTGAGTCTATCCAGCAATTAATCCAGGAGAAGGAAGCACCATGGAATCTTTCCACACTGATGTGAAGTGTATCCACAGAACCATAAAATGGTTTGGGCTGGAAAGGACCTTCTAAGGTGGTCCAGTCTCACCTCCTGCCATGGACAGGGACACCTTCCACTGTCCCAGATTGCTCCAATCCACCATCCAACGTGGCCTTTGCCACTTCCAGGGATGGGGCAGCCACGGCTGCTCTGGGCAACCTGAGAATTCATGGTTTTGGTTTAATACCAAGTACATGTTGTTCAACTTTCCCTTCCAACTGATGTTAAAGCATATTTAAACTGGCTGTATTTGTAACCATGTTTTACAAGAGCTCGCTAAGGACTCAAATATTTTACTAGTAATTAAATTTACAAAGGATAGGAAGAATCTCCTCAACAGCTGCCTGAAGTGTCATACCAGAAGCCTGAAGATACAGTTGGAGGTTTTACAATTCAGCAGAGCAGCATAGCATTTATTATTCAGTTATTTTCGGTCAGGTTTTCTGTTTTGGATAGATTTAGGATAGCTGGGTAATAGACTATTTCTGTACTAGTCCAGCACAAGTCAAGACTAGAGTGAGAAATTTCTCCTTGTACACAGATATGCCTGTTTCTCAGTTTAGTATTGACAATAAAAGATTTGACAAGACACTAACCCTTAATGTTCTCACTCACATATATCACATACACACTTACAGTTTCCTAATAAATCCTGTTTAAGAGAATTGGCATCTGGCAAATGGATTGCATGTAAAGCCACAAAAGGATAAAACAAAACTGGCTTGTGGCACAGCTGTTACCAGAAACTAGTACAGTAACAAAACCAGCATGGTTTGAACACTCCCACCTTACCTGTTCTGCAGCTCCTGGTTCCCTCTTCAAAATTGCTTCAGCTGCTTTATTATTTTTATACGTCATAGCACAAGCAAAGGGAGTCATTCCTTGCCTGTCACGGACATTCAGCTTAATATCTGGATGTGAAATCATCAGCTGAATGATAACATTATGTTGGTTGCTAATGGCAACATGGATTGGAGTTCTTCCTTCTGCATCCTAGAAGAAAACCAGGAAGTTCGTTATATACAGACTCAGTAGCACACCAATCCTTCCCTAATTCTGAATGGTCAGGGAAACTTAGTTTAGTCCTGTCACCAACCCAGCTCCCTTCAGCACGGACACCAAACAGCTGCAGGGCAAGATCAAACCCACAGTGTAAGAAAAGCAAATTGAGATTTGTTTCTCCCCAGACGTTGACCTCAATCCTGTGCTATACAGCCTTTTAAATAGCTCATCATAACAGCTCCCATTTAGTCATGCATTTTGGGGGCAGAGATGAGCATTCAAATTTAATAGCAAAGTCAGCTGAGGTGTTTAAATATTTGATTTGTTTCAAGCAGCAGATTACAGCAAAGGCTGCTTTGTGACTGTGTTTTGTGATTTGTTTAATGTCACTTTCAACAGCATCAGGACCTAAAAAGGTTATCCATTCATTTATTTTGTTGTCATTTATAAAGCTTCTGTTTAAGGATTACTGCATAATCAAAGATGAACTGTAACTCATACTTCCATGACCTCAGTTTAGTCAGTAACAGAAGACATTTCCCAAACATACTAACAAAGAGTATTCTGGAGTTTTACACTGTAGTTGATTTAATGATTAATTGCAGCCCTGCTCCTGCCTTTAATTCACACTAGGGGCAGAAGACACTGAATCCCACCGTTACATGAGAAAGTAACTAGCTTTTCTGGGTTGCAGTGTAAGATGTACACAAAGTATTTATTCTATCACCATCTTCATGAACTGTTGAAACCAGGTGGGCTAGTGTTTTCCCAAGCCCCTGCCTTTGGGGTGTCTTCTGCTAATGGCCCATTAACGCCTGGCCCATGACTCACAGGTAACTCCCTCCAGGAGTTATCTGTGTTTAATGGGCCATCAAGGACCCACTTCACACTCCTCATCCCACTGTGAGATGCTCTGCCCAGGGGAAGGAGCCAAGCATTCTCACCTGGATATAAGCTGGTATGTGGGACAGTGCAAGGGGCACTTACCCACTGGATTCCCAGAGGACCAGAGCTCCCAGACTTTTCTACAGGATCACTGCTTCAGGAAGAGCACCTCACCTGGACTGCTTCCACCATCCTGCTCAGGTTGTATTCTGACTCTGTCAGTGATCCTTTGTGTTATTGCATTTATTTTATTTTACTTTTACCTTTTTACCTTTCTTCTTATTAAATTATATCTCTGACTTGGAGCCTCTCATTCGTTTTGCTTTCAAACCACAACATTTCTTGGTGCCCAACGTGGGGCAGAGGCACTGAGAAAAGTCAGAACTACAGTTTTGTATTGAAGAAGACACCTATTTGCTATGATGCTCAACATGCTTACATGTGTCTTATACCTATCTCTCTATATTTTTCCACACATGGGGCACTATCTGCCGGTCTTAATGCTCCTGCATAGACCAGGGTATGGTACTAAAATTGCCTTATTGGTCTATTATGTCCATTGCTTGATAAACTCCGAGGCAATGAACAGCATTCAGAATATATACCCAGTTTTGGATTCGTTTTCTGGTCTAGGATGCTACATCTGGGGCCTCAACAAACTTACCCAGCCCCTGTGGGGAGGAGTAAAGAATGATTTTTTTCCAGCTTTTCAGGCATAACACAGCAGTTTTTGAAAATACTGAGTACCCTCTTGATACCAAGGACAGTATGATGATGCTGTTAGTCCTGCTTTGTCTTCTCTGCACAGCCCGTACCATGCTTAGGATCAAAAGACTGCCTGGTGTGACACAGCGTGCTCTTAAGGAAGAGGAAGAGGGAAAGAGAAGCAAAACAACAGCATCAGCATCTACACAGACCGTCACAAAGAAGAAGAGAACCAAAGGCAAGACAACAGTGTCCTCATCTACACAGACCATCGGAGAGGAGAAAGAAGCCAAGAGTGAATCAACAGTGTCCACATCTACAAAGACTGTCACAGAGGAAAAAGGAACCAAAGGTGGCGTCAGCATCTCCACACAAACCGTCACTGAACTGGAATCACCTAAACCAGTAGCAGTTGTCACCACTCAGAAGAAGACGTCAAAGAGCAAATCAGTCTGCGTAGTGACTGACGAGAATGCAGCAGGACCTTTGCAGCCAGCAGAAGAGACAGAGATAGAGATCATCACTTGCTCTCTATCCCTGGGTGAGCTGCATGACCTGTGAAGAGAATTCATCCGCCAGACCGAGTCCATCCTGACCTGGCTACTCCGCATCTGGGACGCTGCAGCCAATGACACCATTCTGGATGGAATTGAGGCCAGGCAACTGGGATTGCTGTCCCGGGATGTGGTCATTGACCAGGGAATTGGGAAAACCCAAGAACCTCTCAGCCTCTGGCAGCGACTGCTAACAAGTGTGAAAGACAGATACCTTTGTAAAGAAGACCTCCAAGTGCACCAAGGAAAATGGAGCACAATAGAACAAGGTATCCAACGCCTGAGGGAATTGGCTGTGCTAGAGATCATTTTTTTCAGAAGACGAGAGATTTCCTAAAAGCCCAGACGATGTCCAGTGCACATCACGGATGTGGTTGAGATTTGCACGGCTTGGACCAGAGATGCACTCACGTTACCTGGCAACACTGCAATGGAGGGAAGGTGAGGACAAGGTGGGAGTCTTGGCTAATAAATTAAGAATTTACAAGGACACTGTCACCGCCCCAGTTTGTACCTATGTCTCGTCTGTGGAAACAAGACTGGCTGAACAAGTCCGGAGCTTGATTGAAGAAGGCCATCAGAAATTGAAAGAACTTAAGGAAGAAATTTACCATATCTCACCAGAGCCGACGAGAGTCTCTGCCATTAGGAGCAGGTGTCCCCCAGCCAGGGAGAGAGGATACACACCATGGGGTAACCTCTGGTCTTTTCTTCGAGAGCATGGAGAAGACAGGAAGAAGTGGGATGGAAAACCCACTTCCGCCTTAGCAGCCCGGGTACATGAACTGAAAAGAGGAACACCTACCACAAGAAGCCCATCTAGAATCAAGGTTGCCCCAGTCTCTCAGAACTCCAGACGGTACAGGAATGATGATATGACTGATCCTCTGGAAGGGACCTCAGAAACATACGTACAGGAGGAGAACAATGTATGCCATGACCAGGAATAGGGGTGCCCTGCCTCTAGCCAGGAAGAGGAAAGGGACAATCGGATCTACTGAACTGTGTGGATCCGATGGCCTGGCACATCTGACCCACAAGAATATACGGCGTTGGTTGACACTGGGGCCCAATGTACCATGATGCCATCAAGGTATGTAGGAACAGAATCCATCTCTATTTCTGGGGTGACAGGAGGGTCCCAGGAACGGACTGTATTAGAGGCTGAAGTGAGTTTAACCGGGAACGAGTGTCAGAAACACCCCATTGCGACTGGTCCAGAGGCCCCATGCATTCTCGGCATAGACTATCTCAGGAATGGATATTTCAAAGACCTGAAAGGATATCGTTGGGCTTTTGGGATAGCCGCAGTTGAGAAAGAAAACATCAGACAGTTGAATACTTTGCCTGGTCTCTCAGATGACCCCTCTGCTGTGGGACTGCTGAGAGTCGAAGAACAACAGGTACCAACTGCCACAACAACAGTACACCGCCGCCAATACCGCACTGACAGAGAGTCTGTGATTCCCATACATGAGATGATCCGTAAACTGGAGAGCCAAGGGACGGTCAGTAAGACTCATTCACCTTTCAACAGCCCAATATAGCCTGTGCGTAAGTCCAGTGGAGAATGGAGACTGACGGTGGATTACCGTGCTTTGAATGAAGTCACGCCACCACTGAGTGCTGCTGTGCCAGACATGTTAGAGCTTCAGTACGAGCTGGAGTCCAAGGCAGCAAAGTGGTATGCGACCATTGATATTGCCAATGCCTTCTTCTCCATTCCTTTGGCAGCACAGTGCAGGCCCCAGTTTGCTTTCACCTGGAGGGGTGTGCAGTACACCTGGGACCGACTGCCCCAGGGGTGGAAACACAGCCCCACCATCTGCCATGGGCTGATCCAGGCTGCACTGGAGAATGGTGAGGCTCCGGAACATCTGCAGTACATTGACGATATCATCATATGTGGAAACACCCCAGGTGAGGTCTTTGAGAAAGGAGAGAAGATTATCCAAATGCTGTTGAAAGCTGGTTTTGCCATTAAACAAAGAAGGGTTAAGGGATCGGCTCAAGAAATCCAGTTCCTGGGAGTCAAGTGGCAAGATGAAAGTCGCCAAATTCCCACAGAGATAATAAACAAGATCACTGCCATGTCCCCACCTACCAACAAGAAGGAAACACAAGCTTTTCTAGGTGCCATAGGCTTCTGGAGGAGGCACATTCCTGAGTACAGTCAGATCGTGAGCCCTCTCTATCTGGTTGCCTGCAAGAAGAACGATTTCAACTGGGGCCCTGAACAGCAACAAGCCTTTGTTCAGATCAAACAAGAGATTGCTCACGCAGTAGCCCTTGGCCTGGTCAGGACAGGACCAGATGTGAAGAATGTGCTTTACTCTGTAGCCGGGAACAACAGTCTGTCCTGGAGCCTGTGGCAGAAGGTGCCTGGGGAGACTCGAGGCCGACCATTAGGATTCTGGAGCCGAAGTTACAGAGGCTCCGAAGCCAACTACACTCCCACAGAGAAGGAGAATATTGGCCGCCTATGAAGGAGTTCAAGCTGCCTCAGAAGTGATTGGTACTGAAACACAGCTGCTTCTGGCACCTCGATTACCAGTGCTGGGGTGGATGTTTAAGGGAAAGGTTCCCTCCACACATCACGCCACTGACATCACATGGAGCAAATGGATTGCTCTCAGCACACAGCGCGCCCGTATTGGAAACCCAAATCGCCCTGGGATTCTGGAAGTTATAACAAACTGGCCAGAAGGTGAGAATTTTGGATTATCATCTGAAGAAGAAGAAAAGCAAGTAACATGTGCCAAGGAAGCCCCACCATATAATGAGCTACCGGAGACTAAAAGACAATACGCTCTCTTCACTAATGGCTCCTGCCGAATTGTAGGCACTAACCGGAAATGGAAGGCTGCAGTTTGGAGCCCCACACGACAAGTTGCACAGGCTACCGAGGGACAAGGTGGGTCGAGTCAGGTTGCACAGCTTAAAGCTGTCCAGCTGGCTTTGGATATTGCTGAACGAGAGAAATGGCCGAGGCTCTATCTCTACACTGACTCCTGGATGGTAGCTAATGCTCTGTGGGGATGGCTGAATCGCTGGAAAAAGGCCAACTGGCAGCGCAGAGGAAAACCCATCTGGGCCGCTGACATTTGGCAGGACATCGCTGCCCAAGTAGAGAGACTGACCATGAAGGTTCGACACGTGGACGCACACGTACCCAAGAGCCGGGCTAATGAGGAGCATTGCAACAATGAGCAGGTGGACAAAGCTGCCAAGGTGAAAGTATCACAGGTGGATGAAGACTGGCAGCACAAGGGAGAACTGTTCTTAGCTCGTTGGGCCCATGATGCCTCTGGTCATCAAGGAAGAGATGTGACATACCGATGGGCCCGTGACCGAGGGGTGGACCTTACTATGGACAGCATCTCCCAGGTCATCCACAACTGTGAGACCTGCGCTGCAATCAAACAGGCCAAGCGAGTGAAGTCTCTGTGGTATGGTGGACGATGGCTGAAGTACAGGTATGGGGGAAGCCTGGCAAATTGACTACATCACCCTTCCCCAAACCCACCAAGGAAAGCGCTACGTGCTGACCATGGTGGAAGCCACCACTGGATGGCTGGAAACCTACCCTGTGCCTCATGCCACTGCCCGGAACACCATCCTGGGCCTGGAAAAAAAAGTCCTGTGGAGACACGGCACCCCTGAGAGAATTGAGTTGGACAATGGGACCCATTTCAAAAACAGCCTTATAAACACCTGGGCTAGAGAACATGGTATTGAATGGATATATCACATTCCTTATCACGCACCAGCTGCCGGAAAAGTTGAACGGTGCAATGGACTACTAAAAACTGCCCTGAAGGCACTTGGCGGGGGGACCTTCAAGAACTGGGAAATGAACTTAGCCAAAGCTACCTGGATGGTCAACACCCGAGGGTCTATCAATCGAGGTGGTCCTGCCCAGTCTGAACCCTTGCACACAGTGGATGGAGATAAAGTCCCTGCAGTACATATGAAAGGCATTTTAGGGAAGACTGTTTGGATTAATCCCGCCTCAGGAAAAGGCAGACCCATCCGTGGGATTGTCTTTGCTCAAGGACCTGGTCACACTTGGTGGATAATGCAGAAAGATGGGGGAACCCATTGTGTACCACAGGGAGACTTAGTTTTAAGTGAGAACAGTGTGTAACATTTTATTCTCTATGTGTATGCATATCTTTGTAAGAATGTATTGATTTGGATATGATGTAGATGGTAATAGAATAAGGGGTGGATTATGTCCTGGGTTGCAGTGTAGGATGTACACAAAGTATTTATTCTATCACTATCTTCATGAACTGTTGAAACCAGGTGGGCTAGTGTTTTCCCAAGCCCCTGCCTTTGGGGTGTCTTCTGCTAATGGCCCATTAACGCCTGGCCCATGACTCACAGGTAACTCCCTCTAGGGGTTATCTCTGTTAATGGGCCATCAAGGACCCACTTCACACTCCTCATCCCATTGTGAGATGCTCTGCCCAGGGGGAGGAGCCAAGCATTCTCACCTGGATATAATCTGGTATGTGGGACAGTGCAAGCAGCACTTAACCCACTGGATTCCCAGAGGACCAGAGCTACCAGACCTTTCTACAGGATCACTGCTTCAGGAAGAGCACCTCACCTGGACTGCTTCCACCATCCTGCTCAGGTTGTATTCTGACTCTGTCAGTGATCCTTTGTGTTACTGCATTTATTTTATTTTACTTTTACCTTTTTACCTTTCTTCTTATTAAATTATATCTCTGAGTTGGAGCTTCTCATTCGTTTTGCTTTCAAACCACAACACTAGCATTGCAGGAAGTTTTCTGTATCATTTTCTTTCAGCATAGCTTCCTGAATTAACCACCATATGGGCAGATAAGCACCAGGTCTGGTAAAAAGGGACAGGAGAGAAAGCAGAGCTGCATCCAGTCATTGCACTGGCTCAGCTCTAAGAGCAAGATTTTCTTTTCTCTATCAGGCAAAATACACAGCTGAGAGGAAAGTCTGTTTTCAGTATATTGGAGGCAAACAATCTACTTAAAAAAATTGTGCATGATTTGTCCACATACCTGAGCATTGACATTGGCACCAAACTCCAGAAGGCACTGGATCACCTCCTCTAGTCCCCAGCAGGCTGCCAAGTGTAGGGGGGTCTGTCCATCATGGGCTTCCTCCTCTCCTTCTCCATTCAGGCCTGGCTTTCTGGGACTATTCACATCACACCCACTAAAACAAACACAGTGCAGGCATTTGATTATGTTTAATCCAGATTTAAACCTAAAAAAAGGTCAGAGAAAAGATTACAAGAGCTGATCTAGGAACTGCTGACACACTCTACAAAAGCAAAGTTCCTGGTTTTGGTCTGACTGTCGTCATCAAGAATATTTAGATAGAGATATCTAATGACATTATAGATAACAGAATGTGTCTTTAGGATTGATCAGAATTCCCTAAGTGTCACCCACCCAGCAAAAGCCTAAGGAAGCATATAGTTGTTACTGATTTAAGATAGCATTCATTTAATTGTGCCAGGGAGATGCATGTTAGAAGGTTTGTATTTTGAAAGGAAGGGGTCTCTCTGACCTGCGGATGAGGAAGCAGGCAATCTGTTCACTGTTCTCATCAATAGCTCTGTGGAGAAGGGTTTGTGAGCAGCCACTTGGTCCTGGCCCCCAACATGTTGCATCACAGCCATGCCTAACCTGGAAGGAGAAGCCCAAGGACACAGTGAAGGGGTTTTTCAACAGGCTCCTACTACAGTCCCCGACTAATGCTTCTGGAACATTCTCCCCTAGAGGTAATGCCTTGTCTATTCCTGTGACAGTCCTGAATTTCAGGAAGCTACTTTAAAGTCTTTCAGACCAATACTTTATTGGTTTACTGTGTAATCCTTAATTAGGTGGTATTTATTAACAATATCAAATACTTTGATAGACAGAGCTAAAGCAGGTTGGACTAGTTACTTCACTTTCAGCAATGACAAGCACCAACAGTAAATCAAGCAGCATCAGCAGAAGTTGTCTTTGAAGGTCTGGCCCATTTACCTCCTTTCTTAGACATTCAGCTAAACAGAAAGAGCTTTTTTCCAGGAATTGTATTGCTAATATTTATATTCTTCATCTAGAGAACTACATACTTGAGCAATGTGGCACTTAAAACTTGTTCTACTCCACTTTACAAACTGTTGACAAGGTTTAAACATAAGTAGTTAAGAGTGTTGACTCATAAATGTTCTTATCCAATACCAGCACTGTCAAGAACAGTTACAAGTATTTCTCAGGTCACGAGCAGAGTTTTTAAATAGTTGTCTCTAGCAGACAACTGGAAAAAGCTTTCAAATAACTTCCTTATGAAAAAGACACAAGGAAGTCTACCTGTGTCTCCTAGGAAATCTCCTGCCATATCAGCCATGACTGAAAGTAAACAGTCTTTAAAGTAAATACAAGCCTTTAAAGGCCTTCTTGGTTCAATTTATAATGCAATACAAAGCAGCACATACACTAAAGCATAAAATGAGTTTTATTCAGAAAGCTGATTATTACACAAGTTGTGTATGCTACAGACTGATCTAAGCAGATCCTTACTCCTTCCAGATCAAGAATCCAGACAGCAGAATATATATATATATATATATATAGAATATATACTTTTATTAAAGTGCCTGCAAGGTATTTGCTTACATAGACTACAGTATTTATAAGATTCCTGCAGCAGAGAGGAATTTCTGGTGAAGAAAAGACCTCCAGAAATTAGTAATATAGGACAAGACTGTTCTCTTCATGCATTTGAGTTTGCTTTTGCTGATGAAGCCTTTTGTTGCTAGCAAGATGAACAAAAGAGAGACTAAAGCTAGCTGACAGTCTTACCAGGGTTGATGCAATATCTTCCAGGTTGTTTTCCAAGGCAAGCCATAAGGGAGGGTTTCCTTTCTCATCTGGCACAGACATGTCTGCTCCCCTGGTACAAATGGCATCCACCACCAGTGGGAGCTGGTTTTGGATGGCCAGCTGTAGGGCTGTCTCTCCATCCTGGGTCCTGCAGCAGGGACACTTCCAAGTGTTACAGATGCATTACAAAGCTCAGTGACAGCACTTCACTGGCAAAGCCAAGAATTAACTCCTCTCATATGTATTTTTGCTGTAGTAAGACCATCACAAACACCCCATGTATTTCATCACAGCTCTGTAATCTACCTTTCTTCCCCCCTTCACTTGGTAAAAAAGTGATTGATTTCTCAAGTTGGAAAAACAAGTTAGTGTTCTCAGCTCAGAGACATTCAATTCCTTCAGTGCAGCCATTATTTGAACAGAGTTCCTTCTGAGCCAGCCTGCTGCCACAGAAGCAACAGCTCTGTCTCCAACGTGGCAACACTTCAAGCAACAGTCAAATACCAACTGTTAACAAGTTGAAGTTAGAACAGCAGCACTAGGCAGTTCGTACCCGTGACATTCATTACAGTACAGCTTGCCAAATTTAACAGACAGCCTGTCAGTCATGTACGCAGACAAATGTTCTGTTAAGTCTAATGTAAGTTGTCTAGGAGATACTGAGGAGGCAAGTTTATCAGACTCCTGTTGCTGGATTCATATCTAATTATTTTAGATGGTAGCAAACATGCAGTTCTAACAAGCTGGCAAATGGATGAGACAATAGAAGTTCAGTGCCTCTAGGCTTGTCTCTAGGACTTCAGTCTGCTACAGAGGATGCTGTTTTACCTAGAATTAAGTGGCACCTCCTTCTGCAGCCTCGAGGTACTGACCAATGGGGCAATACATATGTCCAAGTTAACATATGTAATCCCTCAGCCGTAACTACCACCACAAAACAGTGCCAAACAAATAACTGTAAATCACCATCTGAAACAGATCTCGAGCCATTATACAAAGGCAGTCACATCTGCTCCCAGATACACAGCCAGATGAGAGCTGTATCAGTTAGGACCTTACCTGACATTTATATCTGCCTGGTGTTCCAGCAGGAAGAGGGCACTCTTGCTGTCCTGTCTCTGGATTGCCATGTGCAGGAGTGTCTGTCCATCTGACATGGTGTCATTGATGGAGGCCCCAGATCCCAGCAGCTGAGCTGCTATGGTGTGCATGCCTGAACAGTTCAAGCTCATTAGTATTTTACCTTCAGCTCTATACAATAGACACACTGATAGAACAGAGTTTATGTGCACAGACAACACAGTGATCTGATATGAAAACTACCAGGGAGTTCACAGAGGAAGAATTCCACTGAACTGCAAGTACAGTTCAGGACAGAAGCTGTAGGATTAGAAATCTTTCACTAAGTCATATGTGAAGACTAATTTTAAAATATGAAGAAGCATCTAAAGCTCTCCTTGACAACTCCTCCCCAGCAGCACAAGCCAGAACACGAACACACACCAGCTGTTTTATCTTTAAGAAAATCTTGTTCACATCATAGCTTCCCTATCATTGTCAATTCTCATCCTGAAGGCACATACCTGTCCAAAGAGCCAATCCCAGGACAGTCTGGTCTCTCGAGTCCTTTAGACTAAAGTCAGGAATAATTTGCAAGTTGTTGGTAGCATGAAGAGCATTAGCTGCAAGAAAGCAAAAGGAATTAGGCATTCTTGTACCTAATCTACAGTCAGACACTGAAAGCTGTGGCAGCAATGTCACATTTTGCAGTAGGCTGTTCCTTCAGCAGTTTGTAAGATCTGAGCCAAGTACCCTCAGCTTCCCTGATGTGACACTGTCTAGGATCCAGACCATATTGCCACTACTGCCCATTCTTAATACATACACTAAGAAAAAAAATCAATTTTCTAGCTAAGAGGCTTAACCTGTCCCTTTCCAGCTGCAATTCCAAATAGAGTGGCACATACAAAACTCTGAGAATGAAGAGTGGAGGCTCAACAATATGGTGGCAGCATCCCTCCTTCTCCATTCCCTGGGATCGACAATATTTACCCCAGTTCACCTACTTCCTTCTAAATCCCACTTACGGTAGGAGACAAAAAACTGGCCCTGCTTTGGCTGCCAAATTCCCTTCCTGCTGCTAGAAAGAAGCTGACTAGTGGTATTTAATGAACTCATCTGCTGGTATTTGAGCACTCAAGTCTCATATTATAACACCAGCATTGCCCTGTATAA
This sequence comes from Zosterops lateralis, assembly GCF_965231275.1. NCBI lineage: Eukaryota > Metazoa > Chordata > Aves > Passeriformes > Zosteropidae > Zosterops > Zosterops lateralis. The sequence goes on along the minus strand of NC_139779.1, from coordinate 11,336,863 downwards.
AGTCCTCTTACTAAGGAGTTGAGGGAGGCAGAAGTCTCACCACAGAAAGATGCCTTTATCCAAAATTGATTCCAGCATTCACCTGAAGCAAATGCTTTGAAGCAATCTCAGTTGTACAGGTGGAATAGAACCCAAGACTAACTGTTCAAGTCCATTATCTACAGTGGAGAATTTACAAACAGAGATAAAATAATTTTATTGTTTTAACAAGCAGATGATTTGAGTTTAAGACTAGTTAGCCAGTCTTATTAATTGCTATACTTAAACACTGTTGACAGGAAGAAATGCTTTCTTAGTCTGCTGAAACAGCTTGGATGCCATCCTGACACACCAATTCACTGCAGCATCAACAGTCTGCACACCCACCTTTTTGTTCTAGGATGACTGACACCACATCTGGGTGGTTGTAAGCAATAGCCATGTGAAGAGGGGTTTGCAGATGAACATTCTCTGCTGATGGAGGAGCAGATCCATCCTTCTGCCCAGGCACTGCTTCTGCTGTCTGGATGTTGGGATTGGCTCCTTGCTGCAGGAGTTCTGCTGTCAGGTTTGCTAGGCCATGCCTGCAGGCTGTGTGCAGTGGGGTTTCTCCCTTTAATAAACAGAGTGTTGGGTTAACAGCTTTGACATGAAGAGAAGCAGCTTTTAAACTATTAAAACTGCAAGAGCTGGTATGAAGAGTTTCACTCCTAGTAGCTGAAGCTTGTTAGGAGTTCCAAACTACATGAGTTAGCTTTTACTAAGGATTTTATTACACCAGGCACTAAAAGCAAGTTAACAACTGGTGATTCTGCAAGGACAGTGCCACAAGAATGCAAGTGGTCACTAGTAAATACCTGAAAATATGCAAAGGTTCACAGAGTGCTCCAACTTGCTTTAAGATATGGTTTAGCTATAAGAGACCTCTGCTATCTCATTTCTGAGAGAAGTAGGAAACTTTCAGACTAAGTTTTTGCTTTTACCCATTTGTTTTGGTGGTTGACTTTTGCTCCATGAGTTGCTAGGAAGAGAGAAGCTGCCTCATTTCCTGTACCAGCTGCTCTCTGAAGCAAGCAGTTTCCTAAAGAAAAACCATGAACACTGTTATTCCAACCACACTTTGATATTAACAAGTGTGCTAACACCTTCCCCACTACCTTACAGCATTACACTTTGAAGTCAACAAGGAAAACCCTTGGTACTTGGGTTACCCAGTTACCTTTCCAACACTGGACTCTCACATGCACTTCCATTTAGTGATTACACATCTTGAAATTATAAAGAGGATATTAGAACCTGGCAATGAGTCCAGATTTTCTGTCACTTCCTGCAAATCCACCTCAGCCTGTTAGTGCCTCAGCTCTGGGTAAAGCAACTACCACAATAGCATTTATTATGGACCCTCATGCAGCTCCTGCAAGTGCAGTCAGCATGAAGCAATTAACACACAAGCCTTCTGCCTACAATGAAATACAAACCTCTGGTTTACCTGTTACTGTGTCTGGAGCATCTGTATTGCTGCCTCGCTGGATCAACCTTGCTGCAAAACTGTTCTCATCAAATGAGGTTCCATTCACAACAGGGGCATCCTCAAAAGGGTTCACAGACTGATCAGATGACACAGTGATATACTGGACTGCAAGCCACAGAGCTGTGCTTCCTTCATGATCCTTCAGCTCCAAGTCTAGTCTAAAAATAAGAGTTAGTGTCCCCCAATTTATACCTTAAAAAGTGGTTCCAGCTCCAAGTCTAGTCTAAAAATAAGAGTTAGTGTCCCCCAATTTATACCTTAAAAAGTGGTTCCCAAACAGAGCTACCGAGTATCCAAACAGCTGCACTAGTTCATCAATATCTCTCTGACATTTGCTTGCAAAGAAACCTGCTGTAGCTCCAGTTAATTCAGATAATTTGTGAATAGTCTGAAACAAGCACAGCACCTTCTAGTGACTACTAGATTCAAGCTCATTGCTCCTAGGGAAGTGTAGAATCCCTGGTAGATTTGGGCTCCCACTAAGTGTAACAAAGAGGCAAACCCCCTTGAGTAAGCCATGTACAAGAACTGCAAATTCAGCTGCAATGAAACTGAGTCAAATGAAGTGTTCTGCTTCACCACCCTAAGAAGTGACCTCTAAGGAGAATCCAAGTTGAACTCAAGACTATACTGAGATATTTCAAGAGTGTTATTACTCCTTTTAGTTCCACTACAAATCAAGCTTCCTACATTGCTTCACCTCTAGAATCATTTCAGCCTCTTTGAAAAACATAGAGATGCAGTTCACTGTTTCTTTACAGTAGGGCAAAAACTTACACAGCTTCTCATATGGTTTTAGCATCTTCACTTACGCAAAGCCTTTACACTTTTGTATCCCAAGTTATTAGTAGTCTTATTAGAAGGCAGAAAGGCACAGAAGAGTTGTTAAACTAGTTTTCCTGTCTTCACTGTACAAGGTAATCCCAGTGTGTTTTAAATTCAGGTGAGACTTACTGCTTGCACTGCAGGAGCTGACTGAACACAGGCTCATTCCTGACCACAATGGACACATGTAACGGGGTCCTGTAATTGGAGCAAAGAACAGTTACAGCAGAATGAGTGAGACACTTCAGACTTTGACCCCAGGCACCAACGTGCCCCTAGAGAACTGAGGGCTTAACTTTCATCTCTGCTTAAAGGAGAAGGGTACAAGCACTTCTTAAAAGAAAGAGAAATCTAGTGAACATGACTCCAATTAATTTCGTAGTAAGGAACTCATTAATATAAGAAGTAACTTTAAAGGAAGAAGCACAATAGCTTCACCCATCAGTACTGTGCAGCTAATATACTCCAAGTCTTCTGTATTATTTTATGAACTTGCCTGCCAGCCCAACCTAACCTGTGAAAAAGCTCACAGGCCCTACACTTCAGATAAACACACTGCAGAAACTGGAGTTTTTTAAGAACATTTTAGTTTCCCTGACAGCTTCAGGTATACTATTTGTCATCTTAGTTAGCTTTTACCATTCAGTGATTCAATAAAGGCAATTTAACTGTGTGCCATGTGTTCTAACACTATCAACTCACCCCAGCTTTCTGTAGCTGGGCTACATTTAATTGGCCATGACAAGGCACCATTCAGCCTGCACAACTTTCTACTTTGAGTGCTACCAACCAGTCTCAAATTGGGTAAATGAACTCCTGCTTCCAGTATCAGACCTGAACATGCTCTTAGGAGATTGCCTCTGATCACCACAGCATTGTTACACTGGTAGCAGACTTTCCTTCTCCCAGTATTTACCTGCCTTTGTTGTCTTGCATGTTTGGGTTGGCTCCTGCCTGCAGGAGGGACTGTGCAATCTGTGCCATCTCTGCCATGACATCTGGTGAGTGTTTCTTGGGGCTGTAGGATGCCACCAGGTGCAAAGGAGTCTCCTGGTCTCCCAGTGTAGCAGCATTCACACGGGCACCATTTTTAATGAGGAAGTTTGCAGCAAATTTATCTCCTTTTGTGAAACAAAACAATGTTATTAATGGATAAATGTAGCTTGTATGTTTTGTACTCCAGGAGATGGATACACATGACTTCACTCCATACCATGCATTCATTCCAACACAAGTATCTGCTCCTAGAATGCCTCAGCAACAGGCAACCTCAACAATGCTTCACTGCAAAGTCAGCATTAAAATATTTCACAAGTCCTGGGAAAAAGTGTTTTGCCCACAGGTTACCTGTGACTCAGGTTCTCACACCAGCTTATTGTTATAGAGATATTGACTTTGCTCATTCCTCTATCAAGACAAATCCATTGTTGCTTTATAAAACATTGGACAAACTGTGATACAAGCATACAAGTATTTTTTGAACAAAAGGTACTATTCCAAGGCATTAGTCAAAAGTTCCAAGTTCAAGTCAGTCTGTTGAGTCTTACTACATAAACAAGTAATAACAGCACCTTTGCTCTTGGAAATTCAGGCTCTCATCTATATACAGGGTAATGGCTTTAGCAGTGCAGACCCACCATGCATAGCACTCCCAAAATCTCCTTTTTGAGAGTTCAAACTTAGACCCACTTCAAACACATGAAACCTTGAACTTGGAACACCAATGCAAGGAATACTTCAGGAAAATACTAGCTGCCCCTGCTTCAAAGGCTACTTTGCACAGACATATTCACATTTTGCTTGGCCTGAATGCAAGACCAGAGAACAAAGAACAGTGTTTCAATCTATATTGCTGGCCTATCTCTGCCAACAAAAACAAAAATCCCATTTTCTGATTTCCATATCAACATTCCCCCACTTTTCAGTGATCACAAATAGTAAGAATCATGTGGCAAGTGCAGACAATTTGCTTTAGCTCCATTTCCAGAACATGTGATTATTAACTGTGATTAATTCACTGAAGCTGTGGTTACTGAGAAGCAAGTGTTCATTCTCAGAGCTCTAGCTCAGACTGAAAGCAGACATTAGAACTAGGGACAAATGCCAGTATTAAGAATGAAGAGCAGCCTGCTGCAATTTTTCCAGTGTTTTATAGGGTTGCAGCCATCACAACACTGACCTATGCCTACAGTATCTCCTACTGCTGTGGCTGAAGTCTCACTCACAGGATCAGATGCCAGTATTACCCTGTTTAGACATGCAGGAGATTAATTTAAATTTTGTGAGCTTAAAATACAGCTCCCAACTTCTTCCTTTACTTCTAGGGATCCGAGACATTTTGGTGCTAGAAATAAACTTTCTGGAACAGAGCTTCCAAAGACACTGCAGAAATAACGAGCAGCACAAGGTGTTTGCTGAAGATTTTCACCACACTTTGACCACAGGCCAAGATGCTGCTGATCCAAACCTTCAGAGTACTGTGGCCATGGCAACCAGAACCTGCTGTGCTCCAGTTCTCCTAAGATTCATTTTCCACTCTAAGGTGGAGAACAGATCAATATAATCATACAGTTGTACTCAGATTCCACTCTGGTAACTGCACTGGAGCTTTGAAAATATTCAGGCTGGACAGAGGTAGCTCCACTTGCTCCTCATCTCCTTTCAGTCAGATTTTCCTCTTCTGAAACTGTGCAGTAGCAAGGACCCTTACTGTTAACCATATCTCAAAGAAGCATGCAGCATTCAACTCAAGTCTAGAAAAAGACTTAATCTTTGTGACCCTTATGTTGTAATGCTCAAATCAACTATATGTCAGAAAGAATACTGTCGAATTAGAATATTATCAGTGTCTCCCAATGTTTCTTCTTTTAGCAGGCAAAGTTCTACTAGATTGCACCTGGATGTCACATAGGATAAGTTTGCCCAGCCAGGAGACTGGCTTTCAGATCTCAAATAACAGCCTGTTTGCTTTTATGTCTAAACAAAACAAAACAAAACAAAAAAAGAAATGGGACAAAGTTCATCCTTCAGTACAATTTTGTAACTGCAGTGTCAACTACAGCATGACACAGGAACAGACTTTGAAATATGTATTCCACAGTGGGAACAACTGGAAGTTACCAAAGCTTCATATCCCATCTCCTTACCTCTCTGGATGGCTTTATGGAGCAGACTCCAGCCTCTCTTGTCTGCCCTGTCCACGTCAGCCTTGTGGTTGACCAGAGTAGTTGCAATACTCTCCAACCTTTGGGCCAGGGCTAGATCCAGAGCAAGATCTCCATTGTGATCCAATTCATTGAGCTTCCCAGGAAGCTACAACACAAACACAGCCAACTGACATTGGAAGTACTTGAATAATTCTTCCTTGCCCTTTGTTGGGGGACAATTTATTTACTAGTTGTTTGGAGTTTTCATCCAAGCAGAACAAACACCTGTTACTTCAGCTTTCAACAGAAAGGTTGTTCAAGGAAATGACTCTTACTGAACTGCATGAAGCAGCAAAGTTGTCTCTTACAACCATTCAGCTTTAAATGTGCAGAACAATATCAGGTAATGGATTTTATTAGATATTTCCTGTTGCATGCAAGATGTTTTAAGTGTTATGAATCACTTCTAAATTATGTCCTCATGGAGCTACTGCTAGACATTACAGATACAGAAGTAGCTGTGGCAATGCTAAACATGCAAATAAAAATTAGTGACAAAAATCACTAACAAGGTTCAGACTGGTACTTAGGAACTAGTTATTTGAAACACCAAATTCTAGAAGGTAGATCAAGTCAGTCTCACTATACCTGTGAATCCATTTCAATGAGATACAAAAAGACTACATCTTCTCTCTCAACTTTAATGGCCTTGTGCAAAGGGTATTCTGTCTTTGACTTGAACATTTTATACAGTAGCTGAGCACTCATGCTGCTGAAGTCTTCTTTACGCAAGTCATCCTAGGAGCAATAAAACAAGAGAAGGGTAAGCAACACTCCCACTTTATTTATAGACAAGGCATTGCACAATGTAATTCTGAAGTTCACAAACCAAGTGCAGTCAAAAGTTCCATTTTGATAACGTTTTGGCAAGAACAATCACAGATAGGCTTTTAGGACTAGGAAGAAACAATCAGGAAGCTTTAAATCTTACATTTTAGTTTCAAGATCAGTTAGTGAAATTTTAATGCCTTTTTGTTTTCAGACATGGAAAACTAGCATTTTACTGACACTACAGTGGATTCACATCTAGTCTTTAAAATAATTCTCTACTAACTTATTCTTAACTCTGACCAGAAATCCTACAACTATTGAAGACTGATTCATAAAATTATGAATAAAAGTAAACAGAAGGTTAGGAATAAAAAGATCTTAGGTGTGAGCTACTGCTAATTTGAATAAATAGAAGCAACTTCATTTCCAGGTAGAAATAAGCATCAAAAGATAGGAATCAAGAAGAAAGTCAAAAGTTAAAACTGCTGACCCACAGGTTCATATATAATAATTCTTTTTATGTATTAACATAACAAAACACTTCCCTCTGCCTTAGAATTAGCCAAGGAAAGAAACCTCCATACTAGAGTATGCATTTTAGATTTAAAATAACCTGAAGCCCCCCCCCAAGAAGTCTACTGTTGACAAGTTTTATTTTAAAAGCTAATTTATTACTCAGTTAATCAAACTTTCTTCAAAGTAAGAGATCAGAGCAAGTGAAACTTCCAAGTTGGTTGCAAGACTGGCTGCCTCTCCCTCCACTACAGAAGACAAATTACTCTGGCTTCCATGAATTATTTTTAGAAGTAAAAGCAGGCCTGGGATTTGTGATTTGTATAGACAGAGACCAACTATGGATGAACTTCTAAACACTTTGGAACCCAGATTTGATAAACAATCCACTTGCTTATTGGAAGACAGTCCCTTCTATCTTGCTCATGTTTAGGAAACTGAGACACTCTGTACAGTGAAGTATTTCCAAGGAACAGAACAAGTCTTTGGGTAGAAGTTCCTCCCCCCCACCAAGACATTCACAAGACAATTGACCAACTAACTGAGGTCAGACAGTGTGGTAAGGTAAGCAAAATTCTGCTGTTAAGTTTCTATGATGTGCAAACATTTTTCATCTTGCTTCCTTGTGGCAGGACTCACCCAGTGGCTGGCAATGATCTCAGCACAGTAGTTGAGGAGTGTGCTGGCACTGAGCTCCTCGGCAGTCTGATAGAAACGGATGCAGTTCCTGACATTAACCAGTGACATAACCCCCTTTTCACATCTGTCAGAACAGGAAAGCCAGTGGTCAGTAATCAAAAAGCTTTAATTAATCACTCTCCCATGCTGTGATAGAGTCCTAATACTCTTTTTCATACATGCTGGTGGAATATGGCATAAATTTGCTTTACTGGAAGGCTGAACTGCATAAACATACTTCCCTCAGCAGCCCTAGAAGACACCTGCCCTAAGGACAGACTCCTATCAGAATCCCCCTAGCCAAGGCCCCATGGTAACACCACACTGCAGGAGCCTGCAAGGAGAGTTCCACCCCAGTTCTCCCAAGGGCACAACCTGCAGCTCATTCACTGCTCTGAAGTAGGGAAGCTGCACTACAGTGATCACAGGCAGGGGCTGTTGACGTTGGGTACCAGGGAAAATGTCTTCACTGAAAGGGTCAGACACTGGCACAGCTGCCCAGAGTAGGGTGGAGTCCCCATCCCTGCAGGGATTTAACAGGTAGATCCCACCTGGGGAAATCCTTAACGATGGACCCGGCAGTGCTGGGCTGTTGACCACTCTACCTTAGTGGTCTTCTGCAGCCTAAACAATTCAATTATTCAATGATTCTATACCTACAAAAACATCTCATAATTATCAATGGCATCCTACACAGGGACTACTATGATCAGACACCTGCTAAGTTCACAGTACAACATTAGGGCAGCTTTTAGGCTGGTACAAGGCTTGAAGCAGTTTTAGCACTAGCCTTACAGATTTTAACTTCTCTGGTCAGAACACTTGACAGTAATTTAGTTGCTTTATGTTGAAGGCATACAAATAATAGATTATGAATGTCATGTACTGCTACAAACATCACTTGGGCAAAGGATTATTCTATCAAAGGGTACTTTGACTAAAATGAAGGCTTTGAAGTTGTACAAAACTTGACAAGGTTTCAGTGTGTACATTCAGGCTTCTCACTAACTCTGAACAGTTTAGAACACTCTGTAATTCAAGATAACAACTTACCCCCTAGTGCCACAGTGCAATCGTAGTCTCAGAATGGGAAAATATACTGTTACACTAACCTTATTTCTGAAGAAAAGTTGCACAAGATGCACAGAAGTTACAAAAATTTCACCTGTGCCACTTCAATACTGCAAACTAATTGCCACTGATTCTTCCTACATTCTCTAACAATTCCTTTCTTGCAGCTCTCCTGAACCTGATGCTATTCCACTGATCTCCTCTGAACATCAGATTGGGGTTATTAGTTTTAACTGGGAGAAGAACTGAAAAGTAAACATAAAACCTGTGAGAAGTCTGCTACAGCATAACTCCAGCACAATGCTTCATTTCCCCTGATAAACTGAATGACATGCTGGATTATTAAAAGCTCAAAACTTTGAAAAAACATCGTTTTATCCTATTGCCAGCAACTATCACCTTATTTCTGTTCAAACAACGTTCAAGAGTTCAAGTATATTTACTAAGACTCACCTTTCCCTAAGCAGTTGGAGCTGAAATTTATTAGCTAATTTCATGAGCTCTGTCAAGAAGATATCATCTTCTCTTAGCTCAAGTTCATCTGTGTAGATCCACCGCAGCATTGCCATGGTTACCTCTGGGTCAGCATCTGGTACAGGGAGCAACAGGATTAATAAAATATCTAAAAACAATTACTTATCCTAGTAGCTGCTTTCCTTTGACTTCTAAAAGTCACAGCTACCAAAAAAAAAGGAAAAAGATAGACTTGTTTTGGAATGGTACTTAGTTCAAAATGTCAAAACTGGTGAAATTTGTCAGAAGTTGAAATGAGTAACAAGTGCTGGCACTAAGCAGGAAAACCTCCTTACACTGTGACACTGTGCAGAATGCAGGGAGCCCTAGAACATCTATACACCAATGTTGCATTTTTAGGGGCCCTTATAAAGTCCTTGGTCCCTCACATTTGGCCTAATGCACATCCACGCCTGACAAGAACAAAGCCCCTTTTTAATTTAACAGACCTATGTTATGAACTGCTGGATTCCAACAAAGCTACTTACACCTTGTTACACTTTGGTAATGACTACAAAGCATTTCAAACTGCTGGTAGCATTTCTAGGAAAAGTGCAAAAGAGCCAGTTTAAGGAGCGGGTTAGATTTCAGGTCTTTACAAGACTGATCTCAAACTGATGTTTTAACACAGTGAGAAAACCAGAAAATCACACACACGGGACACTACACAAGCCAAGGACCTTTGTCACTCACTCCCAATTAAAATGACAATCCATCTTACAAGGATGGAGATAAGAATAACTTCAGAAGATCAGATCAACTACAACAGAAATGCCATTCATTAAAAAAAATAGCCTAAGTCCTTTGAGATGTTTTGTTCTTAAAAAAAAAACAATGGAATTAAAAACCCTAAAGACACTGAAATACCCATCCTAAAACATCTCCTTTAGATGGAGGATTGGCCCAGATTATCTGCAGAGTAGTGGCAGAACTTGGCATGCACACTGCCTCCCAGGCATCACAAGGTTTTAGTAAGACAAGTATTTTTTGCCAAACTCAAAGCAATCAGAAAACCTACTTGAGATGTACTATCAGCTCTGCCTTGGGAGAGGTAAGAGTGCATTTTCTCCCTCTCAATAAGAGAACATGTGTTCATCTCTTTCTACTCTTTTAAAGATTAGAAAATTCTACAGATTACACGAACTCTGAAAGCACTCAATCTCAAATGCTGCCTGCATTCTGAAGATAAGATTCAGGTAATCTTACCTTGCAAATTCTTAAGAGAACCCCTTAAGAAAACCATTTCCAGGAAACAGCTTGTTTTTTGCTCCAACTACTTCATAAGCTAATCCTCGTGCCATTTACCAAATTTTTTAAAAAATCAATAATGCATTATTACAGTGGATAGTATTATTTACTACCATGTACTTAAGCAGTGTTTGCATTTTTAAACATGTAAGACTGCAGTTATATTTGAGATTCTCAGAGTAGCTTAGATGTGGAGCTAGAACTGCTTTGGACTGCCATTTGTAACAACACTACAGTTAACAAGAGCTTTTCAGTAATAATTTTTGTTAGCACAGCATTCAGTTTCAAAACTCCTTGGCATCTGTTTTCTTGTGGCTGCAGAAAGATCCACAAATCATGTTGCAAGGAAGCCCATGCTGTCCCATAAAACCAGCTTGCTGTGACTTGCTACTTTCCACTTTGTCTGCACTTAGAATTCACGATAAGATTAAGTGTAAAACATGAAGCCAATGCTTAATATTCAAGATGCCAGTCAGCAAGCTTGCTTAATTTCATATCTGGTTTTACTGCTCACAAATTAATTGTATAAGGCTCTCCTACACAGTTAAGTACAGAAAAGCCAGTTGAGAGGTTCAGTCTGCAGAAGCACTGCCCAGTGTAAGTACATGCAAGAAACAGCTACAATAGAACAAAACACTCATGTAGAAGCTGGTCTTCTAGAAAACTTCTCTTCCTCACCTGTTTTACAAAGGTATCAAAGTGCCAAAGCAAACAACTTCAATAACACATCAGTACTTGCATTCACTTCCCACACACACTCTGTTAACAAGCAGCAAGGTATTTCCATGACACGCTTCAGAGAAATGATGCACACTACCTCAAAAAGCCCTGTCCTTCCTCAAAAAGGAAGAAGTCAAGCTCCTCCATATAGATTTGTTTTTCATTATGTTTAGTTGACCCTAGAAAAGACAAACAGGCCACCAATCTCAAGCCCTGTTTGTTAAAGAGAAAGAAGGCAGGTTATTGATTTAACTACCACTAGCACCCAGTTCACAAGCTCGGTCATCAACAGATTAAGCACCACTTTTAGTGGACAGCACTAGACTGAAAGGCACTGAAGAAACCTTCTCCCAGTAGGCCCTTTCACAAGTCACCTACAGACAATGGAGGCATCACATTACTCAGCAGTGACTGACCTGACAGATCCAGCTCCTCTGTTGAGGCAAGGTTGGCCAGACTCCACGTGTCGCTGCGTGCCGCCAAGACAAATTTGTGAGCATTGATGTGCTTGTCCCCAACCTTTATCTTCAGGTCACTGACACAAGAAAAAAGCACAAACATGTATTATGCAGGCTTCTCCTGCTCTTAGGTATGTATAGATTCAGCATCTTCATTTTATCTATGTCTGGGTATCCACATTTAGGTTCAGGTTGTTTGAGATGTTAAAACACAATTGGTTAAGTAGAACATCTTGTCAAATGACAATTTGTATTTTTCTAGGGAGAAATGCAAGGAGTCATTAATATTTCAAGTGCTTGGTTGGGTTTGGTTTTCAAACCATTCCAGAATAAACAGCAAGAGAATTATTGCAGAAGCTAGGAATAGCCAACAGTCTTGAAGTTAAATATTTCTGTCACAGTGTCCATACTAATACTGTCAGCGAGGCACCAATGCTTTCAGGCAAGACCAGCAAGAGAACAATTCTGTTTGGCAGCAGTCTGAGTGCAAGGCAGAATCCCCAGTGCCCAGGAGACCAGCTGTCAAAAACACCCCTTTCATCCTGACCCTCTGCACCAGGTTATCCACTGCAGTCAGACAATACTTGCCCTGCTCATTTTGAAATCCCATGGCTTGTAAATGTTCTGACTGTCCAGACTATTTCCCAAATCAAAGCACTGCTATAACCTACAGCACAACACAGAGATGTTACTTAATGAAATCTGCACTGGGACCTGTTACCTTCCTCATTCTGTGATATTTAGGCCCATTTTGGCAACTGTTGAATGCCTTTAAAGCTAAGAGGCTGAACAGAAATAAAGTGCTCCAATTCTTTTGACATACACTACATATCAAACCTTTTACCCAGCAGGCTACAGTAAGTTCTTACAGAGCCTTTTCTCAGGGAGGCTCATGAAGAGATGCTGGTGCAAGGAAATTTTAACTAAAACAGATTTTCCTTATATCACTAAACTCCTTTACTATATTGGCATTGATTTCAGTAACAGAAAGTGAAAAATATCACAGTAAAATAAATATCACAGTAAGATAAATATCACAGATAAATATTCAAAGAAATTGATAAATATCATAGTAGTCACAGAACTTAATCAGCTCAGGAATCTAGGACATAGAAGGGATTCTTAGTGTGCCTATGGAAAAGAAACTTAACCATAATTTTGTGTTGAGATTCAAAAATACAGTGTATCACTAAGTCATATACATCACTAATACAACCAGACAAGCCAAATTATTTCAAGCTTCTTCACACACAACAGGAATACAGGACTGAAAATGTTTTAGGACAAAGCTTTAAAGAAAGGAACAGTTTTTGCAGAGACATTGTGTAATTAATCCATCAACTAAGTATGGTTCAGTTCAAAACTCCTTCTTTTCAAAGGGAGCTTTGCTGCTGACAGTGATCATGGTTAGTTTTCTTAAATTTGTCTGAGAGATGAACTTCTGCTTAGAGCTCTAAATTCAAGAACTGGATTCATTATGCCACAACCTTAGCAACCTTAAAAAAGCAACCTTAGATGCTCTTCCATCTACAACTGCAACTCAGGACCCTATTCACACTCAGCAACAAAGAATTTTCCTTGTCTATAACCAGGACCTGGTGCAGTCAATAAAATCAAAGGTTTTATTGTAAATTCCCCTTTCCCCAGAGGGGGATCCCTTACCTGTACTGCTCCTGCTGGTAGAGCTCAGCTACAATGGCCAGGAGGCGACTGATGAAGGTGTCACTGGCGTTGTCCTGGTTGGTCTCCACAGCCAGCAGGTTGCACCTCCTCTCTGTATCAACGAGTTTCTTCTGCAGCTTCACATACTCCTGGCGCAGCAGCATCAGATGCTTTTCCAGCTTGGCCACCTCCTCTGCAAGGCACACAGTGTTACTGCAAGGCTTAAACATGCACACCTTTGGTTGGCACCTCAGGGGAACTCAGCCCTCAGATGACACTTGTTGTTTAATTACGATGTTCCAAGGAGAGTCTCTCCTCTTCCAAGTACCCAAGCATCTCACCCCAGTATTAAACCTGGTATTTTGTAGTATTTTTATAATAGCACTGAAAAATCATAACATGGTGATAAAAGCCATTAACAAAGAAAGCTCTGAATTCTGTTTGGTCAGGAATGCCATCAATTTCCTGTGAGAGTCCATTTCTGTGGGAATTATGGTGGGGCAGAGGACTAAGCCTTTGGTTCTTACCCATTTTTTCAGCCTAGTTAAGATGCTGTTTGACTTTACAGCTGATACTCAAACCACAAGTGAGCATTAGAACAGCTGCTGATGCACCATATCTGCCTCAGAGTATTTAACTGACCTGTTTAGAACTCCTCAACCTGTAAGCTAAGAAACTCCCCCAAACATAGCCAGAGTGGAAAGCAGATTGTCCCCACAATGTGTGTGCCAAAGGCCAGTCAAGAATATATAAAACTATTTCCTGCTGGCACCCACACTCCCTCCACTGGAAAGGCACCTCAAATGGAGTCAGGTCCATGATGGCTATTTCAGTTCAGGCTCAGCAAAGAGACACCACCTGGGAATCTGATCCTTAAACAGGTATTTCCATCCCACTGCAGAGCCCACTCCTCCACCACACTTAACTGGTCACTGCACAACATGCTGGGATAAGCTGCTCACTGAACTCAACCCAGGCCACCTCTGTGAAAAACCTCTACACTTCCCTGCTGGAAGGAAACATCTGTACAGGTATTTAAAACCAAACCAACTTATAAGTCTTATTTATGGATTAGTTGCAAAAACTAAATGTTTGCTATTAATTATAGTGCTTCCTTATTTCCCCCCATCATTAAGTTGATTTTTCAAGTAAGGCCAAATCCCAAACCAGTCCTAAAACATGAGAAGGCAGGGAGGATAAATTTGGAAGCTAACCAGTGATTTTAGCTGGGAAAGTTACTACAAGATTACTCCCTCCTAGCCAGGAATTCATATTTCAATGACTTTTCTAAAATATTTGCTAAACATCACTAGTACAAACAATGAGAAACTGAGCTCTGTTGATCAGTGTTTTCTTCTTGCTTCTGTAGGAAAGTTGAACAGCACAGCTGACCTTGGCCTTGCTCTGACACAGGTCCCCAGGGCAGAGCACCAGTCTCTGGCTTTGCTGCAGACAGAACACCTTGTTTAGCCTGTCCCCTACAGACCCTGCAGCAAATGCTTCCTCATAAGTCTTTTAACTTAACAACTCTTGGAATGAATACACAAAAGTAACATGTCGCATTTTATTTTTCAGTTAATGCTACGTAAGCAGGTTTGGCAGGTACTTCCTTCAACAGCCTTTTCATCAGATTCATCCTTCAGTATTTCACAGATTCCATCTCCTTTGGGATACCTTTCTTTTTGTACTGAAATATACTCTAATTCCAGAATTGTGCCATCAGCACCACACCAAGCCTCAAGGAGGGTTTGAAATCCTGCTGCGGTCAGTCTTTCTATGTGAAGATGGATGCAGTTTTGGTGTTCCGAGAACCAGAAGAACACATCCCTTGAGCAACTGCTCCTTCCTCATTTCCCCATAAGGATGGTGCTGGAAGGGGCACAAAGCAAGTCCCACTGTTACAGCAGGGAGAGCAGGAGTTTGACAGGAGCCCAGAGTAAAAGACACTGAGAGCTGCACCAAAAATTAGTGTATGAACAGCACCTCTTGTTCATCCAGTGAGACTTTTAGATGACATACAAATTCAAATGCTAGGAGCAAGAAGCATTTGAAAGTCAAACAGCATCTTAACTAGGCTGAAAAAGTGGGTAAGAACCAAAACTTAGTCCTCTGCCTAATGAAGCTAGTTCACTGCATGCACCTTACAGCAATACTGCATCTTCCACTCAAACCATGGGAATGATCCTAGGAATAAAGAATCCGGCCTAGAGGGAACATTGTAAATCCTGTCATTTTACCAAAGCCAGCTCACTAGCTCCAAATTAGCCTGAAATCATTAGGATACAATGCAGAACTACCTTAAACCCCTAAACAGGAGTAGCTGAAGCTTGGTGTATGACCAACAATCCAGCCTGTTACTACTGCTTCCAGGGCAATCCCAGACAATCCCCACGAGCAGTGAAAGTACCTCAAAGAGCCAAAGCTCTGAGAACTCTTGTTTTCAGACTGACACCATAAGCTTCCTGCAAACTCAGTGAGAAGGACTGACAGGGATTTATTTACTCTACCAATTTACAAGAACTGTAAAATAAAGAGTTTCTCTTAGTCTACATGACTACCTGCACACATGTTGTGCAGTAGTTACACCTGAGGACAGCATTTGATCTTACAGCACATTTCAAATGCACATTCAAGAGAGTTCTCACTGTCCAGTTAATCAACATTTACAGCACAAGAGCAAAGCCTCAGTTTTGCCTATAAATTGCTCACTTAAAGAGTGAGCAAATAAAATGCACTATTACTGCAGGCACACACACACTTAATGATGGTCCTTGCCTCAAGGCATGACAGGACAGGCTTAGTAAGATGCCAGTAAGCCTCTGGCTAAACAGCAATCCAAATGCCTCAGTGAAGAGGATTCCTGGCAGAGCAAACACAAAATGCCTCTTCTGAGCCACAGTCCAGGTAAACAGGAGCAGCTTTTGTTAACAGCTTTCTGGCAGATTGATCAGCATCTCATGAACTGGCAGAAGTTTATATTCCATATCAAAGACACTGAAGAGGATTTCAGGAAAGGCTACTGTCATTGTCTTACAGGAGAAGGCACAGAAGTGCTCAGGAGGAAATAGATACTGAATGCAAGTAGGGAGGCAAAAAGGCAATGAGGAGACAGTACTTATCAAAAATTATAGGGAGGGTCTAGCGGAGCCCATCACACAGCCCATTCCACCTATCACAAGCAGTCCCAGGAGCCATACAGACAAATCTGTTTACTTATGAAGTGGACCTAAGCAAAGTATTTCAGAAAACTGAATTATTTCCTTACCCCCTCCACTGCTCCACGCTGTGACCCTTATCTCCCCAAGGATGTACAAGTCACTGCTTTCTTGTTCCTCCTCACTTTTGCATACTTCTGATCTTCACCCTGCCACCACCCCAAAGCTACAGCTACTGCTTCTTGACACTCAAGCACTAAACCAACAATCCTGACCCATGGAAACCTCTGGCATTAGTACAGAACCCAGAAATTACAAACACCAACTTGGCTCTTGTCTTACTAAGATGTTCAGTCAACCTGCAGGGAGAAATTGCAATAAATCTGATGCAGGATTTTTCTAGACAGTGGCAGCATCTCCTCATGAGAGAAAAAGCACTTGGCTTCTGAGCTAATAACCACAATTTGACAAACTCCCTTCCTTAATAGCCTTCATTTTTCAGCTGACTCAAATGTACTCTAAACCAGAGAAGTGTGGCTGCAGGTAGGCATTTCATCCACAGGGACAAAATAAGCCCCTCTCCCAACACATCCTGAGGATCTGAGAAAGGTAACAACTCCAGCTTGTTCTTTCTGTTCACACAGGATCATTCATTGGTCATGTGCTTTCTTCAGCCAAAAGATCAGAGAATTACTTAAGGCAGGGAAGAATCTCTGAGAAGTACTGATTGTCTGCAACAGGGCTTGCTTCTATCAGCTGTGGGTTAATTCTGCAAAGGAGGACCCTGAGCCAGAGCCTCACATCCTTGAGGGGCTCGCTGGGGAAAGTTTCACTACCCAAAGCCAACTTGGACATCTAAAGCCCTCCAGAACTGGGTCACCAAGGCTTAAAAACAAGCATAAGAGGTTGATCAGCTCAATACGAAGTAGTGAGATTCCAGCACACGGGAAGTGAGGCACTCCTCTAAGGACTTATCAAACCATCTTGACTGCAGCATCCCCTCAGCTGATCTGTGCCAGACCAGCGGTATCTGCTCCATCTTAGCCAATATTCTACAACTGCTCACCACTGTCCAAGAGCTGCACTTCAAGAGCTGAAGGCTCTGCTTTCCCGACTCTAACTTCATTTCCTTTGCAACTTGGAGCATTTTAGCGCCCTTTGCCCACTCATTTTCCTCCAAGAAAAAAGAGGAAGCTTGTCTTGCAGAAACGAACAGAACTGTAAAAATCCAATTGAGTTAAACTATTAACCATTAAGTTAAATTAATTTGAATGGTGTAATTGACAGCCTTCAAACCAACCAGCAGCACTCCAGGAGCCCTGCAGATCTCACCTGAGCCTGACAAAAGGGCTCCGGCACAGGTGACCGGGAGGCTGCAGCACGAGCAGGGAGAGCCCCGGGCAGGGCACAGCGGGATGAGACCCCGGGATCAGCCCCACCAGACAGGCAGGAGGAACCCCCGCGGTCCCGCCTGCCCCACCGCCGGCGGGTCCTGCCCGGCTCCCACCGCCCACGGCCGCCCACGGCCACCCCCAGCCCCGTCCTGAGAGGCAAAGCCGCCCGCGCCAGGCCGGCCCCGCCCGTGGGTGTCCCCCGCCATCTCCCGCTCCCCTCGGGGGCGGCCCGTCCCACCCGCCGCGGGCAGGGCCGAGCCCGTCCCGCACGGGAGAGCGGCAGGAGCCGCACCCCGCGGTGCCCCGGGAGCGACGGAGACCCTCGGCCCCGCCCGGCCCCTCACCCGGGCTCCCCCCTCACCTTCCGCCATGTTGGCTCCGGTGCCGCAGCTCTCGCGAGAGCCGCCGCCCGCCCCGGCGCCAAGGCACGGCGGTCTCGCGAGAGCAGCGCTACAGCGCCGCTACCGGCCGCACTGATGAGACGGAGGCGCTCGCGCCGCGTTATCCCGCCTTCTCCTGCGTTATCACGCCTTCTCCCCCTTTGTCCCGCCTTTCCCCGCCTTCTCCCGCTTTGTCCCGGGGCCCGCTCCCCCCGCCTCGGGGCACATCCCGGTGCCTGCGGGGCAGTGCTGCCGGCCGTGGCCGCCCTGGGGAGGCGATTCCCGGGTTGAGGAGGCGTCCGGTGATCGCGGCCGGAGCGTGGGGCTGGCACGGCTGGGGAACGCTGGAAAACACCGCCCAGCACCGGGGGAAACGACCCGGGCATCACCTCCGCTCACCTGGGCCAGCCCTGAGCCCTGAAAGCACCTTCAGCTCCCGCACGGCTGCGGGAACCACAGCGAGGGTGTTTGGGGCTCGCTGCAGATCCTCACTGCAATTCCGGCTTTTGTTTCACAGCCAACAATCCTGGACACTGAATCTATGCCCCCTGGACACTGGATTGGTGCCCGGTGGGTGAGAAGTGGTAGGAAGTCAACAGGCAGTGACCAAATACCAGTACCAGGATGATTTTCCCAGCCACGTGTACAGCACAGCTGCCCCCTCGGCTGTTGTTGCTCATCATTGCTCCTGCTAAGATGCAACAGAAATGCCAAATCAATGCTGCTCCAACAGCCAATTTGTTGCTTGCTTTGAGGAGCAACTTTGGATTAAACGTTTGAAGAATTTATGTACAGTATTGTTTTACAGACGTGATTTTTTCTGGACTCCACCATGAAGTGAACTTTGAAAAGTTGCTCTGCATCATATTTTGGTGTTGGATAAAACAGCAAATCCAGAGCTGGGTCTAGGAGGGCCAGACTGTCATTTTCTAGACATACCATGAAACAACCTGTTCATTTTGCACAGCTTGATGACAGCTGTGTATGAATTCACTGTATAGCACATTACCTCACTGCTCATAGTGCTATTGATCCTCTTGAGGAACTGTGAGGAAGCAAGTTACTGTTCCCTGATCAGATTTAGTTTAATTTCTCAGTAACAACAGGGATCAGATTTCAGACCACTGCTATGTTTTGCATCAAGGGAATTGTAATCTCTGAGGATCTGCCTGAGCAGGAAGCTGTTGTATGACAGTCTCTAAACCCCAACTAGCGTCTGATTTGGTTTAGAATCACTCGTGCCGCTTCTGAAGAGACCCGTGCTGCTGCTCTGTGTGCAGCGATGGCTCTGCACCAAGAGCAGTGCACCAGATGGTACAGACACAGTGGAGTCCACCCCACAGCCTACCAAAGCCCAAAATACACTTCTAATCACTTCAGAATTCATGTGCTCTGCTTATTGATCATCCAGTTCCAGTAAGTGTTTTCAGGCATTGCATTGCAGCAGAAGGAATTTTAGAGTGACAGTCGAGTCCTTCTGGAATTAGGGATCTTCTCTGGTGCAGCATGGAGAAATAGAAAAAAGGAATTAAGAAGGCCACACCAGTTAGACATTCCTTAGTATTTGATGCTTTTCCTTTTCCCCCAGTGATGCAGTGATAGCTGGAATGCAGGGTGTTGTGGTTTGAAAGCAAAACAAATGAGAGGCTTCAAGTCAGAGATATAATTTAATAAGAAGAAAGGTAAAAAGGTAAAAATAAAATAAAATAAATGCAGTAACACAAAGGATCACTGACAGAGTCAGAATACAACCTGAGCAGGATGGTGGAAGCAGTCCAGGTGAGGTGCTCTTCCTAAAGCAGTGATCCTGTAGAAAAGTCTGGGAGCTCTGGTCCTCTGGGAATCCAGTGGGTAAGTGCCCCTTGCACTGTCCCACATACCAGCTTATATCCAGGTGAGAATGCTTGACTCCTCCCCCTGGGCAGAGCATCTCACAATAGGATGAGGAGTGTGAAGTGGGTCCTTGATGGCCCATTAAACAGAGATAACCCCTGGAGGGAGTTACCTGTGAGTCATGGGCCAGGCGTTAATGGGCCATTAGCAGAAGACACCTCAAAGGCCATTAGCAGAAGAGGCAGGGGGCTTGGGAAAACACTAGCCCACCTGGTTTCAACAGTTCATGAAGATGATGATAGAATAAATACTTTGTGTACATCCTACACTGCAACCCAGGACACAGGGCAAACTGTGTTTGGGCAAAAATCAGCTCAAACCCTCAGCCAGGATGACAAACCCCTGGAGAACCTACAGTGTTACTGAGCAGCCAGGATGGCAACAGCCTGCATGAACCAAACCAGAGACAAAGTCTTGCTACAAGGAAAACTGAGGAATGCTGGTTTACTTCCTTGTTCACCAAGAATCCTCTTGTCAATACTGAAGCTTTTCAGGGGCATTCCAATCTGGTTTTATCACTAACAGCTTTCCACCAGTGCCCCTTTCAGTCTGGGGCAGGAACAAACAACAAGCCAACTGTGATCACAGGAAAAGTAAAGCAGGCCCTTTTCTTGTCTGCCAGAGGCTTCCTACAACCTGGACACTTGGCAGCAGACCCTGAGCTGCCTCTTTCATTCAGTCACTGGGCATTAGCCATACCTGCAGCTTGTAGATCTCAACAGTATCGCACAGTAATGCTGCTCCCTGGGGAGTATCTGGGTCAGGTGGGATCACAAGCCATCTGGGTAAGCCAAATATATAAATCTGAATATACAAAGAGGGGGAAGAGCAGTGGTGTGGAATTCCCAGTTCTCCCATGCCACTGAAGCAAGACAAACATTTACAGGCTACCCCTTGAAGAACAAATGAGCAGCAATTCTGGAGGGCACAGACATAACGCTTTTAACCATTTTGTGAAGTTACAGGTGAGGCCACGGAGAACTGTGTGTGGTACTTTGGAAGACAAAGACCATTGTTGAACTTCTGAAAGCAGCAGATACCTTGAATTGCCCCAGTTCTAGACACTCTGTGGAAATTTAAAGGGAAGGGCAGCCTGTGAATAAGTCCATAGCTAGGTTTAAGATCAGCTTTTTTCCAGTTTTTCTTTAATGGAAAGAATAACACCATGCCACTGAAATTCTGCAGTCCCAACTTTAAGTGGAAAAGGATAGTCAGGGAGGAGTTTCTATTCTTCTATAAAGTTTCTTTGGTCTAAGGCTTGAAAACTCTTGCAAGCAGATACTCTGAGATTAGTATTTGCTCACTAGAGGGCCAAAGATAGTTACAATAGGGATAAAGTCATGTGTTTTGTTTGCTCTTTCATTATTCAAGATGAAGCACAGCATGTCCAACTCCTCAAGTGTTTGTTAGTGTTGTGTTGTTGATGATGCTCCACTAGAGGTACCCTTCCTACTGCAATACTCAAGACAGCCAGTTTGACACATGATTATTGGAAAAAATTATATTTTGGAAGAACTCACTACAGAAGGTGACAGAATTCCAAAAATCAAATTACATGAAAATATACATCGCCATTTTCTTTGTACATTAGGTGAGAAAAACTCTGAAGTAGAAGGCAAAGCAGATGAAGGGCCACAGAAGAGAGTAAAGGAGGGAAACTTTTTGATACCAAACCCAGAAGTTAGTAATTTGAAAGCCTACAGATGTGCATGCTTGAACTCAACCTCGAGAAAAAACAAGCCTCCCCCACACACACCCCACCCCACAAACAGGCAATGAAAAAGGCAAACCAAAAATTTCACCCATAAAAAGCAGCTCATTCATATCTTGGACTAACTTAGTCAACCAAACTTCCAAGTGAAAGCACTCAAGTCCTTGGAAGTTAAAAATTCATCAGGCTGCTCAAGGGTGCTCCATGGCCAGTTTTATTGCTATACCAAAGAAGGATGAATAATTGGGTTTAAAAAGGGGGTGAGGAGAAGAAGAAAGAAAAAAAAAAAAAAAAAAAAAAAAAAAAAAAAAAAAAAAAAAAAAAAAAAAAAAAAAAAAAAGCACCTTTGAGACTACAAAGGTCATCGTAAAAGAAGACACAAGTAATTGATAGCAAATCCTTTCAGGGTTTAATTAGGAAAATTTTAAGTTCTGATGGGGGAAATAAAAGGGACCACATTTCCAAAAAAAAAAAAAAAAAGAAAAAAAGGAAAAAAAGATACTAAACTTTATTAAGCAAGAAATTTTAATTAAGCCTCAGTGGGTCAAAGGAAAATTAAAGTGGGAGAAAAAAAAACCAAAACCAATAAAACCAACTTTGTATCCTAATTGGTTTTGACATGCTTCACAAGTTGCTGTTTCTCGTTTTTTAAACTTGGGAAACAATGAATAGGGAGAGAAAAAAAACCTGCTAAAATCTTTAGAATTTACACAATTCTATCCCTAACTACAGACAGCATTATTTGGTACAATGTGTATTTGTGGATGTACATGAACAGTATATATATTATCCGGATCATGTTGTGCTATGTACACATCTTTACAATTTTTCCTGAAGGTTAAAGCAGTTCATTAGATTTCAAAATGCGTAATCATCTTGTGTTGGCACTTGTTAGGCTCTTGTCAGCATTGATAACTGGCATGTTTTATTGCAGCCCAGTTCCAGCCAGTGTTTGCCAACTTGTAACAACAGAAGTCCAGCAATAGGTGGGTAGAGTGCAGGAAAAAAAACAGTGCCATGTTTCTCAATTGGAGACCTGTAACGAAATCACAGGCATTAAAATAAAACCCCTCCTCACCCTCAATTATTTTCAAGATGTTAATTAGTTTTTCAAGAAGGTAACTATTACTTGTTCAAGAGCTTCACATACCTCTGAACAGAAGATGGATAAATCCAAACTCATCACCTGAGAAAGACTGGAGTTAGTTCTGCATACTGTGTATCCAAGCTCAATTATCAGAGTTTCTGGCTCCTGTAACTCATGTTGCTTGTCGAGTGCACAGTGTGTAAAGCTTTGATTATTCACACATAGGGCTGAACACTGCAGATTTATCACTGGAAAGTCTGTGCATTACTTACTGTGAACAGTGGGTACAAATGGCACAGCAGTGCTCAGCAAGCACTGACACCACAGCCCCCAGTCACACTGGGCTACTCTGAAACCAGCTGTGGCCCCTTCTCATCCAATTCCCTGCCCATCACTCCCCTGAGAGGAGTCACCAGACTCAGAAAAGCTTTCCCCTTCCAAAAAAGCAACACAGCCAATTACTTAAAATATTTGTCAAGAGCATTGTTTCACTATAGCTAAGTTCAACATGGCAACAGAGCTGAGGTTAGTTAAGGATACTCTGGAGTGTTACTCACAGTTACTCCCTTTCTCCAAGACAGGGAAAAAAAGTCAGCTGCATTAACAATTCTTGCACTCCAGCTATAGGCAGTTGTACAAGACTTTCTGTTCCTTTGCTTAGCCTTTTGATCAATATTAAGCATTTTTTGTGCTTAATCTGTACTGGAGAAAGTTCCTTTCAATCAAAGCATTTTCTGCAAAGAGAGACTGCAGAATGAATTTGTCACCGATGGAGCCTTCCCCCAACCCCTCCAGTGTTTACAAAAGGGTAAGAAAGGAACTCTCTCCTGTACAATTGTGATTTAAAAAAAACATCCAGCAGAAGAATGCAGTAAGCTGCTCTGGTTCAGTCAGTACAACCCCTCTGAACTACATGCAGTGCCATATTTCTGTCCCTGTGAATTATGTATGCTGTAGATAACCAGTAAGTATGAATTTGAGGTTTGCCAGCCAAATGGGTCAGAGCAGTTTATTTGCCAAACCAACCATTAAGAAAAGGCAGCTTCAACATGAAGTTCTGTTTTGCTTTGAAAAGCAAGAGTGGGAAATTATTAGCTCATGGAGGAAGTTTTTCCTTGGCATACCTAAGATAAAGTGACCAAAGGCCAGGGATATAAGGGCCATGATTTAATACAGAGCTTTCTACAAGAGGTAATTAAAAAAAAAGTCCCATTAAAATTGAGATGGGAATGTGTAAATTAGAGTAAGTGTCCTGAGTCAGAAGCTCTTTAACAGGGTGGCAAAACATGCAAATATCACGTCAGCTATTCTCAGGTCAAAACTTGTCCAAGCTCTCAGATATGCTACAGTTCAGTTTCCAAGCAGAACACAGGTGTTTTTATGAAGCTGTTCCTAAGCCCTCCCCACTAAAGATGTTTTTGGGGCTGCTGAAGAGAACACCACCTTTCTTGGTATTATTGGGGGTAATATCTCAATTTGATGCTTTCTGCTGTGCCAGGAGACTCTGTCAAAACTCCCACTGATACCTGAAGCAAACCCTTCTCTCAATGGTTCCTGACAACCTCACTGAAGTCTCCTTTAACTCCTATGTGCAACATGCCACCAACATCTGCAAGATAATCCACATAAACTCCTGAGATAACACGACTTTTAAGATGCTTTTAAGATTCTAGTAAGTGTTCTTCACAATAATGAATATCAAGGAATTATCACCCCCTTCTGTTACAGCTCCAGAAACCTCTAAATGCCATTAATAAAGCAGGATGAATTCTGATAAAGAGAAGTTCAACTTCTGAACAGCATAAAACACAAGAGTACAAGAGAAGTTCCCCAATTTTGGCAGAATGGGCTGTCAAATGCACTTAAATTCTTTTAGTCTTTAGTACTGCATACAGCCAAAGAGCTCCACTGAGATCATGCAGCTGAGAAGAAAGGTTTGGGGGTTTCTTTTTGCTTTTGAAGGGGAGAAAAATAGTTCAGCAACACTTAAGCAGGAAATCCTCAACTCAGGTAACTGACTTGTCTTGAGAAGGATACTTACCCTGAAAAAAGTGAAGCTACTAGCTGCTGAATAAGTGTCACTCAAAAGCAGTTTCTTGGCTTTTTCTTACACAGCGGGCAACTTTTCTTTTAAATTCTCCATTTCTGTCTTCTCTCCATTCTTTCTGTAATTGAATAGACAGCTTTCAGATGTCAGTCCTACAACAGGGAGTTGTACAAGCTCTAGGAAGACTCTTGGTGTTTATGTTTTCAGACATTAGCCATCTAGTCAACACCTAAATTTGCTTACAATCATTGAGCTACTCACTGAAAACCTGTGATATTCAGGACTTTTGAAAGTTTGCTCTGGATTTCTGTGTCAGCTGCTCACAGGACAGCGAGGATGTAATTTTCCCCTTGGATTTTAGGCACACTCCAAGACTAACCTGGTGGCTTACCAGTATTTTACACCGCCTGTGCTAAAATCTCTTTGCTTCAGCCAGCAAAGTAGCAGCAAACTCAAGCTGTAGACCACAAGCTGTTGTTATGTGTGTAGAGACAGTCCTTAACAGCAGTAGTGGAAAAGGTACACAGGTACTGTGGAGCCAGCAGTTACTCTGAGATTTTTTTTTTTTTTAAAGACAGTTTCAGCTCCCTTCAATCCAGCCAGGACACTCCAGGACAGAAATACAGAAGTCACAGTACCTAGAAGAGGCACAGCAGTGTCCTTTGAAAGCAAACACTTCCTATGGCTGTAAGACATTGGCTCTGTGAGGAAGACCTTAGCAGAACACTCAACTGGTCTCTATGACAGGGATCTGATCTCAAAACTGCACAGATGAAGAGCCAAGATAAAGATGAGCAGGAAGACAGGTAAGAGGGAAGTCTGAACCCAGAGATGCACACATCAAGGTATCACAAAAACCTACACAAGAAAGTGCAGCCAGGTTTGTTTTGTGCCAGGCTCACAACAAGCTCAGATGAAAGCACAGGAGCATCAGGTGTGGTTTGACGTGCTGGGTACCGCCTTCCAGTCAGAAGTGGTGGGGAAAATATAAAGAACCCCTTATTTCATGAAGCTGTACATTTCTGAATTTCTGATACAAGCAATATGTTCTTACTGCAGGGGTGAGGGAAGGGGTTAAACTCCCCCACCTTGTTTCACCTGATGCAATCCAGCACACAACACCTTCTCACCCCCCACCTGGAGTGAAGGTTGTGGTAGATTTGAGTGATAAATGGCAAACCCTAACATTCATCACCTCCAAGCTCTCTTCAACAATCAGCACACTGGGGAACCCAGCACGCCTTGACTTCCCTATGAAAGCACAAATAAGGCTACTAATCAGTTTGTTCTTTTTCAGCAATTCATGCAGCAAACATTTGGTTCCTTGGACTGGGACACAGGACAGCTTAGACAAGATGGCTTAAGGCCAAGAAAAGCATTGAATTTGTGCTCTCTGAGCTTCAGAGCCTTAGTTTTTGTTTCTACTTTTTATATTTGTAGTTCTATGAATTGTTCAGATTTGAATAACAAGCAAAGTTTCCAATTTGACAGCTGAATATCCAAAAATGTAATTTTAGGTCATGAACTGTTCTATTTGCTTTTCAAAATATCTATTCAGGCTCCTGATCCTCATTTTTCTCCCACTCCAAGAGATAGTACATGCATAGTTCATTTTTCCTTAAGGCAGGTATATGCCCTGCTCCTAAAATCATCAATCTAGTGAATGCCTGTAACACCTTATTCACTAGACTCACTTAAAAGCAGAAACTAAGGACAGCAGACAAAGTATCTGATAGTAACTACCACATTTTATTGCTGTAGTAAACACAGGAACTGGTACTTCATTACCCTGATGAGCATGTTTTTTACTAATATGAAGACAGCTACAATCCAGCAGGAGAAGCCAACTGCTAAAGCAGCACTTTAAAAGTTCCTTGAAACAAATAATGCCACAGTCAGAAAAATAGTTTCTAGCATCCAAAGTGATGCCTCACTACTATCTTCACAGTCAAATTTGGATTTTTTTGTTCTTCCAAGCTGGGCTAGAAAAAGCTGTTTTCATTTTTGTCCTTTACCCTAAGGCAAATTCATTTTGTGTCTAACTTTTTTTAAGGCAAAAACACCAAAAAATAAAAACCCCACTCCTGAAGTAGTTGTCCAGAAGGGGCACAATACAAAAAGTCTGATGTCAGGAAGGCAACAAGCACAGCTAAGAGCATGTGCTTTCTGCAGGGTTAGGCCAGCTACATTCAACACACATGAGTTTGTGAACTGAGAATTTCTAACTCCACTTTTAGCATTTCATTAATAACTTGCTCCTCCCAGTGCTCTCAGCAGGAAATGTCCATATTTCCTGGGTGTCTGTTTCCACAGTAACATGACACAAAAAGGGGAGGTCCAACTTAAAAAGATTAAATAAGGAAATTGCTCACTACAACTTTTTATTTTCTGTTTTCTTCCCATTAAATTTGTTCCACCTAAGTCTGTTCCCATGATGATTTTTCAGCAGAGCTCAACCACCTTCAAAAATACTCAAAACACAGCAGATCAAAGGCTCCAGGAAACTACTAAACTCCCACCCACTTTGGGATGGTATAGCTTGGCTGACAGAGCAGGTTAACTAACATTCCTTTACAGAACTCTGCATCTCACAATTCCCATCACCTTCTTCCTCACTCCCACAGTTAAAAGAGCTAGAACTTCTCTTTTGTGAGAGGACAACACTCACTCACTGCTGAACTGCAATTCAGGAGCATGTCAGTCTTATGTCAAATTAGTGGGGTCTGAAGTCCCTTCCAGAAGTGAGACTTTTCTCTCCCCACCACAGACATTTTTCAGCCTCACTGTTATATTCTGCCCTAAGCACAGCTCTTCTGGAGAGCTGCTAGCTGTGTTTATACACACAGTACACAGGCCATGCTCCAGAACACTGTGCTGCATAAAACATTTGCATTTCATTCACCTGGCAGATTCACCCTGGTCTTTGACTGTAAATCTGATCATTTTTCCTCACTCCTGAGCCAGTCTAGCCTGGGACAGCCCTCCCTGCTGAACTGAAGGTGAGATGGCCAGTAAAGCCTTTGGGTACCTTCTCAGAGCACACAGATCTGCACAGTCAAACCTGCTGCTCTAATCCATGGGATAGGAAGACTGTTCTAGAGAAGCGAAAGAAACTTCCCAAAGCTAATTAGTAGTTCTGTCTGACAACATCACTGCTTTTCCCAACACAATGGCAGCCTTAGCCTGTGACAGAAAAGGTTCATCCCAAAGTTACTGTTTTACCAAATTAGAAACAGAATTCCATTGCAAGGTTTGTACATTGGAGACAACTGGCAGACCAAGGAAAGCCTTACCGCTGCATCCACATTAGCAGGAGAATCACCATTGGGATCTGCCAGCATAGAAATAACACTAATCATTATAGTTTCCACTGTGTGAATGGGAAGCCAGCGTTCCTCAGGTTTTTCATAGCCATATTTGTCTTCCCCAGGCTCATGAAGAATTGAAATGCAGACATCACCGTTCTTGTCAACTACAAAATAGAACAAGGCATATTTCAGTCATGAACAACATGCTGGCATTTCTTCAGGACACTCAGGGAACTCTTCATCTTCACTCCAGCTAGTCTGAAACACGTTAGGGGAGACACTTTTTATAAAGAAGGCAAGTAATTAACTATTGCAGAACTTAAGCTGTAATAAACAGGGCTTGGTGGAAGTCTACACGTGCCTGGACTCCTGACAGAGAGGGCACATGGGGAGGAAGGACTCAGTCTAACATCATTGCTCCAACTCTCAGGACTATTTATTTAGACAGGCTTCCACTACAGCTTTTTCTGTTAAGTTCAGCAAACTCAAGAGTGACTTTTTTCCACAGCAACAGCATCAGCTGGATATTACTGGAACATACTGAAATATGATTTAAACTGCTGGAATTAGAAAGTGCCTGACAAGTACTCTGATATTTCCAGAGCTGAAACTGGCACAGCGTTAAAATATTCCCTGTCCTTTTGATGGGAGCATTGTCTCCTCCCACCTTTCAAGATCTACAGTTTTTGAAGTTGAAGAATATTTCTCTTTCCCAGTAAAACCATCTTCCCTTTTATTTTACCTTCCCATCCAACCTCTATCAGCCCATAGGTAAATGAGACATTAGGAGAAGTCTCCTTCAGAGGGACTAAAAGATTTCTTTTCATGCTTCACTAGATGAGGACAACCTTGGGCCTTCTATACTGAACTGCCAAGTCAGTAACAGCAAGATGAAATATTTGAAGGTATAACAAAAGGCAGCTATAGAAGTCAAGTTTCTCCTCAGACTAGTATTTTGCACTTAGGAAAAAATTAAGGAAAAAAATCCCTGAACAATTACCAAGAATGCAAGAATCTACTCTGAATAGCTTCTGAAAATACTTAAAGAGTATTTTATGCTCACAGAGCAGCAATTTTAAAACTTCTGCCATTGTTATGACTTCTCTATTAAGTGAGGATGGCAAAGTAAAAGCAGAGTTTCATATTTCCAGCACAATTAGAAAAGTATCTATTTGTCTCCACTGCATTTTAGTCCTGAACTGCAAAAATAAATTGAAACTTGGACATTTCTTACCATTCGGATGCCAGATTTCTGTGATGAATTTCATTTTTGGCGGCCTCAGTGGGTAGTCTTTTGGAAAGGTAAGATGAGCCTTGAAAACACCACCTTCACTGGGGAATCAAAAATATCTTAGTAGAGTTTCTTTTAAGCTTAAGCTGAAGATCGGAACTTACTGATGTTCTAAGTTTACACCTCACACAACTTCACATTATGTTAGTAATTAACAGTATCAACACTTCCATATGCAAAGTAAAGAGTTTCTACATTGAGAAGATCCTTTCACAAGATACTGCCAGTTCCCCAACATGATCGCTTTTAGAACTAGAATGATGTTCCAGAGGGGAAAAACCATGGGGGTGGAGGAAAAAAAAAAATGAAAAAAACAACCTGCCAAGGAATTTACCATCTGGAATCATAACTTACTTTTTTTTTTTTTTTTTTTTTTTTTTTTTTCTTTTTTTTTTTTTTTTTTTTTTTTTTCCTC
Organism: Zosterops lateralis; assembly: GCF_965231275.1. Classification (NCBI taxonomy): domain Eukaryota; kingdom Metazoa; phylum Chordata; class Aves; order Passeriformes; family Zosteropidae; genus Zosterops; species Zosterops lateralis. The sequence continues at coordinate 11,307,007 of NC_139779.1, read as the reverse complement.
CCTATCAGTACATTTATTAACAGGGAAAAAAAAGTATTGCCAATAACTGCCTTTCTCAAGTCCAGCCCAGCAGACACCCATTTTCCTCTGTTAGAGACCTCAGTCCTAATTTTGTGGTCTCAGTCTGCAGCAGTGAGCCCCAGGGAAAAACTGCAGAAAGCTCTGGCTGTGTCTAGAGCAGTAAATGTAAAAAGACTTCCAATGCCACCTTTTCAACACTAAGCTAAAGCAACTCAGGCATGACAGTGAGGTGTTCTGCATTAGTTACCCACTCAACTGGAAAACAATAATAAATAAGAGACATCCAGGTTTTATGTGGAGTTACAGGCCAGGAATAGTCCCTTTTGAAAAATGGGAAGGCCTGTATTAGATGGAAAGGTTCACAGATGGAATACTTTGCTAATGTCAACAATATAACATTTGTCCTGCTACTGTCATTTCTTCTAACTGAAGGTTGCAACAAAATTTGGAATTGCAAAGGCAGAACAAAAAGTGGAACATAAATAAACCTCCAAAGAAGATGGCATGGGATTGATGGTGTGAGAAGCTGCTCCTCAGCAGCCACACAGACAAAAGTACTGGTGAACAGAAAACTGTTCAGTGCAATTTTTTCCTGTATTTGTAAAGGAGCAGGAGCCTCTAAAGTACACTGACTACTGAGAAAAATAACATGTTTTACCACCACTAACCAAAGGGGTGCAGTTTGAGCAAGTTTCTCAAAAAAAAAAAAAAAAAAAAAAAAAAACACAAAAACAAAAAAAAACACCAACCCCAAAAAGCCTTTAAGTAACTTGGCTCTCTGAAGCAGCTGAGGGAATCTGAACCCACAGCATTTATTTTTCACAGATTTTAGAAAAGGCAAGCAGTTTCCAAAGAATCCTTCATCCCAGGAGAGGTAAGAATTCCAGAAGCACTATTTGCACTATTTTAGCATCCATAATGTTAAGACAAAGGAGAGCTAGATTACATTTGCTGATAGCCTCAAACCAGTCAAACCCTTTCTTTCAAACTGAAAAAGTCCTTCTTTCCCTTTTTAAAGGAGATCCTAAAGCTACTAGGCTGTAGGGCATTCCTGGCTGTCCCCTATCAAATGTATATAAATACAGGTTTTAAAGTGGATATACATTAGGTATCAGTTAATGAAATACAGCTGTCAATTAAGGGACATCAAATGCCATTTTTAGCAACATTCCTGATAAAAGAACTTCTGTCAGTAGAGTAATGCACTAAGTCTAAAGTCTTTTCCAGTAAACTCAGAATAAATGAAGTGGGACTAGGAATGAGACTGATGTTTGAAAATTGTTTAAGCTAAGCTATTATATATGACTGTCCTCATCAAACAGCCCAGGGAAGAAGGATTTAGTGTAATACTACCCTGAAAAAATAGCAACCAGGGACTGAAACAGAAGAGAGTTTCTTACCCAAAAGCCTCAGAAAAAGCTCAGGACCCTATAAAAGTGGAGTTAAAAACCAGTATTGCAACTTTTAACACCTAAGATGACAATCAATTAGAAGCAGCATTTCTTTATGGACAGTATTTATGAAATAGCCATGAGAATAGAACAGAACCACAAGACTGTTCAGAAAAGGTCAACAGAAGTTGGAGAAACCATCTCATGCAAGACATGGGAACCCACAGTGCAGTGAGCCTGAGGAAAAGCCAAACAATTTGATTACTGGGTTTAAAGGCTTATTCAAAGTCTGCCGACAGACATACAGAGCTTCATGCTGCAACCAAAAGTGACCTCAGGTAAATGTCATCAGGCTTTTTGTATCAGGAGTTTACCACTGCAACAACTTAATGAAGAGAACAGAGTTCATCTTCAGGAGTACACTTTAAACTGACCTCTCCTGGGCACAGAACCTTATCCCAGAAACTGGAGTAGATGATCACCCCGAAGTACCGCAGGTCACAACTGGGAGTTCTCCCACCTCAAACCGACAGGATTTGAAACTAATTCCAACTACATCCCGATTCAATTGCATATTTTCCTGCCATCACAAGCATGAAGCTGTAATGGTTTAACACAGCACTATCAGCTGAACTACAGCCTCCCAGCAGCAACAGCAAACAGTGGATTTTATCTGCCTTACTTACATGTGAAAGAAAACAGAAGCTGCCTCTAAGTGTACCTATTCTCTTTCTTTTCCATACAAGTACAAAGAGATCAGTGTTGCCTTTTCTCCCGGGAGCAAAGCAGTTTAGAACTTCTACTCAGCAAATCCAGCTATTTACATGTATTCTGCCAGCAACAGAGGAGTTAATTTAGCACAAAGGTTTTGGATAGTTTCTACTCACTAGGAGCACACTAGAACTAGTAAAGTTTCTGGATAAGTATCAGTACTTACTATAGTGTATCTGGAGGACCAATAATAAGGACTTCCCATCGATAAAGATCATTGTCATCTATTAAGCCCGCAGAAAAGCCTTCCACTGGATTTTTGTTGAGCTCTGTGTAGGAAAAAGAATTTAAGAGTAACTTTAGGTGTCTATAATACACATTTGCTGTTTTTGCTCCTGTCAATACATGACCAAAACCCCCGGTGACATTTAGCACTTTCTGATGGACTCAGGGCCTGAGTGAGCCCCCTCAGCTCCCCCACCACAAACCCTTCAGCCACAGCTGGGAGCACGTCTGACCCTAAAACTCCCCGAGTGCAATGTCAGCAGAAGGGCCACAACAACACAACTGTGGGACATGGTCTCCTAAACGAGTGATTAAGTCAGGAAACAGGCTTTCTAATAATAAAAAAGCTTTACAAGAACCTCAAGGAGCCAGCTTAAATTAAAGTCTGTCTTGAACGCCAAAAAATGTTAACAGAAGACCAAAGTCAGTATGTTTTTATTTAAAATTAACATTCTACTTTGTTCAAATCATTTTTTTCAGGATCTGAAAGCATTTGAGACCTGTGCCAGTGAATTCTGGAGATAATGATCTACTAAATTTTGAACTAGTATAAGAGAACATAGGAGATAAGCTGCTATCCTGTTTAGGTATGGGGTTGTGTGTTTTTATTTCTTCCTTTGCTTACAGTTCTTTTCCATCAGTGATAAGCAATAGAGCATTCTCAGTGTATAGGCTACTTCATACAGTTACTGCCAGGTAGAGGCTTGTCTGGAAATAGCTACACACGAGTCACAGCTGGGTCTAGACTCCACTGAACTTCTGTTTTCAGCCTGCTCCAGGGAAAAAGCCTCTAAGTTTTAGAATTAAACACTTCAAAAGAGTTTTGTCTATGATCCAGTGTTGAGGGTAGGAAGGTGAGAATATCTATTAACTGAGAGATTCAGGTCAGAAATTACATTAAATGCCATATTTATGCCAAATTCAAATTCTTCATTCAGCATTTCCAACTCCACATACACAGTCCTGATAGAGCATGGGTACATAGGATACAGGAAGGGGGAAAGAAGCCATTCATTCCTTCAGCTGGTCAATAATTTCCAGATTAAATTAAGCGTGTTAGTTATTGTGCACAAAAAATGCAAAAAACCAACCATACTTATTTTATCATCTGTCAGACACTATACAATCTGCATTATTCTGTTCCACAGCACAGTTTGTCTACAAAGTCCCATTTTGTAAACCTAAAAGTTGTAAGACTCAAGTTCAGAGGGCCTTAAAATGCCCTCAGGTACATGCAAAGGAGCTTCAAGTGAGAACCTTGTACCTTTCTAGAGAAAAAAGAAAGTCCATTAAGTCCAAACTGATTTGCCCATAAGCTCACAATCAATCACTGGTGGCCAGTTAAGTTCTGAACTATCTCAAGTGTGGCTGAAAACGTCAAGAAGAATCAATTCAAGCCCCTACAAAGGAGTCTAAATCCACACTGGGAAACCAAAGTGCCCAGTTCACGTTGAAGGACCAAGGTCCTGAAGAGGGAGACAGCAGGAACACCAACTTTGGTCATTACTAATTTAGTCAAACTTATCCACAAAGATGACTCAATTTTAAAGTCCCAAGGAACATACTGAACGGGGGTTTTCCTAGGAGCTACTCATAAGGGAATAATCAGGAGGTGAGGTCAGCCATTCAGTCCCCAAGGTGCAAGACAAAGATTTGGGTACTGAGACCAATCATGTTTTTTCTAGACAATGCCTGAAAGAAAAGGCAACATCACAGGCTCTTTAACCAAGATACAAGTTCTTTGTGAACTGCTGTAACTCAAACTGCTCACATTTAGCTTCCTTATTGTTTTCAAGTTATCACTGCTCACTGATAAGACTTTAAAGACTGCCAGAACTTACGACTGGAAAAAAATTAGAATGTTTCTCTCTATTTAAATATGCCACATTATTTCCAAAGCAAATGTACACATTTTCCTCTCTACTTCTTAGCGCATGCTGTTTCAATTTCTTTCTACATTTGTCTCAGCCTCAAATAACTTTATCCCTACGTAGTTCAAAACATTTTTTTTCCTGTATTTATTCCCAAAGAAAGACAGCTCTTACACTCTGACTCACACCTAGGACCGTGTATATTGCAAGAGGACTTGTGAGAAGGAGTAGGATTCCTGGATGCCAACTCCTTTAATGTTGAACATCTGTAAACTGTGTGAAAGGGACAATCATTAACAAAAATCTTCAGTTAAAGCAGTTTGCTTAGTGGATGTTGCTGTAAAGCAAATGAGCACATTACTTCTTTTACAGGAGGTGGCTTGTGAAAAGGTTATTTTCCTTCCATGACAGCAGCATTGAAGCGAAGCTCAAACAGCTGCTGATTGCAGAAATACTGAGGAAAAACAATGAGTATGAGCTCATACACCTTCTCCAGGAGAGGTATGCAACGGCAACTTGAAAATGAGCTTTTCCATCCAGATTATTTATGCTAAACTAAACAACATGGCTGGCAAGTAGACAAAAAAGGAATTCTCAGGAAAGTTCTGCACTGAGACATGAAAAGCATCATCCTTGGCTGCTTTACCATGGACAGCCAATAGCCGCTGCTCATTAAAACCTGCCAAGGCCCAAGGTTTGTTTGCCTTTGTTTTTTTTCCCTGGATATAGTCAGTGCTGTGTATCAGCAAAGTTAACCAGTAGCACCATCTATGTCTTGCCTCTCTCTTCACTAGATGAGCCTCATATAGTGAAATCCATGCACCAAAATCCCAAAGGAATAGCAGTGCAGGCAGGGCACGAAAGGAACACACACACACACACAGAGGGCTCAGTGACACAGGGCTGCTGCCAGGCGGGTGTCACTGCCACCGACAGAGTGACACTGAGGCTGCACCAGGGCAGGGGACACCTGCTCCCTGTGCCTGCCAGTCCCAACCACTGCACTTAACTCCTTGCAGCCTCAACAGGAGCTTCCCCAGGCAAGTATGTGGATAAAGCAGAGGATTCAGGTCTCTTCTCCAGGCAGGGGGAGGGGAACAAGCTCTTAGGGCAGGTTCTCTACAAACCCTAGCTGAAGAACTGCCCGAGAAGTCCTGGAAATGCAGAGAAGCAAGACACACCTATGAAGGATTGGATCCTTCCACATTATTTTTCCAACAGCTTTACCTCAAGATTTCTTGTTCAGCTAAAGATATGCTGTACTTTTTAAACATAAATGAGTCTCCATTAACATATTTCCATCATGTGCATGCCTAACTAAATGCCGTTTACTTGTAATTACTATATATTACAGTCTGTGGTTTAGCATTTCTGACAATATTTTTTGCATTTCTGATTATTTAATGTAATAGGCATTTTTCTACCTAGCAAAAGAAAAAAAATCCCAAACATTCTTACACTCAGTGTAGAAGCAGTTTCAGGTAGAGCCCTTTGCAGACCAAGCAGCAGCTGACAGCCAAAGCAGCACACAGCTGGACAGCTGCCAAGCAGCAACATACTTGGAACAGAATCCAGTGTCTGCTTATAAATTAGACATTCAGTTCCTTTAATCCCAGTCCTGAACCTGGGATTAAATCCAATACCTGATTTGGGAGGTGAGGAAGACTAAAGGCCCATAATCCAACAGAGCTGTTTAAATTCAGAACGGATTTTAAAGCCCCTTTCCACAAGATCTGCCACACAACACACTGTCTGTCCCTTCAGCTCTTACTAAAGCAGAACTAAGTTGCCATTGCCTTAAACTTGAGCCAGCACAGCACCATGGGCTGCACTTCCAGTTTCAGTGTTAAGTTTACATGAAGCTACTGATGTTCCCACACTCACTGAAGCTGCCTTTATATAAGCCAAGAGACTTCACCAATCCCAGAGCAAAACAGCATCAACAAAAATGACTAAGCAGAACAAGCCCCACAGCTCCATGGAGCAGCTATGTATGACATCCAAACTTTTCAGCCTGGCGTCTCACCCAGCCAGCCACTGCAAATGAACTCTTGGAGTATTTTAAGCTACCTTACAGTAGAAAGCTTTCAAAAATAAGAGCTCCTATTTTTTTTTTAATAACAGCCTCTTTAGTAAGTTACACAGTGTTTGAGTTTTTTGTGCAGCCAGTGGATAGAAATACAACACAAAAACATACTAGGAAGCCCAAGTCCTGGCTAAGGCTTCTGGATAAACCACCTTACCTGGCTTACACAGCTCTCAGAGCAAGCAGGCCACATCAGAGCACTTTGTATCTGCTGCACCTTAGACTTGTGTTGTCTTTGTGGCTTCTTGTGAGGCCCAGCACTAGTCCAGGAGCTTCTAACAACTGTTCATACTGAAAATCCTCATTCTAGACTCTTCCCCTCTGTATCCCACACTGCAGCTTCCATACAGCCCTATTACTTCACTGAGGTCAGTTATGATTTCCAAAGCTCTGTTGCCTGCAGGACTCAGTTGTACATTTCAGATTCTAGAGAACTAGAGCTGAGATTACGACATAGTAACATGATCTCTCTGTGGAGATGTATTCCCCAAGCTCTCCATTTTATCTGCTTTCATCATGTTCTGTCTTGCTCCGCAAGCTCATCCAAGAAGTTCAGACAACGTAGCACAAAACATGAGCACACTCCTGATAGCCACTGTGGGAGTGACAAATAGACAACACTTAAGACAGAACAGATTAAGTCTCTGAAAGACCTTGAAATTATTTTGAGGGGAGGCTAAAGTAGTGAAGACAAACCTGTCTTAAGCAGAGGTTCTACCAACCATTTCAGTAGAAGCTTTAGGTTTGACTTTAGCCTGGCAATGAACTAATTTCCAGTGCTCCACACATCACTCCTTCTTAATAAGGGCAACATTTCAGACTTCCACAAATCAAATTCTCTGAGCTCAGAAGATTTGTAAGAAGGGTTGCACAATTAGCATTATCAGGCAGGCTGCATGTCAGTGAAGTGCTACACCTCTGTGTACTGCTCCACTTGCCATCACCTCAGCTATACCTGCGAAGTCTTCCTTAGATTTGCACAATGAAGGAGGTTTTGAAAGGACAGAGGACAAGGTTGGAGGTTTCTTGTTTGATTTTTGGTTTTATTCCCAGTCAAATTCCTAGCCATGGCCACAGTTCAGCTTTGCAAACAAGTGGAGAAGCAGCACTAGCCCAAAGTTCCTAAAACTGCTGCTACAGGTACGAGGATTAAGGTACCAGAGGAACTTGAGTAAATAGAGATTGGAATTATTTCATGAGTAAGGTATCTTATTATTTTGGAATTAAGCTAAAAATTGAGTTTCTTGATTCTGTATATGCTGTAGCTCCACAGTCACAAGGAGTCATAGCATACCTGGAGACAGACAATTTGAAGTTCAAGTTAGCTGTTTAGTGGAAAACTCAGTTTGAACACATTGCAACCAGGAGCTTGCAGGTCTTTGGTACTGCCTTGGTTCTTAAGGAGCTCCCCATAATCCCTTAAGCCCATGGAGGTGGATATCAGTAGACACTGTCAATGCTCCTTTAGATTTCTCTCTCATGGCTCTCAAAACCAGCTCTCAGACAGTCTCAGCTAGAAGACAGATACCCAGCAACTGATCTAACCTGGCAACCAAGTTTACCCAGCTGTTTCCATGCACCATTTCACCTGAGAGTCCTAAAGACTCTCAGGGCAAGAACAGTCACAACTTATTCTGAGGCATTTCCTTTCTGCAGCACTCCTCATACATGGCCCTTCTGTGTACACACACTCAAACCAGTCCTTTTCCAACATCCCACACTACAGAAGGAAGGTCTGCTTCCCCCTCCCTCAATGCATTTGCCATTAAGCAAATATCTAAACTCAGTAACTTAAGTTACTGGGGACTACATTGTGCCTACTAAGCCCACAAATTTTTTCTTTCAAAACAAATGTGGTGCTCAAATTACTTTCCTGTCTGAATCCCTGGAAATGGAAAACACACTCATCTGATGAAAACCTTTGAATGCCATAGTATTGTTTGAATTTTTGAATGTTATACATCCAGAATTAGGGTTCTCAGCAGTAAGTTCAGAATATATGTTCAAATTATCATCAGCCATGTAATATTGGTAGAAATCAAGAAAAAGTGTTTCCTGAACAGTCTTCTTTGACTAGACTGCTAGAAGCATGCTGTGTATCCCACCAGACTTGAATCCAGCACAGTAAAACTACCCAGGTGAAAATGGAGGTTGAATAAGGTCTGTTAAAAGACCACAACAAAACCATTCCCAGTCAGTCTGAACTTTGAGAGGAAGTGTTATGAGGAAGGGGAAAAAAACAAGGATAGTAAAAAGAATTGGAAGAACTCTGATTCAGAAACCCACATGTAAAAGGAAGCAATTATGTCACCAGGGAATATTCATGCTTTGCCCACAGAGTCAACTGCAGCACAGAGCCACATTCATCTCTCACACTCCGTGTAACAGAAATGCCATCTCCACTTTGTCCTCCTTGTTTGATGCCTCTTCCCAGTCCTAAGAGTTAGACAAGTATTCAATGGGTATCTGCATCTGTCTACATCGGAGATGGTCACCCTCAGCAGCATTCAAGAGATCTTATCAGGGTAAGTAGTTTCTGAGACACCATAATTATCTCAACCCGAAGCAGGTGTCAAAAACAGGTCAGATGAATCACACTCTACACACTTATTTCTCTCATCTACAAAGGACTACAAGTTACAGGTGCCTACTGGACACAGCTGCTGGAATTTGGCAAGACAGGTGTCCTCCTAGGTGCCATTAACAGAGCTGAGTTTACCATGGACAGGAGAAGTGTATGAACTTTTTAAAAGCTAATTACCAACAGACTAAAGCTAAGAAAAACCTTCCATTCAAGTATCTTCTGAGCAGTCACATACAATCATGAAATAGCACTACTGCCCAGAGTCAAGGGTTCTAGGAGGTTTATGGTTCATGGACAAAAACAGAACACCAGTAAAAATCCACTGAATAGTCTCTACGGCATGCCTGTGCCACAGGGAGATGTTAACATCTGAGAGAGATGTTAACATTCAAGTTGTTGCACAAGTCAAGAACAACTTTCCAGCTTGTTTTCTCTCCCTGCTTATAATATGAATAACGGGTTTGCATATCCTAACTTGAGACACATTGTTATTTGGAATTGTTTTAAGACATTCCTTTAAATGATTCCTGACAGCACCATCTTCTAGATCAGCACCAAATGCCAGCCAGCTAAAAAAACTGCCAGCTTGACCTATGAGGTGTATGGTGACAGCACAGAAATACCTTTCCCTTAACAATACACACACACAGAGACTGTATGTGAAAACCTTTACAGAGGGTTTCTATCAAAAAGTCTTTATTATTACTTTAAACCTGTGCAAAAACTGCTAACATTTCTGTCCAGGAGAGCAGTTATTTTTATGGAACTCCATTTCAATTAGATTGCTATACTTAGTGTTCTTACAAGGCCTGGATATCTGATCTCTGCTCCAGCTGATACACCTTGGACTTGAGCGTAGGAAAGAAAAGCAAGTATGAACATTTACTCTTGCAGGGTGGCCTGAAGCTCAAGCCTACTAGAGGCTGTAAGAGAAAGATCTCATCAAAACCAGCCACTGACAGATGTGCACACAGCACTCAGAACTGAAGCACAGAGCAGGTGCAGCTTGGTGAGAGCAAAGGCCTGCACATGAAGCGCTGCCCTGATTCCGTTCCCATACACTGAAACAAAAAGTGGACAGGAGAGTTTCAGGACTCACACGCTCTCCTCCTCACACCAGCCATCTGCTCTCCTTTCTCCAGGCACACAAGTCTGCACACTCATTTCAGTATTTGGTTAGTTCTTGCTTTCAGAGCAGCAGCCACGTTTCAGATCAGTTCCACTTCCTTAGAACCCCGTCTCTGTGCTGGGAACAAACTATTGTGTTTTACAACAAAACAGAGGTTGATTAAACACATCACAGGAAGAAAATTTAGCAGAATGCCTACTTGAGGCAAACTAAGTTTCATCTACAAAGGTCACTTATTTTCAAACTGTTTAACACAGGGCTTTGGGGGAACTACAAACCAACCTGTACCAACCACAGAAGGGACCAAGTAATCCTATATTAGCTGAATATGCATGTATTGTTCCAACTCTGTCTTGCATTAAAAAGAAATGTTGATATACAGAAACATCAAGACAGAATCAGCTATAATTACATGTGGTTTAATCTGAAGACCATTCACTCTACTTGATTTATCCCTATCAGTTTCTCTTAAAGAAATATATATATAGCAAATCAATAAATCCTTAGTTTCCAGCAAATAGCTACAATATTGAAGGTAGAATCAGTATCAATGACACAAGTCAAGACATTTTAGTTGGTTTTGCATGATTTAACATCTCCAAATGAAGCTCCCACCAACAAAGCAGAAATTCTGATGAAAGTATTTCCTCAAATGGTATTAATTTTGCTCCTTACTTCAGAGGATCTCCGGCAGTGTTCTCCCATTCCACTATTCTCAAACAAAACAGGAATAAATCACTCTACTGCCAGATCCAGATACTGCCCTCACTTTGGTGTAACTTACAATGCCTTGTTTGGGGGGAGCTGAGAAGGAAAGAACTCAGAGTTCACAGTAAGTTTGGTTCTTTCCCTGAAAGATTAATAAACTGACCTAGGCAGAGCCAAGGCGGTGAGTCCTTGATGAGGCAGGTTATTGCTTCATCCTGTTTAAGCAAGTGCTTGAGTCATCAAGCCCTTCATTCTGTAGTTTAGCTAAACATCACTTTCCAAAACTGCCAGCACCCCTGAAATTTTGCTAGTGGCTGCTGTTATAAATATTCTTTTCTTTGAAGATGCAAAGTTCAGATTATTTCTGCAAGAAAAGCATTTGGAAAACTAACACATAGGAGGCAAAGTTTGCCATTGGTCACATTTATCATGTTATTTACAGTGCAACAGAAATTCAGGCTGCTTGTGCTGTTGTAGTGACTGGAGTCTGAGCAAGGCCTGTGTTTTAGCAACGATATTGTCTATAAAGTCAGCTTTGAAAATTCTGTCAGCACAACCTCACAAGAAACAGAATTATTTCATCTGCTGTAACAGGCTCTGTGCTGCCAGGGGGTGAAGGTGACTGCTACACACATGCTGTACCTAAGTACCTCAAAAAGCATCAGACCAAAAACATTGATGGTTAACTAAAAACATGAAATAGTCTTCTAAAAAAAAAAAAAATAATGCAGGGGTGTTTATAATTTCAGGACCACTTAAAATGCTCAGTTTTACATGTGCAGGACCTTGGAGTCCTAATTATTTGGGATAATACAGAACATTACTGTCCATATGTACAGGCCTTCACAAAGGAGGTAACAAGCAATCCAGTACCAAATTAATACTTCATATCAGTGCCACTCAAATGACTATCTTATAGACAAACTTACTTTAAGACAGTGCTCAACTGTAACCAAAGGTTTCTTATACAGCAGCCACCCCAGAAATATGCATCTCAGCTTTGATGTATAAAGTGATTTTTACTCTGCAATTCCCCTCTCGATTCACCACTCAAATAGATTTTTTTAAAAAGTAAGTCCTACCAGACTGGCAAAAATTCAACCAGCTCAACATTACACAAGATTCTTCCACAGAAGAAAGTAAAAATCGTTCAACTGTCACATTAAGTATTTAATACCATTTTCCAACTTGTTAGTTTTTAATTAAACATTTCTGCCTTGAAATAGAAGCTGAATACACTTTAAACTGAAATAATGCCATGATTCTCATGCTTAAGAAAAGCATTAGTGTGGCTTTTTCTGTACCCTAAGTTGGAGATTATTAACAACCCAGCTCAACTTCAGCCAACAAAGGCATGGTTATTCCCATTTCCAATGCTCCATGTTTATGTTAAAGAGAACTCGCACTTCTCGTTCCACTGTGCGCTCCTGATTTAACGGCGTCCTCCCGTGTGATTCTGCTGGTTCAACTAGACAAGTCTGCCTACTCTGAAGTCTCTGTGTCAGCAAGAATTTGGCAGAAGGATGAAATAAAAGTATTCAGAGACATACCTCAGTCTGTAAAATCTTTGGGCCTGACAGCTCTGCAGACTGGAAGAGAAGCTTTACACCCTGTTGTCTGCATCTCTTCTTAAAGAACAAAGTTTTTGGGCTGTGAAAAGAACGGTTTATCCTCCACCAGCTCCCCTGAGGGGTGAACTCTGCTAATCCAGTGCTACACCAATCTACATACTTGCTGTGGACTTTTTTTGTTGGAAGTTCAGGGGCACTTTTGTTTTCTTTTAGTTTTTCCTGCACCCTGCCTGGAAGAAGTGGACAGGTCAGGGCTCCTATTTCACATTATTATCAACCTACAAAGTGCCCCTCTCATTAAAAAAAAAAAAAAAAAGTTTGTATTTTAAGGTATTTCCAGAAGCTGCTACAGCTTACAATTAAGTTGATTTGAGGTTAATTTGAGAGGGAACAGCATTTAATTTCACAGATATCCACAGATATCTGATCCTCCAGCTCTAGTTAGACTACTCTTTTTAAATGGCTTTGCTATTAAGAGATCCCAATTCATCACTTCTTTAAGACTTAAAAAAATCCCAGAACCATAAAAACTACCCAATATTCTTACTACCTTGAATTGTTCTTGTGCCTAAATGGGAGCAAGCACATGTCAATATAAAAACAGCTACGACACTTAGTCCCTGGGGATGCAGCTGAGTATTTCATTAGCAAAGGCACTGTGAAGCCACACAGAATTCGAGAGATTAAAAGAATAACCCATATGTAACTTGAATTTATATTTTGTGACTTTCATTGAATGTCCCTTCTCTCTGAGCATTATCAGCATCCAGAACATGCCACCAAAGTGCACAAGCATGTTGTACATGGTGCTGTGGTACCAGCTCCCTACTCAAGTTACAAGCCAGCTTGCTTTCAAAAAAAAAAAAAAAAAATTGAGTCTGTCTTCATACACTCATTGGAGCAACTTCACGTTCTATTGCCAAGTTTTTTTCTGTTTGTTAAGAGCTGTTGTTTTACATCTCACTGACAACCAGCAGCCTCATCAGTTGACCTATACTTTGACAAAGTACTCAGGAATTAAAACAGCTCATTAAAGTGCTCCATGCCAGACAGCTTCTTTCCCCATAATTAAGAACCAAAGCATATGGGAGACCAAACAGGTAGCCACTCTGAGAACTACTGTTTAACATTCCTCCCTCCTCGTGCCATTTTTTTTTCTTCTGGGCATTGCAGAGAGACATCCAGGGTCTCACCATTAAAGAATTTATACTCCTCAACTGCTCCACCACTGTACAGGTTTCAGATTCTCACTTCAACCTCCCTTCATTTCTGTATGTCTTGCTCCAACTTCAGCTCTCTTGGCATTACTGAAGCACAAGTGAATGATCTAAAGCAATTTAAATTAGCTTAGATCACATAACTCATATCAACTGTCTGTTTAGTGTCCTCCAAAACCCAACCACCAGGTACAACCCCATGACTCACCACAACTGATACAGGCAAAAACTGCACGGAGCAGACAGACTGAGTATCAGTCCCATCAGGGCAAATACCACCAGAGTAGTGACTTCTGGTTTGAGATAGAAGAAACAGTGTGGGTATTAACAAAAAGACATGTTGGAGCAGGTGAGACTTGGAAGACAGTCAGCAGCAGGAAAAGAAGATCATGAAGCTCACTCAGCCTCTACATTACGAGTTCAAACAGCCTGACACCAGAAAAACCAGTGTTAGTCCACTGCCAGCTCATTTCAGACATCCCATAGAAAATGGTTTCCTCCATAACTGACCTGAGATAACTTCCTCAGGTCAGTTATTCCACATAGGAGTTTTGAAGAGTTCAATACTCTTCTTCAGTGTTCACCATACTTCATGCACACTCAAAGTCACTTCTAACATGGTTTCAATTTTAGTACATATAAAGGGACACCAAAGGTATTGATATTACTTAAAGCACAAAACTCCCACAGGAGCTGCATGGTGCAGGAAAATGGCTGCAGTCAGTACAGCTGGATCAGTAACAGGGGCAACTAGAAAAGCTCGCCATTTTTTACCAGCACACATAAAACCTTCAGATAAGAGTGAGCAGAAAGTTAAACAGAAATTAACCCCTAGACCTAATAGCCTACAAATGTGCTTACATATCCAACCAGTCTGTGCCTACAAAAGGTCTTAAGATCTCACAAAACAAAAAAAAACAAAAAAAAACAAAAAAAAAAAAACAAAAAAAAAAAAAACAAAAAAAAAAAAAAACAACAACAACAACAAAACACCACAGAAGCTGAATACTTACTATCAAGAGACTTCAACTAGATGTCCAATTTTCTTTTGTGGAGCACACTTAGTAGATTAAAAGGGAAATTCCAGACATCTGAACAACTATTCTAGGTTACCACATGCTTTTTTTAAATCAAGTTAGAAAGCAACTATTCTACACTGTTGTTTCCCTTAAGGAATCATACGTAGGAGAGAGAAGCTTCACCTCACATCCAGTCTGGAGCTCCTGCAGTAAGCCCATACGAGGTGTTATTAGCTTATCTGAACGTGCAGACACCTCACTGAGTGCCACTAATAACCTCAACAGTTACCAGGGCATTAACAGGTGCATGCTTATGCTCAGGACTAAGGCCACACTATGCGATTTTTAGCCACAGTACAAGATTATTTTTTTTTTAAGAGCCTCATCTTAAAGAGGTACAACATTCTGTGCTAGTACTTCAGGGTATTGAAGTTTCTCAAACTGATCATCAACCAAACCCAGAAAACAGTGCTGGAGATGCACAAACACACCATCCAGCTCGCTATACCCGGTTATGCAACCTCATCTCCTTAATGCTAACAATGCTGCTTTCCACCCTTAGGCTTCCAACGACATTAACTGAAGTTTCGGGCCAAAATCCTCCTCCGGGAATTCCTGTGCCACCCAGCGACCCTGTCCCTTTGTACGGCTACTCTGCCAACTCCGGCCAGCGCTGTAATTGTCCGAGTTCAGGTACACCTGGCACACATTCCCTTAACTGAGCACGAAGCAATTTTTTACGTAAGGGACGAAAAAGGCGAGCCGATTCTCCCAAGGTACGGTGTAGACCCGTGCGGTCCCTCGAGTGGATCGCCGTACCCCAGTCCAGCGAGCCGGAGGATGCGGCGAACATGTGCAAGTGGGGGAGGGAGGGAGGAAGGGAGCGCTGCCGGCTCGTTTCCCTTTAAGTGTGGCAGCGCACACATGGAGCCGCATTGTGCGGCCCGCGCATGCGGGGCCCCTCGGCGGGGCCGGGCCGGGCCAGCTCGGCCGCCCGCCCGGGGACAAAGGGAGGGGGCGCGGCGACACCGAGCCCAGCTGACACCCCGCTGACACCCCGCTCCCCTCCGCCGCCGGCCCGGCCGCAGCACCCAGGCCCTGCCCGTCCCCCGGCCCGGTCCCCAACTCCTCCTCCCCCGCGCCCGTCCCGCCCTCTCGCCCCCGGCGGACCCCCCCGGCCCTCCCCGCCGGTCCCCCCGCAGCGGGTCCCGCCCGCTCCCCCGCCCGCAGCCGCCGCTGCCCGGTCCTCTCCCCCCCGCCGGTGCCTGTGCAGCCCCCGCCGCTGCTCCTGACAACAAAGGGGCCAGCGGCCTCCCCTCCCGGGCACGGGAGGTGAGGGGGAGCCGGCCGGGGGAGGCGGGACGAGGGCACCGCGGGTCCCCGCGGGAAGGGGTGCGAGTGCGGGGAAGCAACCTGGGCCCGGAGCGCCTCGTTCCGGGGGTGGGGGAACAATCCTCCTTCCTCCCCCTTCTTTCCGGCGCCTCAGAAACACCCCCAAACATCAGCCAGCACGCATCCCCCGCGCTGCGGGACGAGCTCCGGCTCGGCTCTCCCCCCGCCCCAGGGAGACCGGACCGCAAGGGGAGGGGACAAAGAGTGCTCCAGGCTCGGTACCGGGCCTCTGGAGGGGCCGACGAGCGCGGCCGGTGCCACCCGGCGCTCCCCCAGCGGGACGGGGGCACCCGAGGGGACGCTCCCCCGCCGTGCCGGCCCCGCTCCCCTCCCCCGGCTCCCCTGGCAGCGATCGCCGGCCGGGCTCCCCCTCCCCCGCTCGGCCTAGTTCCCTCGGCTCCCGGCTGGGCACAGCACGGCGAGGGGGGGCCGTAATCTCCCCTTCCCCCTCACACACACACACGCACTCCCGCCCGCCCCCTCCCCGAGCCGGCGCCCCTTCCTTCCCCCGCCGCGGGCCGCGGCCCCTCCGAGCTCGCCCGGCCGCTGCTCCCCGCGGCGGATCACCCGCCGCCCTCCCTTCCTTCCCCCGCCGCCGGCCCCAGGTACCTGCTAGTTGTCTCCGCAGTAGCAAGGCGGACTGGAGCTCCGTCATTCTCCCCCGCTCTGCCCGGGTAGGGAGTCCCAGCGGCGGCGGGGACGGCGCGGCTCCTGGCGCTGCGAGAGGTGGCGGCGAGCGTCCCTCAGCCCGTCCGGTCCGCGCCCGCCGGGGGTCTGGCTCGGCGCCGGCCGCCACAGCACGCAGGGTCCCGGGCAGGGCAGCGCGGCCGTGGCTCCGAGCCGCCCTCCGCCTCCTGCTCCGAGCCCTCAGCGCCGCCACCTCCCGCTCCCCCCGCCAGGAATTTCACCGCACTCGGGCCCGCGCAGGCGCAGCCGGGGCCGGCCACCGGCCCTTCCGCGCCGCCATCTTGAGAGCGGCCGAGGGGCGGGGAGCCGTGCTCGGCCGCCATGTTGAGAAGGTCCCTGCCTGCCCTTCCCGAGTCCAGCTCGAGCGAGCGGGGAAGGAGGGGGAGCGCTTCGTGAGGAGAATCTCCTCACGAAGGACATTTAGGGGCATAAACTAAAGCACAGCAAGTTCCACCTCAACTTGAGGCAGAACTTCTTTACCTGAGCGTGTAAGAGCTCTGGGACAGACTTGTCCAGGGAGGGCGTGGAGTCTCCGTCTCTGGAGAAATGCCAAACTCATCTGGACCTGCCTGTGTCACCTGCTCCAGGTGACCCTGCCTTGGTCAGGGGTGATCTCCAGAGAGCCCTTCCAGCCCTAACGATCCTGGCATCTATAAAGGCCCTCATGAAGGACATTATTAGGAAGGAATTCTTCACTGAGAACGTGGTTATGCCCTGGCACAAGTTGCCCGGAGAAGCTGTGGCTGCCCCAGGATCCCTGAAGTGTCCGAGACCAAGCTGGGCAGGGTTTGGAGCAAACCTGGATAGTGGAAGGTGTCCCTGGCCATGGCAGGAGGTGGAACAAGGTTCTGCTGAGGTTCAGCAGCCCCTGAGACACAATCCCCCATCACCAGGACTGTCACATACAGGGAATAGCTAACAACAGTGTCTGTGCTCAGAGCCCTGCTGGCCTCCAGGCTGCTGCCGTCTCCCAGCCCAATAAATACAGGGGGTTTTGAGGAGTAGATAAAAAGAGCAGCTAAACAGGACAGGTTAAAAGAGTTACCAGCTGCCAGGTAAAAGTTGGTCACACAGGATTGCTGCAAAATGCACGTTTTTGTCTGTGTGTGTGATGGGGATGTTTTGGAGCACTGCGCCACTGCACTGAGGATGTGCCTAGGAAAGAAAAAGAGAGATAAAAGGCCTAAATCAACCCTTACACTTATGGGGCAAAGGGGCTTTTCCGAATTAGTGTATCCTTGAAGGGCAACCTAGGCTTGGGTTTGGATCTCCAGCAAAAACCTTCAGAAAAAGGGCTTTTGAAGGATGACTACAAGTCTGAGGACAGGCACTGCAGAGGGAAAGAACTAGAAATTAAGATACTTTATCCCAAAGAACTAAGGAGAAGTTTACCTCAAATCACAAGGAGAACCCTGATAAAAGTACAAACTATCTCACATAGTAGTAGGCTCACATGTTGATTGTGAAAAATATAGTGTGATAAATAGGTATGTGCAATTCTAAAATAAAACATATTGGTTGCTCTGCTCTTCTGGCTTTAAGTATTTCATTGGATTCACTAATTTTACATTTCAGTCCTCAAGTATATGTAGTTTCTGGGTAATTGATTGAAGCATTATTACCAGTGATAGAAAGCAGGAAACTCCCTGCTCTATTGCAGAAAGAAATTGCTACAAAGGGATTTATCCTGTATCAGTTTGCCAAAACGTTCAAATCCTTTATAAAAAGGCCTTTTTAAATTTTATTTTTTCTACTACAAGGGCTTTATTCTGTGAACAACAAAATTGGCTTGCAAAAAAAGGAAAGAGAATGAGCAATGGTCATCGTTTCCTGTGCTCCAATTGGGAAGGCCCAGTATAGTCTGAGAGTTTCATTACTGTGCTAGTACAATTAATCAGAATCCTATTCCCATATATTCTTGCAGTTCTGATTAAATCTGTGTCCTTTTCAATGATTAAACTGGGATAACAGAAGACATTCCATAGTGCATGATACCATTACTGAAATTCATCTCATAAGGGTCCTTAGGCAAAAAGGAAGTCTTTGTGGGAACCTTTCTCCTTTGTAGGTTGACTATAATTCCTAAATATATTTTGTATTTGTATTTTGTAGTGCTTCAGTCAGGTCCATTCAATCTTAAAAAATAATCTGTCCATGGGAGGCTATCATGTGCAAGTGCATTTTGTAAATTTATTATGCTAAGAGACAGTTACCCAGATTGGAATTCAGGCATGTTGATGGGAAGTGACACTACTGTGGATGGTATTTCTCTTTCAGGAATAAAAAGTAGGCTTTGTTCACAATGTCAGTTAAGCCAGCACTAAATTCACTCACTCAACTTTCTGTACCTGATGTCAGTTCAGGCATGAGCACACTTTCTGACAGTTCTATTAATAGAGGACCTAACTACAGCACTGAAGACTGAAAGGTTATATGAAACAACTCTGTTTCTATTACATTCTGTTAATCAAAATCATTCTGTATTGTTCACCACTAGGCCACTTGGTGGCAATTACCTGACTCCAGAAAGGAAGTTTTCTGTGGTCTCCTATACTTTGTGTATGATTTTCCTTGAAGGAATATAGAAGACTGTAGGTTGTAAAAGAAAGGATTTGGTTTATGCTGGCACAAATGACCTGGATTCCTTTATTCTGGCAACAAATTCAACCCTGGTGTATAAAAGTAGTATATTCCCCATTATTATGGGGAATACTGGCAGTTCGAAGTGCTCCAACACTGCTCTGTAAAATCACCTTGTGTGCAGCTGCAGAATGTCCAGCGTGGCCACAGTGGTGAGGGCAGGTGTGTGAGCCAGGCATAAACCAGTTTAGTGTTTCCTTGCAGCAGTAAAGACTCTGTGGAATCCCATCATGAAAATGGAGCTGTCATGCCACAGCAGAGGGGAGCTCTGTTGGCTTGCATCTCATGTTGCCTGTCCTTAAACACACCAGGCTGTCTGAAAAGAGGGAGAAGCCTTTCCCTGCTAGATGAACTTTTATTCTGTTTATACCTACTTTCTGTACTGCCTATGCACAAGCACCTTGTCCTAATGCTTGTTGAAGCAACATGCACCACATTTGAGGAAAAGATCTCAAGATAGATGTTTGAATTTGTTTTACTGTCCCTGGCATGCAGCCTCTCTGCAGCCATCTCTGCTTTGAGGGGAAGGGTAATAAGAATTTAGATTACTTTCTCTTTTCTGAGACCATTTCTGGTATAATGACTGTTCAGCTCTGACAGCTGTTTGCTGTGGTCCTTACTGCATTAATCTTTCCCTTGGCAAGGGTATATTATCATAATAATTCATCTCCTGATTAGCATAGGAAATCCTGGCACTTTTTCTGTCACCTTAAAAAGGATCAAAGCTTCACATTGAACATCTTACTTTTCTTGAATATGATGTCTTTTGTTTGACTTTCTTCCCAGTTCCTCCTTCACAACACAAATCACAGATTACACAAGTAGATGGTTTCTGTTCTGTAGTCTTCCAGGTGGATTCACACTGTTAACATCATCTGCTCCCCCACTTCAGCTTCTTGGCAAACTCAAAAAGCTGATGGTAAGACAGACGCAGCTCCCTGAAACACGTTCTGCAAGGCTTCTCTAATTTTACAGGCTAGAGCGGGTGAAGAGACATTTTAAATTGTAGCATTGTGAAGTATCAGTTTTTAGGCTTAAAAACAGCTCCTGTTAGGCAAAAAGGGGCCATTTATATGTCATTTATAACATTTGCAGGCTTGGATTTCTTGCAGTTTATATCTAGCAAACAGTAAAGGCTAAGTGTTTTAAAGGCTTGTGTTCCAGATCCAAGTCATCACCAGGAAATAATGTCAGTTTGCTGAGCAGTTCTGTGTTCCTGTCTACCCCCAGCACTTGGCTTTGCTGTGCTTTTATTGATACATAAGCAGTTTGCTCTAAGGAATCTCTTTTCTGAATAAGCCTTGACTGAGTTTGCTTGTGAGTAGTAAAATCTAAGTTATTTCTTCATATATTGAGTGTAGAGGTAACAGTTGGCCATTACCATGGATATGCAGCAAAAGGAAAAATCCTCTGAAAACTCCTTGTGAGGAGAGAAATTGGGAAAAAGGAGATAGCAATTCATTGTATTTTGTGTTTGATTCATAGCTCCTTGCTGGCTTGATTAAGAGTTTAACAAGGACTACAAGCTGTTTTATTCCCAACCCAGCATGACGTATAAATAAAGTGGAGACTAAACTTGGGCTGAACACATCAGTCTGGCCTCAAGTATTTGTGCTGAGTTCAAGGCTACTCCTACAGAACAGGTTCAAAAGTTTAACTGTCACTGAAATGTTGTTGGGCTCACGTTTCAATGGAAGTGGGTGTGCATGTGAAGAAGTGTGATTTCCAGGAAAAATCTGGACCAGTGAGTCAGGAGCATGGCAAGCAGAGGGAAGCCTGGTGCAGGAATTGCTGCAGCTGCTACAATGCATCTCTTCAAAAATTGCCTTCATGCAGGGCATGGTGAAAATATTTTTACATTGACTTTGTATTGTAGCAGTGCTCAGCTTCTCCAGCTCAGATCAGGGTCCTGCTGGGTTAACACTAATCCTTGATGATCTCCTATAGATGTAAGGATCTCCATTCTTCCCTACCAGTCCAAATAGTCAGGATGGACAAGCGTGGCAGTCCCTGGTGCTAAATTTTCTTGCCCAAGACACCAGAGCAAGCCCTGGAGCCAGAAATAGGAGCTAGACCTGACTTACA
Organism: Zosterops lateralis; assembly: GCF_965231275.1. NCBI lineage: Eukaryota > Metazoa > Chordata > Aves > Passeriformes > Zosteropidae > Zosterops > Zosterops lateralis. The sequence goes on along the minus strand of NC_139779.1, from coordinate 11,285,610 downwards.
TTCCCTGATAAATGAAACCACAATGACCCTAATGTTCAAACCTCACCATGTGTCTGTCTGTCATTCCTTAATAAATCCAGCAGTATTCCCTCTAGGTCACTGACCACAGATAAAGGCTTTAGTTGTGGCATGAAGCGTGGACAGTGATTGCTTGAGCCAAGGAGAGCAGATGTAGGTACAGACTAAGTTGTTCCCTAAGGGGTGACACCTAAACAAAGTGTTTTGACCTGACTTTTGGGTAGGATTTCTGGTATGAATCTGGCTTGACAGGAATGGTTGTGCTAAAACAGTCTCTGGAACTGCAGGAAACCCTTATGGATTCTGATGGTGGTATTGATTTAGGCTTTTGGCAGAAAGGTGCTGTTTAAGATCTGGGTAAACCAGAATGACCTTGTTCCAATCTTTATTTGTATAAGCTTAAACTATTACTTAAACTGATAGCGTTCTCAGCTGGGAAACAGAGACATGCCTAGTCATGAGTGGTAGGAGAGGGTAAAATGACCCCTGGGAGGTGTTCACTTTATACAATATGGACATAATTGCTTTAGAATTAGATTTCTTTCCTTATTATTAATAAAAAAACAGCATCAAAATAAATCTGCAAACAAAGGCAGCAGAAATGAATGATGGAAGACTGTCTTAAATCCAACACAGCTATGTGGAGGGTTAAACTAAAATGAAAGTTGCAGTTTTCTAATTAATATTTCTAAAGAATTGAGTGTAAGAAATCTTTGCTCTGTAACCTGAAAGCCTGACCTAATTGACAATCAGTTTAATACACCTGATGGAAAGCAGTCATGAGATCCACTGCTGTGTCAGTGTTCAGTCCTTGGAACAAACACAAGGATGTGCAATATGGGGCAGGTCATAATTGATTTGCCTTTTCTGAAATGCTAGCATGTTACTGGAGGAAAATAAACATCAGAATTTTTTCTTGAAGAAACATGGACAGATACCCGAGAATGGTTATTTGTATGTAAATTTGGTGCCAGAAGTTAAAATACTGTTTTCACTACTTCCTTTTTATATTGTTGGCTTCAACAAGAGAGTTAAATACTTGATTCATGATTTAAAATGGCAAGCTGGAAATACTAATTTACATAATCTATTTTATATTTATAATTTTTAATTGCATTTTCAAATAGCAGATTCTATGTGCTTGGCATGATGTTACTTTTTGCCAGTCAGTAGGACTGGAATCATTGATTTAAGATATGTGAACATATATCTTTTCAAACTTCTGATTTTGTTCTTTAATTATCAAGTTCTATTTTGTTTATTAGATGCTGTGAGCTTTTAGCTGATTCTTTCTGTTAAGTTACATTTGATGGGATTCAGTTAAAAATGCACAAAGAAATCATTAAAAATGAGAAGTGAAAATCTGGTTTTAGCTCCCTCCACTTCCAAGATATTCATATTACCAGATCTCATCCTCCCACAAGTTAGAGCTAAGCATCCCACGCCTTGATTTTGCACAAAGTTTGGAAAAGGAAAAAATCAAACTGCCTTCCTTTTCCAAACCCATGTTTGATTTCCATCTCTTAATGAACCAGGCATCAAAACAAACTTGTTGAATAAACTCAGATGAAGACATTTCTTTCTGCACCTGCAGATGCAGCTCTGCTGTAAGGAGCTGGTTCAGCACTCCACATGCTATTTCCAGCCACTTGCTCGGTAACACCCACCAGTTCAGTGTTTTGACTTTCTCTGAAATTTCTGCAGCAAGCCTGAACTACTGGTATATTCTGCACTTTGTGATGCTGGATTTCATGGCGTGTGGGCTGCCCTTATTTCACATTTTATTTTAGAGAGGGCTGTTTTTAAAAGAACAGGCATACTTGGTTTAAAATAAAGGATTACACTTTAAAAGTTGTTTTTCCTTTTAATCTACTAAATTCTTTACTTCTGCTGACATTTTATAAAATAGATCCCAAAAATTCGTTTTGTTAAATGTATCCCAGCTGATGCCTCTCACCTCAAACTGTGGCCAGAAATTGTTGATTATGAGGTATATAAAGGGCTTGGCAAGAAAGTTAATTTTTTTCCTGGAACAGTAAACTTGCAGTTCTTTGAGATATGCTCAGATTTGTACCTGACACATTCTGGTGCCTTTGCGAGTACAAAATCAGTGCAATGCACAAAAGGGAAGGAAATTTGTCTGCACCTAGGGAGGGGTTGGATAGAAATTGCCCAGAGATGAAGGGGGCAGTGAATACAAATGTAACCTGCACAACACCACTTGTCCTGCTGTTGTGGTTTGAAAGCAAAATGAATGAGAGGCTCAAAGTCAGAGATATAATTTAATAAGAAGAAAGGTAAAAGTAAAATAAAATAAATACAATAACACAAAGGATCACTGACAGAGTCAGAATACAACCTGAGCAGGATGGTGGAAGCAGTCCAGGTGAGGTGCTCTTCCTGAAGGAGTGATCCTGTAGAAAGGTCTGGTAGCTCTGCTCCTCTGGGAATCCAGTGGGTTAAGTGCTGCTTGCACTGTCCCACATACCAGATTATATCCAGGTGAGAATGCTTGGCTCCTCCCCCTGGGCAGAGCATCTCACAATAGCATGAGAAGTGTGAAATGGGTCCTTGATGGCCCATTAACAGAGATAACCCCTAGAGGGAGTTACCTGTGACTCATGGGTCATTAGCAGAAGACACCCCAAAAGTCATTAGCAGAAAACACCCCAAAGGCGTTAATGGGCCATTAGCAAAAGAGGCAGGGGGCTTGGGAAAACACTAGCCCACCTGGTTTCAACAGTTCATGAAGATGGTGATAGAATAAATACTTTGTGTACATCCTACACTGCAACCCAGGACATAATCCACCCCTTATTCTATTACCATCTACATCATATCCAAATCAATACATTCTTACAAAGATATGCATACACATAGAGAATAAAATGTTACACACTGTTCTCACTTAAAATTAAGTCTCCCTGTGGTACACAATGGGTTTCCCCATCTTTCTGCATTACCCACCAAGTGTGACCAGGTCCTTGAGCAAAGACAATCCCATGGATGGGTCTGCCTTTTCCTGAGGCGGGATTAATCCAAACAGTCTTCCCTAAAATGCCTTTCATATGTACTGCAGGGACTTTATCTCCATCCACTGTGTGCAAGGGTTCAGACTGGGCAGGACCACCTCGATTGATAGACCCTCGGGTGTTGACCATCCAGGTAGCTTTGGCTAAGTTCATTTCCCAATTCTTGAAGGTCCCCCCGCCAAGTGCCTTCAGGGCAGTTTTTAGTAGTCCATTGCACCGTTCAACTTTTCCGGCAGCTGGTGCGTGATAAGGAATGTGATATATCCATTCAATACCATGTTCTCTAGCCCAGGTGTTTATAAGGCTGTTTTTGAAATGGGTCCCATTGTCCAACTCAGTTCTCTCAGGGGTGCCGTGTCTCCACAGGACTTTTTTTTCCAGGCCCAGGATGGTTTTCCGGGCAGTGGCATGAGGCACAGGGTAGGTTTCCAGCCATCCAGTGGTGGCTTCCACCATGGTCAGCACGTAGCGCTTTTCTTGGCGGGTTTGGGGAAGGGTGATGTAGTCAATTTGCCAGGCTTCCCCCATACCTGTACTTCAGCCATTGTCCACCATACCACAGAGACTTCACTCGCTTGGCCTGTTTGATTGCAGCGCAGGTCTCACAGTTGTGGATGACCTGGGAGATGCTGTCCATAGTAAGGTCCACCCCTCGGTCACGGGCCCATCGGTATGTCGCATCTCTTCCTTGATGACCAGAGGCATCATGGGCCCAACGAGCTAAGAACAGTTCTCCCTTGTGCTGCCAGTCTTCATCCACCTGTGATACTTTCACCTTGGCAGCTTTGTCCACCTGCTCGTTGTTGTGATGCTCCTCATTAGCCCGGCTCTTGGGTACGTGTGCGTCCACATGTCGAACCTTCACGGTCAGTCTCTCTACTCGGGCAGCGATGTCCTGCCAAATGTCAGCGGCCCAGATGGGTTTTCCTCTGCGCTGCCAGTTGGCCTTTTTCCAGCGATTCAGCCATCCCCACAGAGCATTAGCTACCATCCAGGAGTCAGTGTAGAGATAGAGCCTCGGCCATTTCTCTCATTCAGCAATATCCAAAGCCAGCTGGACAGCTTTAAGCTGTGCAACCTGACTCGACCCACCTCGTCCCTCGGTAGCCTGTGCAACTCGTCATGTGGGGCTCCAAACTGCAGCTTTCCATTTCCGGTTAGCACCTACAATTTGACAGGAGACATCAGTGAAGAGAGCATATCGTCTTTTAGTCTCCGGTAGCTCATTGTATGGTGGGGCTTCCTCGGCACGTGTTACTTGCTTTTCTTCTTCTTCAGACGATAATCCAAAATTCTCACCTTCTGGCCTGTTTGTTATAACTTCCAGAATCCCAATGGTCAGCCTCGAGTCTCCCCAGGCACCTTCTGCCACAGGCTCCAGGACAGACCGTTGTTCCCGGCTACAGAGTAAAGCACATTCTTCACATCTGGTCCTGTCCTGACTGGGCCAAGGGCTACTGCGTGAGCAATCTCTTGTTTGATCTGAACAAAGGCTTGTTGCTGTTCAGGGCCCCAGTGGAAATCGTTCTTCTTGCAGGCAACCAGATAGAGAGGGCTCACGATCTGACTGTACTCAGGAATGTGCATCCTCCAGAAGCCTATGGCACCTAGAAAAGCTTGTGTTTCCTTCTTGTTGGTAGGTGGGGACATGGCAGTGATCTTATTATCTCTGTGGGGATTTGGCGACGTCCATCTTGCCACTTGACTCCCAGGAACTGGATTTCTTGAGCCGGTCCCTTAACCTTACTTCGTTTAATGGCAAAACCAGCTTTCAACAGAATTTGGATAATCTTCTCTCCTTTCTCAAAGACCTCCCCTGGGGCGTTTCCCCATACGATGATGTTGTCGATGTACTGCAGATGTTCCGGAGCCTCACCCTTCTCCAGTGCAGCCTGGATCAGCCCATGGCAGATGGTGGGGCTGTGTTTCCACCCCTGGGGCAGTCGGTTCCAGGTGTACTGCATGCCCCTCCAGGTGAAAGCAAACTGGGGCCTGCACTGTGCTGCCAAAGGAATGGAGAAGAAGGCATTGGCGATATCAGTGGTCGCATACCACTTTGCTGCCTTGGACTCCAGCTCGTACTGAAGCTCTAACATGTCTGGCACAGCAGCACTCAGTGGTGGCGTGACTTCATTCAAAGCACGGTAATCCACCGTCAGTCTCCATTCTCCACTGGACTTACGCACAGGCCATATTGGGCTGTTGAAAGGTGAATGAGTCTTACTGACCGTCCCTTGGCTCTCCAGTTTACGAATCATCTCATGTATGGGAATCACAAAGTCTCTGTCAGTGCGGTATTGGCGGCGGTGTACTGTTGTTGTGGCAGTTGGTACCTGTTGTTCTTTGACTCTCAGCAGTCCCACAGCAGAGGGGTCATCTGAGAGACCAGGCAAAGTATTCAACTGTCTGATGTTTTCTTTCTCAACTGCAGCTATTCCAAAAGCCCAATGATATCCTTTCAGGTCTTTGAAATATCCATTCCTGAGATAGTCTATGCCGAGAATGCATGGGGCCTCTGGACCAGTTGCGATGGGGTGTTTTTGCCACTCATTCCCAGTTAAACTCACTTCAGCCTCTAATACAGTCCGTTCCTGGGACCCTCCTGTCACCCCAGAAATAGAGATGGATTCTGTTCCTACATACCTTGATGGCATCATGGTACATTGGGCCCCAGTGTCAACCAACGCCGTATATTCTTGTGGGTCAGATGTGCCAGGCCATCGGATCCACACAGTCCAGTAGATCCGATTGTCCCTTTCCTCTTCCTGGCTAGAGGCAGGGCACCCCTATTCCTGGTCATGGCATACATTGTTCTCCTCCTGTACGTATGTTTCTGAGGTCCCTTCCAGAGGATCAGTCATATCATCATTCCTGTACCGTCTGGAGTTCTGAGAGACTGGGGCAACCTTGATTCTAGATGGGCTTCTTGTGGTAGGTGTTCCTCTTTTCAGTTCACGTACCCGGGCTGCTAAGGAGGAGGTGGGTTTTCCATCCCACTTCTTCATATCTTCTCCATGCTCTCAAAGAAAAGACCAGAGGTTACCTCGTGGTGTGTATCCTCTCTCCCTGGCTGGGGGACGCCTGCTCCTAATGGCAGAGACTCTCGTCGGCTCTGGTGAGATATGGTAAATTTCTTCCTTAAGTTCTTTTAATTTCTGATGGCCTTCTTCAATCAAGCTTTGGACTTGCTCAGCCAGTCTTGTTTCCACAGACGAGACATGGGTGCGAACTGGGGCGATGACAGTGTCCTCGTAAATTCTTAATTTATTAGCCAAGACACCCACCTTGTCCTCACCTTCCCTCCATTGCAGTGTTGCCAGGTAACGTGAGTGCATCTCTGGTCCAAGCCTTGCAAGTCTCAGCCACATCCGTGATGTGCACTGGACATCATCTGGGCTTTTAGGAAATCTCTCGTCTTCTGAAAAAAATTATCTCCAGCACAGCCAATTCCCTCAGGCATTGGATACCTTGTTCTATTGTGCTCCATTTTCCTTGGTGCACTTGGAGGTCTTCTTTACAAAGGTATCTGTCTTTCACACTTGTCAGCAGTCACTGCCAGAGGCTGAGAGGTTCTTGGGTTTTCCCAATTCCCTGGTCAATGACCACATCCCGGGACAGCGATCCCAGTTGCCTGGCCTCAATTCCATCCAGAATGGTGTCATTGGCTGCAGCGTCCCAGATGCGGAGCAGCCAGGTCAGGATGGACTTGTTGGTCTGGTGGGTGAATTCCCTTTGTAGGTCACGCAACTCACCCAGGGGTAGAGAGCGAGTAATAATCTCTATCTCTGTCTCCTCTGCTGGCTGCGAAGATCCTGCTGCATTCTCATCAGTCACTACGCGGACTGATTTGCTCCTTGACTTCTTTTTCTGAGTGGTGGCAACTGCTACTGGTTTAGGTTGTTCCAGTTCAGTAACGGTTTGTGTGGAGATGTTGACAGCACCTTTGGTTCCTTTCTCCTCTGTGACAGTCTGTGTAGATGTGGACACTGTTGCCTCACTTTTGGCTTCTTTCTCCTCTGTGGTGGTCTGTGTAGATGAGGACACTGTTGCCTTGTCTTTGGTTCCCTTTTCCTCTGTGACAATCTGTGTAGACACGGACACTTTTGATTCATTTTTGGCTTCTTTCTCCTCTGTGATGGTCTGTGTAGATGAGGACACTGTTGCCTTGTCTTTGGTTCCCTTTTCCTCTTCCTTAGGAACACGCTGTATCACACCAGGTAGTGTTTTGTTCCTAAGTATGGTGCAGAAAAAACAAAGGGCTGTGCAGAGAAGAGAAACCAGGGATGACAATAACATAATACTGTCCTTGGCATCCAGAGGGTACTCAATATTTTCAAAAACTGCTGTGTGGTGCCTAAAAAGCTGGAAAAAATCATTCTTTACTCCTCCCCACAGGGGCTGAGTGAGATTGTTGAGGCCCCAGATGTAGCATCCTAGACCAGGACACGAATCCAAAACTGGGGATATATTCTGAATGTTCATTGCCTCGGAGTTTATCAAGCAATGGACATAGTAGACCAATAAGGCAATTTTAGTACCATACCCTGGTCTATGCAGGAGCATTAAGACCGGCAGATAGTACGCCATGTGTGGAAAAATATAGAGAGATAGGTATAAGACACATGTAAGCATGTTGAGCATCATAGCAAACAGGTGTCTTCTCAAATACAAAACTGTAGTTCTGACTTTTCTCACTGCCTCTGGCCCCACGTTGGGCACCAAAAAAATGTTGTGGTTTGAAAGCAAAATGAATGAGAGGCTCAAAGTCAGAGATATAATTTAATAAGAAGAAAGGTAAAAAGGTAAAAATAAAATAAAATAAATGCAATAACACAAAGAATCACTGACAGAGTCAGAATACAACCTAAGCCGGATGATGGAAGCAGTCCAGGTTAAGTGCTCTTCCTGAAGCAGTGATCCTGTAGAAAAGTCTGGTAGCTCTGCTCCTCTGGGAATCCAGTGGGTTAAGTGCTGCTTGCACTGTCCCGAGTCTCAGCTTATATCCAGGTGAGAATGCTTGGCTCCTCCCCCTGGGCAGAGCATCTCACAATAGCATGAGAAGTGTGAAATGGGTCCTTGATGGCCCATTAACAGAGATAACCCCTGGAGGGAGTTACCTGTGACTCATGGGTCATTAGCAGAAGACACCCCAAAAGTCATTAGCAGAAAACACCCCAAAGGCGTTAATGGGCCATTAGCAGAAGAGGCAGGGGGCTTGGGAAAACACTAGCCCACCTGGTTTCAACAGTTCACGAAGATGGTGATAGAATAAATACTTTGTGTACATCCTACACTGCAACCCAGGACACTTGCACACTTCAAGTGCCAAATCCCTGAATGTGCATGCACTTAGAGATGTTCCCTGAGGATTAGTTCCCTCAAGGAATCAATATAGGTTAAGATGGTGCAAGTCCAGCCATCAGTAGGCAGTAGGGTTATTATTTAATACAATATTTGCCTCTACTAGAAAATTATACAAGTGCCATTCTTGTATTATACACAGGAACTCTGGAACTGCATATAGTTTCACCTGAAGGCCAAAGGAAAAGCTGGGCTTTGGAGCACCAGGCAGGTCTGTTGTGGGAACAGGGGGGTGGAACAAAAGGGATGAATGGCTCAGGCCTGTGGAGTCTGGTGATCTCACTGTGTGGCTGTGTAGGACTGCCTTGGTTTTATGTCAGGACTAAGAACTTGCTGGAGGAGGAGAAAAGGGGGAGGGGGAATGGAGGCAGTGAAAACACAGGTGGCTTCAGTTATATTTGGCTTTTTGAACAGATTAATCACTTTGTTGATTTACACTGTCCCTATTCTGTACTTTTAAATCATTTCTTGAGGCAACATTTTAATGAAGTAAGTCAGAAGATATTCTATTGACATAAGCCTTCTTGGAAGGTAAAGAATTTTTCTCTTTTTTGGATAGTTTGGAAAATTGAGTGATTGCAGTTTTTCAGGTTAAACTCCTGCAACCATTCTGGACTTTGAAACAAAGCCTCTTCTTAGCTTCATTTAACTTCAGGATTTATGATTATAAATCTCATAACACTTTTTTTCTAAAGCAAATGTACCAGCTAAAGTTGATATTAATGCTCTATTATGAACAGTATCCAAAAAGTTACTTTGAAGTATGGAAAAGAGACTTTGCTGCTTGCTGGCTCATAGGAATAAAGAGATAATAGTTCTTCCACTGGTACTGAACTTGTCTTAAGCAAAAGTAGCTTCTAAAATCACAATAATAAAATTCTTTTATTAGCAGCCTGAGATTCTGTGTTCTTGTACTTCATCAAAAGTGTGTAAAGTGTGCAAATGCCAACATGACTCCAGGAAAGAAAGAAAGGCCAGAGTTTATTCATATACCTTATCATTTTATATGTAACATGTCCTGAGACTATCTTCAGAGCAGGTAAAATTTCTGGGATAAAGAGTGATTGGAAAGAGATTGTGAATAAAATTAATAGAAAGAAGTTTAATTTCTATCTTTTTACTTTACTATTGCTAAGTAATTAATAAATTATTCGTACCGTAATTTTATTACTGTGGTTTTAAATTTTGTGAAGAACATTGTTTGCAAACCAGAGCTTTAGGAACTGAGTGCTGAACCCTGAAAACATCTTGTACATTAGTTAACAAGAATCAGATGTTTAGTAGAACTGTGCAAGTGTTTCAAAGTTTTAATGCTTATTGTTTTCTTTCTCCCTTTAAATTATTTATGGTACCATTTGCTTTAGGACTGCAGGCTTGAGGACCCTTTGCTTTAGCAAAGGAAGTTTGTAGCAGGGCAAGGAGTTCTTCCCAACTCTTTTGTCACAGGTTACCAATACAACTGGTGCACAATCCTTTCCACACATCATGGTTTTTTCCTCCATGTTCATGGATTTTATTTTTTAAATTTTGCTTTATTAACAGCAGACATTTGACTGCTATAGATTTTTACAGACTTTTTTTATCTCTAGTGGATTAAAATCAAACAGAAGATGCCCAGGAAAGAGGTGACTCTGGCCACTTTCTCTGTTTGTTCTCTTGTAGTTGGACAGTGAGCTGCCCGCTGTCTAAGGTGGGTACCTATCAGTGATAGTATAGATATATTTTAATCCAAATTCCCTATCTAAATTGCATTATAACTTTAAGAACTTACAAATATTTTCATAATAACTGTCATAAAAATCAGCATCCTGGGGTTAGTGCTTAAAAATGACCAAGCTTTTCTTTTGTTGCTGGCAGAATTTGCTTCACAGTGCCATCAATTAAGCACAGATATAGTGAATTCATGTACCTGCCCTTCCCAAAAGGGTGAATACAGCCTCACTTTGCCTTACTGGAAGCATTGAGAGTGACAGTAAATCTCTTCGTGCAGGACTTACTTCTGGGAAAGAAAGACCTTCTCAGTACTTAAACTGTTTTTAATTTGAATCAATGTTTATTCAAATTTTTAGTTAACCCTGACTTTACATTCTCTGTAGTGATTAAAATACTGTGTTCAATGCAGTTCTTCCCTTTCAGTCTGGAGGTAGTGAGGCTGGAAAGAGAGAGGCCTCATAGGAAAAGGCCTCCATTTTTGTGCTATCAATGCTTGTCTGGTTGTCATTTCTCATAATAAATGGCTCTTATCTGCTTTGCTGTTGTCTTAATGAAGAGGACTCTGGTGTATCACAGTGAAGGCTGCAGTGGTCAACTAATGATTCTTTTGGGGATGAATGTTTCACTGTGGTAGAAAGGTCAAAACATAGGTTAAATAGACATTTAATTCTTCAGTTTTCTTCCAGAATCTGAGCAGATGTCACAGCCCTTTTCTGCTATAATTGTGTCAGAAGCATCCAGAATCCCAAAATGCAAGAAATTCACTTATCAGCTCCACCAATAAAGATAAGCTTGAGCTAAAAAAATGGTACAGGCCAAAGCAGATAAACTGTTTGTGAAATAGTATCTTTGGTGCACAGTTACTATAATTCTTCACTTCTCTTGACCTCCATGAGCTGCTCTGTGCATGACTCAATCTCAGCTCTGTTCTAGCAATGTGCAGCTTTCCGCTTTGTCTGGTGTTAATGCAAAATATTCTCATTTGCAAAGGAGGTTTTTGCTTTTCTTTTTGTTTTCCTAGAGAAGAAGGGAGCAGTTAATAGAATTGAAGTGTGTTCATCTTTTGCTGCACTGTCATTATGTGCTGGAGCTGTAATCTCTTCTGCTGTACCTTTTGGGACAGAATTATATTGATACAACCAAGGAGAATGTCACCTGTGAGATAAGTTATCTAGGTAAGAGCCCCAAGAATTTTTTTGTAAAGCTGCAGTTTGTTTCCTAATTTATAAGATGAAGGAGAAGAGTCTGAATTAGCTTCCCTGTCCAACCTAAAACATGATCTGCATTCCTGGAAGTAAGAAGTTATATAGAGCTTATTTGTCAGTAATAATGAAATAGTAGGTTTTATGCTTTAGTGTGTGTAAATTTTATTTGTTGCTATCACAACACTAGAATATGTTCCAGCGAATCCACCCTGGGTTTTGTGCTATTACTTGGGCAACAAAAAAGAGGGAAGGAGGGAAGGAGGGAAAGGAAAGGAAAGGAAAGGAAAGGAAAGGAAAGGAAAGGAAAGGAAAGGAAAGGAAAGGAAAGGAAAGGAAAGGAAAGGAAAGGAAAGGAAAGGAAAGGAAAGGAAAGGAAAGGAAAGGAAAGGAAAGAAGGAAAGGAAAGGAAAGGAAAGGAAAGGAAAGGAAAGGAAAGGAAAGGAAGAAGGAAAGGAAGAAAGGAAGAAAGGAAGGAAGAAAGAAAGAAAGGAAGAAAGAAAGAAAGGAAGAAAGAAAGAAAGAAAGGAAGAAAGAAAGAAAGGAAGAAAGGAAGAAAGGAAGAAAGGAAGAAAGGAAGAAAGAAAGAAAGGAAGAAAGAAAGAAAGAAAGGAAGAAAGAAAGAAAGGAAGGAAGGAAGGAAGGAAGGAAGGAAGGAAGGAAGGAAGGAAGGAAGGAAGGAAGGAAGGAAGGAAGGAAGGAAGGAAGGAAGGAAGGAAGGAAGGAAAGAAAGAAAGAAAGAAAGAAAGAAAGAAAGAAAGAAAGAAAGAAAGAAAGAAAGAAAGAAAGAAAGAAAGAAAGAAAGAAAGAAAGAAAGAAAGAAAGAAAGAAAGAAAGAAAGAAAGAAAGAAAGAAAGAAAGAAAGAAAGAAAGAAAGAAAGAGATTCAGGGTGAGGAGGTAAAAAAGGATGTGGTGACTAAAAATGTAGCATTTATTGAAACTCACAGAATGAGAATCTTCCTAGCAGATATTTTCCAATCAATTGTATAGTCAGGATTCATTTTCCAATTAATTGTATAGATCAGATGGTCCAGCTGGTTTTCTTGAAGTTTTTTGTAATAGTGGACTACTATAAAGATGTTTAGTCTGGATGGTTTAAGCTGTTGCGGCATACTTGTTCCAGAAGATATGGACAGGGACTCAAACAATTACTCACACGTGTAGTTCTGCCTGCAAAGGTGAAGAAAAACTATTGGCAATCTAGTTTTGATTATTCAGGTCCTAAATTTCCTGCTAAAATACAAAATATTTCCTAACAGCTTTTGACGTCATTAGCAGTTGTTTACCTGAGTGTTAATCACGGCTAATGTAGCTGCAAACACCACACAGAGATAAAGCAGATTCAACAAAGTACAGGTGCAGAGTTTCTCAAACCTCCCTCCCTCTCAGCCGTGTGTTCCAAGGCAATAACAGCTTGGCAAATGTGCATCAGTCTGGAGGGCTGAAAGGCAAGAAAAATATACACATTAGTAGCTGAGTCATCTCTGGAGTTTTGTAATACAGACTTTTATGAGAGCAGGACCAAGTGTTGACTCTGTAATAAATCTGTAACTGAAAATCGTGCTGCTTTTATACATGACTACATTTCTTGAGCTGCCTAGCCTCCTGTCAGGCTGGTCACTGCCTGGTTTAAACTGTCCAACTGCAGCCCAGGTGTTCATGGCTCAGTCCAAGTCTGTCTTTATGTTTTAGCACTGCAGACTGGGTTCACAACTAAAGTGAGTTATTGTGCAGCCTTGGTACAAGCAGTGACAAATGTTAAACCCCCACAGCCTCTTACCTGAATCTCTGTCACTCTGCAGCTCTTTTGCAGTCACAATAATTGTCTTTGCATCTCTTTGGAGTGGAATATTTCAGGTGGGTCTGGACATGCATTTATTGAGTTGTCTGTCTACCACAACTATGTTAAGTTTCACTTTTTTGATCTTGTCAGACACGAAAATTATTAAGTTTTGCACCAATCCAAATGTCAGTTATTTGCAGAATCTCATGTTTTATGAATTTGCTTCCATCACAGCAGGCTTAAAATACATACACCTCAAAATGAAGACCAGTCTTATATGTTCTGCATTAAATGCATGCTTGTTGGTTCTAACTATATTCCAGCAATTAAATATATGCTTGCAAATACAGGTATATATTTTCTTTTGGTTGCTTTATGTTCTCGGTCTGGGTAATGCATGAGAGAGATACCAAAAGCAGCTTATTTCTTCCTTCCTAAAATCAGTATTGTTAGCTCTAGTCAACAATGATTATTATTTTCATATTTAGTTTTTCACAGATTTTGCTGCTGTTTGTTTTTCAGTGGATTAATAAGCTTCTTTTTTATATATATGTGTGGAAATGATTTGGAGTTAATCAGGATAACAAAATATTTTCAATTTATTTCTTTTTGACATCTTGGTTCACTATTAATGCCCCTTCTAATGTAGCTTTCTGGGAAAGCTCTGGCAAACCTCCAAAACTGTTCACAGATGTGGCAGCATCCACCATTAGAGGATATTTGGATAAATAAGTACATTCAAAGGCATTCTGTAGTAAATACTTGGAAATCCTTTCAGGGAAAGGCAGAAGCTCTCACACTGGTGGTGTGCAAGCAGCCCTACTGGGATTCAGGCATGGCACATTTGTTGGCCTGCTGAGGATCAGCCAACCACTTTAACTATCACCAAACTTGTGATACTTAAGTTTATTTTACTACTTTACTGATATCTCTGTTCATCTGGGGGGGGGGGGGGGGGGTGTGGCGATCCCAGTTGCCTCTGTCAGGTTCAGTCATCAAATCCACTTCTGATACCACAGCCAGATTCCAAATGGTGTAAGAAAACATGTTGCTCTGTGTCTGGACTAGTGCCAAACATGAGAATAAAGAGGTTCTGACTTTCTGCTCTCATGGGAGGGTTTATCTGCATGGCACAGTTATGAGATCTCGTGCTCAAATGAACCACCAAGAGAACTGAGCTTCTGAAGGAGTATCACAGGGATAAAAAGCTGCTTTTTAATTATATTTTTTTTATTGCATGGGCACCTGGCACCGACAGGGTAAGCTGTGGAGGCAAACACTCCACTTTGTTCCAAGAAAGAAACTGCCTGACTGACAGAACAAATAAGGAAAAAGTTTAATTTGCTATAAAGAAGTGAGCTGTGATCTTGCCTAACAAAAGCTGACTTGTGTTGTATAGTGGCATTCTACATGCCCACAATGCCAAAGTGGATTGTCACAAACTTTTGGTGGAAGTTTTCGGTGCAGTGTGGCTTGGACAAAGGTGAAAATTGTGATTAGAGAACAGGACAAGCACGCAGTTAAGGCAGGGTGGCTCTCAAGGAATGGTGGCTATAGGAGCTGACAGAGGAAGGCAAATTCACAGGGGCCCTTTTAAAAACCACTGCAGATTTGTACCCAGCAGTGAAACCCAAAGTGAGTGGAAGGAGGTGGGTTGTGACATAGAGGGAAAGGAGAAGGGGGACGTGTAGACAGAGGTGATGGCACCAGTGGCCAGGCAGTACAGCAACAAAAAGCATGAAGTGGTATCTGGAAACTTTAATGAGGATAAAAAAGGGAATCAAACAAGTGTTTAGAACTGATGGGTTCGTGTTTGTGAGGAACATTTTGTTTAATCTGACTCTGTCTTTGGAAAATTTGGAAATTGTAAATTCTGCTCTATAAAAGCAGAATCGTGTTCTTGCCACAGCAGTTACAGTTAGAAACCTGCTTTTGGCCGTGTCAGAACATCAGCTCCGGCAGTAAACGCCAGTTGAGAGCAATACAGGATGTGCCCTGCATACTCCGAGCACGCTTGGATCAGGGGACATCTAAACTCTCCAAAGAGAGAGTTAAACCCTGCTGAGCTGCCCTGTGAGCCTTCCTTACAAGGTCCGAGCTGTGTCCGGGCGTCAAAGACGGAAAACATTCCCGGGAAGGCTCCGGAGGCCGGACGGGAGCGGGACCGGAGCGGGCTTCGGGCGCCGCCCAGCGGCGCAGCGCCGCACCTGCAGCCCGCTCCGCTCCTCCGGGGCCTTTGAATTAATTGGTGATGGAAAAATAGGGGCTTCTGATTTGCCTCTGTTCGCGGCTGGGCTTCGAGATAAAACTCTGAATTGCTACAGAATTGTGTTTATTCTTTATTTTTTCCAAGAAATTCCAAGGAACTCTTGACTTCGCTGGTTTAATTAGCGCTGGGATGGTATGCCTAAGGTGATATTGCTCAGAGAACATTCTGTGGTCTGAAAAAGAGAGAGAGAAGAAAGAGGAGATAGAATGGAATACTCGTGTTGGCACGTGGAAACAAAGGAGTTTGCATTTTGTAAAAGGCTTCTTATTTGCCTTTGTCTGCAGCTAGAGTCTGAAATAAAACTCTGAATTGCTAAAAATTGTGTTTATTCTTTATTGATTCTTTATTTCTTCCAAAAACTTCCAAGGAACTCTTGACTTTGCTGGTTTAATTAACACTGGGATGGTATGCCTAAGGTGAGTTGCTCAGAGAACATTCTGTGGTCTGAAAAAGAGAGAGAAGAAAGAGGAGATAGAATGAAATACTGGTGTTGGGCACGTGGAAACAAAGGAGTCTGCATTTTGCAAAAAGGCCAAGAATGGTAGGTGCTATTTTGTTTTTCAGTTAGTCTAAAGTGTGAAATACCCAGCTCTTAAAAAAAGCCCAACCACAGACCTATGTCTTCATGCATGACTCATAAACCATAAGCAGTCCTTATCCAAATTAGCTGCTTCACTCTTAAACTCTTAGAGTTTGCTGGTAATTTTCACTTGAAATTTTCTTAACAGGGTGCAAAAAATAAATTAGCTTCTGAATCTGATAATCCACAAAGTCACTCAAAAGACATGTGGCTGAATCCTTCTAAAAATGTGAGTGGACAGAAGAAAGAAGGCAGATAAAGGTGTCTCTGTGTGCCAAAAGAACAAGAATGCCTTTCTGTGCCCTCTCCTCCTCCCCTTTTGGACCTGTTTTTTGAGGGAGAAAAGGGAAGGCCCAACTCTGTTTTAAAGGCTGATTGTTTTCTTTCTTTCTTTCTTTCTTTCTTTCTTTCTTTCTTTCTTTCTTTCTTTCTTTCTTTCTTTCTTTCTTTCTCTCTCTCTCTCTCTCTCTCTCTCTTCTCTTTCTTCTCTTTCTCTCTCTCTCTCTCTGTTTCTCTTTTTCTCCCTTTCTATCCTTCTCTCTCTCTCTCTCTCTTTCTCCCTTTCTCCCTTTCTCTCTTTTTCCTCTTTTTCTCCCTTTCTCCCTTTCTCTCTTCTCTTTCTTCTCTTTCTCTCTTTCTCTTTCTTCTGTAGAAAGACTATTTTTAGCTCTGGCAACTCACTGACAACAAAGAATATTGTTATTTTTGCATTTGGAGCTTCTGTGAGATCACTGCAGAGTTGTTTTATTTCTTGAGTGTGCAATGGATTACTTTGCTTTTGTTTACATTTACTTTTCCTTGTCTTCAAGGCCATGGTCTTCAGCACTTTTGCAAAACACAGCACTGGAGCTTTTTTCTTTGTAAGTTCTGTCTGCAGGGAACAGTTCAGTTCAGTTCTTAGTGGCTATGCTCTGGTGCCGGAAATGATCGTAGTGATTGAAGTTCCTCATAGCCCCGGCGCATCAATTTTGTGTGAGGAAATGCTTCATCATCCCTGCTGAGTGTCTGCACTGGAAACATGCAACCCCCCTGTGAAGATGAAGACACAGAGTTGCTGCTCCAGGCACTGCTGGAGGGACAGAATTACGGAGCTGCTGCAGCAGAGGGGACACGATGTCCATCAGTGTCTGTGACAAGGAACTATCCAGCAAAGAGGGATTGCCTGGTAGTTGCCGTGCTGTGCTTTGGGAATTTAATAAATTTCATTGATTGGTTCATTGTGCCAGGTGAGGACCCATTTTCCTCTTCTAAAGAAAAAGAAATTTAAGTTCTTAACAGCTCTACAAATGTTTCTAAACTCTACAAGTGTTTATAAAGCAAGGATATGCTTTATGTCTTTTTACTTTTTTCTCATTTATCTGCTTTAGCCTGTTGATCATATTCTTAATGAAACTTGTAATTTTGAATCTGGAAAGTGCTAGGAATGATTTATTAAACATTAATAGTTAGTAGAATAAAATAATATTTTAAAATCTAAATCTCTTGTAAACAGACTTTAGCATACAGAGCAACTGGTCCATTTTTGTGGCTGGATTCTACAGAGATTTGACTAAGGACCTTCTCTTTACTGCGCACAGCACTTGTAAAGCCTTCTTTGCATCTACTAAATTCTATATAGTATTCCTTTATCTGAAGAATACTGCTGCTATTCCCTCCATTGCAAGTTCAAAAACTGTGCCATCTTTGAGATAACGTTGTTACCCATGTTAATTTGCTTAGAGGAGGATTAACTTCCTTGGCAATCGTGTGATTTCTGCAATGAAGAGTGGAACATGATTGTGGAAAAAGAATCCAGGCCACTTCCTTAAGCCTTCCCCTACCCAGGTTATGACTTATTGTCACATTATTAATTATTAATAATTATTAATAATCATTATTAATAAATAATTATTAATTATTTATTAATAATTATTTATTATTAAGTCATTATTAATAAATAATATCCTTCCTCCAAAATATATAATAACTCTATATTAGCTTTTAACTATATTTTTACCTACCTGAAAACAACCAAGAGTTGCTTATAGTAAACTGGAGGGAAACTCTTATGGGTTTTTCCTCCCATATAAATTGTGGTCTGTGTAAATTCTTCTATTCAGTATCCTAAGCATCTACCCTGCTTCTAGGGATCTGATTTAGAAAATAGGGGAAACACTTGTTGTGACCTTGCTGTATTTTGCTTCTGAGTGGCCTGGGAAACAGAAATGTTTTAAAACCTTGAAAAAACCCAAAGGATGGATCACTGAACTTGGAATTAATACCTAATTACAGTACACAAATTAATTATTTTGCTACTATGACCATTCAGAAATTTAGGACATTCAGTCAGTATGTATAAAAATGGAGAGTATAGTGGGTTTAGGAGTTTGAGCTTGAGTTTTTTGAGTACTTTTTAACACCACAAGAGGGAAGGAAGCAAGTAGAAGTGCAGTTAGAGTGCCTGCTGAATGACACTGCAAGGCTGTTAGTGAAAAACTTCTGTGTATGTGTTCAGTTGTCAAGTAACTTTCCTTGGAGAAGATCAGGGGACTGAAGAGGATCCAAATACCTTCAAGGAAGAACTTGGATGCTAGAAGGGTATCCCCTTGGGAGGGTTAAGATCAAGAAGCCATTTGGCTCATTCCAGGCTTTGAACTATTCAGGGGCTCCAATGTTCCCAACATGCTTTTGTGAGTGAGGTACTTTCAGGGACATGTAGGAAATCAAGAGCAGAGGTGGGGATGGTGCCCAGGCCTTTGAGACATCTCCTTTAACTACACTATGTGACTAAACCACTTGTTACTTAGTTCTATGACTCCTGGGCCATGGGGAAAGTCTGTGAACTGCAGTTTATCCCACAGCAATATACTGTTCACCTGCTAGAATTCAGTGCCCCTGCAGAGTTCTTGCAGCAGTGCATTTGAGTTTGGCTGTCCCTGTGCATGACCATGTTGGTAAATATCAGCTAACAGGAAGGAGAGGAAGGGGAGGTGTGAGTGTCTCCTTAGAAGTAAACTGGCAGCAGTTACAAAGTTGTGGTTTCCGGGTAGTTTTTTTCACAGGCTTTGACAGCGTTTGCATCACAGAAAACAAGCTCTTCCCCTTAATTGTCTGCTGACTTCAGTTTGTTGAAACTAGTGATCCTGGAGACCTTTCTCCTCTTTTCTGTCCACCAAGCTGTTCAAATCAATGCTTTGTAATTTGCCAGGAACTGGCAAGGTTAGTTATGTGGAGGGGTGCTCAGTGTGAATGTTAGTTTGAGATGAAGTTATGGTTCTGTTCAAAATACTGTGATTTGTTCTAAAAACTCCACGACAGCAAACCTGAATTCCTGTGATTTGTTCTGAATATTCCATTGGACCAAACCTGAGTTCCTGTAATACAGTATTTCTGTGCATTCATCACTGGCTGCCAGAAAGGAAGGCTACAATTGATTTTAATGATGCAAAATGTTTGAATTTATTATTTAAACTTCTGAGACCATTAGGAAACCCTTACATGTAAAATATATTCAAGAGTCATTGAGAAACAGCTGTAACCCTCTGGATCTGCCATTAGGCTGGACTTTGATCTACAGTGACTTGAAGTCACATCAGTAAATAGTGAGAGGACTGATGCTGCAGCCATGGGGACTGTGGGAGAACATGGATTTAACTTTAAATTAGCTGGTCCCACATCCCTTTTAAGTGGCTGGAGCAGTGTAAAACAACATGTAAAACACAGTGTGGGAGAAGGGGTGCCTCTTGCTGACCTCACCCACTCCCTTCTGCTGCAGATGTGAGCACAGCAGGCAAATTACACAGAACTTGTTCTCTTATGTGGTGGTGGTTTCATATTCTTAACAATGTTATGACTTTATCTATTTTGACAAAACTGAAGTAGCATAACAAGTAAATGTCTTTTTAAATTGATATCTCTCAGCACTGGAGTACAGGAATGCTTTGTCAAAGCAGGATCTCCTATTTTTAATTAGTTTTCAGCAGTGTAAATTGGAAAAGATAGGTGAGATAGAAGATCTGCAGCTCTGGCATGGTATAGAGAAGAAAATTACCTTTTTGTCTTAACATGCACTGTTTTGTTCCACATTGTGTCCATTAAACTTTGAACTCTGAATTGTTTGTGTACTTAGGTGCTAATGGGGCAAAAGAAGCAGAACAGGTGTGGTTGAAACAGGGGGTAAACTGACTCTCGTAATACCCTTATAGTGGAAGATCATTAATTTTCTCTATAGTGATAAGAATGTTTAATTCTCTGTGCATCTTGTGCTTGTGGTAGAGAGTAATGGCTTACATCTAAACCACAAACTAAATGTGCTGCAGTTCTTGCAAGCCCTAGTTTAGAGTTGGCAGTTACCAGGATTGAACAGGGTACTTTGCTGTTGTTCAGTGTCTGTCTCTGTTGCAGGGATCCTGTTGGATATACAGAAATACTTCGGGCTTAGCGATGGGAAGGCAGGTCTGCTGCAGACAGGTAATAAAATCTCCTCAGTTCAAACAGTTGGCTTTGCCTTGCCCCTCTGTGGTCTGCTCCTAAAACACAGTCCAGTTACTTACCTCTTCTAGTTCCTCCTTGTATGTAGTATTGCTCACTTCCACTTGTGGGCAGGCTGACTATAATGCAAAACTGAAAGTCACACTGGAGTCAGGTCCTTAGAAACCCCACAGTATGTGAATCACAAAAGATGAAGAGTTTCTCAAGAAATAGAGAAGTTGAGTAATTCACATACATTTTATTGTTGTGTAGATACTTTGAGTCTGCATTTATCTTTTTCCAGATATCAGTCTCCCTCCTAGTCCTATTAACTCGGCCTTTAACCCTTTATTATTAACTGCCTTTAACCCTTGCCCTAAAAGTAACCTGAGTTTATCCGGGGAGTGAGCAGTACATATGACAGAAATAATTGGATGAATATTCTCTTTGTTCATTGTTGGATTCTCAGTCTTCACCCTGTGTTACATGCTGGCTGCCCCCATCTTTGGGTACCTGGGAGATCGCTACAACAGGAAAATCATCCTTGGAGCTGGTCTTTTCTTCTGGTCTGGTGTCACCTTGGGGAGCTCATTCATCACTGAGTCGGTATGTTGCTTTTTTGGAGAGTGCTGTGAAAATTACCTGCATACAACTTGCAGGACTTTAGATACAGTCCTTCTGTAATTCCATTTAGAAAAGCATCAGTGACCACTCATTTCCCAAACCTTAAGCCTGGACTAAATATACTCCATGCAGGAATGCCTTATAGGATGCTAGAGTCCAGCCTAGGCAATAGAGAGCCCACACATTATTGTTGTGATTGATGGGATTTTATTTTTGTCCTGAATATTTGTTGTTTATAACCTTATGAGTGTGGCAGCTTGTTGGCTACATGTGCTCTATCCACCCTGTCCTGAAATTCCCTCTGGGTGTCTGAGAAATCACTGCTGTGCAGAAAGAGAAAGCTGAACAGTGAGATGTGAGTGGAGGGAATACAGACATAGGCAAAAGGCAGTTCAATTCTGATTTTCTCTGGTAGATTTCATCCACTAAAATGCCCCTCTTTAACAGTAAGCTTTCTTTCTTGCATGGACTTTTTTTTTTTTGGCTATAATGTGTCTTTTCCCTGCAGCATTACAGGATATTTGTTCTTTCACGAGGACTGGTTGGCATTGGCTCTGCCAGTTACTCCACTATAGCACCTACCATCATTGCAGACCTGTTTGAGGAGGGAAAAAGGACCACAGTGTTATCTATCTTCTACATCTTCATTCCAGTGGGAAGGTTGGTTTTCTTGGAGTGGCCTTTTGAAATTCTGTCTGACCACACCTGCAATTCAATATACCCTGAGCCCTAATCAGATTTATTTTGATGTATTTCTGCATTGGCTCTTGCAAATGGACTTGTCACTTCCTTAGCAAGTTTGAATAGAGCTGATTAGGTGTATTTTTCAACTTACCTTGATAAAATTCGCTTTTCCCCCCCTAACATTTTTTAGGGAAAATTTAGACTCTGAAAACTCTGGCTTTGAATAAAATATTGAATCAATTCTAAAAGAAATATGTGCATGAGAGTATGTAATTTATTCCTGTGTTTTGGAAGACAAAAGCTTTTAGATATTAGTTTAATTGACAGATTTTTCAAGAACCCTCCATTAAATGTCTCCCAAGAAAGACCTGGTACTTCCCTCTCCTCTTTTAGTTAAATTGACATTTTGGCTGAAGAAAAGGTGGATGGAGAAGGGCTTTTCGAAATGTTTAGAGTCATACTCTGTATCAGAGCAGGCAGCCAAGGCTGAGCCCAGAAGGGAGATTAAAACTTGTAGGGCATAATTCCTGTGGCTAGCACAGAAGGGAGTAGGTAATAAAATGTTTTATGGGCTCTTTGATCCAGGTTTGCAGTGTCATTCTACAGAATATGTATTCCCAGGAGAATCTGGGACATTACTGACATCATCTCCAGTCTGCTCTGAGGAGGTTAGACTCTCTTTTTAATACTGGCTGGCAAGCAGACTAGCACAGACCATGAGGGTTATTTGTGTTTATCCCTTTGGAAAACTATGACAGAACAATTCTGTGTGTTCTCCTTAGCTGGCAAGACATGTCATTTCAGCCATCCAAAGTTCATTGGTTACTGATCATTGCTTTCTGTTACTCACAGTGGTTGTGGTTACATGCTGGCAGCTGCCATGGCAAAAAGCACAGGTGACTGGCACTGGGCATTCAGGGTGAGTTACTCACTCTCCTTCACTGTAACATCAAAATCATCACTGGGGTTTGGGTTCTTTATGTTCATTGTGTTAAAAGTGAGCACTGCAAGGACTTTCTACCCTCTGACGGGTCAGGAATGTGGTATTTAGGAGAAGTTTTCCTGCAGGACAAGTGGCAGATTTCTGCCTAGCTCTGATAGGGCAGGTGCTGATGTTCCTCTTACCTGAGGGCACATTTGGAATGGCTGTTACTGCACCAAGACCTCCTCAAACAGAGGAATTTGATGGTAAAATGATAATTATACTGGTAGCACCAGTTTTCTGGAATGCTGTTGGGAACAACTTCCATTATTTGAGGTTTTCAAGAAAATAACCTCTTCTGTTCTGGTCGTGTCATCATGGTGTCTCTCACTGAGACACTCACAGCTTTGGAAGCACTTTGTCAGAGCCTCTTTCCTTGTATACAAAATCAGCTAGCATATGCAGGAGAGTGGAGCAGAATATTTACTGGAGTAACACTGATGTTATTAGGTAACACTGGTGACTGCATCAGTCATTCTTGTGTTGGTGGCTAGAATACTGCAGTACAGTTTTCATTCTTCACATGTTTTTCTTTGAAATCAGAGGGAGGAGCGATCATGTATCTGTATGATGGGGAGGGAGGATCTATTATCCTTCCTTCAAAGTTTCCAAAATCACTCTTTTTCTTTACAAATATGACCTAAACCAGCACACATCTATTTCTGAACATACCTGCAATTTTCTGACAGTGGTTCTAATGCAACTGGAGTTGCCGTGGAGTTCTCACTATAGGAAAACACGTGTCTTTGATCTAACCAACCTTGTGTTTACAGGTAACTCCTTGCATGGGAGGACTGGCACTGCTCCTCCTGATTCTACTGGTCCCTCACAGGATCCAGAGAAGGACAGCAGTACACAGAGCACTGAGCATCTCTGGCACAATACAGGAGGCAGATGAGAAGCCAGATGTACACAGAACTGCCAAGACCACTTGGTGTCAAGATGTGGGATCACTCGTCAAGAAGTAAGTGGTTTGAGCTACAAAGGTTCCCTCTGTTGAGGAGCCACCATTCCATTAAAAGAAATGTGTCCATTGAATCCCTCTTAGTTCCTTTGAGCTCTTGGAAAGAGGATGGAAACACCATTAGTAAAAATCTTTCTTCCACTTTTTTACAGGAATGCTACAAAAGAGATGAAAAAATTTCTTTGCTTCTTCTATTGCCCCATTTTGAGGAGGGGGAAGGGGGCAAAGTTATGATGGCAGTTTGCTCCTATTTAAATCCAAAGCTCGACTTTCTACTAAATTTTCCCTTCCCTACAGAAGCTAGATTGGTAAAACTGTATAATTTTCTGCTGTAAATTTATTTATAGTTCTTAGTGCCTGAGGAGGGTTGGATTAGCATGTCTCAGGCACTCTCTGTGGTATTTGGGAGCCTGCTGCACATGAGATCAGAGTTTGTGGGACCCCAATATGGTTTATAAAATAATTGTCTGTGTGTTTTGATGGGCTGAGCTGTGGCTGGCAGATGACACCTTCCTTTTAACCACACAAAAATTAAAGATGCAGGACCTGACCTGCAGGACAGCTTAGTAAAATCTGGGCTGGAGCAGGTTCCTCCCTCGCTCCTGTGACCTCAAAGTCAGGCAGTGAAAGCCGTGACAGCTGGAGCTGGTTTGGGGAACAGCAAAGGGACAATGCGGGGCAAGACAAGGAAGGAGCTGGAGCTTTGGGAACAGCAAAGGGACAGTGCGGGGCAGGATGAGGAAGGAGATGGACCTTTGGGAACAGCAGGTGCCGCTGTGCAGCTACTCCAGACCCGGCTCCGCGCTGCCGCTGCCCTCGGGCCGCTTTCCCCACCCAGCGCTTCTCGTTTAAAGACTTGCTTTCCTGGGACCTCGTTTGTCTTTGGGGTGTTCTCCCACACGATCCAGAGTTTCCTAACTGCCCACTAAATCTGCATCCTCTTTACGTATAAACACCAGGTACACTAGAGATCGGGTTTGTAGGATCACAATTTGTAGGCACTACATTCTGAGGTGAATGAAAAAATAATTTTCCTGAATCAGAAATGAACCTTTCTGACATTTCAACAACTAGACTATTTCCAAAGTTGTTTTCCTACATAGACGTTCCAGGGTAAAAATGGGTCTTAATTTTCTTTCTTCCTTTAGCAATTGATTGCCATATTCTTTTCCTTGGGCATTTGATTTCCAAAGTATAAAGACAGACTGCAAAAAAAGTGGTTCCACTTTTAATCAAGGCCAAGAGCACTTTATCTTTAGAAAATGAAGAAGTAGGTTCACTTCTTAACAAATCCTCTAGTTTGGTGGTCACCTGATCATTTGCAGCAGTCTTTAGATTTCTAATGTCACTCAAAGGGGTTTTCTCCTGAACTATTGACAACAAAGAGTGCAACAAAAATTTAATTTTCTCCTAGAACAGGGCAGGAAGGAGACAATGTTTGGACAGTTTTCAAAAATGCTTCTCCTTTTGTCTGAAACCTGCTGTGGAGATTGAGTCTATTTTTACTCACTCAAGTAGAGTTAAGGAGTGCTTCAGCCACTGCAACAGTTCGTGACCCAGACGTTATTCTCATTTATACTGGTTATAGAAGCAAAACCTGAGGCATTTACACTTGCACATAGAACCCTTTCCTTTAGCTACTCGGCCATTAAATTCTTGCTCATTCTCTATTGTTATACTTCTGCTATCAAAAAATTCACAGCAATTGTTTTGGCAGAAGTTGGCATGAAACCTGCAAGAGACCAGGGCTTAATATGAAATCAGTAGGTCATACCCTTTGCTCTAATTAGTACTTTATTGTTGAATTGCATGATAAAGCCTGATCAGAGTTCAGATATTCAAGGGAGTGGATTTTGATTACAAGATGTCTGAATGAATTGTCTTGTTATTGCTTGAAATCCTGGGTGTTGCAAGTAGGTTTTCCCCTTTTTCCTCACACACCATTCTTTCAAATATCTCTCAGTTGTTTTCTTTTGACTTTCAGCTGTAGTTTTGTCTGTTCCTCGCTGGGTCTGACTGCCATGGCCTTTGTCACTGGAGCCCTGGGAATGTGGATGCCACTGTTTCTGTACAGAGCTCAGGTTGTGCAGGGCATTGTCCCACCGTGCCTTCAGGAGTCGTGCAATTTATCCAACAGGTGAGCTGTGCCTGTGGGAGCAGACCTGGAAACGCTGCACAGGCTCAATCACGGCTTCTTTCTAAAGGCAGAAGGGAGGATGTGGCTGAGCATTTCTTGGGAAGGCAATGGGGTGTGAATGTTAAATTGCTTCCAGGTATCTGAGACACTCCCTTTTGTTTGTTTGTTTATAATCACTCAGTTAACTGGAAAGATGCTGTTAGCCCTATTTAGGTAAAGTGGGAGAAGCACTAATAGCAGCACTTGTGGGGAAAAAGGAGCAGCTTTTGCAAGGAGTTTTTAGTTGGCAAATGGCTGTGCATCCCAAGCTACTTAAATACCCATTTAAGTATATTTAAATCCTGTGTTTTAGTAACGTGCCTATTATCTTCTTCTTATTCTGGTTTTATAATCCTTGCCATGTTGGTGAGTTCATTGTGGCTCCCAGCTTGAAGAAAGCTTGATGATTTCGATGTAATATCATCACATCAAACCAGGATCTTGTGAACATCTACCAGCAGAGCTCTGCTTACAGATGATGTCCAGACTAATGAAGATGCATGAATTCTATAAAATATTGTATAAGAAGGGGAATTACTAGTGTTCTAGTCTACTACTAGTGTACTACTATTCCTAGTGTACTAGTCTACACTAGTAGAACACTTCTAAGTAGTCATAACACACCTTTTTGTAGATCCCTTTTCCCCACCAAGGAAGAGTTTTTCTTCACAGTGTGTTGTCCAGAATACAAACATGTGTTCAGTGTTCCTCTTGAGTCTTCACAGCTTCCCTCAGTAACAGTGAGCACTGGGACTGACTCCCTGTCAGTGGTCTCCTCCCATTCTCTGGGAGGTATCCCTAGTCTTGTTTCAGTTTCTGCTTTTGTAGTGGATTTTACTCTGTGGCCTTTCCAGGTAAATGATAAGGAAAAGTAGCAATCACACCTCTGCTAATGGGATTTTTCTGGTTTTCTGCAATGGAATAACTAAGTCAACTCAGAAGTGATTTCTGAGTTGTAGCAAAATCAGATGGATTGAAGAGTCATCCCAAAATCCTTCAATGGGAAATTAATTGTCCTTTCATGGATGCCACCAGAGGCACATTACTTGTCAATGAACAGTAGTGGGAAGGGAGTGAAACACAGGAGCCTGGCTCAGGGCAGGCAGATGAGGGAGGCTGAACAGTTTAGAGATATTTGGCTGTATCTGTTCACAGATGCAGTGTAAATACTTCCTTTGTTAACTTGAAGGTGTTAGCCTCTAGTTTGTTTTCTAATCTACTTCTGAATTATTATTCCACAGTAGTGTTTCTAGAGCAGACATGGTCTATAGGGAAGTAAAACAGAGCATCTGATAGTTTAACCTCATGTACTGCTTCTTATAGTATGCTTTAAAAATAACCTTGGCATAAGCTCATGCCAGAAGCTGGTTTTGGACTGTTATTCCAAGGGGATGTAAAGAAACAGAATATAAACTACTATGTCAGATGTGATGGTGCTGGAGGAACTGAACTGCACATTGCCAGACCTGCCCAGGGATACTTTAAAGATGTTTTTCCCTCTGGCTGTTCAACAGTTTCAGACTGTGTTTAAGGATCAGGACTGTGTCAGTTAGACTCCATGGAAACACAGACTCAAATGGCACCACAACTGACTCAAGTCTCAATCCTTTCAAGGCAGATAAATAGGAGGTGTGGAGTCTTTGTTCAGGTCTTTGTGCAAACACTTGGGAACAGATCACAGAGATTAAGTGAGCATTCTCAGGCCCTAAAAGATCTCATAGGAACCTTTCCTCAGTATGAGGTTTCTGTACTTTCCTACTCCCTGTCAACTGAAATGTGCTTGGATTTAGTTTTGGCCGTTCTCTTTTATTCCAGCTGCAGGTTTATTTCAACTACAGTTTACAATACATGAATATTCTAAACACAATTCCAGGAATGCTTCAATCAACTAATGTCACTTTGGAACTTGCCTCTCTTGAACAAATCTTTGAGATTATTCTGCCTAGTGTCAATCTATAATGTCACTATCAAGCTATAGTCAGTGATGGATCAGGATCCTGAAAAACTTGCAGGGAGAGTACAAATTTGCTTAAAGTTTGTTAGCCTGCATAACAATACCTTTTTTTTTTTTTCTTTTTTTGTAGAATTATTGAGTCCTTCCTAATCAGCCAGAAAGAAATTAAGAAGTGGATGTGCTGTAGTTTAAAGGAACAGATCATATCCCAGCTGGTTACTTTGCTTTGCAGTTAGAAAAAGCTCAGGAAAATGTACAGGACTTACCATGTAGCACTCTAAAATATTCAGAAGTGCTTGTGCTCAGAATACATTGGTCCTGTCCCTGCTTGCCTTCAGAGAGTTACAGGGCAGTGGCATCACTGATCTTGTGCAAGAGACTTGCTTTGTCAGTGGGGGGGTCTCATTGGGACAGAGATGAAAGCACACATGGAAGTCCCTTTGGAAGTTGAATCTTCTAAACCATTCAGACATGTTCTTTTTAAAATATGAACTTCCTGAAGAACACATTTGCATTTGCAGACACACACAGCTGGATGATATTGGAAATTCTGTGTTCAGAAAATGCTGCGTGGACCTGGCAGTAGTTACCTACTCAGTATTCTTTGAACTTTTCTGGGAAGTGGTAGGTGTTTCCCATAGTCAGAGAAGTGACTCATCTCAGCTGTGCTAACCAGAGGGTTATAATTTAGATGTGTATCATTCCACGTGCTAGGATCTCTTCCAAGGCAGCAGATTGTGATACAGGGATGCTCCATCTGTGTTTCAGGGATGACTGGGTAGATTGATTCACAGGGTAACCACGATGACTTTGTCTCCTCTAAATCACAGCATGTACAAGGCAGATTGTACTGAGCAGAGCCCTCCTTGAGCCTGGGTGCATAACACCTGCTCTGTAAATGGGAAAATATCTTCTCCACGGGATACAGCCACCAGAGCAAAGCCAAGGCTTCAGCTGAGGCTTGGGATTGCATCCATTTAGAAGGAGTGGGAGGGTTACATCAAGTGGAATAAAATTCAACTTCCCCATTAAAGATTCCTCTGAAACTACAGGTACAAGCTAACACCATTTATTTTTCCACAGTACAGTCTTACTATGCTCAGCTGAATCCTTTGCTTTGTCACCAGCCTAATATTTGGAGGCATCACCATTGGGACAGGAATCTTGGGTATTATTGCTGGGGCAGAAGCTGCAAGACGATTAAGGAAGAGGAACAACAAAGCTGATCCTCTGATCTGTGCCACAAGCATGTTCATTTCTGCCCTGTGCCTCTACATTGCTCTGATGGTGGCCCAGACAAACATCCTTTCCACTTTTGTAAGTGACAATTAGCAAAATGTCTTTTGGCATCCCTTGGAGAATGGGAAGGGGAAGGAGGAGGGGGCAGGGGGTGGCTTTTGCAGAATTCTCTGCAGTCTTCTACACCACTAAGGGGTTTCAGTGACTTGTGACAAGGTATCCAGGTAAGCTCTGCTCTCCCATAGCTGAAATCTGTCCTGTGAGAGCCATGTTGGGCAGTCCTTGGTACAGTATAAAGGGCACACAGAGCACAAAAACTGGGCCTCAAGTCCTGCAGAGTGCCCACACTGAAGGAGAAAACAGTAACTGTGCGTTTAGCTGCATTGAAACATGCCGCTTATGCAAAAATCCAGTTAAAGCAAGTCTCAATCTTATGTTAATTTTTAATGCTTTCTGGCTAATTTAGTATTCTTATTTATTTTTGCTCTCTGAATACTTAAAGGTTGGAGTAGTTGGGACTGTACAATACACACAGTTCTTCCTAAGAATAATTTAGCCCTCACCTTCAAACCCCAGATCACTAGCTGATCCTCCAATTCAAGTTTTTGGCAATGCACACTGAAGTATAAATCACTTAAATTCCACTCTCAGTACAGGGGAAAACAGAAACTTCCTAGGAATGGCAAAAAAAAATCCCTGTAAGAGGGAACTGAATGTAAACCCTATTTCAACTATAATCTGGTAACAGCTAGGAAGAAACTCCTGTGCTTTTTTTCCTGTGACTCCACAGCCAAAATCACCATGATTAACATAAATAAGAGGATCCAAGTAAAGTAAATTACAGTAATCAACAGTTCTCTGCAAAAGGGCACTTTTGCACATTATTTGCTTCTAAAAATAATGCTTGTTCAAAGAGGTTTTCCTTCTGACTCCTCAGGAATGTGTATTCCTATGGAAAAACACCTTTACATGAAGACAAAACACAAGAGGATTTGACTGTCTGAGTTTGTGTATACAAAGCAAATTGTGAAATGAAAGATTATTTTTGGATCCAAGAGTGGGGATCTGAGTGCCCAGAAGAATTTACCATTGTCTTTTTCTGCTTCTCAGAGTCCTACATAGCTCCACTCTTAGTGTGTTCCTCAGGGGATTTTTTGTCATTAAAGGCAGAGAACAACAGTTTAATTTGCCAGTCTGTGTTAGATGAGTGAATCAATATATTTGTTGGAACTACCAAAATACACCTTTTATTAGAATTATAGAGTCACAGAATCACAGAATCAGAGTTTTGGATTGGAAGGGACTTAAAAGCTCATCCAGTTCCACTCCCTTGCCATGGTCAGGGACACCTTCCACTGTCCCAGGTTGCTCCAAGCCCTGTTCTGCCTGGCCTTGGACACTTCCATGGATCCAGGGAACAGCCACAGTTTCTCTACCCTGTGCCAGGGCCTCACCACCCTCAGAGGGAAGAATTTCTTCCTTATATCTAGTCTAAAGCATTGTGAAGGAAAAGATGTCTGGATAATGGTCTATACTAAGTATCTCAGTGCTTCAAGGAATGTTTTCCCCCAAACTGGTTTGGAGAAGGAAACAAATGAACAGAACAGACAAGAAGCACAGGGTGTATGGATATCCTACGCCTATCCTATATCTTTTACCTACAGGATATCTACAGATATCCTTAGGTGTACTAGGTCTGGTTCTCCTTAGGAGAGTGTAAGTCACCCCTCCAAAACCATCTGAGTTTGTCACTGTGCCTCTCCTAGACTGTGTTTTCATCAACCAGGGGCAACATCCTGACCAAGACCTTACCAAACACAAGGCTGGAACCTGTTGTAACAATGTGCCATCAGTCTGATTAGTAGATAAGGATAATGTTCCAGGTGCCATGCAAATCTGTGCCCTGTGTTTCTGAAGAGATTCTGCTTTCTAGCACTGCTCCACCTCAATGGTGTAACTTTAATGCTTTCCTCTGGGCAGGCTGCTCCAGTCTGTGTCCAGGGCTGGCTGAAAGGGTTAATATTTTCTGAGACTGCAGCTGTAAGAACTGGTTGGTGCCCTACCCCTTTTCCTCATGGCTGGGTCTCCATCTGTGATGGATTAGGGATTTCCCACAGGACACCAATGTTTTGAGACTGCCTGTTCCTTGGAGTCCATTCCATTTTGGAACTTCTCTCTCTGAAGGAGCCCTTAAGAGTACTTGTACTGGCACAGAGGTGTTTACTTGGCTTCATTTGCATCCCTGTGCACTTTGTAAAGCTGTGCTGAATGTTTCTCTTCCATGGATCTTGCTTTTCTCTTCTTGGGTTCAGTAGTTCATAGCAGTTAATTTGGGAGAGTGGTATATGTTTCCTATTTTGGCCCTTCTGGTGAGGATTTGTGACTCAAATACCTTTTTTAGTTCCTTTTCCCACCTTTAAGATGAAGTTAGTGTTTGTAGGCATAGACAGAGGTGTTTAATTTAGAAGTAATGGGTATGTAGGACAACTCTTACATAGATCAGCACAGTCAGTGAGCCTGCCTCATCTTCACATTATAGAAGGGTAATGCAGTGTATAGTATAGTATAGTATAGTATAGTATAGTATAGTATAGTATAGTATGGTATAGTCACTGCTTTTTTTCTGTTTTGCAGATTTTTATTGCATTTGGAGAATTGTTCTTGTCTGTAAACTGGGCTGTTGTGACAGACATATTGCTGGTAAGTGCTCAGGAAACTCTTTCCTTATTTCAAGCTTTTTGTCCATGTAATATTGTTCCTAACCCTGCACATTGGCTTTCTGGGGACTGATGAACAAAGTCCTACAGAGAATCCTCTTATTGGTATCCTGCTTGGAATCACTGCCACAACGTGCTGCTGGGCAGGGATGCCAGAGGCAATAAGGGAGTGGTGGTGCAGAAGTCCAAGTTATTATAATCCCAGAAAGATGTGCTGATTTGGATGGAACTCATGCACATGGTACTCTCTAGTGCTGCCTGTACCCATAGTATTTTGAGCTTCTGTACAGCTCTGTATTGTCAGATATCTGCTAGAAAATGGCTTGCACCAGAAACAAGGTCATTTTGTGTCTATAATCAGCTTTTCTATTTGTTTTCAAGAGGTTTGAAAGGATGATCCAAATGAGGCAAAGTTGATAGTCCATGAAGTATTAGCAAGTTTCCTTAGTTCAGAATACAGTGCAGATGAATTCCAGCTCTTGTAAATCCAATTCATAAGTGGTGCTACACTGCCAGAGCATCAGGCCAGCAGTGATGCTTAAAGGGCTCTTGGGGATTCCAGGACTGACACCACAAACCAAGGAATAGCAATGCATGATTTCATTTGGATTCTGTAATCAGTAATTTTTTTAGAAAGGAGTGATGTGAAAAGCACACGTCTTGTAGCACAGTTTGTCTAGACTGTCATGAGCAGCTTCATTTTATTATTTCAAAAGTTTTTAGAGTTAGTAATTTTACTTGAGTTTTTACTCTAAACAAAAATTTGGCAACATTTCATTTAGATTGTAGCTCCACAGTCACTAATAGATGTCTGTGTAAACCCTGGGGCAGATACTACAATTGCTGAACTACACAGATCATTATAGTCTTATCAAGTAGTTTATATGATTTTTTTTTTAATAATCCACAGTATGAACGAGTTGAATATGGTTTATCAGTGCAATAAGCAAAGAAATGCTCATATCTGATAGTCAGACTGCAGAAAGCTGATTTAAATACCAAAGTTATTTATATGATTGACAATTCTTTTGTTGCTACCCATGGGCATAAGACAAAATATTTAAATTGACACTACCCTTTTCTATGAGGAGTAGAACCAGATCAGCCAAGGGACCCAAACTCTCTGCTTTGGGATCCCTGCGCTGAAAACCTGTGGATGTGATGGTAACCAAAATATTTCAAGCAGGAAGCTTCCTATGGGACAGGGACTGTTCAGACAAGTGTGGTACAGGCACAATGCTGCAGCAGGTGGCACTGGAAGTGGGGAAATTGTGTGTTACTCTTGCCCTTAGAGGGGCAACACGTTGTGACGTGGGAGCGGACCTTCACAGAGGACGGCAGGCAGCAGCAGGGTCAAACATGGAAGGCTCTTTTATTATTTGACTTCAATAGTTTATATACATTTTGTACAGAGGGGCAAAATTGGCCCAAAGAGATTACAACCTCTTGACTCCATTGGTCAATATGATCATCAGTCAAGTTTTCTCTCAGAGAACAAGAATGCAAAACATACTGATAAATTCTAAGAATACAATATTGTTTACATGAAGCACCATGAGAAGCTGCTGCAAAGACTCAAACACTTGAAAGCAAGAAATGCAGGGACGACAATTGTGTAAAGCCATCAGAACAAGTGAGAGAAGGCACAAAGTTAAGGGACAGCAGAACAGAGATCTTTGTCTCTTCCCAAGCAAGACTCAGGTGAGTGTTTCCCATTTTCTGTAATAGTGTTTCATTCTAAGGGAGCTGAAATCTATTTGCAGTTTGCTGCTGCAAACTCCACAGCCATGATAAATCTTACAGTGAGTGCATTCAGGTGCATGCAGCGATGAACAACAGCAGTCCACAAGAAGGACAGGAAGAAACCTTGCAGCCTGTGGCTCCAGTGGAACACACGTCACTGTCCCCTGCTGTCACAGGACCTGGAATTTTACCCCTGAGCTCCTGGCACTGTGGTCTGAGCTGCTTAGTTATACAACTTGCTTGGTATCTCTACCAGCTAATTAAACCCAAGTAATGGACAAGCTGAGCAGAGATAAAAGTATCCCTCTTACAGTGTCTGTGTAAAAGGATGAGAAAGCATATTGCCAAATGCTGAGCACTCTCTAGTGCTCAGCTGTGAAGCACTACAGAACTCTCCTTCCACTGCCTGACCTTGCCTTGACATAAGGCTGTTTATCTTTGTATTTCATAGCTGAAGAACATTTTTTTACATTCTGATTGAGATGAAGGAAAGGAACTACTTACATTTCATGGGTCTTCAGCAAAGTCCTGCTGACACTGACTGTGCATTATGTTCTCTTTCACGGTGCTGCTCTCTACATGTCAGTTTTCTGCACTCTGAAATTTTAATAAAATAGTAAATAATGCAGTCAGCATTAGTCAATTGGCTGCTTGCTTAACATCTCAGGCAGCAGTCAAGAGGGTTTTGATTCTTATTTGACTCTCACAGAATGGTCAGAAACAATTATCCTATAAGAAAAGGGTTGAAGCCTTGCAGCAGTGAACAATGCTGAAAAACTATTGCTTGTCCAGACTGACATTTTTACTTATCTTCTATTTCAGATTATTTTGAAAAGATTGGGGTTTTTTTGCAACAGAAACAAGTATAAATACCATTGCCACTCTTTTTACATGAGCTGAGCCACCAACTTTTTTAAGTTCCTCAATTTACTTTTCTTTGAACTCCTACATCTGCATTTTAATTCTGTCCTCTGTCACTGTTAAAGAGGAAGGTGACATCACTGAGTTAGATAATGGTGATACATGGTGAGGAGAGTGAGGCAGATGGTTACTGTCAGCTCTTTCTTTCAATTCCTTCCTGAATCCAAACTGCAAAGCCTGCAAGGAACAGGGCTTTTGTTCAGTTCCATCACTCCAGTCTCAGCTTTCTCAGGGAACACTGCTTCACATTGCAGCCCACAGGAAATCCGTGGAGGGCATCATTGCCACATCCTGGATCCATGTTAATCTAGAAGAGAAGGAAGTTCTTGTCTCCCAGGTGGCCAACATCCCTAACTTCCATTTCTTTCAGAATACTGTGGGATTAATTACCAGCAATATTGTATCAATTGAGGAGGTGAATATTGCAACAAGTGAGGAGGTGAAAAGTTTGGTGTAGCAGAGCTCCCTGGTGCTGTGTTCCCCTGGGAACAGACATCAAGTTTATTACCACAAATGTGCTTTGGGTTGGATCTCTTGAATTCTTAATGCTACTGATTGATTTATTACAAAAATGATGGAATTGAGCTGAATTTCTAGATGTCTGCTCATTCAGTGGTAATCTTACTTGGGAGTTGTGTTTCATCCTGTTGAAATCCCATGAGTTCAGTGTATTACTGCTGTTATATTGACTGAAGGATGCCATAGATAACAGCAGTAATTTCTCTTTCAGCCTTGCTTCCTATGTGAACTGGTAGGATTTCTGATAATGTAGCTGGATTTGCTAAAGCATGTTCTTATTTTGCCGTGAAAATGACTTTTCTTTCTTCCCACGTGGCACTACTGGCCACACAATGTAGCTAGGAATTCATTTCTCCTGCAACCTGTGGAGCTGGAGATAAAGGAAGATGCTGACTGAATGATAAGGACTTCCTCCCTTTGTGGCTGGTGCATCAAGAGGCATTGCATGCAGCCACTTTTGTGGCTCCTATTCAGTGTAAACACAAATGTATCTGCTGTACAATTGCAGTCCTAATGTGCAAGTGGAGAAGTGCTGTAGCTGCCTTGCTGATTTACTGGGAGGCTGCACTTGGAGTTATTCCTTATGAAACACATTTGCCATCTGTGAGGTTATGGAACTTTGTCTTTTAGGTTTTTGGCAGCTAATAGTGTAGGAGATGCTGGAACTGGAGGGGTTTGGGAAGGCTACCAATGTATCCCTGTCTCTGGAAGTGCCCTGGGAGGTACAGAAGTGCTCACCAGCCTGTGTGTTCCATCTGCTTTTTCAGCTGACAGCTCTGTGGCAGAGTCTGCAGAGGGTTCTCTGAAACCTCCAGAGGCAACACGAGGGATCTGCAAACCTGTTTGGGGCGCCTGCTTCTCTGCCCAGGCACCTGGGCTGGTTCTCCTTGGAGGAGGAGTGTGCAGGATGTCACTTCACTCCTGCCATGGTGTGGAGTCCTGGGCAGTCAGTGTGGCCAGGCAGAACCCCATGGATACTTCACAGTCTCTGTAGGAGGGTGTCTTTTGTTTCTTCTTTTCCTGGTGAATCCCACAGTGCCCAGAGCTCTTGAGAATAGTCTCTGTCATGCAGAAGAACCTGAGTAATAGCACAGGCAGAGTTTGTGTGAGCCCTGAAAGTATAGGGAGCATCCCATTCTTCTCTTGTATTTTTCTTATTCGAGTTTTGTTCCATCTCTTGTAGTCGCAGATATGGGATATTAAATAAATGTAGTAAGGAAGTGGTGCAAGGCACTGGGAGAGCCAAAGCACATTTAGCTTTTCTCATGCTTGCAATGCTGATGATATAGTAAGCGCATAACAATATTTGATTTGCATTTCTCAAACACAGCCTGTCATTATCCATGAAAGAAATTTGAGTCTAGGGCAGATGACATCAAAACCTCAGAGAGCCAAGAGCTGACAGTCTCCAGTCTAGTACAGTCTGTCATGGCCAGGTCTGCTTCCCAAGCTCAGAGTTTTCCATTGTAGGTTTTTTGTCTCTGTACAAGGGAGCCTGTTCACAAAGTGTGTGTGCTCATCATCCAGGCAGCTTCTGAGAGAAAAAGAATGTGGGTAGACTGCACACCCTCAGTCTAGGCCATAGTGTGCTTTGGCCTCAGTGAGAAAGAACTGTTGGATTGTTCCTTCATCCCACAGGTGTCAACGATTTCAGAACAGCCAATCCCACATAACTCTGCTCTTACACTGTCTGCAGACTGGATGCAGTGTCGTGGCAACCTGACATCAGACTAGTTTTCTGTAACTCTGGAGAGATCTCCAAAGCATCCCTGGTTTAATATTTACTATTGTTGAAGCATTCTACCTAAATATTCCTAATGAAAAAGAAATGTTCTCTCTATGCTTAGAAATATCTACTTTGGAGGGACTAGGAATGGAGTAGGTTACTCATTAGCTGCACGTGTGCAAAGGAAGAAAGGAGGTTGTGTGTTCTAATCCAGCTGCTCAGAGCTCTGGTACTGGGTGCAGAAATGCTGGTTTAAGAGTGATTTGTGTATCCAAGGTTGAGGCCAAGTGCCTAAGAGGGTACTGCCAGTGTTCTCTGGTTCTTTACTGAAACAAGTAAGCAGGACCTGTGCAATATGTGGTAAGCAGGACCAAAACTCTAAATTAAATGTGAGGGGGGGATCTTTTTTAGTTTTAAGCCCAACTTATCATGTATGTTAATGTTTCTTTGAAGGCAGTGATAAACCCACAGTATAGAGCCCAAAGTACAGACCTTGAGTCTGTCCCTTGGTAAAACACCAATCACTCCATTAATTAGTGTGTGAGACATACTTAGTGACATTTAGGTGAGTTTCAAGAAAACCCCCTCAAACTGTGGAATAGAGGACTGAGAAAATCCTAAGCATTTTGTTTCTGATATGAGCAAGTGGTTGGAAAACAAAGGTATGAAGGCTTGAAATTGCTTCTGAAGTATTCTGACTGTGAAAGCTTTTTGGAAATGTATTATTGAAAGGCTTCTTCAGGCACAGTTCAGATCTTCAACAGCACAGGCACAGAGCTCTTATTACCTCAAAATTACTATATTCCATTTGACAAAATAGTTCTAATCTGTGTGATGCTTTGCCATGTTCTGGATGTGCACCACATCTTCTTCTCCAGCTTGTTATTTAAACTGTGTGCACTGAAAAACAAAATCAGTGTGAGGTGTTATTGCTACAGTACCTTGTGTCTCAGGGGCTTCCCAGTCACAGGCAATACCATCAAAACATCCCCAGCCACTTTCTGCTCTGGCAGCTTCGGTCCTCACCCTCAGTCTTCAAGGGGTCTTCAAGGCCTCAGCTGAAAGGCTTTAAAAGCTCCTCCAGGTTCCAGGGACTCCACTTTCCCCCAGCAGTCTAGACCAGCCCTGCTGACACAGGTCATAAGATATTTTTCTGAGAGACTGTCAGTGCTGAATCCTGATTAGCAAATCATTGTGACTGCAAGGGATACTGGCTGGAGGCTTCTATTGGTTGCATGACCAAATGGGTCTGTACAGGCTGCTCTGAGCTGTGTATGGAAGCATGGGAGTCACAGTTTAGCTACTTTATTGTTATTTTCTCCTGTGTTTTCCTTTCTTGAATGGTTTTTTTCCTCAGCAAAAATGCAGTGCACCCTTTTGCTCAGAATAACTTTTCTGACTCCAAAGTTGTAAAGAGTGTTTGAATATGAGATACACAGAATTGCTCTGTTGATGTCTGTGGTATATTCTAGAAGCAGCTGGACCCTCATGAAGTTCTGTGTGTTGCTGTTCCCTGATGAAGTTCTGTGTGTTGATGTTACCCCTACTGTGGGCTGTGCTTTGTTTCAGTACGTGGTAACGCCAAGGCGACAGTCCACAGCCATTGCCCTGCAGATCCTGGTGAGCCATCTGCTGGGAGATGCAGGCAGCCCATACCTCATCGGGGTTGTAAGTGAATTCTCTCCTTATTGACCTTTCCTTGGCATAAAACTTCCAGAAACTGAAAGACACACACTCACAGAATTATAGGCACTACCTGGTCCAAACCCAGATATCACTCAAATTGAAATTACTCTGAGTCTGGGACAGTGAAACATTTTTCTAAATGTTTTTACTTGCATGAAGCACTTGGTCCTGTGACACTGCTTGTAGGTGTGACTAGTTCTATGCAGTGTGTAGAAATTTACTTTTATTTTAAATTTGCAGACTCATATTTTTAGAAGCATACATTTTTGCAAAGACAGTGTAATGGGATTGAAGCACTTGCTGCTAAAATTGTGAGGAGTTTAATGGAAATTAATTCAATGTGTTAAAACCCATGACTTAGTTCAAATTTTGAAGCTTGAAATATTGCAGTTTCAATGGTCTCTCAGAACAAAAGTGGGGCAATGGTTGTCTTTAAATACTACTTGACCTTTAAAGCTCTGGTCTCAAATCACCTTAATCCTGAATTCCCATTTTCCTTGAGACCTGATTTCTTCCTACATTTACTTGATCTTAGGTGCTTCTGTGCAGATCAGCCTCATACTGCTTTCTCTGTGCCGTTCATGAATTTTAGTTCCAGTGGACTATATTTGTCTTCCTTCCTTCCTTCCTTCCTTCCTTCCTTCCTTCCTTCCTTCCTTCCTTCCTTCCTTCCTTCCTTCCTTCCTTCCTTCCTTCCTTCCTTCCTTCCTTCCTTCCTTCCTTCCTTCCCCCATTTTGAGGTTTTTTGCATTACATGACATGGGAGATTGAGTCTTTGTTGTTGATTTAAAGTTTAGTTTGTATGAAAATTTATTTCAAGAAGTTCACCCCATGTTAACAGTGTCAGGGCTAGACAGGGCCAGCAATGCCCAAGTGAACTATGCTTGCTCAGATGCTGCTGGCCCAGCCACACAAGAGGTTCCCCTTGTCCCCAGCTGTGTGAAACCCAGAGTCTCAACTCTATGAACTGCCTGGCAGAGAAGAGAGCCTCTCTCCCTGAGGCATTACCCCTGCTGGCTTCCTTTTTTTGGCAAATGAAGAAACCACTTTGCTCGTTGGTGTTAGGAAATTCCTGCTCTCACACTTACCTGACTGTGTATGCGTGTGTGGGAACACAACAACCAACATCCCTGTGGAAAGTGGCTGAAACGGGATGCAAAAATAGGAGGTACCCCAAAAGCTGAAATATGCCTTGTTCATTCTCCCTTTGACCAATCTATTGCTTTAACCTTTCTACCTGAAAGATTAAACTGTTTGTGCCTCTTGCCTGCTGTCCTTTGCCCTCTTGGGGGCACAGACAGAACTGAGGCTTTGTGCTGCATCCTGCCTGTCCCTGTGTGTAGGACCTGCACAAGTCACCTTGAAGAGGTGCTTGAAGAGCAGCACATCAAAAAGAGTAAAGACAAAAAAAAGCTTATCCAGATGAGGTTAATCTCAGGTAACCTTGTAACTTCACCAAGAACAGAGACAATAATAAACCCAGGAATAAAACCACAGTGTCTCCAAGTGGGTTCCTGTGTATTGAGCACCCTCATTGTTGTCTGGAATGTTCATAGAACATTCCAGACACCATATATATACACACCAGACTCGTACACCAACACTTCCCATGACTGCTGTTGGTTAAACACCAAATCTCCTACTTTCATGTACTGATAGTGTTTCCTAACCTGCTTCAGCCAAGCTTAAAATCTGCCTGAAGAATCAGGGAATTTTCTTTTTCAGAGCCTGTTTTTCTTCCCTCTGCACTCCAGAGATTTTTTTACTAAGTATTTTAAAATTAAATGTATTAGGTCTGCATCATGGCCATTATGCTTGCTGTAGTCCCTAGGTACCCATTTAGAGTTGAGCTTCCTCTTATCTTCCTAAACTGTCATAAATAATCATAGAAACCCAGCAAAGATTGAAGAGTCTCATATTTATGCATTTCAAGTCACACAGTGTATTCTAACCATCAAGAACATATATGGGAATAAAAATGACTGCTTTCATCATTTATCTTTTTGTTTATGCTAAGAAAATATTTCAAGTTCCTGGGTTAAGCATTGAATCTTACTGAGTTTCTGGAAATCAGATTTTCCTTCTGCCTACAAAAATAAAATTCATGTGTATCATTTATAGCCTTTACAACTTCATTCTCTCTCCGGAGCAAAAAACACCTGCCTGGTATTTTCTTCCTCCCACTTACTCACAGTGTCACTCTATAACTCCTCAAATGCCTTTTGGCTCAAAAGCAGGCCCCACTCTTGTCTTAGGTTAACTTCCGTCTTTTCCCTGTCTTATGAGTATTGTTGCTTGTGCCTGTATTGCTGCTTGGCCCCGTTTCTATCCACTGGATGCCAATAAGGGAGGCAGAATGTCACTGAGTAGGATCAAGAAATGTTAAAGGTCACTGCCAAATGCCCATTCTGTGCTGGCAATCTGGAGATGGGCTAGGAAATAGAAAAATATGTTTCCTTGTGACTGGAGGCACTGAAGTTGTAAAACTATATGAAATTCCTTGACCATTTGGAATCTGGAGAGCAGTGGAGTACAGGTGTGCAGGGTTTGACAAACTTTGGGACCAGACTTTCATCCCTGCCTGCCTCTTTTATTCTTTTCAAGGCCCACACTGCAAACAGTGTGTTGAAAGCAGGAG
Organism: Zosterops lateralis; assembly: GCF_965231275.1. NCBI lineage: Eukaryota > Metazoa > Chordata > Aves > Passeriformes > Zosteropidae > Zosterops > Zosterops lateralis. The sequence goes on along the minus strand of NC_139779.1, from coordinate 11,244,629 downwards.
AGGATAGCAGTGTTATTGTTCCAGATTAATGGCAGATTAATTGTTCCCTCCCCAGATCTCCAACGCCATCCAGGCCAGGAACATCCCATCGCTGCAGTGGAGTTTCAGGAGCATGCAGTACAGCTTTGTCACCTGTGCTTTTGTTGGGGTCTTTGGAGGAGGCTTTTTCCTCCTGACATCTTTCTACATCGAGGAAGATCGGAAAGAAGCACAGAGTCTCTGAAACCCAGGTGTGGTGACTTTTGTAACATTAAACCAATGCTGATGTCTACCTTATGCTAATGCCATGTCAGTCTCTATAAAATAGATAAGGGCAAAATCCCAGTGAAGTCTCGGATTAAACAAACCTTCCACATGGAGCAAAACAGACCACAGAGCTCACAAGCAAAATTGCTGTTCGCGCAAAATGCTGCAGTACATGGAAATAACATCTCTTACTGTAATGTAAGTGGCACATTTCATGGAAAATGAGATTCTTTTTTTACTCTGATCTTTCTCAGCCCTGTCTCTCTGTAGCACTTTTGCCTTTTCCTTGAAAGAAATCATGTTCAAAGTGTAAAAGACTTAGAAAAAAACTTTTGAATTGGACAGAGCCCTGTCCTCAAGCACCTGGATTCTCACAGCCTCCTCCTGCTCTGATGGGGTTTTCCAGGTACCAGCAATGAACTGCCCCCCAAAGGAAGATGAACTCTGGGGTGAGATTCACATAGAAGAAAAGAATGTTCTCCCTTTTTTCTTTCCTTTTTGCTTAATGAGATACAGCTGGGGACAAGGCCAAATCAGAATTCCTCCATATGGCAGAAAATCCTGCATACTGACTTCTTTTGGATGCTTTTGACTGCGAGTCAAAAATTGCTCATGCATTGGCATATGGCAGCTCTCCTCCCCCATTTATAACCAGGCCTTGTCCTCTGTGGGGCTGGGGAGCTCCAGAGGGGGTTTCACAGAGCTGCCACCAGCATCACTGCTGACCTCAGCAAGGCAGGAGCTTCTGAGGCACAACATCTCCTGGAGTTTTAGGGAGGGCTAAGAGTTCTCACCAGGATGAGATTTGCCTATAGAATTTGGAAAATGTAGATAGTAAAAAGAGTGTTTAAAGTTGTCTATAATCACCAAGAGAAGCAAAAACTATCAAAGGCATGTCAGATTCAAGATTGGAGGGCTGTGATAATTTTATAGGTAACATCTTAATGGCATGTCTCTTGCTAATACTTTGAGGCTCTTCACTGTATCCTCAGGCCTTGGGTAAGTATCTCCTCTCATGATGAGCAGTAGTACCTGTAAAACCACTTCAATATAAATGTCCATTCAAAGTCTTATCTCTGAAGTGAAGGGGATTTGGGATGTGCTATCTGTTGTCACAATACCAAACAGGACATGACCAGTGTGGCCAACTTCTATTGTTTCTCCTGGCTTAGTTCCCAGTAGCACCTTAAAGCCAAAGCCTGATGAAGATATTGGCAAGTGAATTGTAAAGTGTTGTGAATCTTGTATGATTCTCCCAGTAAATCATAAGGATCATAAAGCACAATATTCCTGGAATGACTGTGAATGTCTAATGTCACTGTAAATAACATAATTCAGCTACTGCAGGTTTTTGTTCTTCCCTCTGTCTACCTAATGTTTAAAAAATCTGTTCTGAAATCTGACTTAAACCTAGGTAGTGAAATGTGACCATCGTGGGAAATAAAAGAGAAACTTTGTGATACTCAGTAAGAGTGATACTCATCTTTAAAATAAAAGTTTGTATTCTGGAAGGTTGAGCTACTTTTTCTGGTTGTAAAAACTAGCCATGGCCATTATCCCAGTGACCTTTTGGAAACTCCTGTGCTGCCAGAGCCCATATCCAAGAAGGGATTTTTGCTATTGGATATGAATGCATAACCTTGCAAAGGTCCTCAGTGCTTCAGCCATGGCAGGATTTCAGCAGCTCCATGTGCTTCTCTATGGGTGCATTCAGGATTTACCTTGCAAACAGTTGAGCAATTTATCCCTTTCGTTATGTCAGCACTAAATTCCTCTTTAAAAATTCATCAGAAGCTGCATCTGGCACACTGTGCAGGCACGTATTTGACATATAAGCAAGAGATGCCAAACGCTGTTCTGTAAATGGTACAAGCAGTCCATGGCAAACTCCTTCCTCCTCCTACTCCAATCTCCTCCATGAAAGTCAGTGCCTAGAAATGAGCAGGATCACACTGACTAGACATCCCATCTTTTCGAGTGCCTCTCCCTTTTTACTGCAACTATTGGGCAAAGGATGTGGATTTTTGTTGTTTTTTCCCTGCATTTAGCAGGACTAACAACTGGATAATCTGAGCTGTGCCTGGGCATCCCTGGAGCTGCCCTGTCTCACTGAGAGCTGCTGGCAGAGGCCATGGAGAGATGCAGCACCTGCATGAACAGCCCAGGGAGCCTCTGCCTCCATGGCAGGGCAGCTGTTTCCATCAGCTGCTTGGTCCTGTCTCTTAAAAGATGGAACTTTCTCACTAGGATTTGTATGAGGAGTAGAATTTCTTAACATTTTCTGCATATCTTGATTTTACTTCTTAGTGGGTGTCACCAAATTCCGCATGGAGGGGGCTGTGCTGCACTGTAGCTATTTCAGACATCACAGTCATCCCATGCCACCAACAACCTGCCTCAGGGAAAGTCACAGAGTCCTGGCACATATCCAGTGAAGGAACCAAGGTTTTCAGGCCTCAGCTGAAATACCAGTTGTTTTCTATGGTTCCAGTTAAGTACAAGTAAGAGAAAAATTGAGGGCTTTAAATAAAGTTATTTAATCAGCTGCTCTGTCTATATTGGAAAGAGTTGCTGCTGGAAGCTGCTGGTTATTGTTTGTTTTGCAGCATTCCTGCTGCAGGGAATCTGTCCCTTGCAGCACCTGAATGATAATAAACAAGTTGTCAAAATGTGTATTTTCTGAAATTGTTTGTATATTCTCCTCCTACCCTTAATATTTGTTCTTTGCTCTTTCCAATCAAAATAGTGAGTAAGAGGCACTTTGAAACAGCTCCAAAAGCTGGGATTTTATAAGTCCATTCAGGTAATCCTTCTGATCTTTTCCTCCCCTTCCCTCATTCCCAAAGCAGGGACAGGTGACCTTTATTGCTGTTTGTGTGGATATTTTTTTAACAAGTTTTAGAGCTCTGCTTTGCATAAAAATTGCCTTCAGAGCTGTGATTATTTCCAGGTTCTGCCAAATGCCTGTAAAGGTGTCCAGTAGGCAGGGCATGTTGTCCTGGGTTGCAGTGTAGGATGTACACAAAGTATTTATTCTATCACCATCTTCATGAACTGTTGAAACCAGGTGGGCTAGTGTTTTCCCAAGCCCCCTGCCTCTTCTGCTAATGGCCTTTGGAGTGTCTTCTGCTAATGGCCCATTAACGCCTTTGGGGTGTCTTCTGCTAATGACTTTTGAGATGTCTTCTGCTAATGGCCCATGAGTCACAGGTAACTCCCTCTAGGGGTTATCTCTGTTAATGGGCCATCAAGGACCCATTTCACACTTCTCATGCTATTGTGAAATGCTCTGCCCAGGGGGAGGAGCCAAGCATTCTCACTTGAATATAAGCTGGTATGTGGGACAGTGCAAGCAGCACTTACCCACTGGATTCCCAGAGGAGCAGAGCTCCCAGACTTTTCTACAGGATCACTGCTTCAGGAAGAGCACTTAACCTGGACTGCTTCCACCATCCGGCTCAGGTTGTATTCTGACTCTGTCAGTGGTCCTTTGTGTTATTGCATTTATTTTAGTTTACTTTTACCTTTTTACCTTTCTTCTTATTGAATTATATCTCTGACTTGAAGCCTCTCATTCATTTTGCTTTAAAACCACAACATTTTTTGATGCCCAACGTGGGGCCAGAGGCAGTGAGAAAAGTCAGAACTACAGTTTTGTATTTGAGAAGACACCTGTTTGCTATGATGCTCAACATGCTTACATGTGTCTTATACCTATCTCTCTATATTTTTCCACACATGGCGTACTACCTGCCGGTCTTAATGCTCCTGCGTAGACCAGGGTATGGTACTAAAATCGCCTTATTGGTCTATTGTGTCCATTGCTTGATAAACTCCGAGGCAATGAACAGCATTCAGAATATATCCCCAGTTTTGGTTTCGTGTCCTGGTCTAGGATGCTACATCTGGGGCCTCAACAATCTCACTCAGCCCCTGTGGGGAGGAGTAAAGAATGATTTTTTCCAGCTTTTTAGGCATCACACAGCAGTTTTTGAAAATATTGAGTACCCTCTGGATGACAAGGACAGTATTATGTTATTGTCATCCCTGCTTTCTCTTCTCTGCACAGCCCTTTGTTTTTTCTGCACCATACTTAGGATCAAAACACTACCTGGTGTGATACAGCGTGTTCCTAAGGAAGAGGAAGAGGGAAAGAGAAGCAAAGCAACATCATCAGCATCTACACAGACTATTGCAGAGGAGAAAGAAGCCAAAAGTGAATCAACAGTGTCTGCGTCTACACAGACTGTCACAGAGGAAAAGGGAACCAAAGACAAGGCAACAGTGTCCTCATCTACACAGACCACCACAGAGGAGAAAGAAGCCAAAAGTGAGGCAACAGTGTCCACATCTACGCAGACTGTCACAGAGGAGAAAGGAACCAAAGGTGCTGTCAGCATCTCCACACAAACCGTTACTGAACTGGAACAACCTAAACCAGTAGCAGTTGCCACCACTCAGAAAAAGAAGTCAAGGAGCAAATCAGTCCGCGTAGTGACTGACGAGAATGCAGCAGGATCTTCGCAGCCAGCAGAGGAGACAGAGATAGAGATTATTACTCGCTCTCTATCCCTGGGTGAGTTGCGTGACCTGCAAAGGGAATTCACCCGCCAGACCAACGAGTCCATCCTGACCTGGCTACTCCGCATCTGGGACGCTGCAGCCAATGACACCATTCTGGATGGAATTGAGGCCAGGCAACTGGGATCGCTGTCCCGGGATGTGGTCATTGACCAGGGAATTGGGAAAACCCAAGAACCTCTCAGCCTCTGGCAGCGACTGCTGACAAGTGTGAAAGACAGATACCTTTGTAAAGAAGACCTCCAAGTGCACCAAGGCAAATGGAGCACAATAAAACAAGGTATCCAATGCCTGAGGGAATTGGCTGTGCTGGAGATCATTTTTTCAGAAAACGAGAGATTTCCTAAAAACCCAGATGATGTCCAGTGCACATCACGGATGTGGCTGAGACTTGCACGGCTTGGACCAGAGATGCACTCACGTTACCTGGCAACACTGCAATGGAGGGAAGGTGAGGACAAGGTGGGTGTCTTGGCTAATAAATTAAGAATTTACGAGGACACTGTCACCGCCCCAGTTCGCACCCATGTCTCGTCCGTGGAAACACGACTGGCTGAGCAAGTCCAAAGCTTGATTGAAGAAGGCCATCAGAAATTAAAAGAACTTAAGGAAGAAATTTACCATATCTCACCAGAGCCGATGAGAGTCTCTGCCATTAGGAGCAGGTGTCCCCCAGCCAGGGAGAGAGGATACACACCACGAGGTAACCTCTGGTCTTTTCTTCGAGAGCATGGAGAAGACAGGAAGAAGTGGGATGGAAAACCCACCTCCTCCTTAGCAGCCCGGGTACGTGAACTGAAAAGAGGAACACCTACCACAAGAAGCCCATCTAGAATCAAGGTTGCCCCAGTCTCTCAGAACTCCAGACGGTACAGGAATGATGATATGACTGATCCTCTGGAAGGGACCTCAGAAACATACGTACAGGAGGAGAACAATGTATGCCATGACCAGGAATAGGGGTGCCCTGCCTCTAGCCAGGAAGAGGAAAGGGATAATCGGATCTACTGGACTGTGTGGATCCGATGGCCTGGCACATCTGACCCACAAGAATATACGGCGTTGGTTGACACTGGGGCCCAATGTACCATGATGCCATCAAGGTATGTAGGAACAGAATCCATCTCTATTTCTGGGGTGACAGGAGGGTCCCAGGAACTGACTGTATTAGAGGCTGAAGTGAGTTTAACTGGGAATGAGTGGCAAAAACACCCCATTGCGACTGGTCCAGAGGCCCCATGCATTCTCGGCATAGACTGTCTCAGGAATGGATATTTCAAAAACCCGAAAAGATATCGTTGGGCTTTTGGAATAGCTGCAGTTGAGAAAGAAAACATCAGACAGTTGAATACTTTGCCTGGTCTCTCAGATGACCCCTCTGCTGTGGGACTGCTGAGAGTCAAAGAACAACAGGTACCAACTGCCACAACAACAGTACACCGCCGCCAATACCACACTGACAGAGACTCTGATTCCCATACATGAGATGATTCGTAAACTGGAGAGCCAAGGGACAGTCAGTAAGACTCATTCACCTTTCAACAGCCCAATATGGCCTGTGCGTAAGTCCAGTGGAGAATGGAGACTGACGGTGGATTACCGTGCTTTGAATGAAGTCACGCCACCACTGAGTGCTGCTGTGCCAGACATGTTAGAGCTTCAATATGAGCTGGAGTCCAAGGAAGCAAAGTGGTATGCGACCATTGATATTGCCAATGCCTTCTTCTCCATTCCTTTGGCAGCACAGTGCAGGCCCCAGTTTGCTTTCACCTGGAGGGGCATGCAGTACACCTGGAACCGACTGCCCCAGGGGTGGAAACACAGCCCCACCATCTGCCATGGGCTGATCCAGGCTGCACTGGAGAAAGGTGAGGCTCCGGAACATCTGCAGTACATCGACAACATCATCGTATGGGGGAACGCCCCAGGGGAGGTCTTTGAGAAAGGAGAGAAGATTATCCAAATTCTGTTGAAAGCTGGTTTTGCCATTAAACGAAGTAAGGTTAAGGGACTGGCTCAAGAAATCCAGTTCCTGGGAGTCAAGTGGCAAGATGGATGTCGCCAAATCCCCACAGAGATAATAAACAAGATCACTGCCATGTCCCCACCTACCAACAAGAAGGAAACACAAGCTTTTCTAGGTGCCATAGGCTTCTGGAGGATGCACATTCCTGAGTATAGTCAGATTGTGAGCCTTCTCTATCTGGTTACCCGCAAGAAGAACGATTTCCACTGGGGCCCTGAACAGCAACAAGCCTTTGTTCAGATCAAACAAGAGATTGCTCACGCAGTAGCCCTTGGCCTGGTCAGGACGGGACCAGATGTGAAGAATGTGCTTTACTCTGTAGCCGGGAACAACGGTCTGTCCTGGAGCCTGTGGCAGAAGGTGCCTGGGGAGACTCAAGGCCGACCATTGGGATTCTGGAGCCGAAGTTACAGAGGCTCCGAAGCCAACTACACTCCCACAGAGAAGGAGATCTTGGCCGCCTATGAAGGAGTTCAAGCTGCCTCAGAAGTGATTGGTACTGAAACACAGCTGCTTCTGGCACCTCGATTACCAGTGCTGGGGTGGATGTTTAAAGGAAAGGTTCCCTCCACGCATCACGCCACTGACACCACATGGAGCAAATGGATTGCTCTCATCACACAGCGCGCCCGTATTGGAAACCCAAATCGCCCTGGGATTCTGGAAGTTATAACAAACTGGCCAGAAGGTGAGAATTTTGGATTATCGTCTGAAGAAGAAGAAAAGCAAGTAACATGTGCTGAGGAAGCCCCACCATACAATGAGCTACCGGAGACTGAAAGACGATATGCTCTCTTCACTGATGGATCCTGTCGAATTGTAGGTGCTAACCGGAAATGGAAGGCTGCAGTTTGGAGCCCCACACGACAAGTTGCACAGGCTACCGAGGGACAAGGTGGGTCGAGTCAGGTTGCAAAGCTTAAAGCTGTCCAGCTGGCTTTGGATATTGCTGAACGAGAGAAATGGCCGAGGCTCTATCTCTACACTGACTCATGGATGGTAGCTAATGCTCTGTGGGGATGGCTGAATCGCTGGAAAAAGGCCAACTGGCAGCGCAGAGGAAAACCCATCTGGGCTGCTGACATTTGGCAGGACGTTGCTGCCCAAGTAGAGAGACTGACTGTGAAGGTTTGACACGTGGATGCACACGTACCCAAGAGCCGGGCTAATGAGGAGCATCACAACAACGAGCAGGTGGACAAAGCTGCCAAGGTGAAAGTATCACAGGTGGATCTGGACTAGCAGCACAAGGGAGAACTGTTCCTAGCTCGTTGGGCCCATGATGCCTCTGGTCATCAAGGAAGAGATGCGACATACCGATGGGCCCGTGACCGAGGAGTGGACCTTACTATGGACAGCATCTCCCAGGTCATCCACAACTGTGAGACCTGCGCTGCAATCAAACAGGCCAAGCGAGTGAAGCCTCTGTGGTATGGTGGACGATGGCTGAAGTACAGGTATGGGGAAGCCTGGCAAATTGACTACATCACCCTTCCCCAAACCCGCCAAGGAAAGCGCTACGTGTTGACCATGGTGGAAGCCACCACTGGATGGCTGGAAACCTACCCTGTGCCTCATGCCACTGCCCGGAACACCATCCTGGGCCTGGAAAAACAAGACCTGTGGAGACACGGCACCCCTGAGAGAATTGAGTTGGACAATGGGACCCATTTCAAAAACAGCCTTATAAACACCTGGGCTAGAGAACATGGTATTGAATAGATATATCACATTCCTTATCACGCACCAGCTGCCGGAAAAGTTGAACGGTGCAATGGACTACTAAAAACTGCCCTGAAGGCACTTGGCGGGGGGACCTTCAAGAATTGGGAAATGAACTTAGCCAAAGCTACCTGGATGGTCAACACCCGAGGGTCTATCAATCGAGGTGGTCCTGCCCAGTCTGAACCCTTGCACACAGTGGATGGAGATAAAGTCCCTGCAGTACATATGAAAGGCATTTTAGGGAAGACTGTTTGGATTAATCCCGCCTCAGGAAAAGGCAGACCCATCCATGGGATTGTCTTTGCTCAAGGACCTGGTCACACTTGGTGGGTAATGCAGAAAGATGGGGAAACCCATTGTGTACCACAGGGAGACTTAATTTTAAGTGAGAACAGTGTGTAACATTTTATTCTCTATGTGTATGCATATCTTTGTAAGAATGTATTGATTTGGATATGATGTAGATGGTAATAGAATAAGGGGTGGATTATGTCCTGGGTTGCAGTGTAGGATGTACACAAAGTATTTATTCTATCACCATCTTCATGAACTGTTGAAACCAGGTGGGCTAGTGTTTTCCCAAGCCCCCTGCCTCTTCTGCTAATGGCCTTTGGAGTGTCTTCTGCTAATGGCCCATTAACGCCTTTGGGGTGTCTTCTGCTAATGACTTTTGAGATGTCTTCTGCTAATGGCCCATGAGTCACAGGTAACTCCCTCCAGGGGTTATCTCTGTTAATGGGCCATCAAGGACCCATTTCACACTTCTCATGCTATTGTGAGATGCTCTGCCCAGGGGGAGGAGCCAAGCATTCTCACCTGGATATAAGCTGGGATTTGGGACAGTGCAAGCAGCACTTACCCACTGGATTCCCAGAGGAGCAGAGCTCCCAGACCTTTCTACAGGATCACTGCTTCAGGAAGAGCACTTAACCTGGACTGCTTCCACCATTCTGCTCAGGTTGTATTCTGACTCTGTCAGTGATCCTTTGTGTTACTGCATTTATTTTATTTTACTTTTACCTTTTTACCTTTCTTCTTATTAAATTATATCTCTGACTTGAAGCCTCTCATTCATTTTGCTTTAAAACCACAACACATGTCTAAGTCACAATAGCAGGTTGTGTAACCACTTCTCCAGAGGGTTCCCGTCTTCCACCAGTGATGTGGTGTGACATTGCTGTCAGCAGAATTTTAATTGCCAAAGATGTTTCGTGTAACTTGTTCTCTCCTTCCCAAACCAGCAGCTCTGTGCTCTGCTCTGGAAAGGGATTTCACAGCACCTCAGGAGCTCCCTCTGCAGATGGCAGAGCTTGGCGTCCCAGGAAACAGATTTGGAGATCCTGTCTGGGTTCCTCTCTCCTAAGAACATCTTGTGGTTTATTCCTCTTTGCCCTCACTGCTTCTGCAGCTGAATTATCTTTTGCAAACTGTTTTGCAGAACAGCTGTGAACTTTATAGTGGTGCTGATGTAGCCATGGGTGTCAAAAGTGGGGAAAAAAGGCTCAGAGTATGGTTCAGAAGGGCCTGTGCTGAGCCTGGGTCAGTTCTGACTACTCAGAGTTGTACCAGGATGGCTGTTTTTTTACTAACTCATTCCTGACTTCCACTGAAAAACTCAGCACCTGCACAGGTGCCCTGGGTCAGTACTCCAGCAATGAAAATTGGTGTTTCCCCCCATATTCTATTTCAGAATAACTGGCTGAATTGTGCCTTGTTCCTCACCACTGCACTTGTCTCCCCTTGCAGCCCTGCCCTGCCCAGTGACTGCAGCTCAGCCGGTGCCTTTACCATTGGGTAAAAGTGTCCGCGTGGCCTAGGATCTGTAGAATTCCTGTAGGGAAAGTAAACTAAAGGAGAAAGACACTCTGAGAACAGCATCCCATGAGTGCAGAAAGGCCCAGTCAGTCATATTTATGCTGTAGCTGATTTTAGTTCTTTCTTAGCAGTAGATTCATCACCTCTGCTTTTTCCTTCCCCACAATACAATGCACGTGCAGCGTATGTTGAAATAAATTCTGAAATAACTAAGGAAGCTAAAAGTCCTCCATTATCCCCAAACTTTTATGGGAAAAGTTTTCTTGAGAGATCCTTCTGCTGTTTTGCAAACACTGTTCATTCTTCAGGCCTCCTTTGAGCACTGGGTTCTCCCATCCTGCCTGTGAGGGTGCCTGGGACTGGGGAACAGTCACCTCATCCCTTGGAACAGGCAAAACACCCATGAAAGAACAGGGTCTGTGGGGCCCTGCCAAGTCAGACTGGCAGTCAGGTAGCTGGAACTGGCTCTATTCCATTACAAGAGAGCAACTGGATTAATCTCAGTGCTATAATTACCCTCATTGTAATCCAATAAAGCCTTGCAAAGGTTCTTAGAAAGCTTTTGGCTTATAAGGGGAGCAAAGGTTAATATGAGGAGACTCTTGATTCTGATGTTGTGTGGCTGATCAAAATTGTGTGGGTCTTACTTTGTGTAATTTCATGTTTCCTAACAGTTTTGTTATTAGCATGTAGATTGCCTGCATCCCCTGCAAGAGCCAAATGGCTGTAATTGGTGAGATTAATGGACATGCTGTCAAATCCTATTGTAATAAGGTGTTTTGTAAATGCCCTGTTAGAAGTGCCCAGATTTGGAATGTGTCTGTCTCCCAGCAGACACAGATGTGTCTGACCCTGCCAAGGGAGCAGGGAGGAAACACATCCTGTATTCCTAAAACCCCAGAACTCAGCCTACACTGGGGCACCAAGCTCTGACTTCATCTGCTCATACACTGGTGGGTTTTTTCCTACAGTTCATATGTCTCGATATTATTGTGAAAAATACTTCTAAATTGAATTCAGAGGTAAATTTATGAATTCATGTATGCAGGTATAATTTTTAGAATCAAATGTGTTGGGCAGTAGGCTTGAAAGTGATATAAAAGGATGGAAGGAATAATTTTTGAGAGTGCTGACTTCAAGCTACCTGTTTAATTCTACCAGCATGTACCCTAGGAAGAGGCCTGATGTTTTTCTTTTTTAATTTCTGTTTTCTCAAGAGCCTTGCACCCCTCAATTCCTAACAAAAGTGGGCTAAGTCACTGTGTGATCAACACTGAAGATCAGGCCATTTGCTTAAAGATTTAATTATTGGCTTAGGAATCATGAAATTCATGCACTGAAAATGTAACCTGCCCAAACAAAAGGCTGTGCAGAAGTATGCCCAGTCTTAGGAACATACATTTGAAATCTTGGTTGTAGGCATTTTCTTCAGCAAAAGAAAGGAAAATATCCTGCTTAATGAAAACATCACTTTAAGAAATGCAGGTCTGAAGGTGTTGCTTACTGGGATTGCCTGGTCTTGCCAACTTAGTTGAGGAACTTCTGCCACTCTTTAAGGGCAAAGTATGTGAGGAAAGGGGAAAGGTTCCCATTTGCTGATGTTCCATAAAATGCAAATCTTTGACAAAAAAAGAACAGCCTGTTTAGGTGAAGACAGATCTAGTAGAGAACTTAAAGAGGTGTGGGAATGGGATGGGTCTGCTTGAACAAGTGATTGGCTTTTTTATCCCAACAATTCCACAACAGACTTAACTACAAGTAAGTACCTGTTGCTTCTTGAGGCAAACCTGCCTTAAACCCAAGCTCAGCTTCCTACTCCTTCCCCCATTTTATTTCTGATGTGACAAACTGTGGGTTTGTCACATCTGCCCTCCAGTGATGCTGCAGAGGTACAAGAAAAAAAATCCAAATGCATCCTCCTGCTCCTCCTCCTCCTTACCCCTGGATTTTATTTCTAATGGCCCTGGAAAGCCAGTGTTAAAGCTCATTTGTTTAGAGGCAGCATCTGTCTTTCAGAGGGGCTGTGACCCCTGAGCTCCAGCCAGGACCTGTGTGTGTCAGACATGCACATGCTGAAGGCAATGCCAGAGGGACAGTCTGGGCTGTTTGCATTTGCATCCCAGCCAGGCTTTGCTCCATCCTGTTCTCCTCCAGCCAAAGGCTGAGCCCAGGGCTAAGGAGGGATAAGGTTATTCTGTATCTTCAGGCTTCTTTCCACTCCGAACTGCCTCACTGTCCTGGTGTCAGCTGTGGACAGGACAAGGTGTTTGACAGGAGCAGCCAGGGCCATCACCTGCTCTAAGGATGGGCCTTTGCTGCTGCTTTCCTGTTAGAACCCTGAGGGTTAAACATTTGGGGTGTAGTTTGAACAGTACTGTGTATCTCACAGGAGGAAAAACTTAAATTTAAGATTTTAATACATAGTAGCACATGTGAGACAAAATGAAGGATTTTAGGTGTTGTCTAAGTCCTTCTTCTTCACCTTCTTCTTCCTTCTTCATGAGTTTAGGTGGTTTTCTGTAACTGAGTAAAAAACGTCTGCATTACAAGCCTTATGTAGTCATTATTATGTCAAAAGTATAAATAATATAGGTGTCACCTTGTTTTTACGTAATTATCACCTAAATAACCTTAGAAAAAGTTAAAAGTGTCTCCATTTTACCTCGTTTTCCCAGCTTGCCAGTTGGAGCTCACAGCCTGGGAGTCTGCACATAAATAAAATATAATAAACAACCAAATCCAAACTCGACCCGTCATTTCCCATGTCTTTATCCCAACCTCAGCAGGAAAGAAAAGAAGCCAAAAAGTCTCACTCTCCCTCCTCTCCTGGAGTCCTGGCTGTGGGAAACGTGTCAGAGCAGGCAGGGAGTGCTGAGAGCCCCAGGTGAAGCATCAGCTGTCCCTATGAGCACTCCCAGGGATGTGAGGCTGAGCAGGGAGGGCTGGCAGGTGAGCCCAGAACACAGGGAAGGGAGGCAGGAGCAGCTGGAAGGGCAGGAAGAAGGGAGCAGTAACAGGAACAAATGGGAGGAGTGATGGGAATGAGAAATGTCTTTGTGCACTGACATCCAGCATCCAATTCAGCAACAATCTCATTAGGATTTCAAAGAAATGTCCAAATAAATTTGTTCCTTTAAGGGATTTGTTTTAATTCTTTATTAAAATAGGAGTTATATGTGCATTCCCCTCTCAGCCCACTCTTGTAATAGCCTTTAGCATCAACCCCATGGACTATTTAATTTTTCATTCCAGATCTTCTGTGTGCAGCTGTCTCAGCAGATCCAATCAGGTGCATTTCATTGCTCAACAGTACAGAGGAAATGAATTTTTCTGGTGAGGGGAAAGCACAGTGAATAGCTGGATTCCCCATCCCAAATCCCATCTGCAGTCAGTTTTGTGCTGCCAATGAAGTCAATGTTTTCCTGGGTCAGAGGTGCCTGATTATTCATAGCACTTTCATTTCCAGCATCAGAGTCATCCCATCCCTGCCAATCATTTTTCTGTTTTGTGTTGGGTTTATTCTACAGTGCTCTGAGGTTTGCAAGTCTAGCTGCTCTCCAAACTCCTCCTCTTCTTTGTTGCTTTTCCTGGGCTAGTGCCAGCAGTTCTCAGCTTCTGAAACAGACCAACAGGAGGCTTTGGCACCAGTATTGCAGTTTTCTCCCATCTTTTGAAATTATGTTTCATGAAAAAAATAATGAAATGGGAGGGAAGGGAGAGTGTAATACTCAATTCACTTGTAAGTAACCAAAAAAGTATTTGTATTTTACTGAGAGGGAACAGTGTCATCTGTAGAGTTGTTTTTAATGGTAGTAAAGCCCAGAGAAATGTCTTTTTCAGGTAGAGCTGGGATTTGAACCTGACTGACTGAACTCTCAGGCAGTTTGTTCCCTGCTCAGTGCTTCCTTCTGAGGAGTGTCCAGAGCTCACACTGTGGCAGCAGCCACAGACAGGTTCAGTGTCCCTTAGGCTTGTCCCTGGCAGTGGTGCCCTTGGATTTACAGCACTTTTCCTGCCACAGATGAGAGGAGCAGTGGAGTTCTGGTGTCATTCAGCAAACTGCCTGTGCCTGGTGGGGAGGGGAACTCATGGAACTCTGATCCAGCCTTGCACCATCACATACTTTTAAGGTGCTCTGCACAGATCTGTTTAGAAAGGTTTCAAGAGGGTTCCAGAGTAGATGCTGATAATTAAAATGCTGATTAAAAATATTCCCAATGGTATTCACTGATAGTGTTGCCAGAACAGGTGAGATTTCAGTTCTCTTGCTATTCCTTTTAGAACTAGAGGAGTGTCCTGCAATGAGTTGAGATAAACTACCTGAGCCATGACTATTTCATGGCATTTCAGTGCTGACTTTTCTGCAGATTTCTTCAGTTTCTCTTCTTCATCTTCTCAAGGCTGTTCTGAAAGGCCTTGAGGTAACAGCCATGAGGACAAGGATGTGCCAGTGAGGGGCCCTCAGACAGTGTCATCTCCGAGGTCAGACCTTCACAGACACCAAAGTAAAGATTTCAAATGCTCAGTTCTTGCAGCCTAAAGTAGCAGAAAACAGGTGAGTGTTCTCAGGAGAGGCCCTTGCTTTGCAGGTTTGATTGGCAGGAATTTAAAATCCTTAAAGTAGGAAATGGCACAGGGTATTGGGACTGTAACAAGAAGAAAGCTGAAGATGGGAAAATCAAAGGAGAGGAATTTGGATTAGAGGGATCCATGGAAAGAAGAAAAGGGGCTGCCACATGTCTGAGTAAAAGATGTGCTCTGGTGAGGTGGGCAGCTGTTGGCTTTCACACAGGAATGCCAGGACAAAGGTTGGATGGCCTCTGTCCTGGGGCCTGTGATCTCTGGGATTGCAGAACAAGGAGGTTTCACCAATTTTTCTTGACTAGATCCTGTGTCATGAGGGATGTGGACAGGAACTCTCTCCAGAATGTCAACTAAATTTAAACTTCACAAAAATCAATTTTCTGTAGCCAAGAGGCTACCGAAATCAATTTTTCTGAGCCAATGCTGCTTTCAGCTTTCCCTTGGAAGGC
This sequence comes from Zosterops lateralis, assembly GCF_965231275.1. NCBI lineage: Eukaryota > Metazoa > Chordata > Aves > Passeriformes > Zosteropidae > Zosterops > Zosterops lateralis. The sequence continues at coordinate 11,229,203 of NC_139779.1, read as the reverse complement.
TTTAGTGCCAGCTGAAGTATTTCCAGAATCAGCATGTTCTACCAGAGCAGTGTCTAGAAGTGCTGGTGGAAGCTGCTGCTGGTGTCCAGCAAAGCACTCAAGAACCATCTGACAGAGGAGGAAGGAGTGCAGAAGTGGAAGAAGGTGAACATATGCTAAACCAGAATGTCTGAAGCTAATGAGATGTAAACCAATTCAGCTTAATGAAGCTTTTAATGAAATAAATTTATGCTAAACTCTACCCGGAATCCTGCACTGCCTCTTCCTTAGATCAAAGCACTTTGTATTCCTCTGATGCTCACAGGTAACAATGAGGAAAGTTATAATTGCTGCCCAAACACTGCTTTCCTTCACACCTTGTGATAACCATGGGCTGGGTTTGGTGGTAAAAAGTGATGTCTGTGACACTGCTTTTTGAAGTGAGGTAGGAGGTTTGGAGACAATTTAGGTCTGTTTATAAAATCAGGATGTTGTGCAATGCCTGTTACTGGTTGCATTATAATTTTATGGGTACATTAAACATTGCAGTCTGATGTTTAACACGCAAAACACAGTCCTGAGGAGATACTGGGGCTCCAGCTTCACTTGAGCCAGTGGAACAGCTTAAAATACATCTGTACCCACAGGACACCTTCCTACAGCCCAGCAGGGCTGTGTGCACTGCAAGTAAACACTTCCTAAGGGTTTTGGTGGGCGACAACAACAACAAATCCCTGTCATGAATGAAAGTTACTTTGAAGATCCTCAGGGAAGTGTTTTAATCTAAAATTAGTCACTAGCTTTAAACCCTGTACACTTTCTTTCATTTTTTCCTGAAGTAACTCCAGGTGGTCCTTCATTGAGGCAGGAGATTTCTTTTTCTGTGATCTGATAAAATTACTCCTTCATCTCCCCTGATTGAAGGTGCTGCAAAATTTCAGTGAAAACAGGAATTTTTTTTTTTTTGTTAATATCTGCAAAAACTGCTGATACACAGCAATGATGTACAGTTTGATACTAACTTTGAGTTATTTTATATTATCATGGTCTGGTTGAACAAGGTGCAAGATCTCACTTTAAATGACATATGGATTTAAGAAGCATATGGACTTAACCACTGGAAAATTCACTGAACAATCCCCAGGAACTACCTAAAGACATCCTGAGTGTTGTAGAATGTTTTGTCTCTTTAGAGGAAGGGAAGGCCAGCATTCCTACAGGATGGAGGGACTGTGCAGAAGAGTTGGGAAAATCTGATCCCATGAGCTGGGGGGAGGTGGATAACAGACTCTTGACTGTTGCTTCCTGCTGGAGCTGGACCAAAGCAAACTCTTCCTTCTTGGTGGTGCTCAGATGGGCCTTCTGTCCCTCTGTGACAGCAGCAGGGACACAGGGAACACAGAGAAGAGTCTCCTGGCCCAGCACAGCTCCTGCTCCTAAAAAGTCTCATCTGGTAAAAATCAGCTTGAGGAGTATTTTGTAGAGCAGCTTCGGTGGCAACAAGCCCATCTTCTGAATGACAGGATAAAATACATAATAAAGGATGTGTGTTGATTAATTTTAGAAGTACATGTAGTGATCTGAAGGAGAAAGGGAATTAGCTAAGTGGAAAGATGAAACAGGAATGAAGTGCCTTTTCCACAGGTGCTGGAGTGTGTCTCAGTCTGTCAAGAATAAACAAAACAACCCTTGTGTCTGCTGGGAGACTGGCCAAAGCCAGTGTCACTCAGCACTTGCTTTAAAAAATAGTCTTCTTCTGTTCTGTGGTTAAAAGGCTTGAAATGACACAAGACAAATATATCCACCTGCTTTTAAAGAACTGACCTGGCTGTAAGGGAGGGAAGGAGCTGCACACTCCCAGCAAGCCAAGGGGAGTGATATTTTCACATCTCTGTGTGAGACTCTCTGTCTGGGGCTCTCCAGGGCCAGGATTCCTCACCTGGGTCACAAAGGGCTGGTTTAACTCCTGGCCTACCCCTGCTGGAGTGGCAGCTCTGGATTCTCTGTGTCACTGAGAAGCTTCGAGTGACTCACTGTGTTTAATTACAGTGCAATTAGTACAGCACATTCACCTTAAAACAGTTCTTCAGAGTGCTGGCAGAGAGAAACATTCAATGTGTCATTTAATTGCATGTCACCTCCAAAAAGTTCCACCAGAATAATGCTACATTTTGTTTGTACAGCAGAAACCAGGAGAGGATGTTAAACTCTGGTCACTGACATCCACACCCCAACCATTGCAGCATCCCAATCTCCTTGGCTTAGTAGGGATGTAGCAGGAATGTTCAGGGTATTCAGCATTGAATTTGCAGAAAAACTGCTGAAAATGGAAGTGCAGCTTTTTAATTGATGTATTGCATATTTTATATACTTGTAAACTTGGGCAATGTGTTTTGCCTGTATTTATTACATCAATCGCTTTATGCTGCACTTGCATTACTCCCATTTTACAATTCTATCAAACATTCTGTTATCAAATGCTAACTTTGGGTTAAAAAGGCTCAAACAGCCTTATTTGCTGCTTTATAGGTGCTCTAAATGCTCAAAGGTGACCAGTGATGCTGATAATGCCTTTAATAACAACCAGATGTTCTCTCATTTTAAATTAGACCACTGCAACTTTATTTTTGTCTTGTCTCAAGTACAGGCATTCTCTAAGTCTTGTAGGAGGTCACAGTGTTTTAGCTGGGCTTTTTGTTATCTCCTGTGGGCAGAGTTTATTGTAAATCACAAATTGTTTATTTTTGTTTATTGTAAATCACAAATACTCTACTGCAGCTGGTGCACTCAGGAAACATTTCTGGTTGGGCACACCCAGGATCTCACTAACTTGAGCCTCCAGCAGGAGGGATGTATTGGGATGCTCAGAGCTGCTTTTAGAGATACAAAAACCCCCTGAGGCATCAGATTTCAGTATCCATAGAGAAGTAGGAAATCAAAGGGCTCTGAGCTCTTGGCCCACGTGTGAGACAGAAGGTGTAAGAAGTGTCATGGAACAAAGAACAATCCTGGGAGGGAAGAGAATAAAGGCTCTGTCAGGAAACGCATCTCTCCAGCTACAAGAAGACACTGAAGGGACTCAGTGGTGGTGCTGGTAAGTTTCTGGTTGTTAACTGTGCTTTGAAAGTTTTTGGTCTGTGTGGGATTCATCTGGAATACAAAACCTGTGGATGAAATGTCTGTCGTGCTGGGGGTGACCTTGGTGTTTAGGAGAGAGCATTGCTGCCTGTTACCCTCCACAGCCCCAGGGTTTCTGCCCCTTTCCCTTTGGTGTTCCTCCCTTTAGATGGGGCTGGGAGTCAGACAGGGCTGGCACTCAGCTCTGTACTCTGTGTGCTGTAAAAGTGACCCCTGAGGAGCTGGATGATGGACTGCTGATATCCCCAGAATGGCACAAACTCAGTTTGTCATTTGCCAGCTGAAAGGAAACTCTGAAGGGGCATTTTTTGTCATATTTGTGCTATAAGTGACAGCACCCTCCTGTAACTGGGCTGTCTCATGCTGGGGATTTTGCAGAGCACCTCGAGGGTCCCTGGGCTGGGCCATTCCCCTGCAGGTGTCAAAGCAGGGCTGCTGTGGCAAGCAGGGGCTACAGTGGTAGCTGGGCTGTGCCCTGAGCACACACTGTGATGCAGGGATGACCTGGCCCTCAGGATCCTGCTCCATCCTCCTCCCACTGGCACATTGGAAATATGAGTTCCTAAGGCACAGAACTAAATGCTGACTCTGAAGACACAAGTCCTAATATCCCATGAGAAATTATGATGTCAGTGCTGGACTGGGAGACCTAAAAATGTAGAAGCCAAGTAAGTGTGGGGGTGTATACAGGACAATACAGGATTGTGTGTGTGTGTGTTGGATCTGTGGTTTGCAGTGCATCCTTTGTGAGATTTGCTCATGAAATGTATATTGGACCAATTTATTCCTTGCTGGTGCCAGGCTGTTTCCTATTATCTTTTTCCTTAAATGATATGTCAGCTTATAGCTTTTAAATATCTTAGTTAAGTGTATCAAGAACATTAGTAAACAGCCTTGTGGATTTCCCCATAAATTTATTCTTTGTCTGATACTCATCCCTCCTAATGTTGTCATACAAATCCCACGTGTTAGCCTAAATATTTCCACATATACCTTTCAAGCCCTTCTCGTTCTCCCTTCCTAACCAATCCTTCCAGTCTTTTTAATTACATTTACAGTTTGCATATTTAGTTTGTCTCTGCTTTATGGAACTGTTAGAGCATTCAGTGGCAATTTTCCTTGGACTGCAGCTCTCCAAACAGCCTGCCAGCTTCCCATCTGTTCAGGAGCCTTCCTGTCACATGTAAATCACTGTCAATAGACTATTCTTGGGAATTAAGATATTGCCTGAAGTCCCTGTTTGGCTGACAGGCCCATTTTCTGGAACATGTTTCACTTGTGCCATAAGTGAGAGCACTGCACATGCTGCAGCCTTTGTTTAGCTCAGTTCTCTCCCCAGACTAGCTGTTGAATAATTGCAGGGCTGGCTGGGGTGCTTTGGGAATCTCTTCTCCTGCAGATATATTTTTTTTTTCCATGTGGTTTACCATAGACTTGCTTTAAGCATGATTTTCTGTAACGAAGCACACACACATCAAAATGCTTTCATTTCTGAATGACAGCAAGGTCCTTGAAGGGTGGGCAGGGCATGAACTGGGTAACATAAAGAGAAAATGGGAATTTTCCCAGTCCCATAAACAGTGGATTCCCTGTACAGCTGGACAAGGAGCTGGGATGTGCTTTCCCATTGTGGAGCACCATGAAAGTGAAAAAAATGAAATTTGGAAAATTGAAACCCTTGATTGTTATGTAATAGTGCATTAATATCTTGAATGTTTATTTTGTAATGTAACAACGAGAAGCCACCTTGGTAAGCAAAAGGAGAGAGCTCTTTAAAAACCACAGGCACCCTCCCTCCGACCCAGAGTGGACTGCCTGCCGCCTTGAAAGAGAGAAAGCCTGCAACCCCCCCCAGACCCCAGACCACCTTAAAACAAACCTCAGGAGTGGGCTTGCCCGCTCCCTTCAAAGAAGCCTGGCACCACGGCTCCCCACCCCCACCCCCGATGCCGGAGCGAGCCGCCTGCCGCTGGGGCCCGGCGCTGCCCACCGCGGGGACCCCAGCCGCCGAGGACTGAGAGAGAGGGCTTCGAAGGGAGGCGAGGCGCTTCCTCGCCCCTGGTTCCCCCCCCGTGCAGGCGGCTGTCTGCGCGATCAATCGCCGTCCGGGGGAGGTCACCCCAGCAGCGCGGCTGGGGTCGCCTCGCAAGCCCGTCGCGTTGCGGTCGCCGTCAGCACTGCGCAAGGACCTTCATTCCCCTAAATGCAGACTCGGGGAGTGCTCCGTAGCTCCCCGCCACCCGCCGCCAGAGCCGGCGAAGAGGAAGCTTGCCTGCCCGCCGCCGCTGCGGGCTCCTGGCTCCCGGCGCCCCTGCGATCCCCGCCGGGCAGCCAGGCACCGCCAAGAAAGCCGAGAAGTGAGCGGGGCCGCCCGGCCCCGACCTCTGCTCCCGCCGCTGCAGGGTCTGGCTCCCGGCGTCCCCGCGGTCCCCGCCCGCAGCCGCCACCATCGAGAGTCTGCCTCGGGCTTCCCAGCCCAAGCCTGGCGCTGCCCACTGCGGGGACCCCAGCCGCCGCTGCTAGACGGCGCGTCCCCGGGCTCCCGTGCCACGTCCCCGGGCCTCCAGACTGCCGCCCCACTCCAAAAAGAACCCACGCCTGCCACGCTCCATCCCCACCTCACAGCTCCGCCACCACTGAGACCTCCGAGATGCCATATCTGATTGCGAAACTGCCATGAGGTTCTTAGAGCCTGCAGCCCCTACGCCCCAGAGCGACCCTGTACATGCAAATTGGAAATCCCAGGTGCATCTCGGGACCCTTTTAACACCAAAAACCCCTTATAAAAATAAACCTAAGTAAAATTTAAACCCACAAGAACCAATACTAGGCCGTGTAAACCCTAGAGTATCAGTGGAACTGATTTTTCCAGTTTTTGTGACTCACTGTGACTTAAAAGTACCAAACCAGGAGTGAGACCCCGAGGCAAACAAAAGGAATTCAGAACTTTTGGAACACTCCCAGCGAGAGAAGAGTTCTCCAGCCCTGCTGAACTTCCTGCTGCAGAGCTGAAAGGACCCTCCTCCTCCAGGGCGTACCGGGCAGCCAAAACCCCTCAAGAGCCACCATTGTAACAGCTGATTAATAAAGGCATTTTAAGGAGAAAAATATTATCTCCCCCCATTTATAACAAAAGGGGCTGGTGCATGTGCTGGGCTCTGCTGCCTGCACTTAGAGTCAGCCCTGCCAGTTCTGTTACATCTCGCTGTGTAAGTGACCACTGAGAGGCTCTTCTTTCTCTAATAAGGAATAATAACAGATAACTGGAGGTTACACAGCATTCTACTTCAGCTTGGAACCACCCTTGAAACAGCCTTCCCCAATAATTCCCCCGTGCACTGCCTGATGGACACTGCTCTGTGTGTGCTGTCACTGAACAGCAGGAGGGGAGGTGCTGCTGGCTGGGGAAATCTGCTGGAATCCAGCATTCCTGAACCTTTTTTCTAAATAAAGCTGCCAAGTTTATTGTGTATTTCTTGCTTAGTGGAGATAGACAATGCTCCCTGTTCAAGCCATTGCACTTGTCTGGAGTTTGCAAAGAGGTCTGATGCTGCTTTGGTAGAAAGGGAGTGGTAGAAAACTGTGGAGTCTCCCATGGTTTGTGTGAGGCAGGTTCTGACCAGATAGAATTACCAGGAATGAATTTTTAGTTTTGGTTCTGTATGGACAACCCACATGAATATTTTACCATTGCTCAGGCTGTGGAAGGGGAAGATCATTCCGAGTCCAACAGGAGCCCAGAGCACTGTGAGGCTGTGACCCTGCAGCTTTAATCATCTGGCTGGGTACAACAGCCCCAAACTTCTGCTAAAACTGATGTCAGGTAATTGCTGAGGAGTGAATTTTAATGACTGTGTAGATGAGAAGAGAAGACTGAAGGCTGCTGCCGTTATCAGGCAGTGGGTACAGGCAGCAGGGCTGTTCAAGCAAGGAGGAGAGGCAAACAGCACAGATTACACACTGTCTCTGCCCCGTGCTTCCCTCATTTGCGTTCCTGGCGATAATCCCGGCAGTGGATGCCATCAGGATGAACAAAAGGATTCCCTCTGGCATTCGTGTAGCTTTTACAACTTCAAAGTCTCTGATGGTGCGCTGCTGAGGAGGGTCGCTCATCTCCATCCCGCGGGGAGGGCGCTGACGTGTTTCTGTAGCAGATTAGGGTGCCTGAGGCAGATGCGAGTAGGACCATTCCCCAGTCGTGCTTTTAATTACTTTGCCCTGGATCCAGCTTCGTTTTGAGTCTTATCATAGCGTCCTAAATTAAAGACTGAAGGTTTGACAACTCCCTGCTGGTCACATCCACATTGATTTCAAAACGGGGGCAAATCAGGAGCTGGTGGCTCCTGAAATGAGCTGGGTATGGTTCTCCTCATGGCAGGCGGTGGTGGCACCTTCACCCGAGCTGGGGCCGACCTCGCTGGGTTCCTGCCCCCTGCTGGAGCTGTCAGTGCTGCTCCTCACAGCCCAGCCCAGAGCGGGGGGGCAGGAGCCGTGGGGAGCAGCAGGAGCCTTGGCTATATGTGTGAGGAGTTCACATCCACAGCCCTCTGTGGGTGTGGGCTCTGTTCAGCTTCAGAACTTGCTGCAAAGTCCCTGCTGACACAAACCTGGGGCTGGGGAAGGGAGCTGGGAGGTCTCACAGTGATCCCCAGCACATGGGAAAGAAACCAATGGCTCTCTGTGGGTGAAGCTCTTGGGGAGCAGAGCAATAAACACCCCTGCCCAGTCTACAGCCCCTGGCAGGGAAGGGGGTCTGCTGCACTGCACCAGGTGGATGTTTTCTGTATAAGGAAAAAGGTTCCAGTTTCACCTTAGGACTTTTCAGGGAAGACCACTAGAAGTTTCTATGCTCTCCTGGCAGTAATTGGGTCAATGCCAAGACAAAAACACTGATAGGTCTCTTTAGCTGTTTCTCAGAAACTGAGCTGTTCTCTGTTGGGCTGTTTGCCAAAAAACCCCACCTAAATCGTTCAATACTTAAGGAAGAACATGAGGCTTCCCTGTGCATTTTCAGGGTGTTGTAGCAGGTGTGTGCGACTTGTCCCTACACCGTGTGTGTGGCTTTTATTCTTTTGTTTTGTATAATTTTCTTCTTCAATTAAAACCTTTTTGCTTTCTCAAGACACATTTGATCAAGCCATCTCACAAATTACTTTAAGCCATTCCTGTGAGGTGCTGGACACCCTCAGAGTGTGTTGGACCCTCGTGAAGATAAAAACACCTGGCTCAGTGAGAATTCCAATAGGGATCCACCCAGGCTGGAGACCACTAGTGAATTACAACCTGAAAGAATGACTTTTGCAGGCTTCCTCTAAGGTTAGACCAAAGACAAAATAAAAATTGAATTTGCATTCCAGACTTTGGTTAAAGAGTAAAGAGACTGTTTCACATCACACACGAGCTTTTGTTGGCAAACAGTGAAATGAGAATTGGATTCATGTCAATTTAATTTTGATGCAGTTGTATAATCTCCCTGAAAGATTGCAGGGCAGTTTTCTCCTTCTTTAATGGACTCATCCTCTCTGCAGCAGCTTTTCTTCACATAATCAGTGAGTGGTGCTGCTACAGGAGTGAGCCAACTGCACTGCTTGGTTAATTAAAGGGTTTGTTCATCAGGGGGATGAGATCACAGGAAAGAACTGATTTCTGAGCTCTCATGCAATATCTGTTACTGCTGACTGCCAAAATACTGGACTCTGCTGCATGAGGCTGTTTCGGAAGCAATCCAAACAACTCCAGTGTCTGACATCAGCTTTAAATGTTGTTTCCTGGACACCTTAATAATTAAAATAAATGAGTTAGATTTCAGGAATCTTCACTGTTATTGAAAAGTTCTACTTGGGAAGGGAGGGGCTCATTGCACAGCACAGCTCAGCACATCATTCTTGTGGATTTGTCTGTTGGATTTCATCAAAACCTTTTTCTATAGGTTTTTAGTTTAGCTTTCTGTCATTAGCTTATGGGTGAAAGCTGGTCTCAACCCCTCCATAAAGTGGATCTGGGTTCACATCCCCCACTCATGGACATTTGAGACCTTAATTAATTAATGATTTAGAGATGCTGGTAATTTTGTCATGCTAACACCAATGATTGACCTCAGTATCACAGAAGACTCAAATGAACTAACACTTCTAATACATTGCAGATACTTTTTTAAAATCTTTGACTTCCAGAGCACTGGAACATCTGGAGAGTCTTGAGCTTTTCTCCCATTACTGTTAAACTTCTGCCTTCCTCAGGCTCTGTGGCTGTGATCCTGAGGGGTTTGAGGGCCATGAGACTTTGGTAGTGATGGTCAGGACCATTCTCCAGCTGAGCCCCTATCTGGGGGTGGCACTTGCTCAGTGCCTGCTGGGCTGAGGCCTGAGCCCAGCTTGTGCTCATCATTCCCTCACTTCAGAGGGAATATTCCCAGTGCTGCCCTGAGGGAGCAGAGTCAGATCTGAAAGGAGCAGAGTGCCCAGCAGGAAGCAGGCTGAAAGCTGGAGAGGTGCCAGGTGCTCCCTAAGCACCAGCCGCTCATGGCACAGGAGGAACAGCTGTCCTCCTCCAGAACACCAAGTGTTCATGGCTTCACACACATTTAAAGAGCAAAGTTAGGTGGAAACACTCCTGCTTCCTTCTGAAACATGCTTATCTGAGCCTGTCTCTGCTCTCCTCTCTGTGGGAGGGGCTGCACTCCAGGATTGCACCACAGCGATGGGAACTCCATTAAATCATGTGGTGTGTGCTGGACACCTCTATCCCACACCTGGCCATGCAAACAGGGGAAGGCTGTGGCTTGGTACAAGTTCAATACGCCCTCATCTCTTGTGTCATACAGTATCTCCCTTAAGTATTTAACTACTGAGAACAAATTTAGTGCTTCATTCATCATTAATCATGCTGGAGGGGTTAGGGAGTGTTTTGGCAGTGGAATGGTGCACTGTCATTACAGGATACAGGGTTAGACCCAGGCTGGATTGCTGGGCAGATTCAGTGTGGGAGATAATGCTGCTGCTGTCATGGAAGAAAGAAGCAGTTAGCTTGGGAGTGTAAATCCTTCTGTACCTGGCAGTGTGCAACCCTGGCAGTGGCTGGCCTGCTGAGTCAGCAGCTGCCATAGAGTCGAAAGGGTGAGAGGGTCATGGAAAATGCAGAACAGTCACTGTTCCAGCCAGGCCTGCACCCAAAACTGTCCTGCTGCTGCCTGCTCTGCTGCTCAGTGTGGAAGCAATATGGATCAGAGAGATGTGATGCCCTTGGCTGGTATCAAATATTTTGGGTCAAATGCCATGCTGAATGTGAGCCTCAGCTTTGGCCAGTGGTGAGTCCATTGTGGAGCCAGCTGGCTTTGGCTCCCTCCTTTTTGGCTTCTCACAGAAGCCATCCTGTACTCTGCTACCAAAGCCTTCCTACACAAACCCAACATGTTAAGCTGGGCAAAAAGAAATTTTTCCCTGTTTCTACAAAGGAAATATGTGTCGGTGTTGAATCCTTAATGGCAAGTGAATTTTGAAAAAAAAAAAAAATTGTTTTAAATTACTTCACTTCACCACTCTTCTGGTGCTTTGTATTTTTTTAGCCACAACAATCTGGCGAGGTTGTGCCTTCCCTGTCACAGCAAAGGGTCACAGACAGAATGTGTCAGACAAGCTTGTTCATGCTAATGGCAGCCGTCCGTCTTCGCTCACCAGCAAAGTGCTCTCTTTGCACAGTTTTAATTTAAATCCATGAAAAAGCCTTTCTCTCCTGAGGAGTGTCAAAGGCCTCTCTGCCTCTGATTGTCTCTCTTTGTCCTCATCCTTCACTCTCTGGTGGCACAGGTGCATCTCTCTCCTTTCTGCTGTAGAGTTTCGATGACTTTGACCTATGAATGACAAGGGTAATGGAAACTTGATCTTCCATTGAAAAACACATCCCATAGCTCATCATCTTTCCACTGCAGATAGCGAAGTGTATTTCCTGTACCTGTGGCCTCCTCTGCCTGTGTAGTAGAACAGCTTTGTGATTTATAAGATTTCCTCAGTTTCTATTTTTTCCCAATTTCATCATTTAGATTGATTAGTTTGGTTAAGATTTGAAGCCTTGGCAAGTCTTGCTTGAAAAGTAGGCTTTGGTCACAATGGAGAAAGCAGTTAAGAAATCTCAGCTCTGGACTCATTTTGGCACTAGTTTGTCTGAGTCAAATTGACTGTCTGCCTTTACTTCCCACAGGCTTCCCAGCTGGGGTCTGGATGGGGGATGCATTCAGAGGCAGAGCTGCAGCACTGGCAGCAGCCTGGAAATGTCTCAGTTGTGGAAGGTGTTGCTTGTTGCCTCTGCCTGTTGCACTGTGTGGTTCCCCAGTCGTTAAGTGTAACACAAAACCAATTCTTCTCAGAGGCAGACACAGAAGGCTCCTGCTGGGATTGTTCTGAAGGGAACAGAAAGGAAAAGAAAGGGAAAGACTTTTTTTCCCCTTTTTCTTCTATCAGCATTTTTAATGCTTCGTGATAGAGAGTGAAGGGAAAAGCTGGTATTTCTGAAGGTGGGTGTGACTGTGGCTCTGATGAGCTGTTCTGATGAGGGCACAGGTGCAGTGGCAGTGCAGGGTGGGCAGCAGCAGCAGCAGCACAGGGGCTGTGTCTCAGCCCATCACTGTGCAGGTGTCCAGCAAGGGCTGCAGAGGGTCCTGAGCAGTTGCTCACAGCCATTGCACTCTGTGCATTTCAGTCTCCCAATGACATCTCACAAGTCTCTCTTCTGCCCTGAAAGGTGTATTTTCCCCTACAGTTTATGGGGAAATATACCCTGGAGCAGCTGGGAATGGTGCTGAGGGGAAAGCTGTGCCTCAGGCCAGCACAGATGAATGGACACAGAGCTCGGGGAGGATCAGTAAGTCAGTGACTTCCTCCCTGTCCCATCATCTGGTCAGTGCAAAGCTGCTGAATCAGGCACAGCAGCACAGCAAAGTGATGGCTCTGCTGTCCTGTCACTGTCCATTTATGGGAAATAAACCCCAAGCCTTTGGTGTTTTCTCTCCTTGTGAACAGAAGTTGGGCTTTTACTCATTAGGAAAGTGTTTGCATCCAGCACCTGAGGGAAGAAAACCCAGTGGCCTGTGATACAACAGCTTTAGTTTAATCTCTGCTGCACTGATCAGACAGAGCTCCTCGGGTTCTTCTTTGCCACTTAGCAGCTCAATTCTATCCAGATAAAGACTGTGCTGGAAGGACAGCTGTGGAAAATCCTGGACAGTAAAGACACAATGGGATGCATTCAGACACAGGGAGCTTTAGCCATTCTTTATCAATCCTCTTCAATTCAGCCTTCTTAGTCCTGTTGTGCTGACCAGAAGTTTTAAAACAGACCAAACCAGAAATTGCAAGGGTGTCCTTAGATACTGAGTGTTCAAAGTCCTTGATAACTTAAAAAAATGTTATCAGACATGAATACAAAGGATGTGTCTGTGGTACATTGTGCCTTAATCCCAGACAACTGGGACTGCAACAAGAAACACCGTGGCTGTGCTCAGCACTACATGCCTGACCAGCTGTGCCAGTCTTTGAAGCAGTTTGCAAATAATTTTAACTCAAAAGGATAAAGGACAGCACTTTTAAAATACCAAAGCTTTTTGCCCTAAGACTGCGAGTTGAAAAACTGACTTTTACTTAAGAAATACAAAGTTTGAAATGGGGGAAAAAAATTTAAATTATATAAGTCTTGCATAATACAAAGGCAAAGTAAAATACTTCATTTGAGCTTGAAAGCTCTTCAGTCAAAAGCTACAGGCTCTTTCTATGCACCTGCAAAGCCTCATTTATCCCCAAGTACATCTGTCTCTACATCTCTCCAATCTGAAAATTTGTCTCTCCCATCCATCCTTCCCCATTTCTCCTATATCTCTGCAATTTCACTACTGGATTAAAAGAGAAATCTTTTATTTGCTCATCTCTGGGGCCATAGAACCTGAAGAAGTTCAGTTTTCACATCATGCTGATAGATGGAACTGATCCCATTACCAGGGCAGTGTTGTGAAAAGTTCTGTGGATGATTTGCAAAGTCCCTTCTCTGCCTGGTCCCATGTTCATTTTGAGCAGAACTATCAAGTCAGTGATGCTTAAAACCTGTGGCAGCCAAACAACCCCAGTTGTTTGCTCTTGTCCTTTGGGTTTTTTCTGACTCTGTGTAGAGAGGCAGAGCTGGAAGGTTCCCTGTCATTTGCTGTTGCCCAGAGTGAGGATACTCTCACACTTCTGAGCACTGCTGCCTTATGGAAGCTTCAGGGGTGGAATTTCAGAGCTTGTTATTTACAAAGATCTCAGCAGTCCTGCATTTTTTCACCTTAAGGTGATTGTATTAATCATCCTTGTCCTGGATTGTTGCCATGGTTTGGGTGGACTTGCTTTCCTCCTGTAATTTCTGCACTTATTTGGAGGAGGAAATGTTGCCAAAGGAGTCAGGCTAACCCTGATTTGAACCCTGAAACATTTATTTCACAGGTTGCTGTGTTTGGAAGATGCTGTCGGGCTGAATTACAACAAAGCTATTGCAGTTTGGGGAAGTGTAAGCTGAGTGCTCAGCCCGGAGTCCCTGTGGCCTTGTCTAGACTGGCTGAAGGGACAGTAGCTGAGCTGTGCCACTGAAGTGCATCAGCAGGGGCAGAGCAGACTGCTGTGTTCAAACGCACTTTCCTTTTCCTATGCTAACAATAGCCCAGCTACCACCCCAACATCCCTGTCTAGACAAGCTAATGGCCACAGGTTTGTGTACCAGAGGCACTGGGGGAACCTGGAGAAGCTCCTCTATCCAACTGTTCCCTCAGCTCCAAAAGGAGAGTTTGAGTGTCCTAAGTGAAGGCAAAAGCCCTTGGTAAACTTGACAGCAGCACCCATCAGTGAGAGGAGGAGTGGGGGCTTAGGCTTGGCTTTAACTGGTTGCCTCAAGCTCTCATCAGCCTCTGTCTTTTCTCCAACACAAACTGGCCCAGAAATCCAGAAGATCCCTCCTCGCCCTGATGACAAGGCTGAGTTGTCTAGACTACCCTAAAGGATGTATGTAAAGCCCATTAGCTAAAATGACTTAATTATCACATTAAACAGGTGAAGCAGGCAGGAGGATCTGTTTTCTGCGGCTGCAGCCAGAGAAGGCTGCAGTGAGCCCTGGCTTTGTGTCTAATGGCCAACAGTTCTGAGCTGAGGCTGAAGTAGCCAAGGATCTGGGCTTCACCCAAATCTTGGAGAAATCAAAGGATACAGGATCAGTGTGTGCAGCTCTCACTGCAGAGCATCAGTTGATAACATAAATAGCTTTTTCACTCTGTACTCTTGCAGGCTGTTAGGTCAACTGGCATTTTATGGCCCTCATGGCTTGTGAGTTTGCTTGATATGTCAGAATTGGTGGAACAGACTGTGTTTAAAATTCAAATAATCCATTTTCCTATGAAATCTGTGTGAGATTTGAGCAGTGGCCAAATTAATGCATGGCACATTTGAATACTGACTAATTAGACTTAACAAATGAGTAAGAATTGAGCACTGGTGAGAACTAAACCTATTAAAGAAACAGAACATCAGTTTATTAAAAAAAGGGGGAAAATGAGAGAAAAAAGCCCTGACATTTGATGTAGTATTTTCCATTCATAGAGATTTTAAAATGCTGATTAAAACAATGACCTCTGGGATAAACCTTGGCTGTGATATGCAGAGCAGCAAGGTAAAGTCTGAGTGAGAAAACACAGGATTGGAGTCCTGAGTGATACAGCACAAAGCTCAGGTCCACTGTTGCTGCAGGATTTCTTTTCCAGACAGTAGCAAGAGAAATGAAGTAATTGCTTAAATGACAGAGAGACTGTACTATTGATGTTTTAGAGTGGCCCCATCCATCCTTCTAGGGCATAGTGAATATTGGATTCCAAGCTAAACCAGGCTCTTTAAAACATCTGAAAGATGGTCCAAGGAGTTCCTACTGGGTGTTCACAGTGGTTTTTGCAGTGCTTAAATGGTTGTCTAAAAGGAAACACCTTGGGACCCAGGATAAAGTCTAACAGGGAGAGACCAATGGAAAAAGACTGCAATAAACTCTCATTTTCTGTCATTAACAATGTGGGTTTTAGAGCTTCTGTCAGAATATGTCATGTACTTTGGACATGAGGTGTCTGAGGCTGATTCACTCAGGGTTTCTTGGCAGCAGCTCTGTAGGAGGGGTTCTTTCTTTGGAACTGGGTTTTTCTCTGGAACTGTGAACAGGAAATTCATTATCTCGGTATCCTCATTTTGTACCACTGCCCTGACTTGCAAAGCCCATGAGCAGCCAAGTTCTCCCCTTTCAGCTGCTCCTTATCTGCCATATGGAGATACTTTGCCATGAGGAGCAATCCCAAGCATTTGAGAATACCTGCACTGTGTGTGGAGCTACAATTCGAGGAGATATTTTCATGCTGCAGAAATTAACTCCCATTGTGCTTATTTTTAAGTTAGTCCTTGCTGTCTCCTAAGAGTTTCAGAGCATTAAGTGTATCATTAATCTGACAGGCTAAATATTGTGACACAGAAGCACTTCAGACTTTTACTGACAGCATTACTGTACTGGGAACCACAAGTGAGGAGCTGTTTATCAGAGCCCTGAGAAAGGCTTTTGCCTTCCTTGTGATGAGAAACTTCTGTGACTTCCAACAAAGCAGCAGAATGGGGTGAGAGTAAAATATCTTGGGGTGAGAGTAAAATATCTGTGCTATCATAGGGGCATGTATTTGAATCAGGCTTTCAGCTTTTCTGTCTACTTGCTGTTGCTTTAAATTTTGGCATCCCTGGAGGATCCCAATTGGCAGAGGGAGGGCAGGAGACTCTTAGGTGTATGACTGGTGGGAAAGATGAGACAGCCACGGACGTTCCTATATATGACATTTAAAGCAAAACAATCTCAGCAGAGACACAGGGGACTCCTGCCAGAGGCTCTCTGGGATGTCCCCATGCGTAAACCTGCAATGTTCATGTTCACCACTTCTCCTCTGAGGTGCAGCCCTGTATTTGTAACAGAGTTTGCATCATCACAGCTTGTTCCAGGCTGGCAGGGAACCTGGTCCACTGGAGCTCCACCAAAGGATGGCTTCTCCAAGAGAATGTCATGGCCCAGTGACAGATGTGATGTGCTCCCTGCTGAGCCCTGATGAAGCAAAAGTGCTGGGATCTAAACAATGCTCCATCTTTGAGGGAACCCTTGGTGTGAATGGAGTTGTTCAGCTCTTCTGCCAAAGAATCTCATTTTGCCCCAGTTCAAAGGAAAACTCTGGTGGGTTTGTCTGGCCTAGACATTGTTCTGGTTACTCAGGAGGGATTTACTTTGGCCTGTATAGATCCACTGCTTTCCTTAATGCCTGGTAAGTCTTTTCCCACCCAGAATTCCCTTGGTGAGTTAGTTGATGTATAGAAGTGTTTTATGTCAGCCCAAAGCAGACTATTTTTCTGCTTCAGTAAAAAGACACAATTCCATCTTGTTTTCTGTTCTTGATTATTTCCCTGAAGGCTAAACACAAAATATTATCAATCTGAGCTGTAATCATACTCAGTAATTGCATTTAAGGGGTCAGCACACATAAGCAGCATTTGCAGTGAACATTTTCACAAACACAGTCACATTCCAAATCAAGCTTTTCACAAGCAGCCTCACCACCAATACAGAGGCACTGCTCCTCCATCCAGCTAAGGATGTTCATCCCAGAGGTACTTTCCTGTGCTCTAAATACAATTGAGCTCATATCCAGAGGACAATTGTGCAGGGTTTGCTTGCTGCCTTGTACAGAACTTGGAATTGGAGCAGTGAGTGCAGTGAGGTTTGGAACACAGACTTGGAAAAGAAATGTCCCTGTTGTATTTAACTTTAGGTAGTTGACACTGCAGATGAGATTCTAGATGATGTGCAGATCAAAAATTTTGGTTTTGCCCTGGGTAAATTTGTTACAATGCACACATCAACTACATGTTGGGATCCCAGATGCACTGGGGCTTTAGTATTAGGCAGGGAAAAATAGTTGGAGGATAAAAATATTCCTGTACAAATTCAAATTATCTAAGAGAAGCAGGATAGATAACAGTCAAGATCATGAGGATGCAATGGAGTAATTTCATATATTATATATGTAAATAGCTTGTAATGGGTTTGTTTTTAATGGCTTGTATGAAAATGAGATTGCAATAGCAACAGTGAGAACTTGCCCACTTACAGAACTTGGCTTTAGAAATGCAGAGACCCTGGGGAAAAATCTGTGACCTAAAGCAGGTGTGATACCACCTCATCCCTCAGTGGCATCTCCACAAACTCACTGTAAGCACTGGGGCCCTCTCTGGGCCCTCTGTGACTGTCACACACAAGCTGCTGTGGCCTCGACTCGTGCCACTCTGTGCTTTGAAGCTTTATCTTCGCATGGAGGGAGCCTTTATCCCTGATGGCAGAACACAGATTTGAAGGAAGAGGCACTGTGTGTTCCTGCCTTCCCTGGCCCTGTCAGGGTCAGGGATTCCTGTCTGCCATGGACACAGCAGGTTTGTCCAGTTCCCAGATTTCCTTTATGGAAAGAGACATTTGGGCCACACTTTGCCTCGTACCAAGAAGCCAAGGGATGATGTCTTTGCACTAGGGCACTTTGGTTACATTCATCTGGGTTTTGGTCAGCCTGCTTTGCCCTGGAGGGTATTTTTTTGCCCTAAAAGTCAGATGTTATACAGTAGAGAAACTTTTTTTTTTTTTTTTTTTTTTGCTTTCTGTTACAAGGAACTTACAGCTGGGACTATTTAATGTCCCACTCTGTTCAGTTGCACAGTAAATCTGAGCTATTTCCTTGGAGTTGTTGTTCCATGGTAATGTACCTCCTGCTGTACAATGGCTAATAGACCCTGGATAAAACCCTCTCAGGGGTTGCAGAAATTAGCCTCAGAGCTCAGAAGAGGACTCAGCTGGGCAGCTGGTGCTGAGCTTGTATTTAAATCTCCCCTAAAAACCAACTTCAGCCAGTACTGATGAACACAAGGCATCTTTTTCATTCAGATAATGCAGGTTGTGGCTCTGGGTTCAGATGTTTAGAAACAAAGAAATAAAATACCTTTCCAAGTGGTCTAAATGAGGTGGGAGGGTGCAACAGCTCAGAACACTTGTCAGGGAAGTCACAGGTACCATCAATTCCAGGGGCAGCAGGATTTCCTAAGCTAAAGTGAAATTCTTCAGCTTTCCATGCCCAAGTGCTGTTCAGCAGTGACCAACTGGCACCAGTCTGGCCAGTTTGGGACACAAGGGCTCCAGTTTGGGTCCTACAGGCTGAATGTGCCATTTCTGTCACTCCAGCCCTAAAGCTGCAGTGCTGGGTCAGTGATAGTCCTGCTGTTGGCACAGTATTGATTCAGACCCTGAAAATGCAGGTTTGAACACTGGGCTGGGAGGTGTTTTGGGGGAACTCTGCAGTGCCTCACACCCCTTCCAGTCTCTCTGGCAGCCCAGCATCAGTGAGTTTGGGTGTGGGGTTAGCACAGTTCTAGAAGCTGAGCCAAGGTGTCAGACTGGGTGGGTGCTTCTGCCCTAACTTTAATGTAGTCAGAAGCAATAGCAGCTTCTGAGAGCAATAACAGCTTAGCTGAGAGGAATTGATTTGGAAGTAAAGTCAGCACAGATTCATCTTCATGCCTTAAAGCATGGCAACCAATTTGCAGGGCTCTAGAATCTAGTTACAATAACAAAAAGAGTTCAGATCACACTTGCAGAGAAATCAAAGTGAGAAATTCTTCCCTTCGCAATTTATTTAGCAGGAGAGGTGAACAAAGTGAGGAGGCATCACAGTCTAGAAGAGATATTCAGGTAATACTGGTGCAGCAAGTGCCAACTGTGCTGTG
This sequence comes from Zosterops lateralis, assembly GCF_965231275.1. Classification (NCBI taxonomy): domain Eukaryota; kingdom Metazoa; phylum Chordata; class Aves; order Passeriformes; family Zosteropidae; genus Zosterops; species Zosterops lateralis. Next base: position 11,210,247 of record NC_139779.1, on the reverse strand, counting down.
AAGGGCAATGATGTGCTTTGGAGAATGATGTTCTTTATGCAAATGGAATACAGGCCCAGTCTGAGCACGCAGAGCTGTGCAAAGCTGATTTACTACAAATGGGAGTTATTTCACAGGAATCTTGGAGGTGGCAAATGTCCTTGCAGCTTCCTTTTCTCTCAGGTACTGGGGTGTGAGGATGAAGATGGGCACAGGTATTTGTTTTCCACATGCTCTGGAGCTGGGTAACCTTCAAAGTTTCCAGCACTGGGCTGTATCACCCCTGCTTTCATAAATGGTCACTCCAGGAGATTTTACCTGGCACCTTGTAGGACTTCATCTAATCAGAATGTCAGACTGCATGGGCACCATGCAACAAAAGAATTTCCTGACTATTTAACGGCTTTTTTCTTCTTTTTCCAATCTTAAACTTGCAGTTTATATAGAGCCTTGAGTCAATTTGCAGCTTACCCTGCATCCTGTTTCTGCCTTGGAGAAGTCAGATAACAGTGCATCAAAGTGAATCAAAGCAGCCACTTCTCCTGGTGAATGACATTTCTGCAGAGATTTAACAACTGGGATTGTATTGTCCAAACTAAAAAAGGTGGAGTTTCAGAAGAGAAACATACCTGCTTGAGAGTGATGTTCTTTCTACCAGCTGTACTATCAGTCCTACAAACACTGACCCATTTCAGTGGGGTTTGTATCTCCATATATTATTGATCCTATGGGCTTTAATCCTTCACACAGTAAAACTGACACAGTTCAGAAATCATAACTGAGTGATGCCTTTATCTCTGGTCCTAGAATGATGAGCCAGACACAGTTAGGGTGACAAAAAGGGGTTACCTTTCTATAAGAATCCCTAGGGGCACAATTTGTCAGATGGAAAATGCCAAAGATGTACCCCTGCATAACGTGCACATAATTTTTATAGATTTTGCAAATTAGCAAGAGTCCCCAGTTAGAAGCACACTCAGTGAAGTCATTCCCCCAGTTCTTGTACCTTCCAAATCTTCCCCCTCAGATGAAGACTAAACTTTTTAAATAAAAAATATGTCTTGAAGGGCTGGGCTCAGCATTGGTTTCTAAGGAGAACCAAGGTAGGATCTGGGTCTTGGAATGTGTTTTGTCCTTCTGCCTATTGTAGCTAAGCTAGAATAATAAACTACAGAGCTACAAATATATGTGTAAAGAATACAGAGAATATATAAAAGAAAAAGGCAAAAATCAACACGGCATCATGGGCTCTGACAGCAATTTCTAGCAAGAAAGAGCTGAGTCACCTTCATCTGGACTCAGCTCCTTTCCCCTCCTCCTGCAAGGACAGACACTTTGGGATGTGCTTCACAGGGATGGAGCTTATGTGAAAGGGATCAAAAGCTGCCATTCTGTCCCAACACGTTTATGAAAACATGCCTAAGCTTCCCTCTGTGTGGGTAGAAGGCTGTTGGTCCGAAGGGACAGATGGGGACCGGTGCGAGAACGTGATGACAGAGATCTCTGGACTTTGCTGGAATCTCAAGCATGCCAAAGAAGGATCAGCATCAGAGAAAGAGGACAGTGTGTGCTGAGGATGCAGCTCAGCCCAGATCTTTCCAGGCTGCATTAAAGAAACTAAACAATAATTGTTTTAGAGCCCTAAAATAACCTGTGTTTGAAAAATTCCAAAGGATCCTGGTGGAAGTGAACTGTTAACTCCCAATGCCTTCCATCCTGGGGAAAGGGCAAGGAGAGCTTTCTGCAGGAAGGACTTGTATTATCAGTTGTGTTTCCTGCCTGGCACTGAAAGAGAGCTGCCCCCACACAGAAAGTGCCCTCAGGAGCCCAGAGAAGGGGGAAGGGACTGCACAAGGCTGGACATGTGGCAGCTGTGCCCAGGGGGGACCTGTAAGAGCTGGTTTAGCCTTGCTTTGGTCCCTCTTTACAAGTGGGGGCTGCAAAAATAACGGATGTGATGTGTCAGTAGCTGCTTGTCAGATTGCACAGGAGAGGTGAGTCCCACCTGTGTGTGTGGGGACTGTGATGGCAAAAGCCTTGGTACAGAGGTAAATGGAGCAGCTGGACATTTGCACTTGCTGCTGCTAAATTTGCATTGACCAACACCTGGTGAGAGATGGAGTGAACCCTGCTGCAGAGCTGTGTTGTGGTGCTTTTGGAAGTCCCTCTGCATGGAAACCAGAGAGATTTTTACTGATAGACTCTGCATATGTGGCTCATAATGGTGAATTTAAAAGCAAAGAGCTACAAAATAGTATAAACTCAGAAGCAATGGTAGGACTTGAACAGGGACAGATGTGCAGAGAAACACCAAAATGTGATTGATGTCTGATGTGCCTGTCAGAAGTCAAAGGGCTGAGGGCTGGAGTTCAGTGCCATGCAGAAGAAACCCCTTGTGAAGCTGGATAGACTGTGGTGCTTTCCTGACAGGGCACAATGAACTGGGACAGAGATGTATTTATACCACTTGATATTTTATTTAGTCCACATGCATATTTTAACAAACCCCTGATTAGCTCCCACAGCATATCTTCAGTAAATCTTTGCATTGTGCCTGGTGAGAAACTCTTGCTAGTCTTGTGCTTTTTTCATAGCAAAAGCGATCATTCCTGCCTTAGCCTTCAGAGCAAACTGTGCTTTCCCTTTCTACTTTTTTCTTAATTCACTTCTCCAGTGAAGGGCAGAGTCCTTCTGACCAGGGAACCCACACAATCCCAGCACATGCTCTAGAGCTTTTGTCGGCCAGGCAGTTCCTCTTCATTGACATTTTTCCTACTGCCCACTCCTCTTTCCATTTGAATAGCAAAAAGACAACAACTATCCTCATACTGTTCTTATTCCCTATCCCAGACAGGAATTCTTTGTTCTCCCAGTGCAGACTACTACTTCTGCCTTCCCCCTGCTCATCTAATTAAATGTAATTTACTAGGCTTGAAGGATTTTCTTATGAAAGATCAATATTTCTTGCTGTGTAAACTGTGCTTTTCACTTTATAGCAAAACTGTATTGATGTTGGGAGAATCCTATTGCTGGGCAGTGTTGAGGGATTTGGAAGTCTGGAATGCTGTGACTATCAAGGGTAAGATATCATTGTCTCACATACAAGGTAGTTGCATCCTTGCTGTGACTTCCCAAGAAAGAATTAAGAGCCTTGCAATACTGACTGTGCTTTTTGGAGTTAAATGTATGGGCTTTATGGCTGGCAAGTTGTTTTGCTAAATAGCTTCTTACTGTCAACAGAAAAAAAACCCAAACCACCAAACAAAAAACCTTCAAAACAGTAAATTTTACTCTCTCTTTTTGCATTGTTATGTGGAAACTTCTTGAGGACAAGCTGTCAGATCTGTCACGAAGTACACAGAATATATCAAAACAAAATGCCAGGAGAAATCTGCTGTCACACCAGCGGCTCTCTGCACACTTTCTTTCAGAGTAAAGCTCTGTGATGGCAATGTTTCTGTTTATCTTCAGTGGGGTGAAATTGTGCCTATAGACTAGCAGTGAAGAGAAGCTGGAATTGAATTGCTGTATGGGCTGTTTTCACCCAGTAAATGTAACTGGACTTTTTCCTTTTATTTGTTTATTTGTTTCTCTTTTTTTCCTACTAAATGTCAGAGCTCCACTGGCTGTTTTGCTGAAAAATGAAGATGTCTGTTGTGGCATCAGCAGCAGCTTCTTCAGAACCTAAAACTGCAGTGGTTTCAAGGTTTTGCTGGAGTTCCATCAGATCTCAATCTGAGAGACATCTCTTACTCTGGCTTGGAGTGTTCCTTCACTCTGTGAGCAGCTGGAACAACTTGGTGCACACTCACTGGGCCAGCTCTGCTCTGTAACTCTGGCACTGAGGTTACATAAAGGAAGAAACTTTTCAAGTATTCCTTTTGTCTTTATTTTTCTAAGTTCAGCCCTGGTATCCCTGACTGGCCCCTGCTTTACTGGGCCCTCTCTCTTCCAGCCAGCACAAAGATCTGAAGAGCTCTGTGGACTCCTTCCTAAGTGTTAAAACAAAGCTGCCCAATGTGCACTGCCTGTGGTCACCCTCTGTGGCTGATGTTCCATCTGTGAGTGGGATATCCCAGCCTTTTTTCAGCACTTGTGTTGATCCAGTAGCCTTGTTTCACATCATGGGTTTTTTTAAATATTATATTTTTCTGTTGGCCTAATAATTCTTTAGGTCTTTGTAACCATCCTTCCCTAGTACAGAAAATCATGTCATGGAGTTGGTTTCTATCTCAAAGATATCCTGGCCTGAGTAGTATAAATAAAGAACATTTCTTTAGATCTCCTCTGTGTCGATGATGATGATTCCATGTTATGCATCTCCCTGTAAATGCAAAGGAGCTCCTGTGTTGTGGGAAGGTTGTGGACTATGACTGTGAGCAACAAATTGAGGGACAATCAAAATTACTTCATGAACAAGGAAATTTGTTCAAATACAACCATTGTGTTAATAACTGCTGCTATAGCACATCAGGATGTGTTGATGCAGATTCTGTTAATTAAGTGATAAAAAGTCAATCCAGCCTGTGGATAACAGCATCATTCTTCTCTCTCTTCCCACTACCACATGATGAGGACAGAAAGAAAGGGGGGAATAGGCAAGGAGAGGCTCCCAGCTGCATTAACTATGAGTAATAAAAATCCAAAGTGTTTGGCACACACAAGAGTCATCAGAAACAGATGGTAAAAGAGAAATGAGTGGGAACTGGGAGCAGACCTGGAGTAACCTGTCTTATCAAAACAGAGAGGAAAATAATCACTATGTACCACTTCAAAGGGACCACAGAGAATCTCTTCATCTGCTGGAAGACACCCCATCTCCCATATTTGAGCAGAATATAGTGGCTCTCACCCACCTTGATGGGCTGGGTAGAAGAAAGTTGAAAATAACCTCTTCTAGGAAAGTTCATAGATGAAGGCAATAATAAAATGCATTGCTGCAAAACCAACAGTTTAAACCAACATTTTGATTTTTGTAATTCTTGTAGGAAAGCTGGAATACTTTATGCTCCTCCATGCACCCTCTGCCCTCACCTTGAATGATTTATTCTTTACATATGTGACATTCAGCGGTGCCTGCCATGTCCTGTGTGACTCCTGGATGTTCTGCAGGTGTGGGACTGATGTGCAGCTCAAAGTACACTGGATGTCTGTTGCAGCAGCTTCCACCCATGTGTCTTTTATTCTGACATCAGAAAATGTATTTTGTAATGGAAGATAACTCCTCCTTACCTCGAGGAGGCCAGTGTGATGCCAAGAACAGGAAGAGTTTGAAAAACTGATTGCAAAGAAATTCAGGGGAAAATTTTTGTTCTCTTTCCGTTCACAAGCAGATCTCAATGCTGTAAATGGTTTTATTCTTAGCATTACTGACAAGTGCATGCAGGGACTCCTGCCTGATATCTTAATGTTTCAGACATCACCTGAAAGGGCTCTGAAGGTAGTCTGGGAGCTGCTTTTTTTGGCTGAAATTCCAGACTTGAAGGTGGGAAGGAGAGCAGGTCCTTGGAGTTAAAAATACAGAGAAGACCTGCTTTGTCTTTGACTGAGCAATAACACATCTTTTCCAGATTCCTTTTCCCACTTCTGCTATTCACTACATCCTCTGTACAAGGAGATTATGAGAAATCCATTTCTAAGTCAATAGCAACTTATGAGCCATTGACTACCTGGAATTATTCCTGGTTAGAAAACGCAGAATCAATTTCTGCTGTAATCTTTCCCACACATTGGCATGTCTGTATTTATGCCACACAGTTTTGATTGTTAAGGCACAATGACCTTGTAGTTGTATTTCTAAGCACCGCAATAATTCAGCAAAGAAACTGGATATTGGACATGTTCTGGTTCGTGTCTTAATACTTCATAAAGTATCCAGACCTCATAAAGTGTCCTACACACCCCTGCAGAGGCCAACGGCACTTTGCGTGTCCGTCACCCTCCACCCAAAATTAAAGCATGCCATGTTTTCATCCATTACCTGAACAAGAATATTTCTTAGGCAGCCACATCTGGGTTACAGGAACATGAATGTTTTAACTGGCATTGCTGTGCTGGTCTCTGGGAGACTGTCCCAGCTTCTGTCCCTGTGGTACCTGTGTTTGTAAGGCACCTTCTCTATTCTTTCCCTCCCATGTTTAGTCTGCAGGAGGAACAGACAAATACCTTAGAAACCTGCACATGCTTGAGCTTAGGAAGGGCTGAGCCAAGGTTAATATTTCCTCTGAAAAGCCTTCTTTGATTTCTACAGGAACAGGCATACAAATAGTAAAAACAAACCAGGCTTGTCTAGTTCAAACTCTACAAGTTCCAAATGTCATTTGGAGGTGGTTAGGATTCAGTTTCTGTTTATACACTTATTCTCAGTAGAGAAAAGATTGCATTTTACTGGGCAGAACTAGCAGAGTCACTTGTCACTTCAGCTTAGTAAGTCTTCTCTTTGAACAGAGCCTAAGCCACTAGAGGTCAGGGGAGGGATGGACGGGGAGAGCTTCTTAAAAATGAAGCCAAGGAAAGAATTTTCCAGGGATTGTGTTTTCATCCATCCTGTATCGCCTAGGGGAATTTTTATAGCCTTGATTTTTAGATAGTCCCCCGAGGAAAACACAGGAGTGTCACTGGTATTTGACATCTTTATCCAGTCCTTGGTGCACTACAGACTTACAGTGACACCTTTAGGATGTCATCTAATTGCTCTGCGTCACAGCCCCCATCTGCCATGGGAGGATTCCTGCTGCACCTTGTGTTTCCTCACTTCACACAGAGCCACGTGTGGCACTGATAGTTTTCCACTGGGTGTGTCAAGAACAGGGCCCCACCATCCAGTGACTGAAATGCAGATAACTCACCACCTCTTTTATCTGCAAGCATTTCCTTCACCTAGAAGGAATATTTGTAAACTAACCTGGCCTGGTTGAACTGCAGGGTAAGGGCCACCTGGTTTTGATGAAAGATTCACTACACGCTGTCTTCTAATTTTTTTTCCTAATTTTGCTTTTCGTCTAGAGATTGTTAGTTTTGTGCAGAGTAGTCTGTGCTTATCAGATGAACTCCCACGGGACTGGGAAACTTGGTCCTTACGGAATTGTATCCATAGGTGAGCTGGAGCTGCAGGTAACCCTTCACCAGGAGGGGGGGCTGCCTGCCCTCAGAAGCAGCAGGCTCGGGGCTGTGGCTCTAAGGGAATGTAGAACCTGGCCGTGCCCTGTCCCACCGCTCCTGCTCAAGGTCAGTTTGTCACCTGAGCCTTCAAAGGCAAAGAGGGAAGGGAAGCAGAGAATATGAACAGGTCTTGCATTGGCCTTTCTCAAAGCCAGATAGGTGTTTGTTCCCACAATTTTCCTTAGAGACAATAAGGCTCGAGTGGAAGTGACTGATATTCTCTTTGCCTGCCTGGTTGGGATGGCCACAACAAAATCAGTGGGTCCAGAAAACTGCAGGGTATAAGCTTTGAGAGCCCAGTAAACACGGGAAAGGAATTCCAGCATTCACCAGGATATGCATTTAAACTGCTGTGACTGAGCTGGTGTAATAGGCTTCACTATACAAATACTTTCAAATTTCTTTGTGTATTTTTCCCCTTGTATTTGTTCTGACAGAAGAAATTTGGGCTGATCCAGGAAAACCTTACTTGTGTTCCAGGCTGAGCAGGGCTACACCCAGTGGAACATTCCCCATGAAGGTGTGCTCTGCACCTGCTGCTGCCCTCCCAGGCTGAGCTCACCACTCCTGGATCGTGTACAGGGCCTGTGCTCTCAGCCTCTGGGAGCTGGGAAACAAAAGGTGAGGAAGCATCGCAGGGAATGTGAGATGTGTGACTTCTAATACATCTGCTTGCTCACACTGTTCTGCAAGAAACAGAGCACTTCCTTTGTCCTGTGAGGTGGTTTGGTTATAGTACTCAAAGAATTCTCCCCCCCTTTGTCTTGCTTCATGCTAATAGGACTGTGACCTGTCCCCTGGGAGTGCAGGAAAATACTTCACATATTTTTCCTCATCACTGCTCCTGTTGTAACTCTCAGCCCTGGTCTCTCTGAGCTCGTGGCAACAAGGACCCCCTCCAAGTGACCAGGGAGCACTTGTGAGCAATGTTTTCTGGATTGCTGAGCAAGGGCTCTGGCTCCTGTAGTAAGCACACTTTTCTGTACTGGAAATAGAGATTGCTGCTCAGGGGAGTATTAGGCATGTGTGAATGATTGCACCCACAGCTCAGCGTTAGTGCTGCTCATTCTCCATCTGCTCTGTGGAAGAAGGAAAGATGCCAGGAAAACAGAAATCCATAGTGGTAAATAATATTTCTGTTGCACCTGCTATCAGAAACATACAAAGTGTTTTGCAAGCTCTGCCAAAGTCCTGCTGCCACCAGGAAAGGGGAGCACGTTCTTGTGCTTTCTTGTAATGTGATTAATGGGAGGAGGTGTGAGGAGAAGACTGAATCCTGGGCAGCACGGATCTGGTGGAGTCTAGCTCTGTTTCCAGACTTGCAGTATGAAGTTGGTTATGAGAGAGGAATAAAAAATTAGTTGGATGCCTCACAGCAATTTGAAGAATCTGGAAGTACTACCAGACTGCTCAGTGAGGGAAAAATGCTGCAATGACAGAAATATTTGTGCTCCTGGACTTGTTCTGCCTCAAACACCCATGGGGCAGGACCTTGCCCCTTCCTCTGCATGCCAGGGTGATGGCACTCCTCCACTGAGACCCTGGAGCAGCTCTCATGGATCACTTCCTGAGGAGATACTGCTTCATCCAAAACATTGTGTGACTCTCCTGCAATTTCTTTTAGGAATCAAATAAAAGATTTAAAAAACCTCAACTGTTTTAACTAAAACTCCTGTCTGCTTCTTTGCTCCTGCATATAAATATGTAGCTATAAAATGTTTTGTCGTTGCAACAAGTCCCATGGAAGTAGCTTGCTTTGATTTGTGCCCAGGGTTTTGCCTCCTCACAGAGCAGATCATGTCATGTTATGTGTTTGTTTGAGGCCTGACATTTGATGAGTAGATATATTTCCCTTGCAGAACACCTGACCTGAAGCTCCTTGCCACTCTCAAGGACCAGAAGGACAAGTCAGGTTGCTGGTATGTCCTTTCTGAAGGGATCCCTTCTTTCTGCATCTACAGACCTGGATGATGATTCTGGAAGAAATCATCCCCTAGCCTTGCATTTCCCGTGTAAGGAATGGAAATGCCACTGGAATGTCTCCATAGCCATTATGCAGTATTTCTGGGAACTCCTGTTATATTCATTTGTAGCAGGAGCTTTCCTTGTCACTTGTTTTCCAGCTGCCCAGACTCTTTGGAGCCCAGCACTGCCCATCTAGACTTATTTTCGGACTGACTGGGTGCTTGAGTACTTCTGCATCACTTTAAAGATGATTACAGACATTGAGTTCCCTTTGGAAATGCTCATAGCTAAGCTGGAAATTGTCAGCATGAGAAACTTGTACAGGTATAACCTACAGATGTTTGATTTGACCTTGAAAGGCACACTGCTAATTTATTTTCTACGTGCCTGTGAACAAGAAAACCTTCCAGTGGCTTTATCTGTGCAAACCCTTGCACTCATTTGGCCTCATTTTTTGATTTTTTTCCACCAAAACAGTCAGTCTGATCTCTCTGAGGTCACCTTGGCTGGGTGCCCACTGAATGGAGGAACAAAGGAAGTGAAGCAGCTTGTCCAGGGACAGGAATGGAATCTGTCAGAATTGCATTTATGTATCTAGCGTAATTTTCCCCAATGCTGTGCCAAAACCACACCTCTCCGGTGAGCTGGCTGGATGGAGCAGAGCATTCTTACAGCCTGGAGTCAGCTCGGGGTTTGCCTCCTATAAAACTAGTTTTTCTCACCCTCTTGCTGATAACTGACAAAAGTCAATCAGCTCCTACCTGTGAGACCCAACCAAGCTGTAAATCAGCTGTACCATGTTTGTGTGGGAGGAGGATGTTTCCAAGTGCTTGGCAAGGAAGCTGCAATTGAAGTGATGTTGTTTTTATGGCACACTTCTCCATAGGCTGGATGCAGAGGGCAGAGCTATTCCCATGGTGCTCAGATGTGAGAAAGTTCATTTCATTCCACCACCTGTTCCTCAGGGAGTGCAGTCCACCAAAAATCAGGGCAAACACAAATGTTAAAAATACTTGTATGGAAGAGAAAACCCATAACACATTCATGTGGTATCAAGGGCCAGCTGCTCTGTGGTGATAAAAGTGCTGTGGCTTGTGTATTGTAAAGGACTTCACAGTTCAACAAATCATGGCTTCTTCAGAGAGAAAGATGTGGCAGCTTTCTTCAACAGTAATATTTCCAAGGCCTTGGTTTTGCTTTTATAAGCAAAAGCTGGAGATTCAGATTCAAGATATCACTGAGACTATTTTTTCATAATGGTAGAAAATGTTTTGTGAATGAATAATAAAATCAGCTTTCCCAGCTATTCCCTTCTGGCTGGGGCACAGTCACTTGTGCAAGCAGAAATAATGGCAGATGCCCTGTTATTTGTTTGTTCTAGCATGAAAGGTTGACTCTGTGGTGAGGTTTCAAACTTTTCAGTCTTCCTTGTAACCCAGATTTTGTCTAAATGACTTCTCTGAAATCCATCTGTATTACCCAGAAAATTCAAAACATGACAACTGGCCCCCTTTCTATCTTTTGCTCAGGACAAGGCAGGTGGTGAGGAACCATGAAGTACTGCATGGATAAAACGTTGTGCCTGTTGGTGCTAGAAGGCTTCTCTTTCATCAGAACGATATCTGGGTAAAATCTTTGTGGTGTTATTAAAGAGCCACACATTCCTGGGGACTATTGCACAAAGACAAACCTCCCAGATTATAGACTGGAGAGCAAATGCTCATCAATGTGAGGTCAGATAGCCTGGATATAACATCTAATAGATCATCTTCATCAGAATATGCCTGAATCAACAAGGGTGCTTGAGTACTTCTGCATCACTTTAGAGATGATTACAGACATTGTATCAGACATATCAATGCTACAACTTCAAATATGATTCTTCTAAGTGTTAATGATATGATAAAGAGGTTGCTGAAAAGCATGTTGGCTGGGGTGATCATAGATTGATTCTATTTAAATTGACTGTGAGGATAAACAAAAGTAGGTTTGTGATTCAGATTTTCTATCTATTTCAAAGGGAGAACTGATTAGGGAAACCAACATAATTGAATATGGATAAAGGTTTGGAATTCCTTTGTCAGCTGTTGTACAATTATTACCAGGATCTTACCCAAGTACAGATCTTTCACTTCAGCATTCTGAAAGAACTGGAATATAGCAGCAAAAAAGGTTTGAACAGACTTGTCCTCTGAGAATAGAACCAAACAGGTGGAGGAGACAAACCAGGCAGCATGGAAATGAGATGAGGGTAGAGAGTTCCTAACAATAAATGAGATATTATTTAATATTTGTGTTGGTTTACTTTCATGGATAATTTTAAAATATCATGGAATTGAAATGGATACAATTCTGCAAGACAAAAAACATATGATTGTGAGTCCACAGATCAAGAGATATTTCTGCTGTACATGGCCTGTAAGTGTAATCAGATGGGGGAGGGGGATGGGAGGACCAGTCAAAGTCTGGATCTGACCTCCAGGTGGGAAGAGTGCAACTGCAGTCCTGGTCATCAGGGAAGGATGAGGGGTTGGTAATGCATTGTATGAAGCAGGAATGAAGTTTTAACTAGATTTGCAGGGACATAGCTCTGAAACAAGTGCAGAAAAAGGTTATCAATTTCCCAGTGACTCTAGAAACCCTCTTGATGAGAGAAGGAAAGAGTCTACCATCTATAAATACACTACAGGAATGAACAACAGGAAGAGAAACATATTTAAACCAAAGGATAGCATTATTCAAAGAGCAAAAGGATATGACCAGGCCAGGATAAACTTCATCCTGAAACAAGATAAATACATAGAACATTCAGAACAGAGAGCCTTTAAGAGAGTCTCCAAACTAGTGCTGTGGAGAGAAGAAACTTATTCTAGAAAATGGAGGTCTGGGAGGCCTTTCCAGCCCCATGTTTTACAGAAAGGGTAATGCAGATACAGCTGAACAAGTTGACATTAAAAGCACCAGGTGCCATCAGGAGATAATAATTTGTTCTAGGTGGCAAGAAACTGAATTATTTTTTTAGAAGTGCTATTCAGGTGGAGTCTGGTTATCTCCACCACTGTTTGCCAAAGGCCACTCACCTCTGTTTTTTGGGACAGCAAGGCAAGTTTCAGGCCAATACACATTTTGCTACAATGCTTTCAGACCTGCCTGAGAACCAATGTTGAACATGCACATTCTTACAGAATATGTGCCTACACCATCATCCCCCTGGAGCAGAGAATATGTTTCCTGATTCTACAACCTGACCCTAATTCAATTAAAGGAACTGCTGATGTCAGTTTGTGCAGTTTATAAATGGTAGGAAAACATGAGCTACAGTTGCATTGAACCAGATCCTCCATTGCAAGACATGGACCTTGCTTGCAAAGGTTTCATTTTTAATGTTCTTTAGAACTATACTGATGAATGTGTGGGATTTGTAAAATAAGCCATAGGATACATCTGTGTGAATCTTGCTGCCTGAGTAATTTTAGGAAATGATGCAGGTTGGAAAGTTTACCATATTCTTCCTGCTGCAGTGAGTATTTCCCAACATACAGCCCAGCCCTCTTTACAGTGAAGTTTTCTGCCAGTCAATGCCCAGTGGTAAATAAACTACAATGTGGCAAGAACTGATCTGTCAAAGGCTGTGTCTGGGATCTGGTGCTTTGAAGGGAATGAGGGTTCCTGCAGGTGTTCAGGCAGATGAACAGCAGGAGAGTGACAGTTCCCAGTGCTACACCTGCAGAGAGAGTTTACCTTGTTCCTTTTACCTGCCTTGCATGGTTGTGTGACTGGTCTTGCTGCAGGTTACATTCCAGGAGGAGGTTTGAGCTGCTCCAGCAGCTCAAATAAGCACTAGCTACGCTGATATACATCTTAGAAGAATTAGCTGCAAAAAAGAGCTAGTTGGAAACAGCAATCCTGAGAGGTTTGTTCTATTCTTGAGAATTAAGCACTTAAGCAATGCCCTCTAGCTTTGTTCTGACTTTGTAATTCTCTGTAATTCAGCAAAGCTTACAAACCTTGCCCTCTTGCCACGTATCAATTGTGGTTCATTAGGCTCTGCAGCAATGAGCATAGAAACAGACAAGTGATAAGAGTTGGCATTTATGCTCTTCAGTACCACCACTTGCCACTGCAGTTAAAGCCATTTTTTCTATCTTTGTACTTCCTAAGAAAGAAAAAAGCGTTTGAACAAACAGAAACACCTGCTCTAATTTATTCTTATTTTATATGTGTGTGTCTATGTGCATATACATATATATGCATATGCATGTATATATTTGAATTTGACTCTATTTAAATACAGATTATCAGAGCAGATGAGACTATTTCTGCCTATTTAATCTGATAACCTCTATGCTTTAGCTGTAGACTTCTGTAAATTTTCTTCCTATTTGAACTACACAGGTCTTCAGAAAAACATCCAATTTTGACTTGAATAATTTTTGGTGAAGTAGAATTGCTACAATTGCTGCTGAATTGCTCCACCTAATTATCCTCATTACTAATAAACGTGTGCCTTGTTTGCTGTTTGTATCCAGCTGGTCAGGGGTTTTTTTACAGTTTTGTCACACAGACAACTGTAACAATTAAATTAGTCTTCTTACATACACGCACAAACCCTGTGCAAAGCAGCCATTGGCCTAAAAATCCAAACCCATGTCTGCTTCTTGAATTTGTTGTTATCAAACATCATTCCCAGCCCCTTCATCTTTCTTGCAGCTGTTTCCTGAGTGCTCTTCTGTTTATCAAGTGCCTTCCTGAGTGGCAGTCAACAGAGCTGCACTTGCCGTGTCTGGGGTAGATGTGACACAGCAATTGAACAGTGACAGCACTCGCTGCCTGTTCCAGTGCTGAGAGCACATTTCCCTACAGCTCTGGGCTGGGAACTCCTGAATTTGGGCTTCTTGCTGTCAGCCTAGTCCCCTTTCCAAAGGGACTGCTTTCCAAAGCAGGATCCTTTGGCTGTAAGACTCAGATCTATGTTCTTAGACACTAAAACATTCCAGCTTGCCAAGCAACCCACACCATTCCAGCAGTGAGCTCTGCTGTACTCATTTACTAAAAGCTATGATTGTTGATTGTGTCCTTGTTGCTAACAATGTATTAGAGAAAACAGCTGATATTTCTGAGGAACTCCTTCAGAATTACACTTAGTAAAATATCCCCACTTCTGTTGTGTGACTTGTTGTCTAGCCAGGTTTAATTCATTTAATGTGTCATGGTAAGTCTCAGCTGCTGTAGTTCCCTGATCAGCATTGTCACATAATATCAAGTGAAGTGTGCAAGAGTCCAGTCCAGTGACACTGATACTTTCAGCAGGCAAGGAAACTTTTGATCCCTTTAAAATAAAACTCAAATTCATTTGGTAAGTTCTACTTTCTGATAAACACTTGTTTGTTGGTACTAATTATGTGATCCCCCTGTTTTTCTGTTTATCGAGCCCTGATGCCTGGCTGGCAGGCCAGCATTTCTGTTTAAAATATTGGCACAACATGAGCATCCTTCCAGACTCCTGGAAGTTCTCTCTGGGAACAGTTATCAGCAAGTCTCGTGTCAGCAGATCAAAGCACCCTCATCCAGCCTTTTTTACAACCTGTGAAGTCCTGTCTAGGCCTCTAGCCTGCAGCCTGGGCTCCTCCTGGCAGGTCTATCCCATTAGCTAATGAGGAGACACCATGCTGTCAGCACTACTCTTATGTTAAAACAGACTGGAAAACAAAAATACAGAATGTTCTGTGTCCTTCTGCTTGTTATCAACTTGTTTTATTTTTTTATTCCAAGTTATCAGAATTTGTCCTTTCTATGGTAATAGTATGTTTTTTGTAGCCTCTTTCTCAGTAGGTGGTTTTCTAGGCTGTTACAGTTCTCTAACTCTTCTCTTGACAAATTGGACTCATGATTGTTTCAGCTTTGTGAAACAGTCCCTGTTAAAACACCAAGCACTCAGTGGTTATATTCTGTTTGCATCCAAGAAGGATGACCCAAGTAAAAGCACACCTACACGAACCACAGCCCACATTCAGTTATGTGGTCAGTTCCCTCTGGTGTCAAAAATAAAGTCTAACTTAAAGCTTCTCTTATTAGGATACAGGATTATTTGCACTACGAAATAGAAACTGCAAATAATGTCCAGAGTTGCGGGAACTTTGTAACTGGCAGCACACATCCCTTTACCTAGTACTGCATTTTTTTTCTTTCCCTTATCTCTCCACTCTATAACAGGTAAATTTCAAGTGTACCTACCCCTTACTCTATGCTACTTTACTGAGGCAGTGGATTGAGAACCTCATTCTTTCTCTTTCCTTATAAGGCATGAACGATCTGAGAATAATTCAGATGTTCTTTCTTAAATTGCTCTTAAATTCCCTGATCCTGACTATATTCAAACTGTGATCCCTTCAAAGCATCTCACTAGCACCTGCAAGCACTGTTACCTTGGGTAGAAACCTAGCTCAGCTTTCTAAATTGGAGTAACACTTTGGTTTTGAAGGACTGCCTTTCTTTTAATTTATTTTATTTTATTTTATTTTATTTTAATGCTCATGGTACAGAATTTGCTGTGATATACAAAGAGCTCTTTGACAAATTATCTTGGTCTCTTTACAAGATGGGCAGGGCAACCCAATAGTGAAGTAACCCCTGCATGTTCTGTTCTGTTTGACCAAGTGAATCAGTCACCAGTGTGGCTTTCAAGCTGCAAACTGTTGAACTAAGTGTTGAACCACGAGGAACAACTTCTGTTTCCTTCCATCCTGTCTACCTGGTTGTCAAATCCTGTCCCACAGAGTTGTAGGCAACCATTCAGTCCCAGGATGTAATTGCTGGTAGTCTAGAAGGCTGCATTCCCAATACCCTATTGTAAACCAAATAGCTTCACTGTAAATGCTGAAAAGGCATGAAAATTACTGTGTGTGAAATAAAATGATCCCCTCTTCAGAAAGCCCAGATTAACCCTTTGGGTGATGAGGTTATAGATGCATTTTGTTTAACTGAAAATGCTTCAGTCTGCTTAGAGCCCAATAAATTCAAGTGACCCTGATGATGTACTAACATAATGCACATGATGTTATGAGACTGGGCTTGCAATTTTCACAACAATGTCTGGGGAAATGAATGCTCAGTCCCAATTAGAGCTGCTAGTATTAATCCGGAATTTTCAAAGTTGCTTGAGGAAATTTGGTCTTGAAATGAGTTAAGCCAGATGGATTGAGTAAACCACACAGTTAGAGCTGTGCAGTTCCTGCCTGTTCCACTCGGTGTGACTGCATCTTTTACCACGTGAGCAAAGCAAAGCAGTGCAACCATTTCTGTCAATGTTTCTGCAAGAATCCCCCTCTCATGGCTGGAGCCCTTCTGTAAGATGCCAGGAAGCGGTTTATGAATTGGTAACTGCTGGGTCTGTCCTTATTGTTTTAGGATTCCTCTGCTCCCACATGGACCTGGCAGTCTCTTCCCAAAATGCTGGGGTAGTGCAAGAATGCTATTTCTGTAGCTATCCATTCCACACTGGGTTCTTAAATGCTAGTTAATCAGACCTCAAGTATTTGGCTGTTCTGAGAAGTGGGACTAAAGGCAAAGATGCATCTTATCATCTGCAGAATCTGACTCCGCAAGTGGGCGGAGGCAGAAGTTCAGAGCCTACATCCTTCATTCAAACGGAATGAAACTTGCCAAAAATGTGGCACACTAGTAATTGTAGTCCCTGCAGGGACTTGAGGTGACACCACAAACTCCATTTATTTGGAGCATTAAGATTCCTCTGAGTATAATGAAGACCAGGACTTCTAGAGATGGGTCATGGCATCTGACAAGCCTGAACATCAAAGGCCATTTGCTAAGAAATCACAAAGGACACTGGCAGTGTTCTCCTTCTGTACCAACAGCCTCTGGGAGTGGAGAGAACAGGGTTGTTTGGAGTGCTTGGGGTTTTTTTGGTGTGGGGCCTTTTTGGATCTTTTCCCTTTAATTTGGTTTTGTCTGGCATGAGCGATTCTAAGCAAGGCAGCCTGGAACACCATACAAATGTTGTAACTGAAAAATTCACAAACAAATATTCCAGCATTTATGTAGGATTGTAGTGGAGGGTGAGAGCAGCTGTTCGTATTGTTGCAAAAGCTAAATGTTTTCATGGAAATACAGCTTCTTCTGCATCCAATTTATCTTTTCAAGCACAACAGTGTGAGGATCAGAAAAGAACTGGGTCTGGGGATGCCAGTTTCTGTTCATGGGTTTTTCTTTTGATTCCCTCTCTTTGCCTCCATCTTTTTTCTCTTGAATTCAAGCAATTAAAACCCTGCTACACTTTCAATATTAAGTCTAATTTGTATTCTGAGAGATTTTAAAACTTCTGTGCATCTTGGGGCACTGTTTGTATCTTCTTTGCTTAATGAAATTGTTCTGGAGGTGTCATGGTCAGTGTCCAGAGCTCTTCTCAGTGAGACGTGTTACATGTGAATGTGGAGGGAAATGGATGATGACCAGAAGTTTATTCACATCAATGAGCATTGAATGCATTAAACAGCAAGATCCAGGGAGTGGTCTCCAGAGGTAGTTTAGAATAAAGAGCCTGTCTGAGAGAGTGAGTGCTGGAAAACATGGAGATATGTGTTAATGCATATCCCCCTTCACTACTGTGGGAGAGCTGTTTGCTCCTTGTCATGTCTCCCTGGTACAGCATCTATCACAAGAAACCTCTGAGCTGGATGAGCTTGTAAATGCCACCGCGTAATATCAGGTGTCAGTAACACAGGTTAATTCATCTGAGAAATTTGTGAAGAAAAAAGAAGCCATGAGATAATCATGGGCATAATGGGAATGTAGGTGTGTAATTGCAGGGTTGCGATTCTTGTTCTGCAGAGCTGCAATCTGTTTGAAGCCCAAGAATGCACAGTGCTGTCTCACTGTCCTGTGTTTTGCCCTCACATCCTTGATGACCACCTGATGATATGACTTTTCATGGAATTTGGTCAGTTTAAGGCTTATGTCTGGATAACCCAAAATCTGGGGTTTGTGATCCTGTAGTGTGGTATTCTGTGTAGCTCTGTTTTTCTTACATGAGAAGCTGTGTGTCTCTGTGTGTCTGTGTTTGAGCCCTGATTTTGAATCAGATAAAGCAAAACACAGGAAAAGGACAATAAAAGCATTGAGTCATAATTATTTACAGTTGAACATATTAGACAATTATATGCAGTTACTGCTTCTGATAATGGTAGTGGCTACACTGGTGTATATTTTGGCAAAGCAATACTATAGAGAGATTCCAGCCCTTTGACAGTTCTGGTTTAGAGATTGTTGTGACTTTCTGAAGACAAAAAAGTGGGGGTTTTTTTTCCCCCAAGGTTTTTATTTACTGGAGAGGAAAACTGGATTTGAAACAAGCTAGGTTAATTTCCATTATTTCCAAAAGGGCAATGTGATGTTCTCTTGATGGTCCAGTTCCTCAGGCTGTGTAAGGTCCAGCCTGGTTATCAACAGAGATCACATCTGAGTTTTGCCTTCCACAGGTGGTCCAACTCCCCATTCTTCTCTGCAAACAGCCACATTCCCTTGGCAGAGAAGGTGGGAGTCTGGTCATAAGCTTCCTGCAGGCCAGGAGCAGCCCCAGGATCAGCTACTGGACTGTGCCACTGAAGTTAATATTGGTGCACTGGCAAATGTGGGTTTGTTTCCTCAAAGATAAGTTCTGTTGTCAAACAGAAGCACTTCTGCTCACACTGACCCTCTCTAGAACACCGTAGAGGAGGAAAAATCAATAAGTGCAGACTAGGATAAACTAAAATAAACATTTTCAAGCTTTTAAGAAACTAACAAAATACTGAAAGGAAGAAAATAATCCCTGAAGGGATACACTCTGTTGACTGCCCTGAGAGAGAGCAGTGCTACTAACAAGTGAGGCTGTTCTTTCCTCACTAATATATGGCCAGATGCCTGCAAGTTCCCTCAGCACAGGACTAGTGCCTGGTGTGTTTTGGTCTCACCCAGTGTTGTGTTTGTGGCCACTGGGACCAGACGGTGATGGGCTGTGGGCTGAGGAGCTTTCAGAGACCAGGAAGGCTGCTCATTCTTTCAGTCCTACTAATGCCTGTAAGCCTGTTTCTGCAGGAAGTGGCTCATTGTGGAGCAGAGATGATGTGCATAACATGGAAGAAGCAGGAAGATGAGCTAGCTGAGGTCAGACTTGCTTTTCAATGTATGCACATAGCTCTTGGTACTGACCCCAGTCTGAAGGAGATTACTAGCTTTTAGACAAAACACAGTATCCCAGGAGGATGCTGTTCATCTTCACCACCTGGGCTATGTGGACACTCCTGTTTTGCAGTCACCATTTCAATTCTAGGTTGTTGTCATGTGCTTTCCTAGGGGCTGTTCTCAGATCAATCTAATGACTGAGGTAGGTGCACAAAATGCATGCCTGGAAAGCAGAGTAAGAACTGGTATCTTCAGGGCTAGGACTTTAACCCACTAGCCTGACCTCCTGTATCATCAAATTACAGCCCATTCTCTCTGCAGGGAGTGCAAGAGCTCATTTGAATTCAATAATGCAGTTTCTAGAAAGGCAATCAAACCTGGATTGGAGAACATAAAGGGCTAGAGAATACACTCCTTCTTTAGTATTTTGTTCCAGAGGATAATCACTCTGTAATAAATGTGAACCAGATGATTCATTAGAATTTTTCTAACTCCAGCTCTCGGCATTGTTCTGGTTCTTGCTATGCCATTCCCCCCTTGATTACAGCTCTTAAAACTGGCATTTTTCTCCCCATGTTAGAACTTGCACAGTGTAATCAACCTGCCTCTCAACACCCTGTAAGAGCCAAGCCTTGCAATGTCTCTGAGCTAGAATCTCTCCTGTTCCTCTTAAAAGCAGCTCAGTTATATAATCCATCCTGCCAGTAAAGACCATTCTATTAAACTTTTCCCAGTTCCCTCTGCTTTCCCTTTACATAAATCTCGTGACATGGATGCACTGGCATTTCTGTGTTTGCCTGTGAGTTTTCCATGTAAAGCTGAAGGTGTTAGGGCTGGCTGCAAGACCCTGTGTGTCCACATAACTCACTGCCCAACCAGTGTCTGTGTGCTGTATCTGTGGTTCTCTCTGAGCTGAAACTTCTCTCTGCATCAGAAACAAAAGGATGTTCTTACATCCTCCTTCAGCTCAGTCCTGCAATGCTCCATTTTCAATGGCCATCAGAAGCCTGCCTGAACTTTGGAACATATATGTTGACCTTTAATAGTAAGTTGGTGTTTGGGATGATTTTTTTCTTCTCTTGGGGATATGCTGGATTGAAGAGATTTGGAGAAGTCACTCCCTAGAGTTTTTAGGCAGTTTTTCTAATGTGCATTAAGCCACCATAGCTCCCGTATTAACTGTGTTTGTGTGCTTGATACTGGTTAAATGAAAAGAAAAAATGAAATTAAACATCTGTTCCTTAACAAAACCATGCTTTCTTGACAAAACCATGCTTTCTTGATTTTCCTTTCAGGAAAAGCATCTGACTCAAAAGACTAAAGCCTTTAAGTTTAGCATACCTTTTAATCTCATTGACATCTTCTGAACATTATTTTCTGTGTGCAGAGCCTGGGGTAGACCAAGCAGAGAGAAAACAGACAATGAGAGTCTAATAGCAGAGAGTAGAATAGACTGTGGAGCAGCCCATTTGTATCTGATGGCTCCTGGACACTTTGGCTGCTCTCTGTGGAACTCCTTGAACCTGCAGTTCAGCTGTGTTTAGTGCCTGATATGTCTGATATGTTAAAAACCCCATGAGTTTTTCTGGGCAAGCCAAGTGGTCCTTGTGAAGCCATTTCAGTTATCTTTTCTTTTTTCTTATTTTCTTCCTTTCCTTTTTTCTTCTTTTCAGTTCTACCATTTTCTGTTGGTTTTGGTTGGTTTTGTTTTTGTTTGTTTGGTTGGTTGGTTTGCTTTTTGTGTTTTTGGGCTATATAATGTGAGCACTGTCACTTAACCAAATTAAGTACACCACTAGAATTCCGAAATTACTGGGGACATGAATAAGCACTTTTGTCAATATAACTGTTCCCACGTAGTCACATCTGAACTGCAGATGCTGCTATGGAGCAAAAAAATGATCCCCTAGACTTCAATAAGTCAACCTGAACATTATCATTAAACCAGATACGTTGTTTCTGTTACTGAAATGAACCCTGGAACATCTGTGCAGAGCCAGTGTTAAAATGTCACCTCTCAGTTTTGGGAGTGCCACGTATCACCGGAAACGGTGTTTGCTCCTTCCCTCAGCGGTGTTGCACAAACAGCCCTGAATTGCAGCTGACTCACCAAAAAGTGCCCTTTTCTCTGGTAGCATTCTGCGGGTTACGTTGGTGGTATCTCACCAGATTTCTGGCATAGTCTGAACCTGGTGTCATTGGTGGGCAGGGTGTGACACAGCCAGGTATGCTGAGCACACACACACACTGTGCTGCAAGCAGCTCTGTGTTCCTCAGAGAAAGGCGGTGAGGATTTGTTTAAGTACCTGAGAGACAAAGGCTTTAATCACAACACACTTTCGTAGGTAAGATCAACAAACTGAGAGAAATCTGAAATTGTAACATGCTGTTCTTGGACACAGATTGGCTCCCCAGCAGCCTTTTTATTTCTCTGGTTTTAGTTACCTTTTGTAGTTTTATGACAGGTATGACAGGCTGGAGCCACTTTGGTTGCGAACACTTCTCTTTGAAGATTCTCCTTTTGAAATGAAATGTTTCTTGGCCGTTCTTAGCTCAAAGGTGGAACTTTATAGGGAGCGGGATGGAACTGTTTGCAGTGAGGGGAACTCCAGACCAATTTTACTTCCTTTGAAGAGGTGTGTTATTCCTGAAGCTGCTCCTGTGCCGTAGGAAAATGATCTGGGGCCAAGCAGGAAGCTGTGAGATCGGTGGCACAGCCCAGTGAGCCCCCACCCTGCACCACACTGTCCCTTCCCAGCCAGCCCGTGTTATTGGAGACTGAGCACTCAGGATGGGCAAGGAGAACTTTTGTACAGATTTATTCTTAAAACCCACGTCCGAGGGTGGGCCTGCACGGCCATTGTTGGGTACAAGTTGGTAATGCTGAAGTCATTGGTTTTGTTTGGTGGGTTTGGGTTTTTTTTCCAGCTACTTCCACGCTTCCGCCCGCCCGTGTGTTTGAAGCTCGTTGTGCAGTGCTGAAGAATAATAAAGGCAGATAAAGGAAATTCATTACACGACCCACTGTGCTGGTGACGCTGGGGAGGTGGGACTCGGCCTCTCCGGGGTGAGGTGAACTGAGCTGAGCTGAGGGGGAACCTTCTCATGGCGGGACTGAGGGGGGCTGAGAGGGAATCCCCTCACAGCCAGGCTGAAGGGATCATCTGAGTGAGGGCTAAGCTGAGGCGGGCAGAGGGAAAACCTCCTCACGCCCGGGCTGGGCTGGGTTGGGTCGGGCTGAGGGGCGATCCTCTCATGGTCGAGCTGAGGTTTCTGAGGAAGCGCCTGTCGTGGCCGGGCTGAGGCGGGCTGAGGGAGGGACCTGGCTGGGCTGAGGGATTCCCTCAGGGCACCTGGGGGGGGCTGAGGGGACACCCTCAGGGCCACACTGAAAACAGAAGAGGTGCCGACCTGAGGCGGCTGACGGACCTCTCGGGGCCGGTCTGAGGAGGGATGAGGAGGCGCCCTGAGGAGGGCTGAGGGGACACCCCTGCGGGCCGGTCTATGGGCGGCTGAAGGGCCGGTGAACGGCGCGGCTGAGGGAACGCCTATTAGGGCCGGTGCAGAGCATGGCTGAGGGAACACCTATTAGGGCCGGTTCAAGGGCGGTTAAGGAGCCGCCCCGCCGGACCACCCCGGGCCGGGCTCATGGACCCCTCGGGGCCGGCGGGGCGGGGCGCGCAGGCCGGCGGGGCGGGGCGGGGGCGGGACAGGGGCGGGCATGTTTCGGGCCCCGCCCGCCCGGGCTGTCAGAGCCGGCCTGTCCCGGGCAGGCTCGGGGCGACCGCGGGATGCGGCGCTGAGCGCGCTCCGCTCGCTTTCTCCGCCTGTCCATCCGTCCGTCCGTCCGTCCCTCCGTCCGTCAGTCCGTCACACCGCCCGGGCTCCCGCACGCCGAGATTCCTTCCCGCAGCCCATGATGTGCCTGGAAAACGACGGCTCCTCCGGCAGCAGCCCTGGCTGCGGCGGGCGGCTCCGAGCTGGCGACGAGGAGGAGGAAGAGGACGGCGAGCGGGGCTGCTGCGGCCGGGGCGCCGAGGGCGAGGTGCAGACCCTGTCGGGCAGGATGAACCCCCCGGCCAGCGGCAAGCACCCCGACCGCCCCGCCGCCCTCCGCAAGGCGCCGACCCTCGGCCGGGCCCGGGTAGCAGCCGCCGGCATCCTCAGCGTGGGCAACGTGCTCAACTACCTGGACCGGTACACGGTGGCAGGTGAGCGCACCCCGCGGCTCTGAGGGCATCCCCCGCTGCCCAGGGACAGCCCTGCCCGAGCACGGTGCAGCCGCCGCCGTGCCCGGGGCTGTCCCGGGCTGGGGTCAGCGCGGCTCGCCCGCCGTGCCGGGGCTGGGGAGGGAGGGATGGCGTGAGGCATGCGGCACGGCCGGTGCCCATTGTGCGGCCCCTCCGGTATTGTTCTCTAGTTTGTCTGAATTTTATCGAAAATAAGAGCAGCGCCCTTTGTTTGTGTGGGCTCGATGGCGGAATCGGTGCTCGGTGGCTTGGGGAGGGAGCGGCGGCCGCGGCGCGGTAGGAGCGGAGCGGAGGGCGCTCGGCGGGGCTCGGGGCGATGGCAGACGCGCTATCGATCCCGGCATGGGGTGAGCGCTGTGGGCGACAGGTGCAGCTGCGGCCGAGGAGACACAGCCCGCTGCCCAACGCGGGGAAAACAGCCCTGCGAGAGCCATGTGTCTCTCCTTGGGTGAAAATCGCAGCGAGGCAAATCCCCTCTGCTTTGTTTCTGCGGAGCGCGTCCAGCCTGGAGTACTCGGCTGCCCTTCAGCCCTGTGCCAAGGAGGGTCCCTTCCCTGCAGAACTCCCGAGCAGGTGACAGCAGAGCTGGCAGGAGCGGGCGCAGGAGGAGCAGCCAGGCAGCTGCAGTGCACTTTGCAAAGCTCGGTTTTCTTGAGGTAAACACTTAAAACCGTGCGCTGGTGGATGTGTGACCAGCCGTGCTGTGTGAACCACTATGTTTCTCAGTACTTACTACTGCTGTGAAGCTCAGCTCCAAAGCAAATGTCTGTTTGGATGTTTACTGGGCCATCCCTAGAGAGGACTCCTTGTTTATTCTTGTCAGGCAATAACAGCAGGGAAGCAGATCATCACTGAACTTTTTCTAATTAGAAATGAAGTAGGCTTGTTGGTAATCAACTGTCTCATGTCATTAGAATATAATACATATTCTCTGTTTGGCAATACTGATAATTTTATCTTCAGAGCTTACAAAGGGGTTTGTGCATGTATAAATTTTTCTCTATGCATATATATGTTTTAATCACTAGGGCTCAATGTGGTGTTAAGCAAATCTGATATTTGTTTATACTACATTAAAATAATATATGTTTGTAGGGCAATGATAGAGAGCAAGGGACATAAATCTAAGTCACTGTTGTCAGAATAAGTTGGCCAGGTTGTATTTATTTTGTCTGGAGTAGAGAGATGGGGAGGATTAGAAGGAAAATTAAGCTGGCACCGTTGTGGCTTTTTTGTTTTTCTTTTTAGATGTGGCTTGTTCCTTCAGAATATGTAAAGGCCAGTATTGGGAGATATTGAGTACTCAGCTGGTAGTCAGTCTGTTACAGAAGAAAGCTTGAACATACAAGGTTAATCTGTTATTATCAAAGGAAATTGTAGTGTGCTCCCTTGCCCTCAAATAGGGACCTCTCTAAATAGAGTTTTACTACAAAGCACCTTTAAGGCATGGGAAATTTCCTTTTTAGGAAGCTATTCCCCCCCTCATGCATTCTTAAAAAAAACCCAAAAAACGAACCACAAAACACATCTAGTTCACCTATTTGCTCCAGCACTTCCACTGAGACCTTTGCAATCTGAATTTTCTGCCTGCAAGAACTGAAAGCATCTTCTTTTCTGGAAAGACTGGAAGGTGCCTGACCAAGCAGAGAATAAAAATGCCTGCCTAGTGTAATGTGGCATTGCCAAACCCAGTGCTGTGACTGCTGGTATTTCTGGGACAAGCTCTGGTATTACTGTGCTCAATAATTGCCCTGTGGAACTTATCTATTAACATTCAGCTTGATATCAAAGGTTTGAGATCTCAGACATCAGACTTGCCTTTGGGGACAGAATCAAACTTTGCATGGGCTTTTTGTCTTCTGTCAATTGGTATTTACTTTTCAAACTGGTGTTATATAAAGTGCTAATCTAAAACATGAAATAATTTAAATCCAGTGTAATGGAAGAGTTGTGGTAATAAAAATTATATGTTTTGAGCTCAAAACTGACTTGATTATAAAGTCTTCTCTAAAAGTAATCTTTACTTTTGTATTTTGAGTCTTAGTACATACCACATGCTTATGTGATGTGCACTTGCAGATGAATCAAGCTAGCGCTTTGAATATTCAGCTCATGTCTCAAGACAGGTAATAATTAGTAAATACAATTCTCTAGACCTTCAAAGTACATTTCAAATATGAATTGTTACAGCAACATAATAAGGGATTTTAACACCAGCCACATTATGGCAGGGGAAGTAGCATCAGAAATTATGATTTACCTAAGGCCAGTGGACTGTTGTGAGAACTGAAATTAATTTCTGGTTCCAGCTCTATTTGAAACAAGTGTTAGAGGAGCAGCAGTACCAATGGAAACTGATTCCTGAGGATTTGTCTCTAGGGTGATCCCTGCTGTGGATTCTCTGATGTCAAATAATAGTTGACCTTTGTCATTAGCCTTTCTCTTCTTGTCTTATAAGAGTCTTACATCTACCCAACCATTTCTTTAAATGAAAGTGTTGGAAGCTTTGGGACTTCTTCCTGCTGTCAGATTTAGTCAGAGGCAGGTCTGGCCTCAAAAGCAATTAGCAGGCAGCTGACAGACAGACATAAGCAAACAGAGTGTCCAGCTGTATGGGCACCATACTCCAAGTACATCTTCTGTCTTACTTGAGAACATGGTTGCAATCATTTTGGTTTTCCAAAAAGTATAAGCAAATGCAAGCATATATTTAGTGTATATATATATTTAACAAGTATATGCAAGTATGTATTTATTTACTGGGGGGGAAAATCATATACAGAGTTATTTCCAGATGTAATTTCCTGAGTGTCTTCCACTATTTTCTAACAAATCCTCGCAGAAGCTGGATGGTATGTATCCAGTCAATGCAAGAGCATCTTATGCAATAGAAAGAACTAGGCTGGCCTGTCCTATAGCACATCTTACCCTTAAAAGTAAAAGCTTTTGCATTGCTACAAAGCAAACAGCAAATGTTTTACTTCTCGGTGTTTATGCTCTGGACACATAAACATTGTGTATAATGAGTTAGTTTTGGATAATCTTTTTTTTTCAAGTGCAGTACACAAGAAAGTAGCTGCCTGTTGCCCTGGTTTTGGTTTAATGACTTCCCAGAATGGACTAAATGAGTTTACGATGGGATATGGCTTTTTGGTATCTGCGACAGAGCTTGAGTGCAGTTTCCAAGATACAGGGCACGCACAGCTTCACACCTGACACCAAGTTTGCAGCCTTTTTTGGGAATACATGATGAAAATGGGCCTCCACTGAGGACTGGCCTGTTTCTTAAGGTTTAAGAATAAGTTTCTTCCAGTACTTAAAAAATAAAGCCTGCACAGCACTAGTGGGTATTTCAATAAGGTCCTTATGTTTACAAAGAGTTGGAAATTTCCAGTACATGTGGAGTG
Organism: Zosterops lateralis; assembly: GCF_965231275.1. Lineage (NCBI taxonomy): Eukaryota > Metazoa > Chordata > Aves > Passeriformes > Zosteropidae > Zosterops > Zosterops lateralis. Next base: position 11,183,306 of record NC_139779.1, on the reverse strand, counting down.
TTTTGGAATATACTGGTATTTAAGAGAAGCTGTCCTAGACAAAAAAATACAAGTGCATCTACTGTGGCTTTTGTAAAGAAAAGATTGAAAACTCAATCAGTGCTGAGCATTACCAACTTGAAGGGAAATGATCCTCTGCAATTTTCTTAATAGGTCTTTGATCATACTGAAAACAGTTGCCCGTGGAAAAAGCATTCTTTCAAAAGCTGTGGTATTTCACTGCTATTGGGATAGCAAACAAGTAAGGACAAGGGGGAAACAAAAGTAATGAAACCATTGGAGATTTCCTGTGAAACTGCAGGATTGCAGCCATGCCACGATGCTGGGACATATCTTCTTCCTTAATGAAGTTTTGGGAAAAGTCATCTTGCCTTCAGAAGTTTGGAATGTGGTTTCACAATTATACCATGGGTGACCTTTTACTGCGCCTGCTGTTGACGATGAAAACAGTCTTGCTTCATTAGGGTGTCACCTCCACCTTTAATTCAGATGCTACTTCCTGGCATTTCTGTAGTGCTTTAATTTAAAGGCAACGATTTAATTAAGCTGGAGAACTACCCAGCAAAGTAAAAGAGTCTCACTATCCTACTACAGAAGGGGAAACCAAGTTGCAGGATATCAGTGATTTGCCTGTGTAGTGGCAGAGCCTTAGCTGGTATCAGTTCATCCTTGAGGTTCTCCATCCCTGTCACACAGTATGTCACAGACTTTGGTCTGCTGGTTTTGTCCTTTAAATGTCTGCAACTTGCTAATAACTGTATTTGTGTTAATTAGCCTCTCATTACAACACATAGTTGCAAATCAAATGCCATTCTTTGAAGATACATACATGCAAATGATCACTGAAAGTTGAAAGTCAAGTTTACAGCTGCGTAGTACAGACTCCAGCTGAAGGGTTAGGAAAGGTTCAGCACTAACTAAAGTGCGAAGACATTCAAGAGGTTGTGAGCCAAAACTGCTTCTTTTTTCTTGTGACCTCACATTTCTGATAGTAACATAGTGTCCCATTGAGTGTTTTTTAGTGAATGTAGTTACAGAATTCATATGGAATGGGATAAAAAGAGCCCCTTCTCCCCTTTTAACAAGATTATGCTCAGTGCTTATAGCTTCAGGGAGGGAAGCGTTAAGAGGCAGTGCAAGCACCCAGGACAGAGCTCTGGAAGGAATGTAATGCTGGAAAATATTAGAAAATAATACTGACAGAATGCACTCGAGCCAGTAGTGCCACCAGCTCACACATGTGAGAGTCTGTGAAAGGATGACAGTGTTTTACGTGGGCAGAAGGGACCTGCTACTGACTCAAAATTCAACAGGTGCTGCTTTGGGAGCAGAAATTAGACTTGAACCTGGTGCGCTTCAAAAGCAGGAGACAGAAAGTGCTTTGCAGCACAGTGACAGGGATTCTGCCATAGCATCTTGTTCCCTCGTGTTCTATTTTCCCTCTGTGTTGTGCTTTATTGCAAAGGCTGCTGCTTCCTGTTTGCTGCTTATTATGCGAGCTGGCAGGATTTGTTCCAGAGTATTTTACATTTCAAGTGAAGTCTTATTATGTTTAATCATAGTATTTTTTTCTTCCTTGTGCTGTAGGTTTGCCAGATACTAACTATCTTTGTTATTATGTGCAGATTTTCCTGTTTGACTCTGAGATCCTCTTTCATGCATGTTGATTAATTTTATCCCCAAAGCATCCAAGTCATCACAGCCAGAGAATGTGGCCTTTATTACATGGAGTTAATATACTCATAAATATTGAGTATGTTCTTAAGAATAATGTAATGATCTCATTAGTCCCTTGATCTCTGTGACTGTCAATACCAGAAGCTTTGTGATAAACTTTCTCTGGGCAAAAGTGTGGGAAATCTGTAATCATTCCTTCAGACTTTTGAAATACCATACCAAGCTGCAATAGGGTTAAATTCTATCACTCAACTTGTATAATAAATGGGAATAAGGGAGAACATTTGCTCTTCATTTTTTCTGGTACACTGTTCATGATAAGCAAATAAGCTGCTGATGATGTAGCATGGTGGGTTATTCTATGGAATAAGGGGGTGCACCCAAAGTACTTATAATCCACATTTATCTCCGTATCTCCAAAATATATCAGAGAGATGCAGGCCAAGGATGGAGAGTCAGAGGGACACAAGAGACAGAACTGGTCAATGGGAGAGGCCCTGGAAAATGAGCAGATGGGGCTTTTTGTTAGGAAGTTCAGCCAAGGGGTGAGGGGAGATTTGAGGGAAGAAAAGGGCAGCTTTCAACAAGAGTTTACAAACAGCATCTTCCAAACATGATGAGCATCACAGGAGAAAGGATGAAGATGTCTGTTGGAAATGGGTAAAGGAGGGTGATGCCCTTCTGGCTGAGAGAGTTTTGTGGAAATTGGCACTATGGATGTAGAGTGATGAGTGTTCCAGAATAAATAATGTGTGTGCAAAATGAGTTCTGCAAAGAACCTGTGAGGTGCCTAAGGGGCCACAGAAGTTAATGGGTTCCTATTTTCTCTATTTGTATTAGTAACATTTGTATTTGTATTAGTCATTATTGTCTTAGAATTCAGCTCTGTGTTCTTGGCAATGTGGAAAACAACAAAAAATGGGTGAACTGACAGTGGTAACAGTACTGATGTCTGTGTGAAGTCTGCAGGGCCTGAATTAAACCTGTCTGAAGGTTGACTCTGACTCACATGGCTGTCCTGGGATTTGCTGATCTGTGCTCTCTGCATACTCTCATTTCAGAGAAGTGATCCTTCAGGAGGGTTTGCCAACAAAGCAGTATGGATCTGAAAAGGAGGGCAGTGGGGGGGTCTTGCCCAGTTGTTGATTTGCAATTTTCACTTCTCTCTGCCTGTCACGTTTGCATTTCATGATTTGTGCCTGTGTGGTGGTGATGACCTTGGAAGTTTTGCTTTGAATCCTGACTTAGGCAGCTGCTTTAGCACAGCTTTCCTACCAGGTGGGCACTTTGGGAAGTTCACAAATCACTGTGTGCTCTTGCCCTGTTCCTCTTCAGTGGAACTTTTCATTTGAAAACGGGAGACTATGACAGGATTTCTTTTCTAATAATTTTGCATAAGATGCTGTGTTCTCATTTTCACATTGCCTTTAGTGCTGGGTGATTTTTTTCCAACAGACTGGTGCTTGTAAACTTTGCCCCAGCCAGACCCACTGGGGCTTGGCTGTCCCAAGCTGTAGGATATAAATAATTTGATGTGACACCAGCTGACCAAGTGCCACTGCTGTCCAGGCTTTATTCCCTGAGCAGGTTGGTGGATGAAATGTTGCTTATGGGATGCTGAATCAGAGCTGCTTAAACACTTTGGGCCAGGCACTAATTTTGTGCAGTTTCAGTGCTAAATAATAATTAATACAGAATTGCAACACTATTAATAAATACCAAGTGTGCAAAGTATGCAATAAGGAGGAGTAATTTCTGTTGCAGCAGTGTGGCTCATCAGGAGGGGTCATTGCCTGTGTTGGTGTGCTGAGCTATTAGAACTCAAATACTGCTGCAGTAATAGCAATGTTAAAACATTTCTAATAGTCTTGTTATTTCCGTCTTGCAGCCAGAAATGCTGACTAACTGTCAGGATAACAATCTTTTATATATTCAGGAAACAAAATACCCAAGGGCTACTGGTGACTGACAGCAACAGTGTTCTGATTAAAACTGACAGTTCCTGATCAGCTCCGTCTTGGATGTGTTAGTTCCTTTTCTCGTGGGGAAGAGAAGACAGAGGACAAAAAATTATTTAATGTAATAGTATTAGGATATGAGACTTGATTTTTTCCTTTGCAATTCTTCAGGAATTTGTAACTCAGAAGTACCAAAGTACCTGAGTAATAGTGCTTGGAAGGACAAACATTAATCTCTCCATGATGACTTTCCTATAACAAGGTACAGAAAATGCCAAGTGTTGGCTTTTAGTCATTGATTTTTGACTGTAAGCACAAAGTGCTGAGGTTCCTGAGCTTTGAGCTTCTGATGATCAGTTAATATGTTTGTGTGTTTTATTCCCAACTGGTATTAAGACAAGGAAGATATTTTTTCCCCCTCTAAATGAGAGGAATTGTGGTGTTCTTGTTCATCTGCACTTACATACAGACTGCACAAGCAATTACTCCATCCCTAATGAAAAACCTTGAGTCATTGTTCAGAACATGAGATTGTTGGGACCACTGGGCTCTGAGCACTGGTGCCCCCCAAAGTGAGTGTATCTCCTGCTCTCCCCCCTTGCCCTTCTCAGCAACAGCATTTCTTACTCAGTGAGGAAATAACCAATTTTATTTTCTTTACCTCTGTGTTTATTTAGTCTGCTTTTTACACATACAGAGATGCTGGATGCTCAGGAGCAGTTAGCAACACCTGCCCAGCATACGTTGCTGTGTGCCTTTCGGCTCTGGGGTGTACCTTGAACTGTACAGAAGCTGCAAAAGCAATAAAATTAATGATTTCACTTCATTACTTCATTATAGCAGGGTCTTGGCAGATCTGCTAAAGTTTAGAGTCACTTGCTATTTCCTTCATGAAACATGTATTTTTAAGTAGTTGAAATTTTCACCTCTTACCGTTCCAGCTGGGCATAAATAAATGTTGCTCTGTTACTTTGTAAGCTGGGCCCAGTTTTGGAAGCTCATGCACTGTTCTATATGTGCTTTAACACCCATGAAGGCAGAACTTTCCATGACTTAAGTTTTGGGTCATGCTCTTAAGCTGCTGGAGTTAGGGGCATTGGAGAAGTGGCACTCTTAGAAGCTAAAACACTTTTTCAAGTCAAGTTATAATTATGTTTGTTCATAAAGGTGTATTGTGATTGTATTAAGGCACATTTATGTCAGCTATTTACGGTGCACTGGAAGTGCTTTATGTTATTACAAAGCCACCAAAATTTTCAAGTTTTTGGGCTGTGAATCAAGAGAGTTGCAAGAGTTGCTGGAGAAAAGAGAGGTAAATCACTTTTGGTCTGCATTTCACTGTGTTTTTTAAACTTCTATCTGGAAGTGACCAAAATTAGTAATGCTTCTGTAGTCATATTATGTTCAAAGATATGTAATGGTTTAAATGTCAAACTCCACTTTATTGCAAGCTTACATTTGCCTCTCAAGTGTGCATTTAAATCACTTGCACTGCTGAAAGCCACTTAACAAGAATAAATTAGAAGTGGCGCTGATGTTTGAATAAAACCAGAAGTTGTGTGAGTGGCTGAGGAAAGGTCTCTGTCTGTAAGCACATGCAATAAAATCTGAATCAGGATTTAACATTTTTGGTTTAAATATTTAGTCAAGCTCTATTATACCATCCCTTCTCATTTTCTTGGTGAATGGGAAATGCATTCATTACCATTTAGAAATTACTGGGCTTTGTAAGCTGATAATGTTTGGTTTTATTCACTCAGACTTGTGCAATTGAAGCACAAACCACTTCAGTCCTGAGTGGGAGAGATTTCCTGGGCCATTGTTACCTGCAAAAGAGGTTTGTGTGTGCGGCATGAGCCCAGCAGTGGAGACTGGGATTGTCCAGGCAGTCATAGATGTTCTGCCTGTGCTCTCTGCCCAGAGACTGCCAGAAAACAACAGGCAGGCTCAGCCACGGTGTGGACACCACTAGTTAGGAGATTTCTATCACTGATCTGATAATTAAGATGTTTGTAAATTCCGTTAATCACTCTTTTGGCTGGCAAGTCCTCTATTTTTCCAATGCTCCAGTTCTCTTCGTATATTAAAACAAATGCAGAAAAGCTTTTGCTTTAGCGAAGGAAGCTGCTTAGAAGAAAATTTATTATTATTAATTAATTGATTTGATTTGATTTGATTTGATTTCTCCACTGTTTTCAAGTGTTTCTTTTATTCTGCAGGAGCAAGGTTTTGGTGGTTTTTCTGATCAATGCCTTTGACATAATATAGAAGATCCCTATTTGCAGCTTCTATTCAAACATGTGGACTCCAGTTGCCTCTGCTAGTATTGAGTCATCAAGACAGGAGAACTAAAATACAGATCTTACAGTCTGCAGGAAGTTTCTATTTAAAAAAAAAAAAAGGCTTATATGTATGATGTTTCTAAAATATATTGAGTCCTTTGTAATTACACACTTTAGATATTAATACATATAATTATGAAAGTATAATTAGACTCTGGTAGGTAGTGTCATAACAATTTTAAGGAAGATTTAAAAATATCTTGTATCTAAATATCCCAACAAGAGCAATTTTTCTTCTTTAGTAATATTCTTGGGCTTAGTCTGGAGGACCTAATCCTAGACTCTGGGTTTTTTGCTTTGGGTTTTTTTTTTCCCTTTTAACCCATAATTCAATAGAGACTGAATTGTTCTGTCTGTTAAAGGAGCGATCCCTTTATAGAGGGACTTCTAGAGGGTTCTTCTGTAAGATTACAGGGCTAGAGGGAAGCAAGAGCACCAAGAGCACACTCTGGATAATTTTGGGTTAGAGATTATTGTTACAAAAGAGTCTCTTGGCATTTTTTAAAAAGCCAGGTGGTAAAAGGCGTGGTTGGTGGAAAGCTGAAAGAATGTAACACCTACAAGTATTGGGGACGAGGTGTTACGGTGTGTGTGAGGGATGTTCACAGAGCCGCTCCAGACCCTCCTGCCCTGGGACCCGTCCCTTTGAACAGATCGGTTTCCCTTTAAATCCAGAGCAGCCTCTCTCCAGCCCAAATTGCTGTGCGGCGTGTGGTTTGCTGAGGGGAAGGCAAGTCGCTTTTTGTCTCCCAGAGGCTCGTGCCGTGCCCGCCGCGCGGTGCTCCTGTAATTTCAGGGCGATCCCGCTCGGAGCCCTGCGCTTAGCCCGCAGCTGCGGGCGCCCCGTGCCTTCCGCATGGGTGCCCAGAGGGTCCTGCTGCTGCTGCCTTTGCCGCCCTCCCCTCGGCTCTCACTTGTGTGTAATCAAATTAGGCAGCGGCAGCAGAGAAGAGCAGCTCTGTTTGAAGCTGTCCCTCCAGAATGTGCGCACAGATTTCATCGCCTGCACCTGCCGTGTCTGGCTGCTGCTGTGACCTCCCGTGCCAGCAGCCCGGACTGATAAGCGTTCCCTGTTCCTTCCATCCCCATTAATAGTTTTAAGAACACTTAATTCCTTGCCAGCCTTATAAAACTTGTCTTTGTCCGCAAACACTCTGCGTTATTGTTGTAAAGGTCCAGTAGAAGAGTGCTTTCAGAGCATATAATGAAAGCTAGAGCGGGCAGTGTTAGGAGGTTTCTGTTAAACACATAAAGGCAGCACTTGCTGGGGAGTGATAACTATGTGAGGATGCTGTGTCATTGGAGCTGGAGCAGTCACTCATGCAACACTGCAGACTTCTCTTTGAAAGCCTTTGTAGGTCGGTAAAGCCTTTCTTGCTGTTTCTTGAGATCCTTGGGCATTGTGCCTTCCCTGGGGTACAAGGCTGCTGCCCTTTCCCCGTGCAGGACCCGGTGCCAGCCACAGCAGCTGCTGTCTGGGCAGGGTGGAGATGCAGCAGCACATGGGTGTGGAACAGGCACCAGGCTGTGAGATTGCCAGGGCTGTGCAAGTCCTTCCTCTGTGCTCTTCACTGCCTGATGAACTCCATGGAGTCAAATCAGCCTAAAACCACTCCCTCCATCGCTACCTACAGGATATTTCCTTATGTCACAGAGCCATCTCATTGAAATATTTTATGTATCAAAGTACTGACTGATTTTAATCCAGAATTTTTTAGTTCCATAAAGATGTGTATCCATTCCCTTTCTACCACTGAAGACCAGTGAGACAGGATGAGCTCAGGGGCTCTTATAAAGAGCCCTGCTTAGACTGAGCACTAAACAGTGGTGTTTGGCTTCCTTTGGAGTTCATTGCTGCAGCCCTCCCACTGAGGGCAACTTTTCATGGATGGATAATTTTCATTTGTGCAGCAGATGATGCACATCCCATGAGTGAGTGTTACAGGTAACAGTACTCATGGAAGGGTGTCTCTCTACTGGAACTGGAGAACATTAGTGGAGCTGAACAGGGTGCAGCCTCCCTCGTTGGTTCTGCTGTTGCATTGTTAAAAACACGATAATCTTTTTAGCTGCTCGGTCTCTCCGATTGGTAATTGCTAAATGTAGTTGCTTATGTACAAGCAAGCTCAAACAATGGAAAATATATGAAATATGAACCCTTTCTTTGTGCTGGGGTGGGAACATTTATCTTGCTGTGGTGAGGAATGTTCACCTCACATTTCCTAACATTGTGTTCAGCAGATGAGCTGTTTCCTCCTTCTCCTTCAGGTTTTGGTCTCTCCATTGGGGACAGGGCTGAGGCCATGCTTAGATGGGCTGTTAGAGTAATTATCCAAATGAACAGGCATGGCTTTAAAGAGGCTGTTGTGTGATTTTATTGTTATTGAGTGGGGTGGGTGGAAATTGGCTTGGTTCTTGTTTTGTTTTTCCATAGTTCAGTCTATTGACATGTAGATGAGTGAGAGTCACTTTGGGAAAGATCTGCCTTTTGACTTTAGTAGTCACCAATTGGGAGAAGACTGAAAGAATGCAAGGGTACCTAAAAAAAAAAATAAAAATCTCAGAGCTGACAGCCTCCAGTCAAGCAGCATGTTTGCACAGATGATGGAAATTTTTATGTGGCTACTGTATTTTATCTCTGCTGAGTGACTCTGTTACTCTTAAATGGCTGAGAGAAACCTCCTTGTACAGGCATGGGCATAATTCTACACATCCTAAGGTAAAGAGAGTAAATGATAGAGAAACATTGTTCCTAAACAGTCTCAGCCCAATTTCATGGAAACTTGAACAACAAAATATATACAAACCCTTTTTTTTTTTTTTTTTTTTTTTTTTTTTTTTTTTTTTTTTTTTTTTTTTTTTTTTTAAAAAAAAAAAAAAAAGAGAAAAAAAAAAGCTCCTAAAATAGAGATGAGGTTAAAAGGAGACTGTGTCTAATTTTGTTTGTCGCTTCTGGTGGCTTGAATTCCTCACAAATTACTGGTTTGTCTGCAGATCTGTAATTCCCGCATGCTGTAATTTTGCCTTTAGAAATGTTGGCCATGGGCAGCTCTCTCTTTCTGAGTTGGAATTCTGAGCACTTTTGAACACTCTTCAGCATGGTTTTTCTCTGTTTGGTGGAGGTGGAGGCTCCTGCTTTGCAGGGAGGATGAGCAGCTCTGGGTTTGCTGGGACAGAAAGCCCTGGGGAGGTGCTGAGGATGAGCAGGGGTGCAGGAGGTACCTGCTGTGAGTGCTGAGGCAGCAGTGGGGTTGTGTGTTGGCTGTAAAGTTTGTACCCTTTGGAAAGCAGTGGAACAACCATCCAGCAGAAGGGTGTGCTGGACAAACAGGCTGTCCACTTCTGCAGTACTTCAATATGTGAGATCAAGATACTATGGGAACAATTCTGAGGCTTTTGTTATGGAAAATCCTAGAATTTTCCAAATAATGTGCCCTGCTCTTTAATTCCTATCAGCTGCTGGAAGGATCAGCTACTGCTATGAGCCTTTGGCTGGTTTGAAATCATTAGCTACATGCTTTGAGGTCAGCTAGCACCCAGTCTCTTCATTTTGTGCCATATGTTTAACTGTTATGTTATAAACTGAAAGAATATATCATTTCTTATCAAATCTCAGAACTTGAAATGCTGAGATGAAAGGAGAGATGGATATGAGTTGCACTTTGATCTGGTTTTCATAATTTCAGTTGGGTTTCATTCTTGGTTTTGTTTGGTTTGGGGTTTTTTTAGGAGTCCAAAGAAATTTAACCTTACTCTTTGTTGTTTGCTTTTTACATCAATTTTATCATCTTGGTATAACAGTTGTTTTGACTGTTAATACTCTCATAGCCTTAGTATGGATCTCTCAAGTAAGAAGACACGACAAGTAAATGCAATTAACTAACTATTCATCTCTCCAGGGGCTTATGAGGTAACTGAAGCTGTTGATGGAGGTCAGTCTCAAAGTACAAAGATACTTTCAGCTCTTGGTATTTTTACTTTTCTGCTCAGCTCTAAAATTTACTGAAATCTTGATGCTTACTAAAGTAGTCACGGATGCATCTTGAGTCTGAAGTGCCTGGGGAAGTCTCTTTGGTTATACAGGAGTTATGAACTGTTTCCATTTACACTTGGGAGTTGCAGTTAAGGGGACCGTCCCACTGGTTATGTCAGGAGACTGGAGCTCTGCTTAGCACACAGATCACCTGTGCCACAGCTGCAGGCATGGATTCCTTCACTGGAAATTCCTTACCTCAATCTCTCTGCCCTTGGCAGCCCTCAGTGATAAGGCTGGCCATCTTTATCAGCTGCTCAACAAACTAATGGGGTTTTATGTTGATTCATATGAAGCAGAATATAGGCCTGCAGTGTTCTCTTGTGCAGGCCTAGGGATGGAGAGAAGGCAAAACCACATGCTGGAATTTCATGAAAGGAGAGTGTGTAATTTAAGCAAAATGCTTTACTTGATAGGCTGCAAGCATCTATTTTTCAAATGTGCTGTGTACTGTTAGTAGTGGGTTTCTCTAAAGGCATTTAATTGTGAAAGAAGAATGTTTATTTTGGGTTGAAAAGTTTCAGAAAGGAAAGGATGTGCATATCTTGATCAAAGCTGAGTAATGTCAAGTTTGGAAGGCAAATATCTGGGCTTAAGTCTCTTCACATTAGTGTGAATGCAGGGCAGTTGCAGTGTTTGTATTGTACAACTGAGATCTAGATTTTACTACTTTATTTTCCTGTGTTAGGATAAATGGGCGAAGGGACAGAGAGCTCAAGCTTGGTTTTGGGCACTGCCATGAAGTGTTGCTGTTTGTGTTACCACAGAGCCCACAGGTCCACAGGGGCAGATCCTGTTGCAGAAGTCTCTGTGCTCTCCAGCTGCTGCAGTGGTGCTGTGGCAGCAGGACAGCAAGGATGGAAAGGAGAGAGGGGAGGCTCAGTCATGTCAGGGTCCTGCAGAGGCACACATGGAATTCACAGGTGGCCCTTCTTCCAGGGAGACCATTCTTCAGGCCTGCTCTGTGCCCTGGGATAACTAAGCACAGCCTTGTTATCAATAAAAGGGCGGAGATAATATTAATCTCCTTAAAATGCCTTTATTAATCAGCTCTTACAATAGTTGCTTGAGGGGTTTTTGGCAGCCCGTGCGCCGTGGAGGAGGAGGGTCCTTTCAGCTGTGCTGCATGAAGTTCAGCAGAGCTGGAAAACTCATCCCTTGCGGGGAGTAATCCCAGAGTTCTGAATTGCTTTTGTTTTCTTCGGGGGTCTCACTTCTGGTTTGGCACTCTTAAGTCACAGCCAGTCACAGAAACTGGAAAAATCAGTTCCCTTGATACTTTAGGGTCTACACGGCCCAGCATTGGTTCCTGTGTGTTTTAATTTTACTTAGTTTTATTTTTATAAGGGGTTTCTGGTGTTAAAAGAGTCCCAAGATGCACCTCGGACTTTTGATTTGCATGTACAGGGTCGCCTTCGGGCAGCAGGGGCTGCGGGCTCTCATGGCAGTTTTGCAATTCAATATGGCGTCTTGGAGGTTTTGGTGGTGGGCAGCACCAGGGCTGTAAGGTGGGGACAGAACGTGGCGGGCGTGGGTTCCCCTTTCTTGGAGCGGGGCGGCGGTCTGGGCGCGCCCAGGGACGCGGTACAGGAGCTCGTGGACGCACCATCTAGCAGCAGCGGCTGGTCGCCCGTCGGCCGAGCCACGTGGTGGGTTTGCGGGCTTTGGGGTTTTTCTGCGCCGGGGCTCGGACCGGGACGGGCGACTGCTTGGCGGGCTGGAGCCGCGCCGGGGCAGGTGACTTGGCAGGCTTTGGGATCCCCCAGGCCGGGCTCGGGCCGGGCGGAGCCGGCTACGCTGCGCTGGGAAGCCTGAGGCAGAATCTCGACGGCGGCAGCTGCGGGCGGCCGGGGTCTCCCGTGCCAGTCTTGGGGGGAGCGGGGAGCTCGCGGTGCCGGGCTTCTTTGAATGGAGCTCTTGTTTTTAAGGTGGTCTGGGGGTTGCCACAGAGGTGGCTCCTCACTGCTACATTACAAGATAAACATTTCAAATTTCATTTTTATCACCCTCTCTGGATTTGCTTTCCCACCCAGCACAGCCTCTCTGGCATGTAAAAACTCCCCCTAAATAATCAGTACTCACAGTGGCCCTATAAGTTAGTTGTTTATCATTAATATTGTAGTGTTGGTGATGATGCTGATGTCTGCCTTGTGCTCAGAAACTGGGAACAGCAACCAGGAGGAGTCGATCCTGAAATGGCTTCTCAGAGAAATGGAGGTATCTGTCATCTACCTGCTCCAGTTGTTTGCAGGCTGTCAGAAAAGCACTGCTGCTCACCTCCTGTTATTTGGCAGGGCCTTCCAGTGCTCCTGCAAATGAATAGGCAGTTAATTTGTGAATGAGCTGACCTGCATGCCTAATTTCCTTTCACACCTCTTGTTTGCAACTGATGGAAGTGTGCATTAAAAGAGGAAGCTTTCTCTGCTTATTCTGAGAATGTGTGTGTGTGTGTGTGTGTGTGTGTGTGTGTGTGTGTGTGTGTGAAAAGCAGAAAGAGGGCAAGGGCTGTAAGTAAAAATGTATTGATGGAGGGCTTTTAAATACCTGTACTGTGACAGAAATGGATGTGTTTCAGAACATATCAGTTGGTATAAAGGACTTGAAGAAGAAATTGATGCAACTCTCAGACCACTTTAGGAGGCTCTGGAAGCAGCCTGTATCCAGCTGGGGCAATGTAGGTGAGGATTAGGAGATGCTTCAGCTGGAATAATGTATTTGCTCATTTCTGAAAGCTTTTTGGAACATTTGTAGGCAGGAGTATTGTTAATTTTGTCTTATAAGGCAAATTCACAGAGTTCACAGAATGACTGGGTTGGAAGAGACCTTCAAGATCATCAAGTCCAACCCAGCCCTAACACCTCAACTAAACCATGGCACTGAGTGCCAAAATCAGTCATTGTTTTCTGCAAGGAGGGAAAAGTAATGCAATAACACACATCCCCCTTTCCCTTCCCTTTCCCTTCCAGGTGATTTTGCTCCCTCTCTACTCAGGGCAGGCCACACAAGTAGTTGCTTTGGCAGGTGACTTGGGGAGTAGCAGTAAGAGGATCAGGGCAGGGCAGGTTTCTGGGAATAAGCAGCTGATAAGCAAAGTACTGCGACACTGCTGATCGGATAAGAGAGATTAGGCAATTAAATTTTTATGGGGGTAAAACCCCAGACAACATCCTTAAGGCAAAGTAGTATTTTGTTAACAAAGGGCAGAGGATTTTATTTACTTGTAGCTCTATGGATGCAGAGGGTTTTTTGCACCAGTTATTAACAAAAAGAGCCTTGAGTTGATCAGCATAGAATCATAAATTTGTTTAGGTTCGGAAAATTCCCCAAGATCGAGTCCAACTATTCCCCCAGCACTGCCAAGGCCACCACTAACCCATGACCCCAGGTGCTATATCCCCACATCTGTTAAATCCCTCCGGGGATGGGGACTCCACCACTGCCCTGGGCAGCTGTGCCAGGGCTGGACAACCGTTTCAGTAAAGACTTTTTCCTAATATCCAACATAAACCTCTGGATACTTGTCAGAGAGACAGAAATTATACATTGTTGTCTTGTATTCTCCTTTCATTTGTGTCTCTATTAATCTGTGGCCTTGTTGTCTTATGTCTGAGCAATATTTTTGTGTCAGGAATCATCATTTTTCTGTTTGCAAAAAAATAAAAGATATGGTGCTGATGTCTGATGGAAATTTACACCCTACAGATAATAATTGCCACAACTGTGGCCATAATAATGAGTAGACCTTTCAATTTTGCTATGAAACTTAGACATAAGTAAGTTTTGGTTGTGACAGAGTATTCTGGATTTGGAGCCTGTTTTTTTCCTGTTTGGGGGATGTTTTTGTACAACCATGTGGGTTTGTAGAGCTTAGTCTTAAGGCATTCAGTAACAGCTGTTTTAAGGAGAGTGCCAAATCTTATGGGGGATGGCATTTCTTAAATCCTACTTCTCTAACAATTTGGGCTGATTCTGTGTTTCCCTGGAAAGCCATGGCATGAGGCAGAGCGTGTGCTGCCGTCAGATGGAAACTAAAACACGACAAATGTTTGCTGGTGACTCAGGAAAGGTTTGCCTTATGTGGAACTTCTGTGAAGCTTCTGCTTTCCTTGCTGAAGTGGGGAGGTTTTTCAGGGAATCATAGAAATGTTTAGATGGGAAAAGACCTTTCAGATCATCAAGTCTGTGTATTCCCAGCACTGCCAAGGTCACCATGTCCCCAAGCCCCACATCTACAGATTGCTCCATCTACCTTTATTAACCTCCTTCCTCCAGTTCTACTTTCAAACTCATCTTACACTGAATTGGCCCATTTTCCTAAAATTTGTTGAAAAAATAAGCACTTAAAAATTATATAAGCATGAAGTTTACTAGAAAATATGTAGCAGGGACTCAAGAAATCCTTTGCATATGTTTAAATAGTGCTTGCAGTGTGACTGCCATTAGGCTTAGACTATTTTGTTGATGCTGTTGCTCCACCACAGCAGAAATCTCATTCCAGCTGCGCATGTGAAGGGTGTAAATATCAGAACCAGCAATTTTCCTCAAGCATTTTCTTTGCATTTGAATGGAGCACAGAAAAAAAGCATCCGATCTGACAAGCAAACCTGATGATAGCTCCAGGAAAGCAGTTTTTTGTTTTTGTTTTCAAAGCAATTTCTGTAGTTTTTCTGCACTTCTCTGTTGCAGCATTTTAGCTGAATGGTGATATATTCTGCCTCCAGCACACAGCACGAACCTTATGTCTATAGATGTTTTATGCAGTCTTTTCTTGTGGCAGTATCCTAGGGTGGTGTGCCCAAGGTGAATATTTTTTCCTACTCTTTCCCCAAAAGTGGCATTAATAACAATATAAAAAAGAGGAAATTATACAAAAAAGAAGGTAGGAGTAGAATGGAGTGTGTCTTCATGTGATAAATGCCTTTCTCATTTCTAACACTTGAATTTTTAACATCTAATGTCTATTGTCCCTCAATATCTGTACTCCTCCTCTGGGCCCTTAGTGTATCAGAAGAGAGGGAAGAGCAGTTTGTGACCCAGCATGTGAGGAGATGAATTAATGGTGTTCTCTGAAATTATAGGCCATTTAAAAAGCATTAATTGCAAGAGATTTCTCAGTTTCTGCCATTGAAGATATCATGCTGTATTTTCTTACCTGTAGCAGACACTGATAGGGACACAGCTAAGTCAAGAAAGAAACTGAAAGTCAGTTCCAGGTTGGAAAAGGTTGTGTGTGTTTTTAAATAACGGCCATATAAAAGTCAAACTGCTGATCATGTTTCTGAACACAGAAGGAAAACCTGCTCTCCTTGGTTTCAGTTTCAGTGTGCAAGGAGCAGCTCTGATTCCTCAGTGTCAGTTCAATCACAAAGTGGGAGCAAAATGAGCAGGAGACAAAAATGAAATCCTTTGCATGGGAATTTGAGTTGACATGGAAGGCAAGTTTCTTTATTTTGGGAGGAGCAGCCCAGATTCCTAGTAGCAGGGAAAGAAAATAGTTTAACTGATTTATTTCTGAAGATATAATATATGTCCTGCAGTCCTAGTAAATATAGGATTTTAGGATTTGATTATACTTACATGTAGAAATTTCTCATGGTTTAAACGGTGTCTTGAGGAAAGCTGAATGGTAACTCTTTCCCAGCCCAACTTCTGTACTGAATAAATGTATGACTCTGATCCTTCTGGCTACTAGCAGTTATGTATATTAGATAATTTTCCATGTGTTTGCTACATCTTGGATTTCATGCAACAAGTGCAGCACATGATAAGTATTTAAAAGCAGTAGATACATTCTCCAACCATTTTTGTTCTGGGTCCAACTTTTCCAGATCAACCAGCCATAGGACAGGTCCTCCAAATTGCATCCATTTCCTTGAGGATCACCAAGTGCCCTCCAAGCATGCCATGAGTATTTCAAGCAAGGTGTTAATAAGACTCATTTTCTAGGCAGATTGCTGCTCCAGGTTTATATATGCATTAGCACAAATTATTTTCCCCTTGGTAACTTCTAGTTTTCTCTACGTATTTTTTTGAACCTTATTAAATTTAAGCCCGTGGTTGGGGATTGCAGGAGTCTGAGGAAGAATGAACAAGACTTTCAAGGTGATCTGCTTGTGAGTTTGTGTTCTTTATTACCATTATTGAAATGAATGAACAGGTGCCTCACAGAATGAGAAGTAGCACATAGAGCAGTTTTTCATTTTTCTAAGATTGCACAGCAGATAAAGAAAGCCTATTGGTTTGTTTCCTTTCCCAAACCACTTGCATTTGGTCCTTCCTCACTTCCACTTTCTCTTCCCTGCCAAACCAGGTGGAGCACAGGGAATGTGCAGTTTCTCAGTCATGCACAAAGCACTTCCAGGCTTGCCAGAGAGAGGAAGAAATTGGATGACAAAAATGGAATTCTCTTTTGTTTGATTTCCTTCCTCTCATTGCTGCTGTCATGAACATGTGAAAATTACCTCTAGCAAAACACTTAAGCTGAGATATAATCTGCCAAGGGAATTTGGGCATACAGTACCTGCTTAAAATAACAATAAATTAGACAGTTGGATGCCTTATTCTCAGTGCAGCTTTGAAAGTCTCTGGCTTTAAGTATAATTACAAATATGATTTAAACGATGTCATTATTTATACAAGCTCGCGATGAGTCATGAATTGCATCTTTCTAAATTAATAAAAAAAGATTAATTTTCTCTCGTTTTCACTTCCATCATCCCCAATACCTTGCGGGGGAGAGCTTAGAGAAGAAACTCCTTCTGGGGCCCTGGCTGCAAACCATGGCAGTGTGGGGGCTGGTGAGGAATGCTGCAGCTCCCTTGGTGGAGTGCATCCCTCCTGGGAGCACCTGCTGCCTGTTCAGACCTGCACAGGGATTTATCTGCTGGCGTTGGGTGGCACTCACGGCGGGCTCTTGGACTGACTTGAAAGCTCCCTCACAACTTGGCTTTGGCCTGTTTGGAAACAGCTCTTTGTGCTGGGGCAGCTCACCTGTCTGTCTTGTCAGTCCTTTTGGATTTACCTGCCGCCCTTATGTGCTCCAACATGTTCAGTGGGACCTGGATCTGCACCACGCTGGGTTCTGCACTTCTCTCCACAGTAAACTCCTCCTCCACCACAGAGGGGCTGAGGCCAGCAGTGGTCAGCAGGTGCTGTAGACCCCAGCAAACCCCTCATGCACCATGAGGGTGCTTGGAGCCAGCCATGATTCCAGTGTTAGGAGCAGGATTGTCACTGTAGGACACGAAAGAAAGACTCCAAATATTTCAGAAGGCAAAGAGCATAGAAAAAAGGTTTTATTGTCTAATTCTTACTACCTTTGATAAGGTGTTCTGATACAGACTTAAAATGGTTGGTGAATAGGAATGACACCTCTCTAATCCCATTGATTAAACCAGAGAAACAGCAAACACCACCTAGAGAAAGATTTTTTTGAGAAAGGGGAGTTATTTGCCAAGATTGTTTTGAGAAGAAGCTTTCTTGAGAATTTTTTCCTTGGGAAAAAGTTAGCAGCTGCTAGCAGGCTAAAATCTCTCAGACCTGGAAATATCAAGCCCACACAGGATAAAGTCTGTGGGACACACCACACTTAGGCAGGACCTTCAGCCTGCTCTCTCCCTCCAACCTGCATGCCCCATAGCAGGATGCTTCGTGTAGAGTTTCTTATATCCAAATATCACTTTATCTGATGATATCAATTTTGGTGCCCAGAGTTTGCGGTTCTTCCTGAATCCTCATTTACTGTAAATTTACTGACCACACGAGCATTTTGCAATACTGTGCTTTGCCTTCAAAGCCCAAACAGCACTGAGGCTGGCTTTCCCTTTTGCTTCAGACTGGCACTGGTTTTATTTCCTTCTCTCGATATCATGCAGCATTCTAATGGGCATACAACTCAGGTGCTTTATTTTCTGCTTCATGTCTAACTCAAGAATAAATGAACAAAAGGATTGACGTGTTTCCTGAAAGAAGTGCCTTTGATACGAGTGACTGAAGTGCAGGATCAGTGTGTGGATGACTGACTGTCCAGATTTAGGTCTGAGTTACCTTTTACTTTTGAAATTGATCTTTTCTTTTTCTTCTCTCAGTGAGAATGGAAGTTCACAGGCCACCAACAGGCTTCTTCATCAAGACTCTGCTTTTTGTGTTTCATTTGGTGGCTAAGCATGTTCTTCCTGACCCCATGTCTTCATCTCTTTATGTATTTCTGTGCAAAAGAAGGGTGTGGGCAGGCAGGGAAAGATTCTGTTTGCTTTATTTCAGTGTTAGTCCCTTGTGTGCAGTGCCTGTGACTGATCTTGATTATCTCTGGAGATTTAACAGCTTTCCACTTCTTACATAACATCCTGAGACAAGGAATGGGAGTTAGGGACTACCCCAAAAGCCAACCACCTCCAAAGCAATGTGGTGTTTATCTCACTAAATTACTGAGAGTGTTGATTAACAGAAGAGAGAATTGTGGGAGACAAGGGATAAGGCACACGTTTCCAAGTTTATAGATGCAGTGGAATAATACTGCTGGTTTGCTTCTGTATGGACAGGAGGAGATGCTGTGGCTGACTCTGGTCCTGTAAGGCAGAAACAGTGACTTTTCTGAAACAGAAAAGTCACTATGGCAGAGAATGTGGAATTAAAAAAAATAAAAGAATTTTAGCAATTCCAGTAAATGGAGACATGAATTGCAATGGAAGCAGTTTCTTTTGAACAGAGAGTGTTTTGTAAGTTGGTCTCTCTCTGGATTATTCATTATTCCCCTTCTCCCTAACTGTTTTAATCCATTGGCAATTTCAGCCACACTTGAAAGAAGACTTCTTCAGAATACAATACTGCTGGAGGGTTCATAGACATTTGGAGCCAAGGAAAGGAGGGAGTCCCTGTAACATGAACTTAATGTTTATGAGATGTGAAAGAAATCACAAAGGCAAAAGATTTTGAATATCCAGCACCTCTGAAAAAGCTTGGAGTTTGCTGTCTCGAGCATAAAGCCATAGAAGAACAGGCATCATTATTTCTACTTTTAGGGAACAACCTTTTGCTATAAACTTGCTGTGATCTGGCTTGTGGGACCTTGCCAAGGCCTTCTTTGAAAAAGATGTGGGCTTCTCTGAGCCCTGTACTGTGGTTAACTCCTGATCTAGTGATTAGCTGTCCTGACTCCAAGGTGCACCTGTTATTAAGGAATTAATGCACATTTCATGAGCAGAAGCTGAACAAATTAGAGCCTTTTGCTGTTTATAGTTAAGGGGTGAAACTCTTTCTTTAGCTGTATTGAAGTGTCTCCTGAAACAAGTGGAGGCTATGTCCTTTATTTCTCCTACTGCATTGGTAATTATCACAAATTAAGGTGTAGGTGACTTGCTGACAGCAGTTTCCAAAAATCTGACTCTTGAGAAACGAAAAGTTCAATACCACCCTATTTTTAAAAAAACCTGAAAACTTTCTGTGCAAGGTGAAAGCAAGGAGTTTGTGTGTCCTGAAAAGAAAGTGCAATTATTAATTTTTTCCCAGGTTCCTGTACTCATCTATTTTTTAAGGAAGTCATTACTGATTACCCCAAGGGATATTTAATGAAATTTGGTATCACAATGAAGTTAGAGTTGGAACTGTATTTGTCACTGGATGTTGTTGAATTTAAGTTTGGCATTCATTGAGGGCCTGCAGCATGTCCAGAGAATGGCAGCAGAGGTGGGGAAGGGTCTGGAGAGTGAATCATATGAGGAGTGGCTGAGGGAGCTGGGAAAGGGGCTCAGCCTGGAGAAGATGAGGCTGAGCAGGGACCTTGTGGCTCTGCACAACTCCCTGACAGGAGGGGATAGCCAGGGGGGTCGGGCTCTGCTCCCAGGGAACAGGGACAGGAGGAGAGGGAACGGCCTCAGGCTGGGTCAGGGGAGGCTCAGGGTGGACAGCAGCAGGAATTTCCCCATGGAAGGGGTGGCCAGGCATTGGAAGGAGCTGCCCAGGGAGGTGCTGGAGTCCCCATCCGTGAAGGTGTCCAAGCAAAAACTGGAGGTGGCACTCAGTGCTCTGGGCTAGGTGACAAGGTGGGAATCAGGCAAAGGCAAAGGATGGATTCCATGATCTGGGACATCTTTTCCATCCTCAGTGATTCTGGGATGTCTGGGACACTTTCAGCTTGCTGCAGGAGGAAGAGGGGTTGATCTCTGGCAGAGGAGGAAGGAGCTCCAGGGGAAATCAGCCCAGACTGGGGCTTGAGGAAACACTCAGGTCTCTTTCTGGGCTGTGCTGCTCAGTTAGATGTGAGCGCAGATGCATCACTGTGCCTTTCCCTGTGTCCCTTTCCCCATGCTGAAACAGACAAAGATACCAACCAAAATCAGGAATACTTGGTACTTCCTGAGACAAAATCACTGTAGAAAAGATGTTTCCATTTGCACAAGTTTTTGTTACATACTCAAGTGCTTGTTAATACAATTTTGATGCAATGTTTCCCACTATGACTGTGCTCACCATGGTGTGTTTAGCCACAGGAAATGTTTCCTTTTTTCCAGTCCTAGTCTTTTCTTCAGAGTGGCAGTAAACTTTTGGTTCCTTGATTTGCCTCACAACAGTAAAAACACAAGGCAGGCCTGTCATCACAGACAGTGGTTGCTGTGAAATCAGACCTTCAATCAAAGGCCTTTATGTTTGCAATATGAGAAGCTCAGCGGCCTTTATCACCTACCCACCATCTACAAATAAAATTTGAACGTGGAAAGTGGTTAAAATGGATCTGCTTTACCAACAGAGAAATAAAAGCTGGCCTAAATCAGACAGACTCTCCACTAATAACAACAACAACATTGTTCCTGTCTGGTTTTTATTTGGGATGCACATCTTATAATTAATCTTCCTTCTCCTAATTTCTCTTTCATCTGGGGCTCTTCCAAGCACTTCATAAGAACATAATAACCAAGCCCAACTGTATCTGTGACACACATGATTATTGTTATTATCTTCATTAGGCTAATGCAGACTCTGAAATTCTGCATGATCAAGTACCCAAGGTTAAATAGTGATGTAGTGTCAGGATTGAGAACAGAGCAGCCCTGTCTCCTAATTCAGGGTTGAATTCAGGTTTTGCCCTGTCATCTAGGAGAGTGCGTCACTGTCCTGTTACCACAGCCCTTCTCATGGAGGTCCTGTGGCAGTGCAGCTTGGCAAATCAAAATCCTTGCTGTGAAGGGTGTTTTAGCTCCAGAAACTGCTGCAACTTGCACTGAATAAAACACTCTATTAAAAAACCAGGACAAGCCCTTTTTGTGCTGTGAGGATTTCCTGGTCTCAGCTGTAGCCACATGCCCACACCACTGACTCCTTGCAGTTCTGGAGAAGCCCTCTCTGTCATGCTGATTTTGGTGTCCCCTGTTCTCATCTGAGTACACACTCTCATGCAGGTATCAGGTTTTATCCACAGATTTTTGCTGTATCAGCTATGGACCTATGGTAGAACATAGTAAATGCTTTACTGGATCATTTTAAGAAGCTAGACTGATGCATTTAAATATCTCTTGTGATAACTCCAAAGCTGGTTTCTTTTCTCTAATAGTGCTGTGGCTAAGCTGTGGGTTCCTTAACAAGCTTTTGTGTCCTGCACAGGTCTTTAAATGCCTGTGTGCTCTTACTAATTACCTGTACAAAGCCACTTGCCCTGTCAGTGAGATGAATTTAAAGAACTTTGCTTAGACTAACTAATGGACAGTTGGGCACCACACTCAGTTGTGAACTGGCACAGCTTGACCAGGACCCAGAATGAAATAAAAACACTCATTGTGTTCCTGTGGGAGATAAATGCATGTGAGGAGTGTCACATTGCTTTGTGCTCAGGGAAAGGTGTCTTAATCTGTGGGAGATGTTGGATCAGGCAGTGGCAGGAGGGCATTTCCACTCATACATAAATTTAAAAAATCCCTATGGTTAGAGCTCTGCAGTGACTGCTTTAAGCACATGTGGCAGAAAGCTCAAGGTGATTCCAGGAACCAACATGGGCGGTGTGTAGGAATGTACCCCCATTCGGCCTCATCTGTGGGAAAAAAACATCTCCCTCAGAGCATGTGAGGATAAAATAGCACTTTTTGATTTATTTACATCATGCAGGTGGTAGGATTCCTGCAGATCAGTGCACTTGTGATGAGAGAGTTCCCCAAATGCATACCAGAACAGAGAGAAGGAACAGGAGGAAGGGAATGTTGGATATGAGAAGCTGCTGTAGGGATCACAGTGCCCTCTGGATCAGGGTGAGTGAGGGGACCCCAAAAGTCCTAATTATGGTGCTCTAGAGAGAACAAGGAAAAGAGGCGGATGAAAGGAAGGATTGTGTTACAGTGGCCTTGGAGCAGCTTTAGCCTCCCTTCTTATCCTCCCTCTTATGAACACAGGCTAAAAGAATTGGGCTTGTTCAGCCTGAAGAAGATCAGGCTTAGGAGAGACCTTAGAGCCCCTTCAGTGCCTAAAGGGGCTCTAAGAAAGCTGAAGAGGGACTTTGGACAAGGGCTTGGAGGGCCAGGGCAAGGGGGAATAGCTTCCCACCACAGAGGACAGGGATAGACGGGATACTGGGAATTCTCAGCTGTGAGGGTGCTGAGGCCCTGGCACAGGCTGCCCAGGGAAGCTGTGGCTGCCCCATTTGTGGAAGGGTCCAAGGCCAGGTTGCACAAGGCTTGGAGCAACCTAGGGTAGTGGAAGGTGTCCCTGGCCCATGGCAGGGGTTCAGAACAAGATGAGCTTTAACATCCATTCCAACCTAAACCATCCCATGACTCTTTATGCAGGATGACAGATTCATGAACCTGCCTCCCATGTTCAGCAGCAGAGTCTCAGGGGTGTTTAAAGCAAATGTCTAAGAGTAAAGGCTATTCTGGGATTACTAAAGTTAGGGTAAGTATTTTTGTCCAGATGAAAAGCTTCTTCATCTGGAATTCTAAACAAGGTTTAGGTAACTACTTGAAATAGTGGGGCTTTGGGTTCTTTTACAGACTTCCTGTTGTCATAAAAGTGGGTAGCAGCACCGAGTTTGTACCACAGTTTTATCCAGGTTTTAATCTGTGAAGGAGGAGCTATAAACAATTCCAGCTTTTCTTGTTTGTGCACTTGAAGCCTCATGAGCCAGTCCAGATCTAGGTCACAGAGGGAGATTTGTGTAGTGGACACTAACATTGCACAGCCACTTGTGAAAATCAGTGTGCAGGAGCACTGAAGGTGAGCTCTTACACCCCTGGACTGGCATGAAGTTGATGACAAGAGCTCTTTGTTAGCTCAGGACTGTGACAGTGGATGTTTCATTCTTTGACTGAAATCTGACAGTCGTACTCTGCAGAAACCTGCCTGGAATGTGCCTGACATTCCCTGATGGGCTGCTTTTCTCCTGGCTGCTGCTCTTCTGCAGATCTCTCTGTACGAGGTACCTCTGCATCTGCCATCTCCCTTGTATTTTGTAAAACATTCTTGGTGGTAAAAAAAGAGAATAGGAGGCCCCTTACAATTACATACAATATACCAATGTGCCCTGGACAGCTTGTGATGTTCTGAAATAGCTCTGAGGCATTGCCAAGTAGAAGCAAAATGCAAATGAGAGATGGGATGTAATCTCTTGGAAGTATGTCCAATCTGAGTGCACATTTCTACAGATTTGATAGAAATCTTCTTAACTGGAGAAATTAGCTGTCATCTATTGTAAATCATCAGTCACTAATTACCCCAGTTGTTCATTCAGTCTCCTGTCGCAGAAATGTGCATGGCTGTAGGAGGAAAGGAAGTGGGTAAAAACCCCTCACTTGCTAGAGTGTGGAGCTAAAGAACATTCCTTTCATCTTCACAACCTCGAAATTTGCAAATTTTCCTCTCCTTTTTTTTTTTTTTTTTTTTTTTTTTTTTTTTTTTTTTTTTGGTTGTTGTTGTTTTGGGTGGGTTTTTTTTGTTTTTGTTTTGTTGTTGTTGTTTTGTTTGTTTGTTTGTTTTTTTGTTGGTTTGGTTTGGTTTGGTTTTTTTTTGGTTAACAGTTTGAAATTAATTTCATTACTGTGAAATAATATCCATGAGGTCCAGAGACACAGCTGCTTGTACACAGAAGTGCATATAATAATCCACGCTTTTTGGTGGGATTTGTCTTCCCAACCTGCCTGAAAACCTCAGATCCAACAGGTGGTATGTCAGAAGGTGTAACAGAGCAAGTTCTCATGGTCTGTGTGACTGAGGTGGCAGCAAAGTGGTTGTGCTTGCACAGACTTGGGTTTAGAACTGTTACCCTCATGCCATGCACACTACTAGTTCTCAGTTTAGTGCTGTTAAAATATTTGCATGTGCTTTGACTGGTTCCAAGTGATCAATACCCACCTATTTACTTGATAAGGTAGTATCAGGCATTCAGTAGAATATGGTAATAATCTTCAAATGTTCTTGGTTAAAATATATACTTTTGTAAAAGTAAAAGCATCAAACTGATTCTGACAACAAGAGCCCAATCAGTATGCATTGTCTCTAGAACTCATAAATGCCTCTTTCTTGATTTTATCTAGTCAGAAAACTATGAGGTTAGAACTGTGAAGTCCATAACCACATGCATACAAAGCCAGCAAAAATCTCCAAAATCTCTCCAAAAAGAGATTTTGTAGATACTTATTTTAATTTCCTTGCAATTTGTGGCTCATGCCAGTTTCCTGACTCATCGTCACCCCAGTATGGTGATAAGCCAAGTTTTCCAATAAGGAAAACAAGGGAGCAGTGAGTCACTGACTGAATTCATATGCACTTGATTTGCTCTATCATTATCCATACTGGTTTTATTTATTTTAATTAGTTCATATACAAAGTCTCTGAGATATGTTTCACTGCATGAATTAGCTCAACTTGTTAGTCTTGTCTAAAGATTAGAAAGGCAGAAGACAAGTAGAGCTTTTGGTGGCAGGCCCAATTTTTCTGCTGCAGAGTCCACGAGGAGAATGTGAATTGGGGGAGTATCTGAATTTTCTGAGATTTGAATAATTAAAATAATAACATTTTTTTAAGCTTCTCCTCTTTGTTGTGAAAATCTGGTGAGGCTTAGATCTAAAGTGTCCCAAGAGTAGTTTTTCCTCTGGTAAAGATTGTGTTTCATTCTATGTTTGCATGAGATAAAAAACCCCAGAAACTGGGTCTAAACTGAGTCCTGAGCTAGAGATGCTGGGTGTGGGAGAAAGGTCTGGCCAGCATTTTCTGAAAGCTGTTAATGATTCCTATCCTTTCAGATGACTAATATAAACCTCAGCTACTACTTCAGTTTCTGTTGTTTTTTCAGGTTTGTAGGAGCTTCTGATTTTTCCCATTCCACATAAAGGAACTGCTCCAAGTCTCAATGAGTGAGTTTGGTTTTAAGTTCAGGTCTAGTTGCCAATTCATTTTAATCTGTCCTTTGAGCCAAATCCTGTCACTTATCTGTAATTGAAGTCTTCCCTTGGCTTGTGGGAGCTGCCAGGCTGATTAAGATAGGCTGAGCAGGAGTCTGCAAGTGAGATGAGGCAGGGGTGAAATCAGGGATCCCCTTGTATGGAGCTGTGTCCCAGGTGGAGAGGAGAGTGAAGTGACACTGTTTCTCCTCAGATTTGGCCCACATCATTTTGAGTCTTACTGCTGAGAGCTGTTGTTGGAATGGGTCATACATGGAAAATCTCCCATGTTTTGGAATTTATTTAAACTCTTTGTTTCATGGTGGCCGAGTATCCCATGTTCCCTATTTGACAAGGACATCCTTCCCAGCCACAGTCCTGGGAACAGACATACACTGTAATTAAGGAGATGAAGGATTTGATTAGGGTGTGGGTTTACCAATGAGGCACCCAGCATCTGGCAGCCATGGTTGCATCCAAACTCCCATTTGTTTTGTTTTGTTTTGTTTTCTAATCCCAACAGGACTGGCTGTCCTGTGCTGCCTTCCCTAGACGCCCTGACCCTGTGTTAATGATGCTTTGTGCTAATCGATTCTACGCCTGATGAACTTTTTTTATCTCCTCCCAGTCTTCCAGGCAATTTTGTGCTCAGACTTTGCATACCACATTACAGTGGAGTTTGAGCTGTGTTAGAGAAACCATCATTTATTACTGCCAGAGTAAGAAGTTGCTTTTTTAATATACTACTTCTCTATGTTCTTGATTAATTGCATTCCTTATTTTTTTTTCCTGATGCTTAATTACTTGTTACATGCTATGCAGGTAAGCCAGTAGTAGCCTTTGGGAATGAAGGAATAAATGAACAGCTCAGATACCTCCCTGCTGATACTATAATAATGACAAAAAAATTGAATGGAAAAAGTGGGTGCGACAGGTGGTGTGAGTCTCCAAGGATAGTTGATTCAGAATAGGAATGTCACCTCAGACAGGCATTTCTATTTCAGTTCCCAAGCAGTAGTGTGTGCTTTGCAGAGCTCACAGCACCTGTCCTTCCAAAAACCCACTGCAAATGCTGCTTGGAGTAACCAGCAATTCCTCTGCTGTGCCTTGGCAGTCCAACACCATGATCTGAGACAAGCCTCCACCTCATCACCTTCTGCAGGTGGTGGGAGGCTCCCAGTGCCTGTGAAGGCTTTGAATTCTCATGCTTCTCTGGGGTTTTGTTAGGAAATGCCTGGGGCTTTGTCAGGGGAGGTTTATGCTGGGTGTCAGGAGAACCTTCTTCCCCCAGAGGGTGCTGGGCACTGCCCAGGCTCCCCAGGGAATGGTCACGGCCCCGAGGCTGCCAGGGCTCCAGGAGTGTTTGGACAATGCTCCCAGGCACGGGGTGGGATTGTTGGGGTGTCTGTGCAGGGCCAGGGGCTGGACTGGATGATCCCTGTGGGTTTCTTCCAGCTCAGGATATTCTGTGATTCTATTCTGTGATTTTTAAGCAGCCGTCTCGTGTCCTGTGAATGACATCAGCACCCTGGCTCACTCTGATCTTCAGCTCGAGCTGCTGTGATTGTCTCTTCCCAGCACTCGACTTCATTACACAGGGAAACCCCTTCCTGAGCACTGCTGTGGGTGTTGGCAGTTGCTCTTCAGTGCTTTCTAGGTCACGAGCTTCATGCATTCCAGTGTGAGCAGATCTTAGGAAACCCTTGTTTTGATTTGTCTAATTGCTGGATTTGTTTTGTTTGTTTCTTTTTAATCCTGCAGCATTATTTCGAAACCAAAGACTGTTTCACCAGTGTATAGTGTCGTGTCATGCAGCAGTGGAAACTAGTTTTGCAGAAAGAAAAGTCATGTTTATGTCCTAAGGAAGCTCCTGTCAATGTTTTCAAGCCAGATGTCACCAGGGATTTATCAGTACTTGAAGAGCAGGCAGGGAATGCTTTCATGGCAATCCAAAGAAGGCAGTACTGCATTTATATTCTAGACTTGCTTGTTCTGGCAGCAGTGGGAATTTATCTTGAGGTACAAATATCAGTAGGGCTACCACGGTGGTTTTCTGCAGCTGAATATTTAAATGGGGCTCAAATTGTGACGCTGGTGTTTAATAGCTGGTGGGTGGCTGAGCTGAAGCAGCTCGTTTGAAGCTCAGGGATGGCTGTGTGAACTGCTGCTACACCTTGGGGTTGCAATGAAGATGTAATCACAGAGACTTCAGAATAAACTTCTCTCCACCTAATCTTTTCACATGTCTCTGAAGAGACAGGTGTGTTGCACCACTCCTCTGCCTCCTTAATGCTTTATTTGTAGGAGGTTGAATATGGCTGCAGGCATGAGGAAGAGCCTGATGTGAGGAAGGTGGTTTGTGTCTTTAATGGAAAGAAGGCCAAGGCTTGGCTATTCCTGCTTAGCTTCCTCCTCCTGAGGAAGCTGGTCCTGGAAGTACCAGGGACCAGAGTCTGGGAAGAAAATGTCTTTATAAGGAAGAGAGGTAGGTAGCAAGAGGTAATAGAAGAAACAGTTGTTTTGTTGTATTGTCAGTACAGAGTCTGTGCTGGCTCTCAGGGAGCTGAGTGTGTGAATCTGGGTTCCCTAAAGAGAGGTGCAGACCTGCAGTGGGGCAGGAGAGAGGGTGCCAGGTGCACACATCCTGTACCCTGTGCAAAACCATGTGCTGGTTCCTTTCAAGCACCATCATTTTTCCCCATTAAAAAATGCCTTTAAAAGTGAACATGCTTTCTTAAGTAAGTAGTTATGTTGGCCAGTGGTGCTGCAGCACATACAGAGTATTTAAAGAATGTGAGCTGCAAACCTGTGCCTTTATTTCTGTAAGCTCTGCCCTCTGTGGACAGGCCAACTCTACATTTTGCACCTGCCTTGGAAGCAGTTTGAAAGCAAATCGTAATATTTTGTTTTGGTGACTGGAAAATGGGGCTGAGCCAGGGAAGTTCTAATGTATTTTTGCTTTGAAATTGTCATTTCACTGTGGTTTAGCTTATGGATACTGTTTCTTAATGTGGCAGTGTATACAGGCAGCAGTATTTGGTGAAGAGCCCACGTAGAATCCTGCAGCTTTTGATTTATTGTAGCTCAGATCAGGGACACAAAAGCTATCTGGGCAAGCAGTTTGCCTCATGCCTCATCTGTACCTCCTACCTCTCTGTTTGAAGTGTGAACTGCATGCTTCCAGGAAAATCTGGTTTCCCAAAGTATTTCCCCTAAAACAGAGATAACCTGGGCCATTAAATGTGCATTTGCATTCCAAGAGCCTCAGAATCAGGTCTTTTGCAATCACTGTTTGTGAAATGGTCATTAAAAATATCAGCAGTACCCTAGAAACCTTCTGACCCTGTGCGTGGGTGAGGTGAGGCACATCCCTCTGTATCTGTAGCACTCCGTGACCTTTTATCCTGCAAATTGCTCCTAGAAGTCCTCTTCATGCCCAGTGCCCACAAAAGTCTGATAACTGCCTTGGTCTCTCTCAGGTGCTCAGACATTAGGGCTGGTAAAAGTCCCCTAGAGACAGCTGCAGTAACCAGACTTTGCTCTTCTCTCTGGGTTCCCAGTAAGTCCTGTCCCTGTGCCTATCTTGATCAGCACTCCTGGCTGGGTGCTGCCTGTGTTTCATCTCACCAAATCTACATCAGCATTAACAGCATCTGGTTCAGCTGCTGAGATGCTTTGGGAGATTGGCACCATGTTTCCTGTGTGTTTGCTCAGTCCTGAAAATACAGAATGTGCTTCAGAAATAACAGGGGGGAGCACACCAGGTGCCATATACAGACATCCCAAATGGCCCCAGCCCTCCAGAGAGGTTCTCAGGAAGACTGGTGCCTGCTGGCTGCTCTTGGCTATTTTGAGATCCTCCTGGGCCAGAGGTGTGAGCTTCAATCCAAGAAAGGCCTTGCCAAGTGTGGTGGCTTCACTCTTGGGTTACATCTGGTGCTGTGAGACACAGCACTGCAAACAATGTGGTCACTGTCTGGAGCCTGGCTCCAGCTCCCTCCCTTCCCATCATCTAGAAACAGAAGGGAAAGTCAAAAGCTCTATCATTTTCCTGTATTCTCCACTGGTCTATCATTGCTTAATTGTATCCCTAAATCTTATTAAATTCTGGGGTAAGTCATTGCCACAGTGAGGTGGAAACAGAGCAGAGGGAATTGAAGAGAGGAGGAGTGTCTTCCCAGGTGAGTGGCTGGGCAGGAAAACTCCCACAGCAAGGAACTACTATCACTTCATAGGTGTGTTGCATCATCTACCTGCTGTTGCCTCTAATTTAATGCTCTAAACCCAAATCAAAACACCTGTAGTCCAAAGAGAACATAACTTGGAGTAGGTAATCCATGCCAATTAGACATGCAGATCTCTCTTAATCATCTGAGACCTTCTTCCAAGGTTACACAGGACTTATAATTGTGGTTCTGCATTGTACTGTTGCATTGGCTCCCTACAGAACCCACTTTCCTCTCCACCACCAGGATAAAACTGTAGGATTAATCCAAGTGTCTGCAGGTCTGTGTCCTAAATGTATTAATTTGTGGCTACAGGAGTTTGAACTTGTAAAACTCATTTTGGTCTGTAGGACTATGAAACCACTGTCACTGGACAAATAACTTGTCATAAACTGAAAACTCCTCTGCTTTTTTTTTTTTTTTTTTTTTGTTTGTTTGTTTGTTTGTTTGTTTGTAGGCACCATTATATTCCCCTCTGCTTTCTGTTCTGGTTTCTGATGCAAATCCATAAAAGTCTGCTTTCCATCACATCGCAGGCTCCTGCTTCTCAGAACTTTTAGAAGTTTAATGTGCCTAGCATTCTGTCATGGCTGGGAATATGTTGTTGAAGGCAGGAGAGCCACCTTTCAGGGTGCTGGATGGAGCTCTCAACATGTGTGTGTATTCCCTTGTGGAATATATTCCATCTAGTCCAATCCCCTGCTCAGCTGCAAGCAATGAGTAGATATTTCATTTCTGTGTAGCAGAACTGAATGATGATAGGAGAGCACAAGAAAATATTGTAGGCAGTATTTCCTCCCTTCTTCCACATTGCTCTTGAGGATGTTGATGAGTTTATTGTCCCTAAAATTGGGATTATAGTGCTCAGAAGTTGTTTTGACATGTTGAACTTTCCCTGATGCTCCAAGCAGTCAGACTGGAGCACAAAATGCTCAGGGCTGGTTAAGCTCAGTGAGGTTTCTAAGTTGGGTTGCATGAGAAACATTTTTTTTTGTGGAAGGGTGGAACACCAAGGGGAGCAGGGAAGTCAGCTACACCACAGAGGGGTTTGCTAGGCAAATGCAAATTAATTTTTGTTCATCAGTTGCTGCCTGGATAATGGTGTTTCAGTTGTTAATAGAGCAAACAGGGAAGCACAGTCAAGAAATGCCGGGGCACTTCGTAAATGGAGTTAAATCTGCCATCCAAGAGAAAGCAAAGAAATTCCTATTGAAATTGTAGTATTGAACAGCAATGTTCCAAAGGAAAAGAAAGGCCAGGGGAACACTGTGTCAGGATGGATGTAATCAGGCACTTAGTACTTCAGGAAATTATAAAATCACAGAATAATTGAGGTCAGAAGTGACCTCTGGAGATCACCTAATCCAAGCCCCCTGCTTTAAAAGCAAAGTCAGCTTGAGCAGGCTGCACAGGACTATGTCCTGTTGGGTTTTGAGTATCTCCAGGGATGGGGAACCCACAACCTCTCTGAACATCTGTGCTTCACCTCCCTCACAGTAGAAATTAATTTTCTTATATTTAGGGGGAATTTCTTGGATTTCAGTTGTTGCCCTTTGCCTCTTTAATTGGGCCCCAGTGCGAAGAGCCTGGCTCTGCATCTACCCCCTTTTTATCAGTAATGACATACATGAATTAGGTTCACACCCTTCCCCACCCTCAGCCTTCTTGTTTGGGGCTAAACAGTCTGGTGAGAGAGTAGGGAGGTGGGAGTTGTTGCAGGAGGTTAAGCTAATGTTTCTGGGCAGATATTGAGGCCTAAAACCCACCTGAATTCTGTCCTGAATAAATGGTGATGTACAAGTAGTACAGAATAGCTCACATGAGCTTTCTTGCTTTTTCTTTCCTTCTCCCCATCATCTTCTTTCCTTTAGTATCTATAAAATTTATGACTGTTCCCTTGGCATTATCCCAGATGTCTTCTGGGAATAGTTATCTCTGGGTCTTTTATCCCTCTGTCATTTAGTGCGATCTTGGCAGGCCCAAAAGCTAGGACATTTATGGTGAGTGATTCAGGTTGGTGCTCAGTTGATTTCTGTAACCTGCAGAGATGAGAAGAATGACTTTGGAGAAAGCCTTGGATCAGAATTTGAGCTGGAAGTGAATTCTGTGGATGTTTGGTATAGTTGGAGAATGGTCTTCTTGTTTTTTAAAAACAAACTTGCATATCCTCAGGTCTGGGGAAGACAATAGTCTAAATAAGGAAGTCTCAGATCTAAAGAGAGCAACAGCCTCTATTCCAGACCCAGGAAGTCAGATGCTGGTCATTTGTCACCATTGACAAATATTCAGGCCTATGGATCTGCATCTGAGACCACTGGACCATGTACAGCTTGTCAAACCTGCGTGTTCCTAAATGAGTTATTAAAGCTCTGCTGTGGGTTTTCCTGTTGGTTTGTTGGTTACAAAAACATGCATGTCCCATATACCTGATGTTACATGTGTCAAAATGTTTGGTACAAAAATGTTAACTCTAGTTGAATGTGTAAATACTTCAAAACCTGTTAATTCTGCTTGTGCCAATTAATGTCTTGGGGTTTAAGGAAGACAGAAGATTTGGTTTGGTTCTGCTTGTAGTTGCTTTAAATCTGAGCATTTGGTCACTTACCCACCTTTACTAAGGTATTTTAAATATATGTTATATTTGCTTTGAAAGTAAAAACTCCCCAGAACTAGTTAAAGGTGAAACCTTTCCTCATTGCCAATCTGTCATATCTCTTCCCAGCAGAGATTTGTTAAAACTTGTCTTGGATTCAATCTGTCTGTCTTGTTGAACCATTTAAGCACCTTAAGTGCAGAATCAGTTTCCCTTTATTTCTGTGAAATAACAGAATTAAGAGGTCTGGATTATGCAAAAAACACACAAAAAGAAAAGCTTTATCTTAATTAAGTAGAAAAGAAAGATCAATTTCCATTCTTGAGGATTTAATTCCCAGGCTCATTGCATGATGTTACATCTTCCCACCTCTGCTTTTATTGCAGTAGCCCAAAATTACTGAGTGTGCATGTATAGGGAAAAAAAAGGTACAACCTTTATGTGTTTAAACTGGAATTTGAAGCTTTGCTGATACGACACAAAAGGTTTGAGTTGGATGCTTTTCAAAGGCTGAAGGCACTGAGCATATTCTCTGTTTTCCTTGTAGGTGTGTTACTGGACATCCAGCAGCACTTTGGAGTCAAGGACAGCGGGGCTGGCTTGTTACAGACAGGTAAGAAAGTGTTTCTTCTCTCACTGCTCTTTGTGACATTCCATTTGTCCAGTGGGTGCCTAGAGATTTCTTCATTGTGATTCATGGGCACACTGGTTGTGAAATCTGCTCTTAGAAAGGTGAATAAATACACTCCTACTAGGAAACTAAATTAACATCAGGGGCCTTTTTGGCCTTGATTTGTTGTTGGGCAGGAGATTGGGTCTCAGAATGACTTGAGTGTAGAATGGACTAAAAGCAAACAAACCTAATGATTTTATTTACAAGAACTAAATTCAAACAGGAGATAGTTGCTTCCCCATGATCAGAAAGCTCATGATAAACCAACAGCAGGACCCTGTTCACTTCTTTAGGTTGGTAATAAGTGTGATGTATTTTGCCCTTCAAGTGCTTGACAGAGAATCTGCTGACTGGGCAGGCCCTGGGAACATCGTGTGGCATGAAAATGTAAAACTCAGCGGGGCAAGAAGCTGAGGATGAAGGCTGTAGGCAAGGCTAACAATCCATGAGAACTCATGGATTAACAACAGCCCTAGAATTGTGGTGCTGTTAGCTTCTGACATTTCTCTTGCTAAGAGAAAGAGAAATAATCCAAGAAAGGATTATTGCAATTCTGATGTCCTTTTAAAGGAACAGGCATTTCCATGTCTCAAACATCTTCAGGCAGAGCTGAACAACTCCAGGAGAGCCCCAACTTCTCTGGGCTCTGGTCCTGAGGTCGCTCAGAGCAGGGCCTGTATCCATGAGCTGCACAGGGTGACACTGAGTACCAGTCTCATGTAGACACAACAGCATGTTTGATCCTCGTGGAGAGCTGAAAGGAACAGCAGTATTTTTAGTAGTACAGGTTTTTTTTAAGAAATGCAGTATTTTAAGAAAACAGTCTGGTTTGAAAACCTCCTACTGAGCTATTAACTAAAGTCACGGATTTGTGGTGCTGTGGCTGTCTTGTCACTGTCGTCTGTCTGAGGGAACCACACTGGAACAATTATATCTCTGAAAAAGTGAGAATGCACTAAAGTTTTGAAATAGTGTTGCCAGCAAGACATGTTTTCCCATACCATCACAGTGGGTACCAAACACCTGTCAGGAGCTTCTCTGTGAAATTGTGGCCAACACTGAATTGTATAAAATCATTCATTCTGTATGATCACACTAAAGGTGAGACTATTCTGGAGCTCTATCAATTGGTCTTTGATTTCAAACTATGTGAACCACTGCAATATCCCCTTCTTTTTCATTTCCTGCAGCCCATGGCACAGCAGGGTCCTCATCTGTGGTTGCAGCTTCTTGGTAATGTTTTAATACAAACAATTAATTACAATTTGTATTAAATGGTTGAAAAATGCTGCCCTTGTGGGACAGCAGAGCTCAGCTCAGCTGATGTGAGCAGCATGTGTCCAGAACAGAAGGTTTCAGTTTTACAAGTGACATTGATTATAAGTATCATCAATCAGTTATGCCC
The DNA here is from genome assembly GCF_965231275.1 of Zosterops lateralis. Classification (NCBI taxonomy): domain Eukaryota; kingdom Metazoa; phylum Chordata; class Aves; order Passeriformes; family Zosteropidae; genus Zosterops; species Zosterops lateralis. The sequence goes on along the minus strand of NC_139779.1, from coordinate 11,149,043 downwards.
AAAATGGCACTGGTTGTCTGTCAGATTCTTTTCTACAGCAATTATTTGTATTTCTTTATTGTACTCAGAGGAGCAGGTCCTCAGTTTATTATTAGACACTAAGTGCTTTCAAGAAAATATTCTGGTGGAAAAGGACACTTGCCAAAGCATGTATTTAATCTTCATCCTTCTGAAGATTATTCATTGACAGCCAGTAAAAGCTGACTTCAACAGGATATTCATTTGTTAATTGCAAGATATGTTATTTATTTCTCTAGCAAACACACAGGGCATCTGAAAACAGCATCACTGAGATATTACAGGATTGCTCTTGAGTGTGTCAAGTTTTCTAACAGGTAATTGTTGCTTTAAGAAAAGCAGTGTTTTCTCTTGGGTGTTTTTGCTGATCTGAAAACTGAGGACTTGTCTTTGCTTCTGCAGTATAGATAATAACGTACTAATCACAGTGCTATCGGAGGAAAAGAGTGCTCAGAAAATAAAACACCATTTCACATAAATAAGGGTAGAGGCACATAACTTATTAATTCCATTACTCCAAGTTACCAGGTTTCTGTGTTGGCAGGTGGTCCATGGCCCAGGTATACTTAATCCTGGTTAAAGAAAAGATGCTGCCCTAAACCACCACAAACATTGCTTCTAATCTTTTTCTTTTCTATAAATCTGATTCTCAATGTTAAAATTAGGGGAAATGGTTCAGGATGTAAAAGTACTTGCCCAGGGTTGCAGAATGAGCCTGGAGCAAAGCTGGGGCCAGGCCAGGTGTGTCCCACTCTTCTGCCTTAACCCTGAACTGTTCCTTTGCCAGTGGAGACACAAATGTTGTTTGCTTCCCATGAGATGGTCCTGCAAACTAATTGAGTGATGTGAGACGAAAGACTGTTCATCCCGATTATGTCCTCTGAATACAGAGTGGATTAGTCCTCAGGTTGTTAATCCTACATCTAAATCAGTCCTAAATTAATTTACAATGTTAAAGAGGGGAAGTGAAATATAGTATTTTCTGGCAGTTCATAGCACTCATCAAAAAGGCAATAAAATAAAAAACTTAAAATATTTTAAAGCCCTTTAACTGAGAAACAAGGTTGCACAATATTTTAGGGGGAAATGGTTCTGAAAATCCAAACAGAAAGTGGGGAAAAGAAATCCAGCAGGGGTAATGTTTGACCCTGTGTTCATCCCACAGCCCACTCTGCAGCCACAGCTGATCTGGTATCTCTGTCTCTCCAACCACTTGCAAACCAATCCACACTCTGAGCTTCTGATGCTGCTGGAAAGCAAAGCTGACTTGCTCCTTAGGAACTGCAGAAACAATTAGAATTTTTGTCTTCTTTCATATTAATCCTGACATACAAGCTGTTCTTTAACCAAGACATAATGCAAACTGGTTAGAGGGACACTGTAGCTCCCTGTGCAGAGAAATCAGAGGACAATCCAACCTCATCTATAATGAAAAGAAGCAGACCATGGTTGTCTCTACAGCAAGGATCCTGTGACAGCAGAGGACATGCTGACAGATGGAGCACAACTGCTGCTTGCTCAGGAGCATTCTAGAGTAGCACACATAAAACTGTGGTGGTTTGAGCTTCACTCATCTCCAGATGATGCTGTAATTGTGTGCCGATGTTCCTTTTTAAAGCACTGCATATGCAGTTATGTAAATGTTGGTTTAGCTCACTGTCCCACAGGTCTGCATTCAAGCTTTCTTTCTTGTGCTTTTCAGTTCTTACAGGCTGCTTTTCCCAGCTAGAGGAAGGATAAACCTGGCTGAACTCAGAAGGTGTTAGAGCATCTCTGTGCCTGCTTGTGTGTACAGCTGTAGTCAGTCAATACATTCATAAACCAAACCATACAAAAAGTCTTATCTATGTGTGGAGTTAGGCAGGAGTAGCTACAGAACTACAGGCCACTAGGAACACAAGGAATAAGAAGGTGGACAACTGGATTTGTAGAACTGCTTCAAAATAGTGTTATCCTTCCATATACACCATACCATGGGAGTAATGCCCCAGTGCTCTACTCTGGTTTTGACTAGATTTTTTCCCCCTTCTTTCTTCAATTTTTGTATTTTATTGCTCTGTCTGCTCTCTGTGCTTTTGAATTTATTTTGCTTTTGTGTCTCTGTAGCACACAAGAGCTCTAATAATAGTAGTGGCTGGCTTGTGGTAGAGTTTGTTGTCCAAAGATCTCAAGATGTTTTGTATTGGGAGGGCTCATAAGGCTGACTCTTACAGATGGGGAAACCAAGAAGGCCAAATGGGAAAAATTACCTGCCCGAAGGGGCACAGCAGGTCTGAGGCAGAGCCAGGATGAGAACTGCAGTTCCTGAACACGCAGCATTAGTGTTAATTAGAATTAATTAACGAGGTTAATGCTTAGACCCAGAGATTTGGTCCTTTTTACTGGGCACCTGAATCCTCCAACCCAGACAGCTCCAGCTCAGGGACTTCTGCAGGTGGAAACCGAGAGGTATCAAATGGAGGTCACTGCAAGGATTCCATGGAAGTGCAGAGGGGCAAAGTTTCTGTCTTCAGGAAGAGCATAGAGATGTTATTAAAGGAAACCCTGGCAGGTAAAAGTGTGTAGTGTAAGGTCACAAGCCAGGAAATGTAACGTGGTGAGAGATCTGCAAGGACTCATTAAAGGTGAATAATCATAGATAACTGGGGCTTTGAAGGAACTTGTCTTCCTCATGTGCAGAGAGATGGGCATTCCCCCAGATGCCTTTCAGCCCCTGGTTTCCCAGGAAGCCAAGCAATGCCAGGTACTTTTTTGTAAGCCAGATACTTTTTTTAAGTCTTGTTGTGACACTTACACTTTTCCTGTAAGGGTCAATTCTATCTACAATCTCTGTTCATTTGAAGAGTAGAACTTTTATCTACCTGTGTTGCCCTACCTCTTGAGCTGAGGTAGTGTAACCTTGCAGGGGGTTACAGCCTTGCAAATACACAGTCAGCTCTGGTGTGCTGTGATTGTTCCCACCAAGCTATGAACACCTGCACTGAGAAGGGGTCTCGACACAATGGTGGGATAAATCAGACTTGATGGATTCAGTTCCCTTTGACCCCCATCTTCTTGTCACTGGCTTATGGTGACAGCTCTAACCTTTTATTTATTCCATGCAGAGACCACATCCTCCAGGTGCTACACCTGAATATGTGTATATTACATGAGTTACAGGTGCCACTTCTCTCTTTTCTATCATCTTCTCCCAAAATGGACACTGTCTTTCTCCTCAGCTGTGCTCTGCAGAACTGAACTACAGCTTCATGTTTTGCTTCCTACTGCACCTATTTAACTACTCTTCTTGCTAGAACAGAGAAAATCATCATCCAAACACTTTCTATTTTCTATTTCAAGTTCACGGGCTTTCCTTTTGGGTGAATGTCTTCCTGCACCCAAGCACTTCCCAAGGAGATGGTTCCTCAGCTGTCCAGGCCACGAGGTGAGATAGAAAGCTTATAGAATGCTTTGTGCTTGCTCTTCTTATGACTGCAAATGGTTTGGTCCACCATGTCCTACCCATTGCCTTCTTCCCTGCTTCCAACAACACTAAGCATTCTTAAATCCAGGTTATTCTCTGGCATTCTGGTGCCCAAAATGGCAGGACAACGTGGATGTGTCTTTCTGCCAGGAGATGCTCTGAGTCCTTTCAACAATGAGCAAAACCTTTCTCTCCATTTCCCCCTCCATACCTGACTCTGTGTCCTTTCCTCTGACATTTTTCCACTTTCTGTAGGATGCTGCTGATGCAGGGATTAAACAAGGTCAGTTAAAGCAATGAAGAGAAAGCAGGGCTCATTCAATATGAGCCTTAATTAATGTTGTGACAAGGGTTGGTTTTATTTTACTGCATTGAGTTGACATAGTCCAGAGCTTGATTATTTCCCACCTAAGTCCTTTACAAGTTCAGACAGTCCTTTTTTCCTGTGTGCTAGAAAGCTGTCTGATATCCTGAGAAGTCATGGCAGTCTGAGGCTCTGATTCATGAAAGCAGTTAAACCTATTTGGAAATGCCTCTGCAGCCAAGAATGAAAGTATTGTCTTGAATCAGTGAGCAGGTTAGACGAAAATGTCTTTGTGCCCTGGCCCAGTCCCCACACACCAAGGACTGAAGTATAAAAATGTCATTTACAGCCTTTGTTCTCACTGGAGAGCCCTGGATTGCAAAGTAAATATTCTTTGGGAGGGATAAAATGGTCAGGGTGGGAAGGGAAGGTGTCCTTGGTTCCTGCTGAGAGGAGGGAAGTGCTTCAGCTGGCGTTGTATTTTGTCTGTTCTTCATGTCAGCAAGTGAGTGCAGGCTAATAGAACAGGGGAACTCTCCAGACTGCCTTGTCTTCATTAGTATTTTCACTTTATGATACTGCATGGCCAGTAGCACAGGTTAACCATTCATCTCCCCATCCTGTCTTTCTGCTTTGCATAAGGAAAGTTTGTCCTCACTATTGGCCTTTCAGGTACTTGGGCTGAGTGTTGCAAGGGAAACTTGTGCTGCCTGTGGCACATCTGTTCTATCAGTAGAAATTGCCCTATTTTCCCTCAGGCTGTAGTTCAGGCACCTCTTGCCAAGGTTGTCTCCACTTCTGTAATTTATTATAATAATGAGGGGAAAGATTTCCCACAGATTTTAAAGAAGTAGTTATTATTCCACCCAAAGTCCCCACATCTTTTAACACAGACTGTCCATCCCCTCCATGTGTTCCTCAGACCTCAGAATTTGATTCAAGCACTGTATAGTGGAAGACAGGATATTTGTTGGTATTGTGCAATATTTTCAAACAACATTTTCCTCTTAGTACCAGCAGTGCAGTCTCATGTAACTGGTATCTGCATTGTTTTGTGCACAAATAGTTCAGAAGGGCTGGTCTGGCTCCCTTGACTTTTTTCATTACCACCATAGATGTAATTATGGAAGAAGGAGATGAACATTTACACTCTCAGTTATTATGTATTTAACAGCTATCAGTTGCTGGAAGGGAAGCATGGACTTATATTCAAAAACCTTTTAAGTAGGTTACTTTCTTTCCTCCCCTTCTTCAGGCACTAAAAGCATTTGGTAGTAAGTGGAAAATCTGCTTATCTTTAATTCTTGCTTTCACTGTGCCTATAAGTTTAATTTTCAAGTGTGGTGACCAGGGGGGTGTTTTTGTATGGTCTCAGTATGGTCTCAGTTGCTGTTGATACATCTTGGGCCCAATGTAAAGGGAAGTGCTGGCTCAGAAGGGAAGGGGTGTTTTTGCCTTCACCTTAAGTGAAGTTGGATCAGGGTCTTCTATGAGCTGGGGGTGAGAAAATAGACCTAATTTTAATAGTGCATTTTGTACATTTACAGTACATTTTATATATTTAACATGTTTCACCCCAGGGGAGCCTCAAGTGCTCTCTCTGAAAAGAGGTGTCCTATAGTTCTGCAGGGCAATGTATGGTGTAGTGAGGATGTGAACAGCAGGGTGAGAAAGAGATCAGGCTTGGTCTGTGCCCACTGGGAGATCCCCAAGGTGATACAGCACTGTTGGAAGCTTTGCTGCTGGAGGTGGTGTTGGATTTGAGAGAGAGATCACATGGATAACCCAAATAGCCTTGACAGAATGTGAAGGACTCTGGAGCACTGAAGGTGCTATTTGGGAAGGAAGAGCTCTGAGGTTGGTTGCTGTGACACAGCAGGCATCCAGAAGACTGGAAAAGCAGAGGTGTGTTTGCAGTAGTGGGAATGTTTGGGATCCTGAACCAGTCCATGCAATTATTTTGCTTCTCTGTTGTTCTATCTGGAGTTCCAGGTGACTTTTCCTCTAAACCAGTGCTTCACAAATCTTTTGGGCCATGTACCAGACCACTCTGCATCCTTCCAATCAAATTTGTACAGTGATTTATTACCACTATAAAAGTAGCATTGCTACATGTCTGGCTGTTGTGGGCCACAGTTTTGGGAACTGTAGCCATGGCAGAAGCCACAACAGGGCTGCAGTGATTCCCATATAAAGACCCACATGCACCTGAGGTGGAGTGACTCACTCATAGACACTTGTACCTGGCTTTGAAAATGAATTCCAGGGCATCACTTACGTAAAACGGGAACATTCTTCATAGTATTGGGTAGTGTTAGCAGCCTGCAGAACTAGATTCCAATTAACACAAGTAAGCCTGACTTGCATGAATGGTATATTGTTGTATCAATCTCCCAATGCTCTCCCCTTGCCCCCAGTACATGCACATATTTGGGGATGTTTCCTGTAGGCTGATGTAAGATTATAGAGCAAAGACAAATTTTCTGCTTAAATTACGTGGGGAACCTAGTTTTGGAGAGGAAATATTACTGATCATAATCCGTTACTTACCCTAATTCACTTTACATTTACAATTATGTAAATGTATATAAACATTTTTTGCTAAAACTCTCTTCAGTTGTTTTTAAGGTAGTCAAATGACTGTGGAAGGCTCAGGTTTTTAAATCACAGATGAGAAACAAACAGTTCTTTGATGGGATGAGTAGTAGGAGGAGGAGTTCACACATATTCTTGTGGTCTTTGCTGCTGCATGCAGGGAAGTGCTTTGGTTTCTAGTGGAAAGGATATTTCTAGGGAAAGTTCAGTTCTGATGTCTTTTATTCCTCCACTCAGTTATACATTAGGTTATTAGTAATTAAACATTTGAACAGTTTTTACCAAACCTTTCATCCACTAATGTTTACAGAAGACTTACTTTACATATTCTCCTCCTGCATCATTCTCCTTGTTCTTTGTAGGTGAGCTGAACTGGAGATGAGGCACCTCTAATTTATTTCCTTGTGGGACAGTGGTGTTGAAGTGAGAAAATTAATAGTAATACACATTTCCTGCAAAGAGTTGCCCTAAAAAACTAAGAAGTTACAATAACTGGCTTATTTGGAGCTGCACTAACTTTAAATGGATGGTTACAATAAATTACTGTGGGGGTGGATTTGGAAGTGAATTAGGGAGGCAGTACAGGTAAAACAGTTTGAGCTTTGATTTCTTTCTCGTGAATTCTATGAGTTTACAATTCACAGAATCACAGAGAGTTCTGAGTTGGCAGGGAGCCACAAGGATCATGAAGTCCAACTCCTGGCTCTGCACAGGACACCCCAACAATCCCACCCTGTGTCTGAGATCGTTTCACTGACAGTGGTGGCCAGGGTACTCTCTTCCCTGGGTGATTTGCCCATTTTCCTTTGTCTGGATCATCACTTTGTGGAGGCAGGATGATCCCTGTCAGCCTCTGATGAATGAATACCTGTTAAAACTGACCTTGCTAAGAGTTACACAGTGAAATTTTCGGCAGAGGATTTGTCTGTCTGGGGCTGGGTTGGATTTGTTTTGTTTTCCTTGAAGGATGTTTGAAATGGGCTCTGAATTCTTTGGTTTTAATTCTGTCTAATTCACAGTTACTGGATTTTTCCTTGGCTCTGCCTCACCTTGGGATGTGAGGGGTCCTGGTTACCTCAGCAATTGATGGTATCAGTTGTCAGCACTGTTTGTGTCTTCAGCATCCTGTGGTCTTGCCCAACCCACCTGGCAGTATAAATAACAATAAAATTATCTTAGTGCCCCCGGCCACACCTTTTGAGCACTAGAAATCATTGACAAAGTCTGACAAAGAAAGGTACTGTTTCATGAGAGCCTTTGTGATAGAATGAGTCAGGTTAAGAAAGATGGGTGAGTTAAAGAGTAACTACCACCAATTTAAAAAGGAAAAGAAGAAAAACAGAAGAAGAAGAAAAAGAAGAAGAAGAAGAAGAAGAAGAAGAAGAAGAAGAAGAAGAAGAAGAAGAAGAAGAAAAAAAGTTTTACTGAGTTCCATTCAGTTTAAGCATATGGGCTTTGTTGAAAAGCAGCCTTCCATTTTACAGGTGTAGTTTAGGATAGATAAATGCTTAACTTACTAACTGTCCCTGCAAATCAAAGTGAAGTGGCACTAATTCCACTAGAAAAAATTGCTCCCAGGGTAAATTAAAAGCTCAAAATTAGTGATTGAGCTAAGAATCTTTTAAAAGCCTGATACTAAAAATAGATATTAGTTCAGAAGTAATGATGTAAACAGATATTATGGTGAGAACCATGCAATATTTCACTAGATAAATCCATCTCCTTTATCTGTCTTCTTGGAAATAAAATTACAGAACAGGAGCTTGAAAATATCTCATCATTTTTTCTGGTTGAGTTCTCACCATCCCCTGCTTTATTTTTGAATTGGCATCTCCCACCATCACATTGCTGCCCATAGTGTCGTTGGGCAGGGCTCTGGGGGCACCACTGGGGTTGTTCCAGCTCAGGGAGCTGAGTCTGCCTCAGCTCTTGAGGAAAGAGGGTCTGTCTCTAAGGGTTATTGGGTTGCATTCCTTAGAAAATTCTTCCATTCTTATCGAGGTGTAGGTGGATTAATTCCTGCTTTACCCACCCAGAGTTTTCAGTTACTTGCAGCTTTTGGCTGATGTAGCAGTCCTGCTGCCTGCCAACTGCTTTGAAACCCATGGATGTGATAATGGGGAAAATTATTAGAGAGTGTGACAACAAATGTCAAAACTGAGGGAGAGGGTGGCAAAACAAAGAGAAAATATTAAATATTAAAAGAAAATATCTCTGGAAAAAAAATGTGAAGAGAGCATTTTCCTGAAAAGCAAATTGTCCAAAGTTGTTCTTGCTCTCATAAAGGATGTTTTATGGCAGAAGAGATATAATATAGGATATTATATAACAGATATTGAATTTTCACTAAGAACTCCCCAGTAAGATATTCCTACCAGCTGCTGATGTTACACCTTCCAGGGATGTGGGCAGTATATGACACACTGAGCAGAGAAAATACTTGCACTGTATATAAAAGATGTGTTAATTTTCCTTGTTTGTACTTACTGAACTTATTCTTTCTGGATTCATAATCCAGAAACTGGTTTCTTGTCTAATCACCAGACAAATAAACCTCTGGCAGCACCATGCCAGGTTTTCCCCCAGGGTTCAGTTCTAGCTGAAAAGGACTCTGATAGCAGAGCTCAGCTGGCACCTCAGGGCTTTCCTGGTCTCCTGGGAGGGGAATGGAACAGGCACTGAGCACACACCAGCACCAGATGGGCCACTGGTCACTCATCAAGCTCATCTTCTACATTTTTAGACCTAATTGAAATGGGCTTCTTTAATACCTTAACAATCCCTGGATTTACCAAATATTGCCTTTCCTTTTTTCCATTAATGTAATTGATGGTGCATGAAGGAATTGCATTTGCAAACCTTGCGCATTGCAGTGTTTGTTTCAGGATGGTTTTTTTCCCAGTGGTACTTGTGCTCCCAGAAAGATGCTGGTCCAAAGAAATTTAAACTGAGGGATTATTTAAAACAGGGTCCAGTCACACTCCATGGCTATTGAAACTGTGATTAACCCTGGAGTCTTCTACGGATGTCGTGTTCTTTTATCCAGGGGGCAAGTTCAGTTGTAAAGCTCTCTCCTGGAACTGGAGCTCAGCTTGGCATTAGAGTGCTTTCCAAGTCAGGAATGACACATGGGTGATAATCTTAGAAATAACATCTTGTAAAACAGAGATTCTGTAAGACACGCAGAGTTTCATTGTAGCTGTGATCCTTTCCCAAACCATGGCAAGTTAAACACTGGCATATGCCAGTATTTCAACAATTTCCTTAAACTAATTTGTCCCTTTTTGAAGGCCCCCCAGCCACTGTGAAACACTTGCTCCTTGTCTAAATTGCCATTTATAATAGCAAGAGGCAGGAGCTTTTCTAAATACACCACACAACGTTGAATTGGCAAAAAATTCTGTCAAATAGCACTGACAATGGTGTGAGAGGCTTCCCTACATCCTGTGATGTCTCTTCATTGTGGGATGAAGGCTGCTCTTCACTGTAGGTGTTTATTCATGGCCTGCTGGTGGTTCAGCTCTTGTCCTAGTCCTCAATATACAAATGGCAGATTGCAGTCAATGATGGTGTTTCTTTGCATTTACTTTGTGATGCAAAAGCCTTTTGAAATGTCACTGACATCTGGAAAAATAGATGGATCAGCCCATGGCTCTGTACCCTGGCAGAGAGTTCTTCAAGTGCTGATGAGCATTGTGTGGCATTGGATAGGAAGGAAAAAGTATTTATGGTCCCTGAGCTATTCTCAGACCACTGGGGCTTGAAAGATGGTGAGACTCTGTCTAAAGCTTCCTGGACATACATAACTGTGGGAGATGAGGGTATTCTGGATGTCCTAAGCTCAGCTTCAAAATGCCTCTGGCTCGCTTGTGGCTCTTATTACATGGGGTTTTGTGGTTGTCTGGGAAGCCTGTTGTATTTTAAAATAAATATATGTCTTTATTTATATATCTATATCAAGATAGATAAATTGAAAGATAGTTTTTTATATCTACATCTATGTTGTAGTTTAGGTGCCAGACTCTCAGAGGAGAATAGGTTGAGTTACCTCGTGTGCTTTAACGCAGGAGAAAGAAGCTTGACAACTGCTGAGAGGCTGGAGCCTTGTTTTCTGCCAAAGGTAGATCTTGCTGTCTGGTGGCTCAGTCTGCTCCCTGACCCTCACAGTGCTGTTAATCAGACTAGGAAGTGGTTCAGCATTTTATTCCCTGTCTCTTGCAGCTGCTGGTGATTGCGTCCGAGCACACGGTTTCTGTGGCTGTGTGAGTTTAATGATAGGTAATAAATGAGAATCAGCTCAGGGTGCAGGGTAAGTGACAGCAAATGGTTCCTTCCCTGCCTTGTGGAGGATTTGTGATTCATAATGAAACCAGACAGAGAGTGCATTTACACACAAACCACACTTTGAGCCAGCATGTCTGGCCCAGACCAGCTCTATCCCCAGCCTGTGCTGCACTCGCATCATCTCACATACAGCCCACTTCCCTCTCACAGAAGAAGTCTCAAAAATTATTATTTTTAATTTGCTTGTCCTCAAAAATGAGAGGGGAGTAAAAATCACATAACATAATGAATGTCCTGAAAAGGATGTAGGGTTTTCTGATTTTTTTCCTCACAATGCAGAAACAATCAGTGGGGGTCAGTTTGCTGGAAAGCATTCCAAAAACCTATCAGGGAAGGGTGGAAAGCTTGTGGAAATGAATGTCACGAGGAATATTGTCAGGACCCGAGCTTAAAAGATCAGATCTTTATGAGGATAACACATTATAATTCTTGGGAGTGCTGAAGCCAGTCTCTGAGTAATTCAGCTGTCTGTGTAGGAATTCTGTGTACTTTCCTCGGAAGGATCTGATTGCTGTGCCTGTCACAGACAGGATGCAGGGCTACATGGTTTTCTGATCTGTTGTCATTGTTCTTGTGTTCTTAGGAAGTGGTCTCCTGAGGTTACATGAAAGGTATTTTACTGGGGGACTTATTTATTCACTGGCAATGCCTTAGGCAGAAAGAAGGACACGGCTGTTAGGGAGAAACCGTGAGATTCCACAGAGAGATGATTTGTTTTTCTCTTTCTGTGTTGATACTTTGAATTGAAACCCAGTCAGCATTACAGAGATTTCCCCTGTAAAGTTAGTGTGGTTTTGGGCCAGTTCCTAATGGGTGGTAGCTTATATAGAGACCTATCATTGCACAAGACACTTTGCATTTTACAGGCAACTCAGAAAAAAGTAGGTAATTGAGCAGGACAAAATACTGAAATCCCCCCTGTGAGCAGCAAACAGCTCTTTAGAAGTAAGGATTGGCTGGGCAGTGTTATGAAATGTGTGGGTTTCCTCTGCAAATAAAGGTGAAGCTATCAATAGCACTAACAGCCCTGGGAGGAGGGAAATCTTTGAGGAAAAGAAGACAATTCTGGGCTGTTGGATTAGCACCAAACCAAAGCAATTACCCACAATGGCTTTTATATCCATATCTTCTGTAGATTTTAGCATATTCCCATTCCACAGTGATTTCTATTCCTAAAAAAAAGTGAATTAGCATAAGGCTGCAGATGGCAGGATTTTAAGAGCAGTACCCCTTGCTGGCACTGCCTGCATCTTAGAGCAAGTGAATAAAAATCAGATCTTTTAGATGTCCTCTTGAAGTTTTTGTGATGAGAAATAATATCTTTTCATCCCCTAGAATTCAGTTTAATTTGATAAAGTTTGTCTTCCTCCAGATATCTGGAGGCAGGCAGTGTGAGACCTGGGTGAAGTCAATGTGTTTAGAAATACAGAAAGATGTGAACTGACCCCTGTGAAGGGAGTCAGCTGTAATACAGAGATGAATCTATATTTTCTCCCTTGATAATTTCCTTAGTTACTGAGTTTTATTGATTTTAAAAGATGGCATTTTACTGATCTGCTAAAAGCACTCTTGCAGACGTATGGCTTGAGTTGGAAAGGGAACAGTTTTGTGAAAAATGGTGTGGAAGGAGTTGGCCACCAAACTCTGACACACTTTTATCTGCACATGCACAGACACACACTGTGAATGTGATTCCTTGTCCTTCCCTGTGCAGACATCAGTGCTTCATTCCTGTGCCGTGGTGATAACACTGAAACAAGATCTGGGGTGCCCTGCATGTCTTTCATTCACCCCAAAGCATTTCCTGCCCATTTGCCTGTGCTTACGTGCTTTCCTGAGCAGTTTTGGGGGCACATAATCTGCAGAAACGTCTTCAGTTTTGACTCTAGGACAACTTGGGTGGGTGCTAGTGATAGACATGAAAATTGAGAGCAAAGTCTCATTTCATCCCTGTGTCCTACCAGATTAGAGGCTGTCCTGAGGCTGTCCGTGCTGTGGTAGTTGACAGCCAATTCCATCATTAAAATGCAACTATGGCCATTTTCCCCTCCAGAGAGGGAGCATGTGTTTTGCTAAGCCCACTATAGATGGTACAGCCCCCAAAGAACTGTAAAAATAATTAAAAATAAATCAATCAGTCCCAGTGCCAGCCTGAGGAGAATGACAGCAAATAGCAGTGTCCCCCTGCCCATTCCCAAAGCAGAGCCGTGTGGATTTCAAAGCTTTGATGTAGTTTTTCCTCACTACTCTCAGCATTTGCTTGGCTCCCAGCAGTGTAGCCATCAGGACTGGTAGCTCCAAAATCCCCCTGGGCTTGTGGCCCTGGTGGAAGGCAATGGCCGAAGGTCTCTTTCTGGCCAAGGCTTCTGGCAAAACCTGCTCCAGCCTTCCCCAGATCCCTCACTCCATGATGGAGCAGGTCCTGTGCCCCGGCTGTGTGTGGTGTGTTTGGGAAGCCGATGTTTGGTTATGGCAGAGTTTCTAACTGTAAATGCAACCAGCAGATATTGAGACCTGTGTGTAGAGGCCAGCAAGGCATTCCCACTGAGAAATAGTAATTTATTTAGGCTTTTCATTTTAAAAACAAACCCAAACAAACCTTAAGTCTGAAAGCTGTGGGATGAGAAATTTCAGATGATCTCCCGCAGTAAGTTGTTAAAAAAGCATGAGGAGCTCTTGATTCCACACTGAAGAGAAGGGGAAGCACTTCCTATTGCCTTGTTTTTCTTTTCTTTTTCCTTAGGAAACTGCTGTTGTTGGTAAATTACATGTAGCAAGGAATTTATTAGTAATACCCAGTACAAGTGTCTCCTCTCTATCCTGTTCTCTGTTGCTGTAGGAAGTAGGTTTTGAGATTGAGACAGAATAATTCCTATTGCATCCTAATTAATTATTTGAAATGAAAATGTTAGTTGAAGAAGGATGCAGGATTAGTAGTGCTGTTGTAAAGAGGAATGGCAAAGCTCATTTTTAGATGAAAACAGTCTTCCCTCTCTATCTCAGATTAGGAACCAGGAACATTATTTCTCTTTATACCAGATACAAATGAAGCATCATTCTATTATGAGAATAACAGATTTAAAGTATTTTATTGCTAGTTAAATCTAATTCATGGTACTCAGTGCAGATTTCAAAGATCAAGGGATTTAGATTATCCTGCATTACCGGCTTTAGGCTGTCATTTCTTGGTGTGTTTAAGTGTCTGCTCTGTTTGAAAAGACTTTGAGGACAAAGGTGCACATCCTTGCCCCTGCTCCAAGGGACCTGGGGTAGTTGTAGCCACCAGCTCATGCTGCCTCTCTTGGATCAGGGAACTTGCCAGAAAAGAGACAAGATTAGTTTTCAGCCCTCAGCCCCAGATTCTGCTCTCCAGATGGTCACACAAGCTCTGTACTGGCACAAGGGAAAGTCTGACCAGGTCCTTGAGGACATCTCACCTTTGCTTCCCAAGGCAGATGTGGCTCTGTGTATGTGCCTGAAGTCATCATTGCAATGGCAAAAGAAACAACTCTTCAAGTAGAGGAAAGGAACAGAACAAAATAAAGCTCCTTTGGGGTTTGTGGTTATTTAAATACTTTTTTAAGACACCTTTCTCTGGGTGTGAGCCCTGGGATAGGTGTTTCATTCTCCTGGCAAACAGGAGCAGCTCTTCCCAGCTGGAGGGTTATTTGTGACTCTGGCTCTCAGAGGGATGGCAAGGGGGCAGAACATCCTGGAAAACTGCACAGAAAGGGAAAGGTAAAACTGCTATTTATTCAGATGCACTTTCATGAGTGCCAGGAGTGATTGCTGCCTGTGTCTGTAACAGCAGCCAAGACTGGTTTAGGTATATTTTAGTCGTGTCACAGCTGTGTCACTCACAATGCTGCAGTGCTGCACAGCTATTGACCAGGCTCTGCACCTCTGGGAGCTCATGTCTAATTCAGGATTGACCAGAATGGATACAAATCCATCCTAATTGGCTAACTAAGTTAATGAACTTTCCCTGCAACTGATTGCACAACATCAAACTAACCCTGTCACGCACAGTGTGAGCTCCACAGGCGGGCAGGGCTGGCACCTCCTGCTGCTCTGTGTCACCACAAAGTTCTCAAACTCTCAGAGTTGCTTAAGGCAAATGGAGGAGAAACTGCAAGGGGACAAAGCTCTGACTGGGAACTCTGTAACTGCACCTTGTGTATCTGGGAACCACATTCTGGCTTTTAGAAATAATTTAGGTGCAGCTCGAGGATATGTTAATAATAAGATATTACCTGATCAAGCTGGTGGAAATGATGCAGATGCAGTTTTGTCTTCTTAACTTTTTTTTTTTTTTTTTCTTCAGAATACTGTGGGAATAGTTGTAATTTCCAGACCACACGTCCTTTTGGTGTTTTAGCCAGTCTTTGGTTGTGATCACATATATAGGGAAGAAAAAGATGAACAGGACAAGATTATGGTGGTAGTTTCTGGGTATACTAAATCAGCTGGCTAGCTGAAGATGTCCTGAACAGGAGGAGCTACCTTTAGCAGCCTTTCAATTAGTATTCCTACAAGGTTTTGTACAGTCCTGTTTTGTGAAAACATAAGCTCCTGGGGCATCCTGTGATAAAATCCCAGTGTTTAGTTAAGTTTTGTGAATGAAAGGTCTCCTTTGATTTGCATTTTTCAGCTGCCAGTCTTATTTGATGCCACCTTGGCTGGTCACTCTTCTAAGAGAGGAGGTGATTCAGTTTTCCCCTTTTCCTTGCTCTTCATGGTGTTAGATCTCCTCCATATCCCACAATGGTTGTTCCTTTTCCAGATGTTTCATGTTTTACTGTAAAAGGACTTGTTTTGTCCTTTTGGCAATTCTTTTTGGTGTCTGCTGTGCCTTTCCCAGTAATAACCTTTATTATTACAGGGATGCCGTAAACTTACTAGTATGGATGTGGTTTTTTTGGCAAAGAGGTTCTGATCTCTGCTGCCATTAGAAGTCATAAGCAGCTCTATCCAAACAAAATTCTCAGCTGTAATGCCCACTGAATCAAGGAGTCCTTCCATCAGCTTTGGTCAGGACTGTAAATGAAACCACACTGAAAGCATTTTGCAGGAAAACAGCTCAAAGTGGAAGTGGCTGTAAAACAGAATTGGCCTTGGCTTATTTAATCCATCACTTCTGAAGAGTAAGAAATGCAAAAGCAGAGTTTAAACACTGCCAGAAGAGTGGTCTGCTGGGATCTGCTGACAAGTGCCAGCAATCCAATGCTGTCTTAGGCAATAATCTGTGCCATGGAAACCCAAGTGTGCCACAACCTCCTCTTCCCTCTTCGTGGAATGAACCAGATTGTGGAACTGAACTGTGAATATTATATTTTTAATTGGTGAGGAGAGGTGGTGTCTGCTCCTCCTCAAGTGTTCTCATAGCCACAGAAGACATTCTGCTACAAATACACTGTTATTTCATTGGAAAAGCTGTTCCTTGGGGCTGAATGGCTGCTGCTCTCCCAGAGCCAGCTCACTGCAGGGTCAGGCACAAGGAAAGTGATGGGCTGGGAGCTGGACACTGGAACTGTTCTTTGGGATCTCTGCAGTGTCTTACAGAGCACATCCCTAGGAACACAGCAATGGTTTTACTGATGTTCAGGTTGCCCAAATCCCTTTAAAACAGTGCTAATGTGATCACTAATTCCCACAATGAAAAGCAGAAGTAGGAGGTTTCCTCTTTTCTATTTAAATGATATTTGTCTGTGTACAGCTGTTCAAAATTTAGTCTTGTAGCAAGTTGGCTCCTGCTCCAAGTAAATTTTCTGGACATCCAGAGATATAAAACAGTACAGTAGAATTCTGGCTTTTCCACTGTACAGTTAGGTAAAAAATGTTGAAGTACAGCAGGATGGAATTGAACTTCCATGTATAAAAGAGTTGTGAATTGATAACTGTGACTAACTGTCTCCTTATGACTTCAGCAGTAAGGAAGATATGAATGGCTGAATCTTTAAGCTGTCTGCAGCTTCAATGGACATAATATAGGAAATTAATTTTTAAAAAGCAGTTAAAATTTTGAGTGCTGGGTTCCTGGATATTCTTATCTTATTTTCTGTTTCCAAGGAGTGGATTTCCCAGCAATTCCCACTGAAGCAATTATTCTTGTTAGTTAAGGTGAACAAAGCAAGCTTCAGGATATCCTTTGCTGGGAATATAGGGGCAAACCCTTGGAAGACTCTCGTTTCTGCAGTGAGGAAAAGGGGAGGAATTATCACTACTGAACTCTTCCAAGCACTGCATCTTGTGTATTATTGAGTGAACTGTGAACTTGCCAGGCAAAGTGTGTTCAGGCCTTGTCTGGCTTCATAAGTGGTGTTTTTATAAGCAGGTTCTGACCCTGTCTCAGCAAAATGGAACTGAGTGGATTGTACAACAGCCTCCTTCTCTGTGTAAATATGTCTCAGCTGTGTGTGCACATACTCATCCTAAACATGTTGTTTACATTTTGTATCAGTTTGTGCTAAGGAAAAAACTGGCACCTCATGGTGCAATGTACTCCCTATAGAGGAGACAAGATTGGAACTTGAATACTGATGAGTAGCATCTGCAGTGAGGGAAACACGACCTAGAGTGTCCTGTGAAACAGAAACACATGCTGGAAAACACAGACTATGTGAGTAGTTAGGGCCACACCTTTAAAACACTTACTCTCCTCTCTTTCCAACTTTTGGCCCACTCCCACCTTGTCACCCAGCCCAGAGCACTGAGTGCCACGTCCAGTTGATCCTTGAACATCCTTCACCTCCCTGAGAAGCCCCTTCCAATGCCTGACCATTCAGTGAAGAAATTCCTCCTGAAGTCCAGCCTGAGTCTTCCCTGGCACAGCTTGGGGCTGTTCCCTCTCCTCCTGTCCCTATTCCCTGGGAGCAGAGTCTGACCCCCTCTGGGTGCCCCCCTCCTGTCAGGGAGTTGTGCAGAGCCACAAGGTCCCCCCTGAGCCTCCTTTTCTCCAGGCTGAGCCCCTTTCCCAACTCCCTCAGCTTTTTCTTACCATCCTTGTGCTCCAGACCCTTCCCCAGCTCTGCTGCCTTCCCTGGCCATGCTCCAGCCCCGCAATGTTCTTGCAGGGAAGGGCCCAGAACTGGATGCAGCACTCAAGGTGTGGCCTCACCCATGCCCAGAACAGGGGGACAATGTCCCTGGTCCTGCTGGCCACATTTTCCTGACAGGATGCCATTGGCCTCCTGACCACCTGGGCACACCTGGGCTCATGTTCAACTCATGTTGACCAGGACACCCAGATCCTTTCCCACTAGGCAGCTTTCCAGCCACTGTCCCCTGCCTGTGGCACTGCCTTGGGTTGTGACTGAAGTGCAGGACTTGTCACTTTGCCTTATTGGACCCAGCTTGCTGAGGACGCAAGCACAAGGACACAACAAGCTGTTTATAAAATTCTCCATTTTGTCCTGTGGTCTGTCCTGGGAGAATGTTTCAGGCCACATCCAACCCAAACCTTTGTATACCTTACTCCAATTGATTAGGTGCATTCTCAAGTTTTTTTAAAAAATTTTAAATGCTCCTGTGACACTGTTTTACAGCACAAAGACCTTAACTTCAGAAGGCTGAAAAAGTGACTCCTTTATTCTCGGGAAGTGTCTCCCCTTTTATACCATTCTACACAGACCAATTTGATTGTTGACATGAAGACAAACCTCTTCAATCACATTGGTCAGACCAGAGGGACATCAAGAAGATGCCCCTCCTAGGGGAAATATGTAAACAATTTTACCGTTACAACAACATGTCTCTTGCTTACAGAAAATTCCCTGGGAAAGGAATTTCACAAAACCAAACACCTCAGGCACAAACCACGGCTGCACTCCTGTGTTAAACATTGTCACTGTGTGACAGCTTTGCATGACATATGGAACTGATGGTGTTTCAAAGCTCCTCACACTTGTCAGAAGCTTCTCCTCTGCATGGGAGTCTGGAACCCAGGGCTCTGGTGTTTTACACCCGGCAGAGTACACTAACAGGATCCATCTGTTGGCTGTTGAATTAGCAATGAAGTAAAACAAAGCCCCTGTGCAGAGTGATGTAATAGAGTACTTATAGCAAAGTTGGTGACAGGGATGGTTTCAGGGGGATATTTCCTAAAATTGTGTTGAATTAATTCATCCTCCTTCAAAGGATGAATGTTTTAAATCATGTTGTAAAGTTCACAGGGCCTTGGACTGTTCCACCACTGGGTATCAGTTTTACCTTGGTCGTATCATACAGTCAGTAAGGTTGAAGATCTCTAAGATCATCAGGCCCAGCCATTAATCCAGCACTGCCACCTCCACCATTAATCCATGCCCCTCAATGCCACAACTACACAGTTTTTGGACACTTCCAGGGATGGTGATTCCACTGTTGCCCTGGGCAACTTGTTCCAATGCTTGACCATCACCACATTGTGCCTGAACTGTGGCATGGTTAAATAGCATGAAAGGATCTTTGTTCCTTTTTGGCTCGAATGCTGCAGTAAGAAAAAAAATCACTTTAAATTATGGTTGTAGACCTTCAGAAATCCCTCCAGTATAGAGATGATCCTATAAACAGGACACTGCTGAAGCTGCAAGACCTGTGTGGGTTCCTCATGTCTGTAGTTCATCATGGGCAGGTCACCTTCCTGTGCCTTAATTTCCTTAGCCCTAAAGTAGAAAGTAATGTTTAACTTTCTTTTTAAATTGTTCCATGCCTCACCATGATTAAATGTGCTGTGTTGTATGTGCTGAGTGGTATTATTATAGCATAAAATTAAAATTAAAAGAGGGAAGCACTGCAAAAAGATGTCTTTGGAATAGAGGAGCTGGTTGGGCTGTTGGAGAATTTTATTCACCATTGCAGGTAGATGGTAACTGGTGTCACAATTAGAGAAACACATGCACTCATGTCTGAAAGTCCCTGTGGTAGAAGTGGCTCGACCAAATCCCAGGGTTGTACTTGTACACACCCATAAATTATCCCACCCAGGGCAGGCTGCCTGTTTAGGTGTTCTCATTGTTTGGAAATTTGTTGTTGAGAAGATGTTATCAACCTCTCAGCACACAGTTCTCAGCAGTGTCTCAGTGGATGCCAGTCCCTTGAGGCAGAGGCTGTCTGGGTTTGCCTTCCACAGAACCAAGCTCACTGTCAGCACTCAATTAGATGTGTACACATGATTTGTGCTGACTCAAAGCTCAAAGATACCCACTAGGGTTTTTTTGTTGAGCATCCTTGTGTAGAGAAAGCTATTTTCACCTGACCCTGAACCTTTTTAGCATTATTCCTGATAGGGAAAAATAAGCCCTGTGTGCTTAAAGTCAAAACCAAAAGAAGGGACCTTTTTTCAGAGGAGCCTGTGATCCACTCAACCTTCCAGGAACTGAGGGATGGCAGCCTCTGTGTGTGCCCCTGTCATTGCCTCTCTTCTTCCTTGATTCCACTCTGTGGATGACCTGCTGGCAGGAGAAGCCCCTCTCTGAGGTTATCTCTGGGTTGATGAGTCCACTAAACAAAAGTCCACTATAGAAAAGAGCAAGTGAGATGGAGGCAAGTGTCTTTGGAAGCACAGGGTGGAGAGCTGTCAGGTCAGAGCCTTTTCAGGGAACAGCTGTAGAGCCAAGCTGGTACATTTTTGTTCTGAGAGAAAGAAAAGGAAAAATATGAGTGATGGTGTCTAGTTCCCGGAGGCAGGAGCTTTTTGTGACTGTTCAATATAAAGTCTACAGTTCCTTCCTCTTCTCTCATCTCCTTTGCTTCCACTATTGGAGGATTTACTTTTCCCCTGGGCACACAGGGAGCACTTGAGAGGGGAAAGTGTGTTCTGAGTAGCAGCTCCCTGGCCATAATCCTGAAACAGCCCTGAAGCTGCAGTACATGCAGCAGCAATAGAGGCTTGGCAGGATGATTTCCATGTCTGGTGGGTGTTTGGGTGGGACATGTAAGGCTTTTTATGCTGCACATTGTTGTAATTCCAGCCATGCACAGAAAAAGCTGGGCAGTGCTGGCTGAGAAAGTGCTCATGAACCTGTACAGGGTGGGACAGGCACCCAGAGGCAGAAATAGACACTAAGCCATCCTGTTTGGGCAATTACACTCTTCCTGCCCGCTCACCACAGCCACAAAGAGAGGAATAAAGACAAATGGGTTCTCCTCTTGAAAATACCTGTACTTAAAAGAACCTCCCTCTTTGACGGCATTCACTATGTGTCTATTTATTCATCCTTTGCTCACATGATAATTTACTCCTGCAGAAATGTATCTCAGCTCCACCCTGTGCTGGGACTGAGCCACTTTTGCTGGCACTGCTGGAGACCATTTACCAGGAGAAATTAACTATACACATCCATAATGGGACTGCCAGGGCTATACCTGCCCACAGCTGCTCCTGATGCCATCACTGCCTTCACAGTAGCTCATCTTAAATCCCAGTGGGTTTCTAACTCTGCCCTGACATGCACTCTACATCTCTTCAAGAGCTGGTAATATTCTCAGACATCTCTAAGTGCAAATGGGAAGAGGAGCTGTTGATTGGGAAGAGGAAAGTGCAGTGCCAACCTGTGTCCCACTGCTGCCCTAATAGAAAAGATTTGTGGCTGTGGTTGAGCTGAAGCAGCAGCTGCTGTGGTGTCATTTCAATTTTATTAATTTGGGAGAGGCTGAGCGCAAGGATCAGAAAATGCTGTGGAAGAACGGAGAGAGGCCAGAGAGGAAGAGGCTGGCACAAGTGCCAGGCTCCTTTACTGGAATGCAACCCTCTGCCTTATGCTCAGTCCTGTTCCCTACAAATTAAACATGTCTCTGCTGCCCTTCTCTGCAGCTGAATGTGCTGCAATTTTCTGTCTTCTGGATGAGATGTCTGCTTTGTGGTGTTGAGTTGTCACAGAAGCTCAGCTCCTGTTCTAGAGTAGCTCAGGTTTCCATCCTACCTGGGAACGTCCTCTACTTTTGTCCACCTCTGTTCTGCCAGCCCAGGCTGGGGCTCAGGAGTCTCGGCTGTCACTGGCAGGAGTAATTGCAAAAATTGATTAATGGGAAATGCCTCTAACAGGCAAATCCTTTTGACAGACCACACAGCCATCATACTCGGCATTTATTGGAGTCAATCAATGCTCTGGTGCATATTTGGGTCATAAATATTCTGAGATAAATTGCATTTATTCTTGTGACAGCTGTGTTCCCTTACCTGTTATTTATTTGGCTCTGTTGTCCTTTCATTTTACACCTTCTGGAGCTGTCAAGTCAGCTGCTTACCACTGACAAAGCTCACAGCTCAGAGTCTTCCAAAAATAAATCCTCCAAAGGGATTTGAGCAGCAGAAGGATGTATGTTGGTTTTTTTTGTTTTGTTTTGTTTTGGTTTGGTTTGGTTTTTGGTTTGGTTTGGTTTGGTTTGGTTTGTTTAATTTGAAAGAGGAGCTTTGTGCATTTTGCCCAAATTCCAGAATTAGACTTTTCATTTTTGATCCAGAGGTCATTGAAGCTAATAATCCCATTGATTAATGTGAGTTTTGGATCACCCCCTGCATGTCTCAGAGTTGAATTAACCATGTTATTTGATATTTGAAATGATGGGATGCTGACTTGGATGTTTCTAATTTTCCCTTGGGAGCCTTTTCAGTTTTGTGTCTTTTTGCATTGTAAAAATGGCAGAGTATGGGATTCTGAGATGAATGAATTGTAGTGTCCTTCCAAGAGAAAGATCAGATTGCAGTGGTCACACTGGTCTGGACGAGTCACAGTCATTTTCTGCTCCTCATTCCCAATAAACAGCCACATTTCCTTCATGCCAGGTTGTTGCACCAGCTTTGCAAGGTGCCAAGCCCTTGGTGTTAATTCAGGAAAGCGCTTAATCATGGAATGGATGACTCTAAAGTGCCTAATATAAGCATGTGCTTAAGTGCCTTGTTGGAGTGGGGCCAGTGCAGATGTGCCCTTGCTGAACAGAGATTTGTGAGCCACTTCTGCTCTAGTTTCTCTGTAAAACAGAGATGAAAACACTGCTCATAGTTTTATTCGTAGGTTTTGTTTGCACAAGGATTTTCGGTATAGATACAGGACTGAGTTCTATCAGTAGGGTTTATGTGTGAGCTAAACATCAAAACTGTTCATAGCATTGCTGTTGAGGTCTGTGTGATGTGTTGCTTGTGCTGCATTTCAGGCCTTAGCATTTTTCTATTATCTCGATTTATTTTACTCTAAATGTAAAAAGAGTAATCTTGTAATTTAGTTCAAATATCGCAGTGCAAAATGCACACTCACATGGGTCACAAAACACAGATGCAAATGGATATGCATTATTTATAAAGCAGCTTTGACATCTTAATGTACTAAAAGGGAAAAGACATTTAGTCATAGTTCAACATTCTGCACATTTTTGAACTGTCTTATATCATCATCCATGAAAAATTCATTATTTGGGTCTTAACCATTTTAATTTTATACGCACATTCCACCCAAAAGGGATGCCCTCTGCTCTTGTCTTTTTTTTTTTTTTTTTTTTTTTTTTTTTTTTTTTTTTTTTTTTTTTTTTTTTTTTTTTTTTTTAACCTATTCTATCCCCCCACCCCATTTTATACAATGAACAGTAGACAGTAGACAGGGGTCAGGCTATGCTAAAAGCCCACAGTGCCCTCCAAAACCTACCTGATAACAAATGAGTGTCAGGACTATGTGACTTAAGAGAGACCTCTAGGTGTTCTGGTCCCACCCAAATCCTTCTGGATTTGCTGAATCCAAGACAGACAGTTATAGTCATAGTTCATACTACACATCAATAAAATCCATGTAATTGCCCTTTTCCAATTCTCTAATGTGGACAGAAAAAAGCCAGGTATAAATCAGGTTAAAACATGGCAATTTCTGCCAAAATCCAAATTAATCAGGAACATGGTGTGAATGCCCCATTTGAGGTGTTCTCAGGGGGTTCACAGGCCAGATTATTTTGAGATGGGCAGAGAATGGATTGAAATGGATTATTATTTTGAGGTGGGCAGAGGAGTGGAGTCTGAATTGAGGTGATTTTGCAGAAGTTACTCTGTCAAGAGCCTCATTCCTCATTCATGACAGAAGGTCTTAGGTTAATGCTTTGGGGGTTTTGAGGGAACAAAGGGTGAACTTGAAGCCTTTCAGGTGGGGACAGTCCTGGCCTGTTTGGACTTTGCAGGTTAAAACCCTTTGTTCTAGTGAAGCTGTTGCTCAGTGATGGGTTTAAATACAAGTTTATTGATGGTGAATGGACCTAATGAGGAGACAGGGCTGGTGTCAGTAGGATGATCGTGGTGTTTACTGGTTTTCCTCACTATCATAATTCCTTTAAAATAGGAAGGATGCTAGGAAGGATGAAAGAACCTCAGCGTCTGTGGCCCATTTCTCTCAGGTCTCTGCTGCAAGAGCCAACAAGGAGCCCTTGGCTTGTTTTCTGTTTCCTTGAAACTCCTTCCAACCTCCACTTCACCTTCTCAGTAACATTTATGCAGAAGCCCTTAATTTATTCTGTCCTGGTTTTGCCCATCCCCAGGTCTGAGCTCAGCTGACTGTGATGGACTGGTGCTTTCAAGTAATGTGAGTTCCTTGGTCTGAAGTTTCTCTGGGAATGAAAAATCTGTTTGATTAAGGAAACCCTGACTTCAGAAAGGCTGTCGGCCTGCACTGCTCTGCGAGGCAGGGCTGCAGAATGTCTGATTATTTGGAACCATTCTCTAGAGGATTTGGCTTTCAGAAAATTATTCTTCCTGTTCTTGGTCTGATGTTTATTAAAGGTTTCTTTCCTTTCTGTCTCCTTTACAGTTTTTATCTGCAGTTTCATGGTCGCGGCACCGATCTTTGGTTACCTTGGTGACCGGTTCAACAGAAAGATCATTCTCAGCTGTGGGATCTTCTTTTGGTCAGCTGTCACCTTTTCAAGCTCCTTCATCACTGAACAGGTAAGATCTTTGCAAAGACACTTTGCAGGGACAATAAATAACTCCCCACCCCAGTGTGCTTAAGGGGAACACATCCCTCTCTTGTGTGTTTAACATTTAGCATGTTGTATTATCTGACCTTTTGTGGCAGGAGTGTGCTCTGTGTAACTGTGTTTGCTTAACTGTGAAAGCTGTCATCCTTTGATTGTGCATATTCATAAAAGGTAACAGATGAAGCATGTCCAAGCAAGAGTTTCTGTTGACATAAGGGCTTTGTTTTGAGGGAGATCCTAAAGAAGCTTTAAAAGGCTTTACAAAAGTCTTGGGAAAATGAATCCATGGCTACACAGTGGTTCTCTTGTCTTCTGATATGTAGCTGAAGCCATTGGATTTTGTTAGGAGGTCTGCTTGTGGTATGTGTAATAACAAAAGCCATCCAGCTGTGGTTTTACAGATGCACTTTGGTTTCTGTCCACCAAGGCAGAGAAGGTGGATTATAACATGGAGGGAGATCAGGCACAGTTTCAGCTCCTTTAACACTTGTCCATGGATTTGTCTGGGGAAACTGGTGATGGAGCTGTCAGGCTCACTTAATTTTGTCTCTCCCCTGCTCCCAGGACAGCTGCAAGTGCCCCATTCTGAGGACTCTTCACTGCTTTTTAATTTTCTTGTCTGTCTGAGGCATTTGGAGGAAACAATGATCTGGCAGTTTCTGGGGGGAAATATCCTCTTGTTTAAATCATATTATAGCAGAGTTATAATTGCTGCAGGTGGCAACATTCCTGGAGAGACAAATCAGAGCTCCTGGCATCATCAGGCTGATTTTCCCAAGGGAGGCAGGGGCATTCCTCATCCTTTCTGTCCAGCTGCATTCCAGAGATTGCAGCATTGAGGTCACACGTAAAGAATGACACCCAGGGACTAAACTTCTCCACCCTTCTCCATCCTGCCCACCCACATGCTCTTCAGTTTTTATAAAAAGAGAGTTTCCACTTAAAGCAGGCAGTGGCACTCAATCCAGTCTGGCTTTCCCCAGGATTGGTTGTTGCTGCATTTCTAAAGCAAAATGCATGTGGCCAAATGTGGAAGCCTTTAACTTAGTAAATTGTTCTGGGTTACCCTTGGCCAGGAAGCACCTTTTCCAGAGAAAGAATCTCTCTCATCTAAAATAAAGAAGGATATTTTTAGTTTTCTCTATAATTTTTTTCTTTAAATGTTTGTCATAACATTCTGCAAAAGCAGCTTTGATCAGAGCCCAAAGGGAGAAGTATTCTAGAGAGAACCAATGACCTTTTTATAAACACTTCTTGTGTTATAGACATATATTTATGCTTAGGTTCTCACTGATCTCCCTGCAGTCAACTGGGTCCCACAGCTGGAAGTAGGAGAGCACTGGAACTGGATTGATCTTTTCAGAGTTGAATTTCAGTTTAAGGGTTTGGGGCTCATTAGCTGAAGTAGTTCAGGGATTAATATATATGGTTATTTGTACAGAGGGCCTCAGAGTGGCAGTAGCATATGTTTGCAATCCAAACCCCAATGTTTTGGAACTCATAAGAGAGACAAGATCAAAATAGTCAGATCTGTGTTAAGTCATCCTGGATATGCA
Organism: Zosterops lateralis; assembly: GCF_965231275.1. Classification (NCBI taxonomy): domain Eukaryota; kingdom Metazoa; phylum Chordata; class Aves; order Passeriformes; family Zosteropidae; genus Zosterops; species Zosterops lateralis. The sequence goes on along the minus strand of NC_139779.1, from coordinate 11,122,834 downwards.
TCAGTACTAACTCTGGACCCCAAAGACCATCTTGACAAAAACCACCCTAATACTTATAAAAATCCCCTGCCCTGATTTTCCTGCAATCCTCAACTCCACCAGAAGACTTAGCTACTAATCCAGAGTTCTCATGCCCAGCTCCTGTCACTGACTCCAGGAGGTAATGGAAAAAGTTGCAGCTGCTGTGAGGATGTTCTCTACCCAGAATAATCCAGCTTCCTTTGTTCTCCCTCCCACTTTGGTGTCCATGTTGGAGGCCTAGTCTCTAATTGGGAAGATGTGTCACATTGAACAAGATGAATTCCTGACATGCTAAAAGGGTCAGAAAAGAGATTTTTTAATTTTTTTTATTTAATGTAGGCATTTTTCCTGATCTTTTCATTTGAGGAGTAAAATGTTGCCTTTTCTCTCAATATTTTTTTCCTTTTAAGTCAGTACGTGTATTTGTTGGGAAGGAGGACAGGGAGCTGAAATATCAAAAACTCTTTGCTGGCACAAATAAAAGCAGTAGTAAAACTACTGTGAGTAGAAAAGTTCTCACATCCCAGTTGACATGAGAACACAGGGCTGGAAGGAGCAAGTTGACACAGGCTGAGCCCATTAGAGAACTCCTTTATGTGGCAGCCCCAAAAATCCTGAATTAGATGAGAAACAGTAGCCATTCAGCAGGAACAGCAGTCTGCCTTCAGGGATTGCCTTTCTTCAAAGTTTGAGGGCTCCTCATGGATCCTGTCAGTGTGCAATTAAATAGAATGCACAGGCACACAGCTCAAATTTGGAGTGCAAATGGAAAGAGACAGCTTTACAAAGGCTGAAAGCAGCTCCAGAGCTGGTGAACTCTGAAGGCACCCAGCTTGTAAAGCTCTTTGGTAGTGTGTCAGTTCCTGGCTAAAATTTGAACATCTAAAGGAAGCCATGAAAAATGGTGTTGTTTGAGTCAATGACTAGATTATTGTGCAAACATATTTACAGAAAGAGACATGTTCATTCTCCTTTGTCCTACTGTCTTCCCACAACTTCATCTGCTGTCCACGATGCCCTGTGGCCTGGGATATCCCTGGGCTCAGCTGAGATCAGCTGTGGCTCTCGAATTCCTTCATCCCCCAGCCCTTCACTGGGGGTGAGGAGCAGAAAAGACCTTGACTCTGTGTGAGTTGCTCAGCAGCAATGAAAACATCCGTGTGTTATCAGCTCTGCTCTCAGCACAAACCTAAAACATGCTCCCTTACCAGCTACTGGGAAGAAAATTAACTCTGTCCCAGCCAAAAACAGCACAAAAGGATTGGAGTATGCTAAACAGCTCATCTCAGACACTGTCCAAATGCTATTTTTTTCTTCTTGAGTTAAAAAAAGTGACTGAAAATCAGCGAGTAAATCAGGAATTGGATATGTGTGCCATGCAGACAGTTGCTAGAGAGCCCTGCCTTTTTTTTATTATCATTAGTAATTTATTATCAAGTATCTCCAGGTTCCTAGCATGGAATAATGACTGTCAAATAAATGAAGAACTAGTCTCTTATCTCCTGGTAGCTACTAAATAGGTAGAAAATAGGCTCTTACAATGAAAAAGAAAATCAAGCCAAAATCTGGGGGTAGTTCCAGTGCATATAGGGGCTGATAGAAAACAGCAATGCATGAATGCCATATACAGCAAAATAGAAACAGGACAACTCACGCTTAAAAGTTTGGTTACTGTTCATGAGATCTTAAATTAATTTTGAATCAAATCATAGTAAGAAACCAAATAAATACTGCATCAGAGTGATTCCATAAATACACCTGTTCCCATGGATGAAAACAGCTAATGGTAAATTTAACTAAAGAAAATCATCAGAAGGAGTAAGACTGAGATAATATTGATAAGCTCATTTTTTAATGTGGTTTGATAACTTATGTTAGTACAGAATTTCTCTATAGAAGGATAAGACATGAGGCCTCTGCTTGGGTACCTTGCACATTCCTGCTCTATAATACTGTTTAGCACTTCCCAAAATAAAAGTTCCATTAAGAAATCGTTAACAAATTTGTTCCATAATCTAAAATTAGGTAAAGTTGGCACATATTTAGACATATCTCCAGATTAACTCCATTTATAGAAGCTGTAATAAATAATGTATGTATCTTAATTTTTATTTCCTAAGTACAAACACCTGCATGGAGATTTTCTCCCTTTCAGCCTGACTTTAAATCAGTTCTGCACCTACCAGCACAACTTTTGGCATTTTCACCTGCAGAATCCTTTCTTGTGTTATTTTTGGCTTTTGCCAAGCATTTGGGGAAAGCACTTGCTGGTTGTTGGTTCATGAACTGTAATAAATCAACAAAAAAATCAGTAGCCTTTTGTGTGGTATAGAGTCATATCCCAAAATAATGAACCAAGTGCACAATCTTCATGGAGTTTCTTTACCCAGATGTGTTTCCAACCACATAGAAAGCTAAATATATGTTTGTCTTCATCCGTATCAATATAAACTCTGATTTAATAAGTGACCAGTTTATTTCCCTAGGCAGCATTTCCATGAGCACAGTGCCTGATTGCATGTGGTGGCTGATCACCCTGGGGTGGTTTATATTCCAAGCTGTCATTGCAAAGGGTCAGTAATCCCAATTGCACCATTTCTCTCTTTCTGAACAGCTTAATATGAAGCAACCTGGTTATCAGGAGTGCTCATGCTCATGCTGAGGATATGTTTCTGGCTGCTTGGATATCCACATCTATTGGTCATGATAAATGTTCTCAGCTGGTTGGTTTGAGCAGCAGATTGTGTTAGATGAAGCTGGGGTTTGGTGCTAGACTCCCTGCCCCTCTCAGCACAACCTCTGGGACATCAGGACCCCTTTCCCTCATAGGCAGGCACCTCTTAGAGCAAGGAGCTTGGAGGTGAAAATTTGCAGGCTGTTCTCTAGTCTTCTAAAATACTATGTCTATGTAAATATCTTGACTAAGGCATATTTCTGTGTAAAAGGCTTACAAATGAGCAAAGGCTTCTGCTCCACCAGACTGGGAGACCAAGAGTACCTAATAAGCAGCCAGAGCAGGCTGTGGTGGTGTGGGTTAGCTGGGAGACACCAGAGCTGCACATGCTAGAAAGCTGGGAAATGGAAAAGCAAAGAATTAACAAGGTAAACCAGGATGTGATTTTGATATGCGCTCCCACTGCAATTTACCTCTGGATAGGTAATTCTCCTAGTGTTGTTTTCTTTTCCTTTTATTTTGATTTATCTCTGGAAGAGGAAGCAAATTGTCCATGGTGGAGTTCCAGTTAGTCTGCAGTGCTCGCTCAAGTCCTGTCTTTCAGACTAGCCAGATGTATTTTTATTTCCAAAGCTTGTCTTTCAAGGAGTTTCTAAAAGAGAAGCAACAAATTGTGTGCAGCATGGAACAAATGGTTAGGTGGGTTAATTAAAAAAAACATAAACATAATCCAGCCACCCCCTACAAATGATGATTCACTACAGGGAAAAAAAAACCCTTTAGTCTTAAGTGCTCTGGCAGAAGTTGTAATATAAAACATACAGCTCCTATCCCTGTGGTTCCACTGTGCAAGACAAATACACAGCTTGAAAAACACAAACAAACAAAACTAAAATCCCCAAGCCATCATTTCATATGTAAGGAGGAGACTGAGTGTTGTCTTTGAAGTCACCATGAATTACTGGAATGTCTACATCCCACTGTTCCGGCCTATTATTTTTTGAGCAGAACTCTCTTGTAGCAAAAAGGCAAAAAGGATTCTCCCAGCAACTTTGGGAAGCCAGCTGCATGTGCTCTGAGTCCCTTCCCTCAGAGGCAATTCCTGGCAGCCCTGTGGCTGTCACAGAAATGGTGCTGGAACCAACAAATGGGTTCATGGCCGAAGCTCTTGGTTGGCTCTGCTGTGTTTTGGCAGCTTTGATGTGGCACAGGAGCCCTGCAGACGGGCACATGCTGTTGACATTTGAATTTGTGCACACTTGCTCTTTGCTAGACTGCTCAGGAAAAACATTACCTCCTGTGGACTCTCTTATCAGGAGGCCAGGTGAGTGCTGTCAGCTCCCAAATCACTCTGAGCTGCAGTTCTGATCCTTTGTGCTGCCCCAGTGCCCCCTACACCACAAGACACCCACGGCCTCCTGCTCTGCCTCTGCCCTCTGGAGAGAGATGGGGCAATCTGTTCATCTCCTCTTCTTCCAGCTATCAGAATCCCCTCCTCCCCACAGTGGAGCTGCTGTGCCAGGGGCACTGGGGTCAGTGGGTGCCAGGTGAAGGAGGTGCTGTGCTGGGCTTAGGTGCCTCAGAAGTCCCAGTAAGAGAGGGAAAGGATAAAGACTCTCATCTCTGCTTTACACTGCAGAGTGGAATTCTGCACGGGCTGATTTTGCCTCACTGTCCCTCTCTTGTATGTCTGAAAGGAGTAATTTAAAGAGAGACAGTTCCCACAGCCCCTTTTGGAATTATAGAACTGTTAAGGCTGGAAAAGACCTCTGAGATCATCGAGTCCAGCCATTAACCCAGCATCACCACCATGTGATGAATTGAAAGGCACCATTTCTTTGACCCCTCACCAGCAAGAAGGCACATGCTGTTCCTTCCAAGTGCTGTTCCCTGTGCTCTTGTAAGTTTTACTATGTCACATCTTTTCATATGGATTATATGAGGTGTACTCTAGGAAAAAATACACTATTGCTTATTCCTTTAATAATGGGACATTGACTGAGCTGGTCTTAAGATGCTCTGGGTATCTGTCAAATCTGCTATCACCTTCAGCACAGCTGATTTCAAATACTGTATGGGAAACTGTTTTTTCTGTAAGAAGATATTTTCTTGCACAGACAAGTGCAATGACTTGAACTCTTCAGTCTTGAGTCCTCACTTCAATCTTGGTTCCCTCAGATTTTGCTAACCAAGGAGGGAAGCATTGGGAAAAGATTTCTATAAATGAAATAGTGATAGAGTGCAGAATTACTGTTATGTGTTTGTCTCCTGGTCATTTTATGTTGCTACCTTGTCCCTTTGTACCTGACACTCTTCCAAGGGAACTAAAAATGAAAACCAGATTAAGGTGTTCTCAGAGCATCAAACCCAAAATAAGCCAATCTATGAAAGGAGCAGCTTTTCAAAGGTGTTATCAGAAACTGAAGTGTATTTTCTGCTCAGTGTTGGGGTTTTTCCATCCAGTATCTGTGTCCATGTATCTGTGAAGCATTTGGGAAGAGTTATTGAAAACACAGCTGGTGGTGGCTGCCAGGAGAGAGACACAGCACAGTTTGAAAGCTTACTCAGAAAGCTTATTCCCATGATGAGAAAAATAAACTTCAAGTGACTATCATAAGGATATAACTATCTCTACCACACACTCCATTTCCCATCTGCAGAATGTCTGGAACAGGAATGGTTTTCTCTCCCTTCTGAGACCTGGAGCAATCAAGATGCACCCCCATGTCCCACCTTCCCCAGGTGGGGTCGGTCTGGCACCATGTCCTGGTCAAATCTCTCAAATCACCCCAGCTGTGTGTCCATAAATCTGCCTCCTGCACCCTGCCACTCCCTCTTAGGTCATTAATGGGTCTGAGATCACACAATATCTGAATCAAACGCTGTGGATGCTGAAAGAAGAGATGTTTCCAGAGCTTAGCATCAGAACTCACCTGCATTCCTGTGTGCTGCTGCAGAGGCTGCCATTCCAGCTCAGTGGAATGAGGACAGTCACTTGCACTGAAATGTCAGACCTGCCCCTCAGAGCTCAGGCATTTTCTAGAGCAGGTGGAGAGAGGTTTGTGCTGGGAGAGCATCCAGAAACAGGCTCAAAGCTCAATGCTAATTTGCGCAGGGTCTCAGCGAGGGCCCCCTGTAATTGCCTGTCCTGTTTCAGAGTTCCATTTGTTATCTGGGTTACTGGGAGGTGCTGAAACTGTGATCACAGGATCTGTGATTGTGGTTCTGATTCAGCTCCTTCTTTGGAAGTCTGTGGGAACCTTTTGTGTGTCTGTGGCAACTGAGATGAGACCCTGCATCAACACACATTTGGTGCTGTTCCATTGGATCATGGAAATAGACACAACAGCATGGTGCATGAAAGATTTTTGCAGGCCAAAGACCTTTATAGGTTTGTCCCATTTCTTCGCAGAAAGCTAAATGTACAGTCTCTAGGTTGAGGAGCAGGAGAATTAATCTGCTGTGTCAGTTAATGGATGGTGTGGAAGCAGTGCCTGCCTGCAACATTTCACCTGTCCTGCTTTTGTTGTGCCTGAGCAGGAAATCTCACCTGGGCCAGTTATTTGCTGAGGAGGTAGAGGGTAGAAGGCATGTTTGTTGTATTTCCAGGCTGTGTGTGTCTTGGTAACATTCCTTCTTCTTGTGTTGTCTATTAAAATGTATATTCTGCTTGTCATGCTGCAGCAGAGGCCTAACCCTATGGCATGCTGATGGAACACAAATAATGTCTTATTTCTTAACTCTGTGTAAGTGAAAGCCTCTATAATGCTTTAGCATTATGTTTTATAAATAATTATGACAGTATCTTAAGCTCAGACTTGTTCAAAACATGGAAAGAATGGAAGAAAGGGAAAATGCTCCTTAAATAGGCTGGGCTTCAATCAGTTGGTGTGAAAAGAAACAAAGAAAAGAAAAAGTAGTAGTGCTGCATGTAAGTTTCCAAGCAAATGTTAAAATATAAAGGAATTTTAAAATTTCCGGTCAGCCGGACAGAATTCTTGCAGTAGAGTTGTGGCCTGAGGCTCACAGATGATTCCTGATGTGGGGTCCATGGATGTGTGCTGGGCTTCCATAGGGGATGTCTGGCTTGGCCAAAGGAGTTCAGAAGCCAAAGCAAGTCACTGCTGCAGTGCCTGGGTGGTCCTGCTGCTCTGGGAATTATCTCCCCAATTAGCTGTGTATTGAGGGTACAGAGAGGGTGCCAGGCTGGGGTACAACATGTGCCTTCATGATCCACTGGGATGGTCAGATATGGGTCTGGAGAAGTGTTACCATTTTTGAAGGCTGTAAACTGATGTGTGTTCAGCATGGATATACATGAGGGAGCTTATGGATGGTGTTCTTGAAGGTCATGCCTTGGGAGGAGGCACAATGCTTGAGCAGAGTTTGGTTAATGATGCCTCACAAAGAGAACAATCCATTCACCCCAGGTTTAGGCTCATTAGGAGGCCTGGAAGCAAAACTAAACTTTCTATTAGCAGGGTGGTTCTTGAAGGTGCTGCATATTGTCCTGAAAAACAGGATGCAGGAGAGAGAGAATGTGTTATTCAGGCTCTGCCTTCTGTTCAGATGCAAAAGTCTGGATTTGAGCCTTTCTTTGGTTGGGCTCCTGGTTGCCTGCTGATCCAAATGCATCAGTCACTCCTTGGGAAGTGGAAGTGCTTCCTCGGTGGCCACGCGGTCTTTGGCCTCCTGGGCTGTGCATAAAGGCTGGGAAAAGGACCATTATGTTCCAAGTCATGTGCAAATAATGGGAAGAAGGGAAATGTCTTACAGTACCAGGTGCTAAATTAGTCTTTTGAAGTGTTGACATTTCTTTTAAATGTATAAAGTTCCCAGGCTACACAAAACACTGCATTTGCAATTCAGATAAGTCAAATTAGAGTACTAATCTCAACCCTATGTAATAGATCTTGAGCTGGAAATCCCTGGGAGTGGTGCTGATCATCAGGTCTGAAAACATGAGTGATGGAGCCTCATGAGAAGATAGTCACAAAACATCGAAATGTATTTAGTGTGGTTTAATAGGTTGTCATTTTGTCAAATAGGCTGGATTTAAAGAATGAAATTAAGCTACAGCATGACAAAACCTTGTCAATTAATGACACTTCAAAAAGGAACGTGACAACTGTTCAAGGAAGATCATGAATAAGAAGCAATTCCTAAGTAGAAGGAGTTGATGGATGCACCACTTTCCCTCTGGAAATCTGAAGCTAAAAGTGAGGCATCTCTCAGATCTGGGCCGAACATACTGCAAGGTCAGCCTTGTTCTTGGAGGCCTCTGGATCTTGATTGAGTCAGCAAGCCAGGGAAGCGTGAAAACAGAAAGCAGCAACAAAAATCAGAGTTTGGAATGATTTAAGTGGTTCTTCAGCAAAGCTGCCTGCAAGAGCTGACCTGCTGGTGCACTTGACTTTTTAGCATATGCAAAGCAAAATATGCCAACAATCAGCAGAATCAAAAGTATGGGAAAAGTTGCAGGGACTGTAACTTTGTGTTAATTTCATTTAAACCTTAAAATATGTCCTTCATCCACTCTCAGAACTTGTTCTACACTTGAAAATGCATCTAGTGAGGGCAGAGTTTTAACACCTGGGTGTCTCATTCAGTTGGCTGAAGCTTTTTTCAAAGGGTGCTGAGAAATCACAGTTTCTGCAATGGTTTTGGGGATAGGGACATGAGATTGTGCTCTCCAAGAATCTCCAATCCAACCTGTCTGATGGGTTTGACTAAATTTTTGCTTAAGAATTGGTCCAAAACAAAGAGTTTGAGCCAAGAGGGCCCATCATGTTAAAGGAGTTGGATCTCACACATTTCTGTGGACATCACTGGAGGTGGAGATGTTGTTAGTGCCAGATATCAATGCCTGTGACTGTTTGTTCTGAAAAATCTGCCATCTCTTTGTTGCTTGCATTTAGGCTTTGCCTGTGGCTCATCAGTGGCTGGGACACAGCAGCCCATTGCTACCTGTGAATATCCTTAGGTTCAGTGAATGCCATCCCATATTCTAGCTGCCTTTGGGAACCTGGGTGGGTCAAGAACCTTGCAGTGTTTCCACAGTTGCAAAAATACATTGTATTTCTTCCAGTCCCTATTTTAGTGATTCTGGCTGTGTTTGCACCTCTCAGGAAGGAAACTGTGATAGTGCCTAATGCCAGAGATATTTGAGGCAAGAGCTGGGAAGTGTGTCCCACCTGACAGATCTGGAACAAAAAGCAATCACTTGCCTCTGACCCAGAACTATCAGTGTTCTTAGGGGAACAGTTTTGAAAGATACATTCTGGTGTAATGGTTTTGTAACAGGGATAAATGACCATTATTTCAGCCATGTGAAGGGCCATGGACTCCTCTGGGTCTTACATCAGAGCTAAGGATGAAAAGAAGTGTTTTAACTCTGTCTCCTACCAGGCACTGGAAACATGGGGCTCTTTATGATCCCTGTGATTTATTTGAACATCAGCTTTTTTCTTAAGGTCCATTTTACAGCAATGTTGCATCTGTTGGATGGGGTTTGGTGAGTGAGCAACCTGGTACCTTCCTCCCAACTGCATCCCAGGTCCCTGTCATTAATCCAGTATTAATGACCAAGAAACTAAACTGAGGAGAATGTAAATCCCACCATTTGCATGTCATAGTATTTTTACCATGGGCAGGTCAATCAAATGAAAAACCTTTCAGTTAGGGAGCCCAAATTCTGCTTTGTCTTAAATCATTTTATAAATAAACCATATTTATATATTGTTTATATATTATTGTTACATATATATGGGTTGTATATATATATGTGTGTGTGTGTGTGTGTGTGTGTGTGTGGTATATATTTGTATAAATAATCAATAAACCCTATTTATTGTCAGGGCCTGGTGGTGTTGCTTCATCACCTAGTGTTTTGTAATTACACTATCCAGTGGGATGGAGAATGGGAATTGGGCTGGGCCTGCTCTTTTTTTTTTTTTTTTTTTTTTTTTTTTTTTTTTTTTTTGTGCTGCTCAAAAATGACTGAAAAGCAACAGAGGATTCCCTGAGGACTGCCACAGCTTTGGAGAGGGGAGAGTGATGGGAACCTGAATTTCAGACACTGCAGTTTTAGTGTTGAAAGGGAATTGTACATTTGCAAATAGCTCAGAAAACCTTGCCTTGGATATTTATGTCCCTGTGAAGCACAAAGCAGCTCAGTGGAAGAAGTGCTGTGGGAGTCTTGCTACTTCCAGGGTGGTTTGGGTTTGTTTTTTATCTCCAGAGCATTTAATTAGGTGTTTCACTTTGGAGCCTCCCTGTAGGAATGCAGTTGTTAAACACTTTAGTTGCTGATTGAAGGATGTGATGAGTGAAAGAGGAGTATCTTACAGTTTTACTGGTTATTTTTATATACTAAATAATAATAGAAATCTCATAAGGATGCTTTAATCAGCCAGAATCTTAAGTGCATTCCCAAATAAAACTTTCCACATTCAATTAAGTGTGCCTGAACAGGCTACCTGGGAGAACTGAGGCCATTAACAAATACTAGAGACAATCAAAGAAAAGGTGAGTGGACTTTGCCTCATCTCCCTTGCTCATTTTTATATTTAAATATGTATTTTGGTCTCTTTCTGCCTGCTGCAGTCCCTTTTCTCCTTGTAGGTCTCTGAGTAGCAGCTGAATTTTCCCTAATGGGAATTGTTCAAAGGTGAGGTGTTTAGAGCTGAGAATCAGTGAGACACTTAATGCATCCAAATGAGCTGAAGTTTGGAAGTGTTTGACAAAGTGTGAATGGATGCTGCAGGGGACTCGGACCTGCTTTAGGAGCTGTTGTATAAGTTCCTCCTAAATGCAAAGGATTTCAGTATTGACCCTTGAGCAAGTGATTTCATCAATGCACTAAAGTTTCAGTAACTCAGGAGCTTGTGTTAAATCCAGGTGTGGTGTAGCAGCCTCATCTCTAGCACAGTTATACCCTCTAGCCAGCATATGTAGAATAAGTACATGTGAATAAAACTAATATGAATGTGTGAATAAAACCTGTGAACACTTGAAGAAAGAAGGCCTGGGGCATTTGCACTTGAGTTTTAGTGACCTGCTTGTCAGAGCTGAGGATCTTTGGGTAAGAGAAGCATCCTTTGCCAGACACAAATATTTAAATTAGTATACTTTCTATGCCAAGCAGGCTTAAGGGAAAAGGAGTGAAGAAAAACCTGGTTAGCGTGAATGTGGCAGAGACACAGCAAATGTGAGATGGTGTCTGCCATACAGATTTAACTGAATTTAAATATTTTACCTTTTCCAAAGGGGCAGCCTCCCTGTAGGACTGCTTCTGTCCCCATGGAGCCCATAGAGCTGCTTTAGAGCATATTGATACCTGATGGGAGGTGTAGAGGTGGAGCCAGACTGTTCCCAGAGGTCCCCAGTGAAAAGATGAGTCAAGAGGCACAAACTAAAATACTGGAAATTACACTTAAACATAAGAAGAAACGATTTTACATTGAGGATGGTCCAGCATGGTTGTGGCTCCTCCATTTTGGAGATACTCAAAATTCAAATGGATTATCCTGATCAGCCTGTTGTAGTTGATCCAGACTATCTCAAAACTGCTTCAAGTCTTGGGTATTCTCTTATTCTGTGAGTGTTTGCAAAGGAGAAGAGCAGTTTAAAACTGGTGATGGAAGATGGACTTTAGCATCAAGAGTTCAATTTGAAGGGAGGAAACTGTAGAACTTAAATAGAATCCAGTGGTGATGGAAGTTCTGGGAAATGTTGTGTGCAGTAGTGACTTATAAATAGTTGTGATGGTAGAGGTGGGGAGTGAGAAGTAGGCATGAGTGAGTAACAACACACACAGTGGGGGAAGAAAAGAGAAATCTAAATCCAATCACTTCCCTGCAGTGGGTAAGTGGCAGAAGAAGCAGCAGCTGCATCTGCCCTGGGATGCCCTGCCTGCAGGGCTCAGGGCTGATAAGGGGACAGCTCTTGGTGGAGGTGAGAAGGGTGGTTTATAATTGTATTTATCTGACAGGTAACTCTAGCATGAACTTCTAAGTGCACTTGTATCCCTACAGCAAACAGATAAACACTGATAACTCTCAGCTTTGACTCACAGCTGATAACCCATCAGTGTGTCTCCACCTGAGCATGTGCCCTGTTGGTCCCTTTGTACCACCCAGAGACTGAGCACAACCCACTCCCTTTGGCTGTAGGAAATCCTGAAACCAGTGCTTAGCCAGCCTCTGAACAGGGGAGAAAGGTACTGATCAACAAAACATCTCAGTGCACAGTTTTGCCCCCGTGCTGGTTTGTGTTTTGCTCTCTTGGCTGGCAGTTCCCATGAGGGATTAGGTAAGATTACTTGTCAATAAAGATAAAAATATTCATCTTCCTTTGTTCCTGCTCAAAGATCTCCCAGATGGTAAGACATCAAATGGCCAAAGTTTGTAATGAATATTCAATTACTTAAAAATCTGGGCTGGACTTGACAGGAGGACATGTTCTTCAGGATTGTCATAGGACAGTTCACCAGTACTACGTAGCCCCTCTCTGTCTGTTTACAATGTTTTTTCTGTTTTTATTAGAGAAGAGTTAGAACCATTGATGTTTGAGAAGGTGAGGTGTGTAATTTTGAGTTTCATATCTAGATTTGACATAGTATTCCCATCAAGTATTTGGGCCCAGGACTTGTGTCCACCAATAGAAGCCAGGTGCCTTGGTTATAAATATGCAAAATTCATAAAGCTTTAGGGGTGCACAGTGTTGGAAAATGTATTTAGGCTTATCAGTTCTGCTGTGGCCTTTGTCACCCATCCAGGCACAGAATGGAATTCAAAACATCAACCTCATTGTTTAATGTCAGCTTGTCTCTCGTGCTATGTCGGTGTCCTTGTTTGACTTGGAAACTTTCAGATTCTTCAAGGTGAGGCCTCATTCCTGGGAGGGCTGAGAGAATTGGAGCATTTAGTGTTTAAACAAATATGTAATGTCATTCCAGTGCTCAGCTCTTCAGTGACTCTCAGCTAATGAGCTGGAATTTGAGCTGTGACTGTGCAGGAGTCAGTTCTCTTAGTCACCACCCCGATACTCAGAGCAGGTTCCTGCTTTGGCTTACCTCATAGTTAAAGTGCATCTTTTGGCAAAAGGTGTGGTGTGTCATCATTAACCATTTAAATCCTGCAAAGTGCTGGGAAAACTTACTGCAGCACAGGAGGAAGTAGTATTTGCCTGGCCAGAAAATGCAGGGTCTGCTCAAGGAGGGCAAATTCTTGCATGTGGGTGCAGCTGCCAAAAGGAACCATGGTTGTGCAGCCCCTGAATCGATATTTGAGCCCTGTGGGGTTTGCTTTGTTCATCTGGCACCAGCAGTATCTCAGTCACAACTGATCACTTGTGACTGCTGTGCTGCCCTGGCTGCCTAGTGCAAGGCTCAGCCAGCTGGAGAAATACAGGAGTGTAACTCAGGGAAATTAGGTCAATCCCAGTGCTTTCCCATTAGTTTATTGTCATGTCACCACATTTTAGGCTGTGTGGCAATCCCATCTGCCCATGGTAGGAATGACTTCAGGCACATCTTCTTTCAAGGGGTGCAAACCCTGATTCTATATTCTTGATTTTTGCATAATGTCTATATAATAAAAGAAGGAAAAAATGGCACAACTCAGCAGAAAGAGGAATTTAATGGTACCAAGTCCTCTTTTACACCAGTTAAATGCATTATCCACAGGAGTTTAACTCAACATGCTCACACAGGGAAAGGTACAGGTGCAGGTGCTGTAGCAGTATAAAAGATCCTTCTTTTAGACCAGTTTTAAACATGGTTTGCATTGGTGCTGTGCACACACAGGAATTCATGACTCTATCTGTGGGATCTCCTCAGTCCCTGTGTCCCTCATCAGAAAGCAGCATGTGCTCAGCTTCTTTTGAGACTCTTACAAGCTGTTCCACATTCAAATGCAAATACTTAATAACCAAAGCTTAAAGATCATATGATTCTTTAGACAGTAAATCTGGTGGTTCAGAGTTGTACACATATTTGGCAGATTATAGGTTTACCAGTAGCAGATAATCTTTTAAAGAACAGTGGCTTTACTCCTTTTGTTAACTAATTAAAAAAGGAGAAAGAATTTCAAGTTGTAATTAGACCTCTTAAAACATATATTACTCCCTGAATGGTCTATACAAGTAGGATAAATGTCTAATTAGGAGGTTTTGCCAAACATGATTAAAGCCAGTCATGTGTCCTAGGCCATCAAGTATTTTTGTGTGCAGGAGATTGAGAGTAAATTCAGTATGAAGGTGTGAATAGAAACCACATCAGACATTTTATCTGTTGGATCTGATGTTCTTAGAGGTTTTTTCCAACCTAAACAATTCAATGATTCTGTATTATAAATACTTTACTGTAACCATGAAAGCTTTTTTACAGATGTAAATTCTGGAAGGATTGTCACATCCATAGCTTCTAGAGTTTGGTGACACTGGTGACAGGAATGAGACCAGGTCCCTTGGACTCCATGATCTGTCACTCTTGTTGTCTGTGGCTTGCTGATAGTTCAAGAAATGTAGAAGTTGATGGGTAGAGTTTTCTGTTCCTTATTGGTACATCCTCAAGGCATAAGGATTTCTATCCCTTCTAAAACACACTTCTGTTTTGAGGAATTTGATTTCTTTTGCTTTATGGATAGAGGATGTTTTTCCTTCTATATATTTAGGAGATGGGAAGAAGAGAGCACATCCATTGACCTTTTGTAATCCCATTGATAGGTATCAGTGCTTTCACCATGCATTCATTTCTGGTGATGTCATCTCTAGAAGGGAAATTCCCAGGGAGGCTATGGCAGTTCTGGCTCTCTGCAGCCACCATTCTTTCCATATGTTGGTGTTTATTATGTACTGGAATCTTCCATGGCTTGTGTCTCAGCAGTCACACAAGCTGGAGAAAGGCACTGGAAGCCCTTTTGCATCCTGAATTGCTCCTGGAACTCATGGCAGTGCCGTTGTGTGGCTCAGGTGTCCCCTCCCAGTGCCACATCCAGTCTGGTGCCTCAGCACAGTGGCTGCAGAACCTCAGCACAGCCACAGAGCTGCACTTTGGGCTGACACACAGGCAAGGAGGGGGATTGAGGCTGTGCACTCATCCCAAGAAACCCATGGCATCTCTCCAAATCAGGAGATGTTGGCAGCTTTCCAAAATTAGAGACAAATTATTGCTTGCCCTGATAGCGCTTTGTTTAAAAAAAAACGTTCAATCTCAAGCCTTTCATTTTAGGAAAACACTACTGATAAGTGTTGAGGTTGCTGGACTTAATCTATGGGGAAGGAACTAGTTCAGGTCTTGAAAGCTGACTCAGATATTTTCAGTTTTCCTGCCAGAAACCTGCTTGCACAGATGAACAAATTACAGCAGAGTTACCAAGTCATATAGAAAGGAACGAGCTTCTTCAATTTATATCAATTTCTGCTTGGGGAACAGTAAAATTCAGTTAAAGTCTGAGCTGCCTGTTCTGCTTTTGTGCGCCGACAGAATTGAGCTGGTGTCAGCCCTTTTTCTCTCATTAAACTCCTGAGAACCTTGAGGTAGGAAATAAATGGAAAAGCAGTGGGGGGAAAATCCAGTGCAGAGGAAATGGCAGAGGTGTCCTGCTACAGCTATAGAGGAGAACAGAATTTTCCTCAGCATGTGGAATATCTGACTTTGCCATGTGTTTGTGCAGGTTGTCATGTCCACATACACGTGGAGAGGAAAAGGGATGTTCCTATGGGTGTATGTGTATAAATGTACACAAAAAATAGCAGTTGTCTGTATTGCATATGGAGTGATTTCTGAACCAGTTTCTGAGTGGTTCATGGAATGCCTGTGGTCCAAATGAGCAGCAGCATAGTAATTTTGGAGTTGTTTTGTTGTTTGTGTTTTTTTTCTTCTTATATGAAAACCAAATAGAAAATGTCATGGCTGGGACCACTTTTTGCCTTGGGGAGCTCCCCGGCTGTCCCTCGTCAGAGACAACTAAAACATAAATTTTGAGTGACTGATTAGAGATGGAAGATGAGTGGTCCCAGCTCATTTTAACAAATTAATTTTGTTATATGAGTTCCAACAGGATGAGTGCTAGCCAAAGATCCCAAAGGACTGATAAGAAGGGGAATCAGCCCTTTAATCCTAGATACAGAGCTCCAAAATCAGGCACAGCATAGAACCTACTATATATAATTCCCTAAATTGTTTTGGATTTTTGTATGTTTAATCTAGTTATCACAACATAATGGCTCCATGGTCCATAGTCTTGAATATCTGATCTCAGAAGGGCAACACTATTCAGGTCTTTATGTGGATTATGCTTTTTAAGACTGCTTTTACTCCCAGATGAAGTAAAATCTCATTACTTAAGTTAGAATACCACTGCTTCAAAGAACATAGTTTAAATATTAAACAGATATTTGAAATGTGTCAACATGGGATAAGCCAGGGAGGAGGATTTGAGGAGGAACTGAGAGAGAAGAGTGAATGTGTTACTTTTTACAGATGATTTCATTGTATTGGGCATCTGATTCCGTGGTATTGATGAAACTGGGTCACTCTACCACAAAAGGAATACTTGGTACAGTTTTCCTGCTTTGCACAAGGATTGTAAGAGGAACCTTCTCACAACATTGTTTGGAGGAAATTCCTACCCAGTGCATTCACTGGGAGCAATACTGGCTGGTGAGCACAAAACTGTGTCATTTTTCTGTAGGTATTTCAAATTTGAGGAACATCCAGTGCATTTACAAACTTGTCGTTGTTCAGGTGTAAGTGACATTGTCTATGCTCATC
The DNA here is from genome assembly GCF_965231275.1 of Zosterops lateralis. Classification (NCBI taxonomy): domain Eukaryota; kingdom Metazoa; phylum Chordata; class Aves; order Passeriformes; family Zosteropidae; genus Zosterops; species Zosterops lateralis. The sequence continues at coordinate 11,106,362 of NC_139779.1, read as the reverse complement.
CCAGGCAGGTGACTACTTCACCTGTCACCCTCTCAGTGATCCAGATCTAAACTCCCTCAGAAACCACAGCCAGCCTCCAGTTCCCCGCTTTCTAATTCTGCATGACTAAGCCTTTCAGCACGTTATAACTACTGTTGCTCATTCTAAATACATTGGTTACCTGTGCAGCAATGCCTGCCAGCATATTTCTGCAGTGGAGTGGTTGAGAGTTGGGAAACTGACATAAATTAAATCCCTTGAGTCATAGTAGTGCCCTTTCTGCTCACACCCACGTGTGTGAGTTACGTCTGTGCAGCTTTTGGGAGGTGTGTGAATGCCAGCAGCACTGCACACACCCTGCCAGCCAACAGGGAACTTGTATTCCTGACAAAATGGGTATATTGCTCCAGAATTCACACCAAAATATGAGGAAGTGAAGAGTGCACAAAAGTGTTTTGGTTTTGTGGCTATTGGAATCCTCAAAATATTCTTTTCAGCCAGGGATTACAGTGAGGAAAACAATGCAGACGTGTCAGTGGTAGATTTTTGTCTGCTGATGGATATATTTGTGACTGAGGCACGTGGCTTGGAGTCTGCATGGCATTTTCCATGTTTGTGAATGAGACTTGTACTCGAGCTTGGCTTTGCTGGAGGGCACAGAATCAGTCATTTCCCTTGGCTTTTTCCTATCTGAAGAAGGAGAATTGGTAATTGCTCATTTTTCCCAAAGCACTTTCATGATTAAGGACATATCATAAGCACAGAATCACAGAGTGGTTTGGGTTGGGAGGGAACTTAAGCCCATCTCATTCCACCCCCTGCCATGGGCAGTGACACCTTCCACTGTCCCAGGTTGCTCCAAGCCCCCTCCAGCCTGGCCTTGGGCACTTCCAGGAATGAGGCAGCCTGTGCCAGGGCTTCACCACCCTCAAAGAGAATAATTTCTTCCTAATATCCAATCAAAACCTGCCTTCCTTCAGTTTAAATCCCTGCTATTCTTCCCACAAATGATCTATAGAATAATGACAGTAAATTGAGGATTTGTAGAGGTTACATTTGTAGAAATAGATGTCCCTGTGCTTACAACTTTCTGCATTGACTGGCTCATTTCTGCCCCTGCAATTATTCCTGGGTGTAGCTCAAGCTGCTTAGATGGCTGAGAGTTTGCTTGTGCTCATGTTTCAGGTATTCAGGCATCAAAGCATTGTGTCTTAGCCTGCACTCAGCAGCACCCAGAAAGCTGCAGGGGCAGTGAAAGAGCTTGGGCTGAAAATCAGGTCCTCACTGTTCACGATAGTATTGCTTGAAATGGACCATTAAGAATATTCTATTAGCTAAACAATTCCTTTTTGACCATTGTAGATTGTGCTGTGCTGAATGTGAAGTATATCCTCATTCTGAGGGATTGTTACCCAGAAAGGGGCAGTTCCCTGGGCAGCTGAGTGACTCCTCCATGCCCCTGCCCTGTGTGGCTCCGACTCATTCCCTGCAGGTCCTGCTTACAGAGTACATGGATGCTCCTGGGGCTCCCAGGAAAGCTCAGGCCTCCTCTGAGAGTTTTGGAGAGGTATCTGCTGCTGTTCAAGGCAGGTGGAGTGAGATGGGTGCTCAGCAACTTTGGAAGATTCCGTTATTCCATAGTTTTTAATGAAGGAAGACATTTATTTGAGGGGATTGCAGGTTCAACCCTTTCCCAGCTTTGAAGAGCCTTTAGGATTTCCCAGTCAGAGCCTGTCCTTGGCACACTGGGGAGGGGTGGCTTGTGCTTGGCAGGAGTTGCTGTTTCCAGATTCCAGAGCAGGGTTTGTTACACTCACCCACCTTCCCACACCTTCCCAACTCAGGCTTAGCAAGAGTGAGCTGGGATCTGGGAAGAAACTGGGGGTCTTCTGCCTCTTTCAGAATATATTCTTGAATGTCACTGAGTAAATGTTTTATTATTACTTTTCTTTCATTCCTACAAATCTCCACAAAAAATACAGTCCCTTTCCTCTGGGCAAAAGACAAATGAAAGAACTCTGAAGTTCTAAAAATAAAAGCATACAGGAGGATCATTTTCCAGTCACAGGAATTCATATTCCCCTGTCTGTTGTGCATCCTGAATTAAAAACGCCAAGGGGGGACCTGCTAATATTTTTATTTCTTTTCTCAGTATTTCTGGCTCCTTGTGCTCTCACGGGGTTTGGTTGGCATTGGTGAAGCGAGTTATTCTACTATTGCACCAACCATCATTGGGGACCTGTTCACCAAAAACACCAGGACCCTCATGCTCTCTGTTTTCTACTTTGCAATTCCTCTGGGCAGGTAAGTGACACCAAGCTTCTTCAACCTGGGTTTGGCTTTTCTCTTAAATAAACTCACACGGATCTGAAATTGCTAATGATGTTAGTTCTTGACTTTGGCTGGAATGGTTTAGACAGGAAAATATTTTGAGCAGTGACTAATTAGTTGCAGGAATTAGATTCTTTTTCGTCCCTATTACTGATTAGTGTGTGACTTCTGGGAACTAATGGGAAGTTAGTTGTTGGTTTATTTAGGGTTTTTTTCCTACTTTTTTACAGCAATGGGGTGGAAATGGAATAAAAATATTTTAGCTGACTTTTTCTTTCAGGGGAGTTTCTTTATCAGCCCAACACAGTATCTGATTGTTGGGACGGGAGGGAATCTGTCACTATTTTTATTTTTTTAAAAAATGGCTGACCCCTCTATTGTGAGATTGTCAGCAAGGTGGCTTTGCATAGTTTGCATACCAATGCTCAGAGATGGACAACATCCTGGGCAAAAGGGCTTTGTGGGTTCATTTCCAGCAGGGAATACATGGGCAACATGTTCCAAACTCAGAGAAAAACTTCTGGTGGTGCATTTTACAAGCTGGAACACTTTCCTGTGAGATAAAACTCACAAACATCCTTTTGCTTTTGAGGAAAAAGAGAGAAACAAATCTTTAACTAGTTAAAAGAATATTTTGCCAAGAGGACCAAGGATTCCAAGTATTTATGTAGAAAATTCAATGAACTAGAAAGAAATTACAAATATTCATCCTGTTGAGCCTGATTCTGGGACTTCATTATCTCAATATCCAGCGGCAGTGTGGATTACAAGGGCACAGAGGACAGGGAAAGGACTGTATCCCCTTGGATATTAGGAAGAAATTCTTCCCTGTGAGGGTGGTGATGCCCTGGCACTGATTCCCAGAGCAGCTGTGGCTCCCCTATCCCTGGAAGTGCCAAAGCCCTGGTTGGACAGGGCTTGGAGCAACCTGGTGTCCCTGCCCATGGCAGGGGGTGGAACTGGGTGGATTTTAAGGTATCTTACAACCCAGACCAGTATGTAATGATTCATAATTTGATTTTGGGGCCTGTCTGGGTAAAATGTCCAATTTTAGGGAGGTTATACCTCACAACCTCCAAAGCTTAGCAGGCTCTTCAATAAAAGAGGGGCAGGAGGGGCCTGGGGAGGAGGGCTCACAGTTGCTCCCATGCAATTCTGGCAACTTTTAGCCAAGGGAATCTCAACAACAAATGCAGCAGTTTTGCAAAAGGGTATTTACCTTCAGTTCATGTTGAGAGAAATGTGACTGTGTTCACCTTTAGTCTCTTATAATGCACCTTTTCTCTTACATGTGGCTGAAGGTCTCCCATCAAACCTTTTGCAAGTTCTTCTTGGTTTTTCTTCCAAGCTAATAGAAAATAGTCTCTTCCTGCATAATTAGAACCAAGTACTATTTAGTGGCAAGGAGAAAAACCTAATGATGGAATATGGCCTGTCCTTGAAGGGCACTTTTTAACTGAAAGCTTGAACATAAAATTGTTCAATATTCATATTAGCAGAGAGAAAGGCCTGATGTAGAAATGAAACTGGGAAATAAATTCTTTTTAAGTCTTTGTTTCCATCCACTGTAGATTGAAAGGTCAGCTATAAACTTCCAAATTTCCATCAGATTTGGACATTTTTAGATCAGCAGTGCTGAGTAGAATCACATACTAGCCACCATCTGCTTCAATCCCCATGTTTCTTCCTGTAGGACGAGAGCTGAGGACACACAGTTGGCTGTGCCTCTCTTTGTCCAAGAACAGCTGTGACTGTGGCTTAAAGCTCTGACCAACTCTCCTCTTGGCCTTTCTTGCAGTGGCCTGGGGTACATCACTGGCTCCAGTGTGAAACAGGTTGCTGGAGACTGGCACTGGGCGCTGCGGGTAAGTCCCTCTTAGTGACACCTTTAATGAGAGCTGGTTGTTTGGTGTTAGGAAGAGCTCCATCACACTATGGCTCAACCTGTTATTAGATTTGAAAGGTGAAGGATTGGAAATTACATTTGTGGATGTGAAGGGCATGGCAGATGCACTCTCTAAGCAAAGATATGTGGCGTTGGCTTGTGGACTTTGGTGTTTTCCCTGCTTGGGAGCAAGAATTTTCCAATCACTTTGTTATCAATCAATCAATCATGACTTCTTGATGGGGACAGGAAGACGAGGCATTGGCCTTAAATCAACTCCACAGTCTTTCAGTCCCCTGCTGTCAAGAAACTCCGAGAATGGCTTCCTGGTTTGAGGAAAAAACACTTTGTTCCAGTTTCCGCTTGTTTTTCTGCCCTGAGACAGTCAGTTTCCTTCTATTTGAACCTCCTGGGACCCTGATAAATGGGCTGAAAAGATAATCCACCTCAATCACATACTTACAAACAGCTTCTGCACACAAAGATGTCTTAAAAGAGATGAGAGGAAGTGGCCCAGCAGAACTGGTTTCTGACCTTTGGTGCTGTGGGTGGCATGTGAGGTGCATTCTCTGGCTGTGGCACTTCATGGAGACCATGAAGCTCATGAAGCTGAGGCCAGCACTGTTTGTAACAGTAGGTGATGAAATGCAGGGGTTCCCATCTGTGACACAGGCCATGCCCAGGGTAAGCAAAGCCAGGAACATCACCATGAACAGTTCATCTGTGACTGGGAGTGTGGAGGGCAGTTTCCAGCTGTGCACCTGTAGTGGAAAGTGAAGTAGCCTAAAGCTCCCCACCAAGAGGATGCTGCCTCATTAGCAGAAATGTTTAAGAGTAATGTGAACTTCTGAGCAGAGGCCAACACAAGGACTGAAAACCCCAAAGCCCCTCCTCTGGTCAGTGGGCTTCAACTGGAGCAGCCTTGGAAAACCCAAATGGTTAATCTGTGAAAAGAGATCATCACTAGGACTTTTCAGGTGACATCTTCACAGTTATCCTGAGAAATCCAGGCTATCTGTAAGACTGTACCCCTTACAGCTCGTGATTTCCACTATAAATGACACATTGGTGCAGGATTCCCTAGCTGTACAAAATCTAGGGAATCTGATGAGCTGCACACATCTCTGGTGGTTGCTTTGGACACCATGTCAGTCTTTGTAGTCACACAGCACTCACAGAAAGCATCCAGACATCAGGGTAAAGCAGCTTCCATCCCTGTGGCAATTACTGTACTCTTGCAAGATGGGAATGGTTCCCCAAGGTGATGCTTCCCTCCATGATCTCCTGTGGGCTCCAAACACAGAAGAGGTCAGGAATAAGCTGTAGTTCAGTGGGCTGAAAAAGACAGAAGAGCACATGGACAAGTTGCAGCTTTGTCTCTGGGTTTAACAACAAAGTAAGTGTTTTACTGCAGCATTGCTGAGTGTTCATGGATATTGTCCTGGTGGGTATTTAAGCTTTTAGATAAAAATCAAAGAGACTTGAAATCATCTGGCTGTAGAAAAAACAGCATTTCCAATAATTTTTACCAGTGCTGTGTCTTCTGTTCAGCTGTCATAAGGATACTGTATCAGGCTTCAATGTATTCCTGGATGAGCCATTTTCCTGACTTTTAAGTTCTGAAATACTTCTGTCTTTCCTTTCCTGTGAGCTTGTCATCTTTGGACATGAAACACTGACCCATGTGTAAAGGCCATTCTCAGGTTAATAATGGAAGCCTTTTTCTTTTTTTAACAGGAATTTATTTTTTAAATAGCATGTCTAGATGAGGTGGTAGTTCAGTGGAATCTGTGTTCCTATTTTCCTGAAGCAGCTATTTTCCATTCTGACAATAATGGAATTTCAGTGTCAAAATAAGAATAGTTTTTATAGCTTACAAAATGCTGTGGGGTCTTTGTATTTTTGCCTAGTGCTTGGGAGAAAGGATTGGATACTGGGAAGCCAAGCCCTTGAATGTGTTGTTTTCCTGTCTTCCAGTCTGAATTTTCAATGTTTCTTGGTCTGTTGTACTGAGGTAACCTGAGGAAGATGCATGAAAATGAGGAGCCATTGTGGGTTAGCTGGAAGAGGGATGTATGTCAAAGCCAGCATGTTCCCTGCACCCAGAAATCTTTCAGCTGGTCTAATTGCCTTTAAAAGGCTTCTGCACTCACCCAGAAACCAGCTGGTCTCTGAGCCCAGCTGGGAGCAGGTTTCCAAAGAGTTAAACATCACTCAAGAATCGTGTTTAGATGAATCTTGGTACTTATTATTGACACAATGGACTGCCCCACTCAGAGTATTTTCAAAGCTGCATGTTTCCAGAGTGAGATAAGAGAGTCCAGGGAATGACATAGAGGAAGGAAAGGAGCAGATGCCTCAATGCTGACAAGTTGTGCCTGGCTGTGAGGAGCAGCCACTGAAACCAAACAGATTCTGTGTTCTGCTTCTTCCTGACCAGTCAAAGCAAACCCCCCTGACTCTTGTGCTAATTCCCTGCTCCTTTCTTGCAGGTATCTCCACTCCTGGGAATGATAACAGGGACACTCATCCTGATATTTGTGCCTGCTGCTAAAAGAGGAAATGCTGAACAACTTGGGGGGCAGCTGAAGGCTCGGACTTCGTGGCTGAGGGACATGAAAGCATTGATTAGAAAGTAAGAGCACGAGTGAAAACCATGTTTTGCCTCTAATGCTTAATTGGAACATCCAATGGTCTGGATTTAGCACAGTGAGTCTGGAAAGTGACGTCATGCAGGGAATTGCAGGAAGTTTAGTCTGTGGACCTAAGAAAGAAAATCACATTACATGAGGTATCAACTGCTGTGACAATGATGCATTCCAAGTTTTGCTCTAACCTTTCCAAGACTGACATCTAAGAAAAAGTCTGCTTTGTTTGGCTCATACTTCACACAAATCAGGGCTTTTGAAGTGTAGAAATTGCTATGTTCCTCCATTAATTGTTGTGCCACTGTTGCTCAGACACTTAGATCCTTTTTCTTCTTTAAAAGAGCTATTCTGCTCAGGGGGGAAAGAAAGTTTTAGCAATCTAAGATAATAAAACACATAGAACTTGCACTGTGGCAAGTTTAAATATATGTGAACAACCACGTGTGACGGAATCCATGAGAACTGAATGTGCTTGTATGTGTGCATAAAGGTTCACATACTCACGAGTGTTTGAGCAGCTGCACTTCCTTCCAGAAAACTGGCCTGTGAATGTGCAAATACTTTCACTTGTGAATTCAGGGCTACCTTGTAATTCTGATGGGAAACTTCATTTTTAGAACTACTGGCTGGAATACCTCCCTGGTGTTGTCATCCAGTGACAAAGGACTGTGAAAAGCGATGTTAGATAATTTATCATTATTTCTGTGTTACTGCTTTTGGTAGTTTGTGTAAGTAGTAACTGTATGGTGGCACAGCTGGGGAGGGAGAAGGGAAACTGCTCATCCAAGTGAACAGGTGACATTAGGGTGAAAGCCCTGTAATTCACATATCATGTTTTAGTGACCAAGTATTGATTTTCTCCTCCAACAGTCCCCTGATACAGTCCTGTGAAGCACCTCTGATGAGTTCAGTATATTGTTATCAGTGGAGCATCACATGTGAATATCCCATTCTTCTTATTCTCCAGCCCTTTGTGCCTTTTGTTACCTCTGCCCCTTGGCAAAGGGAGGTGGCAGTTGTGGGGGAACACTGGGCTTTGTCACTGAGGCTCCTGTGTGGGGGTCCTGCTTTTTCACTTTCCCCACTAAACCTTCTCTTGCTTCTGTCTCCACAGCCGCAGCTACGTGTTCTCATCCCTGGCCACCTCAGCTGTCTCCTTTGCTACAGGGGCACTTGGAATGTGGATCCCTCTGTATCTCCACAGAGCACAGGTGGTGCAGAAGACAGCAGAGACCTGCAGTTACCAGCCCTGTGGCACCAAAGATAGGTGAGAGTCAGAGTCAGCTGCTTTACAGAGGGGGGGAGGGGGTGGGGGCTTATTTACCAGAGGAAACAGGCAAGTCTCACAGAGACTAGGCACTAGAATGTCTGTAATTTCCTCTAGGTCCTTGCAACAATGATAGGAAATGCTGGGATTGTAAACTAGGCTTTATTTCTCTTCTTCATTGCATGGAGTCAAACCAAGGGAGAAGCAATGACCTCAGCGCTTAGTTCCCAGGCTGTGGTGCAGAGGAGAAAAGAGAAAAGAAAAATCCTCTAAGGGAGAGCTGAGAATTTGGGTTCTTAAGACCCATCTGTGATAGCAGCAGAATAAGCTGGCAGGTTAGGAAGCCCCAGTGGTGCCTCTAATTCAGAGCTTGGAATGGTTCCCCTAAAGCTGCAAATCCTGCAGGCTTTTGTTACTGTGTGAGGCAGGACTTCTCTATTTTATTGCTCTGTAAACTGCTGTGTGTGCTGAGTTTTGCTGAAGAATGTCCCAGAGATCTGGGACACCTTGGGCTGGAGTGTTTGATGTTATACAGTGGTTTGGGTTTTCAGTCCTGGTTATGGAATACCACTTGCAACACATAAGCTGTGAAAAGTAATTCTTCATTTTGTGATTTACAATGGTGGCACAAACCAGAAAATGCTATAAAAGCATCTCACCAGGTAAATAAAAGACATTAAAAAGCCTTTTGTCAGATCTTTTGCTTTTTAGCTCATGAGGGAAAATAGTATTAGGAAAACCTTCTTGCCTTAGCAGACATAATCCCATCTCAATTAAAGTAGTTAGTGCTGTGGAGTCTCATCAGCCAGAGTGTCCAGCAGGCAATTTCAGGCTGCTCCACAAAAATGCACTGAGCAAAACACTCAGCTCCAGCCTGACTGCCCAACTGCTGTTGGCAAAGAGAAATTCCCTCTCCTTCATTGCACCTCAATTTTTAACTGTCCTCAAGCTGCTCTAATGTGGTTGCCCAAAGTCCAAGTAGTCCAAGTCCTGCACATATCACATGGAAAACCCTCCTGGTGGTTTAAATTAAAATTAACACATTTCTGATGTGTAACCTAACAGCAAAAAGCTTCTTTGAAGTGGCCTGAAAGGAGTTATAAAGTCAAAGTTGGAAATCACTGGCATTTAAGAGTCTTGTTAGGTTTCCTTGCCCTGAAACTTCCTGGTGCCTGTCCATGATTTCTCCTTACATAATCAATGTACAGGTTATTAATTACTTTTGTGTATACATAATTAGCTGTTCAGGACACTTCATAGGAATCCCAGTTCCACCCAAGGAAGCAGTGTGAGCCCTCTGCACCCCTTTACTATGGATCAAAGCCTGTGTACAATGCTAAATTTCATATGCTGTGTTTTTTCTTAATTGCAGGGGAAGAGGACTAAAATTATGAGCATTTGTTTTATTTAAAATTTGCAAAGCCATTGTGCAAATTGTGCAAATTTCCATTAGTCACTTTGCCATAATAATTCATCCAAAGACCATGCCCATTTTGCAGAAAAACTCAAAAAAAAAACAAAAAACAAACAAACAAAAAACAAAAAACAAAAAACAAAACAAAACAAAACAAAACAAACAAACAAACAAAAAAAAACAAAAAACAAAAAACAAAAAAACAAAAAAAAAAAAAAAAAAAAAAAAAAAAAAAAAAAAAAAACCACAACCAAAAAACAACAAAATCACCCACCTTTTTTCTTATTTTGTTTCTTTCTTTCCTTTTTTTTTTTTTTTTTTAATAGTTTGATCTTTGGAGCAATTACTTGCTTCACTGGTTTCCTGGGTGTGATCACAGGGGCAGGAGCAACCAAGTGGTGCCGCTCCAAGACACAGCGAGCGGATCCTCTGGTCTGTGCAGTTGGAATGTTGGGATCTGCCATCTTCATCTGCCTCATCTTCGTGGCTGCCAAGAGCAGCATCGTGGGAGCCTATGTGAGTATAATAATCCTTTCCATATTCCAAACTCCTTACAAGACTGGCTGCACTGTCCCCTGCAGAAAGCCTGGGATGTTTTCTTGCTTTTGCCTTTCCTTCTTTTTGCCTCTTGGCGTTCAGTGCCTGAAATCTCAACTGCTTATCCCTGCTGCCCTCAGAATTCAGAGCTCCATGGAAACCCACAGCCTTTGGGCTCTTCTGTCTGCATCTCAGTCCACACCTTTATTGCTCTTGCCTAATGTTTTGGTACAAGAAAATTGAGCACTTCCCTTGCAGTGAGGGTATTGTAGCTGCAGTGGTACCAGATGACAATTACAGTGTAATTTGTCTGTGGGCAAGCTTTTGGCTACCTTTCAGTACCAGTCATTTCCATAACTAGGTGGATTGCACTAAGCCAGTATTAATTACCCAGTAATTTCAATTTGTTATCTGCATTACCATAGCCCAGGAACCTACAGTACTTGATGTTACACAAATACAGATTAAAATATGGCCCCTCCCTGAGTGCTTAGAATTGAATTGTATGAAAAGATATCAAATAGATCCAGATATATAGAAAGGTTTGGGTTGGAAGGGACCTTTGAGGGTCATGTAATCCAACCCCCCTGCACTGTGCAGGAACACCTTCCACTAGACCTTGGTGCTGAGAGCCCCCTCCAATCTGGCCTTGGATGTTTCCAGGAATGAGGCCTCCATCACCTCCTGGCCACCCTGTGCCAGTGCTTTACCACCTTTGTAAAACACTCCTTCCTTACATCTCATCAAAACCAACCCTCTCTTAGTTAGGCTGAAGGGAGAAAGAGAAGCTCAACTATAATAATCCAGCCTTAGGCTAGAATCTTGCTTTCAGCAGAGAGTAAAAATCCAGTCACTGAACAAATCTCTGGTTCCCTTCTAATGTCAGAATGAGAGAAGCTTGGAACCGGGAGAAGTTTATGAAGGGAAAGAATGAAGTGTTTGGAGTAGTGGGATCCCTTCTGAATGCCCACCCTTCACCTGCACACAGCAGCACAGGCTCATCCAGGAAGGAGAATTCATTTACAAGTAACCAGCCAACTGCTGTTCCTCATTTCTCTGTATTTTGAGCACTGGGCTTGCTGTGGTTATTTGGTGAGTCTTTCAGCAGCTGCCACAGTTATGGGGAAACACAACCAGAGAGAGTGGAAGTTCAAAATCATTAAGACAGAGCCAAGAATACCTCCTCTTTTAAGATTCATGTCTCTGGTTTGTGACCATGAACTAACATTTTAACTGGCAGAAAAATGATCACCTCAAACAACCTGTGAGAGGGTGTTATTGGTTGGTGAATCATTAACCCTCCTTTCATTGATCTATCACACCCCTCACCTGCTCCCTCCACCTCTTTGTGAGACAGAGCTGTGATTTTCTCCTTTCTCAGACCTAGTGACAGACATATTCATTTGTGCTGTTCAGTCTCTTTATACAGAAACCTCTCCTTTTCTAGGCTGGAAATACTGTTTTCAAAAATTGTGCAGCAGGAGCTAGCTATTATAAAATATAAAAATACCATTTTTATACATTTTATATTTTCTTTAATATCCATGGGACTATTCTGCATTGTTTGAGTATATAAATGGTATCATTTAAACAATCCTAGAAACAATTTATTTTATTATGGATGAGCAGTAAATCTAATAAAGAGTCAATGATTTGCAAAGGAAGTTACAGCTGCAAATGGAGGGGGGGTATAAGGAATATGAGCCTGTTTGTGATGCTGTTGGGCTGAAGTAAGAAGCACTGCCTCTCCATGGCCCTAAAACTCTGCTGCTGGAAACCTGATGCCCAGAAAGAGAGGCCAGGTCTGGGTTGGAGCTACCTGTGTCTCATAACACAAGGTATAGTGGCAGTGCCATACTGAATTGACCTACCAAGGCAAGTTTCTAACACAAACTCATGTTTTTCCATGCCATTCAAGGAGCTGTTGCAATCTTGCAAACTTGTAGAGTGTTTAATTCCCTTGTATTTCAAGGAGAATAGGAACCTGCATTGCTAGGTTGCATGGTGTAGCATTTTCTCATTGCTCTTTAAGTCTCATTGGTCCATGATGAAGGGGAGAGTGTTCTGTGGTGGCCAGAATGATGGGCTAGGTTACCTTCCTCATCTCAAAATCCAGGATAAAATCTCCTTCTGGAAACAATGCAGTCAAATTTATGGGTTGATTTTCTTGTCTCTGATCTCATCCTTGACAGCTTGTCCTGGCTCACATCCTTGAGTTCTGTGTCTGTGAAGGGCAGGGCAGTGTCTGTCCCCCAGCACGGTGGTATTTGCCAACCTTCTGTACTGTGACTGTCCTTAGGCTTTTGTCATGGATCATACCGTGCAAAAATTGACAATGAATGTTTTTGGAACCCTCATAGGCTCAGAGTCTTAAAATTCTCACTTCCAAGCAATTAGGTGGGTCCCCATGAGGGGATGTTCTCACTGAGAGAGAGCTGTGCCAGCCACCAGATCACCAACTCCCTGCTTTAGTTAACAGTTGAGAGCTTTAATGCTGACTGATACAGGCATCAGCTTAAATGAAGTGTTCAGCACTCCAGCAAGAACCTGCAGAGCCCTTGCTTTTTAATTTCTTGGGTTTATAGGTTTTATTTTTTCTAAAAAGGACCTGCATTTCCATTAACATGATCACTCTGCCCCTTACATGTTCTGTGCTGTCTGCTCTCTTCCTCCCCTGAACACATTTCTCTCTTGCTCAGTCCTTTCTTGCAAATGATTTTGGTCCTTGGGGGCAATTCCCATTCTGTAGCAGCCACTCCCATCTGAGGCAGGTAGAGAGAGGACTTTTTTCCAGCCAGTCTTTTCATACTGACCCAGTAAATTATTGGCAGTGGTGAAGTGGCTGGCAAGGTGGACTAAAACAACAATTCTGTGTTATTTAGCTGCCCAGACACCTGTATTTTTCTCTTTTAAGTATCTTACTTGGCTGTATAGTCCAATCACTCCTCACTCAGTTTTCCTTGCAGCATGTGGATTTGTGTGTTGTAATCCAGCTCGTTAAAGCACCAATTTGCATATCTGCAAGTCCCACTTTTTCTGAAATACAAACTCTTTGAAACTTGGTTTTCAAACCTGTCTCTGGAAACCCATTATATGTGTGGCACCATCATCTCACACTGCTCAGGCATTTCAACTGCACATTTTACACTTGTTTAAATAGCCAAGTGACTGGAGAGAGATGTTCTGCTTTGCCTTCCTTTGACACTGTTCCAACTTCCTCAATTTCAGCATCTATTTCAATTCCTCAAAGACATTTTATGATCTTGCAGAAGCAGCAAATCTCAGGGTAAAACCTTGCCAGAGAGCTTTTACAGCATCTTAGTCTCAACCCCAGGGACTTTCTGTTGTCATGTTGTTGGTGACCTACCTACTTCTGAGGCATCAATATTGCCCAGAACTGAGCTGGAGTTAGAATTGCTCCAGATTCAGGAGTACATGAGAGTGTCTTACACACCATTTCAGAGAGAAATACAAATAATGAAGATATTGACAGATACACCCTTTGCAAACAGTCATGGAAGGCATTTGTAACCTGCTTAGAACTTGCTGTGAGAGCTGCTGGTGTGTCCACTCTGAAACCTACTTTTATTTGGAGTCAGAATTGGCTAACTGATCACTTAAACAGAAAAGCACAGATGAGCAATCAAACACCAAATGGACATGGGGAGATGTTACATAGCACAGCTGGAGTCAGAAATAGATATATATGTAGAGGTGAAGTCTCAGTGTAAAATGAAGCTTCAAAAAGTGTGTGAGGAGTCAAAACTGAGCATTTCAGGAGCTATTATCTGCTCTGGGGCTGCCCTATTTGCTGTAAGCATCCCTGGAGTCTCCTTTCTGCAGAAATGCCACATATCCTAACATGCCCTTTGCAGTGGGGGAACTCATATTTATAAGGCCCCATCAGCAGCTGAAGGACAGACATTTTTTAATGTCAGTATCTTCTATCCTGCTTTTTGATCTTTCTCTTGTTCCTCTTTTCCTTTTACCAGTACCCACCTATTAATCTTGTGTTTCATGGGTTACTTGAAATACACATTCATCAGCTCAGAACTGGTGTGCTCTGAAGTTTGTAGCATTCCAGTGATTTATTTAAAGGACTTGTGCTAAATTCCTGCACAGGGGAAAAGTTCTTGCTGCCTGTAGCAATTCAAATGTGTGCAGTTCAAATCAGCTCAAGGCAAGCAGTTGCCTGTTTGCAGTGCTCGGAGCAGGCAGGGCACGTTGATGCTGCATTCAGAATTGTGATTCCATTGTTCCCAAGCTCAGTTTAGTCTCTCCAGGCACAGAACCCCAGCAACAGCAGCTGCAAAGCTGCAGCAGGACAGATTTCAGAGCAGGTCTGAGGAGGTATCTGGTAGCCACAGGACATGTGGCTTCACTCCTGACAGTACCTTGGTTTATTGGATGTGTTCTCACTTGTCATTGCCACTGAGAGCCAACCTCAAGGCAGAGCAGTGGACAATGGGAAAATGGAAATAGAGATTTAACAGCTGGGCTGTAAAGACTGCCTCAAATACCATCACAGAGGAAGCAGATCCAGTCACAGAAAAAGGGGATAGGGAGGGAAAATATTTGGGAAACAAAGACAGTTTTAGAAACAAATAGAGGAAGCTTCTGTAGGTCAGTGTGTAAGACTTGCTAAATAAAGCAAATTATTCCTGGCAGTGACTGGGTGATCTGAGGGGTTTAGACAACCTCAACTGGTGTGTGGGAAAGACAGTGGCAGTGGTCACATCATGCCACAGCTGCCACTCTTGCAGTTCTGTGGCTTTTAATGTCTCTTGCTGACCATCTCCACAGAGCCAAGGATTGTATTTCACCACAAGACACTGATGTTGCAAAGCCCACACTTAATTCCAGTCTCCACTGGACAGATATTCCCATGTAATGCTGTCAGGGAGGGAAGGGATCCTCCACAGTTCTCTACAGAGTACCTCAGCTGGTTTGCTACACAGCTGATACATAACTTGTTTCCCAGGAATGGAAATGGCTGTGCTTTGGGGAGCTGTGGCTTTCTTGCCTTTTCTAACAGGCTTTTTAGAAAAGAATAGTGCAAGTTGGACTTGATCCTTAAAGGGCTTTTCCAACCTCAAGAATTCTGTGATTCTAAGTATTCAAGCCTGGGGCTGTCTCTTCATGCTGGTTTTTCATGTTCTTCTAAAATCAAATGTGTCAGCCTTTAATTTAGCTGCTCTGTAGATCATAAACTTAGTTTACAATAACAACATTTCAGTCCAGCCCTGTAGAGCTCTGATACAAGTCCATGGTTTGTTAATAGTCAGGATAAACCACAACAGCAACAAGGAGTGTGCTGTGTAGGTATGAGAAAAGTAAGCAGCAAAAGAAAGTTTGTGACAGGTTATTTTTCCTCTGAATGTCAAGTGAATAAATCTCCTTTTTGTGTGTTTTGTTACAACAGATTTGCATTTTTATCGGAGAAACTCTTCTGTTTTCAAACTGGGCTATCACAGCAGACATACTAATGGTGAGTGCACTTTGGAACAGCATCCTTCTGTGTTCAGAGCAGTTTGTCAACTTGCAAGAGCAACCTGAAGTTCACAATTTCTTCCAGATCCTAGTCCCTAGTTCATTGGGGTTTTTTTGCTCTACTGAAAAGTGACATAGAGGGAAAGAAAGAAAAAAGATCCTTTTTGTCCTTTGTTCTGAGCACCAGGGAGAGATGTCCAGAAAGGACATCCAATAATTTCCCAAAATTTTAAGTGCAAAAGTTTGTGCAAAACTCCACACAGAATTCAGAATGCACAGAATTCAGGCAGCATTTCCCAACAGTCAGCACGTTTGTGGGTTTTGTTATCAATAATTCAGCTTTGTTCTGCAATAGGAAATCCCTCCCTCCCTCCTCTGACCACAAAGGCAGCCCATCTACCTACCATTCAACACATACACAATAGAAACCCACCTCTGGGAAAGCAGAGAGGAAAAGAAAGTACAAAGAATTTTTGGACTATGTCCACCTTGTCCAAGAGGAAACTGTCAGGGCCTTTTCAACTCATGTCCTTCATTTTCCATTCTTTCCCCACCACAGAGCTTTTTAAGCCTTTCAAACCAGCAAGCTGACCTCAGCAGCCCCATTTTCACATGAAATAGTCTGGACATTTGTTCAAGAGCTCTGCATGTTTTGTAGAGGTTTCCATCAGAGCCCATCAAATATAATATATGTTGAAACCCTGTTGTGAAGGAGGTGTTGCTAACTGTATGAAAAGAAGGGCACAGAACCATTGCAGGACCTTCCTGAGGTCTTTTGTCAGCTTGTTGACAGAACTAAAAATATCAGTCTGGCATCAATAGAAAACTCCCTTGGCTTGCATTTGTTGGTTATGCAAACAGCAGTGAGGAAACAATCGGGCTCAGTATTCTTAGATGTAAAGATAATGGTGTTGATATATTGATTCAGCAAAGGACTTCAAGCCTCTGCTTAAGCTCTGTTTATGTTGAAGTTCAAGGTTGTGTTTATATTTTAAGGTAGCTCTGCAGTTGCCATCACTGATGAATTTTCCATCTTTCACTCATTTGTGCAGGGAACACTTTGAGAGGTGGGGTGGTTAAATCCACTCCTTCCAGGGTGGGTAAAGCACAGAGAAACAAAGGTCCAAAAGTGGACTCTGGTAGCACTGGATGGCTTTTCATTCCCATGGCTCCTCCTGCCAGGTCAGCTGTGGTGGGACAGAGCTCTGTGGAGCTTCCCTGGGGCTTCCATGGGCTTTTGCAGCTTGTGCTGAGTTCAAGGCTGCTGTGGCCACTCAGAATGTGGTATCTCAACATTTGCACAGATGTGCAGCCTGGGGACAGCTGTGCTGAGGAAGAAATTACAGTACAATATGTGTGGTTGCTCATTCCTGCCTCCTGCCACAGCTTCCTGTCACATCCTGCCCCTGGCTGTGGTGTTCCCAGGAGCAATCCCAGTTCTCTCCACTCAGAATTAGTGGAGAGGTTTAAGCAGCAGCTGTTTTATACCCTTTTTAACACTGGCTGGCAAAGGTAATGGCTCAACTGAGGTGGTCCCAGCTGCCAGGAGGGAGAATCCTGTCAGACAAGTTCAAGGTCCTCCAGAAAATCTGTGCCAGAGACAGACCTGAAATTTGAACTGTGTTCTCTCAAGGTAACTCCAAAAGATATTTTCAACCAACTGCTCTATTATATCAAGGATATTAAGGGCTCCCATCACTGTCCCATTTAATTATAGAGGTTTTTTGTGTTGATTTCAATGTGACTTCAATATCCTATAGCTTTTTTACAGTTTTTATAGGATTTGCCATCTGTCTTACCAGCATCCTATAGTCAGTTGCATTTTGTAGGGATGCATTTGCAGTTATTTATGTTGCTTTAGTGCAAAAGAGTTCTGTAGGAAATGATTGCAAATAATAGTTCAATTTTCCAAAACATGGGAAAGAAAATAAAGCTGTGTTTAAAAATGGATTTTGGTAATTGCTGCCAACTTTTCAGCTCACTCTTCTCAGGTCTATTGAGAAAAATGAACTGAGTGCTGTATGTAATGCCCAGCTTGATGCATTAACAGCATGGGTGGACATGTGAAAGTTTTAAAGAAATAAATGTAAAGATCAGGGGAAGCAGCCAGGCTGAAGTGCAGACAGATCACATAGGGGATGAGAGGGGGCTCAGACTGTCAATGGGTAAGAGCCACAGCCACGTTTGACAGACAGCTGGGTGGGAAGTCCTTGCCAGACAAAGATGTGGAAATGCTTTAGCAGATGCACTTTATATGTTTGGCAAATTAATTTGACTGATTACTATTTATTTGGTGTAATCAGAAGTGTGTCTGTTCTTGCCTGAGGCTGGGAAGGAGTTTAAAAGCATTATTAGCGTAAGCTTAACAACACTTTCATCCTATACATAAATATTACCCTGTTTTCATGGATAAAAGCTCTCAAAACTGGCTGAACACTGCTCTTGCTGATTTCATTATGCCAGGAGTGAGGCTTTTTGGAAACTGCACCCCCAGATGATTTCTCACAGCTTTCCCAAGATTTACAGATCCCATGATGCTTAAGAATCCTTTCGGGCAAGTTGTTAAGGACCTCCAGAGGTTTTGCAAGTTTCATTTCTGTGGCAAAACAAAGGATGTTTGCTTATTATCTTCCAATTTAATTGTTGGCTCTTCCTAGCTCTGTGCTTGCATTGCATCCTCCTGCAGAAGGGTGGGGGCTCAGCTCCTGGGCTTTTCTGCGGTCCAAGGTGCCAAGTGCTGGCTCTGATAAAGTGTCAATGCTGCAGAGCTCTGCACTGCCTGAGATGCTGAAAGGCTGATATTTGCTCCAAATGCAAATTTGTACAAAACAGGTCTTATTCTCCTGAGCACAACTCTCCATATCTCCTCCCAGGCACATGCTCAGATGGTGCTTGGGGAAAGGAGGGATGTTTTTAGTGGAGCTTGCTAATTATGAAACAGATTTCATCAGCCATCTTTTGCAAATTGGCCTTAGAATTACCAGAAGCCCAAAGTAGCATTAAAACTGCCTCGTAACAGCAACAATGAATGAGCTTCAGTGCAGCAGGCAAGTGTGAACACTCAGACATGTGCAGTGTGTGGGGCTTTGTGGGAACCTGGTGCTAATAGTGGGCATTTCCTCCATATCACATCTCAAAAACAGAGATGACAGACAGGGGTTGGAATTTTTGTGTAAGAGCCACAAAGCAATTTGAAGTGCCTCCATTTCCATCGCAGTCTCTTTAGGTCTTTGCTGAGAAAAGCCATCCTCCAGTTTATGCACAGTCCTGACATTCATGCAAAAAAATTGCTCTGCATATTTCTGTTTCCTTTTAAAACATTAGTTCTTTCTAAATGGTCATGACCTGCCATGGAGGAGCTGCTTTGATGTTTTGTTGTAAAGTCAAAGTCTTCCTTTAGGCTTGAAACAGGCACAGGCTGGAGCTCAGCTGTGCCATAGGCATGTAGGAATGCTGCTTTTGTTCTGATTACCTTCCCTAAAAATAAAACCCAGTTATTTATTTAGTACAAAATGCTGCCCTATTTTTATAGTCAAAGATAAATTGCATTTCCAGAGGTTCTTGTTGCTTCTCTGCGTCCCTCCACACAATACTCCAAGTGCTGCAGGTTAGATTTGAAGGCAGGGTGAGGAATGCCTGAAAATGAGCCCACTCCAAACTGTCCAAGGGCTGCAGGTGGAGGTGTTCTGCTCCATGGTATGCTGGGAGCTGGAAACCACAGCAGCCTCCTTTCACTTCATTTAGGGGCATTTGTTTTAGACAGTGTCTGCCTGGCTTTTGTGGATGGTCTCTCTGGATCCCAGCCTTTCCCTTTTCTGAACAGCAGGGACAACTGAGCAATTTCCAGGTTCTGTCAGTGGCTGGAACAGTGTTAGTGCATGTTTTCTTTGTCTTTGGTGCTGAAAGAGGCCAGTGTGAATTGTCCTGACCCAGAAAGGGCAGCAGAGTGCTTGAAAGAGTCGAGTTTCTATTAAAGCTTAGACATAACCATCAGAACTTACCTCCTTGGCACTTTGCCTTTTCCTGGGAGAAGGGTGATCTCTCCTTGGCTTTCCCCATAAACTTTTTCCAGACCAACTCCTGCTGGTTTCATCACAGGAAGGAGATGTCAGCAGTAATCCCTGGCCTCTCTGAACCTCTATTTAAAGAGCAGAGGTTTCCAGAGCTGCTTGGTCAGCCACCCTGCCCATCCTCTGTGCTGCCTGCCTCTGGACCTGGGCTCAGGGCTGAGCCAGGACAGTCCCACAGCCTTCCGCCCTGGCTGCTGTGGGATGTCCAAACCAGGCCATGGATGGTTTGAATTTAGCTCTATTTTGGTATTGAAATGCCCATTTAGAGTTGTAATTTACTTCTGTCTTCCAAGAAAAGAAGATGTTTGCTACCAACTGCTTCCTGTCCATCAGAACAAAATGTTTTTCAAGTAGGGATAGGGTGGAGTGTATTGTTTTTTTGGTTTTTGAAGGTGCTGGTTTAAGCTTTTTTCTTCTTCTTTCCAATATGTTTTTCAATACGTTCATTTACTTGCTACATGTTGGGTTTTTCTTTGATGGGACTGTTTTTCTCTTGAATTCCAAACCAAATATACCAAGTTGTAGCACTCCATGGTGTTTCAACCATCAATAACTTCTTCAGTTATTCTTCAGCTGTACTCTTACTGTACTCCTACTTGCAGAACTATGTTTGCATAATATACAAGCTGCACATGCAAAATTATGTCAAATATATGTGTATATAAATATTTATATGTGCATGCACACATATGATACAGGTATCATTAATATTTCCTCCTCTAATTAGCATCAATTCCCCGCTACACCCTGAAAATGGTAAATCTTTAATAAATGTACCATTTCTTTTGTCCTTTTACTAAAAAAATGGAGAGAATACAGAACCGGGCAGGTTATTTTCTCCAGATTGGGTAACATAAACTTTACAGAAAGAAAAAAATATTTTAGGTTTCAATTTCATGTTTCATATTTATGCACCGTTCTTGAATTAGGTGGAATTTCATTTTATCTACTCAGATGCCCTTTCCCAATGAGCTCTTGCAGAAATGCTTCTCCACTGCCCCTGTGTGAACTGGGCCAAGTGGGAAGAACAAAAATAACTCACTCTTAACTTTCCTTTTCTTCTGTCTTTTCTATCCAGATTGCATCCATTATCTGCCTCTTTGGGGAGTGGGAATGAATTGTGAGGCTCTCCTACTGTTCACATCCTGACTTTCAGCACATTTCTCTGTCTCTAATGAAGTTTAGAGCTAATTTTCCTTTGGGGATTTCTTTCTTCAAGTGGTGCTCTGAGTTCCTGGATGCAAAAAGAGGACAAAAAGAGGCCTGACATCCACAGCTGGGCAGCTGCTCTGGACCTGAACATCTCTTGCTCTTCTGTTGCACAACAGAAGTTGAGCAGGGTGCCTGTTTAATATGTGGCATGAAAGTGCATTTGCAGCTTTGGCAAAGCAGGGATGAAGGCACTGGGAGGTCATCTTAACACACAGGGTAAACCCTAAGGAAAAGCATTTAATCTAATTTTACCCATAATTCAGAATTGCCTGTGCTGGGGACGAGCTGATTATTTTAAATATGCATCAGTTCTCTTTTAGTGTGGATTTTCTAAATGCTCTTTCTTTTGTTTCTGGTTTTTATGGTAATTCTTTCCACTGCAGACAGGGCAAGTCCCCTTCCCTGTGAGGAACAGTTCAAGCACTGCAATGTTCTTTAGTCCTGTGCCCTGAGTGAGTCCTCCCTGCCAGTCAGCTCACATAAAGGATCTCTGTGGATCTCTGGCTGGGCATGGGCCACTCCTGAAATGTCACATTTAATTAATAAATTACTTTGGGAAAGGATAGCAAGGATCCTGGCAAGGCAGGACTTCTAAAGGAAGACTGAAGGCAGCCCATCAGGGAGAAAGTGGATAAATAAAAGGGTTCCTGGTCTCCAAAGAGCTGAACAAGAGTCATTCCTGTGAGAGCCCCAGGAAAAGGCACAGTGAGATTCAGTGCTTACAGGCAGAGACAACGCTCACTTGGATTTAGAGACCTATTAAATTCTTCATTACTTCCAGCCTTTAAGTCAAGACAGGATCAATTCATAAACTGGGATATGTGGACTTGATGCAGATGTCCATACCCAGCGTCTTTAACAATTTATGCAAGAGACAATTACTTTCTGCCTCTAAAAAGTGTATTATGAAATTAAGGTCATTCTACAGGACAGAGGGTTGCTGGGTTTGGTTGTTTTGTTTTGTTTTTTTTATTTTTCATCCCCTTCCATGGTTAGGGCTCTGTTATCTGTGAGCTCTAGTCCCTTCATAGGGAAGTAATTTGTGTTTTCCACTGCTCCTGTGTAATCTGACTGATTCTGCATGGCCTGGCTAAGGGTGTCATGTCCTATTAGAGGAGTGAAGACCAAGATACACTATCTTGGAATATGCTATGGAATATTTTCCTAACGTGACTTTGTCACTTTTCACAAATGGAATCACAAATTTTTGAGAAAAATGTAAAGTGGCTAGAGATGGAGTGGGAAGGGAGGATGTGTGACTGTGACCTTTCATACTGATGTGGATTGTTGATGGTTTAGAAAACAAAATAACTTTTGTTATGGAATAACCCAAATATCCCAGGTTACAGCACAGTCCTTGAAAGCTTTATGGTGTTGAGCAACTTTAAATTTCATTCTCCCCACCAGCAGAGCAAAACACAGTCTGAGGAGCAATAGCAAAGTGTCCTGTGGGCAAAGCTGATAGCCCAACCACTGCTGAGACTGGAGCAGAGTGGGCAGAGCTCCCTTTCCTCAGCACCTGCCAAGAGGAAAACCCCAGAGCAGGAAGGGACCTGAGGCTCCAAGTGGCCTGAGCCAGCCATGGGCTGGCCAGTGGCTCTGTCTGGTGTGGCTGGTTTGTTCTGGGCATAAACTGAGCACTACAAGACAGATGGGAAAGTTCTTATTTCAGCCTCTTTACCTGTTTTTGTTTCTTTCTCCTCCTTTGCAGTACGTGGTCATTCCAACTCGCCGTGCAACTGCAGTGGCCTTGCAGAGTTTCACTTCACACCTCCTGGGAGATGCTGGCAGTCCTTATCTCATTGGATTTGTAAGTGCTCACAGCAGACTCTGGCAGGGTTTGCTTTTGTTTCTGAGCTGCTCATCTGAAATGCCAAGGTAGATCCTGCTGGGAAGGAAGGCCTGTGTTTGTCAGCAGAATGGGAAGTGCTGCAGAGCAGTGCAACTTTTTTTACCTGGTTGGGTTGTTGTGAGATGCAGTCCAAACCAGGGGGGACTGTTTGGGTGTGGGAAATAAACTTCCAGATATTTTAGCCTAAAGTGTTTATAAAGCTCACAGAGAGCTCTGAAAAGAGAGAGTTTTGTGTAGTGTGGACATGGGGCCGATAGAAATTAAGTTGGAAGAGAGTCATGAGTGTTGTTTAGCTGTTAATTGATCTCAGCAACCAAATACCTGTTAATGGGCAGCAACACACAGCTGTGCATGGTTTGTATGATAGTAAATCATAGAACCACAGAATACTCTGGGCTGGAAGGGACTGACAAGGATCATCCAGTCCAGCTCCTGGCCCTGCACAGACACCCCAACAATCCCAGCCTTTGCCTGAGAGCATTTTCCAAACACTCCTGGAGCTCTGGCAGCCTTGGGGCCATGACCATTCCCTGGGGAGCCTGGGCAGTGCCCAGCCAGGGGTTTTTATTAATATTCCTTCCTGGGGTGTTCACTTTGGGTTCCTTTCTGTGACTGCTTTAGTGGCTGACCTTGGTCTGGCTGGGGATCTCCCTTCCTGTGCCACCATTATCCTACTGCAGAACAGAGCAAGAGACCCAGCTCCAAAATCTGGCAGTCAGAGAGCATTCACAGTTGAAAATAAAAAGCCTGGGAAATTAATGAGGAAAAGAAATCTGGATGCTCTGGGGAAATGTCTTTTTCCTTCAGTGGAGTTTGATGCATGGAGTTTCAGAGATCACAGATCATCATTTATAAAATATAGTAGCATCCACAGAAATCCCTGAGTGACCCTGCTCCTGATGTGTTGAAAGTGCTGCTACCCAGGGATGTAACTGGGATCTTCATTGGTCCCATCACCTGAGAGACAGGGCTTTGATGTGCTCCTCCAGCTCAGACACAGCTGCTGGGTGCTGGGGGGCTTTTTTATTTTTTACAACCATCATTGCTCATCTATTCATCCCGTAGACACCAGTGTGTGTAGCTACACATATTTATCTTTATAGACTTAATTTTGTGAGTATATCTGTTTAAATATACATAAATGTTTACTTTTGAGTGGCAATGCTGTGGCTGCTCTGTAGCCCTCTGAAGCACACGGGAAAAGGCAGATAGAGATAAGACTGAAAAGACCAAAGGAATGAGAAATCTCTCAGGAGAATAGAAATGCACAATTTAGTTTAACTCTTTATTTACTTCAATGTTCTGGGTACCTGGGGAGAAAGGACCTTATTTTAGAAGTTATTTGAAGGTGGCTAGAACAGAGGAATTGCAGGAAAGGCTGCTCCATGCAGGGCAGGTGAATGTGGGAGAGGAGAAGGAACCAGGCAGGACAGGGAGGTGAGGGCAGGGCTGGGGCAGGCCAGGCTGCCTCAGGTGGCTGCTGCATGTTCATCCTTTTCCTTACATAAGAGGGATGTCCAGGAGAAATACCTAGAGACCCTGAATGATTGCAATTATTCTTGAAAGTTGCCTGGGGCTCTTCAATGTCATAGATTAAAAAATAAAAGGTCTTTGGTTGTAACAACCTTGCCTTGCCCTCCTGGTGTTCAGAGATCAAGCAAGTTGTGAGTTACTCATGGATTCTTGGCTGAAATATGTATAGCCCAAATTTAATAGCTGATTTAGGCTTTCTTTAGACTGGGAATATATTTGTTATTATTTTGAATGATCCTTCTCTAATGCTGTAATTGTTGGGCAGTTGTGATTTGGGAGGAGGTGATGCAGGGCCAAGGCTCTGTGCAGAAGAGGAGGAGTGAAGCACTCATGTCATGAAAGGAGCCAGCATCCCTTTGTGCAGCCTCTCTGGGCTGATTCATCCTCCCTCTGCTACCAGGACTGAAAAATCAACTACAGCTCCACATAACACAGGAAAACAAATACTATTTAAAGTGAAAGAACAGCCAACTTCTGCACCAGAGCTAAGGCAAGCACTGAACCTGGGTATTAAAAACCACAGGAATTATCCAGCTGCAGTGCAGGATGGAGACCTGGGCAGGTTGCAGAAGGGGCTCAAATTCTGACCAGGATTTTCAAGGCAGTCTGTGAAAGCTGCTGGATTTAAGGGAAATTTGATTCCCACAGTCCTTCTGGGAATCCCCACCCTGAGGGCATCAGGTCCCACTGCTGTGACTCCAGAGTCTTCAGGAGGCAGACCAAGAGCAGGGGTAGGTTTTGAAGGAGAGCAGCAGAAGGCCCTGGATGTGTCCAAGGAATGACTGGACATGGCACTTGGTGCTCTGGTCTGTTTTTTTATTCAGTCACAGGTTGGACTTGATCATCTCTAAGGCCTTTTCCAACCTCAAAGATTCTGTGATTCTGTGAGCTGCAGACACAAGCAGGCTCAGAATGGGTGAAACTCAACCTGATCACTTGGGTTCACCTGGGATCCTGGAGCTCTGCTGTGTCTTCCAGCTGCTTACAGTATTCCCCTGAATTCCCTCACTACATGGTCAGTGCTTTGATCAAACGTGGCTGGAATCCTACATGGTTTTGGTGAGTTTATAGTGAGATTCCCTCTAGCAATTCTCTTAACAAAGAACTGGTGACCCCTGTCCTTGCAGGAGCGAGCTGAGGCAGGCAGTTGTTTCTGCTGGATAGCAGTAAATGTTGTATTGATCTTAAAATCCCCGTGTGGAACACAGAAGGCGCAGATCAGCCACAGCCTCAGGTGTGCAATTGCTGCTGTGCTCTGTGCTGTGTCCTGAGAGCTCAAGGTCACACTCAGACTTGCTGTAACTCCACCCCATTCCAAATCGTGCACTGCAGCTCCTTAAACCACCCAAAGCAGCAAATACACATTAGTGCTTAAAAGCTAAGTGGCAGGGAGCACATATGTGTGGCTATTTTTCCTGTCTCTTTAAATATTGATAACTTTTATTATGGTAAAAAGGCTTAAGATTGACTTACAAATACAGCTTTAGGGTGGCAGCTGTGATTTGCATAAAGCTTCACTACGTGGCAAGCTCTGAGATCAATTACTTTAAATCAGCACTGCCTGTTCATTTCCAAATAAGACTAGGCATTGCTGCAGTATTTCAGTAGATGAGACAGCTTTTATTCCTAGAGAGCTGTAACTTTTTTCAGGACCTTTGTGATAACCAACCTGTAGAGTTTAAATTATTCCTTTTTAACAACTCCAGTGTCACTCCACGCTTTATTCTTGATGCAGTTGGTGAGAAATTTCACCTACTCAGTGCATTACACCCAAATATGTGCAATATTTTTCTGTCTTTGACCACTCCCACTATGCAGACATGATTGCTGGAGCATAGGAGTGTTAAGAGAAATGCCCCAAATCCCACAATTAATGTTGAGTATCAGATAAAGGACTTCAACTCCTGCCCTAGACAGCTTTTCAGACTCAGAAGAGCAAGCGGAGGGAGGTGGCAGCAGCATGTGAAATAGTTAACTCTTCTCAGGCTGCATCACAACTCCAGCTCTTTGTCTCACTATTTCTGCTTTGATCTTGGCTGCCCTTTAAAATAAAACAACTGTAATTCCATGCTGCTGTGTCCATCTGTGCACAGGCATGAACCTGTTTTCCCTGCTCGGGGTTTACATCATCCTTCTTGTTGTGTCTCCCCTTCCTGACTGCTCTTCTGCTTCTGGAAATCTCAATACAGGCAAAAGGGGGGGTTTATATCATGGATGTGGCTTGGGACTTTTTCTTTCCTTCCTCCAAGTTTGTAATTTGCTTCCTGCCTGAGCACTTTCCTCTTCCACCCTTGCCTTGTCTCTGTGATGCCAACAGGACCTGCTGCAGGCACTGGTGTCCCCATGTGCTGGGCACGCACTGTGGGCACACTCTGTCCTCACTGCCCTGGTGCTGGCTGCTCTCCTGTTTACTTAAACTCTCTCTCATCTTCTCTGGGCAGCTGTTCATCAGGTCTGAGGATGAAAACCAGTCTGTCTGTATCTCCTTGTCACCTGGCAATATCAGCCTATGAGGAGGGTGTTCTAAAGTGCCAGAGGTAGCTCTCCTCCACGAGCATCTTTTGATGGGCTAACACGCCCTGCACTCCTCTGGTGGTGGTTCCCATCTTTCCTGCCCTCCTGGGCTGTTTCAGTTTTACTGGAAGGGCACCACCTCCCGCCATTCCATGCCAGCTGGGCTGTGAGAACCTTGGCAACCTTCACTTTTCTCCCTTCCCCGGCTTTCCTGTGAGCAGGTTGATAAATCTAATGAGCTATTTAAGCAGCAAGAATACTAATGACCTTCCTTTAACAAGTAGTTAGCAGAGCAGTGTTAATTATCCCTGGTGCAGAGTATCAGAGCAGGCAGATCAGCCTTTCATTAGGGGCAAGGCAAGACAAACTGTAGTAAATGCAGCAATTAAGATACTTTCCAGTGAAAGTTATAACTGGAGGTGCAGATTTCACACTGCCTTGGCCCAGTTTGAAACAGCCTTTTTGTTGATTTGGTTTGAAGGAGTTTACCTAACCAAGTATATCTGTATAGAAAGTAGCTCTATGTGGAAAGACTTGCCTGCCTGAGAAAGCAGAATTCATGTATTGTGGTTTAAAATTCATATTTTATGGTTTAAAATGCTATGGCTGCTTCAGAGTAGGACACAATTACTCTGGAAGACCACTTCTTCTAGTGTAGTTTGCTAGACTAAAACACACCACAGCCCACTGGGAGTCAAATCCACTTCTTGTCTGACTTAAAAGCAGGGTATTGCAATAGAGTGGATGGTTGGGAGGTAATGCTGCAGTCTGGGTGTCCTGTCCCTGTCTGACCCAAGCAGCCACCTCTCAAATATGCCCCCGTGAGGTGCTTGCTGGTGTTTGCACAGTCCTGTCTCTCCTGCCAAAGCAGGGTGGGAGATGAACTGGAGGTCAAAAAGGCAGTAATGTCCTGTAACAAAAACATTCAAAATACTCTCCTGGCACCACTCTCTGTTTCATGGACCATCAGGAAATATTCCACTGCTCTTGTGAGGTTGAGGATGGAATAGAGGTCTCTGTCTTGTTGCCTTTTGCAGCATGTTCTAGTATAGTGTACTTGAGTCTGTATAAGCAGCATCTCCCATCACCTGATAAGAGTTGGTAGATGAAATGTGATACACATTTATGGGCTTTATTGTTCTTTCTTTACCAAGTCCCAGCTGCTTGACAGGTGTGGTGTAACCCTGATGGCATCACTCCTCCTGCAGGGATCTCTCCCCACATTCATGCCTGTGTGTGACCCACCCTGTGCTGAGTGGAATGGAACTTAGCCTGGCCAGTCTGAACATCTACTGTGCTGGCCAGGGAAATAATGTGAGGATGAGAACCTCCAGCCCCTCATCCTTATTACCTGTTTCTTCAAGCAGTAACTTTAAATTGAGGATTTCTCTGGTCCTGAGTAATTAAAAGCCTTTTTCATAGTGCACTGAAAGACCAAATCTTTGACATAGCTGTCAGCTGCAAAATAACAGGAGAATTAAACACCTGGAGGCCAATCCTCCTGGGATTGATCTCCTCATTGCAACGAGCTAACAAACTTCCCACTTCCAATGACTCAGGAACAGAGAAGATATAATAAAATAAATAAAATAATAAAATACCAATAAAATACCAAATGACTTCCCATCTCTAAAATGCTCTGTGCCAAGGGTTCACAGCCTGCTTTGGTGTTTTTTCAGAGCTCTGTGCATCTCTCCTGTTCATGACTGTGTTAGATGTACAGGTCCTCAGTATTTTTGATAAGTGTTTAATGTAGGTGGAAGTATCCCCTTAGAGAAAGCCCAGAAATCCAAAGCAGGTTGTTGTTGCACTCGAATATTTCAAGCTCTGTCTCATCTTCTCTGTCACTCCTCTGTGCACTGAAAACCTCATTAAATAAACGTTTTCTTCCTCTGAGCTGCCAAGGATCCTGCACACTCCCAAGATGGGCAGTTTTCATGGTGCTGAGCGCCTTTCAGAATGTTCAGATTCTCTCCAACACAAGGAATCAGTTTGCTTTTGTGGGATATACAGACAGGGATGGGGCCCATGCTGCCAGGAGAGGTGGGGACAGGGATGCTGCTAAAGGTGCTGTGCCACAGACATGGAAATGGCATCCCCATCCCTACATGGTCATGTACCTGGGCCCTGGCATGGGAGTTCCTTCACATTCCCCATGGTGTTAGGCGTCTCTCTCTGGGATCAGAGAAAGTCCAGTCTTAACTTAGAAAATCTTTGGGCAGACCAGACCAGACCAGACCAGACCAGAGAGAAAGGCAGTTAATGACTTGAAGAAAAGAGATTTTCAACCCTCTCCAGGGCAAATTTCTCTGATCCCCAGATGTACCAAGTCCATGTCCTGACATAGCAAGCAGCATCCCTATGGAGCATCTTAATTTACTGTAGCCTTTTTCAAGGCAGCACCATGTATTTAATGCAGCCTGGTCATCCAGAGGGAGGATGGGAGGGGGAAAATATAATTTAAAAAACAGTTTTACTTCCTGCTATTATAAAGTGTTCCTCATGCCATTTAGCACAGTATAAATGCTTCTGCTCCCCCCCAGGCCCAGCAAATTGTTTACTTTATAAAATCCCTCACTTTTGCTTTTTCAGCTTCATTTGCATTCATAATCCATTTTTTTAGAAAATTAAAGAAACCTTTTACATTCACACTGACTTCAGAGTGGGTGGATGCCAAACCCCTGGGGGGTTCCAGGGAATACTGTGTTAAGGAACTGTACTAAATTGATCAGCTAGGGAGAACCTGGCTTGTATCAAACTGGTAACCATGAAAATCAGATATTTGTGCCAGAAATACCCTTTTTGTGTAGGAGGATTTGTGCCCAAGTGGCAACATCAGAAGTTTAGAGAAGCCAGTTGCAGAGGAATTGAGATGTTGACTCAGCAGTGAGAGAGAGAAAATGAAATGGTGATTTCAGAGATGTGGTTACCATTACACTGCGTAATTAATAAATCAGTTAATTTACCTACCCAGACTGTTCAGGAGAGACATAACATGGAATCCAGATGCCTTCCTTGGGCTCCAGCCCACCTTGGCATCTCCTGTATCCATGGCCTGTGCTCTGTTCCAGAGCACACACCATGTACTTCCCAAGTAAAGAACTTTCCCTTTGTTCCTCTGCTGTCTCCTGCACTCAGATGGAGACACAGTTGGGGTTTGGGGTTGGGATGGTGCCCATTGCAGCTGCACTGCTGGTTCTCTGGAAGGTAGGAGCTGTCTCCAGCTGGACTCCATCCAAGTGCCTGCCAGCAGCTGGGCACATGCTGTCCGTGTTCTGCTGTAAAAACGCCTCAAGCTGAGGTTTATTTAGCAAAGTCATTCCTCTTGCTCTGAGCTCTGTGCTACACAGAGAGGGAGGAGACAGGAACCTTCACAGTTAGGCTGGTATCAAAGACTTGTAATTAGACTGCAGAGCAGCAACAGGACTTCCTCCTTGATTTCCCACCCCCGCATTCTCATGCCTGTTGGGAAGCTTTGCCACCTCCCAGCTGGAGGAACAAAGGAAGGAATCCCACACACAACTCTGAGCTGCAGAGCTGGCACTGGCCACGCACAGCCCCCGCAGTTTGTTACTCATCTTAGAGAGAAGACACCAAAAATTATGCTTGATTAGGTCTTGCCAAATCACAGTTGACCAGCTCAGGATGCTGTCATTGCCAGGAGTCTGGAAAGCCCAAAACTGGCAATGCAGAGCAGAGCATTTGGCAAACGGTGTGTCATCCGTGGAGCCTAGGTGTGTAATTATGTCCTGTGTCCTCTCGAGAGGAGATGCCAAAGTTCCAGCCTTAGCAGGTGGTTTGTAACCAAATGGAACAGAACAACAGAGAACACTGACTGTTAACAGTCATATAAAAACATATATGTGTTTTTATACACCCTGATAAAATTCTAGAGTTAAGTGATGAAGACATTGGGAAGGGAATTATATGGAACCCAGAAGCCTTGGTGGAAAGAATTATACCTTGAAAGGGAAGAAAGATGTTTTTTTCTAAACTGTGCAGTTACAGAATGTGTTTGGTTAAAAATGAAAAATAGAGCAGATTTAATAATAACATGATTTGTTGCTATAAAAGGTCAACACAATGCCTTAGAAGGGAAGGTGTGGGACAAACTGCATTGGGAGATTTATTTGTTGGAGACTTTACACTTTCAAAGCTGGTTTTTAGCCTAAAATGTCGTGTCATCCATGGAGAAAGCAATCAGGAGCACATGCATGGCTTTTCATCCTCTGCTGCTGACTTACCATGTCAATTTGTCAAGTGATTTATTGTCTGGTCCTTTTAGAGAATAATTGTATCCATTCCCAAAAATGAAAAGTGGTTTAGAATGTCTAGATTTCTGTTTTAGAATATCCACAATTCAGCCTGACAGAGACATTGACTCAATGCCAAATTCTGGTTCATAATGAAGAGTAAGGGAAATGATTGGAATTAAGGTGTCTGGATACAAAAGGGAATTAATGACCAGCTGATATCCCTGTCTCTTGGGTGCAGAGCACATTCTGCCACTTTCCTGTGGGTGCATTCTTTTCACATTCAAGTCTTGTTGCTGTTTTGTAATAAATCTCTCAGACTAATGGTCACTGTTATTTGCCTTCAGTCTCACATAAGAATTGTTTGTAACACTCTTGTTTTTCTTCATGTGTTTTACCCGGCAAATAAAGTTCTTTTTGAGAGGACTAGAACTCTTCTATATCCCAAGCACTGACATTTTCTCCTCATCTTTTTGAGGGTAGGGATTGAAACAGAGAAATCAGGCTAAGCCCCTTCAATTCTTTCTGTGGGTACACTCTGCCAGTGTTAATTCACTCCCCCTTATTTGAGAGGGCTCCATCCTGTAGGACAGTGCCATCTCCAGCACTGGGCTGGCAGCTCCTTTCCACCCCTCCTCTGGAGCCAGGCTGAGCTGTGAGAGGGGCAGAAACACACAGAGACCCGTCAGTGCTCCAGAGTCTCTCTGCTAACACACCCCCAGTGACCTGTTCTTTTTGGAGCCCCCATGAGCATCTTTCTTCTGGGACCTTCTGTTGTGCTTGGCTCTGCTGAAGCATCTCCTCACACACATTTACCTTCCAGGTTTCTGCAGAGTGGGAATTGGTGATTTCTCCTGCATGTGACAGTTCTTTTCACTCTCAAAATTTAAGCCTTGAATGTCAGAACTTGCTTGTAGGTTGTGTTTGGCTCCAACTTTTCCATTACCAGTGATGTGGCCATTCAGAAGTTGCTGCACAGGCTTTGACTATTTCTGGAGCTGATTTGCGTGTGTGCACAGCAGTAGGATTTTATGTTACAAATTCCCTGCAGTCTTTTGGTATAAACTGGTGTTTCTCCCCCAACAAAAGGTCATGGATAAAAACAGAGCTGGACTTAAAATACCCAATGCCTTGAGACCCACCCCAACTGCTGCTACCTCTCTGTTGGATTTATAGAGAGTAAAGTTGTTTTCTGGCAGTAAATATTAAAATGTGGTAGTTTTAGCTACAGACATGCATTACATTTTACATTACATTTTAGTTCTAGCAAAAGATTTTCATAATTAACTAAACAGTGCTGTTGCATGTCTCTCCTCCTTTGTGTAAGTGTAAATAATTTGTGCTTACTTTCATGTAATGATGCTTTTTGGTTGTCAGAAGGTGCAGATTGCCTTAATCCATAAATCTGGTGGTGTGCAGTGTGAGCACAGCCCCGTGTCTGAGCCTGGGACAGAGCCATGTTCTTGCACACAATTACACTTCAGGCTTGGGAGGTTGGAAGAAGGAATGAGCCCCCTACCTCAGACATGGGCACAAACCCCCCATATTCAAGTTCTGTTTCCCCAGATCAGATGGGATCTCTGGTTTCTTTTGTTCTTTGGAAAACATTTCCCACCTTCCCACTCAGTACACAGGAATGGAATTTAATACCTCCCTTTTGCTGAAAGGTAGGTCAGGTGTGGGAGTAAGGATTTGATAGACATTGCAGAAGGTTGATCAGTGCCTCACCCACTGAGCAACACCAGCATGGCCCTGCTGGCTCCTCAGGGTGTTTGGGCAGCACAGCAAAGTCAGACACCCACAGATGCTGTCACTGACACAGCCTGGGAAAACATGGAAAAGGCTGTGGGAATCATATCAGATCAAGCCAAAAGAGTGACAGTGAGAGGAGAACCCCTGCCAAGGCCCAGAGCATAAAGTGCCCAGGCTCCTATGTGGAAGGCTGGAGGGTGTGAGGGATACTCAGCTTCTACTGAACACCCTGTTCCATTTTAAACCTCACACATGTTTGGTGGGTGGTTGTTTCAGGAATCATGTTCCCTTCACTACTCTCGTGTCTGATTTTCATCTAAGTGACTAATTTTTCTGCCTCTCTCTCTTAGATCTCCGACCTGATACGACAAAGCACAAAGGAGTCCCCAGTCTGGGAGTTCCTCAGCCTGGGCTATGCCCTCATGCTGTGCCCATTTGTCGTTGTCCTGGGAGGGATGTTCTTCCTGGCCACAGCCCTCTTCTTCCTCAGTGACCGAGCTAAAGCTGAACAACAGTGAGTAGCCTGGCCATTGCAAACGGGGAGGCACCACAGCCTGTTTGCTCTCTTGATCATTATGCTTGTACTCTTCCCCTGGCCTTGGCCCTTTCCAGGTAAAGGATGTTGGGTTGTGTGTTAAGAACCTGGGCTCAGCAGAGTGCATGAGGCTGCACAACGCACAGGGGCTTGGGTCGTGCTGGCTGGGCATCCTTTACACGCTTCTGCTCTGGTGGATCTCAGTTGTTGGCCACATGGCTCAGAGGGGAGCACAAGCCCCTCACACCCATGCCTGAGCATGTCACAGCCCAGGCTGTCTGTGGTGAGGGGCTGCTGGGTGCTGGAACTGGTGGAGTGTGAGGTGAGGAGCAGGAGGGGCTTCCCAGAGCTTGGTGGTCAAGGCTGCACCTGCCCACCTCCACCCCCAGAGCGCTGCTGGCCACCTCTGGCAGTTGAGGACATGAGGCAAGGAGGAAGCAAGCTGTGTGTGGGAACATGTGCGCTCAAGGGTTGCTATAAAGAGTCTTTCCCAGCCCCTTCTTGCAGCTCTGTGAAAAAAACAGCTACTGTTTTTCAGTAAAGAAACCGATTCGGATCATCTCACGGTTGGCAACTACAGTAATTCGGAAGACGCTTCCACATGACATACAAACTTCTGGGGTTAGTCTCTTTCTCATAATTGTTGAAAAATAAGAGTTACTATGTGTAATGTCATGCTGAATATGTGGGTAGGTGACTAGGCTGGTGTTGACTGTAAGTTGCCTTTGCTTTTCCCCCACTGGAGAATGGCAGCCTTGATTTACCTTAAGGAGAAGGGCCCTGGAATATCACTCTAGCTGTGGTACAGGTGGAAGGAAAATAAAGTGTTTGGAGTTGACAGAAGTGTGTGAACAGTTTGGGCGATGCTTTCTGGCTCACACTGTCTTATCAGATGGATGAAAAGAGATTTGGAAGCAGTGCCACAGATGGTGCTGTGGCTCTGTAAGTGCAGTTCCACCTTCCTTTTACTAGCATACATAAGTGGAGTTCCACCTTACTTTTACTAGCATACATAAATACCAAAGAAGGGGGAAGTTCCTCTATAATGAGATGTTTAAACATTGTGGAAAAAACAAGACCTCGTGTCATAAGGATGGGAAGTCCTACAGAGTTGAACCTCACTGTGGTTTTGGGAAGGTGATGTGTGTGCCTGCATTGTTATCTGCATAGAAGAGTCTTAAATGGCAGGAAGGGAAGTTGGAGATGAGATGCTAGGAAGGACTTCCTAAGAGAAAAAAGAGGTAAATCCTACAGCAGATTATTTGGGGAAGACATGAAAGCTGTCCCTTGTTTCTGATGGCCTCCCTGCCATGGCATGAGGCAGGAAGGTGAGATCTGCTCTCCAGCTTATGTTCTCTCTCCAGCTTATGGATCTGCCTCTGCAGCCCTGTTTTATGCTTGTGCTGTGCTTATGCACATGAGCTGTACATGCCAGTCCAGGTAGTGACCACCTGGAGATGTGGCAAGATGAACATAAGTTTCTGGGTGCTCAGGATGGGCTTTTTTGCTGCAAGATGCCCAAAGTCCTATTTGGTGTCAGTGCAGCAGATGAAACCCCCTCTGCAGTATTCTCCTTTGCTTTCCTATAATCAGGTACTCACCTGATTATGTGAAAGCTTCAGGGCTTGTCTTTCCTGTGTTCAGAGAAGAGTGCTCATTCCACTTCTAATGGATTTGTGGTGATTTGTGTCCCTTGGCATCACACGAGCTGCCAGTGTGGCATGACAGCACCTCAGGTGGTGAAGGAGAGGCTCAGGATTCACACAGTGATGAGTTCCAGGTCACTCCCATTTTTTCAGCATGCCAAGCCCACCTGGACCTTTATGCTGGGTAGGGCACTGTGGTATCCAGGTGTTCTCAGCTCCAGTGGAGATCTCAAGGAAGAGGGTTTTGGTTCCCTCAGGAGACACCACAGGTCACAGGCTGGTCACCAGCTGGGTGACTCTGCTTGGCTGCCAGCACTGGTGTGTCTTACACAGTTGTTCTGCCAAAGCCCCAGCTTTTGCAGCAGTGTCAATGTGGGAGGGAGATCACATCCACACCTCTAATTGCTCCTATGCAAAAGGGATCATTCCTCTGTTGCTGTCTACTCTTAGCAGCTTTGGTTGTACTCTATCCACACCCAGAGCAACCAGCCAACCTCCCAAACAGCCACTGCTCCATTCTTAGAAGAAAAACATTCAGGTGTCAAATGTGATTTTGTTTCTCTTTCTCTTCTAGCATCATTCCCTTTCCTAACTCACATTTGTTTATGAATTTTGTATTAGTCACAGATATATTGTGTTGCAAACTGGGGAGAACAAATGTCATAAATAATGGTTAACAAAATAATTTCTCTCAAGTGACTCCTAGGAAGGGTACTCTTTCTGGGGTGTGCCCACTCCTATGTTAAAAATGCCCTGGCATCCTGCAGTGAGATTCCTGGAATGCAGCTTCACTCCAGTTACTGAGAAGAGAGAGTGAAGTAAGAGAGGAGCAGGGCTGGAGGCTGTGGAGGGTCCCATGTGCAGCAGGGTCTGTGCTGTCAGACCAGTCCCATTTGCCCCACCAGCAGCTTCAGTGGCTCCTCAGAATTTATGGGGCAGGATTTATTTGTTAGTATCTCCATGCTTGCCTGTGAGAGGAAAGGTAACAGAGCATTTTGCTAATAGCAGATAAAAACTGCCTGCTGGACCCCAGCTCCACCGTCCAGCTCCCACCTGTCAGGCCATCTGCACTTGGCATCACACACCTTTGGCAGAGGCTGTTTTCTGCCCAGCCACTCCTCCCCTCCATCCTACCTATTACTTGCTGGGTACAGAGGAATTTCTATTTCAGGATGCCTTGTTTTCCCTCTGCAGCCAGTCCTGCTGCTCAAACAATGGGAGTTGGAAAGGGGCTTTGCCAAAAGAAATCAATTAACCTGCGGGAATCAGGAGCGCCGGTGTCACACGCCAGAGATTAAAGCCATCCGTCACTGCCAGGGTCAGGGCACAGGGCAGCTGTCACCCACCCCTCCAGTGAGATAATACAGTAGCACAGAAGTGGAACACTGCTCCCACAGCCTATGGAAACCGAGCTGTCCCTGCTTTAGTTCCCACACTTCTGTGGAATGGAGATCAGGGATTTATTGCTGGGATTTCTGTGTTTGTTTCTTTGTGTAACTGTCTCTGGGCATTTGCTTAGAAATTATTTCTTCTTCCAGGCAGGGCAGATACCAGGATAGCAACTCTTTCCTGTAAAGCTTCCTCCAGCTTCCACCATGCTTCCTTTCAAAAACAGAAATTCTAGGCTTTCACACTACTTTTATCATTGCCACAATTCCTGGCATATTTTGTACTTTTTTAGCACAGGAATTCCAGTCAACAAGGCTGCTCACAAAACACTAACGAAAAAAATTCTTTCTATAGCAATTTTTTTTTTTTTAAACACAACTCTTTTATTACCATTTTCATGCTGCTTCAGAAGTCTGACAGCTTAAAGAGGCTTTTAGAAAATGTAGTACTAGCAGAGAGCAGGAGAGAGTACATCAGTCTGTGCGAATAATCCAATCATTTTGGGGACTAGATCTATAACACAAATTTAATCCCACCATTTCAAAGTGATAAGAGAGAGAAAACAGTTAAGAATGGGTTCTGTAAGAAGTCTCAGGCACTAGTAACGATAAATACTTCAATTGTTTTTTAAACCACTCCACTACAGTTCCTTCTGTGATATAGCTTGACTATGTTGTTATTTCTTTCCTGCTCTGCACCTCTGCAGAGGAGGGTTAAAGCAGTTGTACTTTATTTCCAAACATCAGCACTCTGAGCTGTAATTCTATTACCTGCTTGAGCAATATTGGTGAGACCCAAGCTAGATTTTAGACTCTCTAGAAGACAATACAGTCTTGCCATGGCAGAGCCCTCTGAAGTGGATCAGAAATCTGATAATTGCACTTTTATCCTCAAGCTCCATCACAGGTAGCTGTGCAGCCCTGCCAAAGAGCTGTTTCCTAGGCTGGGAGCAGTCCAGGTTCCTCATTCAATGGAAGTAAAAGCTCAGCACTGCTGAGAGTTGTGTCTGTGCTTTGTGTTCACCCCCTTCCTCACTCACAGGGCAGAGAACTGGGATAAACAAAGCTTCACCCTGGAGGGCTGCAGAGGAAAAGCCTACATTTGGTACTTGCTAGAAGCTCCATCAATAATTAGGAAAAATGTGTGGTTTTATTATGAAAAGGGATTCAAAAAAAGTCCTTTTCCCAAGCTGCGACAACTTTTGGGTACCAGGGATATAAATCTCCATAATTAGTGTGTATCAGGATCTTTTCCTGGGCAGTGAGTGCAGTGATCCTGCAGCCCTGTCCCCAGCCATGGCCACTCCCAGCTGCTGCTGAGGGAAAACCAAATTCACCTGGATTCTTCCTGAAAAATCACCCTGTTCAAGTGTGGGATACTCTACTCCTCAAAGGATTTTGTTGTTTTAACTTGGTTTTTTTAAACTTAATCCATGGTTTTACACCTGGAAACATTAGATTTTCTGTTTTTTTCCAGAGGTATGAAAAGATGCTTAGGATGGGTGTCCAAGTTTTATAATGGCTCTGTCCCTCTGTGCATGACAGAGGCTGGATGCTTTCACCAAGGATACAAGAATGCAGAGCAGGCAGTGGGATGCAGCTGCAGTGAGGATCCCTGGTGCAGCCAGAGCAGGAATAAACAGCTGCACCAATGCAGCTGTTCAGAACAAAAGAATTTAAGTCTTTAACCAGTGACCACTCAGCACTTAAGAGCCTGCCCTGCCTGAATCGTTCACCCCTTTGTTTGCATAATAAGAATCAGGTTATTTAAACAACTCAAGCAGGTATTTCTTTTCTCTTGAAATGAAAATTAAACATTTAATAAGAAAAATATTTTACTCTTAACACCTTTGATCAGATGTAGAAGCTCTTATTGAGTAGAAAAGCTGGTGGACATTTCATTTTAAAAGTGATGTGTACAAACACTAGGAAAAAATCTTCTTTACAGAGGGGATAGCAAAATCCACAAAAAGAA
The DNA here is from genome assembly GCF_965231275.1 of Zosterops lateralis. Taxonomy (NCBI): domain Eukaryota; kingdom Metazoa; phylum Chordata; class Aves; order Passeriformes; family Zosteropidae; genus Zosterops; species Zosterops lateralis. The sequence continues at coordinate 11,068,081 of NC_139779.1, read as the reverse complement.
CCATCCCTAGTCCAAACACTTCTGCTGTCTTAAACATGGCATCTTCAAATTGCATTACAGGAAAAATGAGAATAATCCATTTTCAGGCTCTTTCTTCTGCCTCATATCAGGCTTATTTTTAGCCTTTTGCAGAACTGGATATAAAATTATCTCCCAGTTCTCCTATTGCAGCAATTTGAAAGTGTCAGACCTTATTTTTGGTTTGCAGATTCTATTATGTGGGGCAGGGGAAGGACTCACAGAGCTGCCAAGCCTCCCTTTCTCTCATTTTTCTGTGGCAGCAGCTGGAGACAGGAATGACCCACCAGGTGACCTGATGTTGTTGCCAGCAAAGCCCAGAGTCCCCTTCATTAACCATTTCCCAGGTATTAAAGGTGGCAGCTGACTAATGCTGAGTGTGCTCCATTCTGGTAGTTTGCATTGCCAAAAAGAACATTCCTTCTCTGAAATAGCTGGAGCTGCATCACAGGAGGGTTTAAGAGGCTGGACACTTATTTTAGAGGGATGTGTCAGTGCTGCATTGAGGCAGAGTTTGGATTTGAGCATTTCAAGAGCTGCAAATGGGTTTTAACAACTCCCAAAAAAGGGATATTTGAGAACAGTTTGCTCACTGCTGATACTCAGCTGCTTATGGGGAGGAATATCATCACTTCATTTGTTTTGACTTTACAAAAGAACAATAATTAAACATTTCCTACAGCAGTAGAAACTCACAATGCTTTTTCAGCCCAGATAAGATATCCTTGGCCTTTGAAACCACATGAATTTACAGCAAAAACCCAGATTAAGACACAGAGGATCTGTGGTGATGGAAGGAAAGAGGCAAGGAGTGAGTTTTGAGTATCTGAGAGTGGCATGATAAAACCTCACAGACTCCAGATGGAACAAGATTAGACTATTAGAAGGTTTATATGGAATCCGTGTGAAGAATATGAAGGGGAGAGGTGGTGAAAATGTAAGTAGTTCTATTACTGGTTGGAAAAGTTCTTTGTAGGGCTGTTGGTTTTCTCACCTGTTTACTGGCCCTGTTTGTAACTCCATAAACAGAGTTAGCAAAACCAAGAATGTACCAGCTTGGGACTTGGATTTTAAATGCTGGTTTGCTGCTGCAGTTGGGAGCTGCTGGTGTTATGCAGATGGAAAATCGTCCCCTATAGAACAATTGCTGATTTGTTGTGCCACTTTAGCCAGCCGGGGGATTTCCTGCAGGTCGAGTGGGGAGGTGTCAAAGGTCAGTGTGGTTGTTCACGGGCAGTTTGAGCTCAGTGTGGTCCCTGCACACTGTCAGAGTTCAGCACTGGCAGCAGGAGCTTTGCTTTAGCTCAGGCAGGACAGGGACAGCTGGTGCTGGCACAGCTCTGGGAAGCCCCGAGCTGCATGTCTTGGTTTGGAAAGACAGGTGTCTGCAAAGGAAAGCCAGAGCTTCTCTTGGAATGGAGAATGTAAACCCTTGCCCTCCAAATGATTATAATTGTGTAATTAAGGGGCTCTCAGGCAAAGATATGGAATAGGAATAACTGTTCTTTTCTAGGAATATTAAAAATAAAAATGTAGTAGTACCAAAAAAGCAAACAAACAAAAGAAAACACTGACAGGGTCAGAATACAACCTGACCCCCTGTTGGTCAGAGTGTTGGTGTCAGTCCAATCAGTCCACTCCACTTCTGGTGTGACACAGATGTGGTTCTGTTGGAGCAGAGATGATCCTGTAGAAGGGTGCAGTTTTCCTCTGAAGGTCCAGTGGCGCTGAGATGGTCTGGTCTCCCTCTGGGAATCCAGTGCAAACAGGCTGTGCTGGAGTTCTGAATGCCAGGTTTGATCCAGGTAGGAATGCTGGGCTCCTCCCCCTGGGTGGAGCATCTCCCATGGGATGATGGAATTGTATCAGTCCTGCAGTGAGCCTGGATGGCCCATGGACAGCAGAGATCCTCTGGAGGGAGGAGGGGTCAAGAGATAAAGAAACACTGCCCCAGTGTTGAATAGCTGGTGATAGAATACAAGATGCTGGTTATACTCTATTCCTGGCTACTTAGTGCTCTCCCAGAGCAAGAATGGAACTTCTCCATGTGCCTTATGCTATAGGAAAGCCAAAGGTCACTTTTCCAAGAGCTCCAGATCAAGAACTACTCAGGAGCCCTCCTGCTGTCTTGGCTACTGACTCTCTGCTGTGAGCCCCAAGAAGTCAGATGTTGTCCCTAAAATGTTCATCAGCTGTTAAACAGGATTGAAGGCTCATTGCCACAACGTACAAGGGGAACTGAAATCATGCTACCAATGGACTCAGCATGTCAACTGGTCTTGGCATTGCAAAGGAGAATTCTTGGCATAGAAGGACTTTGCCATGCAGGAGGAGATTTTAAATTCTTACTGAGACAGATTCTCTGCTAAGGCTGCCCTGGCACAGAGACAAAATCTGATCAGATCCCACACAGGTGACTGGAGCACTGAGCAGAAGGCAGCAGCCTTCCAAGCAAGAAACAATCTCTGACACAAGGAAATGGAAGAAATCATAAAAAATTCAGCCCTGCTGTTTTCTGATGTCAGAGCATTTTGCAAAGGCTTTTATGAGCAGCAGTGACCTCTCCTTGTGCAGCAATCTGCAAGGCAGATACTGTAACTGAGGGTGTGTTAGACCAATTTACTTGTGGTTGGGTCCCTGGCCTGGGCCAGGCTTTAACCCCAGCAATCCCTCACAGCCACTCTCTCCCTGCCCCACCAGCACACTGGGGAGAATTGGAAGGGCAAGAGCTGAAAAACTTGTGGGTCGAGTAGACAGTTTAATTGGGAAAGCAAAAGCTGCACCACAAACAAAGCAAAACAAACCAAGGAATTCATTCCCCACTTCCCATGGCAGGAGGGTGTTCAGCCATCCCCCAGGAGAGCAGGGCCCCTTTACACACAAGTTACATGCAAGGACAAACACCTTCACCCCAAACATGCTCCCTTCCTCATTCTTCCCCCAACTTTACATACTGAGCATAGAGTCACAAGGTGTGGAATATCAGTCTGGGTCTCCTGTCCTAGCTGTAACTCCTCCCAGTTTCCCATGGACACCCAATTCCTCACCAGCGTGGCAGGACAAGGAGCAGAAAAGGCTTTGACTCTGTGCAAGCCCTGTTCAGGAATAACAAAAACATCCCTATATTATCACCCATGTTCAGCACAAATCCAAAGCAAAACTCCACTCCAGACACTGGGAGGAAAATTCAATTAAATCTACTCCAGCCAAACCCAGCACAGCCTGAATGACATCTTTTAGAGAAACAGGGACAAATTGTTGGGGTGTTACCTCCAGTGCTCCAGTAAGGAGTGTCTTAAGTGCTCTGGCTTGGTCATTCCCAAAGTTTCTGCCAGACCCCTACAAGCCACATGGGGATTGGCAGGACTGTTACAGTGGAGTGAAATGGATGGATGCTTCCTTGAGGACTCCAGGTCATGTTGGACAGGGCTTGGAGCAACCTGGTCTACTGGGATGTGTCCCTGCCCATGGCAAGGGCTTGGAATGAGATGGTCTTCAAGGTCCCTTCCAACCCAACCCCTTCCATGGCTCTATAATTTCCCACACCTGGTAGCTCAGAGGTTGGTGAAAAAAGCTGTAGCATGAGGCAGTTATTTTGGAGGATGAGAAGTATGTTTTTAATCAAGTGCCATCAGGAAGTTCTACAGGCTTTTCTATTTTAAGATTTAATTCATTCTTATCTGCTTTTTATGTCATGTTTTCTCCCCCTTGCCATTCAATCATTCAGCCAAAAGTGAAGCACTCCACTGCCTCTTCTCTCCATTATTTCAGTGGACATAAGTGTATGTTGTTACACACATCTTCCATGGCACTAAAAATCCCTCCATCTCAATACTGAGCCCATCAATATCTGGCAGAATTATACTTACAAAGAGATTCAGGCACAAAGTTTCAATACCTGCATCTTTACAGACTTCAGGGGTCCACGTCAGAGTACCGCAAAAGACTGGTGAGCTCTGGAACTCATTTCCATCCAGGCCCTTGGGACCCTGATTGATGCTGTTAACTGCTCATCTTCATATCTGTTCTGCTGCAGCTGCCTGGGAACATAGCAGGAAAGGTTATTGATTTTTCCTTTATGCCAGTTTTCTCCTCAGTAAAGATGTATGAAAGAGGAAAAAGTGAAGCTGACCCATGTTTCTGCCTCTCTGGACACAAATCAGCACCTGGATTAAATGAACAGATGGAAAACACAGCCTGTGCAGCTTTAAGGGGCTGAACCAAATAAGGGGAAAACACATTTGCTGTGCATGATTATCATATTTTGTTTGCTAAACCCACTGACATGCAGGAAGAAAAGGGGATTTGAGCCAATTCATTTCTTCAGTGCAGCTGGAGGAGCCCCTGTCCCCACTGCTCTGCACTGACTCAAAAATCCAGAGGGAAGGGCAGCTGTGCCCATGGTGCTGTGCACAACCAGCTCCTGTGGGAGCCTTGGGATTGGGAGCTGCAGGTGCACAAACCCCAAGCCTCCTCCCAGGCTGGGAATGAGAGCACAGACAGGCAGCAGCCACAGTGAGCAATATTCCTGCTCCAAAGCAAACTCCTCTCGTGCCAGATTATTGGTTGAATTTTATTGAGTTCTCTTAGCATCCTTTTCCTTCAGCAGACTGACCTCAGCTCCATCAACAGCCCATTCCTGCAGGCTGGATAACCTGTCAGATGCACCAGGAAGCTCAGTGCTTGGACTATTTTTAACTGTGCCAACCCTGTGCCACTCACTGGGAGCTCTCTGGGCTGATGTATCACTGTTGCTCTCCTTCTCTTTCAGTCACTGTTTCCAGCTGCAGCCTGCTTGGAGTCTGAAGTTCTGCAGGAATTCATGTTGTCAATCACATCTTGTCCCAGAATTACTGATTGACCATTCAAACAGCTTGAGGTTAGTGAGAGCAGGACCTGCTCTCTGGGAGCAATCCTTGATTCTGCTGTTCTTACTGAAGGTATCAGGTTGTAGTGAGGGTTAATGTTCTGCAGCCTGTTTTTGGGGAGGAGTTGGAGTCTGTGGCAGCTTGTGCAGCATCCCAGGAGAACTGCTGTGGAGCAGGGAACCAAAGCCATCTCCTTCCAACTGCAGCTGACCATGAGAACTATGCTTAGCTCCTGCAGGGCAGCAATGGCTAACCCAGTTACCTGCTGCACTGTTGATCAAAATCTGTATAATGATGGGCACAAAAGGTACACACCTGAACTGGAGTGTCCAGCCTGCTCCTCCTGAAGTGTCTGCTGAAAAGGTGGTGCAGGACTGGGAACAGTGTTTGCACTCAGGGTGTGGCAGAGTCCAGCTGAGAGATCCCTGGTTTGTTTTGGCTTCTGCAGTGAGCAAAACAGTGAAAGAAGAACAGCCATGGCTTTGATTTGTTACAGGGACTACTCCAGCTCTCCTACTCCATAACTCTTTCATCAGTTATCTGCAGGAATTAGTGATAACAGCAGCATCAATGCAAGTGCCTTCCTGTGTTCACGGACCAGTTGATAAAATTCACTCTTACAGCTGAAATCATGCAGGTGTGGAGCTACAAATGACCATCTTTAGCCTCTGTTTTCCTTGTCCAATCTCAGCAGCAACATCAGCTTTGGATGCTGCTGTTTCAGTAGCTGGAATTTCAGACTGCAGCATCTGGCTGGGCTGCTCATCATCCCTGAGACACAGGTGGAGAGTGATGTTGCTCTGATGCCAAAAACACCCTTTAACTGGCTGTATTTGAAAAGAGATTTGTTTTTCATAGATTAAGGCCATGAAGTATTATTACCTTTCAAGGATGTCTGACCATGAACTTTTCACCTAAAATTTCAGGTTTCAGTGTGTTTACAAGGCCTTTTGGAGATGTTTTTAACCTCTCAATGTCTGAGGAAGTTCAGGCAGGAGGAATCTGCTGGGGCTGCCATTAGTGACTGGTCCCCCTGTGTCCCTTCCTAAAGCACTGCTTCAAACAGGCACTTGATGGCACATTGCAGCAGAAACACAGAATTCCCTCCACTGAAATGAAGGAGAAGAATCCTTAATCACTGGCAGGAATTGCTGCTAAGTCCAGTGGTGCAGGTGCTCCTGTAGCCCCAGTACTTCTGTCTGCTGAAAGACGTCCAGCTCAAAATCTCAATACTAAAAAACTCCTGCTCAATAACTCAAAAACTGAGTTATTTTCAGGCTAGAAGAACCCTACTGAGGCATTTTATTGTTGGTTGTAAAAATCAAGTGATGTTAAGTCTAGCAGGCTGTAAAAACCAGGCCATCATTTCCTATTGTGCTTCTGAGTTACAAAAGCCAGAGTCTGGCTAGTTTAGATAGCAAAAAAACTGGGCTTTGGGAAAGCTGCAGGACACTGAAATACAGGTGGTGTTTAACTTAGCCATGAAACTTGACATTAACCAAGCTGGCAGCACTCCCAAAAGCTTTCTGTCAGCACAGCCTCTCTTGGAGCCTTGGGCACAGCAGTGCTCCACACACTGAGTATGTCCTCCTTCCTGACACCCTGCTCCTGGCTGGAGCTCAGGGACAGAGGTGACACTGCCCTGGGTGTGGGATCACATCCCAGAGGTGACACAGCCCTGCCAGCAGGACAGTCAGTGGGATACACATCCCACCAGTGCTCCTCACAGCTGGAGCAGAGGGAGCTGCAGGTGAGAAGGGGGATCTAGGTTCTCCCCTTGCTGGCCCAGGGCAGAGCAGATCCTTGCAGGAGCAGATCCTTGCAGTGGATGTAGGCAGCAGGAATTGTTTCCAACCCCTGGGTCTGCCCAGCAGTGCTGGCTGCACTACAACCTGTAATCTCCTTTAGCTGCTGGCTTGGGGACCAGCAAGACTGGGAGGGACAAAGATTTGGAGAATAATTCTGGCCAGTTCCTGAAATAGAGCATAGCTGACCTGTAAAAGATCCTGGCCAGTCATCTGTTATCTTAAATTGGCTGTCTTGTCCTCTTGCAGGTCTCTAACAGGCCGAGGTGCAGTGAAATTAGATCCATTTTACATTGCATAAATATTTAACAGCTCCAGAGCATGTAGTTTAATATTAAACAGACAGTCTTATAAATACTTCAGAATTATAGATGCTGTCACAGTACATGGAAATGACTTGATAGGATCTAGGAGAAATATTTAGGTTTGACAGCAGAGGAAGTGATGGAGTTAGAGAGCATCAGCCACATTTTTAACTGCTGGAGGAGTCTGTTAAAAAAAAAAAAAAAAAAAAAAAAAAAAAAAAAAAAAGTTGTACAGCTTCTGTTCTTAAAAGGCAATTTGGGTGAGTTTCCTCCTCCTCCAGAAATAACAGACTGGTTCCCACCCTACTCTCTTCAAGGAAAGAAAATATTCACAATCTTAAAAAAACACTGCAGAAAAAACAGAACAATTTAGGAGCCAATGTTCAGTGAATCCATTCACTGTGGGATTATCATTATTAGAAAGGCAAGTGGTACTTAATGAGGGATTTAGATGCTCTTGAGCCTTGTTATTTTAAGCCCACGTACTACATTTTGCCACCTAAGAGAGTTTAAAATTTATTATTGGTAGGTTTGCTTTAAAAAAAATAAACAAAATCCCATCTCACCCAAAAGCTGAGCCCCAGTGCCATTGGTTGTGGCAGTGACCACTGTCTGCAGCACGGGGGCTTCAGAGGGACTGAGGAGGCACTGTCCCAAATTTGGGGACTATTTCACTTCTCTCTCCTGCCCACCAGCTTCCTGTGTGATCCCTGAAAGTCATTTCTCTCCCCAGCAGATTCACAAGTCATGTGCAGTCTAATTTCCCATCAAATCTTCAAAAAGCATTTCAGGATTAGCCCCTCCAGGCCTTTGTTCCCATCTGTGAAACAGAGATAAAGCACAACTTGAGAGAAATGTGTTCAAATAAAAGGGCAGTACATTTTATCCCATTGGAGGCTGAAGTGTTCTACAAGCAGGGAAGTTGTGTCTGTTTCCAGTTGCGTCAGCAATGCAGGTGGGTTCTCTATGCTAAAGTCATGGCAAAATTAACTTTTTCTGTGTAGATTCTGTGTCCTCTAAGAACATGGAATGATGTGGCAAGGGATAAGACTTCCAAATATCATGGATCACTCAAATCTCTGGAGTTTTAGAGTTCTGTGATAGTTTTGTGACATTCCATAGCTTGCTTCCTACTTTTGAAGTTAGCTGTAGTATTCCCAGGTAATTTTCTCTGATGTATTCTGCACAATTCCAATGTTCCAATACAATGCCATTTCCAGTGAAGTGGGGTTACCAGGAATGGGACTTGTACAAGGAAACTTGGGTCAGCTCTTCCATCAGAAATATTTCCATTTATAGCCTGGATAGGTAGAAAAAGCACAGAGGCTTCTCTGCACCTTGGAGACCTGTGAGGCTGGTGTGAAGTTAAGATCTGAGGGCTGAACTGGACCAGTTCCTCATGCAGAGATTTCTTGGAAGGTGTCCCCTGAGTAGTGCATCATTTTTATCTTGGAACATGTTTGAATCCATTTCAGTGGGAAAATAAAGGGTTCTGGGTCAGGTACAAAGTGTGGTACAGAAGAGCCACAACTAAGTTTTAATGTGTCCAAAGGACGTTTCCTGAGAATTTGTCACCTGGCAGGGTCTCAGGCAGTGGCAGTTCTGTGATGTTCCCTGTGCACCTGCCTGAGGGTTTCATTGATGCAGGGAGAAGCTGCCTTGGACAGCAGAGGTACAAATCAGGCTGGGAAAGTGGTTCTTTGGTTCTTCTTCTTGAAGCCAGCTGTCTTGCTTTGAGAGACAGGTGTCTGCTGGGGAAGGGAGGAGTGGAATGGAAATATGACCCCCTTCCCTCCAAATTGTTATTATTTTGAAATGAAGTGGCTTTCAGGCAAAGATAAGGGAAAAGGAATACCAGTTCCTTACCAGTCTGTATAACAAGGCAGACACCCCCTTCCCCCCCCCCCCCCCCCCCCAGCAGCAGCAGCAGCAGCAGCAGCAGCAGCAGCAGCAGCAGCAGCAGCAGCAGCAGCAGCAGCAGCAGCAGAGCCCCAGCGCGGCTTCGCGCCGGGCTGCAGAGAGAAGGGCCCTGTCCCCTGGGTTGCAGTTCCGGGCACGGCCGGCAGGGGCGCTGGCGGCTCCCGGCGGGCAGGGCGGGTGCGATGGCTCCCCCCGGCCGCAGGGGGCGCTGTGGGCGGGCTCGGGCAGCAGCGGCAATGGCGGCCGGGCTGAGGGGCAGAACTCGGGGCAGCGGCCGGGGCGGCGGGGCAGGCTGGCCTGGGGACAGGGCCAGAGGCAGCGGGAACTCGGCAGCTGGATCTGTGACTGCGCTGGCTGTGCAGGCGGGGGGTGCGGGCTGCAGTGCAGCAAAAACCCACAGCAGGGACTGGGCAGCAGCAGCAGCAGCTCCCAAACAGGGCCGAGAGAGGCTCCGTGGAGGGAGAAGCGAGGTTCCCCTGAGGCACCAGAGCAGATGGTGAAAGTCCTTTGGTGAGGTGGGGTGCTAATAAGGCCCCAGTTCAGTGGCTGCTTTCACCAAGGCTCACCCACAGCAGAGGCAGGAGTGGGCTGGGCTCTGGTGGTGGCAGCGAATTCCCTCCCTCAGGCAGCGGCTCTGACCGTCCTGTTCCTAAAGCCCAGAGCAAGAGGGACAGCAGCTCCCCCAGCCTGGTTCTTACAGTATCTGAAACCCCCAGGTAACCAGAGAGAGCAGCCAGCTGGACCCTCCCCTGAGCCGTGGCCCCACTTTTCTGGTCTCCCTTAAGTACCTTCTCCTTATTGTCTCATAGCAACACAGAGGAGAAAATTGTTTTAGAGAAAGAAACAAAAAGAAAAGTCCTAAACCCCAACACCAGCACTGCTGACCTTAACTGGTAGGTGGAGACTCTCCCTTAGTGACTCAGATTTATTTCCGCTGCTACTGCCCAAGTGCAGCCAGAGAGCCCTTGGGTAAAGCACTCACAGCCTGGCCAGGGCAGGTCTGTAGGTGTCGGGGAATTCCTGGTGCTGTAAGAATCCAGGTGTTCCCACTAAAGTCAGGGAGCACCTGAGCTAGACAGCAAGTTCCAAAGGTCCGAGGATGACCCCTCTGACAGGTGTGTCCTGGGACAGGTGACACCTCTGACACTGCTGTATGTGTCAGCATCAAAGGCACTGGCTCCTGTCCCTGAGGAACAGCAGCATGGGAGAGGAGCTGCTGCTGAGGAAGGTTGTGTTTTCCAGGGCATATACTGCAAGGACAAGCAGCAGGTGTAAGCGATGGCCTTGGTGGGACCATTGCTGCTGTCGCCGGGTCCCACAGAGAGACAGGAGCTGCTGGACAGCTCCTGCCTGGTGCCACAGCAGTCCCTGCCTGGTGCCACAGCAGTCCCTGCCTGGTGTCGCAGCAGTCCCTGCTGGGTGCCACAGCAGTCCCTGCCACACTCTGTCTATCACCCAGGAGCAGGTGCCTGCAACAACAGCAGGTCTTCAGGAGCTGCTAACTGAGAGACAACTCACTTTTTCTTCATTTAATTTTTATCACTGGTGACTGTTTACATTTGTGCTGTCAGGCTGAAGGACACCAACAGCCACTGTACAGTCTTGTACTGGCTTAGGGAAATAGTTATCTGGATGCCTTTGGGACCTTGCCAAATCCTTGTCAATTAGTGCCAGTAATGTTACTTGGCATGTTCCAGCCATTGTCAGCATTGCTGTCAAGCACCCCTGTGTGACAAGATTTCAGCTTTATAACACTGTGCAGGACAGTTATTAATGTCCCACTTCTTTAGACACTGTTAAGCAACCAAAACCTGGATTTACCAGGCTGGTGTGTTATTAGGAATCCATTTCTTTGCTAATTGCAGCTCTCACACAACACTTTTGTTTTCTTTTCACCAGGGTGAATCAGCTTGTGATACCACCAGCCTCTGTCAAAGTCTGAGATGGTGAGTGACCCAAACCAGCAGTAACTTTCAAGCTACAGCTCTGCTCCAAACCTCTGTCGGCCCATTTCTTTCCTTAGGAATTGCAGAGAAGATTCCTTAGCCAGCTCTGATTTGCACCTTTGCTGCCCTCAGCCCAAAGCAGAGCAAATCAAGAACAGGGAAACCAGGGGTCAACTTCAGTGTCCTTTGTGGTATGGAGTTTTTTCCAGAATGTGATGCTGCCTTCTTTGAGCAGAAAAGCCCATGTCACCCATGTCCCCTTGACCACCAGCAGTGTGACTGTCCCAGGCCAGAACTTAAAACCTTTCAGTGTCCACAAAACCTCCTGCTACCCTGTTCCGGGTCAAACACGGGCTGCTACCAAACCACCACTTCTGGCACAGCCCAGATTCTCTGCAGGAAGTGTTTCCTGGCAGCCCCTGACCCCGCATGTTGTTGCTGGGCTGTCCCCTCTGCCACCCTGGATCCAGGGCCACACCTCTGAGCTGGAGGGGCCGACCCCTTCCTGCTGCCCACCCAGTCCCTGCTGTCCTTATCACTGCCCCACAGCGCTGCCGCTCAGAGCTGGGAGGGATCAGCACTTCCCAGCCTTTTACTGCAGCCAGAATTAATTAAAGCAAGTGTTTTTGAAGAGGAGATTTCTTTCCCATAAATTAAATGCATTGAAAGACTAATCAGAAAATCAGAACTCAATGAGACACTTCAGAATGGCCTTTTTGAGGGGAAAGATTTAATGCAATCTCCAGCACAGCAGATGTGTTATTTCCACAGAGGGGAGTGGATTCAGGCATAGGACTGCCTGGAGTTTGCAGGCTCTGAGCTGGATGTATTCACACAGTATTATTTAACAGTAGCTTTTAGATAAAGTTGGAGATGTTTTTTTTTTAAAAAAGGCCATCAACAAATCTGGGGGGAAATACTTGGTGCTATTGCTGAAACTTGCCTTATAAAGCAGTGACTGCCTGTGTCCTGGGCACACCAAGACTTTTCACTGCACTTTCCTCTCTTTTGGTCCAGTTTTACACAGGTTGAAAGAAACCAGGGCACCATCCTAGGGGAGTTTTTCTGTAATGCAGCAGCCACTGATTTTTAAGGTCAGTGGCAATTTCCTGCATAACATGGAGGACAGAGCCTGTCAGAGGAAATCCTGCAGTGAGAGAACTGGTTATCCTTGCCCCATTATCTAGGAAAGCAGTTGGCTGCTGGACAGGCCACCAGAGTGGCCCTCAGCAGTGAGCAGAGGTGCTGACATGGACTTAAAGCCAGCAGGGACCAGAGCACAGCCTGCTCTGCCTTGTCAGCACCGTGGGCTGGGCTGACACCTGAGCTGGGCTCCCCAAGGGACACCCCTGTCCAAAATGACAATTTCAGCATAGGGCAGTCCCTCTTCAGTAAACTGAGGTGTCAAAGAGAGCCTACAGAAATGGAGCCTGTGCTGTGCTGAGCTGCCTCAGCCCACACCAGGAGCAGCTGTGCCTGCACACCTGAAATTGTACCTGCTGTCACCTCCTGGGGCAGCCTGGGCCAGGGTCACAGTGCAGTTGTTCCCATCCCATAGTGCTGCCTCCACCACGGGCAGGCTTTGCCAAGCTCCTGCTGGCACAGAGACCAGGGCTCTCCCAGCTGGCCCCACCAGCACAGGGAGGCTGCACCATCACCAATCCATACCTGGAACTGCCTAGTAACCTTCTGTTCCCTGTTTGCAGCTGCCAGTGGAGGCAATGGCACGTGGACTCCTGCTCCCACCACACCAGTCTCCATCTGGAGATTCCCTTCTGTCCTGGATATCAGTGAATCCTTCAGCTCCACATCCCAGAGGGGCTCTCCAGCACCACATCATCCCTCCAGCCTGCAGGGTCAGGCATCAGGAGATGAGCAGGGCAGCTGGGTACATGGCAACTTCTGGAACACAAGGACACTCACAGGGTCCCCTGAGCATGGAGAGCAGCTCTCCACTGGACCCAGAAAGTGCTGCCCAAGTGAGCAACTGTAGATTGTGTAAATGGTTTTAGTTGTAGCCAATGAAGTCCACACTGTTTGTAGGGCAGCTGGTGTCCTATGAATGCTGCTGCTCTGCTAGCACTCCCACTCCCACAGACTGCACTAGTTGAGGACCTGTTCTGTACATCACCTTTTCTTTGACAGTGTAGGCTTGATTCAGATTATTATTTTTTATTTAAATATCTTATAAGATGCTTTATCTCTGCTGAAGACATTAGATTTTATATATATATATATATATATATATATATATATATATACTTAGATGAACATTTTTTATTTAAACATTTGAAATCTGGAGCTGCCTGTGCAACCATAGCAGACATGAATAACGTCCACAGCTCTCCTCCTCTCAGTGCCCTGTGCCAGAGCACCACAGGGAAACTTCCAGTGGATGACCCACCTGAGCAATGGGACAGGGGAGAGTTTCACTGCACTGGGTGTGCTGGTGGTTGTCACAGAAAGGCCCAGAACGTTGGACAGAAATCCCTATGGGCTCTGGAGTTTTCCTTATGTTAAATTCAGCCTTCCTAGGAGGTTCACAGGCTTTTAAAGTACCAAAATCCACCTGGCTGAGTGGCTGTACCTTGGGAGTGCAATACTGCTGTGCCAGTGACCTTGTGCTTTGTTTACATGGTGCCATATCAGACTGTCAATGCTAATTCTCCCTGTCAGTATCCAGAGCAGGGGGCTGACACTGCCCTGGGAGCAGTGCTTGGCCTCCTGCATACCCACCCCTGCCCTGTCCCAGAGCACTGTCACTGGGGTGTCACCTGGGGGGCATTTGGGAGCTTTCACAGGGCCAGTGTCTGGACTGGGTTAGACTCAAGTGCCGGAGCACATCCTGGTGCCATCCCAGGGGAGTCTGGATTCCTGCACTTGGCCTCCACAAGCCAAATTTGTGCTGTGTCAGGTGGATGGGGGAGGAAGGGAAGCACAGAGCCTGAAGAGGGCCAGGCTGCCACAGGAAGGCACTGCCACAGGGAGGGCACTGTCACAGGGAGGGCACTGCCACAGGAAGGGCACTGCAGGGGCTCAGCAGGCCCCCATTCCCTCTGTTCTGAGCCCCCTCTGGCAGTTCAGATCCCCCTTCCAGTTCAGCACAGCCTGAGCAGGTGAAAGCAGCTCATTCTCGTGGCTCACAGGTATCTGCACTTGGGGTCCCAGGAGGACTAAATCAGCTCAGGAAATGTCAGATCAGGGCTGGATGTGAGTTCAGGCTGGGAGCTGCTGTCCTGGTTGTGCCAGGAGATGACTCAGGCACAGGAAGGCACTGTTAGCAAATCTGGGTTTGTCTCCCATTCCCTGCCAGGATGTGCTGGGACCTACAGCAGAGATGCCTCTGATTCCAGGTGCTCCCCCCACAGCAAGTCCCTGCCCAGGCTGGGGATCCCTGTGATCCTGTGAGCCTTTCCTCCTCCCCAGACCTCACAGGACTCCTCTGCAAGGGTTCTGTCACCTGAAATTCCTCAACAAAAGCTCTAAAGATTTGGCTAAAGCAGCAGAGCCAGGAGTGTTCCTCTAGTGCCTGAGCAAGCAGGTGCTAGAAATAACAAAGCCAAGCAAATCCCAACAATGCTTCACTTCCTACCTCGTGCCACTATTTACACTTGGAGGGGAAACACAGCCAGTGTAGTCTGGGAGCCAAACACTTGGCTTTAAAGGCACATGAATTTCTGATTCCCATTAAGAAATTCCTTTTAAAGCTGTTTAAAAAGAAACAAAAAGCAACCCAACAATCAGTCATTTCATCTCAGAGACCAAAGAAGATTAACCATATTTCCTAAATTGCCTTTCTGATAGGCTCTCTGTTGTAGCATTTACTGTCAACAAAATGGAACATTTCTGCTTGGGTTCAGAGATTAGGAATTCTCCTTAATTCTCAGGAGTCAGCAATGAAAAAGGAACTGAAGTGTTCTGTAATGTCACTGGCAGTCCCTGTCAGAGCTAGGTGCTGGTTTTATCCTTTATGCACATGAAGGAAATGCTATGGATTCTGTTTAAACAAGGACAGAGGGAAGGGAGCAAACAAGGAAGTGAGAAGTGAGTCCTGCCTTCACCAAGGGATCCCTGAATCCCTGCTCCCACATGTTCCAGGCTAAGAGAGGGAGGCTTAGGCTTCTTCCAGATCCCTCCTGCATTCACCAGGGTCTGTGCAAGTGTCCAGACGCACCAGGGAGGCTCCAGCTGCCCCTCACAAGGGTTTTTCCTCTACTCCACTTCAAGAAGGGGATTTTTTAAAGCATTAACTCCCCCCAGCTGATGCTGCAGTGGCAGTGACGTGGTTGGGACACTGTGGGACACTGAGGCAGTGGGAGGCACCCAGAGGAGCAGGAGGGTGACCCAGAAGGCAGCAAGTGCTGGCCCAGGGGCTCCTGTGCCCCCAGAGCCTCTCCCCTTGCAGTCAGGGTGACCAAACCCCACCAGTGTCTGGCTGTGCTCTGGAAGCAGAGTTCTTCCAAGCTCCACCCAAATGCTTGTTTTCTTCTCCATTTGCTTTATTGTCTGGCAAACCAGCACTTACAATCACTTTTACTACGTGATGTACGGGAGTATTAGTACATTTTCTTGTTATACAAGGGAGGAGTATAAAATAGTTTTCTGATTTCTTTCAGAAGTAAATGACTATTTTATTTTTTAAGAGCAATTGATTGTGAATCTCAGAGTATAAAAAAAAAGATAAGCCAAATATATACCTTTATGTAAATTAAGAAATAAAAGTATTTAAAATGTACCTCCTGACTCCTTTTCTTGTGTCACCTCCTGTGGTTGCTGCCTGCAGGGCTGGTCCCTGGGATAAGGATGCTCCAAGCTCCAGCAGCCTCAGAGCTGCCAGGAACTGACCTGGACACCAGAATTTGCCTGGAGTTCGTGGAGAAGTAACACCAGGAGCAGGGAAGGTGGTGGATTACAGCCTCCTTTCCCCTCTGAGCTGGATCCAGCCAGGATCAGAGCTGGGGGAAGGAGTCAGTGTGGGCACAGGGGTGGGGTCCTGCTCCCCCTCACAGCGCAACCAAAGGACCTGGCTGATGGGAATGGGAGGTGTGGGAGCCGTGGGTCAGGTGCTCAGGAAGATGGACAGGAAACCAGGATTGTAATTCCCAGGGGGTCCCACAGCGGCCATCAAGGCTGCCCTTCCCCATGATCCTGCAGCAGCCCCACAGGATGGTGACTTGTGGAAAACAGGAGTGAAGGGGCTGGTCCTGGAGCCCAGCCCTGACACACAGCCAGGGTGTCTGAGGCTCCCTGAGCAGCTGGGAGAGACCCTCCCCCAGCACCTGCAGTGCCTCTCTTCAGAGCCCTCCTTCAGCACAGGGCAAGGCTCCAACCAGGAAACTGCAAAAGCAAAGGCTCTGACACTTCAAACAATCATCCCTGCTGGCCTTTTGTCTGTGCTTCTCGGGGCTTTCAGCTTAATCATTCTTGTAAATTATGTGATTAAGAATAATTTTCCAAATTCTGATGTTCCAGTAGATAGATAAGCTATGAAGCTCAGCAGCTTTAGCTTCCTTCCACCAACTGCACCAACAGGAGTGTGCTGTCCACAGCACATGTGGATCATGGCCATACCCGTGTGTGTTGTGTGTGTGCCCCCACACTCCCCATCCCTGCCTCACACACCCTCCCCTGGCTGCCTGTAGAGCTCTCAGGGCCACGCAAGCTCTGACAAAGCCCACGGGCTGGCACAGGGTGACTGCCCTGACCCTCTCCTGAGCTGCTCTGTACAAGCTGATGCTCTTTGTGCTGGTCTCACTGGTGCATTTACATTTCTCACATTGTACACAGAGGTGGTGATTGCATGGAAACCTCTCCTGAGCAACTCCAGCACTGCACCCATTGCCCAGAGTCCCTTGCAAAATTTCTGTATAACATACAGGGTATTACATCAGAAATCACAGAATCATGGAATGGTTTGGGCTGGAAGAACCATAAACACCAATTCATTCCACCCCCTGCCATGGCAGGGACACCTTCCACTGTCTCAGGTTGCTCCAAGCCCCAATGTCCAGCCTGGCCTTGGACACTTCCAGGGATCCAGGGGCAGCCACAGCTTCTCTGGGCACCCTGTGCCAGGGCCTGCCCACCCTCAGAAGACTCCATGTGCCTGGATTTGTCCCATGGCCTTGTCCAGTCTCCAGCATTGCATCCCTCCCTCCCCTGAGCTCAGTGCCCAGGGCCTGTGGCTGTTTTCCTGCATCCAGAGGAACTCTTGAGCTCTGTCCTAAAGAGCCCAGGACAGCTGAGAAGAAAAGGCTTCATTTAAATCACAGTAAGCTCAGTTGTATAAAGCCCCAATGGTCGAGCAACAGACAGGACCTGAAATCAAGCAAAATTAAACCTTTGTGATTATTTAAGGGCCCAAATAAGTGCTGGTGAAACAGTTTGACTTGCTGGATTAGTGACTGCATTCTATAAACTGTGCAGCAAAGCCAGCCTACAGTCGGGTAATTTAATTGGCAAAAGAGTTGTTAAGGCAGCTTGATTCTCACTGTGCCCTGCAGCTCTCCTGTCTCTTTTCCCTCTGACCACTCTGCAGCTCCTGGGGGCTGAACACACCAATGAGCAGAGGAAGCAGAGGTCAGCCAACATCTCCAGCCCGACAGCTGGCACTGCCACCCTTCTGTCAGAAACAACAGCTGGCACAGCTTTGCCCTCGTGCTTTGCCCTTCCCAAAAGGACAGTGACAAGCTGATCCACATGAACTCCTCACTGCAGTGGCCCTGGCAGGTATCCCAGAGAGGCTCTGTGGCCTCATGTGGGCAGGGACTTGCCCAGCATGGTGGCTCTGGGTGCCAGAGCTGTGCTGTCTGCAGGCAGGTGAAGATTCTTTCCCTAAACTGCCTGGAGAGAACCCTCTCCCCCAGCTCACTCCTGCTTCCCACCCACCACACTTGCCTGCTCTTCCTCCTCTGGTTCCACACAGCAGAGGCACAAAATCCCAGGATGTCCTACTTAGAGGCACAGAGAGAAAGAAGGGAATCATCAGGGAGATACTTCAGATCTGCAGCCCCTTGTCCCCTCTGGAGCCCCTGAGGATCATTAAACCAGGACAGCCGTGACCTGCTGCCCTCCTGTGTGCTCCATTTGCATAATACCTGAAAAGCCTTCACTGGAGACAGCTGGAGGGGCTTAGCTGGGATTGAGGCTGTAACGAGGCAATGAAGCAGCTCTGAGCAGTGAACGGCAGAGGAAGGGCAGCATCCCCAGTGTCAACAGCCCCGTTGGGAGCAGAGGAGCCCTTTTTCCTGGAGACAGGATTGGCAGGAATTGCCAACACCTCCAGCCTGGGAATAGAGATTTGCAGCTCGTCTTCAGGCTGCAGCAGCAGGTCTTGCAGTCAGCAGCCTACAGGCACCTCCAGATGAACAAGTGCTTTGGGAGAAAAGGTCCAGCAGGGTGAACCCAGCCCTGAACTGCTCAGACCAGCGTGGGAGCACCACAGAGCAGGAACCAGCCACTTCCTGAAGGTCTGACCTGCAATGTCCTGGTGACACCTGCAGCCCAAATCTCCACCCTGGCTGGGCACCTCTGCAAACCCTTCCGAGGCTGGAAACCAGCAGGCATCAAGGGTGGCCACAAGGAGAGCTGCCCTTCAGCTCCCGCTCAGTCTGTGCCAATACTTGAAAGACTCGACCTGGAGAGTCCAGAGCCTGCCAACTCCTCCTCATCCAGCTGCACAAGGGCTGTGTCCACCACCGAGTGCCCCTCAGCCCTGACTCCCCCAAGTGCCTGGAGCCAGCTGTGGGGGCAGAGAGTGAGAGGCAGGCACAGGATTCTCTGCTGAACTGTGGGCACAGAAACTGCAGCTGTCACTCACCTGCTGCTCACAGGAGCCAACACACACCTTGGATGTGCAGCTCAGTTGTGGGATCACTGCTTAAACCGGGAAAGTGGAACCTGCAGGCCTGCAGTGGGATTGACCAGGATCCTGCAGTAGGATTGACATGGGTCCTGCAGTGAGACTCACCAGGGCCTGCAGTGGGATGTGTCTGTGCCCTGCCAGCTGCTGTCTCCCAGGAGTTCTGTGCCATTTGAGCAGAGAATCATTGCAAAGGCAGATAAATGGCCACGGGCAAGCACAGCCCTTCGCAGCTCTTCTCTCACCCCCTCCAACAGCAGTATGACATTTCCAGTGCCCTGATCTCTGCCTGGTGGCACAACCCACCTGTAGGATGAGAGCTGAAGGCACAACAGGCACAGCCCTGCTCCCAGCCCTCTCCTCTGCCAGCAACAGCTTCTGCCAGGAGCCAGCACCAAACTCCTCTGCAGTGGGGGAGAGCAGTGAGGCTTTCAGAGAACAGACTCACTAAGGTTGGAAAAGATCTTCAAGATCACCAGGTCCAAGCTTTAACCCAGCCCTGCTCCCTCAGATGCTGCAGAGGAGTCAGGGCCAGACACCAACAGCCACATTCTGGCATCCAGGAGCAGGGGAGGCTTCAGTGGCAACTACAGCATGAGCAGCATCTCAAACACTCCCAGCCTCAGCTCTCAACAAGAACCAGGTACCCAGCACATGGGAGAACTTGGTCCTGGCATTCTCCAAAGGGATGATGGCATTCCAGCATTCAGGAGCCTGGGGATAAATGAGCAGATGGAATTGCAGGCAGTCACCTTCCCAGACTGTTTGCTGCAGGCCTGCTGTTCCAGGTGCCCTGCATGGCTGCACACAGGCTGCCAGCTTGGCACAGTGGCAAATCAATCCACCATTTCAATTGTTTCACTGATTTATTGATGTCTCTGCACTACCACAGGGGCCATGACCCCTCCTGCACCCAGCAGCAAAAAGGCAAGAAAAAACAGATCACGGTAGTTACAGACAGTACCAGAGTGTCAGACTGGAAATAACTGACCCCAGAGTTTGCCTGTGCAAACCCATCTCACCCCAGGCATTTCAGAGGCTCCATCTCCCACAGTGGAAAAGCTGTGAGCATTGCTGGGCCTGGGCAGGACAGGGATGAGCCTTTAGGAGTAACTTCTGAATCTCACACACAGGCCTGACCAATAACTCAGCAGTGCCAGCACACCCACCCCAACTCCCCAGGGAATCCAGACCAGACTCACTTCTGCCTTGGGAAATGATGGAGACAGGATTCTCTGGCACTGCCAGAGGGGAGAGTGGGCATCTCCCAGAGCCTGCAGGGTGTGTAACCTCTTGAAGCTCTGTGCTCTAGGCTGAACCCTCCACACAAGCCAGACCCACAGCTTTACAGCTCAGCATCATGAAAGGTTTATTTAAAAGTCATGGAGAGCATAAAAAAATTAGATATTAAAGATATTTCAAGAGTCTACTGAGCCATGCTAGGCATGCCAGGCCTGGCTGAGTCCATGGAGTTTACTCCTGCTGCACTGGAGCTTGTTTCTGTTTTCTTTTCTTCTTGGCTTTGTCTTGCTTCTGTTGGGTCTCCTGGACAAGACTCCCCTTGGTTTTCTTTGCAGCTGGAACCTGCTCAGCTTCATCACCTTTTCTTTTTCTGTTTTTCCTCTTCTTTTTCTTCTTCTTCTTGTCAGCCACAGCATCTCCTCCGTTAGCAGTGGGGAGGTCCCCACTGTCCTTGGCCACTCCATTCTCCCTGACCCCCTTCTTTGGATGCTTTTTGCTGCCCCCAGGCACTAGGCCTTTCTTGTGCTTGAGGGTTTCTGTTCCCTGGGGCTGTTCCTCTGCTGGTTCTCCCTCCTCTCCTGGGGCCACCCTGTTCTCCTGGACACTTTTGCGATTCTTGCGTTTCTTGGTTTCTGGCAGGAAGCCTTTCTTCTTCCTCTTGAGCAGCTCCTCTCCTTGTGTGGGTTTGCTGGTTGGCTTCTCTTTCTTGGGCTTCCTGCAGGGAGAATGCCAAAAACCAACAGCAATTTCATTTACAGCCAGGGAACAGTGTGATCCCTATGACAGGCAGTCCACAAATAGGCAGAAGCACCAGAAAGGTGCAGGAAGCACAGGATGAGGATGAGCATTACCCATGGAGGTGGGATAATGCCTGCCTGTGGCCCCTCAGTGAATTTCTCAGATGATCAGGCATCAGACATGTCAGTTACATGTTACAGCCCCTTTCCATCAAGGACAAATCCCAAGCACACAGGACAATGAGCCTGGTATTATCCCAAACAAGCGTTAATGAATCTCTCCACCCCACCAAGCAAGGAGCCCCATTAAACTCCACCCTGAACTTGCTGCCCTGATTTCCTTTCCCTTCCCACCTCCCCAGCTCACTGTGCCCAGGCAGGGCAGGCAGGCAGGCCCAGGCACGGCCCAGGGCCAGGCACACTCACGTGTAGTTCAGCCAGCGCATGACGTTCCAGTAGAGAGAGTCCAGCCGGGGTGAATTCCCAATGTCCTCCAGATGCCTCAGGGGCAGCAGCACCTTCTCCACCTCTGCCAGCTCCACATTCAGCTTCTGCAAGAGGCAGACACAGGCAATCTGCACAATGAACTCAGGAGGGACACTCACAGCAACAGGCACAGGCCATCCTTAGGGGAAGGCCATGGCAGGAATTGCCAATCCTGGCTCCTCCGAGCCACTGCCTTGGGTCTGTCTGCACCACTTCAGTGTGGGGCAAAACCTGCTCAGTCACACCATCAGCTACTGGGTCTGCCTCAAAACTTGAGTGCCTACCATGAATCTAACAAAACTGTGGTGGCATAAAAACAACTGGAGGGTCCTTCAGTCCCCTTTCCTGTCCATGGCTGGAGCAAGGAAAAGAAGACACATGCCTATGTACCCATTCAGCAGCATGTCCACTCTGGTTTCTAAAGGTCTTCTACAGCCCACTGCATAATCAGTCAAACCAAGCAGAAAGGGGTGTTTCAAAGCCTATTCAGCTCCTACAAGAGCCTTGGAATAATCTCTCTTCTCCACCCATTTTCCTATTAGGTCTTCACAAAGAAATAGGCTCTGGACTTATCAGTAGGAAACAGGGCTTTGGCAATTCTGCTCCTTGTGGTGTTTTCCTCCAGTAAACAAGACCCCATTAGGGATGTATTTTGTCACCTACAGAAAATCTTTGCATGCTCAAAAAAGTAATTTTTTATTAGGGAAACAAAGTCCCAGAACAAAGCTTTACTTCTGCTCTTAAAGCTATTAAGTCTGGTTTTGGGAATCATGATCTCTGGAGTTCAGTGGAGAGGAAAGAGCAACCACCTGCGATAAAACCCACCCTCACTGTACCCCAGGCTGTATTTCTGCTGCTAAGAAAGTAGATGCTACAAGTGTTTGCTGAACACTGCACAAATTCTCCTCTGGAGATGAGCTCATAAAGACTGTGGGTCACTCCTTCAGACAGGAGGGCTCTTCTGCCCTCAGACCCAACCAGGAATTCCCTCTAGAGGAACTTTTGGTAGGAAATGAGGTGGGATGTAGCAATCACATGGTAAAATCCAAGTGTGACATTTAAAAGGTACTCAGAAAACAGCCATTGTCACATACTGGGTCACACACTCACCTGCCCTGTCACAGTTTTAAGGAGAAAGTTCAACAGCTCCAAGATCTTGGCAATTTTCTCTTTCTCAGCCTTCATGAGGGGTTTTCCAAGTGTTTTCAAACACTGCAAATTAAATGGGAAGATTGAGAAGAAAGACACATTAGGTGGGCAAACAAATCACACTTCACAGCAGAAAACAAGTAATGAATGGCAGGATTCACCTGTCAGAAAAGTAATTCTGGAACACAAACCCCACCAAACTCTGGAAAAACTCAAGAAGGCACTTGGTGAAAGCTTCTGCTACCCAGTTTAATTAAGAAACAACTGCACAAAGAGCAAGCAATATTACAGAAGTAGAACCTTGCTGCTGTCTATAGTTTCTAAGCTAAAGCACAACTGGAGATGCTTTCCTGGAGAAAAAGAGGTACAACAACCCCTGACCCCACCCTGGAAAGGCCAAGAAGCTGCCAGACAACACACACACCTGATGGAGCAGAGCTACTCAGCTTCAGGAGCTGGGACTTACACAGAAAGCATTGCTGCAAAAATCCATTAAGACTCCTGCCCAGGAAATCCCAGGTGCCAGCCTGTAACGGCTTGTCAAGTTTAAGTTCACTGAAATATCTGAGGGAAAAATCTCCCTGGTGCTCTCTCCATGTGCTGCAGGGTTTCTGAGACACTGAAAGGTCTGGCTTAGAGGAAAATCAAGCCAAAGATAGGTCAAATAAAAGCCAGTTATTTACAAAAAGGGCAGGAAATAGCCATAAAAAGGCAGCTGGATCAAAGAGGTGGCCCAGTGGCTCAGGGGCACTGATCCTCTGCCTGCAGCTGGTCCTTCATCCCTTACATGGTTACATGGTCCTTTTCCTCCCCACTCTATTTCTGTGTGGAGACACCACAGCAAACCCCACACAGATCACACTGGTATGAACTAATCACTAATAATATGAAATAGGATTTGCAGGGACAAGTGTGCTGCAGACAGTGGCATGTCCCACCAAAGCCTGTTCCTCTAGAGAAGGCTGCACCTGTGGCCAAGCCCTCCTTTCCTTGGAATTTGGACATTTCAGCACAGCCAAGGGGTAAAGCCCACCCCATGCTCAGCATCCTCAGCTCAGAAGTCCCTGCCCCAGACCTGTATCCTACATGTCATCATCCTCTCACAGATCCTGTATTACAATCAGATTGGAAACAATTTAAGGACTCAGCAAACTATTCTCCATCTACATCAGAATAAAGTTGGCAAATAAAATAAAAAATCCTTGCAGACACCAAGAGATGTAAGAAATCTATTTCCCAAAGCAAATTCTTTCAGTAATGACACTCACAACAGAAAAATAATGATTCCCAGCAAGAGTGTAGGAAACACTTTCAGCACAGGAAGTGGGGAGACAAGATAACACGTCTGCCAAACCAGCAGCCTTCAAGTAGAATTATTCACTATCTGTACAGGCTCCACACCCTGGGAGTATCTTTTTTAAATAATAAAGATACATTTATTTCCTGTTCAGGATGGTCCACTCAAGCCTGGTATTAGGAAGCCATTCTGCTGGCTGGAATTCAAGTTGCAACTTCATCTGACTATCAATAACTTGCTAATTACTCTCCCCTGATATAGACAGATGCACTGCAACTCTATTCCAGAGCTGTCATTAACCTGCAAGGTCACACAATTCCACAGCTCTGAAGTCTCCCAGGTAAAAAGAGAGACAAATACAGGGGGTGTGATTGAAAAAAAAAAAAATCTTCACATGTAGGATATAACACCCTGTGGGTCAGGCACATTCAGTTTATTAGGCTTACCACTAATAAAAAAATAATAATAAACAAAAAAGGCTGATTTACATAAACATTTTCTCTGTAATCTGAAGGACAAAACATTGCCAGGCTAACAGTCTTCTTTGTGGTTAAATCACCTTTCAGGGAGACTATAACGTTGAGATCCTTATTTTGCTAAGCTGTGCACAAGTTCACAGGATGAGAAAACCAGGAAGAATCAGGGCAGTGCTGTGAGATGGAGCCAAAGTGAAGTCAACTGTCATTTCATCTTTTCAATATACATACACTTTAGAATTAAAAAGGTGTTAAAAATAAATTGCATTTTCTCTTCACTGTACATGAGTGATGTAGACAATGTAGGCATTTAAATCACTGGCTTGGCTCTGCCTGTTCTTGCTGCCCTGATGCTTTTGAAATAAAGGTTTGAAATAAATCCTACTGAAGTCAACAGAAAAGTCCTGCAGCTCTGAAACAGCACCTGAGGGGCTGATTTCCAGCAGTACACAAGTTTTCAGGTGTAGGGGAAACTGGGAGGTGCATCTAGCAGGGGGTACCCAACCAAATTCTTGCAGACCTGTGGAAAGAAAAGAGTGGCTGGCCCAGCTGGAGATGGAAAACATCACTGGTCTGGTGACTAAACATGTATATTAAAAGCAGTATTTTGCATGAATCTGGAAACTGCACTTCCACCAGTATAAATAGCCAGAAGCAAACTGGTACAATTTAGATGTTCTGCAAACAAAGAGCTCCCTACTGAAATGGATCACTTTGAAACAGCTTTCAAAGACCAGGAAGGAACAAGGAGGGTGAGAGGAGAAACCAAAGAAGCTGCAAAGAAGCAGCAGATAATTCATTCCTACAGCCTGGACAATTTTCTCTAGCCCAGAAGCAGAAGGATTGGCTTTAAGGAAGCTGGATTCAGAGAAAGTTTTACTGTTGCTCAACATATGCCTCCTCCCTTTCCCTTCTCCTACAAAGGGTGTAAAACTAATTTGCTACTCAGGCACAAAACTACCACCTCTGTATGTGGTAGGCTGAGACAACCAAACCTCCCTAAAGATTTGAGCCCAACTCCTGCCCAGCCCAGAGTCCCTTATTATCTTGATCTCATCACTCAGAGCACTTCCCATTTAGCATTCCATGAGATGGTATCTGTGATTAGGCATTGCTTCATTCTCCTGCTCCCAACAGCTGGGAGTACACAGAATGGAGCATTTGCTTCCATGGGATTTGTGTTATTTGTGTTAGCATGAGACACCAACACAAACACAAACATGCTCACTCTGGTCATGTAGAAGAAGCTGACTTTGGGCTGGGACTGCTGGCAAGCCTGAGGAAATGCCTCCCAGGGAATGAAATCCAAAGCCTCCTCAATGGGAACTGGGTCCAGAAGTCAAAAGCAGCTTTCCCAAGAGTTTATACAACTTAATCCCAAGTAATATAAAACTTCCTACTACACAGGGTACCAACCATTGTCTGCATGCTGTGTTCTGCTCCCTCACTCAGGTCCCCATGAGATGAAATCAGCTCTGCCACCCCAACTGCAGAGGTCCATCATTTTACAGGCCTACCCTGATTTTATTTGGGGAATGTACATAATCCAATCATAAAATCAAAGCAAAAGCTATTATGTAACAGATGGCAAACTGCAACACATGGCAAACATGCCTTAAAAAGAGAAGTAGTATTTCAGTCCTCTGCAGCACCCTCGGGAGAGCTTTGAACACTGATCAGATCACAAACAATTGCACAAGGCTGGTAAAGATGCGTTTTACATAGCAAGACACAAAGCAGAGGTTTGCTTCCAGCTATGCTACAGGTCAGTGGTGGAGAGTTAAAGGAAAACCCAGGAGAACTTGTCTAACCACCTATTCTGTGATTCTCTGCAATGTGCTCTTCCACAGGTATCCAACTCCCTCTCTCCCTGGCCTCTGAAAGCATCACCAGCCCAAGGGTCACACAACCCAATTATGCAATACTAAAAGCAGAGAGACCTCAAGATTTATACCCAACAGCTACACTGGCATTGCTTGCTCATTTCTATTGTTTTTCTCCCATTTTCTGCTTTTCTTACTCTGCTCAGCCAGTCCCATTTCACAAGATATCTCAGTTACAGCTCCAGCTCAGCAATACCTGTGATGGTTAATCATGTCTGTACATCTGAGCTGACAGCAGATTTGGGCAGGTAATTTTCCAAAAGGAAAAACTATGGAGGCAATTTTCACAGCTGGAGCTCCCATCTCACCTCAAGCCAACACAGCTCCTGCCTCACCCTGCGTGGATTGAGCTGGCAGAGATGGGTTTGTCTTGTTATGTCAGACATGCTGCTTCCAAAAGCCTCTGGCTGTTTCTGGAGGAGGGCACTCCTGGATCCAGAGTTCTCTGCTTCTCAGATTTCTACAAGAACTGCACACTGCCAGCATCTTAATAGTCAGTGGGTTGGTTTTATTATATCACTCATTCCTGTGTCACACATCAATATACCCCAACCACTGCAGGATCCAGCCTTCGTTCTGTGTCACATTGCACTTCACAGCATTCTCCCATTGTCACAAAATGTAAAACAAGTCTGAGCACAGGAGGTAAATTTCTGCAGTAATTCAGTCACACAGGTAGGACAGAGAGCTGCCAGGCAGTTATAACCACACAGCTCAGTTTCAAAGTCCAAAAAGTTCTAAACTCCCCTGAAACCCATCACACACAAGAAGCTGTATGTGCCCCTAGAGCCAAAGTCAGCATCCCAGACAGTGCCCAACATCCTTGCAGGGGAGATGGCAATCTGCTGTCACGTGGAGCCATGCAATGTTCCTGGAAGTCTCCACATCCACACCTGCCTGCACCTCTGTCCCTTGCACAGGGACCACTGGGGGACACAGCCCAGACTCACAAGACACAGCAGCATCCCAAGTGCCACAGAGTGCCCTGCCACCAGACAAGCTCAGTTCCCAGCTGGAAGTTTGAATACCATTTCATATTTATGCATTCCCAGCATGTCCTTCAGCCTAGTCCATTGTTTGAAACAAAGAGCCCTTCCCCTCTGTCAATAGATCCATCAGTGAGAGCTGGAGAGGCCTGGCCAACTTGCATTCTCCTGCACACTGCACTACCTCCATCCATCCTCTTCTCCCACACAGCACACCAGAAGGTGATGGATGTATGTGTGGATTCATGGACACAGCATCAGGTCCTTCCACAGACACCCCTCCATGACCTCACACCACTGGACAGCCCAGGGTTCCTCAGGTAAAGTCTCTTCTCCAGCAGCAGAGTTCAGCAAAGGCTCCACCCCAGAATGTCCCCAGCCACAAGGAAGTGCCAGAGATCGCAGCTGTGTCCCAGCTGTGAGCTGCATGCAGGATCCCAGAGCAATGGCACAGCCTGGGATCTGCCTGGTGCTGTGGCTCTGGTCCCTGTGGTGGAATCACACCCAGAGGGGCCCAGCAAACACATTTGGGGTCCTACAAGCCGTGTCCAGTACCTGAGCCAAAGCACAAGATTCCCATACAGGTGAGGTTCAGGAAGGGCGGAGCCTTCCTGTGTAATTGAGAGGTTGAAAAGAAACTGACAACCAACTGAAAGCCTGCAGCATTCTGTGTGCTCACGGCTCCTGTTTCTATCCCATGTGAGCATCCAGAACACTCATGCTCAGTGTCCCCCTCACTTGTTATTCTGCTTGTGCTTTTCCTGAGAGGAAAGAGGTAAGCCAGCATCATTCCTCCTATCTCACACAGGCCAAGTAACATGATGCCACACAAATGGCAGAGCCAGGAATCAACTCTGAGCTTCCCAAACCCAGACAAGCTAACCCCAAACACTTCCTTTCATGATAACACTCACTGTACAACAGATCCCAAACCAGAACTCAGGGCTAAACCACGGAACACAAAGAAGAGAGGAGGGAAGAGCAGTATGTCTCTTCACTCCATGTTTCATCTACCCACAGAGCCACATCCACTTCCAACAGCAGGTACACAAAAAGAGAGGTGGTCACTCCCCTCACCTGACCAGCACAGCACTGCTCAGCAGTGCTGAGAGCACTTAAAGGCAGGAAAGAAGCACTGACTGTCTCTCCTCCATCCATGTTCTCTCACTAATGTTCTCAAGACTGAAAGTATAAATGTTCAAAACTTACTTCCTTGCATTTCTAACACAAACAAGTCATCAGGAAATGCTCCCAAAGGCTGGGAACCACCAAGTCTCTGCTTGCCCCTGCTTGAGAAGAAGGGAAGGCAGGGGACTAAGCAGAACCCACGTGCTGAAGGGTGTAAATAAAGACATTTTTGGTGATGTTTATTTTGGCAGTTATTAGAGGGAGGAGACAAAAAATCCAGAAACCATCCTCACAGAAAATGTCAACACTTTCCCAAGTTTAATGAGCTTGATTTTTTTTCCCCAAAGGCCATATGAAAAGGCAGCAGGGAAAAACCACACAGGACAGCTGAGGGAACAGAGAAAAAGGAAGTCTCCACAGAGACATCCAGTATTCTGAACGATATCAGTTAGATCACTACTGGCCTCATTTTACAAGCTAAGAGGCTGAGAAAGGGCAATGAAGTAAGAATTTATAAAGATGGACAGATAAGGGTTCAGGCAATCTTCAAGGAAAAAAATTGAAGGATGGCTTTTTTAGAGATTTGATGAAGTCACTTTAATAATTTATCTTACTACAAATTAAGACACTGATAATCAAATGTGATGCCCTTCAGAAATTACGGGCATGTCCACAATGAAAGGCCAGATAGTATATCCCTCTCTCCCCCACACATTCTCAGTAGCTCCAGATAGTTATTTTAAATCCCTCACTGAACAACACCACATTATCAAAACCCTGGAATGCTGTACAACAATGGTCTTCAGGGAGCATACAGTAACTTCCACATGATATGGAAAAGAGGTCTTGGGTTATCTCTGCCATCCTCCCCAGGCCATGTAATTCCCTATCTGTCTGCATTCATGTCTGCCCAGTCCAAGTCTCAGAGTGTATGGAGGCATCAGATGCATCTCACTGGGATGGTGTGCAATGACATGAAATAATCACCTCCAGAACTGGTGACCAGGAGTGCTCTGGGCTTGCACTGAACCTTCCTTTTAGATTCTGTTGGCACTTTTACAGTGCAGGATGCCTTGATCCTGTTTGGGTTTCAAACAGTAACACTGCTCTGCCCAGTCCTTATGACACTGACAAAAGAAGCAAAGGGAAAATCAGTAGTAAAGTTTGTCTCTTCTTATGATGTTCTTACTGCAGAAGAAAGACAAAGGAAACCCTCAGGAAACCAGTGTCCAAGCCAGAGAAAGCAGTTTTAACAACAGTTTTCTGTGGGCTGTTCTGTTTTGAAGTTCACAGCCATCAAAATATGTATTTTCTGGACTATTCTCACTCCCTTTGACTTTGGCATCATAACTGGGAGTTTCAGCATAAGTTGGGAGTTACACACAGAACACCTCAGTTCAGGAGGGCAAGCTGGTCTCTAGCAATGGGATAACAAGAAAAGGTAATGAAATTATATATATTCAGAATCTGAAACTTCCTGTCCTGAATCTGTCAGTGAGTTACTGAAAAATTGGTACAGGTTCAAGATCTCTCTAAAGCCAAGACAGCAATTTTGTAACATATAAAAAGAAAACATAAATATATCTAACAAAGGGATGCAAACACCAAAACGTGCCTCCAGTGACAACTGAGAGAGCTAAAAGATCAAACTGAGAGATGCTGAATAGAGTAAAAAAGATTGTTTGGGCCCTAGTAGCAAACCCAGAGATCCCTCACCAAAAGTGGGTGAGAGCTTCCTGTATGGAATGGGGAACTGGACCTCTCAGGCTCTCCAACTATTTCATTGTGTTATTTGGGGCAACTCTCAACAGTCAGCAGAGTTACTGTGGGACAGAGATGACTCCAACAGACTGGGCTGGTCTGAAGCCAAGTTAAGAGATGCTCAGATTGTCCATGCATAAAAAGGGTCTCTGAGATGCCTCAGGAGACCCAAGTTTGACTCTTGGCTCAGCTCCCAGCCAAGGAGTGTCACCTGTAGAACAGGATGAACAGGCTTTAGCAAACCAAATCCATTATGTCTTGGGTTTCTCCAAAATACTTTCTTCATTACATCAACAACTCACTGCTTTGAACTTCCTTTGTAAAGCACTTTGAGACCAACTGATAAAGAACAAAGCTCTCCAAGAGGAAGATGTTTCTGTCAAATGTTCCAGCATCCCAGGTGAGCTCTGTCACTTACAACATGAAGCAACTCTATTTCTTTATACCATGAACACAACTGAATTCCCCCAGATACCCAGTTAGAACAGACTTGAACAGCTGTAGCAAGACTCTGCTTTGTGTAAAGTAACTATATATGATTTGGGAGGCAAAACTGTGCCAGAGCTGTTTTTCTGCCTCCTCACCTTTGCAGTGCAGGGCTGTAGATGACACTTTCTGCCCAGCTGACCCAGCAGCACAAGCCAAGAGCACCAACAGGAGGCAAGACTCTCATACAAGTGAACTCCAGAGCACCCAGTGGGACAATGAGACCTGTCTCAGTTATAGCAAGGAGAGGGCAAACCTGGATCCCCCATGGCCATGGTATATGTTTTATAAGCATGCTTAAACAGTTTGGGAACAAATAAGGTCAAGTTAGCTTATGTAAGCACAAGAGCCATTGCCTTGCAGCAGCTAGAGCTGCTATTTCAGGAATCTGTCTCTTCACTTAATGTTCCTGGCCGTTGATTCTCCCTCATCTGCCTCTTAGCTTTGCCTGCATAATTCAGTGATATCCAAGACTGCACTTGTCTGGCATTGCTTCTTCCCCAGTTCCAGAGCTCATATCACTGCCTAACCCAGCCCAGATTTCCCTGCTGAGGACGCTCCTCACCAAGGGATCTCAGCAGGTATGCAGTGCAATCCCTGATGCAAGACAGGATAAGCAGGCAGACACCAGGAGACAATATCTTGTCCTCTCTGACAGCTTTAAGCCTGCCAGGACAATCCTGCAGGTGGGGAGCTAGAGCCTTCTAGCTGCAGATGTGACCCAGGACACAGAGTGTGGCCAAGCCTTCAGGTGACAGTCTCCTTGTGAGCAACAGCATCACCTGAATTACAAGAGCACATCAGTTAAAGAGTTGTAAACCTGTCCCTGGGTCAAGGAAAGGTACGAAATTCTGGGTTATCATTTGTGAGGGACAGTTGCAGGAATGGCCAATGACAAATACAAACATTTCGAGCAGATGCAGGGCAATAAATATCATTTTCTACAGCATCCCACAGCTTTCAGTCCAGGTTCTCATAGGTAAGCACCCACATCTGCCAGCACCTACTCATGTACATACTCACCTCTAAAATCATAGCTGATCTAGAATGACCCATGGAAACAAGTCTCAGAAGAAAAGGGATGAGACTGAGCTGCAGGAGAAACTCAGAGTTCTGCAAACATCATCCCAGTCCTCCAGCCAAGCAGGAGCATGTGAGGACAGCAGTGACAGAAAGGGCTGTTGTTTAGTCCAAGCTCTTCCAAAACAAACTCACCCCATAACTTCGACATCAGGCCTGGAACTTCTGCCCAACCTGCAGCTTCTCTGTCAGCCAAGCACACAACTTCCACCTGGAGATTCAGGGCTAATAAACTCTTCAGCAAGTTACTTTAGTGGTGGAATAGTCCCTTTGACAAATACCTACTTTCTACAGATTCTAAATTTGCTCAGCTCCCAGCCTCTGACTTCCACTACAAGACATTTTTTACCGTCTTTAAAAGAGATCAGTGACTGTGAATATGGTTTTACTACACCACAGAGCCACTACACATTTTTACAGCTCTTACTCGGAGAAGTGAGCATTTCTGCACCACCAAAAAGACACAGAATTCCTTTAGCAGCTTTAGGAAGTCTTTCAGCACAAGTGACAGCCTTTGGCTATGAATCAAAACCATTAGGTAGAATGTAAAGTCCTTGACCCCTTCTCACTACAGCAATATTTAATGTGTAGCTGCCCCAGCCCTACAGAGCCACACCAGCTGGGAAGGGAGACAAAACCCTCACATGTATGAACACCACCAGCAGTCTGTAAAAATGTTATCTCAGGACTTTTTCAGGCCAAAAAGAGAACCAGCAGCTATAGGCCACTGCCACTTAACAGTATGGGAGGCCTCCTGCCCACAGAGTAAACCTTGGACAACCCAAACAAACTGACAGTATTTCTCAGGAATTTTTCTTTAAACACACATGACCACAGACATGAGAAGCACTGAGGAAACTTTAATAGCAAAGCTCATTATAATCTTGGATGGGCTGCAAGTTGCTAAACTCTCCCTGACAAGAACAACATAAAGGCATTGTAAATGTTTGTGGTTTCCTAGTGAATCACTGAGTTCTGCATGTATTCAGCTGCTAGAGAGAAACATGGAAATGACCAGGTTGGGAGGAGTGGCATGTTTTATGTAGCTGAGAAATGAAATCATACCTAACTCCACCCACTGGATTTCTGATGAAATCTTTAAATAAGAGGTATTTAATGAAATTGATGATCCAGAATTATAAACAACATATTTAAATTCCCTGTTTTAAACTTGCTTAGATTTTTGACCCTCCTTGACAGAAAGAAACAGATCTAATTGTTCTGCTTCAATACAGCAAATTATAGAAAAGCCTAAATTACCATGTAGCCAGCATGAGTAAGTAATGAAAGCTACCCTTAGAAAGAGGTCATTATTACAGTTACATAGAAACTCCAGGACTGGAATCTCCCATGTCATCAAATTTAGTCACCACATCACAACATTTATTTGTCTGCTTGGTTCCCCCCACATCAATCCACAAGAATAAAATGAATGGCATTTGCTCCTTCAACCTCCTGTCCCACAGATAATTTCCTATGTAACAGCTGCACCCAAACACTGTCCTCAGGTACAATCTGCACTTGCCACTGACTTAAGAGCCCTGCAATTTCTGTCACTGTTTCTTCTGTACAAATTAGTTTCCAATGTATTTTAAGGCTTCCCTGATGAACAGTATTAGCCAGGGAGTCTGGTCCAGAAGGCCTGCAATGCACCAGGAGTCAAAGGTCCAGTGCACCTCAGCTCTATTTCTGTGGCCCTCAAGTTCATTCCAACACAGAACTTGCATGACATGTCCTGAAATTAATGTTCACAATACCATTCTATTCTTTTTATTTTTCCATTCTTTTTAAGCACCTTAAATTGATCTGTATGAGTGTATTCCCTAAAATCCAAGCTCTGTCTCTTGGATCCATACACAGCCTCACTGAGCTGCACCAGGAACATCACAGTGGTGTTCCAAGAATCCTGCCAGCCTGGCAGGCACAACTCAGAGCTGGTGCTGAGCACAGTCCCAGATTGCAGCTCTGAGACCAAGAATCAGGTGAATGAGAGCAGCACCCATCAGGTGTCATCTGTGCTTTGAACATGTTGGAGCTTCTTACCTCTGTCCCTTGGCTGATGCTTCTGGAGATCAATTCCTCCCACTCCTTCTCTGTAACGAAGACCTTCAGTTCATGAATGAGCAGGACTTTGTGGAGAAGCATACAGGCCATGGCCTGAAAGAGAAAGGGGAGAAAAGAACATGAAACTCTCCAGGGAAAGTGTTTGCAGTGTAAATATCCTGCTAAAATAAACAGCTACACACACCATCTAGGGGAGGCCAGCTTACAAAGAAAGGCTGCATACCCTCACCAAACAAGTGTATTACAGACTGATTTGGGTTGGAAGGGACCCTGAGGATTATCTCATTCCAACCCCCTGCCAGGTACCAGAACAGGAACAGGGACACCTTCCACTATCCCAGGGTGCTCCAGGCCCCATCCAGCCTGGCCTTGGACACTTCCAGGGATCCAGGGGCAGCCACAGCTGCTCTGAGCAACCTGTGCCAGGGCCTCACCTCCCTCATAGGGAAGGATTTCTTCCTAATGTCCAACCTAAACCTGCCCTCCTTCAGCAAAAGGCTCTGTTTGAAAACATTTTCTAGGTTTGCTACAGAGTCACCCCTCAGGAGAGACAGGGTGGTGGGATTTGGTTGAATGCACATATATAAAAGAGAAGGTCAAAGGGGAGTGGAGGGATCATTCAGTTCTAGATTTAGGCACCAATATCTAAAACATGCTTTAGCAGCTGCTCCAAGGGCATCACTGTCAGTCCCCCCAAGTTTTCAGGCAGCACCTTTGAGCGACTCCATCCTTACTGTGCCCTGACGAATGCAATAGGCACAAATAATAAAGAATAAAAGCTGGCAGGAAAGCAAATGCTTCATTTCAAAGGAATACTAAATGGGAGCTGCTGTTCAGAGCAGCAGTTGGACTTGCCCTGGAGCCAAACTTGCTCATTAAGCCTCTACATTAACACAGCAATGAAAAGAATGGCCACTAGAAAACCAACAGTAATCTGCAATCTTCTTAGATATCCTTTTCTATTCCAGAGTTCCTATTTTAAGGCTTTCTTAGGTACAAGAAAAAATGCAGCATTAGTCAAAGCCAAAATAGAGAAATGCACAAAATACAGTAATGAGGATTAGTACAAATAGCTTGAAGGATTTAAGGGGGAATTTTTTGTATCAGCATGGAGTTAGTGAGTAAACTCTACACATATAAAGAAAATAATGTTGTCTCTAGCTGCCATCACACAGACCAGACTTGAATGCAGTTACGAGTATCAAAAATCAGAAGGATTTACAAGAGTTAATCTCATCCAAAGAAAGCAATGGCTGCTGTTCTTTAACCACATATCACAGAAAACAAATGAGCAAAGTTTGTAAAGCTCCTTATAAAAGACATCATTGAGATTAAAAGTCTGAGACCTCAAGGATAAAACCAACCTGGTGCCACCCAACCTGGCCTCCAGGGACCCCTTGGGTCAAACAGAAGCAACCGTGGAGCGGGAGGCTAAAAACTTCTGCTGGGTCATTTCTAGGGAGCTATTTACTGAATAATTCAAAGTGAGCAAAGGGAAGAGATCCCTGGAACTCCTGAGCCCAGTAGAACCAGCCAGAGTCAAAGACAGTCAAACAGAACATGTCACAGGCTCAAGGAGGTCTGTGTAAGCTTACCTCCAGTTTGCACCAGTATGGCCAGCAAAGAGAATTATCCAAACAAAAAGAACTTCCATTACACACAGAAATTCTGTTCTTTACTGGAAGGTGAAAATGCAGCAGGGGAACCAGAGACCATGTCAGAGGATTTATGCTCATTCAATGAGAGAGAAAACCCTCATGCCATCTTCAAGGCAGGCAGGTTTACATATTCCTTGTAATTATGGGGAGGCTGTGTCTCACAGAACAAATTACTGCATGTCTGCATGTGTTTTCCAAACGTAGTGGAAAGTCACTTCAGTGCAATTACAAATAGAATGTGACCCCCAGAGTGGATGAGAGACTGTAATTCATTCTGAAAGGCCCAGGCAAGGTCACGAACCTCGGGGCAGCAGCTCCTCTCTGACAATTACAAACACATTTATACTGCAAGTGGGTGTAAAGCAGAGAGAAGGGTCATGTTAAGGAGTCCTGGGATATCCCAGGACTACAGGTTAACTCCAGAGGGACCAGTGACAAGGGCCAGCTCAGGTCAGCAGTGGGTAGGAGCACTGCAAAGTAATGAGGAAAAGAACTGGGAGGAAATCAAAGTCATCCAGTGGAATGGGAGCTCTGGAGACCTGAGACTCTCATAGTGCACTGAGAACAGTCCCTGAATGGAACTTACTCCCCAGTGTGATAAATTTAGGGTTAAAATTCGTGTATAAAATAATAATCCGATGTGTAATGGGAATAATGTTAATAAAAATTGTGAAATCCAGTAGAAGGCTAATCGTTTCCCCCCCAGCCTGCCAATCTCCGTTGCAAAGACAGGACGAGAATCATCAGACAAGACAAAGACAGTGGCCAACCTTGATAAGAATCACTTCCTCGCCAATGCAAGGAGAAATTCCTTCTTGACGACAATGCCGATCTCATCAACTCTCTGGCGCAACAAGCAAAATGAAATCAGCATAAGACTGACCCGTGAAATTGACATAAGAAAAGAGCTTTCCCGGAATGAAACAATGGGACTTGACAAGATCCGGGAAGGCCATCGAAAAGAAATTCGGACTATTCAGCCCATCCTGGACACCTGGACTGCCTAAGGGCAGAAAAACCCTATAAAACGTTGGACTGAAAGCTGCACCGGCGTGGATTTGGGCGTCTTGTACACCGGTGCGGACCCCTATCCACCCAGCGCGGCGCTGACATTTTCCTATTTTTGTGGCTTTCTCATCTTTCTGGTGTTCGATTTTCTGTTATTAATAAATTGTCTTGTATTAATCCGATATTTGCCATTGCATTTATAACACCAGTAAGCACTAAGTTTGAAAAGTATTTTAAAAGAAAGGGGAAAAAAATCCACATCACTGAGAATTCCCTTCTGTGTGACGTAAATGAGGAAGCCAGAACATCCAATCATCTGAGGATCCTAGCTGGTGCTAGCACTCTTTAGTAATTCTGTCACACTCAGAGCTTTCACGCCTCCAGCCTGTGCATTAGATTCCAGCAAAGTGAAAATATGTTCTGAGTTTCACATAATTAGAACACTGCTATTGCTCTACTCAACATTATTCTTTTTCCTGATTGTTTTTTAAACCAATGGTAATTTAGTACTAAGCACGAACAACTTTTCTCATTTGAAACAACAAAAATAAAATATTTGTTTGTTGAAATAAAATTTAGCTTAAGAACATCTCAGTCAGAGAGCAAACATGACATTAATAACTACATGGTCATCAGCACCATGCTATGCTATAGTTTAAGGTTATCATTCATCTCAGAGTCAATGACTTCTCTGTTCCTAGAGCTGTTATTAACATACAGCCCTTGTACAGCCTATTCTTTCACAGCAAACTGAACACTTCAACACCGAAAGTTAAACCACAGGGAGAGGGACTGGCATCAGTGGACTCAGCCGAAAATATTAGGGGCAGAACCAAAACTAAAATCAAGTTCTTCAATCCTTCTCCAAGGGTAAACCCAATAATAAACACTTCTCAATCCTCCTGCTGATGCCGTCCCACCTCAGCAAATTCAAACCAAACTAGGAGGGGCACCAAGCTTTCTTTAGAAGGTGGTGCAACCATCACACGTCACTCACAGCATCCATAAGCACATGCAGAAGGATCCTGCAGAAGGATCTGTCATCAGAAGATTGATTAACAGGCAGATGTACTGAAAGAAAACAATCCAGCAACCAGGAGCACAAAGCTGCCACAACCCATTGGAAAGCAACAGTCCTCAGCAATGGCTTTTCAGCCACAATTCATCTGTCAGGGCTGGGAAACATCAAACCACTGGCTGGGAGGGCATGGAATGCTCCCTGTAGAGTAGTCCCTGGCAGGAATTGCAAAAAGGATTTTGAACACTCAAAGAACAATCATTTTCATGACCTTGAGGAGCTTCACCAAACAAAAAAAGCTTTGCTTTATCACCTCATAAAAGGAGGGGTAAGAGTATGAGAGCTCTGCATAAGTAAAGAGAGACCCAAAGTCAGTCAGGCCTTCAGGAGCCATTTCCTTGAGGTGGCAGAGAAACAGCTCTGCTGTTGCATTTCATTTTCCTTGTTTTATCTTCTCCAATACATGGACACAATGCAGTTGAAAGCAGATGTGTTAGAGGTGTGATGTTCATGCACATGGGAGTGAACATTCATCACCCCACACCTGCTTTAGAGGGCTAGTCAGAGACATCACAAGCCACTTTCTTGCCCATCTCAACACATCCCACTTTTTGGGAATGCAAACACTCAATGTTTTTAATGCAAATAGCCTAAAAAAGAAAATGAGAATGCTCAGGGGATTTTGAAGCTATCTCCTGGGAATGAGGATCTTCCCATCCCCAGCCACAGAAACACATCACTGGAGCACCACCAAACGGTAGTGGCAGTACTAGTCATCCAAAAAAGATCTTTTCAGAAGAGAAGAACAGTCACAAAATTTACCCATGTTCAGTTCTGTGATGGCAGAGGTTTCATCGAGACTTTTGAAATACAAAACCACACATGGAGCACCTTAGGAGGAGCCAAACCACCCCAGCCAGTTCAAATCTTTTGCATCAATACTTTCAACCCTTGTAATTTCTCACAGCTCATCATTTACCCTTAATATAATTCATGATGTGTCTTTTACACATGACCAGCTGCATGTTTTACCATCAAATCACAGACCAGCAGCAATTTGAAGTTTGGAGAGTACTTCCACTAAATCCAGCACAGACCTGGAGCTCAAGCACTTGACAGTTGCCTCTCTGCCTCCTGCCCTGCCCAGCAACACTGCTATTTTGGAAAGTCTTACAAGCATTTGGCAATTTTGGAGGCTGGCAGAACAATACTGTCCCCAAGAATATGATAGAAGACTCTCTCCATTTTCTCAGTGCCAAATCAAGCCTGCTGTGTTCCTGACAGCCCTATGGGAGAGCCAAGTATTATCAACACTTCCCAAATGGACAGAAATAGCAGAAGACTCAAGAGTCGCAGCTACCAAACCCCAGTCCAGTTGAGAAAAGAGGATTGTTATCCCCCCATATGCACAGTCTCTGAAATGAGGATGTAAGAATAGTTACAAGCAGCTGACAGCCAGATTAGAGTTTTTCCTAAAGGGAGCTGTATGCTGCAGTGCATCCTGTGCATTAGAAGCCACTCAGTTGCCTTAATTTTCTCTTTAATGCCAGTTTTTAAAAAGAGCATAAAATAGTAAAAATAGTAAAACAGTAAAAAAGAAAAAAAAAAATACAAGGGAAATCTATACAAGCAGGCACAGTAGATACACATACAGACTCCCACATATATCTATCAAGCACACTACTAAATAAGGCAGAAAGGCTCATTATCAGTCCATGTGGGAGCAGAGAACAAACAATAACTAAGGGCAGTGCTGACCCTAAGATTTTCTGTGGCTTTGTTCGTTTCTCTCTTATCTACAACAATTACACAAAACACCATTCCGTGCAAAACGTGATTTCTTTCTGAAACAGGCAATGTGCTCACTGCAGTAACCAAGATGCGTCAGATACTAAAAAGGAGTGTGAGTGGAGTTTGCATACAACCCCAGTTTATCCCGCACAGGGAAGGACAAGACATCCAGCCTAACCATTAAATATGGTAATGGATTAAACCCCCACCAATCCAGCCACTGTCCTATTGACAGCAGGTCTCTAGCACAGGTAAGTCAGAAGTTGCTCTCCCCAGTCACCAGCCAGGTGAGATGGATGGAGGGGAACAGACAGAAGTGTTTTCAATCACTGCAGTTGTGAAAAAGAACAAAACAAACAAGCCTTTACAAGACTGTAGAGATTCTGTTCACAATCCTGAAGAGATGAAGGCATGACCTAAATTCAGAGTTGTTTTTTTCCAAAGAAAAGCACTCTGTTAATAGGAAGGACACTTGTTTCTGGTGCAAAAATAAACACTTTTCAGTCCCAGGTGGTTTAGGATACTGGCTGGAGGTGGCTTTGCAAACAAGTGAAAAAAGACTGCCACCCAGGCACAGTCCTGAGGGAAAAGACACTGAAAGCAGCAGCCACCACTGCCACCACCAGAGGAGCAGAAGCCTTAAGATGCGCCTGCACTGGGACACACCAAACCCCAACTCTGATTTTTCACACAGCTGCTCTGCTGGGTGATCCCAAAGCAGTTTTCAGTCCATAG
The DNA here is from genome assembly GCF_965231275.1 of Zosterops lateralis. Lineage (NCBI taxonomy): Eukaryota > Metazoa > Chordata > Aves > Passeriformes > Zosteropidae > Zosterops > Zosterops lateralis. The sequence continues at coordinate 11,028,373 of NC_139779.1, read as the reverse complement.
CTGAGTAACCCTTCCAAATTCCCTGACAGCCATTTCCAGCTTTCAGGAAAGAGGCAGCAAGTTTGCCTGGCTTGCCTCAAGCACATGGCAGGACAGAATCTCCCATTAAATCTGACCCAGGACAGTATTTGAGCTTATCACACCTCCTTATACTTTGTAAGAGAAGCAGTGAGGAGTTTAAATGCCAACCAAAGACACGAAGATGGGTTTTCCTCATCTTTTTCCTGTTGGTTTTGCATCATGAACAAAGTTTATTAACATGAAACATGTCACCAGTGTGGCAAGACCATCTCATTCCCTTTATGTTATATACATATAAAAAACATTTTACTTGGAAAATTACAGGTTTGTACAACTCCAATAGATTTTTAGAAGTGAAGAAGCACCAGGAGCTTTAGTAGCATCAACATTGCACTGCTCTTGGAAATCCAGGAGACAAAAATATACAAGCTGGTATCACACCACAAAGGCCACTGGTATTTCAGAGCACTGATGTCTCCCTTCTGGCACAGAGCTTGCCCTGTCAGCACATCTGACTCAGTGCCAGCACACAGCATAAAACAGCAGCTCTCAGTGTGTAATCCTCAGCATTAAGACTATTCTACAGCAACAGGGATATGGCAAAAAAATAATTGCACTTCTAGAAATTTTCTCCTCCCCAGCCCTTTGAGACTGCAATCTCATGAATCACACGCTGCACTTGTGACAAATGCTACCAGGAAAGCTGGATAAAGGAACAGAGGCCAAGAATATGGGGAATTCTAAAAAAGTTTTCTTTGAATTTTAATAAATAATTAAACTATGAAATAAATTCCTCAGCTAGCTGTAATTTATTACATGTTTAAAATAAACCAACCAACCCACTCCAAAATCCAAAAGCTCCACCTTGGAGTGGTACTGGTTACAGAACAACCTGTCATTTACTACTACAGAGCAGGAGATCCAGAGCACCACAGCAAAAGCCTCTTCCAATCACTCTTAAAGCTTTTTTTAAAAGAAAACCCATGGAGCAGGTGCCAATCCACCCCCATTTCTGCTCATACAGTCAAACTATTTTAATTTTACATTCACATTGGATGTGGGATGGAGACAAAGGCTCCAACAGAGCAGTTTTGAGTTTCAGGGTCTCTTATTTCTCAACCACATTTGATTCATCCATTTGACCATTTCTGAACCCATGAGCTACAAGTCTGTTTGGTAGTGGTTTGGCAGCTGAATTCGAGTTAGAAACTCAGCCTTGAAGGTTATTCAAAAGGACAAATTATGAGAGGGGTGGGACAAGAAGACCCACAGCAACGGATCTGTTCCACACAGGCAATTCCCAGCAGGCTGTTCAGAGGCAATGGCTGTATACACCATGTGTGCTGTATATACCACACACTCATGGAGTGGTTTGGCCTGGATGGGACACCTCAAAGCCCATCCTGTTCCACCCCTGCCATGGGCTTCCACTGTCCCAGGTGCGCCAAGCCCCTCCAACCTGACCTTGAGCACTTCCAGAGGAGTGTTGCCGGCTGCTCTGGGCACCCTGTGCCAGGGCCTCACCACCCTCACAGGGAACAATTTCTTCCCAATCTCCCATCCATCCCTGCCCTGGGCAGTGGGAAGCCATTCCCTGTGTCCTGTCCCTCCATCCCTTGTCCCCAGTCCTTCTCCAGCTCTCCTGGAGCCCCTTTAGGCCCCAGAAGAGGCTCTGAGCTTTCCCTGGAGCCTTCTCTCCAGGTGAGCACCCCAAGCTCTCCCAGCCTGGCTCCAGAGCAGAGGGGCTCCAGCCTCTGGAGCACCTCCATAGCCTCCTTGGGGGAAGATGAGAAGAGAGACAGAGCAAGATTCTTTCCAAATTTAAGGACAGACAAGAAATTATGCTTCAAGATCCTTAACATGTACCTTCACTGAACAAGCATCAAACAGCAATTAGTTACTTAAAACATAGAAAACTTACTTGAATGCTTTAGACAGCAAAAGTGAAAGCCAGAGGTGCTTAAGAAATGTTTCCCAAATCACTTTTCCTCAATCCCCAAGATGTAAGTGCACTATCTCACACACACCATGTGCACACAGACATGATTCATACATATTTCAAATCCAATGGGGAGAAAGGATAAAACAAAGCCCTGGCTTTGAAAACTATTAAGAAATAGTGGCTTAAGAATAATGGCTTAAGAAAACTATTTTTGGTAACAAGAGCTAATTTTTCCTCCTCACCACCACTGAAACAAGGCATACACAAATAGCAGAGCCTGTCATTCAGTAGCTGTCTAAAAGGTTTCAGTGTGGAAAGTGCTCACAGCTTTTGGGACAAGTGGATTGTTCGGAGCATGTGGCTGGCGAAGTGCCCATGCAAGGACATTTGAGCAACAACACAACTATTTCCTGGTTTAAAAATTAGACATCAACTTTCACCCCAAATTTACCCTTTATCCCTCTGATTAAGAGACCTGAGAAGAGCCTTCCCTGTACCCTTTTCCTGGCTGATTCCTCTGTCCTGCTTGGCAGAAGGACATTGTCAGTCACTGGACAAACTCCTGGTGCCTGAAAGCAGAGTCAGAGAGAGCTCACACTCCCCACAAAGACCATGAAAACATCTCCTGTATGATCTCCTGGCTTTGGAGCCAAATTCAGTAATTCCTGCTACAATCCAGTGTCCTCAAACTAATGAAATTGCTTTTTCAATGCATTCCCTCAGCCAGCCCTGACAAGGTGTGATGTTGCTGTCTAAGGTCAGCAGTCAGATGACAGGTCTGTCCTTCTGCCTCCAGAAACAGAGATGGTAGAAGAATGCAGAAGTGAAAACTCAGCAGAGCCCCCCAGCCATCATCCACCATCCCCTGCTCCCACAACTTCACAGTGCTCCAAACATCATGCTCTGGGCCAGAAAGCATGTTCCTCCCTCAGGATGACCTTGCAAAAAAAAAAAAAAAAAAAAAAAAAAAAAAAAGAGATTTACGAGCTCAGGAATAAAATTCTCCGTGCTAAAAAGTGATGAAAACAAATTATGTTCTACAGCTTAAATTAAGTTCCTGCGACAAATGGATGAGAAAAATTTTGCAAGGCTGGTTAATTACAACATGTAAAGAATTTAACTGACACCTAAATCACATTTTACAACCTTGGACAAGAAAGGCAATTTCAGTTTAGTCCCACCAAACACATCCTACGTCATCCAGCTCTTACAATCTTCAGTGGTTTAGAACAAGTCAACCTGAACTGCAGCCCAGCTTCAGGCATCTTTACCTGCTCTTCCTTCCTAAAAATGCAGATTTCCACAGATCTGGCAGGAACCTTTAAACCACTCACAGCTTACATATAATTATCACATTGAAAATAACTGCCATACAAGACATGTTTTGCTCATTTGACCATCACCATGGTATACATGATGTGTTTAGGCCTTCTTGAGCACAAAAATGATGAATGAACTCTGTGGGTTTGACTTTTATTCCTAAACCTCTCCCTCTGGCTGGTTTAAACATGTAGAACAGCAATTTGCAAACAAAAAGGGGTTGTGTGTCCTCCTGGGACTGTTTGAACATACATCCATACAGTAATTCTATTGCAGCTCAACTTCCCAGTCACCATCTCAGCAATGGAAAAACTGGAAAAGCAAAAACTGCTCATCACCTGCTGAAGTAGGAGGTGAACTGGATCCCTCATCTCCATGAGAAAGGCTCAAGCCCAAGACTCAGGGATGGCAAAAGCGCCTCCAAGTAGAAGAAAACCACAGGATGTGGACCTAGGTCAGACCTTGGTCCCTACTTTGGATACTCTACTTTTGGGTTTCAGGTTTTGCTACCTATCCTCTGGAAAGGAACAAAGCTCCCTGGAAGTAGAGACAAAACTGGCTGCAAAGGAATCTCCATCTTCCTACCCCTCCTACTAACTCCCCTCTCCTGTCTATTTTTATTATCCTTCACCTATGGCTCAAATGTCCTGTTCCAGCAGCAAGGAGAAGTTAAGCAACCTGTTATGATTCCACTGCTACTCCCAGGGCTCTGAAGAGCAGCAGTTGATTGATCAGATGAGGTGCTCACTTCATTCTGCTGTGACTGAGGATTTGCCAGACAACAGAAAGTTTATGCCATTAGTTACACTGGCACATCCTCCTACTCCCCCACAACCTGAAAATGGCTTTAGCATGACAAGCATTTTAACCACTGCTGCTCAATTTGGCTGAAAATGTGGATTGAGCTACACCCCACACAAACCACCTTTATATAGCGCTGCTGTTCCTACAGGAGTTGTGTCAGTCTAGACCCTACAGGTAAAGACACTCATTGATTTCACTGACACAGCCACAACAGATGGGTTTTAAATGTACTTGAGACAGCAGAAATCCCAGGACTAGCAGTCCTGGCAGATCACTTATACAGCCTGCAGACCATATATACAGCATTCACTCACACACAGGGTTCTTCATGCCCTAAACCATCATTAATTGTTTAACCAGGGACTGCAAATCACATTCTCTTCACTCCTGCCAAGGAATGGACTTTTTTGATGCTTGGTTCTCCTACAAACAGTGCTCTGGAGGGTGTTCTTGCCAAAGGAAAAGCCTCAACTTGCACTTGACTAACCAGAGGGGCCCATTTGGGAGAGTGTGCTCACTGCAGCAGGACATCTGTGCCCAGTACAAGTGTGCACAGGTACAGATGCTTCCTTCACCACTGCTCTGTTGGCAGCTGGGAGAGACAAAAAAATAATTACAAGAAAAATTAAAGCTTCCTCCTATGGTCGGCACAGTCTAACAAGACGTAGTGATACAAATAAGAATTTGCTGTATTTTGAAGGGAACAGACAGGAGTCAATACACACAGAGAGATCTGACAGTGCAGTTTTTCAGACAACACTGCATGTTAAATACTGGGGTGCACTGGCAGGTTTTCTGCCCCAGAAAAAGGGTCTGCAGAACATCTGTGCAGTCAGAACAACAATCAGATAAAATAATACACAGGACCCCTGGGCCAGGCCTGGCTGATGGGATTAGATACCAGCTCTGAGCATTCAGGGCTGGGGAAAACCCTGCACTCTTCTTTCAGCAGGCAGACCCTTGGGACACAGCAATCCATATATTGGACTGCTGCTTTGGTCAAAACAGAGATTCATTTCTCCCTAGGGTAACCACTTACCATACCAGAAAGGCCAATCAATCTTAACATTTTGCTCCAAAAAAAAAAAGTCAATATATTATTACCCTAAATTCTTGGGAAATGAAAAGATGCCATTATTAAGTGAGCCATGAGGACACAAGATAAATCAGCAGCAGAACACAGATTAGCATCCATGAGCTCTGATGTTTTTTTCCTCCTCCTGTAACGCCCAGTTACAGGAGTGAAACACTGGTGGGGAATGCTGGTACCACAGGACTTACTGAGACCAGAGGAGAAAGAACAGGAATGGATTCTGTGCAATGCACCCAAGCCTCCCTTTCCCACAATAAAAAAAAAAAATCTGAAAATATGCCCATTTTCCTTCTTCTCTCCCCCATTAAGGATATAGTCACAATTTAAAAAAATAATCTAAGCCAATTTGGTTTCTTAATATGACCTTGTTTATTTTGGAGCATTTCTACTTTGCTTTTACAAGTTTCTCACAATTTCTAATTAACGTTATTTATTATTTATATATTGTAGTACTGAACACCAAGAGGCTCCACTGACACCTCAAGTTACTCACACACATTGGTAAGACCAAGACCAAAACTGTCCCCTCAGATACCTCACCCTCACTGCTCCTCCCAATACTTTCCAAGCCAGTTGTCTCCTGCACAGCAAAGCCCTCAATTTGCTGTGGAAAGAGACACAGTCTCTGAGAAAAGACTCCCAACAGGATTTTCTTGAGGCAATTCAGAAGGCAGCCACAGCATAATGCAGCCTATTTAAGGAGGCTTTGCTGAAGTCTAATTTAATAATTTAGGAGATTTAAGAGCAGCACACGTTTAAAAAAAGCCCATGTTGCCTAGGCAGTGTGTGCTTTCAGCTGCTGCCCCTGATACACCAGACCAGGTTTGATGCTGCAAGAACAAAGGTTTTCATCTTTTGAGAACATTTATCAGCAGATAATGAGAAATTAGAATGCAAATTCACTCAAACATCAACCACTGAAGTTTAGTTTCCATGCAGTATTAAAAAATGGTACTTGCACGCCAGTAAAATTGTTAGCTTGGAATATTGAAATAAAAGCATTGCTAAGGAAACAAAAGGTGGAAATTGTACTGGGTTGAACTTTGAAGATTCATTGTTTTGAATGCTCACCAGCAGATCTCTTTTCATCCTGCAGGATCCACTGAGAGAGGCATGATGACAGGACAGAGGGCACAGTGCCCTTGTGAAGAGGGACAGGGCTGGAAACCCTTTTCTGTGTGGAGGTTGCTGAGAAATCCTGCGGAGCTACCTGAACTCTGTTCTTGTGCATCAACTTTTGCAGAGTGGCATTTTAATGTGTGCCAAGGGAAAGCAGAAAGAGAAGCAGCCAAACCCCACTACTCCCACATCCCCATACTACAACAAAAATGGACCTGCTGCCACTTAGTACACAAACACTTGGGGACATCCTTGTCAGTGAGCAGAACTCAGATTGGCATTTCATTTTATGCTGTAGAAGCCCTAATCTTTATTCACTTGCCAACAAAACACCCTTCCAACACACCTCCTAGTACTCCCACACCAAGATCCCACAGCTCAGTGTAAACAGAACATAAATCATTCCCCAGAACTTCCACAGGATTCTAGCCTGAATTTTTTTAATATATTTTGCAGCATTAATATATCTTGAGTCCATATGACTGAGAGTAACTAATTTTATCACACCACAGCCACTTCTTTCCCTCCTGTGTTTGTTATGCCATTATTAAATACATGGCAATGACCTCATCTCCAAGAAAACTTTTCCCATTTGCTCTACACAAACACCTACTCCTCAAACTGTTGGAGGGGCTGTGTTTGGGAGGCTGAGCACAACACACTCGGGTGGTTCAATCTCTTTTTAAAAATCATCAACTCACTTTTTAAAAACTATCAACTCCCCATGTGTCAGATGGCAAGTTTAATTTAGTAGGCTAGGAAATTACTCAGAGTTGGAAAATCACTGCAATATGGTTTGCTCTAACTCAGCAAGTCCATCCTACATGCAGAGCTGTTACTGCTCTGGAGCACTTCCCTCCTTGGACAGCTCTTACCAGCAGCTGTGTCTACAGCAAGAATTAAAGTTTAAGTGACCTTTTAATATTTTTTTTCTTCACAGGAAGAGACTAGAATGTTTCCTCCATTACTGAGGATTTGCTACATGATCATCAACACAATCAGCTGAACAGTGGTGAGGAGAATAAATACAGCCTAGATCTCCAGAATCACAATAAAGAGGCAAACAGAAGCTTTTTCATGTTCTGCTTGTACTACACTGAGTATGGTGAATATAAAGATAACAGGGCAGTGTCTCTGTGCCAGTCAATTAATGCCTGGTATCACTATGGATTTGTTTGTGGGTAATGCAGGCAACTGCCTGCTAGACACTTCTGGCAAAAGACAGAGAGGCCATTAAAAAGTCACCAAGAAGTACAACAACAAAAAATAAAAACTGTATGAAGGAAAAATAAACAAACATAAACAGCTTACAAGACTCATGATGCTCCCAAGTGACCCTGCAGCTTCACTGACAGAGGTCCCACATTCAACTGAAATACAGCACAAGCACACCAAGTTCTCAAAGCAAATACAAGTGAAAACTCCTGCCATGGGATTTAGAGCACTCAGTTTTAAATGCAGTCAGCAGGACCTGAAAAATTTAAACAGACCTTTTTAAATTTTCAACCATCTCACACAAGTACGAAACACAGCTTAGAAAGCAATTCCTCAGGGAGACACGTTTTTATGTGGCATCAGACACCTTTCCAAAGAACATCAGAGACTATTTATAGATGCTGTCAATGTCCTCCTGCTCAGCAAAGGAAAATGTTTTTTCTGTGCAATCCCAGTGCAAGAAACACTCTCACACAAATGAAAGGTTGGGATGCAATAATCCACATGCACAACCATCCTAAAGGTCTGGGAACTAAAAGTCTCCACACAAAAATGTAGAGCACTCTGGCTCTGACCCAGCAAAGCATTTAAGCATTCAACTGCTCTCCCTTCAACTTTAGTGGACAGTTTACATATCTAGAGCTAGTTCATGTCATAGGGCTTTGCTGGCTCATGATGAAAGAGATCAAAAAATGCCCAAGAGCCCACCCATAGTTGAGCTTCACCTTGCAAAACACAGACTCTCCTTGACCATCACCTTACTCAAAAAAAAAAAAAAACAGGAACAGGACACTGACTGGAGCCAAAGCATGTCAGTTTGCTGTAGATTTTCCAGCTGCAAATGATTTCTTTTTATTGAGGAGAGGGAACATACTGAACCAAGGAAGATGAAAAGGATGGATCTGACAGGCAATAATCTCTTTATCACTGCATGCCTTGGATCTCACTGCCTTCTGAAGGTCTGCCCAGCAGTGCCACCTCTTCAGAGGACACAGGCATAGGGTGTCTGACCTGTGCCAAGGACAGAGGATACTCTGAAGGAAGGGAGCCTTTCACTCATGGCCCATTGCTCAGCTCCCACCAGCTGCCTGCCCAGTGCTTTCCTGATGCAAAGGAAGTAGAGCTGAACTGGTGCTGGTTCTTATCTTATGGGGAGGTTTATTTTGCTTCATTTCTAGTAATAGCTTATGTAAAATGTTCCATAACAAGCTCTTCCTCTACTACCTGCTGGCAGCTATCTGTGAGCACGCAGGCAGGGCACGGTGCATTAATGTGGGGATCCATTCCTCTCCCCCAGCATGAAGTGAAATATTCCCAAACACTCACACAGAGGGGTGCTGGCTTCTGAGACTTTGCAGCACTTTTACTGCTCTGGCGGTATTAAAGTTTAATTAATTTTTAACTTAGATATTTACATAGAACATAAAGTGTTCGGAAGGACAACTGTCAACCAGCCAAGACCTCTCTGGCAGGACTTTGGGATCATATTTTACTCTTCTGGTGATGGCAGCTCTGGCACAGACCTGCCTCAGTTCTGTAAAATTATGTCTATATATGTTTGATCCCTTTGGGGAGACTGCCAAAGCACCAAGATTAATTAGCAACTTACCTAAAATACACTCTCTCTTAGACAGATCTTAAAGGGTTCCTGGTCACAGACAGCTTTATAAAAACACATTCTGAAATACCAATGAATCTGGATGACATAAGATGACATTTTGAACTCTGTCTCAGTGCCCATTCTCATTTCCACACTAAGTAAAATTACTTTTATTAGTTTCATGACAGCTCTGCACTTACATCAGCTCTGCAGAGTTCCAGCCAAATCACAGAAAATAAACTCACTTGATGGACAAATATAGCCTCATTATCCAGCTTCCAGCTACTGCAACATCCTCAATCAATATAGCTTTGAATGTAAATAAGAAGGCAGGAATGTATTCAAATTGATGTGTGACCACAGTGCTAAAGTAATTGCAGAGGCTCTTAGCAATTGTGTTGATGTGCACACACCCAGTGCCTTTCCAAAGGAACAGAACAAGGGATGGATATGAAACCATTTCCATAAATCTATGGAAAAACTTTCAGACTGGAAGAGGTTTTAAGTGTCTGACATGAGCAAGATGCAGACACCACCTTACTCCTGGCAGTAGTGATGTTTCATTTATTAGTGCTCATTTCCAAACTGGTTCCAATACTGCTGGCCAACAAGCTGGACTTCTGAGGGAAAAGCACAACTGTTCCAGGCCAGGTTTCCAGATTAGCTGTGCTTCAGCCTGTTTCCAGCTGGGAGCTGCCAGGTGCCCTTGCCTGCAGGAGCCTGGATCAGCAGCACACCTGGGTACTGCAGTGCAACCAGCCACACGTTTTCCCTCTTCACCTGATCCTCACGCTCACAGAGAGTTTTTAGAGTAGAAACATTAGTTCATGGGCTCATCCAGTCCTCATATATGGGAATGGGGGGATACTGCAGTGAGAACCTCACCACAATTAGCAGTGCAGCACTGAGGGGTTTGTGCTGCAACAGCATCAGCCCAGGAGTGCACAATTACAGAATTAGAAGTTACTGTAGCTCTGCTCATCAGACCAATGCAGCTAAAAATAAACCAGGAAAACATTCCTCACCTAAGGCTCAGGAGGGTTCTGGTATGTAGCTGAGTCATGCAATAATCATTAAATTAAACACATCTTGATCCCTGGTTTATGCTCCATCAGCACAAACTAAAAAACCCAAGCTTTTGTGCATATTGAAAAAGCAACACTACACCCACTGAAACAGGCAAAAGGAAGAAATTTGAAGGTCAAGGTCTCCTGGAAAGTGACTGCAGCAGTAAGAATGAATTGTCCTAAGAAAGGAGGAAGTACTAGCTCACACACATTTTTCTCCAAACAGAATTTGAGAGAGTATGTTTAGTGCTTATGGAAGACATCAGGCTGACAGGAACATCCTTTGTCCATGAAACAGCTCCAGTCTCCCCCATCCTGTCAGCACCACACACATCCTGCTGGCTAACTGCACTGCCAGTGAGATCATCTGTGCCAGAACCTTATCCCAATTCACTAGCACCAGGACAACTCAAAGGGATAATGCAAGCTCCACTTGTCATTTTCCCATGCCAGTTATCCCCGGGGTGTCTTTCCCCAGCTGCCATTTGTACCTGAGCTGCTCAGAGCACTGGTGTGTGATAGGTTTGTGCTGGTCACTGCACTCCAGGAATGGAGCTGCACTTCACTCTGCTGGAAGCACCTTGTCTGTAAGGGGAAGTGCTCAGAGCTGCCTGGATGTACCAAAAGGTTGTGATGTGGGCACTGGCCCCATTCTCCCACCACTGAAGACATTTCTGCAAGGACAAGGTCACAGTGTGACTGACTCTCAGGACCTCAATCTGCAGAACTGCATTCAACAACTTAGATTACACTGCCCTACAAAGTCACCTTCACCTCTTTCTTCCTTTTTTTTACTTTAACTTGTAGCACTTCTCCTACACTCAATGTCCTCTTGAAAAGCTTCACAGTTGCTGCTTGCAATCAAGTGATTTTGTACAGTTTTTAGTCACTTCTTTCCACAATAGAGAACACTGCAAGGACACATGGCAGAGATGAGACGGGCTATATTCTGAGAAGACAGTACAGCCTGAAGTTATATGTTAGTTTAACATACATATGGGATGGCAAGGATCAACAAAAGTTTGTGAAAGGGATCCAACTGCTACTGTAGAAAAAAAAAAAAAATCCCACAAACAAAACAAAACAGAAAACAACCCACCCAAACCACCACAAACCACACCAGATTTCTCAGTTCGATAAATGAATGACAACCAAACACTACTTTTTTTTAAAGCCTGAAGCATTTTAACTTTCACACAGACACGTTTGGGACTTTAACTTCCCACTTGAAGAAAGGCAGAGTTTGAAAACAGGCCAGCCAATATCACTGAGCATTCAGAGCTCCAGCTGCCACAGGCACAACAATGCATTTGAACTAGCAGAGCACAAGCCACAGGGTCCTGCAGCCAGTGTGGTCTCACAATGGGTGAGGAGTCCAGCTGGGAAGCATGAACTGCCTGGAACAAGGTGGTTTTGCAGATCCACTGTCACACACATCTTGTATCTTCCTGATGTACAGGTTTAAACAGGTACTAAATGAATTCAGGGTAGGATGACAACCCCCTTTCCCTGGTTAAAACATCCCTTGCCTTTGTTCCCCCACCCATAAATAACATCAATCTCTCCATCTCTTTCCTTTTCCAGGGAAACTGCTGCATTACTGTCTCCTGCAGGAATCTGTGCCCCAGTAGTAACGTCAGAGGAGCAGAACTTGGCCACAGGTACAAGCTTCAGTCTCGGTTAGATCACTGCAAATTTACCTTTCCAGTTTAAAACTTGTTATACAGGTTGAGCTTACTGCTAAGAAAACCTACCAACCCAATCACTGTGAGCCACACTTAAAGCTGCTTTGAGAGCTCTCACCACCCCCAAAGTGCTGTTTTATCTCACAAATTACTTCAAAATGGAGCTGAACAACCTCACTGCTCCTTTGGGCATGTAGGAACACTGTCAGAGGGAAAGGGCTGACAATGTCAGTCACACTATCTGAAGTTTTAAAGCTTCATTTTATTTTGCTAAATTCTGCATCAAGATGCAGCCTTTGAATTATCTCCAGGACACCCTACTCCACAGCAAATACCCAGGCCAAAGAAAAGAACTTCCCAGAAAGACATTAACTCCCATAGCTACAAACACCTCTGACTGTAAATACACAGCACTGCCACTGAGGGTTTGCTATTCTCCAGGTTTTAGAGGTGACCAACTGAGAGACACAGGACAGCACAAAGGCAGCAGCAGTGCAAGACCCAGTTGCCTGGGTCATCAGCTACAGCCAACAGTGCACATGCAATCTCTCCTTTACAATATTCGTGTACCAGCTTCACAAAAGCTCTAATTTCCTTTTAATGAGCACTGTCTCTGATGAAATAAATGTTTTCACCTAGACACTCCTGCCCCTGAACAGACTGCCCTGTGCCCTGAGAACAAGTGAATTGACTGAAGTTCAACATGGCAAAAGGGGGAAAAAAGTGTGTGTGTGAGGGCAAGGTAAGTTTTCAGCCAAACCATCCTTATATCCCATTTTGTGATGTAAATGCAGGAACATCTGGGCAGCAGGCAGGCAGTGAGGGTCCCCAGGACAAATGGCTGGGGCTGGAGAGGCTGGACTGCTCCTCTCCAAGGCAGTGCCAGCTGAGCAGCACCTGCATGGCTCCTGCATTTCCTACAGGATCTTCTCTGTTACCACTGCCCAGAAACTGAGTTTGACAGACCTGCAGCAGCCCACAACAGCAGGCACAGGAACAACAGTGCACACACAGTTCAGGTTTGCTTTTTCTTGACCAGACCCCAGGCAAGCCCAGGCCTTGCTGTACACTGTGTTCTGCAACCCACCTCAGCCAGGCTGGTCCAGGGTAATAATCACTTATTAAAAAAAAATTATCAAGTTTAACTTCACACTAGAGGGCCCAGCAAGAGCAGAGCTTCTTGAAGTAAGAGCTGGGTATGCAGGCCAGTGGCCACAAGATCTTACTCAGAGGCCCTAAAAACGTAGGGACCAGTCTGGCTGAGAGGAGATGTGGAACAGCCTCCATGCTGCCCTCACAAACTTCCCAGGTATGTAGGATAAGGAGGAAGGAAAAACCCCCTCACATCCTCTTCACAAATCATTTTTCACTATTCACAACTACCTCAAAGCTCAAGGTGAAGGTGCATCTCCTTCTCCCCCAGGCTGGTTGGGACAGTGGGCAGCAGCCCTGCTGGCCCAGAGCCCCAGGGTTCATTACCAGGCCAACACAAGACACCTGCTCAGAGCTGAGCCTCCACCTTCCCCTGCAGAACATGGCTCTTCCCACCTGGTGTGGCCCTGGGGACTCCCTGCTAAAGCTGTCTGCAGAGCCAAGGAGTCAGAATCCCAGTGGGATTAGCTGTCCATACAGGTGCAGCAGCCATATCCAGAACAAGCACCACTAACAACAGGAGTGTTAGAACAGAAATTAAGCCCCCAGTCCCTGGGACTAAGCCAGTTTAATGATTAGAAGTCAATATTCAGGGCTAAAAGTAGGAGACCACCCCACTTGCCTCTCAGTCATCAGGGCTGGCCAAATTCAGAGTATCATGAGACCTTTGGTGTTTTCAGGACTCTTGAGTCAGTTCAGCCCTTTTGGAAGCTGAGTCCTTCCACCTCATTTTCCCAGACGCTGCCAGGGAGAAGTTATCCCCTGCTTTACCCACATCACTTTGCCATACACCCCACCTAGCTTGACTTCTACCCTACCCACTAGGATACCACCAAAAGATATTTGCATTTAGCATCAGTGAGAAAATTTAATTGAAGACCTGAAAATCTGGACATTTCATGCTGTAAAGCCAGAATTCCTGAAAAGGAAGCACTGCATTTTTTACAAAAAAAATGTAAAGCTGCAACTCCAAGCTCCACAGGCTTTCCAGAGCTCACTCTCCATGTGCCTGTGTCTGAACAGCAGTATATCCATGTTCTGTACTCAGCTCCCACACACTCCACATGTCCTCCCCTACTCCTCCCACCCACAGGCAAACAAGCTCTGCAAACAAAGCTCAAGCAGCTTTGTGGAAGCCCTGGTAGAAGTACAATGCTATTCCCTGTGGAGAAGCAAAGATACCCACATAATGGAGCTGTCTGCTTGGGATGCTGTTCTGGTCTCCTGAGGATGAGATCAAGTATGTGCCTTACAATTAATTTGTTATTTGTGTAATACATCCTTATTACCATCCACTGAAATTATTAATAGCTCAATTCACACTTTTTTTTTTGTCTTCTTTAAATAAAAGCCATCCCTGTTGGTTAAAACAGTCTGAACTGCAATTAACAGTGACAAAGTAAAGCAGCCCTACTGTAAACACATACCTACCCCTTCACACTCCCTCCAATGATCAGAAACAATAAACCAGCTATTTATGAAACAGAAAGATCAATCCAGGATGCACTTCTGCAGGGGACAGACACAGGGTACAGCTGGGGGGTGGGAAAGTTTGAGACAGTGCTACTGGCCTAGAGGGGTTTTGGTTGTTAACTGTGTGCAAGGCCCCCCCAGTGCAGTGAAAATCCAGACAGGCCTCATTCCCTGCTCCAGCAACACTGAGCTGTGCACTCACCCTGCAATGTTTTATTGATAAGGCTCCACTAATTTTGTGTTAGTCAGGCACAGGCAACCAACCATCAAAAATCAGATCTGTGGTACAGGTGGTTTTAAACTAAACACAGCAGCTCATGGACTGTAAAATGCAAGAGAGGTGGCAAGGCACAGAATAGACTCCAGAACCTGACCCCGAGGCAGCACGAGGAGGCAGAGACTACAGCACACCCCATTAATAGCAAGGAACATCTTACCAAAAAGGAAGTAATCAAGGAATAAGAACTGGAGTCAACCCCTACCACAATCAGGCCTCAACCCTGAAAGCTGCAGGCAGTTTTTAAGGGAGATGCTACCAAAGAACCCCCATGACTGTGGATATATTGTGTGGTACTTCTACCACTTCACACAGCAGCAAGGCCGTATTTGCAAAAGCTCTGCCCCCCCACAGAAGCCACTTCCAAAACTGGGCAGCCCTAAAAGCACATTATAAACTTATTAAAAACCATCTGAGCTGCCATGCTTAAGTGACTTCTCTGACTGAATGTTATACAGCTTTGTATACTTCGTTTACTTTACAGTTTGTTTACTTTCATTCTTACCTGCTGATGTTGCCTGGCTGCTGCTGTGATAAACTCCACAAGAGTACCTACTAATGGCTTACACATGATCTGTAACAAAGAAAGACAGTCTCTTATTAGTGGTTTGCTGACAGACAGGCTTGTTTTTCATGCAAAACAGTCTATATTTTACACAGCCTCTTGAGTAAGAAGAAAATGACACAAGAAAGTGTCCAGAAACCAGCAACAGTTTACTTGAAAATTAACAGCTTTGTTCACACCAGCTCTGAGTGAAATCTTGATCACAACAAAAAAGCAGCAGCAAAACTCTTCATCTCTCTTCATCTGGAAAAATCAGGCAAGCATTTTTCAGCCCCTATGCTCTGCCAGTTGAAAACCAAAGTCTGCATCTGGCTGACACTTTCTGTAGTGTCAATTCACGCTGTGCAGAGCCCCAGCCCCAGGCAAAGAGGAATATGTTGAGTTGTAGCCAGGTGTGGGTTGGTCTCTTCTCCCAGGGAACAAATGACAGGACAAAAGGAAAAGGCCTGAAGTTGCACCAGGAGAGGTTTACATTGGGTATAAGGAAAAATCTCTTCACTGAAAGAGTTATCAGGCACTGGCACAAGCTTCTCAGGGAAGTGGTTGAGTCACCATCCCTGGAGGTATTTAGAAAGACATGTGGATGATTTTAAAAGACAATCCTACAAGGAACAGTCATATGGAATCCAAAGGCTTTAGAAACCTGCAGGTGGAATCTTAAGTTTGCTGTCCACGTGGGCAACACCCAACCCTGCTCTCCCTCCATTTCTCAAACTTATGTAGGAGGCATTGTGGGCTGGTGGCAAGCAGAGGAACTCCCTCGTGGATGGAGTCCTCAGTCTGAAAGGATCCTCCCCCAGTTACACATCTCCTCCCACCCTCACGTCAGACATCAATGCTGAAAGGTTTTGAGAAAGGGCTTCTGGCAGCTGTCTCCAGATTGCTCTGACCTAAAAGCCCCTGGAGAATTGTATGACATTCAGGCCCATGGTCTGTTTGTTAAAAACTGGCTGTCCTCATAGAGGAGACCAGCCCTAGGCATAGGTCAAGCTTGCAGGAAATATCTCAAACATTTCAGACACTTGCACTGTTTGAATATCAGGCTTGGAAATTAGATTCCAATTAGACTTTATACTCTTCAGCCTTCTGGAAGAAAACTGAAAAACTAAGGACGCAGTCAGAGCAGAGCTGGACAGGAACTACACTGGTTGTTCAAACAAGGAGACCTGTTTTGCCTTTGTGCAAACCTTGCTCATCCATGTCATCTTAAATACTGGTAAAACATTAGAGCTTCTTAGACTATGTTTTAAAGAGCAGCCTGCTGTTCACCTGTTTTCTGCATGAGGTATCCCAATCCAGACCATAAATAAGATCCTGGCCTCCTACAATGTTGCTATAAAAACTGAGTCTAAGAGTCTGAGCAGGTGAAAATCCTAGGAAATCCTCACAGCAATTTCAAAACTCTGCAATAGGCAGATAAGTTTCTCTCCCTACTTTCCCCAGAATTATAATCATTCTTTGGAGCCAGCAGAAGCCAACATAGTACATATCAGCAGCACTTACTGGGAAGCGTTGGAAGAGATCATGGAACATGGAGCATGTCAGGGGACTGTTCCGTTTACTGAGGAACTGGGTCAGTGCCTGCTGGTAGATAACAACCACCCTCTTCACATTCAAACAGCCTGGGTTCAAAAGCTGTAGGAAAAAAACCAGAACAAAAGCATTTCCAATGAAACACAATAATGAATCACCAACAATGTAATTTTCATCAGTTCTAAGAGGTTTTTCCAACAATTAGTTATGCTTGAGATACGACACAGAGCCATGAAGAAACAGCCCAGTGGGGCCCAAATGTGCTGCCCCAGGCACTGACAGCCACATGGCCTTGTCACTGAAGGGCAGCACAGCTTCCTAGTAGGGCTACACACACTCCATGTAGTGTGGGGGCTGTGCTCTAGGTTTGTGGTTGCCATGTCTAGTACACGAGGCTCACAGAGCACTGCAGCCCATCCTGCAGTAGCTGGGCTGTGCACAGGGTGTTCTCAGCTGAGGAGCTCCTTGTATCTGTAGATTTTAGTGTATGTACACATCTGTATCTTCAAATGCTCAACATCTATGCCCAGGACTCCTGGGTACTCAGCAGACAAGCCCTAGCACTGATCAGGGATCCAGCAATCCCAAAACTGTGTCCATGCTCCAATATCCCCCTCTGGTGGGGAACAAGAATCCCAGACACACACACAGACCTGCTCAGGCTACATGGATCTAAACAAACAGGAGTCATTGAAGAGCCAAGTGTGGAGCACTGCATCCCAAAGTTCCTGACTGTTCTCATATTGCCAGGGAAGTACTGCTCTTTGGGAAGAGTCAAAAATTAGAGCCCAGGAGGAAAAAGCTGTAATCTTCACAGTAGTAAGCCTCTGCCCCAGAAATTTTTCCACAGTCCCATGGAAGTCTAAAGCCAAGTTAAAGTGGTGTCCCAATCTCAGGTCAAACTCCTAGTGCTACTGCAGCTGAACACAGGTTAAAGTGGAACAAGAAAAATGGGTCTTGAGATATGACTTCAGTTGTTCTAGTTGAGTGTCTCTACTTAGCAGTTATTTAACACACACATCTGCAGAGGAAACAACTGATTCTTCTTCCATGCATATATTTACTGAAAAAAAATTCTTCTATAGTTTTTTCCATAAATTTCGCTACCGCTTCCTAGTGTCTGCTCTAGTTCCACTTTCCTGCTTATTAAAAAGCTCCAAATTATGCTCACAAAGCACAACTCACGGGAAACACACCACACCTCTGTCTCTGGTTCCCCACTGCAAAACCTCACTGGCCTCAACACAATGTCAGCATCAGCAGCATCAGATGAACTGAGCTCTCATTTCCCCGTGCCTGGTCAGGGCCAGAGCTCTGCTCCAACTGGAATAAGAGGCTTCCCTGTGAATCTGCACAAGGATGCTGTGAAGCATGCCTCACTCTAGCCTCAAAGTCAAGTATGTTGTTTATATTTTCCCCAGATCTCCCTTTTTATTTTTCTTTCACAAAAGGCTCAGAATTGCACAGGAGTTACTTGGATTAACACCTTCCACTTCTCATAAGCCCTAGAAACACTGACTGTCTTTTCAGCCTGCGGTAATACCTCAGTGTGTGTCATCTCCATGAGGGAGCTCTGTTTATTTTTCTACCCCACAAGATGTCAGCAAGATTAAGGCACTAATTGCTGTGCTCAATTTGAGGGGTACAGAGGCAAGGTCAGGGTCAGCTGGTGAGACTGAGATACTACTTGCAAAATTTCTAGTGGAGGTGACTGGAGTGGGGTGCCCAGTATAAAGGGTCACCACACTCTGAGACCTGTGAAATGCAGCAGAGACAGCAGGTGAAAGGGGATCAGACTAAGGGTCTCGTAGTAAAGGACACCTGCAGCACAATCAGATGAAGTCTCCCTCTAAACAACTACCATCGAAATTTGGACTGCCCCACACACTCTTCACCCTTCACTCTTCACCTTAACCCAAACTTCAGGGGAATGGAGTTTACTCTCATCCCCCACTGTAATGTGTCTTCCGGCTCCTCAGTACCCGCTGGAAACTACCTCAGGAGTGACTGCCAGGAATTCAATGGAAAAAACAGCAAATCAGGGAGAACAGCACAAATACACTTGAGGCTTCTTTGGACATCAACCTGGATCCACTGAATCAGCAGTCCCTGTGCCTATGGGCAAGCACACACTGAAGGGCAGGAGGGTGAGGGCCAGAAAGGAATGGGGAACTTTCCAGTGTTATGGAAATCATGTAGACAGGTACCTGCAAGCAGCAGTGACAATGAACAAGGAAAGCCCACTCAGCAGAACCAGGGAAAAAACACACCCTCAGGAGCAGCCTCGTGTCTCACCTGGCACTCCTGCTTTGCTCTGCTGTCACTCTGTTCCTCGGGCTCAGGGGGAGGAAGAGCTGATGATGTGCTTCCTTTCAACACTTTGAGCAGGTATAATGAGGCACTGTAAAATAGAAGCGGAGAACACAGCAGTTGCCACAGTGCCACTGCAAAACTACCTAAGGGCAGAGGCCAAGCAAAGCAGGCAGATTACTTGGTAGCAAAGATGGTTATAGAATTTGAGAGGGTCTCTTCTCTCAATCTAACCCACTCTGGGCAAACCTAAAAACAAAGAAATCTCAGGAAGCTGAATCATTTCATTATTTGTCATCACAATCTGATATACCTACTATCAGCCTGGTTTTCTCAAGCTTATGCTTTTGACTGGCACTGCTGGAGGAGCTCTGCACCTTGCCCAGGATTTCTGAGCCTGCACAGCTCAGCCAGTGCTGCAGTGTGGCCTCAGCCTCAGCTGCCACGTGCTGGAGAACTCAGGTGTATCCACTGGGAGAGCATGCAGACCTCTGTGCTTTTGGAAAGTGCAGTATTTACTGGGCACTGCTCCACTGAGGACTGCCACTGCTGGGAAGCTGTCGGGGAACCATGCAGCATGCACAGCCAGCCCCATGCTGCCAGAAGTACCACAGTTCCTGCACAGCCATGAGGGACATGTGCTGCAGAGCCAGCAATGTCTGATGGCACTGGGTTGACCATGCAACATGGTACCCACTGCAGACATGCTGAACTGAAAAATCCCAGACTGAGCATGAAAGTGTCCTGGGTTGCAGTGTAGGATGTACACAAAGTATTTATTCTATCACCATCTTCATGAACTGTTGAAACCAGGTGGGCTAGTGTTTTCCCAAGCCCCCTGCCTCTTCTGCTAATGGCCTTTGGAGTGTCTTCTGCTAATGGCCCATTAACGCCTTTGGGGTGTCTTCTGCTAATGACTTTTGGGGTGTCTTCTGCTAATGGCCCATGAGTCACAGGTAACTCCCTCCAGGAGTTATCTCTGTTAATGGGCCATCAAGGACCCATTTCACACTTCTCATGCTATTGTGAGATGCTCTGCCCAGGGGGAGGAGCCAAGCATTCTCACCTGGATATAAGTTGGTATGTGGGACAGTGCAAGGGCACTCATCCACTGGATTCCCAGAGGAGCAGGGCTACCAGACCTTTCTACAGGATCACTGCTTCAGGAAGAGCACTTCACCTGGACTGCTTCCACCATCCTGCTCAGGTTGTATTCTGACTCTGTCAGTGGTCCTTTGTGTTATTGCATTTATTTTATTTTACTTTTACCTTTTTACCTTTCTTCTTATTAAATTATATCTCTGACTTGGAGCCTCTCATTCGTTTTGCTTTCAAACCACAACAGAAAGTCTTCATGAACTGGCTGCATGTCACAGAAGAGCCTGCTGGTAAATGGCACTCCTATTTACACCACAGAACAGCCAGATCACTCATCTTTCTAACAAATACATATCTGCCTTATCCTAATTTTCCTGTATTCTACAGCAAAGGAGAAAACACTGGTATGTACAGTCAGGACTTGATTGCTATTGTCCGCATTGTGCCATCATGGAGACAGTAAACACCACATTTAAAGAACAATCATCACAGGTTTACACTCATCCCCCACGGAATCACACACACTGCATTACTCCCAGAGGAAGCCTCAAGAAAGCACTTCCCACCAGCAGCAGCAATGCTATACCAGACCATTTCTGTATCACAGAAGTTATAAAAGACAATCACCAAAAAATAGACGTTTGAAAGAGCTGCATACTGCTAGGACTGACTAGTCCTTATGTAAGACACAGATGCTGGTATCAACCCTTCTGCAAGGCTCTTGCTTCCCAGAGCTCTTAACACAAAACATCATGCCTGCCCAGATCTCACAGCATCAGCAGAGATGGTCATAATGAACACTCACCTGAAGTAATAGAGAGCCACTGCAGAGTCGTTGTGCTTGCAGGCTTTCTGGACAAGTCTCTGCACTAAGGCATGCACATCTTCCTGCAGAGGGGCCACCCTCTTGCAGTACTGCTTATTGCGGCACAGCGAGTTCCTGCACAGCATCAAACAAATCCATTACCCACAGACAGAGCTCTGGGGAACACTTAGCACTATCAGGGTGAGTGAGAACAAAGCCAGAACACAGTGAGTGATAACAAACAATGCTAGCTGTGGGCAGCACATGGCTGTGGCAAGAAGGGTGAAGGCACTTAACACTCTTCACCTTCAAGCACAAATTTAGGCATCAGAGCCGACTTCCCTTCAGAGCTCCCACAAAGGGGACTGACTACCTCAAACCTTGTGACTTCTCAACTGCTTCTCAGCTGGCATGAGACATCAGCACTGGAAATGCTTTAGAGAGGGCTGAGGATGTCAAGAAATGGTGCAGAGAGGACACATGTGACACACCATGCCTTATGTCTGTCTATATGGTATCATCCCTCACTTCTGGCCCTGGACAGGGAATCTGCACTCTGCCTGTCTCATAAATAGCTTGTTGAGTTTGTTCCAGCCACAGCAGCAACTCTGTAAGCCTTGGGAGTTGTTGCATGGTCTGGCCCAGAGGTCAGAGGCCCATGGAGGTATTTAGTGACATGGCTCCATACCTGCAATGCCTGTGTTTGTTCTTGAGGCTTCCACCTGCAAACAGGTTTGACACTTCAAGTCCTTTAGCCTAGAAAATCCAGATCCCAATTCCTTTCCTGCAGGTTATGACTAAGCACTGTGTATGTGTGTGGTGCTGATAATCTAACCTACACAGTCTCTAAGCACAGCAGTTGCCTTCAACCTTAGAAAGACAGCTCCTGGTGTTCAACCAATACCACAGCTGTTTATCAAGAGCCATTGTCTATTATATGGAGGTCTTGGGACACTCACCTGAAGATATTAGCTGTTTTCTGGAGGAAGTCAAGCTCCTGCTTGCCAGAATCTGAGCTCATGCACTGTTCAATCAATTGAAGCAGGGGCTCAATGATACCAAACACCAAGGGGTTCTCTGCTTGCTTTACCAGGAACACATCAATCAGATCCAACACCTGCAAACACAGTTATCAATGTGAGGAGTATGGCAGACAGGGAAACAAGATGGATTTACCCAGAGCACCTACCAGTGGGTTGTGGGGCAGCTGGAGGGGGCTGAAGAAAATTATTTACAGCTGAGATCTACACACATTCTGGTATCTTTTCTACTGTTAGGGCATGGGAAACTGAAAACTAAAATTTGAAACTGAAGATTAGGAGTTGTCTGTTGGTTCCATCTCTACTTTGTGCAGTGACACCATTTAGAAAGAACAGTTACAAGAATCAGTGTCACCTGGCCAGACCTGCAGTCATTCTAACCTGGCACAAGTCCCTGTTAGTACCACTGACTGACAGCTCTCACCCCTGCAAGCCCCCCTTGAATTACAGACAGTGCATTAGCATAAAATCAGCTTTTATAGAACAGCATCAGAAGGGAAATGCAGCAGAGCCCCTGGCTCACTTCACTATTCAGCTTTGGTTAACCTGACTCCTGATTCCCATTTCTGCCTGGGAGCAGCTGGAGCTGTCCCTGGATGCTGGAATGTCCCAGAAGGTCCATGCTGGCACCAGGCGGCCTGAACTCAGCATTACAGTCACAACCAACCAGGGGTTTATCAAAATCCCCTCCCATGTTACCAGCATACCAAGCCAAAGAAAGCTGACGTTGCAAAATGACCCGAGGCATTTTATGCATGTCTCATTAAGGAACACCAAGCTTATCCAGTTAAAAAAAAACCTGACACACATCTTTAGGTAGCTGTGGAAAAGGATCTTATCAATTCAAGCATTTCAGATCAGCAAATGAAAACATGGTGCACCTTTCGACAGCACAATCCTGGTGTTCACACAGGCCTGTGAAGCCCCAATCACTGACCCAAACAGGGCTGTGCCAGGTGCTGTACAAAGCCAGAGCAATCCAGCCCCAGCTCCCAGGAGCTCATGACATATGTGAATGTCCAAGCTGTTCAGTGTTAGGTAGCTCATGGCATGCATAGGCTTCAATTAACATGCTACTAAGCCAGAGGTCTTCACACCACACACTTCTCTCCCACCTTAGCCTTGAAATCCCTCCGTAGGATCTTCTCTTTCCGTATTCTTTCTTTCTCATCTTTCTTTGCCTCGATCCGTTTCTGCTGCTCAGCAAAAAGGGCTGAGATGTTCTTGTCAAGAGCCATCATAGCCTTATCATCCAGCTCTTCATCACTCTTATCTCCTTCCTTTCAGAAGAGAAAACCCAACACATCAACTCATAGACTTCATAAAGACAGTGGGGAGGGAACCAGAGCCAAGACCAGACCCAAGCAGGGATGTAGCTAACCCAGAATGATACTGTAGGGAGGGAACACAGATGCTCAGACCCATGAGAAATCTCATTTATATTTCCCATCAGGTAATCTTGCTGCCCAGCACTGACATGTAGAGAGGATCAGGAGAGGAAAGAGGCTGAGGTTTTGACCTGACTCCTTCTGTGCTGTTCCTCCTTCAGTTTTACCTTCAGTAAAGAGGTTCATATGTTGCTATGTCTGCAACCTTTATTGGAATCATTAAACCAAATTCTATCACTGCTATAGTAGATCTCCAGTGGCCTTCAGGGAACTCTCCTCCTCACAGGCCAGCCCACATACATCTCAGTGCTTTAGCTCACATCAATCTTATTTATTACAGGAAGAAGCACAAGCTGTGTCAGGCTAGACTGAACAAGCTAAAGTGCTCCAAGACATATGAACAATAAATAAGAAGACAAGTGACTTATTCCCACAGCTCACCTAAGACGCTGAGCTATCTCAAGTGCCATACAAAGATGGCTGCAAGGGCTGAGACTGCATGAGTTCAGGCAGGATGAGGGTTACTAGATCACCACTCACCATCCCAATCTCCTGGTATCTCTATCAAGGTAGGCAGTGAAAACATACCACAGCATTCCCTGCTTGGAGAACTTTCATCAGCTGACTGCGAAAATTTTCATCAACTTCTTCATTCTCCTCATCTTCACTGTCAGTGGACTCCTCTTCATCTGAGGAGTCCTCGCTTCCTTCTTCATCCTGAGGGAGGAAAGTTCATCTCCTGAGTCCACCATACAAGCCCAACTCAATGCTCAGATGTATCACTGTTCAGAAATAAAACCTCAACCCTGCCCTCTCCATCTGCCTTCCTTCTAACCCTCAGATTCAAGTACAGACACCTCAGATAATGGGGTACCAAGTCTCCACAAGAGCTAAAAGTGGAATATAATGCAGAGTTCTGTCATATTAAATAAGTATCAAAGGGAAGCTTCCAAGGAACAGCTCCCATCTGACCCTCCTCTCTGCTGATGCCTGTGACTTGAATCTCTACGGTCCTTAAAAATGTGAGATCTGGAATCCAGCTGTGCATCACAGCCACAATCCTGTCTGCTCATTTCAGAATGCAGCTGTTTCTTCTCAGAAAGGCATCTATTCAACCAGCCACACTTACAACAGCAGGCCAAGAGACTCAAGCATGCACTTCCAACAAGCCACTTGTGTGCTGAACCTTTAAAATAAATCTTAATAGAGTTTTTCTCAAATAGAGGAATGATGCTGATCTATTAACACAGTTCAGGGGAAACATTAAACACTGAGGATATGAAAAGCGTTTGTCGCTGGCAATGGCACAATTACCGTGTCCTGTGCAGATTTGGTCTTTTTGTTTGATTCCTCCATCACAACTACTGCACTTTCTTCATCTTGCTCTTGGTTAGGGTCAAAAACCTACAAAAAAAAGGGGACTTGTGTTTTTTCAGTGTTCTGTTTTTCAGCATTTCTTGTGTACAACAGGCAGAAATTTCAGCACGGTAAACCAGCTGAATAACAGAATTTTAAGGGCATTAACCTTCTGCTTGTTAACATGCCAAGTTCTTTCTGTAAGTAACAAAAAAGGTGGAGAAAACTGAAGAGGCTGATGGCATCACACATCTTAGTTTGTTACAAATGAAGTATTAGGTTCATCACAAAGCACCTGACAGCCCACCTTTGCAATCCACATATTTTCTCAGTAGACATCACCTTTCTTAGTGATATGATCATTTCAGATTTTTAGTGTCACTTATTTTTAGCACCTCTCTGAAAAAAGCACCTTTCTAGAAAAAAAAGAAATGTTACCATTTATACTCACATAAAATCTACCCGTTATAGAAACTGACCCAGGAATTTCTTCAGCCTAAAACTACCAAATAATACAGCTTAAAGTTAGCAGACCTCAGGCTCCTGTAAAAAAAACTCCTCCCCAAAAAACCCAACAAAAAAGCCCCAACTCTTTCTAAACTACAGTTCAAATTCAGTAACACACATCACTGGACATTTCCTAAATCAAGCAGACTTTAAATTAAACCCAAAATCGAGACATGCTTCTACATACATCTGTTAGGGACAAAACAGAGAAACAGTACAAGGCCCTGGTAGTGCCTCACTTACATCCAGGATCAGCTGCAAGCCCCTCTTGGTCAGGTTAGGGCATATCCATGCAAACACGCTCTTGGAAATCCGACGTAAGAGGAGGCTGGGCTGGGCAAGGAGGGAGAGAAGGACTTCCACCATCACCTCAACCCATCCCGGCTCTGAGTCCTCTGCACAGGAACAAACAAACAATGACAGGAAGAGGCAGTAAGAAACTACAGAAAAATTCACCAAAGAATAAAAAATAAAATTGTCCTTCTAGCTGACCCTTAAAAGTACCCACTCAGCAACACAGACCAGAAGGCTGGGAGGGAGAAACTACAGGGAGAAACCACAGGGGGAAACGTGCTTGAAATGGTCTTTTGAACACTGTAAAGGCTTACCAAGTAACAAAAGCTACTATTTATTAAATCATTATATTAAGTTAGTAATGATTTATTCAATCATTATTTAGTTCTGTGAGTTGTGTGCCATCTACTTTGCCACATTAAAGCAATTAGTAGCTGGTTAGCAAAAGTACATCCATTTTACAGTGTTTCCAGTGAAATCAGAAGTCACAGCAGCCCATGGAAAGTGATGGCATTTGAAATTTGTCCTTTAGTCCAAAAGTTTGGGAATCCTGCTCTACAACCAACCAAAGCACCGAAGAATTACAGCTTTTATTTTCACAGTGCCCTCAAATTGATTTGCACAAATTTCAGGAGAACAAGACCACAGCTGGAGAGGAAGTCAAAAGATTTTTCCTGTTTTTTTCCTGGTCAAGTCCCAACCTAGAGGGTCCACAGGCCCTAAACAAGGATCAGCCTCCATCTCCAAACACGCTGTGTGTACACAGAGGATACACTCACTTTGCTCAGAACTCAAGCTAAGAAGAAAACTAGTTCCATGCCTGCTGGGTGTTGGAGCCCACAGCTTTGCCAGGCAGACACCAGCAGCCACTGGCCCACACAGAACAGTGACTCAAGGAGAATGGAGTCCCTTGGAGTGCTGCCCCAAACAAGGGCACCTACAGAGCTCAGCTCCCCTTTTGGAGGCACACAGGAACACAACCCACTGACAGTGCAGACACAGAGCTGGAGCAGAAGGCTTAGAATGGCACACAAAGAGAATGAAGAAGGGATTCTCCTGGGGGTAAGTGCATCAAGCCAGAACCACAGCAGAGTGCTTCACTAATGCAGAACTGCCATCTTTTGTCTTTGACAGACCACCAACAGTCCCACTGCCTTTCCTTCTGTAGCAAGGACTCACCAGTCTTCTTCTTCTTCTTGGCTTCTTTGCTGAATGCCTTCTCTGTGCAGCTCAGAAGGTCGCTCAGAACATCTACTGTTTCAGGCTGATTCTGTTTAATCACAAGCAGAAATAAACAGGCTCAGAATTCCTCACTACTAACAACACAAGGAATATGCTCTAAATCTAAGGACCACTATAAACAGGTACAAATATTACAATCAGCTACAGCAACTCTTTTGCAGAAAAAAACCCATGAAATTAGGTAAAAATTGCTCCAGTCAGCAGCAAATCAAGGTCAGAACTAATGCTCAGGCCAAGCTTTGCCCACTACACCTCTACAGGCAGTGTAAGAATCACAGTTTATTAGCTTCCCGTTGCCCATTTTCAGAAGCCAGAAGTTCTGAAAGGCTAAATCTCTGAACACAAAGAAACTCCCAATCTTGGTGTTCAGAAAGCCCAGCTATCAGCCTGTTTTATACTACAGACATATTCATCAGGGATCTTACCTTGAAAAGATGAATAGCCATTGAAAGCAGAAGTTGTTGGAAAGCACCAACTTTGGCACTGTCTGATTTGTTTTCCTTCTTCTGCAAATTCTTTGCAGACTGAAGTGTTCTGAAGAAAGAAATCTCTCTGAGTTTTTCACAATTACAACAGCAAATCATCTCATATGACTAGACTAAAAACGTGACCAAAACTATAGTAGTGTTTTGCATACTTAACATTTCACTTACTGGCATTGGATATTGTTTTAGTACAGTCTTAACCCAATAATAGTATCTCACTGAATGTGGGTTATAAAAAAATTGCAATTATGCACAGACTACACTCCTAATACCACAGCTAAGGCTGTGGAGACCTTTATGGGGAATCAAACCCAGAAAAGAGTCTTTCAGAAGTTTGTACAGGCATTATTAAGAGAAAAAATGAGCCAACCATTACAATCATGTTTGGGAGAAGGACTATGAGCAAAAATAGAAAAGGACATGGCTATCACACAATTAACATATGGAAGGAAGAGGAAGAAAGGAATGGGGTGAAAAGAAACAGAAAGACATTCTGAAACCCAGTCATGGGTGCAGGATACTCAAAGGGAAGAAAAAGAACTGCCACTGCCTGTGAAATGGCTGTGCTACAGCAACCAGAACAGCAGGAGGCAAAGGGAATACATCTCTTTTACGGTCCTGAAGAGAAACCAAGGCCAGGGCTCTCCCACCTTTCTCACTTCACCAAGCCAGCACCCAGTTTCCCAAGCGTCTCACCTGTCCCAGATATCCCTCTGTTCCTTGGTAAAAGGTTTCACAGCTTTGACATGTTCACTGGAGAGCAGCTTGTTGGCATACTCAGTGAGGAGAAGGATCCACAGCTTCCCATCTGCAGTCACACCATGGATGTGCTTTCCTCTCAAGGCGGCAGTCTTTGCTGTATCCCCCAGAACAGGCAGGGTGTTTAATGTCTGAAGTAACCTGCAAAGAAATATAAGCCACCATGTTACTGTCAGAGGAACCAAATGGCCTGCTCCCATTTTCCAAAATAATTCCCACCAGCAAAGCACTCTCATCCCAGAGCTCTGGTTAATCACTGCAGCCCAAATTGTGCCCAGCTTTCAACCCACACATGTAGCCAAGTTAGTAGTGCAGAGCTCATTATGTTGGAGGCCCCAAGCTATCTGGTGCTCTCGAGGACACTATTAATCTCAGTTGTTTCTCACTCTCTGTCTCACCATGTCCTCTGCTTTCCTTCTACTGAAGTTTGGCAATCAAAACATCTATGACCAACTCTATCAAGTTCTTGAGTACAGGGAGGGCTGTGGAGTCACCAGCACCTCTCACACAGAATGGACAGAAAGCCAACAGCCACCAGCACAACCCCAGCACCTGTCTCCTGGCTCCTTCCCCTTCCAGCTTGCAACAGAGGCAACGGAACTATTATGGGAAAAAGCAGTATGAGCTCAACTCCACACCAGCCATATCATCCCACATATACTCATCAGATTTGCCATGGACAAAACACAGATCTTTGAAATATCTATCTCCTTAAAAAAAGCCATTTCCTGGTGCTGGAGTCAGAGAAATGCTCCTACAGCAGCTACCATTCCAAACTTCTTGCCCCACTGTTCACAAGCTGATCTTATCCTCAGGAAAAAAAGAGAAATTTCCAAGCTTAAAGCATGCAATCCAATCCTTACCCAAAGAAGTAGTTTTCTATCTCTGTATGATCCCGTTCACTTAGGGGCTCTGATGGAAGGACACTAGCCTCAGCTATCTGGGAATTCTTCTTCTTAGCAACAAAGAAAGCATGGAAGAAGCAAAACCTAGAATAGACAGAAATAAGAACAAAATGAAAACCCAGACTGGTCACAACAAAGCAAAATCAGCTCATGCATGCAAACCAAACAACTCCGTGCTCGAGGAAGTTCAAGCACTGAAAAAAGCCACTATTTACAGTGAGACTGTTTACTCCAGACATACACAGTAATGAAGGGAAAAAGATGCTCAAGACTTCACAAAAGTGAAGCACCAACACATAAGGCCACAAAACACAATACTAAGACCATCATACCCTCCAAGACATTTTAAGTGACAGATAAATACTTATTAAGACCTGATGTTAAAAATATCTTCAAGCAGTTTAGGCAAGCAGGAATGGAAAATTTATTGAAAAGAAATGGGATTAATGTGATTTTAAGTGCCAACTACTTATCACACAGGTTAGTCCAATTATGCAGAAGGTATTTTGAAAATAAAATCTAGTCTCCTAAATCATTTATTATGGAGCACTTCCACTACTGGATTTGCCCAGTATCATGGGGACAGCTTATATGGAATACTGCTGTTGAGCTACACAGAATTATCCCAAGTACATTTGTCTTTGCATCAGTCTCACCTGGCAATGTCCATCACATGGCTCTCTTCTTTCCTCGTTGCACTTTCAGTGATGTTAACCAGTCTGTGCATGATCCATTTTCTCAATCGAGCAGTCTTCTGTTGTGCTCTGCGAATAAGAAGGTGGGCACAATCAGCAGTGTGAACACTAACCCAACATAAACACACACTGCACAATCCACTGCATCAGGAAGCGCCTTTCAGATATTTAGAGACCTTAAACACTAAAATTGGCAAAGTTATGTAGTAACAAAACAACAGGTACAAAAGAGATATAGTCTTCTCAAGTTTGCTTTTTACTATGTAAAAGGCAATCTATTTACCCACAGTGTCTGCAGATGAACAAAAAAAGCACTTCAAGAATTGCAGCAGTCAGTAGAGTGAGGTTTATAGATGCCAGGTAATACATAATCTGCCCTGGGAAAGGGCTGTGACATGGAGGATTCATTTATTCCCTTTATTCCATTATTCTAATACACAGATATGTCTAATACACAGATAAAAGAGAGGCATAATTCCTACAAAGACCTGAGATGATGTAGTGAAAGAGGAAACCACCAGAGATATTCTCCAAAGCAACTGTCGGGGCTAGAAAAAGAAGAGAAAAGGCTTTTTTGGTGATCCAGTCTGCTTTGGGCAGGCTGAATGGCTCTCAATATGCTTGCAGAATTTGCAGAACTGAGTTTTATCCCAGCAAAAGAGTCAGATGCTGGGGCTGAACTTTCTGAGATAGAGGAAATAAACAATTGCCAGCTCATGGCAAGGGAACCAGCAAACACTGAGAGGAAGGTGCAACGTACTCACATGTCGGCATTTTCCCAGTTCTGTTTTCGCCGGTTACTGGAGAAGTCTAAACAACAGTCCAAGTCTGGCCTGAGAAACATGTCTTTGAGCCAGCAGATGTATTTTTGCAAGGCCACTGCCTGCAGGTGTCTGACTACCTTGGAAGCACTGAACAACACTGGCTTCCCTTGATTGGTGAGGGTAGAGAAGCCCATCATCACAGCCAGCTGCCTTTCTGGGTCATTGCAGCCACTCAGAAATGTATCTATGTATCCCTCCATTTCTGTAGCAAACTTAAACCCCTGTGGAGACTAAAAAACACAGTTAAAGAAGCAGGTCAGGAACCTCACACTCAGTTTGAATGGCTCTGTAAATACAAATAATAGAATCATAGAATGGCCTGGGTTGGAAGGGACCTCAGAGCTCATCTCATTCCCAGTCCCCTGCCATGGGCCTGAAGGGACAACATCCACTGGATCAGGTTGCTCCAAGCCCCGTCCAACCTGGCCTCTAACACTTGCAGTGTAAATCACATGAAATGATTTGGCTGCAGTAAGTAAATTAAAGTAATGTGACTGAATATTTGTCCTAAGGTTTACAGTCAGTCATCAACTTCACCACATGGTCTTCCTCTCACAGCAGCAGCCACTATAACAACTATAACCACAGAACCCTGCCATGGACCAGGATCACCCCTAATTTGCACCTTCCAGAACAGTGAGACTTCAGCAGGATGGAGCACATGCTGGCCAGGGCAACTCAGCTCCCAGGCTGATCAACTCTCAGTTTTGGGTGAAAGTTCCAGGATGTTTCTCACATCACCTGCCTTAAGAGTTTCTCCAGATTTGGAAATTCCTCACCATCAATTCCAGTCTTATCTAGCAGCCCTGAGCCTGCTGACCTATAGGGCTTAGAATAAATGCCACCTTCTCTCCCTGGTGCATCAGAAGCATTGGGACATTCTGAAAGGAGGGAGAGTTGATATGTTTAAGCTAAAACTCATACCTGAGGTGTGGCTGTTTTGTGCTAAGCCTGTGCTGCACTGCCCCACACGGCATAGAGCTGGCAGGCTGCTGGCCTTGGACACTGTCCAGCAGCACTGAGACCACCAGGACATGTCCTGTTCCACCATGCACCCCATTCCCCTACAGCTTTTAACAGCCCACAGTGTTTAATCCCACTCAACTTGTCCTAGAAAAAAAAATAAATAAATGCTTAATAGGAGAAATCTTGAAGAGGTGGTCTCACTCCAAAAGTCCAATATATCTTTTTTTAAATTAATAAAGTAACTTGTTTGGTCTCTGTCACATTCAATACAGAGACCTGGCAGGAGCAGAAATAGTACAAAAGTCTAGGGAACACTGTTCTTTTAAATAAAGGAGCTATAAACTTGTAATTAACTAAAAATCCATCCAATTATAACACAAATACCCCTGAAAGAAATCTCACAGAAAATACAACTTAGCAAGCTCCTGCTGCCATTGTTGGAGAACTCAATACTTGTGCATCAATATGAAAACTGGGAGAAAAAATCCAGGAAAGACACTGTAAACAGGCTATTAGCTCACAACAGGGGTTCATCAATCACCTCTCTAGAAAAGCAAATCAGGTTTATTTGCTCCCTTGTTGACAAAAACATGGAATCAGGAGGATAACTGCCAGCAAATTTCAGACTCCAGCTTTGTCTAGGTCCATCTCCAATAATCACCAGAATCCCATAAGGAAGTACAAGGTAACAGCATTTACTTCTCAAAACAAACAACCTATGTCAAGAAACAAAACAAAACAAACCCCAAAACCAGAATCAAATTCTACTCTCTCATCATCAACAATATTAGGAGCTTCTTCCATTTAGTCTCATTGTCTTCAAGGGATTTGTACATTTCAGATAGGAACCAAATAAAAAAGATTTTGATGCACATGGAAGAATACAGCCTAATTTGCTATGCAACAAGCACAAAGAGTAAGAAATAGGAAAACTACTAAGCCAGTGGATAAATCCTGGAGAAGACTGGTCCATTTAGGGAGGCACCATGGTATGCAGTATTTGCAGAGCAAACCCACACACCTATGGCTGCTCTGATAACAGAACAAAAAGATCACACAGACCTCTCTCTCCCAAGAGACTACAACTATTTTGGGGTGCACACGAAGAGGTTTGGGATTGTGTTACCACAAAAAGCAAAGCTAAAAGCGATTTTTAACAGTATTCCCCTTTTACTTTTCTTCTGTTTATTGCAGCGTTGTGTTGTTTGCTGGCTTCCCAGTAGGGAAAGAGGAAGAGAAGCTTCAAAATCCAATTCCAAATAAATTTTGTGTTTAAACCTCAGATGTGCTTATTGAAACAAGCACTAACAAACAAAAGAACGAGTTGTCCCTCTTTGTCTTTGCCTTCCAATGTTGATGTGACACCCAGCACAATGATAAACAAAAAGGAGCTTCTGGACACACAAAAGCAAAGGGACTGTTAAAGGACAACACATGACACTGTCAATTTGCTGAGGGCTGCCCTTCCTCTGCTTCCCCCATCATTAGAGCTTTCCTGGCAGCAGCAATGAAAGCAGGTGGGGCAGGGCTGAACAGTTTCCATACCCTTAAAATAGGCAGTGACAGTCAAACACAGGCTACACTCAGTCCACTGCAACCAGTGGTCATACACAATAACCTTGCTTTTAGTAAGAGTTCAAGGTCTAAAATTACATAAACTTTTTTTATACAAGATAATTTGAAACTAGGAGTGGGGCAGAGATGATTTGTGCTCAATCCATGGCCTTTAGCTTGTCCAGAGACCTACCTGAGTGGCCACCACGTGTTCTCCATAGTGCAGCATCACCTTCCCTTTGAGAACCACCTGCAGCTGCTCCATGGACAGCAAGGGGAGAGCACTGCCCAGCAGTCGGTAGCACATGTAACTGAGTGGGAACAAAGAACATTCCCTGAGCCTGAAGCACAGCAGTAAATCCACACACAGGGGAAAGGCTGGGGCAGGGTCCAGGAGCATGCAGGGAGATGGAAGTCAAAACCTCTGGGTCAAGAAACAGATGGATAATATAGAAGACAAAGAGTGTATGTTAAAACAAACCTCACAGGTCCTGATTTCTCCTTCAATAGCCCATTCTCCACAACTTCATTCCAGAACACCTCAAAGGCACCTTCCTTCAGCGCAACCTGTAGCAGATCAAACACTACACTGGGCAATTTCTTGTCTTCCTTCTCAGACTTGGCAGCATTTTTCAGAAGCTCTACAAGTCTAGAAGAAGAAATAAAATAATGTGAGAGATCTGACCTAAAAGGGAATTGCTGAAGGCCAAATTCATCCTTCTGAAAGACAGAAAACATTTCCTGAGCACTGCAGGCTGTGCCTCCTGGGAGAAATGACACAACCATAACCTGGGAACCTACATAACAATTAACACCTAACCCTTAGCAGCACCTGAAATGACAAATACAAGCAGGAATCAGAATCACAGCCACATTTCTCCCACTGCTGGCCAGGAGGAAAATAATATTCATTTAAACCTCCTTATTTAAGAACTTACCTGGAAATATTTTCCTTATTTACAACAGTAGGTGAGCCGAACAGCTTCTTCAGCTTTTTAGGTTTCAGAACACCAGGGAATTTCTGCATACCCACAAGCAAGAGGTGCAGGTTCTCTGGAGATGTGAAGGCTGAAGAGAGGTCACCTTGCAAGATGTCAAACAGGACCTCCTCAAACACAGTTTCAGGTACCTAGACAGGAACAAGGGTGAGAGCACATGTGAAATATCTGAGGGCATTTTACTAACTTGCAGTGAAGTAAGTACAATAAAGTATCTGCATTGGAGGACATTTTACTAAAAGCTTGCAGAAACTCTAGAAATAGTCTTTACAGTGACACAAGGAAAAATAAAAAACGGATGTGTCCAAGACTGCCAGACAGTCCCAGGTGCTAAACCATGGGGAGTAGGACAGTTTGCTGTCATAAGACACCAATTCTGGTCAACTGACTCCAGCTGCAATTGTCCTCTTGCTGCCTGACTGCTCTGCCTGTACAGCCAGGGACAAGGAAACTACTTTTATTTAACACTGCAATTCTTCATGTCTACAAATAATACCCACTTTAAAAAAAGGAAATAAACTCTTTTCTTTTACTACATACTCAGAGCTCTTTACTCCTTGTCCCTGCATCATTTCACTTCCAACAGCCCAAACTTCAACCTTGGGCCCAGGCTTGGTGCATAAAAAAAGGTAGTTTGCTGTTCAGAATTTTCAGCATACATCTGTTCAAAAGAGCAGATGGTCTAACACATCATCCAAGCAAGTGAAACGGGAAACAACAGCCTGTGGGATTGTCCATGATGAAGTCAAACTAGGCTAAGCCCTTCCCAGAACACAAGCATCTGCCCACAGGCAATACAGGGACAGCTCCCACAGTTTACACTCACTCTCCCACACCCCCTGTAACTTCCAGCTATGAACAAACCAAAGGAAAAGGTGACCCCAAAGCCAAGCCCCAAGCCCACAGGCTGTGCCTGTACCTCAGAGGTGATGTCAATGAGAGTTTTGCGGGGCAGATCCCTGAGGTGTGTTTGGTGGTTTGACAGCTGCTGGAGAAGCTGGATGCTCTCCAGCAGAGCCTTCCGGTCCTAGAAAGGAAAAACAGGCCAAAACCAGAGGACATATATCAAAAATTAAACTGAAGACTCAGGTAATAATCCACTCTTTAGATGTTTATGCCTACTTATAATAAGAAACACACAATTGTTTCTTGATAGGCCACTCAGCTTGTCCCAAAATCATGTTTTCCAGCTGGATACAACAACAGATCCCTTCCTTCCAGGAGAGGTAGGAACCTCCTGCACTATTTGACACAGTTCCTACAGTCTTCTCAGAACAGACATTAACAAGGCACAAAGAGTCCATGCATGATGCAATAGAAATTAACTGAAATTGATGCTTCAAGTGCCACTGCATTGATTACCCAGTGGCCCAGCCTTTCTCTGTCAATCCTCTTCCCACATCAGAAGCTCCAGAACCAGCGCTGACACCCCTGACAGCAGTGTTACCTTCACAAGCCGCCCAGACTGGAACAGAGCCATAACTCCAAAAAAGTTCCCAAAAGCAGCATTTCTCACAAGTTTCTAAAAAAAAAAAAAAAAAACAAACAAACAAACAAAAAAAAAAAACCACAAGGTAAAAATCTATTCTCCTGAGAGGCCAGATTACACATGCAGTTACATGATCAGCGGAGCAAGATGGCAGAAAGGTCCAGCTTTGAACACTCCACCATGGAAGAGAACATACTGAAAAGCAACTCCCTGCACAATGTTTAAGAACTGTCCTACAGCTCCTCTTCATCACACTGACAAATCTCACCTAAAACAGGGCCAGATGACAATGTCATCAACTTCCAATTTTTAGAAACGTTTGTTATTTCATTATAGTAGTAGTACTTGCTTTAACAAGAACCTCAAAACAACACTATACAGCAAGACTTCAAATAATAGAGCACAGTTCATTTAAAGTAGCAGTTGGCAAATGTTGCCACGAGCTGACTTACTTTTTTCACTTTTTCCAGATTGTGTTTTTCTTTTATCTGTTCCAAAATGCTGCACAGTGGAATTTCCTCAAAAGCCCGCAAAACCTGAGGGGAGAGATGGAACAGCTGTTTGCAGTTCTTCCATTTCATGACATTGTATTGGGTTAAGCTAAAATAGAGCTGAACAGTTGTTCAGCACAGCAGCAGATGTGCTGCTTTATCAGGCCAGAATAAAGACAAGTAGATCAGCAAAGAGGTATAGAACAGGAAGTAGACTGGGAGAACTGGGGTTGTGCAGCTTGGAGAAGGCTCCAGGGAGATCTCAGAGTCTCTTAGAGATCTAAAGAGGCTCCAAGAGAGCTGCAGAGGGACTCTGGAGACCCAGGACAAGGAGGAATGACTTCACATTGACAGAAGGTCAATTCTGGTTAGATATTAGGAAGAAATCATTCCCTGTGAGGGTGGAGAGGCCCTGGCACAGGTTGCCCACAGAAGCTGTGGCTGCTCCATTCCTGGAAATGTTCAAGGCCAGGCTGGATGGGACTTGGAGCAACCTGGTCTAGAAGAAGGGGGTAGAACAAGATAAATTTTAATTATCCCGTCCAATCCAAACCATTCTAGGATTCTATGCAAACACAAACATACCTGCTGATATTCTAGGGGTTTTCCCTGTACATGACAGAAAAATAATGAGAACATTTTGCTGAAACTGCCTGACCCCGTAACAGAGGTGATCAAACTTTTCATCAGGGGCAAGGCTCTGGTCAAAGTAGGAAACACACAGACTCCTCTGCTTTCTCAGATTCTCAGGTGAGATGAGGCCACACACTGGTGATACCAGTTGCTGGGAGTCTTTGCCATGTTACAGACTCAACCACTGTGGTGGAAAACAACAATGAATTGTTCTTTAAAGAGTTACCTTTTCAGATATCTTACATCAACTGATCAACAGCAAGACAGTTTTAAGAAGTAGTAACAGTAGTAAACGCAGAGTAATTGAAAACTTGGTCGAGATTTGTAAATTAAGGACAGTCCTTGAAGCAGGACTGAATTCTGCAGTACAAATGTTTTATTGATATAGTTCGTAACTTTATAAGAGTTTCTAAAGCAGAACAGCATTATTTAAAATCACTACGGTTATTGTGAGAGTGTTCCCTCCCATGTGAACACAGGAGAAGCCAGAAAGGAGCCCTCCAGCCTTGCACAGACAGCAAAAGACACTCCAAGCAGGCTGCCGACGGTTCTGACCCACGCTGGGAAACACTGACCTGCGCCAAGGCCAAGCTGAAGCCAGGGCGGGCGGCTTCGCGGGTGGCTCCCAGTCCCTCCACTAGCCGCTTCAGGGTGTACTTGAGCTCATCGTCCTGCAAAAGAGACCGAGCTGAGCGATGTCCGGGCTGCTCCGAGCGCGGCCCGGCCGCCAGACCCACGGCCCGGCCCGTGCCCGTCCGCCCCGATGCGTTCCCAAGCGGGAGCAGAGGGATGAGCGGTGTCACTCACTGCCCGCCCGCATCCCCCGCCTCACCTTCTTGCCCTCTCGCAGGTGCCGCAGGAGGCTCTCGGTGGCCGCCAGCCGCACCTCCTGCTCCGGCTTGGCGATGTCCCAGAAGAAGTCGAGGAAGGCGCGGCCCTGCCGCAGCACCCCGCGGGGGTCGGTCACCGGCGCGCCGCCGCCCCGCTGCTCCTTCTGCTCTATCTGCTCCATCTCCTCCATCCCCGCCATGCCGCCACCGCTCCGCACGTGGGGCCGCCCGCCCGCTCCGCCTCTTCCGGGGCAGCGCGGCCGCCGGGGGACGGGCTCGGCTGCCGTGTGAGCCTCTATCCTCGGTGCCCCCGGTACCTCAGCCCGCTCCCTTCAGCGCCCCCGGTACCTCAGCCCCGCTGCCCTCATGGTCGCGCCTCAGCGCCTCCGTGTCCTTCAGCCCCGCTCCCCTCAGCGCCTCCCGGCCCTTCATCCTCGCTGCCCTCAGCGCCTCCCGCTCCTTTCAGCCCCGCTCCCCTCAGCGCCCCCGGTACCTCAGCCCCGCTGCCCTCAGTGTCCCCCGCTCCTCTCAGCCCCACCCCTGTCCCCTCACGCCCCGCTCCCCTCACGGCCGCCCCTCACTCCCCGCTCCCCTCACTCCCCGCTTCCTCAGTCCCCCATCCCACAATAATCGGATTGCTGAAACGCGCTGTGCCGCAGGCCAGCCGCGATACACTCGACGGACACATTGATTATTTCAGAGTTAATCGCCACCACACGGTGCTCGGTGGTGTTCCGCAAATCCAACACACCCCACCGGGCTTTTCGTACCGTTATTTATACTCAGAAGTTCAGAGTTAGTAACTTTCCACGTAGTGCCCGTCTATCGGGATTGATAATCCCGATATGGTTTGTAATTTACAAGCTGTGTAACCTCAGATAACTTCTACACATGCTGAGGGGAACGGTCCTCACAGGGCCTTTAGAATTATAATGAACATAAATCAACTATAGGATACATGGACCTTGAGTCTTTTGCTAAGTTAGCAAAGTATACACAGACGTGCACCAACATCCGAATTTAATACATCCTTAATGCTCATTTAATTCCAGGATGTCCTTGAGTGAGGGATCCTGGCTGCTGCCTGCCCCACGGGTTGGGTTTCCTTTCTTGCTGAAAGTATGCGAAGATCTTACATTGAAGAACATGAGATAATCTTGACACATTCCAGACTCTGCAACAGCCCCGCTCCCCTGAGCTCCGCGTCCCCTCCCTGCTCCCCATCCCTGCTCCTCCGCAGGATTCGATCCCCTCAAGGGCTCCCGGGCTTCCCTCAGCCGGTTGGGATCTCTGGAGGGAGGGTTGGATCCACCCCGGATCCCGGATCCTGGATCTCAGCGGGGGCAGAGGGGCAAAGCCTGCGGGCTGAGCCGGGACGGGCAGTGCACGGTCAGGGACATGAACTGTGGGTACAGCTGGTTATTTATTGTGTGAGAATCTGTCTGTGGTTTTATTAGAAAACATTAAATTACGGCCTGGCAAAAGGAGACAAACCGCTTGGTACAAATGGTATTTTTAAGGACACTGTGAAACTCTGGGGTACAGCCCGTTATCTCAATCTGCAATAAAATCCAGCACTATCCTCCAGCAGCCCTGTGAACGCTGCGTGTTGCTATCCACCCGCGGGAGGGCAGGGAATGACCCCGGAGGAGGATCCATCCCTGTTATCACCGCGGATGACTGTGACACCCGGAGCAGGATCCATTTCCATGACCTCTGTGCTCCCTGCCCGCAGCGACAGCGGGATGCTCGGGGAACCGGAGCCGCGGGCTGGGCTCGTATCAGCGCCGGAGTGTCCAACGCTCACCGGAAGCGTTACCGCGGCCCAGCCCGGGCAGATCCCGAGGGGATCCCCGACAGACTGCGGGCATAGCCAGGGGCAGATCCCAGGCAGCCCCTCCGGCAGATCCGGAGCAGATCTCCGGGCAGAACCGCGGGCAGATTCCAGAGCAGATCCCGTCCCCGAGCCGACGGCAGAGAGCCGCGCGGCGCGCCTCCCGACAGGCAGCAGCGCGGACAGCCCCGTCGGGGCGGCGAGCTGGGCGCAGGCACTACGCGGGGCAGCCCTGGCCCGCGCGCCGCCCTATATAAGCGTTGCGGGGTCCTCGGGCGCGGTCCTGTCACGCTCGCACGGGGACGAGGCCGCGGCGGCGATGGCGGATTTCGATCCCTACGACGACCGGGCCTACAGCAGCTTCGGCGGCGGCCGCGGGTAAGCGGGGCCGGGGGCGGCGCTCGGGGCTCCCCCGTAGCTGGGACGGGAGCGGGGAGCGGTGGCCCCGGGCCGGGCGCGGCGGGGGCGCGGCCGCAGGGCCCGGCCTGCCCCGCTCCGCAGAGATAGCGGGCGGGGGTTGCGGGACGGGGGCGCTGCCCCTGGGAACTGTTCGGGCTCGTTCTGTCCCCGCCCGCCCTCCTGCAGAGCGGGGGGTGCCCTTCCGCCGGCCGCGGCGGGCCCGCTTTGTGCGGCGGGGTGGGGGCTGCGGGTCGAGGGGGGGGTCCCGGCCGTGCCCGCGCCGCTCCTGCCGGCGCCGCAGGATTCGGGGCCCAGCGGCTCGGGGGCGCCGGGAAGGGGCGGGAGGAGGAGGGTGTCGCTGTTCCCGCCGTCCCGGAGGCGAGCGGAGGGGGGATTTAGGGAGGTGCTGGGCCAGAGCCAAGGAAGGCCTTGAGGAGGTTGTGCGGGGCCGGAGCGGGATGGGCGGAGGGAACGTTCCTGAAGGGCCGGAGCGGGGCAGGAGGCCGCTGTGCTGGCGGGACGAGACGCCCCCGGGAGCGGGCAGCGTTGTGGTGCCTGCGGCGGGAGGAAATGGGAGGGCTTTGTGGTGTCTCCGCTCCAGCAGCGCTGGGAGCCGCCGTCCCGCGTTATCCGGGGCTCCAGGTGCTGACTGCAAATCCCTGAGCCTTGGCAATCGGGCTCGTCTCGGTTTCTTTGCCGAAGAGTGTTTTTAGGGGAGGAGCTACGGAGACAATAACTAGTAATTAGAAGTTTGTATTAAATCAGGAAGGTGCAATCAAACAATTGATTTTTATGGAGTTTGGTGCTGCTACATGTTTTTTTGTGTACTGAAATAAAACAATAGGCATAAATGTGTGGAATAAACTTCCTTGTGAAGCAAGTGTATTCACAAGTGTATTCTTCCGTTCACAAGTGTATCACTGTATAATCTAATCTTCCAGGGTGTATTTCCTGATCAATAGTGTTCATGCTCTTTTCTGCTCTTGGATGAATAACTTGGTTTTGTTTCAGCCTCTTGAGGTAGCAGGGAGGAGCTGCTGGAGGTAGAACAGCAGTAAGTTTTTCTTGTCTTTGAAAGTACTCTGGCACTTCAAGCTTTTCAGGCTCATTTTCATGCACTGTTTCCCTTTGTGCCTAATTCAGAGATATCCCAGAGCAAACAGATGATGTAGCCACTTGCATTTCTGTTATTTTTTAAAATTTTGTAGCCAAGCAGCCTTGCCAACAGCCTAAAGTGGTACTTGACCCATTATAAACTCAGATATTGCAGCGCAAGGGATCCTAGTCAATTTAGGCATATTCTGTGAAGCAATAAAATGCCAGTTCAGATGTTATTTTATATTCAGATTCCTGTAAGAGAACTTTAATTTGCTGTCAGGGAAGAGGTGGTTCCTTGCTGGGTAAACTAAAGGCATCCTGCAAATTGCTAGATGTCTTTACGAATAAGAAAAAGCACCTATTCTAATTTACCTGCAGTTCTAAACATCAGATACTACTAATATTAGAGACCAGTGTATACTCCTATGTAATTTATTGTTATCATTATTAAGTTACTAATAGCTAATTCACAATTTACAGGTCTCTGGCTGTTGTGTGAAGTCCTGTAATACATGAAATGTAGTGAAAGCATGACTGTTCTTGAAGGTTCTGATTAAAGAATCCCACGTTAATTTAAAGTGGCTCCTGCTCATTTTTAGGCCCTTTGGGGCTGCAGTAATAGTGTAAACTCAGCTGACATGGAGTAGCTTTTGTGGAAGCTGTATTTTGCATGACCTTTGGTGTACACAGGGAGTGAGCACAGGATTTCAGTGTGACAGATGGGAAATCAGTGCCCAGCAAGTTCTGACACATGTCAGTTTTCTGCCTCTTTCCCATAATCACCAAAACAATGGTGGAAGAGCATCAAGATATGACTGGTGTGATGAGATGGGATTTTGCTGCACCTGAGATGTTTAGTGATGCACTGACTAAAAGCTGAATCATAATATTAGGGGTTGCAGAAGTCACTTTGTTCCTGGTGAAGAATGTGATGCTGACATAAATGACAAAAGGCTTATTATGAGCTTTTTAGAAAGTATTTTGGAGCCCAACACTTGACAGGAAAACCTGTATTTAAGCGTATTGAGGCCTAGTTGAAACTGAAAGTCCATAGAACTTCTCAGAGCTGAAAGAAAGGGAGTGTTTCCCACTCCTGGCTCGCTGCTGGTCTGTTTATTTAGGTGTGGCTAGGAGTGCTGAGCACCCTACTAAAGTTCAAGATTCACCTGCTGAAGTGAAATTCACAGTTCAGTGAAAATGAGGAGTTGGTCCTTAGGCTTCTGGCAGCTCAGAGCCCATGTCTTACCCATCTAGCATTAAAAGATACCTCCTAATTTTTAGGCTTGGGTAAGCATTTTGCTGAAGACGTCTGATACTTCAGACATGTCCTGGGTTGCTTGAATAAATGGGGTTTGAATTTGATGTTGTGGTCTTGGGGGGTTGACACTGTCCTCATGCTGACCCTTGTGCTGCCCCAGAAAAGCTCTAATGCCAGAACCCAGGTGGGCTGTTGTGTCTGTGCTGTGCAAAAGGTAAATCCTGAGCTTCGATCTCTAATGAAAGGCTGTTTAACTCAAATACAGGCTTTCAGAATAGTCTTCATTTTGAACTTCTGGCAGATCTTTTCTGGAGACATAATTAAACTTTGCAAAAGAGTAGCTTTAAAATGGGAGTTTAGTTGTTTTCTACCCAATATGGCCAAAGTCATTAACTCAGCCCACCAAAATTTAATTATGGGGATGTTGTTAGAAGGAAGCTCTCCCCTTCAGCTTTCTGCTTTGGTTTTCTGAGAAGAGAATCAAGTCATATCTTTCAGGTTCTCACAGTAAGATGACACAATTATTACCTAATTGTGTCCAAGCAAAAGTTTAGAGTGGGAAATGCAGATGTTTATTCAGAACTCTGGTTTGCCTAGTTCAGATGTGTTTTCAATTATTTTTTTACTTTTGTCCTACTTTGTTGCAAATGAGAGAATCTTCTTCCAATCTTATTGTTTGGTTGCTGAACTCAGTCCTTTTCTTTTATTTCACTGTTTCAGTGAAAATGTAGGGAAGTACAGAAACAGTTTCTTTTTGTGTTGCTGTACCTGAATTCCATAAGAAACTTGGTTTGAAACTTAGTTATTGACCATTCCTGTTCTTCGAATGGAAACTAAAATATCAAAGGTACAGTTACTTATTTGATAACCAAAGCCTTAATATCAAATTGGATGAGAATATTTAATTTTTTTACTTTAAAATCAGTCTGGATTTCACAACAG
The DNA here is from genome assembly GCF_965231275.1 of Zosterops lateralis. Lineage (NCBI taxonomy): Eukaryota > Metazoa > Chordata > Aves > Passeriformes > Zosteropidae > Zosterops > Zosterops lateralis. The sequence continues at coordinate 10,985,307 of NC_139779.1, read as the reverse complement.
GGCGTGTATTTCCACACATGCAGCCCGTGAAGTCCTGGAGCACTGTGGTAGGATGGAGGTTTGTCTGTAGCACAGAAAATCCTTTTGGGAATTGAGAGTGTGGTTTTACAAGTGGCTCAGATAGAGCTGAGTGGAGGTTGCTGATGAGAGTTGTAGTTCCAGCCCTTGTTCTCCTCCTCATTCCCATCTTGGCAAAGTGCCCTTTGCAGCTGCCCAGATCACCTTGTTGGTCTGGCTGAGGGCTCAACTCCAGGATGGGTTTTTGGGTGAATCAGTTCCCTGTGAGATGACTGGCAGCTCAGGGGATGTCCTGAGAATATGTACAAGGAGAGAAAGCTCCTTTGAAACTCAATTCTGATGCTCCTGTAGGACATTAGCATTAAGATTTTCTTTTTTTGGATGCAAGTTAATATGGTATGTTGGTAGCTGTTCCTAATGCTGTAGATGATAAATAAAGACAAAGGCATGGAACTAATTCTGTGTATTATGGGATTATTTAGAAGAGCAACTCTGTTTACTTGGAGTTCCTCCTTAAAACTCAGTCTTGTGACTAAAGTAATTCACAACTATTACAGCTTTAGTTCTCCAGTACCTTTTTGACTTGTTAATGAGACAAAGGCAGATGAGGAATATTGTCAAAAGTGCTAAAATGCAAACCTGGGTGGACACTAATTAAAGATATGTAGATTGTGATTCAAATGGATTTAGCAGCATGTTGATAGTGTTGGTGACAAATGATTGGTGCATGGAACTGCTAAATAAGGCACAAATGACAGGCTCACCTAGGAAGAGTTAAAAAATCTTATTCAAACTTAATGCATTATCTGATTCATTAGTAGTAAAATATTTATTCTTGAATGAAAAAAAATACTGTCAAGTACCTTGCTTGCCCAGTGGATTTTTTTACTAAATGCAACCAGCCAGAATAAAAGGAAATGATAAAATTATTTGACCTTCTGGATTTTAGGAAAGACTCCGCAGCAAGTTACTTGGTCCATATCACATTGGCAAATCCTGCTTTGGTACAGCTTGTATTCAGACACAAGCAAAGGCCAGTAGAAGGAAGGTGATAAAGGGAAGGTGGACAGAGTAGTAAGTAGATATTTAGGTAAAAGTCACAGGTTGCTTATGTGGGGCTGATGGTGTTGGAACCAGCAGCATCCTGTAGTCTACAAGTCTAGGAGCTTTAACTTCAGGTTGCCTTGTACATACCTTGCTCTCTGTACAGAAATTCCAAGTTGGCCTTTGAGGATTTGGCTCTGCAGGAAGTTCACACAGGTGTTACATTACTACAGTAAAGAATTTAGCTGGTACAATTTAGTTCCTCAGCACCCAGTGCCAAGAGTTTAACTGGTACTGAGGGACAAGGCAGGAAAAGACCACCCAGTTCACCTCTGTAATTCACAAGACAAAAGAAGTAACATCCAGACAGCACATGTTGTTTTCTGCCTCAGAACCCCTTGATCAACCAAATTTATTTTGTGTTCAGTTCAAAGCATTCCAGTCCAGATATCCAACAATTGTGGTCACAGCTTCAGACTTGGGGGAAGGTGTTTCTTTTAAGCTAAATGTTGCTGAGATAATTTGGATGATTGTGGAGTGGGTGTTGGTAATGTACTGTTTAGTTAAAAGCGTTGGATCCAGCTTAATTTCTGGATAAGTTGACAAACCTGTGCCATGCAAATCTTCATCACCATAAATTATTCTTAAAATCTATTCTAAGATAGTTTTTTTTACGAGGTAGAGTTTTTTTGAGCAGGGGACCTTAGAGGTAACCTTATGTTGCTTTCCTTAATGAGTTGTGGGTTGAGAAGTTCATTCATCACCTCATGAATGAGTTCACCTCGTAATGTATTCAGTTTCTCACTGAAATACTGCATCAGGTAATATACTGGAAAGGAGTTGACCAACAGTTCAGGTGGCAGGTACAGGCCAAAGGATAGAAAAACTAACCAAAGCTGAGAGAAAATGGACTTGCAGCTGAGCACAGCACCTGAGCAGTGCCGTGGGCTGCCCTGTGGCTGCGCTGGGGGGCAGTTCCAGAGGCTCTGTGCTTTTCCCAACAGGTCTCGTGGTGGTGGCCTTGGCTCCCGCAGAAATAAAGAGCTGCCAACAGAACCCCCTTTCACAGCCTATGTGGGAAACCTGCCCTTCAACACTGTCCAGGGAGACATAGATGCCATTTTCAAGGATCTCAGCATAAGGAGCGTACGACTAGTCAGAGACAAGGAAACAGACAAATTTAAAGGTGAGTTTTCAGAGTTCTTTGGTGCTGGATGAAAAATTAGTAGGAGAAAATGTCACTTTAAAAGGGAATTTCAGTCTAAAGCACAGTTGTTCTCTGCTTTTATGTTGACTTAGGCAGGTTTTCTTATTCACCAATATGTAAGTGTATCATTTGAATGAGAGTCACTGTTTCATCATCCTGTGATACAGAGTAACCTGAGTGAGCAGGCAGTATTTGCCCTGACATAAAAGAATTTTCTCAAACCTTGTCTGGTATGAATTCTGGCCCACTTAAGCCCCATGACCTTGAGTATTGAGAAATTCCTTTACTTCAGAAGATACCCATTGCTTCAGCTCTGTCTTTTTTTAGTAGACAGGGAGAAAAAGCAAGTAGATAACCCATTCAGGCAGTTGCTTTAGAGGATGCAAGTTCATTTGCTATGGGAATTGTCTGGTGGAAATGGACTATATTTGTAAGTTACTTTAAGGAGTAGAGAAGACTTGCCTTGGATAACAGAGAGCTCTGAAAAGGAGTAAATCCACTAAATGAAGTGATGACAAATCACACTGCTGACCACGTAAGTATTTCAATTTCTTGTTTAAACCACTAGGAACAAAGTGTCAATATTCATCTGAATAACTGCATGAAGGCATAGATCAGATCTAATCTATAATGAGAACCCTGTGGAAAAGAGAATTAGGCTCTTGGCATTCACAGGGTGCCTCGAGTTCTGTTTCAGGATTTGCCCTATCATTAACAGGTGCAGGTAAATGTGTTCATTGTTGGTGATGATTGGTTTCTGAGCCATGTGCACATCACAACTCATGTTTAAAAGAGAAGGAAGCTATTAGCAGGCATGCAGGAGGAGTAGCCTCTTACAAAGGCTTTTTAAAGTGCTGTTAACTCGAGATTTGTTTCTTACAGGATTTTGTTACGTAGAGTTTGATGAGGTGGAGTCACTCAAGGAAGCTCTTACATACGATGGTGCAGTAAGTACACTTGCAGTTAATTTGTGAAATCAAAGACAAGCATAAGCCTGAAAGTCTTTGGCAGCCCTTGTGACAGATCCTGAACAGATTCTCTCTTGGTTTAACAGCTCTTGGGTGACCGATCACTGCGAGTGGACATAGCAGAGGGCAGGAAACAGGACAAAGGTGGCTTTGGCTTCAGAAAAGGCGGCCCTGATGACAGAGGTGACTCCCCTTTTTCTAAGTAGCTTCTTAAATATAATGGTTGTAGTATGGCTTCTGGTGCTGATTGATGCTGACAAGGCATGCAAGTGAACATGAAGGTTATACTGAAAGGTGAAATTTTGTATGTATATGTGTTTCTAACCAGCTGCTGCTGCTGCTCCTGAGGTGTCTGAAATTTAGCTGTGCTTTGTGTCCAAAGGCTGGATATGTTGTCACTCCTAACCCAGGAAGTGAGACCAATACCCCTAATAACTTGTTGTGTCTTGCAGAGGACAATCATAAGCCCAACAGTCTGATCTGCTACTATTTTATGATGATATGTGAAGAGTAAGCACGTGTAGATAAGTGCTTCTTTTGGAGTGTGTCTCTTGTTCTAGTATAAAAACATTCTTGCCTCTAGTTGAAGGTTGGTTGAACTGGACTCACCAGAGGTTTCCGTTGAATGTGTATTAAAGAAACTTTTCTGGCCACTTATTCTTGGTTAACTTAAACTGAGTGTTCCTGTGCAATGGAGCTTGATAGTACCAAAAAGAAAAGGATTTTCCAGCAGCATAAGTTTGAATATTGAAAGACTGAAACATTTGTTTGGTATTCCCTTGCTCAGTCTTTCCCACAGCTTCAGACTTGAACACAATTGTGGCTTTTTTCCTAGGAATGGGAGGAGGTTCCAGAGAATCCAGAGGAGGTGGATGGGAGTCCAGAGATGACTTCAATTCTGGTATCAGTATTAACACTTATACAGATAGGAAGCCTAAAAGGCACTGAAATGTTCTCATTTTCATTTGTCACCATTACTGCTTTGATTGAATCTACTGTATGTGCCAGCTTTGGACATCCTGCAGCTGTGGTGGGATTCCTCGTGGGGAATCTTCCGTTGCCTTGAGAGGAAAGTGTCTCAATAGAAGATTCTATGAAACAACCATAAATGACAGAATTCTTGTCCAGATGTAGCCTATGGGTAACTGTTTTAAGCATTTCTCAAACATACAACTAAGTAAATTTCTGAATAGTAGCAGAAACAGACAGATCATGTAGGAAGGCTGATATTCTGTCAGAGCAGAGGGTTTCATCTTTTCAGGGAGATGTGATGTCATTATACGTGTGTCCCTGAAGTAACTGATGTCTCTAAAGTCAGACTAGTGTTCCAAAGCACTTGTAAATGCAAAATGTTCCTGAATGTTTAGGCCTGTTTTGGTCATGCTGCTGCAGCAAATGACTGAGCTTGCTGAGTGGAAGGTAGTGATGGATCCACTGGGTTTGCTCTTGACTTCCAGTCAGTTCCAGCTATTAGAATGCAGGGTGACATTAACACAATTGCTTTTGTCCTCTGAACTCATGGGTTTGGTCCATTTTCTGATGGGGAGATGTTGGCAAATACAAGTTTGCAATGTCTGGTCTCTGCGTGAGTGGAATGAACAATGTAGGAGAAGCAAAGCGTGCCGTTGCCCCTGGCATGGACTGGAGCATGGTGCTGGAGAGAGGAGCTTGCTGCAGTGCTGCTTAACCTGCCTTTGGAGCTAAGTGTTCTGTGTCACAGCTTTGTACCTTCTTTGGCAGCTTCTCCAAACGTGGATGCATTTCAGCCTCTTAAATGCTGGATGAGTGATTCCTGAGCCAAAAGTTTAGCATTTCAGTCTTAGCTGCTACAGAAGCTTTTTTTCTCGGGTTGTACAGCCTTGCTGTTGATCAAATCTTTAAAGGTGGCTTGTTTGGCACTGAAGTAAGGGACAGCTCTGCCAAGTACTGAAGTGGAAAGGAAAATCTCAGTTGGGAACCAAACAACTTTCTCTTCCAGGCAGCTTCTGAAAATCTGAGTGTATTCCCTTTCTGTATGCTGATAGCCTGAAGTGTCCTCCTCCCACTAAAATCCAGGCAGTGGGGGCTTGGGGAGATACTCAAGGGTAATCACTGGTCCAGACTGGAACTCTGGTCAGTGACAGATAGCTCTTGATTTACTTTTTTGTTTGATACATAAACTGAAGAAACACTATCAGCTTAAAGTCTGATTGTGGTTTTTTTTCCCCAGCCCTGTAATTAGTTTAGTAAGTGCCTGGTCAGTTCATAGTACAGCTAAACAGCCTTGGGGTTTTTACTCTGTTTTTTAAGTGCATTTCAGTACTGCCCAGCTATTTTTTCCCTTTGCTCTGCTCCTGCAGGTTTCATGCTGAGGCTGTAGCCAGTGTGATGATCTGGCTATGGAAGTGCTCTGAGCACTTGTAGTGTAGTCTGTCAAGTCAGCTAATGATGTTAACAAACTGAAGTTGCAGCCAAGGTTCATATTTTAAACTTGCTTGACCCACTCTCCACTACTCCAGTAAGCCTCTAAGTGGATAAAGCACTCTCTGAACTTGGCATAGTGTACTTGGTTTCAAGTGGAACCCGGACAGCTCCTCCAGAAGGTGCCAGAGCTCTGTGAAACAATCTGTCTGCAGACAAAAGCTCTCAGTGCAGCACCTTGGACTGACAGCGGTGACTAGCAAGGCTTTCCAGTCATCCAGATAAGTCTAGATTAAAAACATTGCAAAAGATGCTCTTTAAATTCACTGTCTTCCATCTTCAGGATTCAAAGATGATGACTTCTTGGGAGGCCGGGGTAGAGGAACCCGCCCTGGAGACCGGCGGCCACCAGGTGCCTCCATGGGAAGTGGTGGCACCGGTCGCTTCAGAGATGGGCCTCCCCTCCGTGGGTCTTCCATGGACTTTAGAGAGCCAACAGAAGGTAAACTCCTGCTGGGTGGGGTTTGGCCTTCCTCTGCAGAGGAGGCTCCTGCTTCGTTGTCAGGTTAAAGCTCCTGGCCTTCCCAGGCAGATCTCACAAGTGGAATGTTTTTCCTTGCAGAGGAAAGAGCACAGCGACCCCGACTGCAGCTCAAACCTCGAACAGTTGATACTCCCCTCAATCAAGTAGCCAATCCAAACTCTGCCATCTTTGGAGGAGCCAAGCCCCGGGAGGAAGTAGTAAAAGAACACGACTGAGTTTGGGGTTGAGAGGGAATGGGGAGGCGGGAGAAAAAGCAAGACAGTACAGAGTGACTAGCTCTGCTGGAATGTCAACCCTGCAGTTTACCATTCCTGCCATCTGGTATTTGTCCTCTTTGAAACCGAAAACACAGAGCTTGTGAATGCATGTCAGCTGTTAACAAGTGGTTTTTTAGTACGTTCTTGGCTTTGCTGTATCTAGTGCCTGCTTTGTGCTGAGTTTCCCTCTTCTGTTTCCTTCCAAGCAGCACAGTTGACAGTAGATAAGGCAGTGTGGCTGCTTCCACAAGTGTGGAGGTCTCTGGACAAAGGTGCTGCTTCATTTCTTCCTTTCTGGGTTTGTTTTACTTTTAGAAGCACAGGTTAGACTTAGTTATTTCCCTGTATTGTTTCCTTTTACTTCCTCAGTGTTCCTCTTCTGACTTGCATGTCTCGTTCTGTATTGCTGTGGCTCTGAAGAGGAAAACTGAAGAGTCCAGATGAGTTGAACAGAAATTTACAGTTCTAACCAAGTAGTGAAATACCATTTATGACAATTGGTGATAGTCACTGTTCACAGCAGAGCCCCTTACTAAACTAAGGGGGGCAGCTACCCTTTCACATGGGTTGCCAGGAAGGATCAATTTGATGGATGCCTTGCCTGACAAGCCTGCTGAGTAGCTGGTGGAATCAGTATGGATAAAGCCTCTGCCAGCAGCCTCTTCCTGCTGGCTCTTGACTTCCAAATGGTATGATGCTACTACAACTCTGAGCTCAAGGTTAGTGCTGCAAAGCCATGCCTGTTTGAGCACAACTGCTCACTGGCTCTTCCTGCTTACTTCTTTGGGTTTTACATGTTTGGTAAATTTTTAAATGAAGTTTCTACAAATAAAATTGACTTTTTTATTTTTGTTGAAGGAGTGTATACTTTGCCATGCAGTATTTGATCGTCACTATCCCCTGTATTTCTTTGCCCAGTGGGGTACAGGTTTAGGACCTCAGCTTTCAGAATACCTTGAAAATGGGCAGATTAGAAATCTTTCTGCTATAGATTCTCATGTAGAAGTTTGGGTAAAAAGCATCTGTTGTTACTACACCTCTCTTCACTTGAAATGTTTCTTGTCAGTGTTGTATGGGAGGAGGGAGGGGAGGCTGAAGCAAAAGGAGAAATCATTAATGTTTAAAACCAAAACCTGGTTCTACCACACTGAAGTTTGGACATGTCCAGTGTCTAGGAAAAGCTTTGGGCCCACCTTGCCAGTGCTGAGAGCCTTCAGATAAACCAGCCAGCACCCCAGAGTACTTACCAGAGGAGGTTGGAAGCACGGCTCCCCCACTACCAGCACCACTGCTAGTGATGAATTTCTTCCCTGAAGTTCCCATTGTAAGTCAGAGTCCCAGCAATTTACAGAACTACTCTTTCCTTTTTTCTGCCTTTCACTTAATCTGCTTCTGAGATAAGAACCATTTGTCTAACACTAATACTTAATTTAAGACAGACATGCATTTGTGTGGTTGTATTCCAAACCAATAATTGATCTATTTACATCTTCAATGTGGAAAAGATTTTAAGAACAAATTCCCATATAAAAAACTCACTTCTAGTCAAGGCAGTTGACTTTTAAATGTAAAAACAAAGAAAAAAAAAAAAAGGAGGAATTCCAAACACTTAGTACATTCTGCTTCATAACAAAATAAATTTATGGATATGGTATTTTGTGAATGATCTTTTAAATAAAAGAAAACATTAAGTAATATTTAACATTGGTCTTTATTTGAGTCTACTCCACCATGTTTTTTCCCCCCCTCAGTTTTCAAATATTGTGTTAATTTGTCCTAGAGCCATTCTGATACAAAATAAGGGGGGGAAGAGGAAAAGATAAAGGGGAGGAACCTAATCTAAAGAGTGCTGGAAAACTGAAGTGAAAATTAATTTTGGGTGGAAATGAGCCAAACTCGTTTGTCCTGTGACTTCAGTGTCACTTGAGTGCATTGCTACTGCTGCCAGGTGGCATTTTGAATTCCTGCAGCTTGCAGGTCTTACAGCTGCTCAGGCTGTGCCCCTCCAGATGGGGGCTGCTGCTGCTGCCCTGGGCTGGCACTGGGCAGGATGTGTCTGTCCTTGCAGTGAGCACTGGGCAGTGTCACTGGGCTTTGTGCTGAGGCAGTCAATAGATCAACTCCTGTTTTTTTGCCAACTTCCTCCAAACTTTTCCAACTGCCCCCCTTTCCCACTGGGCATAATGGTAAAGGAGGCTGTTGCCCTGTGGCTTTGAAGGATGTGCTTTAATGTACTGCAGGGTAAGCTCAAAGAGGTAGAGCCATGTTTTTATTGAGGAAATGAGCTCTGACTTCCCTGCTGGTTTTACAGCTTTCCATAGCCTGAAAACATGGGAAGTGTTCCTGCTTCCAGCTAGTCACCCTCTCTTTAGACCTGCTCTTACCACAGCTTGAGCAGAGTCCCAGTCCTGCACTGGAGCTGTGTTCCAGCACCTGGCTGTCCTGCCTGTGTGGAAGAGCAGGGCTGATTGAGAGTTGGTCCCCTGCAGCTCTTGCCACATTTATCCACAGCTGCTCTGTCAAACTGGTGCTGCTGGAAGCAGGGATTTCATCACTGTGTGGAGAAAAGGAACCCTGAGAAGTGAGAGAGGTGGCAAATGGGTCAGCTGAGTTCTAGATGTCTTTCTCTGTATATGCCAATACTGGTTTGGTTAAGGGTTTCCCGCTAGTGAGTGCAGCCTGAACCCAAAATCATTGTGTCTTTTTTTAATATGCAAATATCGGTGCATTGCCTGGTTTCTTTGGACCATTCCACACTGTGCTTCCCATGTGGCTCAGGGTCAGACTCCTCCCGTCCTTCTTCTTTCCCTCCTTCAAAAATGTAGTGGATGAACATTTTCCTATACAAAAGCTTATCAAACCAGCTTTTGTCAACAGTTAACACAACTATATTTAATAGATGAATGTGGCATTTAGTTTTGTAGGAGGAAGCAAGATTATTTTCTTCCCACCCTACCAGGAAACGCAGTTGAGGTTTAACCTGTGATGCTTAACTTTCCCTGCTGCTTAAAGCTAAGCCTAGCATGGCAAAGCCCAGACTGAGGAGGTACGAGCAGTGCAGCAAATGGATCATTCACTTTGTGGCTATTCATGTTCTCACTGAGTTATTTCTAGTAGCTGTGCAGTGCTTTCTTCCAGCTTAAACTTAAAAAACAAAACTGAAGGCAGGAAGGCACCAGGCAGGTTTTGGAACTGAAACCAAGTTTGCTTTGCTACTGTAGGAAGTGCTTTGCCATGTTATTCCAGTTTGGTTGCAAGTGGCAAAGGTGGGAGTCTGGACACTGCAGTAGTGGACAGTAGCATTTAATGTGTTGCAAAGCTCTGCTGTCAGCCACGAAAAAATAATCCCCACTGAAGTCCTGAGTGCAGGAATGCTCCTGGGAGAGCTCATCCCAGTCCTCAGGGCAGCACCCAGTGCTGGCACGGGTGTGTTGCCGACTCACTGGGCTGTGCAAGCCTGGAGCAACTTCTGAGGGGGCTCTTTGTGCTTGTGGCCATCGAGGTGGTTCTGATGGCTGAAGAAAGAGGTGGAGTGTTCACACACTCAGATAATGAGCTGGTGATGGTAGAGTCACATTAAATTCATGCCCTCGAGTGTGGCTTACTGGCCTTCCTAAAGCAGCAACAACTTGTTCACCTGCTGAGATTTGTTGCCACTACTCAGAGTCTCCAGTGCTGACTATGAACTTCTGAAGTTCTACAGGTGTTCCAGTGCTGATGATGATTGTGGCCAAGCTTGCTGTCCCAGGGCAGTTTTGGATGATACTGATATTTTTAACTTGTGAATACTGTTATAGTTTCAATCCTGACTTTAGTACATAGTCTAGTAGGAGTATTTGCTACTTGTATTTGCTGCTGACTTGTCTTCAGGAAAGATGATAAAATTGTGAGAATTTTAGAGTAAATCCTGCAATATTCCAACCCTTCCTCTTCGTAGGAAAGATTTAATACTAAAGCCAGCAAATTTTGGAATGTATGTGCAACCTCTTCAACCAGAGTGCTGGCATGTTGCAGCTTACAGAGCAGCCCTTGTCCTGCTGCCTGCTTTGGACAAATCTGCTTGGAGTGACTTTGCTGGAAACCCCCAGTTCCCCTGGGTGTGTTTTGGACACAGGCTCTGTGTGTCAGGTTGGCTCCAGGGTGTAGTCACAGGTTTTCTGTTCCAGCCCCATTCATTCCCTCTCTGTGCACAGAAGCCTTCTCGGGGTTATTTGCACTCACAGCAAGAGCACAGGGAGGAGCTGTTAACATTGAGCATCTGGAAATTTGTGTTAAGTTTATGTTTTACATTCTGATGGTTTCTGTGTTTCACTGCCAGTGGAGTGCAAAGGCTCTGAAGGAAAGAGACCGCTCTCCTATTCCAGCATATTCTAGTGTAGGATCAGTTACCTTTGTACTTCTTAAGGGCTTCCCTGGGATGGTTTCTTGGGATGCAATTTAGTTGGTGTTGCTTGTCTTAAATTTTTAGGAAGGGGAGTTTTGTGACTGAAAAAGAATTTGATTTCCAGCTGAGAGTGGAATTTTCTCAGCTGGTAGTTGACTCCCTCCTCTTAAACGCCACTTACCCACTGCAGGAACCAAGTGGCAGAGAGACATCTTTTATTTGGTGCATACATTTTATTAATATAGTCTGTAATTTTTTCTGTTGTTCGTGATAGCACTTGCTGTAGCAGTATTAAACCAAACTGAATAGAAGCATTTCGGATGGTGTAATCATATTTTTGACCCTGCTTGCTGAAAGGCTTTAATCCTTCAGTGCCAGACACTTGACTCTCAAGCCTGATGCACATAAGTAATAGCAATATCTTGATGACATTATGTGTTCAGCCCCTCTCCTGTGCATTAGGGCCTGCAGGGAAGCTCTGCTGTTGTTCTGTCTGCTCACAGGAACCCCAGATGGACACAAGACACGAGCCATCAGGTGCTGGCGGCACATGTGGTGTCTCAGTGGGCACATGCTGTCAGTGTTATTAGGTCTGGAGTCGTGTTCCTCATCTCACTGTACCTGTTTGAGTGACTGAATCCAAAGCATTTTCAGGTTTCCTTTTCCACCGTTCCGTGGCATCGCCTGCTCCACAGCAGGTTCAGTGTGACATCAGTTTCCCTCATTTCTGTCCCTTCTGCAGCAAAGTGCATCCAAGGGCTTTGAGGACTTCCAGCGCTGTTACAGGAACAGCCCTCTTACCTGTGTGCTCACCAATCCCTGTGTAAAGCTCTAGAGTATCCCAGGGTTGATGTTCTGGGGATGTTATTGCTGGGAATGCTACCACCACCTTTCTGCTCAGTAGGTTTCAGCCAGGTTAGTGTTCCCTGTGGTCAGGATTTGCCTCCTGCCACAAGATTGTTTTGTTCATGTCACCGTGCTCCCGAGATCTGCCTCTTTCTTTTAAATAAACCAAAAACTCACAAAGTACCTCTATAAACCCCTGCAAAATCTGTACTGTAACGAATCTGTATAATTTGTATTGCTGTATAAAAATTCAAATAAAAGCATTCAAACCTTCTAGGTTTTTGTCTTCAAACTGAGAATTACCATGTCCACAAAGATGAACTCAGCAGGGTAAGAACAGGAAGCTTTGTATCACAGGGATGTTTGGGATTAGTCTTTGCAAAGCTCACTTGGCCAAGGTTTTGTGAAGCACACGGGGATCCTGGCTGTGAGATGACTTTCCACTGGGTGGTAGCAGCATTTATTTTCCTTCAGCAGGAAGGGAGCCACTTTCGGTTTAAGCTCAGAGAGAGCCAATGTGCAGCTGGGGCAGGGGAGGAGGAGGAGGCAGCACTTCCCCTTTGCCTGTGGAAAGGCTCATTCCACTACAGCAGAGATAAAAGCTTCTGGATGTATACAAAACTATCCAGCACGACTTCAGCACATCAGAAAATTTCCTCCAAGACTTGGCTTGCGTTAGAGCTGCCATGAAAACGTTGCTAAACAAATGGAAAGCACTGTAATCCTAGTTAGTGGTTGGGATGAGACACCTCCTCATTCTGTCCCAAGGCAAAGAGGGGCTTGATGCTGGTGCACAGCAATGCTTGACTTTCAAAGCTGGTGAGCTTGGAGCCTGTTGGAGCTTGGAAAACATGCTGGAGCTTTCTCAAACCTCCCAGCACTGGGTGTGTTTGTGCAGAAGAAAGGGTTTAGATGATGCCCTGTTTTCCAGTCCTTGTTTCACTGCTGATTTTTGATCAGTGTTAGTCACAACACCTGATTCCAGCAAAGTCAGCTGGTGTTTGAGCAGCCCCTCCCCCACTTTATTTGAAAAAATATAAATCAGCCCTGAGGGCATTTGGCTTCCCAGGCCCAGGCAACCTGAGCCAGGTAGAAGATGGGTTCTGATGAGTTTTCTGGACCCAAGAGATCTCTCTGCAGCTTGTGAGCTTTGTATCAAAAGATGAGCTGGTTAGGTTACTTAGGTTAACTGGTGAACCTGCCTGAAGGAGTAGGAACTCTGTTATGGGGGGAAAACAAGCCCAAGTTGAAATGAGTGAGCTTTGAAAAGAACATGAAAGGTGAAATTACAGCGTGCTGTTTCTATAACTCACTGCAGCAGATAAAAAGATGCTGCTCCTGTGTGTTTGACCTTTTGTCAAATCAGAAGTGGTTTCTAGCAGCAGGTCTCGATGAGGCAGAGGTTTCAGGAGGATAGAGCCCCGTTTCCCAAGCTGGGTTTGGTGCCTGAGGGGTCACTCTGTGTTGGAGGAAGGTTGGTCTGGGAAAGTGCTCAGAGTGAGGACTCATCCTAGACCTTCATATCTAGCCCTTCTGAGGAGAAAAGAAGGGAGATAGGATCCACCCAGAGGTGTGTGCTGCTGCAGTAATTACCCTTTAATCAAGGTCTTGGCCTCTGCAGAGCACTGATGCCTTTGAAGGGCATCACTCTACCCAGGACCTGTTACATCACACTGGGGTGACTCTGCTGTGTTGCTCCTTGGGCACAGGAGCAGCTTCTGCCTGCTGTGGACAGGCTGAGTGCTCCATCAGGGGACAGTTTGGGGACAAACACGAGGTGCAGCCCAAGCCAACCAGGGTAATGTCCCCACTGAGTCATACCTGAAGCCGAGACCCGCCAGAGAACCTGTAAACAAATACGTGGCACCTTTTGAGCAGTGGCTGTTCCTGATGAAATTAATTTTGGGTACAAAAGATGAACTTTAAATGTCTCCAGCATATTTTGAGGATCAGTTCTGCTATAAAGAACTCTCTTGCAAAACTTCTGTTGTCAGCTTATACTTGAACACATAAAAACCCTGCTAGAAAGCTGTTAATAAACTATTTAATCACTAAGACCTCTGCTAGAAGTGCCAATTTTGTAACAACTCTTTTGGCAGTGAAAAAAACATTTCACACTTTGCAATGTCCTTTGCACAGAGACCACCCAGAAAACCATGTGAGCAATTAAAAGTGGAGTCTGCCTCTTTTTATCTTTGGTTCAGATTATGCTGAATTCAAGATAGGCTTCAGCACCCAGATTTTGCCTGGGAATGGCTCTGGAAGGTGCATTATTTTTGCATCTCATGTTAGAACTGGAAGAGAGAAAATTATTTCACATACAATGGATAATTATCTTATTGAAGTAACATTTCTTCTGAAAGCTCGATAGCCAGATTTCATCCCAGAGTTGCAAAAATTGTAACCAATTGGCTCCTTAATCCTTTTCATGATGCAGAGTCACCTTCTTGCACAGAGAGCTGAGTGTAGGTGGCTGGTGGTGGCAGCTTCAGAGTGCCCTAATTTAAATATAACGAAATTTCCTTTTACTGAACAATTTACATATGAGAGAGGCTTTGTAGAGCCTTAGTGAGAGCAGCATGAAACATTTTGTTTATGGTTGTAACTCGTGCACCCCATGGCTCTTGTACTGTTGTTCCACAACTACAAATTTGTGTGTGTGTGCAGAGTTCCCTAGTGCTGGAGCAGATTCCCTCTTGCATGGACTCTGACAGGGCTTTAAGCCAATACATAATTCCCCAGTGGGAAATTCATGAACCCTCCTTATTCCATTCAAGCACCAAAACATTTGAGGAATTACTTTTTTTCAAGAGTGCAGTGAAATTGTGCCTGCTGTGTGCAAACTGCCAGCGCTGGAGCATAAGAACTGGTTTGATTCTTACAGCACTGGACAGGAGCTCCAGGTTTGGCCATTAGCAATAGTGACCTCGGGCTATTTGCTGCCTTTGAAATTTGTCACCACCTTTTTTATAAAAACTAAGAGAGGGCTCACGGTTTGCAGTGCCTGCTTTGAGACTTCCCTGGCAGCACCTGCCGCTTCCAGTGTGCCCAGTTATTCCTGTGAGGGCTCTATTTGCTAAAAGGAAACCCTGAATTCCTTTTGGGGCACCCTCTGAGCCTCAAGGGGAGTGCCCTCAGTGCTCTGTGTGTGGTTCCATGCTGTCCAAGCCTCCTCCTCTCCCCACAGGGGACCAAGTGACCCTTTGGGGTGGGTTGTGCAGGCGCCGCTCGCCGAGGTTGCGCAGCCGGGCAGCGGATGTTGGGGTTGGTGATTCACAGGGGGACAGGAAACCAGCAACTGCTCACCAGCCCTGGAGGAACCTCCAGCCCCGGCAGCTACTGCCCAGAGGTGCTGGAGGAGCTGGGACACATTGAAGAGAGCTGTGGATAAGGTGGGTGAGGGAGGGAGGGATGGGGAGAGCAAAGGGCCCGAAGTGCTTGGGGCTGCTCTGGGGACAGTGGAGTGACTCACTGAGCTCAGAGATCCCAGGTCAGACCTTGGTGACCCTTTAAACAAGTGCAAGATCATCCCTGTGAAACCTCTCTGAAAAGCAACGTGGTGGATGTTCCCTCCTGCCTGTTGCTCCAGGCCATCCCCAGCTCCAAGGTAGGAGTTACCAACTCTCTCTTCTCAGCCCCCTGGAGACCCCTCTGTACCTGAGCTGAGCCCATCCCACACAGCCTGGACTGTCTGCTTTACTGTACTGTTCTTTACATCCCCTCGTCCATCTGCTGATGGAAGCATGGGTTCAATTACATTATTCCTGCATTCACATCTTCTAAAATATTCTGGAAGATTCAGTCAGTGAATCTGTGTTGAGAGGGAAGCTTCCCTCATCCCTGCATGGTTCTTCTGCCCACGCTGCTCCCCCTCCAAAGCCCAGTCCTTAAAAATAGCTGATTCAAACAACACTTCCTGGGTTTTCCATTGATTTCAGAGCTGACTGGCATCAATATATTTATTTTACTTCATGTAAGTGCTTGAAATAGCTAATTCTGGATAGAAAGAGATTTGGGTTTGCAACAGTTTTCTCTTGTGTGAGCAATGTTCAGTGTAATATGGGCCATGAGGCAGATAATTTAGCAGAAGAGGATAATTCTGGGATAATCTTGCCCGAGATTGGCTCATTTTCTTGGTTCTGGAGTCTGTAGTTACACAGGGGTTGCTGTATTGCTAACATGGCATCCCCTGGGTTCCTGCTGTGAGGCTTCAGTGCTGCCTGGAACAGGGAAGTTACAAATATAAGATATATCCATGAGTTACTTTCTTGTGCTCCATATCTGTTTGTGATCGGGGTTTTGCACTGTATTTTCCACCCAAGGTTTTTTAAAAGCATTTTCCAAAGTTATAATTGATGTGAGTTGGTTTATCAATTCTAATTTTCCCCTTTTATCATCTGTTCTACTGAAATGCATCTGTTGGCATAAAAGCCGGATCTGCCTGAATGGCTCTAAAAACCCCAGATTTAACTCTATGGCAGAAGCTTTCCTGAAAAGCCTGACACTGGCATAAATCTGGTAAGGAAATGAGATGTGGAGATCTCTGGAAAGGAGCTTTTCTGAAGGCTCAGAGCTGGTAATTGAATTCATTCCAGCCACAGGAGCTGCCTTGGTCTGAGACTTTAATTTCTGAATTGTTGGGACTTTCTGTGGCAATCTGTGCCACACAGGCAAACAGAAAGTGGAGCTGCTTTTCTTAGATATGTTAGAGACATTGACTCAAGCTGAATATTGCATCTGTTCAACAAGTCAGTGTGCTGAATTTCATATGGTGAGTCTTTAAATACACTCTCCACTTCATATTACATGCCAGTGACTCATCCTACCAGCCTGAATTAGAATTAATTTACTGCAAACTGGTGCAGACCACAAAACTTTCTGGAGGGGAGGGAAAGTGACTGGTTTATATTTGCCTTTCAGGCATGTTTTGATTGATGGATAGAATGCACAATATAAATACATGATTTTAGTCTTCCTCTCACAACTCAGGGGTGGGCTTGAAGTCTGCAAAGGGCTAAAATATCTTCATCAGAAATTATCTCATGGAAAATCAGGCATTGCTGAGGCCCCATCAGCACATTCCTCACTCTCCTGGTTTCTCAGCAAAAAGTTAAAGTTCACTTTAAGTGCTCTTGCAGTTGTTTGTGGGGGGTTTTTTCTCTCTCTCTCTCTTTTTTTTTTCTTTTTCTTTTTTTTTTTTTTTTTTTTTTTTTTTGGTTGGTTGGTGGTTTGTTTTTTTATTTTTGTTTTTGTTTTTGTTTTTTTTGGTTTTTTGTGAGCTTTGTGCCTCTTCTGCTGCTTTTGGGAACTTCTTCCAGACTTTCCATCCATTAGGAATTTTATTTCCAGCCTGTGCATATCCAGTTTATATCCACTCATTTTATAAGCCAGAATTGCCTTATTTCAATTCAAATTTTTTCTCACTTTGTTGTGCTGCTCTTGGACAATGAATGGGGAGTGTCCATGTCCTCTTACTCTCCATTTCAGCGGAATTAAAAGCAAAAGACCTTTCAGTCTTCCTGGATAAAACCACCTCTCCTTCCTTTGGGTCTTCATAGTGAGCCTTGTTGCTGGGGTGAATCCTTAAATTAGGGCAAGACCTGGCACAGAGTAGAGAAGCTTTTGCAAGTTCATTAACTTCTCCAAATTTTTTTCTTAGTTAGAAAAAATCCTGGCTCCTTTCATTGCTAAAAATATCTGAGGCCAAAGGAGGAGCAGCCCCTGTTCAGGAAGATGAGCTTCCCCCTCTGAAGGGGAGCACAGCTGTATCCACACCCCAGAGGGTTTCTCTCCCAGGAATTGCTTGTCTGGAGCAGCTGCTCCTGAGGGATTTGTGAGGTCATGGTGCTCAGGGTTCCCACAGGCTTTCTCTGCACAAAAAAAGGGGAAAAACAGGCAAAAGGAGAAGAGAGAAGTGCATGAACAGACCAGGGCATTGCAACAGTATCCCAGTGTCACTCCTAAACAAGATGGGAACCCGTTTTCTCCCCAGTTTGGGTTTATCATCTTGAAAGCAGAGCTGGCCATCCCTGAACTCCACACGTCCTTCTGTGCAGAATTTGTTCTCTCCAGCTCCCCAAGGCAGAGAGCAGGGAAGCTCATCCAGCCTTCCAAATATTTTATTTATACCCTGCTAGCTGTGAGTAAGTGCTTCCAGCCTTCTGCTTGTCATAAATCTGTTCATCACCTCCTTCTGTCAGGTCTGCACCAGAGCAGCCTTGTCCCAAAAGAAAGGATTTTCCATGGCCTTGGGTGTTTGGGGAGCACAAATGATCTCTGGGCTGATGGTGTTTATGTGACTTTCTTGGTGGGGTGGGACACCCCATGTCCTGTTCATCAGCCCCTCAAATAACCACTTTTTCTGTCCCTGGTGAGTGAAGGCTCAGGAGCAGAGAGGTTTTGCTGCCTCACTGCCTGAGATCAAAATAAATCTGGCTCAGGAAGGGAGAAGGAGGCCTGCCATACAATGGGACAAACCAGGTCGCTGTTGTCAGGTGCCTTCAGCTCTGCCTTGCCCTCACTTTAAAGGAAAAAAAAAAAAAAAAAAAAAAAAAAAAAAAAAAAAAAAAAAAAAAAAAAAAAAGAGAGAGAGAGAGAAAAAGCCAGGAAAGCTTCAAACAAAGCAGCAGCACTGCAGCCCTTTGTTTTAGTCACCAGCACTGGAGCAACTTCCCTCAGCTGCCTCTTGGAGATGCTTCAGAGATGATCCACAGCTCATGATTTCCATGGGAAATGCTGAGCAAAGGAAAAATGATGGGAGAAATCACATGGTTTTGACTTGGCTCTTTTGGGTTCTCGTCCTGCCCCTCTGGGGTGGGTGCATGGAGGTCTGGGCACTTAAACTTAGAATAACTCATCTCATCTTCTTCAGAAAGTGCTGCAAAAAACTCTGCAGGGAAAGAGAGGTCTCTGGGGGCCTATAAAAGGCAAAACCATGGTGGGGTGAGTGCTGGTAGCTGCCAGGCCCTGGAGAGCCCAGGGAAGCTGGAACATAACAGGAATAAGCCCAGTTTGGTCTCAAAGCCTCATCGAGGTCACTCCTGGACACCCAGATGGTGTTTGGGAACCTCTGAGGAGATGCTGACACCAAACCCCTGCAGCCATTGCTCCTGGCTTTGCTCAAGGTCTGTCTGAGTGGAAATGAAGGATTTTCCTCCCTCTCCTGTCCCTGCCCATGCTGATTTACACCACGATTATTTTCACACTGCCTTGAGAATCAGGACCGTGGCACAGGACTGGGACTGCAATGACAAACTGGACCACAAACCTGCCACCACCATGCCCAGCTGCTGTTCCAAGGGCCTGGCAGGGACAGGAGGGTTTTGCTCAGCCCCCACAGGCTCAGCTGCCCTGGGAGGCTTTGGGTTTTCTCCAAGGGCTGTCAGAGCAACTTCCAAACTTCTGCAGCCTTTGGGCAGAGAAATGTTGTTTATTCCACTTTAATCAGGCAGAGGCAGAAGGTACTGAGCAGAGCAGAATCAAGCTGCTGCTTTCTGTTGTCTGCTACTGGCATTTGTTGCATTATTTTGAATTATTTCAATTATCAATTGCTATAATATATATTTTTTTCCCTCCAATATAATACAGGCTTAAGTTGTAATGAGAGAGGTTGAAGGTACAGTAGGAAATCTTCCTGCCAGCCAGTGATGATGTACTGGCCTTTGGCATGTTGAAGTGTCTCCATCCTTAGGGAAAAAAGAAAGTTTAAAAAAACCCAAAAAAATAAATTAAAAATAATCTGTAACTAAAGAAAATCTGACCCTGGGGAACAGGAATGGGCTCACTGATCCATCTCAGTGCCAGCAGGGCTGCTTTCTGTGATATTTGCAGGATGTTTTGGATTTTAAAGGAAGAAGTTGAAGCCAAGTCGTGCTGATTGTTAAAAAATGCTGTGAAAAAGCCGGTCACGGAGAGGAGGGGAAGGGCCAGTGGCTGAGCCAGCTCAGTGCAGAGAAAGTCGTGGGGAATTTAACCCTGGAAGTCACTCTGAGCTGCAGGAAAGAGCCAGAACACGTTGTGCAAAGGTCTTGATCATTTCAATATTGCCGAGTGCCTGCCTTTTGCCCTCTCTTCTAGATATGAAAAAATGTCTGCTGGCAGCGTTTGATGGCAGTGGGTTGGGTTTGGGGCTGGAAATGTGTAACTCAGAGCAGTGCAGGGAAGGGCATCGCCCCTCTCACACAACCCCAAACCCTTCCTGCATCCTCATTGGATCCGTAGGGTCTGAGGGCGAGCAGCACCTGTTTTTTGTGGTGTTTTTTTTTTTTTTTTTTTTTTTTTTTGGGGGGGGTGGGGGGGTGGGGTGGGGTTTAAAGCTCTCTGAGGGATGTCCGTGTGTCCCCACAGCTCACGGGGTGCCCCCGGCGTGTGTTCCAGGCCGGGGTTGGCCGGGCCATGCTGCAGCCGGAGCTGTGCGCGGCCGCGGCGCTGATGCTGCTCGGGGCGGCGGTCAGCCTGTGCATCAGATGCCAGCGCTCCGGTAAGTCCCGCCGGCTTCCTGCCCTGCCCATCCACTCCGTGCCCCGTCCGCTTCCCGCTCTGCCCTGCCCTGCCCGCTCCGTGTCCTGCCGATCCACTCTGTGTCCTGCCCGTCCCCTCCGTGCCCTGCCCATTCACTCCGTGCCCTGCCCTGCCCGCTCCGTGCCCTGCCCGCTTCGTGTCCTGCCCTGCCCCGGCTGCATTTTCCCCTTGGAATGTCCCCGCAGTGTGGATTGGGCTGTGCTCAGCTTTGCCCTTGCGGGGATGCTCCCACAGCTTTGAGCGAGGAGAGCCCGGGAGGGAAGGAGCCCCCAAAAGCTGTAGCCGCCCTTCCCTGGGGCAGCGGTGACACCGAGGGCTTTGGAGCCCTGTCCCACCTGGGAGGATTAACTCCGATTACACCAATCCTGCATAGGGTCTGGAGCGGAAGGGCGGGCAAGGAAGGGATTCTGCAGGATAAATTCATGGAGAGAGTAGGGGGAGCAACCGGTGGGGTTTGAGCCCCTCCCTGAGCCTTGGGTGGGCTTTATTAGGGGAGAGGCGGGTTTGGGGGCAGCACTGACTGCTTTGCTTTGTGGGGTTTGAGACAGAACCCACAATTTAAACACAGTTTGAAAAAATGTCATCAAAACCCTGCTCACTGCCCCTGCAAAATCTTGCTCATTGCCTCCACTGTCCTGACCTGCTGAGGAAGTTTTGTGAATGTATTTTATTGGCCTTTCTGATCTCTAACTCCCAAATCAGCCTTTCTAAGAGCTTTTTGTTCCCTTGTCTTCCAGCTACCAAACGGGAGACACAGCTGAGTCAGCGGAGGAGACAGTAAGTTGCCTTTCCCCATCATGGTTTTTCTCCCCCAAACAACTCACCCAGAGCCAGGCCCAAGCTGAAATCTGGATTTATAAAAAATAAAATAATACCAGGATGGGGTGCAAGCACCTGTGTGCCCCAGCCCAAGGTGCTGCTGAAGGGGCAATGCCTTTACAGAGAATAATCCAAAATGAAACTGAAGCTCTGACTGTGATGTCACTGAATCGTTGACTAGTTGGGAAAGGTCTGGGAGAGAAGGGCAAGTTGTTATCCTGTTCTGTTGTACCCTGAGATGAGATGGAAAGGTTATTTACCTCATAAAGAAGCCCCTGGCCTTGGCTGGACCATGCACCAGAGCAAGCACTGACCTGCAGCACAAGAAATGAAGGAAATGCAGTGTACACACGAGCACTGCCCCTTATTTCCTTCAGCAACAGACAAACCACAGTAAATGATGTTAGAAAAAGCTTTGTTGCAGGAGCAAACAAGGTGCAGTGGGGCTCTGCAAAGGCCTCCAAGGGGTTGGGGTTTTTGTTTCTGTGGGGAAAGCTTTGGAGTGGTCCATTGTAGATTGATGGAGCAGCCACTGAAGGCTCCATCCCTCATGGACTGTTGCTGAATTGTCCCAACTTCTTGAAATGTATACCTGGATTAGGTGGTTTGTGTTCAGGTTTGTGGTGTTGTGTGCTCTTTTGAGGAGTGGCTTGGATGTCTTGCAAGCAAAGTGGTTTGGCTCTGTTTGGGTTTTTTGACAGCTCTTCCATCAGCCCTGGGCCGTGAATCCCAGCTGGGTATGGGGCAACCCCAATGAAAAAGGGGAAAAGGGTTCCCAAAATTGGAATTAATAAGTACCTATGTAGAAACACCTGCAGTAAAAAAGGTGTTGAATTCTCTAGTGCTCTGAAAAGCAGCATTCCTATAACTAAAAAGTAAAGATGTTACTGGGCACAGGTTATCATTGATAGGGTTATTTTATTCATGTTGATGTTGAGGGATAGTGGGAGGGGCAGAGGCAGCAGTGGAGGTGAAGCAATGAGGTTTGAAGCCGTTTCATGCATGAACATTTATTTTTTTGTGGGTAAAAACATTCTTCTGGCCTTTGGTGGCTGAAGCATCAGAATGGGAATTATCCTAAATGATGTTTTCTTCATCCCTGGATCCTTCCCTTGCTGATGTTGGCTGCTCTATCCGGTGGTCCAAAACCACATCTTGTCCTTGAAGGATCAAAGAAGAGCCCAGGAATTCTCCCAAGCCACACAGGTCCTGCAGGACACGCTGAGTGTGCAGCTTGGCCTCCCACAGAGCCCAGCACGGTGCTCTCTGTCCTTCACTCACCAACCACTCAGGTCTCTGGTGTCTGTTTTTCTTGCCATAATCCCCACAATTCAGCTGAGGCTTTCCTGCTGTTTTTTCCAGGCTGGAAAGCCAGCAGAGGTTTGCAGTGATCCGATCCTGTACTAGTGAGTATGAGCATTGCCTGTGGCTCCTGCTGTGAGGGCCCTGCAGGCATGGGACAGGGGGAAAGTAACATTCAAAGGGTCACCTTGAAGCCAGGCCGTGAAATGTTGAGACCTGGATCATCCAAGCCACCTTGGATGCTTCTAGGTATGTGAATTCTGAGTTCTAGGAAAAAAATGCCCTTTCCATTGAAAATAATTCACTGAAACGATGTCACTGACAAGTGACACTCAGCTGCTGGGGCTCTTGGAAGCAGGCAGTGCACCCTGTGAAAATGAAGGTGTGGGTGACAGGAGTGACTCATTCATCATCCCCTCTCACTGCTTCCTGCAGCAGGTTGGGTTCAGAGCTGAACTTTTGGGTTTAATGCCACAACAAGCAGCTGCCAGGTCCATGTGAAATGTGTCTGTCTGCAGATGGCTCTGCCCTGCCCAAGGACTCTGCCGGCTCCAACCACCAGAGCCCTCTACAAGTCTTTCATCCCAGCCTGACCAAAGCTCTGGACTGCACCTTGCAGTGTGGAGGGAGGGGAATGGCCCCCAAATCAAGTGGGTTTGGGGGACAAGAGACAACAGGGCAGCAGCTGGGATTGTAGCTTCCCCCAGCAAGGGTTTGCAAGCTCTGTGGTCTGCACAGACACCAGCTTTTCTCTGGTTGTTTCTTGTTTTGACCATTTTTGAACATTTAAGGAACAATTTGGAAGCTATTTTAGGATGCATTAGGAAAATGCTTCCCGGTCCCAGGGATTCCTCTTTGGTGGATGTTCTGTGCTCTTTGAAATATCTCCTGCTGCCATGATAATTAATGTGGTAATTCTGTTGTTGTTGCCAGCAGCAACCCAAAGGCTGGAACAAATTAAGGAACCTGAAAACTTACCAATAGCAAGGTAGGAAAAAAAACCAAATAAAATCTAGGTCTAGAGCCAATGTTGGATGAAGTTCACCCAACATACATGAACATTTGGGATTGCATTCTGGGCCCTATAGATGTGGCTTGGGCTGTATTCCGAATCAAAGAATAGTTTGTGTTGCACGGGACCTTTCAAAGTCATCTAATACAACCCCCTGGTGAGGAGCAGGGACATCTTCAACTTGATCAGGTTGCTTCACTTATTGATTGTTATTGGTTGACTTATTGTATGTTTAGACTTTTTCTGCATTTTCTTCAGTGTGACTGCATTCTTCTGGCAACTGATTAAATCAAAGGCAGGAAAGTGAGTGTGGCTGTACATAATAGATACATCATGGAAAAAAATGGCCATTATTCACTTATAAGCAGTTTAGTGTGATAAATCCCCTTCTCCCCATCACCAAAACCCCTAGAAACTACACAGCCATGATAACTGCTGCAATATTCAAGCATAGTTATTCCTATCTTGGGATTTTACCCCAAATCCTTAATCTCCCTTTGCTCCATGTGTGTGGTTCATAACCTCACAGAGAGGTTTCATGGATGGTCCTCCTGATGGTGTGTAACTGCTGGTAGGGCTTGCTAAGACCTGGGATTTTAGGTCTCTTTTCTCTCTTCCAGGAAAGCCATTGAAGAACTCAGTGATTCCCACCACACTGGATACAGTGAGCAGCTTCCTGGGACAGGCACAGACACAATGAATCAAAGGGGGGTTGGAGTTGGAAAGGACCTTAAAAATCATCTCCTTCCACCCCCTGCCATGGGCAGGGACACCTTCCATTAGACCAGGTTGCTCCAAGCCCCATCTAATCTGGCCTTGGACACTTGCAGAGATGGGGCAGCCACAGCTGCTCTGGGCAACCTGTGCCAGGGCCTCACCACCCTCACAGGGAAAAATCTCATCCCAATATCCAATTTATCCCTGTCTTCTGTCAGTGGGAAGCCATACCCCTTGCCCTGCCACTCCCAGCCCTTGTCCAAAGTCCCTCTCCCCTTTAGAAGGGGCTCTAAGGTCTCCCCAGAGCCTTCTCTTTTCCAAGCTGAACAATACCAGTTTTCCCAGGCTGTCTCCAGAGCAGAGGAGCTCCAGCCCTTGGAGCATCTTCATGCACTCCTCTGGACTTGCTCCAACAGGTCCACATCCATCTTAATTTGGGTCTGAGTTTAAAGCCCAGTGCTCATACCGCTGTGGCTGACCAGTCCTGGTTAGATCCATAGGCACAGGTTATTTAAAATATCATCCCTGGCTGTCCCAGTTCCTCTACCCTGGAGTGTCCAACCCTGCAGCCATATCCCCTGACCTCAGAGCTGAGTGGGGGTAGAGCTGCTGGTGCTGAAATACTTGGTGCCTCCATTGTCCAACTGCTCCCATCCCTCAGCTCGAGGTCCTGTGTAATGTGCCCCTCTCTTGTCCCCAGGGAGCAGGGACGAGTCCAGGTACCAGAATTTCCTGGCAGGTAAATGCTGCAGCTCTGTGTCTGGGGGTTTGGAAAGGAAGGCTGCTGAGGGGATGGGAAGTTCCAGGGGATGGGAGCTGGCAGGGAGCACACAGGCAGCCAGCACTGCAGCTGGCAGAGCTCTGGATGGGTCAATTTAGAGATTGCTTTGTGAGACACACACTGATCTCATTACCGGGCAGAGCAGAGGGGGATGGACACTCCCCAGCCCCCTGCTCCCTTCCGGGGCAGTGTGAGCTGGTGCTTACCCTAAGAGGATTATTGGGTGTGCCAGGGAGAATATTCCCCATCTCCCTGCCAGCTCCAGGATGTGTCCATGACAAGTGGTGAGCTGGGGTGGATCAGGGCTGTGTGCTCCAGCCACCTGGCCCTGCTGTAGACAGGCTTTGGGGCTGTGCCAGGGCTTTGTGGCTGCTGGGGATGTGGGCTGTGGCTGTGCTGGGGGGGGGTGGTTTGTCCAGGTGTGGCTGTTCAGGGTGACACCATGGTGGGGTGCTGACAGCAAACCCTTGTTCTTGCAGAGAATTGCCTGCAGGAAGAGACTGCCTATGTGTAAGTACCCTGTGCAGCCACCAGCACCGTCCAGTGGAGCCATACTGGTCCCAGTGCTGTCCTGGTGCTCCCATAGCTCAGCAGGGAAGCCTGTGCTGGGCAGGAGGAACTAACAGTGCTGCTCTTCTCACAGGGAGCCCATATCTTTTGGTCACTACTACAATTGCACCAAGATCTTCAGTCCACCCCAGGGCAGGTCTCCAGGTAAGGAGGTGGGCTCCTTCATCCAGCCTGGCTGTCCCTTGGTTCCAGGGAGCTCCTGAAGCTGTTCCTGCTGAGCTCTGAGCATCACTGTGTATGGCCTGAAGCAACTGTGGGTCCAAGAGACACATTCATTAAAAGGGTGTAGCAGAGCTGTGGGATTTGAGGGATGTCCAAGCCCCCATCAGTGCATCTGTGGCCATAAACATGACAGCCCAAAACCACTGGTGATTGTGGTGATTGTGCTCCTGTGGGAGTGACCACCCCATTCCACTGCACTCAGATACTCCATCCCTTGGTCACCACAAAGACTAACAATTTTTTAACTAATCTACATTTCATTGTGGGAAACAGCCCCCTCCTGCAGGTGCTGAGGGAGCTTCCCACATCACTTACACTTCCGTAGGTCCTTTGTCACTCCTCTCTCTTCCCTCCATCAGAGAAAGGTGAGGATTCCTATTCCTATGAAAATGTCACCATTGGAGCATCTCAGGGCTCTGATCCAGGTAAGTGTGTTCTGTCACAGTTTTTGTGTGTCACACAAAGTGCAGAGAAGGTGACCTGCTTAGCCAATAGGAACCTGCTTGTGCACAGCTCAGCTCTTCCTACCAGCTCTGTGCCATGGAGCTGGCACACAGGGGCTGCTGCACACAGAGCAGGAAAATGCACATGGTGATACCTCCACCCTGATGCTTTTGACTTGGTGGTTCCTGCAGCCATTCAGGAGCTTTGAGGTCTCCCTCTCTAGGTTCTTAGTGTTGTTTTAGCCAGGATGATTATGGTTCTAGCTCCTAGCTCAGGTTTCTCACCAAATCCAGCACAAGAAGGCTGCAGCCAGGAAGCTTCTGGAGGATGACATTGAACCACACTGTCCCTTCAGGGCTTCCAGCTTCAGTCCTGGGATGTTGCAACCAAAATAGGAAGGCAGTTTTGTTTCCTTCTGTGAGTTAACACATGCTCTCTGCACTGCTGAAGCCTGCCCTGCTCCTGCCTGGCTTTGTGCAGAGTGATTAGAGGAGGCAGGAGCAGCAGAGACCTGTCTGATCCCCATCTGTGCCTGCAGATATCCAGGCATGTGGCCAAGGCTGGAAAAATGATGAGGCAGCATCAGCAGATCTGTGCTGGCTGGAAACTCAGCCACGTGCACGGTGCAGTCAGGGGGCAGTGCTGGGAGAGGGTTTCACAAAGGCCCTTTTTTAGTC
This sequence comes from Zosterops lateralis, assembly GCF_965231275.1. NCBI lineage: Eukaryota > Metazoa > Chordata > Aves > Passeriformes > Zosteropidae > Zosterops > Zosterops lateralis. The sequence continues at coordinate 10,958,575 of NC_139779.1, read as the reverse complement.
CATTTGTCCTGTCCAAACTGTTCCCTGTCACAGATGACTCTGTAGACTATGAGAACAGCACGGCAATACACACATGGAAACTCCAGCAACAGCAAGGTATGTCCTCAGCTGTTATTTGCTGTTTGGGGATGGGACTCCTGGGCAGAGTGCCTGGTGCACTAGGCCAGTATAGACCATGCAAGGGCAACGCAGCCATCACCCTTGTCTTGAGTTAATTTCTTCCCCAATTGTCCATGATAAATACCCAAGACAACGTGCAAATTGTGACATACTCCTGTAACTGAATGCTGCTCTGTTGGGACATGGTGTTTGTCCTACTCCAAAGGGCACCATTTGGGTGGCTGTGCCTAAACCCTGTCCATGTGATGCTACAGAAAAAATGTTGCTCTTCAGGTGTTACATCCTCTCACATCTGAGGTTGCCCAGAGGAAGCAGAGCCGAATAATCCCCCGTGACACAGAGCTCTGTGCACACACCCAGTGTGGTCAGCCTTGACTCCCCTGCTGTAGGCAGGGCCTGTTTCTCAAGCTGACCTTTTAAACCACAGTTTTCATTTAACGTGTGGTTTCCTGTGAGGCATGAGGGTAGTTCTGGCCTGGGGGATAGTGGGGAGTGTACACATATACATTTAAGAGCTTTGTGTCTCTGGTGTGAAAGTTGTCTAAGCAAACTGATTCCTGTTTGCACGCTCTTGAGATTAAATCTTTTTTGGCTCTGAAGAGCTGCCCAGAGTGTTTGCAAATTTGCTGTGATCATTTCGAAGCCTCTTCAAGGAGACCTTGACACTGATGTGAGTTTTCTTAGCCCAGGCACAAAAATATGCCAGCACCAAAGGCTAAGTATTGGCAGGACACATGGTGTGTCAGTGCTCTGTGTGTTTTTACATCAACCCACTCACTGATAAATGCTTCCCATCCTCACCCACAGCCTCACTGCCGGAAAGCCTGGATGATGAGCCAGACTACATCAACACTGGTCCTGTGTCAGGCCCTGCTCTGCTGTCAGAACAAAGGTAGGAACACAGTAAATGGTTGATACATTAATCTAGGGTGGAAAGATTTGGTTTATGGTGTTTATTTAGGGGTGGGAGGATTTGGTTCATGCCAAAGGGAGTTCAGCTGGAGCTCTGCCCTTGCTGACAGCACCAGCACAGCAGCCCACATGGGCAGTGGAGGAGTGTGAGGAGCCCACCCTGTGCAGTGCCTCATCTCTGGCTGATGTCAAGCTGAGTAACACAGACCATGGAGACAAATCTGCCCAAGTCCATGTCCCAGCTCTACCACTGCCCTCCTCCAACAGGCACAGGCACTGGAACTGCTCCAGAGCAGCTTGAGAAAGCTCTGCTCCATGCTGAGGGCAGGGACACCCAGAACCCCTGCTCTGAGCAGGGATTCCCTCAGCTGAGCCCTGCCCACTGTGCTAAAACCACACATCCTGCCCCATTATCAGCACCAACCTGATGCTGCTGATAAAGAATTATCAAGACAGATAAAGTAAAAAAAAACTGCAGGAAGGCTGCACAACACTGAGGGACAGTGAATAATGTGCTGGTTAGTGCTGGTCACCCTGCTCCAGACTGGACTAGGACTCCAGCTGGGAGATGGACTGGGACCAGTACTCCTCTCTTTGTTGGGTTTTTACTCTCCTGAGCACCTATGGAGACCCAGTGGGATTGTCCTTATGCCACATGCCAGCTGCTCTAGTTTTACAGGGTTTTATATTCCCCAGACTGTAGGCACCGGCAGTGGGCAGACTCCCAAAATCAGATCTTTCCGAAGCCATGCAGAATACTTAAGATTTGTCCCCACCATGCAAAGCACAGTCATCCTATTCTGCACACTATGGCATTTGCTTTTGCTGGACATGAAAAAAATGGCCTGAGAAACCTGACCCTGCCATCTCTTGCTGCCAGGCATCTTTTTCCCATTATAATGATGCCTCTGTTGTAGCCTTTGCCAGCAGAGTAATATTCTGAAATTTCAATGTCCAACCAACAAGTGCCAGCAGAAGTTCTCCACCAAGGGAGGCTGAATGGAGAAATGGGCTCCTGGTGCCTCTGTGCCTCCTGCTCTGATCAGGGATCATCCTCCAGGAGCACAACTGGGGGTTCTGCTTAGACATGGACATTTTGTACTGTATGTCACAGCTTGTCCCTGGAAAGAAAATGTGTGAGGCAGCAGAGTTATGTTGAAAGCAGGGATTAAAAGTCAATGGACTCATTGGTTTTTCTCCCCTTATTTCAAGTATTCTGCATGAAGTCTGAAGAAATCTTTTGCTGAGCTATAAGAGCACACCCGGAGAACATACACAGGGAGAGGGGAGATTTCCACCCCTCAGTAAAATCTCTTCTCCAAACTGTGCCTGCCATGATGCAGAAAGGGTGTTACTGAAAGGAAGAAATGCACTGCCTGAAGCCCCGGGGAAGTCCAACTGCAAAACCAGCAACTGGAGAAACCACTCTGCCCCCAGTGACCAAGGGCAAGCCCCAGGCTCCTCACCCCAGTCTCATTTCCCTGCATGTCCCCTTGAAGATGGCCAGTCTGGGCAATGTTTTCTCCTGTCAGGCATGAAATGAATCCTTAACTTGCTGAGCAGTAACACAGCCAGATACTTAATCTGTCAGGGTGACTCATGCACCATGGTATTAAGCCACAGGGATTATGTTCTGATTTAGTTCCTGGGCTCTCCTATAGAAGCAGTTTCCTACGTGAGAGGAACTGGCAAGTCTGAGGCTGTGTTTATAACAGCAGTGGTTGTCTGGAGCTGAATGAGATTCCAACCTGTTCACAAAAGCTAAAGAGGATTAAATGCCTGCCTTATCCACGCCCTGTAATTCAGTGTTGGTCTATGGCAGTTTTCCTCGTGTTTCAGTATCTGTTTTATAATGATACAAAGAACCAGCAGCAACGGTGAGAGATCCACAGCCACCAGCCTCACAAACTGTACTAGTCCCTCAATAGGGCATTGGAACCTCATCCCCAGAATCTCCTGAGCCCTGATGTACACATCTGGCACTTCTGGAACACTTATTTATTAAAACTGAAAAGCTTCCAAAGAAAATGGGGTGTTTTGCTATGGTTTTGCAATGATAGATGTCTGTGTGATGAGGTGACACACAAATGGGAGGACATGAAGTGACATGGGGTGATGTGCAGGATCTTATGGGGAGAAAATGCATGAAAAGCCTTCTTCCTCAAAATCAGATCAGAAAACTGTGCTTCAGGAAAGAACACAGCCCACACTCATGGTGAGTGAGCAGAGAAGGGGAGCTGAGGGTTAGAGAGCCGTGGAGTGGGAGAAGGGATGTCAGGTGCTTCCTGCTGCAAATGACTTGGCTCTAATTTTAGCAGAACCACCAAGAGAGACACAGGTGCCCACCGTTGGTGCAGCTGAAACAGGGTGTGGGTTGGAGTTTGGCTCAGGAAGTTTGCTAGTGGTTCCTACAAATGCTACAAGTTCCCACAGGACTTTTACAACAGAGAAAATCTAGTGCACTTCAGGGATGCACAGGGGCAGGGAGCTACAGCCTGGTTTTCTGCTCACCCCAGCCCAGCTTCTCCTCACACCCATAGGTTTCCTGATGGTCAAATGCTCTGCAGAAAGTCTGCACAGGTGCATGGCAGCATGGGCCAGAAGCAGACAGTGACAGCCTGTGCTGGCTCTGCACAGGCTCCCAGGCAGGCAAGGGGTGCTTTTGTCGCTGAAACTGTGCCTGTACCTCACAGAGCTGTTGGGATTCATCCTCAGCACCTGAAGAAGCTTCCACTTCCCATGAAGTGCTGCAGGTTGCTCACTGCAAGGGTGAGCTCGTTCTGGGTGATGTCTGGTGGTGTTACCCACTGTTAATGATTAATCTCCCAACCAAGGGAGCCATTCATGAATAGGAGATTAGCAGCAGTGACAGATCCTTGGCACACAGCAACACATCCAACTGCAGACCTCCCAGAAAGTTCTAGGCATTAGGTCAGTGCATGGTCAGAATGTGAACATACAACATACTGCTCTTCTCACTAAGCAGGGAGGCAGATTACACCAGTTAGATTTTCTTGGTACAAGGTCCAGCCATTCCCAAAATCTTGAGTCTGAAAGTTGTGGAGCCAAAGCAGGCAGGGCAGAACTGGATGTGGAGAATCTTCCCTTCACTTACTGAGTGAATCCCTCTTTGCAGCTCTCCAGAGCAGTCAGCTGTGGTGAGGGGTAAATCCTTGGCTTTGTAAAGCTTCTGGAGCACTTCTCAGCCAGGCATCTCATTGCCATCTTCCATACCCTGGAAGGTATCCAGAGTATCTAGGGACTGTTTCAGGAACTCTCACCAATGTTATCAGTCTTGCTCTGAACATCCTCATGGTTTTTCTTTGCAATGAGTATGGATATGTGTGTTCACTGCCATGCTGCCCTTTAGGGACTGGCTTTAGGTGTGCAAAGATTTCTAGTGCTCAACCAGAATTGCTAGACACTGTTGTTTGAACCTAATGCAAGGAGACTTTCATCTCCCCTGGGTCTACCTCTCTCTTCACATTAAGTAGGCAGTCAAGTGAGAAAGTCACTTCCTGTTTTCAATTTAAGATGCTTTAGAAAAGTAGTTCTGGCTGGTGCAGCTCTGAAAATGGAGCTGGGGAGTTTGTGGTAAGTGCTGGAAAGCAGCAGCTCTGCACTCAGAGGGGGGAAAAACACCTTTGGAGAGCAGGAGGAGTTTGTGGCCTCTGGGATCAATACAATTCCTCTTCTGAGGAAAAGCGAGTGTGATTATGTCTCTGCAGAGCTGGAAAGGATTAGCCCAGAGGAGAGCCTGCTCCAAACTGGAGCTGTGAAATGTAGCTACTGAATATAGTTGAGAAGAAACCCTCTGAAACCAGGTAGGAACAGGAACCATGACGCCCCACGCTCCTCACCCTTCCACTGGCACCACCTCTGTGGGCAGGCACATCCCACATGGTAAAGACTGGCCTTGAGTCATCCAAACACAGTGTTTGCTGGTTTATGAAACATCCATGGTAACACTTCTTCCTTCCCCATTCAGCAATGAACACATTTAATGAAAAAGCAAAGACAGAGTAGGCTGGCTGTGATGTGTAGTCAAAGGAAAATTAACCTTATTTAAATTTTTGGGGACAAAAGCTGGGATGCTGTGTCTGTAGAAAACTCAGCAGCTCAAGCCCCAGTACTAAACTATTAGTTGTGTAATTAATAGAGTTTGTGCTGATAGTAACTCACTGGCTGGGAACCAAAGCCTAAGTTCAATACGTATCTACTGAAGAAAGAATGTACTTTGAGCATTACATCCATTATTCCAAATGCTGTTTGCTGCATTCCCTGCACTTCAGCTGCCAATTCCCTTGTTCCCCTGCACGTTGAATCACAAAGGTTTGTCTGCAGGCTCTGCCAGAGGAGCTGCAGGAAGACTTGAGGGGAAAGTCACCAAGCCACCAGCTCTTGCTGCTGAAACCTGTGACCTCTTTGGGTTGTCAGAGAACAGGAGGGTGTGCCTAGCCCCTACAGGACCAGTCCCCAGGCTGAAGCCAACTGGTACTGCCAGGAAACATCCATTTGGCACTGAGACAGCTGCAGTGGGGAACTGAACACTTGGAGTGGAAATCATCAACAAAATGGGCAGAGTGAAGTGCAAGCACCAGCAACTTGTGTCTCTGCACTCTTTTGTGTGACTGCTGTAACCAGACCATGCCTAATTGCAAGGCTTTGACACTGTCTCCCACAGCATATTCCTGGAAAAGCTGGCAGCCTGGGGCTTGGACAGGAGCACTCTTTGCTGGGTTAGGAACTGGCTGCATGGCCAGGCCCAGAGAGTGGTGGGGAATGGGGCTGCATCCAGCTGGGGAGAGTCACCAGTGGTGTTCCTCAGGGTCTGTGCTGGGGCCAGCTCTGTTCAGCATTTTTATTGATGACATGGATGAGGGTATTGAATCTTTCATTAGTAAATTTGCAGATAACACTAAGCTGGGAGTGTGTGTCCATCTGCTGGAAGGTAGGAGGGCTCTGCAGAGACCTGGAATGGTTGGATGGGTGGGCACAGTCCAACAGGATGAAGTTTAGTAAATCCAAGTGCTGAGTCCTGCACTTTGACCACAATAATCCTGCAGTGCTCTAGGCTGGGGATGGTATGGCTGGACAGTGCCCAGGAGGAAAGGGACCTGGGATACTGGTGACAGCAGCTGGACATGAGCCCAGGTGTGCCCAGGTGGCCAAGAAGGCCAATGACACCTGGCCTGGATCAGGACTGGTGTGGCCAGCAGGAGCAGGGAGGTCATTCAGTTTAGGAAGGAGACTGAGTGCTGTGTTCACTTCTGGCCCCTCAGTTTAGGATGGACATTCAGTGCTGTGTCCAGCTCTGGCCCCTCAGTTTAGGAAGGACATTGAGACACTTGAGCACATCCAGAGGAGGCCACGAGGCTGGTGAGGGGCTGGGAACACAAACCCTGTGAGGAACAGCTGAGGGAGCTGGGGTTGTTCAGCCTGGAGAAAAGGAGACTCAGAAGTGACCTTGTCACTCTCTACAACTCCCTGAAAGGTGGCTGTGCTCAGGTGGGGTTGGTCTCTTTCTAGGCAGCAACTGACAGACCAAGAGGACACAGTCTTAAGCTGCACCAAGGGAAATACAGGTTGAAATAGAGGTAGGAAAAATTATTTTATGGAAAGAGTGATTAAATACTGGAATGGTCTGTCCATGGAGGTGGTGGAGTCACCATCCCTGGATGTGTTTAAAAAAAGACTGGATGTGGCACTCAGTGCCATGGTTTAGTTGAGGTGTTAGGGCTGGGTTGGACTTGATGATCTTAAAGGTCTCTTCCAACCTTGTGATTCTGTTAATTATATTAAGGTGTCTCTGCTTGGAGACACAAGTCTCACATCTCATATCAGGTGGTCAAATTCAATTTATATTTACTTTCTCTCTGCATTTCACACTTAATTGCCCATCTACACTGGCAAAGGTGTTTCCAAAAGTGGACAGGCAAACATGATTCTGTAGCTTTTTGGCAGGCTGAAACTATGACATTATCTAACCTGGACAAGCAGGGACAGGAAAGAGAATTTAAATGCAGAGCATCCAAGAATAAAAAAAAGGAAAAAAAAAATCCTTCTTGGTCTTGGTGAGATCACTCATGACCAGGTTTGAAGTGTTTTCCCTATCAACAGGATTCCATTTTTGTTTCTCCTGCTTAGGTCTCAATACCATGGACATGAGCAGTTTTGCTGAGTGCACTGGACAGACCTTAATTGCCCTGGACTGTCACAGCCCTCTCTTCTATCCTGGTTATAAAACACATACAATTTCGTGGGTTAAAGTAAATTTTAGAGCTTTATTGGTCTAGATAAAAAAAAAGTATGAAACATTTTTTGCAACAAACCCTGGTTTCTTCCCAGCAGGCTGGAGGAGGTGCCTAACTGGCTGCAGGGGCTGCAGTCTTCTGGCAGAGCCGGGCCAGCAGCCCAGCCATTTGTAAAAGGGAGTTCACACCCTCTGCTATCTTCATGTGAGTGTACCCAATTTCCTGGTGACAGAGACATTGTCAAGTCTTCTCTTTACTCCCCCAGTCTGTGTATATGTTACAAATGACTAAACAGAACATACCCCTTACTGCTAAAAGACCAGCTTTGAGTCACTCATACCTCAGAGAATGTATCTCCTCCTATAAACCAACTAAAATTTGCCTTTTGTTTTTAAAATCAAAGCCTGTATTTCCCCACTTCCTTTATATGAAGCAAGGTGCCTGCATATGAGGACAGGTTTCAAATATGAAGAGTGGTTTCATATCACCAGCTTACTGTTTCTCAACTCTGTTAATTTAATATAACATTTTACTATCTATTGGACTAGAATCAAGTATGCACTTGAAAAACATTTTCAAGGAGTTATTTGAGGCCTTGATGTAACTAATAAATTCAGCATTGCATCTGCTATTAATTTTAGCTGATCACTAAAGTGACTTCTGGCACTTCTGTGGGTGTTCAGATGCTAAACTTCAAGTGACTTCTCACTGACAAATTGCTGATGCAGCGGGAAGGAAAGCAGTAATGAGTCAAGAAAAATTCTCTTTGTGCTAATATACACCAAATTTTAAACAGAAACCCCTGAGACTGCCTCCAGTCACATCCTTTTCTTAAAAAGGCCCAAAAGGTTCCATCAGGAGCTGAGTTAGTACTAACCTTGATAAATTCCAGCTTCAGATATTCTGGCATTTGAAAAGTCTTGCACACACGGAAGATATTGCCAATGACATCTTCTGGGGAGTATCCAAGGCGCCACAGGTGGGCAAGGATCTGTGCAGGCAAGAAAAAGCCCCCATTTATCTTCCACTTATCCTGAGTAAAGGATATTCATCTTTGGAACAGCTGTATACAATTTCTGAAGTTGCATGTACTATTTATCAGCTGATTTAATCTCAAGCATCTAGCAATTAATTTCACTATAACTTCCTTTTTTGCTTGTTGGCTTATTTATCTGAACAAACTCCTGTCCAAAAGGGATTTAGTTTATCAACTCATCTACATGGTGTTGCCCTCATCTTAAACAGCAACACACATGTGAATCCCTCAAAGCAAACAAAAAATTTTGTAGAGAAAGAATGCCTGACTATACTGACACAAGACATGAAAACCAACCTTGTATGCTTCATCAATATTTGCATTTACACAGTGCTGTATCATTTCCTTCACAAGCAGAGGATGAGGCTCATCACACACCTGTATCCAAGAGAAATATTAGACTTGAAATATCAGAAGGCTTTGCATTAAACTTCTGGTATTTTCATCAAGCTTCTATGGAGATGAAGTACTGAATTTGAAATATTCCATGATACAGACTAGATTTTAAGTAATCTGACTTTTCAGACAGTCTGTCTTGGCAGACTCAACAGCATGAAATCAGAACATCCAAGTAATAGATTACCAAGTTATCACTGAGATTTCCCTGCAGTTATTGGATTTGTGTGCTTTGATAGAGCTGCAAAGGTCTCAGAAGTGCCACTAGGGATGTCTTTTCAAAAGGCACACGGGCTACTTAAAACCTGATGCTGTAACTGCTACATACACAGAGCTGTCTGCAAACTAACAAAAAGGTTTGTGTGTCCAATGGAATCTCAACAGCCATGGGCTGATCTTCTGATGAAACTGTTTCCAGCTATTACTGACCTTAAAGACATTTTCACTGTTTATAAAGCCAAATCCAGAGTATGTGGACTGTAAGTTGTTTAATGCCTGTGAAAGAAAAAAAAGAAAAAGACTTTATTTTCTGAAGTGCTCTACTTCTCACTCCCCTCCTCAGGATGAAATGCACTTCAGGAAATGATGCCAAATAAGCAGTTTGCCATTAAACAGAAAAAAAAAAAATCACAAATTTATGCTGACTCTATTTCCTCCCACAAATTTGGTATCCACTTCCCAACAATTCACTTTTAACCCATTTTGAACCCTCACAAAAGCAAACATTTTAGTTACTCTTGGGTCACAAGTCACATCCTCCTTTGCTTTACCTTTATCAAGAAATCCTTGAAAGCTGCAATTCAAAAGTTTTTTGCTTTAAATAGTAGCCTTTGTTTCATTATCTTTTACCTGTCTCATATCACCTTGGGCTGTGAAGATAACGGCTTCTAGTCCATCATCTGTATATGCCACATCCTCTTTCTCAACAATTTTCAGCAGCCTGGCAAGTATTTGTGCATCAGTCAGCTTGGTGTAACGCAGCACTGCACAGCGGGACTGGATTGGCTCTGAGCATAGAGATGTGAAATTAGCTCCTCTCTCTTTTTCTCAAAAAACATCATAACCAAACACATGTCTTCATTTCAAAAAAGTTTCCAACAATTCCAACAAGAAAAAGGGCATGTTAAGGTCCAAGCAGAACACAGCCTATCCTAAAGCACATAGAATTGCGGACTATTGGCTAAAAACTGGGAAAAACCAGGGAAAAACTGGAATAAAATCCTAAAAATCGGGGAACAAATAAAAATCACAAAAATTTCCCCCAAAATTCTCTCAAATCTCCCTCAAAAAACTTCCCGAATTCCCCTTTCCAATTTACCTCCCCCCGGCCCATTTTTAACCCCTTCATGCCCATATGGCTCCAAAAGACCCCTTAAAAAAACCTGTAAAAATCCCTTTAAAAATTCCATAAAAATTAGGAAAAAAGTCGCAAAAAAATTCCAGAATTTTCCTCAAATCTCCCCAAAAAACTTCCCAAATTCCCCTTTCCCCACCCACTTTTAATCCCTTTATGCCCAGAGCACAAGTTACAGTCCTTCCCTTAAGACCAAACTGGAGTTTTGTGGAATATGTGGAAATATATACAAAGCTCAGCTTCCTCTGTTCTCTTGCATTTCTGAATAAAGATGTTTATCATGTAATTTTTTTAAGAGAAGTCTAAAGGTCTGCAATGTGTTCACCTATAGGCAAACTTAAGGTTATGATTCAGAAAGGACAAACAGGGTTCAATACTCAGTAAACAATTCATCAAACATCCTAAACTGTAGCAGAGTTGGATGCAGATTAAGCCAAAGCATGAGAAATCTGCTTCTGCAGTCACATATGGCCCTATCCATCAAAAAGGGCTGCTCTGAGGGTGCCCTGACTACACAAATAAACTCTTTTATCAGCTGAAGTACAGGTGGTTTGATTTTTCAGAAGTCCCACGTTTTCCTGCAGCAAACTGGATCAAGGTATTTCTGGAAGCTGCCTTGGAAGTGAGCCAACAGTATGGGGAACATATGACATGAACACCCAGGAACCAGCAGCACTCACCTATGATTTTGTCAGAGGCATTGCATGCCAGTGCAAAGCGTGTAGTTTTAGAATAAATTTCCATTGTTCTTCTCAGGGCTTGCTGTGCTCCATCTGTCATGCTGAGGGGAGAAAAGGAGTCAGGACAGATTTTCTCCTCCACTCACTCACAGGTGCAGCCTAAGAACTATTTTCATACAACCTGCAGAGTTTACTGGTATTAAGCTGTGCTTTGTAATATTCTGGTTTGATAAACTAAACTTTTTCTTGTTGTGAATAAACCACCCTGCAATGCAGGTAGTCACAGAGACCTCCATAACATGCAAAATGACATCCATAACATGCAAAATTAAATCATTAATGCTCTGGGGAACACTGCTAATAATATGGCGGAGGAGAATGTCCCATTTTCATCTAGGGAAATTCTCAACACAAGCCAAGCTCTTTTCAAAGAGAAGGAATCACAGAATCACAGAATGGTTTGGGTTGGAAGGGACCTTAAAGCTCACTCAGTTCCAACCCCCTGCCATGGACAGGGACACCTTCTCCTAGAGCAGGTTGCTCCAAACTGCATCCAACCTGGCCTTGAGCAGTTCCAGGGATGGGGCATCCTTCCAGTAAACAACTTTGTTTTGTATCCAGAGCATTCCACGTCAATATTCAGCATCTCTTTTGAAGCAATGATCTTTTGTGCTGTGAGCACTCCCATAAGATCACTGTTCAATCCATATCCATTTCCTAACAACTTATTTTGAACAGCTTGATAGAAACACTCAACACTGCCCAAGACTGGAGCTCCACAGACAGGAGAGATGCAGCACATTTCACACAGTAGCTGATGTCAAGAAAAAAACAACATACCTGTCTGCTTCATCAAGGATGATTATTTTATGCCGACCCTTTGGAAGTGTGACCTTTTGCTGGGCAAACATTTTGATTTTGTTTCTTACAACATCAATGCCTCTGGAAGAATAATTCAATTGATTCATGATCAGTTGGGTGAAAACACAGAATAGATTTTTTTCAGCAGCCACAGCAGCTGAAGTGCTCCTGGTTCTACTGCCGTATGTTTCTGCCCCTTCAGCTGTTTCAGCACAACTGCTTTAAGCCAGACTGTCCAACTGATCTAGATTCAAGCACTAACAATCCTTGGCTTTGGGGGTCTTGAAGAAAATAATTTAACAGCAGCAATATAAATATACACAAAGCCACTAACCTTACTTGCAGCACCACCACAAAATCACTTGTGTTTGGCACGAGGGAAGGGTAATAAATAAACAAAGGCAGAAGCATTTAAGATTGCTTTGCCAGTTCTTCCCACAGCTCCATCCACAGCCCCAGCTGTAGCTCAGAAGAGTTTAAAAAGTACAGCTGAATAGACTGAATCAGATCAACACAACACAGACACTTTCTTAGAAATAGTCTGTTCAAAGACCTACTTCTCTTAAGAGAGGATTTTACTTTCTTGTTCTGTTTAGAAAAAGAATGTTGTGATTCTGTAGTTCTTCTATAACTGATACTAACAGAGTAGGTAAAGTGTATTGTGTTCAGACAACACACCAGGAAATGTCAGAAGACTTCAGGATGAGTCTGAACAGAGCTTGGGAAATATAATTTGCTCTTAATGCCTGAATCCTTGGTGTACAGTCAGTGTCCTCTACACATCTAACACCCTGATCCTACATTTTAATCCCCAACTGCCCTTATAGCCCTAATCCCTCTCACTCTGAGCACTGAAGAGTTTGAGTATAAACAACCTGTTTATTTTTCATTCTTAGGATCCTCATGAATGCAGTGAGAAGCTTAACTCTTTCAAATAAATTTGAGAAAAAAAGTACCATTATGGATTCTTCACTCTACTTGTTTCTATTTTCACATATGAAAGTATCTATAAAGTTTATAAAACATCAAGAAATAATATCTGTTTTGATGGGTGAACACCAAAGATTGGTATTCTCCTAACTTTTAGTTGGAAAGACTGCACTAAAATAACTCTTAGAGGCCTTACTATAGCATTAAGCCTATCAAACTGGCCTGGGTTTAATGGAAACTTGCTTCTTCATTAAAAATGTGGTAAGGTTTATTCATTCTCACCTGTCATTTGAGGCATTCAGCTCCAGAACAGCATCCTTCAGTGCAGGACCGAGCAGAGCACGAGCCAAACACAGGATACTGGTGGTTTTACCTGTCCCTGGAGGGCCCTAAAAATGGGACAATGCAACAACTGCTGGTAAGTTTTAATGCAAGTTTCTAAGCTGTGCTCTCTACAAATCTCCTCAGTCATAAAAAAGGCTGCAAGAGAGGAACTGCAGAGAAAACATCAGCCTGGAAGCTGCGCCTGAGCTCAGGATTCTGCTCCTGACGTGCTGCAGGGAGAAGCACAAGATGTGTTTCAGCAGGGACCTGAGGTAGATTTAAACTTGTTTCCCTGTGTATTCTACCAAGAACATTGCTCCAAGACCACACCACCAACACTTCCCTCAGCAGGAAACTCAGGCACAAAGCTGAACTCTACTGGGAGGTCACCCTGGCTGAATTTCAAATCCAGGACCAACACTGAAATACAGCACAGCAATACTCACAGCAATTATAATATTCGGTACATTCCCCTCTTTTGCAAAGACCTAAGAAAGAATGATAATAAGAAATTACGTAAGAAAAAAAAATACCATGAACAAATAGTTTTGAATTCTGTTCTATTTTAAGCATCAGAAACAAGCTTCTTTTGTTATTCTCATATTTTCATTTTTTGAACCTTGCTGCTTTCATATGTTTGGGTTTTTTTTTTTAACTGAACTGTTAGAAATCAGCTCCTAGAATAACAGGGAAATATTTAAAAGCCACTGGTCTTTAGTACTCTTGCCTTTCCTTTGCATCTGTTTTAAATATTTACTTGCTAGTATAATCTTTCTGTTAACAAAGACTGTGTTCAGAGAGAAATTTGTCATAGAATTATAGAAACCTGGAGTTGGAAGGGAATTTAAAGCCCATTTCATTCCAACTCCCTGCCATGGACAGGGACACCTTCCACTAGACCAGGTTGTTCCCAGCCCTGTCCAACATCACCTTAGACACTTTTAGGGAAGAACTGATATGGCAAACATTTATTTTCCAAAATAAAACCAAAAAATATAAGAAATTATATTTCTTTCTGTTCTTATATGAATTATGTTTATTAATTGAAACAGTATTATTATAACAGCTACAAATACTCTAAACTGTATCAAATGGTCAATTTTAAACAACCCAATTGAAGAAGGCAAATTTTCATTACACACCACTCTAGTATCATGTAAAACTTGTAATTTTTAAAGTAAAATCAAGAAGCTTTCTTCCACATACTCAAGTATTAATGTAAAAATACAACAGTGTTTTTACTAGCCTGTGGATCTATGCAGAGATAAGTTTTTTTATAGAAAGATACAGGGACAGGTACACACCTCCAACCTGCTCACAGTATCTTCATTTCCAACTATTTCAGACAGTTTCATGGGTCTGTATTTTTCCACCCTGTAAAAGCAAAACTCCACACACTTCACCACATCCAATAACAAGTATAATCCAATAATAAGTGCTTTAGAGGGACGGACAAGGAGGATTATGTCAAGAGAGCACAGGACAAAGACAGCTGTACATGTCTTCAGTGCAAGTGCTGCAGGGTGTCTGTCATTGCTCACCACAGCATTCCACAACACTAATCATAGAGAATCCCAGAATGGTTTGGCTTGGAAAGGACCTTAAAAACTATCCCATCTATCTCATCTCATCCCCCTGCCAGGGGCAAGGACACCTTCCACTGGACCAGGCTGCTCCAGCTCTAATCTGGCCTTGAACATTTCCAGGGCTGGGGCAGCTGCTCTGGGCAACCTGTGCCAGGGCCTCACCACCCTGAAAGGTTTTTCTTCCATTGGTATAAAAAAGCAAAAGGAAGGAAAAAATGCTCAACTCAAAGAGAAATTCGGTGCTTCAGCCTGAGGGGAGAAGCCACCCTGTGTGTTCATATGTGCAGGGCTGACTTTCTCTGTGTTACAAAGGAAAACAACGGATTTTCTTCACTGTTGATTTCTGGAAGTGTCCAAGGCCAGGCTGGACGGGGCTTGGAGCAACCCGCTGTAGTGGAAAGTGCCCCTGCCAGGAGGCTGGAACGAGACGGCCTTTTAAGGTCCTTTCCTACCCAAACCATTTTGCAGTTCTGTTATTCCTGCCTTCCCAGTCCCGGCAACAGACGGGACAGGTCACAGTGTGCAGGCAGAGTCACCGATTCCGGGCCAGACTGAGCTCCTGCACCCTGAACGCGCGGCTCTAGCCACGACCGACTCCCCTCAGCCGCCTCAACCTGACTGTCGCCTTCCCGCCACCGGCGCCCCGCCCTCCGCTCATTGGCTATGCCGCACACGGGCCCGCCCCCCCGCTCTGCACCAATCACCGCGCGCCCCTCCCGCCCTCGTCCCGCCCCCGCTGGCAGTGGCGGGCAGTCATGGCGGCGCGGGACGGCCGCTCTCCCTGGCCCGCGGCCGCAGCTCACCAGGGCAGCTCGTAGTGGCCGCTGCCGCCGCCGGGCGCGGCTCCCGCGGAGTCGGCGGGTCCCCGCTTCTCGCCTGCCGACGGCCCGGCCTTCTCGTCCTCCGCTACATCCACCTCCATGGCGGCGCGGCTGGCGCTCCCGGCCCGTCTCCCCGCCGCCGCTGCCGTGAGGGAAGGGCGGGCCGCGCTGCTGGCACCGCCTCCGGGGCGGGTCTGCGGGGAGAGGCGGGGTGTGCGCCCGCCGGCCGGCTACCGGCTCCTGGGGCTGCCCACTGGGGCGGGCAGGCGGCCGTGCCGTGCCGTGCCAGGAGCTGTTGGTGAGGGGAGGCCGCGCGCAACTCGGCTGGGTGGGCCTATATTCGTCTGTTTAGACTCTCTGGGCTTCCCACCCTACCCTACCGCGTGTTAAGATAACAAAATAGCATGTTTGCATTTCAGTGGTCTAAAACTTTGTTTCTTCTATCTACCTCTATCCCTGCCCCCCCACCTCCCCCCCCAAAAAAAAACCCAAAAACAAACAAACAAAAAAAAACAATAGCAGATGCCTTGCAAAATATTGTAAGCAGTTACGTTATAGTGAGGGGGATGATTCTGGCTCTGTTTATTGAACACATATAATGTATACAGATTTCCCAGAGAAGCTCTGGCTGCTCCTTTCCTGGAAGTGTTCAAAGGCAGCTGGGATGGGCTTGCAGCAATCTGACCTACAGGAAAGTGTCCCCATGGCAGAGTGTGACATTAAATGCGTTTTAAGATCTTTTCCAACCCAAACCATTCTGAGATTCTATTATTCTAAATGTGCTTTTCCATGTTAAATAAAGGTGGCTCATCCACCTTAGTCAAGACTCCTTTTTTTTCCCCTTAATTGATAATTTTGATGAAGTGTTACAGTACTAAGCTCATTGGTGCCCCTACATGTTACCAGCCCCTGACAGAACTGGGTTGTTGTATCCATAGCATTAGAATTTGGAAATCAGTATTAATTTTCAACCTCAGTAGTTACTGGGGCCTTGGTACATCTTTCAGCTCTGTTCATGCTCCACATAATTAATGACATTTGTGTTAGCTCAGTGCACAGAGCATCTGTCCTTCAGTCTGGGCCCTGATTCCTTGGGAAGTGTTTCTAATTTAAGATTGGTGTGAGGCAGGAACCCAGAACTGACCATATTTGCAGCTCAGTGTGAGCAGTGATGCTCCTCTGAGGGAGCAACTTCCTCTTACTCATCACAACATTTGTATTCCAGTGTTACTGTCAGTGCCTGTTATTGGTATTTTGAGGTTGATATATGAGCATTTGCCTTTGGCCTGTTAAACTGGTTCTGCCTGTGGCCCGACAGTGATGGAGTTTAGTGAGTTTCTCCTAAAACTCTAAAACTGAAGGGTGAAATTTGTGTTTTTGCAAAGTGCAATCTCATACCCGAGTTTTTTATGGTAAATGCTTTAATCCTGTTTTGCACATTGTTTTTATTAATAGCTGTAGTGGTTCCTAGTGGCTGTAGGATAACTGTTATGGAAGGGTAAAACTGGAAGTGTTCTGCACCCTTCATGTGCCTGGCTGAGTAACTATCAACAGTGGATTAACCAACTCCATTGGAGGTAAAGAAGATAATTAAATAACACCACAATTATATGGCATGTGAGGGTGAGAGTTGGCTTTTTTTTTTTTTTAATATATTCAGACTGTTTGTTCCTGTAATACTCACACTCACTCTGTTACTCTTTAGATTTAATTTTCTGCAGTGCTCATCAGAACCCAACATGAGACAGTGAAATAGTGTTGGTGACAGCAGCTGTTAGTGCAGCACCCTGGATATGCTTTGATTTCTTGCCAAATTAAACAGCAGCTCTGCTCTTAGGAAGTACCAGCCTCTAGATAAGATATCATTTTCCTGGGTAGCATTAATCCCACCAGTCTATGTGTGGAATTGCTGCTGATAAGCACTCAAAGGACAATAAGAAAGGCTAATGATAAGAATCATTGCAGAGAGCCTGATGACAGGTTGTGTGACATGTTTCTGCCAAGAGTTGAAATAAATGTGGTTTTGAGCATGGTCTCCTAAAGAGCTGCAGCCCCAGCACAGGCAGGAGCTTCCCACGGGTTTATCAAACGCAGAACAAGTGTTTATTGAAGACACAACAATACTGATAGGGATATGTGGCAAGTGGGCAGGCAAATGTGAGCTGAAAGTTTTAAACTTGTTCCAAAATCCGAACTGTTCTTATTGTAGTCTGACAATTGAGATCACAGGATACATCCAGAGGTAAATGAATCCCAAATTCAGTGCTGAAATAGCAGAACTTTTGATGTGTCATCAGCAATGCCTAAACACATGTGTATGCAGATATACTGTGTTATCCTGAAAGGAGAACACTCCTGAATTTAAGATGATTCTTTCAGACCTTTCTCCCTCACAGCCCAAAAGATGTATATAAAAGCTTACTAAGTAATTACTTGTAATCAGTATAGAGTATGAGGAGGGCTTTTTGCTAATGCTTTATTCAGCAATGGGAGTGATCCTCCTCAGTGTATTCAGATGTATTCAAACAGCATCTATTATTAGTAGTGGAGATCCCCATCAGAGAAATAAATCATGGTCTTGTGGTTGGCCCAGCAGCAAGGAAGTCCCAGCTGCAGATCCTTGAGGTGTAGGGAGCAGGTTTTCTAAAGATCATATGGAAGTTTTCTCAGACCAGCTCTAGTCAAGGGCTCAAGCTCTAGTCCTCATGGGGAAGCCAAAGCTCAGCTCAACACGTTTTGTCAGAGAATTGGGTAAATGCAGAAGTTGTGGCAGAAGAATTGCTGCTTTGCATGCTGTGGTTGGTGAATGTGAGAGTGGCTTGTTTGGAGTTTGAACAACAAACTGAAATAAGTGAAGGCACTAAAAATGAGGCAGTAGTTGAAGACAGTGAAAAGCAAGAGCGAGGGTGATGTGAGGTGTAAATCCCAGAAAGCAATAAAGCATGAGAGGAAACTAACTTCAGGCAATTGTTAGCAAAAGGTATGGCTTTGTATATTAAGCAACAAAAATTTCTTTACGTGCAGTGGTTTGGGGAGAGAGGGGAGAACCATTTACTATTCCAGGTTGTTTTGTTTTTGGGTTAAATCTGTGAGTTCAGCTGTTACTGTTAGGGCCAACATTTGTGCATGTTATCCTGTGTCGCTAGACGGGCACAAAAGAACAACACACAGTCTGGTTGCAAGAGCAAAAAAGGAGGTGGTTTATTTATCCCTTGGGTTTATATAGTTTTTGGAGTTTGACCAGAGATTGGGCAATGAGGTTGACACCTCTCTGACCCCACTGGTCAAATGAGAAGTCCATCAATTGTCCCTCCTCCAGAAAGGAAAGCAAAAACATCCCCTTTGTTTATGTTACAATCTGTGAGAAACTCCAGTACAAAAATGCAAATATCAGAAGGCTGAAAAAGATCAGGACAACAATCCTGCAGGTCTAGAAGGCCAGGGGCTGAGACCTTAAATTGCAGTATTAAGAGAAATTCCTTGGGCTGTCCATTGCTGGCCCCAGTGCTGCAGTTAAAGCTCCAGCTGCAGCCTGCTGCTGTCTCACAGCCACAGGTAGGTCACAGAGCACACATGGCCTCACTCCGTGTGGAGTTTGCAGTGCCCCTGCAGGTTGTTCCCTCTCTGTGCTCTCTCCCTTTCCAGCTAGGCTGGAGACAGTGGTCTGGATTCTCATGCTACTACCCCTTTTATCTTGTGGTCACTGAGGCTGAAAGCAGAGAGCAGAGCTAGAACAAATAGTGGGAGTGAAAGTAATGATGGGGCTGTTAGAAGGGAGGCTGAGCTGGTGCTTTATGAAATAGACCATTTCTGTATTAGGAGGTTTCCTGGGCCTGACGTATCTGCACCTGAGAGTGACAGGGGCCCTGATTCCTGCAGAGCTGCTGTGCTTGAGCTCTAGAGCAAAATGGGATGATGTTGTCAGTATATGCAAGTGTTAACTTGTCCTTGTTCTTGTAGCATCACAAGCCCTGTCCATTCTTCATGTTTTTCCATACAATGTGTTTATCCATACAATGGCCCTGGGGGTACAGCTGTGCTGAGCTCATTTTGTAGGTATCCTTTAAAGTTTCTTGCTCAGTGTAATGGCTGAGGTCCCACATTTTCTCTCCTCTCAAGGCCATATCCCTGTTTATTTCCCCATCCACTGCCTCATCCTTACTCTTGAGCATCTCCAAGAGCTGCAGAGCATCAACAGCTCACCAGCACACTCTGGGTAATTACAGTGTGACACCTGCCCACTGTTACCTGAGCACTTTTATTTGCAGCATCTCGTTGCTTTTAAATTTTTCATTAAGTATTTTTAAATCTTTATTTAATGCTGTCACACAAAATTTTAAGCAGTGTGCCATCAACATCTACAGTTAGGAAAGTCATAATGCTGGAAGTGAGGCAAGGCACAGGTCGTGGGTGACAGAGCAGCTGGAAAGATCAAGTTCAGCTTCCTGCTACTGGGAGACTCTAAAGTTGCACACATTCACAATTATATTCTATAAAAATTTCAAAATATTTAAAAGAATGGGGTTTAAGTGCCATTTTAAGACAGAGAAGCTTTATTATGATTTTTCTGCATGTGCTGAGGCATTTGTCCAGAGCTTTACACTAGTTTACAGGACAAGGATGCAGCAGCAGTGACCAGCCAGTCCTACTCTCCTGCCCTTTGGTTGCTTAAGACTGAAAATGTGGCTGAAATTTCCTTTAATTTTCTTCTTTAAGCACATAATAGAGAGAGCAGCAAGTGTCCAGCCCAAGTCCAGCCGCGTGGTTACAGCTTCAGTCAGTAGAGGGAGTATGGACACCTGGGTTAAAGCCACAGGTCCCCCATGGCATCCGAGGGAATTGAATTTCTCCTGGAATTCCTCTTTTGTCTGCAAAACCAGGTCAATTCTCTACACGTACATTTTTCCTAGATGCCAAAATGCAGCTGTTGGCTCTTAACACGGTTGATGAAGCTGAAAGTGTAGGAGACGGAAATGATCTTTTGTGCTTGCCATGCTTTTCTTGTTGTGCAGCCTCCCTGGGAGCACTTGTCTGTTTGCACCTCCAGCTGGGGCTGGGATGGAGCATCACCTTTTCTCCTCTGTGTCATGATCATTATTAGTCACTGTAGCAGGGTTCTGTTTGCCTCCAGAGAGGTCATCTTTTCACTGAGGAAGCTGAGGAAGTGACTCTGTGCATGACTTATTGCCAAACATAGATGTTGCAAAGGGCATCCTGCAGAGCAAGTGCTTCCTGGGGCTCCCTTGTGTAAGGGGAAGGATCTTAATGAAGAAGAAGGAACCTAATGGCTCTTTGAGCTTTCTGCTTGAAGACTCACCCCCAAGCTGGTGCAGAACCAGAGGAGTGATTTGGGGGCTCTGATGAATGGTACAATCCAAGAGTTTGAAATGGAGGTAGAGAATCTGGGTTCATCCATTCTTTTACCAGCGTGCCACTCTCTTTGTGTTTTCAGATGTAACACTTGGTCTCTCCCATAAAAATGGGAATGTGGACTGGCTTGATTTACATTTATCAGAAACTTCAAAAGAAATGTGCAACAAATTTGATATAAAGTGGATTGTACTTTTTAGTGTTACAGTATTGCTTGACTTTTGGTTTGACACCATGTAGCCAGAGTACAGCACAATACTGCCAGAATGTTTCCAGGATTTGTACTTCCTTGTGTTCATTCCTGCATTAGCAGTCTGGGAACATTCTCCACTGACTGCCCCTAATTGGTACTGCATGACATTATGCAACCTATTTCAGCTCTATCCAGTCTCTTAAAAGCTGGGCAAAAACTTGATCAGAGACCTTGTTTGGCTGAGTGCAACAGAATAAATCCTAACATTCCTCTGTATGCATTCTGTGCATGCCACAGATGGAAATGCAATAGAGTTGTTGTTTATCAACAGTCCAGGATTTAACAGGCTGTGAAACTCTGGATTCATTCAAGTCTGCAGAGCATGGATTTAGAAATCTCAGAAGGAAGAGCTGCTGTATTCCAAACCATCAAGTTCCTAAAGCATAAAGGACAAATCTACCAAAAGGTTAAGGCAAGGGTTAGTCTGCTTTGATTTAAAGTGCTCATGATGGAAAACATGAGAAAAATCTAACAAAAATAAAATAGGAGTTATTATCTTCAGATCTCTGTGTGCACAGGTGATTTTTTTACTCTAAATGTTTGGTGTGGTTTTGCCTAGACAAGGAATCAAAAACAGGATTTGTACTCTTAAGTTTTGATTTAGTGGCTGCATATCAGTTTGGGATTGAAATGATGACTTGTTCTATTAAGTCTAGAGCCAAATACCAAAACATGCAGTTGATTGTCTGAGGAGAAAATGGTTTGTGAACCTTTCTTTAGTCTGGGAGGATATGAAAGGACACAGTTCTGTGTTACTGCATGAAGGTGTATTCTGGTTTAGGAGGTTAAAGTCCAGCAAAACCCAGGTGCTGCCTGAGCTGGCACACACAGGTAGAGTTGGCCCGAGGGCTCCAGGCAGCCTCTTTCAAAGGAGCTGTGACAGGACATTCCTGTGCATGTAAGCCCTTGTTTATCAGCCTTGCAATCCAGTCTCTCTTTCCACCTGGGCTAACTCCCTGAATTTAAGGCTGCTTCCCTAAATTCAACCTTAGTTAGCTTCATTATATCCTTCAGTTTAAGTAATTTGCTGTTTATTATTTCCAGTTATCACAGAAGTCTGAGAAATAGGGGAGAGGAGAAAAAAGTTTCTCTTTCTTGCATTAGTCACCTTGGCTGTGCCAGTTCCAAGTGAAAAAAAAAAAAAAAAAAAACCTCTCAGAGCATGCCTAACAGAGTAAGTGGGACTCATCTGCAGGTTTGAACACATGTTGGATAACCTCCTGGTGTTTAGTCACTTCCCTGAAAATGACTGATTTACCTGCAGCCTGGTTGCTCTTTCTGCTGACCTACTTTAGAGATGGTTTCCTCTAAAACATAAACACAACAGGAAAGGGCACTAAATTCCAATATTGGGAGAGCTCCACTGAAGCAGCAGAGTCATTTGTCACTTCACTGTTGCACTTAACCCCTGTGTAAGAACCCAATGAGACAAGTTGCCTATCTAGTGTCAGTAAATCCTGCTTTAATGGTAATAGAGTTAACCTGGTCAATTAAACATTAGCACTTATATATCTTCTTTTGTATTTTTTTACCTTGTACTTCCTCAAAGCAGCTTTAACTGTAGCAGGAGGGGAAATCCTTGTATGAATCTCCTTTGTTCCACACACCCAGAGCACCTCAGAGTGTTTGGGGTTCATAGGAGATGCACTGATGTCCTTGGTTGTTTGCACAGCTTTGATGCTGCAAGTCACAGGGTAAACAAAAAGATTATCTTGAAATTGGCTTGGAGAAGTCTGAAACCATTTTGTACCTATGGATTGGTGATTTAATTTAAGGGTGTTTTTTTAGGGTTTTTTTGTTGTTTTTAAAATTTCTATCTGCAACAGTAAGCTTAGGTGATCTTTGCATTGATAGAGAATTATTTCTTCTTCCTCTAACCCCCATACCATAAAGAGCACTTTAAATATAAATTTATTTTTTATCTAATCACACCATGTAATTATTAATCCATATATTTTGCTGCTTCCTAGGAAAGCCTTGCATATAAAATGTTGACATTATTAAATGAATTTTGGCTGCTGCATCCAAGGGTGCATTTTTCTGCCTCTCCTCATGTGTGTGGGTTTTTATTGTGTTGGTTTTTCCCGTTTGTTTCATTCTTACTGCTCTGCTATGACCTGTTTCTCATTTGCTCAGCCCTACAGGGGAGGTATTCTGAGGGCTAAAATTCATTAGGCAGTAATTAAAGCAATGAAGGAGGCATGTTAATGTAAAGTACTACATTTCTTCTGTAGTTTTCAAGAGATAACTCTTCTGCATCATCTTTTAGGAAGTCTGTCAGAAAGTAACAGGTAGCATCTTTCTTTACCTTAAGATTCCAGAATTCACAAGAAGCTCAGACTTCTCAGAAAGTTCTTGTTACTGTCCTGTGCAAAGTGATTAAAGTTCAGAACCAGCTGATGGAAAGGCTCTTGAGGGGAGGCACAGCCAGTGCTGGCTGGCTGATCTGTAGGGACTTATGGTTGTTCCTCTGCACACAACTAGAGGTGACAAATGATATCTGCACCTTCATGTCGTCTTCTCAGGAAGGCAAAGGATTGCAGAGGATTGTTTTCTCTACTGATAATAAGGGTGGTCTGTTTTTGGGGGCACAAGGAAATGGAAGAGGGCTGTCTGTCTACCTGGGAAGAGATCTCTTTTCCCATGAAGGTGCCTATTCTGGGCTCAGGTGTGGTCCTACTCTGAAGGCACTTGCAAAACAATTTTTAGAGTGATGTAATTTTGGGACATGAGTGGATTGTGGCAAACTGGGGAGAGAAGTTACCCTGAGAACTCAAAGCAAGAACTTGTGCAAGTGACTGAGGTAAATATTAAGCTGTCCCAACTAAAACTTGGAGGGATCCCATCCTGTAATGCATCTGTGCTGACTGCACATCTTGGATTCCCCCTCTCAGGCAGTGACTCCCTGCAGGATCTCCCCTGCAGGATCTCCCTGACTTTGTTCCCTCCTGGGTCACCACAGGGACATTCTGGGTGCACTTTGCCCTTTGTGATCCTCCTTCCTACCCTGGCAGGAAGGCTGGAAGGAAAGCAGCTTTCATGCTTCCATCCTGCACCCCTGCCCCTCCTTCTTGATGTCCTGGACACTTGCCAGCCCGTGACCAACTGTCTCCAAGAAATATTTGCTTCCTGTTTTTCTTGCCAGACCTCCAGAGGCCTCGTTTTTCATGAATAAAATATGAGCTGTTCTGGAGCCACGAAGGGAGGAAACCGCTGCCAGGGCTTTTTATTGCTGTGGTTGCTGATGCCTCTGGCCTCCCTGACAAGGAGAGAGGAAAGGGCTCTAGGGTTTAGTCCAGTGAGTTTGCAGTGTGAGCTGTGCTGTCTGGAGCCAATACTGAGGAACAGCTGACTCTGTAATACCTTATTTCAAGCAATTTGTAACTAAGAAATGAAAACATTTCAGTTTGAACTGAAATTTTTTATTATCTTTTTCTCAAAACATGAATAATGCTTGGCTTTCAGTCTCTTCCCCACCTTTTTTTTTCTTGTTATTTTATTATTTGTCCAGACGAATGTAGAGTTGTACAATCTCTTGTCATAGGTGAATCACACCTTGATTTTTCTATCAGTTCCAAGAGTTTATCAAGATACTTTTGCATTAGCTTAATTTTTCTTGCAGCTCCTCTTGTCTTGGCACTTTGTTCAGACTTAATAGACAGGATATGCAAGCAATAATATTAAATAATAGCATTTACCCTGTTGGTTACTGTGCTTGAGCTCCTACTTTGAAGACTTAATGGATGAAGTGAAGAGATGTCAAATACTATTTTCTTACCCATATAAGTAAATACCAAAAGTATTTACCATGGGCTTTAGGAACTGTTACCCCCTAAACTTCATTTGTCCTGGAGATTTCCAGGCTGCCAAGGAAAGCTTTTCATGCAGGTATTTATTTTCACTGTTATCCTGGTACCAGAATGGCGATTTCCACACCATTTCTGGATCGTCTTTAATAATTCTCCCAAGACAGTCCCAGAATTCAGTACTCATTTCAGCTAAGAACAGGCCAATTTGATAGATACATTTTCATAATTGTTTCCAAGTCTATTCTGGGATTTAACTTTCCAGTTCTGCATGTCTACTTGTCAGTGACATTTTGATAGAAACTTTACCTGAAGACTAAAAACTTCTTTCATCCAGGCAGCACATTTACTGGAAAAAAGATGCTGCCAGTATACATGTGGCAAAACTAAATCAGGAAAGTTTGAAATGTCTTGCCCAAGAAGAGAGAGGTTTGGCCTGAGAGTGTGGCCTTTATTCCCTACACTGAGCACATCTGACATCCTGCTTTAATGACTTACACAATTACATTTGTGCAGGGTTTATGCATATTAATAAGCATGTCTGTGTGCATGTATTTACATGTTTTTACATGCAAGGTATTTGTGTATGACACTGTATAGGTTTGGTTAAATACAAGTTGATCAGAAAAAGGTCTTAGATTTTGAAGAATATTACTTTAAATCTATAAACATAAAATGCAGATTCCTCTACCTCTACAATGGATATTTGGTGATTATTTGGTTATTTCATCCACTCCTCTGCTAAATTAAACAAAGTTGTTCAAGATGTTTGCTCAGTATTTCACTTGTTATTAATGTAAAATATGGTTTATTGCTACACTAGAGGAGGATTCTTAGTCAGGCAAGGTGCTTCCCAAGCAGCAGAGCTCTATAAAGTGTGCTGTAAGTCCTCTATGACTATACTGTTCTTCAGAGACATCTTTTTTTTTCTGATCAGTGAATTCTATTTTAAAACCTCCTGAAATGCCATGATAGGAGGTGATAAAGGTGCTGAAAGGTCACAAAATGTTACATATTGTCATTAGGGTGAATGTGAGCTGAGCTTGAGCTGCTGCTTTCTCTGCCTTGCAGGGATTCATCTCCTGTTGATGGGTGATACAGCAACACACATGACACCTGCACTGAGTTCCTTCACTCTAGGAGACTTGTTCGAGTGGAATAGAGAAATGCAGAGCTGCAAACACAACCTTTGTTGTAAAATGCCAATCTATAACAGCTTTAAAAATGGGGTTGATTGTACAGATTATCAGCCAGAAGCTTCGCTGGGCTTAACTGTGAGTGGATGGTTTGACCTAATACAACCAGAATACAGCAAAGTGCCCCTTATGAACTTCCCTTGTTTCAGTGCACTGTAATAATCACAACTGTGCCTAGTAAACCTCATCTCAGAATGGAAATATTATTAATTCTAGAAAATAACCTCAGGATACAGTGCTACAGCATGTTGTATGCACACAGGCACACCCAGTGAAAGGTGTACAGACGAGCCTCATACACCTCACCTGGTCTAGATTGTAGGTTACGAATAATTTTATTAGAACTGGAATTTTATGGAAATGAATGATTGAAAAGATAGCTGCCAAAAGTAGACTTTATTTCCCCAGTACATCATTCAGTGTAAGCAAGGTATTTGACTTCTTTATGCAGCTGGAAAACAGAGTAGAAGGGAAGAGTATAATTAGAAAATCATATGCTGCAGCAAAGTGAATCTCCCTTGAAGAAATGAAGGATTTAGAAACTAAAAGGTTATGCTGTCTCTTTATGTCATCCCACTGCACCTCAGAAATATAACACTGGGAAAGGCTTGATCCTGATTAGGGACCTGTGCACCTGCAAGCCACAGCACAGCAGTGCAGACTTGCTGTGGGGCTGACTTCCATGGTGTGATTAATCTGATTGATTTCCTGGAGATAGCTCCTGTAGGTGGAATTAAACCTGCCCTTATGACTTTTGCTAAATTTGGGCTGTGATTCCTTGCTGAACTCAGCAGGCTGGGAGCACATTGGGGGTGCTTGGATGAAGTTTCACGGCAATGGGTGACAAACTCATCTCTCTCACTGAGACATGCCCACAGCCAGCTGTGGGATGTAGGCTGTGAAGCTGAAAAATGATTGCAAACTGCTGCTGCAGAGATCAGGGACTTCCAGGAGTGCTGGGTAGCAGCATGTCCTTGCTGAGGCCTTGGCTTTGGCAGTCTCTAGGCATATTTCCTGTGGAAACAAATGGCAGAATTGTTGTGGGGCAGGTCTTGTTTTGTGTTGGGACCTGCCTCCTGCAAGCCCACACTGGTACAGGAGAAGTATTTCACTCTTCAATCTGCCTCTGGGATACAGGCTGACAAGATTGTTCATATACTTGACACCTCTCAGAACAGCACAGTCCCAAGGCAGCAATCATGGAGTGAACCCAACAAGGTTCTACTTTCTTTTCATCTGCTGCCCAGATTGACCTGCTTATGTACTTCTAGATCTACCAGGGACACAAACTGGTCTTTAAATATAACAATATGGTTGATTTGCCACGTGGGGATAGGGAGCATGAGACTGCTGTGCAAGTTTGAAGTGCTGTTTACAGGGGTTATCTCTTATATCCTCTTTATGTTCCATGGAAACAACTTTAGGGATTCAGTCACATCAGCCCAGTGAAGAAGGATCTGCATGAGCCAGGTATTCTAAGTGGTGAAAGTGTTAGACTCCAACTCCTTGACTACTGGGACCTGAAAGTCACAGCAGTATGTCATTTGCAAGGCAGTTTTCTCTTGGAAATGCAATATGGCTTTGTTTTATGACCTTGATGTCACAAAGTATTAATAATCTCTTAAATCTATCTCACTTGCAAACAAAAAAACCTAAACCAACCAGCCAAACAACCCCCCCCTCCCCCCCCCCCCAACAACAACAACAAAAAACAACCATCAAGGTACAATTGTTTGTTTGGGTTGGTATTTATAGTCTGCTTTAAAATGACAGCTTGTGGTGTGATACATAGGTGCAAATGCAGTGGGTTTCTCTGCCAAACTTGCCTGGATACAACAAATAAATGAATTTCAGTCTGTTGGGAGGACAGCTGTTTCCATGACATTTCAAGCCCAGATTGTATCTTCATCTGTTTTCTTAGCATGCTAAATGGGCATTACATGGCTTAATTAATATTTGTGTTTTATATATAAAAAAAGAGGTTCTATTAATTTCTTATTTCCTTTCTTCAATAAACATCTCAGATAGTAACCAGCTATTTCTGTTGTTACCACAAACATTCTTAGAAGTATTGCAAAGGATGTGAAATGAAAGGTACAGGTGAATTAGTGACTGGAACAGACCAGATGCCTGTTCAGGCAAACACCCCCTTTGAGAAGATCACTGTTTCCACAGGCTCAAAGGAAGAGAAACAAACCTTAAGTGTGATATACACCAATCACAGAATCTGTTCAGAGAAGTTTACTTCTCTTCAAGAGTTGAGTTGTCTCATACTTTTAAATTCTAATTAGAATTAACATTGTTACTGCTGCAATATAACAATGTTAATTACCTTTAATATATTCTGGCATTGGATTCCTCAGGATAATTTACCTTAATTGCATATTCCCACTTGTTAGCTTTATATTTGGGTTTTTTCACTTATTAACTTAGTATTGTTGTACATTATATTGAGCTTGTCTGTCAGTACTTAGGATTAATAGCATTAGCTGTTTTAATGTGTGCCTTCCATATTCATTCTGATGAGTTCAAAGCACTTTACAGATCAGGTCAGTGTCATTGTTTCTCTTTTGCTGCTGTGAAAGCAGTTGTTGGGATGGAGGGAGTTTCTGTTTTACACCAGCAGTAAAACCAAAAAATGGATTAGGATCCAATTCTCATGTGTTGCTCTATAGAACACCACACTGGCTGCATTTTCACAGTGATTCTTTCCTACTGGAACATATGTAGTGTATGTGGTGCAATTAATACAGCTAAATTGATAGGAAGCTGAAGAACTGTGTGCAAGTTCCTGGATCTGGGTTATATCGTGGCATTTGACAGCCAAAATCCATGTTATAAAGGATTTTCTGTAATAAACATTCTAAAATGAAAATGAACACCTGGCAAAGGATCAAGTTTTCTCAACATTTCTACAGCTGGGATTTCTGGGAGTCCAGGCTGTTCTTTGCTCATGGCAATCACTGCAGCAATATCCAGCTGGTGAGTGAGGTCATTTGGGGCATTTTGCTACTCTCCTGTCACAGGACATAGTATTTCTGCATAAAGAAATAACCTCCTTTTTATAAACCTTTCCTTTAAACCTGTTACCATCTTACTGAGAACTGACAGCAGGGACCAGTGGATGGTTCTCCAGTGCTCTCCTGGTGACAGGATAACAGTCCATCAGTACTGAAACATGGCGTGCTGAGGGTTTGGCTGTGCATTTGTGCTCTGCCCATTACTGTGGTATTTAAATTAGGTCTTTGGTTGAAACCTCTCCTTAATTAAAAGCACACCTTTTTTCGCAGGAAGCAGAGGGCAGTGAGTTGTACTGTTAATAGCCTCCTACCTTTTCCAGACTCCTCCTGCTTTACACAGGAATATTGCTATTATTCCATATCTCACATACAGCTCTGGCAGAGCTCATTATGGTGAGAGTTACATCACACCAACTACACAAACCTGTCTGGGACCAGCTTTAGTGACTGGAAATCAGTGGACTGTAGGTGATACTGTGTGGGACTCTGGGCCTTTATGCTCCAGTTTTTCTCATCTGCAACTTGTTACAAAGATTGTTTCTTGTGTGCCTTGGGATCTTCTGGAAAAGCATTCCCTATGTTAAATTACAGTGTCAGAGCCTTTTTAAGGATAGTTTTGCTTTTCTGGAGAATTAAAGGCTGAGAAACTGAACTGGATGTTTCAGTCGTCAGTGCCCACAGCCAGAGCAGCAATCCAAACCACATCCAGGCACTGCTGCTGAAGACATTTTAAAAGCCTGGCTTTTCTCTTAAGTGTCAAAGTTGAAGCCTCATTTCCCTCCCCTTCCCCATTAAACACAGCTTTGGTTGTAGGTACTGAAATATTTTTTGAAGTCTTGGACAGAGACAGGAAACTTTTTCATCCTGGGTCCTGTCCCTCAGCTTTGATCTTCTAACATGCCCCAGTTCATGAAAAGGAAACAGCATTCTCCTGCCTCTCACAGTACATTCTGTAGCTCTGCTAGAAAACATCTGGTGCTTCTCTTGGGTCTAAAACAGTCTTTGTGGCAAGGCCCAAACAACAGGGAAATAAATAGCTTTTTTTCTTTTTTCTCACTAAGTACAGGCTGGCTCCAGTTTGTTACAGAACTTGTTTGACGAGGTCAGAGAACACAATACATCTGACACCCCTGGTGACAAAAAGAAAAGGTATATAAGAGAGGAATAATTTTTTTTACATCCAATGAAAAATACTGATCCAGAAGGAATTTTGGTTTGCAATGCACAGACACTGAGCTTGGAGGGTTTGCAGGCATGCCCATGATGCTTTGACAACTGGAAAAATGCAGAGTTGCCCCATTATGGGGGATCTCTGTCTCCCTGCTTTTTGGAGGACACATGGAACTATACAGAGAATTACCAGAGGCTTTATAAAACAGGCTATGCCTCACCTAATCAATAGACTGTTGGACACCACTCTGCGAGCCCTAAGGCAGCTCTCTTCTCTGAATTGAATGTGTATGAAGAGAAGAGCATGACCTCAATGAAGAGCATGATAATGCTCAGGGTCTCGTTACCTGGATTCTCTGTGTTAGAGGGGCCTTTGGACAATAAACTTATACTCTCAAATTTGATTCCAAGTCTACAAAATAACGTGGTTTTTGCTCTCCTTTGAAGTCAGGAGGCTTACAAATCTCTTTTATCTCTGTGCCAGCCTGGGTAAGTGCAACTGGCAATTGCCCTGATCTTTGAAAATGCACTAAGTAAAGGACAGTCTGCTCTTCAGTCTTGAGTTAGACAAGCAACAAGGTTTAGGGCAATAACAGGGAAAATAAATATGTGGAATGGTTTGTTCACTACTTAACCTCTGTTTTTTTGCTGTGTTGTTCCCTGCCACCCATGAATAAGATGTTATGCTCATTACTGCCAGATCTCCCTTCAGTCTCTCCATGCTCTGATCCTCCTGTATTACTATTTTTCAGTCATACTTAGTTGTAGATGCTTGACTCTAAAATGCAGATGTCAACCAAAATATTTCTGTTTCAGCTGAATGAACAGATATGTCCACAGATTTTATTTCTTCTCTCTGTGATTCATTTACTTCATCTGTAAAGAGGAGCTTCATCTTCAGACAAAAGACTGACAATATTCTACTGACTTAATAAAAGAGCTGTTCCAAGTTCTCCACTGCCAGTGTGAACTTGCACAGGGCATTTGGACAAACATGGTATCAGAGGACAGAAGTTCAGAAGGTCTGCTCTTAATGGATGCTGAATTTCTCTGAACATCCACTTGCCTTTGTGCTCATGGGCAGGAAGCAGCCTTTGTGATGAAAATGGCACTATTTCTTCAACAGTGTGATCCATTTTATTGTTTTGTATTTGTGTGACTGCTGTCCCACATTCCTTGCAATCATTGCTACTGCAGCAAGGTAGTTTACTTCTAAAATGTAGAACAACAGGAACTAGACTGTGCTAATGATTAAATTATACTGATGGTTGGAGTTTAAGTAACAGCTAATGCACTAATTTCAGTATAGGAAATATACTAAAAAAAACAGTAAGATCTTCTTGATCTTCATAATTAATGAGAACTGCCATGATCCTTCAACATATTTCTACCCACACTTCCTTTTATGTTAAGAAATATGCAGGAACTCACAGAAGTCAGCTGGTAGAAAGCCTTTCACAAAGCACTTTCCAGCCCACTGCACAAGCCACGGATGCTCCCCCAAAGGGTCCTGGAGCCAGATATTACCCATGTTGAATCCTGGCCAATTTCTTCCAGTGAAACAGAACGAAGTGAGGCCTTCAGACAAGAGTGTACCCAAATAAGCACCATCAGCTGTGCTGAGCTTTTCTGGAAGGGAGATGAGTGTGATTCTCGTCACTTAACTTTAAACATCTCATGTGGCTAATTCTCAAATCTCTAATTCATGCATGGAAGGGAGCATCATTAGACAGCAATTCATCCATTTTGGGTATCTGCAGTAGGATGAGGGGAATTCTACCCTAGTGCCTGTTTCTCTGCACTCAGTATATAGAAAGCCTAGACAGTTGTCTTGGATATAAATGTCTGAAGATGAGAGGTTTCTCTCACCTATCCAGATACAACAGAATCTGCTGGATATTAGAGGCGTTGTGGTGGCTCTGGGTCAGATAACAAATGCCTGAGAACATGTCACCACTTGTCTGAATCATCGCAACCACACAAGATCTTAATTTTAACTTAAAGACTGTTTATAAGAAGTTTCTGAACTTTAGTCTTGGCCTAGAATGAGTAAGGCCTAAAGCATCCACTGATCCTCAAGATAAGAAGGTCTTTCAGCAGCTCTGTAATCAAAGGAAAAAAACAGCTTTTTTTTTTTTTTTTTTAGATCACTGCTTTAATCTTGTTCCTCTCACCAATGCTGGAATTTCATGTTCTGCCCCCAGATGCAGAAGGCTCTTTATAGTGTCAGCCTGAAAGAACAGTAGAAGCTTACACTGTCATTGCAGCTGCACCTTTGCGGTGTTGGAAATAACTGAAAGTTGACAGTAATGAAGCTGTGCAATATTTTCAAATATAATTTCTGCCACCACTCAGTTCCCACAGACTATAGGCAGGGATTTCTAGGCCTGTAGTAAGAAAAAGGAGGAAGGGATTCAACTCTGAAGCCCTTGTTGGCATCTGGGTCTTGATGTCACCTCTTCATGTGGCCTTTATGTGAACTGTCATCTTTAAAAGGCTGCTGCCTTTGGGGAACAAGTGAAGGACTGGGGCATCAGGGTGGGTAACTTACTGGTATGTGACAAGTTGAGCATCTCATCAGCTCTTTGCAGAGAGGTGCTTTATCTCCTGATGCTGGTGAATTTTGGCTGTCTTTATTTAAACAATATAGATAACAGCAAAACACAAAATGATTGCTCTATTTGTTTCCCTAGATGCAGGCAGGAGTATTCCCTTGGTTTTTACATTGCATTGTCTATGTAATGTTTCTGTTTGCAGAATAATTTAAAAGATAACAGCAGTGAAGTTTTGTAGAGATCCCAACAGCTAATGCAAATACTTGTCAAATCACAGTAATGGATCAGTCAAGTGGAGACAGTTTTGCCAGTCTGAGAAGCCACTTTTCAAAACAAGGTATTTATCATATCACAGAAAACAAGAGGGTAGTAGAGAGTATTATCAGGCAAATGTGATATCCCAGAGATGTCAGAGATCACATACCGCCTCTCTACACATAATGGTTTAATTAAAGTCATTATTCTGCTTACCTGTGTAAAATTAACAAGTCCTCACATCTTCATAGACTGAAACTCAAGTGTTTTGTGTGCTCTCCCATGTCTGGGACATCAGTGCAGGGTTCTCTGCCTGCCCACAAACCCCTGTGAATAAATGAATGATTACTGGGAAACAGTAGTGTCTGTGGGATGATGACATTTCAACATTCATAGTCTTCCTGAAGCTGTGACAAGCAGGTACAATAAAAGCTGAGGGACAACTTTGTGGGAGAGCACTTGATAGAAGACACAAATTCAAGTCTACAGGCACTTCAGCCACATCACTGTCAGAGCTCTGTCCCTGGATGATCTTTCTTGCTCTCCCTGGAAATTCCCCTAAGAAAGTTTAGTCAGAGAGGCAGATTTGTCAAAATGATTCAAGGAAATGACTGTAAGAGCTGTGAACTCTTTTCTAGCTTCATCATATTGAAGCCAGTGGGCTTGATTCTCCTCCCAGACCTTCTTTGCCATCCTGTAGACACTGGGCTGTAATTTAAACATTTATGTGGAAGTTATTTTTACTAAGAACTAGTTAACATATATAAGATTAAACATAAAATTGTACAATTGATCAAAAATGAGGTTTAACTTCTAAGCAGTTCCTGATTTGAAATCCAACCCTGAAGCACCTGAAAATATTAAAGAGGATTTTTTTTTTCCAGAACTGCTTTAAATTTACACTTCTCCTTACCAAATGCATGACTGCATATAATGCTTCTTGTTAGTCTCACAGAGGGAGGTCACAATCATTGCTGTACCACCATTTGGATAAGGAAAGAGACTTGGACCTAAAGATAAGGACTGACTGAGTTGGCAAAACAGGACTGGAACTGGATGGAGAAGTGAGAAGTTCTGTTGGAGTCCAAGCCTGATTCAATAGGCACCTTCTCATCTGGCTCTTCTCTTGGCACCATACTGTCTCCCTAGGCAACTACAGATTAGAGAGGAGACAAAAATTCTTGTATACAGAACTGCAAAGCAATGACTTGAGCTTGGATGCAGGAAAATGTCAGGGAAATAGAGTGAACTAGCAGTTGAAGCAGAGGCGTTGAAGTCAGGTGCTTTAGGTTCTATTTTTGGTTTGGACCAGCCATTTCACTTCTTACTTTGGCTTCCCCTCTGCAAGATGAAAAATGAGGATGCCTACAGCTGCCTCCTGGGACTGGATCATCCTGCTAAAGCCAGGGCTGTCAAATCTCATATTCTGGATGATGCTCAGTTGACCTCAGCTCTATTCTTCTCTGCTTTAGTGCCTGCACCTCCTTCTTTTCTATCTCCCCTCTGCTATTTTGGGTCCCCGCAGGCAAAACAGATCAGAGTCACAGCAACAAATCTCAGGATTGCTGCTGAGTGGGAGCCTCCTCTGTTTCTGTATACCCTGGGGCCTTCCACCATAGCATCTGATGTGCCAAATATCCTGGGCTGCCCCTTGGGTGATGTGGGGTGTCTGTAGAGGTGGTAAAGTACACTGAGTAGAGTTATGGTCCTTGTGCAGAGCACTTCCATTCCTCTCTAAATTAGGGATGCAGTTCCAGGGCAGGTGCTGGAACATGTACAGAGAAAGGTAGCAGAGCTGAAAAGGGTCTGATGCACAAGTCTGGTGAGGAGTGCCTGAGGGAGCTGGGAGTGCTCCTTTTCCTGGGGAAAAGGAAGTTCAGGGAAGGCCTTCTCACTCCCCACAGCTCCCTGACAGGAGGGGGCAGCCAGGTGGAGGTCAGGCTCTGATCTCAGGGAACAAGACAAGAGAAAACAGCCTCTAGGAGCACCAGGGGAGGTTTGGATTGGATGTTGTGGAAGATTTCCTCATCGAAAGGGCTGTGGAGCCCTGGCACAGGCTGCCCAGGACAGAGTCACAGTCCCTGGAGGGATTTAACAGCTGTGTGGAATTAGCACCTGGGGACATGGGTTAGTGGTGGCCTTGTCCGTGCTGGGGGAATGGTTGAACTCGATCAGCTTAAAAGGGTTTTCCAACCTTAATGATTCTAGGGCCTTCTCGTTTGTATCTCCGTGCAATGCCAGCCCAGGCACGGCTCTGGGAGAGAACAGCAGGCCCAGTGCTCATCACCACCTCAGCCCGGCTATCCTTGCTTTGAATGAACGCCTTTCCAAGGCTGCAGTTGTGTTCTCTTTGCTGCATTCCCCGTTAAATCCCGGCGAATTAGGGATTCCTCCTTTTTTTACAGGAAGCACCGCCAGCTCCTCCTGCTCTCCCCTTCTTGAATCAATCAAAATCACAACCACCTAAATCCAGGTGTGCCAAGAAAGCTCCTCCTTCCCGGAGCCCCTTCCCCAATACCGCGGGCAGGGAGGCGGCGGCTCCAGCGAGCAAAAGGTGATTTTCGGATTATTTCGGGTTTTAGGGCAGGAGGAGCCTCCTCGCTCCCTTCCCACCCTCTCACCCCATTTCGGGAGGCGCCAGGGCCCGGCAACCAGGAGGATTCGGACTCCCGGACCGGCCCCTTTGTTCGTGCGGGCCCGGCCGTGAGCCGCGAGGGCCGGAGGGAGCGGCGGTGCCGGCCCCGCATCCTCCTCCTCCGCCCCCGCCGCTCGGAGCCGCCGCCCAGATCCCTCCTCCCGCCTCCCTCCGCCCGCCGCGGCCGCGCAGGGAGTGGCAGGGCGGCTCTCGGCCGGGGTCGCCTCCTGCGCTGGCGCCGAGCCCTCTGCCCCGCTCCGCCGGGCAGCGCCAGGGTAAGGGGGACAGCGGGAGGGGCGGCAGCGCCCGGCCAGCCCCGGCCGCAACAAAGGAGGGATGAGCGGGGAAGGTGCGGGAGGAGCGCGGGCGGCGGGGATGCGCCGCTCTGTACCGTTGGGAGGCTCGGCCGCCGAGCACATTGTCCTTGGGCTGGGAAAGGCGACGAGCATCCTCGGCGGGCCGGCATCCCGGCTGGATTGCTCCGCTGGGCAGCTCCGGCACCGGGAGGGGCTCGGGGGGTGCGAACCCACCCAGAGCCCCGGGCAGGGTGCGGGTGGGCGCTCGCCGTGCGCCCGGGTCACGGCAAACGCCGCGGCCTGATGCCATGGAGACCGAGGTGGGTGTGGGTGTCAGCATCCACCTCTCCGTGCCGAGCGAGTTTTGAGGTTTGAAATGGGAGGAAAAATTATCTTTTGTCTTTGGGAAGCTTGACTGCTTTCCGGGCTCGGTGTCCTCGCTCAGTTTTTCTTGCTGAACGATCCAGATATTGACATGAACCACATCCTGCAGGATCTGATGTGGGTTTTTTGTCTGTTGCAAGATGTGCTTCTGAGGAAGGCCCAGGTTGAGCTGCTGGCATTGGCACAGGGCTCAGGTTATGAGCAGCAGGAGGGCTCTGCTCCTTTCCTCTCCTGACACCAAACAGCAAAGAGTGTTTGGGGCAGCATCCAGGGATGGAGGCAGAGGCATGAGTTGTTATCTCCACAGTATCCAGGCAGGCTGCAGTGGCGTTTTGGAAGCGCTGGGAGACAAAGCACTGTGTCAGCACCGAGTGTTATTTGCTGCTCTGTTGAGCATCAGTCTCACAGGCCTACAGACCTTGTCTGAGAACTCATCCTGCTGCAATGGATGTCAAGTTTTACCAGTCCCCCCATTACTGCTGGATAGAAGTGTTTCCCTGGGGGTGACTTGCAGCTCAAGGACTGGTGTGCATGGGGATAGAGATGTATTTGGGGTGCCTGGCTAGGCTTGTTGGCCTTAGCCTCTGCTAACAGCATTCCTCTCCCCATCAGTGCTCCAGGAGAGCCCCATTAATCAGCACAGCTCTGTCATTGCTGGCGTGGTGATGCTTTTGAACACAGAGCAGTTCCTGATATTAAAGTTGGGTCTGAGATACAGCATTTTAAGAAATTACCAGTCTGCTGTTATAGCCTGCCAGGGATTAGGAAGGAGGGAGTCTGCATCAAACAGCTCTGTTCTCACAAAAGTTGTCACTGCCTACCAGAAATCTCTGGGAGTACAGGACTTCAAAGGCTCAGCTCTGAGACATGGCACAAGTGACAACATTAGCAGCAGCCACTGCAGCACAGCAGGGAGAAGCTGTGCTGGAGCCTGTCTGTCATCTCAGGAGCCCTTGTGTGGGGCTGCCTTCAGTAAAGGGAAACCTCAGGTGTTTTTTCAGGGGGTGCTCTTAGGATCAGGATGGATGGGATTGTCTATTGAGGCCAAGGGTTGGTATGTGCTTCTCTAGCCTTGGAGGCTGCCATAATCCACTGTAGCAAGGAGTTCTTGGTGTATTTCCTCTTTATCCCCACTTGTGCTTTTTGGTTTGGCAGAAAAAGTGATGGAGAACGCAGAGGGGGCATTTCTGGTGCCAGGAGATGTGGCTCTGTAAGGACATCCAGGCTAATTCTTCTGTTGTGTTACTGGGTGGTTAAAATGGATCAAAGCATGTGTTCCACCTCCTGATTAAGGTTGTTGGTTTTATTTATCAAAATGCTGCCTCTGTCCATGAAACTTGGGGATGTTTTTTGTTGTTGTTTGGGTGGTTTTTTTGTTTGTTTGTGTTTTTTTTTTTGGTTTTTGTTTTGTTTTTTTTTGAGAGTGGGGTTGTTTGTTTTGTTTTTTTTTTTTTTTTTTTTTTTTTTTTTTTTTTTTTTTTGAGAGAGTGTTTTTTAATCTGGTGAGGACAGGAGACAATGTATAAAGTGAGTAAGTGAGTTCCATAAGTTCCATACCCCAGGTACATGGCTGCAGAGAGTACACAATGCACGGCAAGGTTTAGATACTTTTAAAGCTCTGGGAAAGCCCCAGGTATGGGTAGCAAGACCTGAATGTGACTTGTTGCTGGCATGTGTTATATCTGGTGTGCACTGATCTATAGAGATATCTGTAGATGTTTGTAGAGAGATCAATTTTTTCATGGATTCCTTTTATAAATACTGTGTGACTCTTCTCTCCATCTCCCAAGGGCTCAAGAATGACCAAGGAAATTGCTGACATGGGTTGAGAGCACTATTTTTTCCTCTGTTGCTGACTTAAATGCCCCCAATAATCAGCCTTTGGCTGTTGTTCTTTAATTACTGTTCTTGTGGTATTTATGATAGAATTTCAGATCTTGTTAGCCAGGGACTGGATAACAGTACTGCTGTACCGTCCAGCAGTACAGACTGTTTGTCAGACTCCAGCATGACTTGGGCTTTGCTTTACTGCTCAGTTTTATGAAACAACCCCATTAAGTTGGTGGATAAAGACAAACTGTCAATATTCACTCCAGAAGCCCAGATTAGAGTAAAGAATTGGGCTTGGTCTTTCTTGTGTCCTGCTCTATTCCTGTCTTCTCCTTCCTGTCTTGTCCCACGTGGAAGTTCTTGTCTCCGTGGCTGACACTGATGGGGACACACAGAATTCTCAGTGAATCATTGTACAGAGTCTCTTTCTGCAGCACCCCCGTGCTCTTGGAGCCTTTCCCTGTTCTGCTGAGAGCAGTCTGTGTGCTCTGCTGAGTGCTGATGCTAAACAGGACAAAGCAAATCCACTTCCCTCATAGCTGGATTTAATTTCTTGCTCCTATATGATTGTGCAGTAGCTCTTGTTGTGGAAAAATTACTTCATTGCATGTGACTGATACTTTCTGATATTCCCCCCCCCAAAAAAAAAAAAAAAAAAAGATCCTGTTGAAACCCCTTTTAAGTAAAACCTACAGCAAACTCACAACGTTTCTGCCTCAGACTATTTGGAAGTCCTTCTCTTACACTGGTACAGTTTTTATTATCCTATTATAAATAAATGAAACTGTTTCTATAAAACAGCCATGGTTGGTTCAGATGCAGCATAAGCAAAGAAAGATGTGTGAAGAAATAAAGCCAAGCTTTGTCTTTTTTTTTTTTTTTTTTTTTTCAGAATGATGGAATTAGATTTGATGCTGGCTTGGATTGGCACAAAAATTAAATGCTATTTTAATTTCAGCTATTTATTTGTATTGAGCTAATGTTTAGTCACCTGCATAGTTGCAGAGGAATGTGGCACAGACTGGCAAAATTCCACATTCCAATTTCTGAGCCTGTCATGGAGGCTCCATCTCCTCATCCCAGTCTGCTGGAGCACAAAGGGAATCTAAACTTTGGTTTATTTTGAGAGTTTATGCTCTGAATTCTGCTGTTGACTCCCTTGATAACTCTGTTTGTGCCTATGAAAGCCAAATGATTATTTTTGAAAATATTTTTACTGTCTGTCTATAAACTAAACACTTCAGAAGGACTTCCCAAGTGCTTTGATGGGTGAGATATTTGGGGAGATAGTGGTGCCATCTCTGCCCCTGTTTTTTCAGAAGTTTTGAGAAAAATTGTTCCTTTCTATCTGTTTCTCCCAGGTACAAAAGAGTAATTCTGACCTCCTTTGAGGTTTGTGAATGAAATGCTCTGGGGATGTTGGGTATGTGGATCTTGGAGCTTTCAAATCCCTTTTTTCTCCTTATAAATCTCTTTTCTGTGCTTTCACACATGCTTCCTTTAAAAAGGTCATGCAAATTAAAATGTATTGTCTGTGCCAGAGTTCTTGGTCAAAATTAATTCTATTTTATTTTACTGAATAACTTGCACAGTGTAGTAAAGACCACGTGGGTATTGGTTACTCTGGAAAGATTTCACAGAAACTTCAAGAAATCATCTTGATGCATCTGTCTGTTACAGATTGGATCTGTCTTCACCTGCCAGTCAAGACAGAGGTTTGGAGATTTTTTTATTTGTCAAAGAATGACATAGCAATGAAGGAATTTGCACAGCCTCTCTGGGTAGTCTGGCTCAGTTTGAACTCTTTTCTGTAGTGCACCTCTTCTTCCCCTTTGTTTTGTTGTTGTTGTCATTGTCACTTTGCCTATCTGCCTGTTTCTGTACAAAGGACAAAAGTGTTTCACTGACAAAAACCAACACAATTCCTTTTGCAGCACATCCTCTGGTGGGACAGGGAAGGCTCCCAGCCTGAGGCACCAGCCTCTGGCACAGTCACTGACAAAGGATTTCTCTGGCTGATCTCTTCTTTTTCTTCCTTTGGCATTTCCCTCCCCTATTTATCTGTTGCATCACACTTTGACAACTTCTGTGTCCTGTAATTAGTACTGGAAACTTTTCAGTTGCCTGACAGGCACAAAAAGCAGCTGCCTGTGGAAACAAACAAACAACACTTTCCCGTGCTTTGGGAACACTCTCATTCGTGACCTGCAAGTGCTTCCCCTGGATGCAGGGACTATCCTGGCTGTGGAAAAAACCTCCCTAAAAAAACCAGAGGCCTCTCCAGTTGTGTTTAATGAGCTTTGTAGCCTCATATTTGCCTTTTGTATATTGTGTACTGTGCTCCTCTGTGGCTCCTATCAGCATGAAGTTGGCCCTGGTGAATAAAGCCTCCTCCTTGGCTATATTTAGCATTTAGCTATTTGTTTTATAACTGAAATCCTTACTATGCTAATTGGAGCAGGTCAGTCTGCAACCTTGCATAAGTGCCTTTGTGTGGGGTTTTTGGTGGTTTTTTTTTTTTGTTTTTTTTTTTTTGTTTTTTTTTTTTTTCCCTCTGGACTTTCATTTCCCAGCTGGTAAGTTTGGCATGTTTAGCTGATGACCCATCCGCCAGCCACCCCTAATGGAGATTTAATGATGGACAATATGGCACAAAAAGGCAGGCCTTTTGTGGAATATACTGGTGAGGCAGAAGATGCCTTTTGGAGGAAGGATGTTTTGCCTCTCACTGTTCATCTTTTATGTGTGTGTTTATGTGGGCATTTACTGGGGCCTGTGTAGGAGCTTTTTGAACCTGCTGAGTCTCATCCATAGGAACACTTTGTTTATATGTGTACATATATTTATGTATATATCTACTAAACAATATTGGGAATATCAATGCCTCCTGCAAGCTTAATCTTGATGTCTCTGAAGCATCTGCACGCATTTTTCCTTTTTTTTTAATCGCTGAATCTCCTCAAAGCACATTAGGTAGGTGCCAGGAAGGTGTAGGAGCACTTCCAGCACACTGACATGCAAATGTCAAAGTCAAATGGGACTTTTTGGTGCTCAGATGATTCAGGTATATGGAGGGCTGTGATACACTTTGCTTTGGGGTGCCAGTAACTTTGATTGCCATTGTTAGAAGTGGCAACTCAGTTTTTGCTTTTCCTTTTTGGTTGAAACACAACCAGTTTGTGTTAGAGATGTGCACTGTGATACAGGGAAGCTGCTTTTTGTAAGGGCAGTGTACTTTCTTGGCTAGATGAGATTATATCTTGATCTCTGTACAGAATCATGATTGGGGCTTTGCCTGCATTAATGGTGTAGAAACAGGCTGTTTGTGTGAGGAGTGAAGGAGCAGCCAGGGACACGTGGTGACTCTAGAGCTCCAGCTGGAACACGTAGTGCAGTGGTACTCCAGAAGTGGCGTGGGTGATCCATCTGTCCTGCCTACCTGCTTGCAGGCTGAGTTCATTGCTCTTATCTCCAGAGATACCAACAATTAAATCCTATTTTTAAGCACTGATCTGTCTGTCCAGACCCTTTCCTTTTGGCTGTTGGCATCTGCACATCAGGGACTGCTGTGTGTGCTTCTCACTGGCATGGCAGTGTCTGGATGGAGGTGCTGACTGAAACCAGGCTGTGGAGCACTCCAGCCCCTGCTGGGTCTCTGCTGCTGTGGAAGGAGGCTGGGATTGGCAGCCTGGCCCAGAGTGGAAGCCTCTCTTGCCTGTTCCTGCCAGCCCAGCAGGTCCTGCTGGAGTGAGCATGTTCAGTCTCCACACCAGCTGTGCAATCTGACTGCACAGGGTTTTTATTTTCTCACTCCCTAGAAACTGCAATCCCCAACCTCCCCATGTGTTACACGCTAGGAAGCCATTCTCTGGAGCTGGGGTGGCCTCAGTGCCCAGAGGCATTGAGCTGGGATCTTCCCTCTCTCCATGTGGTGCAATCCAGAGTAAACATTGGCTTTTGCAAGGCAGGGTGTGAGGTGTGGGGAAGAAGGATCTGTGTGGCAGGAGGAGATAACATATCAAATTGGAGCTTATCTGTCAATATTATAACTTGCTAAAATTAAGATTTTGGTCATTGATAAGGGTGTAATTTGAATAAGATGTGTTCCTTCTTGTACTTTAAGGTCCATGAGTTACCCAAACTCCTGTTGTTTGAGGAGTGTGTGAGATGAGTGAGGTTACAGGTGATCAATTAGGAAACTCCATGATTAACGCATACTGACTGAGAGCAAACTCTCCAGATTACTGTTCTCCTTGCCTGCACCACTGGTTGTGGTGTGGATGTGTCAGTGTGAGTGAGGGCTGGCAGTGTTTGTGGAGAGGCTCAGGAGAAAGCAGCAATTAATACACATATTAATTAATGCACATAGCCCAGAGGTCATCTGCTTAAATGGAAGGTTGAGTTTGGGCTGGTGAATCAGCAGGGAGGAGGGTGCTTCTGGGAGCAACTGTGTCCAGCATTGCTCTGTTGCCATCAGAACAGGAAGCAGGATTCCTGTGTGGGTGGAGGGGATGGGGTTTGCCCTTGGTGTCCCAGAGGGACAGTGGGTTTGCTGCTGCTGAGTGTCTTTGGTTTGGTGAGCTCAGATCTTTCAGGAGGTACCAGTGGTGTAACCTGCTGGTCTGTCCCCCTCAGTTGACAGATTGGTGCTGCTACCATCCATCTGTGTGGAGCAAGGACACCAGTGACTGCTGTGAAAGGAGGAAGCAGAAATCCTGGCTGTCAGTGCTGTATCTTAGCTATGGGGTGATTAGAGGTTGGATCTTTAGAAGTCCCTTCCAACCCAGCTGGTTCTGCCATAGCCTCTATTTATTTTTTAATTTCCCTTCTGTTGTATTGTAACACCCAGAGTGTGAAGGTGGGTTAGTTATTCTTTAAACTTTTGGGTACAGTTGCTTTGTTTGAAGGAAAGAGATTATGTTAGCTCATAGTATTTGGCATAAAGTTCGTCCCTGGCCTGGTGAGACATCTCCTGGGAGGCAGCATGCACTTTGGGTTACCCATGGCTAGAACAGACTGAATTCAAGTGAGGAGGCTTGGAGAAGGTCAGCTGGGAGCTGGTGAGTCTCATATCTCAGGACCTCTCAAAGGAGAGCATTGCTTGCTCAGAATGGCACAGAGAAGGCAGACAAAGCTGTCTGCTGGGAGCTGGGCACAATGGGAGGGTGTCAGAGTTGTGCAAAGGGCACAGGAGATACGTGGGCAGGAAGTTGGCCTGGATAAATCTGGACTGGCAACTGGTGGGCAGCAAAGGCTGAAACTGCTGGGAATGAAATATCTTGTGCAGTGGTTCCATAACGAATGGAAAAGGGCTGCAGTAGGGGCAGGGTTGCATATTCCTATCCTGCATCCCTGCCTGAGGTTTTGGCAGCTTGTGGAGAGACAGGGTCAGGTTTCCCATGGTGTTTACACTGGGGTTGTTCTGAGGAGGTTCTGCAGCAGATGTTACAGCTGCAGGGGCTGTGGCCCAGGACAAGGCTTCTGTTTAGCTCCTGCTGGGATGACCAGGAATCCAGCACAAAAGGGATTGCATTAACATGATGCCTTTTCGTAGTGCACTTGAGAGTGTGTGTAGACACTGGACAGCATTAGTGAGGACTTTAGGAACAAGCCCAGAGTGTCCCAAGGCACACCAGAAACTTGTTGCATCCTAGTCTTATTAACCACATAATCTGCAAGTTTAAAGTGGTACAACTGCAGTGCCATCAGACAGGCTGGTCTGCAGAGCCTACCTTGTAAAAAGGGGGATAAAAATCAGGGCAAAAGGGATCCAAGTCCTGGTTTTCTTTCATAATCAAAGTTCAGGACAGGGGTTAGATTATAGACGTGCCCAAATTTATATATATATATATATATATATATATATAAATCTAAACTCCAGTTAGTAACAGATAAAGTGCCAGGGTGAACTTTAGTGCTATGCTAAATCAGCAGTCAAAAGTTAGGAAATTCCAAAAGTTCAGCTCCTTCTGCAGCTCTGCACAGCATGGCTGGGTTGTTGTATAGCTCGTATTTAATTAGAGAAATTGTTTATCCAGTGGAAAATACCAAGCCATTATAATGGAATTTATGTGTCATGTATCACTGTGTTTCCTGCACTCGGCCTTGCTCTCCTCATGTTTCTCTTCCAGATGCTGTTTTTGACAAATAAGATCATTTCTGTGAATAGGGAACTTGGATTTTATCAAAGCCTTGTGAATTGTAGAGAAATGTCTAATGGAATAGAGCGGAGATAAATCAAGTCTGAAGTGACCTGCAAGACAGCAGTGATGGAACCTCTGTGTACATCCTGTTGCCTTCCCTTGTGAGCCTTCAGCTTTAGTGTC
This sequence comes from Zosterops lateralis, assembly GCF_965231275.1. Taxonomy (NCBI): domain Eukaryota; kingdom Metazoa; phylum Chordata; class Aves; order Passeriformes; family Zosteropidae; genus Zosterops; species Zosterops lateralis. The sequence continues at coordinate 10,914,205 of NC_139779.1, read as the reverse complement.
TTGCCCCTGATAAATCTCTGTAGGGACACTGTCCCTGCCCCCAGGACTAAGCTCTAGGGAGCAGAAACTCCTGCAGAACCAAGACCATGTCCAGGATTTTTCCCACTAATTAGAGATAGTTTTGCTCTGCAATTAGTACAGAATTGTTGCTATCTACTGTATTAGTCCTCAGCAGGCATTTTGCCAGTGTGAGGAGCACAAGCTCATCCAGCCCATAAATTACTCCACTGGTTATGTGATTGCTTCCTTCAATGTGCTTTGGCTTTTTCTCTCTGCACTCTGCCTCAGGATTTGCATTGTGGTTTTTAGAGTGCAATAGGAGGGTTTTGCACATTGTTCCTTTAAAAATTCCTGTTTAAGAAGTAAATCACAGGATGTTTAGTCTATCATAGAGGTTAGAATTAGTTTTAAAAGTACCTGTGCTTTTAAATAAAAGTCCGCTAGGCTTTCTCTTGGCATTCTGAGCTAATTATTACAAAACTTGAGTGAGCAAGAAAGAAGACTGAACACACCTTCTCTTGAGGTGGACAACACTTTACACTTGTCAGGGAAACGGTGTAGTGACAACAGAACTTTATAGGCTGAAAACTTACTTGAATTCTCAGCTGCAAGAGAGAAAAAAACCTGATGGGTGACAGAGGATTCCCTGATTTTCCCTACATGTATTGGAAGCAGTGTGCTCCTTTCATTCTTGCAATGCTCTGTCTCCATTCCCTCTATGGGAGAAGGGAAGGTTTTCTTGCAAGAGGAGTCTGACCTTAATTAAAAATGAGTGTCTCTCATTTCCTCTGTACTTCAGTTAAGTGCAAGGATTTGCTGCTAATCTGCCACGTGCCTCAGAAATGGTTCCTGGTGGTTCGTCAGGAGGAATAACTAATCAGAGAGAAGAGAAGGCGATGGTGTGATTACCTTGGATCGGATGGAGCATCTTAAGGAATTAAAAGATAAAATTGCCTTTTCTTCTCAGCATAATCTCTGTCTCTATTAGCAAAGCTGCAGTTTGGCATTATCATATCCTGTCTCTGATGGGATTCATTTCCTGTCCCTTTCACACCAGACTGAGCCCTTCAAGTCTGGCCCTTGGATTTGGATTTCAAGGCAAAATTCTGTTCTTGAAGTCCCTAAGCCATTTTTGTAGCATGGACAGTGTTGTGAGGTTGTGAGCCTGGGGGACAAAATCTTTACTTGCTCTTGTCCCTGGCATGGGACACTTGGCAGTAATATATCCAGGAGGAAGAACTCCAGGAGATGGGGCTTTGCTGCCTGAAAATCTCATTTTCCTGGGAGTGGGGAAGGTGCAAAAAAGCTTGGAAATATGGAGTGGATGCAACCAAATGCTCAGAAACAAGAAATAAAATAACTTAACTTAGAAGAAAAAAAATCAGCATCTTTAGGTCAGTAGAGGTTTTATATAAGGCCTAATGAAGGAATCCCAGATTTCGCTTTGAAAGCTTTTTGCCTTTATTCTGTGTGCTTATTGGAGTGAGTGCAGAGCTCCTGCAGTGATCAGGCGATCAAATTCTTCTCCAGCATTTTATTTTCAGGGAGATGTTGAGTTTCACATGCTGTTTTGACCATTTACAGTGCCTGATGCTGAAGGTTTGTGCCCTCACTAGTGGTGTTTGCAGGGGGGCAACAGGGGTGGCTCTTGGGCTGTTCTAAGGTGGGTTTGCTCTCATCCAGAGTCTGACAGAAGTCAGGGGATGAAACCCGGTGATTGTGAAGAGAATGACAGAGATGAGGGGCTGAAACCCAGAAACCTCTTGGAGGCTAATGCAAGAATCTTTGTGTAGATTGAGCCACATGAGAGCTCAAAAAAAAAGGGCTGAAATTCTGCTTGCAAATGTGCTGCATCCCAAAGCCTAGTGTTGTTCCTCATCTGTAGCATGGACATGAGGAAAGATGGAATAGTGTTTAAATAATGGCACAAGCAATTGATTCTCACAAAGTTGTCTTAAATGGGATTAGGTAAAAGCTGGGACTTTCTTGTGCTAACCTTTCCCCATCCAAATAGTTGTGTTTGAAGTCACTGGTTATTTGCATAAGTCAGAATTATTAAAGACAAAAGTGTTGTCCTGCTTCTCTGCATTGTCGTTATCATTAACGTTTTGGACAACATGACAATGTTGATTTCTCTCAGCCTGATAATTAAATGCTGTTCTTTACTTTTTTTCCCTATGGGCCCTATCCCTGAAAAGGTGTGTGCATCTCTGACTGAAAAATTCAAATTTAACTTCTTACATGAGAATTTAGTAACTCAGTAAACCTAAACCTGGAAACCTAAATCTAGACCAAACTGTTAGAGCAGTATTCAGATACAGCTGGTTGGAATTCCACATGGGTCTGCCCTTACAGGGAAATCCCTGTGCCTTGCCCAGGGTGTCATTTGAGTAAAACACTTCTTACATCCAGATCCAGCCAGAAGGAAGCACCAGGCACAGGGTGGGATTCAGGCCAGCTCAGTCTGGTGTCTGGAAACATGTTCTTGTGTCTTGCACTCAGTAAGTGGAGGTGAAGAGATCCTTATTTTGTGTTTACCCATGAGGGCTTTCCTCCAGGAGTCTGCTGGGTCCCAGTGTCTGCTTTGCTGCTTAAGCCTGTCCTGAATAGGATGTTATTCCATCTAGCAAGCAAGTACTCCTGTGCCTTCTTGAGGGAAGAGGGATGGATGGAGCAGAGAAGCTGTGGATAAGCTGCATTGCCAAAGACTTTTTCTTCCAGTCCCTGGTTTGTGTTATTTCTCTACCACATTTATGAAATAATTGAATCTAAGCACCTCCAATTGTTTGTTTTTGACGTGTTCTGCCCTGATGCAATCATCCATGATGCTGGCCAGGCATATCCAGATATATGGCTCCTGGTGAAATGAGCATTTTTCTTGGCTGTACATCTGTACTTAGTTGAGAACAGTTCCTGTCTCAGTTTTGGAGACAAGTTTCAGGAGAATACACTCTGGAATGAGCATTTCCTCTAAAGAGAAAAGGGCTTCAATAACTCCCTTTTCTTCTGCCAATGAGAGAAATTGATACTAGCAGGTGAATGTGGAAGAAAAAAACCCCAAACTGTTTATTAACAAGGAAAAAAAAAAAAAAAAAAGGGAGGGGGGTGCCACAAGGTACAAAAAAGGATGGAATAAATGCTAGATATGAACTCCCAGAAACTTACCCTCCACAGACCCACACACTCACCCACAGCAGAACAACAAAACTTAGAAATCCCCAGGGAAGAAAAACACGGGCTGATTGCATGGAGTGGAAAGCAAAATGGGGAGTGGTCCCTTGGGCTCTGGGAAGGGGAAGAGGAACTCCCCTAGCAGCCCAAAACAGAGCAGATGGGAAACCTGTTGAATTTTTGGTGTGGGTCTCCTCCTCACAGCAGCCAAAGCTGATGGATTTTAATGTCCTTTCTTGTGTTGGTTCATGTCCTCTGAGCTCTCAGGTTTGGGATGGTCCCACTGGCTCCCCAGATGGGCCAAAAATAAAAACAAGCCGAGCCAAAAACACTTCAAGGGAACAAAAACCAAAAAAAATCACCAAGAGGATTCCTGGTACAGCCTCCAGGCTAGGGGAAGGGAAGTGAAAAAAACCTCTTGCTTCAAGCTAGCAAAAAACCCCGATCCAACAAGAGGAACATCCCCAATCCACAGTGTCCAGAGCACCCTGCAGAGAGATTGAACAGAGCCTGCACCCAGCGCTCCCAGGCTCCAGCCCTGCCCCTGGTTCCTCTTAAAAGATACCACAGACATTTCTGAGGATAAAGCAGATGAGTAGGGAAAGAAATATCTTTATAAAATCACCCCAAGCCAGTTCCCCTTTCTGAATCTGAGCCTGTGTGACTCACACTCAGCTGTCCCCTTTTCTGATGGAAAGATGGGGAAGAGAATGTTTTGGTCATTTGAAGCAGGACTTCATATTGTGCATTCCTGGGATGCTTTTCTTGGTTGTGGGAACAGACAGAACCATTCATCCCAGTGTGGAAAGACTGCAGGAAGAATCTAGCAGGGATCTACAAAATGCTTGTTTTCTGTCATATCTTGTACAAGAAATAAAAACAAAATAAGCAGAGCTGGTGGCACTGGAGTATCCAGAGGAGTAGATGGGGTTTTCTTTACAGTGTATCTGGAGAAAGTCACATTTCCCTGAAGTTTTGCAGGAAGGCAAAGCACACAGCTTGTGCAGGTAATATGGGGAGTAGAAATGATAAATAACAGAGAGAATAGAAATATTCAGTTCCCCTGGAATTTCTGGATAGAGCTTAAAGACTATTCTGGCTGATTTCAGTATCAGGGAAGAGAGATGGCTCATGTGTTTCCTACACCACAGATTTGTCTGTGTTCAGCCTCTACTGCTGGAAACAGATTTTTCAGAAGAGCTGGAGACAGGTTTTTCAGGAGGGCTCTGCTAATAGAACCTGTTGGGAGGCTGAGGCTTTTCTGTGGCAGCTCAGAGCATGTTGTTATCTCTAATGGAGCAGGGCAGTGCCCTGTGGAGAGATTGGCCTGTGTCCCAGGCCAAGGATATTTCTGCAGCATAAAAGCTGCATCACTTGGTCAGGAGCTAATGTGGGACTAGGATGGCTCTGGGTGGTGAAGATGACCTAATGGTGTCATTTGGAAGAGCTCCATGCTCAGTGCTCAGAGCTTCCTAAAAATCTTCTCATACATATTTGTGTTGAAGTGGGGGAGAAGAAACTGGTGACAGAGGAGGAGTGTCTGTCCCCAGCAACAGGCACAGGCTTCTTTAAAAGCCTCCCAGATGTTTATTTTTATCTGTGTAGTACTGACAAAATGCATTTCTAGTAAAATTTACTCCAGATCATCTTTGTTTCCCTGTGTGGTGATGAATGTGCTTGGGCTGCTGTCCCTGGCTGTGGTCAGACTGTGACAGTGACACTTTAAATGGATGAGTTTGCCCCTGTCAGACCCTCCCCATGAGCTGACATGGACTGGACACAGCCAGGGGATCTGCTGTGACTCCCACTGCCACTTGAGAGGTTTTGGAGTCTGTTGTACATGGCCATGGTTATGGGGTTGTATTTCAGGATAAAAGCATCCATCTCTGCCAAGGGGAGCATGAGTAGCAGCCTGTGGAATTCATTTGGTTTTTAGCATTAGTGTGTTGAAAGCAAATGTGTTTGTGTGAATATTTCTGGCAGAAATATTTATCTGGTGGGAATACACTTCCTCTTGTGTCTCTCCTCAGTGTAAAAATATCCAGTTGTCCTGAGAAGAAGCAGGAAATCACAATATCCTGTGATGGGAGTGGACAGCTGATCTTTAGGGATAATGAGATGTGGAGAGAGAATGAACTGAAGTTCCTGTCTCCTCAAAGACAAGCAGCAAAATAGAGGAACACACTAAATTCACTCTCCCCTAAAGTTTGTGGGATTCTGGCTGCAAAGTTAAGGATCCAGAGACACTCTCTAACAGAAAAATTGAAAAATCTTTTTATTCTTCTGGCCCCTTTTTCTGCTTAAATTCTTCTCTGCTACTGTTTTTTTTCCTTCCCTGTGTCTTTTTATCTTCTTATCCGCATTCCTGGTTAATTCAGCCAGCTGTGTGGAAGCACCATTGCTTAATCCTGAGTACATCAAACCTTGTAACCAAAATGTAGGATCAAATAATGAGTAAATTCAGGAGTAAGGTCATGCTGTGAAGAGGGCAAACTGAAGGTGATGGATTGAGATCTCCAGGTAAAGTACATCAACCTGCCAGCAGAAGAGCTGGAAATCAGGTTGTTGTGTAAAATCAAAGCCAGATCTGGGCAAAATGTGTCCTACAAGATGGAGTGGGTGGGATATGCCACATCTGATGGCTTGACAGATAAAAGGAGCCTGGCTGAGCAATGTTTCTCACCTGCAGATTCAGTTCCTTGTCGCCCTATTTTATGCTAAACAGAGCTGGAAGCTGTAGGCTCCTGTCCAGCTCTGAGAGCTGTTCCTCGCCAGCTCTGTTGCAGGAGGGCTGTTTTTTCTCTTCCTTAAGAAGAGTTTCTTGCTCTTGTGTGTTATTTCTGCTGTGGGTGATGTGACTGGAGCATCCTGCCTCTTGTAGCCAGCCCTGACTTCTGTGTGAGGTGAATATCTGCAGGTGTCTGAATCCATCCCAGGGACTGAACACCTTTGTGGGCACTTGGGGAAAAGCCCCTGATCTCAGGATTTTGCTCAGGCTCCTTCCCCAGGATGTCTCTACTGATCCCTTCTTCCTTTGTCTCTTTGGGCTGATGAAGGATGACTGACTCTTACTGCACTTGGGTGTTTTAGGTATTTGTGAGCCCTTTGGAATTCTCCTTGTGGTTTTCCCTCCTCTGTGTCTGCTTGCAGCTTTTCCTGGAGCCCTGCCAGCCCCCTGCTCGCTCTGACCCAGCCTGTGTTGGAGTCCTTCCTTATGCCTTAATCATTTCCCACCCCATTATTGCAATTCCCTCCTTGCAGCATCTGTAAATCTTTGCTGCACTGATTCCCAGGGGTGCTGCCTCCTTCCTTTGCCCAGGAATCAGTGTCCCCAGGTTCTGGCTGGTCTTTGGATTGCTCTCCTTGCTGTCAGGTTGGCATTGTCCCTGGCTTACTCTGCTGTCACTTTTTTTCCTCCACATCCTACCCTGCTGACTCCCAGCCTCAGTTTCCTTTGGGCTGATAGGCTCAATTTTTAATTTGCTTTTCTTTATCCACTAGGAATGTTATTGCTTTTTTTTTTTTAACAACTTAGTAATTTCCTTTATTTTTCCTTTCTTCTCATGAAATTGTGGTTGCTGATGCAACATCCTTGCAAGGATTTTGGAGGTTTTATTCCATTTGCTTACTGGGAAGGGAATGACATAAGGAAGGGTTGTGACTTCACTAATGAATAGTTGGTAGAGTTGTGCTTAGGAAATTTTGGGCTTTTTGGTTTTTTTTTCAAATTTTCTTGTAGATCCATAGGGTCAAATGCCCTTTTATCTGTGATAAGTTTTTGGGTTTGTGTTTAAGGAAAGGAGCTGAAAACCCCATCTCAGACCCTGGCTTCATTCTTCCTTCCCCTGCCAGTCTGGAGAGGCTGCTCTGAAGGGTGGCATGAAAGGTGGTGCCTTTTGTCAGGGTTCTGACAGCACAACAGAGGCTTGGCAGGTGCTGAACTGAGGCTTTAGAATTTAAAACCAGTCAAAATTATTTCAGTTGCTCAAATCCCAAACTTTATTTAAATTCTTGTTTAATGGCTCTGGGAAGTTTCAGCTTTGGCCCAGGACTCCGAGATTGATGAAAAAAAAAAGGCAACATGAAGATGGGAGATGAGGGAAATGATCACCCTTGCTTTGTAGGAGACTAAATGAAATGTTCTGATTCTTCTGGGGCTGTGAGGACAGAGCTGAGCTTTCTGGGAGCCTGGTCCATGCTCTCTCATTCATTCTCAATCTGATTTCTCTGTGCTCTTCTCTCCCAGGTGTGTGACAATGGAAGAAGAGGTGCACCATCAAGAAGCCTGAGCAGTGACACTAGGACAGCTCTAGAGACACTGGCAACAGGAGCCTGAGATACAGGAGACAGCAATCATGCTGAAACCAAGTGGACTTAAAATCCCAGGCAGGGCTGGGAAACACTCCAGCCCCATGGGAAGAGCATCAGGGACCACGGCAGCTGCTGTCACCACTGGCTCAAAAGAAGGTAAGGGCTCCATGCAGGGGCAGGAGCTCAGCCAGGTGATTCCTGCCTTGGAGGGAGTGGATTAGTGGAGCCAGTGTTCTGTGGGATGGGAAATTCTCCATCTGTATATGGGTTGATGGATCAAAACAAGTGTAACAGGGTGAATAAATGGGCTGCCTCTCCCAAGTGATGCACAGAACAGGCAAGTGGTGGAGTGGGTGGGAGACAGAGGGATGCCCTGATGTTTAGGGCTGACAGAGGTGCCTGTACAGACGCTGACATGGGAAGGGCTGTTAATTAGGCAGATGGGAACCTCCCCCATGACCTTAAACACTGCCCTGTAGCCATTGCTATTGGCCTGTGAGGATGTAGGAGTAATAACTGAGCATTTAAGGTGATTCGGCCTGTGTGGTTTACATCAAATTACTGCCTTTGTTTAAACAGAAACATTTGAAGCCCTAGGATTTGAATAATGACTTCCCTTCACATACCTACACATGCCTTTTGTTGTTGATCTATATCCAGTGTATAGATAAGCTATGCAGACTGCAATTATCAGGATAATTAACACTTCAGAAGCACTTGAGGGTGTATTTTGCTTAGGATTCATTTTTCTGCCTTATTGACTGGTGGGTTGTTTTTTTATAGTATATAATTTAGTAAATATTCAAGATGGGAGTTTTGTATGTCATGTCTTTCATTTCACTTTGTTAAAAAAGGCTTTCTTCTTGCTTCAGGGGAAACACATCAGGATGATGTATATCCTATCAAAACTTGTACTTTCACTATATTACGCTTTCATTTGAGAAGGTCACTGGTTGCTTCTTTGGATCTGTCAACCTCTTGTCCTTATAATTCAGGCCACTTCCTACATGCCTGGTTACTTTGCTGTGTGTTTGAGTCTCCAAGATAAAGAACATTTAGCAGAATCAGGAAAGCCTTTTACCTCTCAGACAGTGTTTTTAATCAAGGGGATAATATTGGTCAAAATTTGCTTTGGCATGCTCACACAAATTAGTCTGGGATAATGATAATGCAAAATGAGGGACACCAGACAATGCTGTCTCCTGTCAGAGTAATGCAAAAGTGTTAATTATTTAATCAAAGCAAAACAAAAAGACATCTCCGAGATTCCTGTTTTGCTTGGGTATGTTGGGATGGTGATTCAGGCGCAGGATGTTCACACACAAACTCTTTTTGCTGCTGAGGCACTGATTCTGCTCCCTTATTGCACATCAGGGGCCGTGCTTTGCTCATGGGTTCTTCCAGCTGAGCTGTCTCTTCTTTCAGTGACCACCAGTGTATGTATAACCTTTGCCACTGCAGATTCTCTCCCCAAACTGTTGTAAAAGCTACAGCTCCAACTTGGCTTTTTGCACATCTGCAAGGTCTTGTTTGAGGGGCCAATCACTGCCTGAGGTCATGGGTGTGATACAGCACTGCAGAGATTGGAAAGGTGCTGCTCTTCCCTTGCTGAGGGCTTGGCCCTTTATGTGGATATTAACAAATATTTGGATTGCAGTTTTGTGGGAGTGGATTTTAATAGTAAAAAGCTTGCTTTCTTTATTTTGTGCCCAGATCTAAGATACTGAAATATCCTTTTACTTGTTTGCTAGAGGGAAGCATAAATTGACAAAGGAAGAGTTTGATAGGTTTGTCTGTGTATTTTTAAGTTACTCTTCTGACCCTGTATTTCTGAATTTCCTCCTTGTTTCTCCATGCCCTCAGCTGTGACTGAGAAATGAACCTGAGCTCCAGTGATGTCCCTATAGAACTCCCTGTTGTGACTCTCTCAAGGTGCTTCAATCTGGATTGCAGCGTGCCATGGAGTTGCTTTCAGTTGATTTTAATCACAGGAAAAAACATCAAAATGAGGGAAAAGATCTGAGGCCTCTCTTCCACCCAGTGACTTCTCAGCAGGCACAGCTGGTGCAAGTCTTGTGGTATGAAAGGGTCAGTCAGTGGCAGGGTCGAGGCAACCTCCAGGCTGAATGCAGTGCCTGTTCACTGGAGCTCCTTTGTGCCTTGTTCAGCTCCAGCCATCTGTCACCAAGGGATGTGCAGCCAAGTGCCCTGTGCTGCTCCTAATGAAGCCTGCCCTTTGCTAGAGGAGTTCTCAGCTTTATTCCTGGAGAAAAGTGGGCATGGAGAAGGGGAGAGGTCCTGTGATGGTGGGTTGGCACTGTGTGACAGGTGTAGTGCTGCTCCTCTGCCTCTCAGGGCAGTGCTGGAGGCTTTTGGAGATTGTGGAGCTGCTGGAGCAATCGCAGCACTGAGCAATTCCTACCTGGAAGGTGAGACCAGAGCACAGTGGGGTTAAACAGCTGGGATGGGTGTGTAACAGTGGTTGGGTTTGTAGTGTTACCTCTGACACCTCCTCACTCAGTGTCCTGCTCAAGAGCTGCTGCTGTGTCCCTGCATGGGCTGTACCTGCTCTTCCCCCTGCAAATCTCTCCAGAAGTCTGCCCAGCTGCCTCTTGCTCCTCTGCTTTCCAAAGATAATCTGTGAGCACAGTGTGCATCCCAAAATCCTGCTGACTTGCCTGTGTGCCCTTCCCTGAGAGTGGCAGCATCTGTGGGGCCCAGCCACAGCACAGTCATGGGATTCAGTCTTTGGCAGGGGAAAACTACAAGAGAAAATAACTATTTTTTTTTGTGTTAAGGTGGTTTAATTCTATTCCAGAGCCAAGTGTCCACATCACTGAAATCCTAACCATAGCAGGCACTGATGTGAATTTTGGGGATGCCTGCAGCCAAAGAATCTGGTGGTAGATGGCCATGGAATGTGGATTTCATTACATTTCCCAGGGTTAATCAGATCTGGGCCACTAGACTTTATATGAGGTCTTAAAGTTGAAGGAGTGAAGGAGTCTCTGTGTGAGATGTTTGAGAAGCCCTGCAGAAACCGTGAGCTCTGTGACCTGTGTCTGAGCACTGGAAGTGCTTCCTGGGAGGCTGACAGGGTTTTCCTGACTCCACAAAAATTCATTCCATGCCCCTGAGCTCCTGCCTTACTCCTTGCCTCTGCCCTTGCCTGCCTCTTTCCAGAAAAGCCAAAGGAGACGTCTGCATTTTCTGGAGCTTGATGGAAGAAACCCAGAGTGGTTTGGGTTACAAAATACAGGGCTGCAACACTGATCTATATGAATTTCCTACCTCGGTGGAGGATAGAAATCTCAAAATCCTGAAATGTAGTTGCAGAAGAGAACCATAAATCTAATAAAGCACAGAATTAAACTGCATCAGTGCCCAGTCTGTTGCCTCTGAGGTGTTCCTTGGCTCTGGGAGCTTGGGGCTGGCTCAGAAAGACCCCAAATGGGGATTGTATCTTTCAGATTGCGTGTTAAGAGAAGTCGCCTGTTCTCCAGTTGTACCTAATATGTGTCAGACTCATTAGCAGCAAATGAATTTTTAAAATCTTCACACTTTGATCCTCTTCCCCTCCCATAAGTTTATCAATCTTGTCTGCACAAGTGCCAGTGGAGGTACTTCCCTTTAGTCTTACTCTGGAATGCACAAAGTTGCTTTGATTTCTCCTTTCTCTTTTCCCCAGTGTTCTGTTCATGTTCTTTTGTACAAAGTCGAGTGTCTCTTATCACTCTCTCATTTGTCTTTTCCATTCCTAGGCGTGGGGATTCCTCTTCAACATTTCCATGTTCTCTTGTCAACTCAGATCTTATGAACCAGAAGGAGGGTTGATGCTGTGTTTACATGTCAATAGGATTTCACAATTCCTGGCTGCAGGTTTCTCTAGAGCCCAGATGTGCTGTAGTCACACTGAGCCAGCTTGTCACACATGCTCTGTCAGTTATTTTTCCTTGAAAACATACTCAGAGTCAATTCTGCTCATGGAATGAATGCCCTGTGTCCTCTTTCAACTTTCCTTGAGTGGAGAGTTGTTGTGTCTCCTTACCTGAGCTAGTGCTCTCACAGAGCCATTAGGTGTAAGAGCTTTTGTGCTGGTGGTCTGGGTTGGGTGCATTGCCTTGCTATGCTTGTGGGCTTTTTCTAAAAAATCAAAAATTGCCAGTTCAACTGAAAGTCAGTGGGGAACTGGCAGCTGACATGGACTCCTGGAAGAAATTAGCCTTGAGTGGTGTCCATGCTGGCTATCCCTCTCCTTTCTCTCCTATAAAGCTGGAACAGTGGAAAAAAATAAGTTCTGCTGCTTTGCAGTAACTGTTTTCCTTAACTAGACTGAAAATTCATCTCTAGCTGCCTTAGGAGAAGATTTCCCTCAAATGTGTTGGCTTATTTCCCATGTTTCAAGTGGAGAAAATCACTGTTCTTGACCCCCCATTCAAGAGAGTTTCTGTGCTAAAGGTGTGGGTCACAGGCAAAGGGCTCAATATAATATTTGGATTTCTTGCCACAAAGCTCATGTCTCAGTTTCTTTCCCACCCTCCTCCTGGAAAAGGCTGCTTTTACAAGATGGAAAGAGAATGGAAGCTGTGATGAATGGGCCCACAGAGCCTTCCCAGCTGGTGGAACAGGTGAAAACTGCTGGGAAGAGAAGCATTCACATTTCAGAGTGGGTTTTGTCTGCTCAGAGCAGTGTTAGAGTAACGTGGTTGGAGAAGTTTGCTTTTCATACTTCATTTGGCTGTCAGCTGGCTCTAGTGTTTGTTGATGGTTCTTAAATCTCTTGTTCAATTAAAAAAATTCTAGCAAAAGACAGAAGACAAAATATTTACAAATACAAAGAGCTGGGCAACATTGAGATTTCAGTGCTGGAGGCAAAAAAGCCCAAACTTATTAAGTTTTCTGTGAGACTTCTGTGCATCCTGTCAGAATCCAGCACAGACCTTGGATTTTACAGATGGGTCCTGTCTTTCTGAATGGGCAAGTGCAACTCTCTGTCACAGGAATTTCATATTCAGGCATGGCTAACCATATCAAAACTGTTTTTCAGCAGTTACCTAGTTTTATTGCCAAAAATTATGCTTTGATAGCTAAACTATACAGCACATTGCTGGGAGCCTGGCAATGCCTTCTTGTTTTCATATAAGTGTAACATGCATTATTTTTGATGAAGAATAAATGCACAAGGCTGATAATGTTGGCATAATGTCTGCTTCTGCAAATACTGTGTGTTGCTTTTCTTTCACTAAAAATAAGAGTGAAGCAGACTGGAACGCTCCCAGGGCCATTAAAGAGAATGGGATGAGTGACTCCATAGGGGAATTAAACTAAAATATGCTGTAATGAGGATTTGAGAAGGCTGAGCTGGGGATTGGGTCCTGGTTAGTTTTATTTGGGTTTTGGGTACTGATGGGCTGAGGCTGGTCCCTCCTGGGGGACAGTTACTGCTCAGTTTGCATTAGGGGGTTAACTTTTTAAAAAAATATTCTTTTCTAGAAATGTGATTATGTTCTGATAGCTGCTTCTAGTTTGAGACTCAGCAATTCTGTGGCCAAGTCTCTTTTGATCTGTACCTGCCTCAGTTCTGCTGGAGGACCCTAAAACTCACCAGCACCTTATGTCTCTTGTCTTTACTTTATGCCTTTACTGCCTTGCTCTTGCCTTTCCCAGTGGAAAAATCTTCATTCCTTTTTATTTATCTGCCACAGTGTTAAGAGCAACATCTTGGTAAATTAACTTGAAATCAATTGTTTGCCCCTTGAGTTTCTCAGGATGCTTTTTTTAAGTTAAATTGGCTGGATGCATACCAGTAAGAAGCAATTTCTATTGCTTCTAGAATTTTCTGTGATGAAAAACAGAGGGAGGGATGGTGTCCTTCCTGGGGAATTTATGCCTCAGTAATAGGAGAGAACTTGGGGAGGTTGAGCTCAGGTAATTATTGGTAGTTTGGTAGAGTCTTAACACAGGCCTTTTTTTGTAAAGCTGCAAGAAACTGCTGAGGCTCTTTAATTTGTATCAATCTATTAATTCTAATTTCCAAATAAATATTAAAGACACTAAACCACTGTTTTACCTGCAACAAAAGAAATAGGATTGTAATGTTCAGGGCAGGAGATTGACTGGCACAGACATAGGAACCTAATTCTTGTGTATTCAAAGGCTTTGTGCCTCTTGATTCATATTAACTTGGGGTGTTGTGTGCTGGTGAATTGAGAGGGAAGACCCCACATCATGGGGCCAGAGGCTGCTGTTATTTCTAGCAAACATTTGGTTTTGCTGTTTTGCATCAGGCCTCATGGAGGGATGGGTGTTGTCAGCTCCCATCTGAGTGCTGTCCTCAGTTAAATCCACGCTGCAACCCTGGGGTGGGATTAGTGATCCTGCTGGGAACGTGTCATTGGTGGCAGTGGAGTTTGATGAGCTCTGGCTTTATGTTCATGGCTCTGTGTACACAGTGTTTTCAGTTCCTCGGGGAATTAGGAGGTTGAGATGCCAGGGAGGTGTTTGAGGATCAAATGCCTCTGTTACAGTGTCAGCAGACACTAACAGCAGTGTTAGCTGTGGGATCCAGCACAGGCAGTCACCTGGTCAAAGAGTTCACAGGGATCTGAAAGAAAACAAGATTGTTTTCAAGGGCTGAACAGGAAAAACTGCAAATGAGAGTTGCTGATTTGCTGATCCTGGGCTGAGGTACAGCTGAGGAGTGGGAGCTGAAGCAATCATGGGAACAGCTCTGCTGAGGGATCATTAGATCCTGAGTGCATCCCCTCATTGCTGCTGTGGGTCTGACTGAAATGCCCCGTGTGGAGGTTGTGTCCCTCAGTACAAATCCAGTCACTCACAGACACAGATGCTGTAATGAGACCCTGCATATTTGTTCTCATCCTCATGACATATCCTATGCCAAAGTTTTCTGGCTTGGTTGTAGACCAACCACTGGACTATTTGCACAGAGCTTGTAACCAGCTCACATGTGTCTTTCATGAGCTGCTCTGCCTGCTATCCTCACTCTCAAATACCTTTTGTGCTGGGATTTTTGAAGGTGGTTGTTCCTCCACCCTTTCTGGTTCCCCTCCTGAGGGGAAGTACCTTTGGTGGCATTCCTCTCCCAGGAAATGATTCCATGCATTCCAAGCAATGTAAAAGGGCATTGAATCTTCCTTAGTTTAATCAGCTTTACAGGTAACATACAGAGATAACTGTGAGTCTGATTTTAATTGTCTTAATGATTAGATACTCTTAGAAGGATTTGATGTAGTTAATCCTTAACATTCAGCTCCTTCATTGTATTGTGGGTGAGGCATGAGCACACACCAAAGGCATATGGAGGTCACACACCCTCCTGCTCTCTCTGTCTGCAGCTCTTCACAGAACAGCAGGGAAAGAAAATTTGCTTCTCACAGATGCTCAGCTTATGGAGGTTGGAATATAATGAACTGAATCCTATTCAGCTGGGCTGGTGTCAAGTCTGCAGCAGCAGCACTGTGGCTGTGCCCATCAGAGTAGGGATGCAGCTTCAGGGCAGGATCTGCTCCTGCATGTTCTGCCTCCAACAATTGCACTAATCCAGCAAGAGCAGATTAATCATTAAAGGCCTAAACCAATATTCATTGAAATTAAAGGAAAGATTCCCTTTGGCATAGATGGATTTGGGATGAGAGTCCACAGGATTAAAGTGGCATCAGATTGTTGGGACATAATATTTGCCATGCGTTGGAATTACCCATCACACATTGACCCTGCATGTGAGCATCCTCCTTGAAAGCAGGAAAGATGGTGACTTGAGGAAAGTAGGTCACTTGATTTCCACAAAAGCCTTAAAACATTTAGAATACAAATATTATTCTCTATTTATTTTGAATTCAGTAGGATATTACTTTTTAATGAAGATGCTAGTAAGTAAATTACTATCCTATTCCCATAAAAGAGAGAAACTGGTTCTTATGCAGGAGTGAGATGTGTAAAAAAACAGTGTTTATCACAACACTCACTCTAAACTAATAACAGTTGTCAAAACCGAGCTGTCTGTGACTTCAGCAGCTCTATTCAAAATACAGTTGATGGTGTCTCTGCTACAAAATGCATTTGGCAAGGCTGTTTTCCAGCACGGTAAATGTGTGTCCTGGGTGCTGCATCTGGATTGTGGACTGGAGGATGCAGCAGAGCACTTCATTCCATGGATGTGTTTGCAGAATTCTTTGTGAGAAAGGAAATGTTTGTGAATGGGGATTTTTAAATGGTCTCAGAGGGAGGCAGTGATGAACTTAGCCATGAGTACCACTTACAAGCTGAACCTGCAGCAAGGTTCAGGAGTTAATTTGTGTGATGTAGTGCACTGTCAGGTTGTAGGGCAGCATTATGCAGGAGTTAACTCTGCTACAGAAGTGTTCCCAATATGCTTGAGGAATTCCTACAAGCAGGAGCTGTAAGTCATTCTCGCTTTCTGTAATTATAAGCCTCCTATGCACACATGAAACCTGTCTGTTCAAGACTCTGAATGCATCAGCACCTCCTGTAAAGCCTGAAGGCTATGACAAAGATCAGTATTACCCATGTTTTTACACAAAAAGACAAAGAAGTAGGTCTTGCCCATGCCATCCTGTAAGTCAGAGGTGAGAGTGGAAGTTTTCTTGGCCAGCAGATTTTTCTGGCCTTTTGTCCTCCCAGTCCTGGTACAGGAGCAGCAGCTTCCCTCTCTGATGCTGCTTCCCCTTATCCTTCCCATTGACTGAGGTGTTGTGTCTGTAAACATTAGTGCCTTTGGAATTTGGCTGTGCAGTCATTGAGCTGTAGGGTAAATTTCTGTCCTGCACATGCTTGATTTATTTCACACTTAAATCTGAACAGTTCTTTAGGATTCGTGTCCCTGAAGATGACAGGAGCCTTTTGTATTGCTGCATAACTTATTTCACAGAAATACTTTCTACAGAATATTTTATTTGGAGGTATTTGCTCAGGAAAAAAAAAAAAATCTTGCCAGACATTAGAAGGGTTTGGTGAAGATTTGAACAGAGGAATTTCAGGTAAAGATGGTATGGTGTTGAGAAAATTCTGAACCCTAAAATGGGCTTGGGGGTATCATCCTCAGTGACTGACTCTGTCCTGGCTGGGTGTTCAGAAGATACAAGCCTAAAACTGATCATCTGAAGAAGTGGCTTGAGAGTCATAGTCCACATGTGAGTCTGTGATATCAGTTAGGCGTACTGGGAATGGGTGTGTGCTCAGGGTGTCTGGTGGGGCCCTGGGCTCAGTCTTCAGGGCAGCTCAACTCATCCTAGGTTTTATCTGTGATCTGTCACTTTGCATCATCAATTTCCCCACCACCACGGTGGCTGCTGACTTTGCCCACCATCACTCCTGGAGTGGTGTAAGATGTCATTTCTGGTGGTCACTTAGATCTGTTGGGTTTGAGAACGCTTGCTGTGGGGGTCAGTGTTTATAGCTGATACATTTTAGGATCAGATCTGGATCATGGTCATGTTTATTTAAAAAGAAAAAAGACATCCACTGTAAATAGGTGACTTGGCTTTTCTGCAAATGATGCCTGTTCATGTACAGATAATTGCCTTTTGAATTGGATACTTAGCTGTTTAAGCCAGGTATTTGGAGTGAAGTAGATGACTCAGTGTTAATCTGCTCTCAAATATCCTTTTTGTTAGATTAGGCAAAGCAAAGCCAGCCCAGCAAACTCTGTGTAGTGTGGGGCTGTGCACAATCAGTCCATGGTGTGCTCTGCAGCCTGCTCTGTGCATGGATGTATGGCTGGGGGAATAAATGGCTGGGGGGATGAATCAAAGCTGTGTTCAGCACAGTGCAGTCCCAGGATTGTGCCCAAGTTTGCTTGGCAGTTCTGAGGTGGTTGTCTTTACCTCTGCTATAGTTCCTGTGGGATCCTGGGGTGCTGCAGATGGCCCCTGGAATCTCCCTCTTTCAGGGGGATGACTCAAAGAGATGGTGCAGTTGTACTGATGTCATATTTCTACTGAGGAAGGGCAAAAACAACATACAAGGGAGAAATCCTGGTGCTTGCCTGTGTGCTGGTACTATCCCAGTGGTTCAAACTGTGTTTTTCAGCATAGCTGGTCACACTGAAAACCAGCCCCTCAGCATGCAGATAAGGAGCTAACAATGCCTCCTCCCTCATTCCTATATGTCAGGTGTTAAGTTTTTATACTTTTCCCCTCAAGAGCAGCCGCAGACAGGCATGAGGAAATATCTTTTGTGGCTGCAGGCATGAGGAAATATCTTTTGTGGCTGCAGGCTGGCAGCTCTTGTAAAGAGCAGTTGCTGTGAAGATTATCCCAACTCCTGCCAGAGGGAAGCAGAGCAAAGTAAAATTAGAAAGTCAGAGAAAAGCTTGTGGTTGAGCCAAAGAAATATTTCTGAGATTCAGCAGGTAAAAATGAGAAGTGGTTTCCTGTCAAGAGAGGAGGAGTGAGGAAGATCTTACTGCTGTGCTGTATTGCTACATGTCTAGCTTTTATCATGGGGAGATTCCATGGTGCCAGCAGAACACTAGCTTGCAGCTTCCAGTTGCACAACTGTACCAAATAAAGGATGCTTTAAGCCTGAGCTGGGGGGTGTGGGCCTCTGCAGTGCTCAGAGTGCAGTAGGAGCACAGGTACGAGTGGCACAGCTCATCACCTGTCACACCAGGGAAAACACTGCACTGCACTCGAGTAAGTCTGCCCTGACTGGGGTAACCAGATCAGTGAGCACTCTTGAGGATATATGGGGGGTTATAATGCTGGTTCCATAGCTGGAGTAAATACTGTGCCCACAGGCAGTGTGTGCCAAAGCTGGGGTCAAACTAGACTGTCTCCTGTCATTTAACTTCTCTTTCCCGTGAATTGTTAGAGGTGCAGTCAGTCTGCTTGTCCATGGCTGCTCAGGTTATCCGCTATGAGTAAATAACCTGAGTTATGCATACAGAGCAACTTCTCCTGCCTCTTATTCCCAGTACAGGGAGCTGCTGGGATCCCCTAAACTGGCTCCAGTCTGATCAGAAAGTAATAATTGCCCTCCAGACAAAGCTAGGCTCTTTTTTTGGTACCTTCTATTTATTGTACATTTGATTGGGACTGATCTAATGCTATAATTTCTGAATGAATAAGTCAGTGGCCTTTCTGTGTGCACCTGCTTGAGCAATGTACTGCTTGGCTGCTCATCTCAGTTGGTGCTGTAGGAATGATCCCTGAGCCCATCCAAGTGGGTTTTGTGTGGGAATGATGCCTGAGCAAAATTCCAATATGTGAAAAAGGCTATGAAATTTCAAAACTCTGCTGCTCAATTACTACTTCTGGTGGTGGGAAGCACTATGCTTTACTTGGCTGCTCTTTATAGTGCTTGGTGCTCAAGATAAATTTCTCCAGTTCAGAACAGTCCCAAGACTGTTGCTCTCTCTGTGCTAATGCCAGTGTTCTGCCTGGGAAATCGTTTATAAATGTCTTATTAAAGACCTGTGTCTGCCTCCTTTTCTTTCTTTTTTGTCATTGGATCAGCTCACTGAGAGCAGCTGTCTTCACTTCCATCACAGCAGCCCCCAAACCACACTTGTGCCTAACAGATTCCCACAGTGAGGAAACAGCAGACAACTGTGCACACGTGTGTGTGTGCTGGGGTTTGTGGGCTTGCTTTGGGCTGAGCTCCTTCTCCAGCTTCTCCGTGCTTCTTTGAACAGAAAAGATTGCAAGAAATCAGCTCAGTGCTGGTTTTATGGAGAACTGAGCCCAGGGTGTGACAGCAGCTCTGCAGTGTGTGAGTGGGGCATTCGCAGGAGTTGTGTGACACTCGGGAAGGAAACTCCCCGTGCCGGGCAGGAGCCTTGTAAGTATTTCCCTCCTCCCCAGTTGGTCTTTTTGCATCTCATAGGTTACCCTGGGCTGCTTTCTAAAGCTCCTTTCTGCTCTTTAGTCTTTTACTACTTGCAGCAGTCTGTGTGAGGTAATCCAGTTTGGCCAGTGGGACAAAACTTAGGGAGTCTTTGGAGCTAAAGGCTTCCTTGGATGGAAAACTACATTTTCTTGTCAGAATAAGCTGTGGTAAATAAAGTGAGTAATGCTTCTGTGTGGAATATTCTCTAGTTGAAGTGATTTTATTGTTTATTTAAGGAAGAATGGAGACTGTTGTTTTGTTGTACACCCTGGGTTACTTTAACATACTAACCTGGAATTTATTAAATTCTAGTTTTGCAAATGTGTCTGTATGTTATTTCTAGAGATGAGAAATGGCACATGCTGAGAAAGCAGATATGGGTGCTCCAATCTTTGTTAAACTTGCTAAGCTGTTAAAACTGTGGGATTTTTGTTTTCATTATTTTTGGTGAAAATGGTGCTTCTCCAGAGGTGTGATTTATAGGCCCTGTTTTACAGCTCAAAAATCTTAAATAGAGTATTGAAAAGTGAATGTTGGAAGAATATGGCTTTAAAAATAATAATTATGTAAAATTAAGACTGCAATCTTGAGATGAATAGAACCATCCATATGCTGCAAGGTAATTATCCCTCAGTGAAACAAACCTTGTGCATTTTCTCCTAGTCACTTGCCTCCCTTGTGCCTTGCACTGCCAAAACCAATCTGCTTTGCATATTCCATTGAATACTGGTGTTTATTTGAAAATAAAAAAAAATTAAATCCTCCCACATAAATATATAGCTTTGCTGTTTGTTTCTTTTCAGAATTTTACTAGATTTGATCTAGCGTAGCTGGTAACCCCCCCCCAGCTTCTCCAGCCCTCCCATCTCCAGCAGGCACCAAGAATGTCTTGCCTGTGGCAGAGCAGATTTTGTACCAGTCAGCATCTTGAATGAGACCTTTATAAGAAAGCCTTTGTTTAGGATGTCTGTTTGAGGTTCACTGCCCTTCCCAGCTGCCTCTCTGGAGGCAAATATTTGTCTCAATGGGCATCTCCTTCCATTCAGTGCCAGGCATCTTTGCCATGGTCCTTACTGGGTTTGCTTCTCATTCATAATTCTCGTTGTCTTCCTCCTCATTGCAGCTTTATTTCTGGATATGCCTCCTCTCTTCAAAGGAACTAAACATAGGGATGCTGACGTTGTATCAGATCTTAATATCCACTCCATTGGGGTTATTCCTGGGAGCAGCAGAGGCAATAGATTTTCAGGGTGCCAGATGCAGAGTAAATGAGTTGCCTCTGTGCCAGATCACAGCCCCAACTTTTCAACTTTGAACTTGCAGAGCTTTCAGTTATTGTTTCCAAGTCAGCCATAAATCTCCAGGGCTCCTTCCTCCCACAATGTACTGCCAGGCAGTTGGCTATTGTCTGCAAAGTATTGCTTTTTCTCCCAGGCACCTCTTCCCTCTCTGTTTCTGCCTCATCCTGCAGTTTGAAAGGGCTGTGATAAATCCTGCAGAAAGCAGCTACTTCATTACTGTGAATTTTGATATAGCAGTGGGCTGGCTTTCACTTGATTGCTAACAGCATCATGTTTATGTGATCCAGGTTGCTTTGAGAAGCTCAAATCCCCATGTGGGAACCTAGAAATTCCATGTGGCAAGATCACCTCAGTGAGTGCTGTGGAGGCAGCAGGCACCAGCCCTTCTCCCCTTTTCTGTGCCTGTGTGGCTGCTGCTGGTGCTGCCAAGGGAAGGATCCCTGTCTCCCTGCACAGGTGGCAGCTCCTGGAGGTGCAGCAGGTTGTGCATCCCGCTCTCTTGCCCAGAAGACTGGCTGCTGCAGGTGGTGGGGAGCAGATGCTCTGGACTGTCCTCTGAGGAGAAGCTCTGCTGAGTTCTCCATCAGTGAAATTCTGCAATGTTATGCTTGGAGATGAAATGGCATTGCAGACCCAGAGAAGCTTATAGTAACTACAGTATAAATAATGAGTGAAAACCACTGCCCCAGGAGCTGACAGCTGTGTGGCTGTGAGGACAAGACCACGCTGTCCCCCAGCTCACACTGGAATGTGGTGGGCTTTGGATGGGGTAGAATCATCCACCACAGACATTTGGTGCCTGCAGCCTGAGCAGGGATAGTGTCTGATTGTCATCCCCACCTCTTCATCTGAGCATTGACCGAAACAGTGAGCCAGGCTGCTCTGATGCCTCCAAGGCTCTTGCACAATCCCTGTGGCCGTAAAACCAGATATTATCCCTTTTAGCCTGTGGGCCAGCAGTAGGGTTTTCCAGCTGACAAAATCTTGGCTTCAAACAGGCATTACAGTCCCCTGATCTCAGGACTGTCCTGAAGCCCTGCCCGGGCTGGGAGGAGCAGAGCTGGTACCAAAAGGGTTTTTTTTGACCAGTCTGATTGCAAGGCTGCACTTGAAGATGCTCACAGACTGCACAAGTTGCTGCCCCATCACAGGTTAATGGCTTCTACAGCAGGGGCCAGTGACATGGGGGTGAAGTGTCTTCAGCCTTGTGACAGTGGCAGTTCTCCCAGCACTTTTTGTTGCTGAGTAGTGGATGAGAAGTTTATTGATTACCGTGGAGAGGGAACACAGCCAGGAGTGGGTGGGCAGCTCTGTGCTGCATGTCAGGCTGTCTCGTGATGTGGTGTTTGAGGGAAAATCCTCTGAAAATTAAAGTAGAAAAGGAAAAAGGCCTCTTTTAGGGGCACTGTAAAGCTCTTCTGTAAATATAATGTTGGTGCTTATTTCTCCCTCCTTCCTGACATAAGACACTACTCTGGAATTCTCTCTTTTTTGTTTGGTTGTGGGTTTGGTGTTTGGTTTTTTTTTTTTTTTTAATTATTATTTGATTGGTTGGAGTGGGTTGTGTGTGTGGTTTTGTCTTGGGTTTTTTGGTTTTGTTGAGGGTTTTTTTGGTTGGAGTTTTCTTTGGGGTTTTTTTGGGGTTTTCTTTGGTTTGTTGTTGTTTTCTTTCCTTTTTCTTTGAAATCTAGTGTGCCTCCATTTTATCAATTAACCGCTTGTCTCCTGATTCCCATAGCAACACAACAGGCTGTTGCATTTCTGAGTCCTTTGGCAGTTGTGGTGCCTGGCATGTGTATTGGGGGCAGTCACATTACAAAAGGGTTCTGCAGGGAGTAGGAAATACATGGGCAACACTCACTGTGCTCTGCTTCTCACACTAAACTGCTCTTCCCTTCCTCTCCCTCCTCCCCTTTGGATACAAGTTTCCTTCTCCCTTTGTTTCAGTTGCCTGGTGTTAAGAAATGAGCAACTGGAGTGCTGTGGGAGGTCAGATGATGTGAAGGGAGTGAGGGGATGGATGGGCTCAGTGGATGTGACTTTAACATGGCACAAGGCTGAGCATGTTGTCAGGGGTCCTGCAGGGAAAGTTGTTCCTGCTGATGCTGCAGAGCAAGTGCTCTCTTCCTCTCACTTCAGTTTCCAGAGCTGTCTTGAGGGGTGTTTCTTGATTCTGTACTGTACTGTACAAAGCTTCTGTTCACCCCTTCCTGCAGCAATTTCCAAGAGCTGGAAGAATCCATGCCCTTTTTGCAGAAGCCGTTTTGCTTGGAGGGATTTTGGACACATGGCTTTCATTGACACGGTAACAAGAGCCCCGTGAACAGGCTGAAACTCCAGTTAAACTTTTAACCTCTCCAGCTCTTGGCTGGTAGGAACTTGGTGTGTCCTGTCGTGTGAGTCCCTGAAACTGATGGGATGAGTTTGCAGAAAGAGCTCTGAGCACCAAGTTTGCTGTAGTGGTGGTTGATGTGCAGGCTCTGTGAAGACCAGAGGGAAAGCAGAGATTTGGGGCTGGATAAGATGTATATTTAGTGGATGCTCTGTGTGACATTATTTTACAAGTTGTTGTTCAGCCCTGGAAGCTGTGACCTACAGGAAGCCCATTTAATCCCAAAAGAATGAGCCAGCTAATGAACACAATGGGATTGTGAAGTTGGAAAGCCTGAGTGGAAGGGATCCTGCTCTATGCTTGTTGTGTCTTGGAGCCTGCTCCCAGTGAGAGGAGGGAGGCAGTCGCTGCTGTTGAATCCTGACTCACAAGTGAGGTCTGTGCTGGACAGAGCAGCACAGGGAGATCCCCTTGGATCAAGCAGGAAGAGCCTTCCTCGTCACTGGCTTCCAGGTGAGCTTCTGGGTTAGAGGGCTGGTAGTGACACTCAGAGAGTTCCTGTGGCTTCTTGATTGACATCAGCATCAGTACCTGCCTGGTACTGGCAGGGTTGGAGTAGAAAGTATCCAGGTTGTTCTACTGGGTGTTTCTCTTGTGTAACTCTTCTCAATTTCGTACCTGAGATCTGTACTCTTGTTTTGCTGTTTCTTGGAACCTTTTTCTTAGTGAGTTTTTGGAACCTGTTGGCATTTATCTGGGGAGTCTGACTAGAACAATAAGACTTTTCTTCTTCAAAACAGCAAATCGAAGTGACAGAGACCAATAGACAACTCCTTAGGTGCCTGTAGGCTGGGAGAGCTCAGGAATCTTTCCTGGTAATCCTCTTGGGTGGCTTTCCTTTCAGCTCTAAGAGGTACTTGGAGAGTGGTGATGCCACTGTCAGGTCTCTGAGGGCAGTGCCATCAGCTGCTCTCACCTTTGGGCTATCCTAAGATACTCTTGGGATTAAAGTTACTCATTGCTACTATCTGCCTTCTGAAAGGCTGGTGACCAGGTTCCTGCCTGGGAGGATCAGGGCTTGGACTACTCCAGATGCTGTCTGACCATCCAGTTAATGGCTTAGTAAAAGCCAAGAGAAGTGAGTTCAACTTGATCATGGTTACTCTTGGCTTCTCTGAAAACCTGCTGCTCAAAAGCCCATTAGCTGCTCTGTGGTTATTATTTCATATGTGAGTAATGAAAGCCATGTAAAACACAAGTTTCTACATTGTGGCCATAATAAACAAGGTGAACCTTCAGGCAGATCCTTATTTACATCCTGTACTTTTGAATAATTCACCTCATGCTCAAGGATAATGATGTTTCTGCCTGCACTGCTCAGGAGCCTGGAATAGGATTGTTTCCCTGAGATGTAATTACTGTAGTTCAGCATAGTGCCTTATCAGGCAGGCACCTAAAATGAGCAAGAGTGTGTAAAGTTCCACTAGAATTTTGGCTTTTGGGGGAAGACAGTGTTGCACCAGGAATCCAATGAACTGGTTTTTGTTTGTTTGTTTGTTTTTTTCCTGATCTGAGTCAGTTTTGAAGGTGTTTGCTCTTGCAGTGAAATATAGTGAGTCTAAAAGCAATTTTAAATCTTGCTGCATTGTTTGTTCAGCCTTGGGCAGCCTTCCTGCCTTTCTTTGCTTGAGCTTTGCTGCTGAAGGCTTTGCTTATCCCAGCCACATTGCAGAGGTGCTTGTGAGAGTTAATGTGACCTGTATCTTGACCATTAACTAACACCCAAAATCAAGAGCTGTGCTGAAACTCTGGCTCCAGTAAGACTAGAAAAACCATTTTGATCTCTTCTCAATATAGTAGCAGAGCCCCCAAAATTTTATGTGCCTATACAGTAGGTTGAGTTTGACTGTCCTTGACATGGTACATACATGTGCACAGACAGGTCAGTGGCATGATCTTTGTGTGTTAGGGTGCTCTGCTGAGCATGAAACCTGGCTGTAAGTTGTGTTTCTAATTTAATTTATTCTCCTACCTATCACAGACCTTGGTGGTGATAAACCCCTGTAGCCAGTTTTGGTTATTTAGCTTAGAATCTTCTTAAAATGTAACTTTCTAATCTGATTGCTTTGAAGCATTGAAATGGCAATAGTGGCCTTATTTTCTGTCTGTAATTGTTTTTGTAGTTCAGATGGATGGAGCCCTGTTTCCTTCACTCTTTTTTTTATTTAAAGTCTTTTGTAGAGATCAAAAGCTCTTAGCATCCTTATAGTCTTTGGGTTTTAACATTTTTAAGGTGAAACTGGTTCTTGGATATAATGCTGTCTAATGGAGCTCATCTTGGTGTACTGTTCTACAAAATTGAGAGTGATACTAGTTTGAATGCCAGAAATTCGCCCAAGAATCTCCAAAACTTCTATATGCACACATGAGGTTGAGGAAACTTCCAAGGCAGGGTCCAGAAGCCAGGAGAAGGTTCTCCCTGGGAGCTGGGCTCTGCTGGGAGCTCCATGGTCTCTGTTGCCACCAACATTTTCAGTTGGACACAGTATTCACACAGCTGGGGACAGTATTTACTGTCCTTCCTGTGCACATCATGGGATTTTCTTGAACATTCCCCATGTGTTATGTTGTCCATGTCCCCTTTGACTGATCTTCTCAAGAGCTGTTGCAGCTCCAGCCCACTGAGCCTGGTGAGCTGCTTGAAAATATTTCTGTTCATGAGGAGCTTGTACAATCACACTTTAATTGCTGCTCTCTTCCTGTCCAGATAAGGTTCAGACCAGGCAGAGGTTCTGCTTCCAGCGGCCCCAAACTGGTGGCCATGGAAATTTGTCAAGTGTTGACTCTGGAGTCTAATAAGAATCAAAGCGTCAAAATTGATCCTTCATAACACACATGATTTAGCAGAAACTAAGTTCTTCATGCTCTTGCCTTGGTGCTCTTTTCTTTCCTCTTTGCTGGACCTCTAGCGAAGGTTTGAAGTATCTTGCTTTGAGAGCTTTTATGTTTTCCACTCTTTCTAGGAGCTGAGCCTGATCTGTCAGGCCCATTACTGGTGAAAGAGCTGTAGAAGTGTTGTGGGCTGAGCCACAGTGATGGCTGAGGCTGAACAAGTTTCACAGTTCATTACACATAAGCACTCAAGTTTGGCTTGTCTCTGCAGCTGCTCAGGGTGTCCTCTGCCAGCCTTCTCTGGTAGCAAATAATTTTTTTTTCCTGGGTGTGCTTTAGACTTTTCTGGTTGGTGGCACCCAGAAACTTCAGCTGAAAGTTTGGCTGAAGAGTTCAGGGAACTTTCATTGAGCACAGGACCAAGTCTCCTGCAAACACCCCCTACACCAGCTGTGTGGGACAACCACACCTGGGACCTCAGGGCTCATGAGAGCGGAGGATGGCTAAAGGTCCATGGTATGTGACTTGCTGGATCTCATTTTGCAAGCTTATTTCCTCATTTGTGTTATGGTTTCTTTTAGGGCTTTACTAAACCTCCTGCTTTAACCCTCAGAGAGTTTTAATGAAGTCCACATGTCCTTGTCATTTGTTGCCTGGGGCCCAGGCTGAAAGCCGAAAGTTTGTGTTAGGAGGGTTTGACAATGGGGTCAGCAAGTGTTGGGTCACTGCTGTCTTGTTTGATTGGGTTGACTCTGTTCCCATTCAGGCACCTGTCATGTGTTTAAGGGTCCCCTTTTGTATTATGGAGAGTTTGGCTGATCAAGACTCTGCTGGAGAGTGTGAGCAGAACAGTGAATACCAGCATTACCTGCAGTTTTCCTTCCCCAGGCAGCAGAGAATTGCTGGAAGGCTGATGCTGGGAAAAGGACACACTTTATTGCCAGTTATAGTGAGTTCCATGCACATTGTGTGGCCCTGGAAGGCTGTGCATGAAGGTTTGTAGATACCTCTTGTTTAAAGAGATGCTGTTTATATTAGACATACCCCAGGTGTCTGCTTGCTGCTGCATTTGCTCCAGCAAAGGGCACAGCACCAGCTGGGAAAAATGGGGAATTTGTGGAGGCTGCTGTGTGGTCCCACAAGCTGTTAGTGCCATTGGTGGGACACTCAATGGGGTTCTCATAGTGCCAAGTGCTGAGACATCAGTGCCTCACACTTATTTTTTTTTAAATATCTATATTATGATTTATTTTTTGGGGGCAAGAGGATGACTTTGGCTTCTTTCTGTAAAGCAGCAGTTCATTGGGCTCCCTTTGGTCCTTAAACACTCACCACCACTCCTGTGCTTTTGAGCTTTTCCACACCAGTGCAGCCCCTCTGAGGCATTGAAGGGGGCTGAGGTCTTGTAAAGGGGATGAAGACATGGGGTCATTTCTTTATCTTCTGTGTGAGACCTGCAGACACTGGGCAGCAGATGGAGATTCTGTGCAGATTCCTTTCCTGCTGAGGAAAGTGTGTGAGTAATGGCATCACTCAGGTTTGATCTCCACAGGGCATACACCTGCAATCCAAGTTGTCCTAGATGTTTCCTTTCTGTAAACACCTTTTCCTGGTGTTCTGGCTTCCTTCTAGATTTCTCCTTATACCAAACTCTCTTTTTCCTTGGTCCACAGGCTCACCTTTACACAAGCAGGGTCCCACGTCCACCAGCAGCGCCGAGAAGTCGGGCTCGAAGGTCGCTGAGGTGGGCGATGATTTCCTGGGAGACTTTGTGGTGGGTGAACGCGTCTGGGTGAACGGAGTGAAGCCGGGCGTGATCCAGTACCTTGGGGAGACACAGTTTGCTCCAGGCCAGTGGGCAGGGGTTGTTCTGGATGACCCTGTGGGTAAGAATGACGGCTCCGTGGGAGGAGTGCGCTACTTCGAGTGCCAGCCGCTGCAAGGGATCTTTACGCGACCGTCCAAGCTGACGCGGCAGCCGGTGGCCGAGGGCTCAGGCAGCGACGCCCCTTCCGTGGACTCCCTGACTGCCCAGAACTTGTCCCTGCACTCGGGGACAGCCACGCCACCTCTGTCCAGCCGCGTGATCCCGCTGAGGGAGAGCGTCCTGAACAGCGCCATGAAGACGGGCAACGAGTCCGGGTCCAACCTGTCGGACAGCGGGTCGGTGAAAAAAGGGGAGAAGGATTTACGGCTGGGAGATCGTGTGCTGGTGAGTCAATGGTGGGGTGCCCCTGGGATGGCAAAGGACAAGGGGTTGTCCCCCTGATGAGTGTTCCTGGTCAGCTTTAGGAGGAGGCAAAAAGGAGGACAGGGTTGGTGGTGAGGTGTGGGGGGGAGTGTGGGCTTGGGAGATGGTTGGGCTGAGTAGGTGTCAAATGTCCTCACTGTTATTGGGGATGCTGTGTCTTATGGCTGTGTCTCTCTTTCATGTTGGTGCAGGAAAACATATTCCATAGTACTTCTTGTGTTGGACAAGTGTTGCTGTAGGACATGAAAGAAAGACTCTAAATATTTCAGAAGGCAAAGAGCACAGAAAAAAGGCTTTGTTGTCTAATTCTTACTACCTTTTATAAGATGTTCCCATACAGATTTAACATGGTTGGTGAATAGGAGTGACACCTCTCTAATGCCATTGATTAAACCAGAGAAACAGCAAACACCACCTGGAGAAAGATTGTTCTGAGAAAGGAGAGTTGTTGGCCAGGATTTTGAGAAGAAGCTTTCTTGAGAAATTTTTCCTTGGGAAAAAGTTAGCAGCTGCCAGCAGGGTAAAATCTCTCAGACCCAGAAATACCAGGCCCACAGGACAAGTCCTGAGCTGTAGGAAGGTATAAGAGAGAGAACAACTGAAATATGAGGGAAATAGAAGCAAAATCATTTATTCTGTTCTAATCTAGTGATACTCCATAACAGAGTGTATTATTTGGGCTGTCAAGGAATTTGCAGCAGTGTCTTGTTGCATGTGGCTGTGCATAGTCTGAAAGGACTTGCAAGAACCTCTCCTGCTGGTCACTCTTTCTGGTGGTTGTTTTCTTATGTCAGGTGTGACACAAACTCCTTTCCTGTACAGAAAAGAACTTTTAGTAATTTTTAGAAGATGGCAGGACTTTGGGAGAGATCACTGCTGGGATGGATGAGTTCTCCACATCTGATTTCTGTTGTTATTTTCATTATTTGCAAGAGACTACCTACCTGATGACTAAGCCAAAAAGCCACACTTGTACTAGGAATGGGTTACTGTAAGTTTGCCACCTAGTTTGTCATAATTTGTGTCCTAGCAAAGGAGATGGAGAAGGGAAAGAATGGTATGAAAGACAGGAAGACTGAGTTCTGTCCTGCAGCTCTGTAAGAGAGTTTAGTTTTGTTACTGTGCGTGTAATACATAGTGTGATATCAAATATTGGAAGAGCCAAGCATTTGAGCACAGATCTGTTGTGACTGTATCCCCAGTAATATCTCTGGATCCAAAAGGTAAAGCTGCCTCTGACCAACAGCAGAGGGGTCAGTCTTTGCACATCCTGGATAATCTGAATCCCATTTAAAGTTAACCATGTAGTGTTGCAGCAGGCTCCAGCAGTGGTTGTGGGGGAGGGCAGACAGACTGGACATCTGTTTAATGACAGGTGTTTGGTAGAACTGGCACCACAGTCAGTGTGAATCAGGAGTGTGTGCAGGGACTGACAGAGCCAGTCTCAAATGTCCTTTTGGGACTAGTGTTTGGTTGTCCAAATATTTTTTATTTTAGTTATATGAAACATAATGTAAAGTTGGTTATTTTCAGAGGTGGGAAAGTGAAGATTGGTTCTGCTTGTGTTCACTGGATGATGCTTAGTAAACCTAGTGTGAATATGTAGGTTTGTAGAGTTGAGAGAGTTTTTTTTTTTCTCAGATTTTCCCCAAAATGTGCAGAGGAGCTGGAACTTGCTCAAGGCTCTGTCTGCTTCCTGATTTCAGTAGTTGGCCTCTCATCCCTCCCCATTCCTACTGGCAGCAAAGCTGCTGCAGTCACAGGACAGGGACAGGGAAAGGGGACAGTCCTGCTCTTCTGTTTGCACAAGCATTGATGCTTCATATTGGTGTATTACAGCAGCCACACATGGGGAAAATGAACCTGAGGATCTGTCCTCCTGATGAGTTAATTTGCTCCTATTTTCTCCTTCTTGCAAGACAGTGGGGGGAGTGTTCAGGTGGGAACTTAGGATTTTATAATCAGCAGTCACAGAAAGCAAACTGCAAAATACAAAATCTATGGTAGACCTGGCTCTGTTCTTTCTGAACCAGACAAGCAATGGAATTATGTTCTCCAGACTTGTTCTATCCTTTTCTCCTCCTGACCATAAGTTCTCTGAGACAAGACCTGTTCCCTGAACACTCTGCTCACCTCAGTGGGGCCCACACAGGGTGAATTTTGGCACAGCCACAGAATACAACCTGGGAGCATCTCTGCCCTGGGCTTCTGCTGAGTTGTGTTTTGGGATTTTTTATTTGTTTTTAATGAGGGTGCATCTTTAAAAGCCTGCCCTCCCTGCCTGCTGATTTATCCACCTCAGATGTTACTAGGTAAAGTTTGTGCTATGACTCTTTAGTGTAATAAGTAGCTCCAAAAGAGCGAGCCTGGAATAAGCTTTGTCTCTCACTGGCTCTAGCAGGAATGCTCAGCCTACAGAAATATCAGGAATTGTTTGCACACAGTCATAGAGTTCCAGGGGGAAAAAAAAAGCAGATAATAACAAGAAGAAATAATTTGCTCTTATGGTTCATTCACATGTGCTTGTCTTGGGAGCTTTTATTTTACTTATGGGAGATGTCAGTTAATCATGCTGGGTATTGGAATACATAAACAATAATTCTGAATTAACCTGAGTTGCCTCAAATTCCTTGAGCAAATCTTTGCTCATTCTCTATGGACTGGTGCAGTTTTAGCTGTTGTTATTACTCTTAGTGTTTCCTTTTCTGAAAGAGTATATTTTTATTTCAGAGTGGCTTTTAGCTGCATGAGATCCACCAAAGGCTTTTCAAATGAGGGAGGGTGTGTTTTTAGTGATTGCTTGTGATGGAGCACAAGGTTGCAGGTCAGCCAGATGGACACTTGGCTCTCTGCACTCCGGCCGTTTCCTGATGGTGCCTTTCTTTAACTTCATTAAAGTCCATTGTAGCTTGAAGACATTTTTTGCTTTTCAGTTACTTTGTTCCAAGACTCCCTCTGACTCTCCAGCAGTTGTAGAAAGTGACTTTGAGCTTTCCATTAGAAGCTTTCCATTAGAAGAGTTAGATAATATTTGCCTTTGGCAGACTCTTTCCCAGAAATGTAAAAATTGCATTAAAGAGATGAAAAATCCACCCTAATATTGTAGAATTCATGTCTTGAAGTCTGGCAAGTAAATGTGGGACAATTAACCTTTGCTTTAGTGACAGTGGAGCTTCCTGAAATGGGATAATTGCTGAAGTTCTGTTAATGTGAGGCTGGCTTATTGCCTTTCTGTGGGGAAAGAAGGGATGAGAACAGAGCACTGGAGCATTTTCTGCTTGGGAGGAATTTCTGCTTGGTTTTTTGCCTAAGAAAATGTATTTTGCATTTTTTGTGGAGAGGCCTTCTTAATAGCTGAACTCGTTCCCCCTTAGCTGCCATTACTTTTTGAAGAAGAGGGGGAAGTAGGTAGTTTTATTATATGGCAGCCTAAATAAAAAATAATTTAAACTAAAAACTTTCCTCATCTAATAGGTATTCTGCCCTTCAGCCATGCCTGTATTTCCTAACTGAGATTGTGCACTTCAGCATTGAAATGGAGTAACAAATAAGACTGTTTGAAGGCCAGGTTACATCCCAGTGCCTGGTTCAGCTGCCATGGGGTATTGCCCCAGATACCTTTTGGATGGATTCCAGGTGTGTGATTTTGCTGGAACTTGCAGGTCTTCGAAGCCAGTGCAAGTGCTGGAGCAGCAGCACTCACAGGGAGAGACAATGAAGCAGCACTTCAGGTGAGGCTGGACAGGACTGTGTGGAGCCTGCCTGGGCTGCTGCAAATGGATCCTGGCCTTCCCCCTGAGCTTGTGGCTTTAATCATCTTGTCTGCCTGCTGCAAACTGCTTTTGCCTGTAGTGTGTTGCAGCCCCTGGCTCCTGGCAAATGACAGAAAGCACTCCTGAATAAACTCACCAAGTTCCTTCTCCAGTATCCCCCCACACGTCCCTCCACAGCCCTGCCTGGCCAGCCTGGAGCTGCAGAAAGCATTGAGCCTCCTGAGTGAGAAATAATTTCCTGAGAAGCTGCCTGGGCAGGAGAATTGCAGCCTAAGCCCTTCTCCTTGGGCAGAGACAACTCACTGCTCTGCTGCCACCAAGTCCCTGAGCCATTTCAGTGCCTGAGACTGAAGCCTCGTGCAAAGTGGCACAAAGGAAGGATTCCTGCTCTTTATTTTCCTGGTTAACTATTGGAGCTCTCCCAGTTGGTGGAGTCCTAGAGGTGCAGCAGTGCTCCTGTGTGGCATTTTCCAGACAAACTATCACCAGGCATGTTCCCTTAGTGCTAACCAGGCAGAAAAGAAGGAAGGATCCCATTCTGTAGCTCTGTCAAGGCAGGATTCTTAGTATTGCACTGCCTGCTTAGACTTCCATCCATAAGACCAGCAATTGCGGTGTCATGACTAGAGAGTGGAGCAGAACAGCAGTGTGGGAACAATGGATCTCTGTCCCTATGGAAGTTTGTGACAGGCCATGGGAAGTGCAGTGTTCCAGCTGTTTGCAGGATTCAAGACACAAGAAATCATCAAGGACTCTTAGCTGGAGCTCTTTTCTCACTATGTGAGATTGTTGCTGGAAAGGGGTTTTTGACAAGAGTGTGGTGTCAGGATAAGGGGGAATGGCTTCAGACTGACAGAGTAGGGTTAGATTTGATAAATTTGAAATATTCTTCCCGATGAGGGTGGTGAGGCTCTGGCACAGGTTTTCCAGAGAAGCTGCCCCAACCATGGAAGTGTTCAGGGCAAGGCTGTGTGGGGCTTGGAGCAGCCTGGTCTAGTGAAAGGCATCCCTGCCCCTGGCAGGGGGTGGGACAAGATGAATTTTAAGGTCCCTTCTATCCTAAACCATTCTGTTTCCAAGCAGTGAGACAAAGAGGGAAATAAATAGCCCAAAGCAACTGCCCTGCCCTGCTGCCACATTAACCCTTAGAGGCTCTTTGTGCACATCCTCCTAACCATTCATTTGGGCTGAGGCACTGCCTGGCCCTTTGGCTGTGGGTGCAGAATCTGCAGTTAAATAGGAGTTGTAAGTGGGCTGTGGTGGAGCAAACTGTGTTATTAATGAGGGCAGACTTGGTGTTGGAGACAGCCTCAGGAGGGGATTCTGTAATTCCAGGCTTTCCTCTTACACCACCTCCCTAGGATATTATTTTCTCACTGGTGCCTGACAGATAAATGCACAGAAATGTCTTGCATCAGCAGTGCTGTCAGACTCATTGCTGTGCAATGCTGACTTATGCTGTGGGGATGGCTAAGGCACAAAGATAAGTGGTTGGATGAAAATAAACTATAAAAATTCCTGCAGCTTCACATACAGAGGACTGGCCTGTAATTGCTGGCTGTCTTTCTCCCCTTACCCTAAAAGCCAGTCCTGGCACTCTCAGATGACATGGTATTTATCTGATCAGATCAAGCTGCTGATGGCCAGATGGCACATGGAGGTGTGTTGTATTTACAGATAAACCTGAGCCACAAGCCAGTTCTCCACGTTTCACCAGGTGCTGAACACTGGCCCTAGCTGTAGCTGAGGCACAGCCCCAGTGAGTGATGGCCACATCTCCCATAGGTGCACACATTTATTTACCCCCTTGCATTCCCAGGTCGTTATTTTAGTTGATCTGTAGTAACTGGACCCACAGCCTGTGCCTTTGCCAAAAGCACCCTCTGTAAATCAAGTGTTATTGTACAGTGATTTTCAATGCTTGGAAGAGTTAACTGTGTATGATGGGAAAACACAGCTCCTGCCTCTCAGCTTGGGTGGAAATAAGATCCTTTAGCAGGTGGATGAGTATGGGGAGGGGTAAATAAACCATTTATCCCCAAGGGAAAGGGTGATTGCTCCAGTTTACAGGCTGGGTAGAGCTGCAGGTACAGCTCAAACCAGAACAAGCTGCACTTGTCCAGTAAAGGTGATTACCAAGTTCTTGCTGGCATCATCTGGTAACAGAGTGGAATAAGCTGATGTGCTGCACACAAAAAGTACTTGAAGGTCCTCAGAGTGTGAACAAATGTCCTGTGTGTGCTCTTGTCCCCTTCCCTCCTCTCTCCACAGATGAGCACCAGGAGAGTCTCAGGGTTCTGCTGGGACCCAGCATAGGACACAGGAGCTCTGCAGAGGAGGCTTGTTTTGGGAACGCTTTATGTTCCCACCTCCACCCTCTGCTCAGCAGCCCTGGCTTGTGGAAACACTTTGAAAATCAGTTTAAATGGGTAAATTAGAATGTTAAGCAGAAAGGACAGTGTTATCTCTGGATTTCTGATGATATGGGAATATCATCAAGTGGGTGTCTCAGCCATTGCTGACCCCTGAATGTGTATTATATGGTTGGGGACAGTCCCTGTTGGCCTGAAAGGCAGAGAGAATTTTATTTTCCTCTTCTGGAGCAGTATTGGAGTGTATTGTCAGCAGAGCAATGTCCACAGGCCATAGGGTGAGGGCAGCTCCCAAGAGGTTCTTGCTTAGGGCAAGAAACTGCTGTGGGATGAGCAGGGCCAGGAGGAGCAAAGAGGAACACAGGCTGGAGGGGGTGTTACTCACAGCAGCCAGACTGAGATCTGTCCTGCTGCTAATCTGGTTAATAGTTTAAATGATCTGTTAGGCTCTGTTGAAGACTGTGTCAGGAAGGATTAGCATCATTGTCCTTTCAGCCCTGGGATACTGGTCTGGCTCCCATTTTGTCATTGTGATGGGAAAAGCATAGTAAAGTGTGATGTCAGTGATACCACAATTAGCAGGGAAGGTGTGTAGATGTCCTTCCATGCTGCTCTGACTCACCAGTAAATACAGACCGGCTAAATATCCTTGGCTTCATTTTCTTGTGAAGGTCAAGCCCAAGATTGTCTCTTGAAACTGCTGGTGATGTTTCACTGGGGAAGGGACCAGTCAGCAAGATAGTCTTTGATTAAAGGTGTGAAAAAGGGGCAGAGACCTTCAGTCTGGAGCTGAATGTTCCAGGAGCTCCAAGATGTGTTGCTCAGAGGCTCAATTCCAGCTGGAGAGGAAGGGCTACCACCAGCTTGTTTAAACTTAACCAAAAGTGTTTTTACCTGAAGTGGAGGAACTTGGAGTGTTGACACTGGTCGAAATAATCTCCATAGCAAAAAATAACGAAAAAATCTAGTATCACTGTGTCGATATTGTTTCCATTTTTTTGGAACTTCCAGAAAAAGCTCTTTTTAGCTGCTTTATGCTTGGTTTTTGTTGTCGTTTTCCCAAAACAACTGTAAAAGCAGTAACACTTTATATTTGGTAAAATCCCATTCTCTTGGGCATGAATAATCTCAGCAATAGTTTTGGTAAGGTAACTGTTAAAGGCTTCTCAGAAAAGCTTTGGGAGTTTTGTTCATTTTTGAGTGAAATTTGTCAACTCTAGAAGTTGTGACATGCCTGAACTGAGGTTGGTGGCAGCCTTGGTAATCCTGTGCTGTCTCAGGCTTTAGCAAAGAGAGGGGTTGCCCTCTCCACTTTGTCCTTGGTTCACTGCAGACACTGGGCATGCTGGAGATGAGGCTGTGACTGACCAGTGGGGCCAGGCTGAGAGATGCAGACAAGTTCCCTGTAGAGAAATCCATGACTTGGAGTGGCACTGGGGCCAACATCAGCCTGGGATGTTGTGGGTTGAAATCCTGTGGTCTCCATGGCACAGGAGCCATCCATGTCCAGCTGCTGTTCACACCTGGATTACAGATGGGGGTGTCCAAGCCAGAAGGGCAGAAGGGATGGCTGTGAGCTCCCATAAGTTATGCCATGCCATTACTAACTTCCTTGGCTGCCTTTTATCCTCTCCCAAGGTGATACCTCTGATTTATTGCAGGGTCTGATAGAATCAAACATTCTGTTCTGGTGAGACCATTTCATATACAGGCACAACCTGCTGACTGGCTTCTTCAAAGCATTATTTATTTTAGCAGCATTAGCTGAGCAAATCTGCATGTCTGAGATGGGTGAATTTTCTGGACTCTCCATCCACCAGAGTTTTTGCATGCCTGCCAAAAGATGGGAAGTTCAGTAAGAGGCTCAAGCACTGGAATGCAAGTGTAGAGCCTGATCTTGGCTTCTGGCTGCCCTGCCAGATGGATTGAGAGGAGCCCAGGCTCTTGGAGAGCAGATTTGTCCACCTTGGCTTGGAGGAGAACGTGATGCTCTATAGCAGGGTGTGTTTTACAGAGAGGATGGTGAAATAATTCAAGCTCAAAAGTGAAAACAGAGTACACTACTCTGGAAGGAGGGGATA
The DNA here is from genome assembly GCF_965231275.1 of Zosterops lateralis. NCBI lineage: Eukaryota > Metazoa > Chordata > Aves > Passeriformes > Zosteropidae > Zosterops > Zosterops lateralis. The sequence continues at coordinate 10,877,850 of NC_139779.1, read as the reverse complement.
ATTTGGGTATTCAGGGGAGTTTCTGGACCTGAGCTGTGCTTAGAGTCTTCTCTGACATGGGGCTTTTGGGTGGGAGCATGACCTGCACTCTTACTGCAGAGTTTTACTGCTGGCATAAATAATATGTGTATCAGGTCAGTAGGGATAGTTTTTTACTCTCTAGGTTGGAAAGAGCTTTCTCAAATAAGTAATACTGATGGGGACATAATTGAGTGGTCCTTTGTGTGGGTGGAAGGTTGGGATCCTGCAGGAGATGTCACAGTCACACTGATGGAAGGAGTTCATTGTTTTTTTAAGGCTTACATGAGACTCTGTCCAGGTCATATGGCTTGGTAAAGGAAATATCTGACTCAGCATCTGGAAATAAAACTCAATAAAAATAAAATTGAGTGGGCACACCAGCAATGGTGAGTTCTTATGAATGACATTAAGATTAATTACACTTATGTTGAGTTCAGCTTGCAGCTAAAGAAATGTATTAGAATGGTATTAAATCGTTACATTAATATTAAGAGGCTAAATTTGTATAAACTCACATCAATTAAAATAGGGATCAGCGTTTGACTGTGAGTGTTAGGTAAAGAATTCACTGCAACTGTTCAAATCAGTAACTTGCCAGGTACATAATACTGAAATTGATTTTTTATTGAAATTGTCTTTTTCCTCCTGGTCACAATGTAGAACCAGAAAGCTTTCCTATGATCCTTTTCCTGCTGGCAAATATTTTACTCTATCCTGTAGCAAAGAGAACAGCATCCCCAAAGATTTTCTTCCATAAGCAACAGTGCTTTGAATCCCCAGTGAGAGAAATTCCAGAGAACTAACTCAAGCTGTATGCTGCATCCTCCCAGGACTTGAGGTAGGACCCAGACTTCAGAGCTGGTGCTGTTTAGTCCATAAACATATGGACATAAACATTTAGTCCATAAAGGAGCAGTTATTTTTACTCTGGGAAAACTCTTTTTTCCTTTGCATAAGCAATTTTTTAGGGATTTAGAACTGGTAAAACTAACATTCCTACCCTGGGATACACAATTTCTGCATTTGGCTCTCACTGTTTTTTGTAGGAAAATAATACTCCATTGATACCTTTTTAGGTTTGATTTAGTCTTAAGAAAATTAAGAACTGCAAGTCATTCAGGATGAAGCTGCAAATTTAATTTTAAACTTATTTTTAAGCTCTCTTCCTTGAATTTAGGTGTTAGCAGAGATAGGCTAAAAAGGCTTAGGCCATATGAACTTGAAGTATGAACCTTAGAACCACCCTCCTTCTTTTCTATCTTCCTTTTCTCAGCCCAAGTGTCTAAGTGGGAGCATTTAGTGCAGAGGCAGCTGCTGCTCAGTGCCACAAACTCTCAGAGCAATGCTCAAAACTCAGCTCCAAAGGTTCCTGACTTGCCCTCCTTGAGTCTCCTCACTAAGCTGCAAACTTTAAGAACTTTAGGTGTAAATTCAGGAGAAAAATGTGTGATTTATTCTTATTTCTCCATGGTGGGGGAAGAAACTTGTGCTGGAGGATGCCTGGCAGTGAGCTGAGCCCCACTCCCATGCAACTTGTCAGCACTGGGAATTGCTGTAGGAAGTGTGGATAAAAGTGGAACACCTCTATTCTGAGCAGTTTCTACATCCTGGGAGCAGGGTGAGGAGCAGTGGATGCTTTCCTGGCTCAGCTGCCCTCTTGCTGTCCTGCCCAAAACTGTTGGCTGGGAGAGCACAGGGCTGCAAACCTGTCAGTGCAGGTCATGGTTCTTCAGGCAAGGTATGAGCTGTGCCTGCAGAGATAAACTTCTTTGTGGCCTCACAAGTAAATTAGTTGACACCTTGAAATATGTCTTCATTATATTTACTGTGATATCTTCCAGGCAGGCAGTCCCAAAATCACTTTGTAGTTACTGGAAAGACAGCCTTGGTGCTGGGAGGATTTGGTGTGAGAATTATCTCTGATTTCATCAGACCTGAAACAGAAAATACAGATGTCTTGTCCCCCTCTCTAAATACCTGTCTCAGCTGCAGTCCCCTTGTGTCAGTGCTGGTGCTGCCTTCTCTAATCCTCTCTAATCTCCTCTAACCCTCAGCATGTTCTCTCTGGCAGGTCGGTGGGACCAAGACAGGAGTGGTTCGCTACGTGGGCGAAACAGACTTTGCCAAAGGAGAGTGGTGTGGTGTGGAGCTGGATGAGCCCCTTGGGAAGAACGATGGGGCAGTGGCTGGTACAAGGTACTGTGAGCTCTGAACCCCAGCCCAGGTCCTGCACACCTCCTGAGGTGCCTGGGGGGCAAAGGCCAGCAGAGCTGGGGGCAGAGAGAGGGCTCTGTTTGGTTGGATGTTGTGGGCTGGGAGGGAGAGTCTGGTTTTGAGTCCTTTAGGCTTTTGGTAGCCTTGCGAGGGAGATCAATACAAACCTCATCACTGAGCCATTTTAAAGCAGGGTCAGATAACTTCTGTGAAGGAGGAGCCTGAATGGCTTCAGGAAACAGGAGAAAGTAGGGAGAGAAGATAACTTACAGTGGGATTTAATTTTTGCTAGAAATCGATTCTGTTGATTGTATTAGCTCTGCTTTCTACCACACATTCCTGTCATAAACTCTCTTCTTGTGCCATAAGTCACCCTGTCAGAATTACAAAAGACAAAGATTTTACTTTATTTCCTCCTCAGCTTAACATTTTATTCTGTTCTTTCTGGGAACAAATTTCCAGAGAACTAAAAGAACAGTTGGTGGTTGTTTTCTCTCCTTCTACTAATTCTGTGGTGCAATAGGTGTCTGCTGATTGATCTTACTGACTCCATGGGCACTTCCAACTCTTTTCCAAAAAAGATCTTGTTAGTACCTATAAAACCAGGCAGGGACATCTCACAGGCTTTGCTGAGAAGCTCTTTCTGTTCATCTGGAATTTAGTTAAAGGAATGACCCAGACCTTGGATCTTGAGTTTGATGGTGTTCAAATCTGAATTATGCAGCAGCTCTTTGACCATGCTTCAAATACAGGTGCAACTGATTCCTTGTCCTGCAGAAGTTCCTTAAGTGGGAAATACTGTTGGTTTCTTGGAGCTTCTGAAGGCAGTCTGGCTTTAGAGGTGAGATTTATCTTTCACAGAATTAACTAGGTTGGAAAAAACCTTTGATATCATCAAGCCCGACCTGTAAATTTGAAACTGAGGAGCTGAGAGTTCCTGCCTTGTTAGATCTCAGGTTCTGTAATAAAGGTTTCTTATGTTGTGTCAGCCTTGTTTTGTCCAGCAGCCATGTGCTTTCATTTAAATGAAGAGAAAAGCTGTCTTGTTCAAGGTCAGGGCAAGAAAGCAGCAAATGGTTGGCAGCAGATGGCTGAGTTTCAGCCTGTTATCAAAATAAAAGAACCAGGATAGCAGAGAATAAATCATGGAGTGAATGCTAGTCCCTGCTTTCTTTATCATGCAAGTCAAACTATCTGGAAGATTAATCTTCAGAGTGCTTAGGAATTATTTATTGTCTCTGTGCATGTGGAAGGTGTGAAAGGCAGATGTGAGTGTAGTGTTGTCTGCCTCTCATCCTCTTTTGCTGTGTTGTGAAAACCCGACTTTTGGAAGTCATCTGTCTTCTGAAACTGCTGCATCTTGGCTGAGGCTGCTCTGATGTGTGTCCTGTCTGCAAAGGCTTCTCCTTTGTCTCACACTGTTCAGAACAAGGCTGCAGCATTGTCCATGTCTGTCCTTTCCAGCCTTCATCCAGCCTTTTGATTTTCTTGTAGCATGTGCCCCTTCCAACAGCAGTGGTTTGGAGAAGCCAAAATCATAAACCCAACTCCCTTGGTGCAGGTAGGCACCCCTCAGTCAGTGTTCCCTGTCTGCTGTGGCAGCATGGAATCCTTCCTGATCTTGTCCTGCCAGGATCAGCCTGGGCAGGGCTGTGCAGGACTCTGCACTCTGTGCTTTGGTGATGGTTGCCATCTAGTGAGCATCTCTGACCTGGCCAAGCCCAGCACTGCCTGCTGCAGCTGCAGAAGGAGAGTGAAACCAAAACTGGAGCTCAAGACACTGAAGCTGGTGGAAGCAGTAGCATGGAGCCTTTGGTGACATTGTCCACCTTTGCTGTCACAGGCAGCTCCACTTGAGTTGGTGGTGAATTGGCTGGAATTTGTGATGAGTCACTGATTCCCCTACAGGTTCAGGTGTGGATGTGCATCAAGGGAAGGCCCCAGGGCTGGGCTTTCCCAGCAGCTGTGGCTCTCCTACAGGCTACAGGCTGCCTGCAGGCTGTGGATCAGCAGCAGTGGCCCAGGGGACAGTATCACTGTGGAGAGCCTCTCTGTACATCAGGTGGGGCTGATTTGCACTGAGGTTTGCTGCATCTGCTTTCCTGCCTGCACAGGAGACTGGAGAGGTGCTGCTGTGGTTTGGTGTCAATTCCACAAAGCCAAGCAAGCTCCATGTACTCACCTCAATGTCACCTGCTTATTTCACTGTTCTCCCTTCTCTCTGTGCTCCAGTTGGAGTCCTTGCTCACTAAACTGCCCAGACCTTTTACTTTTGCATTGTTTGTCAGCCTTGGACACTGAAGATTTTCCCATCTATTTCAACATTTCCTGTGCTGTTTTGCACCTGCAGTTTGCATTGCCTTCACACCACCACTTTTCTGCTCTGTTTCCTCTCTGTAATGTGAGTACAGAGCTCCACCACACTCAGTGAGAGCAGCTCTTGGCTTTCAGGTGGATTTTTTTTTTCCTGCCAAGTGGTTTGGATCCATTCCTGCTTCTGAATTATAAAAGTTAATTGCAACCACTTTCAGTCTGGACTGAAAGAAAATGGGCAGGCTTAGTGATGCAAGTTTGCACTTGCTAAGAGCTGTCAAAGGCTTCTAAGGGATTTGGGATTATTGTGCAGCCACAAGTACCAGTCTGTGCTTACACCAGACAGAGCTGTGGAAGGGGCTGTTGGCCTGCCTGTGCCTAGTGGAATTTGGGAAAATGGTGCTGAGCAAGGTTTTGGCAGGTTTGCAGGAGATCAGCCTGGTTTTTCAAACCCAAGGGCCTGTGTTGGCAGGACGTTGAGGAGGCTGAGAGATTTGGGGTTATAGAGGAGTTGCTTAAAGTTTTTTACAAAAAAAAAAAAATAGATCTGAGCTGATGTTTAAAAATTAATTTTATTCTCATCTGGCTGGAGATCAGGCTGTTCCCTGGCCTCCCAAGCACATAGAGGTCTGCCTGTGACACAGCTGTATGCCTGCCAGCACTTAAAAATAAAAGGGAGTTGGGGAAACAGCTGCTCACATCTGGAGAGAGAGAAAACTTGTGCTAGTAAAACTGAATTTGTGTAATTTAGTCATTAGAGCCTGGTTTTTTATATTAACATAGGACAGATTGTTTTATGACCCAGTATTTAGTCCTGTCCTTGCTGGGAAGCCTGTGAGAAAGCTCTTACAGGAGCTTTTTGTGTTGGCTGCTCCCCTGAAACCAGGAGACACAATGCTGGAGGTGATGTGGTTTTTCTTGCTGCAGTGCAACTGATCAGCAGCAAATGACCCTTGCTTTGTGCTGGTCAGCCAAGGCCTGAGGGAGTTCCCAGGGTTTGACACTGAGTTGTGGCTCATTTTTATTCTGGGAGAGGGCTCTGGAGAGACAGAATCACTGGGCTTGTTGCAGTTGTGGAAGAGACCATGCATTGTCATTATCTGTTCCTCCTTTTTCCACGCTTTCATCTTTCCAAATTTGTTTGCATAGGAAACAGTTTCTCTGCCACCTGAAGGAGGTGGCACATGCTGGAGTTTGTTGTTATGTTTTTTTTAGCTTCAAAGGTTTGAGCATGTTCTCCTGTTTTGGTAGGAAAGATTTTTACCCTGTGGAACATTTATGCAGAACTGTGTGGTTCAGATCTTTTTATTTGACAGAGTCACAGGGTGGGTCAGGTTGGAAGGGACCACAGTTGGTCATCCAGTCCAACCTTCCTGCTCAGGAATGGTTATCCCAAAGCACATAGCAAGTATTGTGTCCAGCAGGTTCTGGAATATCCCCAGTGGGGGGGGACTCCACACCTTCTCTGGGCAGCCTGTTCAGGGCTTGGTCACTGTGCAGGGAGGAAATTCCTCCTCGTGTTTAGTTGGAACTTCCTGCCTGTGGCCTCTTGTCTCATTGCTGAGCTTTACAGAGCAGAACCTTGTTCATCTTCTGACATCTCCCTGCAGACACTCTTTACTCCATCACTGTCTTCAAAGCAGTAAAGAGCACACCCAGGTTTTGGGAAGGTTGGTTGGTAAGGAAGGAGTGCTCGTGCTGTGGCTGTGTTTATGTTCTGGGATTTGTGCTCTCCAGGCTACCAGCTGTGCCTTTCCTGGCATCATCAAAGTGCACAGCACCTGGTGCTTGGCAATTACCTCAGGTGCCCCTGTTAAAGTGCCGCAAATACAGACATAGAGATTGCCAGCACTACAAGCAGGAAAGGAGAATATTCCAGGAAACAATGCCACAGCAAAGCATCCAGGGATGAGCTGTGGGCTGGGGTTTTGTGCTGCTTGGCAGTGCCATTCTGCAAGGCTTGGCTGGGATGGCTGCCCTGCCACTCCTCACTTGGTGCATCTCCTGTATTCCAGGTATTTTCAGTGCCCACCCAAGTTTGGCCTCTTTGCTCCCATCCACAAGGTGATCAGGATTGGGTTCCCCTCCACCAGCCCTGCCAAGGCAAAGAAGAGCAAGAGGATGGCCATGGGGGTGTCAGCCCTGACCCACAGCCCCAGCAGCTCCTCCATCAGCTCCGTCAGCTCTGTGGCCTCATCAGTGGGGGGCAGGCCCAGCCGTAGTGGGCTGGTAAGTAGCTCCTGCATGGTCTCTGCAGCCTCAGTCCACCAAGGGTTGGGGTTTTCTTCCAGTGCAGCTGCTCCTTCACCATTCATGAGGTGAGGGGGATGGAGTGTGAGGTGGTGTTATCCCATGGTGTTATCTCCCTCCATGGACACGGCCCCAGCTAACAGACACCAAGCAACTGTGACCATTGCAGTGCAATTTGCAGCGGGAACAATCTCAGTTCTGCTGTCAGGGGCAGGTTTATAAGGGATCCCTGCAGGAAAAGGACACTGTTTCCAGTCTCACATGGTCCTGCTGCTCCACTGACCAGCTGTGCAAAGCTCCCACTGTGACTGTCTTACTGTGGAGGGTGGCAATGTCCTGGCTCCTATGCCTGGGGGTTTGGCAGGTGCTCAGGCAGGCAGAAAGCAGAGCAGGCAGTGATGTTATTAAAAGTTCTGGCTCTGCTGTGGTGTCGCTGCAGAACACCCACAGCACTCTTGGCTGGGGAAAAGGGTGCAGTGTCATTCCTGGGGGTGGATTGAACAACCCCATACTGATCTCCACTGGAGATCTGTCTAACCCAGCTGAGCTCACTTTTTGGCATTTCATCAATAAAGTATATCTAAGAAGGCAGATGATACAATGCATGCTGATTTTTCCTGACCCAGTTCCCAACCCATGTTCTGTCCTTTGGGAAATGGTGCTTTCATTGCAGTGCAGAAGAGCAGCTTGTGAGCATTGTCCAGATGTTTCTCAGATTTAACCTCCCCTGTAGGGCCCAGAGCTGGAACTGCAGCTCTGGTTCAGCTGAATAAATTTATCATTAGGTGAGCAGCATTCCAGATTTAACAGGGAGCTCCAGCTATTCTGGACTGGAAAGGACACAGCTTTACCCCATCTCTTTTTCTCTCTTTTCCCAGCTGACAGAGACCTCCTCTCGATACGCCAGGAAGATCTCTGGCACCACAGCTCTCCAGGAGGCTCTGAAGGAGAAGCAGCAGCACATTGAGCAGCTGCTGGCAGAGCGTGACCTGGAGAGGGCAGAGGTGGCCAAAGCCACCAGCCACATCTGTGAGGTGGAGAAGGAGATTGCCATCATGAAGGCCCAACACGAACAGGTAGGAGGTGATGAGGGCTTTTTATCACTATCTCTCAAATATCTAAATGTTTCATATCCCCTGAAAGTGTCAGATCATTACCACTGTGTGTGAAACTCGGGCTCTGAATTTCTGCCTGTTATGTGGTGAGTTAAGCTGTATGTGGGAGGCTCTTTCTCCACTCTCCCAGTGTCACATCTCTGCCCTGAGCCAGGAGCAGAACACGGCTGTGCCAGATAAGAGGCAGTACATAGTTTGTGTCTGGTGGATCAATACATTTCAATGCTGAAATGCAAGTGGAAGGCAAATGTGTTCCCACTGAATTTGGCTGTGGCTGTGACTGCATTGCAGTGATTTTATGGTGCTGAGAATATCAGCTCAGTTCATACGCCACTGCTTTCCCACCAGAGAGGCTGTTTTTATAACATTAATAAAGGCAGGAAATCTGAAAGGAAAACAGGCTGATCATATTAAGTTGGTGTTTGTTTGCTTGTTTTTTGCACAAGCATTTGTACAGAAGGATATTTTATGTATTAAAATGCTTAAAGAGAGTTGTGTTTGTGCTGTGTGTCAATATGTGGTTCTTCAACATTTGCTATTGTCCTAAATTCTTTACTCATGAGTGAGTGAGTTGCCTGGGATCAGGGATGTGGGCACTGTATGTTTGTGTAGTGAGTCACACCTGCCTGTCAGAAATGCAGGAGAAATTGGGAAATCAACTGCAAGCTGACATTCTTCTTGTGTATTGTGTTTTCCAGTAATTATCAGTAACAAATGAATTAACGGAAGTCTGAAATATCTCTCTTGCTTCATGACTGGAGCTGAATTGCACTGGTAACCTCTGACCAGATTTTCAGAACTTTTCAGGCCTCAAGTTCTTAACTCTTATGAGAGCTGGATTCTCCAAAAGGGTCAGGTCAGAGAGGCACTGAAGCATGGATCTCTTACAGCTGCTGGAGACGGAGCAGTTTTTGTTGTCTTGATCCCTACATCCTAAGCTCTTTGGAAAATGTGATCTTACCACAACATCCTCTAAAACAGATCATCAAAACTTTCTGTTTCCTAGTTCTGACCCTTTTTAAAACAGCTTTGTACTACTTCAGACATGGCTAACTTTTGTGTCTTGGGCTTGTTTTTTCTCCAGTATGTCACAGAGGCAGAAGGAAACCTCCAGCGAGCACGAGCCTTGGTGGATGGGATGCAGAAGGAGAAGATTGAGCTGTTGAACCAGCTGGAAGAGGAGAAGAGGTAAAGCAGGAGTGGATGGGTGTGAGGGAGGTGAAGTCGTGTGGACAGTGATAAAGCCTTCAGGTGGTTCTGGCTTAAGGATACAGGATGAAATAAAAATTGGATCATAAACAGGCATATGCACGTTGGGCCATCACAGACCTTCCTGTACAACCTGGATTTATTTGCTAGACCCCTTCTTGCCCTCCATTTGTGATGGGCTGATCTTGAGGACACTCTTTGTGAGGAAGGGAAGCCAAACTGGAGTTCAGGCTGACTGCAGTGTGATTCCCCATCTCCCCACATCCCAGAGGCCCTATCCATGCTGTATCATGGTGGATACATTTCCTCTCTGGATAAGAGTGAAGATCTGCATGTCATTCTTGGAGTCCAGATACTCCATGTCTATAATTAAATCTTCATTGGGAATAGAACAACATTTCTGTGTATTAAATAACTGAAAACAGTGTTGGTTTCAGTTGACTAATGCCTCTCCTGAGGATGAAATGTTCTTCCATACATAAGTCTCCCCATATTCCTGGTAGGCAGCTGACTTTCCCAGCTCCAGGAGGCCCTTTAACCTAAGACAGCTGAGTTTTCCCCTAAATACCAACAGATGCCTCCCTCCTCTAATTAGAGGCAGTTTAGACAAGGAAGCTTGTTTATGAAGTTAGTTATATACACTCACAGCTATTTTTATCTGTAACAGAATCATAGCCCTTACATCTGGCTGTTAGCTAAACATCCTCAGCCTTTTTTTTAATCAGTAAAGAGAAAAAAGGGGTGAGTCTAGAAGAAAATTGAATTATTTTCTACTGTTACTGGCCTCTCTCTTCCAAAAGAGAAGAGTTTCCTCAGCATGTCTGCTAATGTGTGTGGTTTTATGTTCATTTATGCATGACTGGCCTGTACAATCTGTGGGAAAGGCTCCTCTGTCTGCCAGGATAGCTCACAATTTCCACATTGTGGAAACATTAGACATTGCCCACTCCCTACAGAGGAGGGCAATGAGGATCCAATTCCCTTGGAATATTTTGTATGGACCCTGTGCATTTGGCACAGGAATTGCCCAGTGCTCAGTTGCAAGGTAATAAGGTTTAAATAATCCAGTCAGTGAAACCTTGTTGTGGTTTGCTTGTTTTCGGGATCCTGTGTCAGAGAACAGTAATTGTGTGTCTGAGAGGATGTACCTTGCAAAAAGGCCATATTTGTGTGGGAAAAGCTGCTCGCAACTGTCCTGCTCCATGGGGTCTTGCTGCTCAGTTTCTGCTGAGCTGTTTGTATCCAAAGGTGGTCTATATCCCTCCCCTCTCAGACTTTGGTTCTGCAGGCCATGACATGATTTTTTAATACTGAGTGGGTGGTTTCAGAACACAAAAAGCTTATCAGTAGTTTTTGGGCAGCTTTTCCATTTGTTGGTGATGACCACTCCATTGATGGTTGCAGTAATCCATAAAACTTGATTAATGGTGAAAAGGTTCATGTGCAGTGGCTGCTTAGACAGAAGGTGCTGAGCTGAGTGTTCCTGACTGCTCTTTGTGTCCCTTTCCTTCCCCAGGAAAGTGGAGGACTTGCAATTCCGTGTGGAGGAAGAATCCATTACAAAAGGAGATCTGGAGGTAATTCCTTATGATCTTGCCAAAATGTGGGGTCCAAAGTTGCACATGGGGCCTCACTTGAGCAACTTCTGCCACCTTTTGCTCCCCTCTAACAACACTTTATTGGTGGCTTTGGACCTGCTGTGAACACCATGGTGTAAACTGTGAGGGTTGTTCTTTGGTGTGGTGCCCAATGAAAGTTCACACTTGGAGCTGCCTGGAGTTAATCTGTCACTCTGAGTTGCCAAGCCACGTTAAAATCTGTATCTGAATGTGTTGAAACATATGTTTTCCCACTCTAGGAATGAATTGACAGTTCAGTTCCTGTCCCTGCTGTGTCCTGCCCTTAGCAGTTAATGGGCACATGGACTCTCCTGGTTGGATGCTATTTAATTCCAGCCAAAATTCTGTGTATGCTGAGGTATCCTCATGTGGAGCTCACTGCCCAGGAGTGTGGGTTTGACACTGGGATTGACACCCTGTCCCTGGGAAGTGCTGTTGCTCAGAGTGATGCTGTTCCAATGAGCATTGTGCAAACTGGAAATGATGTTGGGATAAAGGGATGTTGGCCTGTGAGTGGGAGGCTTTTCCATGGGGAAAAAGGAAAAGAAAATCTTTCTGTAAAAGCAAAGCTCTGCTCTCTTAAAGTAAATAAATCAAGGGAGTTTTCTGTCTCTTTAGCCAGAGTGTCAGGTTAGTAACAGCCAGAAATGTCAATGGTCCTGTTCTTCATTGTCACTCATAGCAATGAAAGCCCAGGAAAATGGGAAAACTAGGAAATATATACATTGCTGTGGCTGTGATCCTGTTGGCATAAACCTTTCTTCTTCCTGCAGAAGCTGAAGGAGATGTTTGACAGGGTGTAAATTAGCAGTACACTGACAGCAGACCTTTGCAGAAGCACAAGTGCAGTTTCTGCCTGTTGTGTGGGTGCAAAATCAGATATCTGTTCATTACTGAGCTGACAGCTTTCCCAGAGTGCTTTAGAGAAGAGAAGGATGGTTGATCCAGGCATCATTCCCTTTGAGAGCAGTGAATTGTCCCTTTGTAAGCTCCAAGTGTTTAAGCCTGGCTGTGTAATTATGGTAATGGGACCAGGGTTGGCCAGATGGTATATTCGGAGATATATATATATTTTTTTTTTTTAAGCCACCATGCTTAGCGAGATGATAAGCTGCTATGGATAAGGGCTCCCATTCTCAGTTTGTGACTTGCAGTCTTGGATTTAATTTTCCTTTGGGCTGGGAAGAAATTGTTTTTGCAATGGGGATGTGGCCAAGCTTTCAGCAGGACATTATTGTTCTGTCCTCACTTCCATGCTTGTCTGTACAAAAGAAAAAATAATTTTGGAATGCTTGATTTCCTCTGATCCAGGGAACTGGCATGTTCTCCATGAGTCCAGCATCAGTTCCAGCACAGGTAGAGGGATTGGCTGGGGCCAGTTTTTACATCTTTTCTGCCTAATTTGCATGCTCAGACTGAATGATTGACCCACTAGAGTTAATTCTCACCTTCCTGCTTTCTTGTGGAGACAGTTAAGCTTTCCAGAAGCAAGTAATTAACTTAGAGAAAAAAAATACCCCAAAAACCTTATTTGAAATCAGGAGGAGAAATGCTCCTTCATGTTGCAGTGTGTTTCCTGGGAAATGGTTTTCTTGACATTCGTTGTGTAAAATCATAACAAAGTCATGCAGTAGCTGCAAGCACAGCCCTGGGCATCCCTCTCTGAGGCTGAACTAGCCAAAAGCAAAATCCAGTGATAGTTGTCTGCTTTCCTCTGGTCTTGGTAGTCCTCTTACACCAGCAGCTCTTCCAGGTATTCAGAGGGGAGTGTTTATTTTGACAGCCAGTAACAGACATGATGGCAATGGTAAGAACAGATTCGCTGCCCTGGGGTTTCTGCTGAAGGCTTGGCTAAATCCTCTGATGTTTGCCCCAATGGCATGTGTGTTTTGAACAAATCCAGGGCTCTTGGGTGTTGAGCACAGCAGACACCATCCTTGGAAGCAATTTGACAAAAGAAATCCACGTGTTGGCGGCCTGAAGATACAGATCAAGGTTTTCGACCTCTGATAGAGGAGCTGTGGATTTAGCCTTGAAATCTAGCTATGAATTAAACCTACTTTTGATCCTGGTTGGCAGCTGATGCTGTAGTGATCTGGAAGGTGAAAAACAAATGCAGGGAAAGCTTTCAAGGGCTTTGAAAGATGAAAACCAAATGTAGGAAAAGCTTTCAGGAAAGAATTTTTTTTTTTTTTTTTTTGGTGGTGGAAGACCATGGTTTACAGGAAATATTATCCTCATCAAGGAACTCTCTCATGCTCATCTCCTGGATCCTGCAGCATGCCTTGAATGCCAGTGGGAAGTCAGTTTATAATTTGTGAACGGTAATTTAAGGCTAATAGCTACAATTAAATCTGAAATTCATCTCTGGGCTTTCTCAAAGTGCAGGAGAACTTTGGATTTGAGGTTCTGACTCACACTGGCTAGTACTAGCAAACCAATTTACATAAAATGATGCAGAATTGAATGTAAATCCAAAATTGAAGGACTGTAAAACAGTTAATCTATTTTTCCATGTTTTTTTGTTCATTTTTTTTTGTTTGTTTTCTTCTATTTTCATATTTTTTTTAACAGAAAGCTGGGGGTAAAAAATGGTTTTGAGCAGGTTTGTTTGCTTTTTGCTAGATTAATTTTTAATTTGATTGATTGATTAAGTTTCATTCTAAGGAAAATGTGTGAGTTTTGTAAGCTAAAAAATATGTGAAGGCCAGAGTGTGCATGCACCTTCCCATGCCTCCTCTCCTCTTTTATTTATAGGGAATTTTACATGATATTACAGTGGTGGTTGTGGAATACTGAGCTTTGCCACCAAGTGCAGCTTTGTGGTACTTCAGCTTTAAAAGTGAAGGGCACTGAGGCAATGCCCAGAGCCAGTGCTCCTGGATTTGGGTCGATTACATGAACTTCTTGTGCTGAGTTGAATAATTTGTCAAAAAAAAATCCCCTTGAAAACAAACCACCAACCAACCAAAAGTCCCTAAACCAACCGACCAGCCAAAAAAGTTCTGTTTTCTTGTGCCAAAATTCGTAGAGTTTTACAAAAATCATTTTTGAAATTCATGTCAGGCCTGTTCAAACTCCAAGCACTGATTTATAGAACAGTTGGATATCTCAATTCCCTGATCTCTTCAGTGCAGTGTATTTTTTATTTTACAACATGCCACGTACAGTATGACCTGGGCTTTTTTTCCCCACTTAGCGTAGGATTCACACTGTTTCCAGAGCAAAAAGAGGATGGAACTGCCAACTCTTTTCAGTCTAGCTTGTGATTTTTCTTGGGGAAAGATGTGGAGACTCATTGCAACACCTTTGCATTCTCTGTGTGTACAAGGACCTTGTACTGGTGGGAGCTTTGCTTTTTTAGGAAGTGTCTTCAGTTGATGCAGGAAAAGACTGAAGCAGGTTTCTAATGCAGAAGGATGTTTTCTCATCACAGATTCCATTTCCTTGTGAAGAGCCACAATGAGTACCATGTAAAATCCCGCAGGGACCATTTTCTGTTTGGTTGGATTTTTCCTCCTCATTTGGGTTTCTTATTCTCTTCCTGTTGTGAACTGCCTTTCCTTGTCTTGTACGCTGGAGATGATGTTGCAGCCTTCTCTTTCCCCTCTCTTTCTCTCTCTCCCTCCCTTCCCCATCTCCCATCTCCACTGTTCTTTTCTCCCTCTGTGTGAGCAGACTCAGACGCAGTTGGAGCATGCCCGAATACGGGAGCTCGAGCAGAGCCTGCTGTTTGAGAAGGCACAGGCTGAAAAACTCCTCAGAGAATTAGAGGACACCAGGGTAATGCACCCTCATTTGCCCTGCCTGCAGACAGCGCTTGCACTGCCCTGGTGCTCATGATGCCTTGCTTTGGGTTCTTTTCTTTTGTTTTTTTTGTGGGGTTGATTGATTTTGGCTTGAACTTAAGCTTTCTTGATTTTGTTTGTTTTTCATTTGCTCTCTTTCCCAGAAAGATATGATATGATATGATATGATATGATATGATTTCTAGCTTTGCTTCTCTGGTGGGGGACTTGTTTCTCAGGTTGGGTTTGCTTCTCTGCCCCGTGCCACCATCTGACACATGAGCTCCTACAATTCATTTTTCAGTTAACATATCCCAATAATATCCACACCCTGCACAGTTCATTCTGCTTTCAGGCCCCTCCCCAGGCTGTAAGAGGAAATAACATTGCCATCAACATCCCAGTCTCCCCTGCCAATTGTGGGAGCTGCCATCTGAAGGGGAAGGTACTGCTGAATGCAGGTGGGCCTGCTCTGATCCTTGGCTGTGCCTGCAACAGGGACAGGTTGCCCAGAGGAATCCTAAAATCAGCCAGATGTGGAAAGGGCTTTTTCATGCTGGTGTGGTGTGGGAAGCAGCAGAGTTGCTGCAGTGAGCAGCAATGCATTTGAGAGCTGTAGAAAACACAAATGTGAGAGTCTCCAGAAGGATGGTTTGAAGCCCCCTGTGCCCATCTAAAATAATTACCACCAGCCTCCAGCAGGGCTGATGGTTGCTGGGGAAATGGCAATTGAAATGGTGTGAAATCGATCTCTTGGAGTTTTGCTTGGTTTCCTTCTTTCTTTTGCCTTTTTCTAATATTTCATCCTCTTCTCCATCCATAGTGGCAGCACCCTGTACTTCCTGTACTTGCAGGGAGTTCAGCCCTGCCAGGTTACATTCAGATGGCAAAACATGGATCCATAGCCCTTAAGCTCAATGTGTACCATGGCCTGATTTATTGTCTTGCATCCTCTAGCCTCCTTTGTTATTTTGACTTTGCTAATGAACTCTAACAAGTACTCATATGTAAAAATCCCTTTTCCTTTTTACACCAGGGTAAACAAATTCCATTACAGAAGAGAGGTTCTGCAGGCTGAGGATTGCTGAGCAATAAAGGAAACATGATATGCTTAATGCTGGTTTTGATGCTTGTGAAATTCCTGCATGTGCAGTCACATCTCTGTGCATCATCTGGCAAGATGCCTGGTCTGGAAACATAATGCCCTTCCAGGACATTATTTTTCATAAACCACTGTTGCTCCCTGGTGAATTTCAAGGGTTATTTCCAAGGTGTTTTTCTGTGGAAAGCAAGAGGTCTGTATTAGGACAAAATAAATTGCAGTTGGCACAGACATAACTGTGAGTTGTCAGTGCTGGTTACCCTGGTGCAAAACTCTGCTCAGGTTGGAGGGTACCGGGTGCTCTTTGCCTCTTTATTTGAACTTTGACTAATGTGTTTTGGATTCATTTCCACTGGAGAATGCTTACTAAAGGGGAAAGATGTGGGGGTGAGACTGCACTGACTGTGTTCTCTGTCGTGTTGCAGCTAACCACAGTGGCAGAGAAGTCCAGGATCCTGCAGCTGGAGGAGGAGCTGAGCCTCAGGCGCAGTGAGGTGGACGAGCTCCGGCAGTGCCTGCAGAGCTCCCACCAGGCAGAGACCCCCGAGCACAACCTGGGCTTGCAGTCAGAGGCTCTGAGGCTGCGGGACCAGCTGCTCTCTGCCAATAAGGAGCACCAGAAGGAGAGCAGCCAGCTGAAGGAGAAGTACGAGAAGACACTAAAGAAATACCAGCAGGAGATGGAGAAGCTGAAATCCGTCAATGAGAAGTACGTGCAGGAGATCGTTGACCTGAAGCAGAAAGTTCAGCAAGCCACCAACGAGAACATGGGGCTGATGGACAACTGGAAGTCCAAGTTGGACACGTTAGCTTCTGACCACCAGAAATCTCTGGAGGACCTGAAAGCCACGCTCAACTCAGGCCCTGACACCCAGCACAAGGAGATTGTGGAGCTGAAGGCAGTGGTGGAGAGCATAAAGTTGGAGCACCAGCTGGAGCTGGAGAACCTGAAAGCAAAGCATGACATTGAGACAGCTGTCCATATAAAGGAGAAAGAGAGTCTCAGACTGAAGCTGCAGGAGGCTTTGGATGAAGTGGAAAAAAGCAACAGTGACTGGAAAATGCAACTGGAAACCAAAAGCAGTCAGCATCTTCTTGAGCTCCAAGATGTGAAGGACAAGTGTCGAGATGCTGAGCTGAGGGTGCATGAACTGGAGAAACTGCATAGTGAATATACAGATCAGACAGAAGCCATAGCTTTCTTGAAAGAGCAGATATCTTTGGCTGAAAAGAAGATGTTGGACTATGAAACATTACAAAAAACAGAAGCCCACAGCAAACAGGAAATCCAAAGATTGCAGGAAAAAGTGCTTGTCTTAGAGAACAAGCTGCAGTCCATGGAGGCCCTGCATCCTTCTCAGCATGCAAATGTATGACTTCAGGGTCATTTTGTTTGTTTATTATCACTGTTGGTAACTCCTCAGCCTCTGCCTTCTGCAGTCTTCTGAGGCCTCAAATATCTGGATGTTTTTTCCTTGCACTGAAAGTGTTTTTTTTCTGCACTGCATCTCCATGCTGAAGGTGTCTTTCCACTCTAGAAAGCCAATACAGTGGGAAAACTAGGAAAAAGGAGCAAGTGGGGCCACGTTTGGGTTTGGAGGCTGCTGTGGCAGCAGACTAGGGCTACCGTGGTTTGTCAGGGTGGGCTCTCATCCTGAGCAAGCAGTGTTCTGAGCAGGAAAACCATAATTTCTACAATACAGGGGTGCTAGGAGAATAGGGCGGAAGGAGAGGCAACCTTGCTTAGCACCTGGAACAAGAGGTGCAGTGAATGGCTGAACTGTGCGGATGGGGTGGGGGTGTGTCACCAGCAGGGCAGGGGCTGCACAGCACATATGGGAGACAGGGAAATGCTGATGTTGAGGATTAGAGGGGAAAAGCTGCCAGCAAGGGTCAGAATAGCACCAGGCTGGGGAAATAAAATGCCTGATTAAATATGAGACCAAGGAAGGCTGAAATAAGAGCAGTAATATGAAGGGGTCAGTTTACTGTGGTCTTTGAGTCTCTTTAAGGCTTTTTTTTCTTTTTTTTTTTGGGCTATTTGCCACAGGATGCATCATCCCACCTTTGTGCACGGCACAAGGAATTGTGGCTGGTTCTGTACTGCAGTGAGCAGGGAGATTGCTACTCATGGCTCTGGGCTGGGCCTCTATTTGTGTTTGGATTTTGCATGAAAAATGAGGGAGAACCCAATTTACATCCTGTGGGCATGCAGAAAATGAAAAGAAGCTGTAAAATGTGCACATTTTAAGAATACTGTGTTGAAATTTCACTGGTGATATAGTTTCTGTTCCAGACAGAGAAGCCAATGAGATGAATTCAATGACTGTGTTTAATTTCCCAACATGAACAGCCCCATTGAAACCAGTTGCACCTCCAGGGAGCAAAGTCAAGCCCATGAATTCCCTGTTGTCTAAGTCAGAACTTCACACCTTGGAAATAGGCACACTGAGGACAACAGAGGCAAAGGTCAAGGAGGAATCACCAGCATTAATAGTGTTTGAAGGGTTGCTCCAGGATGTTTCATCTAGTAAGGACAATTGGGAACAATAAGTACAGCCAGGACCCTGGGAGAAAGGGGTTGTTATTACAACATGTAACACACTATAGCCAATATTCAAGCTGGAGGCTTGTTCCAGAGCCCTTTAGACAAGTGAAAGGGCTCTGGGGAATATTGATACTGGATTAGAACCAGGGAAGTCTTGAAATAATTATTTCAGCTATGTGTCAATTAAAATCAGGAGAATATGGGAAGAAATGCATGGGGGAAAGCCTTTGAGTATCATGGGGCAAGTTCTATTTAAAATTGTCTTAGTTAACTTAAAGTGACTGCAGTATTCACTGTCCAAGTATTTTAAACAAGCAAAGATGTCTTGTGACAGTCTTTCCTGGACCTTCAAGGGAAAACCACAACTGTGCTTCCCAGGAGTAATTAAATAGTTTTTTCCATACCAAAAGTAATTTAGGAAGCATATTTCTCCTCTGGGGGTGCTTGTGCTTCTGACTTATCCCACAGCCCAGACTCCAGAGAACTGACCTTGGGGCTCCTGTCTGTGGTGGCCACAGCCGCTGCTGGGTCTGGGCATGTGCTGAGGTCCCAACAAAGGCTGCTGGATGGGAGGAGCTGTGAAGGGCTCAGTTGTGGCCTCTGCCACAGAAAGCTTGGCATTGAAAGCTCTGTAGGATCTGGCTTTTCATTGCAATACAGAAAAGAGGGTGGGAAAAAAGCAGAATCCCCTGTATGGACCTGGCATTTGCTTGTTTTTATTTTTATGAATGCATTACTTTTCTAATAAATTATTATTTCAACAATATTTTATAACTTTGAACACAGCTAGGCTCTACAGAAGTTGAGGAACTTGTTGACTGGTAGGTCTCAAGCTGAAGAGCATTTGCAGTTGGATATTTGCTGTGATTGACCAGAGGTGCCTGGTCTGAGGGACAGCAGCTCTTCCATCCCTCTGTGTGTGCAGAGCTGGAACCAGAACTTGTGGGGAAAACC
The DNA here is from genome assembly GCF_965231275.1 of Zosterops lateralis. Taxonomy (NCBI): domain Eukaryota; kingdom Metazoa; phylum Chordata; class Aves; order Passeriformes; family Zosteropidae; genus Zosterops; species Zosterops lateralis. Next base: position 10,858,717 of record NC_139779.1, on the reverse strand, counting down.
TTGAGCTCTGTTCCCTCCCTGCTGTTGTGCTCAGCTGTGGGTTGTGTGTGGGCACTCTGGTCAGCCTCAGTAGTACCCAGCTGGACAAGTGGCTCCTCACAAAAGCCTTTATTTCCCTCTTGGGAAGGATGGAAAACATCACATTTTGGACATGGGATACCTTCCTATGGACAGGGCTTTGTGGTTGTTAACTTTTGCGTTTAATCTTTGGGTAAAGGGTTGGTTTATATCTTATATTTTACATTTATTCCAGATGATTGAGACTAATGATATTTCAGAAGAAAAGATAAAGATGAAGCAGACTATGGAAGGTATGAAGCTGTTGTTTTTACTCTAGTGACTCATATGCTTTCTCTTCTTCTAAATTTCTGGTCTTGCAGGGGTTTAGGAAGTCATTTCATCTGCCAAAATTTGCTGGGTGACATTTGTTGTCTGGATTTGTTTTTTTTTTTTCCTTCTAATCAAGCTGAGCATATGCAGGGGTGGATGCTTTTACCTGTGTTAATACTCTCCATGCAGATGGTGCAGGTTGGAGATAGATCTGGGGAAACAGGTGCATTTCCACACCATCACTGCTTTTTACAGCAGGTAAATTTCAGACATTAAAATGATATTTGCTCACAGGAGATGAGTGATAATGGTAGATATTAATGTGACTGGCTTCAAATAATGATAGTTACTTTTTATTAGGCTTACTATAAATCAGATCCATCCTTTTAACAAAATGTGAAACTAATACACTCAGGAAACTCGTATAAAATGTATTTCAACTTGAACTGTACTCAGCCCCCTCACAGAGGGTGAGCTGTAACACTGGGTCTGAGCAATAGCAGAGCTGGATTCAGAGGTATTCTGTCCTATTCCATTGCCCTGAGTGCAAGCCAGGCATTGTCCATAAGCCTCATCTGCCTTTGCAGATCTGGGATTATGTAGAGCACATTCATGTTGTATCTCATCCTTGGAAGTGTCCAGGGCCAGGTTGGACAGGGCTTGGAGCAACCTGGTCTAGTAGAAGATGTCCCTGCCCAAAGCAGAACAAGATGATCTTTAAGTTCCTTTCCAAACCCAGCTATTCTATGTTTCTACACCAAATTGTTTGCTGATTGGTAGGTAATTCCTGCCTAGTGATGGCAGAGCTTAACTAGATCCAGCAGCCACTGCTGTAAATGGCCATTCAGGCCATGTGTGCATTGTTTCCACACTGAATAAACCCTGGAAAGATGTACTGGAAACAGCCAGGTCAGATTTCAGCCACAAAAGCATCAGACTTCAGATCTACAGCTCTGAATGTGGACATACATCAGTTCAGAAAACACATCCTTTGAAACAGTCTCTGCCTTCCACTGTCAGGGGTGACACAAAGAAATGTGCTAAAAGCTCCTTTAGGATTTTTTAAATCAATGTTTTATTGCCTTTTCCCCCTTCTCCTTTGTGGTTGCTTTCTTAACTCTGTCTGACACAACTTCCCAGTGTGCATCCCACCTCCAGGTGTGGCGAGATGCAAGATGCAGTGTGTCCTGCTGCTTCTCTGCCACCAGGAGTGTCCCCACCTTGGTGCCCACTGCACCCTGACCATGCTGGGCACCTGACACCTTCCTAGTTTGCACAAAGCATTTTCCAACCCTTTAATCCTTGGCTTTTCATTCCCCCACAGACCTCCAAGACAAGCTGAGTAAAAGAGACAAGGAGGTGTCATCTCTGGTGACCCAGACTGAAACTCTAAGGGCCCAAGTAAGTGGTAAGTTTCCCTAATCCAGTGTTGGTGGGATTGCAATGTTTCCCTGCTTGTCCTGGCATTGAACAAGAGCCCAGAGTGAAATAGGCTGATATAAAACATGATGCTGCTGGTTTTTGAATGGCTGTTGCTGGTAAAAACAGGAGTTGAACACAAACTGCAGAAGGTATTTGTGTCCCGTGAGGGAGGGTTTGGACTTGATTATGTGTACAGCCAGTCAAAAGCTAATCAGGTCTGTGCTTCTAGGAGTAGGACTTGAGAAAAGGCAAAAGGCAGGAATATAAGTAAAGGAGTAAGTGACCTTTCTTCCCCTCAATCCTCTGCTTCTCATAGCTTTGGAAAATAAATGCAAAACAGCAGAAAAGAAGGCTGACACAGTGTTCAAAGAAAAGAAGAGGTTGGAAGGAGAGCTGGAAGCCTTGACCAAGAAAACACATGATGCCTCAGGGCAACTGGTCCTGATCAGCCAGGAGCTGCTCAAGAAGGAAAGGTCGGTGTGCAAAGGACAGAGCTGGAGACAGAGGGGCTCTGTGTATATTCATGTTCCTTCCGGGTCCTGTCATCCATCACTAGAAGAGATGTAGGGTTGTACTGTTGAAATCCTGCCCAAAGCTTTTCCCGTTCTTTAGAGATGCTGATGTGTGAATGTGGTTAGAATGAGAGGCTGTGAATTCCCAAAAGGCAGTGCCCTTTCAGTGCTTGCCAGGAGCTGCAAGACAGCTCAGTTCCCTGTAGATGCTGACTGAAGTCATCCCCAAGCCAGCCGAGCCGGCTGCTCCCCGGAGTGCCCTGTGCAGCTCCAAAGCTCAGAGCTGGCAGAGTGGGACAAGAACAGACTGGTGGGAGTCGGGTCACATTCGCTCACTGGCCTTTCCTTGGGTCAGTAGCAAAGGTGGGAGGGAGCACAGCAGGACTGCAGTGGTGTGTGGGCTCTGGGAATGTCTTCACCTCTTCCTGCCGCTGTTTCCAGGAGCCTGAACGAGCTGAGGGCGCTGTTACTGGAGGCGAACCGGCACTCCCCAGGGCCCGAGCGCGACCTCAGCCGGGAGGTGCACAAAGCCGAGTGGCGGCTCAAGGAACAGAAGCTCAAAGATGACATCAAGGGGCTCCGAGAGAAACTGGTTGTGCTGGTGAGGGCACTAAAACCCCTCCTGGGCATGGCCTGGAGGGCTCTGTCCTGTTGAGGGCATTGAGGGGAGGGTCTGAGCCCTTCACTCTTGCTCTAGGTCTTTGTGTTTTCTTTTGTGCTGCTGAGCATCTGATGGGAATTCTCTTGACAACGACTGAGCTGAGGCCTGGCTTAGCTGCACCTCATTAGCAAAGATACCCATATGTGATACAATCACAGAATATCCCGAGTTGGAAAGGCCACAAGGATCCCCAAGTCCAACTCCTGGCCCTGCTCAGCACACCCCAACAATCACATATGTCTGGGGACAGTGTCCAAACCCTCCTGGAGCTCTGGCAGCCTTGGGGCCATGCTCATTCCCTGGGGAGCCTGGTCAGTGCCCAGCACCCTCTGGAGGAAGAATCTTTCCCTGATATCCAACCTAGACCTCTCCTGACACAGCTCCAGCCATTCCCTGGGTCCTGTCCCTGCTCACAGAGCAGAGATCAGTGTGTGCCTCTCTGCTTACCTTCATGAGGAAGCTGTAGGTTGCTGTGTCCTTCTCTAGAATTTTTCTGTTCCCACAGGTTTTTGATCCATGGCTAAATAGGCTACACTTTGTGGGAGAAACTGAAGGTCTTTCAGCTACCCCATGCGTTTTACATATTCTCTGATCCAAGGAGCAGTGTCCTCAAATTCCCGTGTACTTCAGCGTCCTCCAGTGGCTGAGATGTAAATAATTGATTTGAAACTGCTGAGAACAAACCGGAGCTGCCTCTGGTCACTTGATGCGAGCTGTGCTCTGCTCCCATCTGCTGCTGAAATCACAGAGTGGTTCTGGGCATTATGTGAATTTCTACCTCGAGTTCCTGCAGCTGTTGGTTTTGATATAACATCAAAACCAAAACAGCTCCTGTTTTCCCTTTGCCGTTTTAAGGACAAGGAGAAGTCAGTGATGGACCAGAGGCGATACTCCCTGATCGACCCCTCCTCGGAGTCGGAGGTGATCCGGCTGCAGCACCGCCTGGTCAGCACCGAGGATGTGCTGCGCAACGCCCTGGAGCAGGGACACCAGATGGAGAAGCTGATGGAGGCAATGAGACTCTCCTCTGAGAAAACACAGGTAGAACATCAGTGGACAGGCCCTCATCAACTCCCTGGGATCTTGCCCTGTGCTGCTCAGGGGGTGATGCCGTCAGCTGGGTCCCCTCTTTGCTGGGAACAGCCTGACAAGGCTGGTTCTGTCAGATGTAGCCTAATGCTATAAAATCCCTTCTAGCTGGTAATCACAGATGCCTTTGTGCTCATCAGAATGATTGCTAAACATGGGGGTTTGGGGAAGTTGAACTGTGAGTAACTGTTCTTTATGTGTACAGTATTACCTGGCTGCACGTGTTCATAACATGGAGGTGGAGGTTTTTCTGGCATCTCTCTTCTTTGAGAGGTTTATCTGTGGGTCCCTAAGCAGAACCTTTGCAGGTCACTCTGGAAAAATTCTTTCCATTTCTCTTACCATCCCTCTTACTACCTTGGTCTCTGATGTGAGTTTGCTGACTGTTCCCATTCCAGTTTCTGTCTTTTCTCCCCAACTTCCTCTGGTCTCTCTTTATTTCTTCTGACTAAAGAAAAGCTGCTTCTGTTGCCTGTCTTACATCCTTCTTCATGAAACTGAAGGGTACAAATAGCTTGACTCTCAACACTTGGCTTTTCCTTCTCATACCTGTGGAGTCTCAGCCCTGACTGATTCCTCCTGCAAAGTGACCTGCCCCTTGTGCCAAGCTTTGTGCTTCGTGTCCTTGAATGTTCTTCTAGCTGTGTTTTCTCTTGGGTCTGCAAATAGGCAGTGGCTTTTGGAGCTCAGATGGACTGTTATTTCTCATGTACTCGCTCATTTAAATTCTCAGCTGAAGAATGTCTTTATCCTGCACTAGTGAGTTGCAACTGGCATTCCATGAAGACACCTTAGGGTGAATTAGGTGTCTGCTTGACACCTAATGTCTACAGAACAAGCCACTAGACCCAGAATGGGCAGAGAGCCTTTTTTTAACTGATGCAGGTGGAGATATGCTGTGTTAGGTAATCTGGGGGTTTTCAAGCCTTCTCCTGTCATGTCAGTCTCTTTTGGATACATCAAACACTGTTTGCATTGCAGTGGTATGGGCATGGAGGTGGTCAGCAAGGTAAAAACTGCAACCCTGAAAGATCTGCTGGCTCACTGAACATCCGTGTGTTGCACACAAGTTTCTCTATCCTGCAGTGCAGCATCTGCAAGCAGCAAGCAGGACTTGGTGGAATCATGAGGACATGTTTGTGGCAGTCCAAGATGTGTTATAATCCTGTCAGTAGCTCCAGAGTAACTTCTGCTGTTATTGCTATGTGTCAAATGCAAATGCATCGTGACAGTCTCATCTCTTGGAGCTACAGGAGGGGAAAGCTATTCTCTGTTTGCTTTAATGCACAGTCTCTTGAGATAGGGAAATCTTCCCTTTTGCATTCCCATCTCCAGAAGCTGTGCAGGTGGTAATTATTTCTTCCCCAGTTCTAGAAAATGACTAATCTTACCTGAAGTCAATTGGAACAGACCTTGCAAGGTCAGCTAAGATATCCCTGGTATTAGTTTGATATATTCATGCTTCAGAAAATGTAGAGATATGACAGAACAGCATTATGTCTTTAACTACAATCCAAGGTGCAAAGAAGCAGAGGACTACTGTGGGAAGGCAGGCTTCAAATTTCTATTGATGTCAGGTTTTTTAAGTGCTATTTGCAGGGAAGTCTGGATCAAAGCTTCCTAGTTTCGGTTTGAAATCTGTTCACCCTTCCCCTTGTGAAGGAGAACTGTTAACCAGGGGCTTTCAGGCTGAGGACATTGATGGCCCAAACAAATCCTTCTGCAATAGTTAGGGAACTGATGGTTCTTCCCCAGAAACCACATGCCCACTGATACTCATTCTGCACCACCTTCCAGCCTCCTGTCTCCTCTCTGATGGAAGCAGCTGTTGCCCACGTATCTGCCTTGGCAGAAAGAAAATCTTTGCCTTCTCCTTATGTTGGGAAATGCCTGACCCACAGCTCTGCAGAAAAAAACAAGGGTTTGGCACTAAGATGTTTTTCTTGAAGAGTTTTAGTGATTCATCTGGGAGGCTTTTTATTTCATTTCAAGCAAATTGCACCACTCTGTTATCATGACCATGTTCTCAGACCAGACTTCAAATCTGATTTTTGATATCAGCTGTCTGGTCAGTGCCCAGATTGGGTGAGCTGCAGGCAGGTAATTGCCTGTGCTGGGGGGTGCTGAGCCCTGGCAGCAGCACTATTCTTGTCATCCAGGTAAGATCCACTGCCTGGCAAACAGCTCAGTCTCTCATCAGAGCTTAGTTTGAATTTCTGCCTGGTTTTCATGATCACATTAAACCTCTGTCCTTAGGGCTGATTCTGCACCATTGTGGTCACAGTGAGGATGGAAACTGGGACTCTTAAACCCAGTCTTGTGTCCCCATAATGCCATCAGAGCTCACCAGCAAATGTGATTGCCAAGGCCCAAGCACCCAGCATTGGGAATTCTGGAGCTTAAGGCTGCAGCCTTCTTCTCTTCCTTGTGCTGTCTGTACTGTCACTGGGAAGCTGAAGAGCTCTATACTACTCTGTTAGAGAAACATTATAAATGTTTAAAAGTTCTTGTGCTTTCTAAAGATAGAACAACCTGTCCTGGTTGCCAGACTCATCCCTAGAGATGGGAAATGGGGAATGGCAAATGTCCTTTTCAGTGCTTGATGTTCAGTGTGCTGTGCTTTGCACCTAACACCGCCCTTGGCTGGATTTGTTTTTTGGCATTTATGAATTGGGCTGCATAGTGGGTCTGTGTCCATAACGAGCTTGGGGGATGTTTGGTGGCTGGGAGGAATGCAGTCTGGCACATGGGGATTGGGCCAGGGTGCAGAGGGCAGGAAGATTCTTGCCAGAAGTGGGGTGGAGTTTTTGCATCCCCCTTTCCTTGTGTGGAGTGAGCAGCTGAGGAAGGACAGGGCAGTCTTGCCAAATTTCAGTGCTTGTAAGCAAACCCGCCAGGATCTGTGTCCCTCTTCACTGAGCATTGTCTGTTTTCCATTGCAGACTGTTGGAAATTCTGGATCTGCTAACGGGATTCACCAGCAGGATAAATCCCTCAAGCAAGAGGTAAGTTATGAGTGGAATGTTGTTTAAAACAGTATCTGCTTTGTGTGGTTTCTTGCCTGCTGTGGTGGGGACAACACTTGGATGGGGGTAGTTCTGCCAGCACAGCTTGACTGTATCATTCCCACAGCAAAAGCAAGAGGCTTTGCACAACTCCAGTTCCCAAGTGTGGTGGGAACCTCAGGCCATGGGGAAGGTGGTGGTGAGGGGCACACTGAGGTACAGTGCAGAGGGAGTTTCCCCACAGTCTCCTGGGTCAGTGACTGTGTGACCTTTCTCCTGGCAGCCCCTGGTAGAACCTGCTCAGCCTCAGATCTCTGCCGTCCCCATACTGTGGGTATGGGTAGATGAAAGCCCACTGCATCTATGCAAACAGTGGGCATTCCACTCCATGCCTCTTCCAAAAAAAGTCTCTGTGCTTGTCCTCATTTTGCCTAACAAAATCTATTCTCTTCTAGGAGAAGCTCTGATAGAGAAGAGGTGAAAAGGATCATTTCATGCCAGTATCAGCTCCTCTGCACAGTCAGGAAAAACAACACCACATCTGACTTTAGCACCTCCAAAAGACCACACACAGTATTTTCACTTTAAAGCAGGACAATGTTTATAATGTACTAACTGATGTAATCAGGACAATCCCAGAGTCCACTTTTCCAAGACAGCCATTGTTCCAGGAGGGAGCAGAAAGACCTCTCTGGGTTTGGTTTCTTACTTGTATTGGTTTTGACTGTGGAATTTGTATTGTTTGAGCTGCCCTTGTCCCACCAGCTGACGTGGTTTGGATGACATCTGCCCTGACCTGTGGCTAAAGTGTCAGCAGGTCCCAGTAACCCCACAGGAGCTGCAAAGGGATTTGCCTGTGGTGTTCAAAGCATCTGCCCATGGGCTGCACCCTTCCCACGGGGTCTGTCCCTTCCCTCCCACACACCCTGGTGTCCTGAGGACCTGCACAAGTGAGTGAAACCTGCTGGACTGATGATGTGAGGTTTGGGGACGTGTTCCCCTCCTCCCCTTGTGGAAGACATCACTGTTTTAGAGCAGAGTTCTTGTATTATAGCATGTCATGGGAAATAATCCAATTTCAGAGGGATATTTATTTTGTTTCTTCTCCCCTGCCATTTGGGGAAGAAGCTGTGGTGGCTCCAAGTTTGGGGTCAGGCCCACCTTGCCCGGGTGTAGTTGGCCTCTCTTCCTGCAGTGAGATCTCTGAGCAGGCCTGCTGGTGTCCTGTGCCACAGCCAGCTGTCCAGCTTGGTCCCCCTCCCTCCTGGGGGTTCATCAGGTCTGTTTGGAACTCAGGACTCCACAGGTGCTGGATCTCAGTGTCCTGGCCTTGGAGCTCCATGCTGGGGGCAGTCAGTGCAGGGCAGATGCATTGAGCAAATGGTTCCCTCCTTGCCTGTTTAATTTAATACTAACTGTGGATTGCCTGGTGCTTTCCAGAGCTGTCCTTGCCTCTTCAGTGTGACGCCCATCCCCTGCTGCCTGGGATGGATGAGGTGAAGGTGCTGCTGTGAGCCTGACTTTGATGGCTTCAGCAATCCTCTGTGATGACCTGAGTGTATTTGGAGCAGAGGCAGTCTAAGACTGGGGCCCACACAGCTATTGTGCCTGTACCAGCAGAGGATCTTGTTCTTTCTTCCCAAGGCTTTACTCTAACTTCACACCGCAGCTCCCAAGCAATATTAGGGCAGAGGAAGGTGACAACATGCTCTTAAAGGTGTGAAAGAGCCCAGCTCAGGTTCACTGTTCAGTAGCACAGGGAACAGTCACAGCAATATTTTTCCAGGCTTCTTCCAGTCATTGCCCAACTCCCCCAGCCTTCATGAGCTCTTGTGCTGTGATGGGGCATCTGTGAAAGGATAAGATGGGAGAGGAGATCTGAGCCAGACCCCAGAGGTGAACATGGTGGCACATCAGCTCCATTGCTTTTTGCCGTGATGTCACACAAAGTTGTGTCACTTCATCTTTGTGGGTTACCAGACTCCTGCTGCTTTGAGGGATGGGCAGCCAGAAGCAGCCTGGGAAAGACTTGAGTTTCATGGCTGCAATCTTGCCATGAGGAGGATGACATTGAATACTTGACCCGCCTCACCTGATGCAGGGTTGGTGACCTCCTGTCCTTCAGAGGAACAAGGGAGAGGAAGGGGACTTCAGGGAAGTAAAGCAGGTCAGAAGTCACAGCGGAAATCTGCACATGGTAGCAGGAGGCAGAGTGTGGGATTGAACTGCCTGGAAATAATTCACGTAGGATTCCATCCTGCCTTGTAGAAGTGTTTCTTCAGCTCTTACTAATCACCAGGAAGATTGCCACATCTCTTCCTAGCTCTGGGAGTTCCCCAAGGGATTGTAGGAGTGGTCTCCAAAACCCTCCTGGCTGAGTGTTCATCTCGTAAGTGATTTTGCAAAGTCCCAGAGGGAGTTTTTGTTTGCTACAGCCCTCAACAGTGAATACCTCACTGCTGTTTTTAAGAATTTAGGGCTGATGATTCCCAGAATGCTCCTGTTGGCAGGATGGTCTCTGAAGTCATGCCTGCAAACCTGTGGCCTTCCCTGGGCTTCCTGGGCACCTGCAAAAGGGAGGCCCCATTCTGGTTTGTAATTTATTTTCCATTATGGGTCTTTGAGTGACTTGTGACCAGCTGCCTTCAGCTACAGCAGAGATACCTGTGTTTTCTACCTCCCTTTGGCTTTGTACAGAGTGGGATTTCCTGGGATTGGCTATGGGGACCATGTATTTGGTTCTGTTGATTAGATCCAAGGTTGTCAGGCTGGAAGGGTCTCTGGCTCCTGCCTCTTCCTGGGGACCATGCCCTGAGAGCAGCTCAGACCTGTGGCTTTTTCCCATTCAGCTTGGGAGACAATGCAGAACAGGAACAGATGAGTTCAGGACAGGTTCCAAGTTAGTGCTGATGGTCTTCTGTGGCTGTAAATGACTGTGCTGGTCCCTGAGGATCAGCCAGGAGCTGTTGGCACTGCTTGGCTCCCTGTGCAGGCTGTGTGGTCACTGTGTTGCAGGGCTGAAGGTTGAAGCCCCCACCCATTGGAGTGCAGGTCTGTGGGAGCTGCTCCCAAATAAGATGATCCACAATGCCAACAGGATATGCTGTTGTGTGCTCATGTGGGCTTCAGCTCAACCCTGTTTAAGGGGCCAGGAGAGATTGGACTCATTCACTTCCTCCCTCTCCAAAATTAGCACAGGCTTCCCCAGGGCACCAGCTGCCCGTCTGAGGTGGTAAGAGACCACACTAGGGACAAACTTGGAAAGGACAAGGGGGAGATTCCCCAGCCCCTCTATTTATTTGTAAGTTTAAGTGCTATTTTTACCTATGTGGTGGTGTATAAAGTGCTTCATGATACTTGGTCTTACTGGCTTGGTTCTCTGGGAGAGAGTTCCAGGGCAGTGGTGCACCCTTGTCCTGTTGTTGATCCGGGCTGGTTCCTGTTTGTGCCTTCACTCCCGCTTTGGCTTCAGCCTTGCTCTTACCCCGACCCCTGAGAGCTGGTAAGGGAGGGCTGTGCTTTCCCCAGCCTTTCTCCCAGCCTGAGAATGCTGTGCTGGTTTTCCATCTGCAGATGGAGCAGAGCGGTGGTGCAGGGTGGGGAGCAGGAGGGGACAATGCTGCTGGAGCCCTGGGCCCTGAGGGAAGGACTGTCCCCCACAGCCAGTGGCATTACCCTGACAGTTAGTGATGCTTTTCTGCTGAGAGCTGAGCCCTTATCCAGTGATAAAACAGCCTTTGGAATGGAGACTACTTAGTATGGAGTGATTTCTTCTCTAACTCTCAAGACCAAAGGGGAAAGAATCAGTTATGCTTGGGAATGTCAACTTCATCCCTCCTGCAGCATCCAGAGAGCTGGACCAAGGGGCAGCACCATGCTGGTGTCCTATGGAATGATAGTACCAAGCTGCCTGGGTGTTGCAGCTCTTGGAATGACAGGTGCCAAGCTGCCAGCCAAGGCCTTACAGCTCCTGCCTCCCCCCAGCCACCAGCAGCTCCTCTGACTTGCAGTAGAGATGCATAAGGGTTCCATTAAACAAAACGATGCAAATGACACTGTAAGAGTCTTAATGAAAATTCCAGTATTCTGTTATTCAGCAGCTTTAGCAGCTCAGCACCATCTGTAGGGAGTTATTAATACACTAAGATCCTATAGGCCTCCTGTAAGTTACCAGAAAAAAAGATGATACTAGATGTATAAATGGATGATAACCTTTTACCCATAAAGTATGTATTACAATTTTGTAGCTTAGTCATTTTTTGGCTATCAGATTTTGTTAGTATGATACAAAAAAAAAAGACAAAAAAAAAAAAAGGCTTTGACTGCTAATGTCTATTTTGTTATTTGATTCATTTTCTTCCTCTGTACAAAAGCTGTACAAATCTTTCTGTGTAACTCCTCCACATCTGTATTCATGTACCATCCCTCTTGTCCTGGCTTGCTGGTGTGGTGAGCTCCTACTAAATAATAAACTCTGTGGCTGAAGTTGGGCATCCTGGGGCTGCTGGGTGTTCAGGGTGTTCTGCAGTGCACAAATTGTCATGAGCTGGAAGGGGCTGGGACACGGGGCTGTGGCACCATCCCCCTGCCCTGAGCCGCAGCAGTGACCTTGAGCCATCTGTGTTTGGGCTCTGCAAGTGGCTGGGAGGCTGCAGAGCTGCCCTGGGGATGAGCTGAGCTGAGGCACAGCAGCATTTGCTCTTCTGCACCCCATGCCAGAGGTGGGGATGGCCAAGCCCAGCACCATCTCCTGGCTGGGCAGCTCCTGCTGTTGAGTATCTCCCAAGCCTCGGAGTGGTTGTGCTGTTTATTAATCCATGTTTATTTTCCATCTGATTGTCTCCCCAGTCCCTCACTGACATATCCACAATGCCCTGAGTTAAGGAGTGTTGCAAGGTGCTGTGCCAGGCTCACCTCCCTGCACCTCAGCACTGATCCATACTTGTTGAGCAGTGCCACCTTCATTTTGCATAGATTGGGTCATCCTCATTCCTTCCAGGTCATCTGCCACAGACCAGAGCAGATGGAAATGGGGATCACAGTGAATCAGTCCAGGAGGAACTGCCACCCCCCAGCCCCCTGCCTCTCTTGTCCCTGTGTTCCCACCACATGTCCATAAGGATGCTCTGAGTATCATGGAGTTGTGCTGTCACCTATGAGGCAGGACTGGATGGATTTATGCCAGGGTTTGGTGCTTTCTTCATGGTACAACATCTCAATTGGGACTTCCCTTGGCTGCCTATGGGCTGCCCATATAGCAATGGAACATCCATCTCCTCCTGCCGTGTTTTCCTGCATCCAGGGGCAGTAGTTCCTTTATAGGAAAGTATTGCCAACTGCTTAAGTCCTCTATGGATGATTTCCTTTGCTGGCTCATAAGTCAGCCCTGTATGCCCTCACCCAAACATCACTGCCATAGAGCTTTGAAGCAGGAAGGACCAGAGGTGAACAGAGCATGTTTTGGGAAGGGGCAGGTGGGGGTGGATGGTGGGTGTTGAATGGAAGAACTTTGTCTTCCCCCACAGACTTGGGGACACTGGCAGGAGAAATCATTCAGTTGTTGCCTTTATGGACTCTCAAGCTGACATAAAACCCCCTGGGAGGAAATTGTACAAAGACTTCACCCACGGAGACTCTTTGCCCTGAACTCCAGAGGAGAAAGGAGTCTGTGCCTCAACAACCCCACAGCTCAGTGAGGTGTTCACAGGGACCCTCCTGCACCTCTGGCATGAGGAGCAGCACCCACTTCTTCCCTGGCAAAGGCTGATCCCAGTGGATGATCCAAGCCAGTCCTGGGTTTGCTGCGTCACACCAGCGAGTAGGCAATGTCTGAAACCCAGGTGAAAGCAGCAGGTTTGGTGATTCTCTCACAGGGACTGAGCTCTCTAGGGCTGCTGGCCCTACCTGCAGCCTCTGCCTGGGTGCTGCTTTGGGGATCCCTCTCTTGGTGAGGAAACAAACATCAATGTACCCTTTGGACTTCATCTGGGGCTTTGTGGTTGCTGCAGTGCCCTGCCCATGGCAACTCACACTGACAGTTCACCTGCACAGCAAAGCAGGTGAGGAGGAGGCTTATTGCCCCCTCCACAATGCAAGAAGAAACTAAGAACACGAGATGCCATAGAACAGGACACTGACACAGCAGATGAAGCTTAGCTGTAACTTAAGTCTTAAACTGATGAAAGGAATAACAGTGAGGCCTCTCCTGTCATGTGAGACTTTCAAACACCTTTCAGTCACTAAAGGGACTCCAGAAGGGCTGGACAGGGGCTTGGTACAAGGGCCTCGAATGACAGGACAAGGGGGAATTTTCTTCCCAATACCCAACCTAACCCTGCAAGACAGCAGGGTTAGGTTGGGTATTGGGAAGAGATTCTTCCTGTGAGGGTCATGGTGCCTTGGCACAGCTGCCCAAAAAAATTGTGTCTGTCCCATTTCAGAAAGTGTCCAGCCTGGATGGGACTTGGAGCAACATGGTCTAGTGGAAGGTGTTCCTGCCCATGGGAGGGGATAGGAAAGAGAGGATCCTTGAGGTCCCTTCCAGCCCAAGCCATTCCATGATTCCATGACTTCATGAGTCTATGACCCACTGACTCGTAGGGGTGGGGTGCGCTGCCTGGCAACGGGAATTGTGATGAAGAGGGGCATGAGCAGACCAGGCTCCAGTCCCTTGATGGACAAGGAAGGAGGAAAGTGTCTGCTGACACTTTGATCATCCTTTTGATCATTGCTTTTGCTCACCACCTTCATTACACTTTTTGCTCATCCCTGACAGACCCAACTGGGCAAGAAGGCTTGTGACCAACCAGGGACAGAGTGTGTGCAGACATGGCAGCAGCCCTGGACACACTCAGCCTCTCCCAGCTCCTGGATGTCTCCATTGAGATGCCCCAGAAGGGGGCCATTCAATTTGTGGCCCTGAGAAAACTGCTTCAGGCCATGCTGCAGCACCTGGACGTGCAGTACCTGACCACCGAGGAGCCATGGCCGGGCCACCTCAGTGGGCCCTCACTTGCTGATGTGGCTGCTGAAGTGAAAGAAATTAGGAAGGAGATGCAAGTCTATAAGAAGGCTCATCCCAGGCCTGTGGGTGCTCCCCCACCATACAGCCCCTCCCCGCTTCCTCAGACAGCCGTGCTCGGCGCTGCCCTCACTGCCCAGGCAGGGGCTGAGCCGCTGGCAGAGGCTCTTTGCCGTCGGGACGGGCTCCAGCGCTCTGGCTGAGCCGGGCTGGGACAGGCGGCACCGGGACCTGCTGACCCGGCTGTGCCACGGGCTGTCCGTGCCAGGGTGGGGCTCTTTGGGCTGTTGCTGCCCTACCCATCACCTCTGATATCCCTTTTTTCCAAAATGGTTTCTCAGGCTCCTGTTGAGGATACCGGTGGACTCATGAGTGCGTCAAAGGTCTGTGCAGACCACTGTTGTGGTGAAGGTCATTTTGCCCACACTCTCTGTCTCTGATACCACTTTCTCCTACACCCCCCAAGGCAGAAGACATGAAGAAATTCCAGGAGGAGCAGGAGGAGGTGAGCTGCTGCTGGGAGCAAACCACGGGTCTGAGACAGCAGCCACTGCCCTCGGCTCTGCCAGCTGGAGGCTCAGCACCCTCATCCCAGCTGGATGCACGGGGAGTGCTGCCTGCAGGGCCCTGCCAGAGTGTTACTCCCACCAGCCCTCTCTCCTAGGACATGTCTTCCCCCCTGGATCTCTATGAGGAAATCAACAGGATAAAGGCAGCACAGGCCCGCAACGCACAGACAATTAAGGAGTTGGCTGCCTTGGTGAGCTACAGGGTGATGTCACCTTTAGGCTCTCATGGGGAATTTTAGTGAGGCTATGTGAGCCCAGGCTTTGGAGTGAGGGGCTGGGGAAATGATGGTGGGCCCTGGGTCTGCCCATGCAGCTCAAGAGCCCTCATGCTGGGACAACATGATGTCTGTGCCCTGACTCTACTGTCACTGGCCTTCCCAGATAAAGAACCTGGAGGAGGACACTAAAAAGCTGAGGGAGGATACAGCCAAATGGAAAGAAGAGACCAGGAAGGAGATCTATGAGCAAATAGAGTAAGAGGACAGAAGTGGATTTCATACTCTGTGGAGCTGCAGGGGAGCCCAGGGGGTCTGGAAGCATCCTGGTTTGCAGGCACAGGACAGTGCCCGAGCAGCCCTGCAGGGCTAACCCTGCCTTGCTCCCATCTTGCTGGCCAGGGGCGTGCTGGAGGAGACAAAGCGTGAGCTGCAGAAGATGGAAGAGCACCAGGAGATGAGGAATACCATGCTGGAGCAGATGGTTACTGATACAGCCAACCAAATGAACGAACAGGTGAGGTCCTGGGGGAGCACTCCCACCACCTCCTGACTTGGTGCAGGAGTCCAGGTGGGGTTCCCAGCCATATTCTCTGGGCTGGGGCCACTGAGGCCCACAGCACACAGGACTGTTGGTTGGCTTCATCCCATCTCTGAGCCAATTCCCTCTGCCCTTCTTGCAGCTGGCTGAGATGCAGGAGATAGTGGGAGGCGTGCAGGAGGAGCAGGAGGAGCAGGAGAAAGCAAAGGCAGAATGCCTCAAATGCACCTTCAACCTCAACGAGCATTTGGGGGAGCTCCTCCAGCGCTGTGAGAAACTCCAGGAGCAGGTGGACTCCCTGGAATCACAGCAGATGGGCGTGGACAAGCTCAGGAATATAATGAGGAACTGGGGCCAGGTAGGCAGTTGGCAGCAAGGGGGATGGAGGACATCCCCCAGCTGGATGTGCTATAGTGGGGGGGGAGACCCAAACTGTCTCAAACTGGCCTGAACCAGGCACAGCATGGACAGAAATTGAAGCCTTGATGCAAAGATCCTATTGTCACTGAGTAATGGCGATGTGTCCCTGTGGAGCACTCAGGCCCCTCTTGCTCAGTGCTACATTTTTCCTTCCCTGGACCAGCACCAGAACCGGTTGCACCATGTGGAGACTACAATTTTACAGATACAAGGCAACTGTGAGAAGCTCAGCTTTACCACAGGAAGCCTGCAGAAAGACTCTCAACAAAATCAGAAAGCAATTGAGGTGTGTGGCTGAAACTCCTGTGGTATCAAGAGCGAGATCACAAAGAATCTGTCTCTATGCAGGGACACAACTGGGCCTATTCCAAGTGCCTTTCCATGAGGTTTTCTGGGTAGGGGAGGTGGGATGTGCCCTTCTGGCCAGGAGGCAGCTCCAGTCTTGCTGTGGTGACACAGGTTCCTTTCTGTGCTGAAAGATGCTGTTCCAGTCTCTGAAGAAGCTGCAGAAGGAGAAAGCAGATCAGCAGGACATGTTGGCAGTGATAGAGCTGGTATAGTCTGGACGGACCTCTGTGCCAGCCCAGGAGTTTCTGGGCAGGGTGACAAATGCCCTTTGGGGGCCACCCCGTTTGGGGGCTGGTGGCAGAACTGGCCTGGGGGAGGGAGGATTTCCTGAGCATGTGGGGTCCCTCACCCTTCAGATCATGGGGACAACCTCAGCGGGGTGATGGGGCCAAAGGGGTCAGAGCACCCTGAGAGGGGCATGATGGCCTGGAGGAAGCACTTCTTCTGCCCCTCACATGGGCTGGCCCTGCCTGTCATTCCTCATCTCTCTCCCCAATGCTCTCCTCCTGTTTCCTTCTGTTAGAAGGCAGACAGAGCTGCCTTGGGCAGGAAAGTCAATTGCAGTCAGTTTGAAGCCAACATGGAGAGGCTGGGTGAGAGGATGCAGGATTTGCAGAACCAGATTTCAGACCAGAACCAGCAGTGGAACACAGTGCAGCAGCAGTTCAGTGATGCACTGGAAGAGAAGGTGAGGGTTACCTCATCCTCCACCATGAGAAACTGGCACCTTGGGGACTTGACAGCCTGAGGCAGCATCCCTCTGAGGATCCCCCTCCAGCTTTTCCCTGGACAGCTGCATGTCCCATCCTGGGGCAGCTGGCTGAGGCTGTTCACCTGTTCACAGCTGGATCGCCAGGAGCTGAAGGCTTTTGGTGACCAGATGGAGGAGATCTGGAAGGGAAGCATTGAGGAGGTCAAGAATGAGATGAAGCAGGGGGACACTGCTGCTGGGCTTAAGAAGTAAGTGCAATAGAGATGCTGATGGCTTTGGGGACACCAATGGTCCCATTCCCTCCAGCTGTCCCACCCACTGCCCATACAGTCCCCTGCCATGGGACCGATTTAGCTGCTAAATGAACCGTGGGGATGCTGATGAAGCAGCTGCACCTTCTCCTTCCACCAGCAGCAGGTTTCACACAAGAAAGGAGACACAAGGAGGGGGCACCTGCAGGATGGAGCCCTCCCAAAGCAAAATGGGCATGTGGGTGCAAAGGCTCCCAGAAGCCAGAGTGGGAAAGGGCAACTGCTCCTGCCAGGCAGGGATGGGACACGCAGTTACATCCCAGGGTTGGGTCGTGCCCTGCCCTCCTGGGCAGGCACACGGGGGACTTTGGTGCCCAGAGAGGGGCTGAAAGGAAGGGCTGGTTGGGGTGGTGACGTGGGTGCCTGTGCCCTTCACCTGGCATTAGCCAGCAGGCTGGGGATGGGAACAAACAGGCTCGGCAGCCCAGGCTCACCCTGCCATCGCCAGGACTCTGTGCAGTGACGTGCCCCTGGCTGTGCCAACCAGCTGCTGCCTGTGTGTGGGCAGGGCTGTGGCCCCAGGAGCTCAGCCAGCCCTCTCCTCTCACCCTCCTCAGGCAGCTGCCAGTCCCTTTCACCTGCCTGTCCTGTGACCGCATGCTCACCCTGCACGTTCCTGGCCCGTGAGTAGCTCCACTGCACGGGGGGCACTGGGGGTGTGATGGGGGGAGATGGTGCCAGCAGTGACCCTCCGGGCTGCCCACAGGGCTCACAGTGTCTGCCTGGGGGGCTGAGGTGGGGAGACCCCTCTGCAGCCCTGCCCATCAGCAGGGGCTGCAGGGACTCATCTCAAGGGCTACAGGCAGTGGGATGCCATGGGGTACAATCCTACGGGTTTAGGGGTGCTGCCTCAAACAGCAACAGGTTGTTTGTCCCCTGTCACACACCTGTCATTCCTGCCCTCCCCAGGTACCCTGAGACACTCCCATATTTGCAGCCACTGTCCCCCAGCAGGGATCTACAGCACAGCCAAAGGTAGGGACTTTGAGGACACATCTCTGGCTTCCAGGGTGCAGGGGAGCCCTGCCGCAGTAGGGAGGGCTCTTCTCCGTGTGGGATGGGCTTTTGCCTCCAGTGGTTGGTGGACAGGAGCTGGGAGGGACATGCCCCTGCAGGCAGCACCACCAGTCCCCTCCCTGGCACAGCAGAGTGAAGTCAGAGATGCCACAGGGCTGGGCACTGAGGATTCTCTGCCCCATTCTGCCCCATTCCACAGGAGGCCACCGGTCCCTGCCCATGTCCCCCGTGTGTCACAGAGCTCTGGGGACCATCAGAGCAGTAGTTTCACTCTGCCACCCATTCCGGAGTCCCCTCGGCCCAGGACTTTGGTGGCCCTCCCCAGAAAGGTAGGATGATGATGCCCATGGCATGTGTCATGGGTGTGCTGAGTATCCAGGGTGAATTTGTACCTCCAGTTTCCCCGCAGAGAGCTGGCTTGGCAGGGGTGCAGGGGGTGCTGAACTGGGGCCCACGTTGCAGCCAGCTGCTCTCTCCTTCCCAGCCTGCAGGGACCCAGCTCCTGGGCAGTGGTGGACATACCTCAAGGGGCCGTGACCGCCTTCCTCCGGTGAACAGGACACAGGATGAGCCAGGTGTGGCCCTGTCAGGGCATGGGGATCAGGGGGAAGAAGACCCTGGTAGTCTGCTGGGTCTGCATCTGGTCTCTGGGGATCTCTGGCCAAGCAGATGACCCTCCTGCTGCCCCATCCTGGGCTGGCAGAGATGCCTCAGATGGGGTCAGCCCCTGGGATGTGTGGGCTCACCCCTGCCTCTCATCCCCAGGCCGTGGCCTCACAGGATCAGCCACCAGGCACAATCCCTCGACACATCTCCAGGGCCCCGGGGTTCGTCCAGCCACTTGAGCCCCATGAGACTTGGACAGCTCTCAAGTAGCTGGACAGGTCTGGAACCCAATGCTCCCACCAGGGACGTCATCTCAGCAGAGAGAAACGTCTGTGACAATGGCTGTCAGAGAAATAACTTCTTTGTTTTATAAAGTTATTAAATAAACCTTCAAAAAATACAAGCAGAGCCTTTGCCCACTGTCACTGAAAACATTGGGATAAATCAAACTGTCTTACACTATTTTTTTTTAGTATTAGGAATCAGGCATTTATTTCCAGCACTGGAGTGCAAGGGAATAGCACTCAGCATGCATGTCCACTTTCTAGACTTCTCACTATGTATTTTTAGCAAGGAAATTATTGCTTATTGGCTATAAGTTACATCATTCTCTTCATTAATTAATATTCTATCTTGTGTTTGTTATTGATTTCTCAATTCTCATGCTGTTGCCAGATAAAGAATTGCTTGCTCCTGGCGAGATAATCCTATGCTCATTTTGCCAAGTCATTGGTCTATGGAACCACACCATCAAAAGCAGGAGAAACATTGACCAAGGAAGGGAGTAAAACTACAGTCCATTGATCTAAGGTTTTGCAAATTAAATAACTAGGCCAGCTATACCAACTTTTCTCCTCATTTGCAAAGAAGCACCAGTTCAGCAGGTGGTCAGATATGACTATGGGTTCACCAACCATCCAGGACTGCCAAAGAGACTCCCAGGGCAGAAGGATGCATGTGCTAAGGGGAGGGAATGTTAATTACTTTGGGGAAATTGTTATCATATGTATGTTTCTTCTGAGAAAAGTTATGAATATGATGTAGAATTTACATCATATTTAGAATTTATTTAAACAGGGTCTTTTCCTGTACTCAGCATGTACACCATGTGCAGCAATCCCCTGTACATCTGGCATCACAATAAAGAATGCCTAATCCCTAATATTAAAGCTAAAGTGTTTGTTTTTTACTGGTTTTGATAACCATGTTAATTAGTCCACTTTTCAGTCTTTTTTTTTATTATTATTTATTTTTTCCCAGATAGAGTTTTCAATACATTAAAAGCTGAATTCTCTTTGTTAGTTTCTTCTTTATGTCTGGTTCCCACAACTTGTCCTCACAGTCCACAAATTCTGCATTCCTGGTGTTCAGTTCTCAGCACCATTTCTCTACCCCAGGCTTTGGTCACTGAAGCGTGTCAAGGTTGGTTTAGCAGAACTTAAAAGTTTAAAGTGATTTTCCAAAATGGTGTTTCACTAACAGCAGTTTGTAGAAAACCTTGCTACATGCTCCTGTGCAAAACTGCACTGCTTATGATTAATTAAAGCAGTTATTAAAAGAGTTAAGGAAACAAATAATTGGAATAGTGATTTAGGGAAATTATATAATTTCCAACAATTCCCCCCTTTGAAAGTGATCTTCATTATTTCTTTGAAGATTATTTCCACTTAATGTTGACTATTTGGAAAGACTTAAGACACTAAAATGCAATAATTACTATTACACTACTTAATAAAACTTTTTGGCAAAACTTACTATATTTTAAATCCAGGGCCATTCATTTTTTGCCAGCATTTTATCTTAGGGTTGGTATTCTGGGGTTACATTTGAAAGGTCACACATTTTGGTGCAGCAACTCTTAGGATGCTTTTCTCTGCCACCTCTTTAGCAGCTTTATCTGCCAGTCGGTTTCCTACATTAATTGATGTATTTCCAAACAGATGAGCTTTACAAAGCATGAGAGACACTTTGGCTGGTAACTGAACACTTTCTAGTAGTTGTCTGATAATGTCTCCACCTTTGACAGGAGATGCTTGTGCTGAAAGGAGCCCTCCTTTGTTCCAGAGAGCTCCATGGGCATGTACTGCTCCAAATGCACATTTAGAATTAGCCCATATGTTCCCTTTCTTCCCCTGAGACAATTCCAGGCTGCCACAAAGTGAGGAACTCAGCCTTGTGTGCAGAGGTGCTAGGAGGTTAGGGATGGCTTTGACTGGGCCCTACTGCACACCTAAATTTCTGCTTTCCTTTGCACACAAAATTGCTCCCATCTGTGAACAACTCCCAGTCCAGATCTTCTAGCAGAATATCTTCTCTGCTAGAGAATATCTACTCTGCTGGAGTAAAGCTGCTCCATACTTAGAGGACAGTCAAGTTGTGAGGCTTCTTGACTTTCTGGAACAGATTCCAGGAACAGGGCTGGCTGCAAGGCAAAGTAGTTGTTTTCAGTTCCACATCATCCTGATCCAACAGGACAACTTAATACTTAAGCATTCAGCTTGGGGCTAACCAGGGGCCTCCTTTTGGTCCTAGAACAGAGAGGACCATGGGTAGAACACAAACAGATCCTTGGGTGCCCTCCATCTCTTGTTCCATAAATCCCTGTGGTAATACAGCTAGAAAGCAGGACTCAGAGTACTGCTGAACTTGTGACAGATTTGGACATTCTGAACATGGTAGGCTAAAAGCCATGGGAGATTCTAACAGAGATTTGAGGGAAGTTGGAAACGAATGTTGTGTTTTGTTTTTAGATAGCCATGTAAAACTGCACCTGCAAAGATTGTAGTTAAGCATATTGATAAGAAACATGAACATTGTGGTTATTGCTTGGCAGTAGAATATTCTATCAAAGCTGCAAGGCTATATAAGCTGAGCCCTGTAAGTCAATAAATTGACTTCTTGCATCAAGCAATGAGTCCTGGCTCTTCAATCTCCCAACAACTCCTGCCCTGGGCTGATTAAAGCTCCTAGGAGTTTCCTATTCCTGCTTTCCTTGATGTTCTCTACATTGTTGTCTACTTCCCAAGCTGTTTCAAATAATCCATTTCAGTTCCTCAAATCATCCCCCTCCAGGCTCTGAAGTTTCTTTCTAATATCTGGAGCTGATTGTCCCACAAATAATGCTGCTAACAGTAATGCATCTCCCTCCCTTGCAGGGTGCAGGTCTCTCTACTTTCTGGCCACAGCATAGTGAGTCACTGGTGAAAATCAGAAGGGGATTCACCTTCTCCTTGAACCACTTGGAATAACTATGATGTGTCTGCAGCATTTGGAATGGCATGCTTTATCCCAAACATAACTAAGCTTTGATATTGAATCAATAATTGTCTGAGCCAGGTTATTTGGATCCCACCAGGAATCTGCAGGAGGGAAATATTGATCCACCATTCCCTGCTGAGCATTCTGAGCATGCCCTCTCTCAGTCTCTTCCCCCACATTTGCCACTACCACAATTCCTCCACCTGGAGTTAACGCTGTGTCTGAAACTACCCTAATAAAATCCCAGGGGTCTTTGTCTTGAACTCAGTGGATTAGGGGATCGGAGGATCTCCCTGAAAAATCTTTGGTGTGCACTGGAGTCCTCATGATCCTATGAATCCATGGAGCAAAAGGAGGAAAGTTCCATCTGGGTCACCAGAAACTGTTGCCAAAACCTGGATAAATGAAACACTCCATCAGTGTGATTTCAGTATTAGTGAGTTTGGCGTTACTTGATGCTGGTCAGGGTGTGTGTAGTGGATTGTTCCAGCCACACAAATGCACAAAGCTTTTTACTTATTTATCTGTTTTTAGCAAAAAAGGAAATCAATGTTCATCCATTCTGCATCACATCATTCTCTTCTTTAGTTAGTATTCTAACCACTATTGGTTAGAGCTTTCTTGCTTCTCATCCTAATTAGCCCATGTTTCAGTCTTTTTATTATCTTTTTCCAAGGTAGGTGGTTTTCCAGGCTGTACAGATTATACTTATTAATCTGTTCTTTGTTTTCTGGTCTCTGCAGCAACTCCTTGGAGGGCTATAAAATCTGCATTTTACATGTCCACTTTTCAGATCCACTGGGTTTTGTTCACTGAAGCTTTTAAAGGTTGGTTTAACAAAACTGAAGGTTTCCCAGATTTTCCCAACCAAACTCTAATAATTACACTCTGTGAAAAGAAACTTAGCTACCTGCTGGCAAACAGTTGAACTTCCACTGCTAAAGACTAAGCTAAAAATTATTTAAATGCTATAAAATTGCAACCCCCCCTTAACCTGAACATCACAGCCATAAAGCTTTGAAATATGAAGGACTAGGGGTGAACAGAGCATGTTTTGGGAAGGGGCAGGTAGCTGTTGAACAGAAGAGCTTTGATTGTCTTCCCCCACAGTCTTGGGGACATTGGCAGGAGAAATCATTCAATTGTTTCCTTTATGGACTCTCAAGCTGACATAAAACCCAACTGGGAGGAAATTGCACAAAGGCTTCACCCATGGAGACTCTTTGCCCTGAACTCCAGAGGAGAAAGGAGTCTGTGCCTCAACAACCCCACAGCTCAGTGAGGTGTTCACAGGGACCCTCCTGCACCTCTGGCATGAGGAACAGCACCCACTTCTTCCCTGGCAAAGGCTGATCCCAATGGATGCTCCAAGCCAGCCCTGGGTTTGCAGCAGCAGAGGAACTGCCTTAGATGTAATGCACATCTTAAACTGATTAGAAGAAAAACTCTGAGGCTGTGCTCTCCTCGGAGACCTTTGAGCACTTTTCAGCCAATTAAACAACTCCAAAACGGGCTGCAGGTGGAATTTGCACAAGGGCCTGGCATGGGAATGACTTCACAGGGAGAGAGGGGAGAGATGGGTGGGATATTGGGAAGAAATTCTTCCCTGTGAGGGTGGTGATGCCCTGGCACAGTCTGCCCAGAGAAGCTGTGTCTGCCCCATTCCTGGAAGTGTCCAAGGCCAGGTTAGATGGGGCTTGGAGCAAGCTGGTCTTCAGAAAATGCTCCTTCACCTGTCTCTGACAGGGGGTGAAATGAGATGATCTTTTAGGTCCCTTCCAGCCTAAGCCATTTCATGATTCCATTAATCCATGTCTTTATGGGCCTGGGACCCACTGGTTCAGTTCCCAGGAATGGAGTGGGGGGTGTTGCCTGGCAACGGAAGTTGTGATGAAGAGGGGCATGAGCAGTGCAGGCTCCAGTCCTGCAAGGGATGAGAAAAGAGGAAGGAGGAAAGGAGCCTGCTGGCTACTCATCTTTTTGATCATTGCTTTTGCCCATAGCTTTTACCATTGCTTTTGTTCATCCCTTTTATCATCCGTTTTGCTCATCCCTGACAGACCCAACTGGGCAAGAAGGCTTGTGACCAACCAGGGACAGAGTGTGTGCAGACATGGCAGCAGCCCTGGACACACTCAGCCTCTCCCAGCTCCTGGATGTCTCCATTGGGACGCCCCAGAAGGGGGCTCTCCATTTTGCAGCCCTGAGAAAGCTGCTGCAGGCTGTGCTGGAGCACCTGGACGTGCAGTACCTGACCACCGAGGAGCCATGGCCGGGCCACCTCAGTGGGCCCTCACTCGCTGATGTAGCTGCTGAACTGAAAGAAATGAAGAAGGATATTGAAAACAGCAAGAAACACATGTCCGAGGTAGAGGCTTTTCCCAGCCCCCTGGGCACTCCCCCACCATACAGCCCCTCCCCGCTTCCTCAGACAGCCGTGCTCGGCGCTGCCCTCACTGCCCAGGCAGGGGCTGAGCCGCTGGCAGAGGCTCTTTGCCGTCGGGACGGGCTCCAGCGCTCTGGCTGAGCCGGGCTGGGACAGGCGGCACCGGGACCTGCTGACCCGGCTGTGCCACGGGCTGTCCGTGCCAGGGTGGGGCTCTTTGGGCTGTTGCTGCCCTACCCATCACCTCTGATATCCCTGTTTCTTGGACTGTTTCACAGGTTATTAATGAGGAGATTGCTAGGATAAAGGCAGAACTTTCCAACGTCTCAGAGGATATTAGTAAGATCCACAAGGCACAGGTCTGTGCTGACCACTGCGGCGGTGAAGGTAGTTTTGCCCACTCGTCTCTGATACCATTTTCTCCTACAGTCCCGCATGGCAGAGAACATGAAGAAGTTCCAGGAGGTGCAGGAGGAGGTGAAGTGCTGGGAGCAAGCCACGGGTCTGAGACAGCAGCCACTGCCCTCAGCTCTGCTGGCTGGAGGCTCAGCACCTTCATCCCTGCTGGATGCATGGGGAGTGCTGCCTGCAGGGCCCTGACAGCCTGCCTGAGCCTGGCCCTCAGCTGTCCCCCAGTGCCCTGCAAACCACAGCAGGGGTCAAGGCCTTGCAGGTCCCCATTGACCTCCCCAGAGTCTCACTGCCACCACTCCTCTCTCCTAGGACACGAATACCATCCAGGATCTCCATGAGGAGATTGACAGAATGAAGACAACACAGATCCGGATGGAAGCAGACATAAAGAAGACAAAGGAGGCCCTTCCCTTAGTGAGCTGTTGGGTGGTGTCATCTTTGGGCTCTCATGGGGAATTTCACTGTGACTCCAAGAGCAGTGGTTTGGGGTCAGGGTCTCGGGACTGGGTGGGGGCCCTGAGTCTGCCCATGCAGCTGAAGGGCTCCCATGCTGTGACAACATGATGTCTGTGCCCTGACTCTACTGTCACTGGCCTTCCCAGATGAAGAAGATGGGAGAGGAAATTAAAAACCTGAGGGAGGATACAGCCACTTGGCAAGAAGAGACCAGCAAGGAGATCTCTCAGCAAATGGAGTAAGAGGACAGAAGGGGGTTTCATACCCTGGGGAGCTGCACGGGAGCCCAGGGGGTCTGGAAGCATCCTGGTTTGCAGGCACAGGACAGTGCCCGAGCAGCCCTGCAGGGCTAACCCTGCCCTTGCCCCCATCTCGCTGGCCAGGGCTCTGCTGCAGGAGATGAAGAGTGAGTTGCAGAAGATGCAAGAGCAGCAGGAGATGAGGAATACCATGCTGGAGCAGATGATTACTGAGACAGCCAACAAGCTGAACGAGCAGGTGAGGTCCTGGGGGAGCACTCCCACCACCTCCTGACTTGGTGCAGGAGTCCAGGTGGGGTTCCCAGCCATATTCTCTGGACTGGCTAGGGCCACCCAGCACTGTTGATTCCATTCATCCCATCTCTTGAGCCAATTCCCTCTGCCGTTCCTGCAGTTTGGCAGTGGGCCGGATACATCTGGGAGCCAACAGGAGGAGGAGGAAGTGAGTGGAGACTGCACTAGTTGCACCTTCAACGTCAGAGTGTATTTGGGGAATCTCCTTCAGCGCTGTGACAAACTCCAGGAGCAGATGGACTCCCTGGAGTTACAGCATATGGCAATGGACAAGATTAAGAGGATAATTAAGAATTGGGGCCAGGTAGGCAGTTGGCAGCAAGGGGGATGGAGAACATCCCCCAGCTGGATGTGCTGTAGTGGGGAGGAGACCCAAACTGGCATGGACAGAAATTAAAGACTTGATGCAAATGTCCTGTAGACACTGAGAGCTCCTGGCCACTGACTGAGTAATGGGGGTGTGTCCCTGTGGAGCACTCAGGCCCCTCTTGCTCAGTGCTACATTTTTCCTTCCCTGGACCAGCAACAGGAAAGGTTGAACTATGTGGAGACTACGATTGTACAGATACAAGGAGACTGTGAGAAGCTCAGCTTTACCTCAGGGAGCCTCCAGAAAGACTCTCAACAAAAGCAGAAAGCAATTGAGGTGTGTGGCTGAAACTCCTGTGGTGTCAGAGCATCTCCCAGGCTCTTCTTGGCACCCCAGGCAGGGATCACAAAGAATCTGTCTCTATGGAGAGACACAACTGGGCCTGTTCCAAGTGCCTTTCCATGAGGTTTTCTGGGTAGGGGAGGTGGGATGTGCCCTCCGGGCCAGGAGACAGCTCCAACCCTGCTGTGGTGACACGGGTTTATTTCTGTGCTGAAAGATGCTGTTCCAGTCTCTGAAGAAGCTGCAGAAGGAGAAAGCAGATCAGCAGGACATGTTGGCAGTGATAGACTTGGTACAGTCTGGAGGGGCCTCTGTGCCAGCCCAGGGATTTCTGGGCAGGGTGAAAAATGCCCTTTGTCTCTTGAGGGTTGGTGGCAGAACTGGCCTGGGGGAGGGAGGATTTCCTGAGCATGTGGGGTCCCTCACCCTTCAGATCATGGGGACAACCTCAGCGGGGTGATGGGGCCAAAGGGGTCAGAGTACCCTGAGAGGGGCATGATGGCCTGGAGGAAGCACTTCTCCCTCTGCCCCTCACATGGGCTGGCCCTGCCTGTTGTTCCTCATCTCTCTCCCCACTGCTCTCCTGCTGTTCCCCTCTGCTAGAAGGCAGACAGAGCTGCCTTGGGCAGGAAAGTCAATTGCAGTCAGTTTGAAGCCAACATGGAGAGGCTGGATGACAGAATGCAGGATTTGCAGAGTCAGATTTCAGACCAGAACCAGCAGTGGAACACAGTGCAGCAGCAGTTCAGTGATGCACTGGAAGAGAAGGTGAGGGTTACCTCATCCTCCACCATGAGAAACTGGCACCTTGGGGCTTGACAGCCTGAGGCAGCATCCCTCTGAGGATCCCCCTCCAGCTTTTCCCTGGACAGCTGCATGTCCCATCCTGGGGCAGCTGGCTGAGGCTGTGCACCTGTTCACAGCTGGATCGCCAGGAGCTGAATGCTTTCGGTGACCAGATAGAGGAGATCTGGAAAAGGAAAATCGAGGAACTGGAGAATAAGTTTATGCGTGAGACTGCTGCTGGGATTAAGAAGTGAGTGCAATAGAGATGCTGATGGCTTTGGAGACACCAATGGTCCCATTCCCTCCAGCTGTCCCACCCACTGCCCATACAGTCCCCTGCCATGGGACCGATTTAGCTGCTAAATGAACCGTGGGGTTGCTGATGAAGCAGCTGCACCTTCTCCTTCCACCAGCAGCAGGTTTCACACAAGAAAGGAGACACAAGGAGGGGGCACCTGCAGGATGGAGCCCTCCCAAAGCAAAATGGGCATGTGGGTGCAAAGGCTCCCAGAAGCCAGAGTGGGAAAGGGCAACTGCTCCTGCCAGGCAGGGATGGGACACGCAGTTACATCCCAGGGTTGGGTCGTGCCCTGCCCTCCTGGGCAGGCACACGGGGGACTTTGGTGCCCAGAGAGGGGCTGAAAGGAAGGGCTGGTTGGGGTGGTGACGTGGGTGCCTGTGCCCTTCACCTGGCATTAGCCAGCAGGCTGGGGATGGGAACAAACAGGCTCGGCAGCCCAGGCTCACCCTGCCATCGCCAGGACTCTGTGCAGTGACGTGCCCCTGGCTGTGCCAACCAGCTGCTGCCTGTGTGTGGGCAGGGCTGTGGCCCCAGGAGCTCAGCCAGCCCTCTCCTCTCACCCTCCTCAGGCAGCTGCCAGTCCCTTTCACCTGCCTGTCCTGTGACCGCATGCTCACCCTGCACGTTCCTGGCTCGTGAGTAGCTCCACTGCACGGGGGGCACTGGGGGTGTGATGGGGGGAGATGGTGCCAGCAGTGACCCTCCGGGCTGCCCACAGGGCTCACAGTGTCTGCCTGGGGGGCTGAGGTGGGGAGACCCCTCTGCAGCCCTGCCCATCAGCAGGGGCTGCAGGGACTCATCTCAAGGGCTACAGGCAGTGGGATGCCATGGGGTACAATCCTATGGGTTTGGGGGTGCTGCCTCAAACAGCAACAGGTTGTTTGTCCCCTGTCACACACCTGTCACTCCTGCCCTCCCCAGGTACCCTGAGACACTCCCATATTTGCAGCCACTGCCCCCCAGCAGGGACCTACAGCACAGCCAAAGGTAGGGGCTTTGAGGACACATCTCTGGCTTCCAGGGTGCAGGGGAGCCCTGCCATAGGAGGGAGGGCTCTTCCCTGTGTGGGATGGGCTTTTGCCTCCAGTGGTTGGTGGACAGGAGCTGGGAGGGACATGCCCCTGCAGGCAGCACCACCAGTCCCCTCCCTGGCACAGCAGAGTGAAGCCAGACATGCCACAGGCCTGGGCACTGAGGATCCTCTGCCCCATCCCACAGGAGGCCACTGATCCCTGGCAGTGTCTCCCGTGTGTCGCAGAGCTCTGGGGACCATCAGATCAGCAGCACCACACTGCAGCACATCAACGCTTCCCTACAGAGAGTTGGGCAGCCCCCAGTCTTCTTGACAATACCCAGCAAGGTAGGGATGATGAAGGTGGGGACACAGAAGGGTGACTTGAGGCTCAATGACACTGCCCAGTATATAGGGGGAATCTGTGCATTCAGTGCCCAGGCAGAGCTGGGTTGGAAGGATTGCTGGTGAATGCTGAACTGGGCTCTGCATTGCAGCCAATTGCTCTCTCTTCCTCAGCTCAATGTGTCTCAGCTGCTGGACAGTAGTGGACAAATCTCGAAGGGCAGTGATGACCAGCCTCCTGTGGGGAACAAGACACAGGATGAGTCAGGTATAGCCCTGTTAGGGCATGGAGGTCAGAGGGGAGAAGAGGTTGATTATCTGCTCGGTGTGGCACTGGAGACGAGCAGGGCTCTGTGTGCAGAGATGGGCAGGTTGGGATGGGGGTTTGGACTCTTGACTGGGTTGGAAGGGGCAGAAGCAGAAGGACTGGCACATGGGACAGATGAGCTTGGATCTCTAAGGGTCTGTGGCTGGGCATGTCACACTCCTGCCGGCTCCATTCTGGCCTGGCAGAGTTGCTCCAGCCAGGGGCTGCCCCAGCGAAGTGGTGACTCACCCTTGCCCCTCAACTCCCAGGCCCTGCCACCCCACGGGATCAGCCGCCCGGCACAGCCCCCCGACATGTCTCCTGGGCACCAGGGCTTGCTCAGCCTCTCCAGACCCGCCGGACATCAGCAACTCCCACCCAGAGGTACAGCTAAAAGCTGTGACAATGGTCATCAGAAACATGACTTTATAGTTGCATTACGTTAATAAAAATCCTTAAAATTACAGGCATAGCCTTGCCTCACCAGCCTCTCTCTTCCCCGGCCTCCCTGAGGCTCATTAAGCTACTTCCCCGCCGCTGTGGCTCTGCCAGCAGGGTGAGCAGAGCCCTGGGGCCGGGCCCTGAGGATGGTGCTGGTCCCGGGGCGCTGCAGGGCAGCTCTGAGGATCCGGGGCCGGCTGTGGAACCAGGGACAGCGGTGGAACCAGGGACAGCTCTGCAGAGGCCGCGGCCCCGGCGGGCTGGGAAGCCGCGGCCACATCCCCACGGTACCGCGCTGGCGAGCCGGCCTCGGCTGCCGCCTGAAATCCTGACAGGCAGCCCTGACACCGCCTCAGGAGCCGCCTGCAGCCGTGCCCGAGGGCTGGCCCCGATCCCCGAGCGCAGTTGTCCCTGAATCTCTGCACCGGGAGATTATTCCAAGTTCGTTGGGGGGCAGCTTCCTCCTCCTCTTCCTTTCCCGGCGGGCACATTAGGGGCTGGCCCAGCGGGTTTCCTCCCTCAGGGCGGGCGGTTCCGTGCCCTGAGCTCCCTCAGCACCGCTCTGCAGAGCTGCTTTACACCCCCGGCAGCCTGGGGCTCATCTTGCGCGCCTCAAGATGGTATAAGCCTTTATCAGCCAAGAATATATATGTATTCCACTTTAGGCGGCCAGAGAGCCCCATACCTGCCTTGGCCACCTTTCGTGGTTATGGAGCTCTCAGGGTTCCACTGACTGTTACATAACTGCCACTTTTGCATCATTTGCAGCACTTTCAGCAAGGTTTTATAGTGAAACAACACTGTGAGGAGCATCCCTGTGGAAGGTGTAAGATGAATGTGTCTTTACAAAGAGACTGTGTGAATCTGCTCGTAGATAGAGCCAGCAATTTAGAGATAAGGAAGTAATGGAAGAAATCATCAGTTCCGGAAAGTGTTACTAATTGACATGGACTTTACCTCAGCCAAGGCTGTGTTAAATTGCTGAATTAAAAAACAAACAAACAAACAAACAAACAAAGATTTAATATGAATAGTGTTTTGTTATATAAAGAAAAAGAAAAGCGGGAAGGGGGTGGATGCACAGAGCAGGTGATTTGGGAACTCTGTACAAGTACCTCAGCCAGTGAGGAAAGGAAGAGGGTGATGCAGCCAAGAAATTACGATTAAAAGTCGGCTTTGTCCCCCAACAATTTGAGAGTCCCCATGGGAACTGCCCCATGGCCTCTGACTTTATTTCAATAAAGTTACAAGACTCCTCAGTCTCCTTTTTGGGCACAAACCTCTGGCGTTGTGAATTCTTCCACACACCTGCAGTGACGTTTCTCCCGTCGCAGCACAGACATTCCTCTGTGCTCGGGTCCGGCCCAGCCCATGGGAGACATCGCGGCTCTGAGGAAATGGGGACAGTGGGAAGCGGTGCCCGGCGTCTGTCCCCGTGTGTTCTCCGTGCCCCCATGTCTTCCCCCTTCTAGGGAGCGCAAGATGAGCCCCAGGCTGCCGGGGGTGTAAAGCAGCTCTGCAGAGCGGTGCTGAGGGAGCTCAGGGCACGGAACCGCCCGCCCTGAGGGAGGAAACCCGCTGGGCCAGCCCCTAATGTGCCCGCCGGGAAAGGAAGAGGAGGAGGAAGCTGCCCCCCAACGAACTTGGAATAATCTCCCGGTGCAGAGATTCAGGGACAACTGCGCTCGGGGATCGGGGCCAGCCCTCGGGCACGGCTGCAGGCGGCTCCTGAGGCGGTGTCAGGGCTGCCTGTCAGGATTTCAGGCGGCAGCCGAGGCCGGCTCGCCAGCGCGGTACCGTGGGGATGTGGCCGCGGCTTCCCAGCCCACCGGGGCCGCGGCCTCTGCAGAGCTGTCCCTGGTTCCACCGCTGTCCCTGGTTCCACAGCCGGCCCCGGATCCTCAGAGCTGCCCTGCAGCGCCCCGGGACCAGCACCATCCTCAGGGCCCGGCCCCAGGGCTCTGCTCACCCTGCTGGCAGAGCCACAGCGGCGGGGAAGTAGCTTAATGAGCCTCAGGGAGGCCGGGGAAGAGAGAGGCTGGTGAGGCAAGGCTATGCCTGTAATTTTAAGGATTTTTATTAACGTAATGCAACTATAAAGTCATGTTTCTGATGACCGTTGTCACAGACTTTTCTCACTTCTGTCAGGTTGTCCCAGATGGGTCACTGGGTGCTGAGTCCTGGGTTGATGTCCGGCGGGTCTGGAGAGGCTGGGCAAGCCCTGGTGCCCAGGAGACGTGTCGGGGGGCTGTGTTGGGCGGCTGATCCCGTGCAGGGCCTGGGGGTTGAGGAGCAGGGGTGAGTCTCCACTTCTCTGGGGCAGCCCCTGGCTGGAGCAACTCTGCCAGGCCAGAATGGAGCCAGCAGGAGTGTGACATGCCCGGCCACAGACTCCCAGGAACCAAGTGCTGTCTCCACCCACCACCACTCAAGCTCTTGTCCCACCCTGGCTGTGGCCTTACCTCACCTTACACCATCTCCAAGCTTAGTTGCCCCATGTGCCAGTGGTCCTGCTCTGTTCTGCTTCTGCCCCTTCCTTCCTCCCTTCCCCAGATGCAAAATATCCATGCCACATTGCCCAGCTCTGCCCACAGTGCCCTACTCATCCCCCAGCCTGTACCCAGCAGACAATCAGACCCCTCTCCTCCTTTACTTCCATGCCCTGACAGGGCCATACCTGACTCATCCTGCATACTGATCATCAGAGGAGGCTGATCATTGTGGCCCTTCGAGATTTGTCCACTACTGTCTGCCAGCTGGGTCACTTTGGGCTGAGGAGGAGAGAGCAGCTGGCTGCAATGCAGGGCCCAATTCAGCATTCCCCAGCAATCCTCCCAACCCAGCTCTGCCTGGGCACTGAATGCACAGATTCCCCCTATATACTGAGCAATGTCATTGAGCCTCAAATCACCCTTTTGTGTCCCCACCTTCATCATCCCTACCTTGCTGGGGTGTATCATTGCTGCACTTGTAAGTGGTGAAGCACTGCTCCACTGCTGCAGCGTGGAGCTGCTGCTCTGATGGTCCCCAGAGCTCTGTGGCACACGGGAGACACTGCCAGGGACCAGTGGCTTCCTGTGGAATGGGGCAGAGGATCCTCAGTGCCCAGCCCTGTGGCATGTCTGGCTTCACTCTGCTGTGTCAGGGAGGGCTCCAGGGAGGGGACTGGTGGTGCTCCCATGTCCCTCCCAGCTCCTGTCCACCTGCTGCAGGAGTCCCAAGCCCATCACACCAGGCTGGATCTGCTGGCTCTTTCTGCATGGCCAGGTGAGCTGGCCATGTCCATGGCAGGTCCCTGTTCCCAGGACTCCAGCTGGCAGGAGCTGGGCTGTCCCAGCTGCAGGGCTTGGTTTTGGGAACTCCTTTCAAAAGAGGCACACACCTCCCCAGCAAGCCTGAGCTCAGAATGCGATCAGACACAGCTCATCAGATGTGCTTTCAGCAACGTTGGGACAGAGACGTGAGCCAGACAGGGAAGTACCAGGTGGGGTCTGCAAAACCCCCCAGAGCTGGCACAAGCACTGACCCTCCACATGTGCTGTCCAGTCTCCTCTGCCCTTGGCAGGGCTCCCCTGCATCCCGGGAGCCAGGGATGTGTCCTCAAAGCCCCTACCTTTGGCTGTGCTGTAGGTCCCTGCTGGGGGGCAGTGGCTGCAAATATGGGAGTGTCTCGGGGTACCTGGGGAGGGCAGGAGTGACAGGTGTGTGACAGGGGACAAACAACCTGTTGCTGTTTGAGGCAGCACCCCCAAACCCATAGGATTGTACCCCATGGCATCCCACTGCCTGTAGCCCTTGAGATGAGTCCCTGCAGCCCCTGCTGATGGGCAGGGCTGCAGAGGGGTCTCCCCACCTCAGCCCCCCAGGCAGACACTGTGAGCCCTGTGGGCAGCCCGGAGGGTCACTGCTGGCACCATCTCCCCCCATCACACCCCCAGTGCCCCCCATGCAGTGGAGCTACTCACGGGCCAGGAACGTGCATGGTGAGCATGCGGTCACAGGACAGGCAGGTGAAAGGGACTGGCAGCTGCCTGAGGAGGGTGAGAGGAGAGGGCTGGCTGAGCTCCTGGGGCCACAGCCCTGCCCACACACAGGCAGCAGCTGGTTGGCACAGCCAGGGGCACGTCACTGCACAGAGTCCTGGCGATGGCAGGGTGAGCCTGGGCTGCCGAGCCTGTTTGTTCCCATCCCCAGCCTGCTGGCTGATGCCAGGTGAAGGGCACAGGCACCCACGTCACCACCCCAACCAGCCCTTCCTTTCAGCCCCTCTCTGGGCACCAAAGTCCCCCGTGTGCCTGCCCAGGAGGGCAGGGCACGACCCAACCCTGGGATGTAACTGCGTGTCCCATCCCTGCCTGGCAGGAGCAGTTGCCCTTTCCCACTCTGGCTTCTGGGAGCCTTTGCACCCACATGCCCATTTTGCTTTGGGAGGGCTCCATCCTGCAGGTGCCCCCTCCTTGTGTCTCCTTTCTTGTGTGAAACCTGCTGCTGGTGGAAGGAGAAGGTGCAGCTGCTTCATCAGCATCCCCACGGTTCATTTAGCAGCTAAATCGGTCCCATGGCAGGGGACTGTATGGGCAGTGGGTGGGACAGCTGGAGGGAATGGGACCATTGGTGTCTCCAAAGCCATCAGCATCTCTATTGCACTCACTTCTTAATCCCAGCACCAGTGTCGCCCAGCAACCTCTTCTCAAGATTTTCAATGTTTCTGAGCCAGGCTTCATCCAGGCGCCTACGGAACGCCTTCAGCTCCTGGCGATCCAGCTGTGAACAGGTGCACAGCCTCAGCCAGCTGCCCCAGGATGGGACATGCAGCTGTCCAGGGAAAAGCTGGAGGGGGATCCTCAGAGGGATGCTGCCTCAGGCTGTCAAGCCCCAAGGTGCCAGTTTCTCATGGTGGAGGATGAGGTAACCCTCACCTTCTCTTCCAGTGCATCACTGAACTGCTGCTGCACCTTGTTCCAGTGCTGGTTCTGGTCTGAAATCTGGTTCTTCAAATCCTGCATCCTGTCATCCATCAGCTCCATGCTCTCTTCAAACTGGCTGCAATTGACTTTGTTATCCAAGTCAGCTTTGTTCGCCTTCTAGCAGAGGGGAACAGCAGGAGAGCAGTGGGGAGAGAGATGAGGAATGACAGGCAGGGCCAGCCCATGTGAGGGGCAGAGGGAGAAGTGCTTCCTCCAGGCCATCATGCCCCTCTCAGGGTGCTCTGACCCCTTTGGCCCCATCACCCCGCTGAGGTTGTCCCCATGATCTGAAGGGTGAGGGACCCCACACGCTCAGGAAATCCTCCCTCCCCCAGGCCAGTTCTGTCACCAGCCCCCAAGGGACAAAGAGCATTTTTCACCCTGCCCAGAAATCCCTGGGCTGGCACAGAGGCCACTCCGGACTGTACCAGGTCCATTGCTGCTAACATGTCCTGCTGATCTGCTTTCTCCTTCTGCAGCTTCTCCACAGACTCGAGCAGCATCTTTCAGCACAGAAAGGAACCCGTGTCACCACAACAGGGTTGGAGCTGTCTCCTGGCCCGGAGGGCACATCCCACCTCCCCTACCCAGAAAACCTCATGGAAAGGCACTTGCAATCAGCACAGTGCTGTGAGCAGGTTGGTAGGGAGACAGATCCTTTCTGGTCCCCTGCCTGGAGTCTTTCTGGGGCATGCTCTGACTCCAATGGGTTTCAGCCACACACCTCGATTGCTCTCTGCTTTTGTTGAGAGTCTTTCTGGAGGCTCCCTGAGGCAAATTTGAGTTTGTCATAGTCCTTTTGCATCTGCAAAAACTTGGCTTCCATCTGCTTGCTCAGCTCCTGGTCCTGCTCCGGGGTGGAAGAACATATGGTGCTGACCAAAGGGGTCTGCCTGCTCCACAGGGGCACACCCGCATTACTCGGCCAGTGGCCATGAGCTCTCAATACCAACAGGAACTTTTGCATCAAGACTTTAATTTCTGTCCATGCTGCTGACTGATCCAGGCCAATGACAAGCAGTTTGGGTCTCCCCCACATTACAGCAAAGCACAACACAGAATGAAGGTGTGGCATGGACCTCCAACAGGACCAAGTCAGTGAGTGGTGGGAGTGCTCCCCCAGGACCTCACCTGCTCGCTCAATTGGTTGGCTGTCTCATTTATCAGCTCCTCCAGCATGGCATTCTTGAACTTCTGCTGGTCTTCCATCTTCTGCAGCTCACGCTTTGTCTCCTGCAGCACAGCCCTGGCCAGCAAGATGGGAGCAAGGCAGGGTTAGCCCTGCAGGGCTGCTTGGGCACTGTCCTGTGCCTGCAAACCAGGATGTTCCCAGACCCCCTGGGCTCCCCTGCAGCTCCACAGAGTATGAAATACATTTCTGTCCTCTTACTCAATTTTCTGAGATATCTCATTCCTGGTCTCTTCTTTCCACCTAGTTGCATCCTCCCTCAGTTTTTTAATGTCCTCCTCCAGCTTCTTCATCTGGGAAGGCCAGTGACAGTAGAGTCAGGGCACAGACATCATGTTGTCTCAGCATGGGAGCCCTTCAGCTGCATGGGCAGACTCAGGGCCCTCACCCAGTCCCGAGACCCTGACCCCAAACCACTTCTCTTGGAGTCACAGTGAAGTTCCCCATGAGAGCCCCAAGATGACACCACCCAACAGCTCACTAAGACAAGGGTTTCCTTTATCTTCTTTATGTCTGCTTCCGTTTGGTTCTGGGCTGTCCTTAGCCTGTCAATCTCCTCACGGAGTTCCTGCATGAGATTCATGTCCTAGGAGAGAGGAGTGGTGGCAGTGAGACTCTGGGGAGGTCAATGGGGACCTGCAAGGCCTTGACCCCTGCTGTGGTTTGCAGGGCACTGGGGGAAAGGTGAAGACCAGGCTCAGGCAGGCTGTCAGGGCCCTGCAGGCAGCACTCCCCATTCATCCAGCAGGGATGGAGGTGCTGAGCCTCCAGCCAGCAGAGCCGGGGGCAGTGGCTGCTGTCTCAGACCTGTGGCTTGCTGCCAGCAGCAGCTCACCTCATCCCGCGAATCCTGGACCTTCTTCATGTTCTCTGCCAAATGACGGTGGCCATTCTTTAACTTTTCAATCTCCTGGAGTTGTTTGGAAAGAGCTGTGGTCTAGAAGAAAATGTTGTCAGAGAGAAGAGTATGGAGAATGTGTGTGGGAAATAGGACCTTCAGAACCACACTGCTCTGCACAGACCTGTTCCTCCTGGAACTTCTTCATGTCCTCTGACATGCGGGAAATATCTAACTTTAGCGCACCAATCTCCTTATTAAGAATCTGTGAAACAGTCCAAGAAACAGGGATATCAGAGGTGATGGCCAGGGCAGCAACAGCCCAAAGAGCCCCACCCTGACATGGACAGCCCGTGGCACAGCCGGGTCAGCAGGTCCCGGTGCCGCCTGTCCCAGCCTGGCTAAGCCGGAGCGCTGGAGCCCGTCCCGATAGCAAAGAGCCTCTGCCAGTACTGCTCCCTGAGGAATTGGGGAGAGGCTGTATGGTGGGGGAATGCTCAGGGAGCTGGGATGAGCCTCTACCTTCTTATAGAGTTCCATCTCCTTCTTCATCTGTTCCATTTCTTTAGCCAAGTCAGAAAGTGAGGGCCCACTGAGGTGGCCCGGCCATGGCTCCTCGGTGGTCAGGTACTGCACGTCCAGGTGCT
This sequence comes from Zosterops lateralis, assembly GCF_965231275.1. Classification (NCBI taxonomy): domain Eukaryota; kingdom Metazoa; phylum Chordata; class Aves; order Passeriformes; family Zosteropidae; genus Zosterops; species Zosterops lateralis. The sequence goes on along the minus strand of NC_139779.1, from coordinate 10,821,385 downwards.
CCAGCACAGCCTGCAGCAGCTTTCTCAGGGCTGCAAAATGGACGGCCGCATTGTTGGGCATCCCAATGGAGACATCCAGGAGCTGGGAGAGGCTGAGTGTGTCCAGGGCTGCTGCCATGTCTGCACACACTCTGTCCCTGGTTGGTCACAAGCCTTCTTGCCCAGTTGGGTCTGTCAGGGATGAGCAAAACGGATGATAAAAGGGATGAACAAAAGCAATGGTAAAAGCTATGGGCAAAAGCAATGATCAAAAAGATGAGTAGCCAGCAGGCTCCTTTCCTCCTTCCTCTTTTCTCATCCCTTGCAGGACTGGAGCCTGCACTGCTCATGCCCCTCTTCATCACAACTTCCGTTGCCAGGCAACACCCCCCACTCCATTCCTGGGAACTGAACCAGTGGGTCCCAGGCCCATAAAGACATGGATTAATGGAATCATGAAATGGCTTAGGCTGGAAGGGACCTAAAAGATCATCTCATTTCACCCCCTGTCAGAGACAGGTGAAGGAGCATTTTCTGAAGACCAGCTTGCTCCAAGCCCCATCTAACCTGGCCTTGGACACTTCCAGGAATGGGGCAGACACAGCTTCTCTGGGCAGACTGTGCCAGGGCATCACCACCCTCACAGGGAAGAATTTCTTCCCAATATCCCACCCATCTCTCCCCTCTCTCCCTGTGAAGTCATTCCCATGCCAGGCCCTTGTGCAAATTCCACCTGCAGCCCGTTTTGGAGTTGTTTAATTGGCTGAAAAGTGCTCAAAGGTCTCCGAGGAGAGCACAGCCTCAGAGTTTTTCTTCTAATCAGTTTAAGATGTGCATTACATCTAAGGCAGTTCCTCTGCTGCTGCAAACCCAGGGCTGGCTTGGAGCATCCATTGGGATCAGCCTTTGCCAGGGAAGAAGTGGGTGCTGTTCCTCATGCCAGAGGTGCAGGAGGGTCCCTGTGAACACCTCACTGAGCTGTGGGGTTGTTGAGGCACAGACTCCTTTCTCCTCTGGAGTTCAGGGCAAAGAGTCTCCATGGGTGAAGCCTTTGTGCAATTTCCTCCCAGTTGGGTTTTATGTCAGCTTGAGAGTCCATAAAGGAAACAATTGAATGATTTCTCCTGCCAATGTCCCCAAGACTGTGGGGGAAGACAATCAAAGCTCTTCTGTTCAACACCCACCATCCACCCCCACCTGCCCCTTCCCAAAACATGCTCTGTTCACCTCTGGTCCTTCATATTTCAAAGCTCTATGGCAGTGATGTTTGGGTGAGGGCATCCAGAGCTGACTTACGAGCCAGCAAAGGAAGTCATCCATAGAGGACTTTGAAATCTGCTTTCAAGGATTGGGAAACCTGACAACATGGAAAGGGAATATATTTCCTGCATCCTGACCTTGTCAGCCACTCTCTGCTGTTTCTTTGTCAGACTTGTCAATAAGGAAGACTCCTGCAACTCCTCTGTGGCACATCTTCTTAGCTTCAATGTCTTTAATCACTCTTGCCTCTCTGTTTTTTTCACCTTTCCAGGTTTTTTCTTATCCCTGTTTTCTTGAGCTTTTTGTTGCCTACAGTGTGAAAAAGAAAATCAGTGCCAAAGGCACTGTCTGCAGTAGTGACCAATCTAGTTAATTTCCAGTAACATGACAAGGCTTGTAATAAGCAGCACATCTAGGGAAAAGTATAGCAAAGTAAATTCCTTTTAATGCTATGTTGTTTATTGTCCAAATATGTCTTGCAAGAGATTGTAGGAAGGTGAAATAAGAACAATGAAGAAGAACTAAGAGCAATAGGTGAGCAATTAGTTACAAACATGAAATAAGAACAATGAATAAAGAACAATGAAATAAGAATAAGAAGGTAGAACAAGAGAGAAGAACAGATAAGTAGAAACACTAATACAGAACATGAATGAAGAATGAAGAATATGAATTAAACTGGCTTCTCTGCCTTCTTCACTTTTTTCATTGGAGGCTCCATTCCATCTGGAGACTTTGGCTGTTCATGTTGTCTTCTGTATGGGTGAAAGAAGGACATGATGAAGTTAATTCAAAATTGTCCCTCTCCCCAGTTGTTTTCCTCCAAAATTTGGTTTGAGTGTTCTATCAAAGCATCTCTCAGCTGCTGGCATAATGCTGCTGCCCACAGAAGAAGTTGACACCATGGAAAAGTTCCCGCTGCCAAGGCAGAAGAGTAGCTACTGTGTGAGTGCAAAAGCATCCAGGAGGGTCCGTCTCTCTCCACTCTCCTGTGCCCAGTGAACTTCCAGAGCTGTGGATGGATTTTGGACTCCCTGCACTGCTGCCTCAGGACAATGGATTTGTCCTGTTCTTGTCCTGCAGTTGTTATTTCCTTGCTTATGGAACCTGGGATTTTTGGATGACCTCTGGGATGGATCAGCTAGAGTGGCAACACTCCCTGCCCTGCGGGGACAGGTGGTGGCCAGTGTGGTGGCTTTGCCACTCAGATGTTTTCACATGGCTTCTCTTGGTTACTTTTGGTCAGTGCAATTAATTCCATACTTACAAATTAATAATTGGGATGGCATATTTCCCACTGGGTGTAAGCATTGCTCCCTTTGTGTTGGGATCCTTCACCTCCACCATAAAACTCATGGGAATTCCTGAACTCCTTTTAAGCCTGGGAACAGGGCTGGTAGGTGATGATGGAGCAGGAGCCAAGGGTGGCTTCAGGTCACTGCAAGTTTTTGGGGGTAAAAAAAAAAGGAAGGTGGGAGTGTGTGTCCCTTGTTAAAACAAGAGATTAACCTGTGATTTTTCCATATTCTTCCAGAACCAGATTTGACCTTACCAACACTTACTTGAGGGGTTTGTAATAACGGCAGGACTGGATCATCATTGCTTTGATCTTGTCCTCTTCTGCAGCATTGGCCTCAGCCAGGTTGGGGGTCTGTGTGACAGGAGGGGGTTGGACATACACACGAAGAACACATTTGAGCCTCCACGGCCAAAGGCAACGGCCTCCACAGCCCTGGAGAGATCAACCTCCTGAGGTTTTGCTTTCACAGATATTCCTTCACAAAAGCAGCCAGTTCAGAGATTTAATAAATGGGTGTTTCACTGACAGTGTTTTTCTGTACAGGAACATGATCCAGATCCGGGGCTCTGGAATCATTTCCATCAGCATTTACAGAGAAATTTACAGACACTTGACCAGCCTATTTGAACCCAAATGGTTTACAAAACACAACCAAACCCCACCAAAACATGTCTAGGAATAGACCCAAATTCAAATATTGCTCTTTTTACGAGATAATAATGATACCAAAATCATTTACACTGTCTGCAATCAAACAAAGGAGATTGTGTTGTCCACTGTCCCCAGACCCCAATTTGTGAGCAAGTGCGGCAACCAAAGAATGGACTTATGGGTGTCATGGCCAGAAATTCACACTTCCAGCCTCACAAGTGTTCTTGTTCCAGGAATGCTTGTTTTGGCTGCTGCAAACCTCCCTGAAATGTCCATAACTTACAGCCAGTTCAGTTCTTCTGTACACATTTGTACAACACAAAATGTTAGTCTCCAGTGCAAAACTGATGATACAAAATGGGAAACAGGTCCTGAAGTGCTGCTGCTTTGGGTCTTGAAGAGTAGTAATGCTGCAACCTTACCTTGGGGCTGATAAGGTGCTCCCCTTCCCTCTTCCCAACCTGGGAACTTCTCTTTCCGGGACAGCATCACAACATACATGCATTTTAAACTTACAATAAACACCTTAAATTACTAAAAATACAGTTTTGATCACATTACCACAACTATCCAACTGTAGATCACAGTATAAGATTTAAAAAGACTAAGCAAAGGACTTTTTAAAAGTATTTGACAAAGAATATCTCTATACCTTAATGAGCTGGGCCAGAGAAAGAGGGACAGAAGAATCAGCAATCTGTTTACAAAAGAATTAAGCCATATTCAAGTTCAATGTCCAGAAAATTAATACGAGGCTGCACCTTGTATTAATGACTGAAGTGCAGTGTGTAGGAAGCAGTGTGAGGCTGGGGTTTTACATACTGCCTTGGATGTTTCCCTCACTGGCTCATTTTGGATCCTGGTAGAAGAAATAGAGGTTTATAGAACTAATTCTCTAACCTCTAATAGAGGTTTAAAATAGAACTATAAATGAAGCATCAAGCAGTGAAAACCAACAAGAACACCTGAGCATCAAACCATTGTGTTCTGATAGCTCTCTCTTGGTACCTTCAATGCAACTAAAACAAGGCCAAACCCCAAAATCTCATTTTTAGAGTGTCACCAGTTACGCAGGGGTGTAGTTTCTTAGCCAGAACAGTAACAGTGTAGACACTCAGGAGTGCAGGTTTCTTTCAGTGAAAAATAATCCCTCCTCTGCCAAAGCAATACCAGAAGTGTCAGCAGCTCTATCTGCAGAATGGTGTTTCTCTGTGGGAGCCCAAGCCCTGTGCTCAGATCTCTGCCATCCTTAAGCCATGCTAGGGCCGAAGTGCCCAGTGTGTTACAGATGCTACAGTGCCTACAAATACTGGTAGAAAGGTCACCTGGAAGCCTTTCCTAGGGGTTGGTGGAATTTAGGAGCTCTGTGGGGAAAAAGAAAAAGAGTCTTAATAGGCAGAATTTCCTTTCAGGTGATCTTGAAAATGCATCAATATTTTAGGAGCTATTTATTACATTTGCAAACTTGCTGAGGTTTCATATACTCAGTGATCTGTGTCTGATTTGGGTACTCAGAAATCAGACACACAACCCCCATGGCAGCAGATCCTCATCCCTCCCACACATCAGCCACTCTGCCAGATATTTCTGCTGTGTTTTCCAGCTAGAGGGACAGGAAGCTCCTCTGCCTGGGTGATTGCCATCACTGCAACTGCAGAGCCATTGTATTGTGATTGTCACTCACAGGAACTGATGGGATCTGAATACTACCTGCATCCATCTTCTCATTGCAGGGCAGCACCACAACACCAGGTGAGGTGCCATCCAGCCCAAAAGGGAGGATGCTGGGGCAGAGCAGCATGAAGCATCCATATTTCCATTAACCCCAAACCAAAGCCATGTTTAGAAGCACAATGCGGAGATGTACAGAATTCTTGATCTCTCTTCTACAGACAGTGTGTAAAAGCCTCAAATTTGGGGTGCAAGATACCTGCCAGATACACCTCAGTCCCCAAACACACCTTCCCCAGTGCAAGAACTAGTCAAGTACTGACAACCAGACTCTTCTCAGATGAGAACACATTAAAAGCTTATTTCTAATAATATGTAATTGTTACAGTGTGTACCTGCCATTACCATAAAACCAATAAAAGGAGACACATATGAACTGGAATCTCCTCATGCAGAGGAAACAGGATCTGTGACTTCGTTCTCAGCCCAATCATCCCAAGAACAAAACCAAGAGAATCACCTTAGGATTTATCAGTGTTGGAGTTTGAACCCCACATCCCTGCAAACCTAACAATGTGAGTCTGCTTTGGAGCAGATACATTAAAATCTACCCCATGAAAAAAGAATTTAACAGCAGCTTTGGCCAGATACAAGTCCAAGTGCCTCTGTAAACCCATATCTGTGTTGGTGGTTTGTACACGAACAGGATGGGACTACTGCTAGATGTTCCTTGAGCTTTTATTGCAGCATCAGTCTCCTAACAGGGTTTTACACAATTCAAAGATGGCAACATCTCACATCTGCCAGCAGCAGCCAAAGATTTCTTTGTTACAGGGCATTTTAAAAGTTTTCCTGCCAATAACATATTGCTAAAGCTTACAGACACTTGTTCTAACCAATCACTGAAAGCACACGGACACCTGCTTCAAACAATGCTTGCTTGTATGCTATTAACAATAAACAATATTCTATTATTAAGCTTAAAACTTTCTATCCTGCTAAGCATATTTTTCTACAGTCTTAAGATCTATGCTACCCAAACCTAAGACTCAGACTATTGTTTCATGTCCTTGCTTGCTGTGCTATTGTAACCCTTCCTACTTTCAAGCTTTGCAGTTGCAGCTAATTCTAAATTCTTCTGCTATTTCTGGGGCCTGCTTTCACAGCTTTCTGAAAGCCTCCTTACCTTTAATATTTCCCACACATATCCATGAAGGAAGTTCACACCCTGACATCCCTCACAGGGAATCCAGTGCTTCATGGATACTCACGGAACTCGAGCTGGGACTCTCTTCACGATCACTGAGACATTCTTTGGGATCTGTGCATCATCGGAGTATTCTGAGAACAACACAAATGCAGAAAAAGTACAATTCAGTGGGGAAGAATGGATATTGACATGGAATTACATGGCACATCATAGAATCCCTTTAGAGCTGTAAAAGCCAGTTTTAGATGCACCACTGTGCTTTCTCACTCTGGCTTTTGTCCCCGGGGCAGAGTATGCCTCCCACAGCCTGTGGCACTGCATGGCTGCCCCTGGGTTGCCCCAGGGCCCAGGCCTGAGCCCCACTCACCCTCACTGGTCTCAGCTTTGAGGATCTGCAGGTCGCAGTTGGCCACCTTCAGCTTCTCACGGGCCATGATCTGGTGCTTGAGGTCACGCAGGGAGATGTTGTGGCCATGAAACGTGACCACGTCGTAGCTCAGCTTGGAGGAGAACTTGTAGTGGACACCCGACATGGCCCCACAGTCACAGCTCAGCCTCAGCTCTCTGAGCACACACTGGCTGCCAGGCCTGACCTGGCTGAGGGCACTGGGGAAGCTCTGCCTTGAGGTGCTGCCCAAGAGGATCCAGGACAAACCCACTCTGGCCACCACAGCTGTGTGGTGACAGAGCACAGAGCGCTGGGCACCCACCCATGCATTGTGACCTCGTGGGGTGGTGCCCTGGAGCCACGGAACCCCTGGAGCTCTTCCCAAAAGGATTATCTAAAAATCCCACACCTGTTGCCCTGATTTTTCAGCCTTCTGATGTTTTTATTCTTGAACTGGAGCTTTCTCTGGAATTGTAAGAAAAACAAAGGGTGATGTTTGCTAAATAATATATTCCTTTCCAGGGGGAAAGACAAATTGATGGACTTCTAAGTTGACCACTGGGGTCAGAGAGGTGTTACTCTGGTCTCCCAGTCCCTGATCAAATTCCAAACCCTATTTAAGCCCCAAACCAAAATAAATGTTTTCTTTCTTTCTCATCTCACAACCTGGCAGGTGAGTGTGGTTCTTTCGTGTCCTCTTGTGACACAGACCCACCTGCCAAGAGAGGCTGCATTAGGACTGCTCAATGGAGGAGCCCAAACAATATTCCAGACAAACACCTGGGAGACAGAGTCAACTGCAGCTCTGGAAGTCCAAAGCAGCTGTTTCTACCCACTCTGTAATAGGATGCATGGTACAGAGCATTCCCTCTGGTCCACATCACAAACCACTGGATTAGGACCAGTTCAGAGTCCCATTTGGGGGAGTTGGCTGTTTTCCCTTGAATTTTTTGTTGGTTTGGTTGGGGTTTTTTTCCCTGCTAAGCAGACTAGCTCATTGTCTAAGATTCAGAATGTTACAGGGAAATAAACACACAAGAAAGTGAGTTCTGGAGTTTGCAATTTTTCCACAATGTTGTGGGAACATCTATTATAGAAAGCAGGTCAAAAAATTCAGATCAAATAAAAGCATGCAAATTTCAATTCGGAACTACTGGATTTTTGAAGGGAATTCTTCCTGTACAGAATGTGCCTCTGTAGTAAGTACAGAAGAAGAGGACACACCTTCCTCCTTTTTAGAATAGGTCCCAACCATCAATTTTGCCTTCCCAGCATCATAAAAAAAACCTCATTACATCACTTTTTTTTTCTCTGATAGTTGAAATCTCAGCCTGGAGTACTGTGGGGCAGTACAGACTGTGCTGCCTGCTCTGCCTCAGCAGTCAGGGGTGTGCTTCTGTCTGGAGTTTAACAGCCTTTGGACTCATCCTTTGGACTCTGGTGCCAATGGCTCAGGGCCATCAACCAGGGCTGGTTTTCCATGTGCTGCTTTGCTCAGCAGTGCTGCACTGCTGCATACTGAGGCAGCTGGGAAGGGCAAAGGCTTTAGGAAATCCCTTTCCAAGCCCAGCTGAAGCTCAGGAAGGTCTGTGCTAATGCAGGTGTTGTGGCATCTACATGACCTGGCAAGGTCTCCAACATTTCCTGCGTTCACCTTAGTTTCTACTCTGCAGGAGAGAGTTGGCAAACATTGGGTTTGAATTGGCTGTTGGGCCATCTTTTCATTTTTGTCACCGTGTGCTTTGTCAGACACCCGCACAGTGACCATGGCTGCCAGTGATGGGTCACTATCCCAGCACTCATTAACAGGAAAGGTATGAGAGTGAACATTTGCAAGCTGGATGGAAATAGCAACTTGCATTTATTAAATGTTTTGGCACATGCCAAGTCAGCTCTTACAGCATCCTCTGCATTCAGTGAAGCTGGGGTTTCATACAAATCAGTCTCATGCTTGTTTTTCACCTGCAAACACTTTCATGTGTTGCTTCCTGCATTAGGAACTCTTGTCCCTTTAAATCCAACAGCTGCTTTCTGAGTCTTTTGCTTTGTAGCTAATGATAATATTTTGTGGTTTCTTTCTCTGTCTCACTCTGTTTTGGAGAGCTGAACGATCTAATACCTTGCATCACACCAGGTGTGTATTTCTCTACTCAAGAATATAATATTAGAGGAGAGGCAGAAGAATCTCCTCAGGACACAAATACAAACACTGTGTCCTGCACAGCCCCAGACAGGTTTGGCAGCCATGCTGCTGCAGCCTTGGCTCAGTTCTTCCTGCTCAAACATGAGGCTTGCACATTCCTTGCTGGGCTCTGCCCATACCTTTGGCTGGTAAGAGGTCAGTGTGGCCTCCCACCTTATCTGGTTCCCTGGCAACCCAAGCACCCAGGTTCTGCCTTGGAACCCTGCCTTTGTCCGGGGAACTCAGGCACTTGTGTGCTAGGTTTGGGCTCATGAGGTGGTGGTTTGTGGCCCTGATGCTGATGTTAGCCCCCTGGAACCCCAGGAACCCTGGCTTGTGGCTGTGGGTCCTGATGTCGTACCTCCCTGAGGTGCACCCCTGCCTGCTCTGCTTTGGGTCCGCCCTTCAGCGGGCACGGCTTTGCCGTGACATTACTGGGCTCTTTGTTGATCACCCTCAACATAAAGAATGTCTTCGGGCCATTGTTAACGCTTCTAAACCACTTGCCTCCATCACTGTAGGTATGTCATGAGTCCCTAGGGACACCAAACCCAACAGGGATCCTGCCCAAGGCACTCTGTCCTGACTAGTCCCTCCTTTCCCAAAGGGGATCCCCACCCTGTACAGCACCCATTTCAACCAAGGCCCTCACACTGACACTGGTCCTTAGGGACCCACCCCAAACAAGTGTCCTTGGGACTCACAACCATGCCAAGGTCTTCTCAGTCCTGATTTGGCCCCCAGGGACCTTTGGGAAGCCCAAATCTGCCTGGAACCCTGAGAATCACCCAACCGTGACCAAGGACTCACTGGGGGGACCTTGGCATTACTTAGGACCTTAGGAATCCACAGGGACACTTGACCTTTCCCAGTATCCCTTAAATCTTGTTCAGGACTCCAGAAAACCCCAGAAACCCCCAGATCTTACTGGACCTTCCCATCCCTGAAACTCCAGCCTTAACCCTATACTGATTTCTGTGTGCCTGTACTGGTTCCAGGGTTAGGACAGCGTGAGGAACTTCGGGAAATCGTCATGGATGCTCTATATTCTGTAGAGGAGAAAAGTGGAAAGAGTGAGCAGAGTGGGGGGCATGAGACACAGGACATGGGACATGAAACACAGGCCAAGGCAGGGTGGGATGTGGAGGATTTGAAGGGGGATGGGGTGGAGGTGAAATATAGGATATATGAAGGTCTGGGAGCTGTAAAGGGATATTTGGGGAATCCTGAGGGTGTATGGGTTTCAATGTATACAGCTTCTTGGGGAGTTTGAAGGGATATTTGGGAATATATCTGACTTCAGGAGGGATATAGGGAGTCAAGGTTAGTTGTATAAGGGATCTGTGGGGTATGGGGAAGGTTTATGGGGACCAGGGGCAGGGCACATTGTCTTACCTGGTCATTTGGGACACACCAGAGTCCCTGAGTGAGTCTCTGCAGGAAGCTGTCAACACAATCTGGGCAAAGCTGAGCCGGCTGGAGAAAGGTATGGGACCACCCTGGGAACCCCTGTCCTAGAAAAACTCCCAGGGACCCCATCTGGGCTGGACAAGGGCTGAGTCCTGATAGCTCATTACAAGGGTGTGGGTCCCCAGTGATGCCCAGTCTAATGCTGCTTCCTCCCCACCAGCTCCAGCCTGCATCCCACCCTGTGGTGAGTGCCTGTCCCTCTGTCTCACCCTCCCCCTGTCTCCTAGTACATCTCCCACTTCCCTGGGAGCACCAAATCTCTCTTTCCCAGGATACCAACCAGCTGCCCGTGTATTCCGGTGTGCTTCCTGCAGCTTTGGGGACTGTCAGTTTGGCCTGGACTGCCCAGGTATGGGGCCATGAGAGACTGATGTGTTAAGGGTAAGGAAATCTTCCTCCACTTCCCCCCATTCTTGGGCTATTTTTGTACTATATTTTATGTTTGGTGGCACTTGAGTGACTCCAGTCACACTTCTGGTGCTGATTGAGGTCAAATGGTCTAACTTTGCTTTTCAAGGTCTGGGCTAGAAAAATGCAGAATATGTGCTCAGCAAGGGTGGTCATACATTGGGGGCAGGTAGCTTTTGGGATGGAGGTGTGTTCAGTATTATAATGAGATTATAGTGAGCAAAGTTGATCCAAAAGACAGGATTCCACCACAAAAATCTCTGGGCACTCCCCATGTTTCTCACCCATGGTCCCCCTCTGAGCATTACTGCCCAAGTGCAGCTCTGCCCATCCCTGCAGCCAGGAGCAGGAGCTCCAGGAGCACCATCACTGTTGCTGTTGGACACAAAAGACTCCAAATAATTCAGAAGGCAAAAGTGTAGAAAAAAAGGGCTCTTTATTGTCTAATTCTTACTACCTTTTATAAGGTGTTCTGATAGAGACTTAACATGATTGGTGAATAGGAACTAGAGAAACAGAAAAACTCCAGCTGGACAAAGATTGTTTTGAGAAAGGAGAGTTGTTTACCAAGATTATTTTGAGAAAAAGCTTTCTTGAGGAACTTTTCCTTGGGAAAAATTAACAGCTGCTAAGCAGGCTAAAATCCTCTCAGGCCCACCCCATCCCCTGTGTCAGTGCATGTGCAGATGCGAGCTCACGAGCCTGTCCATGCTCCCAGTGCAGGACCTGTGGACCTACACGGATGAAACCATCATGCTGCGCTGCAGTGTGCCCTTCTCCATCCCTGCTGGCGTGCCTGTCACATGGATGTTTGTCCCAAATGTGAGTTGCATGTGGTCTTGTAAAGGTGTGAGTGGACATTCTAAGGGGGGCTGCTGCAGGTTTGGTGACTGCTGCCACAGCAGCTGTCTGTGCTAGAAACAGCAGCTGTGTAAGCATGCACAGGATGCTTGCTCGTGTGAAGGGTGCACATGAGTATCACAGAATCACAGAATGTGTAGGTTGGAAGTGACCGTCAAGAGCATTGAGTCCAACCCAGCCCTGACACCTCAACTAGATGATGGCATCGAGTGCCACATCCAGTCTTTTTTTAAACACATCCAGGGATGGTGACTCCACCACCTCCCCGGGCAGACTATTCCAGTATTTAATCACTCTTTCTGTGAAAAACTTCTTCCTAATATCCAACCTATATTTCCCTTGACACAGCTGAAGGCTGTGTCCTCTCGTTCTGTCAGTTGCTGCCTGGAGAAGGAGACCAACCCCCAGCTGTCTACAACCCCCCTTCAGGAAGTTGTAGAAAGTGATAAGGTCACCCCTGAGTCTCCTTTTCTCCAGGCTAAACAACCCCAGCTCCCTCAGTCGTTCTTCATATTACTTGTTTCCAAGCCCTTTGCCAGCTTTGTTGCCTCCTCTGGACGCACTCAAGCATTTCAATGTCCTTCCTAAACTGAGGGGCAAACTGACTAGGAGGCAGATGTGTGCTCACAGATCCATGTGTGCACGTGTAGAACCATAAAATCACAGGGTGGTTTGGGTTGACAAAGGCCTTAAAGCTCATGTCATTCCAATCCCCTGGAAGCTGTGCAGGGACAGCTTCCACTAGACGAGACCCAAGCAACGTAGCTTTGTACACTTCCAGGGATGGGGCAGCCACATCTTACCTGTGCAACCTGTGCCAGGGTGTCATGGGAGAGTGAAGCTTCAGACAAAATTTATTAATGAAGCCCTGCTGCTGAGTCTGAGGCTCAGAAAGGGTTCCTTTCTGTATTTAAGCTTTTACGGAGAGATGGGTTCAGATGAAGGTAAATCCTCCCTTAGCCTCAGAATTTGGCAACAGTTTATATCTTAGGAATTATTTTGGCCCAAAAGTCCTAATGATGGCAAATCAGATATATTTATAAAAATTAATTATTTAATAAACAAATGAACAGGCAAAACAGATGAAAGATCCTAATCAGAACTACTTACTACACAATATAAAATTAAAAGAACTACTAGTAGATTACAGCACAATATAGAACAGTGCACTATATCAAGGTATTTATATTAAAGCCAGCAAAAGAAATATTATTGAATAGGAGCCAAATGTAACTTACCACCAAAATGACAATAATGCACACAGATTCCTTCACTCAGTCCCTGAGGGATTAACTGGGAAATAGGTGAGAAACTCCACACATTTCCAGGAAAATGTATATAGAAGCTTTCTACTTTGCAGAAGTTTGCTGTGGCTTTAACAGCTGTGAAGTGACTTGCTGTCAGCCAGAAATCCTGCTGTCTTCCACATCTTACTTCATCTGTGAGATGTTTATTGGCACTTGGGTTAATTGGCACCACAGACCAGTGCTAACCCAGTGGTGCAAAAAATAACTCATTACAAGACAGATTGTCCTGTTTGAGTTAACAAACAACAGATGAGCTCTTGTAGGGGATGAGATGCTCTGCTGCACAGGCCCTCATCACACCCACAGGGAACAAGAAGCTGTTCCTGCATGTGCAGGTAGTGAATTTTGTGTAAACCCTGGCTGCGCATCCCTGGGTGTTGGTGCCTGTGGGATGGGAGGTGTGTGTGCACCTGCACCAGCAAGGAGCACAAGAAGCAGGGAGGGGACATATAGAGCAGGACAGAGGTGCCTTGGCATGCAGGTGCACAGTGCCTGGTGCTCTGGGCTGTGCTGATGTGTCCCCCTGTGCCCCAGCTGCGCACACAGGACATGAGCCTGTTCAAGGAGGTGAAGGGGGATCCAGAGAAGCCCTTCAGCCTGACCATTGAGGAACCTGCTCCAGGAACCGTGGCCTGTCGCCTGGGGGAACCTTCCAAGCCCATTATCCGCAAGTTCTTCTACCTCAACGGTGAGCCCAGGGAACCTGAGTGCCCTGGGGGGAGGGAGCAGCAAACCCCCCCAAAAATCCCCCAAAATTTAAAAAAAAAAACCCTCAAAAAATTCCCCCTCCAAAAAATCTCAAAAAATCCCCCCAAAATCCACAAAAAGTCCCCGCCAAAGTTTTTTAAAAAGCTAAAAAAATCCCCAAAAAATCCCTCCCAAAAAAATCTCCCCCAAAAATCCCCCCTAAATCTCAAAAAACCCCTCAAAAATCCCCCCAAAACCCCAAAAAATCCTCAAAAGAACCTCAAAAAATCCCCCAAACCCCCCCAAAAAACCCCAAAGAAACCCTCAAAAAAAAAAAAAAAAAAAAACCCACACCAAAAACACCCCCCAAAAACAACAACAAAAAAACCCCAAACAAACACAACCAACCCCAAAATTCCCAAAAAATCTTTTAAAAATCCCAAAAAACTTTAAAAAATCCTCCAAAAAATCCCCTCCCAAAAAACCCCAAAAGCCTCAAAAAGTGGAGCAGAGCTGGGACACCTGGGTGCACGGGAAGGGCGTGAGCAGGGTACCAGGACACCTGGCTTCATGGTGGGCAGATGGGTTAGAGCTCATGTTCCCTGGTTTCTGACTCCTCTGGGAGCATGTGGGGTGGAGCAGGGACCCCCAGAGCTCTGGGTCACTGGGGACAGCCGCGTCTGTGGTGGGGCAAGAGCTGCAGGGGTAGCTGCTCCCTGGCTTCAGACCCCTATTGAATCTCTCAATATCTCTGAGGGTGTCCAGCACCTCACAGAAAATAAACATAAATCAATATCAAATCTGCATGGTCGAGTATGTCTTGAAGAAGCAAACAGGTTCTAATAAAAGAAGACAATAATACAAAAAACAAAGAAAAAAGCTGAGCACAGTGTAGGGACAGGTCCCACACACCTGCTACAACACCTTGAGAATGCACTGAGAAGCCTCCTGCTCTCCCTTAAGTTTTGGATGATTTAGGTGGGTTTTCATGGCAAACAGCCCATTAGAGAATAGCTGCTTATCTGAGGAACAGGTAAAGAGACCTATCGGTGTTTTCTTTTTGGCACTGGGCCAGTTCAGGAGAGCAAAGAAACTTCTAGTGTCCTTCCCTTAAAAGGTTTTGGGGTGAGTCTTAAATCTTCCCCTATATGGAAACACCTGCTCGGGTGTGGGGGCACATTCCTACAGGGCCCCATGCCCTGAGGGTCTGGGTCCCCACAGTGTCAGAGGGAAGTGTGGAGGAAGAGAAAGGACTCCAGGCTGTGTTTGGCACTGTGCTGCACTGGGTGGATGACAAGACCCCTGTGCCCCACACACCAGTCATGGGGCTGGCTCTGGGTGTTGGCTCCATGGTGTTCGTCCTGCTGCTGGTGTGAGTACTCCTGACCTGCTCAACTGCACTCTAAAAATTCTCATGATTCCGGAGGTCTTCATAGACCAGCATGGGACTCCTCATCCCCTCTGGATTCTCAGTCCCTTGGGATTCCCTGCAAGTACAAGGGAAGCCAGGTATTCAAGGGTGGGCCAAAGACTGCCAGGACTCCTAAATTCACAGGACCCTCCACATCTCCTGGGACTCCCTTTGCCCACTGGCCCATTCCAGGATCTCCCCCTTGCACCCAGTAGCACTCCAGGCTGCCTTTGCTTCCCCCAGATTCCCTAATTGCCCCTGAAACCCTGAAACTTTCCCGTTTTCCCTAGAACCCTCACTGTCCCTTTGGGGGCACCAGTTGCAGTCAGTTACTCCAGTTGCCCCCAGGACATCATAGCTTCACCCTTAGGCCCATCAGTTGCTCCAAGGACCTCTCCAGTTGTCCCTTGAGCCCTCCAAATGCCCCATTCGTGTCCCTGTCCTTCCCACATACAGCCTAATGGGAATGGGGTCTCCTCCCTGCTCCCCATTCCTCCTTCTCTCTCCCAGGGCCATCTGGCAGCGCCTCCGTGCCCATCAGACACAACACAGAGCTGGACAGGAGGTTACCCAAGAGGATTCCATATCCCTGGAGTCAGTGTAGAGGACTTTAGCACGTGGATCCACCCCAGAGGACCAAAATTTCTGCAGTTGCTTTTCTTGTGCTGGGCATTTGAATGGGAATAGTCTTAAAACAGAAATACAGAGTTGTGAAAACCTGGATTATGCTTCTGATAGAAATATTGGGTTCTTGGGCTTCCAGACATTAAAACCAGGTACTGAGCATCCTTTCCTTTCCCTGAGTGGACATTCCAGCTGGAGCTGCAGAGATGTCAGTGATAGTGATGATGCAGGGTGGGGGAGAAGGGTATTAACTTGACAGACTTGCTTAGAGCTGCCTTAAGTTGGTCAAGAATCAATGGGACTGGTTGAGAAACACAAGGGATGGGTCCCTTGGCTGCCCCTGACTCCAGCAAGGACCAACAATGGAACAGTGTCTGGAGCAAAGCTGGCCAAAAATTATGGTATCAAAGTGGGATCTCAGGGCAAAAGGAGGAGGGGAAATTGTCTCTGCTTGCTTGAGATCAGCAGATGGACAGTGTCTCTCCTTCTGCCCTGAAGGGATGCCTCTGGTTGAGCTTCACACCTCCAACTGCATTGGAGCAGACCTGGGAATAGTTATGTGTATATAACTGGGTCACAGAATCACAGAATTCACAGAATGACTGGGTTGGAAGAGACCTTCAAGATCATCGAGTCCAACCCATGCGCTAACACCTCAACTAAACCATGGCACCAAGTGCCACATCCAGTCTTTTTTAAAACACATCCACATATTCATAGCTAATAGATCCCTATTACTATCCGTTCATGTCATAATGCATGTTAACACTCCATAGTTAGTGCATTTATCACCAACAGTCCTGAATCTGCCTTCCTGTTCCTTCCCTAAACCACACTAATTGTGAACCTGGATTGTGTAAGTTCTTATTCAACTGGGCCAGACCCTGTTGGTAAATTGCACTGTGAGGAACCTGTGATCTCACAAGTTCCCATTGAACACAGCCAGATTTATTGTGCCAAGCATTGTATCAGATCTACTTTTGTGCACTGCCTGTCCCTGTCATCCTTTCTGAGTGCCTTACAACCAAACTGTTCTACCTTTGCACATTTCCAAATCCCCTCTGTTCCCTCTGAGTGCTTCTCTAGATCCCCTCTTACTCATTTTCTTCACTTCCAGCCACTCTCAGATGCACTCCATTCCTATCCAGCTGATTTCATATCCTCTTCATTCCCCTTGTGCTCTCTTAAAACCCCTCTGTTGTTCTCCTTGTACAAGCAGATCATCACCATTTTTCCCCTTGTACACTCTTGTGCCCTCCATTTCCTTCTGTGTACACTCAGATCACATCAGTTCCCCTACTTGGGTACTCAGATCTTCTTCGGTCCTTTCAGCATCTCTTTAGTGCTGACTTTTCTCCCCTGGGCAAGCTTGCATCCTCACAGGTGTCCTCAGATTCCCTCTGCTGACCTCCATGGATGCTCAGATCCCACTGTCCCTTCTGTGGGTGCTCAGTTCCTATGGGTTCCACCATGATATCCCTCACTGCCCCTCTGTGCACACTCAAACCCCTCTGTTTTTCCTCCATGCATGCTTAGATCCCCTCTGTACCTGCTCAGATCCCCATTGCTGCCCTCAATCCACCTGTTTTCACTCCACTCCTGGGCTTTTTTCACTCCACTTGCTTTCCTCTCATCCTGCATGGCCACTCTCCCAAACCCAGTGCCCAGAGGCCACAGCTGTCTCATCTGCCTTACAGAAACCTTTCACCAGGCCCTTCAGCTGATTTCCTTTCAGGTTAGGACTGTGTCCCACTGGGGAGTCAAGGCTTCTCTTGCCAAAGCCAGGCTGGGCTGGAGTAGATTAAACAAGAACCCCTTGACCTGGCAGAACCAGCTGCAGTGGTGGGAGGCAGGGACAGACCTATGTTTGCTCTCCACCTGGCTGCTGACTGTGGCATCCAAGTGTTTGTTGAGCAATGCTCTTCAAAGTTCTCAAATATGCTGTTCCCAGGGGAAATTCCATCCAAGTCACTAAGCCTCACAGAAGAGACCATTCCAAGGATTCTTGCTGGCACAGGAATTATTTTCCTTGCAATTCTGAAGCACAGGCACCTCCACCTCAGCTGGTGTTTTCTGCAGGCACAAAGGAAACCAACTTGATCTCTTCCAGCAGAAAAGGGGGGCTGGACCCACCCAGCCCGCCCAGTGCAGAGGGCACTACAAATCCCTCTGTGCCACCAGCCCCTGCAGAGCTCTGTGCTCCAGAGGGCATTTCCACAGGCAGCAATGGGTGAGTACAGGGCTGGGGAGTGGGTGCTCCTTGCCAGCAGTGGGGAGAGCAAAAGCAGGGCAGCTCAGGAAGAGGGAGAGGCTCCATGCACTGGTTCTTGCACACTGGTCGGGAGCAGTGGCACTGGTGTCCTTTAGGGGCACTTGCCACCTCTTTGAGCACCAGCTGCTCATCCTCTGTCTTCTGGCTCACCCCATCCTGGCCCCTGCTCCAGGGACCAGGGGTGAAACGGTTGGGTACTTTGCTCTGCCCAAAACTACCCCAGGTTTAATTTGTCCACAGCAGATCAAGGGGAATAGGGGAGGTTGTTTACCCCTTTGGCAAGCTTTGCAGCTTGCAGGGAGCAGCCTGGTGCTGCCCAACATGCTTGGTGCCCTCCTGCACCTCACAGGCTCATGTTAACTGCAGTGCTGGGAAGGATGGTCACATTTCTTCTTTTCTTCTTTTCTTCTTGTCCCTTTCTACCAGCTCAGTGTCTTCTGCTCCTTGCGTCCCTGCTCATCTTGGCTGCACCAGGCCATTCTGTGTACACACAAACCCTAAACGCCTTCAAGAAATCTCCCTCCAACACCTCATCGAGTGTTCTGAAGAGAACCAGTAGGTAGCATCCTGTGGGTGTTGTGTGTACATGTTCACCCAGCTCTGGGTAGGGCAGGATTGTCCCTAGCCCTGGCTCTGCTCCAGGATGGAGGATGGTGGATGCAGCCCAGGGCAGGCTGCAGTGCTCTGTGTGTGTATGTTTGTGTGAGTGTGCACTGTGCTGGCTGGGAAGGGTGGCTCTGTGCTTGAAGGGATCATTTTTCCCCATTCCCTTAGTCACAGGCAGGGGCTAGGTCCTCTTCACCTTC
Source organism: Zosterops lateralis (assembly GCF_965231275.1). NCBI lineage: Eukaryota > Metazoa > Chordata > Aves > Passeriformes > Zosteropidae > Zosterops > Zosterops lateralis. Next base: position 10,802,898 of record NC_139779.1, on the reverse strand, counting down.
CTCCCAGCATGGCCCTGCTGGAGTGGCACAACCCCTTTTTCAGGAGACCCAAAGAAGCCCACTGGGGCCCATATTCAGTCTCTTGGACTGATATCAGCATAGCTCAGCCACTCTGAAGTCTTTCAATGGGGCTGACTCCTGTTGGTCTTCCATACAGAAAAGGAACAGATAGTTGAGGCCAACCCACTCTCACCTCCAGACCTCTCTGGGCTGGGAGAGCTGGTGATCCCCCATGTGCCCTGGCCAGGTGAATCTCCCTCCTGCCCAAGGTCTTGTCCTGATGCCCAGGCTTCTGTTCTATCCCCCTCTGTCCTGACCCAGCTTGGCCCAGGGACTGTAGCGAGGTTCCAGCTGGCAGCCCCAGTGGCCCCTACATCATCCAGCCTGTGGGGCTGCACCCCATCATGGTGTCCTGCGAGATGAGTGGGGCAGGCAGGGGCTGGACCGTCATCCAGAGGAACCGGCAGGACACGGACATCGCCTGGGCCGAGTCCTGGAGCACCTACAAGCACGGCTTTGGGAATGTGCACACTGAATACTGGCTGGGCACCGAGTATATCCACCAGATCACCAGGCAGAAGATCTACCAGGTCAGGTTTGTCATCTGGGACGCTGCAAACAACATGAGGTTTGCAGACTACAACCTGTTCAGCCTGGACGATGAGTCCCAGGGCTACCGGCTGAGGCTGGGGGCACACTCGGGGACAGCAGAGGATGCCATGGATTCAGACAATCCCAGGAAAGTGCACAACAATATGAAGTTCTCCACAAAGGACCGGGACCAGGACACCTACAGAGGCAACTGTGCCTCACGCTATGGGGGCGGGTGGTGGTACTCAGCCTGTTACTCTGTGCAGCTGAATGTCAAGGGGCGCCTGACATGGGGCAGCCTGTGCAAGGGGAACTGCAGAGCCTCAGCCATCCTCATCAAACCGATTCCATACCACTAGAGCTCTTCCCCCTTCTGTCCACAGGTAGCACATGGCCAGGCCAGTGCCCTGATGGAGTTTGATGATGAGGGGGTGAATAGGGTTGTTCCTCTACATCAAGAACTGTTTTGTTTTTCTCCTGTCCTAAAAAGTAGCAAAGCTCCTGGCTCGGTATCTGGCCATTCACCTGTGATGGGGTTTGGGGGGCAATGCATCTTTATAAACCCTGCAGTATCCAAACATGTTCCTTCTGGAGAGAACTCAGTGCTCAGAAACCTAAAACCCACCTGATCAGCATGGTGTTATGCTCTTTTTGCTTTGTGGGTACTGATGTTTTCAGCAGAAAAATATCCAGCAGCAGCAGCTAACCTAATACCTAATACTAAGCCCTAACCTAATAGGTAACCTTACCTAATACCTAATACTAACCTAACCTAAGCTATACTGAGCCCAGGGCAGGCCATGTCCACAACACATCCCTGCTGCAGTCTGTGTTCATCCTGCAGAATAAAATCACTTTCAGACCTGCATAGTGTCCTTCATTTATGTGGAAACTCCTTACAACTGCTGCCTGTTTCCTGCCAGAAGCACATCTGAGGCTTCTGGTGCAGTAAGAAAAAGCTTTCAAAGGAAAATTTTTTCATACAACTGAAGTGAGGCATTAGAGACAAGACTTTCACTTAAAGAAGAGTGCTGCATTCCGAGGTGAGGACCTTCCAAAAAGGGAATGTGGCATCATACAGCCAACAGCAATCAGAAGGGTTCAAGGGAAGCATCAGGTCAGTTCAGCCCTGCCAGCCATGACCTGGAAAGCCAGGCCAGTGTCATCCTGCCTCCTTAACCTATGGATGCTGGGAAGGAACTGGGAGAGTGGAAAGGAGCAACACCACAAAAGTACAGCAGTACTGCAAGGCCACACAGCACCATATGGTTGGTCTGTCTGGGCTGGTGTGAGAGCTGAGACAACCTGACATGGCAGGATTTCAAGGTTCTGGATCAGCTTGGGTCTGTATGAAAGTGCTCCAGGGTGGGGATAACTCTGCACTGGGCACGGTACTGTGATGTGGTTCTCCTGATGCTGAGCAGAGGGACGAGGTTGGTCTGGCAGTGCTGACCAGAGCAGGAGGTGTCCCACTGGCTGCACTCATAGACTCACACAATATTCTGAGTTGGAAGGGACCCACAAGGATCATTGAGTGCAACTATTCTCTTTCCAACAGAGACCCAGGAATGCAGCTCAGCATCACTCAGGGCTGGCTGCTGGGTGGAGTGCTGTTTACCAGGAGCCCCAAGCCTTTGCCCAGCCTCTCCCCTTGTGTCAGGTTGTGCATCCAGGCTGGAGCACCAATGCCTTTTAAACCAGCTGACACATTTCTTAGTCCAGAAGTGCTGCTCTCAAGTCAGCTCCAACTGGGAAGCCTTTCTCAACCAGCAGCACTTTTGTATCTCCATCTTCCCCTGAAGCAGTGCTGCCCACCTGCAGGTGCTTCCAAGACTGCCAAAGAATGCTCCTTGAGAACTTGACAGCTCCTCAGGAACAATGCACTGCCATAGCTCTGCAGGGGCCCCTGGGACCTTGGTCACAGACTTTGGCTCCTCCAGATTCCATGTTGTTCAGCGTTCTGAGCCACAAATCTTCCCTGAGCTCAGCTTTCCTTCCACAGAATGAGGAGAGGAGCAGTGGATTCTTTCAAGCCCCAAGTTCAAACTTCCCTGCATCACAAGGGGACTTGACAGACACGTTCCCTGTCTGCAGCAGGGAATGATGGCACTGACTTACCCACATTCCCCACACTCTCAGGGTGCCCACTGCCCTCTCCACACTCCAGCTTGTGGTGGTTTCTTCTCCTTCCCAGCACAGAGGAACCACCCAGCCATGAACAGGGGCAAACTATGAGTGAGAGTTTTGCATGATCAGGGCTTTGCTGGCCTTGTTGGCTTATTATAACCTTACAGCCACAGTCTAGTGTGCAGTGGCTGGAACAAGCCATTAAAAGGAATATTGCCTAACACACCTACTTTCCCCCAAGTCTGCCACCCTGAAGACTGTACAGAGTGATCCCCCCACACCTGTGTGCAGGTAGACATGAGGCAGCACAGTCTGGCTCCAGGGTTTATTGCAGCTGATTCCTCCCACCGTGGGTAGCAGAGCTGTGGGGTGTGCAGGGCCCAGGGAGGGAGCAGGACCTGGGCAAAGCAGGGTTCACTGACTGCAGGGGAAGGGAACTGGCACCATGTCCTCCTCCCCAGGATGGGAGCGGGTGCACCCACCCCAAACCAGTGCCTGTGCCCCAGTGCCAGCCAGCATCCTGGCACTGGACAAAGCTGCCCCTGTGCCCAGCGCTTTGGGCGATGGCTCCTGAGCCCCAGAGCTGCTGTGTTTTGGCTGGTGACGGAACAGGAGCAGTGGGCAGAGCAGGATGTGCACTGGGACTGGCATGGGAAGGGGGCACTGAGCTGGGGATGGTGGCACCCCCCCACTCCCGGGGGCTGGGCACGCTCAGCACACATCTGTGGGTTTGACCAGGATGAGGGAGGACGCGCAGTCACCGTTATCACAGAATCCAGGCCAAACAATGTAGTTTTTGGCATTGAGCAGGACGTTCTGGCACCTGTTGTACCACCACCCCCCGTAGCTCTTGGCGCAGTTCCCGCTGTACTGGTCCTGGTCTTTGTCCACCGTGCTGAACTTCATGTTGTCATGAATTCCCCCCTTCTTGGGGTGGTAGAGGGTCAGGTAGTCATCCCCATCCCCAGAGTGCCTGCCCAGCCTCAGTGGGTACCCACTGGCCTCATTCTCCACCCTGAAGATGTCATACTCAGCGTAGTGGGTGACGTTGCCCTTGTCCCGCATCACAAAGCGCACCTTGTAGGTGCCCTGCTGCGTCAGCAGGTGCAGGTACTCGGTGCCCAGCCAGTAATCACTGTGCACGTTCCCAAAGCCGTACTTGTAGGTGGTCCAGGACTGCTTCCACGTTAGCTCAGTGTCATGGGAGTTCCTCTGGACCACGGTCCAGCCCTTGCCCTCGGTGTCCATGTCACACCAGACGACACGCGGGGGGGACCGTGCCGGCTGGATCACGTACACGCCACTGGGGCTGTTCTTGCGCAGACGGCTGCAGTCCGGGGGGAACCCTGTGGCTGCAATGGGGAGAGAGAGAAGGTCTGTGAGTCTGTCAGGACAACAAGGGGCTTCTGAGGGTCAGAAGGGATCAGGGCAAAAAGGAGGAGTTCTGTCTGCGGCTTTTCCACTGGCTTGTCCTCAGGGAAGCTGAAGGTGTCTGAGCCAGTGGCCTCTGTAAGAGCTCTGGAACCTGTTTCTTGTGATTTGCTGTTTCATTTGGAGCCTTCTAATGCATCTTGCTAAGCATAGTGTGGGCCTGATATTTCTGGGTCTGAGAGATTCTAGCCTGCTAGCAGCTGCTAACTTTTTCCCAAGGAAAAATCTCTCAAGAAAGTTTCTTCTCAAAACAATCTTGGCAAACAACTCTCCTTTCTCAGAACAATCTTTCTCCAGGTGTTGTTTGCTGTTTCTCTAGTTTAATCAATGGGATTAGAGAGGTGTCATTCCTATTCACCAACCACATTAAGTCTGTATCAGAACACCTTATAAAAGGTAGTAAGAATTAGACAATAAAGCCTTTTTTCTGTGCTTTTTGCCTTCTGAAATATTTGGAGTCTCTCATCTTTCTTTCGTGTCCTACAATGACAACCATAGAAGGGTGAAAAAATCTCCAGGATTGAAAATTATGTCCTCCAAGTATGTCTGGCCCATATACCCTCAATATATTGAGCTGCAGCTCTTACAGGGACCAGAAGTATCCAAAATACTCCACTGGGTGAGGATATGTCGTGAAAAATTATGTTTTCCCTGGGGTTCATGGCACTGGATAAGAAGGCTGAGTTCTGCCTTGGTCTTATGCTCAACCTGATACACTCAACCATTCCTTTAGAAATCAGGCAAGGGAAGACAAAGACCTATTTCCTCCCCCACCTCCTCCAGATAACATGGAGTCTCTTCTCCCAGTTTGTTATAATTTATCTGATCTCTCATGACTTACAACCCAAACTAATTTGCCATCTAATTTGTTTTCCTTGGTTTGTGCCTGATGGGAGACAATTTGCTGTGGGTAATTTCAGTTCAACCCATGGAACTCTGGGGTCTTGCAGGTACTGCAATCCTCTCTTAAAGGGAGGAAGGGGATGTTCCTAATCCAACAGGAGCTAAACAAAAAGCCAGATAGCTAGGGGGATCTCTCCTAGAACTGAGCCTCACAAACATGGGACAGCAATCCTTCCAAGCTCAGGGAAAAACCTGTTGGTTTCAGCACAGACCCACCAAGGGGGTGAAGGTGAGTTGGCAGGAGTCAGGCTGTAAAAGCCCAGGGGTTGTGTATGTGAGGATTTCCCGTGCTGTGCATCCCTTTGGGAGTTTGCTCACCTTCCCTAGCCCAGAGCAGACCTGAGTGTGCTGCTCTGCCCCTCGGTGCCCAGGCAGTGCCCCCCACCCACCCTCTACTCACCACTCTTGGAGCTGGCAGTGGGTGCAGGGCCAGCACTGGCACAGAGGAGGAGCATTGCCACCACGGTGGGCAGGAGGACAAGGTCCCTCTGGAGCCAGGGAGTCCCAGCCTGGAGCCCTGGGGAGAAAAGTGCCCATCAGCACGGGTCCTACAGCACTACTCCCAAACAGACTGGAGGCAATTTCCTGGCCCACACAGGGATACAAGCCCAAACAAACCCTATGTGCTGACCAACAGCACCCCCTACACCCTGTGCTCACTCAGCTCCTGGGGGAGAAACCACCATGCCTGGGCAGGATCCCTGAGCAACTACGCATGCCACAGGCATTGGGCAAGTAGGGAAAGGACCAGGGTGAAGTTTAGGTCTCCACATTAACCTCCCTTGACAGGACGTTGGAAGTGCTTGTCCAGTGAAGTCTTGAACACTTCTAAGAAGAGAAATCCCACAGCCTCTCTCTGGCCACTTGTCCCACTGATTGATCAAGCTTAAAGCAAAACTCTATTTCTAACTTCAATTTCCACATTCCAGCTTAGATCCATTGCTTCTCATCCCACCATCATGGACCTCCGTGAAAAATCTGGCTCCATGTTCTCTGTGTCCTGCCATGAGATGGTTGCTGTCAGCAATGGGACCCCTCCTGTGCCTGCTCTTCTCTAGGTGGAGCAAGCCCAGTTGTCTCCTGTGGGAAATGGATCTGCAGAGAATTCTCAAAGCCTGCCAGAAGGCTCACATAGTCCTGTACAATCTCTGAGATAAAGCATGGCACAGGTAGCCTGGGGCAAGCACAGGCTGGCACCAAGCACGGGTGTTGTTTGGTGCTGGTGCCTTGCTCTGCCCCCCCTCCTGCTCCCAGGGAAATTCACAGCTGCTGTGCTGCTCATCATTCTCTGTGCCTTGGCATACTCACCCCCTGAGGTCTCGTTTGAGCCCAGCCCCACACTGCAGTGAGGTGCAGCTGAGCAGGAAACTCACCCATCACGCCAGCACAGCTGTGCAGAGAGCAGGAACCCAGTAGTGCACCCTCCCATGCTGAGCTGCCCACACTGCCTTTATAGGCCCTGCACACACCCACGTGTGCTCACACTCATCATTTGCACAGGCACAAGGAGGCACTTGCAGAGTGTGACTCGAGCAGTTTCCATCCCATGACAGCACAGCTGAGGGGAGGGACACATGTCCTTCCAGCCAGAGGTACAGAACAACCGCCTCCTGTGCTGAGCAATTTCGGTTATTGACTGTCCCTATATAAACACTACATGTGAATTGCACACTTGGAGCACAATCTGGAGAGCTGTGATTGAAGTGAAGTGGAGAGACCCAGCTTTTTAAGGATACACAGAAACCAGCAAAGGAGAAGAGGTCTGTGTGACCAGTCCTAAGTGTGACCTCAGAAAGTTGAGGACGAGTCCTCAAGAGAAGTGCCTGCTCACTAACTCTCACTGGCAGGTTTTGGGATCACTCCTTGGGCTGGAGCCAGTGTCCCCTGGCACCCCAGTCGGCATGCTCTGAGCAAGGGCTCCAGTTAACAGACAGGTCTCCATGGGTCCCTTTGCCACTCTCCTTCCCAATCCCCTTCCTGAGCCTGGTGAGCCCCTACAGATCCACTTTCAGTCCCAGAAATGTTGACCAGGAGTTTGTCTGTCTTCTGGATCAAAATGCTCTCTGGACAAATGCCTTGGGAGGGCTGTTCTTCCTGCCAGAGGGTCTAGGAAGCTGCATAACATTTTCAAGTCAATTTTAAGAAGATAAAGATGTGGCCTTTCTACCTTCTTCTTCTGTGTTGTTTTCTGATCAGACTTTTTTTTCTATGGCACAGCTTCACACCTGCTGTTCACAGCAATCCAAGGTCAAGCTGAGGTTCCCACCAAAGTTTCCATGGTGTGGAAATCAAGCAGTGCCACTTGCAGGCCTTGATGGACAGTGGCATCCAGACCTCTCCAAGATAATGGAGATCCCTGGTAAGGGGTTCCTGGATTGACAGGATGAGAGAAAATAGTCTCAAGTTGCATCAAAGAAGTTTTAGATTAGAGATTAGGAAAAAATTTTTCATGGAAAAGGTTGTCAAGTACTGGAACAGGCTGCCCAGGGCAGTGGTTGAGTCACCATCCCTGAAAACATTCAAAAAATGTGGATGTAACACTTGAGGACATGGTTTGTTGGTGAGAGTTGGACTTACTGATCATAAAGATCTTTTCCAAAAGTAATGATTCCGTGATTCTATGATCAAGTTCCATCAAGACCCTTCAATGTCACTCTGCTAGCCTGGTGAGAGGTTGGGAGCCAGGGGTGAGCTGAGGAGGAGATCTCTGTCCTGCCAGGTCCAAGCAGGGTGGAAAGAGCTGAGTGTGGGCTCCATGTGAAGCAAACAGTCAGCTGGATCCAGGATCCTTGGTGAAGGGACACAGGGCAGAGGGCAGGGCTGGAAATGTGATACAGCAGGGGTGTGAGCAGTCCATCCAGGAAATAAACCATTCACAGAGTAAGTCTGAGATCCATCCAGAAAAAGTGGGGACAGAGAGGGGATTGGAGTCCCCCATTGTGCTCCCAGTGTGGCTCAGATGAGGACTGGAAGTCTGGGGCTGAGTTTAAACTGACCTCACAGGCCAGGGAAAGGTCCTGGGTGGGACAGGCCACCAGCCACGAGGGCCACAACAGCTGTTAACCCTGAAAGGGCAAATCCCCTCTGTTGGGAAAGATGAGACCGGAAAAGCTTACAAATATAATTGCCTGGCAAGAAATACTAAAGATGTAAAACCTGTGAGTGAAATAGAAATGAAGGGCCCAGCTTTGAGATGTGATCATGGCAGGCAGGAAGATGGGTTGAAGGACAGAAAACAAAAGGACCCAAGAATGCAGCCCCTCTCCGCCCTGCCAAGGCATCAGGGAAAAGGTAGATAAGAAAAGTAGTCTTTAGAGTTTAGAATATAGGATGATATGGTAATACAGTAATTCTCATAGGCTGCATGGAAAGTTTGTAAGTTTTTATCTCACACCAGTTGGTCACTGTAACTTAGAATATTCAACACAAAAGGAGATATAATGTATTGTAACAAAGTCCTCGATCTCTTAGCTCTCTTACCTCTCTTACCACTCTTGTCTCCCTTACCCCTGCGATCTCCCTTACCTCACACCTTCTCTCTCCCTCTCTCTTTGAGGTTCCCTTCAGCCCAGGCTGGTGGCTGAAGGCAGAGCCCTTTTTACCCACAACTCTTGCAATAAACCCACGTGTTTCTAGAATATCTCAGGTCATCAGAGTTCCTTCTCCCTGCCATCCACAGATGCCCTTCCACCCCTCAGCTGGGCTGGTTGTGTGGGGCCCAGTACTGAGATGTGAGAGCTGGGGCTGGGGAGTCTTCAGAGAATTGGAGACACAGGGTATCCAAGATCAGGAGGACTTCTGGGTGCCTCTGGTTTGGCCTCAGCACCAAAACAGTGAAAACTTGAATGGGCTTTAGGGTCACATCTGATCAGGTGTGAATGTCAAGGAGTGCAGGTCCTGTAACTTTTTTTTTTTTCCATCTTTGAACACACTCAAGCTGATTTTTTAAAAAATCTGATTTCCCTACCTTCCCCTTGTGTCTGTTGGCTCTCCTTATTCTCTGTGCACCTCCAAGGAGAGCCACAGAATCACAGGATGATGGAACAATTTAGGTTGGGAGGAACTTCTGGAGACCATCTGGCCCAAACCATGCTCAAGCAAGTCCTTGTCCAGTCAAGTCTTGAACATCCCTAAGAATAGAAATCCCACATCCTCTCTGGCCACCTGTCTCACTGATTGATCAAGCTCATGTTAAAGCAAAGCTCTAGTTCTAACTTCAATTTCCACATTCCAACTTAGATCCATTGCTTCTCATCCCACCATCATGGACCTCCTTGAAAAATCTGGCTCCATGTTCTCTGTGTCCTGCCATGAGATGGTTGCTGTCAGCAATGGGACCCCTCCTGTGCCTGCTCTTCTCTAGGTGGAGCAAGCCCAGTTGTCTCCTGTGGGAAATGGATCTGCAGAGAATTCTCAAAGCCTGCCAGAAGGCTCACATAGTCCTGTACAATCTCTGAGATAAGAAATGCTGACTTAGAAAGGCCAGGAAATAAGACAGACACTGTTGAGAGAGAAGTGGAACTAGAAACAAGTTTCAAATTATGACCTTGCAAATAAGACTAGATATTTTGAAGAAATAGAACTATGAAAAATGTATTGTAGTAGGATCTGTGTGAGGTATTTTTAGATGACTGGCTTTAAGGCATTAACAGCATTGTGTGGCAAAAGCTGATAGGCCAAAAACACTCATCTTATATTGTAATTAGGAGATAATTGGCTTCTGATTATGATGGTGTGAATTGTAACATCTGTACTGTCTGACCCTTCACATGAGACTGAAAATGGAATAAAATCTTTTAAAAGGCCTCTCAGGAGCCCCGTCTCTGGGTCAGAAAAGGGATTTTTCTGACACTCTCCAACTGTCCTGACATGTCTAAGCTCCAGGATTCCAACCAGCCTGGAGGCCTCCAGTGGGCTCCATACTTGCTCCAGTCTGTTTCTTGCAATGAGGGGTCCAAAGCAAGACACAGTGCTCTGAGGAGCCTGACTCCACCTGCTCCTCACCCTTCCAGGAGGTGTCTCTAGGCAGCCACAAGTTCTCATCCCAGCCTTCTCTTCTCCAGGCTGGGCAAACCCATCTTTCTCATCATTCCCACACATGCCATGCACTCCTGCCTCAACTGTCCTGGTGCACTGAGCTGGATCCTTCTGGAGCTGAAGCTGCTGCCCTGCACAGGGGACCCCCACACAGCCCTCCAGCTGCTGTCTCACCTGTGGCAGTGAATATTCCCTTTCCTCACCCTCCTGGCTGCATTTTTGCAGATGCAGCCTGGAATGCAGCAACAAACAGAACTGTGGCTCTTCCAGTATGGAGCATTGATCAAGGCCAGGTTGCACAGGGCTTGGAGCAAGTGGAAGGTGTCTCTGCCCATGGCAGAGGGATGGAACAAGATGATCTTTGGAGAAACCTTCCAACACAAACCTTTCCAGGATTCTATGCTTTTATGAAATACCCTGAACAGGGGCTGGAGCCCAGGATAGAGCTGGGTGTTTGGAGAATCCCTTTCTGTGACCTTTCCCCTGCCTGCTCTGCTCATCCCAATCTTCACATGAGCCACAGCCTCCTGTTGAAAGCTGGCTGGAAGCTGCTGGAGAAGCCCTGGTGAGGGTCACTGCCTGTCCCTGCACAGGCACAGGAGTGTCCATGACGAGATGACCACACTGCAAGGACACAGTCTGTGACAAAAAGCCCTGCCTGTCCAGCCCAGGGTGGCTGCTGGGCTACAGGAGCCCTCATAACTCAGAACACTGCAGGCATCCATCCCTGGGAAAAGGGAGGTCTGGCATTTGCTGTAGACATCCATGGTGCAAGTACTCCTAGAGCAGAGAGGGGCTTGAAGTGAGACCATTTTACGTCAGAGGCACTTCATGATGCCCAGAACTGCCTTGTGATTGCTGCAAGGGCCACCATGGTGGCCAGGTGACCACAGTGTGTGTTGTACAAGGGGCAGCATGGCAGTGGCAAGGCAGGGGTGTCAGGAGGCACTAGAGTGGAACTTTCTGAAGTTCAGGGCACAGTTTCCCAGGAACACTGGAGTACCTCTTCCCTGAAGGGTCTCTGGGGTTCCTAGGGGCTGTTGAGCTCAATGTCAACTCTGAAGGGAGTGATTTATGCTCGATGTTTGATTTCCATCCAGGAGATGAAAGTCATCTGGGTATTTACTCACCAGTTGAGCTCTGTGGAGATGCCCCAAGAACGTCATTCCCTGGGGAAACACTGCACAGTGAATTGTGGTTATTTTAAGCCATTTGCTTTTTGGCACCAAATTATTTGCTTTGCCACTGAAGAAAGCTCTTCACCTGAGTGACACACAGACTTGTCCAAGGACTGATCACTTGATGGTGAAGAGCAAATAAGCCCTAAGCCACTGGTCCTGCTGCCAAGCAGAGGACAAGTGCCCAGGTTTGGGTCTCATGCCTCCACCCCCTCACCTGCTCAACCCTATAACTTTCAGGCTGGACACCCCTCCAGCCTGGCCAAAACCACCCAGCTTTGTGCTCCACAGGGTGCCTGCAGAGACAGCATGGGTGAGTGTGGGGCTGGATGGAGGGGATGGGATGGGATGGATGGATGGGATGGGATGGGATGGGATGGATGGGATGGGCACCTCTATGTGTGACTGCAGGTCACAGGGTACCCCAGCACTTTGTCTGCTGCAGGGTCTGTCCTCCCCACACCCTGGATATCCTGGTGCTGAGTACATCTGTGCCTGCTCTGTCCTGGGCTGGGAGATGAGGCAGGAACATGCTCTGCTGTTTCCAGGTTGTAGCCCTGAAGTGCCACACAGACCATTTTAAAAGTTTTGTATTTACCATTCTTTGCAATTTTCAGTTCTCCAAGGAATGTGTTAAATACTCGAGACTAGAAAATGGATTTTTTAGATTTTCCTGCTGACTGTGTGATAATGAACAGGTACCCAGATTTGGAGGTCAGATACTCAAAAGCACATTGCTGTCCCCAGCAGAACACCCACAAGAGGCTGATCCTCCTCCTGCACCTCCTTCCTATGCAGACTTCTCATGACCAGTCCCAGGGGAAGGGCTGGCAGTGGGGGGAGCATTTTTTCCCTGGGGGCCTCAAGAAAAAATGTCTTTAAATATGTCCCTAGTATATCAGCACACCAAATGTTACATAGGAACTGAGAAGTGAATCAGTTGGACTGAAGTGTGTTTAAAAGACTTGCTGTAAAACTGTAACCAGCACAAATGATTGGGACACCTCTGAGCATTCCCAGAAAGGGGTGTTTGTGTTTAGGGTGGCTGGAATCCCACACAGTGGTTCCAGGCTGGCATCCACGATCATTTTCCTTCTCAGGCATCCCAGAGAATGGTGCCAAACCCAGCTACCCCTGGGAAATGCAATAGGTGTTGGCTCTGCTTGGTTTTGAACAGTGAGGGGTTCACATCAATAATCTGCCAGGTGAGCTGTATGTGTCTTCTCAGGAACAGAATTACCCATAGGCAGGCATCTCCACAATGTCCCATTCTTTAGGAATCATGACAAACTTTCTGTTATTTTACTTAGCTTGAATACTGCAAGAAATGTGCTGGTTTTATCTCATGCTCTGAATCAAAGCGGACCAGACCAGCTGCCCACACATGGAAATCTTGAAGTAGCCACATAACCAACATAACCACAAAAAGGGCATAATTTACCCTAGAGCTACTCCAACTCCTGAAGGTCTGTGCTGCCTTTGTCATGCTGCCTGCACACACAGAGCCCTGCCTGAGACTTGTTCCCACCCAGACACCCAGGGCAGTCATGAATGTGCCATGGGAGCATGATGGCAGCTGGGAAGGAAGGGGATTCCTCCCTCTGTGTTCACCCTCTTGAGTTTTATAGGGATTTCTGATTATGGACACTTTGGGTTTGTCAAGGTTTTGGCACTTCTTTGGTCTCAAGTACCACTACAGCAGGTGCCACCACTAATGACTTCTGCTAATGTCTGTACGACAGCTCATCTAAATGAACTCATCTGCATGGGGCTCATGGCTCTGAGGGAGCTCTATAAAGAGTTTTATTTTCCTGTTTTAATCTGAATGGGATTAGTGGCTTTCCAATAGAAAAGTTATGATCTCTTTCTTCCAATCTCTTCCCATTTCAGCTACCCAGTGCCTTTGTCTCCTGCTTTTGACCTGCCTGCTGGCCCTGGCAGCATCTTTTCCTGATGTTGACATAAGAAACTTGTACCTCCTCAATGGCACAATGGATGACATCATGAATGCTCCCCCAGACTCCTCCCAGCTCGGTGAGTATGGCCCTGCAATGGGAGAGGCAAACAAGGTCCTGGTCAGTTAGATCCTACACAGCTACATCCTCACCAGCCTGCCCACACCTCTGTCTCACCAAGGGAAGACTAAATACTGATCTGTGGGTGTCTCACTGGAACAAGGGTAACCTTAGGGTCCCCCTCTGATTGCTGCCTGCCTCATCTCCTGCATGGCATGAAGTTATAGCCCAAAGCTCAGAGCTCACAGGATCCCAGGAGAAAGGACAATTTGGCCTCATTTGCAGCAAGACCAAGCCCAGAGTCTTGTGGGCCATGTGCTCTTCCTTGGAGAAGAAGGGTTAAAGATGCTCACAGTGTGTTTTGAGAACATGGAGGACAGTTCCCATCTCTGGAAATCACAAGGTCAGTGGAGAACTGAATTCAAGGGAGACCTCAATACCAAGAGGAAATAAATGAAGTTAATACAAAGAGTTTAAGCAGTAGCACTGGCACAGGGCAATCAGCCAGGTGATGGCACAGATTAACCTACAGGTGCCAGGATATGCTGGAGGAATGAGGAAACCTTCAGGAAATGATGCTGGGAAAAGCCCCAGGGGCTGTGGGTGGGATGTGGCACAACAGAGAGAGCTGATTCCCTTCCAAGGGATGAGGAAGTGTGCTCAGCAGAAGAGCTCAAGGTCCAAGAGTTTGGTGCTGGTTTTACATCACCTGTCAGAAAACTACCAGCACAGGGAGTGCCATGACTGAGACCAGAGCCTGAGACAAGAGTTCACCAAGAGCTGCAAGTCTGAGTAGAGAAAGAATGTGTGCTCTGGGCTTTACAGTGCTCTCAGGAACATGGTGTGATTTTGGGATGTCTTGTGCAGGGCCAAGAGTTGGACTTGATGACCCTGGTGGTTTCCTTCCAACCTGGGATATTCTATGATTTTGTGATCTGTCACCTGCAGCACTGGTACCATGCTCTGAAAACATCAGCAGCATGAATCCGTGCTGGGTGGGCAGGGAAGGACACCAGAAAAGACAGGCCAGGATTCCAAAGCCTTGACTTGGAGAGGAGTGCTTCCAAAGGGATGGGGTGTGAGGACAGAAAGGAACAGAGGCAGACTGCCTTACAACACAAACATGAGTGAACAGCTTCATATGGCTGCAGTAAAAGTAAATGCCATGGTAGGAAAGTCCTCCAGACCATGCCATAGGAGTGTTTCCCACTCCACATAGGCTCAGGTTGTAACAAAAGTCAAAGGGAGTCAAAAAGAGAGTCAGTATCAAAATTCAGACAGTCAGAAGTCTGGCAGGCAGACTGTCAGGAATGGGCTTATACAGAGGGCAAGAGGTTTAAGTTGAACACTTCACAAGGAGGTAAGACAGTGCCAGCTGAGACTGAAAGCAGGGAGCAGGTATTTGAGGATGTCAGAGCAGCAGCTGCAGGGTTAATTGTCTGTTTTAGAGAGGGGACAGGAATGGCTTTTGTGATTCCATAAGCCTGTGACTCATCCCTCTGTGTTACAGCCATCAGTGGATACAGAGATAGCCTCGTAAAAGAATTGCATTAACTCAGTTCTAGACCATCTTCTCTTCCAGCCACACCCTTCAAATTCCCTTTTGAGCAGACAGCTCTCCCAACTGCTGACACCTGAGCCAGTTTTCCTGTGTCTGCTCTTTCATTTCTTCCCCTACTCTTTAATCCCTCTTCTCCCCAAGTCCCTAAATGCTGCTGCTGCACTTTAACAACCATCTTCCCAGTGTTGCCACCACCATTAGGGGGTTTTCCCCTACACAGAATGCCCAAATCCTTTCCACCAAAAAAAAAAAAAAAGCATCAGCCTCACTCTAACACCACCATTTAAATTCCCCCAAATTACCAACTTGCTGATGTCTGAAATTGGTAAATTCCTCTGGAATTAAGAACAGCAACAGAAAAAGACCTGGAATATCATCCGGAGAAGATTGAGCTCTCCTAGCAGGCATTTGACATGTCTACTCTCCACACTCACTGCTGTCTCCTGTGTTAATTTAGATGATGGTGATGGACATGTCCGACAGGCCAGAGACCTCGCCCACCACCCACCGGCGAGCCACGGTGAGTCTGCACCTGCCTGGGAGGTTTCACCATCACTGGGCTCACCAAGAGCTCTCAGACAACTTACCCATGTCTTACACATGCACTGGCTCCTCCCAGAAATTTTCTGATGGGCTGCAGAGGTGCCACAGCTCAATAACCTCAGGGGACTCTGCTGTGTCCTGGGCTTGGTGCTTGATGAGGTGTTTTTGCATGGGGAATTTTCCAGATAAAGGTCCAAACTGGAAAGTGATGCTTCATTACTGGGGATTGGTGATTAGTCATTTTCCTATTTTCACTACACAGTCAATGAGAAGACTGGATCTGGCAGAGTTTCTGAACTGGCTGGGTCAACATTAGCCCATAAAGCCAAAGATAGGTCCTACCTGGGTGGGGACAACTGGTGACAGAAGTGCTGGGAGTGGAACAAATTCCTTCCCAGCAGTGTGCAGGTACATTCAGCTGGTTGTTGTATGAGGTGCAGACACTCTGGAGCATGGAAAGGCCATAATCAAATCCAACAAGTCAGGAAGTCTCTAAAGAGCTGCTTGGGTAAGGCTAGAGAACAACAATGGCTTTGCCCTGTTGAGATCTCAAGGGCTGATTTAATTGTCAGAGATATGGATGTCATGATCACCCTCTCTCTGGGGCAAAGCACTAAACTTCTGTGCTGTGCCAGCAAGTAACTTTGTCCCCCAGATTTGCATTGGTCTGTGGTCATACATCATCTGCATGACACAGAGAAATCACTGAGACTGAACCCACCCTGGGTGAGGGTCCTTGGGAGACAGCAGTCCCTGCTTTGGTCTCACCAACAACAATGTCTCAACACCAGACATTTTCACAATGTGTCCCCACCAGTTTGAATCCAATTTTAGGAAGATGTGAAACTCAACTCTTACACTGATCACGTCAAGATTTTGATTTACTCCTGTGAGCACATGGCAGGAGCTCAGCCTAGGACTGTGTGTGTGAAAGGATGCAGACACAAAATAAATGCCCCACTTTTAGGGGGATTTAATAAGCAGCTCTTGTTTGTTGGCCTGATATTTCTGGGTCTGAGAGATTTCAGCCTGCTAGCAGCTGCTAATTTTTTCCCAAGGAAAAATTTCTCAAGAAAGCTTCTTCTCAAAACCACCTTGGCAAACAACTCTCCTTTCTCAGAACAATCCTTCTCTAGGTGTTGTTCTGCTGTTTCTCTAATTTAACCCATGGGATTAGAGAGGTGTTTTTCCTATTCACCAACCATGTTAAGTCTGTATGGGAACACCTTATAAAAGGTAGTAAGAATTAGACAACAAAGTCTTTTTTTCCATGCTCTTTGCCTTCTGAAATATTTGGAGTCTCTCATCTTTCTTTCACGTCCTACCACGACACTTGTTCCCAGCCCCAGGTTGGCCCAAGGACTGCAGTGAGATTCCCCGTGGGAGCCACAGTGGTGTTTACATCATCCAGCCCAAAGGGCTGCACCACCTAGTGGTGTACTGCGAGATGAACGTGACCCACGGGGGCTGGACCGTCATCCAGAGGAACCAGAGGGACACTCCCGTCACCTGGGCCGAGTCCTGGAGCACCTACAAGTTTGGCTTTGGGAACGTGCGCACCGAGTACTGGCTGGGCACCGAGTACATCCACCAGATCGCCAAGCAGAAGGTCTACCAGGTCAGGTTTGTCATCCAGGACTCTGCTGACAGCTTCAGCTTTGCTGACTACAACCTGTTCAGCGTGGAGGATGAGTCCCAGGGCTACCGGCTCCGGTTGGGCTCCTACAATGGGACGGCCGGGGATGCCATGACCTCAGACAACCCCAACAACATGCATGACAACATGAAATTCTCCACCAAGGACAAGGACCAGGACACTTACAGTAAGAACTGTGCCTACAGCTATGAGGGAGGGTGGTGGTACTCGTCATGTTACTCGGTGCGGCTGAATTACAAGGGAGGCCTGTCATGGGGCAGCCTGTGCAAGGGGAACTGCAAATCCTCCATGATCCTCATCAAACCAGCTTCATACTGTTAGTGCTTCTTCCTCCTCCTGTCCACAGTGGGCACTCTGCAAAGGCTCTGCATGGCCAAAGAGTGTGAGCCTCTCTGGAGCAGGGTGAGGAGCACAAGGGTAGCAGGGCTTTAATGGAATCCCACTTTATGATCCCCCACTCCAATTGCAGACTCCCCTCTGCTCAGCTCCGTTCCCCTGTGCTTGCCAATGATTCCTTGTTATTGTGTTCATAATCAAGAATTTAAAAAACACTTATGAAATTTGTGGATTCCACGTGTACCTTCTCTGTAGGAGGAAGACACTCAGCCCTGGAGTTATATCAGAGAGAACTCACAGAAAGCAAAAAAGCTGCATGCCCCAAATTTCCATGTACTCTGAGCCTCTCTGCAGTGTTTGATAAAGCATCCAATAAACATGCTTGCTTGAGCTCACTCTTCAGTAATCTGTTCTGTACCTCTGATTTTCTCCCCTGGGACCCAGGAAATCCCATGTCAGGTGCCAGGACTGGAGTATTGAGGCTTATCATAGAATCACAGCCTGGTTTGGGTTGGAAGGGACCTTAAAACCCATCTCATTCCAAACCCTCTGCCATGGGTAGGGACACCTTCCACTAAACCAGGTTACTCAGCCTGGAGAGAGAAAGCCTTGAGTGTTTCTCTTGGACAAGAAAATTAAACCCAGTTACACTGTGATAAAGGCCATGTGGTCTGCACAGGGGAGTTCAGAAGGGACCTGGCACGTGGGAGAACTGATCCTACATCATCACCACACTCACAGTCATTAGTCAGGAGTTGAGGCAATGTCCTGGTAACAAGGTCCCACTCCTTCTAGGAAGCTGAACCTGTCAGGATGTGTTCTGTGCTGCCTGGCTGTCTGTACTGCCATGCTTTGATCCTGCAGAAACAGGATTTCAAAGCCATCAGTGGATCTGTCTGCTGTGATTATGAAGCAATGAACTCAAATGGAAGCAAAGGAGAAGTAGGCTAGGTGTTAGAAATTGAAGAATTCTCCACTTGAATTAGGAGAGACTAATGAGGGCAGACCTAACTTCAGGCATGGGACCACCATATCCAAGTTTCTGATGGATTAGATTTAGATAAACCTTTGCCAGGAAAAGACCAGACAGAGCCAATGCTGTAAGGCTGCAGGACAGGGTCCCTAACAGCTCTGTTGTCCCATGATTGTTCCAGTACTGCTTGGACAGGCTGTCAGAGAAGCACTTTGGTATTCATAAACCCTGTCTGCTTTGGTCCTGCAGCAGCACTGTAACAACCATGAGTTTCACTTCCAGGACCAATGACTCAGGGAAAACCCATCCCTGGCCCCCCAGCTGCAGAGTCCAATAGGCACTGGGAGCCATCCAGAGAGGTGTGAGAAATTAGAAAATGCTGAGGAAAATGAGCAGTGGGGGGTGTCTGAGACAGAAAGGGCCTGACACTGCTCCTGGGAAGGCCCTCAGCACTGCAGAGTAGGGGCACCTGCACCTGGGGATGTCTGAGGAGAAAAGCTCAAGGCTGCTCCTGCTGGAAGTGTCTCTCAGGGCTGTACTTGCTCCACTGAGCACCAAGCACTTAGCCCCCAGAACAGAGCCTGAAGGACTATGGGACCTCCATGTACAGCCTGTGCCTGCCTTGGAATGTGCCCCACAGCAAAGGGAGGGGATCCACAGGGCAGCTCCAGGGTGGATTTGTGTTGGCTGGAGGAGCAGCTCTCCTGTGCCAGGGTCAGAAGCTGGTGGAGCAAGGAGACATGGCTGTTAGGGGGGGTCCCGGGATTTTCCTTCTAGGTTTCTGAATCCCTGCAAAAATTTAATGACCTTGTGGCAGCAGTTCCTGGTCCCAGAGGGGCAGCCTTCCTCAGGGGACAAAGAGACTTGCACAGACCTGCTGTGACAGGGTGCCCCAGGGACATGGTGCCCCAGTGACAGGGTGCCCCAGGGACAGGGTACCCCAGGGACAGGGTGCTCCACGGACAGGGTACCCCAGGGATAGGGTGCCCCAGGGACAGGGTGCCCCAATGACAGGGTGCCCCAATGACAGGGTACCCCAGGGACATGGTGCCCCAGGGACAGGGTGCCCCACGGCTCCCACCTCTCCTGAGCCAGTGGGTAACAGGGCACCACCAGGCTGTTACAGGGCGGCTCTGGGCAGTGACAGTGAGACCGCGGTGGCGGCAGGAGGGACTCGCACAGCGGCGTGCGGGACGCGCACAGGGGGCTGCGGGCTGAACCGCGGGGCCCAAAGGGTGTGCACTGGGGGCGCAGGATGCACCAAGCGGGGTGCAGGATCCGTGCAGCAGCGAGCAGGGTGCTCACAGCGACTGCAGAGTGCTCGCAG
Source organism: Zosterops lateralis (assembly GCF_965231275.1). NCBI lineage: Eukaryota > Metazoa > Chordata > Aves > Passeriformes > Zosteropidae > Zosterops > Zosterops lateralis. The sequence goes on along the minus strand of NC_139779.1, from coordinate 10,783,219 downwards.
AGGGTTCGGGTTGTGCGTACAGCGGGTGCAGGGTGCCCACAGAGGGTGCAGGGTACACACAGCCGGGAGCAGGGTGGGCACAGCGGGTGCAGGATGGGTACAAGGGCTGCAGGGTGCCCACAGAGGGTTCGGGTTGTGCACGCAGGGGCTGCAGGGTGCGCACAGCGGGTGCAGGGTGCTCGCAGAGGGTTCGGGTTGCGCGCAGCGGGCGCAGGGTGTGGACAGCGGGAGCAGGGTACCCACAGCGGGTGCAGGGTGCGCACAGAGGGTTCAGGTTGCGCGCAGGGGGTGCAGGGTGCCCACAGCCGGGTGCAGGGTGCGGACAGCGGGAGCAGGGTGCTCACAGCGGGTGCAGGGTGCGCAGGGTGCGCGGGGCAGGAGCAGCCCAGTGTGCTCGCCGGGGGCGGCGCGGTGCGGGCAGGAAACGCTCCGGCTCCGCTGCTGCTCCTTTAAGACCGGCGGGGGCGGCGGGCGCGGGGCGGCGCGCGCGGCTCCCGGCGGCGGGGGCGGGGGGTCCCGGTCCCGATCCCGGTCCTGATCCCGATCCCAACCCCACAGCCGGCCCATGTCCCGGCCCGCAGCGCCGCCCGGCTCCCCGGGCCGGCTCGGGGCGCTCAGCACGGCGCAGCTCCGGGCTCTGCTGCAGGACGAGTCGCGGCTGCAGCGCGCCGCCCGCCTTAGCAGGAAGGTACGGCCGGGGCGGGGGGCCGGGGGCTGGGGTCCCGCAGCCGGCGGGGTCCAGCCGGGCGGCGCTCGCTCCTCCGGGGCTGTCCCGGTGCGCGAGGTGGAGCCGCCCGCGGCCCGGGAACGGGCGCTGCGGGGCCGGGTATCGCCCGCGGCTCCGTCGCCCGCTGCCCTTATCTCGATGCCCGTAATGCCGAGGGCTCCGGAGGAGCCGCAGAATCCACCGGCGGGGCGGGGGAACCTTCGCTCGGGCGTCCCGACCGCGGCTGCGCGGGGCTCTCCGTGCTGAAGCCTCGGGCCCCCAAACCCACGGCCACCAAACCCATGGCCACCAAACCCCGTCCTCTGCCTCCGCATCCCCGAGATGTGCCGAGGCCCCGGCCCTTCGCCCGCCCTGGTGTCGTTTCCCGCAGCCGGGATGAGCCCCGCGCTCTCCTGGCTCCGCTGCGGAAACGGGCGCGGGTTATTGTGGAATGGCTCTCGGCCCGATTTCAGCATCCTCCCCAGGTGGCCCCGAGTGCAGCCCGTGTGTGTGCGGCGAGGGGAGGGTGCGTGTCCCTTCCGTGACATCCACGTCCCCTGCCGAGCCCTTTCCCTGCAGAGGGACCGGGCAGCCGGCGCTGAGGTTTGCCACGGTCAGGTTTGGCCACCCTGCGTAGCCCGGCTCCTGCCGTTCCATTCCCCCGGGATGCACTCCCTGTCCAGGCAAAGCAGAGGGATGGAGACAGTGCAGAGAAAGAGGGTTCACCCCCGGATCGACACAGACCCCCGCCCAGCAAGGTGCTGGATCTGACAGGTTCTGCCCCTTTCTCTCATTGCTGACACACACGGCCCCAATCCCATTCCCACAGTTCCAGAGTCTACAGCTGGAGCGGGAAACGTGTTTGGCTTCAAACTGCACCCAGGCCAGGGTGAATCTGTCCCTGCGCCCGCGGCTGGAGGATGGGAAGGCTTCCCTGGCCATCAAGTACCAGGAGCTGCAGGAGATCCGAGAGGCCTGTTGGGACAAGCAGCAGCGCCTGGGTGAGTGAGGTGCAGCCTTTGGGCTCAGGCACATCCATAGCAACCCCTGTTAATATCAGGGTCCAGGTGGGCTTAGTGCTCTTGAACTTACCCCAGGGAAATGGTTCAGCCATAATCAGGAGTGGTGGGAGATGATGCTCCCTGTGACACAGCAAATCCATAGCTGGGACCAGTCATAGAATCACAGAATCATTTGGGTTGCAAGGCACCTTAAAGATCATCTCATTCCACCCTCTGCTGTGAGCAGGGACACCTTCTCCTAGACCAGGTTGCTCCAAGCCCAGTCCAGCCTAGCCCTGAACAATTACAAGGATGAGGCATCCATAGCTTCTGCTTCTTTTCAGGGGTGGAAGCCATGGTGTGCATGTGGCTCCAGGGGTGTGTTTGGGGGTGTTTCAGTGCAAGGAAGGAGGGGAGCTGATGCTTGGGGATGGGGAAGACAACACCCCCACCCCAGCAGCTGGGGTATCCAGGGGAAAGTTGGCAGCCCCATCCCTTGTGACACACAGAGGCTTACCTGGAGAAGTGGAGCCCACAGAGTGCCCTGGGCCAGCTCCAAGCCAAGCTTGATGCCTCCGAAGCAGAGTCAGAGGTGAGTTGGCTGAGACCCCTGTGCTGTTATCCCTTCCTTACCAAGGCCACGGAGTGCTGTCCATGCCCTCCCATATGCCAGGGCCTGCAGAAGAGTCCAGGCTCCTTCTAGTCCCACTGCCCTCCCCACAGGCCCAGATAAAGCAGTTCCTGGCCCGGGAGCTGCCCCTGGAGTCCTTTCTGGAGTCCTTCTGCCAGAGCCGCATGCGCTCCCACATCTGCCGGACGCAGCTGGAGAAACTGCAGGAGCTGCTGCAGAAGGACAGGCTGCAGAAGGACCAGGTGGGCAAGGACCCCGTGGGCCCTGCGGGGTGCCCAGGTGCCCCAGCCAGCATGGCATCAGCCCGCCTTGCCCCATTGCAGAGCGGAGTAGCCCCCAAAGCCTTTGATCTCTCCTACGGCTTTGTGCCCGCCTTCCTCATCCCCTCGGAGGCTGTCGTGCCCTTTCCTGTGCCCACTGCACCTCCCAAGCACCATCTCCCAGCCCTGGGACAGCAGCCAGCATCTCCCTGCTCTGAAAACCCCAGCCCGGGCTCTCCCCTGTGCCTCGTTGGACACATCCCCCTGCTCAGCCCCCAGCCCGGCCAGGGGCAGCCACAGCCGCAACACCAGAAGCAGGAGCCTCCACACCGGTAGCAGGGCAGGGCTGGGGGATGTCCCTGCTCCTGTGCCTCCAGGGAGGCTGTGCAGGAGCACCGTGGGCTGAGAATGTGAGGGGTGGGGGGTGGTGTGGGCACAGCTCCAAAGGGCTGTAGGGTCTGTGGGGCAGGCACATGGGGGGGTGCTCACAGAGGGATGGAGGTGCCTGGGTGGGGCAGGTGCCATGGCTGGGTAGGGGGTCCTGCATTTGGGGAGCTGCGGCGGGGGGGGAGGTTTCTGCATCCACAGCACGAGGAATGTGACAGGAAGTGGAGGTGGGTGGCTTGTAGGGATGTCAGTGGGCTTAGCTGGGAGGGATGGCAGGGAAAGGGCATAGGAGCACTGGGTGTGCCACATGCTTCCTGAATAAAGCCTCTTTCCATGCTCTGTGTGTGTTCTTTCCATGCTCTGGCTCTGGCTATGAACAGCAGGATGGGACAGGCAGGCAGGAAAGGGTTACCAGGGAGCACTTGCCAGGTGAGTCACTTGGAGGTGACTGGCAGCCAAGGAGGGCCCTCCAGCCTGAGGAGCCCCCAGACCTTTTGTTTGCACTTGGCTCAGGACATCACTTCCCTGGGGATGCTGAGAGTTCCTCAAGGGCTGCAGAGCCTGCCATGAGTGTGTTTCCCTCAAGAGAGGTGCCAGGGACCAGTTTGGCTCTGCACATGGGGAAGGCTTTTGGTGCCCAGAGGTGCCTGGAGTCAGCAGCAAAGCCCTCACTCCATGGAGGGTTGTACCCTATGGTCAGCTGGGCTTGCTCACAGCTGGGTCACATCAGCCTGTACTTGTGTCCACCTTTCTCATCCCCTCAAGGGCCATTGTGCCCTTTGTCATTCCTTATCCACCTCCCCCATTCCACCAGCCCTCACTGGAAAAAGTGATGGGAGGCCTACGCTCTCACCCTGTTTCATCCCAGGCTCTTTGTTCCTTTCCTTAGTATCACACAATGGATGGTGAGTGCAAGGGGTGGTGTTCCCCATCCCCCAGGGGACAGCCTGGTTCCTCCAGCTGCAGCCTCCTGGCCATCCTGGAGTGCTTGTTCCCTGCTGGAATGTCCATTGTGCTGTTTTTAGCTTTTGGGTTGATTTCAGACTCTTCTTGTGCTCTCAGACCTTGTCTGGCAGTATTTTTCCTCTTTCCCAACTGCCTGCCCAACATGCATCTTGCCACTGGTGTGTAGACTGCTTGGAAATCATCCCAAGCAGCAGAAGGCCCTGGCTCAGGCTATGAAACACCCCAAAATACAGGTCATTAACTAGCAGTGCCTTATGCCAAACTTCAGCCCCCATTTATGGCTAAGAGTCCAGTATTACCAGTTAAAGCAGGTTTAAAACTAGGATAGATAAGGGATCAGCCACTGTGGCTTTATTGGCACATGAGGAGGTGGTAGTCACTGGAGTATTTGGAGTTTCACAAAGCACTTGCTGCTTTCCTGAGTCCCACTTTGGGCTCAGCCTGTCAGTGAAAGGGCTGTTTGCCAGTCAGGCTCAGTGCTCATCCTGTGTGAGCCCACAGCCAGGGACCTGCCTGGGCTGAGCTCCAGCCAGAGGCAAGGCTGGTCACTGCCCTGCCACAGGGGACCAGGCACAGCACTGAGGCAGGAGATGGTGCACAAGGAGCCAAGTCACCCAAAAACCAGCCAGGCCTCACCAGTGTGTCTCCCCAGGCACTGCCTGCCTTGTATGGCTCCCCAGGGCTGTGTGGGTCTGCCACCAGCTCCAGGACAAACTTCCCTGGTCCCGTGCAGGTACTGAGTCACCCCAGTGGCCCCAAGAGTGTGGACTCTCAGGGTGAGCAGCTGCAGCCAGGGGAAGGTGAGTGTGTCCTATGAGAGCTGCAGCACCAGAAGTGACAGTCTAAGCACCAAGGTAAGCTGTGCCGCCAGGGTCTGTCTGTCTGTCTGCCTGTCTGCCAGGGTCTGTCCATAGGAGCCCTGCAGCACCCCAGGCACCCAGCCTGCTCAGGAAACACTGGGCAGGCCCTGGCAGCCCCATGGTCCTGCTGGGCTGGCCACCACCATCCCCCCCCCCCAACCCCTTTAGGGTGGAGAACTTTGGGATCCTTTGGGAAGCTGCCAAGCCAGGTTAGCCCCTGCCCTGGGGAGGTTCCTCCTGCCCTGCAGCTGGTCCTGCCCAGTTTGGAGCACACACTGGCTGGCCCCAGGTGGGTGGCTGAACACCCCACTTGTGGTGGTTCTGGCAGGGGGTGTCCTACAGGTGCACCCTGTTTCCCTGGGGATTGAGGGATATCTGCCTGCCCACGGCTACTGACAGATCCAGGCCCTTCATAGGCCAGCTGCACAGGGCAGGCAGGGAAATTGGCTCACAGTAGTCAGGGTGACCCCCTTTGCCCTTCCTGCCTGCACAGTGGCTCTCCCTGCCTGTCCCTGCCCTGCAGAATGAAGTCAAGGAGGGTAAAGGTGATCTTGCTCACCCTGGGGAGGAAGAGGAGAGGTTTCCACTGAGTGTGCACCTGCATTCATTTCTGCTGGGCCCAGCCCCTGCCAGCTGATGTGCAGCCAAACCTGGGCAGGGAGCTGAGGGTGCCTCCCATCCCTGGCTCTGTGAAAGCCAGGCTGGGAAAGGAGCAGCCCCCAGCCCAGGAGAGCCAGAAGAGCTGGGAGAAGAGAGATGTCCCCCACTGCCCCGGGAAATGCCCTGAGCATCACCCCCAGGCAAAGGCGTGCAAAAGGGGTACAAACCTGCACTAGGACCAGCCAGGAAGGGGGTGCCAGTGTGCCCCAGCCGGGCCCCCAGAGCCAGCACCGGAGCTGTGGAGGGAGGTCGATTAACAATTAACTCTATTAACCAAGAAGTGGCCGCAGGGGATGCTGCTGAAGGAGGGGGAGCTGCCCCCTGTCAGGTGCTGCCGACCGTAGCAGCCCTTCCCCAGGAGGGCAGAGCCAGCAACAGCAGCAGGACAGGGGTGCAGAGCTCTGCCCACACAGGTGAGGGGCTGCTCCCTCACCCCCATCCCTGCCACACCAGCCCCTTTTGGGGGGCAGAGGCTGATGGCCACCCCTTACTGCTGTCAGGACTCTGCTCTCCCAGCTCCCTGCAGCTCCCTGTTCCTGCCCCTCACATCCCCAGAACAAAGATCTGCCAGCAGCCAGGTTTGACCCCTTCCTTTCCAAAGAGTAGGTCAGCTACCCCAGGAGGAGGCCCTGATGAGGCACTGAGACCCCACAGTCCCAGGCTGAGCACCTAGCAGCTGAGGGGAGCAGCTCAGCACCCCAAACCTGCAGTTATGGGGCCGTCAGCCCACGAAAAGGGGCTGGGGCAGGAATGGGGTCTGCGCTGAGCTCGGGAGGCCTCAGCACTGCTTCACCCAGATTAAGTTTCCCTGGAGCCTTAATTTCCTTAGTTTGACACACCATCGAATTACCAAGTAGCTGTTTACTACTCAGATCTCGGTGCTTCCCTTCGATGTGTGATGTCAGTGATTTAAGGGTGGGGATGAGCAATACCCAAGAACCCAGAATAACCCCTGGGGTGAAGGTGCAGGGTAGGGTAGTCCAGGTCTGGATGGGTCGGCATGGGGTGATGGCTGAGGACCCCCCAGCCACAAACTCACCCTCGGACAGTTCATTTTGGTGACACACAGCTGGGAAAACCTGCTGCCAGGGGTAAGAGGGTGTCCTGGGGTGACTTTATGATGCTTGTATCCCCAGTCTTCTGTTCTACAGTGTGCTGTATGTTGAGTTCTGTGCCTTTCAGACTGGTTCTGAGAGCAAAGCAGGGAAAGAAGAAGCGTGCGTGAAGAAAGAAGTTTGTTTTGAAAAACAGTGTTCACTCCTCTGCATTTTTCTTGGGACGGTATTTTTCATCTGAGGCACGGACAGCAGCGGGACAGAAATCTTTTACTGCTTTTAGTTAGTTTAGCTGGCTGAGGCAAAGAAGCTTCCTCGACTGTTTTTTTTCCCTTTTTCTTGGGACTGTTTAAACCTGCTCTGGACTGCAAAATTCAGAGGAGCACCGAGGGCTCACACCTGTGGCCCACCCGGGCCTGGAAGGATGAATAAGGGACTGAGAGAGAGCCGAGCTACACCCATGGCAGGGACTGTCTCAATTTGCCATCTCACTCCAGAATGAGAGGTTTTATCATTTCATATTACTAATTCTTTATGCTGTTTATTCATTCTTGTCCTGGATTTGTGAGATAAGAATGTATTCTATTTGCCATCTGTTGGAGGTGGGGGGCAGTTATCTTATCTCTTCCAAGAACAATGTCTCCCTCCGGGGAGATGTCTCCTGCTAATGGGCCATTAAGTGACTCACTGCATGACTGATAAGGTACATCATCCCATTGTGAGATGCTCCACCCAGAAGGAGGAACCAAGCATTCCTACCTGCATAAAATAAGCTTGGTCTAAGCCATCGCCCCAGTTTTTTCTTCACTGGATTCCCAGAGGAGCAGCCATCTTCGCTGGATTCCCAGAGAAGCAGCTTCTTCCCTGCTGGATTCCCAGAGGAGGACCAGGCCCATCTACTCTATCACCAGACCTTCACAGAGAACTATACCCTTCTACAGGATCTCTGCTTCAGCAGCATTTCATCTGCCACTGCAGGAGGCACAGCCACCATCCAACTGGACTTTTACCAACACCCTGACTCCTCAGGGTGTCAGGTTTTCTGACTGTATCAGTAGTTTTGTTTGTACTAATTACATGTGTTGTTCTTTTTTTTTTATTTTAGTTTTTCTAGTAAATAACTATTATTCCCATTCCCATACCTTTGCCTGAGAGCTGTTTTTTTTATTTTGAAATTGTGGTAATTCGGAGGGAGGGAGGGGGTTTACCTTTTCCACTTCACAGGAGGCTTTTGCCTTCCTTTACAGACTCCTGTCTTTTCAAACTAAGACAGATCTTGGCGCCCAACGTGGGGCTCGAGGGCATTGAAAGGAAAAAGGGAATAATAGTTCTTAAGTAATCTAATTGTGTGTACTGATATAGAAACATCTTTGAGTGTCACCATGTGGTCTAGCTTACCTTGGTTTGGGTGGCACGTGATCGTGGCTGTATTTCTCCCATTTGCAGGCCCTTATCTAGATATGGGTCCTATAACTAAGGCTACTGTGGCTGTTATCCAGTTTGGCTTATGGGTTAATAAGGTGAGGAATTCATGGATCTTTAACTTCCTCTGGAAGGCAGGTACATGGATTCAGAGCTATCATACACTAACTGTGTGTTTTTGGGGTTACCTTAATAATGGTACCTATTGTGAAGAAATGACACCAGGGGAGATTTTCTCCCAACCTTTTAACCATCTTTTTGGGTCTGCTCCACCAGTTTTTGAAGGGTTAAGATCCACTCTGAATGCTAATGATGTCATACAATGGGTGGTGTTGTTGATATGCCTGTTATATTTAGCACTCAGAGATAAGGGAAGATTAACATGGAGAACTACCCTGACACCTGCCCCAGAGACTAGAGATGCTGCTGTTCCAGAGCCTGACCCTGCCCCACAGTCTGTCTCAGAAATGAACCACCCAGATTGGGTGGGGGTTCTGGTTAAGGAGATACGTGAGATGAGTCAGATGCTGAAGGAGTGCATTTCCCCAGCTATTGAGAAACCCTCACTTTGCCTTCAAGAGGGACAGCCAAATAGTACAGCAGTGGAACCCACAGGTGTTACAACTGTCCAGGGTCCAGCCGAACCACAAAGGCAGTCACAGCCAGCAGCAGTTGCCCCGGTAGAAACAAGGAGGTCTAAGATGAAAGCTGAGCACCCAGATAAGGATAGGAATGGAGGAACCTCACAACCCACAGGGGAGCCAGAGGTTGCAATCATCACCGAGTCCCTGAGGTACGAAAGTCTCCGTAATCTGCACAAAGACATTGTGCGACGGGGACGTGAGGCTTATACTACCTGGTTACTCCGGGTCTGGGATCTTATGGGTACAGGCGTGCAGCTGGATGGTGGTGAGGCAAGGAACTTGGGACCCTTGACCCAGGACTCAGGTATGAATCAGATTTTTGTAAGGGAGCCAGGGTCTCTTTCTCTCTGGGAGCGGCTTTTAATGAGTGTCAGAGAGAGGTTTGTCCACAGGGAAAGAATGCAGGAGCACCACCATAGGATGCGCTGGAAGACCCTTGAGGAAGGGATCCAACAGCTGAGGGAAGTAGCAATATTGGAGGTACTCTTCGGGAGGGATGGACAGCATGACAATGACCCCGACAAAGTCAGGTGCACAGGGCAAATGCTGTGGAGCCTAGCAAACCTTGGGCCATCTCAATACACCACTTTTATTGCAACAATTGATGCAGATACTAACCGAGAGACCGTGGGTTCTGTTGCCAACAAGCTGAGGAATTATGAGAGCATGATCAATGGCCCAATGCAGGCTCATATCTCAGCTGTGATTAAGGAGTTCAAAGAGGAGATGAGGGAGATGAGGGAGGAGATGAAGAAAGTTAATGCAGCCCCTGTGCGAGTTACAGGCCTCAAATTCAGTGCCCAACATTCCCCAGCTAGAGACAGAGGGTACACCCCAAGGGCCAATTTGTGGTTCTTCCTGCGTGACCATGGGGAAGACATGGGTAGGTGGGATGGGAAACCCACTTCTGTCCTGGCAGCACGGGTGCGTCAGCTCAAAGAGGGAAACTCTAACCGAGGAACTTCCACCAAGGTGAAGGTAGCCTCGACCTCCCATGACCGAACTGCTGGGTATGATGTGTCAGATCCCCTTGAAGGAACCTCTAGTATGTATGCCCAGGAAGGGAATAATAACCAGTGTTAGAGGTGCCCTGTCTCTAGCCAGGGAGAGGCACGGGAAAACCGGATCTTCTGGACAGTGTGGATCCGATGGCCTGGCACATCAGAGCCACAAAAATATGATGCTTTAGTTGATACTGGTGCGCAGTGTACTTTAATACCATCGGGACAGGTGGGGGCAGAGGCTGTTTCCATTGCTGGTGTGACAGGGGGATCTCAGCAACTGACCCTGGTGGAGGCCGAGGTGAGCCTGACCGGGAAGGAGTGGAAGAAACATTCTATTGTGACCGGCCCAGACGCTCCATGTATTCTAGGCATAGACTTTCTCCGGAACGGCTATTACAAAGACCCAAAGGGACTCAGGTGGGCTTTTGGAATAGCTGCTGTAGAGGCAGAGAACATTAAGCAGTTGAACACCTTGCCTGGATTATCAGAGAACCCGTCTGCAGTAGGACTCCTGAGGGTGGAAGAGCAACGTGTGCCAATTGCGACCTCGACAGTGCACTGCCGGCAATATCGGACAGATCGAGATGCTGTGATCCCCATCCACCGGATGATTCGTGAGCTGGAGAGCCAAGGGGTGGTCAGCAAAACTCACTCACCCTTCAACAGCCCCATCTGGCCTGTGCGCAAATCCGACAGAGAATGGAGATTGACTGTGGACTACCGTGGCTTGAATGAAGTGACTCCACCGCTGAGCGCTGCCGTGCCGGACATGCTGGAACTCCAGTACGAGCTGGAGTCCAAAGCAGCAAAGTGGTATGCCACTATTGACATTGCTAACGCGTTTTTCTCCATTCCTCTGGCAGCAGAATGCAGGCCTCAGTTTGCTTTCACGTGGAGAGGTGTGCAGTACACCTGGAACCGACTGCCGCAGGGGTGGAAACACAGCCCCACCATCTGCCATGGACTGATCCAGACTGCACTGGAAAAGGGTGAGGCTCCAGAACACCTGCAATACATCGATGACATCATTGTGTGGGGGAGCACAGTGGCAGAGGTGTTTGAGAAAGGAGAAAAAATCATCCAGATTCTCCTGAAAGCCGGTTTCGCCATTAAGAAGAGCAAAGTCAAAGGACCTGCCCGAGAGATCCAGTTCCTTGGAGTGAAATGGCAAGATGGACGCCGCCAGATTCCCACTGAGGTCATCAACAAGATTACGGCGATGTCTCCACCGACCAGCAAAAAGGAAACACAAGCTTTCCTGGGTGCCATAGGATTTTGGAGAATGCACATTCCCGAGTATAGCCAGATTGTGAGCCCTCTCTACCTGGTTACCCGCAAGAAGAACGATTTCCACTGGGGCCCTGAACAGCAGCAAGCCTTCACCCAGATCAAGCAGGAGATTGCTCATGCGGTAGCCCTTGGCCCAGTCAGGACGGGACCAGAGGTGAAGAACGTGCTCTACTCTGCAGCCGGGAACAATGGCTTGTCCTGGAGCCTTTGGCAGAAGGTGCCTGGTGAAACTCGAGGCCGACCCTTGGGATTCTGGAGCCGAGGTTACAGAGGGTCCGAAGCCAACTACACCCCAACAGAGAAAGAAATCTTGGCTGCCTATGAAGGAGTTCAAGCCGCCTCGGAGGTGATTGGCACGGAAGCACAACTCCTCCTGGCACCCCGACTCCCGGTGCTGGGCTGGATGTTCAAAGGAAAGGTTCCCACTACCCACCATGCCACTGATGCTACATGGAGCAAATGGATTGCCCTTATCACCCAGCGTGCCCATATTGGAAATCCGAATCGCCCTGGGATTTTGGAGATAATTACGAACTGGCCGGAAGGTGAAAACTTCGGTCTCACTGATGATGAGGAACAGGAACAAGTGACAAGGGCTGAAGAAGCGCCACCATATAACCAACTACCAGCAGAGGAAACATGCTACGCTCTTTTCACTGACGGTTCTTGTCGCATCGTAGGGATAAACCGAAAGTGGAAAGCAGCCGTATGGAGCCCCACACGACAGGTTGCACAGGCTACCGAAGGAGAAGGTGGATCAAGCCAACTCGCTGAGCTCAAGGCTGTTCAGCTGGCCCTGGACATTGCTGAAAGGGAGAAGTGGCCAAGGCTCTACCTTTACACCGATTCGTGGATGGTAGCCAATGCTCTGTGGGGGTGGCTGGGAAGGTGGAGAAAGGCCAACTGGCAGCACAGAGGAAAACCCATCTGGGCTGCTGATATATGGAAAGACATTGCCTCTCGGGTGGAGAAACTAACAGTGAAAGTCCGTCATGTAGATGCCCATGTCCCCAAAAGTCGGGCTAATGAGGAGCACCGAAACAACGAGCAAGTAGATCAGGCAGCAAGAATAGAGGTGTCAAAGATAGACCTAGATTGGCACCATAAGGGGGAGTTGTTCCTGGCTCGATGGGCCCATGATGCGTCAGGTCATCAGGGCAGAGATGCCACCTACAAGTGGGCACGAGACCGAGGGGTGGACCTAACCATGGACAGCATTTCTCAGGTTATCCATGACTGTGAGACGTGTGCTGCCATCAAACAGGCCAAGCGGGTGAAGCCCCTATGGTATGGTGGACGGTGGTCCAAGTACAAGTATGGGGAGGCCTGGCAGATAGACTACATCACACTGCCCCAGACACGCCAAGGCAAGCGCTACGTGCTGACCATGGTGGAAGCCACCACTGGATGGCTGGAGACCTACCCTGTGCCTCATGCCACCGCCCGGAACACCATCTTAGGCCTGGAAAAGCAAGTCCTGTGGAGACATGGCACCCCTGAGAGAATAGAGTCGGACAACGGAACCCATTTCAAGAACGGCCTTATCAACACCTGGGCCAGAGAACATGGTATCGAATGGATATATCATATTCCCTATCATGCTCCAGCTGCCGGCAAAGTTGAACGGTGCAACGGACTCCTTAAGACCACCCTGAAGGCACTTGGTGGTGGAACTTTTAGAAACTGGGAAATGAACCTGGCAAAAGCAACCTGGATGGTCAACACCCGAGGGTCCATCAATCGAGCCGGTCCTGCCCAGTCTGAACCCGTGCACACAGTAGATGGAGATAAAGTCCCTGTGGTACATATGAAAGGTATTTTAGGAAAAACTGTTTGGATTAATCCCACCTCAGGCAAAGACAAACCCATCCGTGGGATTGTTTTTGCTCAAGGACCTGGTTATACTTGGTGGGTAATGCAGAAAGATGGAGAAACCCGTTGTGTACCACAAGGAAACCTAGTCTTAAGTGAGAAATGGGTGTAAGATTTCATTGTGATGCAGATGGAAATAGAATAAGGGGTGGATAATGTCCTGGATTTGTGAGATAAGAATGTATTCTATTTGCCATCTGTTGGAGGTGGGGGGCAGTTATCTTATCTCTTCCAAGAACAATGTCTCCCTCCGGGGAGATGTCTCCTGCTAATGGGCCATTAAGTGACTCACTGCATGACTGATAAGGTACATCATCCCATTGTGAGATGCTCCACCCAGAAGGAGGAACCAAGCATTCCTACCTGCATAAAATAAGCTTGGTCTAAGCCATCGCCCCAGTTTTTTCTTCACTGGATTCCCAGAGGAGCAGCCATCTTCGCTGGATTCCCAGAGAAGCAGCTTCTTCCCTGCTGGATTCCCAGAGGAGGACCAGGCCCATCTACTCTATCACCAGACCTTCACAGAGAACTATACCCTTCTACAGGATCTCTGCTTCAGCAGCATTTCATCTGCCACTGCAGGAGGCACAGCCACCATCCAACTGGACTTTTACCAACACCCTGACTCCTCAGGGTGTCAGGTTTTCTGACTGTATCAGTAGTTTTGTTTGTACTAATTACATGTGTTGTTCTTTTTTTTTTATTTTAGTTTTTCTAGTAAATAACTATTATTCCCATTCCCATACCTTTGCCTGAGAGCTGTTTTTTTTATTTTGAAATTGTGGTAATTCGGAGGGAGGGAGGGGGTTTACCTTTTCCACTTCACAGGAGGCTTTTGCCTTCCTTTACAGACTCCTGTCTTTTCAAACTAAGACAATTCTTTATGCTTGTGGGCAGTTTGTTTGTTAAATAAATAGGTTTTTTCCACTTTCCTCCAAGGAAATTCTTTTCCTGGTCCAGCTGGAGGGAGGGGCCGTTTGAGTTTGCTTCCCAGAGGGATCCCATTGGGAGGTTTCCTCCCAAATTTGCCCTAAAACAGGGAGAGGGGTAAGCATCCAACATGGATACAACACACCACTTGCAGGCAAATGAGATGAGGAGCCACAGAGGGAGGAAGGGAGGGGCAGGATGTGCTAGAATATGTGTAAAAATGGCCCCAGTGGGCTGGAGATTGAGGAGGAAGAAATCCCTCCTGTGAACATCACACTCCTCCCAGCAAAGGCCTCAGGATGCTCATGGTGATGTCCCCAGCTGAAACTGCCACCTCACCTTCCCCTGAGGGCACGGGCCAGGAGGGGCTGTGGACAGCTGCTGCTGCAGTGTGTTACTGAGCTGTGTTGTAGGGACTGGACACATCCTCAAAGGAAGAAAAGGACCTGGGAGTGAGTATAAGCTGTTCCCTGCTATGCCCCCTGTTCTCACAGGAACAACCCTCTGTGTGTCAGCATCCCCAAGGACACGTCCTGGTTCCTGAGATGTAACACAGTGAAGGCCACAGGGAATTACTGAGCTTTACCCTCTGCTGATCTTCCCATTGTGTCCGGCTCACAGCCCCTGCCACCTCACTCCTGTCACCAGCAGCCCCTGGCACCTGCACAGGCTGTGCTTACCCGGCTAAAGGAAAGCAGCATGAAATCCTGTCACCCTAATTCTTTAGCCTTCTGATTGTTTACATTCTTGGACTGGAGTTTCTCACACATGTAACATAAACAAGTAGATTGTTTTCACATACCTCTCTGTGATGGATTTCTGAATTAACCACTGGAGTCAGAGACGTGTTCCTCTCATCTACCAATCCTTGACCAAATTCCAAATCCTATTTAAACTCCAAATCATAATAAACTGCCTTCTTCTTTCCTCACTTCAACCTGACAGGTGAGTGTGTGGTTCTTTCATGTCCCTAACAGGGACAAAACCCAGCTGCTCCTGGCACTTCTCCCTCAGGGAAACAACTGGGGAACAACAAGAACACAGTGACACTGTTGACACAAGGAGAAAAAGGGGCAGAACAGTGGTATGCTGTGCACTTGGACCAGCTCCAGCCCAAGCTCCTGAAATCCTTCCCAGAGCAGAGGAGCAGTCAGGCCTGACCAGGGGTAAAGGTGACACTGCAGAGCTTTAGGGCATCCTCATCTGTCCAGGCAGAGCACAGGGGATGTCACCAGTGCACAGCCACCCCTGGGTGTCAGGCAGCACAGAACAGGACCTCCATCAGCAGCTGGGAAGGCCATGGGGTCCAGAGAGGCCACCCTGCCCTGCAGGCTGCTCCCAACAAGGCAAACAGAACTCTCCTCCCTATCCTCTTCTGCACTGGCTGAAGTCAGGATGTGAAACACCTCCCTGTCCCTCAGCCCTGTTTTCCAGCAAGTGCAAGGAATATTTAACCCCCATGCCCACCCAAAGAAAGATGTGTCATTTTGTCACCAATTTATGGCTGGATGGTTTTAATCTTCAAGATGCATCATGGAGACCTGGGCAGGAAGAACTAGCAGCAGGAACTGCCCGAACCACTGCTCCCTAGTGCCCTCTGCTTCCCATGTACAGCACTAGCTTCTCCAGCCTGGAAAGTAATGTTTCCTACCAAATAAAAAAAAAAAAAAAAAAAAAAAAAAAAAAAAAAAAAAAAAAAAAAAAAGCTACTTTTGATCTTTTGAGTGATTTGGTTTACAGAATGAAGATAAGCATGAAAATGCATCAGCAAGTGCCAAAGCCACAACTGCAGAGACTTTCCCTGTGTCTCCCACAATGACATTCCAGTGCTGTAATCCCAGCTAAAGGGACAGACTGGCAGCCAGTGAGGATCCTGGGAATCTCCCTCTGCCCCTGGGCTGCGGTTACTCCTCTGGTGAGCAGCTGGAAGTAGGACAAGGCTTTTGAGAGCAGGTAGAGAACAATTCCTGCACAACCAGCAGACTTGGTGGGCCCTACTGTGCCACAGCCTCACGCTCCCCACAGGATCACACAAATCCATAGTGGAAAACACAGGGAATCCACTTTTAACATTCTTGTGCTGGGACAAAACATGACCTAGGGTTGTGAGGGAACAAGGGCTGGGGTCCTGCTCACCCCCTGAGAGCAAATCCAGTGATGCACACAGCCTTTGGCAGTGCCATGAAGCTGCTCTCCCTCCAGGCAGCAGCAGCAGCACAGGTGAATCCTCACCCAAGGAGAGAGAAGCTTCTGAGAAACACAATCTTTAGTTTTTAGAACACTTCAGCATTTAAATAGGCAAATACACGTGTGCAAATGATGCTCAGATCAGTCAAACACAGAGAGCAGCACTCGGTGCTCACAGTGCACCACAGCCAAAAGCCTCAGAGGAAGGGGCTGGTGTGAAGTTCCTGGCAGGCCCTGGACAGGACAGAGGACTGCAGACACCAAAAGGTTTTGGCTGCATCTCCAGGCAATGTCACACACTGAGCAGGGCATGACCCACCCTGGGCTTCAGTGTCATTTTTCACATCTGAATCTAAGACTCCTACACCCACCATTCTGGGCAGGGTGGTGCAGTCTGGACATCAAAAGACCCCCAGAGATGTAGAATACCAGAGATGCTGGTATTCTAGTCCCAGCAGGTGTGGTGGCACAGAGGGGGCAGGTGTGGGATCAGCAGAAACCAGAGCCCCACCTGAGCCATGAGTGAGTGCAGCCCTGAAAACACATAGCACACACACCTCTGACAGCCTTTAATCTCTGCTGTGCCTGACAACAGGCACCTGGGGCACACCAGGGTCACGCAGCTGTGCCAAAGCAGGGGACACAGCCCAGTCCAGAATCCAGGAACTGTGTTTACTCGTCAGGCACTGTGTCTGCAGGGGGTGTTGGCTGAGGGGGCAGAGTTCCTGCAGCTCCTCTGCGAGGTCAGGCAGTGTGGCACAGCCCAGCCCAGCCCTGCCTGTGGGCAGAGGGCACCGAGGGTACCCAGAGGCCACACCCTGTGCCAGCCTGGGGCACTGTGTGCCTCAAGGTCACGCTGGCAGAGGGGCCAGATCTCAGCTGTGAATCCTGCTGGTCACACACCGTCCCTGAAGGTCACACGGGCAGAGTGCAATGTCACAGCCTCAACAGCACACGCGGTTTCGCTGCCAACTCCCCCCCCCTCGGTGAGGCTGTGGAGCAGCCGGGTGGGAGCCCGGGGGCTGCCCGCCGTCACTTGAGGCCGTACAGGATGACAACACCCAGGAAGAAGAAGAGCCCGATGGAGAGATCCGAGAGGGCCCTGAGACGTCCGTGTGTCGCGGCCTCCTCCCGCCGGAGGCGCAGCTGCTCCCGCCGCGCCCGCAGGAGCTGCTCCCGCTGCAGCTGCTCCCCGTAGTGAGCCCGGTAGAAGGCGTCGAAGTCGAAGGGCAGGGGGACGGGCCCGGGACGGGCGGCGGGGGAGCGGGGCGGCGGCGGGGCGGCGGCGGCAGGAGGGCGGCCCGAGGGCCGGGGCGCATCGCGCAGCTCCTCGGCGCTCAGGAGCCCGCGGTCGTACTTGCGGCGGAGCGCGGCGGAGCCCAGCACCCGGTAAGCCTCGCTGATGGCGGCGAAGCGAGCGGCCGCGGCCGCGCTGCCGGCGTTGCGGTCGGGGTGGTACCGGAACGACTGCTCGTAGTACGCCGTCTTGATCTGCGCCGCCGTCGCCGTGGACGGCACCCCCAACAGCTCGTAGAGGTCGGAGCGCGGCCGCGGGGCTCCGGGCCCGCCCGTCCGCGCGGCGCGGGAAGGCGGCGGGGCGCAGCCGGGCCGCGGGGCCGCGGGGAGGAGCCGCCGCAGCCGCCCGAGCACGACCGGCTCCATGGCGGCCTCAGCGCCCGGCCGCCGCCATGGGGAGCGGGCGGCGCGGGGTAGTGACGTCACGCACCAGGAACCCCACAGCGCTCTACGTCACGGGGCTGTGTGGTCGCTGGGCAGTGACGTCACGGTGCGGCAGCATGGCGGGCAGCGGCCGCCGGCCCGAGCACCGCGGGCCGCCTGAGCTGGTGAGCGGGACACGGGGGGAACCGGGGTGCTCCGGGCGGCTCCGCCCGCGGGCCCGGGCTCACCGCCCCCGCCGCTCTCTCGTTACAGTTCTACGATGAGGCTGAGGCGCGGAAGTACACCCAGAAGTACGGCGGGACCGGTTCCCTGGTGTGCCCCAGGGGGGCTGCGGGGAGGGCTCTCCTCATGGGGCGGACATGCCGGGACCCAGCGGGGATGGAGGATTGGTCCTGCGGGGCGTGGTGGGGCCGGTGCCGTGAGGGTCTGGGGGTCCGGCGTGTGGCAGCGGCGGGGTGGGGGCGGTGGAGGGGAGGGGTCACATTCTGACCTGAGGCCAGGGGTGCTCAGGTGAGGCGCTGTGCCTTCAAATCCAGCGCTGTGGGGGGATGTCGCTGGGGGGTGGCCGCCCGTCGCCCACGCTCTGCCTTTGCCTCAGCTCCCGGGTGGTGGAGATCCAGTCGCAGATGTCGGAGCGCGCTGTGGAGCTGCTGGGGCTGCCCGAGGACCGGCCGTGCCTCCTGCTGGACGTGGGGTGAGCGGGGCTCTGCCCGGGTCCCTGGCACACGGAGCACCCGGGGCTGGGGGGTGCACAGGGGCAGCCAGGTCCCACAGCACCCACAGTGCCTTTAGTGGGCTGGAGAAGAGGGACAGGCTGCTGTAAGGTTGGTTGCGTCTGGCCAGCAGCAGCCTCAGAGCAGCCCCTTGATCTTTTTCCTCCCTCCAGCTGCGGCTCAGGGCTGAGTGGGGATTACATCTCTGAGGAGGGTCACTACTGGATTGGCATGGACATCAGCCCTGCCATGCTGGGTGAGCACTGCCTGCCCTGAGGCCCTCAGGGGCCCCAAAGGTGGGAGCTGGTTGCCTGATCTGGGCTCTGTCTGTGCAGATGTGGCTGTGGAGAGGGAGGTGGAAGGAGACCTTCTCCTCGCAGATGTGGGTCATGGCATTCCCTTCAGGCCTGGCATGTTTGATGGCTGCATCAGGTGAGTCTGTGCCCGGGGCTGAGTCCTGCTGTGGCCCACAGAACTGCGCAGTGCACCTGGTGCACATCTGGTCAGTCACAGGTGAGAGGGACTGGCCTTGTCAGCCACTCTCCATCACTCCAGGACAAACCTCCAAAATTCTGGATGGTAGAAACAGCTTGTGACAACTGTTTCCCAAGTGGTGCTTGTCCTTTTGTGCTGGTGAGCTGGGAATTTTGTTGGAGAAAATAAAGTAAAGCTGGGGATGTTGTCAGGATGGCTGAGACCTGCACCAAGGAGGAGAAGAACAAAGTATGTGGCATTGCTTAGGAAAGTCAGTCCCTGGATCAAGGATTTGATGGTTGGTTTTGGGATGAAGGGGACAGAAGGACTTATCTGCTTAGAGAGCAGCTGGGAAGAAGCAGGGACTGTCCATTGCTGAGCCAAAAGCTCTGGTTTAGATTGTTCATTGGGAAAACCAGCTTGGCCAGGCAAGGGACACAGCTGAGCTCTCAAATTCTCATCAGGAGCTGTAATGATTGGACTAGGAGTTCAAGCTGAAAGGGGGAAAATTTAGGTGAGATACACAGAAGAAATTGTTCCCTGTGAGGTGGTGAGGCTCTGGCACAGGTTGCCCAGAGCAGCTGTGGCTGCCCCATCCCTGGAAGTGTCCAAGGCCAGGTTAGACAGGGCTTGGAGCAGCCTGGGATAGTGGGAGGTGTTCCTGCTCACAGCAGGGGCTGGAACAGGCTGAGCTTTAAGGTCCCTTCCAACGCAAACCCTTCTGTCATTCTATGATTTGAGCACTCAGACTAAAGGGGATGCTTGGTGATGCTTTTGTCCTTATGGACCTTGTTAAGTTTTGGCATAGTGAGTCTCCAGAGGGGTTTGTGTAACTGCAAAACGGAAGGCAAAGCAACACAGAGGAAATTAAATGATTTCCCTGAGGCCCAGCACATGCCTAGTGCAGGAATTGAGCTCAGAGGGAGGTGTCAGGCTCTGTGAAGGAACCAATGATTCAGTGTCCTGGGGGTCTTATTTTCCTCCTCAGTATTTCTGCAGTGCAGTGGCTCTGTAACGCTGACAAGAAATCACACAGCCCCCCAAAACGCCTCTACAGATTCTTTTCCACTCTTTACACTGCCCTGGTAAGTGCCACCCTCTGCCAGCCAGGTCTCTGCTGCTCTTATGTCTTTGCTGGGGCTTTTTTAGCAAGATACTTCAGGTTGCTTTAAGTCAATGCTGCCCTGAAGAAAGGCTGGCAGGAGCACCCACTGCCTCCCTTCTTGCCTGGTGCTGCTTCTCACCAAGGCTGCATTGATGGTCTTGGTCTTTTCCATGCTTAATAGTTCCATGATTCTGTGGTACCTGATGTTCCCCCTATGCCTCACTGGCTCTGTGGGTTGAGCAGCATTCCTGGGAGCTTTGTCCTGGGGGTTTTGGGGAGGAGGGAGACCTTTGGGGAAGGCTGCCCCAGAGGGGTTGCCTGCACTGGCGCAGGTGTGTGATCAGCTTTGTTTCCTGCAGGCCCGAGGATCCCGAGCTGTGCTGCAGCTGTACCCTGAGAACTCAGAGCAGGTACAGCCCATCAGTCAGCCAGGAAGGGCTACAGGCAGGGAAATCATATACTGTTTGGGGCTCACTGTGCTCTTCCACATCAGCTCTGTGCCTCTGCCCTGCCTGCCACTTGTAAAGCTCTTCAAGAGCCCCAAAATGTAACCTGTAAGGAGGGTGCCTTGTGCAATTTCTGTTGTTTCATGGATTGTCTTGGGCTGAGCCTTCAAATTAAAGTGGCAGGACACAATATGAGTTTGAATACAGTTTGAAGACTGGCTGTAGTTATCAGCACTGCACTTTAACTCAGGTCTGGAACACCCAGCATCCCTCTCCTAGAGAGTCTGCTGTGCCAGCTAACCCAGGCTAGACTGAGGAGCAGGGAGAACCAACACAGGCAGGGAATTGGTGTCTGGATGGTGCTGCAGAACCAGGAAATAGGTGCAGGGTTTAGCAGCAGGAGGAGGAATCTGTCTTGGGAATGCCCAGTCAGGGGGTCCTCCAAGAGGTCTCTTGGGCTTTCCTGGGGGATGGATGACTGCTAATTAACTTTGTACCTGCTGCTTTTCCCAGCTGGAACTCATCACAGCCCAAGCCATGAAAGCTGGATTTACAGGGGGAATGGTGGTTGATTACCCCAACAGTGCCAAAGCCAAGAAGTGAGTCCTGGATCTCTGTGTGTGTTTGGGGTGAGGCCCGGGTTTAGTGGTGATTTTTTTTTTTCCCCTGAGCTGTTCTCTCTCCCATTATCCAGTCCTGGACCGAGGTTAAAGCTTAGATCTGACTCTGTTATAAACCATCTCAGTCTTGCCTGAGGACTGAGACTCACATGCTGAATCTCATGTTCATGCTCCTTATTCTTGTTCTTTCAGGTTCTTCCTCTGTCTCTTTGTTGGGACATCTGGCACATTACCAAAGGTGAGGGCCTCCATGGGGCAGCAGAGCTGCTGTTCTGGCTGCTGGGTGATGTGGGAGAGCTGTGGGCAGTGTGGGAGCCAAAGAGCTCTGTGAGTGCAGATGTGACTTCATTTGTACATTTTCTGCCAGTCTCCAAGCCCTGCTCTCACATAATCAGACTGGTTTGGGTTGGAAGGGACCTTAAAGCTCATCTTGTTCCGACCCCCTGCCATGGGCAGGGACACCTTCCACTATCCCAGGTTGTTCCAAACCTTTTCTAACCTGGCCTTGGGCACTTCCAGGGATGGAGCAGCTACAGCTTCTCTGGGCAACCTGTGCCAGGGCCTCTTCACCCTCACAGGGGAGAATTTCTTCCAATAGCCAATCTAACCCTTCCCTCTTTAAAGCTTTTTTTTCTGACATCTGTTTTTCTTTGCCATGATTTCTGGAAGACCAGTTTGTTCCTGCTCTGGTCCTTCCCCTTGCAGATCCCTGCATTCCCCTTCGTTTTGATGGGCTGACTAACAGCTGTGCCTGGTCCAGAGGGGAACACAACTTCCCAATTTTGCTTTCCAGGGCCTTGGTACCGAGTGTGCCAGTGAAGAGCTGCAGCAGGCAAAGTTCACCAATGAGAGGTACTGTGTGGGGGTGAGGCTGCAGGAATGGGGGGCTTTGAGGGCTGAGTTTTACTGGGGACCACACTGCTGCTGTGTGAGAAGCAATGGGAGGGGAAGGACAGGGAGGACTCAGCAGCCCAGGAGATAACTGCTTTATCTTCCCAAGGACCTGGACACAGGGAACTAAACTAGTTAGTTCCCAGGGCTCTTCCATGGGGCTCTAGGTGCTCATCCTAGAGCTGTAGCTGAGCAATCAGGTGTGCTTTCTGTCCAGCACTGGGTTCTCCAGCTGAGGGCTGTGGTGTGGGAGAGGGAATGTTTACAGGGCTCATGATGGAGCCATGGAGACAGGCTGCTATGCCTGAGTCCTGGCATTCCCTTTTTCCTCCTGTGCAGGTCTCTGCTCAGCTTTGTTTAGCTGTGGTCTGGGGTTTTCTGCTGCTGGCCAGGTCTCTTCCCACAGCAGTGGTGCAGGGAGGAGCCCCTTTTGCAGCCAGTGGGAGAGACAAAACAAAAACCAGAGGAAAGTTGTCGTGGCTGCCAGGAGCTTGTGGCTGCCATGTTTTCCTGCCTCTTACATTGCTGTTCTCTGCTCATTTAGTCTAAAGGGTATCTGGTCTTGGAGGGCAGTAGCAGAACTGGGAACTTTGTAGGAAGCCTGATTTTATCTGCCCTGTTTGCAGTAGAACAGACAAGGGGAAGGTGGTTGTGCATGAGCCTGTCATCCCCTGAGGTCCCAGAGTGCAGCATGCTGCTGTGTGACACAGGGTATGGCATTGGGGTGTTCTGGACTGCTGGAGTTCATAGGTCAGGATCCCTCAGCTCCGAGCCAGGACTGGAATCACCCTCCTCCTCCTCTTCCAGTGTGTCTGGAGTTTGTCCATCTGCCCCAGTGCTGGCTGAGCCTTTTGCCCAGGGCTGGTGGGAGGGAAATTAACTACTTTTGTGACCCAGTTCTGGGTGACAATCCTTTAGGGCAGAGAAACGTGCCCGCACACCTCAGTTCCTCTCCAGCTGGTGTCCACTTTCCCCACAGGACACGGTTCAGAAATGTCAAGGGCAAGTCTGTGAAGAAAAGCCGGGACTGGATCCTGGAGAAGAAGGAGCGTAGACGACGCCAGGGCAAGTGAGTTCAGCTGAGTCCTGCCTCAGAGGCTGGGCTGGCCTGTCCAAACTGCTGCCACAAAGCTGCTCCTTCCCCTCCCGAAGTGACCTGCAGGTGGTGCTGAGCTGTTCCTGCCTTTCCCACAGGGAGGTGCGACCAGACACCAAATACACGGGCCGGAAGCGCCGTCCTCACTTCTGAACTGCTCTGGACACTGCTGGCATGGAAGGTGGCACGTGGGTGCCTCCAAGAGCCTCCTGTGGATGGCACAGATGGCACCCCGTGCCTGGGGACTTGCTGGGACTGGTCACTGTGGCTCTTAAAGGTACAGACTGGCTCAGATGCTGCCAAACAACAAAACTTCCAGCCTTGTTTCCCTGGTGGAGGTGCAGACAGTGCACTTGGGGTCTGCAGTGCCATCTCTTACCTTCCCAAGTGCAGTGAGCCAGCTGAGCTGCAGGTAACCCAGGATGTGATATCCAGTTCCTCACTAAAGAGTCAAAGAGTTGGAAGTGTTTGCTGGTGTCCTGCATCCTTCCCTTGGTGCTGGGAGTACTGAGGTGATAATATGGTACCTCCTACCCTGCCAGCTTCCCCTCTACCTGCAGAGGATCCCCAGTGTCAAGGTGTAGACCCATGAGGACAAAGTTGCTCCTGGCACAAGTGTTATTCCAGAAGCCATTTATTCCTGTCAGTGCTTGGTACCAAATGCACCCTGTTTGCATTACTGCTTGCAGGGTGCTGCGGCTGACTGGACCCCCGCCCCTTCCCTTCTCTGGAAACAAGGAGTGGTGCCACCCGGAGCTTTACAGTTACAAATGTTTATTCTACATAAAAATTCCACAAAATGGGAAGCTGTTTTGCACCCAAAGCCTTGGGAGAAGAAAGGAATGCTAGCAGGGAGGGAAAGAGGGAAGAGGAGAAGAGAGGCAACATACAGTGTCATCCAGCCCACTGAGACAGAGCAAGCCAGGGTCAAGATCCACATAGAAAACAAGGACACTTAGCTCACAGTACAGCAACAGTAGAACTCCACGGGGGGCTCGGAAAGCCTTCAAGTACATTAATTACAAAAAAAACCCAATCCCCAGTTCAAGTGCAAGCTGTGCGTGCCCCACACTGCTCATGGAATACTGCATCGACACGCTCCCGGCGTGGGGAGGGCGGGTGGCACTTGGAACAGAGGTGGTGGAACCCAAAGGACAAGCGGGTGCAGGTCGGGGGCTGGAAAGAAAAGGTGAAACATCTTCCCAAAGCACAACCACACTCGGTGATTTGGTCTGTACATGCAACGACAGGTAGGTGAAAAGGAACTCAGTGGGGCTTCCTGTAGTGCAGGGGTAATTATTGCACCAAAACACCCTCCCCTCACAGCGAGGACAGTGTGAGCCTGCCTGTGGGGCAGCAGTGGCAGCCTGCTCCTTGTCTCCCTTGCTTTGGAGCCCAGCACTGCTGCTGCCCACAGGATCCCAGCAAAGTGCCAGCGGCCCTGACTGACCCCATCCCACTCCTGCTGCTGTGGGGGCTGCTGGCAGTGGTGGTGCCAACAAGGAGCAAGGGCCAAGAATCCCCCCCTGGTGCAGTTCCTGGCCTTGTGCCTTGACAGGGATGCCACAGCCCTGATCTCAGGTGAGCTTGTGCCACTAAAGCCGCTGCCTTGGAAGAAAAAAAAGAGTCACCTTGTGCTAGCAGTGGGCATGGCCGCAGGGCATGAACATGGCTGCAGGGCAGGAGCCTGGGAGGAGGGTTTTCCTGCCTGTCCAGTGTTATTGCTTCCTGGAGGGGCCCTGGGGCTCTTGCTGGCCTGGCAGAGTAAGCAGGGATGGCAGTGGCAGGGAGCTGCTGAGGGACAGAAGCATGGCCACTCCTTTTTCCTGCAGCTAGACATGTCCTCCTGGAGCAGAGACCCTGCCCTTGCCTGCCTCCTACCCCTGCCTGCATGGTCCTGATGCCCCAAGCCCTTCAGTGCACGCAGGCTGCAGTGGTGGAGCTCACATCAGTTGGTGTGGGACTGTGAAAGAAGGGGGCTCTGGTCTGGGATGTTCCCATGGCTGCACCCTGAGGGGCTTGGACTGGGCAGTGTGGGGAACCAGGCTGGACCCACTTCCTAAGGGCAGCTGTATGCAACAAGGGGCTGTGTGGGGGGACCTTGGCTAACAGTGGCAGAGGAGAAGCCTTGTCAGGGCTGCTGCTGGGCAGGGCTGGCCCTGGGGGAGGCAGCACTGTGCCTGCAGCCACTGCCTTCCTCCTGTACCCAGGGGCACCACACACAGCCAGTGCCTGAGCCACAGCACCCTGCCAGCTTGTGGAGCAGCCTTGTCCTGGTGCTGGTGGGAGCTGTGAGGTGACACTGCCCGAGGCTGGAATACTGGCTGCCATCAAGTGTCCTTTTCTGCTACCAGCACCTGACAGCCAGCCCCTGTCCCAGTGTGGCAGTGAGCCAAGCCTACCTTGGGACTCCTCTGTGGTGCTTTGGCATGTGCACAGGCCAGCCAGAGCCCTGGGGTCTGCAGAGGAAGGTAAGGGCAGAGCCCTGTCCCTAACCTTAGGGAAACAGGCAATGGCAGTACTGGACCCCTCTGAGCTGCCAGTGGGCCTGGACCTCACAGCAGCTGCATCTGGGTCATGGGCATGGCACAGGGCACCCAGGTTGTCCCACAGCACCCCACTGAGAGCAGGTGCCTCACTGGTGGCTGGGCAGGAGGGCATGGTGCCAGGAGCAGCAGGGTGCCAGGAGGTGGCAAACAGGCAGTCAGGCACTGGCCTGTTTAGAACCAGACTGAATAAAGGAGGAAGGCTGCTACTCCTCGCTTGCAGGGGGCTGGATGCAGCAAGGGCTGCTCCTGGAACCACAACAGGAGAAAGCCCAGCTGCTTCTAACCCCTGGCCATGGGTATGAAAAACAAGGCTGGAGCAGCCCTGCTTGCAGATGAGTGCTGCCCCAGGCTGTGGACATCAGCAACAGCCCCAAACCCTGGTGGGCAGGGTCCAGGCCTGTGGGCAAGAGGAGCCAGGACCTGTGCCAGGGCTGAGAGCACTGTGATGAGGCTGTGGTGCAGGATGAACAGCCAGTGAAATTCACTGGCTTTAGACTATCCGTGCTATCCTGCCCTGTCAGGCCAGCATCCTGGAGCAGCACTGGCCCCCACATACCCTATTCCTGTCCCTACCCACTGTGCTGGCCCCAGGCAGCAACTCCTTATTCCACACTGCTCCATCAGGCACCCACCACCTGCAGTGGCACATCCAGCCTTTGGCACCCTACTGGGGTGAGGGCTCGCATAGGGAGGGAACAGCCCTGCCACAGGAGGAGTGGCAGGGATGGAGCCCCAGAACCAGACAGTGTCACTGGCCAGGCAGGGCTGGGCAGAGCACACCCCTGGGGAAGGGCCCTGAAGAGAAGCAGCCCG
The DNA here is from genome assembly GCF_965231275.1 of Zosterops lateralis. Taxonomy (NCBI): domain Eukaryota; kingdom Metazoa; phylum Chordata; class Aves; order Passeriformes; family Zosteropidae; genus Zosterops; species Zosterops lateralis. The sequence goes on along the minus strand of NC_139779.1, from coordinate 10,756,957 downwards.
AGGGAAGGTGTTTGCAAACACAGATGCGGTTGACAGACATGAGAGTTGGAGGTGATAGGCAAGCTGGGAGGTTGGCTGGGCACCGTGCTCCCAAGGACCCCTAACACCCATCATCCCTCCCTCCTCCTCAGCTGTCACTAACACAGGCTGCCCATCACAGGATGAGCAGCAGTGCCCAAAGGGCACCTCTGCCCCCATACCCGGTCCCAGCCAGCCGCCCAGCCCGGAGCAGTGATGAGAGCTCGGGTTTCCCCCGCAGGGTCCCCCTTGCGCCCATCACCATGGCCCGCCCCCCGCCTGCACCCCGGGGCTGGAGCTCCCTCCACACAGACGCACCGCACCGCACACACAGCGTCACAAACAACCATGCATTAGAAACTGAAATGCTGCTGGGAGGCTCCGGGGCTGCGCGGGTGGCTCCGGTGTGGCTGCAGCCCCATGGCACGCGCGGCTCCGTCCATCGCACACAAACAGTCCTGTGGGGTGAGTCTAGCCGAAAATGCCGCCGAAGGTGGAGGCGATGACAATGCCCAGGATCACACAGCAGATTATGATCATGATCTTCTTCTGCTCGGTAGGGAGAAAGGGGAGAGGGGATGGTGAGTGTTGGGGCAGGATGGACCCAGGAGTTTGGCACAGCAGTCTGTCCTGTTCCCCTTGGCCCGTGGTGGGCTCTGAGCAGCACCTTGGGAGCCGGAAGGACTCTGGCAGTTCTGGGCAGGGAGGGACACCCATGCTCCTGCTTCTGTTCTGGGTTGGCAGAGCTGAGCTGGTGCCCCTCAGGTCCCCAAGCTGATAAAGGACCAGGTGTTTGGAGCAGGACAGACAGCTGGCACTGTGCTACAGTCTGAGCTGAGCCATGATCTTTCCCTATTTTTTTACAAGGGATGTGGCTCTCACAGCATGCCTGGTCCAGGGATCCACCTTGTCTCTTTTCCTCCACCCAAGCAGCACCCCTGCCCTATGGCTCATTGTCAGCTTTCACACAGCCTGTGCTGGGAGCTCTGCCTCAGCTGTGCAACCCTCAGGACTGGGCTGCTCTCAGTGGTGTGGGGTAATGTGGCCCCTGCAAAGCCTGGGGCAGGCAAGGTGCCAGCCAGGCCGTGTGCCTGGGATGGGGGTGTCAGCAGGGCAGGCAGGGGCAGAGCTGTGACTCACCCGTCTGGCTTTGCTCTGGTACTTCACGGCTTTTTTGGTGTCGGACACAGCCCGCTCCACGTAGTCCACCGAATGCTCCACGTTGTACTCAATGCGGTCAATCATCTCTCCCTGCAGGAGGAGGACACAGCCCCCGCACCCACGTGCATGCAGACTTGAGCTCCTTCCTGCTCTGCTGCTCCCTGGCTCCGCGTGGACGCTGCCCTGCCCAGCAGCCCTGCACAGAGAGAAGCACTATCAGCTGCTGTGGGCACTGGGTGTTCCCTGGGGTGCGAGCTCTGGACTGCATGCCCCATCCCAGAGGATCTCTGTGCACATCCCAACAGTGAGACAAGCAAGGGCGAGGGACAAGGGAGTTCCCAGCCCAATCCTGGTCCTGACCTGTCCCATATCTCAGGTGACATCAAAGCCACAACAGGACCTACACCAGCACCACACCGCATGCAGCTGAAACAGGAGGCATGGCAGGGGGCAAGGATAGCACCAGTAACACCATGAGGGATGCTCAGGAAACCATGCACATGCAGGGACCAGGGACCACTGCTCCAATCCACACAAGCACTGCACCCAAGGCAGGAGGGTCCTGAACAAGGCCAGCCAGGATTGCAGAGCCCTGCAGGGACTCCTGGCCCTGCTGCAGGGGTAGGCTGGGATTGTGGGGTCCTGTGGTGTGGACACATGGGTTGGGGTGAGCTCTTCCAGCCTTGTTCACCTCCTTTGGCCCCATCATGATTGGGGAAGAGCCAAATCCTGCAGCAGCTGGACAGGGTTGGCAGAGTGGGAGGTTTGAAACCTGGTGTCCTCCTGCATGACATGGGGCAAACTGAGGCCACAGACCCACGGGCTCATAGCCAGCAACTCTGCAATGCCCATTTCTCAACCTAATGCTGGAGAACACAGGGAGGACAAACCTTGGGGCCCAGATATGCCCCAAGCACTGAGCACTGAGCTCCACCCACTGCTCCCTGTGGCATAAAACTGCTGCTTGTTCTTCCTACCTGTGCCATGCCTGGGGCAGAGCAGAGCTGCCAGCAGAAGTATTCCCAGTGCCACCAGCTCCAAGCTTCTCACCCACAGGACAAGGGTGCTGGCACTGTCCAGCCCTTACAGCAGGGCATGGAATCATGAATTCCCCACAAATGACCCCCACTGCAGATAGGACAGGCCACCAACACCACCGTGCCCTGATGACCTTTGCCGTCCTGGCCATTCCAGCACCACCACACGAGCGGCAGCCATGCAGGAGCAGCCATGCAGAGCAGAGCAGAGCATGCAGCACCACGGGGCTCGGCCAGTGGGCCTTTACCTGCCAGTGATGTCTCCTCGGGCCATGGCAGCATGGCGGGCAAGAAGGGGGGTGAGCAAAGACACAGGGGCACGTGCCTGGCTGAAGGGACTGGTGCCATGGGCTGGCAGCTCAGCCCAGGGGGCACCCCGAGCTCACCGTGCTCCAGGGAAGAGGAAGAAATCTCCCCCTGCATGGCAGCCACCCACTGCCCTCCTTTTGAGCCCCTCACTGAACCTCCCACCCCCTATACACAGCACCCAGCTCTGAGGTGCAGGCGAGTGGCTCCAGCCCTGGGGAGCCCAGCTCAGCCCCACTGGGAGCCATGCTGGTCCTAGATGTGGTTTATCCTCTCAGCACCCACCCAGGCAGGGGAGCACTGTTCTCCAGCCTCCCCACCCACCACAGGGAGCCCCATCACCCTCCAACCCCTTCAGGTGAGCCCCTGGGCTGCACCATTTCCCCACCTGGCTCTCCACCAGCATGGCCATGTCCATGAACATGTCATGCAGCTCTCGGATGCTGTTCTCCAGTTTGATGATCTCACTGTGCCGTGTCTCAATTTCGTTCAGCGCCTGCTTGGTGATGTTTGAATCCATGATGATCTGCAGAGAAAATAAGGCCACTGAGCACCATGCTCAGACCCAGCTCTGATGCTGGGACTGGAGGCACCAAGAGAGGGATGAGCAGGAGTTGCAGAGCCCCTCCACCCACCCCAACTTTGCAGCAGGATGCTGGAACTCAGACTCTGCTCTAACAGCATCCTCAGGCAGACCGGAGCCCCTGGACCCCGCTCCTACATGGGGTGTGTCCATTACTCCCTGCTGAGGCCACTGTGGCAGCACATTCCACCCCCTGGGATGAGGGGGCTGGCTGAGCTGCAGCCTGTGGCACTGCTTACCCCAGAGGAGAAGATGGCCGGGTTGCCACTCTCCAGCATGTCCTCCAGCTCCTCGCTGGTGGTGGTCCTGCCAGCTGCAACCACAAACAGAGGTCAGCCCAGAGCCCCCTATCCCCACCACAGCTCCCACTGCCCGACCACAGGGCTCTGCTGGCTCCATGGTATTTTTTCCCATGAGCGCAACAGAGCAAAGCTTTCAGCCCCAAGAGCATCAGGGCAGTTTGAGGGGCTGCCCTCTCACAGCCTGGTTCAGACACCCCTCATTTTAAGGACATCAAGCTGCCAGCTTGGCTCAGCTCACACAGGAATGCCCACCTGTCCCTCCTGGACACACCAACCATTCCTGTGGGGCAGGGAGCAGTGCTAAGGGACCAGCAGCCACCAGCATCCATGGTGTGTGTGAAGGAGGAGGGATGAGGAAGAAGCCACAAGCAGGTACGTTCTTGACAAACACCCTGTCCCAGACAGTTCAGTGCCATGAGGACACTGGGCTCAGCTGCTGTGGGACAGAAGCCAGGCTCTGTCCTTCCCCCTGTGGTAAAACCCTCCATGTCTCTGGGGACCTCCAGCCCCATGGCTCCTCTAAAAACAAATCACCCACACACACTATGTGGTTCCTTCTCTTCCCTTCCCCACCCCAGACAGTGGAGAGCGATGCTGATCACTGCACGGGTGGCCCTGACCCCTGCATTCATTAACTGCAGTGTATTTCTTGGGCTAGCAGCCATGTGGGGACACATGGAATCACAGCCAAACAGATGGAGATGCTGGGCAGGGCACTGGGGCTGCTCAGTGGGATGGGGAGGTCACCTGAGAAAGGGGAAGTGACACCCCACTGGTGCAAACAGGGCAGTCAGGCAGGAACAGCTAATGAAGTGACCCCACCAAGCTGGATGAAACCAAAACCTGCAGAGCAGGGCTGGAGTGCGTAGATGTTCCCCTGTAACATGCTGCCTGCAGCCAGTGGTACTGAAAAGGACAACAGCATCCTCCAGGATGAGTCCAGGGCACTTCAGAGTGAAGGAAATGGGGCAGAGTGGAGCACAGCTCTCAAATGTGTGGGCAGAGGCTGGAGTTCTGTGTGAAAGATGATCTAGACAACTACAACCTGGTAGTGACCCCAAAGCCCTGAGAAGCTGCTGTTTTGAGTCATAAAAACAACCTGAAGGGGTTCACAGATACATGTGAGGATGGAACTTTGCCACCTGTGTACTCATGGATCTCAGGATCAATCAAGGTCCCCAGGGTCCCCACCTCTGAGAAGGGTCCACAGCCCATTTCCAGACACCATTTCATGTTTTAGTGACAGAGCATCATCCCCACCAAGGATGACCCACAACACCCCCTGCCAGCTTTTCTTGCCTGTTGGCTCCTTGCTCTGGGCTGACACTGCCCTGTTCCCAAAAAGGCAGAACAAGGGACCAAGCAGCACAAATTTACACACCCTCCTGTTGATGTGCCCAGCTCTGAGCAGTCACTAGCCCAAGTGATAAGAAGGAACATGCAAAATGCTGTGCATGGAGAGCCACTTGCTCTGCCAAATGCCAGCCCTCAAGTACAAGCAGTGGGATCAGCTCCAGGAGATGCCATGTCTCTTCTGGGCACAGGTGGGATGGGATGTGGGATACATGTCCTCATCCTGTCCTTGCTGCCTCATTCCCCTAATGCAGAGCACAGAGCTGCTAAAAGCTGTGGCAAGGTGAGGGATAAGAGCAAAGGCATCGCATGGATTAACACCTGGCAGGCAGTGCTGGCCTGGCCAAGGGCCACAGCTGCTCAGGAAGAACTTGCCTTAATGCTGAGCCAAAGTTTGGGGCATGGAGGCTGCATCTCACCCTGGCTGCCCAGTACAGCACTTGCCAACAACACAACCAACCTGCAGGACCTCAGAGGTCTTCCCAGGAAGGCCACTGCCTCCTAACCAGGCTTCATAGTTTGGCTTCCTGCTCTGTCATTAGCTCCTCCACAGCAGTAAAATCTGCTCAAGGTGTCCTGGGTACCTTCCTGATGTGCTGCTCACATTCCCACAGGGCCATGGCACGGCTAAAAATGGGAGTGAAAGGATGGAGCCACTGCAAGGCAGCACTAAGGGAGAAAAGCCTGGGGGAACACTCCTGCCCTGAAATTTGGTGAAACTGGAAAATCTTGAGAATTGGACCTGTGCCTCCCCAGAGAGCTCCAGAGCACATCTGCCTCTTGGCATCTCCAGCAATTAGTTTCTTGGGGAGAAGCAGCTCTGCCAATGAGACAAGAAGCCCAGAGCATGGAGGAAGCTGGAGAAGCAACCTCAGCCCTAAGCTGGCAGGGAGAGACCAGCAAGAGACAGTGCCCAGGTCCCACTGCTGCAGAGCCATTGGAAACTCTGGGACAGGCAAACATGAAGCCACTGAGGAGACTTCCTACCTCAACGCACAGTCCTTGGCCCTGTTATGCCCAGCTGGACAGAGTGACCATCCCCACAGACCAGCTCCCAGGGGATGGGGCAGGAGCAACCCTGTCAGGGTGTAGGGGAAGCTCCCAGGGAAGCTTCTGGTGCCACAGCTCAGTCCCACAGCCCAGCTGACACTGGATGCCAGTTTATCCAATTCTGCATGCAGAGGGTCTATAAATAGGGAAGGTAGCTCAGGGCTGAAGGAGTCCAATATGCCATGGCCAAACAAGGCTCAGCTGGGCTCTGCAGGCTGGCAGCATCCCTGGGCTGGCAGCATTCCTCCTCCCAGCAGCAGGGCTGCACAAGCACCTGCAGAGCCACAGCTGGGCTCACTCTGGACATGCTGAAGACAAGGAACTTTTCCAAGGCTGGGATCCTCTGCCTGGAGCTGGCTTTTAAGATTTTTTTAGACACAGATCCATACAATTCATGGAGAGATGGATAACACTGTCCTGTCCACCTGCATGTGAGGTAACAGATATGAGTGACTGGCCCACTTGGCTGTCACCCAGCTCAGATACATCTGGCACTGCCCATGCTGGTATCAGGATGAGAAGGATTCAGCTATAAAACCCTGCTCAGCATATCACAAAGTGCCACCCACCTCCTTGTCCCTCAGCATCTGCACTCAAGGTAAATCTCATGGTCATTCCTGAGATGAAAGTGCTACAGGAATCCTAAATAAGCTCTGGGGTGGCCCAGGTGAGCTGCCAGGGCCAGAGCAGCCCCCAGACTCTCTTGGCTCAGGGTAGGATGCACCCACAGCTCATTGTCCTGCACACCAGCTCACTTGGTCTGGCACAGCAGGGCCTGATGAAATCTCTTGTGCCCTCAGATACAGAAGATACTTTATTTTTGTCTCCTTGGTTTTGCACGTAACAAAACTGTCCCTAAAAACAAGCAGCATCTGTGCAGCACCTCCACAGCTTCAGCTGCACACCCACCATGGTGAGCTGCTCCTCCAAGCTCCAAACCTAAATTCTCTGGGAGCAAAACCTAAATACACTTCATCCCCTCAGAAAAGCTCCTGGGTGGGCAGCGTGGTGCTGATAGTTACTGAGGCACAACCTCTGGCACACATAGACACAGCAGTGCCTACACAAGAAGGGAACAGATCCTGAGAGGGCTGTGGGGAGCCCCAGGGGGTGGCTACAGCCCGGGGCAGTGACTCTACATTACCAACTCTGCCACTGTCCTACTTGCAGAGCCAGATGTGGTGAGGATGGAGAAACGTGCTGGGTGCTGGGGAGCCTGCCCAGAGCAGCTGAGAAGTTCCTGCTCTCACACTCTGAAAACCCAAGTGCTTCACTGGCTCTGCTGTCAGAGCTCCCAGCACTTTCTATCTTTGGACTCCCCAGCAGGAAAGGAGAGCTGAGGATGCTGAGGAGATCTGTGCAGTCGCCACATCCCAGCTGAGCTCTGCTCCAAGGAGCCTGTGCAGGAGCCCCTGGAACAGCTGGGACTGAAGGCACTGCCTGGGACACCCCAGGCCAAGCAGAGCCCCTGTCCTGGTAAAACACCCTTAAGCTGCTCCTTTTGATGAGTCTTTTTGCCAGGAAATTCCCGATAGGGGAATTCAGCTTTGGCAAAGGGCTGTGGAGAGGATTATATCCCTCCCCAGCACAGCCCCATCCCATCTCTGCATCTCTTCTGTAGCAATGAGAAATGCACTTCTCTCCCACACTCCTACACCTCCATCCTGAAGGGAACCAGAGTCCCTTGCTATCAGGAACTGGGACACCTCCCCTACACCACACGTTGCTCCATGGGGACTCCTGAGCAGCCCTTTCCCTGCACCCATCAGGCACTGACCTTTCCCTGCTCTGTCAGGCACTGACAACCTGGCAGGATGAACAGAGCAATACAAGAATAACTGTATCTTCAGAATTTAAGCAGAGCAGCAGAGCCCTCCCAAAATCCAGTGGGAAAACAAGAGGAAGGTTTCCTTCAGGTCTGCATCCAGTCAAGGACATGGCTGAGTCCTTCCAAATCTCCCCTCTCAGAGGGAGGCACAGGGACGCCTTAAATTCCTGCTCACATGACAAGTCACTTCTCAGCTGTCAACTGCAGGGTGATGTTGGCTGGGGGATGAGTCAGGCAGCTGGAGCAGTGACACATCCTGCTTTACAGCAAACTGGCAAGCTCTTGTTGAGCCCCGTGTCAGTCAGCTTCCCCATCCAGACCTATTAGTATCAGACATCAGAAAGACTACTCTGAACAAAGATTAAGGTTTGCACAACTGTGTCTTCTTCCAGCCCTCCACAGAAATTCTCACACCCCACAGCACATAGATTCTCAGACCAATGAAGCACATTCCCACAGGTGACCACCAAGGGCACCAGATTGACTCACAGATCTCCTGTCATTACTCACAGTCAATTGTTGGAGGAAAGAAAAACATCAATTAGTTGTTAGGAAAAAAAAAAAAAAAAAAGGACTAAGTTCAGAGCCTTCCATTCTGAGCACAAACCCCACAGCCTGTCTGACAGTGAGATTATTTGCAAAAATCTCCTTTAATCTCTGCATGCCCTGACTTTCCCCTTGATTATTCCCCTAATTACATGGTTCTTCTTTGCTGGGAGATAACCCTATTGCTCTAAACTATCCAAGTTTCACTAACTGCCCAGAAGAACCATAAGAAGAGTGTTTTTATAGACAGGCAGGACTGGATTTCTAAGTGATGGGCTCTGGATGACTCAGACATCCTAGTGCCACAGTAGTGTCACCTGGGTGAGGTGTCACCAGCCTCAGAGGTGTCACCCTTGGCCACAACATAATGGCTGCTAAGAGAGGTGCCTGGGGCAGCACTGAGACTCCTGCTCTTCCTGTGCAAGAGAGACCATCAGGAGCAGGGAGTGTTCCCATCTCATTAATTCCCTCCTCTGTTTTCATGTTTAGCTCAGTTCATCCATGAAGAAGAGCACCCTGAGGAACAACAAGTACACACAGGAATCAGGAATTCCCATGAGCTTCTTTGAATTAAAAATTAGCTGCAAACACAGGAAAAGTTCCTCCCTTTGTGATCCTTGTGCTCTCTCTGCAGCATTTTGGGATGCACTTTGCTGGATGCACTCTGCCAGTGGAGCTCAAGGTACCAGCCCATGTCCCACAGAAGCCGTGTTCCAGTCACTCCCATGTTGCCCTGATTTTTCAGCCTTCTGATTGTTTCACATTTCTACTGGAGCTTTCTCACGCTTGTAACAAAAACAAAGACTGATATTTTGTAAATAACACATTCCTTCCAGGGGGAAGGACAAATTGATGGACTTCTGAGTTGACCACTGGGGTCAGAGAGGTGTTACTCTCGTCCCCCAATACCTGAACAAATTCCAAACTCTACAAAAACCCCAAATCATAATAAAGTTTCTCTTTCTCTCCTCACTTCCCAACTAGACGGGTGAGTGTGGCTCTTTCATGTCCTCTAGCGACACTCCCACCTGCTCCTGTGCATCCTGGGCTTTCCCGGGAAGCTCTGCCCAGCTGTGGGAGCAGCTCTGATCCACTGGGAGCCAGAGCAGGATGTGGCCCCATGGCAGGCACAGCACAGAATGTTCCCACTGCAGGTTTACTCACTGATCTCCAGCTGCCTCTGGATCCTGCCCTTGCAGCGCTCCCGGTAGTCGGTCTGCGTGGCGTTGTACTCCGACATCACCTCCACAAACTTCCGTGACAGAGTGGAGTGCTGAGGGGGAGAGAAGGAGAGAGGGAGCTGAGAGTTCCATGACAGGGAGAGCCCTGCTACCCTTTTGTAGCCTTGGTTTCATGCCTGAGATGTTTTGGTTTTCTGAAATTCTTTTCCCAGGGAATTTTTTGTAAACAGGAAAAATGTTTTTGTAACTGTAACTGTTATTCATTCCTTTCCCTAATTCCCTTCTTCTTGATGTCCCTCTGGTCTGACCAATGTGAGTGAAGAGGTTTTGCCTTTGTGTGACCAATCAAATTGGTCTGTGTAAAATAGTATAAAAGGGAGACACATCCCAAAAATAAAGGAGTCATTTCAGCCTTTTGAAGCTCAGAGTCTGTGTTATTGTGGTGCAAAACAGCATCACCCCTGCAGCAGGGAAGGCTCAGCCCTGAGCACCTCCTGCACCTCCAACCATCCCAAAAGCATTTCCAGCCCAAATGCTGCTCCAGAGAGTGTGACAGAGCACAAGGGGGGCAGGTGGCAGCAGGTGACACATCCCCAAGGGGGTGGATCAGATGCACTCCTCATCCAGCCTGACCTAAGCACAGGCTCCAGCCCAGGAAGACACCCTGAGAGGCTGGCAGCACCCTCCTTGCACTACCTGTGCCTAGAAATCCTGGAGGTGAGGCCACAGCAGTGCCCTGGATTGTGCCCTGCCTGCCACTGCTGTGCTGCCAGGACATGCCAGACCCTGCACATGCACAGGATGGACCCACAGGGATCACTCTGCAATGCTGGGGGCAACAGTACCCAGCCCTGCTCACAGACACAACCACAGAATCATTAAGGATGGAAAAGACCTCCAAGATTATCACGTCACAGCCATGACCAATCCCCACCTTGTGAACCAGCCCAGAGCACTGAGTGCCACATCCAATCATTCCTTGGACACCTCCAGGGATGGGAGCTCCACCACTGCCCTTGGCTGCCCCTTCCAACACCTGACCACCCTTTCCACAGAGAAATTCTTCCTCATGTCCAGCCTGAACCTCCCCTGGTACAACTTGAGGCTGCTTCCTCCTCTCCTGTTACTTGTCTGGGAGCAGAGCTGACCCCCACCTGTCTGCATCCTCCTGTCAGGGAGTTGTAGAAAGTGAGAAGGTCCCCCCTGAGCCTCCTTTTCTCCAGGCTGAGCCCCTCCAGCTCCCTCAGCTGCTCCTGGTGCTCCAGACCCTTCCCCAGCTCCGTTCCCATCTCTGCAGTCTCTGCACAGTGAGGGAACAGGGACTGTCAGACCCTGGAACCACCAGCACTCAGATGTGTTGGTATTTGTACACCTGGAGCAGCCCCAGCCAGCACAGCCCCACCTCCAGATGACACTGGAGACATCTCCAGGGCATGCCTGCACTGGCTCTGCTGCTATTCTAAGGCAGCAACAGCAGAGTATTTATGGAGAGCCTCAGCTCATCTCCCTCCTCCACCACAACCTCACACAGACGCCCCTGGCAGCTCCAGCTCCATCCTCTGCTCGAGAGGTGCTGGCTCAGAGCAAGGTCAGAACAGCTCCCAAACATCTCAGCTCAAAATCCAGCAATGACATGACGTGCCATCCAAGCGACTCCTCTGCTGTTCCGAAACTGTTTTTCCTAAAATCCACTTCATTCTCATTCAGCTGAAAAACTATCAACATATGTTGATCTGGAGCCAAATATAGCCTGGGCGCTGAGTGACACCCTTCCTGCTCAGCAGCACACCATGCTACACCTCTTTTGCTGAAGAAGTTATTTAACTCAGTGTTTATTTTCTCAGATTGTTGTTTTATGTTCCCATAGGCATCCCACACGTCTACAATATGCATTTGATTTTCGAAAAACACAGAGTTTTCTGCAAAATTGGCTGGAAAAAAGCATCTTAAATGGCTTTCAGAGATTAAATAAACCTATCTGAATATTCAGAGCAAATAAAAAGCATATAAAAATATACCTTGTGATTGAACTCATTAAAACAGAAAATATTAACTCAAGTTAGGAAAAGAATTTGTTTCACTCAGGTCTAGCAACTCTTCACTCTCCAAACATGGGCAAAGCAGCCCAAAGTGGATTTCCAAAGAGCTGATAAAAGCTTCTGGGTATTCAGAGTGGGCCCTGAAAGCCCCTGAAAAAGCACACTGAAACTGGGGTTCTTGTCCTTCATGTGATTTACAGGATGATGTTTTTGAAGTGTTTATCCCATGGGGTAATACATAAAATTTATATTTATATTTAAAATAGATACTTATATTTACATACAGAAATGTGGAAAATACAGTCGAGACCTCTGGGAAGTTGCATCATTGGCCACATTTCTGGATTGAGATGCCCCAAGGAACTGTGACCCCAAGCCCCCTCCCTGTACCTGGATCTGCTGCAGGCAGGTCCAGACCTGATGAGACTCTTCTGGCTGGAGATGACCATAGCAAAGCCAGAATATAAATCCATAATCTTAATGCTCAATTACTCCTGGTTTACAACACATTAACAAGGGGGGATTGGCTCCTCATTCCTTCTTTTATTCAGTGTTTTGTCAATACCAAGTCCATACAAACTGGAGATGGCACAAATACCTACAGGAACACCAAGCTTCAAGCATGATGCATGTCTAAATCAGCTTTCCAGTCTGGGTCATCCCAAATCTCATACAGAATGTGGGAAGGGAGGCAAGAGCAGGCCAGGCTTTGGGAACACACAGCCACATTGCCCAGGAGCGTCTGGAACTGGTCAGGGTCACTGCACAAGGACAAAGGTGATGGTGATCCCAGGTGGGGCACAGGACAAGTGAGGACAGGCTGAAAGAAGCAGGGTCTGGTCAGCTGCAGGTGACAAAGCTTAGAGAGATCCTTTTGTTACAATGACCCAGAAAGACCAAAGAGAGAAGCTAGAGCAAAACTCATCTTGGAAGTGCACAGGGGCAGGAAAAGAGATGAGGGACCAAGCTGGAACACGGAATTCCCATATTAAGCGGGGGGAAATTTTCACAAGAGTGGTCAAACACTGGACCAGGGCCCAGAGGACCCTTGGTCTGTGGTGTCTCCATCCCTCTGGATACTGGGGAGACAAACACCTGCAGGAGCTCAGAGTCAGGGACCAGCCAGGTCAGAAGCCAAAGTTCCAAAGTGGAGCAGTGTCATATTGCCCACCTCAGGGCTGTGCCATGGCCCAGAGGTGCTCCCCTGCACCCTGGGAAATGCTCAGAAATGCCCAGACTGCAAGAAAACTTCCCACCTCTCTAACTGAAGGAGTTTTTCAGCCTGGAGAAGGCTCTGGGGAGGCCTTGAAGTCACTTCCAATGCTAAAGAGGCTCCCAGAGAGCTGGAGAGGGACTTTGGACAAGGGCCTGGAGTGAGAGCACAAGAAGGAATGGCTTCCCATTGCCACAGGACAGCTTTGTGTCTCTAGGGTGGGAGGGACAGGGAATTGCTGGGGCATGGCAGAGCCAAAGCTTTGGAGAGGATGGCTACCCCACAGCCTCAGGCTGAGCTGGGACAGCATCTCCCTGCTGTTGCAGGGCTGGAGGGTGCTGGGGTTCCAGCTGGGAGCTGCATCTGCAGAGCTGATGCATTACCATTGCTGCCACTTCACTGGCAGCACTGGATCCATTGGCAGCATTGGATCCATTACCATTGCTGCCATTGCATTGGAGCCAGATATTGATCTGGCACCAACTGCAGATGGGAGAGCAACTCCCTGAGTGGCTTCCCAGGCTGAGGAGGAGATAAAATACAAAAGCCAAAACTCTTCCAGCACCACTACAGAGCATGGAGATATCAGTGTGTGTGAAACTCCCTGTGAGAGCCACAGATCTGCATCTGGATCCCTCCCCCCAGGTGATAAAGGGCAGCACTGGCTGCTCCTGTTGTCTTCATCCCTTCAAATGGTTTGCTAGAACACATTCTTGGTTGCAGAGCAAGGCTCTGAGATGCCTTGTCTTCACCCACATCCCTCAGTACAGAGGACACAGCTCTGCAGTGATGCAAGGACAGATTCCAGGCTGGAGCATCGGCTGCATCCCACCAGGTGCTCTCTCACCAGAGCATCACCAGAAGGTAAAAATTACACACAGCTCTGCATGGCTGGGCAGGAGGGCAGAGCTGCACACAGATAAATCTACTCCACAGCCAAGCACAGCTCTCCTCCCCTAGCATTTCCTGGGATCTCTGAGCTGCCACTTTCCCCTTCCTGGTGCCCCAGGGCAAACTCACCTGAGTTTTCCTTATCCGCAGGTCGGCCGATGACCTGTTCAGTCCTTCCTCTTGTTCGATACTCTGCTCAATGCCTGGTCAGGGGAGAAGGGAAAATGCGTTATTTTGTGCTGTTTGGAGAACAAACACAGAATTATTAAGCTTGTAAAAGACCTCCAAGATCATCAAATCCAACCTCTGACCAACTACCTCAAGCCCATTAAACCTCACTGCCAAATACTCATTTATTGAACATTTCCAGGGATAGTGACTTCAGCACTTTGCCAGAGCACCTGTTCCAGTGCTTAGCCAAAGGAAAGAGATTGTTTGGCAAAGGGACTGTGAAAGACTGGATCAAGGAGCAGCTGGTACTGGGCAGCTCCCAAATCCTGACTCCACCATTCAGCCTGGCAGCAGAGCCCTGTTTCATGACTGCAAAGCACCTGGTGCCTGGCCAGTGGCTGTGATTTGAGGTGAAAGGGCAGCACTGTCACCCCCAGGCCAGTGAGCCAGGATTTTCACATAAAATCAATGTGGCACTTAGGTCTGATTGCCAGTATTCAAACAAATTGGAGAGCTGTTTCCACCAGAGAGGCAGGAGGAGGAAATCCAGAGCTGAAGTGTCTCTGTAAAATACCAAACCTCAAGACTCCTCCAGGGAACCTAAAAACAGCAGCTCCTCCAGCTGCCTGGACTGGCACAGGAAGTACCCACCACACCCACCAGGCATGATCCCTGCACTGTGCTGAGCATCCATGTAGCAGGGCAGGGAGCTGCCCCTTTAATGAGGAAGATAATTGACATGAAGCCCTCCCTGCCCAAAGTCTGTGAATCATGGCAGGGAGGAGAACTGTCATGTACCACCTGATTTGGGGAGGGGCAGGTCACAGGGGGGATGAACAGAACAGGACAATGCAATCCTGCTCCATCCCTGGAAGTGTCCAAGACCAGGTTAGACGAGGCTTGCAGCAACCTGGTGTAGTGGAAGGTGTGCCTGCCCATGGCAGGGAGTGAAATGAGATTACCTTTAAGTCCTCTTCCAATTCAAACTGTGGGCCTGAGAGAATTTTAGCCTGTTTTAGCAGCTGCTAACACTTTCCCAAGGAAAAGTTTCTCAGGAAATCTTTTTCTCAAAACAATCTTTGTCCAGCTGGTGTTTGCTGTTTTTGTAGTTTAACCAAAAGCATTAAAGAGGTGTCATTCCTATTCACCAATTATGTTAAGTCTGTATGGGAACACCTTATAAAAAGTAGTAAAAATTAGACAATAAAAAGCCTTCTTTTTCTATACTTTTGCCTTCTGAATTATTTGGAGTCTTTTGTGTCCAACAGCAACATTCAAACCATTCCATCATTCCAGGATTCTATGAAACCTCCACCTCAAGGCCAGCTCAGGACATAGTAATTCAAAGACTTAAATTCAGGGACTCATAAAACTTGGAAGAAAGCTCCCATCAGCAGGCTGGCCAGTGTGCAGAGACATCTCCATGTAAACCACCTGGTGTGAGCTGGAGGCATCCCTGGAGTCTGGCTGCAGACCCCATTCCCAACATTGATGTCCCACAGCTCTCAGAGCCTGGCTGTCCCCAGCACCTTCCACTCTGGGGCAGGTCCCTCAAGGCCAGCACAGGGCAGGCTCCTCCTGCAGCAGGGGCTCCCCATTCCCTGGAGCTGCCCCCTCACCCTCCAGCACAGCTCAGCACATTTCATCAGTGACTGGGTTCCCTCCACACTCGTCACAAACCACTCCCCATTCCCAGGAATGGCACTGGCAAACACTGGGCATTTCTGATAATTAGTGGAATCACATTTTCCCAAGAAGCTAGTAATTAGAATTGGCCCCTGCATGAGTAATGTCTGGCCTGAAGAAGTCAGTTTGTTGTCAGCAGATGCTGTTTTTGAACAGTCCTGTTTTTGAACAGAACCCTCCAGCACAGCTCAGCACATTTCATCAGTGACTGGGTTCCCTCCACACTCGTCACAAACCACTCCCCATTCCCAGGAATGGCACTGGCAAACACTGGGCATTTCTGATAATTAGTGGAATCACATTTTCCCAAGAAGCTAGTAATTAGAATTAGCCCCTGCATGAGTAATGTCTGGCCTGAAGAAGTCAGTTTGTTGTCAGCAGATGCTGTTTTTGAACAGTCCTGACTGTTTTCTGTCATTGATCATGCTGGCCACTAGGTGATTTGGGACAAAGCACAAGGACTAGTCATCTGCTGCTCCAGGTAAATATGATACCAGAGAGGCTTTTCTGGAAGCAGGAAACAGGAGCCTGTCCTGCAATCCTTCAGGCTTTCAAAGTCCCTTACAAAAACACCTATGGAAAAGGATTTTTGTTTTCTTAAGGCCAAACCCTGTCACCAGGGATCCCAGTGTGTCCAGGGCCATAGGAATGGATCCCCTGGATTATGGAATAGATAATAGATGGCCCCTGGCTCTCCTTCCTGGCTCTAGTTGAGATCATGTGTTAGGAGGACAAAGGGAGCATGGGAACAACAGAGGCACAGGTCTCCTGGCCCACATATGGCCACACCAGTGGTGACCTACCTAAAAAAGGGCCCCAGACACATCCAAGCCTTCCATGACTGTGAGACTTCCACAAAACCCTGGGATTAGTGAGGACACTGCTACCCTGGGGGAAGCTCCAGCTCCTCTCCTACTCTTCAGACATAGCCAGGTCTTCTGCACTAACGTCAACCAAACCCCAGGCTGATGTCCAAGACCACCACAGGCAAATCTGAGGTGCCAGGGGTGACCTGCCTCCCATCTCAAGATGCTGCCATCCTCTTTCCCCTGGGGTCCAGTCTTGGAGCTCTGGGCTTGTGTGAGTGCTCCAGCACAACCCTGACCACCAGTGGGTTGACAGTCATCTTGTTCTCACACCTCAGAGACTGACTGACTTGTCAACCCAATAGTGGAAACTGAAGGTCACATCCCACATCCCACCTCTTCACTCACCAGACCTGAACTGAACCTTTAGCCAAGCTGGGGGTTTGCCCAGCGTCCAACCCCTGCCAGTGGTGAGGCACAGGACTTACCCAGAACCCACCAGCTGCTCGTGGCCCCATTCCTTCAATTCCATTCTGGGAATGGGGCACGAGGGGGAAAATTCACAAAGGGCAAATAAAACATCTGGAGGGTACAGCAGAGAGGGACGGTGATGCTCATCCCCGGGAGTACTTCCAGCCTGGGAGAAGAGTGCTCCAGGCAGAGTCACACAGCTCCAGGAAGAGCCCCACAGCTCCAGCAGAGCCTCACAGCTCCATCACAGGCCAACACTCACTCTTTAGTTTGGAGCGCACTTTGTTCGCCGTCTTCTTTATGTCAGACATCAGCTCCTCCAGCTCCTCTTTTGTTTCTGGGGAGAGAAGAAAGAGCAAACATGGATGTGCTGCAGACACCACTGAAATCTGCTGCTCTGCAGAGCGTAGAGACCAGAGCTGTGAGCACTTCAACCCCCTAACTGGAAGAATTTCCAACCCGTGACTGAAAACATTCCCATCCCCAGACTGGGAACACTCCCACAATCCAGACTGGGAACACTTCCATCCCCAGACTGGGAACACTCCCATAATCCAGGCTGGGAGCAGTCCCACCTCATGCTCCATGCTGGACTCTCCTCACACTCCTGAGACCTCCAGCTGCCTCCAGCTCTGTGGCCCCAGCACGAGAGTTAAATTGAATGAGAATGAGGTCAGGTTAGACATAGGGAAGAAATTTTGGACCATGAGGGTGGTGAGGCCCTGGCACAGGCTGCTCAGAGAAGCTGTGGCTGCCCCATTTATGGAAGTGTCTAAGGCCAGGCTGGATGGGGCTTAGAGCAACCTGGGATAGTGGAAGGTGTCCCTGCCCATAGCAGGGAGGTGGAACCTTTCAAATTCCCTTCAAACCCAAACCATCCTGTGAATCTGTGATCACATACAGGCTCCTCTCCCAGAAACCAGTGTGTCTAAAAGAAACCAGGATTTGCAGATGTGCCCCTCACCAATCTGTGCTCCAGGAACCCCCTGCACACAGCAGCAGGGCTGGAGCAGGGGCACAGCCACATGTGGTCTGCCAGTGCAGCTCTCCCTGCTGCCACTCCAACACTCCCTCTTCATTTTGATGAGATCAAGACTTAATTAAATAAAACTTTTGTTTAATAGAGCTGAGGCTATTGACTGACTCATGTCAATGGCTCTGATGCCAGCTGCCAGTCACAGCCATAATTAGAAAATCCTGATGATGGGAATGTTTTGGGGGAAGGTCCCATAATTCTGGAGGCTGTACACACTCCCATCCCCAAGCTACAAGCCTCAGCATTATTGGGAAAAGGAGAGAAGGAACATATCTGTGAAGTCCTTCACCCCAGGATATTTGCTGGAGAATGGGCACAAATGCAGTGACAGGAATAGGATGTTTTCAGTTTAAATTCTCATTTAAGTGACTAATTATTTTTCCCCATTCTTAAAAAACTTGTAGTAATAAGAAATAAAGAAATAATAAGAAGTCATAATATGAAGAAATTTCTTGAAAGAACTTGCAATAATAGGAAAGTAATAAACAATAAGAAACTGTTATAATAAGAAATAAAAACTGTAATAAGAAGGAATTAATAATTATTTCTTAATAAAGAAATAAACCAGCCTGGGCTGAGTAACTCCCTGCAGCCATCCAGGCTGGGTATGCAGAGAAGGATCAGGAATGCTGGAGACAACAGGCTGCTATGGACACGGGGATGGGCTGGGAGCTGGGATTATCCACCTGGAAAGAGGAAAGCCAAGGGGGTTCCTACTGCTGTCTGAGACCACCCTGCAGGAGGGTGGAGAGGAGCTGGTCCTTGGAGGTGACATTCAGTTTCCTACTGAAGCTTGGAGGTGCACAGGAAGAGGACAAGCAGTGCTGGACCAAGCTGGGAAAAGCAAAATGCAAATTAGGTATTAAGAAGAAAACCAGGCCATAATGGGGGTCAAATACCAGGTGCAGAGGGGCCGTGGGGTGTGTCCTTATGGATATCCAGCACAAGGCTGGGTGAAAGGCTGAGCACTGGACCTGCTGGAGGGGACTGCCAGGGGCCTCCAAGGTCCCTTCCCACCCACATCCACCTTCAATTCTATTGATCAGCTTCACATAACTCAGTGCCAGGTGCTTTCCCTTCTCCCTGTCAATTCGGGCTGAGGGATCCCCACCTCCACTCTGCTCTTGTGAGACCTCACCTGCACACCTGCTTCCAGCTCTGGAGTCCCCAGCCTAGGAAGGATGTGGAGCTACTGGAGCAAGTGCAGAGGAGGACACAGAGATGCTGTGAGGGCTAGAGTCCCTCTGCTCTGGAGCCAGGCTGGGAAAGCTGGAGGTGCTCAGCCTGGAGAAGAGAAGGCTCCAGGAGAGCTCAGAGCACCTTCCAGGGCCTAAAGGGGCTCCAGGAGAGCCGGACAGCGAATTTGGACAAGGGCCTGGAGTGACAGGACAAAGGAGAATGGCTTCCCATTGCAGGAGGGCAGAGTTAAATGGGATATTGAGAAGAGATTTCTCACTGTGAGGGTGGTGAGGCCCTGGCACAGGGTGCCCAAAGGAGCTGTGGCTGCCCCATTTATGGAAGTGTCCAAGGCCAGGCTGGACAGGGCTTGCAGCAGCCTGGGACAGTGGAAGGTGTCCCTGCCCATGGCAGGGGGATGAGATGAGATATGAGATGGTCTTTAAGGCCCATTATGATTTTGTGGCACACTGCTGTGAAGCTGCCACTGAGGACACACACAACCAGTGGTGAGCACAGCCCTATGCTGGGCACTCAGGGAGCAGACAAGACCACACTGATGGAAGTAGGGGACAGGGAATAGGCCTGGATGCCTTCCCTCAGAATATTTCCAACTGAGCAGCATGAAGAACACTCCTTCTGGCTTGATTTGAGTCACAGGCCGTGTGAGGATTACTTGGCGGCCTGGCAGGCACAGGCTGCCCAGACAATTATTTTCACATCCACAGTGTCTGTTTAAGTGACTCACTGAGATCTATTTAACCATTCACAACAAGTGACAAACAGCCACGGGAGGCTGAAGTGCCACAACAATGCCGTGCCATGGCCAGCATCCCTTCATGCCAGAGTGGCACTGAGGGCACAGATGGGATGTTTTAGAGGATGAGTCAAGCTCCCCACAGCCCACCCAGGATGTGTGCTCCATTCCCACTGGCACTGAGCACCACGAGAGCAGAGATGTCCATCCCCATGGCCACGTGTCCCCAGTCTCTGCTGGGAGGGAGGAGTCTTTGGTCCAAGGTCAAGTCTTATACCCCCTGAGAAGCCCCAGGGCCTTCTGTGACCTGCCTGGGAGGGAGCCCAGGCAGTGCAGGGAGCAGGCAGAGGTGCAGACAGGGGCACAAACTCTTCCTCCTCCCTCTACCAACAGCTAATGAGGCCCTCGAGTGACAGAGAGCAGACACTCAGCCCAGGCTGGTAACACTGCAGGCAGGCAGGAACAGGTAGGCAAAAGCAGATAGGAGCAGGCAGGAGCAGGCAGGAGCAGGCAGGGAGGCAGAAGCAGGCAGGAGCAGACAGGAATAGACAGGAATAAGCGGGCAGGAACAGGTAGAGAGGAGCAGGCAGAAGCAGACAGGCAGCAGCAGGCAGAAGCAGAAGGGAGGAACAGGCATGCAGGCAGGAGCAGCAGGCAGGAGCAGGCTGGCAGAAGGGAGGAACAGGCAGGAGCAGGCAGGAGTAGGCAGGATCAAGCAGGAGCAGGCAGGAAGGAGCAGGCAAAAAAGCAGGCAGGAGAGCAGGCAGGTACTGGCAGGCACAGATTTACACCCTTCACAGGTAGGTAAGTGCAGGCACTGTCACTACAGCTCTCTGAACATCGTGGTGACAGTGACTTTGCTTACGAGGTGCTCAGCCCTTGAGCTGCCTCACTCACTCTTTGCTGGGACTAAAAAACTTCACCTTGGCAACTTGCAAGTCTTCACTGACAATAAGCAATCAACATCATTGAGAAAAGTGCAATTCCAAGCTAATTCCCAGCTGAGTTACCAGGCAAAGCTGGAAAGATCTTTTTGGCAAAGACTTAGCTCTTTCAATAAAAAATGAAAGAAGATCCTGGGAACAGTTCCTTGAAGGAAATCTTAAACAAATAAACCTTTCTTGTTTATCTTGGCACTTTCATTTCTGGAATGTTGAGTATTTTTTAAAGGTGAATGCAAAGAGGAGGAAGCACAGACCTGAAAGCCCCACAAGGATCTGGTCTCTGGGAGCAAATAATAAAGAATACTTCCTAGGAACTCTATGGCAGAAACATCTTCCATAGTGTTTCATGGCCTTAAAGCAATACAAATTAAATCTGTTTTAAAAGCCACTAGTGTTGAGATTGGCTAGAAAGGTCCTGCACCTGGGTCAGGGCAATCCCCAGTACCAGCACAGACTGGGGGATGGATGGATGGATGGATGGATGGATGGATGGATGGATGGATGGATGGATGGAGAACAGCTCCGTGCAGAAGGACTTTCCAGCTGAAGTCCCATTTGCCAAAAGAGATTTGGGACATCAGTGACCTCTGTGCAGTCCTTCACTTCCCAAAGGCTGACATTTATTCTTGGAAACAGAGCTCAGATTTCCACATTGCAGCTTATTGATTCAAGCTGTGGAAAATGAGAACAAAAACATCACATGCTGACTCAACCCTTTCCTCATTTTCTAGAATTCTTTTCAACTCTGACCAACACAACTATTTGCAGCAGGTATGACAGAATGGGGAACAGGCAGAGGGGGACAGGGGAGAACTGCTCAACCTCTGTCTCTGTCTCAGCCATGCAGGAGCAATACAGGGAGCTTCATCTGCCTGCCAAGCTATAGAAACAGGACATGGCAAGGCCATCCACCTGCCTTTGCCAGGATCGGGGCACAGGAGACAACCAGTACTGTCAGGAAGGACCAGTAGCCCCAGGATTTTTAACTTCCTGCATGCCAGGAACAAATCCTGTTAAAGGTGCAGCAAGGAGAGACTGCCAGGATTCAAGGTCAGTGCAAAATGTCCAGACTTTTACACAGGAACAGAACAGAGATGATGCACAGAACGGTCTGAAGAGCTTGTGGGATCTACTGGGATGAAAGCTACATCTTGAAACACCCCTTGTTCATCCACCTGGCTGTGTTTTGGGGTGATCCAGAACAGATTAAACTGCAGCTTTTGACTTTTTACATCATTAAAAAGGAAGCAGGTGACACCACAGAATCCCAGAATCACAGAGTGGTTTGGGTTGGAAGGCACCTTGAAGATCATTCCCACACCCTGACCTGGGCAGGGACACCTTCAAGTAGACCAGGTTGCTCCAAACCCTGTCCAACCTGGTTTTGGACACTTCCAGGGATGGGGCATTTAAGTGAGTTCCTATAACATATTTGTAAGTAATTAAAAGCTGGTACCATCAGTGGAATTGCATTTATATAAAACCACTTGAATACCAGTGGTGATGGATCCCGTTTCCCAAACTCTGGACTCCCAGCATGATCCCCACAGGCTGCCAGGCCAGTCCAGCCCAGAAGGACAGAGTCTGAGGGGGTTTTCCACCAATAACTGGGCTTGTAACACCAGAGTGGCCACAGGCACCCTTGTGCACCAAGCCCAGCTCAGCCCTTCCACAGCCTCTTGGTGAGACAGCCACCCTGAGCACCTTCAGGATGTTCTCACTCCGTGGTCATCTTCCTCCCACTGTTCCTGCTGCTCCAAAGTAGCCTCAGAGCTGGAAAATTCCCACAGGAGGCCAATCTCAGGCTAAAAGGAGAGCTGTGTTTTGTGTTAACCACAGAGTTACTGAATCATCAAGGGTGGGAAGGACATTCAAGATCATCAAGTCAAACGTTTGATTAAATAATACCATGCCCACTAAACCACAGCACTATACATCCAGGGATGGTGACTCCACCACAGTCTTCTGACAGGATTCAACCACTCTTTCAGTGAATAATTTTTTCCTAATACCCAAATTAAACCTCCCCTGGCACAACTTCAGGCCATTTCCTCTTGTCCTGTCCCTGTTCCCTGGGAGCAGAGCCCGACCCCCACCTGGCTGTCCCCTCCTGTCAGGGAGTTGTGCAGAGCCCTTGAGCCTCCTTTTCTCCAGGCTGAGCCCCTTTCCCAGCTCCCTCAGCTGCTCCTGGTTTTCCAGGCCCTTCTCTGGACACACTCCAGCCCCTTGATGTCTTTGTTGGAGTGAGAGACCCAGAACCCAACACAGGATTTGAGGTGTGGCCTCAGCAGGGCACAGAGGGATGGTCCCTGCCCTGGTACCAACATTGCTGGTAACAATGGCCTCTTGTGCAGCCACTTGCTGGGTGTTTATAACTCAACAGCACAAATGAGGGGATTGCAGTGCTCACACCAAAGGACCTCGGTGTGTTGACAACTCCATGCAAGGGTGGCAGAGCAGAGACACTGCAGTGCCTTGCTCCAGTTCCTGTTTTCAGAGAAAGTTGCATCTCTCTTTTTTTTTTTTTTTTTTTCCAATTAACACTAAAACAACAGTTTGTAAACAGTGAGGGATGAAGGAGAGTCATGTGTAAATGTAAATTAATGTCTGTATATTGACATGAGCTTGAACCCAACTCCTGTAACAACATGGCTCCCAAAACTGGCTGCCCATCCTGCCTGCAGAGGGCTCATGGAGCCTCCTGCCTCACATCCAGCAGCAAACCCAGACCCTCAGCTCATCTCCAGCATCCTCAGCCCAACACATCCCACACTGCCTTTCTCCACCTTACAGCTCCACTGGAGCAGCTGTTGGGAAAGCAGGAGGTCACTGAGCTGGCAGGAAACAGCAAGGATCAGCAGCTCAGGGGAGAGGGGCTTCAGGAGATCTTTTAATTAAAAGCAGGCAATGGATCTGATGGAAGCAGAGGATCCAGGGAGTGCAGTGGGGGCGAGGGCAGGTGGCTGCACCCCCTGGGACTCATCCCACCTTCACGAGGGGTACCCAATTAAGACAGCAAAATTTATGCAAACAAACGGCTGTGGATGGCTGCCCCACCTGCTGCAAACGTGCCCATCTGTCAGAGCTTCTCAGCCCTGCAGCATCATTCCCAAAGTTGCTCTCCTGGAGCAATTAGCTGGCTGATGAGCAAACTCCCCCTCCCTTTCCATGGTCTTCTGTCTTCCTGTTGGCTCTCCTCCAAGCCCTTCCATTCACCCTGTTAGCTCCAGGGCAGCACTAGAGAAACCAATCCTTCCACTGCCTGCTCCTACTCTACCTGGAGCCACACACAAACCCTTGGCAGCTCCAGGATGGACACTTGAAATGCAGTGCTGGAGCTCACAGGGACCAAAGCTGCCCCAGTCCTCCCACAGACACTGAGGGCACAGGTACCAACTACTCCTCAGCTCTATTTTTACAACACTGACTGCACTAATTGTCTTACCTCCTTTATTTAGTTCTCCCGATCAAACTCCACTTCGAATACTCCATTATTTTACTCAAGGTCGGTTTAATCAGTCAATAATTACCCAGCTCATTCCCTCTCTCTCTTCTACCTCCCAAGCTCCCAGTGGCCACTAGGTATGCCAGAAATTATTGGAAATCAACACTAATGGCAAAGGCACTGTCTTACTCAGCTCCTGGAAAACTTCCCGATCGATACCTTCAGGCAGCCTGAATCCAGCAGTGCCTATTTTTGGTACCAACTGTTTAGCAACAAACTGATTTACTGCTGGAATGTTGGAATTTAATCAGCATAAGATACATAATGTTGTTCCAAAAAAAGAAGCGTTTCCTATATATTTGTGTCCTTTCTGCATTATTCTCCCATTTTCCTTTACTAATGCCCCAGAATGGTCGAGAGGTTCTACTCTTCTTTAAGCACCTCAAGAAAACTTCAGCTTGTCCTTCAGGCCACTGCTAGGTCGGTTTTCTGGCTCCCTGTGACTCCCAGCTCCAGTTTCTGTGACACTGTGAGAGGGTGGGAAAATATTCTCCTCCTCACCACGCATGGGAAAACAGAGACCAATGTAAATCCATGGCAAGTGAAACTCCAAGAGTAGGAGGCACAGAGAAGTGGTAAGAAACACTTAGGTATGCAGGAGGGATAAAGTGCTTTAAATTTATTCTGGGAGCACTTGATATCAAGGAGCAAGACAGGACCATCCAGATGACTGAGCGTCCCTGGTACTGAGACCTGCCCTTGAAGGGTCCTTCTCCCAGGCTGTGACAAAGATATTTCATACTTCATCCAAACAAATCTTTCTTCCAGGTCTGAAGAACACAAACTAGGCTGAATTTGGGATCACAGACAAGCAATTGCAATTCTGTAGGGTTTTAACTGGTCTCGGAAACAGAGATGTCTGCAGGAATTAAATAATTCCTTTTTGTCCCAAGCTTTAATCACAGGATCATGGGCTCACAGGGTAATTTAGGTTGGAAGTGACCCTCAAAGATCATCCAGAACAACACCCTGCTGTGGGCACAGACACCTTCCACTAGACCAGGTTACTCCATGCCCTGTCCAATCTGGCCTTTAACACTTCCAGGCTGGATGGGGCAACCACAGCTGCTCTGGGCACCCTGTGCCAGCCCCTCATGGTCTCACATTTTTTTTCCTCATGTCCAACCTGGCTCCACCCTCTGTTCAACACCACTGTCCTGTGCTGGGACCCCAGAGCTGGAGGCAGCTCCAAGGAGTCTCAGGAGGGCAGAGCAGAGGGGGAACATCCCCTCCCTCCCCTGCTGCTCACACTGCTGAGGATGAGCCCAAGAGATATTTGGGTTTCTGTGCTGCCACTGCCCATGGCTAGATCAAGTCCCATTTGTCACACCCCAGAATCCTCCAGTTCTTCTCTGCATCCATCCATTTATCCATCCCTCCATCCATCCCTCCATTTACCCACCCCTCCATCCCTCATCCATCATCCGTCCATCCATCCCTCCATCCCTCGTCCGTCCATCCATCCATCCATCCATCCATCCATCCATCCATCCATCCATCTATCCATCCTTCCCCCAATCTGTGTTGGCACTGGGGATTGCCCCAGCCCAGATCCATATTTTTGGTCTAGTTCAACTCCGTGAGGCTCTCATGCTTTTGGTAACTTTATTTCTGTATTTCAGTACCCTAAGGCATTTTACCCATCCCTCCCCAGGTCCTAGGACACACCACAGCTCATTCCAAAATCAGACAGGCCCCAAATGCTTTATTCAAATTGTTCTGGATGAGAGTGAGTCTGTGCCCATGAGGGGCCCTGTGACTGAGCATCCCAAAGGATGGGGGAGGAGGAGGCCCTGATGGAGGAACTGGGTGCAGCACAGGAGGGAACAAAGTCCTTCACCCCTGCACAAGGTGACACACAGTGAGCCCATGTGGACAGAGAGACACAGGGCTTTGTGCAGAAAGGAAGTCAGCTGGGGAATTGTGGAAAGGTTATTTTTAGAGTTGCACATTTCCATGATAAAGAGCAAGTATTACCTCTGGCTGAAATTTTTTTATAGCACTGGCAGAAAAAAAACTGACCGGAAGTAGTCCTACCTCCCAGAGCTTCAGCTGGGAGCGTGCTTGAGATGCTGCAGTTGGTACCCAAAGCAACAAGTGTGAAATAAAGACTCAAAATGCACCCATACAGAATTCAGACACCTGAACCTGGAATCCAGTTTTTTTTCCTAAAAAAAAAAACAAACCACCAAACCAAACCAAAAAAAAGGTGTGATTTATATTTTTAAACACTGACTGAATTTCAGGGAATTGAGTAATTTCATTCAAATTGTCAGGTCCCAGTGAGGACAACACACAGGCAGGTCACAGTAGTTAAGAAGGGCTTTAAGGACATCCTGCAAGCCACTGTCACCTGAAGTCACTGTCAGCTGCAGCCATCATCCCTGCATGGTGATTGTCTGGCAGCTTCTTCAGACTCCACTAAATCAAGGAAATGGGACAGTCCAAAATTCAAAGTTGGAAAGAAGGTATAACCCACAGCTTGCTCTGTAAATTTGAAAGAGCCAAATGGCTGATTCTCAGTAAAGGTCAAAAAGGGAAAAAAAATCCACCTCACAGTGCTGGGTGCTTGTTCAAAAATCTTTTCATACAGCCATGGACTTGCAGGGTGGTTTGGGTTGGAAGAGACCTTAAAGCTCATCTCATTGCAATTCCCTGCCATGGGCAGGGACACTTTCCACTGGACCAGGTTGCTCTAAGCCTTATCCAACCTGGCCTTGATCATTTCCAAGGATGGGGCAGCCACAGCTGGGCAACCTGTGTCAGGGCCTCACCATCCTCATGGTATATTTCTTCCTTATGTCCAGCCCACATTTTTTTGCAGATGACAACAGCAGGGCAGGGTTTGGTCCATCCATCCCCACTGCACATCTGGCTCCAAACACAGGAGTGAGCCAGCTCCATGCCTGCATGTGAGTTACATGTGCTGGGCCCTCTTCCATGACCCCCATCCCAAGGGTGACTCACTGCCTCTATCTCTGGCTTGTTAATTTACCAAAGTCAGAAACAACTTGTTCCTGATGCAGCTCTGGAGCAGGAAAACACACCTGCCACTGGTTGGGGACCTCCCTCCCCCAGCAAGTTGAACGACTGGCAGCCTCTGCCCAGTTCCCCCAGCACACAGCTCTGCCCAGAACCTCCCCATCCATTGACCCTGCACCCTCCAGGTCCTGCTTGGGAGCTGTGTGCCATGGGCATCACATGCCCCATGAGCCTGTTGTGCTGTGGGAGCTGTGTGCTGTGGGAGCTGTGTGCCATGGGAACTGCAGAAGCCATGTGCTGTGCAGGAGCTGTGTGGGATAAGGAGCTGTGTGCTTCAGGAGCTGCACGTTTTGGGAGCTGTGTGGGAGCTTGATGCCACAGGAGCCATGTGCCATGGGAGCTGCACGCTGTGGGAGCTGTGTGGTGAGGGAGTCAAATGTTCTGGGAGCTGTGGGAGCTGGCTGCCTGGGGAGCTGTGTGGGAACTGTGTGCTGTGGCAGTAATGTGCTGTGGGAGGTCTGTACCATGAGAGCTGTGTGCCATGGGACCCACGTGCCAGAGGAGCTGTGTGCCATGGGAGATCTGTTCCAGAGGAGCCATGTGCCAAAGGAGCCGTGTGCCATAGGAGCTGTGTGTCATCAGAGCTGTGTGCTATAGGCACTACATACCATGGCAGCCACGTGCCAGGGGAGCTGTGTGCCAGGGAAGCTGTTTGTCATCAGAGCTGTGTGCCATGGGAGATCTGTTCCAGAGGAGCTGGGTGCCATGGCAGCTGTGTGCCACAGGAGCTGTGTGCCAGAGGACCCATGTGCCAGGGGAGCTGTGTGTCACTAGAGCTGTGTGCCAGGGAAGTTGTATGCCAGAGGAGCTTTGTGCCATGGCAGCTGTGTGTCATGGCAGCTGTGTGCCACAGGATCCATGTGCCATGGCAGCTGTGTGCCACTGGAGCTGTGTGCCATGAGAGCTGTGTGCCAGGGAAGATGTTGGTCATCAGAGCTGTGTGCCATGAGAGCTGTGTGCCAGGGAAGATGTTGGTCATCAGAGCTGTGTGCCATGGGAGATCTGATCCAGAGGAGCTGTGTGCCATTGGAGTTGTGTTCCACGGCAATTCTGTGCACCACAGGACCCATGTGCCAGGGGAGCTGTATGCCATGGAAGCTGTGTGCCAGGGGAGCTGTGTGGCACAGGACCCACATGCCAGGGGAGCTGTGTGGCACAGGACCCACATGCCAGGGGAGCTGTGTGGCACAGGACCCATGTGCCAGGGGAGCCATGTGGCACAGGACCCATGTGCCAGGGGAGCTGTGTGGCACAGGACCCACATGCCAGGGGAGCTGTGTGGCACAGGACCCACACACCAGGGGAGCTGTGTGGCACAGGACCCATGTGCCAGGGGAGCTGTGTGGCACAGGACCCATGTGCCAGGGGAGCTGTGTGGCACAGGACCCACATGCCAGGGGGGCTGTGTGGCACAGGACCCACATGCCAGGGGAGCTGTGTGTCACAGGACCCATATGCCAGGGGAGCTGTGTGGCACAGGACCCACACCCCAGGGCAGCCGTGTGCAGCCGGAGCAGTGTGTGGGCTGTGCCCCCTCCAGCCCCGCACAGCGCTGGCCGTGGCCAGGCCAGCAGTGCCGACGTGCTCCCCGGCACGCTCCTGCAGCCTCCCACTCCTCCCTGCCACCAAGCGTCACCGCCAGCGTCACCGCTCTGTCATCAGCTGCCTCTTCCACAGCACTCAGGAATTCACTGGAGGGGAAAGCTCCCGTCTGATGGAGAACAGGGAATCCCAAAAGCAAGTGGACTGCAGAACCTTTGCTTTCTTCCCCTCTTCGCCACCCCAGTTTTCCCAGTGTCCTTGCTCCGTGCTCTCGGCAGGGCAGGTGACCCCTGACAGAGGGAATGAGGGAGGTGTGTGGGAGAAAACCCAAACATATCTTTAACAAGGAAGATGAAATCACACGACTGGAATGAACAGAAAATGACAGAAACGCTAAAAATTCCTGCACGTCAAGGCAATGATGCAATTGGGCTGGATGGGAAGGGGGGGGCAAGGGGATGGATGCAGGTCTGGCATTGCACAGAACAACTGCAAAGGGCTCACTCGCCCTGCCCAGCTCTTGCATAGGCAATAATTTCGTGTACTGTCTGCTGGTGTTCCCCATGCTTCCCCCTTGGCATCTACTCTCCCACTCTGTCCTGGCCCCACATCCCTGCAGCCTCCTCCCAAGCCCTTCTCCCCATTCTTATGTTGGATCCTCTTGCTGTCTGTCTCCTTTAATTATGGCTCCATCTTCACACTGCAATTCACTCTCCTCTGCCAATTCATTCTGCAGATCCCTTCGTTCACCAGGATTTGCCTTCCCCATTCCCTCCAATCCTGGTTTCAGTTTAGTTGTGTCAGGGAAGATTTAGTTTGGATACTGGGGAAAATTTGTTCATAAAAGCCCTGGCACAGGTGCCCAGGACAGTGATGGAGCCACTACCCCTGGATGGGTTTAACACAGGTGTGGATGTGGCACTTGAGGACATGGGTTAGTGGTGGGCCTTGGCAGGGCTGGGGAAACAGTAGGACTTAATGATCTTGGAAGTCTTTTCCAACCATAATGAATCCATGATTCTATCCCCCAGATACCAGCAACCCCAACACAATCACAGCAGCTCTTTATCCTTCTCCTCTTTCTCCTCCTCCTCCTCCTCCCCCTCCCCCATTTGCATTCTGCCTGTCTGCACGTCCTTCACTCTGATATTTCCACCTTTTAGAGAACAGGATTTATATTCTCTGGGGAAATCCTTGGGGAAATCTTGCACTGGGGTATCTTCCAACCATGTTTGTCTGTACCCAGGGTATTCTGAACACCACACTCACAGTATGTCCTGGTCCTCCAGGCTTTCCCCAACAACTGCCTTTTTGCAAGTTACCCTTTCTCACATTTGCAGTCCCTCAGAGCAAGATGATCAGGGAAGGAGAAGCACAAAGAAGAGCCTCTCTGGTTTTATGGCAGGATACAGCAGCCAGGCACATGTGGGTATATCTCACCCATGCTACCAAGCTGGACACAAGGACCAGATGATTAAAGATTTGGGGTGGGATAGAAACAAAATGATCTGTGAGTCCCATTGCAGGGGTCAATCCTGGGGCAAGCTCCATTCAGTTTTTCATTAAAAGCTTACAGACTGGAGGAAAACCCACCCACCAGTTTGCAGGGGTGGCACAGGAGAGCTGTGTTGGCCTCACATATCTGATCGAATGGCACACTTGATTAATTTCAAATCCAGGCTAAAGTCAATTACATACATACTGGAGAAGGACAAGTCTCAGCTGGTTCCTAGGGATAACAATAATCTAACAGCCAAATACAATTCCAGAACCTTGGATCTGCTCATACACTGGGAGAAGCCATTCCAAGGAGCCTTCCAAGGAAGGCTGCATCCAATGGCAGGATGTTATGTGTGGGGATCAAAGGCATTTCCTTCCTTGCAAAAGAGTAAATCTGAGCAGGAGCTGGGCATACTGAGTCTCCCCAAGCTCAGATGAGGTCTGTAAACCCAGCCCCTAAAACAACACTGACCCTGAGTCTCCACAGTGCTCCCACACCGACCAGACAAGGATGTACCATGAGAAAATCAAGTGCAACAGTGTCTGGAAAGCAGGATTTAACCCAAGGGAGGTCTGAGATTCTGCCTGATTGCTGCACATGGGTGCTGCCCATACACAGCAGCCTCAAGGCCACCCAATGCCAGCAGATCTGGTTAATCCAATTTTCGAGAAGTTGGTGATCACTAATGCTTGGCTTGCCAGCTTCTTGCACTCTGTGGTTATTGAATCTCCTCCTTCTGGGTTGAGGGAGGCTCAGGATTCCCATTCCAGGCTCAGGGATGCCACAGGACTGCCAGCCTGGAATTGGGACAGGAGTTGTTCCAGGTACCACACCAGTGTGCAATGGTCAGTGACGGGTTCTGGCCTCCGCCTCAGGAGCCAATAATGGTCACTGAATACCTGAGAACATTACACTAACCATCAAAGGACATGGCCCACTTGATAGTGAAGGTCTGTGCTCTCAAGCAGCCACCTCTGGCCCAAAGTTCACATTCTCTGGACCAAAGTAGGCACCAAATCTGCACTTGGGTTGTCAAGAAATCTCCACTGACCGAGGCCTCATCCCTTTAATGGAGGACACATCCCCTGAGCCCTTTGGCAGGGCAGGATTTCAGTCTTTCCTGCTTTTGAGCTCACACAGCCTCCAGGGGTGGAGCAGAGGTATGTGCCAACACCAACCAACCTGTGGTTGTGTAAGGAAAGGGGTTTTACTACAATGGAGATTGACCACAGGTCACACAGAGACTCTGTGGAGTCTCCACACATGGGGATATTCACAGCCCTGGCAAACCTGCTCCAGGTGACCCAGCTTAAACCAGGTCACTTCCCACTTCAACCAATCTGCTTGTGTAACAATAAGGAGCTGCAGTGCCCCGTGATGCATCAGAGCAGACAAAAGAGGCTGCTGTGCTGTGTTTTGGGGTGTCACAGGAGGTCACAGGTCTGCAGAACATCACCTGTCCCATGCAACAAATGGGACATGCAGCACTCCCAAACAGGGCTGGAGTAAGAGGGGCACAGCCTGCACCATTGCTGGGCACACACAAAGGGAAATTCCCCATCTGGACACTGGCTGAAGCAGCTGGGAGGAGACCCAGGAAGGCAAGGAGGTGGCATTACGAGTAACAGTTGTTCAAGAACAAGAGAAAATGCCTTACAGATAGAGTGGCTTACAGACATGGCTGTTACAATCTGCCCTCACCTTACAGGGAGGAAATGCTGGAAGCTGAAGAGCTGGGCAGTGTCCATCATGTCCTTTTATGAAAACCTTGAACTCCTGGACCCCCTCCTGTGTCAAACTCAAGGTACCAAGTTCAGTGGTAGGGAGAACCAGGACACACACCCAGCTCAAGGCACAGGAGTGCCCAGGTAGCACTGTGGTCCTGGACCACCAGCAGTGTCTGGTTGGGAAGTCCAGCCATCCTCAACCCATGTCTGATGACACCAGCCAGTTGCTTTTCTCTCTGAATTATCTGTCTGTCCATGTCCTGCAACACAGGATGCTCTTAATCTCCTCCCCCAGACACTCTGTAAGGACCAAGGAACAACCAGGAATAAACAGCAGCAAGAACACAAAATCCAACACTGGAGCAGTGCTGCTGCTGTGGGCAGAGGGCTCTGAGAAGGTGAATCTCCATCAGGTTTTTGTGAAGGAAATCCCAGTCTTTCACACTGAAGACACCATATCAACAAATAACAGTTCGGGCTGGTGCTGCCTTTCAGCAGGATTGCACACAGACACACTGGCCACAAAGCTGATTCCCTCTGGCATCACCAGCATCCCACTAGGGACAAGTCCATTTCCTGCTACCATTAATTATTACGTATTAGGAACCTATAAGGATTGAATAGCTCATTCCAAAGCTCTTCCCAGTTGTTTCAGTATCTCCCTCCTGCCAAGGTAAGGTGGAACTTCTGCCCTCATGCTGTGGAAGATGCCAGGTGACAGATGAAGCCCCCAAACACCCCAACTACAGAGAGATAAAGGCCAAGACCCTTCTCCAGCACCAGTGCTTTCCCTAGATTGACCCAAGTGAGAGGCTGGTCAGCAAGCAAGGGTGACAGCTCTGCAGCAGATTTTATCCACTGCTTCCCCAGGGCTCGCTCTGGTGACACTGAAGGAGGGGCCACATCTCCATGGCACAGCACAGGGCACTTTGTCACCACTGTGGCCCAGCTCTGCCTGCTCCATCCTGACATTTCAGTAGCTCTGTGGGAGCTATTTTGGTCTCTGCCAAGGGCAGAACTCTGACACAGGCAGCCAGAGGAAGGGAGAGGCAAGGGAGATGCAGGAGGAGAAGCCTCCCAGGCAATGCACAGATCAGCATCACCACCCATGTTGTGGAGCCCACGGCCCCACACAGGCTGCTGGAGTGAAGGGTGGATTTGCTTCCAGCCTGCCCCAGGCTGGGGAGTTGGGGAACTCCACAGAGTTGTCCTGAAGGAGGACATGGAACCACCCCACACAGGGGATACCTGACCTGCCAACCCCCTTCCACCACCTCCAGATGCAGCAAGACCTGCACATCCCACCTTGGACAGGAACAGGTTGAGCCTGTGCCAGAGCAGCACCAGGAGCCTGCACAGCCCTTCAGAGAATCACAGAATCATGGATCAGTTTGGGTTGGAAGGGACCTTCAAAGGTGAACCAGTCCACCCCCTGTCATGGGCAGGGACACCTCCCATTATCCCAGGTTGCTCCAAGCCCTGTCCAACCTGGCCTTGGACACTGCCAGGGATGAGGCAGCCACAGCTCCTTTGGGCACCCTGTGCCAGGGCCTCACCTCCCTCACAGGTAAGAATTTCTTCTTAATATCTAATATAATCTCCCCTCTTTTAGATTAAAACTTGTTTTGTCACTATTTGCATGTGAAAAGTCACTCTCCCTCTTTTTTATAAGCCCTTTTCAGGCTGGAAGGAGCTCTAGGTTCTCCCCAGAGCCTTCTCATCTCTAGGCTGAACACCCCCAGCTCTCTCAGCCTGTCTCCAGAGCAGAGGGGCTCCAGCCCTTTGATTCCTCCACATTTCCCTGTGCAGGACCAGGTCAGAGAGCACATCTCACCACCAGGAACTGAGCCTGGAAGAATAGTTCAGGGCAGAGGGGTCAGCCAGCATGGGGCTGTCCTGCTTTAGCCCTGCTGGGCACAGTTTTGCCTGTATGCAAAGCATGAAGGTATTTTCAATTTACATTCATCCTGAAATGTTAATTAGGAGCCCCAGGCACACATAAGGAAGGAGAGTTTTCCAAGTCCCAGGTCCCATCAAGCCACAATTGCTGTGTAAAACTCCAGGTCGTGCTTGAGACAAACTTGGACAGTTCAGAACCTGGTGCCTTCAGGTAACTCAAGTTGTTCTCCTACTGTATTCAAAATTGAAAATAGGAATACCAGCCCTGGGGGTTGTGGGATTATGGTCCTCCTGCTAGAGATGGAGCAAGGCAGCAGCAGCATTCCCCACAGCTGAGGTGTCAGAGGAGCTGACTGCAAGAAGATCCCACCAGGGGCTCGGAAAAGCCTGTTGACATCACAAGAATTTGGATTTTTCACATGAAAAATTACTTCAATCATAAAAATACGGAATTTTTTCCCCCATTTTTCTGCTGCTGACAGCTGATGGGATGTCATTCCCAGCTGCTCCATCCATATCAATGACCACCTTCCCACCAGTGGTGGCTTCAGAGGCTGGTCCCAAGAGGAAGCCCCTCGCCAGCAAAGTTAATGACTAATTTCTTCCCTTCAGGCTGCTGGAAAAAGCAGCTCAGAGCTTCTCTAGTGAGAGAGGAGGAGCTCCCCAGGGCCTTGGTGCTGTGTCCTGCTCAGACCTGGTACACCCTGGAAATGGAGCTACAATGGCAAACACTGACAAGTCTTTTTATCAGCAATTTTTTTCATGTAAAACTGAACAACAGGGCAAACAAAAAAGAACAAGATTGAAGGTCTAAATGTCACTTCATTATCTTTTCAATTAAGAGCAAATTCTACACATCCTTCCCCAGCTAAATCTTGAGAGCAGCTCCATTTGATGTGGCTCCACCACTGCAGAATTGGAACAGCAGGAACTAAGCAGGATCTTCTTAAAATTCCGAAGAAAATAAGGTGGGTGATGTTCTGCCTACATTCTCCAACTTGCTTTCCCACCAGGCTGCTTTCCTGTAGCACCAGAAGCTATTAAAAGCCCTTGCAGTAGTCTCAAGAGCACGGAATTATCTCCCAGATTGGGAGCTCCAGATTCCTTTTGGTCTTGGTGAGATATATAATCCACACATGGTGCCATTACCCACTCTAAGCACTGTCTCTGCAAGAACCCAGATGGATGCCAAGAATAAGGCACTTCTTATAGCTGAGGCATTTTTAAGAGATGTTAACATGCCTTGCATAAACGTGTCCTACTTTCTGACTTGGGCTGAACACACATGAGTCACTCAGCTGCATCCTCCTGAAAGCCCACACCTGTACAGAAAAATCCCACCTCCTCTCTCACACACCCAACCTGATCAGGAAGTGGTGACAAAGACATGAACAACATGCTGGTTTTATCATCATGATTCTAAACATTTAAGCCCTCAATGGGAAAAAAAAAAAAAAAAATGTTACTCCACATCACTGCCCAACGCACTGAGGAGTCACCTTCCACCATCACCACAGGAGGATGTTTTTACAGGGAACTCTGAGCTCAGGACAGAGCTGGTCCTAAAAACAAGGTATCAGCATGAGGTTCAAATTGCCTTTCATCACAGAACAGTAGGTGGGGTGACAAGAAGTGACACAGAGACTTCTGGATCCGTCCAAGTACATTGGGGACAATGTTCTCCACCACACAAGGACGAGGCTTTGCTGCCTTCAGAGATGTAGCATCTGACTGGCTCTGCTGCTCCTCCCATGGAAAGAGGAGCCTTTCAAGTCTTAACATTGCCACCTCTCCTCAAAACCCTTCTCACTATGCTAAAAAGGACAAGAAAGGAAAGGACTGGCAGAGGTCACACCAGCTGTGGTTTCTCACCAGTGGCTTTGGCCGACAGAGAACTTTGGACCTTCAGCCTTGTTTCTTCAACAAAAAGCTTTAAAGAGAGCATTTGTCAGCCTGAGAACTGCAGCTCCCTGCAGCTGAGAAGAGCGGGCAGCATCACAGCTTGCTCAACAAGCCAAAGGCAAAAGGAGCACAGAAAAACCCTCCCAGCCAGTCTGCCCCTGCTCTGCTTTCAACCCAGAAACTTTTCAGGAGAAACATATGGGTCTCTGTCCATTGATTTATTGAAACAACCACAGATACAAACTGCACTGTCTTCTCACCTCTGCTTTTCTGCTCTAGATAAATGCTAATGCACCTGTGCTGCCTTAACTGCCCTCAGAGCTCCAGAGACTCCTCAGGGTCAGCTCCTTCTTGAACCCAGGGGCTCTTTACCTCAGGTTGAGGTCCTCCTTCTCCTGAGACTTTGTATGATCAATCTTTTAAGACAACCCTTACATTTAGAGACTAAAGACCAATAATCATTTGTACTGGAAACAATGAACTGGAAACCCTTTGACACAACCTGTCCAGCTGTAATATCCAATTGATTCTTGCAAGTTTTGAAATATTGATGCAACTCAAAACCTTTTCCCATGGCAATAAAAAGTCAAACAGTACTCAAACCATTGCCCACAGGCATGGAATGAAGGATGGTTTCATATCATGGCACTAAAGAAAGGCCAGAACTGACACACACTCATTCTGGTAAGTGGACATAACAGGATTTGGTTATTTTCCATCAGAACTTTGCCCAGAAGCTGTTCCCTTCATGACTGCAGTTTGAAGGGCAGAGGGAAAAGTTTCAAATCTGGTACCATGTCAGATGGGGCTTGGAGCAACCTGGGACAATGAAAGGTGTCCCTGCCCATGGCAGGGGGTGGAACAAGATGAGTTTTTAAGGGCCCTTCCAACCCAAAGCACTCTGTGGTACCATGATTTGATGATACCCACCACTTTTGACCAGACCCAAGAGGAAAAGGCTTCCACCAGATTCAGACTGGGACCATGGAGGTGACAGCTCCAGGAAACCAAAAAAGAAGCCTTTGGGTTATGGGAAATGGTACAAATGTCCTTACACACACACACAATGGCTGACTTGGAGATGGTGCTCAGCAAAATAGACTAAAACAGCATCAAGGGCATTTCACAGATTAATGGAATCATGGACCTAGAGTGGTTTGGATTGGAAACAACCATAACAGCTCATCTTGTTCCACCCCCTGTCATGGGCAGGGACACCTTCCACTATCCCAAGTTGCTCCAAGCCCTGCCCAACCTGGCCTTGGACACTTCCAGGGATGGGGCAGCCACAGCTGCTCTGAGCAACCTGTGCCAGGGCCTCCCCACCCTCACAGAGAAGATTTTCTCTCCAATATCTAAAGTGCTGCTACCTAAGGGCTAATTCCAGCCCTGAGCACCCCTGGCAGTCAGCAGAACAATGATGGATCACTCCCCTTATTAAAGGTGCACAGGGAAGTGGTTCACAGGAGGTTGGTAATAAAGAATATCTGCACAAGATGGTCCTCAGCCGCACACACACCAGTATTTACAGATCAGAAGCCAAATCCTGACCTGCTGGATTCTATACCACCTGATTAATTATTTACCTCAAAGCTAATTAATCATCCATTAACTCTTGGTGAGCTCTTCTACCAGCAGGGTATATTCACAGAGTAACTCAATAAATACTTCCACCATTTAGAGCTTCACATGATTAAGAAGAAAAATCTTCCATGAGAGAGTCCCAGACATCTGAGAGGCCACGTCCCAGGTGCATTTTATCTTCTTTACCTGACAGTTCTTGGGCCTTACCTCAATCCTGTTATCTATGATTCTCTGTGCTTCTCCAGACAGCACTTTTCTTTTTGGTTG
This sequence comes from Zosterops lateralis, assembly GCF_965231275.1. NCBI lineage: Eukaryota > Metazoa > Chordata > Aves > Passeriformes > Zosteropidae > Zosterops > Zosterops lateralis. Next base: position 10,719,433 of record NC_139779.1, on the reverse strand, counting down.
CATCCAAAGCAACTCTTTTATTTGCATTTTTGCTAATAAACTGATAACTTGATTAGGAAAATTCAGTTCTGCTCCACCTCTGTGGGGCCTGGAAACTCATTAACAGTGCTGAGAGATAAGATGCATAAACCTATTAAGCAGGCTCTGCTGGCATTAAACGTAAGTTCAAGATTTGTTGCCTGCTCTCAAAAATCATTTCTCTCCAACAGACCCCAGGGACTGAGGCAGGATCAGGGGAAAGGGCTCTGGGGCACAGGAGGAGACATGTCACCAGGGGAAGTGACAGAGCCATTAATAAACCACACTCTCCTCTGAGAGTGTTTGGCCTTAGTGTTGCCCAGCCAGAGCCTTCGTAGCCATCACGCCCAAAACACCAATAATTCATCCCATTTCCCCAACCATGGAATCACAGAATCAATTAGCCTGGCAAAGCCCTCTAAGAGGATGAAGTCCAAGCATTCCACCAGCACTGACAAGGCCACTACTACTAACCTACGTCCAGAAGTGCCACATCCACACATCTGTTAAATCTATCCAGGAATGGGGACTCCTGGATGTCCCCATTCCTGCACAGCCCTTGCTGAGGCTGGATAACCCTCTCCAGGATGAAATCTTCCTCAACAGCCAATCTAAATATCCCCTAATGCAACTTGAGGCTGTTTCCTCTTGTCCTGTCCCCATTCCCTGGGAGCAGGGCCCAACCCTCACCTGGCTCCACCTTCCTGTCAGGGAGCTGTGGAGAGGGAGAAGGTCCCTCCTAAGCCATGGGCTGTCACGGTTACTAACACATTGCAGGCATTGCACAGACTAATTTCTTTGTCCCTCTCAGCCAGCATCTGTAAACATCTCCTATTCAGGCTGTCTGGAATGTCAGCCCAAAGCCCATTTCTCATGTCTCAGCCACAAGCCAGGATTTATGGTCACACCTCCCCAGCCCACGTGTCCTCATGTCACCGTCTCCAGAGGAGACTGGTCCAAACACAGCACATCATCATCACCAACTGGAGAGGAACTGGAGCATGTTAACAATGTGACACGTCTGAAAGGGAAGCCCAGCACTCCACTGATGCAGGAACTGCATCCATGAGCCAGCTATGTTAGGTAGAAGGTGTCAGGTGTGACAAAAGTCATTCAGCATCACCACATCCCAAGAATCCATACTCATTCCCAGGCCAGAATATCCCTTTTGGAGCAGCCTCAGCAGGCTGAGTGCCCCAACTAAGCAATGGGATATCCAGGGAATGGGCAGCCCTGGGGTGCAGCCTCATGGCTCCATCCCACCCTGTACACACAGAGCTGTGGGAGCATCTGCAACACACTGCTGAGTACCCACAGATCACAGGCAGGGGATCCCAGCACTGATAATTCAGCAGCAGATTGCCAGGGAAGAAGCCAAGTGACACATCAGGGGGAGTTTTTTCTCCTACTGAATGATCTCCAGCTCATAAGCAGCAACGTCCCATTGGAATAGCAGCACCTTTCCATGATATTTCACTTTCCAATTGCTCCCTGTATCTATTATTTATACGTGACTGCTGAATTCACTTGGAAATACCTCAGGGTCCTTTCCCACAGCTCTGCTCTAGTTGAAGAATCAAAATCCAGGACTAGTATCCACATAATGACCACGCAAGGAGGGGGGCCTGTGGTAGGCAGCCCAGTGATAGTGGCCACACACAACTGTGGGTCCTTTCCCTCCAGCCAGCACCCACCAAAGTGGATCCCAGCACAGCAGGCACAGCCCAGCCATGCAGACAGCAGTTCTGTCCCGGGACTGGCTATCTGACAGGCTAAATCTTCCCCTGGAGAACTAAAGCACTCTGCTCCTGATGGGAATAGCTCCTCTCCTGTGCTCCTCACTGCCTGCTGGAAGCTTGGCCATGACCTTGGAGGTTCAAACCAGTACAGAAATGAGACAGACACTGGCAGACCCAAGACAGCTTCCAGCATGGCTGCTGAATCACAGCTGCTCTGAGCTGTGGAGGCACTGGGGAGGAGCTCTTGCCAGAAGGAAAGCTGGGGGGACTTGAGGAAACTGGAATTGCAAAGAGAGGAGGTTGATGAATGGACTATGGATGGATAGGGAATGAGTGGGATGGTTGTGTCTAAATTGTTGCAGTGCATGGCTCAATGTGCAAGAAGAAACAAATGATGCCCCCCAAAGGTCTGTACTAGGACCAGAACTAGTCCCTAAATCCATCAGGACACAGGCAATAGATCAAGCAAACCCCCAGCAAGTCTGTGAATGGTTCCAAGCTGAGTGGTGCTGTGGAGGAAGGAAAGAGAAAGAGAAAGAGAAAGAGAAAGAGAAAGAGAAAGAGAAAGAGAAAGGGAAAGGGATCCAGAAGGATCTGGAGAGGCTGGAGCAGTGGGTCCATGGGAAACTTGTGAGGTTCAACCAGGCCTGGCAAGGTCATGGACCCAGATCAGGACAATCCCTGGTGCCAGCAAAGACATGGGGATGTACAGAGATGGATGTACAGAGATGGATGGATGGATGGATGGATGGATGGATGGATGGATGGATGGATGGATGGATGGAGAACAGCTCCGTGCAGAAGGACTTTCCAGCTGAAGTCCCATTTGCCAAAAGAGATTTAGGACATCAGTGACCTCTGTGCAGTCCTTCACTTCCCAAAGGCTGACATTTATTCTTGGAAACAGAGCTCAGAGTTTCACATTGCAGCTTATTGATTCAAGCTGAGGAAAACAAGAACAAAACCATCACATGCTGACTCAACCCTCTCCTCATTTTCTAGAATTCTTTTCAACTCTGGCCAATAAAACACTTTGCAGCAGGTATGACAGAACAGGAGAAGATGCAGAAGGGATGGATGGAGGAATGGAGGGCATTCTGTGTTCTCTAAAAGAGGAGAAATTTAGATTCCATATTAGGAAGAGATTCTTCCCTGTGAGGGTAGAGAGGCCCTGGCACAGGCTGCCCAGAGAAGCTGTGGCTGCCCCATCCCTGGAAGTGTCCCAGGCCAGGCTGGATGGGGCTTGGAGGGATCTGAGATTGTGGAAGGTGTCCTTGCCCATGGCACAGGAAGGAACAAGATTAGCCCTTAAGTCCCTTCCAACCCAAACCATTATGCCAATCCATGATTTCATGAACTTCCAAACCTATTTCTATGGGAGCTGCTGGCATTGCAGAGGGGGAGCTACAGAGGTGTTCTCTGTGAGAAGACCCTCACCAGGAACTGCCCCTTTGCAGGGCACAGCCAGTGTCAAATGGCTGCAAAACAGACACTGCTGGCCAAAGCTGAGACCATCAGTGACAGTGCCTCAGATAAAGGCTACAGGACAATGTCCAACAGCAGCTGTGAGGGAGAAATGCAAACATGTGAGAGAGAAAACCCTGCAGACCCTGAGGCCAGTGCAGAAGGAGGGGCTGGAGGTGCTCCAGGCACCAGAGCAGAGCTTTTCCCTGCAGCCTGTGATGAAAACCATGGTGAGGCAGGATGTCCCCCTGCAGGCATGGAGGATGCCATGCTAGAGCATGTGAATGTGTCCATAAGGAAGCTGTGACTTCATGGAGAGCCTAAGCTGGAGTGGGCTCTCTCTTGTCTGTAGAAGCTCTAACTGTGGCCCTAACACCCAGAACCACTCACACTGTCCCCAGCCTTTGCCATTCAAGGCCTTCAAAGTACCCACACAAGCTGTTATTCACCCCAAACTCTCTGAGCAAACAGCCTCCCCAGGACCTGAGATAAGCTAGAGAGAGTTCACATTCATGGTGGGGAAGAAGCCAGGAGACTGACATTGATCTGTGGAACATGCACAAAGCCAACCACTAAGTCCTTCCACTCCCTCAGTCCCTTTGCCAACAGCTCAAGCTGGGCACAGGAGATTGGGACAACCCAGGAGGAGAAACAAAAATAAATCCCAAGTCCTGAATGAGCTTTTGGGCAGCTCATGACACCAAATACTGCCCAGCTCAGGAAACAGGAGGTCCAAGTGATACTCAAGAACGTCCCACAGATGTCCAGGCCATGTGCTTGTGTGTGGGCGGCCAGGCTGGTGAACACCAGTGTGCCAGCCCCAGCCCTGCCAGTGGGATTCCAAGCCCTTGGATGGCAGGGAGGCAGCTCTGGGCAGGCAGCAAGGATCAGCCTGCAGGGGTTGGGCTGGTAGCTGCCCGAGCAGCAACCACTCGAGTCAGCAACTCCCAGGCACTTCCAGGAGGCAGAGCCCTTCCAAGCAGCTCTCTGCAGGGTTTCCAGGAACAGCAAATGGGCAGCAGTGCCCCCACGGTGATTAATCATCTTCCTGGGATGCAGAGAATCATTATTTCCCACCCCTCTGTGCAGCTGGTGCTGAACCCTTGGATCAGCCGTGGGTGCAGGAGGAGGGCAGTGGGCAGGGACATTGCAGAGAGGGGCTGGCACGGCATGTCGGAAGAGTGGGCTGCAGCCTCAGGCACAGTGTGGGTGGTGCTGTGAGTCTACAAAACACAAGGATTTTGGGGGGAGTTCAAGGGGAAATGGGAGATGTTTGCTGTCTGAGTGTTTTCCCCTAAAACAAGTGCTGAAAAGATTTAGAACGGCAGCCGAACGCTCAATTACTGCGGTGATTTTGTCAAACATACGGCAGCATTGTGTGAACTGTCTCCAAAAAGGAACAGGATTATCATGGAATCCTTTAGGCTGCAGCAGCCCTCCAAGATCATGGAGTTCAACTGTTAACCCAGCACTAACCATATCTCCAAGACCCACATCCACACGTCTCTTAAATCTCTCCAGGGTTGGCGACTCCACCATTGCCCCATTGTCTGTCACTTTCTGTGAATAAATTTTCTCCAATCCTGCTACATCCTTTCAGGGAGTTGTAGAGAGCAAGAAGGTCCCTCCTGAGCCTCTTTTTTCTCCAGGCTGAGTGCTGCTTTTAGCACTGGGGAGAACATTGGATGCAGAACCATGTGCTGCACAGCGCCACAGCCATGCCATGGGCCAGCACCACTGGACTGGACATCCTGCAGTGGTCTTTGTTTTATCACTATTCAGAAGGAAAAAGGTGCCATGTATCTCAGAAACACTCCAGAAGCATTACTGGTTTGGCCTGAACTCGAAGCAGCTGTAGCCTCATTCCTGAAGGAATGCAGTCAGCTTTGCAGAGTGGTGAGGAGGGCAGTGGACAGCACAGCAGGGCAGATGTGCACAGTGCCAGGTTTGCCCTGGGCTGAGGCAGAACAGCTCATTTCACCAGTTCCTGCCAATTCCCAGCCTGAACCCTCAGATACTGGTCACTCATCCCTGAGCTGGTTTTGTGAGTTCTGCTCAGCATTGATCAGTCAGGGATGGGACAGGCACCCATTCCCACCCTGATGTCAGACCCACTCTCCAGCTGGGCTCACCTGGTTGCTGCCCAGGATTGTCAGGGCTCCAGGAGTGTCTTGGAGCTGGTCCCATCACCATCCAACCTGTTCTCCCAGCAGGCTGTCTCGTCTCCCACTGGGTATCCTGGCTGTCCACCCCTCAATTCCTCTTCCAGCTTCTCCTCAATGTCGTATCAGTTGATGTTGGCAAACCGTGGGCAGCCAAACCTGCAGCTTTCATACCAGAGCATCCCACTACCAATCCAGAGAACCCCCATTTCTGATGGATGCAGCCTAGACATGACACAACTCAAGGGGTAAGAGGAGGCATTTCTGGCAGGCTCCAGCCCTGTCCAACATGAGGTCTCCCACACTGCACACATGGTCTCCTCTCTTTGGCATGTGGCCATCCACTTCTCCCGCCCAGCCAAAGGTGCCCATGCACCCACCCAGCAATGTCCCAGCCCTCCACCAGACCCAACCCACCTGTGCTCTCTTGTGCTCCTGTACACCCATTGTCAGAGCCCCCAGGGTCCTTCAGCACTCAGATTTCCTGCTCTGGCTACCAGTTCCTCAGTCTGCTTGCCTGAACTCTCTATTTTTAATTGACTTCTTCTCCCTCTCCTCCCACCTGAAGCACAGCCACATACCTCCCTGCCACATCAGAGTACACACACAGCCACTGCCTTCCCAGACCCAAATGGATTTTCACCAATAATTCCTCCTCAAGCTCTTCCCAGCAGTTTTCCACTCACTATCCCTGACTTTTCCCTGTCTCAATAACTTAGCTGTAGCTTTGTAGAGTCAGTTCTTGGAATATGCCCATAGCAGCAGCTCCTGGTGCACCCACAATGAGATCTCCATGGGTGATGCTGAGGTCCCAGAGATCCCAGGACTTCTGGCCACCCTCCTCCTGCCTGTGCTGCTGCCCAGCTCTACTGACCAGATCCTGCTGCTCCTGCTCTCAGCATGCCTAGAAAGCACCAGTCTCCCACATGTCAGAATAATCCCAGGAAAGAGCAAAAGGATTTAGGGTTTGCTCAGCTCAGCCCTCCTAAACCCGTTTCTGCAGATAAGGGATTATCCCCAGTGTCAGCACCAAGACAATGGTGATTCAGCAAGAGAAGGCAGAGCTTCAGCTGCAAAAGAAACACTGCTAGGGCTGGAGGGGGTGTGCTGCAGAGCACCCTCCCCACCTTAGAGTCCCAGCCCCTCTCTGCCGGGACAGGCAGCACCCCAGGAATCCACACTGCTGGGTGACATGGCCCATCCAGCAGAGATGTGGCTCCAAGGGGTGTCAGTGGTGTGCCAGCTGTGGTGACACAGCTGCACAGGGCAGAGCTGGCCTCCTCACCTCACAGATACCAGGCTGCCACTTCTGATCCTGCCATTTCCTTCTCCCAGCACTTTCCAGAGCAGCCCCATATTTCTGTTCTTCACCCTCTGATCTTCACACCCCCCTTAACAACCTCCCCTCAGCCTGACAATGCCAAACCTGAGAGAGAAAAGCATGAGGAATCCCAGTCATGTTCATGCCATGAGGAGGACTGAAGGGATGGGGAGGGGATGGGGGAGATCCTGGCTGCTGGAAGAAAATGAGAGCAACTCAACCACAGACCAGTGTCTGTGACACCCAAGAGTTGTGCCACTGATGCCACCACATTGCCACCCAGCATCCCACCTGTTGGAGACAATGCCACAGCCCAGCTCACTGCCCACCAGAGCAGGGCTCCTGGATGCTACAGAGGGATCTCTGGCTCTTCTTCTCCCCTTGGTATACAGGGCTCAGCTGGGAACCACTCCAAATCCAGCAGGAAGAGGCAAGGAGAGCCTGAGGACACCACTTGCCACAGGCAGGCCCCCAGCCCACTGCATCCAGTGATGGCTGGAAGAGCCCTGGACTTCAGCTGAGCTCTGCCAGTCCAGACAGCAAGGGGCACAGCTGCCATATCCCCTCACGTTTTGGCTCCTTTCTCTCCTTCCTCCCTCTTTGTAACCTCCCTGGACAAAAAGACTCAGGTTTCAGGAGAACAGATTCACTGTACAGCCAGCTCAGCTCACCCATCCATCTACATGGACCCCAGCCAGGGCTCAAGGACCAGCCAAGGCTGGAAACCACAGTGGGAGTGGGACCAGATTCACACACACACACAAGATGAACCAGCAGAGAGAGACAAGGGTGCCACAGGCAGCACAGCTCAGGGCAGTGATGGTCTTGTGTCCCCTCACCTACAGGGCTCCTCGCCTCCCTCTCTATCCCAAGCCACCCAGCACACACAATAGGGACTGAGGTACTGTCCTGGGTGACACTGCTGCCAGCCACACAGAGCCAAGGAGCCACAGGTCCCTCCTGCACTGAGATGGGAGCAGCAGCACCTCTAGCAGTAAGGATGGGCTCCTGCTCCACAGTCACCTCCTCACTGCCCATCACACCACAGGCTCCAGGGTCCAACAGGGAGCGCAGCCCAAAGGAGATAAAGTTTTCCAGCAGCAGCAATAACACAGGTTCCAGGAGTGCCACTAACCCTTCAGGCTAAATTAAGCCCAAAATAATTACAGAGCAGAAGATTTTGATGCTTTTTTTTTTCATGTTGCCATGAATCAGAGTCCAGCTAATTGATATTAACTCTGCACTCAGTGTGGTGGGTCACCCAGTGCTGCTGAGGGTGATGGAGCAGACAATGGATGCTGATGATCATGGAGCTGGGGTATGCAGGAGAACTGCATAGGAAAAGGGAATCTCACCTGGGATAACACATTAAGGGGAAACAAAAGAAAAAGCCACAGGGGCACAGGAAGAGAGGAGGACAGAGATGTCCCAGGTACCCTCATTGCAGTGTTGAGATGATGCACAGAAAGTCCACGTGTCCTATTCCTGTGAGCAGCACCCATGGGTGCCACCATGCTGGGCACAACACAGCTGCCAGAGCCTCACACTGATGGTGGCAAAGGGAAGGGGAGGAACAGCATGAGTGTTCCTGCTTCCATGGTCTGAGCATCCCTGGCACCCATGGCCTGAGCACACCCACACCCATGGCCTGAGCATCCCTAAACTCACAGCCTAGGCAACCCTGGCACCCATGGCCTGAGCACACTCACAACCACACTCGCCCCTGTTCTGCCTGCACTCCATGGCACCCACTGGACCAGTGCCAGGGGGAACTGGGCTGGTTTAGATCTGAAGAGTGGCCTTTTGCCACCTTGCTCCCAGAGACCATGGGGAGGGCTGGAGAAATCACTCCCTGGACAGCTGTGTCCACAAGCTGACATATAGCTGAGTCCCTTGCTGACACACAGAGGAGTGGCTGTGACTTGCCAGCCCTTGCTCTACCCGTGTCCTTCAAACACATATTGCCTGGGGCTACCCAAGGGCAGCACCACCACCCAAACACAGGAAACCCCAGCCCACCCCACACAGACAGATTCCAACTTCCACAGAGAAACTGAAGGGCAACCCAGTCTGAAAAGCTCAAGAAAAGCTGACCAGCACCTAGGTCAGAAGTCCTAGAAATTTTATACCCTGGGGTCCTCCACCTCTTTATAACCAGTGCCGGGGCCTGAGAAGGCTGGGGTTGTGCAAAGCCTACACAGAACACCTGAGCTGCTGCAGCAACCTGCCAGGATGAAGCCAGAAGGACAAACAGCTCTTTAAGGAAAATATATTTGTTCCTGGGCTGACGGTGGTATGGAAATCGATTGTAAACAGATTCTGGCTGGAAATGAGAAGACCGCTGGAGGGTATGTCCTAGAGTGGCCCTTTAAAAAGGATTACTGGAAGGAGAAACAAAACTCCTCCAAGATGGAGCTGGAGCAGTGTGTGCAAGGGTAACAGAAGTACCTGTGTGACACAGGGACAGGATGAAGCCACCTGAGGCAACCCAAGCACAGTGTGGCATTACCATAAGGACAGCATTAGCACTATGCTGCTAGGGATGGCCAGGCCAAGGGAGGTATTGGAGACAGTTCAGAAGATCCTGGACCCCCCAGTGGGCAGAAGAACCCCCATCCCTGCACCAAACACCCCTCCAGTCTCTCCATCACACACTAGGTTTGGTATAAGGGGCAGCCACAGCTGGGTGAAAAGACAGCCTGAGAACACAATCCCTTAGGAACCTGCCTGGAGGAGGGAGAAGCAGGAAGCAAAGAGGCAGGATGCTGTGAGCCACAGGGGCAGATGGCACCTGTTCCTGCTGTCCCCATGAGTGCCTGCTCTGCTATGGCTCTGCTGCCACACTATGGCCTTCCTACCCCACTGAAGCTGCTGGTGAGGACCACAACATCCACCAGCTGCACTGGGGTGTCCTCCAGCCTCAGTCCCACTCCAGGAGCTGCAGGAAGCAACCAGAATCATCCAGCCTCCCTGGGACACTCACAATTTTATGTCCATGAAAGCCACTCCACATTCTGACAGCCAACTAGGCCAAGGGCAAAGTCCTGCACCTGGGTCAGGGCAATCCCCAGCGCCAGCACAGACTGGGGGATGGATGGAGAGATGAAGGGATGGATGGAGAACACCCTGCAGAGAAAAACTGGAGGATTCTGGGGAGTGACAAATGGGACGTGATCTAGCCATAGGCACTGGCAGCACAGAAACCCAAATATCTCTTGGGCTCATCCTCAGCAGTGTGAGCAGCAGGGGAGGGAGGGGATGTTCCCCCTCTGCTCTGCCCTCCTGAGACTCCTTGGAGCTGCCTCCAGCTCTGGGGTCCCAGCACAGGACAGTGGTGTTGAACAGAGGGTAGAGCCAGGTAGGACATGGGGAAAAAATGTGAGACCATGAGGGGCTGGCACAGGGTGCCCAGAGCAGCTGGTTGCCCCATCCAGCCTGGAAGTGTTAAAGGCCAGATTGGACAGGGCATGGAATAACTTGGTCTAGTGGAAGGTGTCTGTGCCCACAGCAGGGGGTTGGAATGAGAAGAGCTTTAAGGTCCCTTCCAGTCCAAGCTAATCTGTGAATGCATCTCTGCTTCAGGCCCAGACTGCCTGGGCAGGGGCAGCTCCCAGCTCCATTAAGGCTGCAGATGAAGGGTGACAGCAGAAGATGAATAGGGAGGATATGGTGCTTTTGTTTTCTGTGTCCAGGACATGCCCAGACACCTTTTCCCAGATCCCTTGCTCTGCTGAGGCTACACTTGCTTCATCTTCAAAGTCTGAAGTCTGGGCTATCTCTGATTTCCCATCCAAGGGAGGTTGGGAGAGGATGAAGGAGCAAAGAGAAGACAAGAGAGCAAAGTCACCCTCACCTGTCCTTTCCACTGCTCCTCCCAAAGGAGCATCTCAGTCCTGAGCCTGCAGCCTCCAACACAGCACTACTGCAACTCCTGATCTCCATGAAACCCTCCTCCTTGCCCTGGTGGAACCAGGCATCAGGGGAAAGTAGCCCCAGAAAATCACTTCACAGTGGTGAGTGGAGCTGGGAGGGCACAGAAAGCTATGTCTGAGGGGGGAAGCTCCAGCAGGAACCAGCCCCAGCCTTGCTCCTCCAGCACCACCAGAGCAGCAACTCCTTGGAGCACACTGGGCTTCCCGCTGGGACACACTCCCAAAGGACCTGCTGAGAGGTGAGGTTGTGCTCAGCACCTCAGCACCCAGAGAGCTCCAAACTGGTTTTTTTTACACAGACCAGTGCTACCTCAACAGCATCAGACAGAAATTAGCAGCTACAGCTTATCTCCTTGCCTGCCTGGCACATCTCTTCACCAGAAAATGGTCTGCTAAGAATAATAGGGGTCACTCTCCAAGGAACTCCCAGCAGCCAGGAAGACTCAATAAAGTCACCCTGGTGTTGACAACCCCCACCCTGAGCTAGCACAGCTAAAATTATGAAGCTGGAAGTCAAGTATCCATGGAAGTGAACCTCCCCTTCTGTCCTGGTGCAGCTGTTATGGACCAGCTTCCAGCTCTGAAATATTTATTGGGTCTCCCAAAGCCTGCGGAGATGGGCTGAGCTGACAGGCTGAGAAACACAACTTGGGATCTGGAGATTTTTGTTCCCAGAGGCAATTCATTGAGCAAACAGCCTTTGTTACATAACACAGAGCTGGAGAGCCACAGAGCACGGCCACTGGAGGGATGCAATGCTCAGAAAAGAGGAATGGCAGAGAAGCCCTTCCTGACCACCCCAGGAAAACAACAAACGTGATTTCACTTCTTGCTGGCTGGAATGCCACCCAAAGCCACCTCCTCTGGGATGGGGCCTGGACCAAGGGCTGTCACTAGATGGACATGAAAAAACTGCACTCACTCGTCAGGTTGTAAAGACGAGAAAGAAAGAAGTTTATTTTTGGGATCTTGACTTATATAGTCTTTGGAGTTTGATCAGGGATTGGGGGATGAGATTAACACTTCTCTGACCCCACTGGTTAACTTAGAAGTCTATCAATTTGTCTTTCTTTCTGGAAAGGAATGCATGATTTACAAAACATCACTCTTTGCTTATATTACAATGGGTTAGAAAGCCTCAGTAGAAAATGGAAACATCAAAAGGCTGAAAAATCAGAGCGACAAAGGGCCAAGTAGGAGCAGCTGATTCCAGTGCCAGGAGAAACAGCAGTCACAGCACTCACTAGGAAGGATCTTAGGAATGGGTTTACCAGGAGCTGTGACTCAAATCTGGAGTATCACAGTGATGGCCCCACCCCAAGGAGGAACAGAGCCCCGTAGCTTTGGAAGCCCACCCCAGTCCCACCAGGACAGTGTCCAGCTAGGTGGGGAGACCCTCCTGGTGCCCCTGCAGCCAGATCCTAACCTGCCCGAGCCGTGGGCTGTCACCTCACTGTTGCAGTGGCAAAGCCAGCCAGCTGCCCACCCACTGGGCTCCAAAATAAGCCCAGGCAGCAGTGGCAAGCCAGATCCAAAAACAGTCTGTGCAGCCAGAAGAAGGATCAGCAGGAAGGGAGCGATGAGCCCTTCCATGAGCCACAGATCCCGCACCTCCGTACACCAGGCAGATGGGTAAACCCAGGTCTCACACAGACACTGGACCTCACTGTCTCCTGCAAACAAAGAACACCAAGGGCTCGCATCTGCCTAAGCACAACCACTTAAAAAGCAGATTCCACTGGGATTGTGCCCATGGAGTCCCTCTCTTCTATTACTGACTCAGTGAATATTACTGAGTTGATATGAATTGATATTACTGAGTAATATGAATTACTCCTATTACTATCAGTGAACAGCTGAAAAAGCAGCTATTCGCCAGCAGCCACTACACATCTCTCCATCCATCCCTCACTCAGTGTTCCAACAGCAATGCCAATCACTGCCCATACATTTCCCAGACTACCAGCACAGCTCTGTCCCAGTCTAAAGCCCCACTCCAAAGTCCTCCAGCTCCAGGAAGGACTTACTGGTGGTGTTCAAGGAGTTTGTGTCTCTGACGGAGAAGCTACACCCACACCAAACCAAGCTGCACAGCACATGTGCCTCCAGACAAGGACGAGAAGTCCGTGACATTCTCTTGTTTCCTGGAGGAACATTCCCCATCATATTGCAGTGAAGGTTCCGCATGACACTGAAGTACTTGGAGATCACTAAGAAATAAGCAAGGTGCTGTTCCAGAGGGGACAAGCAGCATCCTAAATCCCTGCAGAGAGCAACATCTTACCCTGATGGCCATCCCAGGTGCCACTCCTTGCCACGTTAAACAGCAAACCTCACTGGGCACATCCCAAAGTTAGCCTCTCACAACCTACATTTTAGTGTCCTTTGGCTCCATCCCCCTCCTATGCCTCAGGGGAAGTTGTTTCTGAATTTCCAAATTAATCTCAATAAGTTCACAGCCCTGGGTTACAAATAGCCTTTGCATTAATGAGCAGGTTCTCTGGGCTCAGGAGCACAGGAGGGTGGGGGTGAGGCTGCCGGCACAGACAAAGACCTGGCAGAGCAGGTCAAGAGGTGGCCACCCAAATGGTCCAAGGGCTGGGACAAGGGGCAGTGGGGTTGGATTGGACTTGGGGAAGAAATGTCAGACTATGAAAGGGGTGAGGGGCTGACAAAAGTTGCCCACAGAAGTCGTGCCTGCCCCATATCTGGCAGTGTTCAAGGCCACATTGGACAGGGCTTGGAGCAAGTGGTCCACTGGTCTAGATTTAAGATGTCCCTGCCCATGGCAGGGATGTGGAACTGGATGATCTTTGAAGGTCCCTTTCAACCCAAAACACTCTGTGATTCTGAGTCTGTCCACTGCTGAGCCCTGCCACACCTCCTGAGCACACCACAATGCTACCAATCACTAATTTCAGATTAATGTGTGGGCTTACCCACAATACCAAGGCAAAGTAATGCTGTAAAACAAAACCAGAAGCACTTCCAATGTCCTGGATGCCTCTGGAAGTCATGGCAATGTCACCACATGTTGTTCACTGCAGATCTTAGACTTTTAAATAGATTATTATGCTTTTAGGCCATGAGTGCCCTTTGCAGCCCCAAGTGGACTCCATGCCACTGCAGCAGCCAGGAGCACAGCAGCTCTTCTCTGAACACTCTGAAACAGAACACTGCAACATCTTACAGTGAAAGCACAAGAGCCTGGAGGATGATTGAGCCTGAGACATGTGAATTCCCTTGAGAAAATCCCTTGCTTCCAGGCTTGGCCAAGGAAATTTTAGCTGAGGAGCAGCTGCCAGGAAAGCAGAGCCTAGGACAATTTAGGAAGGGCCAGTCCTTTCAAGTAATTACAATATCTACTGATTTGACATAAGGCTGGGTGTGTGTGGGCACCCTCCTGGGACCTCTAGGCACAATTCCACAAACAGACATGGAATGAGAAGTGGATGGGAAGAAGGTAGATGACCAGAGACCTGGTCTCAGCTCTCCAGCCTCTAAGCACTGGGAGCATGAGCAGCACTCAGCCCAAGGAAGCAACACCTTTGCCAAAATGAGGGGTATCACTTGCCCAGAGCCATCCTGCAGGGTCAGACCTGCAGCATCCAACACCCCTGTGACAGCAGCACTACAATGGAGTTGGGCAAAGGACAGCCACCTGGGCTCAGTGTTACACTGAAGGTGGAGCCTGGGGCAGCAGAGTTGTTCCAGCACTGCAGGGGAGCCTGGGCAGGCTCCAGCCGCACTCCTCAGTGCTCAGCCCTGCTCTCCCTACACAGCTCAGCCCTCGGATCCACCCCCTACACAATAAGGGCTTTGCAGACACTGAAGCTGGAAAGCCTCTGCTGACCTCACCTGCCCCACATCCAGCTCCTCTGGCTCCCCTGGGAGAGCACTGCTCCCACCTGGGAACAGGGGACCACAGCATTCACAGTTCTCACTCTGCCAGATGCCCCAGACATGCAAATATTGCCACCCCTTGGGTGCTCAAATCCCTAACTCCAGCTCCTGGCAGCAGACCTCTTCTCTGGAAGACAAAGCTGGGGAAGAAAGAGGTCTGGAAGGGATAGACTCTTCGACCAGCCAGCAACAAATTGTCCCCAGGACAGAGACGCAACATCCCAACTGCCCACCTCTGGCTCAAAGGGGAGCTCTAACATTTCTGGGCCCATGTAGGTGACAGTTGGTCTGTTCTGCCTTATCCACAGACTTTCCCAGGCAGCCCAGGCCAAGACAGCAGCCAACCACCACAAAAACAGCCACATGTTCTTCTCAACCTCTACACTGCCCCAACCTTTCAGTAATCTCCCTCTGGCAGCCTCACTGGACTCTCACCACCTCTCCAGGTCTTAAAGCCACCAGGTTAGTCCAAGCCCTCCCTCATCATCCAGCCATGGGCACCTGCAGGCACAGCGGATGCTGCCTGACTCCAGCCACCCCATAAGTGAAGCCACATGCCCACAGGACACACAGAGCTCACAGTTCACTCACTTTCATCAGGGTTGGGTGAAGCGAGAATGGCGCTGTGCTTCCTTTTCACTTCTTCCACATTCTCTGAAATTTTATCAATGAAGCCTCGAATTTCTTCCACCTGTGAAGTGAGAAAAGACATGTGGTCTGTGACAGACCTGGACTTTTGGAAAGTGAAGGGATTATTATACCCTATTCCAAAGCAACCATGACATCCTCCTAGATAAATATTTTCCACCTTGAAACTACAGCACCAGTGTGGAATCAGACTTCTCCATCCCACCAGCCAGCTCTGAGTCACAGCAATGTAATACAGACTGTATATCCTGTATTCTTTGTGATGATACACTGAGAAACTTTCAGGATTTATATAAATCACCATCAGATTGATTCCCAAATTCTGAGCTTCTGGCAGAATACTGCTGAGACTGCACAAGCCAGGCTGGTAGCAGCTCAGACCCCCATAGCTCCTTGCTCCAGAAAAAGCTCCAGAAACTCCCAATTTGATCCTCACCCCCTATTCCAGGGAGGCCACATTTTCCAAAAGATCCATTCTGGCATTTTCCCTGCACTTCTGTGCTAGAGGAAGACACCCGCATCACCCAAGAAGGGGAACCTCTCCTGTGTTCTCTGCCTGCCAGGCTGCTTATCCTCTAACTCAGTCTTCTCCTTCGGCTCACACCACCCCTTTGCTCATCTTCCTCCACCTGCACATCAGATTTATCCCAGCTCCCACTCCATTGCCTGCACAGATCCATTTTAACACCCCCCACACACATGCCATGCTAAGGGTGTGCTAAAAATCCGCAAGCAGATCTTACAGCCACCCACATGCCAGAAGACAACCTCTTGTTTGGGAATGGGAGGCACAAAATTAAATCAGTCCCATGCAGAGACTGCTGCTCTGCAGAGGTGCTCTGGGGAAAGGCCTGAGAGCTGCATGTGAGGCTTCCCTGCTCCCACTGCCTGGGAAATGGCCTCACTGGGTTCTGGAGGAGCAGGGGGAGCAGGAAAACATGCACGGGGCAGCACAGCCTCAGGCCTGCAGGGAAGCCAGATTCCTGATGTTCAGCACCCAGCATAACCCTGAGCATCAGCTGAGCAGCACCAGCCAGGGCAGGACCTTCATCCCCCATTCCCAGTGGCTGCAGGAAGCCAGGATCATCCACAACCTGCCCTGGTGCCAGCAGAAAGGTCTGAACCAGCTTCAAAGCCACACTGGAGGAACAAACCTCTCACCTGCTCAAAGAACTCATCCATGAAACGATCCCGGTCCACACTGACAGTGACTTCATCATCATCATCACTGTCCTTTGCCTGCAACAACACAGAGAGAGAGGCATCAATGAGTGCTTGCTGCAGAGTTCACAGCTCTATTTCAGGAGCTCCTATGAGGCACCTTCCCCTTCTCCTGTGCTCACTTGCTCCAAGGAGCTGGGGCAAACACCAGCCAGAGTGTGGAACACCCCAGGCACTGCTACTCCAAGCCCTCAGGACTCTGAGAGAGCAGAGAACAAACACACCCAGCAGTGAGGGACGGCCAAAACACCACAGCAGCCAGTGACTCATGGCCTGACCTCAGCAGTGAGCATGGGACACAGCTAAGGACACCCCACATCCATGGAGTGGGAGCTTCAAGGGCACCCTCAGCCCTGTGTGAGCACACCAGCTCTGCAAGGAGCAGGAATGGGAAACACCACAGATTCCAACAATGGGAAACACCAAGATGCTGCAATGGGAAAGCATGAGGGATGTCACGATGGGAAACAAGGGATGTTGAGACTGGGAAAGCACAAGGGATGCTGCCATGGGAAAGCACAAGGGATGCTGCCATGGGAAAGCACAAGGGATGCTGTGATGGGAAAA
This sequence comes from Zosterops lateralis, assembly GCF_965231275.1. Classification (NCBI taxonomy): domain Eukaryota; kingdom Metazoa; phylum Chordata; class Aves; order Passeriformes; family Zosteropidae; genus Zosterops; species Zosterops lateralis. The sequence goes on along the minus strand of NC_139779.1, from coordinate 10,702,458 downwards.
CACGAGGGATGCTGCCATGGGAAAGCACGAGGGATGCTGTGATGGGAAAACACGAGGGATGCTGCCATGGGAAAGCACGAGGGATGCTGTGATGGGAAAACACGAGGGATGCTGCCATGGGAAACACAAGGAATGCTGCCACAGGGGAAAGCATGGGCGATGCCGTGATGGGAAAACACGAGGGATGCTGTAATGGGAAACATGAGGGATGCTGTCACAGGAAACACAAGGAATGCTGCCACAGGAAAGCATGAGGGAAGCTGCAATGGGAAATGAGAGATGCTGCAATGGGAAAACAGGAGGAATGCCATGTCAGGAAAACATAAGGGATGCCATGATGGTAAAAACAAGGGATGCTGCCACGGGAAAGCACGAGGGAAGCTGCAATGGGAAACACAAAGGATGCTGTGATGGGAAAATAAAAGGAGCGCTGCAGAGTGCAGGAAAGGTGGGAGCAAACAGATAATTCAGCAGAACTAGTAAAGTCACAGCAGGCAAATGAGGGGTTGTCCTTGTCTGCAGAAGCATGTGTGTCATTGTCACCAGAGATGAAAACACCTCCTGTCCCAGCAAGGCGGGGGATGCAAGCTCTCAAGGGAAGGAAAAATTACAGTCCTCCACATAAGGAGACATTTAAAAGATTATTATCCAAAGCAGTTGCATGACGGAGGGAAATGGAAAATTAACAGGTTGGAAAAGTTTCTTCTTACTCCATCTTCACAAGAGAGAAAAAGCCAGTGGAATGGAGATTTAAGACAGGACTGCCTCTGCTCATCTCATTATGATTGCAGTTTTTGAAGACAGTTACACATCACTCCATGGCCCCTCTGCATCTGCAGAGAGGCAGCCACTACAGTCTCCAGAGAGAGCCCTCTTTATATTGAAATAAGCCAGATGAAATATCTATCCTACCCCCTAAAGTTGTCTTCCCACCCTACAGTGACTGATTTGAGCAGTATCATCCAGAGATCTCAGCTTTCAGGCTGGCCACTTGTGGCACTTTTTGCCTGGGTCACTCACTCACACACAGTTATCTCATTCATGGTTATCCAGAGCCTTTGTGATCAGAGAACTCCCATAAATCTGGTAAAAATCTCACCCTGACAAGGAAAAGCAGATATGGTGCTGCTCTTACCCACCACTCAGTGGGCACAGAAAACTGTGCCCTGAAGTCTGAAATTGTGCTCATTTGCAGCACAGCCACTCAGGCCAGGAGCTGCTGGCACAGTGAGGCTGGGGCATGGCCAAAGCTGCCAGCCTGGGGATGGGTTGGTACATTTAAATCCCTCCAGTGATGGTGACTCTACCACTGCCCTGCACAGCCTGTTCCTGGGTTTGACAACCCCTGAAGACATTTTGTCTAACATCAAACCTAAACCTTCCCTGGAGCAACTTGAGGCCATTTCTGCTTGTCCTGTCCCTTAATAACCTGGGAAAGGAGAGTGACCCCCACCTGGCTCCACCCTCCTGTCAGGGAACTGTAGAGAGTTAAGAAAGTTCCCTCTGAGCCTCCTTTTCTCCAGGCTGAGCTGCCCCAGTTCCCTCAGCCACTCCTGGTCCTCCAGACCCTTCCCCACCTCTGTTCCATTCTCTGGGCATGCTCCAGCCCCTCTATGTCTTCCTTTTTGAGGGGCCCAAAACTGACCCCATGATTTGAGGTGTCTCAGCAGTACCCAGCCCAGGGACAGTCACTGTCCTGGTCCCACTGGCAGCATGTGTGCTGGTACAGGCTGGGGCTGTACAGTCCCTGCAGCAGGCACTGCCTTCTGCATCAGGCAGGGCCAGCTCTTCCCCTGAAGCTTTTTGCTTCCAAAATTCTGCAGTTTGCTCACACCAGGTCCACACCACCTCTCCCATTCCCTTCAGCAGTCACAGACTGGCATTGAGGGCCAGTGCACAGCTCAGGCTTCAGGCAGAGCTGGATCCATGACCACACCAACACTTCCCACACCTCCCTGGAGCCAAGGGCAGGATTTGGCCGCAGGCTCTTTTAAATCCTTCCTGCACACCAGGGCCACCAGACAGCCCAGACCCTCCCCCTCCCCTGTCATCACTGCTCCAGCCTTGCTCAAAACCATCTGAGCACAGTGACAGCTGTCACTCTCCAATCCCAAACCCAATGCCAACTGTGCCATTCCTTCAGCCAGCAGCAAGCTTGGCTGTAAGCTCAGGTCCACCTGGGGCCAACAACTGCTTCCAGAGCAATGCCCACATATGCTCCATTGCTCCCAGAGCATCCCAAGCATCCACAGCACATGGGAGGAGGGCTCACCATCAAGGAGGTCACTAAGAACCATGACTTTTGCTACAGAGATAAAACCACCATCCACGTTCACATTCCACTTCACATATCCCACATGCCTGCTAGGTTTGTGCTGCGCTTGATTTTAAACATCACACACTCTGATGCCAAGAGCCCACTGGATGGGCAGTTACAATGCAGATCCCCACCTACACCCCCCAGGATCTTGGATAATACCAACAGATCCCAGAGACACACGCTGTGAGTGATGGAAGATGCACCTGCCAATTGTAAACACCACCCTGGATGTGTGTCAGGGTGTAGAAGGGAATACAGTTGACCACCCCCCTGACAAGTAACAGCTGTGTTAATTAACCAATACAGCCTCACCCCTGATGAGTAACAACTGTATCCAATAAGGATGAGTGAGATAAAAGAAGGGGTGAGGTGGTGAGGGGAGGATTGTTATGGAACTTTGAGGAGCATGAAGGAGAGAATCTTGAAGCAGGATCCTGGGGAGAGAGAGAATGACTGCTCCAAGGTCTGTCTGGGTCTGCAGTTAGAGCCTGTTGTTGGAACCTGCAGTCACAGTCTAGCTGGGTAAAAGCTGCAGTCACAGTCTGCAAACTCATACCTGCAGTCATAGTTTAGCAGGAAATAATCAGCAGTCAAAAGCTGCAAGGGAAACCCACAGCAGGATCTTGCTGCAGCCAGAGTCAGTGAACAGTTGGAGTGAAGATGACGAAGCTGTGAAGAGGAATAAACCAGGACCCTTTTCATGCTGTGTTTAACAAGAAGTCTGTGCCTCGGCTCATTTTTACCCTCTAATGAGAGGGTTGCTGCAACACAGGGGATCTTCCTTCCCCCACTCTGCTAAGCCTCTCTATTTCAGGGACAAGGACATCCACCAGCCCCCCCAGATGGAGGGGCACATGTCCTGCCTGCAGCTCCTGACACCTCACCATGCGCCCAACAGGGTGGTCATCTACAGGAAGGAGTCAAAGGAAAGGGGGCTGAGAGCACCCTGTGAGGATGGATCAGGGGATTCTGATGAGATGTGATCTAGCCATGGGTGCTGGCAGCACAGAAACCCAAGTGTCTCCTGGGCTCATCCTCAGCAGTGTGGGGAGCAGGGGAGGGAGGGGATGTTCTCCCTCTGCTCTGCTCTCCTGAAACTCCCTGGAGCTGCCTCCAGCTCTGGGGTGCCAGCACAGGACTACGGTGTTGGACTGAGGAGAGTGGAGTCAGATTGGACATGGGGAAGAAATGTTGGTCCATGAGGACGGGTTGCCCAGAGAAGCTGTGGCTGCCCCATCCCTGGAAGTGTCCAAGGCCAGGCTGGACAGGGCTTGGAGCAATCTGGGATAGTGGAAGGTGTCTGGGCCCATGGCAGGGGGTGGAACAGGATGGGAAGCACCATCAGCCCCTGCAGCCCTGTACAGAAAAACACACCTTCAACACAGCTTCCCCACAAGCCTATACAAGCTTTTTTGCCATTGTTCTGGCAAGATCTCAACTTGCCAGAACTCTGAGCCCCTTTCTGAAGCCTGTGAGCAGAGTATTCCCACTGTTAATTTTAAATGCAGGCTTGTATGGAAACCAGGAAGGCCAGGGATTGGCAGCAGAGGAAGAGCAGCAGGAGAGCAGGGTACCTGCCAAGATGCTTCTCTCCTTGTCACCTCTTGCTTGTCCTTTCCACATCCAAAACAGGCCTGGCTCACCGCCCAAAGGATGCCACATCCCTGCCTAGTCCTATCCATGCTGCCCACTGGACCCTGCCATACCCAGAAATCCCAAAGGAAGGGGACCCACTAGCCATGGAAGGGGTTTCTGTCAAATCCACACACAACCTTGTCAGAGGCACTCATGGTTGAGGGCAGAGGCTGATGGACAGGCAGAGATGTTATTTAAGGCAGGCACTGGACAGGGGCACAGAGCCCAGCCAGAAGCCCCATGAAGAGGAAATTACACAGATGGAGCCTGCTGGTCAGGAGGGCACATGTCACTTGTCACTCTGGGCTGGAGAAGGGCACCATCTGTCCAACCCACGTCACTGGGAACACCCTCAGTGCCATTCTGCCTCTGATCCCCAGTGTCAGGCTAATCATCCCACCCCATCACCCCCAGCCCCTGAGCCAGTGAGCAGCAGCCACAGCCTCTAATGGGTGACTTGGGCTGGAACCAGAGGAGATGCCACTGAAGAAGAACTCATGGGCTGCAGGGCACTGATGGATCAGCTGCTCCCAGCATCTCCCTCCACTCTGGCCCTCACTGCTCTACCCCAAGCTTGAGGTGTCCCCCCATGATTAATTCTAGTACAAAAGTATGAACGAGACCAAAACTTTCCAAAGGAAACATAAAGCATCACACAGCAAACACTGTTTTGGCTTCATGCATCCCAGCTGTGAACTGGGTTTATAAAGTCCCATGGAAAGCTCCTGTCTCAGTCAAAACTACCTGCAGGTGCTGCTCAGCACAAGTAGCAAACAATTCCCCAGCCCAGGAACTCACAATGTCAGTCACACCATCCTCCCAGTGCCTCTCCACTTCTGCTTCAGGCACTGTCAGGCAGCACCAAGGAGCCAGGGCTTCCAAGCTTTTCCCCCCACACAGGGCAGGTGAGGATAACCCTTCTTTTTTAAGGTTTTTATTTCTCCAGCCCACCAGAGCCCAAGCAGTGGCACCATGTGGGCACTGTCCTGGCTGTGGGATGGCTCTGGGAGCTGCTGCCTCTTCACTGCCACTGAGCAGTGGGAGCTAGATGGGGAGGGCAGGCCAGTCAGAGCTCTTCCAGCAGCTTTTGGAGCCTCACAGGGTTCAAAGTGCCCTCCACGAGGGCCAAAATGCCAAGTGGAGGCAGAGACAAACTGTGATACCATCCCTGACAAACAGGAGTAGTGGATGGGAAGACATCCCAAGCCCTGGAGCACTTTGGCTCTGTAGGTTTTATAACCAGTGCATGCTAATAAATTCATTATTGAGCAAATTACATCCCGTGGTTCCAACCCACCCCAGTCCCTCTCCAAGCACTTTCTGAAAGAGGCAAAGGAGCACAGAACATCTGAAAAGACTTGATGCTTGCTCTCCTCCAAACAGCAAAGCTGGCAGGGTGGCCTGTGCAGGGCATAACCAGCTCTCTGTCACCCCAGCAGTGGCCACAGGCAGCCCCAAGTTCCTGTCCTCTCCTGTCAGTGCTGCAGATGGATTTGACTATGTCCAGATGCATCCAGAGAGCTGCTGCAGGCAGCAGAGGCAGAGCAGAGGAACAATGGGCTCAGTCACTGCTGGGCCCACCTGAACCCAGACACATCCCTCTACCAAGCCCTGGTGGCACATTTTCCTAGGAAACATCTGTGTCCAAACAGGCAGTGACCTTTGCCTGCCTCCAGCACCCCACGGGGCTGTGGGCCCAGGCCATGCTGCCTCCCAACCTACAGAGACAAGGCAAGCCTCACAAAAGCACAAAGGAAAGAAAAAGCCACACCAGCTGCCATCCCCCTTTTAGGGACTGCTCAATGAAGCAAAGAAAGGCCTCATCCCTGAGATGCAGGAGGCTGCTCAAGGCTTCACTCCCAGGCTGCATCTGTTTGTTTATATTGACGAACACCTCCATGCTGCTCTGCCCAGCTGAAGAGATCCCAGCCATCTGGGCTTGCCTTGCTTTGTAAAATGATGCCCTTTCTGCAGCAAGACCAGAACACAGTGGGATGCTCAGGCTGCTCCTGGGGATGCCTCTGAGCAGCCCTGGGTCACGTCTGGGATCGTGTCCCCACACAGAGTGGCACAGGGGAGTTCAACACCCAAGAACAGTCACCCTGTTCCCCACACCCAAACCCCAAGCCCAGAGCACTGCTGCTGACACTGAGAGCTCCCAGGGCAGCTCATTCTGGCATGCAGCTGTGCAAGGAAGGGCAAGGTCAGAATAACTCAGCAGTGAGCAGCACTGACATCTCAGCCATCTCACAGAGCCTAAAGGACACATAGGAGTACATACAGAAGCCCAGATTTCTGGGAACATCCCAGCCTGGCTCTGCCATGCTTGGCAGCACAACGGCAGCTCAGCACAGCCTCACCTGGACAAGGTCCAGAGCACCCACAGATCTCCTACCCACCAAAGAGTCCCCCACCCTGGGGCTGCCCTGACCTCCCCACACTTCAGGGTTTGCTTTTGGCATCTGCAGCAGCCTAAAAGACCTTCAAGCAGGGCTGAAGTCCTGCTCCTGAAGCCTTCCAGTGAGGTGGTGTCAAGGCAGAGCATAAGGACATCCAGAGGGTAATGCCCCCCAGCCCTGAAGAGCTGAACCACCCAAAACCATGGTTTAAACTACCTCTGGTCTCATCCTCAGCCCTTTCTGCAGACCATAGAGTACAGCTGTGCACCATGATAAATTGGCCATTCCACGGCACACTGACCCCAAACTCAGCTGTGTCCTAGTCCAGTATTAAATCCAGCTGGCAGCCTGTCACCAATGGTGTTCTCCAGGGATCAATGTTGGGGCCATTCCTGTCTAACAGCTTTATCAATGACGTGGACAAGGGGATTGAGGGCACTCCCAGCAGAAGGCACCAAGCTGGGTGAGATGCTGACCTGCTGGAGGGCAGGAAGGCTCTGCAGAGGGATCTGGATGGGCTGAATCCATGGGCCAAGGCCAATTCTATGACATTCAGCAAGGCCAAGTGCTGAGTCCTGCACTAGAGTAACAACAACCCCATGGAATGCCCCAGGCTGGGGGCAGGGTCACTGAAAAGCTGGGAAAACCCTTGGGGTGCTGGCTGGAAGTAGCTGAACATAAACCCAAGTGGCCAAGAGGCCAATGGTACTTGGCTTGTACCAGAATTAATGTGTCCAACAGGACCAGGACAGTGATTGTCCCCCTGTGCTGGACACTGCTGAGGCACCACAAATCCTGGGATCAGTTCTGAGCCCCTCACAACAAGAAGGTCATTGAGATGCTGGAGCATGTTCAGGGAAGGGAATGGAGCAGGGAAAGGGTCTGGAGCACCAGGAGCAGCTGATGGAGCCGGGGCAGGGGGTGTGGCTCAGCCTGGAGAAAAGGAGGCTCGGGGGGACCTCACTCTCTACAATGCCCTGTCAGGAGGGTGCAGCCAGGTGAGGGTCAGGCTCTGCTCCCAGAGAACAAGGGACAGGACAAGAGGAAACGGCCTCAAGTTGTGCCAGGGCAAGTTTAGCTGGATACTGGGAAAAGTTCCTTCAGGGAAAGGGCTGTCCAGCCCAGTTGCCAAGGCACAGGCTGTGCAGGGCAGTGGTGGAGTCACCATCCCTGAATGGATTTAACAGATGTGTAGTTGTGGCACTTGGGGTTAGTGCTGGCCTTGGCAGTGCTGGGGAAATAGTTAGATCTTAGAGGGGTTTTCTAACCTAAGCAATTCTAGAATTCTAATATTCACCAGAACCAGCTCATACCTTCCCATTAACTTTTTTTATGAATAAAAATCCAAGGTATAGATGATGACTTCAGCATTCAGCAACATCTGCATGAGTCAGGTGGTGTTTCCAATTTCCAACACTAGCAGCGCAAGGGAGAACATGATTTCCAAGAGTTTTGTCCTTAGGTGCTGGTTTGCATTCCTGCAAAATAATTTCCAGCTTTTGGCACAAAGTCCAAGCCTTTTATCAAAACCACAATCACTCTTAAGCTCAGTTTTAAAAGCAAACAGGTAAAATTCTCCTTAACTCTGAAGAACAAGTGTCAGAGGTGAGAGAGTTGCCACCAGTTCTGGAGAGGGCAATGAGCTGAACTCACTGACCTCCTTCTGTAGCTCTGAAATGTGGACAGCATTATCACCTACTGGAAAAGCACCCATACTTTACAGCCAGTACTTTATAAATTTACAGTCATAGCTGAAGAATTACTTGGTTAAAATCAGACTTAAATAATCTGAAATTAATTTCTTAACATCCTTTAAGTGGCATCATCATTGTTACAGCCCCTGTGCAGACCAGAGCTTCCCATGGGCAGCAGAAGGACTCATCTGTTATCTCCACTCCATTCACCAGGGTCAGCACTCAGAGAGGTCTCTGCTGGGACCATCACCATGCTTTGGTGTCTGCCAATGTCACCAAGCCCTGTTGATGCCCACTAGTGACACTGCAATCTGTCCTAGAAAACTGTCAGAGGAAAAAGAAGGAAAGCCTCAGGCAGAGAAGGTGGCACAGGCAGCACCACAACTCCTGTGGCTGTGGGATTAACACAGTCTGCAAAATGTTTATCCTTCAAATCCCATTACATGGGATTACCCATTCCATGAGTGCCCCAATAGGCACTCATGGAATATACTGATTTGAAATGGACCTTCAAGGATGCTCCAGTCCAGCCCCCTGTCATGGGCAGGGACACCTTCCACCAAACCAGGTTGCTCACATGGTCATGAAAGCTCAATGACATTTCTTTGGTGCTCTTGTCTAGACCCTGTCAAAGAACCTCAGCACCATCCAGGTGGGTCACTGATCCTCCCAAAAGGCAAAGGTCCTCTGGAAAACCAAAACAATCATTTCATACACAAACCCAAAGTTTGACAGAACCTGATGAAAGACCAGCAGTGGCAGAGAAAAAGGCAGAGCTCACAATGGAAAACCTGCAGGACACATCTGCAGAAGTACAGCAGGATGGAAATGGCCACAGTGGCAGTGCTCTCCTGAAAACTCACAGGACAGTGAGCAGAAAACTTCATTTTTAGCTATTCCCCATGAAAAGAAACCTGGGTCTGCAAGTATTCACTAGAATCTGGAACACTGCAGAAAGTTCAGTCCCCCCCGCAGCAGATTTTGATGCTGCACAGCCAGGTGTGTCCCCTGTGCTGGGGTGTATCCTGAGGGGCCCACAGATGCCTAAGGAAGAGGAGGAAGCAGGGAGGAGGAACCTTCTCCTGTAGAAAGAATATGCTGGCCTAGGAGCAAATGAACACAATTTGGGCAGGAGATTTGGAATTCTACAACCAGTCAGGAGCTGGCCTAGTGGAAGATGCCCCAACCTATGGCAATAGGGTTGGATGATATGGTTCTTTGAAGGTTCCTTGGCAACTGAGGGGAAATTTTACTTGAGCCTGAGCTCTCCAGGGTTGCTGGAGCAGAAGGACTTCCTGTTCTCCTCTGGATGTCCCCAAGAAGAGCTTTTGGCCAGTAGATGTCCTGGGCTCCATTCACTACTTCCATCACTCCTGCAAAAGAAGGTTGACACTTCTGGAAGGAAGGGACACCCTTCTGCCAGGGGAGAGCAGCTGCATTACTACAGAAAATACCCAGAGTATCACTGAAAAAGGTTAAAGATGTTTCAGAACATCTCTCATGCGGGACCTGAGCACCCAGAAGTCAGTCTGCTGTGTCAGGCCCATCCCTGGAAGTGTTCAACGCCAGGCCAGAGAGGGCTCAGAGTACTCTGGTCCAGTTGAAGGTGTTCCTGCCCACGGTAGAGGTGTTGGAACCAGATGGTCTTTGAAGGTCCTTTTCAACCCAAACCACCTTGTGAGCCCATGACACACCACATGCCACAGCCTGTCCCCTGTTCGCAGCCATAAATCTGCTCCCTGATTTGGGGGACAAAAGTAGTGCCCACATTTCCAGCATCAGCCCTGGTTCTGGCAACTGCAGGCAGGGGCAGAGGTGCAGAGGTGCAAGCAGCCTGTGACACATTGCCCCTGCCCTCTCCCCTTCTCTCAGTTCAGCAAATCTTCCTACTTCTTGTGCTTCCACGGTTGCCTCGTTTGCTATTTTTCCTAAGCAAAGACAGCCTCTTTGGCTTTATGCCTGGTCTGGTCCTGACACAGCACTGCTCCATCTCCATTTCCCATGCTGTCCTCTGCTTGCCCTCCCCTCCCCACGCATCTCCTCCAGGATCATCCTGAGGACACCACAGTGCAAGGACACTCCCCTGAGGCAGGTGTGCTCAGGATGATCCTGGAGCCAGGACAACATCACACACTCTGTTTTCCTGGTCTTCCACCCGGGCTCACTCTCCTCCTTTTTGCTAATATACATAATTTTCTGGAAGAAGCAATTTATCACAGTACTTAGCTTAATGAGCCTTACTGTACATGTTCTGCCTGTAGTGATAATTTTGTATATTTCCTGAGAAATCTTGTTAACGGGAAGATACATGGCAAAACAAACATTTGTACAGCTTCCGAGCAGCTCACACACAAAGACACTTCCATTAAAACAACAGAGATGAGGTTGAACCCTTTTGGCTCCAGCCTCTCAGACACCCAGTGCACAGCTGATGTATCTGGCTGCACTCAGTCTCACCTTCACCACCCTCTGGTGCCCACAGAGTGACACCAGCTCTCAGTGGGTCAAGAGTATTCCTGTATTCAAGTTGACTTCAGTGGGACCACCAAACCCCCATGCACCAGACCTGAAGGTCCCCAACACATACCAAGAGACCCTGGGGTGTTCCCTCTGAGTTCTGTCTGTACCCCAAACCCATCACCCCACCAGGTCCCTCCCAGGCTGGGGATGTGACACCCCACCCAGAGCTGACCCTAAGGTCTGGGCTTTGCCTACAGCCATGTTTAAAGCACAGAAAAGGCTTTTCCCAGGTTTTGGCTTGCCCTACTATGGTGTGCATCCACTGCTGTGAACACAGGGACACCCAGGACCCCTCAACTGCTGAGGAGCACAAGAACAGCTCACACAGGATCATGTGGGGCTCATCTACATCACTCCTGTCACCTTCTTCCTTGCCCAGCTGCCCAGCCCAGCAGATCCCAGGAGTGAGGATTCACCAGCATCTCACCCCTCCCACTCCACGACCCCAAAGGAGCAGGCAAAGTAGCTTCCCCGCCCCAGTGCGTGCGGGACCAGGAATGCTGCGAGAGCAGCCATGATGTCTGACCTGCCACGGCAGCCCTGCTCCTCCCCACCCTGAAAAAAACCTCAGCGTTTCAAGGATGCTGAACCCCGCCAGGCTCAGGCGGAGCGGGCGGCTGCGCGATCTGCGGACGCGCCACAGCCACCGGCTGTCACCGGCACGTCACAGCCCCGCTCCCGACGGGGAGAGACGGAGGACACAGATGAATTATTTACGTGACCCTTCTGGCTCAACACCATGAGCTCGAAAGCACTCATGGCAACGAACAGGGTTAAAAAAAAAAAAAAAAATAAAAAATAAAAAAAAAAAAAAAAAGGAAAGGAAAGGAAAGGAAGATGGCATCTAAACAAGTGAATATATTCATGTCCAAGGTCTGCAGGGACTTGTGCAGCTGGGGGGTTCTGGAAAAGATGGAGACACACACCAGACCCGACCTCTGCAAACGGCAACTGTGGTCGACTTCACATTTGTGCCCCCAGGAGCGAAAGCCTCAGCAGGAACAGTGGAATTAAGAGGAAGGGATGGAGTGAGGTCGGGCTGTGAGTCCTGGAACTGCTGCAGATTTCACTGCTGCAGGAGGGGAGAGGTGGATCCACAGAGCCGGACCTGGAGCCCACCTGGCTTCCTCTCTCCCTTTATTCTTAACTGGCAGGAGGCAGCACCGGGAGCAGGGACTTGGCTGTCAGGAGTGGGGATTCAGCCAGCTGGGGAGGGCAGTGGCACAGCACAAACACGCAAACATCACTGCAGAAATGCACACAAAAACAGCTGCTGGAGGTGGACAATGGGCACAGGAGACAAGCGCACCCCAAAAAATGGGCCCTGCCAATGGCTGGGGGGTTGGAACTGGATGGTTCCTTCCAACCCAAACCACTCTGTGATCCTATAACACTGGCACATCTCCCTCACTTCCTCCCACTGTCAAAACACCATTCATAATTATTCTGCCATTTGGACCTGTGTCCCATCTTGAAAATCCCAATGTCTCACTTAAACTGAGCTGTCAGCTCTATGGCAGGATGGAGTATTATAGGACTCTCACAATCCTGCATGTGCACAGCATCTCATGAGGTTGCTTTTGGGGGTGTTGGGGAACAGGATCAGCTCCAGATCCACTCCAGATGGGCAGGTAAGACCATTCATAGCCACAGCTGTGACACCTGCACAGAAGCAGCTTGAAACAAAGCTCTGCTCGGCCTTACCCAAGGCATCCTGCACGGCCCATCCTCAGCTGTTCACCTCCACAACAAGAGAACATGTTTCATCTGTAAGTTAAATTTCCTGTCCCTGGTTCAGAGCAGACTTGGGGGCACTACTCCCACAAGGGCACTGAATAAGCTCCAGAAAGTCTGATCCAAACCAGAGCTGAGGTTCAGAAAAGAGCTGGGATTAGCATTTTGAATATCAAGTACCATTTAAAAAATCCCATTAAGACATGGAGTTCTGTAGAGCAGTGACCGCCCTGCATACCCTCCTCCTCTCTAACAATGCCAGCTCTTTTTTTTATTAATCCTTCTTTTTTATCGTCCCTGGCAGAATTCAGATACAGTATTAACATGGGAAGAACCAACACAGGCTATTAATGAGGCAGCAGAAAGGAAACAAGTTCAAACGCTCCTGACTCTGTGTCCACTGCAGCATCTCGCTCCTCCCTTGTGTCTGCCACAAGGGTGTAAATCCACGCTGCCTCACTCACTGCAGTCCTGTCAGGGGGCATCTACTCATATTCGGGGCAACTGGATGCTCAAAAGCATTCCTCCATCCCCAGGAGTCCCCAGGAAGAATGCTGCACCCTCAGCATGAGGCTGATGAATAAGAAGCAGCAGCGGGAGTGAGGCGAAAACACATTTTATTTTTCTTAAGGCATATTTAAAGGAACAGAGAAATTTTAAAATACTCCATGGCATCACTTCTCAGCCAGCGCTGGCTGCCAAAAGGACATTCATGAGGCTTCTTTTTACTATTATTATTAAAAAGCCTGTTTTCCAATCCCATTTCACAGCCTTTGCTGGTGGTGGAGACAGAGCCCCATGTTTGGGTGCTTTCCAGGCAGAGTGGGGAGGCAGCTCTTGGGGGAGCCTCTTCCTCTCCCAGAATCCACAGCCACCCCTGAGCATCTACAGCCAACCCCGGGCATTCAGAGCTGCCCAATCACCCCAAGAGCCACCCCATCATCCCCGACAGCCTCCTCAGCCCTTTGCTGGCATCACCCCAGCTCCATCCTCCTGGCAGTTTTCAGAGCAGACCAAACTCGCAGCCAAGTGATCCTGATGGAGCTCTGATGCCCGACCAGACTGGACACCCACAGTGGTCCCCACTGCCCCTCGCTCTATGGCAGAGTCCCCCCCCCCAGGGGACAGACCCCCCCCTTTGCAATCCTAGGCGGTTCTGCAGCGCCAACCGTGAAGTAATTAAAAAAAAAAAAACCATAAAATCCACAAAAAAACCCAACCTAACAAGGAAAAGCACTAGAGGGAAGACCAGGGGGTGGTACGGGGTGGGGGCTGGAGCTGCACTCCGGGATTTCGGGCTCTGCCCCTCCGGCCACTGCCGCTATCCCCAGAGCTCGGCCCCACGCGTAGGCAGCAGCCCCACGGCAGCCCCGAGGGTGCAGGAGGGCTTTAGGGCATGGGCAGCGGGGGGCACCGGAGGCTCCTCGCACCGACGCTCTGTGCGCGCAGCCGCCGCCGCCGCCGCCGCCTCTCACCGCCCGCGCTCCGGGACCGCGGGGGGGTCGGGGCCTCCGAGGGACACGGGACCGGCTCAGGGCCGCACACGAAGCCCGACGCCCCCCGGACAAGCCGGGTCATCGCAGCGGGGTCACTGCGGTGCAGCGGCCGCAGGCGCTCCTCGGCCCCGCCGCAGCGGCTGCGCCGGAGGATGAATACGCAGAACGGGAGCGGAGCGCGGCGGGCGCGGCGCGGTCCCGGGTGAGCACGGCACGACCCCGCCGCCCGCGGGGAGCCCCCGCCCGCACCGGCACAAACACACGTCCGTATCCGGTCCTCCCGAGCGCTCGGCCGCCGCGGCCCCCGGTACCGCGCAGATCGCCGCTCGCACCGCCCGCCGCCGGGGAGAACCGGAGCGGTCCGCAGCGGTGCGGAGGGTGCAACCCCGGGGACTCTCCCACTCCTACCCCGACATCCCGGCGATGGCCGAGGGGGGTCATCCCCTGCTCCCAGCCCCCGCCCAACCCCCTCGCCGCCGCCGCCGCTCAGGGCAGGGCGGCCCCTGCCCAGGGAGGGGGGCCGAGAGGGCTTCGGGCGGTCCCCGATGGGGGCAGAGGGCTGCCCGCATCCCCCGTACCCCCCGCATCCCCGCTGCGCCCCGCACTCACAGCGCGCAGCTCCCCGGTCCGGTCCTTCATCCTCGCCCCGCTGCCGCTGCCGCTGGGAACGGCCAGAGCGCGGGGAGGGGCGGGCGCGGAGCATGCGTGCAGCGCTGCGGAGAGGGGCGGGGAGACACCGGCGGACCGGCCATCAGCAGGGGACACGCGGGGGGACACTCACACCTCGGGTACACACTGCAGGAGGCGGCACGTGGGGTGTCACATCGCGGGGAGGCGGCCGGATAAGGGGAGGCGCACAGCGAGGAAGGTCACAGTCACAAGGGGATGTCATCGGAGTGGGGGGGGGGGGGGGGGGTCGCACCGGGGGGGAAATGAGGTGTCACAGCTGCGGGTCACACTCAGGGGACCTCACACGTGGGGGCATCACACTGGAGGGGAGTCACACTGAGCGAGGCCACAGGAGGAAGTCACATCTGGGGATAACATCGGGAGGGATCACACCTGGGGAGGTCATTCCTGTGGGACATCACATCACGGTGCTCTTAAGGGTCTGGAGGGATGCACAGCAGGGCAGCCCCAAGAGCAGGGTCACCCCTGGGTGTCTCTGAGGCGGTGGCAGTGGTGAGGGGGGTCCAGCAGACAGCAAGGTTTGGGGGCACCAATAAGAGGAGCTAGTTCTGACCCCAGCCTGGGGATAAGCAGGGCATGTTGGGGGATCTACCCCGAGGACCCCAAAACCAGGCTCGCAGGGAGCACAGAAGTGCCAGTAGGGCTCAGAAAGATGCTGCCGGTTTGCCGCTTTTGCGGACATTGGCAGTATCGGGGAGACACCCCTCTCCCTCTCCGCTGCCAGGGATAAAAGGGAGCGGGATCTCACATAGCCGGGGCCTGCAGATTCCTGCAGGTCCTGGGGCACTGGATCCAGCCACGGGGCCACGGGCCACAGTGCCCGCAGTCCGACACGTGTCCAGCATCCCTGGGGTGCCCAGTGCTGGGGTACGCCTGGTGCAAAGGCTGGGGGTCTCCCCTCTGGGTATTACAGCCAAACCCAACGCACCTCACCCTGTGCACGGCCCCACTCACACCTCACGGGCCCGCACACCCCACACACCACCCAACCCACCGCGCACGGCTCCGCTCACCCCGCTCACCTCTCACAGCCCCCTCACTGCGCACTGTCCCACACACCGTGCACGGCTCCCCTCTCCCCGCACGGCTCCAGTCTACCCCACTCACCCCGCACTGTCCCACACAGCCCCGCTTGCCCCACACAAAACCCTGCTAGCCCCGCACTGCCCCGCTCACTCCGCAGAGCCCCGTTTACCCCGTTTATCACGCACTGCCTCGTTTACCCCGCACAGCCCCGTTTGCCCCGTTCCCCCCGCTCTGCCCCTCCATCCCTCCCTCCCCCCAAAGGTGAACCCGCCGGGGGCTCCGAGCGAGGCTCTGGGGCGCGCCGCCCCCTGGCGGCTCCGGACAGAACCTGCGGAGCCGATCTCCGGTACCCCCGGTACATCCGGTATCCCCGGTACTCCCGCTGCCCCCGGGGCGGGGTTCGGGCTCCCTTCCCGCTCCTCCGGGACAGCTCATCCCCCTGGGACAGCATCGTCGGATTACACCAGTGCCGCCCCAATACTCCCATAGTATCCCATGCGTGTTCTTCCCCAAATTACCCGTATCCATCCCTTTGCCGCCTTTGCTTCCTCTGTAAAACATCCCATAACAAACTCTGTGCACTCCTCCACACGCCAAATGCATTTCATTCTTCCAGACAGCTATAGCCTCTCTCTCTCGAATGGTGCTTTGACACCGGGGCCGTGGGCTGAGGCTCTACCCGGGCAAGGTGTCTCTTCCTCTGAGTCCCTCATTTAGGCCCTTACTTACCCTCGAGCTTCTGTGCTCCCCCAGGCTTGTGTGGATTGGACTTGTGTGGGGTGGGTTGGTCCTGGAAGGGACCCAGCCAGGCACTGTTTGGACTCCCTTCCCACCAGTATCTCCCCATCCTCCCTTCCAGATGGGCAGAGGAGCTTTATTGCACATCCCAACAGTGGGATAGTTCCCAGCAACCGGTACTGGCTGAATTCACTCAAATGACAGGAGTACTGTGGACTTCCAAAAAAGACATCACCCCCACTGCTGTCACCCCCATGAGCTCTTCTCACAGCCCAGGCTGCAGGGGCTCATGGAGAGGGTCACACAGCTCCTCACCTGTGCTACAAGCAACAGGGGCTTGCAAATCCAGGGAGCCAGAAGCACAGCTTGCTGGAACGGTGCCTGTGCCTGCAGCACTCTGTGTATGGATGGACTTTCAGGTTTTAGGCAGCCCAAAATGCACCACAGAAACCCGAGGACACATGAGGAATTACAGAGGTGTTTTGGGCAGAGGCTGCAGAGGAGGGCTGGTGCAGCTGCAGTAGATCCAATATCGATCCTGTCATTGTCAAGGACTTGTCTCTGTCAGGAGAGACAGAACTGCAACTGCCAATGGAAGAGTTGAGACACACACAAGGGCTGCAGAATAAATCCTCGACAGAAACACAGAGAAAAGCGAGTGCTGGGCACGGAGTGAGGCTGACAGTGTGAACATTATGGAAATCCAGAGTGCAGCCCTGAGCTGGCAGCTTGGCTGCGGATCAGAAACCACCTCAAGCTGCTCATTCATTCATTTTCAGTCACTGCTATTACTTCAGGGACACTATTCACTTTGGAGGGACAAGACAGAGATCCTGGAACAGCTGCTGAAAGTTATTTGTTGAGGATTAGGCTGGGAAGCTGTTCATGGAGGAACAGACCAGAGTCACAGAGCACGTCAGTGCTGAGGGAGCCAGGGAGACATTTTCCATGCCAAGAACACGGGCCAAGTCCTGTGGCATAGGAGAAACAGGACCTCAGAGGCAAGGAAGGGCTACTCCACACCACTTCCCTGCAAGGGAGACTCACCCCTCATCCCACTCAATGCCCACAGGGAGAAGCCAGGAGCAGCAGTGGGAAGGGTCCATATGACCATAGGCACAAGTGGATCCAGCTGGAGGTTCTCTCTCTCTACTCAAGGGAAGCAGGTATGTCAGTGGTGATTGTTCCAAATGCTTGTCTCCATGCCAACAGCCACTAAAAGTTGCTTTTGGACAGCTAACACAAGCAGCAATCCCATGTGTCCAAGGATGGGAAGATGCTGCCGCATGGTCTTTCCAGGGACAGGACTCCTGTCCCCACTCTGGGGTAAGTTCATATCAGCAAACAGGGAAATGACATTGGGAGGAAGGGGAACTGTGCCATGACTTGGAGAAGCTGAGGCAGGGCAGTCAGAAAGGTATTGGATGGGGATGGAAAAATTGGGAAGACCCAAGCTGCTGTGGCTAAAAAAAGTCAAAATGGGACAGAAGAAGGTTAAACAAAGGAAAAAAAAAAAAAAACAGGTGACCAAGGAGAAGAGGCAATTCAGCCTTTTGAACACACCTGTGATAGAAAAAAAATCAGATATTATAAGGACTCAGTATTTCCAGCAGCAGTAGGAAAAGTGGACATTCCCTTGTCTCATCTCTCATTCCCAATCCCATGTTCAGAGCATTAAGAGCATCATGGTGCTCACAAAAACATCAGCACAGGGAACAAGATCTCCCAGGGAGTGGCAGGGTGAGACAGGAACCCCCTAGAGAAACAATAACCACCTAAAAGGAATCACAGGCTCTCTCCACCTCCTCATGCCTCCAGCAGCAGCCTGACAACACACTCAGGTGCAAGCTGCCACTGCCAATGCCCTGAACAGGAAAATTTCCTGCAGAAAAAAAGAAAACACATGATAGGGATGATCTGTATTCTCTGTCTTTATGTAAGGAACAAGTTGAAAAACATTTCTCAGGTTTTTCACAGATGAGCATCTGTCATCTGTTACACTGCCTGAAGAAATTTGTGCATTAGACCTTGATATTCAGCCTGACCTTTCTGTCTTTCTAACGTGATATTAAATCATGGGAAACCCACCTTCCCCACCTTCCCAAAAGCTGATCCTCTTATTGTCAGATCTGGAAAGCTTGAAACAACCTGAAATCACACACCTCCAAGACAAGTTCCACTTTCACGCATTGTAGAAATCCTGCCAACTGCTCTGAAAGTCAGCTGATTTTAAGCACAAGAACTTGTGAATAAATTATAGAGAAGTCTGATTCCATCAGTCCTTTCTGATATTCTGTGTTACTCTAGAAAATGATTTTGACAGATAAGAGAGAAAGGGAAGCATCTCCAGCCTACATGGCACTAGAGTTCACTTAAAAACCTGCTCAAACCAAAGCGGTGAGGGATATTCAATCAAACCAAAGCAGTCATTTCAGTGCAGGAGCAGGGCACATGGACACTTATTTCCTGACTGATCCAATGAAGTGGGATTATGCTCAGGTCAGTTTTACTCTGCCATGCATTGAAATACTGGCATTAACTGCAGAGAACGTGGGCTGCACCTTGGGAGAACAATAAGCGTTAATAAAACAGCAGCAGGGGGTGAGAGGCAAAGCAGCCCTTTGCTGCTGGGAGCCTCCCTCTGCCACTCTAATCCCGTGGCTAAAATTAAAACATATTGATCCAACAATCAACCTCCAGTAGTGATTTAATAACAACCACTTAAACCCTGGTGGTGCAAATAAAATCCTCCTCCCCTCCCCACACACCAGCCAGGGGCAGGACAAATCTCTGTAGAACTCCTCCTGCCCAGAGCTGGCAGTTCCACACATCCCAAATCCCCGCTCTTGGTGCACATCCCAATATCCTTCCCAAATACCTGTTCTGGTGCACATTCCCACCATCCTTCCCAAATATCCCTCTTGATGCACACCCCAGAGTCCTTCCCAAGCACCCCTCCTGGTGCACATTCCAGTGTCCTCCCCAAAATCCCCTCCTGGTGCACACACCAACAGCCTTCTCCAACATTCTTCCTTGTGCACATCCCAATGTCCTTCTCAAACACCCTCCTGGTACACATCCCTACATCCCAGCATCCTTCACAAAGGAAGGATGGAGCTCCTGGTACACATTCCCAACCCTGGGATAGGGCCAAGCTGAAGCACCATTTGAGATTTGCTGGCAAGTCACCAGTTTGGAGTTATCACAGCCCAAATCTTCCTCCAATGAGACCAGAACCCATTCCTGCAGTCTGACTTTGGTGGGAAGCTGCTCCAATCATATGAATGATTCATCTCTAGGGTTTGAGGTTTTTTTCTATTACATTTACACTGGAATTTCTAATGGATGTATTTGCATCATGCAGGCTCTGTCAACTGCCCACAGCCTTTTCCTCCACCAAGCTATCATTCCTGCCATTCCCTTTTGTTTGCACAGCTCATTTAATTTGACCCTGGAAGGCCCTGAGGATCCTTGGGCTGAGTCCTGCCCCTATGAAGCCCAAAGCACCGGTGAGGCTGCTGGATTCAGCCTCGGACAGATGCCCATTCAGCTGGAAGTTCAGTTGGCTCTCAAAAACCTATCATAGCTCCAGTCTGCTCAAAGGAAGAGGCAGAAAAGCCCCGGAGAAGCCATCTATGCTGCTGCAGCTGGTGTAGCCAGAGCTGGGGGGCTGCCAGCCATGCACAGACCCCCAAGTCTCACTGCAAGACCCACTCTGGGACCCCCAAGAATCTGCAGCAATTCCTGGCCTGTGCCTGTTGCAGGCTCCTCCTGCCCCCCCCTTTCAGTTCAGGGCTCCCATCTTGTTAACTCGTGCCCACCCATCTCAAGCTCTTGTGCATACACAACAGTCCTTCCTCTCACTTGTCCTGTTGTTTCCCTGTATGGGCACCCCTCCAGTGAGAAGTGTAGGTACACTTCCATGCAGTGACCTCCTCATGGCTCCAGGGAGGACACTGCTCTCCCCTCCTGCCTGTCCCCAGGGCCCATCTCCTGTTCCATCTCCTCACAGCTGGTAAATGTACCACCTCACTCCAGCTATAGAATCATGGACTCATGGAACAGTTTGGGTTAGAAGAGATCCTAAAGCTCACTTCATTCCATTCCCCTGCCATGAGAGGGACAAATTCCACTAGACCAGGTTGCTCCAAGTCCTGTCCAACCTGGCCTTGAACATTTGCAGGAATGGAGCAGCCACAGCTGCTGTGGGCAACCTGTGCCAGGGCCTCCCCACCCTCAGAGAGAAGAGTTTCTTCCCAATATCCCACCTAGCCCTGCCATCTGTCAGTGGGAAGCTATTCCCCCTTGTCCTGTCACTCCAGGCCATTGTAAATGGTTTCTCTCCATCTTCCTTGTCAGCTCCATTTGGGAACTGTAAGGCCACAATTATGTCACCCCAAAGCCTTCTCTTTTCCAGGCTGAACAATCCCAATTCTCACAGCCTTTCTTCATAGGAAAGGTGTTCCAACCCTCTAATCAATTTGGTGATCTCCAATTCCAGCTGTGTACACCTCCTCTCCAGGCCAGATTCCTTGGCAGGCTCAGAGCACAAATGCCAGTTGTGACTAAAAGGTCAGGGACATTTTCTTTTGTGTACATGTGTATGGAAATTTGCTAGTTTTATTTATAAAATTGCAAATTCAAAGAGCATTTGCTGAGAGGTCTCTTCAAACCAGCTTTTACCAGCACTACTGGCACTGTCAGGCCAAGGAGGCTGCAAGCATGGGAGTGAAGAACTGCAAAGTCTCTTACTTTTAGTAATTTTAAATTTTAAACTTTTCCTCTCAAGTTTCTCTATCCAGAGTTCTAAGTAGCAAAATAATATAACTATGTAAATCTTAGTGCATCTCACACTGAGGACACTAAACTCTGCCCTAATAACTGGTCAGGAACCCAACCTCATCAGAAAAATCCACTCTAACAGGATCTGCCACTGGCATCATCTCAATTAAAAAGACAAATCTCAATTTTGTTACATTATTGACTAAAAAATTATTCTCATAACCTTTTAACTCCATCCTGAGAAGCATCTCAGAGAGATGCAGCCCTTGCTGATAAGCATCACAAAACACCCAGAAGAGTGTGATAAACACACAAGGCCACAACACGAATAATGATTAAAATAAAGAGATAACAAGTGCTACAAACTCACTGAATGTTTTTCATCCTGGGTCAGTCATTACAGACCATGAAGAACGCAGAGATCAGTTCTGCTGCTCCAGCACCAGATGTGGAGTCACCACATCAGCAGCAGGCACATCACCCAGCTCCAGGCCAAGGACACTGTTCTGCTGCCCAGGCCACACTTCCAGAACATCCTGGTAGCCTCCTCCATCAAAATGAGGGGCAACAGGCAAGGAAGGTGAACAAAAGTCTCCTTAAAATTGAAATTGCCAGATAGATTCAAGCTGCCAGACAGATCTAGGAATTACAGCAAAGGTCAAGCAAAACAAACTCTGAGAGTTGCTAAATTCTTTTTGGAATTTGTTTTCTCATTGAAGACTGGGACAACATCAAAATGGCAAGAAAAGAGTGAGGAAAACAATAGAGCACCAGGGAATAAGGGGATGTTCTAATAACCACACACATGGCTGCAACCCTAAGTCTCATGTTCTCTGTGAAGGAGGAACATGCAGAGCAAAAGAAGGATGGCCAATTCATATTTCATATCCTGCCTCTGAATTCTAAACTCACAGACACATTCAAACCTGCATGGTCTGAGCTTGAGATTTTTCTTCCCATCCTTTGTTTGGAACAGAAAACACATGGAAATGTGACTCATGAACAAACCAGCACAGCACTGTCAGTCTGCAGGGAGCTATGTTCTTCTGAACTTGAGACAGAAATAAAAATAGGGGAAAAAACTGAGAAAAGAACAGAAGAAAATGGGTCAACACAAGCTTCCCCAGGAAGCACCACAGTACTCTGCAATCAGAGATGCAACAACAAACCACCAACAAACATCAACCTCGAATGAACAGCTTGAACAGTTCAAAGTTCAGCTGCTGTGCAAATGTTATCAACTGCTCTCACTGTCTGCAAACCTTCCGCAGCCAAAGCTCTGTGGTGAACTAAGGGGAAGGTGTGTTTTCATTTGTATTCCTGAACAAAGAATCTTCCTGCTCACCACTGCAGAGATAGACCTCATGGGCACACATAAGGAAATGTAGAATGTAACCCTTTTGCCCAGTTCTCCATCTGTCTTCCTTTGCTTTAATTTCATATATTACATGTGGCAGAGAGCTCTCTCTCGAGGAATGAATCAGTCTTAAGGTAGAGGTGGATGGATAAATTTTACTATTGATTGTCCTGTACACAACAGCTAAAAACAATTATCAGTATTTCTCAAGAAGTTATCTACTCATTCCATTAATCTGAAAGAGCATCCATGCCTTGACCTTCAACATCACACTCTTCTCTAAGAAGAAAACTAAATTTACCAGGTCATGTAGATTTTTCTCATTATTTCCTTTTCAATCCCTGAAAAGGTGTTACAGAGTTCACAGGTTCCACATCAGTATTTCAGAAGAAATGTAAAAAATCATCTGTTTTGTCAGACCCTGGTAAGAAAGGGGCTTGAAAAACAGGGCTCCTTGTGGGAATACTTGATAGATACTTGTGGAAATGCAAATCCTGGGTCTGGAGGTGCTACAAGCTGTTACTTCACACCTTTAGAGGGACAACACGTCACAACATGTTGCCCCTCTAAAGGCGTGGGGTAACAACAAGCTCCCTTCCCCATCCAAGGAAAACAACAAAGGAAGGGCTCCTGAAGCTTCCAGGCACCAGCACAAGGACTCCTGCTGAGGGGTGGGGGCTTGTGCTGGAGGGAGGATGCCAAGTGCTTCACACAGCAGAGGTGACGCTCACGGCTCTGGGGGCTGGGGCACAGCCGAGGCAGAAGTGTTGATGAGGTCCTGGGGAAGACTCTCCCGAGCTTCCTGCATCCGGCGCCGCGCCCGCTGGAAAGCCTCTGCAACACAGAGGGGACAGCAGGCCACAATGAATGAGACAGCCCCAGGGAAGGGGAGGGATGTGTCTTTTCAGTGAACATCATCTCCCTGTGAATAGGTTACACCACCAAAGCACCTGGTGCTGCTCCACCTGCTGCTCTCTGATTTCTGTACACAATGGAAGGAATCAGAGACAGAGCCTGTGCCTTAGTGCCACCAGCTCTGCCCAGTGCCAAGCAAGACTGGGCAGCCCAGTCCAGGCTGTGCCCCTACACAGTGGTTATCCCTCCTGCCTGCTTAGAGCTGATGTCTCCTGAAGTTTGCAGCTCAGTGCAGAACATTAAACCTCTGCCATGGACTCTGAGAGCTCACAGAGAGGGGAATTACTCCCACAGTAATGGATCATCCTGATATATCCTGCCCACCTCTGTAAAAAGGGAGGCAAAGCTCACCAAGACAGAATGACACTGAAGGCCCTACCCAAAACATTGTAGACAGAGCTCTGCTGGCTGAAGCCTCCCAGCCGGTCCAGTACACTCTGCATGCGCTGCCTCAGGGCACTGTTCTCCAGAAAGGCTCTGCACAGAAGCACACCAGCAGGTCAGGGCTGCCAAAACCAGCACAGGAGATGGAGTTTACAGAGCTCATATTCCCTTTGTTGCACTCACTTGGACTGCTGCAGGCAATAGAGGCGGAACGTGATGCTCCCTGTAGTCTCTGTCCGGAAACCAAAGCGGCTCAAGCGCTTTCCCTGCAGGGATGGCACAGGTTAGAGTAACCCCACTGTGAAAACAAGCGTGTTCCACCAGAGCACAAACTCCTGAGGGCA
Source organism: Zosterops lateralis (assembly GCF_965231275.1). Lineage (NCBI taxonomy): Eukaryota > Metazoa > Chordata > Aves > Passeriformes > Zosteropidae > Zosterops > Zosterops lateralis. The sequence continues at coordinate 10,678,424 of NC_139779.1, read as the reverse complement.
CAGTCTTCCCTTTCCTGCAAGGTTGGAAGGAAGGGCACATAGTTCCAGGCTGTGTTGAGGGCAGGATCTGAACACTTGCAAGCTGACAGTGCAGTGCTGGGGCAGGGTTTCAACAACTGCATCAGGGCTTGTTCCCACACAAAGCTGCCACTAACATTGTCCTGCTCGTTACAACAGCAGCCACCTCTGCAACTTTCTGAAGAACATTAAGTTTCTACCTGCCTCACACCCATCAGCTTCTTGCTTCAGGAAGCTGTTCCAGGCATAATACAGCCCAAATTCCTCACAGAAACCCAGGAGAAGGCTACAGCTGCTACCAAATGCTGACCTGACAAACACTTTATAGGCAGGGATAAGCCAAGGCTTTGGTCCATGCTCCCCTACTTCTCTAAGCTGCTCACCCCTCAGAAGGCACAGTTCTGCCTCAGTGTTTGGTCATTCCTCTGTTCAGAATCACAAGACTCACAGAGGAGACGTTTCTTTAGTGAGAGGGACAGGACCATCCTTGTTCAAATCTGGTCCAGGCTGACCATGGACATCTGAACCAAGAGTAAAATGCACCATGTCCTGGCAAGAGGCTACTCTGCAGCTGAGCCCACCTTGAAGGTCGATGGTATCCGGATGTAGGTTAAGTCCTCCAGCTCGGGAGATCCCCCAATGAAAAACCTCCTCATTTCAGCAACAGTTCCCAGCTCCACAGGACGCCAGGTAGGGATGGTGAGCATGTGAACACCTGGCCCAGGACAAGAGGACAGCTTAGCCGCTGTGACCTGTGATTTATTCAGTCACAGAGCACAGCAAAGGCCAGTGCATACCTGCTGACCCAACCCAAAGTGTCTAGAAATGGAAACACTGCACAGCATCAGAAATGTTCTAAAAGCATGTTCCCATTGAGTCAGCCCATTCTAGTCACACAGTCACACACACAATGCTGAAAGTACCCTCTGCCCAGTAGCAGCATCTCCTCATAACACACAGGGGTCACTCCCAGATCCCATGTGGGACACAGAGGATTACTGCCATTGTAAAGATGGATGCACAGCACCACCTCAGAGCTTTACTACACCAGATGTTGTGATGGCAGTATCAAAGGATCAAGGACAACAACTCAAGATGTGCCTCACATCCTTCTGTGCTGCACCCCAGAGAGCTGACTGCTCCCTTCAGTGCACCAAACCCCTGGAACTGGCTGAATCACTTGCCAAGAGGACCACTCAACTCATTCTCCCAGACAATTAACACCATGTCCCAAGGATGCTTTACCTGGACTTGCTGGCAGCACCAAGGACCCATATCCTTCCACACGATACCTCTGCCAGAAATCCAGGGACAGGACCTCGAAGTAGAGAACAGGCCACTGAGGGAGGCTGTCTGCAAGATGGGGAGCAGGTCACAGCTTTGGGAAGGAGACTATCACTGAGAAAAAGAATGCTAAAAGCCCAACTCCACTAATAAGAAGCCAAAGAATCAGAGAATTATTTTGCTTGGAAAAGACCTCCAAGATATTCAAGTCCAGCCTGTGACCAACCCCCACTTTGTCATCCAGCCCAGAGCACTGAATGCCACTTCCAGTTGTTCCTTGGACACCTCCAGAGATGGGGACTCCATCACCTCCATGGGCAGTCCCTTTTAGTGCCTGACACCCATTCTGTGAAGAAATCCCTTCTAGTGTCCAGCCTGAACCTCCTCAGGAGCAACTTGAGGTTTCCTCTAGTCCTGCCCTTTGTGCTCTGGGAGTAGAGCCCAACCCTCAGCTGGCTCTACCCTCCTGTCAGGGAATTGTAGAGAGTGAGAAGGTCCTCCCTGAGCCTCCTTTTCTCCAGGCTGAGTTTGCCCAGCTCCCTCAGCCATTCCTTGTGCTCCAGATCCTTCCCCAGTTCTGCTCCCTCTCTGGACACACTCCAGCACCTTCCACCACTGTCCTCTTTCTGTATTTCTTCTACAATGACTAAACTAACAACGATTTGTGGTTGATTAGTTTCCCCTGTAAAAGTTGAACCCTCTGATTTGAGACTGAAAACAGGATTATTGATGATAAAAAATTATGGAAAATTCTTTAAGAGCAACTCCAGACTGGGCTGTCAATTATCTTTGAGCAGACAAGACAATCTTTCATGAATGATCTGAAGCCAAACAGCAGAACCTGTTTATCTCTGACCTTTCCCACTGCTATTGGGGGAATATTAACTTGGATTGTCCTACATCTCTACAAGCATTTATATTTTCCAGAGTGAAGCAAACTCACTGTGTTCCTTCTAGTCTGAAAATTCATTAGTGTTGGTTGAATACCCAGATCCAGAGTGTACATTGGATTCAAGTGGCAAGGCATGCCCCAGTGCTGTCCCTAGCAATTGTATCCACAGAGCAATAGGATTGGTGAGGAAGCAGCAGGAACAGGCAGCAGAGAAGCCTAGCTTAAAATAGAGCTGAAGTTTCAAAGTGACATGAACTATCTAGGGATTATACAGGTCACTGAGCACGTCTACAAATGTAAGACTCAGCACAGAGTTTTAGTTATGTATAAAAAAGCTGCCTGGTTCTCCAGCTGCAGCATCCCAGGGCTCTTTGCAGCACACCAGGCACAGCAACATAGCCCTGCACACCAGGGTTTAAGAGACAACCAAGATCCAAGTAGTTTTCCAACCAGATAAAGCTGCCTACAGCCTGTAAACACAGCAACATTAATGAATCCATAAAAATGCTAATGGATTCCTCAGCAGGGCAAACACAGGATGTGTCCAGGGGCTGTGTGGTGTCAGGGTGAACTTTTGCTGAACCAGAAACATTTCCCTGTTCTTTTCCTCTCCAACAGGACAGACAGGATGATGGCTACAGTGGGACCAAAGGATTTCAGAGTAACAAGGAAACACACCTTCATCTTCTTGGGTGTAAAACATCTCCACAGTGAAGGGGTAGCAGAAATATGCCACATTATCCTAGAAAAAGAACAGGGCAGAGATCAGATTCCTGGGCAAGAGAATACATCAACAGCATTGCAGAGGGCATAGAGAGCTGGGAGAAAGGAACTAATGGTAGAAAGCAGGTGATGCTGCCCAAAAAGATCAATTACATCCCACTAACAAACATGACTGCAGGATGGACCTGCATACACTCCCTAGTGCCATGTCGATGGAATGGGATGTTGAAAATAATGGAAAAGGAGAGTGACACACCTCAAATGAAAACTCAGTCAATTGCATAACTACAGGAGCCTATCCAAGCACAATACCTCAAACAATGGTATTACTGAAATGTTGTATGATAGTTATTTTTGTAATATGAAAACATATAAAATACATTTAAAAGCTAATAAAATTCTAAGTCAATGTAGAGTCTCTGCCCATTTCTGCCCCAGGCAAGCTGGAGCCATGCTTGGTTAACTCAGAGCACTAGAGAGCACAAAAATTAAAGCTCCAAAGGCAATCAGCAAGAATGAATACAAAAGTGAGAGTCCAGAAAATGCTTGGGAGTAGTTTTATTTGGTTTAGTTTTATTTGGAGACAGTGGCCCCTTGAAAAAATGACAAGTATAATTCGAATAAGAAGAATCCTGAATATTCTCTGGTCTTGAAAGGAGCCTTTAACTCAGGACCTTTGCTGAATATATCTGTTTGTTACACATGTTCCACTCCAGAGACTATGTGTTCAAACTGCTCTGCAGGTGTGAAAGTGTCCTTACCCAGCCCACTGTCTTGGTGGCACAGGTCTGCGTCACTCCCGAGAGCTGCTGGAATGGGGGGCTTGACCACTCTGGGGGGGACAGGAGAAGATGAAAGATTGGGGTGAGGCCAAACTCACAAACCAGAGCAGCTCAAAGGAGAATGTCAGTCCCTGATGACTGGGGTAAAAAATAACATCCCCCACCCTGACATTCAGATAATCACAGAATCATTAAGGTTGAAAAACCCCTCCAATATCATCAAATTTAATCTGTGACCGATCCCCACCTTGTGAACCAGCCCAGAGCACTGAGTGCCACATCCAGTCATTCCTTGGACACCTCCAGGGATGGGAGCTCCACCACTGCCCTGGGCAGCTCCTTCCAACACCTGACCACCCTTTCCATAGAGAAATTCTTCCTCATGTCCAACCTGAACCTCCCCTGGTACAACTTGAGGCTGCTTCCTCTTGTCCTGTTACTTGTCTGGGAGCAGAGCTGACCCTCACCTGGGTATATCCTCGTGTCAGGGAGTTGTAGAGAGTGAGAAGATCCTCCCTGAGCCTCCTTTTCTCCAGGCTGAGCCCCCTCCCAGCTCTCTCAGCTGTTCCTCATAGACTTTTCCCTGTCCTATTCCAGGCACTGCTCTTTAGAACACCCTGAACTGTCCCTGAAAAGCACCAACTCATGTCAAGAGAAAAGCAGAGCCATATCTAAATGTACTGAGTAACAGAAGTGGTATCTTGACAGATATATCCAGAGAGTGGAGTCAAAGCCATAGCTTTAGGAGAACTAAACATGTAGCAGGATATGCATGTAAGTGCTCAGAGCCTTATCTATCCATCAGCATTTAATATGTTAATATCAGCACAAAACTTGATAGCAAGCACTAAAATCAGACAAGGTCACTCTGGTGGGGAGCACAGGAAGGCTGTTCTCCGCAAGATAAGGAATGAAGTTTGGACAGACTGCTCACCACCACGTCTACATCCCAGCCTGACCTGAGTTCTGCCATTTTAGCTCTGAAGGCCTCTGACTAGAATCTCCAACATTAATTTTTGCTGACTCCCAGAAGAGCTGGTCTGATGGACCAGCCAAAGCCTGTTTCATCTCTTAAATTGCTGTGATGTGGGTGGGAATGTGAATACTCACGGTTAGGCAGCTCCAGGAAGAAATGAACATAAAGGTTGTCATACTCATAGCCTTGAGCTGAAACTGAGAAGAGAGAATGAACTTGAGATGTTTGATTCCACACAAATTCTTCCATCATTCACTGTAGGTTTTTGGGAGAGCCTCCACTAATAACCTTAAGGAAAATCAGTTACTGCTGGAAGCTGGGATACGTCTTCAAAGCAACAGGAGATGACTAGCAGAGAAGATTTCTTCTCCAGACTTCCCTGTCCCTGTATCACTAACCAGATGAGGGAGTTCACACATTTAATTGGTTTCTTTGGGAAGTTAATAGAGATTATAGCAGTCTGCTCTCCTTTTTTCAGATCTAGGTCTTCTTAGAACAGCTACAGCATTCGTAACCTCCAACGTGTAAATGCCTCTTAAGAGATTAGTCTGCAGGAAACAGGGAGGAGAAGGAGGAAGTAAAGGATTCTAGGGCCTCTTGAATCCAGGGATTCAAGAATCCTTGGATCATACCCTCAGCCATCCCAGCACCCCCACATTTGCCCCTATTACTGTTTAGAATAAGGACTCACCTATTTCTCCATTCACGAAAAGTCTCAGAGTACCAGGAAGAGGCTGGAAAAATTAGCAGATAAACAAGATAAAGAGCTCAACAGCTACTAACGCAACGTCAACAATTCCTTCCCAACAGCATCTCACACAGGTTTTTCATAGGTTTTTGGACATGAATAATTTACGATTCTGGCCAGTGAGGAGGCATGATTTGTCCTATCACTTCTAGAAGTGAACAGTCTCTCTAGAAAGAGGCTCTAAAGAGACCAAATCCCCTAAAGCTCAGCCTGCAGGAATTTACTGTCCTGTAAATATCTCTTACAGGTGTCAAGATCGATATTAAACACAGTGAGAAGTCACTTGCACAAATCACAGTCCTGCTTCTGTCATGTTCCTGCATTTTGCCAAGATAAGGGAGCAGGGGGAAGCACTGAGACACTCTATCAAAGTATTGGAAAGCACAACTTTCACTGTTTTGTACTGCATTTCACTGATTTGTATTCACTGTATTGGCACACAGTATTTGAGAAAAAAAAAAAAAAGATTGCAGTGCAGATAATTCAGTGAGAATGGAAACTGCAGGAGTCTGAGTGTGAGAGGGGCTGTTTATTTGCACAAAGTGGCACATAGAGCTGTTTGACACTGAAGAAGTTAACAGCAATCACTGTCCCTGAAGACACAAACCTTACTTCCTTCTCAAAGTACTAAAATCACAGGCCTTGAGACACTGCATGCAGCCTCACAGAGACTGTAGTGTTCAGCAGGCCCTGAACAGGCAGAATGGATCTCTGCAGACCCCAGATCCACTGCAAACTGCCCCTTCTGACCCTATTTTCTGCTCAACACCACAAGGTAAAAGCTGCCAACTCCCCTCCAGAGCAAAACAGTCTTTGGAGACTTTGCTGCAAGTGGAATCTGTGTGAGCCAGGTCACCAGATCCCAGAGACAACAGAGCTCCAGTCCCTGCCAGTGCCTCTGGAACTCACCATTTCAAAGTCTGTGCCCACGAGCCCACTGAGGTAATCCTTGTGCCGCCCGTACAGCTGGGAACACACAAAACAACAACAACAACAAAAAAGTGGCATTTTGATTATATCTGCTGTTATGTACTGCCAAACTTCAACTATATATAACTTAAACTCAAATCATTACTGGGTTTAGCACACATGGGGTTGTTACAGCAAATGTGGAGAATGTAAGTATCTAACAGAACAAAGATGCATAACTGCTAACATTGCATAGAACTTCAGCTTTGGTTCTCCAAGGCAAGTTTTAAGGGAAAAGAAGCTCTGAAGAATCAGGTCTTACATGATTTCTGAAAAACGCAGGTAGAAATTATTCCAAGGGAATGGCCAGGCAGAGATCAGCACAGTGAAATCATTATTTCCTTGGTGACCACAAAATCAGTAAGGAAATACACAAATAAAAATCTAAACCAACTAAACTTTCATAAACTGTCAAGAGAGAAGAAGGAAATTCAGAAAAATCGAGATGGGAAATGGAATCCCAAGATCCTGGGACATCACAGGTAACAAGAGATCATTTAATAAATATACAGGCAGCAGGAGGGAAGATTAAGGAAAGGGTTTTCCCAGTGCTCAAAAGGGAAGGAAAAACACTGCCAGGTGACACTAGGAAGGCATGCAATTGAGTGGTTTCTTGCATCAGCTCACACTCCCTAAAGCACTGCAGCCAGAGTTAGGACAACTACAGACAGGGTCTCTTTAAGGAATAAGGGATGAAGCAGGGAGTATTTGCTGTAGTTCTCAGATCCCTGAGCATGACGAGGCTCAGGGCAGTGACATTTAGTCACTTCAGGTGTGCAGAGCACCCGCAGTTACATCTCCATGACGATCTGAGCTCCCTCTGTTACTCAGAACTAGTGAATATGCTCTGTGGGCAATACTCACATCTCTGAACACACGCTGCTCACGCTCCTCCTCTTCTGGCTGCACCTGGGCAGATGCATTCTCAATAGTGTACTCCCACACCTCTCGCTTCTCTCCGTCCAGCTCGATCCTGCAGAGTTCCAAAACACATGGGAAAAACTCCCCCATCATGCAGAGAATAGGCACGGGTACCAATGGGGCCCTCCTGACACAGCAGGGTCCCCTCTACTCAGCTTGAGCAGTGAGACAAGGCTGTGAGCACTCACAGCCCTCTCCTCACTCCCAAGTGCCTGCCAGCATCATTCCCTCAAAACGGAGGACTTGCTTGTGTCCAACATATGGATGATGTAATTTTACAAGGGATGTAGAACAAGGGAAATGGCTTCAAACTGATAGAGGGCAGGGTTAGATGGATATTAGGAAGAAATTCTTCCTTCTAAGGGTGGTGAGGCCCTGGCACAGGTTGCCCAGAGCAGCTGTGGCTGCTCCATCCCTGGAAGTGACCAAGGCCAGGTTGGACAGGGCTTGGAGCAGCCTGGTCTAGTGGAATTTGTCCCTGCCCATGGCAGGGGGTGGAATGAGATGGGCTTTAAGGTCCCTTCCAACCCAAACCATTCCCTGATTCCATGATAACCTGCATCCCTAGAAAGTTGCACTAAAGCCCCACACAGCACACACTCAGTGACACTGAGCTTAAGCACAGTAAGCACAACAATATTTTCTTAAAAATCTCTGAAATAAATGAAATACTTCTTAATTTAAGAGCTGATCCCCTGCCCAAAGGGTGACCAGGAAACAGCCATTTCAGCCCCCAGTCCCAGGAGAGGTCCCAGCCCTGTCCCACTCACCGGTAGGGTCCTTTGTTGCCAGTGAAGTCAGGCTTCACTGTGATCACCCCATTGCCATCCACCTTGATTGTACAAAGCACATTTTCATACTCCCTGTTACCAAGCCTGAAGGAGGACACCAGGAAAACACAGTTTAAACAAAGAACATGGACACTCTCATGCTCTGGAACAGCAGAGCCAGTAAAGGAACTTGGGGGTACAGAAGGGAACACATACACGCTTTCCTACACTGGTTTAAAGCCTTTTGGAGGTATACATTCAGCTACCTCCCAACTGAAGAAAGAGGCAGAAAGAAATTCCAGCCCATGCTACTGAGCTCTTGGAATTCTCCCCCTTTAACTAATGAAAGAAATAGGAGTTTTGAGTAAGGAGGGAAGAAGGATTTTCTTTTGGTAAATTACAATCACTTCAGGATTTTACTTACTTCCCATAAGGTCCCAAGTCCCCCATGATGTACATGGTCTGAACAGGTGTGTTAATTACATGATTGTTCTTTATAAATTCTTCTGAAGGTTCCCAGGTGATGATTTTTGACTTCAGAGAACTTGCTTCTCTGTCAACAACAGAACAGCACCAGTCACAGCTCACCTCAGCAGCACCAAACCCACCACAATGAGGAGTCACATTGCTGGATTATGTGTGACACAGAGAAGCCACCAGCTCCCACAGACCAGGCTGATCCACAGCTGGGGCACCAGCACCACAAAACCTGCATGAACAAGCTCCAAGCCTGCGTTTGAACTCACACAGGCCTACGGTCCTGTCTTCTCCTCCTCACATTGGCCATCCTCTCCACCAGATACGATGGCACTTCATGATCCGAGTCAGTTACCTTCTGGCAGAGCTGGAAGGACAGACAGGAACTACCTTAACAGGGCATCCTTCCCAAACACAGCTCTCCTCTTGGAGGAGGGAACAGGCACGCACACAACCACATGTAAGGACAAATTGCTAAATGACTGCAGAATTCCTTCACTGCTCTGGTGGCAAAATACAGCTCACTCCACCCAGCAAGCCTCCTACAGAGCCAAGTCCCTCTGGCTGTCCCGACCATTGCTCTGAACCAGGGACATCCCACCCCAAGTCTGGGGCACCAGGGGAAACTGCTTTGCAGCAATGTGTTCTCCTGCACTCAGGGTATCTGCCTGGCTGAGAACCAAGAAATGTTCCCTCTGCAGCAGGACTGGAAGTTTTGACAGGCACAGAGTAACTAAGAGCTGGTACCTCCTCTAGGTTGGTGAACTGGTCGTGGTCAGTGTAGGTGAAGATGCGGCAGTTCTTCCGACCTCCAGCCTTCTCCAGTTTCTGGATCTCCTCACGGTACTGCCAGTCCAGGGGAGTCTGGCAGGCTGACTCTTTTACGTACAGATCCACCTCAAACTGACAGCACCACAGGTAAAGCACAACAGCTGCCTTTCACCAGCTTTGGCAAAGCCACAAGTATTTTTCAGCTTTTTTCCAAAGCCACCTCAGAGATAAGACCCTTTGGGAATCCCAGCAAATAACCCAAGCTCCAGAGCAGCTCCAACACTGCTCAGGCATGTGGCAGCCAGCATCCACCGATGCCCACCTGGAAAGCCTTGGGCACAGTAGCTCACCCTGAAACAAGGAATCCCACAGTGAGGTCTAGAAAAGGGGGTGCCAGGAAGCTCTCCCAAGCCTGTCCAGTTTTGAACAGGACAGGAGACACATGGAGCTCCTGGGGCAGGTTCAGCATCGGGTGACAAAATTCATCACGGAGCACTTTTCTTACGATAAAAAAGCTGAGGGAGCTGGGGCTGTTCAGCCTCAAGAGACATTGAGAGGGTACCTCATCCCTGTCTGTCAGTAAGGAGGGGTCAGAGCACGGACCAGGCTCCGCTCCGTGGGGACCAGCAACGGGACAAGCGGAACGGGCAGGAATTGATGCCCAGAAAGTCCCACCTGAACACGAGGAAGAACTTCATCCCTGTGCGGTAACCAAGCACTGAACAGGCTGCCCAGAGAGGGCGTGGAGTCTCCCTCACTAGAGCTATTCCAAAGCCAGCTGGACACAAACCTGAGCAGTGTGCTCTGGGGTCCCTGCCTGAGCAGGGCAGTCGGACTGGATGACTCCAGCGATCCCCTCCGATCTCACCCATTCCGCGAAGTCCCTCCCCCGTGCACCCACCTGGCTGAAGAGCTTCTCCTGCCACCCCACCTCGACCACCTCCTCCTCATCCTCCGGGACTCTCTGGGCTCCTGCGCGAGAGCCCGCCGTGACCCGCAGCGGCACCGCTTCCCCGCCGGCGGCGCGCTCGGCCCGGCCCGGGCGCTCGGCGAGCGGCGGCGGTGGCGGCGGCGCCCGCGGCAGGAGAGGCCCGGCCGGCGAGACCCGCTGGATACGGACCCTGCGGGGAAGGAGCGGAGCGTCAGGGCTGTGCGGGCCGGCGGAGCGGGGCCGGGGCCGGGCAGGCGCTCACCGCAGGCGCAGGTTGCGGATGGGGTCCCGGGAGCGGTACACGGCGGGGTCCCGCGAGCGGCACACGGCGTTACCCCCACCCCGCGCCGCGCCCGCCATGGCCGCGCTCCGGGAAACCGGCGGACACGGCCCGGCAGCGCCCCCGCGCGGCAGGAGCCTCCCAAGCAGCCGCGCCCGCCCCGCGCACGGAGCCCGCCGAGCTCCGCGGGAGAGGCGGCCCCATACGCAGGGCCTGGGAGCGAGGGCCCGCACACCGCTCCGTGCGAGTGAGGGCCCCTCACACCCCTCCGTGTGCCGGAGGAACCCACACACACCTCCATATGAGGGAGGGTCCCACACACCCTTCCGTGTTATGGTTTCCATGGCCCCTGGGAGGATTCCCCTCAGCCTCGGCGTGAGGGAGGGTCCCACACACCCCTGGGTGTGAGGGAAGGCCCCACACATCTCTCCGTGTGAAGGTTCCCGTGGCCCCTGGGAGGATTCCCCACAGCCTCTGTGTAAGGGAGGGTCCCACACACCCCTCCGTGTGAGGGAGAACCCCAACACATCGCTCCGTGTGAGGGTTCCCATGGCCCCGGGGTGGGTTCTCCACAGGCTTTGTGTGAGGGAGGACCCCACACCCCCCTCCGTGTGAGGGAGGACCCCACACATCCCTCCGTGTGAGGGTCCCCATGGCCCCGGGGTGGATTCCCCCAGCCTCTGTGTGAGGGTCCTCACAGCCCCCCAGGGGGTCCCAGGGCCTCCAGGGAAGGGTCTCCCTCATCCCTCCGTGTGAAGGAGGACCCTACACACCCCTCTGTGTGAGAGTTCCTGTGGCCACTGGGTTCCCCACAGGGATTCCCCACAGGGTCCATGAGAGAGGGTCCCACACACCCCTCCGTGTGAGGATTCCCAGTGTTATATGTGTGTATTATAAAATTGGCTTTTCGCAAGATGTGTGCTATATGATTAATAACATAGTAAAGATATAAAGGTATAAGTTTATTTCTGCTATTGGTAAGACTAGATATAAAGGGAGTAGTTGATGTAGCAGCTGCTTAAACTGTCTGTTTGGTTGGGATAACATCCAGTGAACATGTAAAGAAGACTCTGCTACTGATAACACCAACTATCAGCATCTATCACACGCAGCAAGCACGGACCAAGGCCCAAGCTGGACGCGATAAGAAGGACACAGCCACGAAACACGCATGCTCTAAAAAGGCGGATCCAAGGAGGGATCATGCAGGGCAGTTCCTGGAATATGGAAACTAGTTTATATCGATATAACGAGAAGGGTATTTAACAAGTGTCTCTGAGAAAGCAAGGTGTGGACTTGGCTGAGTGCCAAGTCACCCGGCCGGCCGTTTTTGGTTTTTTCTTATCTCCTAATTGTCTTAATTATTTTATTAAACATATTCCTTAAAATTTACTAAAAAGTGAACCTCGTTTTTCACAATTTGGGGGCTCTTGCCGGGATATACCTCGACCCTGAAACCCCATGAAAAGCAGAGCGAGGGAGGCGCCCCGCCTGGTTTTTGGCGGCCCAAAACTTTGTTTTTCCTGGTGAGAATTGGGGATTGCAGGTAAACATCCAAAGAGACAAGCAAGGAGAAAGAAAAAAGCAAGTAAGGAAAAGGGAAAAGGCTCCCTAAAACTGCAGTATTTTTTGCTCCGTAAAAACCTCGTGCACGAAGAACCTGAGGAAGAAAATGGTTGTGAGTAATTCTCAGGGGAGCGGGTTAAAAGGGGGGTCTGTGTGCTGTGTGAATGGGACACTGGCTGGGTACCTCAGACTGGTGAAGTGAGTGTGGTGTGGCTTCTCATGCTGTTCGTTATCTCGCAAGGGAAACGACTAGCACAGAGGTGAAGCAAAAGATAAAAAGTGTGAATGTGACCCCGGGTGATTGGGACGGGATCCCAGAGGAAAGAGGGGTTGTAAAAAACCCCGGGTGGCTGGGATGGTCCCAGGGAGGGTTTGGACCCTCAGGAAGGGAGCCGATAGTTTTCCTATACAACCCACTGGGAAAACGGGATACTGTTGGGGGGAAACGTTTGAACCCCCTGGTCTGGGACGGGGTCCCAGGAAAAGGGGTTCAACCCCTTAAAGGAAGAAAGCAAAGGACACCTAGACTTGCTGTTGAATTAAAAGGGTTACGTAAGACCCAAGAGCATTTAGGGTTTGGCCAAATATAGGTATTTTTGGGTTTTTGCCAGATTGAGGATAGAAACACAAAAAAGCCTTGCAGGTGTAAGGTCCAAGACACCTGGGCTTTGGAAAAGGCTGCCAGGTTGAGGAATACTAAAGGCTTGAAAAGTGTGATAATCTAAGAACATCTGGGGGTTAGTCAAATACCTATGAGTAAAAACTAACAATTTTTTTTTTTTAAAAAAGGGTACCAATCTTTTTGTGTTGTCTTTGTGTAAGTGGAAGTAAGTGCAGCTGAAGAGGTGTGATTGTTGTGGAGTTTATTTGTGTTAAGGAAGTGAATTGTTGAAACGGTTAAAATGTCTGAATGGAAAAGGGGGAACTGCAAGGGAATTAATGAAGAATTCAAGTTCAAGAGGGCTGTCTAAAAAGAGAATTGGTGCAGTTTTGCAGATTAATGGGGAAATTCATTTTGAAGAGTTTTTATTGTTGTTGTTATTGTTGTTCTTGAGTGAATGTATGTGTAATATAGACTGCTGAAGTAAAATAGGAGTTTTTGTTTTGAAAGATGGTCTATGCAGCACATGGTGCTGTGCTGCTGAGCTGATGAGTTTTCTGTGCCTCGGGGGAAAAAAGGAGGGGGTGATGTTCAGGCTGTTGGATGGCAGAGAGGAGACCAGGCAGTGACTGGATGGAATCCTGAAGGTGGGACAGAAGCTTGGAGAGTCTTATGTTAGAGGTCTTGAAAAGTTTTTTGAGAATTTTGGAAATTCTTAGAGGTCTTAGAAGTTGTTTTTGTTTGGTTTGGTTTTTTGGTTTTTTTTGGAGTGCATTGAAATTGCCTAAAGAGATAGCTATAAGACATCAAATGCTGGGGGGTGACCTCAGAAATAGGAAGGAATAGTTTTAATGGAACAGGAGATTGGAGTCAAAAGAGTTGTGAGAGTTCTGGTGTTTGATAAGAAGGAATTAGAAGAAGAAGGAATTATGGATGAAATTAGATCTTTTGTTATTGGGGATTTTTTTTAAACAAAATTTATGCTCAAATGCCATGAGTAAAATGTATGTTGGGAGTCCAGATGCAACCCAGATTGGAACCTGAAAGTAACACCCTTTGAGATAATGTTTAAATTATGAAATAAAGAGAAATTAATGTTAAGAGGGTATAGCTTTACAATTGCAAAAATGGGAGAGGAAGTTCTTTAACCCCACAGTGGGAAGATGCTTTTTCAGGTATTGCAGGCAACTGAAGCTGCGGTATGGCTGAAAAACTAAAGCTGCAAGTTTTAAATCAACGTCAGCAAAATCAAGAGACCGGTGTGAGAACCCAAGAATGAACTGTAGCATCTAAACCAGGTGATACAAAGTTGAATTTTAAACAGAGCTGAGTGGTCATGAACTGGAAAAGACTCAAGTAAATTTGGAAGTTTTGGACAAAGGACTTTCTCTGTTTTACTTCTCTGCATAACACCTAAAAATCAGTCCGGTCTGTCAAATGCTACCTCTGTTTCTTCACAGCTACAAAGGAAATGGACTTTCAAGTAATTCTAGTGTGGGGAGTTGAAATTGAAATATGTAATATTGGTTTTTTTTTCACTCCACTGTATAATATTGCAGGTACATGAAAATCACAAGAAGAAGACGGGCTCCATATCCCTAACATTTTGGCTAATTTATTTTAGGTTTTATATCTTACAGAACAAACAATATGTTTTTGCTTCTTTTATTTTTTTTATTTTTGTGTGTGTTTAAGGTACTTCTTTCATACTAACTTAAAGGCATTTTATTACTTATTAATCTGTTTTGTTTAAAGAAGGAGGGCAGAGAAGAGCGCCTATGTGAAATACCAAGAGGATATGTTAGTGCTCACAAAATATAGGGTGAACTACTACCCGACAGAGTGGGAACTAAGGAAAGAGTTTTCAACTAAACTGGTACTGTGTCAAAGTTAATACAGGAGCTGTGATTCCTTTGTGTACACACACAACATTTGTAACCAATACAGGACATTCTTCAGTTACGCTGGCAGCGTTGTCCCCACAAAAAGGTACAGATAATTACTGATAGAAATCTAGTTCTGTCAAGTTTATTCTCAAGAGCAAATTTTTCTTCTACTATTTAGAAGTCATGAGAAGGGATATAAAGATTTGTTCTTCAAATGGGTGGATCAAAAATAATTTAAGGTACTAATTATATAACTTTATAAGGTGGAAAAACTTTGTCATTCGCCTCTTAGACAGAGGTTGAGATGTAGATATTGGTTGAGAAGTTTTTTGTTGTTGTTGTTGTTGTTTGTTTGTTTTTTTTCTTTTTCTATGGGCAGTTCTTTGTGTGTCTTTGTTAAGAAACTTTTGAAGGTGTTTTGGTTTTCTTTTTTTATATAAAAAGATGTCAGATTTTCTTGTGGAATATAAGGAGAGATAGTATGAATGACAAGATACTTGCTGCTTGGAAATATTATTGTGGTATATGCAAAATTTTTCTAGTAGTTTCATTTATTTCCCTGCTTGATAAGTTACTATGAATTTTGCAGAAACTGTTTTGGAAGGTTTTTTTCTTAGTTTTCCAGCTGGCTGCAGATAAGACCTAGCTCACAAAACTGGTGGTGTTGATTGTCAAAGGGGGTTCTTATCGAAGTTTCTAAGGAGCATCTAATCTTTCAAATCAATGCATGTCAAATTGAGTGAGTGTGTTTGCCTTAGATAGAAATAAATCTTATAGTGTATGTATCTTTCTGAGTTCTCCTAAATAGTGAAGGAAAATCTTCTAGAATAGCAAGAATTCATTGTCTTCCTGCCCTAAGAATAGGCTGAGCAGAGGATTGGCCCAACAGAAACCTTCAATATGATAAAACTCTAACATCAGAAGGGGTAAAAGAAGTTTCTGTTGTTTTTTGTTGGTTTTTTTCTCTTCTTTCTTCTTTTCACTCTGTAGTTTAAGTTATTTTTTGTTGAGTAAATTTTTTTCTCTCTTTCAATTTCTTTTTAACCTGTCCCTCAATCCTAGTTACAGTTAAAAAGGTGGAAGCTTTCAAAAATTAAATGGTATCAGAAGTGACATGGAATAGTTGAACTAAAGATGCAGTTTTACTCGGAGTGCAGCTATGGCCAGCATAATTAATTGTCAGTTCTAAAAAGGCTTTGCAGCTGGCCTTTGGATTAAAAGACTTTACTGCCTTTTAGTGATGCATGTGTACATATATCCCAGTAAATGGGGATTACCAGTGCCTGTTGAGTGGGAAATACCTGAGGAACAGTGGAGAGAATTACGGTTTTAAAAAAAAAAAAAAAGGTCAAAGGCAATTTGTCTGAAAACTAACAAACAAACAAACAAAAAGAATTAACAAGGAAATAGAGGGCAAGACTGGGTTGGCCGCTGTACTTGCCACCAAGAAGATCATATACTCCTGCTGTGGGTAGCAACCCCATAGGCATGGAGGGTGGAGGTATAAGCCATACCAGACCTCTGTTATTCCTTTTTTTGTCACTTCACTCATTCTTTGTCTTTTGCCTTATAGGATATTGGCAAAATCATGCTACAGATACTATTGAAAGTTCTATATGAAAAGACACTGAGGTTCCTTTCTTATTGCACATATCCGTATCGACAGTCACTGTTATAACCCATCCAAATTAGATAATTGGGAAAATATTAAATTGTGGAAAACTTAAGGACCAGTGGTGACTGGTTGGAAAGTAAGTGTCTATAAGAGGAAATAATGGAAGCTAGAAAACAAGGAATATGGCTCAAAGCCAAATGAATTATAAAAAAGAAGAGGTGGGGTTTGTTATATGTGTGTATTATAAAATTGGCTTTTCGCAAGATGTGTGCTATATGATTAATAACATAGTAAAGATATAAAGGTATAAGTTTATTTCTGCTATTGGTAAGACTAGATATAAAGGGAGTAGTTGATGTAGCAGCTGCTTAAACTGTCTGTTTGGTTGGGATAACATCCAGTGAACATGTAAAGAAGACTCTGCTACTGATAACACCAACTATCAGCATCTATCACACGCAGCAAGCACGGACCAAGGCCCAAGCTGGATGCGATAAGAAGGACACAGCCACGAAACACGCATGCTCTAAAAAGGCGGATCCAAGGAGGGATCATGCAGGGCAGTTCCTGGAATATGGAAACTAGTTTATATCGATATAACGAGAAGGGTATTTAACAAGTGTCTCTGAGAAAGCAAGGTGTGGACTTGGCTGAGTGCCAAGTCACCCGGCCGGCCGTTTTTGGTTTTTTCTTATCTCCTAATTGTCTTAATTATTTTATTAAACATATTCCTTAAAATTTACTAAAAAGTGAACCTCGTTTTTCACACCAGGACCCCTGGGGGGATTCCCCACAGCCTCCATAGGGAGGTCTCCATGTGCTTCTGTGTGAGGGTCCCCACAGCCCCTCAGGCATCCCAGAGCCTCCAAGGGAAAGGTCTCCCTCATCCCTCCATATGAAGGTCTACACAGCCTCTCTGTGAGGGGGTCCTCCACAGGAGGCCCCAGGACAAAGCCCCCATACCAATAACCCCAGAGATATGCTGAGGGGCCTCCAGCAACTGTGGATGGAGCTCCAGGCCCACACCTGTGTGTAAGGAGACACCTGAACCTGCCCCTCCCTGAGGTATTTCTTACCCCCTTCCTAGTCTGCCCCTGTATCTTCAGGGACGCCACCAGTAGCCTCATGCTGTTGCCAATTTTAGGAGCTCACTAAACACAGACACAATCTGTTTTAAGAAAGAATACATTGTTTCTTCTCTGCAGGTGGCAGAGAGGTTTCCACAAAAAGAGGTTAAAAGTTACATCTTTTTTACAGTAAAATACACATGAACCTGTCAGGAAAATCCACCAACGCCAGACCTTTATGTCCAAAAAGGAGACAGAGGATCTTTTCCACTTAATTTGAATAAAGGGAGAGAGGCCACCAGGGCACACACCCACAGAGATTTCTCCCTCTGGGTTTTGGAGGGTGCAGCCTCCTTTATATCCTGAACTCCCGGGTTCGTGTTGCTCTCTTCCTTTTCCCGTTGCCAAGATACCAGGAAGGTACAGCCTTCCTGAACCACCTTCCACATATTCCCTCCTTGAACCTGTCATTTTACCCCAAAGTGCAGAAGTTCAGCCTTGTGCAGACTCTTGTCTATCTCAGGAACCAAACTGTATTGGCTCTGCAACAAACCTGCTGCTTAAAGTTAGTAGAGACATTAAACCCATTTCAAAGACGTTAATACCCATACCTTCACCCATCAAATTATTTGTAATGACATTAGCACACATCTCCCCTCTCAAACCCACCTACCTAATGCATGTTTATTTGATTGAGGAAAATTGTGCTTCTCATCCACCTTGACACTTCACAAAACCAGAATGCTCCCAATATACACCATGCATCCTGAGCCAACACTAGGCTTCATGTGCTGTCACACAATAAATACAATATCACAATCAGAACCTGCAGTGGACCCCCAAGATTTCCTCACTCTAACAGGGACTCTTAAAGGCTTGAAGTGCCCCCAGCTGTTGCAATAGACAGTGTGTGCTGACAGCTCGATTCTTACTGTCATGTCAAATGTGACATCAGCAGTTTGGCTCTTCAAATTCCAATTGTCAAAACCCTATTGAAGGAACCCTCTCACACAGTGGGATGTGGGGTGTGAAAAACGAGATTTACTTTTTTGGAAAAAAATTAAAAGTTTAATAAAAAGACAATAGGAGACAGAGATAATGCAAGGGGTTAAACAGTTGGGTGCTTGGCATTTAGCTAAGAGCACACTTACTATTTTTGGACATATTCTTTAATTTTTTTCATTACATTAGCCTGTTGCATATTCATAGGCTGTTATGTATATTATATTTTTATACAAACTAATTTCCATATTCCAGGAATTGTTTAGCATGGCTACTCTTTGAGTCTGCTTTTTTAGAGCATGCATGTTTCTTGGCTGTGGTTTTAGTCTGTTCTCTTTATTACTTCTAGTTTGGGCCTTGGTTTATACTTTCTTCAGACAGCAGATGTTGATAGTTGGCATATCAGTAGCAGGGTCTTTATATTATATATTCTGGATGTTATCCCAACAGACAGTTTATGTATTACTATATCAACTACTATTACTACTACCCCTAAGTTTTGTTAATAGCAGAAATAAAAGCAAAGTTATTTTAAAATTATACATACAGCATTCATCTTAACATTTGCAAAAAGCCAACTTTATAATATGTATTTATAACAATGGCACCTCCCTCGAATGGAGGTTTGGTGGCTGTGGATGTGGAGCCCCACGGCTCTGCTGCCCCCCAAATCCTGCTTGTGGGGAAAGATGGGATAGGAAAGGCTTGTGGATATGATTGCCTGGTAAGAAATACTGGAGATGTAAAACCTGTGAGTGAAATAGAAATGAAGGGCAGTTTTGAGCTGTGATCACGGCAGGCAGGAAGACAGTGATTAGCTGGAGATGGGTTGAAGGACAGAAAACAAAAGGACCCAAGAATGCAGCACCTCTCCACCCTGCCAAGGCATCAGGGAAAAAGTAGATAAGAAAAGTAGTCTTTAGAGTTTAGAATATAGGATGATATGGTAATATAGCAGTTCTCATAGGCTGCATGCAAAGTCTGTAAGTTTTGTATCTCGCGCCAGTTGGTTGCTGTAAATTAGAATATTCAACACAAAAAGAGATAAAATGTATTATAATAAGGTCCTCGCTCTCTTACTGCTCTGATCCCTGCACTCTTCCTTCCTCTCTTGCCCCTCTTAGCTCTCTTAGCTCTTTTACCTCCCTTACTACATACCCCTCTCTCTCTCCCTCTCTTTGGGGTTCCCTTCAGCCCAGGCTGGTGGCTGAAGGCAAAGCCCTTTTTACCCACGACCCTTGCAATAAAACTACGTGTTTCTAGAGTACCTCAGGTCAGCAGAGCTCCTTCTCCCTGCCGTCCATGGATGCTCCTACACCCGCTCCCCCCAGCCCGATCCCCGTCGAGTCCATGATCGAGCCTGGCGAAGGCTCGGCTGCCCCAGGAAGTGGGAAGTTATTTTAGCACTGAATAAACGATTTGAAATACAAGTTCAACTACCGCTGTGCGCGGGGCGGGGACGGACGGGGCGGGAAGTTGGTTCTTTAAAGTTCGCACACGACCGGACTGTACTGAGAATTCCATGCTGGAACTCGCCGCGCCCACTTAACCTGTCCGGAGTTTGCTTCCCCTGGGAACGTCGATCAGCGACCAGACCCGGTTCTCCACACTCGCCTGCCCGGTGCCCCGAACCCAAATCGAGCCGGCAGCAGCGCTCGGCGGGGCCGCCTCCGGCGCCGGCGTCGGAAGAGGGACAGGCCCGGGGCGGGTGGGCGGAGGTTTTCAGGGCAGTTTGGGTTGGAAGGGACATTAAAGATCATCTTGTCCCACCCACCTGCCATGGGCAGGGACAACTTCCACTAGACCAGATTGCTCCAAGCCCCATCCAACCTAACCTCGGATACTTCCAGGGATTTGAGAGTAGTCACAGCTGGACCCCCAAGGGGGTCAGGATGCCAGGGCTTCACCACTGAAGTCTATCATTCTGAACAGTGTAGGCAGCATTTTCATGGGAAGGACTGCAATGAAGGTTTTAAATTAAACATTTTAGTTACTCTTTAGTGTTGAGTTACAAGTTCATATGGAAGGTATAACATAATTTTCTTCCCCCAAGATCTCTCAGATCTGGCTGACAATTTTAGGACTCAGCTCAGCTTGGCAAATGGCCCTCCTCTAGTCAAGCCAGTTTATGCCAAAGCTGATCTCCAGTGTGTGGCTGAACTCCGAGAATGTCTCTACCCAGGTAAGATACTGATTCTGGATTTCTTTCTTCATTTAAGCTTGCATTTGACAGAACTTCAAGGAAGAGAGCATGGAATAAATCCCAGACTTTAGGCAAAGCACTGTTAGGGTATTTTTAAAAGACAGGACTACACCAAGAATGTTGATTTCCCTGATTTTTCAGCTCTTTTGATGTTTTCTCCTTTTTTTGCCACTAAGTATAATCCCTCATGCAGACAATTGCTGAGAATATATCTGGTGTTCCAGGGCTTTGAGAGCTGTCTGACCCCTCTTATGCTCAAAAGTCTTCTCAGGGAAGAAAAAGAGACAATAAATTATTTTGAGCATAATTGAATCAAAACAATGTGAATCACTTTAATGACCTCATGGTATAACATCTTCCCCTAGAAATTGGTGTGTTGAGTAAATAATTTGCTGTGTTTTGCTTTTCTGATTTTTCATTTCTTTTCATTTTTGTTTTGTTTTGTTTTTCCTAGTGGGTTCTAATGAAACCAAATCCAGAAGCCATCTGCACCAATCTGTTCTCAGAGTATCCTGGCTTAAAGGATTTATTGAGAAAAGAACTCCGTGGTCTTACCAGAGGGCTACTTATACTTTCCAGGAGTTGAATGGTTGACATTGGATTGCAGAAAAAACAGGATGTTGTGTGTGATGCTCTCTTAGTAGCTGACAGTGAGTGTCCAGTGTTGTTGACTGTAGTCAGGAATGCCTCTTGTGTTACGTCAGGAAACTGGAAAGAAACTGCTCATGCCTTAAAGCAAAAATTTGTCAGTGATGGGGGATACATTTCAAGAGTGTGTGTGATTGTTATGAATGGAGAAGGGAGTTTTAAACAAGCTTTTGCCTCTACCCAGGCCTCTGGCAGTAGACAGTAGCTTTATTGAGGCAGCCAGCACCCCAAAACCCACTCTCATTCCCAGATTCTTAATAATGGCCAATTAGGTCTATTACAAATGGATTATTTATTTAATAGGCAGATTTAACAGACCTAAGACTTCAATAGATTACTTACTACACAAAATAAACAAAGAAACACTACTAGTAGATATCATACAGTGCAGGATTAAGGTACCAAATTTTACAGCTAGTGAAGAAACAGTATAGATTGGGATTCAATGTATCTTACCATCCATTTTCTGATTGGGCATACATAGGATCCTTCCTCTCAGTTTCTGGAAAACCATCTACAGAGATGCATCCAAACTTTCTGGGAGAAATCCACAGGGGAGTGTGTAGAAGGCTTCTATTGCCATGAAATTTTGTGTAGTTTTTATAGTGTAAAGTAGTGTATTTCAGTCAATGATATTTAAGTTTTATCTCTTTCTACATCTTGCTCTCCAAAGATGTTTATTCGTAGTTGAGGGTCTCTCCCTCTTGGCACCAGAGATCACCCCTGCTGGGCATCTGTCTGCTGGGTTATCTCATCCATGTGCACCAGCTGTCTGGGGGAGTGGTGAGGGGTGGATGAGACATCCTGTCACAGTGATTCCCCAAATCCTGCAGCTGAATGGCACAAATGACCAGATAGGTGTTGATGAATGATGTTCCCTGGCAAGAAGCCCAACCCGATTCCACCAGCTTGTACCCAAAGAATTGCATCCTCACCTCCAGGAACATCCCCACCCTCCTGCTAGCACTGGTAATTGTGCTGTGATTTAAGTCGTAGTTGAGTGACAGTCTTAGCTGTGAGATTTTCAACCTTTTCACTCTCAAACAACATGAGCTAAACACCAACAACCTGCACAAAGTCAGGAAGCAATTTGTCCTTGGTCTTCCTGGAACTGGGAAAACAATTGTGGCTTTCAAGATTATTGAGATAACAAAAACATTTTTTGCTGTTCTGCAAAGGAAGAAATACTTTGCATTTGTGAAAATCAACCCTTGAAGGGTTTTGTGGGGTAAGCAGCCATCTTCCTCTTTTTTCTATCATTGCACTCTCTATGCCCACAGAGGGTAGAGGTAGGTCCAAAATTCAGGCTCTGATGCACACTGGATCTCCTGGTTGAAAAGGATGTACATGTGAGTCTAGTCCCAACGATCTCTTGATAATGACATCCTTTTAAGCCTTAAAAGAGTTAGTTCCAGTGCTATTAAATGTTAATTTCAGCAAAACCTTTGAGGTTTCCTCTGCCTTGTAGGTGCAACATGGGCAAGCTTCTGGCCATCCAGAAAAAGTACCAATACCAAAATACACCAGTCCCTGTTCTGCCTGGGCAGTTCAGCAAAGTCAATTTGCCAACAATCACCTGGTGAATTCCCATTTTACTAGCTCTGGAGGTGGCCTTCTCCCTTTCTTGTGATTATTTTACAAACAAGCAACATATTTTTCAAGAAATTACTTATTAATTTCTATCATTTTTGTGCTTACTAAATTTCTTTGTAAACTGATTGCCATATTTTCTATTTCCTAATGTGTTTCCTGATGTTTTAGTTCTCTTTTCATAATTTTACATTATGTTTGGCAGTAGAATTATTTGCCCACATGAGGTCACCAATCATCTGCTGTTTCTTTCTGTAGCTTTTAACAGTGGGGCCAACTCCCTGTCCTGATTATTATAATTCAGTTTTTATTCCAAGACATTCAACTCTGCTAGATTTTCATGCAAGGATACCTTTTTTCAGCAACCTCTTTAGCTGTTTTGTCAGCTAATTGATTGTCTGTATTAACTGAAGCATTTCCTACCTGATGGGCTTTACAGTGCCTCACAGCCACTTCTTTTGGCTTTTGTACACTCTGTTGTAGGTGACTAATTTCTTCTCTGTACTTAACAGGAGACCTTTATGCCAATAACAGTCCCTTTTCCTCCCATATATCTCCATGGGTATGTATTATTCCAAAACCGTATTTTAAATCAGTCCCTGTGTTTATCCTTTTTCCTTTAGTGACTTTTAGCACTCAATGTAAAGTAAGTAATTCTGCTTTTTGTGCTGTTAAGAAGTAAAGCCTGGACTTCTGTTACCTGGGTTAGGGTTACCATTGCATACCCAGCTGCTCATCTTCCATGTTCATGACTTGCTGCTCCAACCAGAGTGCAGGTCCAGTTCTGGGTCTTGCATGGGATCACTCTTGAGATCAAGTCTGCCAGAACACACTTGTCCAATGGTTACTTGGCAGTCATGGTACAGAGTCTCTGGGCTTCCTTTGAAGCCTGGAGAAACATGGCTGGGTTCAAAATAGTGGTTGCCTTAAGTCTGACGTTGTTCTGTTCCACTAAGGCAGGTTGGTATTTCAGTATCCTGCTGGTGATATCCAATGTCCTTTTTGTTCCAAATCAGCTGGGTGTGGGGATAACTTGTAGGTGCTGGATGGCTGCTTGTAGAGTGTCTCACGTTGTTTTGTAGTTTGTATCCAAGACCCATATAAAATGGATGACCCATAGAGAGTTATTCTTATTCTACCTAATCATACCTCCACATACTGGGGCAGGGCAGTTCCAAGCATAACTGGCACGCAGACACACAGTGCACCTAATATAAACAAAGATGACACAGGACATAAGATAACTCTGTACAAGAATTATTCTGGAACCCAATACACTTTCAGGCAATGGAACCTACAGAACTAACACAGGCACATGAGGAGGGTCTAAGACACACCGTACAGAAATCAAACAAAATGGCATGTCAAAGAAGGTACTACCAAACCTGAGAAGTAAGATGCATGAGAACATAATTTATATTTCTTTTGGTCTCTGAAAAGAAGTTACATTGCATTTAGCCAGGAGTCTTTTGGTCCCCTAAATTTTGCAAGGTGCTGTCCCTTAGTTAGCTAAGGAATTTATGTTGTTTTGGTCTTTGTTATTTTAGCTTTCTTAGTTTAAACCTATTGTTGTGGTTTGAAAGCAAAACGAGTGAGAGGCTCCAAGTCAGAGATATAATTTAATAAGAAGAAAGGCAAAAAGGTAAAAGTAAAATAAAATAAATGCAATAACACAAAGGATCACTGACAAGGTCAGAATACAACCTGAGCAGGATGGTGGAAGCAGTCCAGGTGAAGTGCTCTTCCTGAAGCAGTGATCCTGTAGAAAGGTCTGGGAGCTCTGGTCCTCTGGGAATCCAGTGGGTAAGTGCTCTTGCACTGTCCCACATACCAGCTTATATCCAGGTGAGAATGCTTGGCTCCTCCCCCTGGGCAGAGCATCTCACAATAGCATGAGAAGTGTGAAATGGGTCCTTGATGGCCCATTAACAGAGATAACCCCTGGAGGGAGTTACCTGTGACTCATGGGCCATTAGCAGAAGACACCCCCAAAGGCGTTAGTGGGCCATTAGCAGAAGACACTCCAAAGGCCATTAGCAGAAAAGGCAGGGGGCTTGGGAAAACACTAGCCCACCTGGTTTCAACAGTTCATGAAGATGGTGATAGAATAAATACTTTGTGTACATCTTACACTGCAACCCAGGACACCTATGTTTTATTTAGTGTCCATAGAACAAGATAAAAACTCTCAGAAAATTAAGGAGTAACCTTGCTGCACCTGCAGGGAATTATTCCATAGACTTAAACACCCCAGAAAATTTAATGAATAGAGAATTGTGTAGCTAGAGGAGCAAATTCAATAAAGTATTGTTTAGCAAAGAGGAAGTTATCTTTTAACTGATGATAAACTCAGTGTCTTAGTAGTAATTAAAACAATAAAATAAGAAAACTGGGTCTCAGAAGAAGTGAAATATGCATGTGTGGGAGATTGTCAACACGAAAGGCCATCCAAAGGACGGTGGTAAAGACAACTTTCTGACAAAGTAATGAAAGCCCCCCTACTCAAAAATACCAGAAGAAAGCACATTAGATGGCAGCCTTGCTGCACGGAAGAACACTAAAAAGAAATTGGAGGCAGCATTTTTGAGTTGAACTAGGTGGAACTGTGAAGGGGGGCTGTGGGGAATCTTAAGTGTTACAGTGTATTTAAACCCTTGGAAATCATGTTTCAGCGGGCATGTTCATGGCGAATAAATTGCCAGTATGTCCCCAGCTCTGCCAGTGCTACCATAAAGGAATGTTTTAACCAAATTTTTCTGCTTTTTGCTCAAAAAGCAAAAATGTGAAAACACTATAATAAATTCAACCCAGGAAAGTACACAGTTAGAGATGGCAGCTGCCAATGCAGCCTGGAACAGTGCTGATAAGGTAGACTGTGAGACACACCATGCGTGCAGTGCATGAAAACAGACACGAGGGGCTTTATGCTGAGGAGTGCAGACACCTGAGACCCTGGTGATTGTCACTAGATGGACACGAAAGAGCTACACTCACCCGTCAGGTTGTGAGATGAGAAAAAAGAAGACAGTTTATTTGGGTTTAGGGTTTAAATAGGGTTTGGATTTTGACCAGTGATTGGGAAGGAGGTTAACACTTCTCCGATCCCACTGGTCAAACCAGAAGTCTATCAATTTGTCTTTCTTCCTGGAAAGGAATGTATTATATACAAAACATCAGTCTTTGTTTATGTTACAAATGTAAAAACTCCAGTACAGAAATGTAAAAACATCAGAAGGCTGAAAAATCATGGCCACAGCACCTTAGACCTGTGATATACTCCCAGGGCAAAAACAACCACAGTGACATCAAGATGTGATGGAGCCCTGCAACAGAGAAGTCGATGGGCAGAAACTACACAGCATAAACACAGGTTGAAACTGCCCAGTGCTTTCACCTTACGGACCCAGAATTCATTGTGCAAGATGACCCAAAGGCCTATGATACTAAAGGTAAAAGTGTTACTACTATAGCAGTAGGGACACTTAACAGTGAAATATAACTGCTTGTTACAAACAGTTAGTGCCAAAACTGTTAAAAAGGATGGACTGTTAATAAGGATGGTTGAGAAGCTTGAGATGCATAGGGAATCAGAGAACGGCTACCAGGCAATACAAGGGGATCCCTAGAGAATGCCTCTGCTGCTTGCTGCTGAAGTTTGAATTGACATCACAAAAAGTAACTGACCAAAAAATGGCCAGTATGCAAGACCCATGTGTGATAAACTCAGAGGGATGCAAGGGCAGCTATGCCAGTGAGTAGGTAGGATTGGGACATTGATGATTGCACTAGAGCTGAAAGATAGGCTCTTCAGGCAAAAAGACCCATGATGACATCAAGACTTAAGGAAGGCAGATAACATGGAAGACTGATGACAAACCTCACAAGAGCATGGAAATGGGATGGAACTGCCCTGTCTGACAAAAGCTTAGGTGACACTGAGGAAAAATCCTCTTCCTTTATTTGCAAGGGGCTCGTCCCACTACAGATCTCTTCTCTAAGCTAACTTCAAATTGCCTCGTGTTATTTGAAAGATTTTGCTCTTCTACAAACCACTGGTCCCAACCCTTATCTTTGAGAAGACAAAATGTTCTTGAAGAACCATATTCTCTCATTTTTGTTTTTTGATAACATGCACTTCTTTCACTATGAACAGTAAAACAATAAAACTAATAAAATAGTCAGATGCCTAAATACTCACCCAGAGCCTACAATCACTGGGGAGCCCCATTTCACAGTGAGGACCTGGAGGACCTTTCCCAGATAAGATTTCCAAGTTTACCTCAAAAGAGGGTCCAGCTGTTATAAGACCAAACCAGCAAGTCAAAGTGACTTGATTAAATTTTTAGTGCAGAAGCACCTGGGTCTTATGGCATAGTTCCCCTGCCAGCCAAGGCTAGGGCTTGGCCAGAGCCAACACTTTAACTGGAAGGGTTTCCCTAACATATCCTACAAACAAACCTCTATTAATATCTGTTGAAAGAGTTTCTTAACATGAACAACCTACAAGCAACCAATGAATGCCCATAAGTAACATTAAATAATATCTTATGGCTAAATTCCTTTATAAAAACTTTGTGTATTAACATTATGGTATAAACAACATATTCAGAGCCACTAATCAAATTAACTCTACTTCTCTTGAAGTAGAGACTTGTGAGCTTCTTGTGTAAAAATCCTTAAAGCTAACACTACTGCACAGTGTTCACCCTGATGAGTGGGAACTGCCTGTTTGAGTGATTGCATCATGATCTTCTTGCAACCTGCTTGATTTATTGCATATTTCCATTAATGATCTTCTTGCCTTAGTAAGAAGTAGAAGTAACAACTGCCTTCACTGCATGTCCTAATCTATCAGTTAAAAACATTGTGTGCACCAAGAATAAGGCTACAACACACCAGAGTTTGTTAGTGTTAAAGGCAAATAAACAACATTTTTGCAACAGTTGGTCTGAAGATAAAGAGCAAAAAAAAATCTGTGTCACAAAATCTGCTAATGTTGTATGAAAATATTTGAATTTTGTCAAGAGACAGTGGTCTGGTATACAGATAAACACAAATTACAACTCCCAGTCAATGATACATGAAAGGGACACTTTTAACTATACGCTAAATTATTTTGTCTGGACAACAAATGTATTGATTAAGCTCTGGTAAAAGCAAATATTTGGTTCAATTTGTGTACATGGCTACTTTAAGCACAGGCTCCCTGTAGGTACCAATACCCTTAGATGTGGGTAGCTTCCATAGCAGCAGGGAGAAAGCATTAATTGTTGGCAGACGAAAATCAGTGGAAGTTAAGGGTAACAGCCAGAGAGCTGTAAGTTCACTTTTTCTCCCATGACTAGATTCAAAGTTCAGAGTGACCCTTCAAAGGATTCAGATACAACAGAATTTAACTCATTCTGACTCTGTCATTACAAGAAAGCTACTGATAATTTGTCATACAATAATTAAGGATCAATTAATTGATTTATGAATGAAATGGCAGCAACTGCAGGATGTACTGGAAAGATTATAAAGAAAATACATTGTGAATTTAGTATTGAGAATAACTTATGGTCCTGTTCATGCTCAGTACTTTTCTGGTATAAGCATAAGTTTCCCAAGATTTTTCAAGGAGCAGCTTTTCTCAGAGAAATTATAATACTGTAAGTCTGGGCAAACTGCATTCAAAACCTGCCCAGTTTGCAGATGGTAATACAGCCTTTTGTGAGTGCCAGTACAATGGATTTGAGCTTGGAGTATTAAAGCTAATGAGATATACATGTTTAAAGACAAAACATCAAGGACTTAATCATATAACAGTGAGTTTTGCACTCTCTTAGATCAGTGGGCATATAAGACTGTGTTGTGGTTTGAGAGCAAAATGAATGAGAGGCTCCAAGTCAGAGATATAATTTAATAAGAAGAAAGGCAAAAAGGTAAAAGTAAAATAAAATAAATACAATAACACAAAGGATCACTGACAGAGTCAGAATACAACCTGAGCAGGATGGTGGAAGCAGTCCAGGTGAGGTGCTCTTCCTGAAGCAGTGATCCTGTAGAAAGGTCTCGTAGCTCTGGTCCTCTGGGAATCCAGTGGATAAGTGCCCTTGCACTGTCCCACATACCAGCTTATATCCAGGTGAGAATGCTTGGCTCCTCCCCCTGGGCAGAGCATCTCACAATAGCATGAGAAGTGTGAAATGGGTCCTTGATGGCCCATTAACAGAGATAACTCCTGGAGGGAGTTACCTGTGACTCATGGGCCATTAGCAGGAGACACCCCAAAGGCGTTAATGGGCCATTAGCAGAAGAGGCAGGGGGCTTGGGAAAACACTAGCCCACCTGGTTTCAACAGTTCATGAAGATGGTGATAGAATAAATACTTTGTGTACATCCTACACTGCAACCCAGGACAGACTGCATGGTTTTAGTTTATTCTAAAGGAGTGTGCTACCTTTTACTCCTCTTGTGGCACTCTACTTAAACTGTTTTGATATCAAGTCTAATTTCAATTTCTAAGTGGTAAGGAAGAACAATTACACTTGAATACTGAACAGCTGTACCGGTTTGAGATGCTGCCACATGTTTCTCCATGGGGAAATGTTATTACAGCTGTGGAGTAGAAAGCAAGTGAACTAGTAAACCTGGCACAATTCTGCCTGCTCTTGAAGTAGAGACTCATTAGTTAATGACAATCAAACCTTGAATAGCTTCTGCAGAAGGTGGTCATGGGGCAAACAAATGCTTTGGATGATGAGTGGCTAAACCGAGCATGGACCCCACCCAGCTAATTGTGCCGAGGGGAGGTAATGGCCAGGAAAAGCTTTCTGCCCTGGTACCTTCTGTGTAGGAGTAATCCCTGGATGTATACAATTATGGAGCTGGTATTCAAATGTTGGAGGTGGGCTTCTGACAGAGGATGACAGTGCCTTTCCTGGGGAAAGAAAGCACCTAGTCCCAGTTTTCATGGCTTAGATTATAGGCTGCACAGTGGAAGGTAAGGCCAGAAAGAGCTTTCCTTACTAGAACATCTGGAACCAGCGCCTTCAGTGTGGGAGCAATCCTTTGATGGATGCATTCAATTTTGGAGCTGGGATCCAAAATTTGGCATTGGGCTCCTCCAAGATGATAACAATATATTTCTT
Source organism: Zosterops lateralis (assembly GCF_965231275.1). Lineage (NCBI taxonomy): Eukaryota > Metazoa > Chordata > Aves > Passeriformes > Zosteropidae > Zosterops > Zosterops lateralis. Next base: position 10,648,574 of record NC_139779.1, on the reverse strand, counting down.
GTGGAAGCCAAGCAGCCATACTTAGTGTTTATTGTGTAGATCATAGAGTGCCCAGGGATGGTTAGGTCCAGAAACAGCTTTCTCTCATGGCATCTTTTGTGTGGCAGCCATCTCTGGATTCCTTATATTTTGGAGGTGATATAGAAAATTTTTTTAGGTGGATTTCTGCAAGTGGGTTACTGTGGCTTTCCTCAGGCTGGAAAACACCTAGCCTCAGGTTTGGTGCAACAGATGATTGGGTGCCCAGAGGAGGCAAGGGCAAGGAACAGTTTTCTGTCCTTCTACCTCTTGTGCGGCAGCAATCCTCAAACATATAGAATTTTTGTGATGGATTTCAAAATTTGGAGCTGGTCTCCAGCAAGTAGCTTGTTCAGCCTAGAGAAGGCCCTGTGGAGAGCTTATTGACACCTTCTAACACTTAAAAGGGGCTTAAAAGAAAAACAAAATGCTCACTGACAGTTCCCCAAGAATGGTCTGAGGCTTCCACTGGCAACATTCTACCATCTCTAGGAGAGGCCCAAGCATTTCACAACTGCCAGTGACATGTCCATCAGAACTACCAGGTGTGGCACTTCCTCTAAAAGACACAGTGAGCTTTGGTGACCAGCTCTAGAAAACTCTGCATAGACTACCTGGGACTTCACCTGTCTCCAGAACGAACATCAGTGGCCCTGGAGCTGCCTGGCAGCAGTTTCAGGGAGCTCCCTTGGAGCTAAAGTTGTCCTGGTTTAGGGCAAATTTGGGAGGAAATTTTTTAAGTGGTCCTTCTAGAAAGCAGATTCAAGCAGCTCCTCTTTCAACTGGTTTGGGAAAATATTTCCTTCGAGAAAAGTGGAAAAAACCTCATAATGTAACAAGCAAAGTATTCACAAGCATAAGAATTAATAATATGAAACAATAAAACCTCTCGCTATTCTGAAGAGATGGAAAATTCAGAAAGTCCCTGTCATGGAGTGCAGCTCGGCTCACTCAGTCTCTTATCAGTCCCTCCTGTGCTGGAAAATGCCATGTCCCAGGCCCTGGTGGGACACAGGTGTGAGCTCCTGGTGTTTTCCTGGGTTTTTAGTCCAGAGCAGGCCAGTCAGCTCCAAGAAAAAGAAAAGCCACCATCTGGGCAACTTCTCTGCCTCAGCTAGCAAAAACACTAACTAAAAAGCATAAAAGAGCTCTCTCCTGCTGTCTGTGCTACAGATAACACACAGTCCATGAGAGAGAATGTGGAAGAGGGAGTACAGTTTCTAAAAACTTCTTTTTCCCCCCTTTACTCTCAGAACCAGTCTTAAAGGTGCAAAACTTGATATCCAATATAAACAGAACAGACAACTGGAGATACAAGTATCATAAAGTCACCCTAGGACAGATACACTGAATCCTAAGTTATAATATTTCTTTGCTAGCTGTAACATTAGCAGGTACCTTTAACCTCTCACTATATATCTACTAGTATCTACAGTATATATCTACAAGTAGTTTCTCCTTTTGTCCTTATTCCTGTGTAATATTAGTTTGTTTTAAGTCTTATGTCTGCGAGTTTTATGTCTATTAAATAAATATTTCATTTGATAACAGACCAAATCAACTATTATTAAAGCAGCTGCAAACGAGAGTGGGTTTTGGGGTGCTGGCCGCCTCAATAAAGCTCCTGCCTGCTGCCAGTGGCCTGGGCAAAAGACAAGGACTTGTCTGAACCCCCAGACCCATTTGTAACACTGACAGCTCTGTCAATCTGTAAGTGAATCTCTGAATCTCTGACAGTGAATCTGTAAGTCCACCAGCCCCATGTGGTGTAAGATGTACCCCCAGGGCAGAGGCTGCTGTGGGAGGGCAAACTGTGGGACTGAGCACTGACCCAGAGAGGGGCTCTGGAGAAGGCAGGTACAGCTCTGCTCTTCTCTGACTGTTTGTACACCGTTGAACAGGAACAAAAATAATTCTTGGAACACAAAGGAGAATCAGAGGCTTCACATCCTTAACCCCGGGGCAACAGCTGGTTCCTTTTTCCTTTTTGGGGGTTTTTCTATGGTTGTGTTTCTTGCAGCTGCTGTGACCATGAGGTGCCAGATGCACTTGTCCCTCTGGATGGTCCCAGTGTCTGCAAAGACACTTGGCCTGGGCAGAAGGCTCAGTCCTTGCCAGCTAAGGGTGGAGGAATACCTGTGTTCAGAGCTGCTTGGGCCCCAGTTAAGCCAGCAAGATTTGATAGAGTTTGGAACACAATATTTTTAAAGTTTTTTTTTTAACTACAGACCTCTTCTGAACAGTGTGTTACTTAAAATTTAAAGTTTAATGAAATTTAATACAACTTAGATTTAAACCAAGTCAACATAAAATTAATACAATTTAATATTGGACAGTTAAAACTAATATCTATCAAAAAGATATCAGTAACTAAAAAATCTATACATCTTCTTTTTGGCTTTGTGTCAAAGCTTCATGGGTCAAGAATGTACATGTTTGTATTTCCCAGTCTCAAATATTCCTGTCCCACTGGAGTCCCATTCATGTTTTCCTTACTGTTAGCATCCTTTTGTCCCTTAAGAAATCCTCCCTTCTGTGAGTAGCCTTTAATTAGTCTGACTAGCAAACATAAAGAAATGGTGTCAGAAACAAGCCCTTTCCCCTCCATGAAAACTTTAAAAGCTTTTGTGATTAGTTTATTTCAAAACTACTTGTCATTAGAAACAAAAATGCATGAGGGCACTTCTCATACTTTTTGCTACAGTAGTGGTAGCTTTTGGGGTTTTTTCCCTTCCTTTCTGTTTGGATTCAGTTACTTTACTGTTGTGAAATACACTCTTCCATTGAAATGTGTGTATTGACAACAGGAATTTAACACAATTCTGTCTGTAAATGGCATTGGAAAATAGCTGCTTAAAAAGAAAGTGGTGAGGAGGAAATTAATCTTGAGCTCAGGTTTTTTGTGATAAGGGAAGATCATGGGTGGAGTCTGCCTCTGCTCAGTGGTGCCAAGCAATAAGAAAAAAGGCACTGGGTGGAAATCAATGCACATGAAGTTACACCTGCACATGAGGCAGAACTTCTTTACTGTGTGAGTGACCAAGCACTGAACAGGTTGCTCAGAAGAGGGTGTGGAGTCTCCCTCACTGGAAATATTCCAGAACCATCTGGATGCAATCCCAAGCTATGTGCTCCAGGACTAGGCCTGAACATGTTTTATCTCATATATTCTGACTGCTAAAACAGGAAAGCTCTGATGGAAAGTGAGAATCCTGCAGAGGTGGGGCAGTGCTGTCCTGAGCCAATTTTCTGATCTGCCTAGAGTGTCATGCTCAGTCCCCACCTCCAAGTCACAACCTGGAGAAGGGCTGTGCATGCACAAACAAACAAACAAACAAAACAAAACAAAACAAAACAAAACAAAAACAAAAACAAAACAAAACAAAACAAAACAAAAAAACCAAAACAAACTCAAAAAACCAGAGTGAAATATCTGGTTTTTATAAGAGGTATGCACCAAAGTGAATTATAAAAGGAAGTGGATTTCCCTCCCAGCCCCTTGCCCTGTCTCATTGTTCCTCTCCTCTGTCTCTTCTTTGTCTCTCAACCCCAGATCTGGACACACCATGTGGCAGGACCAACACAAGATCTACAGACTGGTGATATTCTTCTCCCTCCCTCTCTCTCTATTCTGTGTCTTTTTTTCCCCACCTGGGAGAACACAGCTATCATATTCTCCCACATGCTGAACTTTGTTGTGGGAGTGGGGAGATTGTGGAACTGTGTTGTGGCTTGTTAGGCAGCACCTTTGAGGAGTTTGTTGAGGGAATTGAAAATTTATTGAAGTGTTCTGTACAGAATTAAGGCCTTGTTAGCCCCCACTTGTGGAAGCGATTCTCAATTGTAAGAGCTTGTTAGCCAACATCTTTTGAGTCTAAACTGTGGGCTGGTTGCTGGAGTTCTGGGCACTGTACAATAAAACACAAAAGATCCCTGACACGTCTGGTGTCTTTGTTCAGCCTGACAAGAACTTAAAATGAACACTACACCCCCAACCAATGGGTTGTACCAAGGATGATCTGTTTTGAGGCAGGAAGTTTGACCAGATGACCCACTATGGTCCTTTCCAGCCTTACCCATTCTGGTATTCTGAGGCTTCTGATTTTCATATGCCACAAAACAGCAGATGGAGGAAAAATAGTATTCCCCATTGCAGTGGAACAAATATTACATCATAATGAAGTTCCAAATAAATGTTTTCTAGAGAGTACAGCAAAAAAGTCGATGTCCAAAATGCCACAATTCTAATAAAGAGTACATTGGGACAAGCATATCTTCCTTGCAGGAGGGTTTTCAAACAACCACAAATACCAACTCACAGTAGCATTTACAGGTATTCTGTCAGTACCAGGTGTTCATCATTTTGTGGCTCTCTCTCCCCACACATGACCTTTATTCAGGCTTTTGTCAGCTATTACAATATGTAATATTTCTGTCTGGTGAAGGTGAGACTATCCTCCCTTCACACAGAGTCATACTGAAGAACCAGGTCCTCAATAGGATGCTGTCACAGTCATCAGAGGTGTCAGGGAAGGTGTTTTCTGCATCTACCAGTGTCTGCATCCACTGCTGCCATTCCTCCTTGTTGCAGCCACCCTCTGCCCTGTACTCCAAAAGGTGCAGGTGCTTGTTGAGAGAGGAGGTCAAGCTGGGGACATCAGGACAGTGTCATTCATCCCTCAGCCCCACCACCACTGCTTACTCCTCAAGTAAGCTCATCAAGGTCCTTGTACTCAGATGAGGAATCTTGGTTATCTCTCATGAGGAGACAACACCACCAGCCTGAGCTGGGACAAGACAGAGCTAAAACTGCCATAGCTGTACATATACACACAGCCCCAAAGGGGGACTGAGCCTGAGTCCCTCAGGCCCTCACCGTATGCTATGGATCCCTGCAGCCCCCACAAGCTCACTGAGCTGTCCTGTACAGCAGCAGGCTGCATGGAAATGATCTCCCTTGAGCAGACCCAGCAGTCAAGGTGGCTCCTCGAGGCTGAGAGACCTTCCTGAGCACCCAGGATCTATAAAGATGTGAGCAATATTGTACATGAGGCAAAAAAGTCTGTTGTGTGCTAGCAAGACTTCCATATAACCAGCTATAGCTTAATTATGACAAGTGGAGTAAGTAGCAGAGTGTTTGAGACAAATAACTGTCTCAATAATGCAAATAATAATTTAAATAATTGTCTACACTATCATTTAAGTAATCTTCAAATCATGGTCAAATCCCTTTATAACAAATATTCAATTCTTGATTACTCACTATTTGATTACTCTCTGATTTTCATTCATTGATTAATTACCATCAGATCATTGTTTGGCCATTAATAAAATGCTTTTAGTTAGCCCGACAACAATGACTTCTCCTAATAATTCCCTTGCAACACATTCACAGATACATTTCCCTTCACACAGTCACAATCAGATACAGTAAGTGACACTGTGACCCACCATGGCAGCATGACAGATGGAGGGACTGTCACACATAATGGTATTGATATAAATACAGCTGAAGACAATTTTATGGAAGTGGTTCAGAGCCCAATCCAGGGATGGTTACACTGCTGGCTCACTGCTGGGATCCCATTTCCACATTTCACACTGGCTGGGCACTGGCTGGGCAGGGGCCAAGGTGATCCCTAAATGCCAGGGCTGCTTGGGGTTGGGAGCTGGCCCCAGGACTGTCTCCCTGCCTAGGTGTGCTGAGTTTAAAGCTCTGTAGAGCATTTGGCAACCTTGCTGGCAAAGATGCTATGTCCTACTGACTCTTCTGTGTGTCCCCTCCATGTAGGCAACTTGTTGCCAGAGAAAAATATCTTTACCCTACAATTATTGTTAAATAAAATCAGTATTAATGACTCTCACATATGGTCTCGTTTGCACCTTAATTTGGGCAGAGGCATCTGGAATTTAACAGATTTTAATAAAGCTCATCCCTGAACAGTGGCTTCAAGGAGTCTCTGCTCCACTCTCCCATCTTGAATGCTGAGGGAGAGGACAGCTCCAGCAGCAGCAGAGCTGTCCCCACACCAGCTTCCAGGTCAGCAAGAAAGTCCCCTTTTTGCAGCCAAAACTCCTCCAGGAACACTTAAAGGACAAGGCAGGTTTTGGGGACAGGAGGCATTATCCAGTACAGCTGGAAGAAAAAAAGAGTTTTCCATCGAGCCAGCCCTCCCGAGGGGCGAATATGCACAGACAGGAAGCAAAGGCCATGAGAACCAGATCCCTGCTGAGGGCAGGTGAATCCAGCTCCACCTTTTGTGTAGCCCCATTACGTAATGCCTTAACGTGCATATTTACAATCAAGTGCCCAGGTCCTGTATTTTACAGAGATAATGCTGCAGTGCATCCCTTTGTTTGCAGACATCACATTCTGATGCCGTTAATTGTATAGTGAGGATTAATAAAACATGAAGTTTAAAGATGCTGAAATCACAGTGGGGGAGCTGATAATCTCTGCCAACAATAATATTTGCACTTTGTTTTCATCCCAACATCCAGCCATGGAGTGAAGCTTGGGCCAGGGAGCAGCACTACTGCTAATGGACTGGGTGAGGATCCCACAGGGATCCCAGCCTGCACCTTGGGCATCACTTGGACATCCTTGGGATGCTGTGCCTCTGCCCACAGCTAGACCAGTGATATAAGGCTGAGTTTACTGGGACTGAGGTTGGGAAGAGACATGAAGTGGCCTTTCTGCATGTAGAGGTGACATCTCTGCAGGGATGTCTCTGTCCTGCACTAACAGCACATCCTGCGCCAGCCATGGCCCATGCTCTGGGGACCCACCACCTGAGGGCATGTCCCTCTGGGATGACCTCTCTGGAAGGGGCAAATGGTCCAGGGCTCTGGTGCTGGGAGATTTGTGAACCACCAAAGGTATAATTTGGCTTTTGCAGTGTCTGCCTGTGTCCCCCTTCCTGGCTTGCTGGGGCATCACAGCTGAGAAGCCCCAGGGCTGAAATTGAGGCTGGGGATGTGCTGCTTCCCTGGCAGGGCTCTTTCCTTCTCCATCTCTTTCCTGCCTAGCAAGCATCCTTGTCAAAACAGCTTATTTCATTCCAGAACAAAGTTACCTGAATACATTTGGAAGTTGTGCTGCACTATCAGGGTAATCAGAATTTAATTTGATGCAGTCAAGGCTCTAAAAAGATGTTATCAAGAAGAACATCAAAGCTGGATTCTTGCACTTGGAAAGGCAACTGGAATGCTTAGTCCAGATTTCTCATTTTATTGGAGACTTTCAAAATATCAGTCTAAATAACAAAAAATTATTATTGAGAGTATTTGCAAATTAATGTCTTTTGTAGATGAACAAAGGCCCACTTCCTTTGCATGTCAGGGACAGTCTCTTATTAAATCCTGCTAATTATACCATTTGTTGTGTCTAATCATTTCTGCACTTGCAGAAATTAAAGCTGAAGCTTATTTTCCTATGTGTTGAACCATGCTGTTCTTTGGAGTCCCAATCCTGCAAAGTGAGGATGCTCCCACTCACGAAAGGGAGACAGTGTGGGTACAGCAAAGGGGGGAAGGTGAGATAAGGACCTGGCCTGTTTTTTCTGTGCCTATGTCTCTGTTACATATTTGGGACCTTTTATCATTCCCAGCTCTTGCGATAGCTGAGGAAAAGCTACAGCTCATCCTAGTGAATGCAATTGTAATTCCAGGTTTATTTTCTAAGTACAATTTAAGAAGGAAGAAAGGTGCCTCTGGGTCTTTTTGAGTGCCAGGAAGGTTGAAAATGTGACTGACCAAAATGTGACCCTGGAGACGTGATGCTCCTTTTGGGGAGGTTTTATTCGATGTGGGGTGAAAATGTGTTAGAGCACCAGTTGGTGCTGGGGCAGGGAGTGGTGAAGCAGGGAGCTTGACCATTTTCACTTCAAACATGGTGATTTCTGTGCCAAGCTCAGGCCTTTGGCTGCCCGGTGTGTGTCCAGCTGGCTGCAGGGGTGAGTGATGGTGGCCACTGCAGCCATCGACCCCCTCTACTCCTTCAGCTCCTGTTTCTGCAGAGGCTGATCCCAAATGCCATCATGCCCCTGCAGAGAGGTCACAGGAGACGGCTCCAAACCCAACTTTATCCCTCAGAAATGTGTCGAGGAAGCTTAGGGGGAAAAGGAGGCTCAGTCAACTTCGTTAGGGAAATAGTATGGATCTTGTGTTCAAAGCTTTGAAGTGTTAATTAAAAAGAATTATGCAAAGGAGCAAGGATTTGAAACATTCATTTGAATCTCAATAAGGCATCTGTATTAAAAATAGCAGCGGGATCAACTACAGATACAGCAGTTTTGGAGCAAAACGACCCTGGCATCCTTGGTTCTGCTGGGTAGAGCATTCCTGCCTGCTCCCTGCCCTGGATGGGTGCTGCAGAGCAGAGCACAGCACAGGGAAAAGATTTTGTGCCTAAATATTTAAAGAACTTGAGAGCATTTCACTTAAAAAAAGACCCAGCGGGGTCTGGCATGGCACTTAGATGTAGAGCATGGGTAGGTAGAGCAGATGTGTGGGTTGGTATGGTGGGTGCAGGGCTGGGACCACTCCAGAGGAATCCAACCTGGGGGCCTGGACACCCCATGCAGACCAGACCTCAACCCCCCACCCAGCACAGTCCCTCCCAGGGCAAACTGGGAAAAAGTGCTTCTCCAGCCCATCTCTTAATTAAAATCCCCAGCATGTTCTGGCCCTCGCTCATTCCAATAAAAAGAATGCAGGGTATTAATTACCAGATCAGTGGATAACATTGTTAAGTTTATTTTTGCACTGTGTGAACCCTGGGGGAATGTCAATGCCTCCTGCCCTTGGCATCACTGCTGCAAGGGCACAAGCAGGTGGGTGCCCCAAGCTGCCCTGAGGGGGCTGTGCCAGGCCAGCAGCACCAAGGGGGTACCAGCACCAAGACCCCAGGCCTGCAGAGAACTGACCCCCTTAGTTCATTCCCAGCATGGGAGCAGGAGGATGGAGAGGGCCTTCAGTGGTGATGGCTCAGCCAGGTAGAGTGCCAGGGGGTTGCCATCAAGGGCTGAAAGCAGCCTTGAAGGGGAGAACAAGGAGCTTTGCTGGGGCTGCAGTCCCACGGGAAAGGTGACAAGAGGCAAAGCTGGAGCCACATTGCGAAATTCTGCAGTGATTTCAAAGGCTGAGGCTGTAACCTCAGCTGCAGATTCCATTAAAAATGGATGAATAACAGCCTGACCTTGGGCAGGGCTCAGGCAGGCACACCCCTTAGACCCTTAGGAGGAGGTGATGCTCAGCCAAAACCTGGTGTGTGCATAACCCTGATGCCTGCCTTTCCACCTCACAGAGTGGGATTTCCATGGGTTGAGCCTCACCTGTCCCTTTACAGTGCCTGAAGTCTGCAGAGGGGAAGCCAGAACCAAGGGCTGGGTTATTGGGTCCCCCTGGGATTTTGCTGGTACTCGAAGGGGTGTGTGCAGGATTCTCCATCCCCTGAACTCCTGAGCCAAAGCCAACCCCAGTGGCATCAGCCTAAGAAAGGGCCCTTTACTGCTGCCAGGTGACATGAGGGTCAGAACAATGGAGGAAGTCAAAACGTGGAAATCTCCCTGCTCTGCTCTCCAGGACACTGTTCAGAGCCTCTGCTTCAGTAGCACTTCACTGTCTCTCAGTAGCATGGAGATAATTCTGTGGAATACAAGACAGCCAGAAAAACCTTTTTTCTGTCACTCTGGAGCAACCCTTTGAGCAGTACAGCTTGAAAAAACAGCAGGGCTGTGGGCACTTGGTGGGCAATGAGGTGTGTGAGGTGCAGGAGGCAGAGCAAATAATCACTGTAAGCCACCACTGAGCCCCAGTGGGCAGGGATGGAGAGAGGATGGGCATTTTTTTTTTTTTTTTTTTTTTTTTTGGTCCTTCCATAAATATATTTGGGACCGACAAATATCAGCCTGAGTTTTGCAGGGAATCCTTGCTGATTTTTAAGCAGTAGCATGTACCTTGCAAAAGAATTAACACTACATTGGGCTGCCTTGAAGCATGGCTCTCCTTGTAGGAACTGGTTTGGGAAAGGATGGACTTGTTACAAATACAGCCTGGTGGCCAATTTCTGAGTGCAAAATCTTGCTCTTCCAAGGGAAAATGATGGCTAGAGAAGCTCTTTCCCCCTCCATAAACCTCAAAGCCTCCCACCCAGTTATGTAGATCCCAGTATTTTCTCCTTTAGGCTTTTTCTCATGTGGCTTTTGCATCTCCCAGCCCTGCTCTGGGTGATGCTAGCCCCCTGCAGCCACACTCCTCACCAGAGACCTGCCTGGGAATATGAGTTGGGGGTAGGCTTCCAGAAACGTCCTGCTCTTTGATCTATAATTTAAAAACCATTTTGTTTTGTCTTGGTTGCTTTAACCAGCAATTTGCTATAGCAAAAGAACACAATACCCCTTCAGGAAGAAGAAATATACTCATTCTTTCAATTAAATTTCTCCTGACTTTACTAAAACTTTTCCCCTGTTCCCTCTTCTGAAGAAGCAGCTTTCCTCTTTTTTTTAAATTATATTTTTGTGATCTCCAATTCCACTGAGACAGAAGAAATCAGCATATCAGAGAAAGCAACAATCCTTGTGATGCCCAGCAGTCATTAATTAACAAATTATATTAAAAAAAGAGTTCTGCAGATAGGATTGTTTCCTGGTGATGTTGCCTTTTCTTTTGTTGGCACTGTGACAAGGAAGTTCTTTATTGCTGAGATAGAGCAGATTAAACCATCCCTGTCACACTGGATGCCTTTGTGTGAACCATTCTTTTGGTCCCTAAATAAAACCTCCTGTCCCCACTTTTATCCTGTTGTGACAGGTTTCTTCTTCGATGGGAAAGTGATGCAAGGGTACATTTGAGCCACAGCATCTGTCCCTCAGCTGGACCAGGTGTCCTCTCCATCAGCATCCCCAGAGGGTGGGGGGCTGAGCTTACCTAGTGGATTCAGATTCAGTGGAACATCTGTGGAACATCTGTAGTACCACCAGGTGGTCCATCTCCTCCCTGAAGTCCACAGCCCCAGCTGGTAACAGCTCCAGGAGATGTCCTCAAGTGGCCCTGCTCTCCTTGCCACCATCTTCCTGGGCTTCTTCTCTAAATCCTAGGATCATTTTGGCCTCTCCCTGTCCCTAGCTCTCATACCCCTACTCAGGTAGGAGTAGGCTCTGCTAGGAGCTATTGGGACTGAACTCCCTGTTCATACACTGGTGACCAAAGGTGACACCCATGGGTCTCCAACCTCATTTCAGTTCATGGTCTCCAATGGTGAGGAGAAAAATGAGATCCCAAAGCCAACTGTTACAGAGCCATCCCCAATGCTCAGCATTTGGGTCCCAGACTTCGGACCAGCTCTGCTGCAACAAGGCAAAGGGCAGAAAAGTTTCCTGGGCTGTTAGAACAAGCCAGCTGCCTGTCTTTGGCCAGAGAACCTTGGACTCTCTCATTGCCAAGGTCTGAGGGGCAGCATCCTTTCAAAGGATCCCAAGTGCTGCTTGCCTGCAGCCTATCTGCAGTGGGGATGACTTGAACACATGCTAGGGGACACTTAATTCTCCCCAAACAGACACCATCATGTTCCTTGGACTGATCTATAAATGCTGGCATTAGCCTGACTCCAGGCTGCAGGCAGGAGCTCCATGCTGCCCAAACCTTTGTCTGCTGCCATGGGCACTGTGGGGTCACAGTGCTTTGAGGGCACAGAGCAGGGGATATACACAGCCACAGCACAAGGATGTTGCATTAAAATTCACTTTTTTTCACCCACTTTTTATTAATCATGCAGGTTTCCCCAATCAGGGGCCACAGGCTTGGGTGGGCAGTGTACTGGGGGAAGTGACAGAGGGCACCAGAAAAAGCAGGACAGGGAAATCTGCCTGTTCTGAACAGGCAGCTCCCCCATACTATTCCTGGTGACCTAGTTAAATTAATTTTGGTGGGTAGTTGTTTTTCTGGTGGGGTGCTGGCTTAAAGTTAATTAGCCAAAAGATGCCCTGGTTTCTTTCTTCACAGTAAGATCTGTCGTTTAATTTGTCAGCCAGTGTGTCCTTATGCACCATTCATGGTCCCAGGCAGCACAGGTACGAATTAGGGACTGCTCTGACCACCCCAGTGGGACCTGAATGCTCCTACTAGATACCTACTGGGATTTGCTGGGCCCCTGTGAAGCCCTCAGCCTGTGGCTAAGAGTGCAATGAGTTTGCCAGATTTGATGACACAGGGAGTGGCACATGAGGTGCTGGGTGCCTGCGTGTTGCTCAACAGCACAGAAAAAAACCCCTTCTATGCTCCCCCAGAAACCGGGGAAAAGAGTGTTTCCTCTTAAATTGTTTTCTTCTCCCCGTGGTCCTGGAGAGGGCAGATAATGGAACAGCTGCCTAACACACACTTCAAGGGAAAAAGTGTCAGTACGTCTAAAACTTCAGAGGTTAAAATATCATCAAGTTATTTTTAGCAGTTTTTCATTCATTTCAACTTGCCATTCATCAACATGCAGCAAGAACTCAGAGAAGCATGGCTTACTCCTGGTGGGTTGTTTCCCCATGCCAAACTAGGCTGTGCTAAGCCCAGATGTGCAGAGCTGAGCTGAGCAGGGATGGACTGTGCTGAGCTGAGCCGCGGCTCTGAAGCACCTCTGCTAATGCAGACAGGCTGACAAAGCTGGGGTTGTTTAGCCTGGAGAAGAGAAGGCTCTGGGGAGACCTTAGAGAACTTAGAGACCCTTCCAGTGCCTAAAGGGGCTCCATGAGAGCTGCAGAGGGATTTTGAACAAAGGCCTGGAGAGAAAGGACAAAGGGGGATGGCTTCACACTGCCAGAGGGCAGCGAAGGATTTCTCCCCCGTGAGAGTGGTGGAGCCCTGGCAAAGGTTGCCCAGAGCAGCTGTGGCTGCCCCATCCCTGTTCAAGGGCAAGTTGGACGGTGGCTTGGAGCAAACTGGTCTAGTGGAAGGTGTCCCTGCCCACGGCAGGAGAGCTGGAACAGGATGGTCTGTGAGGTCCCTTCCAACCCACCCCATGAAGCGATGCTACGATTCCACGCCACGCCGTGTCCCGACGCATCAAGCCGTGCCAAGAGGTGCCAACCCACAGGGTGCCATGTCTGACCCGGCCGTGCCAACACCAACAGGTGGCGACACGTCCCCGCGGCACCCCCAGGACCGGCCGCGCCGGGGACGCGCCCGCGTGGCCCCGGTAGGTCTCGGCGCGTCCCCGGCGCGGCGTGAAAGGACTTGGCAGAGCTCACCCCCGCCTTCACAAGCCCCCCCTCTCCGTTTTCGGGCTGGTTAATCCCGTGTGTAAAGGGCAGCCAATGGATGCGGCCGTTGCGCGGGGTTGGGATTAGCGGCGGGGCGAATGGCTGGCACTTTTACTGGGATTACAGAACAAAGAACTGCTCTCCCTGCCCGATTTGGGGTGTGTGTTGGGGGGGGGGGGGGGGAGAGGAAAAAAAAAACCCACCAAAACAACACACCTCCCCTCTCTCGGGTTCTTTTCATTCCTTTAGGCCCCTGTCGGGCTGTACCGGCTCCGCCCGGGAAGCGGCGGGAGGCGGCGGGAGGCGGCTCCATCCCGGCCCCCGCCCGCCCGCTCCCGCCGCCCCCGCCGCTCCCGCCGCTCCCGCGCAGCCTCGCCGGGGGAGGCAGCAGCGCCGCGCCCCAACCGCCCGCGGTAAGGAAAAGTTTTGGCCTCCCCTCCCCTCTCCGTGGGTCCCCTCTCCACCCCCGGGAGCGGCCCTGGGGGAGCGGCGGCGGGGGGCGTGCGGGGGCGGTGGGTGCGATGGGGCGCAGCGGGAGATTGGGGCTGGGGGAGTGCTGGGGAGTGATGGGGCTGGGGCTGGGAGACGCAGGGCTGAGGGATGCGAGGGGGGCATCAAGATTCGGGGGATGGTTGGGAGTGTTAGGGCTGGAGGTGTGCAGGAGAGCGTTAGGGATCCTGGGGGAGGGTGGTGCTCAGGGATGCAGCACAGGACGTTCGGGCTCAGGGTGAGCGCCGGAAGATGCGGAGGGGCAGCAGGACCTCTGGAGGGGTCATACGGCTGCAGGGGGGCTAAAGCACATCCAAGGCACAGGGGATGTCAGTAGGGTTGCTGGGGAGATGTTAGGGCTGCGGGGTTTGGAGGGGCAGTAGCGGGGGGGGGGGAGGGGGGGCACACTGGGCTCTTTAGGGCTAAGGGATGCTGGGGGCAGTAGGGCTGCTGGGGAGATGGTGAGGCTGGGGGATTCAGGGGGCTTTAGGGCAGGTGGTGGTTGATAGGGCTGTGGGGGTGCACTGTGGCATCAAGGTATGGGGGATGCTGGGGAGCAGTAGGGTTGCTGGGGGTGATGATGAGATTATTGGGGCAGGAGGGATGCTGGGGAAGGAATGCCAGGCTCATCAGTGTTCAGGGGGGTGATAGGAATACTGGGAGCTGATAGTGTTGGAGGGTGCTGCAGGGCAGTAGGGCTGGGGGAGGGCATTAGGGCTGGGGGATGCTGCAGGGCAAAAGAGCTTGGGAGGAATTCTGGAGGTATTAGGGTTGGGAAGGATATTGAAGCTCTGTAGGGCTTGGAGATGCTGGGGATATTAGAGCTGATGGGGGTGTTGAGCTCACTGGGGCTAGGGGGTCATTAGGGCTGGTGGGGGTGATGATGGGCCTTGGGGTTGGTGGGATCCATGGGGGCTGTGAAGGGATGCCAGGCAGCAGTAAGGCTGGGAGGGCTTTAGGAGCTGGGGGTGATGGTGCTGCAGAGGGGGGGTGCAGGGAGCAGTAGAGCTGGGGCTTGCTGGGAGTGTTGGATGGGACTGTCAGGCTGGCCCTCAGTAGTGCCCCACATCCTGAGGGCAGTTCTGGGACCACCACCTGCCCTGGCTGTGTTGGACGGTGGCGGGCAGGAAGGGGAGCTGGAAGCAGGGCTCTTGCCTCCTTTTTGCTGGTGTGGGGACTAGCAGCAGTGCTGCTGGAAATAGAAACACGGTGTTGAGCTGATGGAGCGCTTGGGGCTCCGCGCTACTGGCCACTGGCCTTGGCACTGTGGCCCATGGCCTGAAGGAACAGCCATCCTCTGCAGGGGCAAGTGGAGGATTTTCAGTACCAAGGGATGACTATGACTGGGAGAAAGTTGCTCCCTGAGGAGCTCGTGCCCTTGTCCTTCCAGCCTGTGGGGCTGGCAGTGGGTTTATCTGGGATAAGCTGTGAATTGGAGTGATCCTATTAATATGCCTTGTGCAGGAGTGAGCCTTGGGCCTGGCGGGGCTGTGCAGGTAATCCTGGGTGTTTGTCGTGGGCTCTGGGCACTGCCAGCCCAGGGCACTTTGGGAGGTGATGGTGCCACTGAGCATCATGGCAGAGCCACGGTGCTGTGGGCACTTTGGGGTTGGTCAGCCAGCCTGCTGCCACATCCATCACCTGTCAGTGTGCAGGCTGTGGACACTGGGACAGCCTGGGGACATCAGCATGTGGCCTTGCATAACAGGAGCCCTCAGCTTCAGGGTGTCTGCTCTGCATGCTGCTCCCACTGAAGGAGCTGTCAGAAGTGCTGCAGCTGGGGAACAATCCTGTGGATTATTTAATTCCACAGAGTCCCCAGCAGTGCATCCAGACCCATTAAGCTGGTTGTTGCCCATGTGAGCCCACAGAATCCCCTTCTGTGGGAAGTGCTGCAGCACTCATTCTGAAATGCAAAAGCAGATGGGGACCACCAGGATGAGACCTGACCCTGCTGGCAACTGAGGGGCTGGAGTGCTGAAGGCCATGTCCCAGTGCTGGGGTGCTGAAGGCCGTGTCCCAGTGCTTGGGTGCTGGAGACCATGTCCCAGTGCCTCTGCTGCAGCCCCTGCAGGAGGAGCACCAAGCCCTGGCACAGCAGCACGTGCTGCCATTGGAGCAGTGTCAGCAGCATGTCAGAATCTTGTGTCAGGGCAGTGTGGTTGTATGAACACCCGTGGGTCCCCTGCTCTTTTCCCTTCAGCCTTGCACAGCCAGAGTCCCTGTGACACCAGCAGCCACTAAGGGACAGGATGTCCTGCTTTGGGGCTGTGCCACTGGTTTTCCCATGCACCCTGGCTCTCCAAGCTGGCATGGCCTCTCAAAGCCACATTTTTGGGGTGACACCTGCCAGGGATGTATTGCCACTCTGTGGACAGGAGAAGGGACTGGGCAGCTGCCCTCACATGGTGCTTGCAGCAGCCAAGGAATGATGCCAGGGATATGCTGTGGTGGCCACTGCTGCCTGCTTCTGCTGTCCCTCCTGAGAGGGCTTTCCCATCTCTGGAGGAGCTGCTGGCACTACCACTGGTCGCTGCTCATTCAGGTTTGCTAATGAGAAGCTGGGGCAGGTGAGCAGGAAGCTGCTCAAGGACGTGTTTAGCAACCTGGCTCTATCTGCCTGGGCGAGACACAGTGCCTTACTGGCAGCCCAGCCCTTTCACAAGAACCTTGCATGTCATTGCATGGGACAGGAGGTGACAGGAAAGGTGGGCTTTGGGGCCAGCACAGAGGCTACAGGTCTGGCTGTCCCACATGGTGTACACTGCATGTAACTGGAGTGATGTTCTGTTTAAGGGAAGGAGAAAAATGCCAAACCCCCAAAGTCCCAGGCCAAAACACGACCTCTGGCTACTGGAGTTAATGGGGGATTCCCGTCTGCTTCTCCCACAGGAAATAGCTCAGATTTTTTTTGGCAATTATCAATGCCCTGTACTTCCTTCAGGAATTTTGTCAGCAGCACCCCAGCAGCCAGGCTGGCGGAATGCATGGGGACTCCAGCTGGATGTTTGCTGCAGGGCTGACCCCTGGGCTGGGTGCAGGGCTTGGTGCTGACTGTCCCCATCTCAGGCACTGGTGTTGGGGCATGGTTATTCTCTGTGCTGCCAGCACCTATTTGCAGATGCCTGTGGTGAGTGGAGGTGGTGGTGGTTCATAATGGAAGAAAATGTGTGAATGGATCCTGCTGCTCCAGAGTGATTGGGCTGAGGTGCAAGTGGTATGTGATGGTTTGGGGACGGGGGATGATGAGCAGGAGAGGGACTGTGTTATTGTTCTTTATTTGCTCCTCCAGCCCCATGTGTGGCTGTGTTAACACCTTACTGGGAGTGACACAACTTCTTCAGGGCGTTGAGGGGGGAGCAGAGGTTTGCCACCATCAGAGACCTTCTCGAGTACAGGGAGAAGGAGAGGAAAAGATCTACTGGGAGCCCCTCCCAAGATGGAGATAGCTATCTGTGAGCTAAATATGTATTTATTGGCTCATTCATTGGGAAAAGCCCAGCTGGAAGATATGGGGAAGGGCATCTGGTATCCATCTGGATTGTGGCCAGAGCAGTGGGGCTGGGGGTAGAGAGCAGCCCCAGCTGGAGCTTTGCAGAGAAGGTGGCAGCTCTTTGCAGACTGAAGCTTCCCAGGACTTTGCTCTGCCCTGTGGCAGCCCTTTCCCTTCACAGGGCATGTACAGTTTACATTTCTTGAAATGTTGTCTTTAAAAAGCAGTCAAGAGCTTCAGGAAGCTGCAGTGGCCCCAGGTGGGTGTTAGGAATTGTGGCCATGTGGATTTCTGTCTTGCCATTTTGATTCTTCATTTTCTTGGTGCAGCCCCCTTGGTTAAATTTGCCTCAATCCCAAGAGTGGTGGAGCAGTGGTCTGGCTGGGGTGTTTCTGCCAGAGAGACCCCCCAAATCAGCTGGGGCAAGTGGGACCATCTCATGTCCCATTCTGGTCCAGGAGCTGCTGCCAAACACTACCTTAGGAACTTACCTAGAACACAGCAAGGCTCTCCTTGCTGTGGGAGCAAGAGAGAGCATCCCTTGGGGTGGGATGCTGTGGAGAAAAGCTCTGGGTACATGGATCCCCTCCTTGGGAGCAGAGTGTGCTGAGCAGTATTTACATTTGTCCATGCAAACAGCTTCTGTTGGAGTTCTCTGGTTTGTCTTGTCTCTGCTCTGTGCTGGTCTAGCTGGTTTTAAAAGATAATTAATCTCAGTGGAATGAGTAGGGGACCAGTGAGGAACATCACTCTGCTGCTGCATGGCCATGGGGATGTCATTGTCCTTTGCCAATGTGTCCCTCCTCACAGCCAATCTCCACCTCTCACATGGGGGCTGAGATGTCCATCTTCATTTTCTTCAAATCTCTAACCTCAAACAGAGCAACTGCCAGTGGGTAGGTTGGTGTGGACCCAGGATGAGACCTGGAAATGGTGGTCCAGGTGCCGTCTGGTGCCCACCTGTGTGCCTGAGACTTCTGCCCCAGGAGATTGAAGAGACAAGCCTCCTGCCCATGGGTGACATCCCCTATGGGGTGTGCTGGGGTCTGGCAGTGCCCCTGAGCCATCCAAGTGGGTGCAAACAGGTGGGTGCAAAGGCTTGTGATGGGCACCACAGACCTGCTGCTGATCTGTTCCCAAAGCCCCATAGGCAGATTGAAAACCAGAGGGTGCTTTGAGGCGTAGATCCCTCTGGAGATGGCTGGGAAGAAAGCTGGTGGGCAGGATGTTTTTAACCATTTTTAATTTTTGGATAATTTCTTGAACTTTCTGGTGATGTGTGTGGATGCTGCTCCCTGCCAGGGTTGTGTGTTCTGCTTGGCTTGGATGTACCCTGGAGGAGAAACCTCCCCCTGCGATGGATGCACAGGAGTTGCACAGACTTAGGTGCTTCTGAGAGAGGACCATGGTGCCTGGGCCTTGATGGCCAGCAGCAGACTTTTCAGTCCCACTTCAAATCCCTGGATGAGGCAGGATGGATACATGGGATCCTGGTCATGCATTGTGCCAGTGGCGTGGCCATATAGGAGCCCTTGGCTTTCCTTGCTAAAAAAAAAAAAAAAAAAGAAAAAAAAAGAAAAAAAAAAGAAAACCAATCTTCAAAGTTTTTCAACAGGTAACTGTTGTTTGGAAGAACATAGAGGCTGTTGGTCTGGCTTGGGGAAAACTTATAGAGTGGGAGTCTTCTGGAGCAAGATGACATTGGAAAGTGAAAACACTGCAGTGGGTGAGAAGGATCTCCATGGTTTTATCTGGTTGCTGTGCTAGAAGATGCTTCACCCACCTTTAAAGGGATGAGTGCATCTCTGTGCCCAGGTTTTGGCAGAGATCACACTCTGTCTTTAGCTCCAGCTGTGTCTGTGTGGATGTGTCTCCTGCCTGGGAAGCCACCTACTACTCAGTACCTGCCAGAGGTCACCTTGCCTTGAGGCAGTGGCTGCCAGGTTGCTCATTTGCTGCTGGGCTCCAGCCCGGGAGCACCAGAGGATTGGCCCTGGGCAGCTCTGGCCATCACACCAAGCTGGAGGTGGCTCCCTGGAGGTGGGCAGAACTCCCACGATGACAGGATGCACAGATGAAAGAGACAAACCCAGCCCTGCTGCTAATTAGCAGCAATCCTGGTGCCAGATATTAACCTTGTCTGCCTCATGAGGACTTAGTGCCAGGATGTGTGCATGGCACATCGATGGCATGGTGACACCAGGGCTGGTGCCAGTACGGCAGGTGCTGGTGAATGCTGCAGGGTGCTGAAAGGTTTTGGATGAGGCTTGAGACAAGCTGCTGGTCCATACCCTGCTGCAGGGCTGAGATCCCAGAGGGACACTGGTGGATGTTGCTCCCTGGACTTTGACAAGAGGTACCATAAAGGATGGGTTGCATTCATGGTAGGGTGGATACTGACTCCCGTGGTGATGGGTATTTTGGCATGTCTCCCCTGGCATTGGTTAGGATGGGGCTGTGCCCACTGTGGCTGTGCTTTGGGATCTGTTTGAGGCTTCCACCAAAGCTAAACTCCTTCCCACTGGGCTGGATTTCTGCTGGTTTCACTGCAGCATAGGAGACAGGGATGGAAAAACCTGTAGGAAAGGCAGGATTATGTCTCCCTAATTAGTAGAGGCCTGATTATCATTTCTTCCCAGAGCTCTGGTAATGATTAAATATGTGGGAATTATCTTTTATTATTTGTATTGCATTATTATTTAGAAGGCTGGGCCCCTGTTTGCTGTGCAGACAGGCAATGACAGTCCTTGCCAGGAGGAACTCTGTCTCTGGCGTTCTGGCCTGGGTAGATTGGGGGTTGAGCTCTGTGTGCCCGTGGCATTACCCAAATTGCTACATCAACTCTCCACCCCAGCACTTAAAAGAATTTTAAGCATTGAATTGTATGTCTTTTTGCTTGCATGTGAGTCACATCTGGTTTAGTATGGGGGGAAAAAATATAGTGTATTACTGTGACCTCTAAAAACATGATTTATATAGAGATTTAAAATTACATATATATATATATGTATATATTTGGAACCAGGATTGTCAAAGCCCAGGCGTTGGCCACTGCTTTTAGATACTCTGGCTTTATTGTTGGAGGGCTACAATAAAGCAATCTTGTTAGGTAAACATAATGATGTTACGAGCCACCATCTGCTGAGGAGCTGCTGCAGGGAGCAGTGGGAGCTCCCTGCTGTACTGCTGCTCCCCTGCTACTTCCTGCTGGCTGGTGTCAGATGTGTCCTAGGAGAAACACCAGTGGCTGGTATGGATGGAGGGAGGGCTTTTTTCTTATGCCTTCCTCCCTCTTAATCAGTTGGAGTATGTGCTGTTGAACCCTTCCAACTGGTGAGGACCAATTCCCCCTGGAGCGTAGTGAGGCTGTTGGGGTGATGGTGGAGTCATTGGCAAGTTTCCCAAAAACTGGGTCACCACACTGCTGAGCTGTGGGGACCCAGATGTGTGGGAATGCTCTGGTCTGTGAGGACACCACAAGATGCCACCAGGTCCCTGGGTCCCACAGAATCATCTTTGCTCCATCCGAGCAGTGGGACAACACCATCCTGGTGACAGTGGGGACCCTCATGCCCCCCTGGGTGCAAACTTGCAATCACTGGCATGAAGGATTGCACTTGGTCAGCAAAATATGTGAGGAACTTTGCTTGTTTAAAATGCCTTTGGGGTTTGGGTCTTAAATAAACATCCTGGTTGGGGTTTAGGTTGGAGGTTTTCATCCTGGGAAAGGCAGGAGTGGGGGGAAGGGCGCTGCATCAGTGCCCTGAGCCTGCATGCACCTTCTGACAAGGTTAAAAATTGGCTTCATTAGAAGAGGATCACTGGAAATAAATTGCTCTGCACCCTTTAGGGGAATTGCTGGGCTGTAATTTCATGTTGTCTTTCTAGGGAAAAATTCCCAGAAACCCTTTATGTGAAATTACAGCATTTTACCCTGAGCTAGAGTTTGGTATTTTTGCCCCCCAAAATGTGTTTATCTCCATGCCCTCAGATGAAGTTCATCCAGGATCTTGAATCATGGAACCACAGAATGGCTTGGGTTGGAAGGAACATGAAAAATCACCTTGTTCCAGCCCCCTGCCATGGGGAGGGACACCTTCCACTGTCCCTTGTCCAACCTGGCCTTGGACACTTCCAGGAGGTGGGGCAGCCACAGCTGCTCTGGGCAGCCTGTCCCATCGCAGGTGAGGGGTTAGCTGGGGTTCACTGCATGTGCCCCGCAGCTCCTGGGAGATGCAGGCTGGGAGAGGAGCATGCTGGACATCAGGACCCTTATGAAACAGCATGGCCCAAACAGAGTGCCCCAGTGCTGTTCCTGCAGAGCCACAGGCAAAAGCAAGTGGGTGGTGACCTTTAACAGGACATTAAACATTTATAAGACCTGTCAGAATTAGTGTCAGGCTGTTTTGGGGTTTGTTTGTTTGTTTTGTTTTGTTTGTTTGTTTGTTTAAAATGAGAGAGGGAAAAGAGACATTTAAGAGAGACAAGCATGACTGGTGTCATGAGTTGATCTACCTTATGCATCCCCTCCCACATGAGCTCTCAGAGTGAAGACCTGCCTCTGGGACAGACCCAGATCCACCTGTGCCCTTCCCATGGCTCCTTGCTGGATCCTGCTGCATCCATTGCCCTGACCTTCATCTGTGCCCTTTAAATACTTACTGGTTGGGTGGGCTGATTTTCTCTCCACTTGTCTAAAGGTTTATTCCTTTGGAGGGTTGGAAGAGTGAGATCAGCCCCACTTCTCACTGGTGCTGTCTTCCCACAGCCACCCACCAGCTTTCCCTGTGCTGCCTGTCTGAGGATTATGTGCTCTCTTGAAAACTTCTTTGTTTCCCCACATTTTCTGTTGTAATTTGTGTACAATACCACTGCTCGTTGAAAAACAAGGTCTTTATCTCTGTGGGAATTACACCTGCAGAAATCCAGCCCTATTGCTGCCTGCACGAGGCTCTCCATGATCAAAGGCAACTCCAACACCACTGCTGTAATGTGAATGTTTCCTCTATTTTCACGTCTGGCAAAGGGTGATGCTTCCACCCTCTGCACCTCACCTCACCTCAGTGCTCTCTGAACATCAGCTGCTCTGGTTGGGGTTTGAACCCAAATAAATCTTCCCCCCACCCTTGATTTTTTGCTCTCTCCCCTAACAGTATAGAGTCCTTGAATGTATTTTTGCTCCTTTTTTTTTTTTTTTTCTCTCTTTTCTTTTTTTCAGCAAGCAAGATGCATATTTCAGCACTTGCTGACCTTTGGGTGCACCATGGACCTAATGTGGTGGTCCCAATGGACAGAGCAGAGTGTGTGTGTGTCCCTCAGGGGTGTCTGTGGTCAAGGCTGGCAGGACACTCCTGGAAAGAGCTATTTTTAACTGCTGGGCTGGTGCTGGGTTGCCATCAATGCACTTGAGCACGTAGGCGTCCTTTATTATTTTAAACATGATCATTCAAAATAATATGGAATTGTCTCTGCTGTGGGGAGCTGCTGCTGTGGATGCTGCAGAATACAGCTTTCACAGGTCATGGGGGTCTCATCCATGTCCAGACTGGATGGACTTTGCTGTGGCATTATCCCCATGGGGCATGGAAGCTGGTGCCTGTTGGCAGCTTGAGCTGGCACTTTGGAGGTGCAAGACCAAAAGAGCAGAAGGGAAAATATGTCCTGTCAGGGCTGCAGGTGAGGAGAGCAGCAGGAGGGTGACTCTGTTCCTAGTGCTGGCTGATGGCTTGTTTGTCTGCATGGGCTGCCCCATGTCCCCATGGCTCTACACTCCCGAAAACCAAAACAGCAGCCACTGGTGTGTACAGCATTACTTGTTTGTGAGCCAGGACACGTTGTTGGGGTCTCTCTCTTCTTCCTCCTCCCTGTAACACTGTTTGTGCCTGGATCTGGTTCAGGGAGTGCCAAGTTGAGTCTATACCCCCAGCATGTGCTCCCTGCCTGAAAGCCATGGTGATACCTATGGAAAACCCTCCAGCAAACCCCATTCCTCCCAATCCTGTGTGCTGTAGGTGTGCCAGCAGGTTTTCTGTCCTCCCCCCTTTACTAACCCACTTTTCCCAGTGATGTTGTGACAGGCATTTAAGCCCAGAACCTTCCTTCCCAGTATGGATTTTGCTTTCTGCTTGAGTCTGTGCAGTGCCACTGGTATTTGGAGTAGCTTAAAGGATGCTGTAGAGAGACAGGCTGCCACTTTGGGGTGCTTTGTGCCCTCAGTAGCAAGGCAGGGGACATGGGGGCTGGGGATGGAGCAGTATCCCTCCTTGGAGGTGATATCCAGGGAGGTGGTGGTTTGGGGCTGAAAGAAACACTCCTTGAAGGTGCCGGAGAGGTGTAAGATCACACTCAGCTCCTGGGCAAAGCCTCTTCAGCTGGGCTGGTTTCTCCTCCCAGTCCCAAATCACTGGCCCTGGGTAGAGGTTAAGGTAATTCCTCCCATCTTGAGGAAAAACAGCATTTTGCTTTGAATCAGTTTTTGGGGCTCTGTCTGGGTCAACAGGTTATCAGAGGATGAGGCAGAGTGGCTGAAATAAATCCTATTTAAATATTTACCTGCCCACTATAAAGTAGTTCTGTGTTTACCTGCTCTGGCTGCAAGTGCAGTGAAGAGCTGTGCTGAGTGCTCAGCAGCTCCCTGGCACAGCATTCACACCCTTGCTGCACCCCTTGCCTAATTGCTTCCCACCCATTTAAAAGGAACTGATTGAGAAATGAATTCCCAGTCCCAAGGGTCCAAATGCAGATGCTGTGATTGCTGTGGAGTGGGGACGGATGAGGGTGAGTGTGCTGCTTTGCTGTACTTTTGGCTGGAGCAAGAGGTAATTAGGGGGTTTTGGTGTTGAGGTGATTTGATGTTTGAAAATTCTCTTTTTTTAGCGGTTCCTACAAGTTTTGTGGTATATGAGGCTGCGTGGGTCTTGACAGGGTTTGGGTCTGTGCTCAGCAATGTCCTGAGCTGGGATGTTGGAGAGGCTGAGTTGGTCTCTGGTGGCACATCCCCTCTTTGCCCACCCCATGGAGGGTTCCCATTTTCCAACTCAACAAGCCCGTGTACAAGAACTAAGCTGTGAACCCCCAAAATAATCCATATGCTCTCTGTCTTCCCTATCACAAGGTGCTCTTCCTTTACTCAGCCCCCAAAATCTCATTTTCTGAGAGCCCAGACCCACTCTCCCTGGTGTAATGTCTACTGGGAAGCATCACCAGTCAGGAGCTAGGTCAGCATCAAGACACCTCTCACACACACTCTCATGGCATCACAATGCAGATATATTTATTTTCTGTTATTTATGAGGTGCCTGAGCCAAGCTCTTCATTTGCCTGGAGGCAAAGAAGCAGGGTGCTTTATGGCTGCTTTGGCACCCCAATCCTGCCCTGGGCACCCCAGGAGGTGGTGAGTACTGGACCTTGGGTGCTTATTTCCCTGCCCTTGCATCTAAAGTAGGCTCAGAATTTGGGATGCTGCTTCTCTTGGCGCCAGAGCTGCCGATTAAGGGAAACGTGCCACAAGGCAGGTTTGCTTTGCAGGATTAAAAGCAAATAAATATTTATGCATTATGCAAAGCAGCTCTGATAAGATATGTGTGTCATTGGGAATTTGAAGCAGTTTTGACTTGGCCCTGAGATGAAGGGGTGTGTGTGTCGATATGGTGTGGGGGCTTAAAGGGATGTTTCTTTTCCTGCTGCGGAAAAATAAAAATAGAGAGAGAAAAATGGGGGGTTTCTTGGTTCTTGTGCTGCTCTGGTCATGGGTTTCACCATCTCCTGCATCTTCGTGTCTTTAGCTGCAAAAATGGAGAAGAGCCAGGGAGAGAGAGCAATGCAGGCAGCATTTTGGATGCAAATATAATGCTGGCCCTGCTCCTAATATTCGCTGTGTTTACATGTAAATGCAAACAACTGTTGACTTAGTTTCAATAGATAATGTATTTCATAACACAATGGAAATGAGAATTAAGCTGGAATTTAGCAGGAGGGAACATGTGTTTCTGCAAGACCTTGGGCTCTGCTGGCCCCATGGTGTTGGGGGACACCTCTGCCAATGATTTCCCTGGCTAATCCTTTCTGAAACAGTGTGAGCAGGACGAGGGCAGGACTGGGTGGCTGCAGGTTCAGGGAGCTGAGCTGACCCACTGGCAAACAGGGATTTTGGAGACTGGGGCTGATCTGGGCCAGTTTCTTCCTGGGAAAGCAGAAAAAAAGAAAGGCCTCCTGTGCCGTGGAGTGGGTCGAGGTGTCTGGGAAGGGAAATGCTGTCCCAAGCTGCCATGTTTGAGCCTGAGTGATGACAAGTCCTGGGAAGGAGGAGGTATCAACAGCCACGTCACCTTGTCCTGATGTGACTCTGAGCAGAAACACGTGGGAGAGGACCTGGCTTGTTTTGGGGACAGATCCTGGGCTGCCCCAAGCCATCCTCACAGGGCTCCCTGGGGCCAGCCCAGGCAGCCTTTGAATCAGGGCTGTGATCAGAGCCACTCCCACGGCATCTGGCCTAGGCTGGCACACTCCCCACTGAAGTCCAGATCCCTCTGGGAGCACCAGGTGAGACCCTGGCACCACCTCAAGATGCTGTGCTGTCCTGCCCAGGTGAAGGTGCCCATGTCTCACACAGTTCCACTGAGCCCCCAGAGGCACAGGTGTTGCTGGGGGGTTGCAACCAGCAACTATCCCTGGGTATGGGTCTGTTCCATCCATCTGTCCCTGTCCCTGGCTAGCTGCCATCAGCACAGCAAGGCTTATGGCATTCAGGGCTGTGTTAAGAAAGCCAAGCCTTTGTGGATGTGGGGGTAATCTTGTGGTGTTCACCCAAGGTGTATTAGACATTGGAGAATCTCCCTATAGCAGCTCTGGGGATGGTCATCCTGGTGGGGACACCTTGGCTGGAGGTGGCTCCACCAGCCAGTGGGGTCCCTTGAGCTGCAAAGCAGGACCCTGTGTTTCTGCCCCAGTTGGGATGCTGGGCTGCATCTAGGTGTCCCTGCCTGGTGCTGGTGGCAGCTGTGGCACCCACAGCTGTTTGGGTCTGGCAGCAACAGTGACCCAGCTGTCAGTGCTGCAGTGCTGGCAGGGTTTGCAGGTTTTGGGGCTAGTGTCATGGCCAGAGACTGCCTGGGGAGGAAATTGGGATCCTGGCTGGCTGTGCCTCTGTCAATACCTGCCTCACTTGACAGGTCATACCAGGGCGGGTGTATGCTTGGCTTCACCCAGGACTCCTCCACTGCCAGTGTGAGTCACCTGCCCTGTGCAGGGTGCCCAGTTCTGGGCAGGCACTGAGCCTGTGGGTGGCAAGGAGCTGCTGGCACTATCTATACAGATCCAGCTGTGGGGTTGGGATGACCCAGGACTTGCTCTCACCTTTGTGACTCATCCCATAAGATACAATAAGGGAGAAGAGAGCAGGGAGCTGACAGGAGTGGGAAACTCAGGGCATGAGATGAGCTTTCTTTCATCCCTTTAAAAAGCCATTTTATTTTTTTTAATGAGTTTATTTATGTAGCCAGCCTGGATCAGTAAACAGCCCATCCTGTAACACATGGAATACTCAGTACTGAGACACCAGTAACCAGAGAGAAATACTAGAGATAAAATTAAACATAATGAGATTATGTGGTATCTCTCTGTCAGGGACCACCTTATGCAGAGCAAACTAATTGCCTGTGCAGAGCAGAAAGTGGGTGATGAGCAGTGTCTGGGAGCTAGGGAGGGGCTGGTGCCATCAACAGCAGCTTTGCAAAAGAAAAAAGCGTTGGAGTTGAGTGCTGGGGAGCAAGATGAGGAGCCCAACAGCATTTGGGAGACTGAGATGGAGCATCCTGTGCTCAGCCCTTGTGGACTCATTGTCCCCAGCAATGAGCTGCTGCTGCTAGGCTTTTGTATGTTTGCAGTTTGAGTAGCCTTTTGCTAGATAATAATGAATAATAATTAATAGTAATTAATAATAATAAAAATAAATAATAATAATAATCTGGAGCAGTGTCTGGTTGGATAGACAAGGTGGACATGCCAGTTGAGGCAAGAGCCAGGATAGGGCATTGAGCACTGTTCAGAGAAAGCAAACCCCTTACTAGGACGTGGGGCTAGGGCTGCAACACCAGGGGCATCATGTATATGGGATTTTTCCTTAATTTAGTGGGGAGAAAAAATATTTTACAAAAGCAAAAAAGCGTGTGTCTGTGTAATATAAAATTCAAGTTAGGCTCTTGGTGATTTCATGGAAAACAACAGGCTTTTTATATTGGCTCTTGGGGTAGGAGGAGAGCAGGCTAGAATAAAGATTTACAGTCTTTGGGAGATTAAAGGCCCTTGGTACATTGTTCAAATACCACGAGATTAGTTTCCAAGGAGACGGATACCAGTTGCCATAGGCACCGGGGGCCAGGAATTAGGATTGCGATTTTTTATCCTGATCACGCAACCAGTAGCTGAATGCTGTTAAAACTGGGCTTTAAATAACCCCAGTGTGAGTGTATGCACTGCCAAACCAGAGGCAGGGAACAGAGTCTGTCTGCCTTTCCCCTGCTCCAGCACCCACTCAGGCATGCAAGGTGGGACCCAAGTGCTGATGGAGGGGTGCAAGGGGGTACAGGGCTGGGAGCCCAGGTTGGTGCAATCCCAAGACCTGCCTTGCAGGTTATCTTATGGCTTCTGAGTTCATTTCACCTCGGTTTTTTTTCACTGAGCATGGGATTGCCAGCATCATCTTGCAGTAACCAGCAGTCATGATGGTGCAGGAGTGGAGGATCATCACAGATTCATGGAATCATGTGGTTTGAAAGGGACCTTAAAGGTCATCTAATTCCACCCCCACCCCTGACATGGGCAAGGACACCTTCTACTAGACCAGTGGGATGTACCAGGGGGTAGAATTATCAACTTGCTAATTTTGGCATCCCCATGCCATTTGCTTCTGGGAAGTGCAACCTGAGCCCTGGCGTTTGAGGTGCCGGATCTGCGTCTCTCCTTCTAGGAACTGCCAGGCAGCTTTTGTACAGGAAGAGGTGCTGAGCTCCCTGATTGCAGGCAGAGTTTTGGGGCTGGGCATCCCCCTGGGAAGGGGCTGCAGGCACCCAGGTCTCTGTGGCTGGGTGGTTCTGCTCACCCAGAAGCCACCATGAAGCTCATCTTGGCCTCCCTGACCTCAACCATTCCTGCAGGGCTGCCAAGGCAGGATCCAGCTTTCCATGCATGGTGCTTTCAGCATCCCTCCCTGCTATGGTGGGAATGCTCCAATTAACACTTTTCCCCTTACTTGTTTTTCTCTAAAATTTCTTTAATAAAGGAAGAAGCAGTTGCTGGAAGCAAGAGCTTCTGTGCCTGCCTGCCATGAGATTGCAGTGTGGAAACTTGTCTGGAGCTGAAAGCAGTGCTGCTGGAGCTCCACAGGCAGAGTGATCCCCCAGCAGCTGCCATGCCATCGAAGTGTTTATCCTGGGGGAGATGAGAAACAGCTTCTGAAGGACACTTGATCCTCTTCTAGCTCTCTTTGCACTAGACAGAAGCCTACTATGATTTTACTATATTATATTAAGGTATGCACCTAGGCCAGGCTTAAGGAAATCAAGGTGGCAGGAGAATGCAATGCCCTGGTTGGAGATGGAAAGTGAAAATTCCTGTGGTAGACACTTTTCCCTGTGGGAGCCCCCCAGTTTGCTCTTTGCTTCTTTTATAAGTGGGACTAAACAGCAGGTGCCAGATTATCCAGGAGGGCAGAGTCGAGGCCAGTGATGCTGGTGAATGTTGTGTTGCTGGTGTCTGTGTGAGGTTTTCCAGCAGGTGCCTTGGGATTTGTGGGTAAAATAAAACAGGGAAGGAGATGTTGGTCATGAGAGCTGGCTCTGCCCTGTACTACCCACTGGAAGGAGACAGGCAGGGGAGATAGAGGGTTTGGGAGAGCCAACAGAGGCAGTGAGGTAAGAGCTGCTGGTACAGTTGGGGCACAAAGCAGGGCCTGCATCCTCACTGTGCCATAACACTGTGGCCCAGACTGCACCAGAGGGTGTTTGCCCCTCCCAGCTCTGCTGCTTTCAGTCTTTGGAGAAAGGTATCAACTTGAAAAGCTGGTATCAGCTTGAAACCAAGCCCAGGGCTTGGACAGGAGCACTCTTTGCTGGGTTAGGAACTGGATGCATGGCTGGGCCCAGAGAGTGGTGGGGAATGGTGCTGCAATAGCTGGGCACAGTCACCAGTGGTGTCCTTCAGGGGTCTGTGCTGGGACCAGTCCTTTTTAATATCTTCACTGATGGTCTGAATGAGGGGATTGAGTCCACCACCAGTAAATTTGCAGATGACACCAAGCTGGGAGCATGTGTGTATCTGTTGGAGGATGGGAGGGCTCTGCAAAGGGATCTGGACAGGCTGGATAGGTGGACTGAGTCCAACAACATGAAGTTTAACAAGTCCAAGTGCCAATTCCTGCACTTTGGCCACAATAACCCCCCAAAATGCTCTAGGCTGGGGATGGTGTGACTAGACAGTGCCCAGGAGGAAAGGGACCTGGGGTACTGGTGACAGCAGCTGGACATGAGCCAGCAGAGTGCCCAGGTGGCCACGAGGGCCAAGGGCACCTGGCCTGGATCAGGAATGGTGTGGCCAGCAGAAGCAGGGAGGTCATTCTGCCCCTGTGCTCTGCACTGGTGAGGCCACACCTTGAGTGCTGTGTCCAGTTCTGGGTGTCTCAGTTTAGGAAGGACATTGAGTGCTGTGTCCAGCTCTGGCCCCTCAGTTTAGGAAGGACATTGAAACACTTGAGCACATCCAGAGGAGGCCCCGAGGCTGGTGAGGGGCTGGGAACACAAACCCTGTGAGGAACGGCTGAGGGAGCTGGGGTTGTTCAGCCTGGAGAAAAGGAGACTCAGGGGTGACCTGATCACTCTCTACAACCTCCTGAAAGGTGGCTGTGCTCAGGTGAGGGTTGGTCTCTTCTCCCAAGCAACCACTGACAGAATGAGAGGACACAGCCTTAAGCTGAGCCAGGGGAAGTTTAGTTTAGACATCAGGAAAATCTTCTTCACTGAAACAGTGATTGGGTGCTGGAATTGTCTGCCCAGGGAGGTGGTGGAGTCACTGTCTCTGGATTAATTTTAAAAAAAGACTGGATGTGGCACTCAGTGCCATGCTTTAGTTGATGAGGATGCATTAGGTCACGGGTTGGACTTGGTGATCTCAAAGGTCTTTTCCAACCTAATTCATCCTGTGATTCTGTGAAAAGTAGCAAAACAAAAGGAAAAATTTGGATGCATGGAGAGAAGTGGCAGCAGTTGTGAGGCAGCAGTTGCACCAGGTTTGGGACTGGGGATGCATGGATGCCCCTGTTTAGGGGATCAGATGTGTCCTCAGCAGATGGTTCTCACACCAGGGGTATGTGGCAATGTGGCACCTGGGGTCCCTCAAAACTCAGAGCTCCTTGCTTGTCCCAGAAGGGTTGTGCTGCAGGGACACCCACACACAGGGCATAGATTAGAGCTTTCCAGGGTGTTTAGACAGTTGAGGGTATTTCTGGGCATTTTGTGAGTGCCCTGGACCACAGTAGTATCTGCTGTACCACTGGCATTGGTGCTAATGGAGCAGCTCACCAACCACCTTTTAGGGATGCATTAAACCATCCTGGCATGGGCATGCTTTGCATGGCTTGAGATGGAGATGATGTGGCCAGAGAGGCTGAAGGCTGGCACTGAATTAGGTGTGAGGGATTAGGGTTTTTCTGGGCAGGACAGTGGCTTAAAGCAAATTGTCCATGTGGAGCAGGCATCTCCACTGGTGCAGCAAAATCCCCAAGGACAGCTCTTTGGCAAGCATGGGACTCTTGTCACAGTGCTCCTGCATCCAAGATGGCTTTGATCACATCTTCTCCACAAACACCTGTTTTTGCTTAAGCAATTAGAAAAAACCCACAAATGGAAGTTCAAGACAGGTCTCTACCCTATCTTTTGCCCTTGCTGTGGCTGATGTGGTTTCCAGGGATTTTTGCCCAAATGGCTCCAGCTCAGCAGTCACCTCACTGATCACAACTACCTGCAAAAAAGGGACCTCCAAAATCCCTGGGATGGAGTGGAACAGGGAAATACCCTCTGGGTCACTGCCCCTTCCTCATTGGTGGGATAACCCTTATTGTGGGTCCTGTCCCAAAGCAATGTCCCTGGATAGGACACAGGGATGGGCCCCTCACTTGGAGCAGGGTCACTGTCCTGGACATTATTTCTCCCAGTGGCTTCAGTCATGATGAATCCATTTTAAACATGTTTAATGATAGCCAGGGCTAATTGCCTAAGTATCTTCCAGAGTGTAAGCTTTAAAAATTCCTTTAAATGTTCCCTCATGGAGTGACAGGCAATTACAAATAAAATCACTGTCATCTCATCAATATGTTCATGGGCTGGTGTGTCCTCCCAGAAGATGGGCTTGAGGGCACTGGTCCTGTTCCCTTGGTCCTAGGAGGATGGAAATGCCTGAATGTGGTGCCCAACATCCTGTGGCCTATCAAACATTTCAGGTGACCAAGAAACCCATGTACCTCTAAAAATCTCCCATCCCCAGCTGTGCTTTCCTCTGTTCTAATATACCCCCAGGCTGTCCCTCCACTACCCGGGAGGGTAAAGGGCCTGTAATTCATCTGAAGACCAACCTCTAAAATACATATATATATATACACTATTTATTTTTATTTTGCTGGAACTGTTTTATTTCATTTGTGCCTCCCACCATCTCATCAAAACCACTGAGGCAACAGGTAGAATTTTCCTGGAAAAATGAATAAGTGGATAATTTCTTGCCACTATTGTGTGAAACTGTGGGCAGGACCAGTGCAATGCTCAATTTTTTTTCTTTCCTCTTTTATTTTCTTCTTTTTTTTAACCCCCAACGTGCTGAATAGCCAAAGCTCTCATTAATTTCTATTCCTGTTTAGCTCCCTGAACGGGGAACTTGTCCACACCATCGGAGGCTTTGTGCATTCCAGGTAGGCAGGCATGGGGGGATTTCCATGGGGATGTTGGGATCTCCTTAGGGCAAGCAGCAGCAGTGGCAACAGCTCTTTAGGGCTCTCTGTGGTGTTCCCTACCTTTTTGCTTTTCCCTCACTGGATGCTGGGTCTGAGCCAGTGCCCTTCAACCTGTTGCCCTTGGGTGTAGTTGGTGTCTTAAGGGCTGAGCTGGAATATGTGACGATGACATCCACTAATGGGTTTGGGTCAGGGCCCCAGACTGAGGATGCCTTTCCCTGAGATGTTTTTGAGGTCTGATGTCCTTCCCAGGTCCTCAGTACGAGAGATGTTTGACATGGTGGGAGTGGACCCGGAGTTATATTTGTAAGACACAGCAGACCAACAGGAAAAAACAAATTAATTGGTTTAAACCTGGTTCTAGGTCAGTTTGGACAGGGCTTTGAGCAGCTGGTCTTGCAAAAAGTGTCTCTGCTCATGGCAGGGGATTGGAAAGTGAGGGACTTTTTAGGTCCCTCACAAACCAAACCATTCCATGATTCTGTGGTTCAGTATTGGTAGCAAACCCCCAGAGTTGGTAGAAGTCAGTGTAACAAGCAGTGATTGTGGGATGTGCTCCATCCCTCCTGGGCATTTAGTTGTTCCCATCTCACAGCATCCCCTACTCTGCACTGGGTTTGGTCCTGGGTAATTCCCAAAAAAGGGGTCATTGCCTTGCCTTTTTTTTTTTTTTTTTTTTTTTTTTTTTTTTTTTTTTTTTTTTTTTTTTTTTTGCTGGCAAGGGTGGCCCAGAGAAGTGAAAGTATGGGTGGGGAGAGCCAGTAATTCAGTTCAGATTTGCAAGTCCTGGACAAATGTTCAGCTTCCCTTGAGGAATGAGATTTTGGGGATTTACACTATACAAGGCTTTCATGTACAGCAAGGTGAGGGGCAAGGGGAAGATGGTGGTGGAGGATCTGTTTCAAGGACTGTGGCAGTGTGAAAACACCAGCTCAGCTTAATAAATAAGATGCTGTTGCTTCTGGGTGTGACATGGGGTTGAAAATCGTTGTAAGACTTCGGAAGATAAGGAAGAAGGGGGATGAAAACTCTCCCACTCTTAATACTTAATTCTTAATACTTAATCCTGCCAGTTCAGTCTTTGCATGGGCCAGAGGCAAACTGTGCAAGTTGCACAGGGAAAGACCCCTCTACTTCTCCTAATGGGACCTGTTTATAATTTGAGGGGTATAATAACAGCTTTCTGACATGAGATTTCCTTTTGAGGGTTGTCACTGGCTTACTGGTGGGTTTTTTTTTTACTGTTTTGTTAACTCCATAGGATTTGGAAATGGTGATGTGGGATGCCCCGCAGGAGAATGTTTATCTTGATGAGATGCTGCCCCATGGAAATGTTAGAGGGATGAGGTGAGGGGATATGCCTCCTGTGGGTGCAGGGCTGGGGAGCCCCTGGCCCATTCCACAGAAATTCATGAGCCTCCCAATAGTGCCTGGTTTTTCCTTTGCTGCAGCACAGGTGATTCATGAGTGAAACTGCCCCGGGGCCAAGTTTCTAATCTTTCCCAGGATTATCAAGGGACATGTTGTAAGAGCCAAGCAGGAGATGACATCCTGTGCCAGCAGTTGCACAGCACCCTGCTCCCCTGAGATTACTTTGTGGACAAGAAATAATTAAGAAAATAATAAAATTTGTTAACTTTTTTTTTAAAGCCCTAAAAAATGAAAAAAACAATCTGCGAATGTTTGCTCTGTCCCCATGACAGTGGTGTGTTGGTCCCCGAGCCAGCCTTTGCTCCTGGGGTTGAGTTTGCAGAGGTGTGATGGGGCTGTACCTGGAGCAGGGCCCCTGTGGAAGGTGACATCGACCCTTTGGTGGTGTCCCAGGGAGAGATTTCAGTAGGACAGATGTGTGGAGCCCTAGGAAGTGGGACAGACTGCTCTGCACCATCCTACCCACCTTGCTCCCTGTTGCCAGCCCCAACTGCTGTAAGAATGGCTTACCCTAGTTTTCCTGAAGAGTACTTTCCCTTTAATTAGACAAACAACTTCAAGCCCTATGTCTTAATTTGATTTAAATAAGCCTAGCACTTGCTAGTGAAGTTTTCTTTCCTCCCTTTTATTCCACCCTTTTGTAAATCCACTGTAATGCTCTTTGTGACCACAAATGATTAAAAGCTTTACTGGAATATTTTCCCCCCCACACCCCTTAAAATCCCATTGTGTTACTTGGGTCATCTTTTTGTTACATCTTGGGTTTGTTTTTTTTTTTTTTCCTTGTTGAGTGATTCTTGCTTTTACTTACTAAACAATCAGCCAGGGGAAAGGGATTATTTTTGTCCCGATCTCCTGCAGGAGAGGAAGGGGATGCAGAGACCCTGCCTCACTTCTCATTGATGTTACCCCTGTCTTTCCTATTGGTTCCCTCCCTGCAGCCAGATCCAGCTTGTGGCTTTGCTTTTTGCAGCCAAGAGAGGAGCATCTCTTCCCTGGAAGTGCTGATTCCTGTGGGAGGCCGTGGCTGAGCAGGTTGGTGCAGCTAGAGCTCCTCGAGTGGATGCAACCAGCCCCACCAAGGCAGGGACTGGTTCTCCAAAATGCTGCTAGAAGGCAGCAGAATGTCCATGCCATAGCAGCCACATTTAATAATAAATAAGGCTCTCAGAAACATGTATGGGCATCAAAGTAAAGCTGTTTTCTAAGCAAGTACTTGAGGGAGTTCAGAAGGGAGTGATGCTCCCTGGAGCAAGGCAGGGGCTGGTCCCCAGCTCAGCTTGATGCCCAGCACTTGCACCGCCAGCACCTCGCTGTTTCCTGCCAATTGCAACAAGGCACCTCCTATTAACACAGCATCCATGAAAATATGGAATCTCAAGTTCCCCACTCGTGCAGAGCTGTGCTCAGGAAGCTGCTCGGGAGCTTGCAGGTGAAATGGGCTCTTGTCTGTCTGTCTGTCTGTCTGTCTGTCCATGCATGCACAAACTTCAGGGCTGGAGCAAGGCAGGTTGCTTCATGGTGTTGCTGCAGCTTCTTGTGATGGTAAAGCTGGAGGTGCCTGGCAGAGACCCATCCCCAGCATGGGGACACCCGGGCTCTGTGCCCAGCTGCAGGACCATATGTTCAGTTTCCTGCTTTATTTTCCAAGCTGATGCCTAGTTAGGCCAGGTTCTTTCCCCCAAGATCATCATGGAGGAGATGTCCATCAGCTTTGTTAGAAAGTGTCAGATGGGTGGAAAAGGATTTTCCTGGGAAACTGTTATGGTGGCTGAGGTTCCAGCTCTGCTGTCTGCAGGTGCCACTGGAGCCTCTGCTTGGCTGCTTTCAAGAGCTGGCAACATGGGGAAAATCCTGGAGGGCTCATCCAGAGCAATCCCTGAAATTCAGTCATTATTGTTGAATGGGATTTGTCTCCCCTTTTCATTAGCTTGTTGCACATCCTTATAAAAGTTTGCCCAGAGAAGCTGTGGCTGTCCTAGCAACCTGGGATAGTGGAAGGTGTCCCTGCCCATGTCAGGGGGTTAGAATGAGATGATCTTTAAGGTCCCTTCCAACCCAAACTGTTCTGTGATTCTTTGTTAACATGTGTGTGCTCAGGCCCAGCAGAGATGGCAGTGTGGGGGAGCTTGTTATTTTGGGGTAAAAGCCAGCAGCACAGCTCTGCTTTGCATTGAAATTCCTTCTGCTTGGGTACAGGTGCAAACTAGGGTAGGAAGGTGAATTTGGGGATTTGCTGTTGCCTTTAACCCCTGTTTTCAGTGAGGTTGGGCAGCTGTGGTTATTGACTGAGTGGCAAATTGAGTTATGTGCAGGCAGCTCCATTCATATTCCCCGCCCTCTGCCCATCCGGCCTTGTTAGGGGTTCTCCAGGCTCTTTCATCCATTTGTGAGCTCATGATTTATGATCTGGCTTCAAGTGGCTGATGAGCTAACTTGCTGCCCTTTATTTGCAGGATTAAAGCTGGGTGGTGGAGGTTAAAAGCTATCCCCAGATGGAGGGGATAGCTGGGAGGGCTGTGCTGGGTGCTGGAGGTGACGCTGTCGCCAGTGTGGGTGTTTTGAGCAGGGTGAGACCTTGTCTCAGTTTTCCTGCAGCACTGACATTACTGTGAGTTGAGATGAGACATGAACACTGAGGTGTAGAAACTGATGCTGTTGCTGCACTTGTAGCTGGGTCACAGCATTTTTCCCCATTTGACTGTAAGGGGTGGAGGTTCTGGGGCTGAGCCTCTTTTCAGATATGTGGTCCCTGCACACCACCTTGTCCTGTTCTCCCTGATACCAGGAACTGCAAAGTTGGGTGATTTGATTAGGGAATCCCTTGGCATGAACTGCGTCTCTCCCTTGGGGTGAAAGCAGAGCACCCTGTGACTTTGACCTGTTTCAGGGGCACTTTTGGGTGGCAGGCTCTCCTCTTGCCCAGGATTTAGAGCGGCAGGCACAAGGATGGCCAGCACAGTGTCTATTCGTGAGGATAGAGCCACCACCCTCTGCTCAGAGCCTGGGCACAGGAGTGCTCTGTGTCCACTTCAGCACCACATCCTCTGGCTTGCATGGCCACAGGCTGGACATCTGGGGTGTCCCACCATGCAGCTGGTCCAGTGGCCCCCGCCACAATGGTGGCATCTCCTCGAGGGTGAGTTCCAAATGCAGAGATGATCTAGCCACCTCTGGTACACACAGCATCGGCTCCAGGGTTTGATTACAGCTCAACAGCTTCTGCAGCTGTCTGCCTTTAGCAGAGGACTCATGGGGATTGTGGGGTTCAGGCTGCTCTGGCCTCTCTGCATGCCTCAGTTTCCCCTGTGTACCTGTGGCACGTTGCTCTCATAGCACATGATGGTAGTGGGGCTTCTGTGGTGATGCCCAGCTCCAGCTCTCTGTTAGTAACAGTGATGCTTAGTTCTTTTATTTTTTTCTATTTTCAGGTGAATATGGCCTTGGCAGGGAAGCCTTTAGATGTGACACTCACCACCTCCAGAGCTGACCAATGGAATATGGTTTTTCCCCAGAGAGATGAAATCATCACCAGCTTAGTGTCTGCCTTAGACTCCATGGTAAGAGGCCAGTGGCACCCCTGTCCCCATCCCCCTCCCTCCTTTGGCCTCCATTTAGCAAGGCTGTCTGGGTGCAGGGCTGGCACAGGATGCCTGGTGAGCTCATTCCGCTCTCCTCTGCTGCTGGAAAGCCCAGGGAACTGCTGAGAAATAAAAACCCTTTCCTGCCCTGACAGCCATAAGGATCATAAAGTCAGCACAAGTTAATCTCAGATGTGTATTGTTTTCCCATTAATATTTATGTTGGTATCAACTGGCTGAAGGGTGGTTGGCTTTTTTTTTTTCCTTGCTGTTTTACCAATGTTACCGTGAGCATTTACACAACAGCAGAACAATGGCTTTTTATCTCTGAGAACAAAGAAAAGAACTTTCATATCTTTTGACGTAGAATTCCCAGTGGAAACCTTGCCTAAGTCAGCCGTGCTTACATAAACAAGATAACTGTCTGGATTAAGTCTCGTGGACCAGAGCTAATCTTATTTTTAACTGTGAATGTGATCAGGAAGGGAAAGTGGATGTGTAGTAACAAATGTCTAATGCAATGAGATGTGCTAAATAGCTCTCTCTTTTTAAAGTCAAGTCATATGTAATGTATTTATCTAGGATATGTTTTCCTCTCTATGCAGGGAGAGGTTTTTTCATTAATACCAATTTCCTTCTCTTTGACATCACCACCCCACTAAGGAGCAGGTTCCCTGGAGCCTACACACCCCAAGCAGCTTTGATGATTTATATACATGCCATCCTGTACAGCAAATTATGTTACCATAGTTTGGCTTCTTAATGAATATACATTATTATGCAGTCCTTATTAGGTGCTTACACTGGGGCCAGGGAGCCAAACTGCTCCTGAAATTCAGCCTTTATCCCAGCATTTCACCAGTGGCAGGCTCTGTGCTCACTGAAACCTATCTGCCTGTGTGCCTGGTAAATAAACCACAGGGCCATGTGCATGTCACCAAGCAGGCTTGGGGTTTGGATTTGTTCTGCATCCAGATCTCACATACCTTAGTTTTTGTGTTTATTTTTTGAGTGTTGGACTTTTTGAGCAAAATATCCATCTTTGCGACTTGGTTTTGAAAGGAGGTTTCTTAAAAATATCTGTTTTGTGGGATTTGATTCAATGCCTTCTTAAAGAAGGTGAGCAGGAGGTAAAATGACCTAGTATTGGAAGCTGGTTTAAGCCCACACCAGTGAAGTATTTGTGTGCAGGGAGCTCAGGGGGGTTGGTCCATGTAACCCCTCTGCTCTCCTGCTCCCTCCCTGGCTGTCAGCATCCTCCAACTCCTCGGTGGGGTTGTTGATGTGTCTAACCAGGGCTGATGATGGGAAAAATCTCCCTTTTTTACCCATTTAAATCATGACCTGGGGATAGCATCTTCCTAGCACCAGTGCTGTAGCTGTAGGAATATGACTCAGGCTGCTGGCACTGAGTAACTATTATAATATAAAAAATACTAATAAAAATGCATATACATGTGTATTATGTCGAGCAGGAAGGGCATGTTACATAAAATGGATTAATGGAAGAAGTTTTTTCCATCTCTTTATTGTTTTGCATAACTGTACAAGAAGAATCGTTCAACTAATCTGGACTTTGACCATATTAGTGTTCTGCAGCTGAAATAAGATTCCTGTGTTCCTTATTCCATTAGAGCTGGTGGAAAAATGCAAATTGTTATCGGTTGTGGTGTGGGTTTTTTGTTAGATCTCTTTTTTACAGGAGCGTTTTCTTTTAAAGAAATGCAATAAAATCTTTATTTTTAGGATAGGAAAAAGTGAAATAAAACAATGGGTAAATAGTTCTTGTTTTCCAGCTGGGTATTTTTGTAGAGCTGTAAAGTCACCCAAATTTTTAGGGGATCGTCATAAACCCACAACAAAATTCAGACATAAACCAGAGCAGTGGTTTGATGGGAAGGGAAAAAAAACCAAACCAAAAACCCACTGGGAAGTGGGAAGGGGTGGGAAGCAAGGATGCTCTCCCAGGAGGTGCTGTGCTGACCCGGTGCCTCCCGCAGTGCTCGGCGCTCTCCAAGCTGAACGCAGAGGTGGCCTGCATCGCCGTGCACGAGGAGAGTGCCTTCGTGGTGGGCACTGAGAAGGGAAGGGTCTTCCTCAGTGCCCGCAAGGAGCTGCAGGCTGACTTCCAGAAGTTTTGCAGTGAGTATCCGCACCGGCACTCATGTCCACGCCAAGGTTGGTTCTCTGGTTGTGCCAGCTGGGACTCCTACAGCGCGTGGAGGGGTTGTCTGTCAGTCTATGGGGCTGGGTGGTGTTTGGAGGGATGGAGAAGTTGGGAGGGAACTGCAGCCAGAGCCTCTTCACTGCCAGGGAGGGCACTGCATGCCCTGACTCTTCTCTCATCCATCCCTGAGGTGGCTCAGGGCTGGAATGCTGCTCTGCTGCCCTGCTGCTGTTTGCCTATGGCAGTGCTGCCAGAGCACTGGAGTATTATTTGAGGACTTAGCAGAAATAGTTTGTCCTAGTGATCCTCCCAGAAGCAGAAGGGCTTTTTTGGTCCAAGGCTTTTTTCCTGGTTTTTGGAAAAACAGGAATGGATTTGGTAGCTAGAAGTGTTGGTTGTGGAGTTGCTTATACTTTTGAGGGATGAACAGTGGTAACAGGATACCTTGAGCAGGAGCTGTGTTCCCCCCAGTCTCAGATGAGATTCACCAAGTATCTGAGGGATACCTGTGTGTTGCAAGCCTTCTGTCCCAGTTCTGTATCTCTGCCAGTTTCCAAAAAACAGGCTGGGAGCTGAAGTGAGGGTGGGAGCCATTCTGTGAATGGAGACTTTATTTCTTGGACAGCATCATCCCCAACATGCTGGCTACTGCTTTCCTCACTCAATGCAGAAGCTGGAATGGGATTTGGTTTTGGTGATGCTGAGGACACCAGACCCAGATCTGTTCTACAGTGGGATGTCAGTGGAGAGAAATACATGGTGTTGACAGAAACGACGTAGGTGTTTAATCCATTGGAGAGATTGTTCAGGAAGGGTTTGCTCTGGTAACACCAGTGCTGTGAAGCTGCCCAGGTCACTGTCTGCGTGGGTTGTTCACTGCATGGCTCTGCAGGAGCAGCTCTCTGCCATGGCTCTGCCCAGCCCCTACCCCTGCTGCCCTGGCCAGCTGCTGGCCAACTCTACTATTCCATCCTTTCACAAGAGACAGCATTAGTTATCCTCCACTGTATTCTGCAGGACAGGAGGCATTTGGGGGATGTTTCTTATGTTCATAGGCAACTCTGCCTTCCCACCACCCACAAGATGTGGATGGCAGTGGGGTGGCCAAAGGGAGGGAACTCCTTTGTGTTTGCTCAGGCTGAGTAAGGTTGTTCAGTCTGGAGAAGAGAAGGGTTTGGAGAATCCTGAGAGCCCCTTCCAGTAACTAAAGGGGGCTTATAAAAAAGAGGAAAGAGTGACTTTTTGCCCAGGCAGGTAATGATAGAACAAGAGACAATGGCTTTAAACTAAATGGGGAGAGATTTAAATTAGATGTTAGTAGGGAATTCTTCTTTTGAGTGTTTTGAGCTACTGGGATAGGTTGCCCAGGAAAGCTACAGCTGCTCCATCCCTGGAAGTGTTCAAAGCCAGGTTGAACAGGGCTTGGAGCAACCTGGTCTAGTGGAAGGTGTTCCTGCCCATGGCAGGGGGGTGGAATCAGATGGTCTTTATGGTCTCTTTTAACCCAAACTGTTCTCTGATATATCAGTGACATATCCTGGTTGGTGACCTACCACTGTCCGGGGGCAAACCACCTGGCAACAGATCTGGATTCCCCTCTCTTTGGTTTAATTTTTTGTCAAAAAGAAATAGTCATGTCTGGTTGAAAACAGAAATCTTGAGCGTGAGATTTGAGTAAAGTATATGATGCTGCAGACAGGGTGAAATGTGATAACTCTGTCCTGAGTGATACAGGCCCAGGCTCAACTCCACTCCATAAAGCCCTTACAACTGGCACACAGTGGAGAGTATCCCAGGAAGTGCCTCTGATTCCTTGCTGCCCTCTTAGAAAGATTTGAATTAATCTAGAGCAGACATCACTTGGAGATGTAAGAAGCCTCTTATCTCTTTGGGACACAGACCTTGCTTGAGCACCCTCCTTTATCTGAACCTCTGGTTCTGCCTTTCATGATGCATGGAGGGAATTGACAGTGATCAGAATTAATGTCAGGGGAGGAGGGAGAGGCAGCACTTGGAGGATGCAGATTGCATTTTACAACCAACCTTGGTAAAACACCCCAAAAAGGTTTGTCAGGGCCTGTTACACCATGCTGTTGGAGGCATGTGGAGCCTTACAGGAGGTGGCATGGTGACTGTTTACTTTCTTGTGTCTATTCTCTGTGTATCCCATGTTGCTCTTGACCCATTCTCTGTGATGTCCCAGCCATGGACTTTTTCCACAGAAGGATCTGTGAGCTCCTTCTTGAGCACCCTGGCAGCATCCAGGTTTGCCAGTAGGAGTCTGTTGAGGATGATGAAGGAATTAGTCCTTTGTCACCGAAAATCCCTTGCAAATTACTGTGGATAGAACAGCAATAATGCATTTGTAGTGTTTAATTTTCGGTGCATTTAGAGATGCAAAGAAGTCAATGCTGAAGATATGCTTTATTTGAAGTTTAATAGGGGAAATTAGCAGGAAATAGCTGGTATTACTGAGCTACATGATGCTGAAGGGTAAAAAAGCCTCCAAGAAAGGCGGATTTTCTTTTCCTGAGAGATTGAAGGCTAAGCAGATTGAAACCAGAGACTAGAAATGAACTGCCCAATTAGTCATAACTGTTTCAGTCTGGCTGAGTGGGAAAAGCCAGGGAAGAGGCGGCAGGCACCAGATGACTGACCCTGCTGCTGGCACCACTGTCTATTGCCAGTGCCTTTTCTGCATGTTGGGGGATCCTGGGATCAACCCAGAGTGATTTCATCCAAGCTGGGGCCTGAGGTGGGTGGGAGACCTGGGACACCTGCCTGCAGGCAGAGGCGTCACCCCTTCTCACCACAGTGACTCCTGTTTTCTCCTCTCCCCCTGCAGGAATCCAGCAGAGGAAGGAGCAGGATGCAGAGGTGCAGAAGAAGGCAAAGGAGTGCGGGCAAAGGGTGCTCAGGGTCTCCCCGGACCAGGGATCAGATGTGTACCTCCTCAGGAAGATGGTAGAGGAAGTGTTTGATGTGCTTTATAGTAAGAACCTTCATGCTTCCCTTTGGGGATATGGAATGTCCCTGGGGCTCACTGAGCTGCCCAGCACTGCCACCAGCTGTGGCTTTCATCACCAGCCTGGCTCCTTGGCACAGGAGCAGGTGCCTGGCAGGGGCAGCATGGTGAAACATGCTCCTGTATGGAGTTAGCACTGCATTGAGATGGGATTTGGCCACTGCTTCTTAGTTTTCCAGTGCCCCAAACTGAGACAAAGAAATCCCTATGCTGGAGGATGAAGCATCCTTTGTCTCCCCTGACCAGGGGAAGCCTCTGTGATGCCCTGAATGTGATTTCCAAGCACAGCTTTATCCCTGCCACTGCATCCACAGCACCTCTTTCATCGTACTGTGTTGGAGCTCTGCAGATTTGCTCCCTCTTTTCTCTGGCAAGTCTATTTTAAAAGAAAACAGATGATTTTCTAGCACGTGGCCCTGCAGCCCCAACTTCAAGAGATGAGGTGGTGCCATTCCAGCACATGCATCATCCCCAGCAGTAAAGCTTCTGCAATTAAATATAGATGACCATATGGCTGTTGGTATGGAACCCAGTGGGCTGCAAAGCTCCTTCCAGGCCCAATCTGCAGCGAGCAGCAGCAGCACCTTCTTCTTGCTCACAAGGACCCATTGGAACCCCCATGGAGTGGCTGGCAGCAGTGGCCAGGCTGCTGGCTCATCCCCTGGCAGCACCTCTAGAGCCATGCTAGTCAGGGTAGGGAAAGCAATATTGGCTTGGGAAAATGAGCCCAAATTATTCCCTCATGTTGCTGAGTGGGTTGTGTTAGTTCTTCATGATGCTTTGTGGGAGTTCAGGCCCTGTGGCTGGATTACCTGCAGAACTGGGTGTTTGGTTTTTCTGGCTGCAGCTCCCCATCACCATCTGAGATTCAGGGCCTGGTAGAGCCCTGCTGGGGTTATTCAGGTCTCCCTGAGTGCAAAGTGCAGGCTTTGCCTCTGTTTGTGTATGTGATTTGGGAACGGGCATTCCCACACAACAGAAGGGGGTAACAGGAGCTACCACCAGCTACTTCGGGCTCACATGCAGGAGTTGCTGCTGTTGGCTGTTGCTAGCATCTTTCACAGGCTTCACAGACAGAAAAGGGAGTTGGCATCCCTTCTCCCTTGGGACAGACAGTCACTGAAATTTTCTGAAGCCACTTAAAGGACTTAGAGGCAATATTCCCATTAATGGGAGCAATCAGATCCTATTGCTGCCTTCCAAAGGCTGGGCCCAAGAATGAAGGAAGGGATGATGCAGAAAACCAAGGGAACAGAATGGAGGAGGTGTTTTTTGCTGGTGAATTCCCTATTCAGGTCTCATTGTCCTGCTGCTGGGACAGTGCCAAACTTTGCTGTCCTCTTGGGAATATGTGAATTACTAAAATCTGACATCAATAAATATATAGTTGCATTAGAAAAGCTTGATCAGGGTGCATCTGCATGGGGTTCATGAGCCAGGCAGTCCATCCATTGGATGATTAGTAAGGCTCTTTACAGTTTCAGGGTGTATGGAGGTGTGTGAGGACATATTGGCCACATCCTCAACCCAGCATGGCCAGCATTGCCATAGCAGAAGGAGGTTGGGCATCCCTGGGACAATAGTTTTGGCTTTAGCACTGGGTGTAATTCTACCTTTGCTGCTCCTTCAGTAATATCAGCTGTTTCCATCCTTGAGCTCCTTTGTGATGAAATCTGACAAAGCTGCTTGCTGCCCTTTCTTCATTCCCACTGGGAAGAGCCTCTCCTGGTTGAGTGGGAAGAAATACACAGGAGATAG
The DNA here is from genome assembly GCF_965231275.1 of Zosterops lateralis. Taxonomy (NCBI): domain Eukaryota; kingdom Metazoa; phylum Chordata; class Aves; order Passeriformes; family Zosteropidae; genus Zosterops; species Zosterops lateralis. The sequence continues at coordinate 10,604,370 of NC_139779.1, read as the reverse complement.
AAGATGCCCCAGGATGATTCTGTTTGTAACACTGAGAGGACTCTGAGAGTTTAACAGTTATGATTCTTAGGGCTTTTTTTTTTTTTTTTATCCTTTCATCAATAAGGATTGGAAACAAGAAATCTTTTAAAATGCTCAGTCAAAAAGATTCCCTCCAGAGCCAGGTAATCTCTGCACCAACAGGATGACTGATTACCAGTGGCTTCTATTAAATAGGCTTTAATGATGATTATTGTCTCTTTAGCTAAACCACGAGTCTCTGCACAGCAGCACAAGACTTCTGAAGGTCACCTTGACAATAACACGGTACCCATAAAAATATGTTCAGGGATTTCTTGAGCATTGGGTTGATAAGGAGCCACTGTGGACATTGGGAGCTTCTCTCAGTCATGAAGAGAGGTGATAAAGGGAGGTGAAGAGCTGCTAGAGCCAGCACATTGGGGCAGGGAAACTGTCAGCTTGCAGAAAGTAAACTTATGGTGTCATGGCTCAAAGGCTTGTTTTAAAACTTTGGTTATTTGCTTGATTAAAATATTACCAACCCTCCCTATAAAAAGCCTTAATGGCTCTTGGAAGTTGCACATCGTTAGTTATAATGCATTCCTTCAAAGGAGATGTTGAAGAAATCACTTTCTTCACAAATTGTCACAAGGTTTGTAGTGTTTCCGTAAGATCTTTTGGTATTGGAGTTTTTTTGGGTTTCTTTTAAGAAGAGAGAAAAAGTAAAAGATTGAAAAGAAAATCCACAGTATAGAATCCCTCAACAACTTAAAGGTCCCATAATCTTCTCTGTCTGCCCGTCAGCCTGGAGATGAAGGTGGAGGCACTGTATCATGCCACCAGGTGTTCTCCATCTGGACAGTGCCTTGCCAGACAGGTTGCATTCCTGCATGGCTGTTTCTTCTGCTTCATGCTTTCAGCACCATGTTTATTGATCACAGTGGTTTGGGTTCGTTTCCAAAGTAATTTTCCCCCAGAGAGTAGCTTGAAGGTTTTGGTCATTCCTTGAAATCTTTCAGAGAAGGCTGTTTTTCTGATGGTGTTTTGTCTGCAAAGCATAGTAGAGCAGCCCTGGTTTGGGCACACAGGCTCTTTATCTGGTTTAGAAAATCACAATATAATGACAATGCTCCCTGCTTGCCGGGGGGTGGGGAGGAAAGAAATTTGTACCTGACCCCTTAGGGAGATTTTGGTGACAGAAATAAAATGGAGCCAGAGGCACATGGTGGGGACATGGTAGGACTGTCTTGCCAGTGTTGAGGGGAGCAGGTGAGAGTTTGGGGCTGCTGGAGGTGATTGTGCAGTCAAATGTATTGATGTTCACACTGTCTGTGAATAGTGGGATGGAGGGAGATTATTGGTTTGGGGTTTTTCCCTTGTCTGTCAAAGTGAATCAAAGCTGCTTGACAGCAACAGCAATCAAACTGCTTTCCGTTCTTCCAGGAGGTAAAATAAGAAAACTGACTAGAAATGAGGTTCCCAGAATATCTCAGTAAGCATGAGATAAAAATCATTGCGAGCTCCTCTGCCTTCTTTGTCAGCCCTTGGCTCCCTCCCACCTTGCTGATGGCCATGTACCTCACTGGCATATGGCTGGGCACTCCCAGGGGTGGGCTTGTGCCAAGTGACCCAAACTGAGGATTCTGCTGTGAAACCTGAATGATGAGACATCTGCTTATTGGCTTTTTATGAGCTTCTTATTAATTAGTGCTTTTAGAAAGGAGCTGGAGTGCCTTGCATGCTAAGTGCGAAGGTAGGAATGTTTTTTTTTTTCTCCTAATGATTCTGTTGGTATTTCTTGCTCTTGCATTTATCCGCCCCCCCCCCCCCCCCCCCGCCCCAGCCCAGCTCAGCCATGGTCAAGGGCACAGCGTATTTGTCAGTAGTGTGTAACTCTTGTCCCCTCCCCAGGTGAAGCCATGGGGAAGAGCAGTGTGGTCCCTCTGCCCTACGAGAAGTTCATTAAGGAGCCGGGCTCGCTGGTGGTTACCGGCTTGCCCGAGGGGATCAGCTTTAAGAAACCCCTGGAGTATGATGTGAAATCCCTGATGGCCATCCTGGAGCACAGCCACAGCATCCGCTTCAGGCTAAAAAGGTAATTCTAGGGACCTCCAAGGAGCAGGAAAGCAGCGAGCCCTTGGGGTGGTGTGTCTTACAACACTGGCAGATGATGATTTTGAGTGGCACGGGCGGGAGGGTCCCTCCCATGTCCCAGCTTCTCCTCGAGACCCACAAACCCGGGCCCAGCCATGCCAAATCCAGCCTTGCACAGAGATTTGTTCGTGCTGGGGGGCTTGAGTCAATTTCAGACGCATTTCTATAAAAAGTGTGTGTAAACATGCACATTAACTGCATCTTTTTATGTGTCTCTGCCAAAATTTCCACTGCGGTAAGCTAAGTGCTTTTCTATCTCCAGAGGGATTTCCAGGGTAAATGCTGCAAGTGTCTTCCCAGGCTGAAATGGGTTTTTTAATGCCAGGCAAGGAGGGAAGTGGGGGACTGCAGCAGAGCAAACTCCCCCTTTTGGCCACATTTACACAAGGGGTTCAGTAGTTTTAGGTGCATTTCCACTGCATTTGCCTGGCTGGCAGCACCTCAGATCCATTCAGAAAAATGCTGAGCATGACCAAATACCTCCTCTAAAGGCTTGATGCTTCTGGAAAATCAGGCTGAGACAGCTAAAAGTAGGACACGCAGAATTTGAGCTGTCTGTGAGCTTGTGGGTCCCTGTCTTATGTGGAGCAGGTTGGTTTCTTCAGTCTGAAACTCATTTGTGGGCTGACTGAGCTCCCCTTTGAATGTGCCATGGGTTCTGGGGGCTGGCATAGGCAATGGAGCCAAGTGATTGTGGTCATTAAAAGTTTTACCCCTTAAATGCACCAGGCATGGAGCTGGGCAGCTTGGTCCTAGCTAATAAAAATGCTTTGAACTGCTGTAAGACTAAGCAGCTCCACTTAAGGAAGACAAGAACCATTTAGGTGCCTGAAGATGCTCAGGAGTTTGTGTGATAGATGAAACTTCTGAATCATGGAACAGAACTAGAGACTGGTTTGTGTTGGAAGGGACCTTAAAAACCATCTCGTTCCAAGCCCCTGCTGTGGGTAGGGATGCCTTCCCCTATCCCAGGTTGCTCCAAGCCCCATCCAGCCTGACCTTGAACACTTCCAGGAATGGGGCAGCCACAGCTTCCCTGGGCAACCTGTGCCAGGGCATCACCACCCACACAGGGAAGAATTTTTTCCTGACATCCAATCCAAACCAGCCCTCTTTCAGTCTGATGTCATTCCCCTTTGTCCTGTAACTCCCTGCCTTTGTCAAAAGTCCCTTTCCAGCTCTCCAGCACCTTTGGGTAATGGAAGGCCAGAGTATGTTCTCCCCAGAGCCTTCTCTTCTCCAGGCTGGACAGTCTCAACTCTGTCAAGCCTTTCCAAACAGGAGAGGTGCTCTCACCCTGTAATTGTTTTCATGGCACTCCTGATCATGGAGCCTGGCAGCCGGTGGTGCAGCATGTCCCACCCTCCCAGGCACGGCCCTTCTTTCCCCGTCCACATCCTTGCTTCTTGCAGCTTAGCAGTGCCACCGTGGGCCCAAAGGAACCTGTTTTTCCCTCCTCTTCTCCCTTCCTTCCCCTCAGGCCAGCAGATGAGCCCAGCCGAGAGCCCAACCCCAACATCGAGTTAACTTGTTCCTCCCTCGCCTCCAAGGGCAGCCGAGACTCTGGTGCCAACGGGCCTGTGGGCAAACCCGGCGCCCAGGACGCCCCCTCGGCCATGGCCATCACCAACTTCCTCTACGGCGTCTCGCTGCCCGCCCCCGGCACCATCGACCTCAAGCAGGAGGCGTCCTCGGGCCTGCCCGGGCCCACGGCGGCGGGGGAGGCGCTGCTGGCCCGGCCGGCGGGAGAGCTGAAGGTGCCTTCCTCACAGGAGTACAGCGACTGCTGTGGTAATAGCCTGGAGCTTGCTCACAAACGGGGGCCCGGTGTGCAGCCCAGTTGTAGTAGCAGGGGGCTGGCTGGGGGGTTTGGTGTGTTCTTTGGATGGAAAGCAGTGTAGAGTTTGGTCTGTGTGGAAATGAGCAGAGCCTTTGCCATGCTGCACTGCTTCCAGTCCCTCCCTGGGTTCTGCAAGGTGCTCACAGAGCACACCCCTGGTTTTGCCCCAAAATAAGAGGTGCTGCACCACTAGGCCTGTATGGAAATGAGCAGAGCCCTTGCCACGCTGTGCTGCTCCAGCACTTCCCTGGGTTCTGCAAGGTGCTGACAAGGCACACCTCTGTTTCTGCCCCACCACCAAGCCTGCACCACCAGGCCTGTATGGAAACGAGTAGAGCCCTTGCCATGCTGTGCTGCTTCCAGCCCTTCCCTGGGTGCCTGCAAGGTGCTGACAGGGCACACCTCTGGTTTTGCCCCAAAAATGACAGGTGCTGCACCATCAGGCCTATGTGGAAATGAGCAGAGCCCTTGCCATGCTGTGCTGCTCCAGCCCTTCCCTGGGTGCCTGCGAGGTGCTCACAGGGCACACCTCTGGTTTTGCCTCAAAATGACAGGTGCTGCACCACCAGGCCTGTATGGAAATGAGCAGTGCCCTTACCATGCTGCAATGCTCCAGCCCTTCCCTGGGTTCTGCAAGGTGCTGACAAGGCACACCTCTGTTTTTGCCCCACCACCAATCCTGCACCACCAGGCCTGTATGGAAATGAGCAGAGCCCTTGCCACACTGCACTGCTTCCAGCCCTTCCCTGGGTTCTGCAAGGTGCTGACAGGGCACACCTCTGTTTTTGCCCCAAAATGAGAGGCACTGCACCACCAAGCCATAAAGGCAGCAGGAGTGGGGATGACCAGCAGGGGTTGGTCTGGCCAGCACTGCACCTAGTGTCACAGCCAGGGTGCATTGAGGAGAGACAAGGGTTGGTGGGGACAGCACCCAGGATCTTCTTGTGGTGCCTGGAGCACTGGTCAGGCTCTCATGAGCCCTTTCTCCTTGTCTCCCCTCTTGTCCAGGACAGAAATCATCAGTCTCTGGAGGTCCCCTCATCCAGAATGTGCACTCATCCAAGCGCATCCTCTTCTCCATCGTCCATGACAAGACAGGTCTGTGTCCTGCTCCAGCATTAAAGGGAGCTGGCAACCTTAGTGAAATGTTTCCCCTCACCACATCTCTCCCCAGTGGTCTCCCAGCCCTCTCCATGCCCTGCAGAGACCTCGCAGTGCTGGAAGCGATGCATCTCACATGGGAGCCAAGACCTTCCTCTCTGCTCTGGTCCATCCCTGCCATTCCAAGATGCTGCTAGTGGTCCTTGAGCACTGCAGGCTGGCTGGGAATTCCCATCTCTGCTTTCTGCACAGGGAACCAGGGCAGGGCTTTGGAAGAGGCTGTTTGCCCCAGCTGCAAGCAGCACATACCTGCTGAAAACTTGGCATTATTTCAAAATGGCTGAAACCCACTAATCCCGGTGGGATTCTGCAGCAGTGCCTGGGGGGATCAGCAGTGGGGAGGAGATTGCCATTTCCCCACCTCTGCGGCACCCAAGGGCAATGCAGCCTGAAAATTCATGCCTGCCTTAAAGAGGAGAAAAAATACAGGTGGGAAGGTTGGGAAAGAGGAGAAGATTGAAAAGATACACTTGTGAAAGGGCTGTACCTTTCAAGGGTTCATTCCAGGTGGAGTTGGCTCTGTCCAAGAGGGTCTTTCATTCCAGGGCTGAGGGATTTATGGGGTCATTTCTTAGGAATCTGCTTGGCACATGCCAAGGAGAGTGCTTGGGTCTAGGGTTGGAGAGGCCCAGACCTTGCCTGCCAGCCTGGCAAAATTCGCTCAGGAACAGGGAAATGATTTTTAAAGTCTTGTTCCTGCTTTGCAGCACTTTGCAGGAAAAAAGTGCATCTGCTGTGTATGAACCATATGGAAGTTTCTTATTTCTTGTATTTTGTTTTGATAGATAAGTGGGACAGTTTTATAAAAGAAACTGAAGACATCAACACCCTTAGGGAGTGCGTGCAAATTCTTTTTAACAGCAGATATGGTGAGTAGGAGTTAATATCCCATTATGCATCTGCAGTGCTTGTGGATTGCATATCATTATATAGCAATCATTTTTGTTCCCTAACACAGCAGCAGAAGCCATATGCTAGAGCTCCCTGCTCTTCCTAACACATTTAGCTCAGCAGCTCCCAGTCTCCTGAAGGTTATGTCAATATTTCTGTTAGGAACCCCACACCATTGTCAAGGAATTTATAGCTGGGCTGTAAAGCAGCCCTGTCTGGGAATGTGGCGTGCTGGATCATAGCACTGGGGCACCAGGAGTGGTGGCATGTGGCCCTTTTACATACTTGTGGCAGGTAAAAAGAAGGTGGTTGTTTCAGCTGCTTTTTTCTCCATCTGCATGCCTTGCATATACTGTTAGTGTTCCCTTTGCCATGGGCAGTGCTTTTGGTGTAGCTCCTGCGCATTTGGGCAGGTGGAAGCTTGGGAAACCACTTGGGGCTGGTGGACTCTTCAACTGTGCCATCCCAATCAGGCCGTATAATTCCTGAGTTACAGATGGGCTGTAGATGTGTGCAGTGTCACCTGTGAGTTGTATATGGGCTTGAGACAAGCCCTTTAATTTGTGATTTATATATGTGGTGCTGGAGTGTGTCCAAAAGGTAACAGAGCTTAGGAAGAGTCTGGAGCACAAATCTGATGAGGAGGAGCTGTGGGGGCTCAGCCCAGAGAAAAGGAGGCTCTGGGGGGACCTTCCCACTCCCTACAATTAGCTGAAGGAGGTTGTAGCCAGGTGAGACTCAGTTTCTTCTCCCAAGTGACAAGTGATAGAATTAGAGGAAATTGCTTCAAGCTGCTCCAGGGAGGGTTTAGATTGGACACTGCGGGAAATTTCTTCCCTGAAAGGATGGTTAGGGACTGGCCCAGGTTGCCCAAGGTTGTGATGGAGTCACTATCCCTTGAAATGTTCAAAAAAGCATATGGATGTGGCACTTGGGGATGTGGTTTGGGGAACGTGGTGCTGCTGGGTTAACAGCTGGAATCAATCTTAGAGGATTTTTCCAACATTAACAATTTTATGATCCCATGTGCTATGCAGCCTGTGAATCATAGAGCTCATAAACTGCTGCAGTGGGTCACAAGGAGTTTGGGAATGATATTTGGGCCAGCTCACTCCTGGTTGGAGCATCACTGGGCATGTTTGGGAAGACATCTAGCTGTGTTTACTGCTGTTTTCCTCTTTGTCCCATTTCCCATGGGGGAGCTCCTCCTGGGGCTCACTTTCTGGGACAAGCAGAGGAGAGGGCAGAACGCATTTGCTCTGCTTAAGTTCAAGCACTTAAACCTTTGTTTTAGCATCTGTAAAAGACAAAGCACTTGTGAAAATGAAAAAACCATGTGTTCACCTTTCAGCTGAAGCCTTGGGGTTAGACCACATGGTCCCTGTCCCATACAGGAAGATTGCCTGTGACCCTGAGGCAGTGGAGATCATTGGCATCCCAGACAAAATTCCTTTCAAAAGGCCTTGCACCTATGGTGTCCCCAAACTGAAACGGATACTGGAGGAGAGGCACAACATCCATTTTGTCATCAAAAGGTGGGTGGCAAGAAAAGCAAAAGGAAGTGTATGGCTCAAGGGTGTCAGGGATTTGAGCAGTGCTCCCTCCATGCTCACAGGGTTTGTTTTGACATGAAAAACTCTCTTCACCCTCTTTCATAAAAGACAGTTGAAAGCTCTTTCCCCCTGCAAATCTCTGATTTTCATCTCTCTCTTTTTGCAAGGATATGGCAGAGTTGGCTGTACCATGATCACCCTCCAAGTTCTGCCACCCTGTTTTAAGTGATCATGGGCACCAAATTTTGCTGATGCCACCCCAGACATTTGAAGGTGGTTAGTTACAGCATCTGTGTTGTTCTCTTCCTAGAGGTGTGAAACTACAGCACAGAAGAATCCTGGACATGGCTCCCAAGGGGGCTAAAATCACCAACATCAATGGAATTCAGGCATCCTAAAAGGAATTAGCTTTCTTGATGTCAGTTGGAAGAAGAGATACTTTGTCCTGCTTTGTCCAGGCTGCACCAGGCTGAATCAGGCTGTGGGATGTGGCCCTGGATATAGTTGGCTCCTATGAGCAAAGCTGCAGGTAGCACCAAAATACAATACTCAGGAGACAGGTGACATCATGGTCAATGGTCTACACTGGAAATTGAAGCAGCTACTTTGGTCCCACTGTTTCTTTTTGTAAAACAAGCCTATTGCAGCCTCATTTAATAAGTTAAATTAAGAGAATGACTTACAAGCAGATTTAGAGGTGCTTTAGTTAAAAAGCTCATGCCGTAAGGTTGCTGGGCTGCACAACAGGCTAAAAGGCCTTTTTTAGCTGAAAAAGTCATTTAGAGAATGAAAAAAACTACTAGTTTGACTTGGTTTAATGCTATTCATTTATTAAACCTCCAATTCAGTCATTAGCAGCATCTATTTCTAATTATTTTCTTTTTCCTTTTTTCCTAGGATGTTTGACGAAAGAATTTTTACAGGTATGTTCTCCAAATCCTTTGATTTATTGCCCACAAAATTGAAAGGTTATCCAGGGAAGCAGAGTTGAAATAATGTCACCTGGAAGCAGAAGAAGTGCAGGACACATGCAGTTCTGCTCAGTAAGGAGAAGCTTTTTCTGTGCCCCACAGCAGGACATGCTGAGATTTCCTTTACTTGGTATCAGTACAAGCTCTGTACTCCCCTTGAAAAATTAGTTTTGAAGGTTTAAGTGAAAATTCCTGGTGTGTGAGGCTGGGCTGGCTCCTGAATCAGGCTGAGCCACAATACAGGCAGTACATGGTACAGATCTGTACTTTCAAGAGGAAGAAAATCACTGCTGTGTTCCTCACTGGGTGTTTTGTTTTTTTTTTTTTTTTTTTTTTTTTTTTTTTTTTTTTGTTTTTTTTTTTGTTTTTTTTTTCTTTGTTGTTTGGTGGTGTTTTGGTTTTTGGGGTTTTTTTTTGACTGGGAACTGCAGGCATCATCTAGCTGCTAACCTTTTTTTTTTTTTTTTTTAAGTAACAAAAGTTAGTTTTTTCAGTGACGAAATGGTGGGGAGAGAGTTCTTTGACTTTCTTTGCTCTGTGTTTTTACTCCTTTTTTTCTCTAAGCTGGAGAAGCCAGAATAATTCTTTACTGTGAGGGTGGAGAGGCCCTGGCACAGGTTGCCCAGAGAAGCTGCAGCTGCCCCATCTCTGGAAGTGTCCAAGCCCAGGCTGAATGGGGCTTGGAGGGATCTGGGATTGTGGAAGGTGTCCTTGCCCATGGTGGGATTGGAACAAGATGGTCTTTAAGGTCTCTTTCAACCCAAACCATTCTGTGACCATGACAAGTGCTTCTTGGCACATACAAGGAGTCACGTACCAGTGCTGTCAGACTCAGCCTGCACTCCAGCAATGCCCTCATCCCACTGTCCTCATACACACCTGGAATATGGCATTGCATCCAAATTTATCACACCCAGGTCCTGGATTGCCTGGGCTTGGCTCACAAGTAAAGACATGTTTTGGGGTGGTGTTTTTGTTGGTTTTTTTTTCCCTGAGCTGCCAACCACACATGCTGGTAGCTCTCCAGAGCTTCCTTCTTCCCAGATATCTCTGCCAGCCAAATTTCAGCTCTGGCCCCACGACAGCCCAGCCCTAAGAGTGCTTTCTGAGCATGATGATGCTGGAGCCACTAAAAGGGGACCTCTAGCAGAACCTGGAGGGGATCCCATCTGCATGGGGGATTTCTTTGTCTAAAGCCACTAATGGCTTTTTTTTTTTTTTTTTTTCTCTCAAGAAAAGGATTTCTTTAAGCTCTAGCCCATCTCTTAGGGATGGAGCACTGAACTGTGTTTTGGGATGCTTGGATTTTCCTTGAATAATGGCTGCACAGGGTCTGGGGGAGGCATCATGTACATCCTGCTGATGGAGACCACAGTGCTATGAGCTTGTGGATTACATGGTAGGGAGGTGCAAGTGGATATTCAGAGATGAGGAAGCAAACCCAGCAGAGCTGAGGCAGGTGACGGGTCCCACTCTCCTGATAGGTCCCTGCAGGGCTACCAGAAGCAAAACCTATTAAACCTGGCTCGCTGTGGTTTGCGTCAGCACATCAGCTTGTGCAAAAAGACCCCTGCATCTGCTGAGTCAGGAGGTGCCATTTCTGCAAAGACATTATTTTCTGAGTGGAGCTGTATTTTAAGTTGCCATTTGCGAAGTATCCCAAAGCTTCCCCAGAAAGTTTTGCTCACCCTTTAATTAAAATACCCACCACTGCTCGGAAACCTATTTTTGTTACTCCCCTGGGTAGCAGCTTCAGGCAGGCTCTGCTGGTGCAAGAACAAGATTTGGTTCATAGAAAGCACAAATTAAAAGGAGCCTTTTAGACTGTCAGTAGATAAATAGTATCTTTAAGGTTCTGTATTTCTACTGATCCTATTGCCAGAACCCTGCCCTTTCTCACAGGCTGGAACCAAAAGGAAAGTGGCATCAGGTTCCCATAGATGGAATATGTTTTAGAAGAGTGAGGATGTTGTGATGGTGCTTTGAGACCAGCAAAGGGCTTTTTGACAACATCTATTTACCAAGACACCTTGTGGTTTCTGCAGCCTCACAATGTAATCTCACTCCCTCCTTCTCCCAGCCCTCATTCTTCAGCTCTTTGCTCACCTTCCCTGCCTGATTTTATTTCCTACTCCACCTTCAGATTACTCTTTCCATCTCCAAGGTCATTGTTGAGGCTTCATTTCAGTTCCTTTCAGGCTGCTGAGGAACAGGGAAAGGAGAGAGGAAGTTTTTCATGGTGGCAGAATGCTTCTGTCCCTCTCTGTGTCACTGTGACAGAGATTTCTCCTGCTGCTCAGTGGGCTTGGAGCTGTGAGACAGGGCTGCCTGTGTCTCTGCTACTCAGTGTTTTGTCAAGCTCCATCCAGTGTAGCACATCCCCTCCCTTGGGACAGGGCTCTTCCCACTTCAGGGCTTGCTCCTAGAGCAGTGATTCATGGTTGTGGGTTTTCTGACCTTAGTCCTCACCTCTTGGAACCCTTGTTCTGTCAGCCAGGCCTTTCTGGAGATGCTCTTTCCTGGCAGGGCTTCCTAGCACACACATAGTTATGGAGAGGTTTAAGCAGATATCTTGCTAATATTTTAACATTTGAACCCAGTGGAATGGGCATCCTTGTCTTTGCAAGCAGGTGGCACTTGAAAGGCTATTCTCCCACCTTGACCTCAGCTCTGGGACTAGGAGGGGAACAAGCTGCAACATTGGCATCCCCAGTCACTAATCCTGGTTTTGTTTTTCTCCCAAAACCCACCATGCACACCTGGCAACAGGAAGCAAATTTACCAAAGATCCAACCAAGCTGGAGCCCTCCAGCCCTCCCCGGGAGATCTCCCCCGAGCCTCACCGTGGGGCCATGCTGGAACTGGTGGGGACCTCTCAGGCCAACAGCAGGTAAGTGGGACTTCTGTCCCTGTTCCCTGTAAAGTGACATCCCTGAGAGAGTTATTTTGGGGCTATTAATGTGCACAGCAGGTTACTGATGTGTTCATCAGCAATGTCCAGTGGGTGCAGGAGGGTGCCATGAGTAAGCTGGAGCATCAAGGAGATGTTGTAAGTCCCTAATGAGAAGATGAGGGGCTAAACTGGTGTTGCTTTCCTGCCTCCCTAAAATCCCACAGCAATGGTACAGCTAGTCAGCACAGGAGGCCAAGCAGACCCGTCTTTTTGCAAGCCAAAAGTTTGGAATCACTAATTGTGAGCAAAACTGATGAAATTCGTGCCATGGTTGGGCTTATCTGCTGGAACCGTCTCTGGTGTTAATGCATGACCTAAAGGATTTACCCTCAGGCCACACTGTAGCAGCATCCTGCTAATTAAGTGTTGCTTGTTTAGAGAGCTCACAGGGAGCCTAACAGTGCATTTAGTAAAGGGGGGGTTATGCACTCCAGCAGGGCAGGAGGTTTTTTATGAGAGCACTTGTTTCTGTTACAACTGTGCCATGAGCTAGACAGGTCCAAAACATGCTGGCAGCACCTGTGGAGCATATATCACATACTGAACAGCTTTCCAACCCAGACTGGGAGATCCAGGAGGTTTTTTTATCTTTTTAGCCCCAGTTTCCTTCATTCTTAATTCAGTGGAGGCAAGGTGTAATTTAGCCTTTAAAATCACTTTAAGGAAGAGAGGTGGGGCAGCAGTTTATAACATTACGAACTGCTATAAGACAAGGAAGCTTCTCCCAGCCTTGCTTCACACAAATGGAGTGAAGAATGCTCCTCAGCCTCTCTGGCACAAAGCCTCACTGCCCAGCACTGACAGCTCCACAAAGCTGGTGCTTCAGACAGTGCTGTGGTTGCTAACCTGTGCAGGTTAGGGTGGGGAAATAAGGCAACTTGTCTTTGTCCCATCCATGACATCCCTTGGGTTCCTTCCCTTTCTTGGCTCTTCAATGACATGAACCTGTGACAGGTTGGAGTCTTTTGGTTCTCCTCAGTGCTGTTTCAGGTTTGTCCCCTTGGATGTGGCTGCTGCTTGCCCCTAAAGCATGTCAGGGACAGCAGAACCTGCAGCGTTAGAGCAGGCAATGAGTGAGCCTGGGAATATGGCAAGTACTGAAATACCACAACTTTGAGGGGCAGAGACCTCTTGAGCTGCCCAGCCTGCAGGGTTGGCATTTGGCTCCAGCTTTCTGGGTATCTTCAGCTTCAAAGGAGGGTTTGTGGGAGATTGTTGGTTTTTTGGTTTTTTTTTTTCTTTCTGCAAATGAGGAACCTCTGTGCCTTGGCAGGAGTATTTCTGTAGGAATGGTCCCCCCATGTCAGAGTCCTGCTCCAGGGAAAGTGCAGTGTTCAATACTCCAGAAGAAGGGCCAGACACTGTGAGGTGTAATGCACTCCCCAGGGAAGCCTCCCCTCCAGATTTCCTTGGTGAAAGGTTTACTTTGACCTGAAGCAGGAGAGTTAAAAACCCTTCCCAAGGCTCCCAGGTAGTCCATAGAGTACCTTCTAGACCAAGGATCCTTTTCCACAATTAGGAAGAATATTTCAAGAGCACTCCTGGCTTGTTTTGTGGTTTGTTCTGCTGATGCTCCTGAGTGGATTTAGGCAAATGAGAAGTGCTTTTGAACATCCCTCCTGAGCCAACAGGCACTGGCTCAGAAGGATTTTCCTTCCCCCTGAAGGACCAACATTGTGCAGGAGTGAATTTTCCTGAGTGGTTCCTTGGGTCCCTTACTGCCAAAGAGCCATGGTTGTCCTTATTCAAGAGAGAGACAAGAAAGCACATGCATCCTGAGAATGCAAAATAATCTCATTTGGATGCAGAACAACTTGTGTAAATTCCTGAGCATGTGAAGTTAACTGTAGATGGGAATTTGGGATAGTGCCCAGTTTTCAGTGAAGAAAAGCTTTGAACAGAATAAATATTTACTGAATCAATTGATTTTTCCTTTCTCCCTATTTTTTTTACCTGCATAAGCAACTACATTGTAGTAATACTTATGCACTGCTCTCTGTCGCAAAGGGATGGAGCCAACCAAATTTTGGGCTTAAAAGCAACCTCTCTTGCTTTCAGGAGCTCTCTGCTGCAGTTCCATCCATGAGTGTCTAGAGGCAGGGCTGCCATCAGCAAGGGTGCCAGGACCAGGCTGGGTTTGAGAGCAGGGATTATTTGCAGAGAAACTCACAGACCCTGCAGCCATGGATGCTCTGCCATTGCTGGAACCGTGGGTGTAGTGACCCTGGGGACCCCTCTGTAGCTTTTGCAGCCCTCTGTAATCCCAGGCAGCATTTCTCCCTCCTGCCAGGATCAGTCCACACACCACTGCTTTTTAAGCTCTCTCTTTTCTTACACCATGACTACCTTTGTTGTCTGCCTTTCCCTTTCAGGTCTGAGAAGTGTAATGTTTCTGAAGGCTGTGAACCAGGTGAGGAATAATTCACTTTCTCTTGTAAGACAGTGTTATGGGGGGCACACTAGAGAAACATGCCTGCAAAGTGACTTGAATGTGTGACATTAGTTGCATGATTGTGCCACAGTGCAGTTCTCTAAGGACTTTATCCCCATTTGATGCAGAGATGAAGGCTCTTTACCCTCTGACACTCCACCTGGGGCCTAAAAATCATAAATTGAAAGAGGGAGACTTAAGCATGTGCTTAAAAGCAAAGCTAAGGGAATCTTTGCTTTCTGAATTCCTTTGAAAGCCACCACTGAGAAGTCAGTAGGGTTGGTATTGTGAGCATCATCAATGAAAAGGAAGTGCTTTTCCACAGATTTAGGGGCTTGGACCCAATGAAACCACACTAAGCCATGCTGTCTTGCCTTTCCAAGCTGCAAGCTGGGATTCAGCACCTTGCAGTGGATCTATCCCACCCTAAGTGAGGAAATTTATCTTGAGAGAAGAGGAAGCTGGGCCTGTGGGCAGCCTGTTCTGGGACTACTGGTCAGCACAGGCTTTCACCTGCTGGGGTTGAACCCACACTGAGTCTCGCCAGGGTTCAGCTGGTCTCATCTTGGTGTGATGCAGCTTCAGTCAGCCCTCTCAGAATAGGGGCAAGTTCCAGGCATGAGTTTGGGAGCATTAAAATTGCTAGGAGCCACCCACTGGAGAGAGCTCCTCCAGTGTCTCCAGCAGCACCTGTTGGTGGCCTGGTTCATTTTAAGTGAAGAAAGCCAGGAAACAAGCACTTAACAAAGTCCAGCTGCTAGTTTGAGGGCACCAACAGCTCCTGCCAGCCAAGCTGTCTGCAGAAGCCATGCCCACAGGTGCCCCTCCATGCTGTGGGCTCAATGCTGCTGGGCCACTTGACTGAACCTTGTTGTTGTGGCGAGCTCAGCTGGTCCTGATGTGCCAGCTGGTCACACTTTATTGATGCTGTACTGGGCAGGTGTGGCATTGCTGGATCCTGTTGGCGACTGCCTTCCATTGCCTTTCCCCCATAGGTACCTCAGGAGAGCTAGGTGGGATCAGGCAGATCAAAATCGAACCAGACGAGCTGAACATCATCCAGATCACCGTACCAGGTAGCTGCTGGGGTCCCACCATGCACAGGCAGGGTTTGCCACACGGTGTTTCAGCATTCTGCTTTGAGAAGAGGCATTTGCAGGGTGTTTCCCAGCACCTGAGGTTCCCCCACATACCTGAAATAGCCTTCCTTAGCTGGAAGGAACATATGGAGGAATGTATTGAGGTTTCCTGGGAGCACTGGAAGGTGTTTTAGGGCTCTTTGTTGTTTTTTTCTCTCCTTCATTGCTTTCCTAACTTGCCTTCCCCCTGGACAAAGCGAGCCTGGTTTGCTGCTTTGCTTCATGTGAAGGATCCCAGGTATTGAGTACAGGATGCTTTTAAAGAGGTCTTTCATTTAGAAAACCAGCTTGGTTTTGAAAAGTTCATAAAAACAGGTCTAATAGTAGGCAGGTTTAGTATTAAGCACTGTGCTAAAAAGGTGTTGGAATTGTTGACACTGATGGGGGAAGTTACCCACATTTCTGCCTAGAGAGGTCAGTGTCAATGAGTTGTGATGGAGATGATATGCTTGAGGGGCAGCTGGGAGAGTCAGTTTTCCACTTACCTGTCCTGGACAGTGCAGCAAATGGTAGGATGATCCTCAGGGTTTAACAAATGGATTGTTAGCAGTTTGCATTTTCAGTCTGCTTTACAACCATTAATTAATAAGCTCCATAGAATGAGGGCAGCAACAGAACTCTAACATGCCTGAGGGTGAGTGATACTGGGGACAGCAATGACACCAGGCCCCACCACACCAGTGCAATCTCTGATGCACCCAAATTGTATTGTATTGTCCCCTTAGTAAGGTAATACTTGAGGAGTCACTCCAGGATTGGTGTAGAATAGACTTATCTGTGGTTAATATAGGGGGAGGAGAAGGAACAAAGTATAGTGGTAGATCAAACATTTTCTTTTTCAACTTAGCAGCTAATGGAAGAGAGGAAAGTTGATATGTAGTAAGCTGGAGGTCCATGGGAGGAGTGGGAAGAATTACCACTTGTCCAGTGCCAGGGAGATCACACCTCAAGTCCAGAGTCCACCTTTTCTTGCCTTTTTTGAAGATCGAGTTCAATCAGAGGGAATACAGCTGAGGGCAAGGAGGAGGATTAATAGAAAAGAGGTGCTCACCTACAGGGACAAATTGGTGAAATTGGGATTATTTAGCCTGTGAGGTCAGAAGCGACCTGATTGAAGTATATAAACTACATGAAACTTCATTTAAAGCTGAATTTGAATGGGTCTTTGAGGGCATTAGACAGCCTAGCACTTGGGGAGACAGGTTTAATGTAAGGGAAACCAAAAGAGGGGTGATTTTGTTGAGGAAGGCAGCATTAGGGAACTGTTTTCCTTCATGTAGTAGCTAAATCACAGCAGCATTAGCTTTTAAAGTCAAAATTGAGTGTCTAGATTGAATTAAGCCAAGTGAATAATTTGAACTACTTTAGCTCTTCACTTTCTGTGGAGGTTAGGAAGAGATTTTTGCTTTTTTCCCTCAGACTGAAAGTTCAGGTCTGTGTCAGGGATGAGGTCTGGGTGGTTCTGGGAGGAAGAAGGCAGATGCATCCCCAGAGCAGTTTCTGGTGGTTTGTGGGACTCCTGGGAGTGGGGGGCCCTTCACTCAGTCCTTGCTGATTTCCAGGACCCTCTGAACACTGTTTTGGGGACAGAACAAAAGGTGCCCATGGGTTCTTGTCCACAGAGCGATCACCGGGTCCAGTTGAAATGCACGAGCCCGTGCCCGCGCAGGCGGCCTCAGAGGAGTCAAGATACATCCTGGAGACAGTAGCAGGTACCAGAAGTGAAGCAGCTGGGAGACTGCACGGTAGGACGGGAGGTCATGCATGTGTCAAAAATGAGTGAATACCATTTATGATCCAAAGTGGTGGAGTTCAGTCACCCCAGTTCCAGAGTCTTGGCCTCAATGAGGCCAGCTGGGAGCTCTGACAGACTGACTGGTGGGTTTCCTGGCACTGCTGCTCCTTCCTATCCTCTCTTCAGCTTCAGCATGCTGCAAACCTAAGCCTCTTTCTCCAGGGCACACCTGGAGTTTACCTGTGGGATGTATGCTGGCCTTGTGGCTGCCCTTGCTCCTCCTAGGTCTCTCCCCTCCCAGGGAGCCCATGCTGAAGATTGGGCAGCCCTCTTGTATGGAAGCACTGGGTTTGTTCTGCCAATGCAGCTCTTGGCATGCTGGAACCAGCCCAGCCTCTGCTGGGACACATGCTCAGAGCTTAGTGAGGGGAGGGAGCAGCTGAGTGGCCTGTAGGGCCACTGCTTATGTCTTCTCTGGTTTTGCTGGTCCCTGCTGCTGCTAACCCTCTTCTTCCTCAGCAGAGACAGAGAAGGGGTCCAGTGAGGAGTCTCGACACGAAGAAAAGCAGATGGAGGGATCAGGTGAGTGTATGGTGAACTCTGAGCGTTGCCCATCCTTGCAGGTTTTTGGAAAGATGGATGGATGCACATAGATGTATTTTAGGTTGGGTTTTGTGAACTTCCTATGTTATCAGCAAAGTCTTTAGCTTTTAGCCTTTAGCCTCCAAAACCTCTGCCCACAGAAGGGCACCATTGTGTTGCTGGGCTCTGTCCCCTCCTTTTGTGCTTGAATTTACTTTTCCTTCTATTTTTTTTTTCTTTTGCTTCTGACTGCTGGCATAGCTCAGTAGCAGGTGCATCCTTGCCCTTCCCTGTTAGGAGATAGTTTGGAGGCCACTGTCAGAGGACTGGTTTGAGGGCATGGAGAGTGAATGGCTGTCTCTGCCAGAAGTCAGGCACGAGCTGCTCAGGGAAGTGCTTGCCCTGGAAGCAGCTGGTTGCTCAGAGCATTTCTCTGTATTGTCATTTTGGTTTTTTTTGGGTTTTTTTTGCAGATGGTATAGGGGACATTTTAAGTCATTTGAGGAAACAAGTTGAAATTTTGTTCAACTCGCGATACGGTAAGATGGTCATTAACACATGTTCATCATGCCAGGTGCTGGCTTTGTCACTGGCCATTTCCAAAACCAGCAGCTGGGTGAAGGTGCAATCTAATTTGTTCATCTGCTGTCTGCTGGGCTCACAAATGCATTTGAAACCTCCTCCAGCCTTGTTATTGCAGCCCTTCCCCTTGGTTTCCTTGAAGTTGTTTCACTGGCTGCAGCCCAGGAATTGCTGCCATGACATTCAGCCTTCAACCTGCAGAGGGAAGGCCCAAAGTGGTTCCCCCATCACTTGTTTGAAGTGTCAGAGAGTGTTTTCCACCCATGGTGATCATTGCATGGCTCAGGAAGGCTGGTCCACCTTGGTGGTGGAGGCTGGCACTCAGCATGCTCTGCTCACCTCTATTTAGAGAGGTTATTTAACTGAGAAGAAACACAAGTGAGGTCACACTTGTATTTTGAGAGCTGGCTGACAGTTTTTGCCACTTTTAGGAGTGTAGTACTGTCTGACAATCCTCAAAAGCCAGGGGCATAGCTGAGCCCATTGTGACCAGGGAAAGGAGATGAGCCAGGATGCTCTCAGGCAGGGCTGGGCACTGGGGATGCAGCTGGAACAGCCATTGGAGCAGTGGCTTTCACTGCTCCCCATGTCACTGTAATAATAGTCTGGAAGGCATCACCCACAGTGATGAGGTGGATCTTTAACCTTGTTGTGGTTTAACACTGCCCAAACATCACATACCCACTAAAGTTGTTCGCTTACTTTTTTCTGTTACAGTTGGGCAGAGGAGAGGGGAAAAATTAACAAAGGGCTCATGAGTTGAGATAAGGACTGGGAGAAAACAGTCTAAGGGCAAAACAGGTTCAAATTTAAAGGTATAAAGTAAGTTTATTATTAACAGAGTCAGAGGAGGATAATGAGAAGTAAAATAAGCCTTTAAAGCACCATTTTTCTCTCCAGCCCCTCCCTCTTTCCCACCCACAGTGCAGGGAGACAGGGTGTGGGGGTCTTGGTCAGTTTGTCGTTCAAGCTCTTTTTGTATTCCCTCAGGGAGAGGAGTCTTTTTTCTGCTATGCCATGGGGTCCCTCCCATGGGCAAATAGTCTTCCCAAAGCTGTTGTGTCATGGGTCACTCATCCATGGGGTGCAGTCTTTCAAGGCCAGGCTGCTCTAGCTTGGCAGCAAGTGCCCTCTCTCTCTATTTGGGTCTCCCACTAGATGACAGCTTTCTCTGGCATCCACCTGCTCCAGCGTGAGCCTTTTTCTCATGGGCTGCAAGTGGATCTCTGCATCACCTGTGGATTCATGCCTTGCAGGGGGACAGTTTGTTTTACCACAGTCCTCACCATGGCTTGTGGAGGAATCTTAGCTCTGACACTTGGAGCACCTCATCCCCCTCTTCTATACTGGCCTTGGTGCCACTGTGTTGTTTTCCCTCACATGTCCTCACTTCCTCCTTTCCTCTGACTAGAAGAAAAACTGCTCTAATTGACCCCATAGCATGTCCATCTTCCATCAGAGATTGGCTCTGTCAGACATGCTGGGAGCTTCTTGCAGCTTCTCAAAGAAGCCACTTCTGTGGCCTGCCCCTGCTACCAGAAACTGGGCTGTGCCAAATCCACACAAACCTGTTTTTTCATCTATCCAAATACCACTGCTTGGCACTGGCTGTTTGGTCGCTTTTGGCAGTATTTAGCAGAGCAAGAGGAGTCCTCACCATGCTGGGCTGCACAGGCTGATGGGGTATCCCCAGAGACACATTCCCTGTCCCCTCACTTAGCAGAAGAGTTTCCATGGGGGTCTGGATGTGGAGGGATGTGTTTCCATTGTGTTGTGGACGGATGCTTGCAGCCTTTTTAGGAAGGCAGGCTGTAATAATGCAGCAAATGCAAAAGCCAGCTCCAGATGGCTCCCCCATCTCATGTCTACCAGTGTCAGGGACATCCCCATGAAGCATAATGCAACCACAAACTCCCCAAAAACCACTTCAGTCCCTCCAGCAACATAACATGTTGCTGTTGCTTAGACCTGACATGCAGGTCCAGCAAACTAATGAGATTGGGTCCACATGCAGCGAAAGCCATAGGAATATCAGAGCCAGTCAAAGTCCCCTACTCCAAGTTCCTGATGTACCCTGAGGACCTGTTTGTTGTGGGCTTGCCAGAAGGCATCCTGCTGCGCCGCCCCAACTGCTTCGGGATTGCAAAGCTGAAGAAGATCCTGCAAGCGAGCAACAACATCCAGTTTGTCATTAAAAGGTAAGGCAGGCAGGTGGGGTGGCTGTCCCTTGGGGAGGATGTTTTTGCTCAGAGCTCCTGCTGCTGTGCAGTGTCCTGAGGAGCATCCATCACTTCAGTAAATTTGCTTTATTAGAGGCAGACAAGGGTTGTTGCCTTGTTGGAGCCATCTGTGGGAGGCAGCAATGGTGTTGTCATCTGTCCCTTCATGTGTTTTGCGTTTTTAACCTGCTTTTGCAAAGGTTTGGCCACCTTAGCAGGATGGGTGAAGAGGCCTTTAAACTTCTGGGTGCCTTGATGTGGGAGCAAGGACAGGGGCTTGGAGCCCTGGGGGGTTTTCCTGCAGAAAGTGGCTCCAGCTGAGGTTCAGATGTGCATATATGCACATGGGATGCTGCAGACATGAGGAAAGATGCTCACCCTGTGCTGAGGAGCAAGGGAAAAGAACTGTGGGAGGACTGTGAAAAGCCACAACCAGTGTAATGCAATAGAATTGCCCTGAAAGAGGGAACAGATCCAGCAGAGATGGATTTTAAGATGTCTTAGGTATTTTGGGGGCAGTTTCTCATCCAAATGCTGGCACAGCCAATGCTGCAGGTGACTGAAACTGAAAATAAATATTGGAAGCATGGAGATTTTGTGGTGTCAGAATAGCAGCTCTCAGGTCAGCCCAACCGCATTTTGGGGTTTCCTCCTGTCCTGATCTCAGATCAATTACTTTGTGACACAGCTTCAGTGCACCTTGCTAACAAGCCCTACTATCACCTCACTATACAGCTTTAGTATTGGGCAATGTAAACGGCAATTTTGGGGGTCAATTTTATGTTTAAAGAAACCATGCACAGCTTCTCTTATCCCTAAGAAATGTTCAGGACCATATCCACTATAAGTGTAGCTGTCAGTCATCACTTCCTTAATCTCATACCAAGGAGTGACACATCAGCTCATTAAAGAGTCTGTCAGCATGAAAACTATATCCAAAGTTCTCCCACTGTGTTGCAGGAGCTTTTTAATGGCATTAGCCAGACAGAGTGAATGGTTTGTGGCTGTAGGAGTGGTGTCCTGAGGATGCTGGAGCAGCAGGTTGTCACTGGCAGGGGGGTCACTCACATGCCCTCTACTTCTCCCTGTTTTCCAGACCGGAGCTGCTGGCAGAGGGCATAAAGGAGTCGGTGTCAGACAGCCCGGCAGCCAAAGGTAGGCTGAAAGACACCTGGCAGCTGGGCTGTTGAGGTCTAGGTAGGAGAGGTGTGAGAGTGGTTTCCTGCAGCCTTCCCTCCCCACCTTGGTTTTTTTTGGCTGGAAACCCCCTCCCATGCATCCCCCTTGGCAGCACTGTGGATCCTAATTCCTCTTATGTCCCCTGTCTCAGCTGCCGACGAGAGGGACTCGAGCGAGGTGCTGCTGGAGGACGCTGTGAAGAGACAGGGCTTTCAAGGTGTGGGGCTGGAGGCAAATGTGGGGGCTGAGGCAGAGCCCCTGGCCCACTGTGGAGGCTGCATGGGACAGACCTGGGTGTTGGGGCTTGGTGGGTTGGCAGAGGAACAAGACAAAGCTGGGAAGAAGGAGAAGAGGAGGTGGGATGAGAATGGAAACCACCAGGCAACTAAAAGACAAGATGCACAGCCAGGACAGGCAGTCCCACAGGTCCCAGAACAGGCTTGAAGTGCTCTGCATGATGCCCTAAGTAAACAACGTGGCTTATCTCCCTGTCTGACCTTGTGAGATGCATAATTAAGTTTCCAAGCCTAGGGGTTTGCCTTTTCTGGGGCTTTTTCCACCTGTGTGATGTTTGTATAAATGCCACTCGAGTTTGGCTGGCAGCAGCATGGTGGCTCCCTTGGGGGACAGAGTGATGGTGAGAAGCCTGTGGACTGGACAGGCAAGTGCCACCCTGCTCAGGCACCTCTTCTTGGGCCCTGGGGGCCTGTGAGGGTTTGCACAAGGATGGGGAGCTTTTTCAAAGCCTTTGGCTTTTCTGAGAGGCTTTGGAGTGTGTTATATTTTAATGCCAGTAATTATCACAACTGAATCTTCAATTTCACGTGGCTTTTATTCTTAGCAAACAGGCAAGGGAAAAATAACCCAACATATTTCTGTTTAGATTATTTTTAAGGGCTTTGAATGACCCACTCCACAGATTAGCTAATTGCAAGATAAGGGCTTTCCTATAATTAGAAAATGGCATTACTTAAAAGTCAGAGTGCCTTTTAATATACCAGCAGAAATCTATAATTGTTTCTTTATTTTACAGAAAATTATGATGCCAGGCTTTCCAGAATAGACATTGCTAACACGCTGCGGGAGCAAGTCCAGGACCTGTTCAATAAGAAATATGGTGAGAAAACAGGCTTGTTTTATCACCCCCCCCTACTCCCTCCTAATTTTTGCTCTTTATCTCTCGCCTCTGCTCCTGATTCATTCTTGCCAGGTACTTTCTCTCATCTCCCTCTTGAGCTGCTTGGTCCTTAGGAGGGCCAGGAGGGAATGGCAGATCTGGGGTTTGCTGCAGGAGCTGTGGGAGCACAGGGAGTGGTGGGAGGTTGGGAAGGGAATAGGAACAGGCCATAGTGAGTGCTGGGGGACAGGAAGACACTGCTCCTCCTGTTCCTAGAGCAGGGAAATGCTGTTATCCCCATATTGTGGTTAAGGAATGTTATACCTCAACTCAGTGTTCATTCTGAAGCACTGCAAACCATGCACTGCTCCTTCACTTGTCCTTCCCCCTCTCCCTTCCTTTGTGGTGGGTTAGAGAGGAAACTTAGAAGCACAAAGGCTAAAAATCATCTCAGCACCTAAGGAAAGCCTCTGTTTCCGTTTTGCTGTTTGCTGAGGACCGAGATGTTTTGTTGACCATATCTATTGGAATCTGACAACATCCATCTTGCCACTTTACTCCTGAAAACTGAATTTCCCAGCAGGTCCCTTGACCTTAGTTTGCTTTATGGCAAAGCTGGCCTTCAGGAGGACTTGGATTACCTTCTCCCCTTTCTCAAAACCTTCTTCTGCTGTGTTGCCCCACACATTGATGTCATCAGTGTACTGCAGTGTCAGTATAGAAGAGACGGGGTCTCTCCCTGGTCTGAAAAAGAGCACCATGAGGAGCACCTGGTTCATATATGGGAGCATATACAGGATTAGGTGCCACAACCATGTGAACAAACCAAGCAAGGCTGTAACCAGAGGTTCTGTACCTAATAACCTCTGGGTCCTAGCTATACCCCTCTAGGCTACTGCAAAAATTAACCCTGTCCTGGCCACAACCAGGACATGCCATTTTCTAGGCAGGGGTAAGACTTGTCCAGGTATTTGCAAGGAAATATGCAGCCTGAATCCTGCAGCCAGGTCTAAGAGAGGGAACATAACCTGTAGAGTTATCTCCAAATAATGTCCCAAAGCAAAGAGCAGCAGCTTTCCATCCCTCCCACTACAGTGCATGGGCATCATCATGCAGGATGGTGCATCTCCTTGACCCCATGAGCTCTGCTGCACACATGTGCCTGTATTTGGCCCCCTCCACTGCCTTCATGGAGGCAGCCTGAAAATGTTGGTCCTTGATCTAATGCTGACCTGGTGCCTCGAGCAGCCTGCCCACACTGTGTTGTGCCTTGGCAGGGCTGGGGATAAAGCCAGAGCTGCAGCAGAAATGGCATCCCTGGCATTCTGCACACTCACTACTTAATTACCACTCACTTCTCTTCTAGGTGAGGCCTTGGGGATTAAATACCCTGTGCAAGTGCCATACAAGCGCATTAAGAGCAACCCAGGGTCAGTGATTATAGAGGGGCTGCCTCCTGGGATCCCCTTCAGGAAGCCCTGCACCTTTGGCTCCCAGAACCTGGAGAGGATCCTGGCCGTCGCTGATAAAATCAAGTTCACTGTGACACGGTATGTGGTGAGAGGGGTCAGCCATCCTCTGCAGCCAGAGAGGGGGAGAGGAGGGAACCCACCTAAATGCACTCCCTGCTCTGCAGGTCTGTAAATGCCTCCAGTCCCCCAAGACAGCAATTCAAGTGGCAGCTAATGGTTCATCAGAAAGGAGTAGACCATAAAACAGACACTCCTGCTTTCTTCCCATCCACTGCTTGAGGAGATTACGGGGAAGGCAGTGGCAGGAGAAAGAGGTGCTTGGTGTGATTGATCTCCAGGCAGAGAAATCCCAGCCTCTTTTTTAGGAGGTTTGAGGCAGATTATTGCTGATGCAGGGCAGTGCTCAGAGCCCTGCTGTGCTTTTAGCACCCCCTGTTCATGACAGAGTCCTCTGCATTTCATAGCAAAGGGATGGACATGGGTGGGAAGGGAGGGAAAAGCACTTCAGCTGTGTATCACACTAAGCTGAGTTCAGGAAAGAAATGGGCTTAAGAGGGGCTCTGTCACCCTTTTGCTGGACCATGTTGTTTGTCTTCTTACCAATGCAGCATGAAGTACATCATGCTGCCCCGAGCAGGGACTTCATCCCCACAGAGCTCCTGTTGGTCCCACATGAACTGTGTGAAGAACAGGCTGATCCCCAGCCTTCCATGGGCCATGGGAGGGTTTTCAGCCCAGGCATGCTTGCTTCCTGGTACCATTTAATTTTAAATCTCCTTTTTTTCCTTATTTTTCACAGGCCTTTTCAAGGACTCATCCCCAAACCTGGTAAGAGATTATACCTTTTTGCCTAAGCAATGCATTGGCTATGTGTTTGGTGGTGGTCAGGGAGTTGTAAACTGTGGATGGCAAGCAATAATTTTATCAGCTGGAGGAAGGTGGTTCTGACTTCACTTTCCTGGGCTTCCCACTTTGGTTTTGTTGTGTGGTGCATTTGTTGCCTGAGACAGCTGCCCTCAGCATCACCCATCAGCACTGCTGCTGTTGCCTTGAAATGATGGCATTTTTCAAGAGCTAATCTAGGGCAGGAATCTGTTTCCTATATTTAAGAAATCACCCACTTTCTTAAGTGTTTTCTTAAAATGAACCTGTGCTGTACTGAGCTGGTGGGTTGGGTGGCAAGAGAAGGTCGTGGTGAGTAGTGATTAACCACAAGGGTCCATGTTGGGCTGCAGTAGCATGGCAGTGAAGGTCCTGAACATTCCACAGGCAGATATCCCAGGGAAGACATGGCAGAGGAGAGGACAGGATGTCCAGGGTGAGCTCCATACACAGCTGCTCAAATCACCATCCTAGGGCGGTGTCCTTCACCGTGAGTCCCTGCTGTAGCTGTCTCTCATTTCTTGGCTGCTGAAAAGAGAGCTGCTGTCAGAAACGGGGCTAAAAACCTGTCTCAGTTTTAAATGTCTGTAATTACAACTGTTGGAAGAGCACAGATGGGTGCAAAGAACCTTGTCATCTTTATTCATCACTTCCCATTTCCTTGGCCAGCCTCCATGGCAATGGCACAATTTAGGAAAGACAAATATGACAGACAGGAAAACATTTATATGCCCTTATTGGGAATAGCAGAAAGGTGTTAGAGCTGTCAGTAAAATTTAGACATGGTCCATGTGTTCAGTTCTAGGAGAATTCAGACATGGTCCATGTGTTCACTGCTGTGTCCCTGTGTAGGGTCCAAGCCAATGACAGAGAGGTCCCCCAAGACCTCTGTGGCCTTAGACTTGTATCCTTTGGTCCTAAGCAGCAATGTTCCAGTTGGCATCAGCTGGACCAAAAATGAGCCCTCACTGAAGCACAAGTTATGCAGAACTCTAGTTTTCCATGGAATTACATGGCTGTGTATACACTCCTCCAGCCACATCTTGTCTTTCCATTCCCCACTCTAAATGGTATAATTGCTTTAAGAGACGTTGATCTGACACAAATCACACCATGAACAAAGGAGCACATCAGAAGGCAAATACTTCATGCTGCTACCTGGCTGGGAGACACGGTCTGAGAAACAGAGATGTAGAGGAAATGGATTTTCTTTTCCATGCACTACATTTTTTCCCTCCTTCTCCAGCTGAATGCTCCCCTCACAGACCGGCCTTCTAGCACAAACCCAAAAATATATTTCATGTGTATTTCAGTAGAGTGGGCTCAGCAGGTCACAGCATCCCTGCCAGGCTGAGTGCTTCACTCCCTCTCCTCCCACTGAGATTTTAAATAAGAGCAGATATAGGTGAGGGGTTTATCTTACTTGACATCTCAATTTGTTATAGACAATATCCCATATTTGCCAAATCTTCAGAGACAGTGTCAGGACTCATAAGTATTTTGTAGTAGTCAGATTTCCACTGGAATGTCTCTTCCAGAAAAGAGCTGATTGTATTTTGCCCCTCCCTAATCCCCATGGGCAGCAATTAACTCATTGTTTGCTTTTCCACCCCACTACACCAAAGTGGTTGATGGCAATACAGTGATGCAGTCACTGCCTTGACTTTGATTGCTTTTCATCTGCCTTAACAAAATGAATGATTTCCAACTAGCCATAGGTCACTAAAAATTTAAATTAAAGAGTCTTCTTCTTCCCTCAATATTGTGTAGTAAAGCCCTGCCATGTAAAATGAAGAGCAGCAGCATGCTTGGCATTAAAATAAAGTAAATGAAAATCACTTTTATTTCATTGAGGAGAGTTAAATGAAAGCAGTAGTTGCTCCCAAGTATGGCATTGCAGAGGTCTCTAAAAGCTGGAAAGCTCAGGAGGTAACATCATAAATGTAAGGGAAGCTAATGGATTTTGTAGATCATTTTGGCTAAAATATTACATGAAGAGTACACGTGTTTAGGAAAAAGGAAATTTAATGTAATTCTAAAAAAAAAAAAATCACTTTGGAGTGATTTTAGTTTCCTTTAGGTTAAGCCTTTCACCTTTTAGGTTAAACCTTTATGGGGTTTTGTATGCTTTAAAGTTGTGCACCTCTTCCTACATTGCAAAGAGCATTCCTGGTAACTGCAGGACCACAGATCTCTTTCTTTTGGGGGCACCCATTTTTTAATTGTAACAGAAACAGGTAAAATGATTTCAATATAATCTGAACGTCTCATGTGCTTTTTTCTCAAGATAATCTGTAATTTGTATATTGAGATTGCATTTTTCCTGGAATGGGAGGTGGGGGAGTTGCCAGTGCAGAAGCAGCTGGGGGCTGTGTGCCTGCAGGGATGCTGTTTGCAGAAGGTGGATTTTGCAGGGAATGAGGCTCCTTTTGGAAAAAAAAAATCAACCTTCTGCAGTGCATGTCAAAGATGGGAGGTTGGCCCTGAGGCCACCAGTGCCAGCACTTTCACCTGGATGCCTTCCCCAGGCCCTTTAACCCAGGAGCGCAGCCCTCCTGGCATCCAGAAGTTTCCCTTTTGATTTCCAGTGCCTCTTCTCCACACTGTTGGTCTCTGCTCTGCAAAAGACACCTTCAAAACCCCTGTTTGAAAGCAGCATGATCTTTCAGCATTAAACAGGAGTGAGGGAGCAGGGGTGAAGCTCTAGTGCTATAAACACTACACTTCTCCTTTGTTTTTTTCTTTCCTGGGGCACCAATACAAAACTGGCTTAATATGAGCCTTTGGAAAATAATATCGGGCATAAGTAATCTAGCACACGCACACACATACACACACATAAAATCTTTCTGTATGTTAATTTTTATGTGCTTTGACTGAAAATGTAGACCAGCTCCATCTGTCCTATTCCCCAAGCTCCCTACCACCCTGAAAGATTATTTTTCATATTCCAATTAATAAAGTAGGGCAAGCAGTGTTATTTAATTAAAAACCCCACACATCCAGGCATCCTTTATATATATATATATATATATATATATATATATATATATACATACTTTTTTTTTAATCACAAGAGCACAATCCTCCTCAAGACTTTGATGAGATGTGCCTCACATTGGAAACTCCTAGCAAGAAAAATAGAAAAGAGGAAAGCTGTGATGAGGGCTGAGCACATCTTGCTCCATCGCCAGGTTGCTTTTCAAGGTCCATATCCATCTCCCTTCACCCCCCAACCATTTTTAACCCACCAGTCAGGCCCGGGGTGATTAATTTTGAGTGTTCAACTAGTCTTAGGTGAAAATTCAGGCAGGTCAGATATATGTGTGTATGTGTATAAAAATATATATATTTTTATATGGATAATTATGAAGGTTAAAATTCAAGGAGGTGTGAATAGCTGTGGAGCTTCAAAGCCTGTTTATAAGCATGTTTGTGATTCCAATCTCCTTTTTCTTTCCCTAGCTTTGGTCTCTTTTTCCCATTGGCCTCTGTGTGTGGTGTCCTCACTGTTGAGAGGGCAGCACCATCACCCAGCTCATCCAAGCCCTTGTGTTTACTTTGCTCTTTCCTTCCTCCTGCTCTCCACCACCCTCATGTCCTGTTGTGTCCTTCAGAGACCCCCCAGGCCCCCTCATTTTCAGGGTGCTTATCAAACAGTGAGCGGGGTGCCATTCCATCCTGGCTGTAGTGCAGCACCTTGGGATGCACCCCATGCCTTGCAGGACAGTTCCAAGTCTGGTGGGATGCTTCCTGTGCTTAAGGCTGAATGCCACATCTGAGTTAGCAGGACAAGAAATTTGAATTATCTTTCTTAAGGTAATTTCATAACAGCACCTTGAAATGCTGCAAAAGCCTTTGAGTTGCTGCCAACCAAAGGAAATGCCATGCTGCCTTTTCTAAACCAGTTCTGAGCCATGTTGGAAAGATCCTGCCATATGTTGCTCTCCCTTGCTGCCTGCAGTCTGCTTGTGCTCCTGCCTGTATTCCTCCTTGACAGAAGTCATGCCAGGACCTTGCTCCCTCTTGGCTTGGGCTCTAGCTTGGCTTTCCCAGCACCAGCATGACCCATCTGTATCCCTTCCCCTTTGCATAAGCCTTTAGTGCAGTGTTGCCCACAGGGTGTCACCAGCGATTTAGGGGATCAAGCTGCAGAGATCATCCCCTTTTTTGGGGTGGGATCCTGCAGCATGCCAGTGAGTGGCACTGCTGCAACTGCCTATAGCAGAATTTGTCTTCCTGCAGCTCAGGGGTGAAGAGCCCCAGCTCATGTGGGTCTACACCCAGATCTCAGTGCCTGCAGCTGTCCCGGGCAGAACCAGGACATGTTTTTTGTGTTCCTTTGTACCCCAAAACTGGAGGGCTCTTCTCCCACATGGGGGGCATCAGCAGAGCTCTGTGCTGCAGTGACTGCTTTCCTGAGCCTGCTTGAAATGGGGAACACGTATTTTGAGCTAGGTATTTGGAGCTACTTCAGGTTGCTTTTGCCTCTGCTTAGGAAATTTGGACACATGCTCCTGCTGTCTCCCAAATCCCCTTCAGTTTGCTGGTGTCAGCTCACTGCAGTTTGGCATCAAGAGCCTCCCCTCTGAGCCCCTTCCTTGCCCTGGTACTGCAGCCCTGACCTCCCCACTAACTCTCCCATGGCTGTGGCTTCAGCAGGATGAGCCACTTCATTCCTTCTTTTGCCCATCATGCAAATCCTGGCCATAGTCCCATCCCTGCTTGTTTTCCCACAGGAAGTTAATTTCTTTTTATGTCACTCATCACTTTGGAGTCAGTGGCAAGCACCAGCCTCTCCTTAGGGATTCCTTTTTCTCCCTTTTCTCCTGTTGATGCAGAACTGACACAATTTCCTGTTTGCTTTTCATCTGCTTTACCCTGAGATTTTTTTTTCTCCTCTGGACTGGAACAGCTGTGCAACACAGCTGCTGCTGCTCTGGCACATGCCATAAATGCTGCCATTTGGCCATGCATCCTTATGCACATGTGGACCTTGAGCTGCTCAGGAGAGTGCCATAGCCAAAGGGATGCTTGCAGGCTGAAGCACATTCCAGCAAAGCAGGTCCTGGTATGAGGTGGAGAGCCCAGCTCACCAGCAAATTATTAGCTACCCAGCAGTTATTAGCTACCAAAATGTCTCTGTGCCAAGGGACCACAGGAATTTTAATCCTGGGTTTTGCTTTTGTTTGTGACCAAGAAACCAAGCTGCAGCACTCATGGATCTCTTTTTCTTTCTCTCCTTTTTTTTTTTTTTTTTTTTTTTTTTTTTTTTTTTTTTTTTTTTTTTTTTTTTTTTTTTTGTCCTCCATTAACCTGTGCTGTAGCCCCTAGACGGATAACATCTTTGGAAAAAGCCTATGCTGCTTTGAATGGTACGTAGCTCAGTTGATGCATCGTAGGTGGTAGCAGACAAGAAATGCACTTGTGATTTAATATGGGAATGAAAATGTCTAAAACCCCCACCCCAAATTTCAGGTATTGTTTTCTCCCCGCTGCTCTGTTTCCCTGTGAGATCCAGAAGTGAATGATACAGTGTTTTATTGTTGTTATTAACCCTTTCTGCATTCCTAAGCACCGTTGCTGTAGTCCCTGAGCATCGATCCCATCACTCCAGCCAAAAGAACCTGCCATGTTCTTCTCATCCTTCATCCATTTGTCCCAGCAATTAATTTGTTACAAATCCACTTGCCATACATAAGGAGAGCTTCCATGGATTTGGGCTGGGGTATTTTTGCTTTGCTTTAACACATACTCTGGATCAGGTTTGGTGTCAGCCATGAAGACTCCAGGGATGTAAGATACAGACTGTACTTACTGGGAATCCCTTACTCCAGGGATATGAGATCCAGACTGTACTTACTGGGGATCCCTTACTACAGGGATGTAAAATACAGACTGTATTTACTGTGGATCCCTTACTCCAGGAATATGAGATCCAGATTGTACTTACTGGGGATCCCTTACTCCAGGAATGTGAGATACAGACTGTACTTACTGGGGATCCCTTACTCCAGGGATGTAAGATACTTACTAATGTAAGGAAGAGCTCACCTGCCTGTGCCTGTGGCAGGATATGGCATAGCTACAGCAGATCCAGCCTTACTGCCATCCCCTGGGATTTTGGCTGTGGGTATAGGTGTTAATTGCTGCTCCCACAAGTTTATAGCTCTGCTTTGAAAATACATGTATGTTAACATAATTCAAACTGCATTTAAACCTGAGTTACTGCAGAATAGCCTCAGTAAAGTCAGCACATTTATTCTGGATTTACACAGGGGTATAACTGAATTGCAGCCATGGAAGCTGGAAGGGGAAAGGATCCTCTTAGGATTCAGGGCCAGATCTCAGGTTGCTGTAAGGAGCCTGCCCTCAGCCTGCTGGCTGAGTATCTCTTTGATGAGTCTGGGATTGCCTGCAGAAGGGATCTGAGCCATAGTCTCAGTGGGATTTGTTGGGCAGTGACAGTTTTCCTGATGGAAAAGGCTTTGCAACAAGTCTTTGGGTAACAGGAGGTTGTTACTCCATGAGCAGTGGCTGAGCAGAAGACAGGCCTCCCCTTGAGCAGAGTTTGAGGGCACAGGTGGTGGCATGGAAAGGAAAAAGGCTCCACTGGGTATCCTGCCCAACTATGCTGTGGCTTCACCACTGAGAACAAGGTTCTGCACATGACATCATGAACACAGACAGAACCATTATTTGTCCATGGGATACCTTGGATTTGGTTTTGTGGGGGAGTTTTGAGTCATTAGAAGTATAAGCAGTGGTTTGGATTCTATTGCCCAACAGCAGACACCTAAAACTCAGTTTTAATAATTACTAAAAGTAGCTTGGTGTCTCTCAAAGAAATGTTAAGCTCTGACAAGTCCTATAGAATAAAAAGTAAGTGGTGCTTTAAAAATGTGACCACTTGTAGGTAAATGTCTGTGGAGTGCAAAGGTGCTGACTTCACCAGAAGCAGAATTGAGAAAAAAAGTTCATCAATTAGCTACTATTTTAATAATAATTTAAAAAAAAAGATAACACGGACCTGAAGCCAGCAGCATGGATAAACCTGCTTTATGGGAAGAACTCAGCACATTTCAGGAGCACTCTAGTGGCTTTCTTCATTTACTCCTTCCTTCAATTTACTCCTTGAGCTGATAAATTCCCAAACCCAAATGGGTAAAGTGAAAGGGAGATGGAGATCCCTCTTGCCTGGGCACGGAGGGGTAAGTCCCTGGGAAGCAGTGCCAGTGGCTCCTCTTTGGCTTCACTGTTATGCCTGCTCAGTTCCACGATTTTCATTACTTTGTGTCCTTCAATGGGAATTTGAGAGTAGTGCCCACCTCAAGGTGGAAAAAACAAGATCCCTTGAGATCTTGTTTTGTGCTCTCAGGTCACTTGGGGCATGAGTGGAAAGGAAAGAGCTGCTGTGTTTTTCAGTCCCAGAGAATTAAATGAGTGAGAACACTGAATTTTGGTGTGTCTTTGTCTGCTACCATCTACACATCCATACGGGTACGTATATACAGCCCAGAAACTGAGCACTGATGACAGGGAAGTCACAGAGGGAGCCCACAGGGCTGTCCCCTCTGGTCCACCATGACCTCCAGAGTGGCACCACAAGGCATCACTTCATCTATTATATTTATGTTTTGCTCCATGCCATTCAAGCTGCTTTGCTGCCATTTCTGGATTTGAAGCACAACTTGCCCCTGAGCTCTCTTTGCAGAAAGTTCTTGGGGTTTTTTTGGTTGGTTGGGTTTTTTTTTTTTTTCTGTGTGTGTAATATCCAGGCAAAGGAATTGTTTTCCAGGTGGAGAAGAGGCTTTTTTGAGGCTGTACCCTGCAGTAGCAAGGTGCAGAGGTTTGAGGTTGCCAGCTTCTCTCCAGCACCCACAGCAGCAGAGTGGCTGAGATGTGGGATGGGGATCTTTCTGCCTGGAGTGCTGAGCACTAAAATCAGTTCCATGCAGGGGGCAGGGACATGCAGTGGATTTTCACCTTGCATTTAAAATAACTTCCAGCTGTGCATTTGCTTGAAGCCAAAACAAAAATCATATGATTGCTCAAAATAATAAAAAATAATAATCATGTTATTGCTCAAAATGAAACTCAACAGCTGCAGACTGGGGGCAGAGGATGCCTTCATCCCTCATGCCAAGGTTTGCAGGGATTACCTTGATGCTGTAAAAACCCACCATGAATAGCCATCTGCCCTTGTGAGACCCCACCTGAAGCACTGCATCTGCTTGAGGGCTCCAACACAAGAAAAACCTGAACCTGTTGGAATGAGTCCAAAGGAGGGCTACAAACTTACTCAAGAGCTCGAGCACTCCTGCTCTGGAGACAGGCTGGGACAGCTGGAGGTGTTCACCTGAAGGCTCTAGGGAGACCTTAGAGCCCCTTCATAAGGATGAAAGAGGCTAAAGAGGATCCAAGAGGGTCCAAGAGAGCTGGAAAGGGACTTTGGAGTGAAAGGACAAAGGGGAATGGCTTCACACTGAGAAAGAGCAGGGTTAGATGAGATATTGGGAAGAATTTCTTCCTTGTGAGGGTGGAGAGGTCCTGGCACAGGATTCCCAGAGAAACTGTGGCTGTCCCATCCCTGGAAGTGTTCAAGGCCAGGTTTGACAGGGCTTGGAGCAACCT
Organism: Zosterops lateralis; assembly: GCF_965231275.1. Taxonomy (NCBI): domain Eukaryota; kingdom Metazoa; phylum Chordata; class Aves; order Passeriformes; family Zosteropidae; genus Zosterops; species Zosterops lateralis. The sequence goes on along the minus strand of NC_139779.1, from coordinate 10,570,875 downwards.
GGTCTGGTTGAAGGTATCCCTGCCCATGGCAGGAAGTTGGAACTGGATGGTCTTAAAAGGTCCTTTTCAACCCAAACCATTCAGTGATTCCAATATTTTTACCCAGTGGCTTGCCAGCCTGGGTGACAGTGCCTGCCTTGAGTGCAGTGAGGATCTCCTTTGGGAGGAGAGAAGGTGGAGAGTCCACCGCACTGAGCTGGTCCTGCATTGTACATCCCAGCTTGCTGGGAGCTGGAGGGGTGACCACAGCAAGAGGTAGATGAGGTGTGTTCACTTGGTACTTTATACCTGTGGGGAGAAAAAGGCATTGAAAGGGACAGGTTAGGATTAGGGTCATTTGACCCTAGGTCAGGGTTTAGGGTCATGACCCCAGTCATTTGTCCTGGAGCCTCCTGAGGGTGCTAAATAGCTGAGTGTAAAAATCTACTGACTTAGGCACATCATTTGAAATGAGAAAATGAAAGAGAAACTGTTTAGCACAGTGAGGATAATTTAAAAAGCCAGTAAAGCCAAGCTGATTATATGGCATGTTATAAAACAATACTTCACTTAGGAGCTTGGCCAAAAAAGTGCTCTCTCATTCCTTGATGTCACTTGTGGGAGCATTCATGGCACTGAGGGCTTGAGTCTTCATTGCTTTGCATTTTTTCTAGTCATTTACAGCCCTGCAGAGTAGACATAAAATGCTTTTAGCTGTGGCAGCACATGGCAAATGGAGATCTGGGAGCACTTTAGAGCTGCTTTGCACAGCTCTGAAAGGTGTCATAGGGTGCAGGCACAGAGCAGCACCTCTGAGGTGTCCCCAGCCCTGCTGGGGCAGAGGGACAGGGGTATTCATTATGTCAGTGAGGTTGGTTTTCCAGGGGCTCAGAAGGAAAGAAATTAAATTCACTCCTGTTTTTTCTTGCTTTTGCAGATGAGGATGATGCCAACAGGCTTGGAGAGAAGGTGATTCTCCGAGAGCAAGTGAAGGAGCTTTTCAATGAAAAATACGGTGAGCCTCTGCTTGCACACATCAGAGGGTGAGGTTGGTTCTGCTGAGAGCAGCCACAGTTAAAATTATTTCCACAAAGACCTCTATTTATAGCCCAAGCACTGCAGAACAGATATTGTCCTGCTGCTCCATGTTACAGCCTGTCCCCAGGGATGTCCCTGTGTCTCACTCTTGGCAGGTGGGACCATTACCTTCTTGTTCACAACTCATGCTTGGAGAGGGGAAGGAGTGTGGCAAAATGCAGTACAGAAGCAGGATTTGATCAGTCTGAGTTCAGCCTTTGATGGGACAAAATCTCTGGGAAGAAAGTTAGAAATGTGGTTGTGTGGCCACTAACAGCTTCAGGTTTTGGGGCTGCAGAGATGCAAGGTGGGACCAGGCTCTTACAGTCAGAAACAGTGCAGGAGTGAGGGATGTTCTCTGCTCCCCAGTGAGTTGGAAATGATGGGGTACCCCAGAGAGGTGAGCAGCAGGTTTAATTTTACAGGAGGAAGGGCTTTTAATGCAGCAAGGAATTAAACTAAGGTGTATCACTGCCATAGGATGTTGTGGAGGCCAAAGAGATTAATTGATTCAAGAAATGGGCAGGAGTGATGTGATGTGATGATGAGGATGGGTTTTATGTCTATCCCAGTGACCCCCAGACCTGCTGACATACAGAGGCAAGAGGAAATGGGCAAATCTTTTCCATTTCCCCTCTGTCCTGGGCTGTCTGCATTGCTCCTGCTGCTGGTCCAGCCATGGGCTTGGGCAAGTGTGACAGTGTGTGTTTTCTGAACTCACCTGAGGCTCCTGGCAGAATTCTACATGGAGAATAACAGAGAAGACAATAAATTGGGCAGGTGCATGTAAAATGCCTGGGTGGGATGTGACTGCAACAAAAATTGGGCATCACAGCAGCTCTGGCATCTCAAACTCCCCCAAGGCTCTTGATCCTACAGCTAGTTGGTTCTGGAGCCCTGCATGGTAAAGCTGTTGTGCTGTCCTCTGTTCTGCCATTACAGGAGAGGCTCTGGGCTTGAACAGGCCTGTCATGGTGCCCTATAAACTCATCAGGGACAGTCCTGACTCCGTGGAGATCACTGGGTTGCCGGACGATATCCCTTTCAGAAATCCCAACACCTATGACATCCATCGGCTGGAGAAGATCCTGAAGGCACGGGAGAGCATCCGAATAGTGGTTATAAACCAGCTCCAGTAAGTTTTCCCAGCTTTGTGATGAGGGAGATTTCTGTTTGTTAAGTGTTAACCCCACCTCTCTCAGCCCGTCTTCATAGGAGAGGTGCTCCATCCTTCTCAACCTCTTTGTGGCACTCCTCTAGGCTGTCTCTAACTTTCTTGTGTCTGCATCTTTCTTGTGCTGAGGACCCCCGACCTGGATGCAGTAATCCCAGTGGGGTCCCAGGAGAGCAGAGTAGAAGAGTACTGGACATGCTGCCTTTAATGCAGCCCAGGAGATGTTTGGCTTTCTGGGCTGCAAGTGCATGTTTTTAGATCACATCAAGCTTCTCATCTTGACATCCTTATTGCCTTCACACTACAGAGATAAAAGGGTTCTGTAGCCAATGATGAAAGTTTTCTTATACAGACAAAATACACAAAGTCCTCACTCCTTCAGCCATAAGCAGAGCAACTCCCCATGAGGCCACCAGAGCCACCACATACCTGTGGAGGACCTGCTCCATCCCTGGCATCCACTGTGCTGTGCTGCGGGGAGGTACTTGCCCATGGGTGGGCACAGTCAGGGGTTAACAGGGCTGATTTGTCCCCCCTTTCTTGTGCAGTTTGGGATGATGATGCTGGGAAGGGTTGTGACATGGGGGCTGGTAACTCAGAGACCTAGTTGAGTTCTTTCAGGTTGCTTCTCTCCAGGGTGCACTGGGGATGCTCCAAGTCCCTCTCCACACAAAGGGGTGTGGAGGAGTCAGCTCAGAGTCAGGGTCAGGGGCTGGGGCTGTGTCCCAGCACAGGCAGGCACACAGGGTGAAACAACTGACTCATCCCTTGTTTCTTCCACAGGCCATTTGCTGAAATCTGCACCGAGGCCAAACAAACAGGTAAGGGAAGGGCTAGGTAGGACATAACTGTGGCTTTCCTGGCACTGTGGGAGAGAAAATGGATGGGAGATGTGAAGTGGCATTTGAACCTCCCACATCCCCAGGGCAGGGTAGGGAGATGGTCCTGCCTACAAAGTTAGGCTCAACATCTGTTCCAGACTAAACTATCCTCTTGGAGGATTCCACTTCTGTGAGCTGTGGGAAGACTGGGCTGTTTGGCTTAAACTTCCAGCCTGTTCTGGAGGATATGATTATCCCTCTGCCATTAGCAATTTACTCACCATGAGCAATTTATTCCCTGGTTAAAGCCTTTAATTTGAGCCATCGTTTAGCAGTTGAATTTCTAAGGCAACAAGATTTCTGACATCACTGGGAATGTGTTTCTCTCTCTGTCCCATCATCCCCATAAATCTCAGACATTTTTAACCAAATGTGTCAGAATTAGCAGTCCTAGAGATAACTACAGTCCTGTAAGTTTATGTCAAGAGGTGGATGAATAGAGAAGGGAGATGTGGCAAGCAGGAGTGTGAGGAGAGCTGACAGCTCTGTGCCACAGCACAGCAGGTCCCTGCAGGGGGCTGCTCTGTGGAAGGCCAGCTCAGGAGTGGGAAGATGAGTCCCCACATTTAGGGAGCACTTTCAGGGCTCAGACACCTCACACCTTCCCTGTCTCCTTGCAGAGAAAGACATCAGTGTTCCCAAACGGAAGCGGAAGAGGATCTCCGAAGGGAACTCGGTATCTTCCTCTTCCTCTTCTTCCTCTTCCTCTTCTTCCAATATGGAGTCTACATCATCAACAAATCAGATCTCGCTTGTGGTAAAGCCTTCCAGATATTAGGGGGGTTACTGCCTACCTGTCTTTCTGCTTCAGGATGCTGCTCTCTGTTCTCCTCGAGCTGTCACCACCTCCCTCTACCTGACAAACACTGTAAAATATGATGTAAAATGGCACAAGCAGGTTTGGTGAAGGAGGGGACACACCTCTGGGGCTGTCCTTTTCTGCAGGGTTTGTCTGGGGGAGGTCAGCAGAGTGAAGTGACATCCCCTGGGGCTCTCCTGCATTCCTGCAGTGTGCTCAGCTTTAGTGGGTGCTGCCTGTGAGACAGGCTCAAGCAAATCCCTCCACCCCAATGGGTTAAAACACAAGTGCTGGCGACTTCCCTTCAGGTCTGTGGTGCCTGTCAGCAGAACCCCGTGGTTCCCCAGGGTCCAGGCTGTGCCGGGTGTAACTCTAGCTCAGTTCTGGGAGCAATGCAGAGCTCTAGAATACCACAAAACATGAAAAATAGGAGATAAAGTCAGGGGGATGCATACAACTGCACTCCTTCAGGACTTGGCTTCAATTGTGGATGATACTAAATAAAACTCCCCAAAAAATGCACAAGAGAAATATAAACTTAAAAGGGTTTTTGTCAAGTTTGCTAGTGGTGTTTTGGTTTGGGGTTGGTTCTTTTACTTGGAAAGTGGGAGCAACAGCCAGTTGTTGGAACATGTCAGAGATTTGATGTATGCATGGTTTTGTGTTGTGTCCTAACGGAGACTTTTGCCTTCTTTTTCTCTTCCTCTCTTTCAGCAATGGCCCATGAACATGTACATGTTAGACTATGGTGGTCTAAACGTCCAGATCCCAGGACCTATTAACTATTAGACCTCAATATCAAATAAGAACCTCAAATGAAAGAAAAAATAAATAAATGTAATTTATGTAAAAAGTGTATATTCCAATATGTATCGATGCTTTTTAGTTTTTCCAATGATTTTTACACTATATTCCTGCCATCAAGGCCTTTTTAAATAAAAATAAAAAGTGTTGCCTTGCTCTTAAAAGTACTTATTTTATTACATATAGTATTGATACATAACATTTATAGGTAAGAATGAGGGCAGAAGGGCATCCCTGAGACAGACCTTGTTGGGCTTTGACTGCTCAGTAAATCCTTAGTGTCACCAGTGTCTGAAGCCAAGAGATCTGAAACGTTTTGATGCTTCATTTAATTTAGCTCAAAGGTGTAAAAATTAATGTGCAGAGCTGCCAGAGGAGTGGTACTGAAGCAAGCATCAGTCACCTTCACCCATGAGTTCTGTTGGCTCCAAAGCCAAAGTGCCTTTGGATTATGGGAGAAGGAGGTTTCAGCCCCCCCTAGAGGTGAGATTCCCCCCAAGCCCTCCCTGTCCAGCCTCCTGCCATCCCAGACTTGGAAAGGCACAGGAAGATTAGATTGTGTGCATTTAACTGGCATCTGAACCAGGAAAAATTTTCAGCCACTGAAGTCCTTCACAATTTAAGGTTTTATGATTATCATTCTGTGATTTTATGGGAGGCTTTGATGCCTTTGGGGGGGAGGAAGCTCCCACAACAGAGTCGTGGAATTGTTTAATTTAGAAAAGATCTGTAAGAGTTCAACCATTAACCCAGCACTGCCATGTTCACCACTAAACCACATCCCTGAGGACCACATCCACATGTTTCTGGAATGGTGGCAGGGTGTTGGTGATGCTTGCACTTTCCTGGACAGTTTATTTCAATGCCTGACCTCCCTTTCGTTGAAGACATTTTCCCTAATACCAAATCTAAACATCCCCTGGCAAAACTTGAGGCCATTCCCTCTTGTTCCTGCAAGAAGAGACCTCTGCCTGCCTGGCTACAACATCCTTTCAGGTAGCTGTAAGCAAGAAGGTCCCCCTGAAGCCTCCTGTTCTGCAGGCTGCTCACTCTGCTGCTGCACAGGTTCTGTAACACTGGACCACTGCAGGTGGCAATGCTGGATGCGTCCAGGGATGGCCCTACACTCCTCCCTGGACTAGTTTGCCCCATATAATAAACAAACCAATAAACTGAGGGATGTAATTTGAAATTCCTGCCCTTTTATTTCTATTCCATTCCTGGAGTTTGGCAGCAGAAGCAAATGGCCACAACTGCTGTCACTTTCCACTGCAAGTGTTTAATTTGTGTTTTGTGCCTGCTGAGAGCTGTGCACAGGTGAGACACGGTGGGAACTAATGTCAGTGTAAGAAACCAAGGAGAAGAAACATCCTGGCTTGTGTGCAGGTAAATGCAGCCCAGCAGGACCCACCAGTGAACAAGAAACCCTGGTGTTTCTAGCTTTGGAGTCATTATAAACAGTGATAGATGGCATCACTGTGACCATTGCTGAGTGTCCCTCCAGGACAGCAGGATGGGTTCACCACAGGCTTGTCACAGCAAACCTGCCCCAACAGCAGTAGCTGTGGTCTGCTGGTGGGGAGATGGTGGCAGACAGAGGATAAAAGTCACTCCTGATGGACTTTTCTGAATAGAATCTGCTGCTTTATTTGTTTTACATGTTTTTGCTCTGCTTGAGTCTGTCTCTTCAGGCCATGGGAAGGCTTTGGACATTGCACAGAAGTGTTATTTGATAGTGAGTAGACATGTTTTGAGGCAGCTGCAGTTTCCTGGATCTGGACTTGAATTTGCTCTGGAGTTGGATGTAAATAATCACATGAGATAACAAAATCCCAAGTAAATGTAGGATATGCCACAAAAGTGGCCAAGTCTGTATCAGTGACCCCAGTTAGAAATACAGTTTAATATCTGAGCAGTTGGCATCAAAATCTGAGTCTTTTTTGTTTCTGCCTGATACTCGAACCTGTGGCATCTTCAACTGAGAAACATAACTCAGAGATAAAAATTCATTTTCTCTTTTCAAATGTCTGGAAGGGGCTTATTTGCAGGTTATACCCCACCAACTAGATGTCTCATAAAGAGGGCACACTTATTAAAGTTTAACACTTTAAACACCTTTACACACAAAAAAGGGCATTAGAATGGTTTAGTAATGGTTTAGTAATGTTAGGGATGTTTGAGGCTGCTGATGGAGGCTCTGGCAGGGTGGGGGCTGGAGTGCTGCACCCACACAGGCCCTTCTGATGCTGCCAAAAGACAGAGGTGAATGCAAGCAGTGGAGTTAAATGAGGGCATGGGAACTGTGCTGGGGACTAATGATTTAGTTCAGAGAGCTGAATGTGATCACAAAGGCTGTAAATGATGGGGGATGTGGAAACTGAGCAAGGAGACTCTTCCCCCCACCAGCATCCCCAGCTCAGAGCCTGATGGTGAGCAAGATGGGGCAGGGAGAGCCTGGCTGTGCCACTACAGCATGGGCTGAGTCAAAACACTGTGCTCAAGTTTCCTTCCCTAAGTTTCCTAACCCATGATACGGAGCTCTGCAGGCCCTGAGCCCCACTCACCAAAGGACAGCTTTAGTGCCCTGCTCCATCTGCTTAGGTGGGAAACTCTGCATCCACCTGGCACCTGCAGGGCCCCCAGCTGGATCTGGGGACTGCTGGGTTCTGGTAACAGATACATTTTGAGCAGTGAATAGCAGGAAATCCTGCTGTAATTTTGAAGAGTTTCAGGGCCACAACATCTGGCACTGTTGTACACTACAACGACATAAAGACTTTGACTTTAGAAGGCTGAAAATTACTCTTTTATTCTTGGGATGGATTTCTCTTTTTTATACTATTCTACACAGACCCATTTGATTGGTGAAACAAAGACAAACCTCTTCAATCACACTGGTCAGAGCAGAGGGACATCAAGAAGTCCCTCCTAGGGAAAGAATGTAAACAATTTGCAGTTGCAAAAACATTTCTCTTGTTTACAGAAAATTCCCTGGGAAAGGAATTTCACAAATCCAAAACATCTCAGGAACAGAACCAGGGCTACAAACATCCACTTGCCATTTTCTATGGCTGGGGTAGGAAACTCCTGCCCTGGTGCCTGTGCTTGTTTGTTGTTGGAAATGATAGAACTTTCCTAACTATTACCTTTAATTAGTTGTTTTAATTAATTGTGAGCAGTGCCCACTTTTAGCCAGCACTAATTAAGTTTCCTTACAGGTTCTTATTGTTACTTTGATCATTAAATCACTGAAATGTTAAGTTTGCTAAAAGTAACCCTGACAAGCTTCAATAAACAAAGCCAAAGGGAGTTGGAGATTGGACACATAGGATCTTAAATTTATAACCCTTCTAGGACATTGGAGTAACCTGAAGATACAGAAGTGATTAAGACCTAGAAAGTTGGACACCCCCATCTAAGAAAAAGATAAGAGGACTAAAGAATGTGGATCAAATTAGCATGAAGAGCAAGAAATCAATAACCAATAGAGGTTTGAATGCTAATTAAACAAAAGAATCATGTAACTTAGAACCCATGAACATTAATTTCTTTTACATTTCTAAAAATGTAAAAAAAAGTGAAAAAGATTCGTATTGGCCTCTGTGTGGAGGCCAGAACTTTGTCAGCCACACACACACCTTTGTGCCAAGAATAAAGTAATGCTTTGCTCCCTAACACTAAAAAGACAGTGTTAGAGAGTCTTGTTTATCCTGATAATTTTGGCAACAATTTACTTGCGACTCCAGATGGGGCAATGCTTTTGATGCTCCATGGATTTAAGGGATGGAGGACTCTGATGTGCATCACAGGTTTTTTTCAGAGAAATCATTTGATCCTATAATCCAATTAATTCAATGTAAAAACTCTGGGGTTTATTAAGGCATTATTGAGGGTGTAAAATTATATCTAACCATAAGCTGTAGCAGAGAATCCCTCCAGAAATGGAGCTCTATAATACAACTGAGTCATGAAAGTAATGATATAATTTGTTATCTTCTATTAAAAATTACTGTAAAATTTTATAAGTGAGTATCTTGGACTCACTTATACAGTTTTACAATCATTTTTGAATGATTGTAAAAGGTTTCAAGGTTTTGAGCCTCTTGAAAAAGATTTCAAGTCCCCAGCTAATCAGAAAAGTGTACTTTTAAGGGAGTACAAGTCCCCAGCTAAGTGGAAAACTCTAAGTGGTTAACAGAAGAAATGCAGCGTTCAGAGGTTTTTGTAACTGTGCTGACTTATGTAAGATCATGTTCTAGCTAACACAAGAATGCCCATAGCACAATTGCAGTCTCAGGAAATGCTGTGAAAAGTTATTAAAAGATTGTAAAAGGTTATTTTAAAAAATGTAAGAGGTTTTAAAACTATTTTAAAAGTGTAGAAAGGTTTTTTTTTTTTTCATAAAGTGGTAAATGCGGTGTCTTCACAGCTCCCAGAAGAAGAGATTCCCAAAATCTCCCCTTGAGTTGTCTTTTAAGGAACTATAAAAGGTGGGGGGTGTGTATGTGATCCTCTGCCATGAAAACAGCTTGTTGAATATTATCTTTGGTGGCTGATGTTTGAGCTAAACAATTGCAAAAAGCAGCATGTTAATGGGACCGACCATTTTGCAACTAATGCTGTGTTGTGGTTTGAGAGCAAAATTAATGAGAGGCTCCAAGCCAGAGATATAATTTAATAAGAAGGTAAAAAGGTAAAAGTAAAATAAAATAAATACAATAACACAAAGGATCACTGACAGAGTCAGAATACAACCTGAGCAGGATGGTGGAAGCAGTCCAGGTGAGGTGCTCTTCCTGAAGCAGTGATCCTGTAGAAAGGTCTGGGAGCTCTGGTCCTCTGGGAATCCAGTGGATAAGTGCCCTTGCACTGTCCCACATACCAGCTTATATCCAGGTGAGAATACTTGGCTCCTCCCCCTGGGCGGAGCATCTCACAATAGGATGAGAAGTGTGAAATGGGTCCTTGATGGCCCATTAACAGAGATAACCCCTGGAGGGAGTTACCTGTGACTCATGGGCCATTAGCAGGAGACATCTCAAAAGTCATTAGCAGAAGACACCCCAAAGGCGTTAATGGGCCATTAGCAGAAGAGGCAGGGGGCTTGGGAAAACACTAGCCCACCTGCTTTCAACAGTTCACGAAGATGGTGATAGAATAAATACTTTGTGTACATCCTACACTGCAACCCAGGACATGCTGTTTTGTAGAAGGAGTGGAATGGAGTTGTATGTTGATTTATTTTTTTGATTTGCAGAATAATCCTGAGTTGCAGAAGAAATGCATGCATGGTTTTAAAAGGATTGAAACAAAAAAACAAAACAAAACAAAACAAAAAAAAAACCACCAAAAAAACCCACTCAAAAGATGCTGTTTTGCCTGCAAGTATAGGTGAATGTTGTATCAAATACAGGAAAACAGAGTACATGGATTTATTAGTGTATAAGAGGAGACTGAATCAAGAAGGGGGAGCATGGAGGAGTACAAAGACAGAGAGAGCACGTGGAATTGCAAGATGAAATAGACCATGGTTGTGAAAGTTTTTAGCCACATAACAGGGTGGACAAAGGAGGGGCAGTGGGTGAGGGCAGAGGAGCCAGAGCCAGGACAACAATGTGAGTACAAGCAGCACCATTTCTGCATGGAGAGGGCAGGTGCACCCCAGGGATAGAGGCACTGCAGGGCACTCAGTGCAGTGATGCACCCAATCCCAGAGAAGTTGGCAAGAGCCCCAGAGAGACTTTGTTTTCTCTGTGAAGGGCCTGGAATGGGTTTGCCCGGAGAGAGGGGGCAAGAAGGGTCAGAGAGACCAGGAGGAGCCATGAGGGGCTGACAGAAGGTGACAGGACAGTTTCTCCCAGCTGTGAAAAGTCAGGCTATGTCCAGTGTCCATAAAAGTGAAAGGAATGAGTAGGAGGTGTCTTTACAAACTGTGGGGATGATGGTAGATAAGGCCAGATATGGAGAGGTGAAAGGAGCAACAGGGGGAACCATAAATTCCACAGGAATTCCACCAATTAACACAGACTGTTACTCAAGACTGTGCTACATCTCTGGATTCAGGGAAAAAACAGAGACACAAGGAAAAAGAATAACAGGGGGGGGGTATAAATTAGAAGGGGCTATTAGGCCTTTCAGGGAGTCTGTACCTCTCAAGTATCTCAGCAAATGGAGAAAAAGAGATAGAAATCAGGCTGAAAAAATAGGATAAAAAGGAGGCTGCATCCTCTAAAAATTTGGAGAGACCCCATGGTGAAATGCCCCATGGTCTCTCCCTTTATTCGAATAAAGTTTCCTGCTCCTCTGTCTCCTTTTTGGACATAAACCTCTGGTGCTTGTGGATTATTTTTCCTGACAAAGGAGACAGAGGACTCCTGCAACTTTATTCAAATAGAGGGAGAGAGGCCACTTGGGTGTGTTATAAACAGATGTGCTGCCTAATTACCCAATCCAAAAAAAAAACCCCAAACAAAATTAATTATAGCAGCAATTTTAATTTGAGCAGCTTAAAAGTTACAATAATTTGCTAATAGTAAATAATATAGATATATATTGGTTCTTTAAAATAATACATGAGCAAAAGATATACCGTGGAGTAAGCAAGAAGGGCTGGGAGCCTTGCCACACTTATGAAGCAAAATCACCCATTTGACCCCTTTTATCATGTACAGTCACCCCTCCATCTCCTCCTATTTTCCATGTCACTGCCCAGTGATGTCACTGCCTGTGAAAAACGAGGTTCACTTTCTATGTAAATTTTAAGAAATAGGTTTAATAAAAATTAAGACAATTAGGAGATAAAAAAGCAAAGTACAGCCAGCTGGGTGACTTGGCATTCAGCCAAGTCCACACTCTGGTATATCAGAGACATTCTTTAAATACCCTTTCTATTGTATCAGTCTGTTGCATATTCATATTCTTCCATAAACTAGTTTCCATATTCCAGGAACTGTTTTGCATGGTCCCTCCTTGGGTTTGCCTTTTTAGAGCATTTGTGTTTTGTGGCTGTGCCTTTATTATCGCCTCCAGCTTGGGCCTGGGTCTGTGCTTTCTTCAGATGGGAGATGCTGATAGTTGGTGTATCAATAACAGGGTCGTCTTTACATGTTCACTGGATGTTATCTTGACCAAACAGACAGTTTAAGCAGACCATATCAACTACTACCACTATGCTTAGTTTTCTTTACTAATAGCAGAAATAAAAACTTATATCCTTACCACAACGTTATTAATCATATAGCATACATCTTGTGAAAAGCCAACTTTATAATATGTGTTTATAACATTGCCCTTATCTCCACCCATCACCACCTCAACTGCTCATGCTCCACCATCCCCTTTCTGGGGGTCTCCTCACCTTCAGGGGTTGTTTGAAGAAGGCTCAAAGTCTTCCTCACATGTCCTTTTAGTGACCCCTTGGGTTACAACAGGGTATTAAGCTTATATTACATATGGGAATACCCTGCTGAGAACACTTGGGCCATAAATCTTATCTAATTAACACTACTTTGGAATTTCCCTGAATTTCCAGTTGAAAGAAATGAAATTTAGAGAATTGAAACCCTTGATTGTTATGTAATAAGTGTATTAATATCTTGAATGTTTATTTTGTAATGTAACAACGAGAAGCCACCTTGGTAAGCAAAAAAGAGGGAGCTCTTTAAAAACCGCAGCCTCCCCGATGCCAAAGTGAATGCCGAGAAGCCGAGAGAGAGGGGCAGACGCCCGCAGCCATGCGGCATCGGCTGCCAAGCCCGCCGCGAAACGGCTGCTAGCGGGGGAGAGTCTGCCTCGGGCTTCCCAGCCCAAGCCGGCCTCCCCCGCTGCAAAACAGCTCCGGTACCGCGGCTCCCGGCTCCCCACCCCCACCCCAGACACTGGAGTGGGCCGCCCGCTGCCGGGGCCAGGGGAGGGAAAGCTTGCCCACCCACCACTGAGGCCACAAGAGAACCCCCGTGGCTGCTGGCGTGCTGCGCGGCTCCAACTTGGCTCCCCGGCGCTGCCGCTCCTCCATACCCGCCCCAGACCCCGGACCACCTTAAAAACAGACCCCGGGAGCGGGCTCGCCCGCTCCCTTCAAAGAAGCCTGGCCGCACAGCCCCGCGCCTCCTCCGCGCCCAGCCCGCCGCGCTCCACCACAGCCGCGGGGCCGGGCGCTCCCGCCAGACCGCCGCCGAGCAGCCACCCACCCACCACCGAGGCCACAGGAGAGCCCCCGTGGCTGCTGGCATGCCGCGCGGCTCCAACTTGGCTCCCCGGCGCAGCCGGCCCGAGCCCCCGAGCCCGAGCCCGGCGCGGAAAACCCCAAAGCCCGCAAAACCACCACGTGGCACAACCAGTCGAGTGGCCGCCAGACCGCCGCCCCGCTCGAAAAAGAACCCGCTCCCGCCACCGCTCCGGCGTGGCACAGTCGATGGGAGCGGCCCGCCACGCTCCGTCCCCACCTCACAGCCCCGCCACCATCGAGACCTCCAAAACACCTGCTCCCCAAGCGCAGCCATGCCATGAGGCGGCTGGAGCCTCTGCAACTCCTGCGCCCCCAGAGCGACCCCGTACATGCAAATTAAAAATCCCAGGTGCATCTCGGGACCCTTTTAACACCAAAAACCCCTTATAAAAATAAACCTAAGTAAAATTTAAACCCACAAGAACCAATACTAGGCCGTGTGTACCCTAGAGTATCAGTGGAACTGATTAGTCCTGTTTTTGTAGCTCACTGTAACTTAAAAGTACCAAACCAAGAGTAAGACCCCGGGGCAAATAAACAGAATTCAGAACTCCGAGGACACTCCCAGTGAGGGAAGAGTTCTCCAGCCCTGCTGAACTTCCTGATGCAGAGCTGACCAAAGGACCCTCCTCCTCAAGGGCGCACCAGGCTGCCAAACCCCTCAAGCCACCATTGTAAGAGCTGATTAATAAAGGCATTTTAAGGAGGAAAATATTATCTCCGCCCATTTATAGCACAGTCTCTCAGATAATTTTAGATATCTTAAGTTTCTTCCTGTGTTCTACTCATCACTAAACATTCACTAAACATCTGCTGAGAAGGGGAGGGGGGGACATTCCCCCTCCCTCTCCTCAAAGTTACATTTTAACTATTATTTTACTATCTTAAAATATTGATTACTGTTTCAATTTTATCAGCACGAATCATATGCTTTTATCACAGGTGCACACGCCTGAGGGGTTTTCTCTTTTGAGGTCTTGGAGGACACAGCCTCCTTTTATCCTAAACTCTGGGCTGTCTGCTGCCCTCTTCCTTTCCCCATGGCTGGGGAAGATGCAGCCTTCCTGAGCCTCCTACCTTATATCCCCCCTTGAACCTGTCATTTTACCCCAAAGGACAGAAACTCAAGCAGACCCACTTGTCTGTTTCAGGAGTCAAACCCTCTGGGGTGTTTAGGTAATCAGTTGGCCAATGGAGATGTTCAAGAGGCAGTACTTTTTCCCCAGGTCTCTGGGATCCTCCCTTTACTCCCTGTGGCTCAGCCATTGCTGGGGGGGGATGGAGGAGGGGGAAAAGGTGCTGTCTTTTCCACCAGAGAAGCTGGAGATAATGAAAAGTTCTCTGGGGCAGAAGAAAGAGGGGAGAATCAATTTACAAAGGAGAGTAAACAGTGGATGCCGGGAGCCTTGACCCTGCAAATATTAAAACAACTCCATGGATGGAGTAATTTGGGCTCTTGAAGATTGGTAGAGACCTTCCTCAAGATGTACTGCCTTGGATCTGTTTGTTTTAGCAAAATGAGCTATTGAGGGCTGCCTGGCTAAAGCTGATAGCCAGACTACAAAGGAGAGTGCAAGATGGGGGAGTGACCTTGGGCTATGAGGATGCCAGGTGTATTTTGCTGAGATGCCCCAGACAAAAAGGCTTTAATATCTTCTGGTAGTGTTATGCCAGCTGGCAGGGTGAGCAGAGGCGTTTCTGGTCTCATCGGCTATTGTTGCATCAATTATTAAAAGTATTTTTGGAACAAATAATTCCAGGATATGGGATTGTGGAGGCAGCAGACTAGGCTGGAGGAACTAATTTTACAGGAGAATCCTGCAATGGGTTATGGCTACTTTGAGAATTCAGTGGGACCTCCACACCCCCTTGGCATCCTCAGAATTCAGGTCAAGTACAAAGGATGAATAGAAACTAAGATTCCATGGGCACAGTTTGCCATTAGCTGTGGCAAAAAAAAAAAAAAAAAAAAAAAAAAAAAAAAAAAAAAAAAAAGCCAAATCCTGAGGAAATCATTCTTCTTTCGAGTAATTTTCATTGTGGCAGGGAGAGGGAAGATGTAAACCAGTACCTGTCCCGGATACCATGTCTCTTGAAATCTCTGACAGGAAACCCAGTTAGCACAGATATTGCCTTTGGACTTTGCTGTTCATAGCATCCAACTAGGACTGCAGGAACAGCAATGAGGAGAGCTGAACACGGGTGGGCCCATCATCTTTGAGTCCAGGTCTCTAAAATCCCAGAGATCTGGACTTCTCAGCAGGAGGGAAAGGATAGTAGTACTTAGCTAGCCATGGATCATCTACAAGGACCTTGTGAAAAACGAGTTCCACTCTCTTTTACAAATTGATAAGTTTAATAAAAAAAAAAAATTAGACAAATTAGGAGACAGAATAAGCAAAGCTTCTCGGTTGAGAGGACTTGGCACAAGGTCTGCCAGTAGCCCTGCTCACCCTCTTAGGACTTCTATCTTTAAGGAGAGCTGTGTTGAATATTCAGTAGATGTTAATCAAACATTCCTTTTTTGTTTAGTTTTAAGTATTCCCGATCATTTTATCTAATAGATTTATAGATTTATTTTGTGGGTGGCTCCATTTAGTCTGGTAACGTGCGTATAAATTTTCTCCTGAGGTTTTCTGCTTCTTTTCATTTTGATAAGAAAACAGAAAGTTAACAGTCTTTTTATGAAGGATCACAAGGTGACACCCCACCCCCCCCACCCATAATTTCTGGCTTGGTGGTTTAGATGTTACAAAGAAGATATTAAAAAAAAACCAGTCTTTTACTGTTAACCCTCTGGTACACATTCATTCCCTTTCTTAACTCTATGAATAATACAGTACATATTGTAGTCATGTTAATATTTGCAAAAAGCCAACTACATAATACGCATTTATAACAACCTCTAGTCATTAGTGGGGTAATATGAACTGTTATTGTCTACTTTATTCACTGTATTTACTGTATTCTGTTTCTCTCTATGTATTTCCCCTGCACCTCGTGCATGGGCCAGATGAGAAAAGTTGGAAGGGGATGTTTCAAATGTTAATCTTTATACCCTGCCAGGTTGTTAAAAGAAGTTAAGTTAATAATGACTAGGGTTTGTAAAGACATTGAGAGATACAAGAGGAGGGATTGATAGGGAAGATGTGTGCTAATGTCTTTACAAACAGTTCTGTGGGTGAAGGTAATGGGTGTTAACGTCTTGGAAATGGGTCTTAATGTCTCTACATTAAGGAAGGGGGCAACATGCAGCTGGGAGTTTAGGATAAAAGGAGGCTGTGCACTCCTGAAACCCCAAGAGAGAAAACCCCAGAGGTGTGCCCCAGTGGCATCTCTCTCTTTATTTGAATTTAGTTGCAGAACTCCTCTGTCTGTTTTTTTCATAGTGTGATTTTCTATACAATTGGGAACTCTTCATGGATGGGAACAGCTTTGTGTAAAATGGAATGCAAAAAGCTGAGAATGTGGTGGTAACTCAGCACAAGGTAATAGAGGTGAAAGATCTGACCCCCAACATGTTGGCTCAGAAAACAGAGCTGATTGCATTTGGCAAGAGCATTATGTCTCTCACAGGATAAGACTGTAATTATATGGACTGACTCAAAATTTACTTTTGGAGTGATCTACATAAACTCATGCATGTGGAAAGAGAGGGAGCTATGAACTTCTCAGGGATCTCCTGTGAAATAATAGAAATAGAAAATAGAATAGAAATATTATACAAAGGTTGTTAGAAGGAGGGCAGCTACCTCCAAAGGTGCCAATAAGGCATTGTAAAGCTCATCAATTCAGAGAGACCCCAGTAAATATTGTAAATAGCCTGGCTGACAAATTGGCCGAGGAAGCTGCCAGTGGGGACATCCTGTTGTCCTCACCTAAGAAGTACCAGGATTTGGACAAGGAGGCTGCTGATTATTAGACTGAAGATGAGAAGTTGGCAAAATTGTTAAGTTCTGAAAAGAAACCTGAAGGATGGTGAATTACACCCAGCAAACACATAATAATTCTCCAATATCTTATGAGGAAAATGGCAGAGAAACAACAGGAGGTTGCTCAGTGGGGAATAGTCTATGGTAGAAGTATTGAAACCTCAATTTCAAGCATAGGAATGACTGGTATTATAAAAGCATTGCTTAAAAGTGTCAAAACTGTTTAAAGAAGAAGGCACAATAAATTAGGCAGCCTACACTTGGGACTGTGTCTAGAAAGGAGACTGTCCAGGAGACTATTGGCAAATAGACTTTGCAAAGCTTCCTCCACAAAACGGGTACCAGTAGATACATTTTCAGGATGGCCAGAAGCTTTTCTCTGTCACACCAACAGAGCTGGCCAAGGTGGTAAAGAAATTATCCTGAGGTCTGGACTGCCAGTGGGAATGTCATCAGACAGAGATTCACATTTCATTGCTGAAATAGGGCAAAGGCCAAATAAAACAGTTAGGGTGAAGTGAGACTTGCACACTCTGTGGAGACCCAAGTGCAGCAGGAAAGTAGAAAGAATGAATCCAAGCACTGTGACCCAGAAATGCTGACCTAATTTGAAAAAAATGACAGATTGCTCTTTGTTTCTGGTTTCCCTCAGCTGTAATTCTCACAGCTTCCCTAATCTTGATCCTGCAGTGGCAGAGTATTTCTACACATGGGTTTTGTGTATAAAGTGATTATCTGCTGAATGGGAGCCCCTCCATTATGAAAGGAATGAGGTCCTTATCTTTAGAAACAAACTGTGATTCTCCTGCTAAATAAAGCTAGATACTGAGAGATAAAAGAAACAATGGGAAGGATTCCACTGATTGATAAATGGAATAAGAGATTTGTCTTTACAAATAAATGGTAGGTCTGCTGATATATAAAACTGCATACTGAGAGATGAAAGAAACAGTGGGAAGAACCATAAATTCCATAAGGAATTCCACTGAGTGACTGTCACAGAGGGCAATGGTCAGAGTGCCATGACCCTCCTGGAGAAGTGTCCTTAGAAGGATGTCCCAGAGGCACAGGCACATCTGCTGCCTGCTGAGTGATTTCAGCTCTTCAGTGAAATCAGCTCTTCAGGGAAACACTGAAGGAAGAGACGGAGCCTTCGTGCAGAGTTCTGCAGGAGGCTTTATGCAGCTTCTTCTTCTTCAGAGCCCAGTGACAAAGAACTGGAGGGAACAGGGGTTTATATAGGGCAGGCGGGGGGGGGTAAAAACATCTGAACCAATCAGCTGAGGGATTCAGGGGAGAACCAATCAACTGAGGGATCAAGGGAAGGACCAATCAACAGAGAGAATAGGGGGACGCAAAGGAGAAGGGCCAATGGGGTACAAAAGATTTACATAGCTGTTGCAAAGCATCCTGGGGGTAACATATTTCCTCGCTGTAATAGAGAGAGCTGTCTACCAAGGTTTCTTCCTTAGGGGATTGTGTATGTATTCCTGTCTGGCTTAACTGCTCTCTCTCCAGAGGAGAGATTAGATTATTGTCTAGTTTGACTGCTCTCTCTCTCTCCAAGGGAGCGTGCTTATATTATTGTCTGTCTTCTCTCTATGGGAGCGTGTCTATATTACTGTCTGGATAACAGTCACATCAAGTGACACAAGGAAAAGACAAAGGGGAAGGGCATACATTAGAAGGGGGTCTTAGGTATTAGATATTTTAGGAAGTCTGTAATTCTCAAGTACCTTAGCCAATAGGGAAAGAGAGAGGGACATGCAGTTGGGAACTTAGAATAAAAAGAAGGCTGCATCATCCAAAAATTTGAGACACTCCAGGGGAAATGCCCCATGGCCTCTCTCTTTATTCAAATAAAGTTACAGGACTCCTCTGTCTCATTTTTGGACATAAACCTCTGGTATTTGTGGATTAATTTTCCTGACAATCTGAGGGCTCTTGTCCAGGATATTTCCACCATCTATGGGCGGCGGGCAGTGAGCAGAGCTGAAGGTGCCTCACCCAGTTTCGGTGATCAGGTCCCCTCAGGCAGCACTGGGAGATTGATGGAGGTCCTGAGACTGTCCAGGAGACAGGTGAGTGGCAGATCAGGGGGATCCATGAAGAGTCCACAGGGGAAGACCACTGGAAATCTCATCGGTGAGCACAATGGGATCTTCATGGAGTAAACCTGAGAGGGCACCCATGGAGGGTAGCACAGGTAAAACAGGGCACTCATGGAGGGTTGCAAAGTGTGTGAAACAAGGCTTACTCTTTAAAATTTTTTAACGTTTGACAAGAAAAAAAAGGGATAGTAAACAGTGCTGGGTGTTTGGCAAACTGCCAGAGGCACGCCAGTTAACTTAAATCAATTTTCTTACTGCTTTTTCATTACATTGGTCACATGCATATTCATGAAGATTATACATATTCAAACATTCCTTTAACAGGTTCCGGGAATTCTTTGGCTTGGTTCAACCCTTGATCCATCTTCTTAAAGTCCATGCCATACTGCAGATGAAATTTATATATTTTATTTCCTCACCAGACCCTCTGTTCTATGGTTTGACAGTTCTTGATAACCGAAAGGTCAGTGCTAAATCGCTCCTTTCATTCTTTCTTTCAACGCTTATTTACCTGGTTCTTTTCAATGTTATCATACAGATAAGATACTCCACAAGTACATTAAATCACCATGAGCTGTTTTACAACATTATCTGAGTGATTCTCACCATTGTCAGTTACTTACACAAATAAAGGCATTAGCTACTTCTGCAAAAGTTAACATGACAGAGTCACTATTTTAATATTTTGAGAAAGCCTAAACTATAACATATGCTTGTTACAATAATATATAAGCTACACAGGGCCAGAGCATTGGCCACCAAAACTGACAAATTATACTATATTAAAGCAGTTAAAAATTATTACAAACTGTATTACATCAAAATTGGTGGATTAATAATAGTTTGCAAAAGCCAATACATAATAATGAAAGCCAACAACTAAATAGTTATTTATAACAGTTGTAAAGCCTGGAAGGGAAGGGGCCCCAGCAAAAGGGATGATGATCCCAAAATATCTCCAAAGAATCCCTGTCTCAAGAGGATACGAAAAGAACTACTCTCACCCATCAGGATGTGTGATGCAAAGGAAAAAAAGGCCTTTATTTTGGGAATTTCAACTTACATAGTTTTTGAGATTTGGTCAAGGATTGGGGGATGAAAGGAACACCCTTCTGACCCCAGCAGCTAAGCCAGCAGTCCATCAATTTGTTTTTTCTACCTGGATAGGAATGTGTTTACCAGATATCAGTCTTTGTTTTTGTTACAATGCGTCAGAACTCTCCAGTCTAAGAATGAAATCAGAAGGCTGAAAAAATCAGGGCAACAAATACCTTGGAAGAATGATGAGTTGGTTTACACATTCTCCCAAAGGTAATTACACAATAATAAGGACACAGATGGCCAAAGGGGGTAGTAGGAGAAAGTCAAGAAGGGGTCTCAACAATCCATGCCTCAAGGGGCAATAAGGGGAGCCGAGAAGGACTCTTGACAACAGGGGATGGATGGATAGTTGTTGGTGTGTTGGAACACAACAGAATTGGTTGAAGGAGAGTGGAGAGATATGGCTGAGGCAAGGAGGGACAGGACCAGGTGAGGAGGTGCAGGACTGGGAGCATGGGCTGAGGGCCTGTGGGGACTGTGGGGCAGCTGGGGCACCACGCTGGGCAGTGCCTGACCCTGCCACCCCCGGGTAGGAGCATCAGTGACTGCTGGCCCCATGAGGCTGTGGGACACCCTGACTGCCTGTGGGGGAGCTGTGTTTGGACAATGGGGAAAGACAGAAGGAGACTGGAAGCGGGACTGTCCACAGAGACAGGTAGACCCTCTGGAGGAGGAAGTCCAGAGGATACTGGAGATGTATTGTTAGGGATGGAAGGGGCTCCCATTACACCACGGACCCACCTCTGTGGAGGCCTCGTGTCTAGGTTTGAAAGACAGGTATCTGCTAGGGAAGGCAGGAGCCTCTCTTGGAATAGAAAATATAAACCACCTCTCTCCAAATCATTACAATTTTTAAATTAAGGGACTCTCGGGCAAAAAAGTATGAGAATAGGAATAACAGTTCTTTACTAGTATGTATAACAAGGCAAGCAAAACAACCACCACAGCATCAACAACAAACAGGAGCAGGAACTTCAAGACAGCACTGTCCCCTGGGGTGCAGTTCCGGGCACGGCCGGCAGGGGCGCTGGCGGCTCCTGGCAGGCAGGGTGGGTGCGATGGCTCCCCCCGGCCGCAGGGGGCGCTGTGGGCAGGCTCGGGCAGCAGCGGCAATGGCAGGTTTGTCACAGACAGGAGGGATAGAAAAGAGGCCTCGCTGCACAAACCCCTGGGGCTGTCTGTTGGGAAAGATGGGAGAGGAAGGGCCCAGCTTTGAGATGTGATCATGACAGGCAGGAAGACAGTGATTAGCTGGAGATCGGTTGAAAGACAGAAAACAAAAGGACCCAAGAATGCAGCCCCTCTCCACCCTGCCAAGGCATCAGGGGAAAAGTAAATAAGAAAAGAAGTCTTTAGAGTTTAAAATATAGGATGATATGGTAATATAGTCGTTCTCATAGGCTGCATGCAAAGTTTATAGGTTTTGTATCATTGGTCACTGTAAATTAGAATATTCAACACGAAAAGAGATATAATGTATTGTAATAAGGTGCTCACTCTCTCTTACCGCTTTTACCTCTCTCTCTCTTACCGCTCTGACCCCTGCCCACTTACCTGCCCTAGCTCTCTTAGCTCCCTTACCTCCCTTACCCCTGCCATCTCCCTTATCTCATACTCTCTCCTCCTCTCTCTTTGGGGCTTCCCTTCAGCCCAGGCTGGTGGCTGAAGGCAAAGCCCTGTTTACCCACAATAAAACCACGTGTGTCTAGAATATCTCAGGTCTGCAGAGTTCCTTCTCCCTGCCCTCCATGGATGATCCTGTTATAAATAAAATGGGCGGAGATAATATTAATCTCCTTAAAATGCCTTTATTAATCAGCTCTTACAATGGTTGCTCGAGGGGTTTTTGGCTGCCCGCTGAGCCGTGGAGGAGGAGGGTGCTGATCAGCTCTGCTGCAGGGAGTTGAGCAGGGCTGGAGAACCCTTCCCTTGCTGGGAGTGTTCTCAGAGTTCTGAATTGCCTTTGTTTTCCTCGGGGGTCTCACTTCTGGCTTGGCACTCTTAAGTCACAGTGAGTCACAGAAACTGGAAAAATCAGTTCCTCCAATACTTTAGGGTCCACACAGCCTAGCATTGGTTCTTGTGTGTTTTAATTTTACTTAGTTTTATTTTTATAAGGGGTTTTTGGTGTTAAAAGAGTCCCGAGACGCACCTGGGGTTTCTGATTTGCATGTGGGGTCGGCCAGGGCGGGCGGCTGGAGACTCTAACGACCACATGGCAGTTTTGCAGCAGTTATGGCGTCTCGGGGGGTCTCGCGCTGCCTCACAGCGGCGGCAGCGTTTGCGGGGGTTTGGGCCGGGGCTTGTGAGGTGGGAATGGAATGTGGCAGGCGTGGGTTCCCTTCTTTTGGAACGGGGCAGCGGTCCGGCAGCCCGGGGATGCGGCACGTGGTGGTTTTGCGGGCTTTGGAGTTTTCTGCGCTGGGGATCGGGCTGGGACGCGCCGCCTCACAGCGGCGGCAGCGGCGGGGGGTCCGGGCCGGGGCGGGTGGCTCTGCGGGCCCTGGGATTCCCCCGTGCCGGGCTCGGGCCGAGGACGGGGCCAGCTACACTGCGCTGGGAAGCCCGAGGCAGAATCTCGACGGCAGCGGCCGCGGGCGGCCGGAGTCCTCGCGGTGGGCAGCGCTGGGCCCGGGCCGGGACTGCGGGGGCGGGCGACTCGGCGGGGACTGCGGGGAGCCAGCCCCACGGCAGCATCTAGCTGCCCCGCGGTGAGCACGGGGGGAGCGGCCGGCTTTCTCTTCCCCTGCTTCGGCGGTGGCAGTGCTGGCTGCTCTGGCGTCGGCGGGGGTGGGGGAGCCGCGGTGCCGAGCTTCTTTGAAGGGAACAGACTCTCGCTTTCGAGGTCTGTTTTTCAGGTGGTCCGGGGGGTGCCACGGAGGTGGCTTTTTACTGTTACATTACAAGATAAACATTCCACATTTCATTTTTATCAATCCTACAATCCAGCGCCGTATTAAAATAATCAAACTTATTTTTCAGTACATTAGTTTGAGCTGTCGATTCCAGTGTCCTGGCAGGACTCTCAGGAGCAGCAGGCTGGGACAGCAGGGATGAGCAGAAATCCTGGGGCAGTGGATGGGATATATCAGAATTAATCTCCATGGCAATAGCTGGGACATTAAAGCAGGGCAGGGGGTGCAGGGCCCCAGAGGAAAGGCAGCTCCTGGATGGGTTGTAGCAGGGATAGCAAAATTCCTTTCCCCAAGCAGCAGCTCAACCGTCCTCTTCACAGAGCCAAGAGCAAGTGAGAACCCCCAACTGCCCCAGGCCCTGTCACTATATCCCTGACCCTCTGAGAGAAACTCCCAAAAACCAGAGGAGTGCCACCAGCCACACCCTCCTTCCCTGAGGCTGGGCCACCTCCTCCTCCCTGCCTTCCCCTCCTTCCACCTCAAGCACTCAGCCATCAGGGCATTTTAGCAACTCAGTGGGAAAGAAAAGGAAACAAATCCAACCCAAACACCTTGTTAACTTAAAAGGTGGGTCTGGGTGGAGAGGAGGTGTGTTTCCTGGTAGATACAGGAGTGACATTGTTGTACACTACAATGCCATAGACTCTGACTTCAGAAGGCTGAAAATTACTTTTTTGTTTTTGGGATGTGTCTCTCTTATATACTGTTCTACACAGACCAATTCGATTGGTGAAACAAAGACAAACTTCTTCAATTACGTTGCTCAGACCAGAGGGACATCAAGAAGTCCCTCCTGGGGAAAAGAATGAAAACATAGGTACAGTTTACAAAAATGTGTCCCTTGTTTACAGAAAATTCCTTGGGAAAAGAATTTTAGAAAACCAAAACATATCAGGCATGAAACCAGGGCTACACAGGGGCCTCTTGATTGACCTTAAATTTTATCCCTAAGGGAGGAAATTTGTCAAAAAGGTCTTTTGATAAAAATGAAAATTAAAAATGTTAAAGATTTGAAGAGTTGAAACCCTTGATTGTCATAAAATAAGTGTATTAATATTTTAAATGTAATAATCTTAAATTGTAATGTAACAGTAAAGAGCCACCTCCGTGGTCCCCCTGGAGGGGGCAGTGAGGGGGGGGGCGCTACTTAGTCGCTGGAGGCTGCCTGCAGGCCCCCCCCGAGGCCGGAGTGAACCGCCTGTTGCCTTGAAAGAGCCTGCACCCCCCCAGACCCCAGAGTGGACTACTCGCTGCCTTGAGAGAGAGCCTGCACCTCCCCCCCCTCCAACGCTGGAGCGGGCTCACCCGTCGCTTCGGAGAGGCCCCCAACCCCCGTGGAATGCCGGTTGCCCACGCCTTCTCCCCCCCTGCCACCTCCGCCGCAGACCGACAGGGCGGCCCGCCCCCACCCCGGCCTGACTCCCCAGAGCCCGTAGAGCCGCCGCTGCATGGCGTGGGCTGCCGAGCCAGCCCAAGCCCAGTGCGGAGAACCCGCGGCTCCTAGCATGCCGCCGCCGCTGCCGGCATGGCTTTGGCGACGAGGCGGCCCCCACCCCGCCCCGCTCCAAAAAGAACTTGCTTCCCCAAGCCACGGCGGATCGCCGCTGAAGTGCCACCACCAGCGCCCCCCCCCGCCACCATCGAGCCCGCCGGACCTCTGGAACACCCCCTCTCCATGGAGCGTGGCCATCTCGCTGATACCAGTTGCGAAATGACCATGAGGCTGCTGCAGCCCCTGCCTCACCGGGGCGACCCCGTAGAACATGCAGATTAGAAATCCCAAATGCATTCTGGAACCCTTTTTAACACCAAAAACCCCCTATAAAAATAAATCTAAGTAAGATTTAAACCCACAAAGACCAATACTAAGCTGTATACACCCTAGAGCATCAATAGAGCTAATTAATCCAATTTTTGTAACTCGCTGTAACCTAAAAATACCAAACAAAAGGTGAGACCCCGAGGCAAACAAACAGAAATCAGAACTTCTTGGAGACTCCCGGCGAGGGAAGAGTTCTCCAGCTTTGCAGGAACATCCGGCTGCAAAGCTGACCAGGACCCTCCTCCTCAAGGGCGAACCTGGATGCTGGCCCCCTTGAGACACTCTTGTAAGAGCTGATTAATAAAGGCATTTTAAGGAGAAAAATATTATCCTCGCCCGTTTTTAACATCTTTGATTGCTTGAGCGTTTGTGAAAATTGTGGCTTCTTCTGTAGGCTTAAAAGTTTGAACACATCTCTCTCTGAGAGAATTGTGGAAATTGTGGTAAATTGTGAAAAATGAGGTTCACTTTTCTGGCAAAAATTTTAAAAGTTTAATAATAATTAAAAAAGGACAATAAGAGACAGAAAACAAAGGGGTAGCCAGGTGCTTGGCATTCAGCCAGGAGCACTAGGACTAACTGGGAAACACTCTTTAAATGTATTAACCTGTTATATGTTCATTATATAACCCCCTGCATTATTCAAACCTTCCTTTGAGTTTAGCTGTTCTTCTGCTTGGTTTTAACCTTTGACTTGCCTTCATTCCATTCTGTAGATTAAATCAATATTTTATTTCTCCTTGTGTTTTCATCCTTCTGTCCTTGCACTCCCTGATAACAGAGGGTCAATAAATTCTTCCTTTGGGGTTCTGGTGTCTGTCATGTTATCTTTATCCAGATAGGATAATCCAAGAAAGTGAGGAATTTCCTGATTATCATTCTCTGAGTTAGCTACAAAAAGCCTTTTACATCACAGTTTCCATTTTAATATTATGCTATAGCCTAAGAAATATACGTATTTACTGCACTACTAGTTCTAAGTTTTGTTAATAGCAGAAATAAACCCCCCCCTATATTCATATAGCAAAGTTTTCCAACATTATACATATAGCACTCATTTTCATATTGGCAAAAAGCCAACTTTATAGTATGTGTTTATAACAATTTGGGGACTTAATTCCTTTGTCTACACGAGGTTTTGTGCAGAGCCAAAAGACTCCTGTTTGGAGGGGACCCATGCTCCTTTGCATTTTATGTGCTTTGTTGTAAAAGCCAGAATTGGCAGGTTTCAATCCTGAAGCCATTTCTGCAACTCCTATCTTGTGGAGAACCTCCCACCAGTCTGTGGTTTGTTGTGGAGAACTAGAATTAGCAGATTCTAATCCTGAAGCCAGTTTTACAGCTGCTGCCTTGTGGGGTGGTGTTGTCCCTATGGTGTTCCCTGGGTATTTATCATTCAGCTTCCTCTGTGGGGGCTATAGGAAGAAATCAGGGGAAAATGTTTTGTTATCCTTCCTTGGTTAATTTGTTAGTCACCTCCCTACATCTAGGGGGGACTTGATACAAAAAAATTGGGATAGGGAGCAATTGGTTACTTTAAAAAAAAGTGATTGGCTTTGGACAGTGGCAGTGCTTGCTGCCAAACTCAATCATGTCCAAAAGGAAAATCAGTGAAACAAAATGAGCAAACTGATAAGACAAACGGCTCCAAGGCAAAAAGGGAACACTTGCTTCACAGACTGTAACTCTTGCAAAACGTTTTAAAAGCAGTCTCACTCCATCTGCTGAACAGTCAATCAGAGTGTCAGGAAAATTAATCCACAAACACCAGAGGTTTTTGTCCAAAAAAGAAACAGAGGAGTCCTGTAACTTTATTCAAATAAAGGGAGAGGCCATGGGGCATTTCACCATGGGGCCTCTCAAAATTTTGGAGGATGGAGCTCCTTTTTATCCTAAATTCCTGACCACATGTCCCTCTCTCTTTCCCTATTGGCTGAGGTACTTGAGAGCTACAGACTTCCCCAAATGCCCAAGAACCCCTTCTAATGTATAACTTCCCCCTTTGTCTTTTCCTTGTGTCACTCAGTAGAATTCTGTATAGAATTTATGGTTCTTCCCACTGTTTCTTTCATCTCTCAGTATCCAGTTTTATTTATCAGCAGACCTACAGTTTATTTGTAAAGAAAAATCTCTCATTCCATTTCTCAATCAGTGGAATCCTTCCTATTGCTTCTTTTATCTCTCAGTATCTATCTTTGTTTACCAGAAGATCCACAGTTTGTTTCTAAAGACAAGTAGAGAAGTCCCTCATTCCTTTCAAGAGGAGACTTCACTGAAGACCTGTGGGAAACATCAGAAGTGGTGCAACCAGCACTTCATAGAATAAAAGCTCAAACTCCACCTGAATAAGTTACTGCAATTAATTGTTTCACTCAGGCATATTTTGCTGGGCAGTTTGTTTCTCTTCTCTTTTCTAGGAATGTCAAACATCCCTGCATCGAAGATAAAGAAAACACTTTGAGACCAGATAAACTGCAAGCAGCAAAATCACACCTAAATGTGATAACCATTTCTTCTCATGGACTCTGTCACTTTGTGTTAGCCATAAGAGGTTTATACTTCTTTTTAATAATTGTTCTAGTAGGCCAAATTTTCACTTTTCTTTTTTCTTGTAACCTACCAATCCATAAGTTGGGCCCACATGAAAACCAATGAAATTTAAACTGCCACCATAAGTACTTGTGCAAAGAATAAGAGCTTGACTCTGTCAATATATCAAGCAATAATCAATTTATTAATTCAAATGATAAAATATGAGCAAAGCATCACGCTGGGTACAGTGAATATTTCTCCCCCAGCTGCACATCGAATGCTGATTTTTGCTGCTATTTGTTGAGCATCTTCATAAAGCACTTCTCAGCATTTTTTGGTGGTTTCCTCTTGGTTTCTATTTGTGAAGTCCAATTTCTATACCCCATTGTGATCAGTTCCTATTGGTGATGTCGAATTTCTGTATCCTAAAGTTGTAAATCAGTAGGGGTGATGTCCAGTTTTTTTCCACAATCATACATCAGTGATGGTGAGGACCAGCTTCTCTTCCCAGGGCCATAAATCAGTGAAGGTGATGTCGAGCTTCCTTACATTTGTGATGGTGAGGTCTAGTTTTCCTTTCCAGGATCCTCAATTTTCTTAGCTTAGGATAAGCTCACTTCGTTCTTTTATTTAGGTGATTACCACTTTTTACATTCTAAAGCTGTAGTTCAAAACCTCTTATTAGAAAACAGTTCAAAGCTTATAATAATTTTGTTTCAAAGCAAATAATAATACTTATGCACTCTTCTATCCTACATGCTAAAGGCCTTAAAAAAACCCTTAAAACTTATATTGTGAAAACTTTAAAACTCACATTATTCACTTATGAGCATGCAAAATATTTGTCCAAAAAGCCTCTTTCCATGCTTTTTCCTTTGTTTATTAAAACTCATTTTAATAACTGTCCCATGGCCTCATTCTACACATTTCACAACTACACAGGCCACTTTTTTTTTTTTTTTTTTTTTTTTTTTCCTACCTGACACGAAAAACAACCTCACATTTCACAGTTGCATTTTCAGTTTGATAATGTTTGTAATTTGATTGTGTTTTTAGTTTGAGTGACTTGGTGGGAGATCAAATACTAGTTAAAGCATTCTGCATATTACTGAGTTTGATTTTTGTCTACCTTGTCTTGTCTTTTTACTAAAAAAAGGTGTGGCTAAAGGTCTTATGCATGCATGTGGGGTAGTATGTGAGTTTGGAAAGCTGGGAGCAAAGAGGTTTTGTTAACTTGCAGGGAAAACATCTGCCTTGAGAACTCAGTTACTTGTTGGAAGTGGTGAATTTCCCAAAAGAGGTAGAAGTAAGAGCTGTTAAGTGACATCAGGCAGAGGGCTCAGAAGAGACAATAGGTAATCAATTGGTCAGTGGAGATGTTCAAAAAGCAGCACTTCTGCCAGAGGTTTTGGGATCCTCCCTCTGCTCCCTGTGGCTCAGCTGTTGCCAGGGGGAAGGGGGAAGTGGTGATGGCAGCCTTGTCTTTTCCATCAGAGGGCTTGGAGATAATTAAAGGTGGTAGAGCAGAAGAAAGAGGGGAGAATTGATTTTAAAAGGACAGTAAACAGTAGATGCCAAGAACTTTGAGCCTGCAAATACTGAGATAGCTCCATGGGAAAAGTCCTTGGGACTCTCAAGGACTGCCTTGACTCTTTTTGTTTTAGCAAAACGAGCTATTGAGGGCTGCCTGGCTAAAGTTAACAGTCAGTCTGCAGAGGGGATTGCAAGGCAGGGGAAATGATCCTGGGCTATACTTCCTTTCCAGGGATGTCGAGTGTATTTTGCTGAGATGACCTAGGCAAGAGGGCTTAGATAGTGTAGTGATAAGCCAGCTGTCAGAGTGGTCAGAGGAGTTTCTAGTCACTTCAGCAACCATTTGATCAGTTAAAAAATGGTTTCTGAATATGGGTTAAACCAGAGAAACAGCAAAACACCACCTGGAGAAAGATTGTTTTGAGAAAGGAGAGTTGTTTGCCAAGATGGTTTTGAGAAGAAGCTTTCTTGAGAAATTTTTTCCTTGAGAAAAAGTTAGCAGCTGCCAGCAGGGTAAAATCTCTCAGATCCAGAACTATCAGGCCCACAAGATTGGGTCCTAGTTAAGGAGTGGAAAGAAGCACCACTGGTGCTGAAATGATATGGATCTTTCCTAGTATTACTGATTACAGAAACAGCCATCAAGACAGCTGCACACGGGGGACCCATCACACTCAGGTCAGGGTCTCTGAAACCCCAGAGATTTGGACATCTCAGCTGAAGGAGAAGGACAGGAGGCTGTGACTGACAGTCCACAGAAGTGGACTGGAGCAGCAGCCAGTGCATCAACATTGAAGGAAGCTGCGTGTGCCTACCCACACTCTTGTCTGCTGAAATTGTCTGTATGGGCATTGCTCCTTTTGGATCTCCAGTCACTGGGGGGTTACTACTTGCTGTCATTGTTTTCTTTATGTTAAACTGTTTCTGTGCCTTCCCTTGCCACGGGTGGTGTGAAAGACAACTGTGAAAATTAGATTAGAAAATTAGATTACAACATTAGAATGCTTTTCTTAACAATCTTACCTTTATATTGTCAGTTACCTTTGCGCCAGAAGTGAGAGGTTTTTTAGTCCTAGGAGAAGAAGTAGCAAAACCCTTTAACATTAATGTTATAAATGCAATGGCAAATATCGGATTAACAAAGAAACAATTTGTTAATAACATGATACCAACCACCAATAAAAGAGAAAACCACAAAATAGGATATTAGCAGCGCTGCACCGGGTGGATGAGGGGTCTGCACACCAGGGTACAGGTCGCCCAAATCCACACCGAATGATTCTCAGTCCACTGTTTTATAGGATTTTTCTGCCCTTAGGCAGTCCAGGTGTCCAGGATGGGCCAAATAGTCCAAATTTCTTCTCGATGGCCTTCCCAGATTTGCCAAGTCCCATTGATCCGTTCCGGGACGGTCTTTTTCTTATGCAAGTTGTACCAGCCAGTCTTATGTTGATTCAGGTATGCATATCGTGCCAGGGCGTTGATGAATTCTGCTTCGCCATTCAAGAAGGAATTCTCCTTGCATTGGAAAGGATGAGATTCTTATTGGGGCTGGCTAGCGTCTTTGTTTGGTCTGATGGTCCTTGTCCTGTTTCGCAACTGGAGCCGCGGAGACTGGGGATACAGATTTCTACCTACTAGACTTTACAGTTTATTAACATCATTTTATTATACATTTGATTATTATTTTATTCACGAATTTTTACACCAGATTTATCACAATTAGCAATTGTTGGACCTGCAGAAGGACAATCTGATGACAGGCCATGGCTTGCCAACCTGCCTACTGCAGGTTACCTCCCACCTGGTCAGGAATATGTTATATATTAGACTGTCATATATGGATGTATATGGATATATTAGACTGTTGTTCTTTTTGCTACCACAAGCTTAGGAAAATCAGTTAAGAAAAAGGGGGAATGTGTGGAAAATTAAATTACTCAAACTGCTGTTTGCAAATAAATGACAATGAAAAAGAGGTGAAACAAATAACAGAGGAAGTAAGAAAGTTAGCTCATGTACCGGTCCAGAGATGAAAGAAACAATGGGAAGAACTGTAAGAAATCAGGTTGTGATTGGTGTCAATCAAATAGCATGTGTGTCTGTGGGCAGTGTGGACCATGGGATTATTATAAAGAAGAGTTTTAAATCAGCTAAGTAAGGCATGGAAGTGGGGTTTAACAAGGCAACTATATAAGAGTAGGCTTGTTTGTTAAAACAGTTTGTTTTAACAACAAAATTGCAATTGTTTGCAAGCAATTAATGTAAGCCTTAACTACTTTGTCTAAGTTTTAAACTGTCCTTTGTACAAGTATAGAAGAATTTGTAATAATTTAAAGGGGAACTGGGACTAACATAAACTGAGGGGCTTTACAGAGATATTCTGAAACTTGCTGATTTTGAGGTTTTGTGACTGAGAGAGGGGCCTCACGCAGACAGGTGTTGGGGCCCTGCTAGCTTTGGGTTGTGTAATGACTAAAAGAAGGCTTGCAAAATGTATGCTGACTAACAAAATATATATGCTTGCTTAAGCAAACTATATAACTAAAAATAATGCTAGTGGAAAAAGATATTTTAAAAGAAGAATGAGAGGCTGGAGAGAAGACGACCATCTCGGACCACCTCCTCAACAGATCTTCAAAAACCACAACTGCTGATTATGAAGAAAAGCAAGCCAAAAATAACTAAAAATTTGGGGAAGTGAAGTGCCAAGAGTGGTATAAAAGACCACCACTCGAGAGCTGAATTTGTGCGTTGCTTGGGGCAGTGTAATTGCTCACTCTTTTATGAACAAATTAATAAACTGGCTCTATTGCTTGATGCATTGCTAAGCCTAGCTTTTCATTTATTACAGAATCATAAATTCCATAAGGAATTCCACTGAGTGACACAAGGGAAAAACAAAGGGAGAGGTTATACATTAGAAGGCATTCTTAGGCTTTTTGGGAAGTCTGTAGCTCTCAAGTACCTCAGCCAATAGGGAAAGAGAGAGGGACATGAGGTCAGGAACTTAGGATAAAAAGGAGGCTGCATCCTCCAAAAATTGGAGAGACCTCATGGTGAAATGCCCCATGGCCTCTCCCTTTATTGGAATAAAGTTACAGGACTCCTTTGTTTCCTTTTTGGACAAAAACCTCTGGTGTTTGTGGATTAATTTTCCTGACAATTACAATTAGATGAGTGAATATGCAGATCTTAATGCTTGAGCTGTGTTTCTCATTTATTACTTTTCAAACTTGTTGGTGTTTTGGAGGGGGTGGTGGGGTGGTATTTATATGTTTACAAATCCAATAACAATCCTCATTAAGAGTTGCAAAACATGAAGCTGTTTTGATCCCAGGCAGATGGCAACTAAATGAAGTTTAATTAAAGAATGAGAGCTTTGATTCAAATAATTTTAAGAAAATATATTGCACCAAGATACTAAAGAACAGCATAAACAGCATCTGTGCTTTTATTCAGAAGCCTGAATGCATTTTTGAGTATTCCCTTTGCAATGCCTTCCAGAGCAATCTCAGGTTGAGGGATGCAGCTCGGCAGGCAGAGGGTACCTCCCCAGGATTCTACTTCCCCTGACCCTAGGGAAAGGCTGGGAAAGTAATAATGCAATCAAGAGTGAGGTGTTGCTTCCTTCTTTGAGTAGTTTGTTTTGTTTTGGTTTTTTTAAAATATTTATTTATATATTTGAAGAGTTCATCTGTTGCCAAAGTAAGACTTTGTCTTAGCTGCAACCAAGTTTCAGACTGTTTTCCATTCCTTCCTGCAGTATCCAGACCCTTCCAGCAGTGCACAAAGCAGGCATGGCTGCAGAGACATTACCTGTAGCTCTTTGTAGCCTACACAGCTTAAAGCAAGATGCTTATCCAAGGCTAAAGCTCCCAGGCAGCTCCAGCCAGAGCTCAGTGCTGCCCTTCAACCCTGATAGGGAAGACCTGTGCTATTGTCTTTACAAACAGTTCTGTGAGTGAAAGTAATGGGTGTCTTGGAAATGGGTCCTAATGTCTCTGCTAACTCCAAGCAGCAGCTTGGTTGCAGAGCCCAAATAGCCTGACTCCTGAAACAGAAAAGTGGGTCTGCACAAGCTTGAGTTTCTGAACTTTGGGGTAAAATGACAGGTTCAAGGGGGTATATATGGTACATGGTTCAGGAAGGCTGTACCTTCCCAGTACCCCAGCCAACAGGGAAAGGAAAAGGGCAAGATGCAGATGGGAGTTTAGGATAAAAGGAGGCTGTGCCCTCCAAGACCTCAGGAAAGAAAAGGCCCATGGACTCTCTCCCTGTATTTGAATAAAATTGCAGGATTCCTCTGTCTCGTTTATGAACACTGGCTTTTCATAGTGTGATTTTCCGTCCAACACCCACCTGCCTGGCCATGGCAGGATTTTCCATATCAACATTTCCTGTGATCCCAGTGAGAAGCACTGATTTCTGCAGGGTCTTTCTCCAGCACAGTGAGTGGGAAATGGATTTGTAGCTCTGCCAGTGCCTCTACCTCTGCTTGCAGAAAGGAGGAGGATTTCTCTACTATCATTGATTATTACAGTGGCAATATTAGCGATAGTACCTTGTGTATTTCACTGTGTACAGGAAATGATGAAGGCCATCAAAAAAGTTTTTTTCTGTTTAAGAAAGAGGGCAAAATGTGGGGAAATGGATTTGTAGAGAATTCTCAAAGCCTGATAGAAGGCTCACATAGTCCTGTGCATCTGTATGCAAACGCTGAGATAACCTATGCTGATTCAGAAAGGCCATGGAATAGGACAGATGCTGTTGAGACAGAAATAGAACTAGAAACAAGTTACAAATAGACTAGATATTTTGGAGAAATAGAACTATGAAAGACATAGTCTGGGGGTCTTCGAGGGTCTTTGGTATTTCCTACAAACCAATTCTTGTTTTGGACTTTGTAACACTAGGTCATATGTCAGACCTTTTTGTTCTTCACTTTGAATTGGTTGACAACAAAAAATGTCTTCATTCTACAAACAATGATACTGAACATCACCCTTCATGGTGATAGAGTGTGCTACTGTGCTATTTAGCTCTGCATCTAATTTTAAGAACAATTATTTTCTATCATTTTTCCAGCTCACTTGCAATTTACCAGAATTAAAATTTGGAATCTGAGTAAAATCACACTTCAGTTTCAATGGGTCTTCATATATTACTGATACGCCTTGTTGTCCAGTTTTTACGTCAACCCAAGCTCCCACTAATATTACTTTCCAGATTAATATCCATTCCCCCTGAACTTCAAGATGATATATAAGATTAGATGACATATTTAAAAGTCAGATTTGAAGTTTTAGGATCCCTATTAGCAATCCTGCATGTTGGTGGGGCTTTCCTCACTCTAGAGTAATATACCCATGCTTTTGATTCCTCTGTTTTAATGGCAGTGAAGGTAGTGAACAATACTTGAAAGGGTCCTTTCCAGGGTCCCTAGAGAGGTTCACATGTCCATGTCTTCACATAGACAAAATCTCCTGGTTGGAGGTCATGAACTGGATTTTCCAAAGTTAAAGGTCAGTTCCAAAACAGAAAGCTTCTCAGTTCTGTCAAAGTTTTTCAACTTCCTTTGCTTGAATGGTGTGACATGGGAAGGCTTCAGGCCATCCAGAAAAGTATCTTCCAATACCAAAATGTACAAGTCCCCATTCTG
Source organism: Zosterops lateralis (assembly GCF_965231275.1). Classification (NCBI taxonomy): domain Eukaryota; kingdom Metazoa; phylum Chordata; class Aves; order Passeriformes; family Zosteropidae; genus Zosterops; species Zosterops lateralis. The sequence continues at coordinate 10,536,326 of NC_139779.1, read as the reverse complement.
CCTGGGCAACTCTGCAAAATCCAGGTTTTAGGAATCTGATCATTATCAGTAAGATCAGTAACAATCTTAAACATACTTGCAATATCCACTCCAAGTTTCTTAGCTGAGCTGTGTTCAAAATAGCGAGTAATACACAAACACCAACAAATATTAAAACACACAGAGACACTGACAGAAACTTACAGGCATGTAAGTTTTCAACTTATCAATTCTGATTGTCCAGCCCAGCAATAGCTTTTGTTTATGGTACAAAGGCTTTCCACTTGGGTACTCTACTTACCCCAACCCTGCACAGGTCTCACTATATCAGACAGGCAGACCAGGGGCCTTTAACCCCCTCCCTTTTCAGAATAGCAAAAGAAGTATCTTTTCTTACCAATTCCAGGGGATATCAACAAGAGCCTTTTGGATTGGGGATCAGTGGGTATCCCTGAGAATTCCTGGGTGCTGGCTGGAACCAGCCAGGTTCCTAAGTCCTGTGGTCTCTCTTAATGAGGTCCCATCTGGGCTGCCAAGAAACTGCCACCAAATAGAGTGGAAGAACTTATCCAAAGCAATCTGATGTGAATAAGCAGACACTTCTTTATCTCGGTACTGGGAACATGGAGGATAAGTCTCCAAACATGCTTGGCTTAATAAAAAAACCTCATCCATTTTATGTACTTTTTCTGATGAATCCTTGTTACGTAAGTTCTTTTACATGCTATGTATAGTATTCCCACTCTTAAATTTAACCTTTACAATTATTGGTTTTATAGTTGTACAACTTCATTAATATTTCTACCCTATGACAGTCATTGGTCTGAGCTGAAAGTTGGAATCCCTGATATTCAAATTTAGATGGGAATGATAGGGGGTTTGCAAGGAGCATCACTGGTGTGCATGACAGTCTCCACAGTTTCTTGAACAAAGCATAGGAAGGAACTCCAGTGACCTCTTAGTGAAGTTTCTATGTTTGCATATTTTAAAAAGCAATCCTAACATTCTGATACCTTATACTTTACAATTTTCTACTGTCTTTTATATGATTAAATCTACTATTTTATGAGACTATCAATAACATTATTGTCCTGTCTGCTGCCTAGGACACTGCAGGGCCGTCTGAGCCTGGTGGAGGCTGGCACCTCTCCTGCTCTGCCAGCTTGTGCACAGCCCTTTTGGCTTTCATTTTATAGACACTTGGTCCCTGGCTAGTGCAGCTGGAGGAAAATTCGTGAAACACAAACTGCTGCAACAGTGTCTGTACAAGCCAATGGCAGCAACGGTTCAGAGACATGAATAGCTACTCAGTAGCCATGAATGACTGTAATGTCCCTGTTAACCAGTATGGTGTTTGAAGCATCTCACCACACAAATTTGCTGGATTTTGAAAGTGACAACTTCTTTTGTGGTTGAAGAAGATTTGCCTCGGGGGTCCCCATGATGTATTACTAGTGCCTGCAATTTTGTATAGCATGTTAAATTGAGGGGTTTTATTTGTGAACTTTGAAAAAAATGCATATTTACTGTCACTGTAACCCTCTAGCACAAAAGGTAAATTATTTTAAATGCTTTCCTCTTCTTTTAGAAGAGTTACTGTACATAAGCCAATTACATGAAAACCTCATTCAATCTGTTGTTGGAGTCCAGCTGGTTAACTAGTAGAAGTAGAAAAGCAAAGTGGCACTAAATACTTTAAACCAAGGAATTTAGATCAAAATATTTTCTTCCAGAAGGCTTGTTCTTGAATTCAAATCTAGAAGGAATACTAAGATTAGCTGGTTAGGTGTTTCATATATATTATACTTGGTTCAAGAATCTGACAGTAAAACTCCATCGAGGCTGTGATTACACTGAACATCTTTCCTAGAAGGAAGTTCCTGAATTTCCAGGCTCTGTACTGATGGAGCAATTGTTATGGTCCATGGTAATACATTACAGTTGTTAATTACTCCATCTGCTAAAAGCATATAAGTTACTTCTAATCTGGACATTGATTAACAGCATACAGCAAACACCTCTGATAGATTTAGAAGTCTTAAAACCCAATTTTTTTCAGTTAGTCATCTTGTAATCACGCTGGATAAACACTGTTCCACAGAAAGAGTGACTTAACTCTATGACTCCAGTTAATTTTATCCAGCTTCATAGCTCATGTGGCTGGAGGAGGTGATATAGAGTTGCGTTGGGAGGAAAGGGTTAAAGCTGGAAGGTTTGGTGAGGAGGAGAGAACAGTTTCATCCAAGTTGCAGCTGGGAATGCTAGAATGCTGCTCATCCTCTGCTTTGCCAAAGATATGCAACCTTGTTCTGCCACATTGTTATTGTGAGGCAGGCAGCTGGCATCCTCTACCCCCTTCTCTGCTAGAATGAACTAAGTCAAATAGAGCCTGAGTCCCCATCTGTCTTCCATAAGGTGTTATTAGCGAGGTAATGAAATAAATTTACTCTTTGTATTTGGGCTGTGGTTTGAGGATTATCCGTGGTTACTTTTATGTGCTGATTCACACAGAGGGATACAGTAGGAAGAATCTTGAACTGGAGAAATACTAGATTTCAACTCTTCTGTGGATTCATATCATAGCAATAATGGTCTTACCAGCAGAAAGCACCTGGCACATATAACACTCAAAATGAATGATTGTGATGTTGTGTATTAAAAAGGCACCTTCTCTGCCACCAGAACAATCCATGTCTGCAGGGCAACAGTCTGGACACAGCCTCTGAATTAATGTCCTGGCAGTGAGCTTCTATTTCCTAGGCAAGTAAACTCCCCTGGTCTTCCAAAAGGATTTGCTTGAGTAACTTTTGAGCAGAGTGTACCAATGACATCTAAACCTACAAGAAATGGTCAGTATTGGCTGTGTGTGCAGTAAGGTGCAACTGGAAGACAGCAGTGAGCAGGTATGGTGGAGCATGATGTTATGGATGCCTTCTATGGAAAATGCTATCTAAACAGCAAAGGGAACTGACAAATTGATATAGTACATAATTGTGGCTGCTTAGAAAGTTTCGGTGTTCTTTGTGCTGAAGTTCTTCACTAGCAGTTCTTCACCTGCACAGGATCTGAAAAAAGGAACCATCCACATACTGCAGGGTGAAATCCACTGGTTTTTAATCATTTGGGAATGATTTTTAACCTTTTTAGGGTTTTGAAGTGTTTTTGGGTGGTTGGGGCCTGGGATTTGTCTTTCTAGGCTGCTGCAGAATGCTTCTGTCTCCCACAACGTAAATGATGAGGACAGTTATGTCCAACTGAACAGTGGCAATGAACCACAAGAGCCTTATCTTGAATCCCTCAGATCATTTGTTTAGGGTACTCTGCTCAGTGTATGCAGCTGGGTTCTTGTTTTGCAGAAGTCCAGAGCCTTCAGTGATGGTACAAGAATGGCCAAAGAATATCCTCCAGGGCCCTTTTCCAGCTTCTGAGCTTTATTCCCCACATGGATTTCTTGCTATTTATTATAACTAGGAAGAAGCTGCGTGCTTGCATTTCTTTACAAATAAGATTTACTTAGAGATGCAATGTTTGGTGGTTACTCTTGTCCAACTCTAAAACACAGTGAACATTTTGAAAATATATCAGCAGTTTTGGGAGTCTTCACATTGTAAATAAAATGTTATTTATGAAAACAGTAGTTTGATTTAGCATGTCTTGGTTTTAATTGCAGTACTTTTCCTTGGGATCAGATTTTGAAATGTATCATTGTCTTTCTAATGGAAAACTTTCCATCCACATTTACTAAATTGAACCTCAATTCGAAGGAAAGGAATACTGAAGTCAGACAAAACATTTGACTCTTTTTATCCAGGAGAAAGATCTCACAGATAACATACATTATCCTCAACGTCTTTGAAAATGAAATAAAACACCGTTTTGCTATGAAGGTCCTCATAAAGCCTAAGTAATACTTTCGCTGGTGGAGGCTGTAGCTGCCATGGTTGGCTCCGGAGGGCAGTTCTGGGTGTCCGGCGTGGCCGATCAATGCGAACAGGAGCTCACAGCGGGGCCCCCCTCGCTCTCCCGCTGGCGGGGGCAGGAAGCACACGGCGGCCGTGCCGGGCCGGGCCCTGGCGGTGCTCTACCAGTGCCCCGGGGCGGTGCCCGGCGGGAGCCCCGGCCCGAGACTGCGTCTCCCGGCGGCCCCTGCGAGCGCCTGCGCCGGCGCGGCTGCGCGAGCCGTCCCTCCCCCGCCCGGCGCGGCGCGGCGAGCGCTGGGGTCGGCCCGAGAGCGCGCACGAGGAGCGGGGCCGCGGAGACACCGCCGTTGCCCCGGCCTTTCCCCGCGTAGCCGTGCGACGTCTTCGGCCAGAAGGAGCGGGCTGCCGGCCCCTGGAGCGGGTGAGCGAGAGGGCGGGCCCGGGCCGGCGGGGTGGGGCGAAGGGCAGCCGGTGGCGCTCGGTGCCGGAGGCGACGGGGCCGTGCGGGGCCGAGCGGGGCTTGGCGGTCGGGGCCGCTCCCTCGGGGGGGTGCGCGCCCTCGAGCCGCGGGCAGTGGGGGGCGCTGCCGCCGCGCCGCCGCGCCGCCGTCTCCCATTGGCTGTCTGGGCGGCGCGCATGCCCCGAGCCGTGCGCGTGGCGGCGGCGTCGGGCGCTGAGGAGGGAAGGGGCGGAGCGGGGGCGGTAAAATGGCTGAGGGGAGCCCCGGCCGGCCTCGGGGCACAGGGCAGGCCTGGGTCCAGCTCGATCCTGTGTGCGGTGGAGTGAGGAGCCCTCAATCTGCCCTGCGCCCAAGGCAGGCATTGGCACCCAGGGTCCGTTCCGCTGGGTAGAAATTATGGAAGCACATAAAGCTTTGGATTGAAAAGGAGTTAAAAAATCATGTAGTTCTGACGCCTTCCACTAGACCAGGTTGCTCCTAGCACTGCCCAGCTAGGTGAGGAACACTTCCAGGGATGGAGCAGCCATGACTTCTCCGGGCAACCTGTTCTGGAAATATATTCCCATAGACCGATGTCTATAGAGCAGGTATTTGTTTATTGCAGCACTGGTGGTGAGGAGAATACCTCCAACTAACTCACCCACCCTTGTCAAGTGCTGTGGTATAGTTTTACAGTAAGTATTGCTTAGTGTTATATGTTGCTATAACATCATACACGCTCGGTTACTAATTTACATACTGTGATCTCATGGTTATTAGATAGTTTTTTGCACTGCGCTTGTGCCTTCCCTATTCAGCGGTCACTGGTGGTCTTTGATGAAGGCTTCCAAGGTCTTCTTCACATCTGAACTTTTCAACTTTGTCTTCAGAGCATGCATAGTTACAGTATTCCTGGGTCTGTCTGGTCCTAACTGGTATTTTGTGGATAATTGGCTTTACATTTGCCAATTTCTCATTAGTACTATGCTTATATATCTCTAAAGCTATTCACCTGGTTTTTTTTGTTTGTTTTTTTTTTCTTTTTTGTCTATTCAGCATTAAGCAACTAGTTAACCATATACAAGCCATTACATTGTATAGAAGGTTATTTATATCAGATTATATAGGTATAAAAAGCTGTAATTCAGGTTATATTGATATCAGGTTATATACATATATAAAAAGTCACTATTTAGGTTATATTGATATCAGGTTATGTAGATATATCAGGTTATATTGGTATCTTATAGCTCAAGCTATTTTTATAGGCATCACCACCTCAAAATATCCAGTCTAACCCTGCCCTCTGTCAGTGTGAAGCCCTTCCCCCTAGTCCTGTCTCTCCAGGCCCTTGCTCAAAGTTCCTGTCCAGCTCTTCTGTAGGCTACCTTCAGGTTCTGCAAGGCCACAATTAGGCTATCTTGGGGCTTCTTTTCTTCAGGCTGAACAATCCCAATTCTCTCAGCCTTTCCTCGTAGGAACGTTGTTCCATCCCACTGATCATCTTAATGGCCCCGTGTGTGACGTTAGAGCCACCAGTAAAGAACAGCTCCAGCTGACAACAAAGAATTGCTGAAGAGGCCTGTCAGCCTGGTGTTAAAGAGAGGTTGGCCTATAATTGGACATTAGCCTCTCTTGGTTTCACAACAATGTTTTTAAGCTCAAAATATCTTAGGCATCACCTGTTGTGTTGCCAGTTCTTTGTTTGCAGGCTTCTTTTACCAAAGGTTTGGTATGTAAGGGGCTTGAGAGGAACATCTGCATGGTGACTATTTCATGAATGCAGCTGCCCCCTGTAAGCTAATCATGTAGCTAGCTGAGTTGTTGGTGTGCAAGTCTTTCAGTCAGTGTCTCACAATAATGAACAACTTTTAGACTCCTTTTTAAAATATACCTCATTTTTTTTCTGCTTGTTTAACTCTGCATTTAAGATAACAAAATCCAATAAAACATTTTAAAGGAAAGAAAACAGTAACTAAACTAAAAAAATTGACTTATAATTCTGCTATGTAAATTAGATGGCATAAAAGTTTGTCTCCTAAACAAACTGGAACTCGGGACCCTAGGGACAAGTGAGGTACCACTGCTGATAACCTTTTCTCTTATCAAGCAGAGCGTGAGAACCTTTTCATAGAAATTTGATGGAAGCTTGTGTTCCTCTGAAAAGATTGTGTATTTGTAATTTTCTGACACATTCCCAAACTCTGGCTTGCCGAGTTGACTTTTATTTCTGGTCTCTGGACTTTCTATTCTGGGTGAAGAGACCCTCATAATAGGATTGACCGATGTTCTTCCTTTAATGCAAGGAAGAACACGTGTAATTCATTCTATGGAAATCAGTGTTCTGATTCCTTTGGTTAAATGTAATAATAGCAGGGGATAGAGCTGCAGAGGGAGTGAAGTGACCAAATGGATGGGACTTGTCAGGTGATTCAAGAGATGGCATCTCTATGGTTTGCGTCAATGAAGCCAATTTATTGAACACACTGCTGGTTTCAAGTTAAAAGTAACTACTTGCTTATCAGTAACAACCATAACAACCACATCTATGTTTCTTAGTAACGTTGCTTGCTGTAGGCTGGCACAGACTTGCTCAGGCCTGTAGGGTCTTGCATGCCAAGCACACCCTTGTCTGTTCTTGCTTCAGGATCGTGCCTCGACTTGACAGGGCTTGTGGTCGTCTAGCACATCTTCTTCTGTAATGAGTTCAGGAGTACTTTGAGTCCTGCTTCCCAGCTGTATTCCCATAGGGACTGATTACTACTGAGGAGTGGTGGGATTGTAGCCCTGGTTTGTGCCTGACATATTTTGGTTTCTGAAATTCCTTTCCCAGGGAATTTTCTGTAAACACGAGACATGTTTTGGTAAGGGCAATAATGTTTACATTCTTTCCCTAGGAGGGACTTCTCTTGATGATGTCCCTCTGGTCTGACCAATGTGATTGAAGAAGTTTGTCTTCAAGTCACCAGTCAAATTGATCTGTGTAGAATACTATAAAAAGGGAAACGTTCCTGGAAATAAAAGTAGTCACCTTTTCTGCCTTCTGAGGTTGGAGTCTTTGTGTTATTGTGGTGAACACTTGTGACAGAGGGATGGTTTCTCAGTCAGTGCCCTGCTGTGGGCTGTGGTAGGCAGCACTGCACCAATGGGGACACAGGGCACTTGACCGTGTGAAGGCCCTGTGCAAAGCTGCCGGCTTTGGATATGAGCTGTAAATTGACCAGATGGTTTTTTTCCCAAAGGTGATGGAATGTGAGTGGGTGCTTAGTGTTGGATTAGCTCCTTGTGAGAGCCCCAGAAGAATTAAAGAAGTTTTGGTTGTCCTTAAACTTACGTTAGTCTTATGTTTGCTCTTTGTGACCATTGCAGTATAGAAATACAAAAGACCATCTTACACTACTGAGGACAGCAATTTCTCTCTCTGAAAAATGTGTCAACGCCAATGCTGTTTTAATTAAAGAAATACCAATAGAGTTTAGATGAATTAACTTCTCAAGTATTCTGTGTGGTGATGGATAGGCAGAACTAAAGTAATTATTAGTGTACCTGGTCATCATGTTGACTAAGTAAATAGAATTACAGTGGTAAAGACAGGAATTATCAGATGGTCAGGTGTGCTGCGATTAATTTTTCATTTCGTTTACATGATTCCAGTGTAATTTATTAATGCCTAGATGCTGCAGTAGGATACTTCAAATAGCAGCCCCCTGTTCCATGGTTGTTTTGCTCTTGGTTTTTGTGTGTCAGAGACAAAGCAGTTCTAGAGAGGGTATCTGTTATATCTGGGTTTCTCAAGGTTGGCATGTCTGCATTGTGTGAGCTCAGGAGTGATGGAAGGTTTTTGCTCTATCTTGTCCCAAGTATCACAAGTGTTTTTGTTTTGAAAAGTAGAAGTGTTATAAACAAATCAGCTGGATTAATGAACAAAAATAAAATTTATTTTGTGTAACAGCGATCTCGGAAATGCCACAATAAAGGGACAACTCCGATCCCGGGATTGGAGCCAGGTGAACCTTGGCCATGCCTCTATCGCACCAGTCCCCCCTGTTCACAAATCTTGCCACCAAAGGTGCAGTTTATATACAGTTTATTTTCCCTGAGGCAGGGTTTCTTTGTTCACTTCTGCTCAGCTTGCATATTTGTGGGATTTCTGTTCTCCGAGATGGCTTTCCGGGCAGAGGCTAGGGATTGACAGATTTCGGAGAAGCCGATATTGAGATGCACAGTCCTGAGGAGCTTGGACATCTTGTCTTCGATGCATATCTCATATCAATCATCTGTAACCTGGCTTCACCACCCTTGATTGCCCATCTCTGTGGCTGCAGCTCTTTTTCTATTGTAAATTCGTGGTTCCTCCTTGGATCCACCTGTCCTCTTACAATTGCAAATTAACCTTTCCTGGTAGCTGCTGGTGAGTTTTCAGTTCTATATTTCTTAATTTCCAAGCACGAATTATTTTATACAGACATTACCTATAACAGAAGCCATCAAGAAGGAGTGACATACATATTTGTATGTATGTTTGTTTGGAGTGACATGACTTGGTCTGGCATGAGAGACTGGAATTTTAAAGGTTAATGATTCAAACAGCTGGCCATCTGCAAAAGAAGCAAGTGCTTTGCTGAGGCCTGGTTTTCACTTCCTCACCAAAAGGAGGGAGAGTTTTTAGGGGTGAGGTGATTAAACCTCTGATCTGTACAAGAAAAGCTCAGGTGCAGAGGGAATGCACATTTACCACAGGAGGAGGCTACAACAAATCTACTGTGTTTAGTGACAAACTGGATATTAATCCAGATTGGGGAGAAGACTGATAAGAACCATCAGAAGTGCCCCAGACTCATTTCTGAGGCCTTCTAGAATATGATTGTGCATGACCAACAGTGTTGCAGCAGACACTGTAAATCTCCTCCTTTCTAGGGAGGCATTTGGGTGTTCCCATGTGAACTGAACTTACACTAACACATTGAACTCTATGTTTCGTGGGCTTCCCGCACCCCTGAGGTATCAGGACTGCAACCATCACTTTGACCAACAGATATCTAAATTGAAACGATCAAGCCTTGTTACTGGATCCATGGGTGGTGATATCGCCACTATCTGCTTTTATCCTTCCTTCCCCTTTTTTTCTTTTCCTTTTATGTTTTCTTAAATGACATCTTTGTATTTCTGTATTGTTACATTACTGTAGATAATAACCAAAATAGCTACATACATACATACAGCTCTTTTCCACTGCAACCAGATAGTTTTAAAATAAATGTGTCATATTGTTGGAGGTTAGGGGTTTTCCTTTTGTTTCCTTTCTCTTTTGGAATATTCTCCCATTCTGTTGTGTAGAAACCAGAACAACCGGTACTTAGGAGAAACAAAAGTTGCCAAGCTCAGGGGAGGAGGGCACCTGGCTGCACTCTTATCTGAGGGTTTCTGTCCTTCAGAGATACTGGGGGAATTGAGCTGGGAAAAAAGGGGCTGGGGCAGGTGCTGGCTCCTGTTCTGTCGGCACTGATAGAGGAGACGGGCTGAGCCGCTTCTCCCTCCACGGAGCCTCTCCCGGCCCTGTTTGGGAGCTGCTGCTGCTGCTGCCCAGTCCCCGCCGTGGGTTTTTGCTGCACTGCAGCCCGCACCCCCCGCCTGCACAGCCAGCGCAGTCACAGCTCCAGCTGTCGAGTTCCCGCTGCCTCTGGCCCTGTCCCCAGGCCAGCCTGCCCCGCCGCCCCGGCTGCTGCCCCGAGTTCTGCCCCTCAGCCCGACCGCCATTGCCGCTGCTGCCCGAGCCCGCCCACAGCGCCCCCTGCGGCCGGGGGGAGCCATCGCACCCGCCCTGCCCGCCGGGAGCCACCAGCGCCCCTGCCGGCCGTGCCCGGAACTGCACCCCAGGGGACCCGGCCCTTCTCTCTGCAGCCCAGAGAAGCTGCGCTGGGGCTCTGCTGCTGCTGCTGCTGCGGTTTGTTTGTCTTGTTAGACACGCTAGTAAGGAACTGGTATTCCTTTTCCCTTATCTATGCCTGAAAGCCACTTCATTTCAAAGTTATAATTTGGAGGGAAGGGGGTCATACTCTCCATTCCAAGGGGGATTCCTGCCTTCCTTGGCAGACACCTGTTTTTATAACTAAGATACATATACATAAATAATTATATGTGTATACTTTCATATATATTTGTATATACATGTATATACTGATCTTTCACTGTTGTTTCACTCTAAACTGCCTCAGGGGATCTATTAGCATAAACCTCATTTACCCTGCCTTCAGAGGTGGGTTGTAGCATTTGGTCTTTAGTTTTCTCCTTCTAAAAGGAAAATTCAGGCATTTTTTTAGCACTGTATTGTGGTGGTCTTCACCTTAGGCAGCGTGCTGGTTGTGACTGAGATAGATAGTTTTCTTAGTAGCTGGTATGGGACCCTGTTTTGGATTTCTGCTGGAAACAGTGATGATAACTCAGGGATGTTTTCATTACCTCTGAGCAGTGTTTGGACAGAGCCAAGGCCATTTCTGTTTTTCACCCCAGCAGTGGGAAGGCTGGGGGTGCACAAGGAGTTGGGGAGGACACAGCTGGGACTGCTGAGCCCAGGGCCATCCCAGACAGTGTGGTGTCATGCTCAGCATACAGAGCAGGGGGAAGAAGGGAAATATAGGTCTGGGAGATTTTTAGTCTGTTGGCAGCTGCTAACATTTTCCCAAGGAAAAGTTTCTCAAGAAACCTTTTTCTCAAAATAATCTTGGTAAACAACTCCCCTTTCTCAAAACAATCTTTGTCCAGCTGGGGTTTGCTGTTTCTCTAGTTTGACCAACAGCATTAGAGGGGTGTCGTTCAATCATGTTAAAGTCAATATCAGAACACCTTGTAAAAGGTAGTAAGAATTTAAACAATAAAGCCTTTTTTCTATGCTCTTTGCCTTCTGAAAATATTTGGAGTCTTTCATGTCCTACAGCGACAGGAGAGGATGGACATTCAGAGTGATGACATTTGTTTTTCCAAGTCACTGTCAAGTGGCATGGAGCTGTGCTGTCCTGGTGTCTTGGTTCAAGACAATTTTAAGAGGTAGACACTCTAAATGAGTTACCTCCACTTAGTTTCAATGAATCCCTTTTACCAATAAGGAGAAAATGAATTTGAGCAGAGATAAATGAAAAAACAGCAGTGTATTAACAAGCAACAGGCAAAACAATAACAGTAAGTAATCATTAGCTACAAAATTGCTAAATATCACTAACTCCTGGGGAACAAAGAGACACCCAAAGTGGCAGAAATACCCTTTCCAAGGTGGCGCCTGCCACAGGTGACCACGTAGAGGGAGACAAAGGGAAAATGATATCTGACCCTCCCCCAAGAAGGTGACCTTCACAGGTGACTCTGTGATCTGGGAGGCAAATAGAAAGGATGGTGGCAAACCCTCCAGGAAAGATGAGAGCTTACAGAGGAGTTCTACTGGTAGGTAGAGAATTGCAGGGGTGTGTGACATCAGTGTGTGTTGCTGCTCACTGAACCTGCTGGACTCTGCCAGTGTTGGTTCTGCTTCCTCAGGTCCCTGCTCTGGTGGTAGGGGGAGAACTGACTCTCCACACTGAAAAGCAGTGCCTGACCTAAAATGTATATTGGGTCAGACCATTGAGTGGCCCACTGACCTATGATACCATTGGGTATAAATCAATAATAACAATAACAATAAACACTGTAGTACAAACTTCAGGACATATCTGATGAACTTGTCATTTTATTATGGCCCACTCTGCTGCAGTTTCAAGTGTGGTTTTTGCTTCCAGAGTTAATTTCCTTGGAGAAGTTAACTCAAGGTCACCTTTAAGAATATTAAACAAGAGTGATAGTTGTGGGCTGCTTTACCCTAAATAGGGCTGTACCCAGTTGATGATACCCAAAAGTTTTGTGCATCATTCAGTGTTTGAACCTTAGTTGAAAATTGTATTGTTTGTGGCTGTATTGTTTGTTGTAGTATTTTAACTCCAAGGTACTTCCACAGGAGTTGCTGCTGCTCCTTTTCTGGTGCAACTTACAACCCAAACTCTTGCAGTGCTCTCATCAGTCTTGACCAAATCTGCAAAAAGCCCTCCTTGGTTGGGGTTGCTATCAAAATGTCATCCATTTAGTGATAACGTTATGCTCCTGGGAATTGTTCTTTCACTACTGAGAGTGCCTGTGCAACTACTGTTGGTAAATTGTTGGACTGTTTTTCATACCCTGTGGCAGCACTTTCCATTGATGCCATTTGACAGGTGCTGCGTGATTGATAAAGAGCACTGTAAATGCAAACTTTGGGATATCATCAGTATGTAAAGGAATAGTGATAAAGCAATCTTTCAAGTTGACAATCAAAGTGTCCCAGGTAGCAGGTATCATAGTTGGGAATGGCATCCCAGGCTGTAAAGAACCCATACTTTCCATAACTGTATGAATTTTTCTTAAGTCATGGAGTAACCTCTATTTACCTGATTTCTTTTTAATCACAGACACAGGAGTGTTCCATGGACTTGTTGATGGTTCAGTATGTCCTTGTTTTGATTGTTCCTGAACTACCAATTTAAGGATATTTAGTTTTTCTTTTTCAGGGGGCCACTGATCAACCCACACAGGTCATTCAGTAAGCGTAAGCCACTTTAAGGCTAATGTAGGATACTTTACGCCCTTCAGCACAGTGGTCTCCATTAAAAATCTGTTCCCACCTGAACTCCCCACACTGAAAAGACATCCCTTCCCCATAGGTTGAGTGGCGCAGCAGTAACATAGGGACAGATCATGGCTGTCTGTCAGTCTGGATTTTTAACTAACACAGTGTAGTACTTAAATAACTTTATGTGGTACCTCTGAGGCCAGCAACATCAGATCCTATAGCTGTGGCAGGCCATGACTGAGGCCCTGCATTAGCAGATACGATAGTAACATCTGCTCCAGCATCTATCATCCTACCTATCATCACTAACCTTGATGTGGAATGGATTTGCCTGAGGCATTGTGAGAGTACAAACCATGTTTGGTCTCCAACCAGATATGACCTGAGTCCCTATAGCTGAGGTTCTCCTGTTGATCCAGAGCCTTGGTCTCCTTGCAGCTTTGAGTCTATTTTAGGGAAACAAGACATAAAAGTTGTAAGTTGAGCAATGCGACTTTTAGCTGGGATGGTCACAAGAGGAGTAGGTTTTGATACCATGGCACGTGTCTGTCCCATATAGTCCACATCTATAACACCAAGGTGAAGAAAAATACCTTGCAATGTTGCACTTGATCTTCTTAATAATAGTGCACTCAACCCTCTCCCAATAGGCCCATGGCCCCCAAGGGGAACTTATGCATGTCTAACGAGTCTATAGTTATTGTGTCAGTGGTGGAAACATCCAAGCTGGCTGATCCTCTTGTTCTCCTTGTGAGCTGGTCACATAGGCTTGCACTGGGGGAAGGTGCTTGTGTCGGCATGCGCTTGCCCTTTGTGCTCTTGTTACCATTTCCCTGCTCACTGACAGGCTGCCCATTAATGTGGAATTTGGACTTGCATTGCTTGGCAAAGTGACCTGGTTTTCTGCATTGATTACAGTTTCCTACTCTAGCCAGAGTTGTTTGTTTTTGGCGTGTCCCCAATGAGTTGGACTTGCAGGGACAATTTGCTTTCATGTGGCCTTGTTGCCCACATCTGTAACGATGGCACGACAACCTCACAGCAGCTGCAAAGGAATTAGCTAACAAAGCCATGTTATATGATTCAGTTCCAACTTCAGAACATACATCAATCGTTTCATCTAAGGATGGATTTTCTTTTCATAATAGGTCCATAGCTCTACTGCAGTCTTCATTTGCATTATCCCACGCCAATTGCAGTATCAGCGGATTTTTTGCATAGTTTTTTACTATTTGCTTTTCCATTGCATCTTGTAATCATTCTATAAATTGCATGCAAGGCTCTTTGGGACCCTGCTTAATTGTTAACTATCTCTGAGTTGATGTTGCCATGTTTGGAACTTTCAACAGGGCCTGCATTCCTAAGTCTCTTGCCTGTGCTAATGTCAAGAAATTTAGGTGTGCTTGCAACTGTGGGTCGTTTATGAGAGGCAATCCCAGAAGTTGAGGAACTCCTACCCCAGAGTGTGGATCTTGCTGGGGCACCTCTAAATTACGCAGCCCCTGCTCTTCTGCATATCACTGCCAGGTGGATTAGAGCATCATGTATTGAATCAGCATACTGAGCAGCTGTGCTAGTTGCTTGATATCAAAGGGTGTAATTTCATCGGCAGCTAGAAACTGTAATATATTTGCAATGGCCAGAGACCCCAGTCCATGTTTGGTGGCTAGTTGGCATAACTCAGAGAGGACTTGCCATTCAAAGGAGACATGTATATTGGGTGCAGTCCTGTTGTTTAGCAGCACCAGAAATGCTCCAATCATCCTGCTTGCAGGCTCTTGGCCACCGAAGGGCAATGGGGGCATAGGTACTGTAGAAGCATTCGTGACTTACAGGGACAAGGTACTCTGCAAACCTGAGATATTCTAGAATATGTGGTTTTATTGCAAGGGTCGTGGGTAGAAAGGGCCTTCCCTTCAGCCACCAGCCTCGGCTGAAGGGAAGTCCCAGAGAGGGAGTGAGAGAGAGCAAGAGGGTAAGCTGGCAAGAAGAGGGGAGAGAGCTAGAGCAACGTGGCAGGGGTCAGAGTGCAGGGGGAAGAGAGCAGAGGTAAGAGCAGGGAAAGGAGAGTGAGGTCCAGAGAGAAAGAGCGAAGAGGAGAGCCAAGAGAGCAGGGACCAAAGAGAAAGAGCAAGGGAAAGCCAAGAGAGCGAGGTTCTGGTTACAATACATTATATCTCCTTTTGTGATGAATATTCTAATTTACAGTGACCAACCAATACAAGACACAAAATCCTATAGAATCTACATACAGCCTATAAGAACTACTGCATTACCATGTGTTATATTTTAAACTCTAAAAACTACTCTTTAGACTTTTCTGTTT
Source organism: Zosterops lateralis (assembly GCF_965231275.1). Classification (NCBI taxonomy): domain Eukaryota; kingdom Metazoa; phylum Chordata; class Aves; order Passeriformes; family Zosteropidae; genus Zosterops; species Zosterops lateralis. The sequence continues at coordinate 10,521,033 of NC_139779.1, read as the reverse complement.
TGCTGCATTGACCTTTGGATCCCTTAGCCAGCAGAAAGGTATTGTTCAATCAAAAGGGATTCTCCTTCAGCTGGCTAGGCTATTGTCTTTAGGTTATATAGTAACTAAGACTCGGTATCCTACAACTCGGAATAAGCTTCCATTTCTATTTAGATTACAGGTTTCATATTTTCAGAATCTTTTGCTAAGCAATCATATTTATAAGATTTCCCTGATTAATCTTTCCCAACAAGGTACAAAAATTTCTTCAGCACCTTCGAAATCCCCACTTGCAACTGCCATTAATTTAATATGTTTCCAAAAGGTAACAGGTTCGTATGCTGAGGTAGTAACTGATACTGGTTGCATGGTAAAAATATCCTCTTAAGGGCCTGCAAGTGGGTTTTATCCCTCATTTGCCTAACATGAGGGTGTATATATTCACTGTAACTTTTTCCTCGGTTGAGAGTTGAGCTCCCATTGTCCCCAGCGGTTCACCTTTTTACTTACCCATCCAGACTTCAGTGGCTCTCCACGCTGCTTGTAGCTCTCCATGCTGCCCTTCCGCACTGGGATCCATCTGTGCTGCTCTCCATGGAGCTGGCTGTTACCTGTCACGCCGGGGTCACCAGATGTCGCAGAAGAGACAGACACAACACTCTCAAGCAGCAATGGCAATCCTTATTGTTCACAGCTCACATTTATATGGTTTTCAAAAATTGCACATTCTATTCCAATTGACTGGCAGCTTGTTCCCACCCAGCTCACTGCCGGTAGCTGCCTGTGTTCGTGCCTGCCAAAGATTGGCTGGCACCTGTTCCTTGCAGTTAAGTCCTTCTGCTTTTCAGTGCCTTCTTCCCTAAAAATGTTTATTTCCTTTCTTTCATGGGTACAGGCTGATCCAGTCAAGGTCAAGGTTACTTGTGTCTGTGAGGCCTTCAGGCCAGCTGTCGGCATCCCAACCCTGGAGGAGTTCCAAATATGTGCTTGACAACTCTATTATGTATCGAAAGTCATGGCTCACTAAAGATTTATTTATGTTACGTCATAATCTCCATTTGACCTCTGATCCTCCACAAGCAATGCCTTTCTTCCTCTGAAGGATAACCCCATCACAGCCTCTATCTCCCCATCCCCATCAGCCCTCTTTCAGGCTGCCGAAACCATCAACATATTACAACAGTTGTTGTTCCTTTATATTCACTCTCAAAGCTGGCTCCTTTTTTAGACTTGGTGAAGGACTTGTCTCCTCCTCAGTGCAGCAGGTGCCAGTGTTCAGCATCTTCATTACTGACATCCTCCAACAGCTGCTGGCTGTGCCACTCCCTGCCGCTTCATCCAGAATGCACTTCATCCAAATGCAGTTTGCTGGCCTATTCCTGAGAGCCAGAGGGCTACTAGATGTGTTTTGAGTTTGCAGTGTTGATCATTTGGGCTTTTGGGTTTTTTTCCTCTCCCATCCAGTTTGTTGCCTGAAGTGCTCTTAAACCCTAGAAACAATACAGTGTGGTTTTTTTTCCCCCAAAGTCAGCACATTATCACTTGCGGAGTGCTGCCTTGACTTGTCTACATATCTAATAGGATACGTGCCACCTTTGAAAACTTGTGTGGCCAGGTCCTACAGGAGCAGCAAGCTGTCTCCTCAACCTGTGAAATGTCTTGTTCATCTGACATGTCTTTTCTGTTGAGGTGATTTTTCTTGACTTGCATGTGGAGTTGTTACAGCTAAATTATCTAGCAGTTCTCGCTTCTTCCAGACATGTCAGGTTATTGCTCTAGATATGTGTAAACATTACAAGTTGCAACACTCCAGTAGAAAAATGTGTTCTTAGAAGCTGCTGAAACTTCATTCTCATATATATCAGTCTTGTATAAACAGTTCTACCAACAGAAGCATAAACAAGTCTTGATTATTATTTCTGTCTGTTGCAATAGAGATGGACAAAGACACTTTTTTCTTCGTGCAGAATAGCCAATTCTTTATTGCACACAGCTCATTTTTATATGGTATCAGAAGGCACCGTGTTTGAATCTAATAGGTCAGCAAATCATTGAAACTCAGTTCATTGGTTGGTAATGGCTGGTGTACATGTCTATCATACTGTTTTCTTTCTAGATATGTTTCCATGGTTTTTCTTTATGGATTTTCATGGGATAGACTGGTGCAAACTGTTTTCTCCTAAGAATAGATCGTTATGCAAAGCAATTCTCATTCTTACAGATCTTTTCTCATGGGAATAAGCACAGATTGCCACTGTTACAGGATTCCATTGTCATGAAAGCTGACAGGTTTCTCATGGGAACTATCAGGCTGGCTTTTAGCTTAGCCAAAGTAATAAGGCCTGATTTTACAAGGCCTTTCCTTTATAAGGTTTTTACCTATAATGTATTAAATATGTTGAAAACCTCCTGAATGACCTACAGACAGAAGGGGATTTTTTGTGTCTCTGCTGAAATTTAATTATTAATTTTAGCACCTTAGTTGAGACTATTTAGCTTTGAGTTAATCCTACAGCTGAAAAATATGCAAATTAGAATGTCACATTCTGGTTACTGATACTGTAGTCTTTGAGGCAGGGTGAGATTTGAGATTTTGGGGCAGGGTGGTGATTATTTTGAGCTGGGTCATCACAGTTACCAGGAAGGTTGTTCTAATTCTTGTCATAATTATGATTTGCCATTTGTTTGTTAATGCCAATGTTTGTTGCTGTGTTAATCTAGACATGCTTAGAAGGAAAAATCAATGTAAATTCAGCTAATCAATTAATTTTTCTAGTTTGTGGCCTTATCATGATACAACATTTTATGTTATGTTTAGCTGCAGCTTTGGATGAAACAGCAGGAAGCATGAAAGAATAGAAGAGCAAGCACTTTCTCCTGTTAATTTGCCTATTTGTTTGGTTGCTTGTGTGGTTGGCTGTGTTCTATAGGATTTCGAATTTATTTTTTTCTTTGCTTGTGTAAGAGCGGCTTTCATTTTTTTGCACTGTTGTATGTGTCTGAAAAGTTTTCCTTTTGTTTTACAGGAGGAAAATGGCTCAAGCTATTGCACCAGCAGCATCCATCCATGATGAGGAATCCTTGGAAAGCAGAGTGGTGGTTAATTTTCTCATGTCAGGACTTGAGTCAGTGGTATGTAGAAAAGTTAAGTTTCTGCATCACAAATCTGTCTTGATATTTGCAGGATTATATCAGTATAATGCTTCCCACTGGGCAGCAGGGACGGTGGATTGTTGTATCTGTATCATAATGTGCTATCAGTAATCTTGTTTCTTGCTATGATGTGCTTGTTTTAAAAATTATTTTTGTCAAATAAATGTGAAATATTTGTTGATTGGTTAGGTACAACATGGTTGAAAAGCAAGAGTGTGTTCTGGTTTTTGTTTATACAAGTCTGTATAATTTTGCTAATGAATCTACAATACTTTTAAGATTTCTGATGAGTAGTATTCCAGAGGTGTAAATTTTGCTTTGCTACTGGCTGATACTATGTTGCTCACAGTACCTTCTGAAGGGTGGATGCTGGCAGCAGTATAGTAATTGTTTTACATAATATCATATACATTTTTATTAACTGTATCTTAACTACGGTAACAAAAGCTTTTTCTTTTTCTTTTTCTTTTTATAGTGTAAAGAACTTGCCAAGTCCAAGGCAGAGATTGCCTGTATTGGTATATATGCAAGAAATATTTTTGTAGTTGGAACTGAGAGAGGAAAAGCCTTTGTCAACTCTAGGGAAGATATTAAGTTGGATTTTACAGAATACTGTAAGTTTCGTGTTTTATTTTTGTATGTCACAAGTTGTATTATGTATATTGCATAACATTGGTAACTTTGGGAGCAAAATTCTGCCTATTATGGCTGTGTGCTATAATTATATTGGCTATGGCAAATCCAGCTGTTTAGGAACATTAAATGAGCAGTAACAGTGGTTTTACTGGAGTGTTATTTCTACAGTGGTTGGAAAGGTTCATTTTTCCCCTCGTACCTTGTTCCTTCAGTTCAGTATTTTAGTGGTTTTAGTTTGGCAGTTTGAGTTTCCCGGCCAATGCACCAAATAATGTGGTGAGTTAAGTGGCCTCTAGAATTACTCATTTTCTCTTGTGAGATAAGAATTAATAGGAGAGCAAAGCAAGCTCAAAACTTTAACAGAACTAAAAGAAAAAAAAAAAAACCAGAATAAAAGTTTCAGAACACTTCTCCTCTCTCAACAACCTTCTTTTTTTTTCCCACTGATAATATACAGAGACAAAACCTTAGGACTTAGGTCAGTTGACCACCTCTAAAATAGTCTTTCGTCAGTTCTCTTAGGGAGAGGAGTCTCTTTTGCCATGTCATGAAGTCTTCACAAGAAAACTGTTCTCCTGTGGCTTCAGTTCTCACAAACAGCATCCACCTTGAAATCTACATTTGTGAAGTCCCTTCCATTTTATGCAGCCTTCCCACAGCTGCGTTCATGGGCCATGTCAAACTCATGGGGTACTATTTTGAGGATGAGCTGTTCAAAGCAAAGGTTCTCTTCATCTATCTCTGAGATCATCTTTGTCTCCCGGAACAGAGATTTTCTTTCCCTGGGGGCAGAGGGTCTTTCATCACTCTCATCTCTCTCTCTGTTCAAACTTCTCATGAGATCACAGCTACTTCAACATCTACTTGCTTCAGCACGAATGCCTTTGCTCATGCCTGCAATTTGAACACTCCATCTCCCCATACTGTTTCCATGAATTAAAGGGATATTTTAGTGTATCAAGTCCATCACCATGGCCTTGCAAAAGAATTTCAGCCTAAGACTAAGGCATCTCCTTATTCTCCTTCCATCTGGTTACCTGTTTCCAGGCTGGAAGAAGAAGAGAGTTTTCCCAGGATTTCTGTTTTTAACATGTGTGTTCACAGAGGCGTGTTCAGCTTCTTAGTGGTTTGACAAGGTGTCAGTATTCAAAACTAGCCACTGATTGGTTTTGTCGGGCATGGAGGAAACTGTTAGCAGCTTCTCTTAAAAAAATCACTTCTGTGGGTGGCTTCTTCCCTGCTGACTAAATGTCAATCAATGCAAAACCAGCACAAGTATGAAAGTGAGCCATAGGCAGTGGTACTTGACGTTTTAGTAGATGTTTTGTGAGAATCCAGGGAGGACACTATTCTTTGTATTTTTAACAAGTGAGAGTCCTTCTTGTTACTTAAGGACTGATAAAGGCTTCTAAGGGATTCTTACCTTGCTATTAGAATTAAACCTTTAAAATTTCATCTGTTATATCAGTCTCTGGAACACATTGTGCTGACAGTATTGAGAATCACCTCTCCACTTGTGTTTCTTTAAATATGGAAATAGAAATCTAGTTACTAAACACGTCTGGTAATGTCTGACTCTGCAAGCCAGCATGTTTTCAGTCTTTATTTTCATGTTTTTCACAGCTCCTTTGTATAATTTGAGTAGTGTATGAAGAGTTTTCAGAATTTGTAGCGCTCAGGCTTCAAACCTGCTGCTTTTAAAAAATTAATTAGTATAATTTAGTGGGCTAAACTGATGAAATGGTTTATGAAGGGAGTCACATGTACACTTTCTAGAAGTATAAAAATGATAAAAATAATAGTGGTTCAGTGAAAGCAGCACTGGAGTTTGGTTTCTTGTGGGTTCCATTCCTGATGACTTTCATCCACATGGGTTCCCTAAAGCCTTGCTGCAGGGCAAAGAGGAGCCCTGCCCATAGCTCATTTACCTTGTTACCTTAAGATAATGATAACAACAATGCTTTTTAAAATTTTAGTATGATTGTGTAGTAAGTGTTGAAAAACCAGTCAACAGGCATTAATTATTTTAAACTGAGTCAGATAGTGTATTCTTCTGAGCTCTGCTTAATGAAGGTGGCTGTGAGCCCTCTGTTACAGTGAAATAGACTCTTGCAATTCGTGTAGAACCGCATGTGCTTGTATCCAGAACATGTAACTTGGGTAACCTGCAGTGTCAGATATTCTGGGCCTGTGTAAATTTGTACTGTATACAGAAAGAGCATGTTCTTTGAGGACCTGCTCATACTGAGCATATGGATAAGTGTAGATACTTCTGCAGTATAAACAATCAAGATCATATTCATCTTGCTCTAACAGTACCTTTTTATTTTAGTTTCTCTCCCTTACTGAAGTGTATTGTGTGTTCAGTTCCTCTTGCATGGTCTTGGCAAGATGATGTGCCTTTGGATTGTCATCTCTGGATTACTGTGAAGTTGTGGGCTATCAGCTATCCCGAGCAGGTGACTTACTCCTAGGGTGTCTGAAAAATGCGCCTCTCTTCATGTGTTCATCGTCTTGGCAGTTTTCCCCTTGGGCTCTGTGGAATTCCTTCTCATTTGAATGTGAGCTGGAGATAATTTATATGACAACCAAAGAAACACCGAAACCCAGAGGAAGCCTTATTTTCCCCAGGTTGTATTTCCTGTCAGAAGGGAACTTTCAGAAGCGCTTCCCGACTCAGAAGCACCTTTTTGGTCACCTTTTCTGGTCTAAAAAATATTCACCCAGCACCATGTGTTCCATCCCATCTGCCAAAGAGACAATTCTTCTCCAGGAATCCTAGTTGCCTCTGCAAGCATTTCCACTGGTACTGGCTGCTACACCATTAATATGTGAGTTTCAGGGAAGCTTAATCCTGCTAGTTCTGCAACTTCTGGCAGGTCTCCCAGTCATGCTGCTTTTTTATTTGGTGGTGCCAGGGCTTTAGGCTCACTTGCCTGAGATGGGGTCACCTTGCACCTGTAGGTGATTCATCTTGGAGAGGTCCTTTATTTTTGGAGCCTTCATTTTTCTTCTGATGGCCTTGGGTTTCCACTCTGATCTTAACAATGCAGCTGGTATGGGCCAGAGTTTGAGTTGAAGTCCTGCCAGAGACTTTGAGCCAGGGTCTTTCACTCTTCTGACCTGTACCTCCATGTCCACCCAGCCACAGGTTGTGAGAACTTCTTGTGGTTTCAGGAGTGCTCAAAATCTGAGTGTTTTTAATGAACACAGCCATTCCTCCTGCTCAGGAAGAATGAATGGAATGCAGTTCTCCACAACTTTTATGGGAAAGATTGCTCAGTTTTGGCTCCTCAGTATGTTTATTTGATTTACTCTTCCCTCTTGGATGTATTCCATCATCTGCAGGCAAGTAAAGAAGTAGTCTGTGGTCAGCAGACTTCTGTGTTTTTTATGCACCCGAAGCTACAGAATAATTTGGGAGACAAAGGAATCATTAAATCGTAGACATAAATAGTAAATCGAAGAAAAACAGTAAGAGCCAGGCAGAGGATTAACTCTGACAAAACACTGGTGGACTTGCATGTAGGGATGTCACTGATCTGCTGCTGTTTTAAATGCAGATGGGGACTGTATCTGTGATGATTGCTTTAGCTTTGGTCTTCCAGTGCACTTCAGAATGGGTTACATTTACAGAATGCTACAGGAGAAAAGGAAGTCATTGCACAGTTGCATTTTAAAGGTGTGACTGTCAGGACAGTCTCTCTGCTGTCCAGTCAGAGCTTTTTTACACCTCTGTAACTCTTGATCTCTTTCATGCCCATTTTCCTTGCAGCTGTTTGGGAGTGGCCCTTCTAAAACAGTACCTGCTAAATATTTATTCTGAGTATCTGCCGGAACAGGCTCTTCCCAGTAGCTGTTAATGGGAATTTACTCAACTGTGGCTCTGTTTTGTTTCTAAGTTTTCACCTCCCTTTTTGCAAGAGATGACTTGGAATAATTTAGATTTCTCCCAGTGTGCAATCAGCAGAATAGATGGCTGCTCCTGGCCGCTCTGACTGGGGCTTTTCACCTTTGCCCAGACTTGCTGTGCTGGAAGATATGATGCATTTATTCCTGCCACGTCTGTCACTTGGGAGTTAACACTTGGCATCTCCTGTAGTGGAAGGCATCATGTGGTTTTTCTTTTGTCCTTTAAACATTACCTGAGCGAGTTTTCATCCTACCTGTTCAGTGATGTGCTAATACCAACCTACCTGTCTCTACTTAAAGTTAATTAGGGAACAGTTTCCTAACATTATTTATAGGGAGAGGTGTGGGCAAGCTATAAAAGGATCTCTTTGTTTATTTAATAAAATAATCCTCAATGCTCTCAAAGGTCTTTCCCAAACTAGTTAATTCTGTGATTCTGTGAAAAAACATGAAGCTTCACATGTTTCTGTGGGAAAGCATTTTCTACATTGTGTCTGCCACCAACACTTTAGGAGAGTGTTTTCTCCGTCTTCTTTACATTGTACTCTTTACTGGAAGCAGTAGTTCATAGTTCAAATCTGCTTCTGCCCCACCCCTAGCTTTTGGGGGAATTCTGTTGGGGTTGTAGCTGCTTAATAAATTAGCTGAACTGTGTTAACCTAAACGTTTTTGGATTAAGTTACAGTCACTTTCTCTTTTGTATTTGCAGAAATGCTGCTGTGAGTTAAATCAACTACACTTAAAGACTTGACCAGTTTTTTCCTAATAAATCATGTGCTTCAGAATTAGTTTAAAGATAAATTCCTAGCACTCACTGAACAGTTGAAAGTGATAAAAATAAAATCTAAAGAAATAATCTTACTGAAGGAGCTGGGTGGCTTTTTGCTGTTGTTGTCTCCATTTCAGCTCACTTAAATGGTTCAGCTTGCAATCCCCTTTTGCCTAACTTTTGCAATGCAAATAATGTAGTTTTTGTGCTGCATATTTTTCTCATATTATATGTTTATTATCTGAATTCAGCATTAATAGTCTAGACCTTTGTGAAAGACATAGAAAGAATTTTCCTGTCTTTTAGTGGTACCTTGTGACCTGTTATTCTTTCCCTTTTCTACCACTTACTTTTTCCCAACTTCCTGGATTGATAAAAGGGTTTTACTTAAAGTGGATGATAGCCAGCCCAGCTAGCCATGCACTTTTGTAGTCTCCTTTGCAAGCCCTTTCTCATGGTATTAGGGTTGAATTAATCTGCTTTTCTGAAGTTTTACATTACTGGCAGTTCCTCTTCATTTACAAGTCAGTTCACTCCTTTTCCCAAATTCTCAAAATAAAAAGAAACTTGTATTTTCAAAACTTGTGGTACCTAGTTAGACACAAGTCATTTTGCGTCTGGTAGATAACACAGAGTAAAGAAACTTTCAGTTCCCCTGAAGTTGATAGATAGAGCTTAAAGACAAACTAGCAAAAAGGGGTAAAAGTATCCACACAGGATGATAAGCACAGCTGGAACCAGTGGGGAAACAGATAATGAGGATCATAGTGGCTTTTTTGACTGAATTATGTAACTGGAAGCAAGAAGAAATTACTAAAGATAAACTCAAGGCAAGGTCATCTGTAACACTGAGGGCACTCAGTGAATACAACCCCTATAGATGACCCTGTAGGAGCATAAAAAGACTTCCGGTAAGAGGCAGATGCATGCAAATTAGTTCTAGGAAGGGTGTTGTTATTATCTAGGAAGTACATTGTAATAAATATGTATGAACATGGTGGAATAAATATCCTGTTGTAAAGTCTTATGACACACATTTGAGTGTGTCCAGTGCTGTAATAAAAAATGCCTGTTTTCAAGTACTTCAAATTATGTTAGAAAGTTCATTTTCTGTCTGGTTTTGGTATCACCTCCCTTCCTTGGAGGTGCTTCCTCTGCTTCCATCATCTGCCTCTCTTCCCTGTAGATGTGTCAAGAACAGAGACTGTTGCATGTAGTGTGCCGGTTCTGATGCCTTTTCTTTCCAGCACCCTTAGCTCTAGCCCTGCCCTGCCTAGCTCAGAGCTCCCTGCTGTTTTTCTTGGGTCATTTCAGAGCTGTGTAACTTGTACAGCCAGGTTTCCTGGCTTGATTGCCACAAACCTTTGATGTTCTGTCACTGCCAAGCCAGCTAAGGGGTATGAAGTTAACGGCTGGTTTAAACCAGTGGGGAAAGTTCAGTCCCATTTCCATGGAAACCACACATCTTGTTCCCTCAGGGTTGACAACAAAGAGAAAAGTACTGGAGATACTATTTTTGAAATTTTGTGCCTCCTAAATTCAGCCTCACGTGGTTTGCTTTTTGTGTGGTTCAAGTGTGTCAATGTAGGACACGAAAGACTCCAAATATTTCAGAAGGCAAAGAGCATAGAAAAAAGGCTTTATTGTATAAATTCTTACTACCTTTTATAAGGTGTTCCAATACAGACTTAACATGATTGGTGAATAGGAATGACACCTCTTTAATGCCATTGGTTAAACCAGAGAAACAGCAAACCCCAGCTGGACAAAGATTGTTTTGAGAAAGGAGAGTTGTTTACCAAGATTGTTTTGAGAAAAAGGTTTCTTGAGAAACTTTTCCTTGGGCAAAGGTTAGCAGCTGCTAACAGGCTAAAATCTCTCAGGCCCACACAAGTGATCCTTCGATAATTACAAAATGACCTTTTTTTTAAAATTTGAGGAAATGTTCTAATTTCATGTACTGTAAAGTTGGATGGCCTTAAGGAGCTCACAGATTAATTGGGTGAATAAAATTATAACCAAAGCAAATTTTTTTTTTGCTGTGCACCCACTTACTTTCCCTCTTTCATTGCAGTTATTTTCCTTAAGCACAAATAATGAAATACATGCTTATGAGTGGTGTCACAAAATTGTTGTTGCTCTTAAGTTGCCTCTCAGAGTCCCTGCACAGGGGTCCCATTCATAGTCTTAAAAGTATTCTTGTTTTCCTCTCCATGAGAGATTGAATGCTACCTGATGAAAAATCTTCTGATGTTTTAAGATGCTTTAACTGCCATGGGACTGACAACTCTTTTTCGAGAGGAGTCCTGAGCTCTATCAGCTTCAGATACCAAATTGTGCCAGCTTTTCTCTGTTGAGCATCTCATCTTCAGGTCTTTTTTTGAGGAAGTTTTGGTTAAGTAAATGGTTTTTCTGCTAAGGCTTGATTTCTTTGTTTCTTATTCTTTGGTGAGATGAGGACAGTGCTGGATTTGTTGCTTGTCTACGGTGTGACCCGGCAGAGCATTCTCTGCTCTGCAGGAGAAATGCAGCTTACCTCCTCCCAACACAGCTCTGTTTTTTAGGAATGGGAACAGCTGGAATATTCCTTTTCCAGCTAAGTGGTATGCTGGACTGTCAGGCCTGGAGGGAAGGATATTCTTTAGAGCCAAAACACCGGAACAATCAAAGAAGATAAGAGACACTTAAGAATATATTGATTCTTATTGCAAAATGAGGGTTGGGAGTTGTGTAGTTGCAATCATTCTGAATCCAGAAGAGTAGTGAAATGAAATCTGCAGGGTGCTCACAACTGTGCAGGATGCTGTTCTTTTACCACATAACCATTCCTCCCCCTTTGTGTACCATTTACCCCGTCATCCATCTTTCTGCACATGATCTTGTTGCATATGTCCTAGGCATCCCTTCCCAAGTGTAGCCCAAATCCTGCTCGGAGCTCCAGTATTTGTGGCAAGGGCTTTGGAAGAGCCTGTGAAGTTGTGTAACCTCCAAGGGTTTGTGTGTCCATTGGTAGTGGCTGGAGGAGTGAATGCCTGCTAGGTTGCATCAGTTGTGCAGGGATGTTACAAATCTTGCTGTGTTTGAAACTTAATCTTGTTTGTGAGTCTTGATTAAAATGAGCCAACAATTGTTGGAGGGAATAGGGAGGCAGGTGCATAAGAAAATGCATAAAAATCATGTAATAAAATCACATAAGTGTTTGTCTTCTAGTTAAGAAAGAAGATCTCTCTTTCGTCTGCTTTTCATTTTCGTATAAAGAGGGCAGTGTTGTCATCTTAATTTTGGTTTGTTTATTATTTTTAGAAAGTGTGGGTACACTTTCTGAAGCTGCTGGCAGTAAAGGCATTTTCAGTGAATCAATTTCTTACATGGGAAAAACACCCACTCAAAAACTACATTAGATGTAGCTGTAAATGGAAACTGATGTCTTATCCCAAGTCCACAGGCAAATCCTAGAAGTTGTCATGGATTAAGCACCTGTGTTGCAGGTATATAAGAATATCCCAGTTTTGCATTATTTCTCATGTTCTGATAGGCTCTGTCATAGTGCAGAGAAAGCAGAAGTTTCAGGCCTGGAGAACTGGCAAGCTGAATGTCACATGGAGGTGGGTTTCCAGGGCATGAAGCAGACGTATGATCTGCAGAGGAAGGATGAGATTCTCTTTGAAATGAAGATACGAGTTTTTAAGATGATAAATGTGGTTTTACTAAAAGCATTGCTGCTTCAGCTCATTTCACAGCCCATTTGTAATCAGTTGTTCAAACTGATGTTTATTTTCTTGTGTCAGTGTAGAATTCTGATGCCAGCAGTCCTGGTGATGCACATCGCAGTGTTTCAGGCTTATTGCTGTGCTGGCTCGTGGTGAAGTCATGACACAGCTTCAGCACTGATCATGCTCTTGCACAAAGGAACACAGATCCCCCTTGCCTTTCCTTTCAGGTAGGCAAGCATATATCTGTTGTTTGCCTCTGGTTTTGCTGGATGACTCTCAGTAAATCTTAGCAAGAATTGAATTACAAGAAAGGGAAGTTGCCACCTGAAACCATCACTTTGGTTTACTTTTTAATACTGGAAGTGTTCTTACTGCTTCACTCCTTTTGCAGTGACTTTTGCTCAGAGAGTAGAACAAGATGTAGGGCTGAAATCTTCTCTGTTTTACGTGATGATAGCTTGTTTGTAGCTCCTCTTATTCAGCAGTAAAAGGTTTGTACTTAAAATGTCTTTGAAAGATGTCTTGTCATGGCAAAAATCAGATCCCTTCTGCTAAGGGAAATGTTCTGCAAACCACATAGAGAATAAGTAAACAGGGACATAATAGAACTGCTACAGAAGATGTCATGCACAGCACTAGAGAGCTATGGGACCCTTCACACTGGCATTTTACCTTTTCCTTGGTGACTCTATTGGTCCTTCTTTTCTTGGCAGTTTAGCATTTTATTTTTACTGCATTATCCTCTCATGAGAATTCCAGTGTTTTCTACCTCTTCATGCCAAAAAAAGCCTCCTTGGACGTGTCTCTTAATTTGTCATTCATATTCTTCAAAGAGTTAAATTTCCAAATATTGTAGGGACGATATAATAATTCTGGTGTAAATTTAAACTTGCTCTTTGCTTATGTACATAGATAGGTGCATTTGCTTCTAATGCAAGTAAATTCTTAAAATTTCCTGGCAGGATTCCTTCTTGAGAATCTCTAGTCTAAAGTGGAGGGACTTCTAATAACTTATTATTTTATTTTATGTTTCTCTTATTTTTATAAATAACTGCCAGGTGTTACAGAAGAGGACAGAAGAGGACAGGCCTCCAGAACTCCAGAACTGCAGAGAACAAGGACTACACCACCTGTAAACAGACAGACAGTGGATACTAAGGAGTTAGAGGCTCTTAGAAAGTCTGTGGAGGATTTCTTCTGCGTTTGCTATGGTGGGTGCCTTAAATTCTTCTGAGGAGCTATTCTGGATTTTTAAATTTTTATTCCATTTGGGAGGAAAAAACCTGCATGATCTTAGCCTTCCAATTGCACTGCTATTTTTAGAAACATTTAGTAGCCATTTCTAAAAAATCCACATATAGTGGCTCTTCTTGATATGGTTTGTGGAATGTGATTTGAGATTATTGCACAGTGCCTATTAGTGCCAGCAGTATTTGGTTTTGTGGGAAGATTTGAACCCACACTTTACTTTTGCTCCAATCCTATCCAAAGTTACAAAGTTTTATGAGGGACTCATCCTTTTGCTAACTTTTGCAGTCTTGACATCAAAGCAACCTCCTTCTTTTTTTTCTAGGTAAAGCTTTAGGAGAGTCAACGATGGTACCTGTGCCATATGAAGAGATTCAGAGCAGCCAGTCTGTTGTGACAGTGCAGGGCCTGCCCGAAGGACTCACATTTCAACATCCATCAAATTATGATGTTCCCACCCTGAAAAGGATTTTGGAAAACAAATCAGAGATCTCATTTAGTATCAACAGGTTATTTGCTCTCTTTCTTATGCTGGTCTGTCCAATTTGGTTTTGTATTTAAGTAAAATTAATTGTAATTTTTAATTAAATACATTGCGGACTGTTTCTCTTAAACAGGAATTCACTATGTAATATACACTACCAAGTAATTAACAATATCTTTGCTAAAACTGAGTTTTTCTTCCCGTATTTCCACACAGGCCTTTCCTAGAACCAAAGAAATACATAGGTAAGTTAATGCTTATTCAGACTAAACAGAAAAAAATGTAATTTGAGTTTAGATAGCAATATACATAGAACATTTGGTCATGTCAGTAAAGTGGCAAACTGCAGAAATTTCTAGACTGTGAGATGCAGTTTACTTACTTATGGAGCTGTAACCTTTTCCTTTATGCTTTTGCCAGGAGCAACTCATTAGAGATGAAATTCATTCTGTTTCATTCTTTCTGTTTCTGTCTTGATCAAGTTCATCCTATTACATTTTTCCTTATACTGAATTTAAATTTAATGTGAATTGTATAGTATCATAGGGGGAGGAGAAGTGAACTTATGAAAGATTGCTTTCAGTTTTTAGAAGATGCCAAAACTTTCTAGTGCTTGTGTTCCACTACACAGCTGATTTTGGCATTTATATTTCATTTTAAAAAGTAATTTAATCTTCTGAAGTGGCTAGGTGTTGTAGTTCCTATGAAAGCCTGTATATATTAGAAATTCTGAGCTAGAGTGAGTTTTGTGAAACTCTAAAGATTCATTTCCAGCTTAGGAGAAATCCCTCCTCCTGTTCCTTTTATGGTAACTTGTTGCTTTACTTGCTAAATGCAGAAGTGTGAGGATTTGTTTTATGAAAATGATGAAGCAATCTCTGTAGGAATGTAGTCAAAAAGGAAAAGTTTAATTTCTTAGGTGAAAGAGCCAGAAGTTGATGCTTGATTAGTAAAATTAGAGATGTGTTGCCTATGCTCAGGTTGAGGACTAGACATGGAATATTATGGAGATTCTGGTAATAATACAGTTCTATCAAAAATACAGGGTAGGTTTTCAGTGTGCTCAGTGACTGTAGGGGTTTCATTTCAACCATGTGGAAATACAAATGAAGTGTAGGCCTGGTTTGTGCCTGACATGTTTTGGTTTCTGAAATTCCTTTCCCAGGGAGTTTTCTGCAAACAAGAGACATGTTTTGGTAAGGGCAAGAATGTTTACATTCTTTCTCTAGGAGGGACTTCTCTTGATGTCCCTCTGGTCTGACCAATGTGATTGAAGAGGTTTGTCTTCTTGTCACCAATTGGATTGGTCTGTGTAGAATGGTATAAAAGGGGAGAGAATGTAAACATTCTTGTAGTTACCAAAACGTGTCTCTTGTTTACAGAGAATTCCCTGGGAAATGAATTTCGGAAACCAAAACATGGCAGGCATGAACCAGGGGTACAATGAAGTGCAGAGGTTTTGGTTTGCCAATCCGAGTTTCCTGGCCAATGCAACAATTGCCTGTTCAAAGGCCGGAAGCAAGAGGGTTTTTCCTGGGGTTGGTTTGTTTTTAAATGTGATTTCACAGAGGTATGTTCAGCTTTCTTAAGTGATTTAAGAGGGTGTCAATGTTCAAAACTAGCCAGCTGGTTGGTTCTCTTGGGTCCAAAGGAAATTGTCAGCAATCCTTCCAGAGAATCACTTCCATAACTGATGGATTTTTCTCTGTAACTAAAAACCAAGCTGTGTTAAACCATGACATTCCCCACCCCTTGTCTCTGTGAATATACGTGTTAAAATTATTATCAAAATTGCATTCAACATACAACTTCTTCCTAGAACAATAAAAACTACTGAACTAAACAGAAGGAAATTTTTACACCAATTTCCACCCCTAGACATTTCATTTCAACTACAATATACAATTTCCACTATCATTCTATTTAACTTTATGACCTGAATACTTGCTTTGCCCGATATTTCTCCCAAGCAATCTTTATCTCAAAGCTGTCATTAGTTGCCTGCATTCTCCACCAAAAGATTCTAAATGATGCAAGCATTTTGTCTCTAGGTACATAAAAATCTTTCGTTATCTGGGAATAAGGAAAATATGCACATATGCTTGAAAAATGTGAACAGGTTTTTGCTTTGTGAAATCAGTGTTGCAGTGTTTTCAATTTGTGTTTAAAGTAAATGGAGTACAGGAAATTCAAATATTGTCTTTTAACTTTCAGGAGCTGATATAACAGATCCTTCACATTCAATTATACCTCCATCTGGAAGGTGAATTTAAAATAATGTAGATTTTTTTTTCTTTAATCAACTATCTATTTTCATGTTCTTATCTTTGTCTTCATGTGCTTTTTCTGCCCAGCTGGCCTTTGAATACTTGGCATTATAAAAAGCATGAAACTCAATCTTCTCTTTGTTTTGATCATTATTTGTGAGGAAACTGTTACAAGTTAAACAAATGGCAAAGTTTCTCCTCAGTTTAATTAGCCCAATAGGTGTTCTTAATTCACAATCTGTTAGTCAGGAATAAATTTGCCACGATTTATGGGAGGGAGAACAGATGTAATGTTGCTTCCTTCCCCCTCCTCAATTTGAAAAAAGTGATTTTATTTTTATTAGTTAATGAAGTTAATATATCTGTAATACATCAAAAATTTGTTCTTGTGAGAACAGGTATCAATTTTCTGTGCTTCTGTTTGCCTCTCATTAAATGCTAAGCATGATCTGAATATTCTGTATGCCTCAAAAAAAAGTAGGAATAAGAGATTGCTGGCAATTGACTTGTGAAAAATCAGATAAGCCAATATGTGGGGTTTTTAAATTTTATGTTCTTGTTAGAAAAAATTCTGAGAGATTTATCTTGCTTAACAAGATATAAAACTTGAAGAAGTTCCAAGAAATCTAAGAGGTTTTTTAATAATGTTTTTCTGTTTGATTTGTTTATTTTTATAGTTGTCCTCCTGTTAAAGTGAAAACGGAATCAAACAAGGATTCTGGTACGTTCAAAATTTTGCCTTAATTTGCAGGGAAAAAAAACCCAACAGATTCTGTTCAGAAGACTGAACTTAAGCAAAGATAGAAAGCTCAAAATAAAAGTAGCAAAAAGACATCATTGGCGAGATGGAAAATCTTTTCTTTCCTTGAAACTGCCCATTTTTCAGTTGGAGTTTTTATCAAAAATTGAACCCTAGCCAAGGACTTCCATTTCAAGAGGGAGGAAATTTGTAAGCTTCTTCCCACAGAATATGAGCAGGAGCTTTTCCAGGGCTTTCAGTACAACGAGTGATAAAATATATTTTTTCCTGTGGTAGGAAGCAAAGAGGGAGGTGCCCTGTTTAAAAATACTCTTCAGATCTCAGAACTCATGTGCAGGGAAGCCTAGTTTGTAGGGAGGTATTTAATCCTAGATCCTTCCTGGGGGTGACCAAACTGAAACATAAGAAAGAAGCAGGTCACTTTGATACCATTGTTTTAACTCAACAAGTGTGTAATGTTTTCTTTTTCTTTTCTTTCTTTTTTTTTTTTTAATAGAGATCAACGAGGATCTTGGTGGGTACTTTTGATTGTTTTGTTTTGTTTTAAGAATCTGCTTATTACTACTTTCCATATTTGATTGCTTTGTTGCTTCTACAGGAATTTCTTCCAAAACGCCATCAATAACAATAAAGCAGGAAAAAGATGATCCTAACTACTATCAAGTTAATACTCCAGGTAATGATACCACTTTTCATATGTGTTTATCTCATGAAAGGATTTGTTGCCTAAGTGTTGATCTCTCTCTGCCTCTATTTTTACTAATTTTTCGTCATTGAACATGCAATTATGTAGCTCTGTTAAGGATACAGCATTTCCATGCTGCCTGTCATTTGAGTTATCATGAAGAATATCAAAAGACCTAAAGAACAACTTCAACCCAAATCCATATGTGTGTGTTTGGTCTGAAGACATTCCAGGAGTCTTTTGTGCTGCTTGATGTATTTTTCTTAGAGTAGATTGTGCAGATTTTATAACTCCAATGACTTTGTTAAACAGGAAATAAACCTTTATAGTGATGCTTTCTATTTTATTTCTATTTCTACTATTGTGATTCAAGCCAAAGGTTGTCCAAACTATAAAGAGCTATAAATTCTGGAGGCGCATAGGTGTTTGTGTGTGGGTGGTGGTGCTGTACAAGAAGTGAACCTTAGATAATTGCAGTTATTCTGAGGGGTGTTCTTGAGAAATGACGTTTTTTGCCCCAGCATTGCCTTTGGAGAGATATGCTACAAAATAAGGAAAATAGATAAGGTAATAAATTTTGCTAAAATAACCTACAGCAAAAGCCAGGCTTGTCCATTTCCAAGAAGAAACAACTTAAATGTTAGAGAACAGCAATCTGCTTCAGGCTTCCTGGAGAAAATGATTCACTGATAAAATTTCATGGTTATATTTTTTCTCTAAGTGCTTCCTCTCAAAGATCTGTAATGCTGATCAAAGTACTGCATGCCTGGGTGGCACACTAACTCTTCCTGCTTATCAAAGAGGGAAAATTACATCTGTAGGTGGATGTTCTTTTCATCTTGGTAGAAGGTTGCACCATTTGAATGTTGCCATGAGTTAATACTGAATTACTAAATTTAAAATTGTTTTAGCAGTACACAGTAAGACAACTGAGAAATAGGGACTCAGCCATCTAAAACTTCATGTGGGGTGTATTGACAGAGAATAAGGAGCAGTTTTCTGTCAGTGGGCACTAGCGCTGTCTTAGGCTACAATGTAAGACGTAACCAAAAGTATCTATTCTATTACCATCTTCATAAGCTGTTAAAAGAGGTGGGGCAGTGTTCCTTATCTCTGCTCCATGACTTATCCCTGATAACTCTGGAGGCTGTCTCTGGTGTTGGGCCATCGAGGCTCACTGTGTGACTCATAAAATTACATCATCCCATTGTGAGATGCTCCACCCAGGGGGGCAAACAAGCATTGGATATAATCTGAGATTTGGAACACCATGGTCAGCCTTACCTACTGGATTCCCATAGGACAAGAGCTACATAACTACCACTGGACCTTCAAAGGAAGACCAGACCCTTCCACAGGATCACCACTTCAACAGAAACACATTTATCACTCCAACAGGACTGCAGCCACCATTTAATGGGGCTGCTACCACCACTCTGACCAACAGGGTGTCAAGTTGTATTCTGACTCTGTGTAATGGTTTCAAGTTTGCCTATTTCTGTTTCCCAGCCAATGTGCCATTTTGTTGTGGTTTAAGTGCCCATTAGAATTATTTACTCTTTTTCTGCTGTGAGGTAGGATTAGGAGAAGAGCAAAGCAGGCTCAAAACTTAAAAGGGTATAAAGATAGCTTTATTAACAAAGCTACAAGAGAGAAAAAAATAATAAGAATGAGAAAGAAACCTTCAAAACACTTCTCTTCCCCAAAACCTTTCCTTTCCCTTCTCATGGACAATGTATAGAGACAAAACTTGGAACCCATGGTGAGTTTGCCACCTATAAAATAGTCTTTCACCAGTTCATTTAGAGAGAGAAGTCTGTTTTGATATGTTATGGTAGCTTCCCCACAAGAAAAGAATAGTTCTCTTGTGGCTTTTTAATTCTCACAAAAGCAGCTGCCCAGGAATCTGCAGTTGTGAAGTCTCTCCCATATCAAGCAGCCTTCCCACAGCTGCTTTATGGGCTGTGTACTCATGGGGTACCATTTTAAAGATGAGCAGTTCCAAAAGCAAAGGTTTTCTTCATCTCTAGGAACAGAGATCCTTTTTCTTTCAGGGGGCAAATCTTCATCTTACTTCTCTCTCTCTCTCTCTGTTCAAGCTTCTCATAAAATCATAGCTATTTCAGTGTTTGCTGAGTCCACCACAAATACCTTTGCTCAGGTTTACAGTTTGAATACTCTTGTCTCCCCAGTGCATATTTTCCACGATTTAAAGGGATATTCTAGTATATCACCGTCCATTACCATGGCTTATAAAAGACTTTCAGCCTAAAACCAGGGCATCTTCTCATTCTCTTCCATCTATGCCTCAACTTCTCCCTTCACTGAACAACTATCCTTTCTCAAATCTTTTCCATCATGGTCTGGTAGTTAAGATTTGGCTGTCTCACTGCTGCTACCTGAGTTTGATTCCTAGACAGAAAAACAGCAAAACACCACCTAAAGAAAGACTGTTTTGAGAAAGGATAGCTATTTACCAAAATTGTTTTGAGAAGAAGCTTTCTTGAGAAATCTTTCCTTGAGAAAAAGTTAGCAGCTGCTAGCAGGCTAAAAATCTCTCAGGCCCTCTCCCGCAGCAAGGAGGGACCCAGGCCCTTGTCAGGCCAGAAGGGAAGAGAAGTTTTCCCAGGATTCCTCTGATTTTTAACCTGTGTAGTCTAGATGTGTATCCCCATGTTTAATTGGTTAATCAATCTGTCAGCATTCAAAGCCAGTCACTAATTGTTTTTTGCCACAGCTTTCTTCAATCAATGCAAAACCAGCATACTCTGCCAGTTTAGGCCAGTGTTTTTTCTTTTTATTTTAATTGTCCTATTAAATGGCAGTTCTGACTTGGAATCTCCCACTGGTGTGCTTTCAAACTAGTACAGGCACTATGGCCATGGGTATTTTCTTCCAGTGTCCAGGACAAGTGTGAAGGTTACTGCAGTGTTAAATTTGGGGGACCAAAAGGCAACCTGTTTTGGAGGAAAGGTCTACATTTTGATGATTAAAGGACTAAGTATTGATCATCAAGACTAAGTGACACATCCTGGAGCATTCCAGCTACGTTAGCTAATATTCTTACATGTGCCTTATCTGTAAGTATCAGTTACAATGGCTCTTACGAGAAGAAACATAACTGAAAATGCTGTTTCTTGGTTTAGTGGTTTAAATACAATTTAGTGTTTTTACTAAAAACTAACAAATTAAATAATCATTTCTCCAGAGTAAGATGTATTTTCAGATTTGAGAATACCCCATTTATCCTATGTAAAAACAAACCTTTGGGGTTCAAAAGTGCCACATTGCTGAGTGAGTGCTGAGTGCCCTGTGCTTTATCATCACAGGACAGGATAAAGCAGGGTTTTTTGGAGGCATAACCTATACAGAACTGAATTATTTGCTGACTTACAACCAAACACTTTGTAAAAGTGGCATGTTACTGTGTAAATTTTGTGAATGTAGGTCTTCACTACCACTGATGCCTTGAAGTTAAAATGAAGAAAAATGGAAACAGAAGGAAAAGGCTGTAAACAGTCTGTCCTGTGAATTGGCTGGTTCAGTTTATAAAACACCTGGAAGTGAGTAAAAAACTGCCTAGCAGCTTTTCTCTTTAAAACACCATGTAGTTGAACACTGCTGTTAGTTTTGTGATTTTTGACAATGTCGATGAGGCAGTTAAAATACGTTGGACATTCATCCAAACCCAAATGAGATTGAACATGTCTTCTTTTACAAAAGAAAAAGCCCAAAATGTGAATGTAAACTTTGCATTTATTCTCACTCTGAAACCTTAAAAGGAATGAATGTCTTTTAGTATGTCTCTAGCTAGAAAATATTTATTGTTTGGAGATCTCTCAGAATACTAGACGTAATGTCCCTTTTAATGGAGCTAAAGCTGTGAAGCCAGGCTGGCATGTAGTGCTGAGTATGCAGATGTTATCTTAAACCAAGAAGTTCGATAAAATATATTGAGCACAATGTTGTGCTTCTTGAAGGGAATTGCTACTATATGGGTAGCCTAAAAAAAGGCCAGAAAAGTGAGCATTGCTGGTGATGCTTATCCATGAGGTGATAAATCCATTACTTCTGCCAAGTGCCACATGTTTGGCTGTGTAGTGTTAGGACATTAGGACATAATCCATTAGAAACTGAGGCTGAAAGGTTTGGAATCAGTGTAAGTAAATGTGTGGGTGGTTAGACAGAAAGAATAGCTGACTTTTGAGGGAACTACATCTACTCTTGTTTTTAATGGAATTGTTAAAATGTGAAAAATCACCTATTTGTAACAGGCAGTTCAGTTTATGTCAACAGTCATCTCTTGCAGAGGTTCCACTGCACTGTTGAATCCCAGACCAAGCACATGCTTTGGGTGCAGTGATTTGTCATGTATTTGGCTGCTCATGAAAGACCAAGTTTTGATCTGAGTGTTAAGAGAATTCCCAAGTGTCTGTGCTGTGTAACAGAGCTGGCTGTTAGCTGAAGAACACACCTCTGCTTTCTCTGCTTCAAGGTGAAACTGCTTAGCTCTGCCTACAGATCAGACATTCAGATTCCATGACATAACCATGCTGCAAGATTTTACTTCTAAGGTGTCCTGTGGTTTTAATAATTAAATCTCCCACTTCTGTGTTTATCCCTTCTCCAACATCCTACCTTCAGAATTTAGTTCTTCTCTCTTGAGTTTTCTTACTTTTCTATTTTGTGATTTTTGTCATATCTTTATTTTTGAATGGAACTTCTTTTGATCTGGTTACCACTGTACTTGAATTTTGCTTTCCTTGTTTATGTCATGTCTGTGTATTTCTGCCTGTTGTGTGCATGAAGGCAGTAAAGTGGAAATGTATTTGTTTTTATTAATATCTCTTGGTGGTAGAACTCTTTTAAATTTAATTTTCTAGTCTTTACTAAATTAAGATAGTAAAATCTATTGTTTGACACTTTTTAATTTCTGAAACATTTTTTTCATACTGCTTTTTCCTTTGTCCAAGCTTTGTAATATTGAAACAATGTTCAAGTTTCATGAAATAATCTGTGTTGATCACTTAAAAAAAATCTTACTACATGTTTTACTACATGTACTGTAGTTTTTATCAGTGTTAAAGATAAAAGGACTGAATTCTCTGTGCTTAATCCCAAAGTCTGTAAGTCTACTAATTTTATATTTTTAACTAGAGAAGTATTTCTTCAAGTTTAAATGTGTGAAACACTTACCATTTTTCCTTTTTTAATTGCTGTCACAACATGTATTTGGCACAAAGATAACGCAATAGAGAGAATACTGCAGAATATGTGGATAAAACAATCCTGTCAGAATTTCTGAATTCAGGAATAAACCCAAAACTTTGTGCACTTTTTGGGATATTTGGTTATAGTGGGATGCATACTTCTGTATGTCAGTGCCTTATGAACGATAATAATTGCATGTTCACAGGAGTTCTTAGGAAATGACAAATCTGACTGGGTGCATCTGCTGACTATGCTAATTTAAATAAAAGTATATTTAGTCCATGGAGACATTTTTAGCACACTCAGGGGGTTTGTGTTCTATTCCCACTCATCCCTAACAGTTGCCGATCACACTACTGATATGAGCATTCTTTCTGGTGGGGCCCAGAGGACCAACAGTGTCTCTGGCTGTGCCTTGCTCCTTTTCCTCCTCATTTTTTCTCATCTTTGGACTATGGTCTTGGCTGTGCCAACACCAGTCTTTGTGGAGCTGTATCTTGACCAAAATCAGGGAGCTCCTCTGGAGTAAACAAATAAATATTAAAAAAAAAAAAGGCGAGGAGTGGGGAAACAACTTCCCCCAGCAAAGAAAAGTGGCAGGAGCAGATCTAAGCAGCACTTGCTGAAAGAAATGTGTGTCAGACAAAGAAGCTTACATAGGTTTCTCACTTGAAATGCTGTTCATTTTAAATCTCTTTGAAAATCTGAAATAATCAAATTAGGCAGAACTGTTGAAGTTAGCATTTTTGAAACCACCTAATTATCATTATTTTAATACTTAAATATTCACTTATTCGATACTGCATATGTTCCTTCAGTTGACTGAAATACTTACAAAGTCTGATTGTGACAATAATCTTTTCTGTATTTTCTTTCTTACTGTGCAGATGAAATAGAGTTTAGAACGTTTCGTTACCTTATTAATTATCAGTAGCTTTTCTGTTGTGGAATTATTAATACTCTTGCTGATACACTTATGAACATCTCTCTAAACAAGTAGAATTTCTGGTGAGCTCTATGAGTTTCTGCAGATTGCTTTTGCAAAAGAACAGAGGAACTACCGGATTTGCACAGAACAATTAGTTCAAATAGGTCAGTTCCAGTTACTCCTGTTTGCCACACAGAGGCAAGTTTTCCACACCTGTGCTATTTCTGTGATATAGAATGGCCTCTTGCTCAGTGTGGTGTTGTTTGTGCTGTAAGCAGCTCACCCTTCTGGCATAGCTGCAGGAGAGCCAGAGCAGTAAGCAGTAGGATTTTAGGAGTGTTAATTTATTATGTTAAGTGTAGTTTCTGTGCTGGTTTCTGCACCAGTCTTCTTTAACTGGTCTGTCTGTAGTCTTCAAAAGAACTGTTGTAATGAAAAGTAAACAGCCTTGGAGTGTCATAAATTACTTTAAGCTCTGTGAATATATGTATTTAATGTAGGTAGGAATTTTGAAGTCAAGAAATACTCCTTAGAAATATAAACTTCAATTAACAGGAAAAAGATCTAGCTGATTGAAATGTCATTAATAAAAGTCAGAAGCATGAACATTTCTTTTTTAAAAATTAGTTTATTAGTTGAAAGCCTGCTGTTCAACACGACTGTTCAGTAGTCCAAGAAATGCACAATGCTGCCACTAACCCCATTTTTATTCTGTTGAACCAAGTAAGTAAGAATTTATCAATATTTAGTATTTAACACAGTCTTTTCAAAGTTCAACATCACAGGAAGTATCAAGCGAGCATGTACTATGTGAAATCAAAAGTTACTTGGTAAATTCCTCTATGCACTGGAAATCTGTGTTTGTTGTGAGACATCCTTAAAAACTGTTCTCTCTGCTCTCCAGCAGGCCCTTCCAAAACATCAGAGCCAGATGACAAAATTGATCCTGGAAAAAACAGAGGTAGGTTTTTTGCTTGTATTTTTCCTCATATCTGTGTTAGAAATTGAATGTGTGAGTTTTGATTTTCACAGCTTTGCTACTTGATTTGCCATAAAACTGAGAGTATTGGAACTTAAGCATGAACAGAAATGAAAATTATGATTGCTTTAATTTCCAGCTATCAGAGTAGAGAGACATGTAGACAGGAACTTAATTTCTTCCTTTTGATCACTCTGAAGGACTAGTTATTTGTATGAGTTGGTGTGTTTCTCAGGAAATTCAGTCTGTTTCATAATGGCTTATAAAGTTTAACAAAACTCTGCTTTATAAATTTACAATCCAACTCAAGTATTTTTTCTGTCCAGTGTGTGGTGAATGAGCATATAAGGAAAAAAATAAATGGAAAGTGTGTGTTAGGGGAAACAGTTCCTTACTGAAACTTCATAGAAGCTCAAATGCCTTTACAAAAAAATTGTGCAATTTTTTTCAACTGTTTAGAGTTTACATTAAAAATACTAGTTTTGCCATTTGCAAAGACTAGGAAACACTAACTTGCATTTAACACCATGAATTTTGTTGTAATGTCAGAATGTTCCTGCTACCATACGAAAACAGCCTTCTGAGTGTTGTTCATGTAAACAAAAAAATTCTGGAATTTGTACTATGAAAATTCTTACTTTATCTAGTAAGGATTAAAAATTGTGAAAATTTTCTTACAAATTTTTTCTGTGATAAGCTTTTATTTTATGTTTGTAAAGGAAACCATCAGCTTGGTAAAATACTCAAGCATAGAGAGATCTGAATGAAGATGCTTTCCAAAATGCAAAAGCACAGCTTTACTCTGCTGGAATAATTAAAATCTGTTCCTTCACGCACAGCTACTTAATTTTGATATAGTTTCTGATACAATTAGCTTCACTTTCTTTAACTGTAGTGCAAATAAATTTAAACTACTCTTTCTCACACCGAATATTGATCAGCTAATCCTGTTTGTCTTGTTCTTGCACTCTGCCTGAACAAAAGCATTGTGACCATGAATTTCCCTCTCATGTTTCATTGTTGGCCTTGTAGCCAAATCATCATAGCGCAGCAACCATGAGTGTGTAGAGATGTAAAAAGACACATTATCTTTGGGGACATGCAGCCTTTGTTTATGTTTCCAGTAATCCTGAGTAAGAGAGGGGAAAATAGTTATGATTGTATTAACCCTACAAAGCCAAGACTATGGAATTTCTTTCATAGCACCAAGTCTGCACTGCTGCATGTGCAGTTTATCAAGTGTAATGCTCATCTCCTTGCCTTAGTCTGGAATTGCTCAAAGGCTCCTGGTACCATATCTTTGGTTCTATTTTTGTTGCATGTTATGAGTGCAAGGGGCTTCCTTGACAGTGTTGGTTTAAATGCAAAGGCATGGAGTGTTTGGTTGAAAATCTTATCTGTGTCCATCACTCACCAGTTCTGGTTTTCCCTTTCAGATCCCTCCCAGCCTGACTCATCAGAAACAAGTGAAGATTCTGAGGCTGAATTCAGTAACGGAGGTCAGTTCTTCAGGTCACTGATTTCAGTCTGTTGGACAGTTTTGTATCCAAAATGTGTTTTCCAAACCCGACATTACTTGACACTGAATGAAGAAAACTGTGTGCCTGTGTTGACTGTTATTTGATTTGTGCACTGCTTGGTAAATGAACCTGGTGGAGAAGTATTAGAAAACCACAATATACTGCTGGATATGGGACTGACTGGGCTAGATTTGAAATGATGGCAGACAGAAATTTGTATCTCTTGAGTAATTTTTAAGCATTGGTAATGAGATGTACTAGTGGAATGCTATTACTTCCAGTTATCTGAAGAAGGTAGTCCCTTTCTGCACAATTTATTTGGTGCTTCCTTTTGCTGTTGCATGGTCATTTTATGATGATGCAATGTGCAGTCATGTTTCAGAAGACATAGTTGTTTTCCTTAGGAAGTAGAGAAGCAGCTTTGTTTTTTGCTGTCTTGTGCTTTGCACAGGCCCTTTTGAAGGAACAAGTTGTTCCTTCACAGGTAAGAACAGGAAGGAGCTTTCTGAAGTTTCTCAGGTGAGTAATTTATTGCAAAATTTGGTGTCCAGATTAGCAGAATTCCTTGTTTGTCTTAGAGTTTTTTAAAATTCAAAGCAATTCCAGAGCTCCCAGGGAGTTTCCTTGGAAAAAAAAAAGTGATTTTTTGTTGTTGTTGTTTCTTAAAGATGATGATGATGATGAATACATGCCCCCTAATGAGCAAATGGAGAGCACTGAGTCAGCTAATGAAGCTGCCAATACTGTGAGAAGAAACATAATAGAGTCCAGTTTTGGTAAGATGAAAATTAAAGATTTATTTTATCTCCCTTCTTTGTTTTATGAAAAGGTTGTGGGTAATTTTGTGATGCAACAAAAATCAGTATGATTGCAAAAGTAACTGTAACATCAACTGATTATTTAGAACCTTTTTGACAGAATTAAGGAAGCTAAACAATAAAAGATACACAGCAATTTTAGGATTTCATTTAAGACCCATGGTCTCTGTGTAGGCAAATTGCTGCAGTATAATCATCATCATAGACTACCTCTTTTTTTTTTTTTTTTTGTTAACTGATTTGACGACGTAAATAGACACACAGACACTGTCCATCATTCAGCAGTCCTGTTTTTCCCTTTCAGATTCCTCCCAGCATATTGTTTCAGCAACTGAGAACCCTGAAGTTGAGGTGACTATTGAAGGTCAGTATTCCAGGTCATTAATTTCACTTTGTTGGACATTTTTATATCCAAAATGTGTTTTCCAAAGCCTACATTAACATGACATTGAATGAAGAGAATTGTGTGCTGGTGTTGAATGTAGTTTGGTTTGTGCACTGCTTGGTAAATGACCCTGGTGGAGGAGTATTAGAAAACTAAAGTATACTGGAGCATATTGGACTTACTGGGCTGGTTTTGAAATGATGGCAGACAGGCAATTTGTATCTTTTGCATATTTTTCAAGTGTTGGTAATGAAAACTACTCATTGAACTGACAAGATGTTGTAGCATTCATTGATTGTGGAGAACACATTGCTTTGTAAATACACTGTAGTTGTGTGTAATATTTGTAGTTCACACTAGCTTCTGGGAAGGATGGTACTGGAACAGAAAGGCTGTTGTTGCAGGTGGTGTAGAGTGAAGCCTCCAGGTGTCTGTGTAATATTGATAATGATGAGATACAAACCTTTGCACTTAGGACCTCCCTTTCTCATCTAAATGGCTCTAGAGCTGCTAACCAGTGTCCCTGGTGTTCTCATGTTAGGATCTTGGTAGGAGATCAGCTGTGTTTCTTGTATTTTTGAGTTAGTGTTCTGTAAGTGCTTCAAAAGCCTGCTGAGATTGGCTTTTGCAGTGGTTGCTTGTGGAATTGGATTAAGAGCACCCAATTGGCAATTTGGAAAGCAGTCAGGGCAAAGTGGGACTTCTGGCATTTGGTACAAAGGGGACACTTGTGGCATTACCTTCCCTGTCTTAAAATGCAGCACGGAAATAATTCCAACACTACCTCAACAGAACAGTCATGAAGTTCTACATATATTTAGAGGCCTTTCCCACAGAAGTAAAAGTGCTGGGTAAAGGTTTCCTTTGACAGAATGTAACAGAGCTGTATAGGTACAAGTTATGTCACTATGTGATATTTATTCTTGCTAAGTGAACCATAACCTTGATGACGTTGGTAAATGTTTTTCTGTATGTGAAATTAGGTTTTTTTGTCTGCTCTAAGCATTTGCTTCCTCTGAGGTTGGAGGTATTGATAATTGGTAATCTAAAAAAGGTCATTACCATAAGGCAGGGCTGGATTGGGGAGTGACTGACTCAGTAGCAGCTCTGACCAATGGCGCAGTTTGCTGTTCTGTTATCTGTCCACCTGTGTGTGTTTAAGGTTGAGTTGACCTGTTTGATGAATTTCATTGGCACCCATTAGTAGTTTTGCTCTGGTTTGAAAGTGTGTTGAAAACATTTGAGATCTCTAGACAAAACTTACATACTGTCTTTTGAGATCTACTAATGGAATGCTATTACTTCCAGTTATCGGAAGACAGTAGTCCCTTTCTGCACAATTTATTTTGTGCTTCCTTTTGCTGTTGCATGGTCATTTTATGATCATGCGATGTCCAGTCATGTTTCAGAAGACAATGTTGTTTGACTTGGGAAGTAGAGAAGCAGCTTTGTTTTTTGCTGTCTTATGCTTTGTACAGGCTCTTTTGAAGGAACAAGTTGTTCCTTCACATGTAAGAATAGGAGGTTTCTGAAGTTACTTAGGTGAGTAATTTATTGCAGAATTTGATATCCTGATAAGCACAGTTCCTTATTTTTGTTAGAGTTTTGAAATTCAAAACAGTTCCAGTGCTGCACATGCTTTCCTTGCAAAAAAACCTTTTTTAAAATATTTTTTTTAATTTTTATTTTTTAAAGATGATGATGATGACTACCTGTCCCCTGACAAGAGACGGAGCAGCACCAAGTCGGGTAATGAAGCTGCCAATACTGGGAGCAGAAAAGGTGAAGCGTCCCACTCTGGTAAGATGAAAATTAAAGATGATTTTATCTCCCTGCTTTGTTTTATGAAAAAATGTTATGGGTTGATTTGTGCTTCAAACAATTCCAGTATGGTTGCAAAAATAACTCACTTTTCCTAATTTTTTATATCCTTTTTGAGAGAATTTGAGGTGCTAAAAAATTTTTAAATACACAGCAGTTTTGGAATTTTATTTAAGAGCCATGGGCTCTGTGTAGATGCATTGCTGCAGTATAATCTTCATCGTGGCCTACCTCTGTTCTTTCTTATTTGGTGTGATGATGTAAATAGATGCACAGAAAGTTGGAATCTTTTGGCTGTGGTCTTTTGTGATCCCTTAAGTTGGGTTCTCCACAGAAATGCATCCGAGGGCTTCAGTTTAGTCTGGTTAAAGATGCTTTGCCTGTGGTATTTTGTGGTCCTTTACCTCTACTTTATTCTGTGCAGTAATTTTCTGCTTTTGTAAGGTTCTGTGCTGTCTGAAATGTTTTTTACTTTATATTTTTGAAGGCATCCACCAGAGTTCATATAGCATTGAAGGAAGAGTTGTGGAAATATAGTCCACAGCTTTGAGGTGGGAAATGTGTTTTGTGAGGATAAATTAACATCATTGGATATTTTTTCACAGAAATATTTGGAAAGATGACCAAATAGCCTGTGTCTATTATTCAGCAGTCCTGTTTTTCCTTTTCAGATTCCTCTCAGCACGACTCTTCAGAATCAAGTGAGGATTCTGAGGCTGAACTCACTAGTGAAGGTCAGTTCCCCAGGTCATTGATTTCAGTTGGCATTTTTATATGCAAAACGTTTTCCAAAGCCTACATCACTTGACATTGAATGAAGAGAATTGTGTACCAGTGTTGACTGTAGTTTGGCTTGTGCACTGCTTGGTAAATGAACCTGGTGGAGAAGTATTAGAAAACCACAATACTGGGAGCATACTGGGCTTACTGGGCTGGTTTTGAAATGATGGCAGACAGGCAGTTTAAATCTTTTGCATATTTTTCAAGTGTTGGTAATGAAAACTACTCATTGAACTGACAAGATGTTGTAGCATTCATTGATTGTGGAGAAGGCATTGCTTTGTAAATACACTGTAGTTGTGTGTAACATTTGTAATTAACAAAGTAGCTTCTGGGAAGGATGGTACTGGAACAGAAAGGCTGTTGTTGCAGGTGGCGTAACTGAAGCCTCAAAGTTTCTGTCTAATTTGCAAATTTCATGACAAAACTTGGGTACTGTCTTTTGATATCTACTAGTAGAATGATATTACTTCCCATTAGCTAAAAAGGGTAGTCCCTTTCTGCACAATTATTTTGTGATTCCTTTTGCTGTTGCATGGTTGTTTTATGTTCCTGGGATGTCCAATCATGTATCAGGAGACACTGTTGTTTGCCTTAGGAAGTACAGAAGCACCTTTGTTTTTTACTATCTTGTGCTTTAAGCAGATGCTTTTGAGGGAACAAGTTGTTCCTTCACAGGTAAGAACAGAGGCTTTCTGAAGTTACTCAGGTAAGTAATTTATTGCAGATTTTGATGTCCTGATAAGCATAGTTCCTTAGTTCTGTTAGAGTTTTGAAATTCAAAGCAGTTCCAGTGCTGCCGATGAATTCCCTGGAAGAAAAAAATCAATAATTTTTGTTGTTGTTGTTGTTTCTTAAAGAGGATGATGATGATGAGTACCTACCCCCAAGCAAGAGACGGAGGAGGACGAGGTCGACTAATCCAGCTGCCAAAACTCGGAGAAGAAAAGCAAAAGGGTCCAATATTAGTAAGATAAAAATTAAAGAAGATTTTATTTCCCTGCCCTGTTTTTTGAAAATATTTTGGGTAATTTTGTGGTGCAGGAGTGAGACATGTTAGTGCAAGCCTTCATTTCAAAGCCATGGACTTTGTGTAGATGAATTGCTGCAGTATAATCATCATCATCACTGGTTGCCTCTGTTGTTTTTCTTACTTGAGTTGACAACATAAATAGACACACAGAAAGTTGGTATTTTCTGGTTGTGTCCTTTCATGGTCCCTTTTGTTGGGTTCTCCACAGAAATGCATCCATAGGCTTCAGTTTACTCTGGTTAAAGATGCTTTGCCTGGAATATTTTGTGATCCTTTACCTCTCCTTTATTCTGTGGTTTGGTTTAGTTTGGTTTGTAGACACATTAATGTGTCTGCTTTTATAAAGATCTATGCAGTCAGAAATATGTTTTTTACTTGATATTTTTGAAGGCAGCCACCAGAGTTCTGATGGCAGTGAAGGAAGAGTTGTTGAAATACAGCTAGAGGCTTTGAGATGGGAAATGTGTTTTCTGAGGATGAATTAATATCGTTGGATATTTTTTCACAGAAATATTTTGGAAAGATGTTGTGTAATATAAATTGTACATCTTCTCCAACCATTCTCTTTTCATGTTTCCACCAGGTTTTTGGGAATTTGTCAATATTATGAAGCAATTTAAAGTGTACAGGGCTTTGGCCACCCTACTCTGCAGGCTTTTGTGATTTTTGTTTTGGTTTGGTTTTAATCTTCCAAATCACACCACTCTGGGGCTTACTATATGCAGATTGTGATGGGAGCAGTCATTATTTTAAGTCATGAAAGGCATTTGTAAGGTGCTTGTCTCCCAAAGTTTAGCGGTTTGATGGGATGTGAAAAGTCCATCATTGTCGGGGTGGCTTTGCTGTGAGCATGTGGCTCTCCAGCCTTGTTGTGTGCTTTTGAAGCCAGGTTTTGCAAGCAGCAAGCTTATCCTTGCAAATCCAATTAGTTTTGCTTTGGAGGCAGCTACCACTATAGTTAAGGGTACCATTACATGAAATTCAACAGCATTTCTCCTAAAAAAGAAGAAGGAAGTGTTGAGATAGTTTCTGATACAATTAGCTTCATTTTCTTTAACTGTAGTGCAGTTAAATATTAATTGCTCTTTCTCACACTATTTGATCAGCTACCTCTGCTTGTCTTGTTGGTGCACTGTGCCCTGCCTAAAGCATTGTGACCATGAATTTTCCCTCCCTTTTGTTTCATTGTTGGCCTTGTAGCCTGTTATAGAAATTGTCGTAGCACAGCAACTATTAGTGTGTAGAGATGTAAAAAGATACATAATCTGTGTGAACACACAGCCTTTGTTTATATTTTCAGTAATCCTGAGTAAGAGAGGGGAAAATAGTTATGATTGTATTAACCATACAAAGCCAAGACTATGGAATTTCTTTCATAGCACCAAGTCTGCACTGCTGCATGTGCAGTTTATCAAGTGTAATGCTCATCTCCTTGCCTTAGTCTGGAATTGCTCAAAGGCTCCTGGTACCATATCTTTGGTTCTATTTTTGTTGCATGTTATGAGTGCAAGGGGCTTCCTTGACAGTGTTGGTTTAAATGCAAAGGCATGGAGTGTTCAGTTGAAAATCTTGTCTGTGTCCATCACTCACCAGTCCTGTTTTTCCTTTTCAGATCCCTCCCAGCATAATGTGTCAGTAACAACTGAGAAACCTGGAGTTGAGGTCACTGTTGAAGGTCAGTTCTTCAGGTCACTGATTTCAGTCTGTTGGACAGTTTTGTATCCAAAATGTGTTTTCTAAACCCGACATTACTTGACACTGAATGAAGAGAACTGTGTGCCTGTGTTGACTGTAGTTTGGCTTGGACACTGCTTGGTATATGACACTGGTGGAGAAGTATTAGAAAACCACAATATACTGAAGCATATTGGACTTACTGGGCTAGATTTGAAATGATGGCAGACAAGCAATTTTTTGCATATTTTTCAAGTGTTGGTAATGAAAACTACTCATTGAACTGACAAGATGTTGTAGCATTCATTGATTGTGGAGAACACATTGCTTTGTAAATACACTGTAGTTGTGTGTAACATTTGTAGTTCACACTAGCTTCTGGGAAGGATGGTACTGGAACAGAAAGGCTGTTGTTGCAGGTGGTGTAGAGTGAAGCCTCCAGGTGTCTGTGTAATATTGATAATGATGAGATACAAACCTTTGCACTTACACTTGTGGCATTACCTTCACTGTTTTACAATGCAGCACAGAAATATATTCCAGCACTACCTGAACAGAAGTGTCATAAAGTTCTACATATATTTAGAGGCCTTTCCCACAGAAGTAAAAGTGCTGGGTAAAGGTTTCCTTTGACAGAATGTAACAGAGCTGTATAGGTACAAGTTATGTCACTATGTGATAGTATTCTTGCTAAGTTAACCGTAACCTTGGTGGCGTAGGTACATGTTTTTCTGTATGTGAAATTAGTTTTGTCTGCTCTAAGCATTTGCTTCCTCTGAGGTTGGAGTTATTGATAATTGGCAGTACTAAAAAGGTCCTTACCGTAATTAAGACAGGGGTGGGTTGGGGAGTGACTGGCTCAGTAGCAGCTCTGACCAATGGCTCAGTTTGCTGTTCCGTTGTCTGTCCACTTGTGTGTGTTTAAGGTTGAGTTGACCTGTTTGATGAATCTCATTGGCGCCCATTAGTAGTTTTGTTCTGGTTTGAAAGTGTGTTGAAAACATTCGAATTCTCTAGACAAAACCTATGTACTGTCTTTTGAGATCTACTAATGGAATGCTATTACCTTCCATTTGCTTTCTGAAGTTACTCAGGGAGGTAATTTTTTGCAGAATTTGGTGTACTGATGAGCACAGTTCATCATTTCTAATGAATATTTCTAATATTTCAGTTAGAGTATGGAAATTCAAAGCAGTTCCAGTGCTGTCCATGAGTTCCCTGGATAAAAAACCGATTTTGTTTTTTCTTTGTTACTTACAGAAAATAATGGCTACCTACCCCATGATGAGAGGCTTAAGAGCTCTGAATCAGCTAATCCAGCTGCCAGTACTGAGAACAGGAATGCAGAAGAGTTCAATTTTGGTAAGATGAAAATTAAAGATGATTTTATCTCCCTGCTTTGTTTTATGTGAATGTTCTGGGTAATTTTGTTCTGCGACATATTGTGAGAGCATGGGGCTTCTTTGACAATGTTGGTTTAAATGTAAAGACATGGAGTGTTTGGTTGAAAATTTGTCTGTAACCATCATTCAGCAGTCCTGTTCTTCTCTTTCAGTTTCCCCCCAGCATAATGGGTCAGAAACAAGTGAGGGATGTGAGCTTGACGTCACTTTTGAAGGTCTGTACCCCAGGTTATGGGCTTCAGTTTGTTGGCCAGTTTTGTATTCAAAATGTGTTTTCCAAAGCCTGCGTTACTTGACACTGAATGAAGAGAACTGTGTGCCTGTGTTGGTTGTCATTTGGCTTGTGCGCTACTTTGTAAATGAACCTGGTGGAGAAGTATTAGAAAACCACAAAAAACTGGAGCATATTTCACTTACTGGGCTGGATTTGAAATGATGGCAGACAGAAATTTGTATCTCTTGAGTAATTTTTTAGCATTGGTAATGAGATGTACTAGTGGAACACTATTACTTCCAGTTATCTGAAGAAGGTAGTCCCTTTCTGCACAATTTATTTAGTGCTTCCTTTTGCTGTTGCGTGGTCATTTTATGATCATGCGATGTTCAGTCATGTTTCAGAAGACAAAGTTGTTTTCCTTAGGAAGTAGAGAAGCAGCTTTGTTTTTTGCTGTCTTGTGCTTTGCACAGGCCATGTGCCCAAGTTGTTCCTTCACAGGTAGGAACAGGAGCTTTCTGAAGTTTCTCAGGTAAGTAATTTATTGGAGAATTTGGTATCTTGATAAGCGTTGTTCCTTAATTCTGTTAGACTTTTTTGATATTCAAAGCAGTTCCAATGCTGCCGATGAATTCCCTGGACAAAAACCCTATCTTGTTTTTTCTTTCTTACTTAAAGGAGATGATGATGAATACATGCCCCCTGACAAGGAACTGGAAAGCACTGAGTCAGCTAATGAAGCTGCTGAGAGTGGGAGCAGTAAAGCAGAAGAGTTCAATTTTGGTAAGATGAAAATAAAGAGGATTTTATCTCTCTGCTTTGTTTTATGAAAAGGTTTTGGATAATTTTGCACTGCAGTAGTGAGACATGTGAGCAAGCCTTTATTTCAAAGCCATGGACTTTGTGTAGATGAATTGCTGCAGTATAATCATCATTATCACTGGTTACCTCTGTTGTTTTTCTTATTTGAGTTGACAACATAAGTAGACACACAGAAAGTTGGTATTTTCTGGTTGTGTCCTTTCATGGTCCCTTTTGTTGGGCTCTCCACAGAAATGCATTTACTCTGGTTAAAGATGCTTTGCCTGGAATATTTTGTGATCCTTTACCTCTCCTTTATTCTGTGGTTTGGTTTAGTTTGGTTTGTAGACACATTAATGTGTCTGCTTTTATAAAGTTCTGTGCAGTCAGAAATATGTTTTTTACTTGATATTTTTGAAGGCAGCCACCAGAGTTCTGATGGCAGTGAAGGAAGAGTTGTTGAAATACAGCTAGAGGCTTTGAGATGGGAAACATGTTTTGTGAGGATGAATTAATATCATTGGATATTTTTTCACAGAAATATTTTGTGTGAAAGATGTTGTGTAATATAAATTGTACATCTTCTCCAATCATTCTCTTTTCATATTTCCACCAGACCAGGTAGAAATGGGGTTTTTTTTTCCCAGGTTTTTGAGAATTTGTCAATATTATGAAGTGAATTAAAGTGTACAGGGCTTTGGCCGCCATACTCTATGGGGTTTCACTGCACATTCACCCTTTTTGTTTTTCAAGGATAGACTTCAGTGTGCCATGGGCATGCATGGCTTGACGTGTAGGGGAGTAAGGAATACTAGTGTGGTGTGAGACACCCCAGATGTATAGAAATTGTCGAGTGTTTTGTGAGACATGTGCTGGGCATTATCAGTTTTGATGGTGGGGAATGCAGCAAAGGCTGGTCCCCAATGTGCGATGGCATCACGGCTTCTTTCTGCAGTGTGGACCGAGGCTCATAGGGCAGATTAAAAAGCGTCTACAGAAACATCCACATATTTTAAATGACCAAAATCAGAAATGTGTGTGACATCCGTCTGCCAAACCTATAAAGCTCATGGACCCCAGGTGTTACCCTCCATCTGCAGTGGCACAGTGTGGCTTTGAACCCCAGCAGCTTCTTCTATTTACAACGTCTAGACCATTGCAGCAGTGCCCCATTCCAGCAGCTCTCCCAGCTGCTCTCCTCCACTGGGCTGCTCTCTCTGCTGCTCTTCCCACAGCCAGGCTCCTACTGATCACGTCGGGGTCACCAAATGTCACAGTTGAGACGGACATGACATGACATGACATGACATGACATGACATGACATGACATGACACACCAAGCTTCATGAGGCAATAGCAAATTTTATTGTTAACAGCTTTCTTTTGTATGGTTTTCAAAGAACCTTGTATTCAGTCTTGATCGGCTAGAAATTTTTTATCACCCACCTCACTGGACAATACCTGCACACGTTCATGCTCCTCAGGGATTGGCTGGCATCTACTGCTTGTGTTTGATCTCGGCCTCTCAGTACTTTA
The DNA here is from genome assembly GCF_965231275.1 of Zosterops lateralis. Lineage (NCBI taxonomy): Eukaryota > Metazoa > Chordata > Aves > Passeriformes > Zosteropidae > Zosterops > Zosterops lateralis. The sequence goes on along the minus strand of NC_139779.1, from coordinate 10,484,324 downwards.
TTCATAGAGATGTTTACTTCTTTTCCTTTACTGGTATGGGCTGGTTGACTTATGGTCAGGGTCGACTGTGAGGCCTCCAGGCCAGCTGTTAGCAACCAGTTTTCCATGAACTGGATGATGTATTTGACGTAGTTCAAATATGAACCTCCAGTTATGGTGTCCCACTAGATACAACTGAATTTCTGCTATAGATGACACATATCAAGTGAAGAGAAACCTCTGAAACAGAGATACCTTCAGACTTGCTCCCAAGGTGATACCTTACTGCAGCTTACAGAGATCTGAAAGAAGATACCCTTCCAAATACACAGGCGCAGATTTATTCTGCAGGAATCACTGACATATTTTCCTTCATGCACTGCTACTTAATTTTTATATAGTTTCTGATACAATTAGCTTCACTTTCTTTAGTTGTAGTGCAGTTAAATTGCTCTTTCTTACGTCAAGTTTTGATCAGCAAATCCTGCTGGTCTTATTGGTGTGCTCTGACTGAACAAAAGCATTGTGACCATGAATTTCCTTCCCACCTTTCATTGTTGGCCTTGCAGCTGGTTATGGAAATCATCATAACACAGCAACCGTGAGTCTGTAGATATGGTAAAAGACACATAATCTGTGTGAACACACAGCCTTTGTTTATATTTTCAGTAATCCTGAGTAAGAGAGGGGAAAATAGTTATGATTGTATTAACCATACAAAGCCAAGACTATGGAATTTCTGTCATAGCACCAAGTCTGCACTGCTGCAGGTGCAGTTGATCAAGTGTAATGCTCACTTTCTTGCCTTAGTCTGGAATTGCTCAAAGGGTCATGGTAACATATCTTTGGTTCTATTTTTGTTACATGTTGTTAGTGCAAAGGGTTTCTTTGACAATGCTGTAGTATTTGTTTGAAAATCTTGTCTGTGTCCATCATTCACCAGTCCTGTTTTTTCCCTTTCAGATTCCACTCAACATGTTCCAGAAACAACTGAGAACCCTGAGGTCGAGGTCACTGTTGAAGGTCAGTTCTCCAGGTCATTGATTTCAGTTGGCAATTTATATCCAAAATGTGTTTTCCAAAGCCTACATTACTTGGCACTGAATGAAGAGAATTGTTGACTTTAGTTTGGCTTGTGCACTGCTTGGTAAATGACCCTGGTGGAGGAGTATTAGAAAACCAAAGTATACTGGAGCATATTGGACTTACTGGGCTGGTTTTGAAATGATGGCAGACAAGCAATTTTTTGCATATTTTTCAAGTGTTGGTAATGAAAACTACTCATTGAACTGACAAGATGTTGTAGCATTCATTGATTGTGGAGAACACATTGCTTTGTAAATACACTGTAGTTGTGTGTAACATTTGTAGTTCACACTAGCTTCTGGGAAGGATGGTACTGGAACAGAAAGGCTGTTGTTGCAGGTGGTGTAGAGTGAAGCCTCCAGGTGTCTGTGTAATATTGATAATGATGAGATACAAACCTTTGCACTTAGGACCTCCCTTTCTCATCTAAATGGCTCTAGAGCTGCTAACCAGTGTCCCTGGTGTTCTCATGTTAGGATCTTGGTAGGAGATCAGCTGTGTTTCTTGTATTTTTGAGTTAGTGTTCTGTAAGTGCTTCAAAAGCCTGCTGAGATTGGCTTTTGCAGTGGTTGCTTGTGGAATTGGATTAAGAACACCCAATCGGCAATTTGGAAAGCAGTCAGGGCAAAGTGGGACTTCTGGCATTTGGTACAAAGGGGACACTTGTGGCATTGCCTTCACTGTTTTACAATGCAGCACGGAATAACTCCAACATGACCTGAACAGAAAGGTTTATATGTGAAGAATCATGAAGTTCTTCATATATTTAGAGGCCTTTCCCACAGAAGTAAAAGTGCTGTGTAAAGGTTTCCTTTGACAGAATGTAACAGAGCTGTATAGGTACAAGTTATGTCACTATGTGATAGTATTCTTGCTAAGTTAACCGTAACCTTGGTGGCGTAGGTACATGTTTTTCTGTATGTGAAATTAGTTTTGTCTGCTCTAAGCATTTGCTTCCTCTGAGGTTGGAGTTATTGATAATTGGCAGTACTAAAAAGGTCCTTACCGTAATTAAGACAGGGGTGGGTTGGGGAGTGACTGGCTCAGTAGCAGCTCTGACCAATGGCTCAGTTTGCTGTTCCGTTGTCTGTCCACTTGTGTGTGTTTAAGGTTGAGTTGACCTGTTTGATGAATTTCATTGGCACCCATTAGTAGTTTTGCTCTGGTTTGAAAGTGTGTTGAAAACATTCAAATTCTCTAGACAAAACCTATGTACTGTCTTTTGAGATCTACTAATGGAATGCTATTACTTCCAGTTATCGGAAGACAGTAGTCCCTTTCTGCACAATTTATTTTGTGCTTCCTTTTGCTGTTGCATGGTCATTTTATGATCATGCGATGTCCAGTCATGTTTCAGAAGACAATGTTGTTTGACTTGGGAAGTAGAGAAGCAGCTTTGTTTTTTGCAGTCTTGTGCTTTGCACAGGCCATGTGCCCAAGTTGTTCCTTCACAGGTAGGAACAGGAGGTTTCTGAAGTTTCTTAGGTAATTTGTTGCAAAATTTGGTGCCCTGATAAGCAGAGGTCCTTATTTCTGTTAGAGTTTTGAAGTTTAAAGCAGTTGCAGTGCTGTCCATGAGTTCCCTGGACAAATAACTAGTAATTTTAATTTTTTTTTAATTTTTTTTTTTCTTTTTTAAAGATGATGATGATGACTACCTGCCCCCTGACAAGAGACGGAGCAGCACCAAGTCGGGTAATGAAGCTGCCAATACTGGGGGAAATAAATCAAAAGGGTCAGATAGCGGTAAGATGAAAATTAAAGATGATTTTATCTCCCTGCTTGGTTTACTGAAAGGATTTTGGTAATTTTGTGCTGCAGGAGTGAAACATGTTAGTGCAAGCCTTCATTTCAGAGCCATGGACTCTGTGTAGGTGAATTGCTGCAGTATCATCATCATTATCATAGGCTACCTGTGTTGGTTTTTGTTATTTGACGTCGCAACATAAATAGACACACAGGAATTTGATATTTTCTGATTGTGTTCTGTCGTGATCCCTTATGATTGGTCCTCCACAGAAATGCATCCATGGGCTTCAGTTTATTTTGGTTAAAGATGCTTTGCCTGGGATATTTTGTAGTCCTGTACTTCTCCTTTATTCTGTGGTTTGGTTTAGTTTGGTTTATAGCTCCATATGCTGAGTGTGGCCCTTTGAATCAGTCTAAGGTTTTGTTACACACCTGTTTCTGATACCTGGTATTCTTCACAAGTTTCGGTAAGAGAGGTGTGGAAAGTTGTATCATCTTTTGCTGAATATTGTGAGGTGAAGGTCCAAAGTGACACAAGGTCCCCAGGCAGGTGCAAAGGACAGCTGCTTTATTGTAAAAACATGGCCTTTTTTAAGCAGGTAGTGTGTTATCAGTTTCATATTCTAAATCATAACAAATGTAAATCAACAGGCCACATCATACACGATGTGAACATGCCATGGTTACATAAAATGTTTTTCTACCTCTAACTCAGCTAAGTCACTTTCCCCTAGTCCTTTTCTGCTTAGCAGGCCTAAGCAATGATTTTATGAGGCCTTCCCTTTGTAAGGTTTCGCCTATAGCCAAAATGGAATAAATCTGTTGTGTATGAAAGCTAGTATTTATGAGAAGGTCTAGAGGTAGTGGCTGAAAATTGTAGATCCTGTTTTTCCCTTTCAGATTCCTCCCAGCATGACTCAGCAGAATCAAGTGAGGATTCTGATGCTGAACACTCTAGTGAAGGTCAGTTCTCCAGGTCATTGATTTCAGTTGGTTGGGCATTTTTATATCCAAAACGTGTTTTCCAAAGCCTACATCACTTGACACTTAATGAAGAGAACTGTGTGCCTGTGTTGACTGTTGTTTGGTTTGTGCACTGCTTGGTAAATGAACCTGGTGGAGAAGTATTTGAAAACCACCATAAACTGGAGCATATTTGACTTACTGGGCTGGTTTTGAAATGATGGCAGACAGAAATTTGTATCTCTTGAGTAATTTTTAAGCATTGGTAATGAGATGTACTAGTGGAATGCTATTACTTCCAGTTATCTGAAGAAGGTAGTCCCTTTCTGCACAATTTATTTGGTGCTTCCTTTTGCTGTTGCATGGTCATTTTATGATCATGCGATGTGCAGTCATGTTTCAGAAGACATAGTTGTTTTCCTTAGGAAGTAGAGAAGCAGCTTTGTTTTTTGCTGTCTTGTGCTTTGCACAGGCCTTTTTGAAGGAACTAATTATTTAATTTATTTAGGTAATTTAATTAGTTTAATTTATTTATCAGGGAATTTATTTATCAGGTAATTTATTTCAAAATCTGGTATTCTGATAAGCAGAGTTCCTTAATTCTCTTAGAGTTTTTTAAAATTCAAAGCATTTCCAGTGCTGCCCTCAAGTTCCCTGGACAAAAAAGTGATTTTTTTTTTTGTGTCTTCAAGATAATGATCATGACTATGTACCCCGTCACAAGAGACAGACCAGCACCAACTCGACTAATGCAGCTGCCAATTCTGGGAACAAAAAAACAAAAGAGTTCAATTTTGGTAAGATGAAAATTAAAGGTGATTTTATCTCCTTTCTTTGTTGTATGAAAAGGTTTTGGGTAATTTTTTGCTGAAGGAGTGAGACATGTTAGTGCAAGCCTTCATTTCAGAGCCATGGACTCTGTAGATGTGTTGCTGCAGTATAATCATCATCACAGGCTACTCCTGTTCTTGTTATTCGATGTGACAACATAAATAAACACACAGGAATTTGACTGTGTTCTTTTGTGATCCCTTATGTTGTTCTCCACAGAAATGCATCCATGCACTTCAATTTACTCTGGTTAAAGATGCTTCACCTGGGATATTTTGTGGTCCTGTACTTCTCCTTTATTCTGTGGTTTGATTTGGTTTTTTGACACGTTTTCTGTCTGCTTTTATAAGGTTCCATAATGTCAGAAATATGTCTTTTAGCACAGTATTTGTGTTTGTATTCAGAATCCTGGAAATTTATGTCAATATAAAAATTCTTATGATCTCCTTGTAACATGTGTTTTGCATGACAGATGTCAGTTTTAGCAAATGTGACTGAAATTTTGAGAGCTGTTCTTAAGAAATCATTAATGCCAGTATGCTGAACATGTATCATTCTTTTTTGTTTGGTTGAGAACATCAATACAGCATTACTAGAGGAGACCATTAAGGAGTTGGTGCTGCAGAAGCTTTTGTTAGATACTTTCTCTCAGTAGAAAAATCACCTAAGGTTTGATTTCCAGCAGTGTAGAAGTGAAGAAACATTGAGTTTGAGTTCAGATGGAGAGGAAAGGGAATAAAATATTAGGGTGATAGAAGTTTTAATTGAGGTTGCAATATGTAATCTCCAGTTTTAGACTGTCTCAAGGCTTACCTGCTCAGTGTCATGCTGAGTTGACTTAATTTATCTTCTCTGTGCTGTTTTTTAAGAAAATTTCATTTTGAAATAGCCAGTGTGTAATTAGATTACAGTGATTTGCACTTCACTGATTATTCAGATACCTTTACTTCTGAGCTTCCTAAATTGTATTGAGGATATTGATTCTTATGTTCACTTTGAGGTTCACATACATAACATGGCATGTCTCTATGTTATTGCAAGACCTGGTTAAAATGCAAAATGAATGTGAGAAGTTTTGGGGAAAGACCCTTCATTTGCTCTCATGAAAAAAGAGCAGCTTTTGGTAGTTGTAATGCTGCTGTTTGGGCATTTCAGAAGACTTTGCACCTTTATTATTGAAGTCAAATATTAGATAATGAGATAGGAGAAAGGTGGTGACAAATCTATCATCAGTAGCTTCAGAACGACAAAGATTCATTCATGCACTCAGAAAACAGAACAGATGCTTGAGTGAGAAATCTGTCTCACAAGGACTTCAATATTTTACATAACTGTGGTAGTATCGAGATGTTTGAGTTGGAGGTCCTTCCTGTGTGTCTTGATTGAACAGGTATCTGAAATGGCCTGAGAATAACAAGCTGTTCTCTTAGTTTTTTGGAAACAAAAAAAAAAAGTGGAAAGCAAAATAATTTTAACCAGTCTCTGGTAAAATGTTTGATAGATATCCTTAATCTCTGGAACAACTGGAAGTGTAATAGCTTGAATGGCCTAATTTTTTTAACCTTTGTAGTTACTAGATTCAAGTCTTTGGAGTAAGAAGTAAGTTTTAAGTACACCTGCTTAACTCTTTCTTAGAACACCAGACAACAGCTGGTACCATCTACTAAAGAGCTGTGGGATTTTTGTAAAAGCATGGAAATAGTACAAAAAAACAGTCAAAATGTGTACTCTGTTACAGGCAGAAAATTAGATGTTAAAATTCTGTTACTTAATCCAGCTCTCCATGGAACAAAGGTTTGGATTTGGATAACTTCTGTCTTAAAGCTGTATTTTCTTTCAGAAATAGGATTTATTGGGAGTATTGTGCAACACCAGAACTTGGAGAAATACTGGATAAGGTGAAGGATGGCAGATGCCTCCTGATCCATGTAGTTGTACAGATTTGCACCAAAACAACTCCATGTACTTTCTGTAAGATTTATCAAGCTTTACTAATTAAGCTTTTCAGCACCCAAATTTAGATAACTATCAACAGCAGCTATATACTGCCTTTACCCCTGCTGACAGTAAGAGCTACTGACTGAGCCATCAAAGAGAGAAATAATTTTTGGAAGTTACTTTAACCTGGTTTATGTTGTGGTTTTTTTAACTTCATTTAATATGCAAGTTTGGGACTTAAGCATTTTTCTTTTGTACTTTTGTACTTTTCATTGTACTTTTCTTTTTTTTCTGAATGTATCAGTGCATTTTAAGGTGTAGTCTGTACTGTAGTAGGCACTGGTTTCCAAGTGAGCAGTAGAAGTACACATTTCATATTTAATTTAACGGTAACACAGATTTTACAAGAGATTCTCAGTTTTGTTTGTAGTCTGACATGTCCTCCTGTTTTCTTTGCAGACAAGTGGAATACGCGAATTACAGACTTGAGAAAGGAAGTTGAAGAGCTGTTTGAAAAAAGATATGGTACGTGTTACACACCTTTCCAAGCCATTGCCTGTAGTCCTTTGTCACGGCAAGTGACTGACTGCACTTTGGCATGCATCTTGTTGGCTCAGCACACCAGAACTGACAGCACCGAAGGGCTAAATACTGTTAGAAGACATAAAATTGAGGAAAGTAGCTTTTTTGATGAGCAAAGTAATTTCAATATGGGATATCTGTGTTTGGCTCCAAAGTGTGAAACTTGATTTTATTTTTCAGTTTTGCTCAGTCTCCTGGAGCACCTGCATGCTCACATATTTTGGGCATCCACATTTGAGAGAGCTGTCCTTTTCTCTGCAATTACACTGAGTCCTTAAGTGAAAGTATCTTTAGAATGGCACTGAAGAAATTGATTCATTGATTGTTAATTTTTGATTATGATTGTTTTGCAGTGAAGCAAAAATTACATATGTTAATGGCTCTTGAAAATAAAAAGCAGCAGATGTGTTAGACTTTGGAATTTGTCTCCAAATGCTGCACTTAGTGTGTCCATATATCACAAACTAAAACAGCATCAGCAAAGATTTAAAAATAAATGCTGGTGTACCTCTGCCACAAAAAGTGGAAGTGCTTTCAGAATAGACCTTGTGATTGGGAGTTTCTACACGTTTGGGATGTGACTATCATCTGATGTTTAAAGAGCCCACTGAAAGCAACTTGCACTAAGGTAATACAGTTCAGAATTCACTGTATTTTAATTGCTTTAGAAAGAAGCATAATTTTTAGTGAATTGCTTTAATTTTGGTGTTTGCATGTAGCAAAGTTCATGTAAGAAAATTAAGTCTGTTTAAGACAATTTAAGAGGTAGACACTATGGAATGAGTTACCTCCCCTTATGGTATTAACCAATCCCTTTTCAGCAATACTACACTTACTAATAGGTGTAAGTGAAAAAGTAACAGTCTAATAAACAAGCAAAACAGCAGCAGGCAAAAAGTAAGAGTAAATAATGATTAAATACAAAATTGCTATATGTCTGGAAGTCCATGGCAACAATGGGAAATCAGGAGTGGTGGAGTATGCTCCTCCCTTCTCAAGATGACAGCCACCATAACCAACCTCGTGGCTTGAAACACTGAGGGGTAATGGCAGGAAACCCTCCTGGGAATGGAGGAGCTCATGAAGCAGTTCTAGTGGCAGGTGGGAATCCTGGGGTTGTCTGGGGAACTCCAGCCCTCAGTGTGCAGCTCCAGTTCCTTGTGCGTCCTTCTGCCACCCACTGAGCTGTGCTGGTGTTGGTGCTGCTGTTTGTGAGCTGCAGCAGGAACAGCAGCCTGGCCCGGCAGGCTCTAGCCCCCTGCTGCTTCCAGGAGTTACAAAATTCACACTGAAACAGTTTTGGACTGCTCAGTACAGTTCCTGAGTTGCTACTGTTGCAGCAATAAAACAGAGTCAAGGGGCCAAAGGACAAATGGCAAGAGGGAGCTTCTCTGCCTGAGGTAAAGACCAAGAGGCCAGAGAGGCAAAAGCCAAGACAAAAAGAGCCTGAGCTGACTGGGAGAGCTGACTTTAAAAGCACCCACGGCCAGTGTTGTTTTCTGGCTGCAGGGTCTAAAAGAGACAGATACATATGGAATGCAATAATATTTTGGATTACCCACAACACCAGCCTAAAAATCTCTTGTGGAGAGTCTGTTGAATGCTGAGCTATTCCTGATTTTCCATAGCAGGCCATGTCATATTAAAAAATTATTTCCTTTTCCCTGTGGATGACAACATTTTGTTGATTCACAAAATCATTCCGTATTGGACTATCTTTTTCTATCTGTATGGACATGCAGTCTCCCATTTATAGAAATGAGTTATGGATGTCCAGAATTCCCAGAATGGTTTTCAAATTTGTTGGCTTCTCTAGCTCCAAAGTATTCTAGCATTATCAGCTACTGTAATCTGTTACAACTGACATGTCTGAAAACATAGCTTTGTGCTTTAAGTGACAACTAAGTGGGATTTCCTTTTAGTGACTCACAAAAATAAAGCCTACATTCAGTAGAATTCCTATGTAAAAACGTGTGAGATTCCAAATCTAAGAAACCTCACTGCAGGCTGTGATGCTGATGGTGTTCTTAGGCTCTCCAAACAGTATTGGCTGAAACATTTACTGATTTAAGAGAAATAGAGACTTTAAGAAAAATAGAGACTCTCACAAGTGAAAACTTACTTGTTAGTTACTTATTTAAACAGGCAGGATTTTTGTTACTCTGAAGCTTTTCTTATGGATATGCTGGTATATTCTTAAGTTTATGCTGGGTAAGAATCTGGATTTTAGTGACATTCTTGATCTGTTGCCCTGAGGCTTTGTCTACTGGATTGGTTGAGCTTTTACCACATGCCACAGCAACCTCCAGGACTGAGAAAAATTTTTGTTAATTTCTTGAAAGAGGTACATGACTGGAATAAAAATCTGTGTTGATGAAGGACTGGTGTGATACACAACAGAGCTGTTGGTGATTGCTCTGGAGCTCCTTTGGCGCAGGTTTGAATAGGGTTTTATTAGTGTATTTGTTAAGAGTCACCTTCGGGTTCATGTCCATCTCTATGAATGAGTTTTCTGTCTTCAGTTTTGGCCATCTTATATTTGCCAGTTGAAACCAAGTCTAGTTGAAACACCATTCTTCTTGAAGTTTTTTAAGATTTTGATACTTAATTCTGATCAAAATAGAAGACTAAGATGTTTTTCAAAAAACCAGTGTTTTCAAAGCTTCCCATTTTTGTGACAAAAGTCCCTAGAAATATTCCGCTTTCAGGTGGTTGAATGGGTGTGTTACCCAAATACCTTTAGCATCCAAATTGTTTTATTTCATTTAAGAATTTGCAAGTTAATAAGAGCATTTTGCATAGACAATATCTCAACCGTGGGCCACCTGAATAATATATTAAGTTGCTTGAAAAGGTGCCCTGAATAGTTCTACTTTCAAAAATGCTGCCAGAGCATCACTGTACTCTAATTTTGCCTTTAGTTGGTTTTTCTCACCTCAAATAATTTTTTGCAGCTAATTTCTCATATGAAAACATCAGAGTGTACCAAACTGCAGACCAGTCTATGGTAATAGAGTTCTTGTTGCCTGGCCTACACAATTAACGTACCTTGCGCCTATAAAGAAATCAGCCCTTGTGGTATTTCCAAACTATTGTGTCATTCTCCAGGCTTTCTTGCCAGCCTGATAGGTATATCGATACTAGTGTGATTAAAGAAATAAGTTGAGGTTATTTTCCAACTCTAGCTGAGTCAGTTACTTGCTTTTCATTTTCAAAGATTTCATTATTAGGGCCATGCTTTTTTCAGCAGTGTTAAAAGTGTATTTTTTATTACATTAGTGGTTCTTTGGATTTCTAAAATACATGGAAACTTAAGGAATTCACTGAAATGAAGGGACGTGTTCCCATACTCCAAGGCATTAATGACTTGTAACCAACAGTAGTAACAAATAATATCAGAGCTAGTGAACTGAAACATGCTTGGTTTATCTTTAAGTCTAGATTACTTGATCTTTCAAAATGCTCTATTAAGCAAAACCAAAATAGTGAGAATCTTCACTCTGACAGGTACAGTCACTGTTATTAAATGTTTACATAAAGGGGAAACAGGATGATTTGCATATGTGTGCAGGGCTGCAGCTTGTTTACTGTGAAAAAAAGTGATTTTGCTTTCAAAGTCCCTCACAACATGAATGCTTGCATGTTTAAATGTGCTGAGGGGTTATTGCCTGTATGCTAATTATAATGTTTGCCAAAGTGATATCAAACAGGTAATTGAGTCTAGCTTAATGTGTTTATTCTCCTTTTTCCCTAAAGCTGAAGCCATAAAAGCACAAGGTCCCGTGACTATCCCATACACACACTTCCAGTCACATGCAGAAGACTTGTACGTGGAAGGGCTGCCAGAAGGGATTCCCTTCAGGCGTCCCACCACGTATGGCATTCCCCGCCTGGAGAGGATCCTGCTGGCAAAGGAGCGCATCCGCTTTGTCATTAAAAAGTAAGGGCTTTTGCATTTGTGTCCCTACATTCCTCATTGTTTTCTGCTCGTTCCACTTTGCTTCATTTTTCTTCAAGGAATCCCAAACTGGTTTCTACTGACTTATTAATTTACAGTACTAAGAAGTAGTTTTTAGTTGATGTTCACTGATAAATTCAGTTTATCAGACCAGTGGAACACTTACAGTGGTGGTGGAGTTTTCTGGACAGATCTTTTCAGTATTTTACACTTCTTGTCAGGGGCAGATCTCTTTGTTCTGTTCAGATCTCTGCAGCTGCAATACATGTTGAAAACATTGATTTTGGGATATTTGATCCAATTTGAGGATCCTGGCCTAATTTCAGCTTATACTTTTTTTTTTTTTTTTTTTTTAATTTGCTGGAATGTTGTATGAAAGTGTCTATGGCTGTATTTGTATAAAGTATTTCCCAGGGCAAGCTCGAGGCCAGCACATAGCTACTGGTTCCTGTGGTTTAGTTGGATGTGTGTCCTTGGTGTGTCTGGAGGTAGATTGTGTAGTGTACATGAAGGAGACCTCAGATAGAGACTGATTGAAGTTTAAAGGAAACTTCAGTGAGTAACAGCTGATGTGTTCCTGTGTTCAGTGGTGTAGGGCGTAATCCAAGAGTTTTTGAAATGGACAGGAATCTGCTGATTGCAATGGTCAGGCTCAGAATTGGGGGTAGTGGCAGTCCCTGCCTCTGTGCATGCTGCCTTTACCATGGGTGCTAGTTGCTTATATTTGAGAGGAACATGGTCAGTTTCTATCATCCTAATGCTTGCAGGTAACTAGAAGAGAGGAAGAAGTGTAGATCTACCTTTTGTCTCACTTAAAATCAGATATCATACATAGATTTAATTGTTTACGCAATGCTGGCACCTGATTTTGTCAAATATGTCTTAGTTGTTAACAGAAATTAGTAAGTGGTGTTCATTGATTTTGAAATGTGCAGCTAAAAAACTAGTTTGGCTCTGTGATAAACATCAAAATGTTTAATTTTTTGTTTGTTCAGCTGTGGATAAAATTAGATATATTTTTGGAAACAGAAGCGTCTCCTTTGAAGTTTATTTTTTAGAGATTCAAACTTTAATTTGGATCTTTGTTTCTGATTAAGTGTATCTTAGAACTCAGAGGTAAATTGAATGGAACCTGTATGTTACCATGAAATGTTACTGCTCCAGCAGATGTGGGTATTGGGCACGAAAAATGTTTTGTCAATTGGGATCCAGCCAGCTCTTTAAATACTTGGGTGTTAGCTGGAATTCAGTGCTGGGGATCATGATGTCCCCTGTGAGGTTTTTTGGTTTCGATCTTTCAGTGAGTCCTAACTTGAGACTGTAGCTAGAGGTTAGTTTCTCAAAGTGTCTGCCACTGTTGAAACATGTATCTTAAATCTTTCAGGCCTGAACTTCTGAAGTCAGATGTTCCAGCAAACAAGTTAACTTCAGCCGGTAAGTGTTCAAGTGTGCGAGTTGTACAAGCACAGTATGGTACTCCTATTTGTCAGTCTTAGTGGTGGCTACAATTTGCTTCTACCAATAATACATAAAATAATATAAATTTTCTTTAGCTTCTTTAGCTTTTCTTTAGAGTTTTCCATTGGTTATCCAAGCTAGTGTTACTGTCAGTGGATTTGATTCAGCTTGGCAGAAAGATAAACAATGAACCTAGCTAGGTGTTCATCTTGAGATACAGAGAAAAGGCAAGTGGAATTTTCCTTTTGGAGGTGGATGATGAAAGTATTGCAGTTCTTCAGGCCCATACATTGTGTGTATTTTGTAGGAAGACTGATGTCACTGGTCCAGTGGAGTTTTGTCAGTTTTAATATTCTGTCATTATTTTATGATTATTTTTTCTAGTTCCACATTGAATCCATATTTCTTACACACAGCATTTATGTGTTACCTGAAAATGCAGGATGATTATCCATCATATAAACTGAATAACTGAAAATATAACCAAATTAATTAGGGAATGTTGTTTTTTTCTGTGTCAGCCCCAAATACAGTGAAAGAAGAGTGGTATGTCAGAGTCACCAAACTGAGAAAGACAGTAGATCAAATTTTCTGTAAAAAGTATGGTAAGTACCGTATTATTATTTTCTTTTCTTTAGGGCTTTGTATTTCTTGAACGTTGCTTTCATTCCTTTCTTTGAACATCTGTGTGAATGAGACTTTTGTTCAGATTTTTTTCAAGTATTTAAAATGCTGGAAGTTCAATGAAAAAGAATGTTTTTGTTACTGCTTATACAATGTAAATTCATAGTTAAAAAAAAAAAAAAAAGTCTTACATATACGGCTCCTCTTATTGCTTTTGATTCGTTCCTGTTTGGATTTTTTCCTTTGGTGGTGAATAAAACAGCTGTTCACTTATATCCACTGCAATATCATCATAGTTAGTATTAAAACATTTCTGGGTGAAGTTTTATGTTCTGTCCAATATGAAAAAAATAGTCAACTTCATAAGAGCTAGAATAAAATTTTTCATGGTACTCTATAACAAATTAACAACTTTGAATAAAACAAATGTATTATGCCCCAGTGAGCAGTCCAGTGTGGTATTGTGACTGCCCAATAGCAACATCATACAATATAGCCATTTTTTTACATTTTTATGTGCAGAGTTGGGTTCTGTTTTGTTTAAATGTCCACATTCTGTTGGATTTAAATGTCCATGTTGTTCCACATTTTAAGATCACAATTGCAACAGCCTGTGGAATTGGTATCAGCTAGCTTTTAATGAAGGTTGATTGGCCAATCTCTCCAGTTACTGGATGTATTTTGTTCCAATAGGCCAGGCTTTGGGGTGCAATGAGCCCAAAGCTGTTCCATACAAGAAATTTGAAGCTAATCCAATGGACCTCTGCGTTGAAGGGCTGCCAGACAATGTTCCCTTTAGGAGTCCTTCCTGGTATGGAATCCCTTGCCTTGAACAAATAATTCAAGTGGCCAACAGAATAAAATTTGTGATCAAAAGGTAAGTCTAAAAATGGAGGGTTTTTAAAAAAAGAATCAAAACAAACGCCCTGTGTGTAGTCAAGCACTTGGTTTCATTAAGTCGTGGAGCATTTGATCTCTAGTTACCAAATAGGCAAATTAAATGTTCTGCATCATAAAGTGGGCATTTGCAATCCTGACAAATATTTCAGAATATGTTTTGTGTATGTGTTAGCATGTTGACAAGTGTGAAAAACATAACAGAAAAATTCAAACTCCTCAATTCATGTCATAATAGTTAGTAGTATTTAATTTATGTCAGGACTAAGCAGATTGTTTGTGTCCTCATTTCAGGCCAGAGCTTCTAACTCACACTTCAACCGAAGTTGTTCATCTCAAGTCGAGCAGTCAAGGTAAGACAGGTACCATCTCCAAGTGGAAATGAAGTGTTTGAGGGGGAAATGCACCTAGATCAGTGCAGCATTTTTCAAGAAGTAACCCATGTGTGATGAGTGTGCTGGCATGTGCTGGCATTCTTCATGAGGGTTTTAAGGAATAAACTGATCACTGTGAACATGGATGGTTTCCTGGATTGTGAACTCCTGGTGCATTCCCAGCTGCCTTTGAATAACTGGGACTGGGTCACCTTCAGAGCCCCAGAGAACTGGAGTTTCTGTCCTGGCCTGAATCAAAGGTCTGGAGTCCCTTGGGATTTCACAGCTGACCCTGGGCTCTTTGAGGTCTCTCTTGGTAAGGGATTGTAGGGATTTCTTGAAAGCATGAGGTGCCTTTAACAGGGAGAAGAATCAGTTTGGGGTTTATTTCTGAATGCCCTGAATTAAAGTGTCTTGGTGCTTTCTTACTACAGGAATGTACAATCCAGACCTCACTGGGGTTTTTAGGAGTCTGAATCTGCTTGTGGTAAGAACACAAGCCAAGATTCAGGGCTTCCTATGTTTTTACACACACACACAGCTTGCTGGAGAAAAAAAATTAAAAGAAAGGATATGATTTAATATGATTTACTAATCATGCAAGCAGCAGTCACCTTACATCATCACAATGTGTTACAGCTTTTTTTTTTTTTGTGTCTTAGGAAAAAACTCATATTCAGTAAGAGGGTAGTTAAATACAAAAAGCTGTTTTTCTTGTGGAGCAAGAAAAAGCAGCATCAAGTTTGGGTTTTCTGCCAAGTCGTAACAGCGTGTGCCAGTGACAGCAGTAAAAAAATCCAGCTAATAAAATCCACTTTCTGAAAGAAAAGGCGAATAATGACGATTCTTGAACCTGAGACTGTTGGAATGTACAGAATACTTACTTTTTCTACTAGATATTCTACTGTATTTTTCACTAAGTTATAGGTGATTCTGGAATTACCATTGCCCACCATGCTTGCTGGGGTCCAGGGTCTAAGATCAGAGAGATTAACACAGCAAATGTTCTCCTGGACTGAGAGCCCAGTGAAAACCACTTTCCCAGACAAAGGATCTTATAACTGCAGATACAAACTTAATGTTGCTAAAGAATATTAGACTTTTTCAAGCAAAATATTATTATTTTGGAAAACAGTAATCCTGTGCCATCAACAGATAGTTTGTTAATAACAATTTTTTAAAATAAATTAGTCAGTCTGATTCCTTTGCCACTAGGACTAAAACATGTGAGTAAGTATAAACACACGTGAAGGGTGTTAATTACCTGTGAAATCTATCAAATAAGTGTGCCAGACTGTTAAAAAAAAATAATGCATCTTCCCATGGAAGTATAAGACACTAGAAATAAGCAAAATAGATAATAAATTAATCAAAAGTATGATTTGGAAACAAAAAAAAAAAAAGATATAGCTTTCCTCCTGCATGTCTCTGACAGCTTGGAATCTGTTTGGCTCAGTAGCAGTTAATTGTTATTTGTCAGTTGTAATGAAAAGTAATGAAGTATGATGCCATGGGTTGACATTGGCCAGATGCCAGGCACCCACTGCTCACTCACTCCTCTCTGTTGCTGAACAGAGGAGAGAAAATATAATGATGGGTTCATGGGTTGAGATAAAGACTGGGAGAGATTCCTCATTAAATACCACCATGGGCCAAACAGCCTCAACTTAGAAATATAAGGTGAATTTATTGCTAACAAAATGAGAACAGGATAATGAGGAGTAAAATTAACTCTTAAAACCACTTTCCCCTCACCCCTCCCTCCTTGCAGCTCTGCCTCATACCCCAGCTGTGTAGGAGGATGGGGGCCATGGTCAGTTTATCACCCATAGCTTCTCCTGCTGCTCAGGGAGAGAAGTCATTGCAGCATGGGATCCCTCCCACAGGAGACACTTCTCTGACATGGATCCATCTCACGAGCACCAGTCCTCCCCCAGACTGCTGCAACACAAGTCCATCCCACAGGCAACAGCCCCCCTCAAACTGCTGCAGCATGGGTCACTCTTCCATGGGGTGCAGTCCTTAAAAGACAGGCTGCTCCAGCTTGGGAGCAGGGCCCCTCTCTCCATGGGTCTCTTACAGGCTCACAGCCTCCTCCAAAATCCACCTGCTCTGCCATGGGCTCCTCCATGGGCTGCAGGGGCACAGCTGCCTCTCCATGGACTGCACCATGGGCTGCAGGTGTTAGTGTTGAAACACATAATCACAGAATGATTATATGCAGGTGCTTTTATTGAAGAGCTCAGGGAATCAGGGGTACAGGACACAGACCTAAATCTGATCCGACATGGATTAGAAATGGACGTTTTTATACCCTTTCATTATATAACTATATAATGTTAGTTATTAAACTCATATTGTTCTATTGTATACATTGATGTTATCCAAGCATGAATTTTGTAAATATTGTTTCTCATGATTTTTGTTTAAGATAATAACCATATTTAATTACCAAACAATCGTTACAATTAACAATCATATCATGCATCATATCATGATTATGCAGGTGCAGTTTCACATGGCCTAGTAAAGAAAAACCTAACCTTTGTTTCCAGGGCCTATGTGTTAATTACCAACCACAAAAATCACTCTCATCCCCCCCCTCCTCTGATTTATTACCCAGGCAAAGTCATACTTGATTTGGTTAAGACAATAACATGAAAATACCATCCTGGCTACAGTAAAGCTAACATTCTTTTCTCAAGGCCTTGCTGTCCAGAAATCATTTTAACCCTGTACTATCACAGGGGAATCATGGCTTTGATACCTGGAGCAGCTCCTCCCCCTTGTTCTTCACTGACTTTGGTGTCTGCGCAGTTGTTCCTCTTACATGATCTCATTCTGCTTTTCTCTGGCAGCAACTACAACTGCACCACCGCTTTTTTGGTTCATATTTCTTCTTAAATCTTTTATCACAGAGGCTTTGCCACCATTTCTAATTGGCCCAGCCTTGACCTGTGGCTTGTCCATCTTTGGAGCCACCAGGGCATGGAAGAAGCTTCTGGCAGGTTCTCATGGAAGCCACCCCTGTGACCTACCCTGCTCCTATAAACCAGGCCATGCAAAACCTTTACAATGCAGTTTGTTAGAAAGCAAAAGTGCTTTTTATTGGACATTCTTTTCTTCTCTATCTAAGCTACAAATTGTCTGCACTGGCTAGCACTCCTATAATTGACTTTTATTTACAATAGGGAATAGGACTGAAGATGTTTTTTTAAATGAAGATGATTTTTTAAATGCTAATCAAAATGTTTAGCAAAACATTCTTTAAATCCTCATGTTCTACTCTAAAGAGTGTTATTATACACTATGATTAATTTGTCAAATTCCAGTTTTGTAAGAACCACTAAAATAATTTCTTCCTGCATCTGAATAACAAGATGTTCTGTTAGGGTCAGAGTTTGAAATTTGTAACTACATTTAACCAGATTTTTGATTATGTAGAGGTAATTACATAAGCTGCTATTAATTATTTAAGCTGCTATTAATAATCATTACTCATTGTGTGTCCCTGTCTAATCAGATGTGAATGTGTTGTTAGTTTTCATGTTCTCATGTTGAAAGAAGTACATTCAAATGTACCTCTGTATCTAGAGCTGGGTGATTCTCTGATACCTATTTCTGGTTTTCAGCGAAAGATGATTGGAATGCCAAGATCACAAAGCTAAGAAACCAAGTAGAAGATATATTTCGTGTGAAGTTTGGTAAGTTAAACGCTAAATGAACTGTTCTGTAATGCTGCTGCATTTTAAAACTCATCTGTTAAATGTTACTGTATTACTTAAGCATCTGAAGTATACTAGGACAGGTATAGAAATCTTGACTCCTCTTACCTATGTTTTACTTACCCTTTCCTATAACTGATGTAAATGTTTTTGTAAGAGCATCCTAAGCCGGAATATTTCCAGTTGTGTGATGAGATGACTGTACAAAAGCTTTGGATGAACTTCTCCAAATAAAACGTTAGGCACTGCAGGCCTATATTAGATATTATCTGTAACAAGATGGGCCAAGTTCCCATTTGCAGTTACTCTACTGAAAATAATAGGCAATCTGTTTAAATGTATTTAAATATTTCTATTTTTTTTGCAGGAGGCTTGTTAGCTTTGAGTAGCAGAGTCTTAAAATCACATGAGATAAAATTCCACCCATTAAAGTTTGTAATCTATCGTTTAATCTTTATTTTCAGCCGAAGCTCTGGGATTTTCAGAAGCTTCAAAAGTGAACATTCCCTATGCTGTATTTGAATCAAACCCAACTTCCTTGGTTGTTGAAGGCTTGCCAGACGGAGTCTCCTTCCGGAGTCCTACGTGGTTTGGAATTCCACGCCTTGAAAGAATCATCCGTGGGAGTGACAAAATCAAATTTACTATTAAGAAGTAAGTTTGTGATCCAGTTACTTTTACCTCTGATTTTGAAGTTATTTGACTTCATTCCCAGAAACTCTAGGCTTTAAATGCTACCTAAACTCTGCTTCCATGAAGCACAAAGAATGTTTTCCACATATGTTTGATCTCATACAAGGACATACATTCCTCATTAAATTTCTGTAGATGTATAAATTGTGCATTTTGTACATCAAGAATTGAGGGAGGGAAATGGTCTTGTACCTGGAAGCTTTGTTGCTTCTTTTTCTTTCCTTTTTCTGTATCTTTTTTTGCTTGAAGTAAACCCAGAAGAAAATTGCAGAATAGAAAATACAGCTTTATGTCTTCTATTTATTTTTGTGGTTATAGTAGATGGAGAGTCATCCATGCTTCTAGCAGAATTTCATTATAGGGAGCTGATGTTATGTGCATTGGAACTCAACTGAATTCCAAGAAATTGGTAACATTTTGCTGTATGACTTGTCTTGCAATTGATTGGATTTGTTCTGCTCAATTTCTAGGCCTGAGCTTATCATTCCCCATTTGCCTCTAAGACTGGCTAGTAAACTAAAGACAAAAGGTAAACGATTAAATACTATTTGCTGCTGTCCATTTGTAAATACTTCCCTTCTGCTTCCCTACCAGACTGAGAGATCTTTGTGGTTGAAAAATAGAGGTGTTGTAAATAAAAGGCATTATTTAGGATGATCTAGTGTAGTAGCCTCTAAATCTGCTATTTTTTGAGAAAGACACTCAAACCATAAATGTATTCGCTTTTTTCCTTGACTGTTCTAGTACAGAAAAGGAAATTTACTCAGTTTTGACAGCTTTTATTTCACTTTTAATGGCTTCAGTAATTTTGAACTGAGAGTTGTGAAATGCAGTAAATAATAATGGGTTTTTATAAGAAAAGAATAAAAGAATCTTTTGTCTGTAGAAAATTCAGATGTTAATAATTTTTTGGGGTTTTAGATAATGAAAAGTACCAAAACTATCCTTCACACTTAGAAAAAACAGTGTCTTATGTTCTGAGTTAGTGGAAAATCTAGGTATGTCTTTTTCAAGAGCACTAAACCTACTTTTTAATATTGAGAATGTCACTGTACTGTTCAGGTTTTACTGTGCAGACTCTTCAGTCTGTTAGAATTCTTAGAATATATCTGTTCCTTTGTTAGGTGTGCAAGATTTGTGCTTACACCTTATGTTCTTTTGGCTTCCAGGAATTACTCCAAAGAGTTCCAGAAGGTCACAAAGTTCTTCAGAAAGTTCAGGTGTTCCAGAGATTGAAGTTACTATTGATGACAGTATGGAAGAAATATCCTTAAATATTCTTCTGATGTTCTTTTATTATATTTTTCTGATATTTTCTGTTCTTCTAAGCTTTCATAGCCATTAAGTAACATACATCTCATGTAGCAAACTCTGTTACACTTCAAGGCTCCAGATGCACTTCAGTGTAAAACAACTTTATTTTTCATTTCTGAAACAAACTGGATACTGTGTAGATGATGCTTAGGTAAAATGTTGCAGTTTGACAGCTGGCTTGGGCCATTATTCCAAGCAGAGATGTGGGAACTGATGTAGTCCTGAGCAGAGAAATTATAGATGTGGTCAGTAGCATTAAATGCTTAAATACAACTCTAGAACTTCCTAAAGGCTTTTTAAAAAATTCTATTCTTGTTTCAGAATTTAAGATTTCTCTAGTAATCAAGTTTGATGCATTGTTGTTTTTGTTTGATGTCTTGCTTCTGCTCTCTGAGTTATATGTGTAATGTATCTTCATAGGTCCTAAAAAGGCACAAACAACAGATGCTCAACCGAAGCCTCAAAACAATGGCCCCACGACAAATGCAAAGCAACAAGGAAGAGAGTTTTCTTTTGGTAAGTGTTGGGGGAATTAGCACACATGCATTCTTTTAATGTTGGTATGGAACATCTAGATGACATATCAGATGTATGGATATTCATGTTCTGATGTACAGTTAGTTAATGAAGTTCTCACTTTTGTGTACATTCAGTTCTTCATTATGTGGAGTGATCTGCAGTAGAGAAATCCTGGATGATATGTTGAGTATGCTGATCCATTAGATCTTAGTGATTCAGGTGCAGAGTCAGTTTTAGATTTTTCCTAGTCTGTTACTGTACAATGCTGCAGACCCTTTAAGAGCTTTCCTGGTGCGAAGTGCATAAACACAGCTGAGATGTGATACTGTGCATAAATTTCATAAGCCCTCCACAAATTTGAGATACTGACATCAGTGTGCAGAGATACCTAGGTGGAATGTAGGGACCAGGAAGGATTTGAACTAACAGTAGTAAGCCATGACCTGTCTGAGGTGATTATGCATGATTGCCGTGATTGACCTCTCCAGTTCTGGAAAATCAGTAAAGGAAAAGCTGGACAGGACTGAAAGTCACGTAGTTGTGTTCATGAATGTAGGCCAGAGCTTTTTGGCCATGGAGGTCCAGGCCTGTTAGTGCAGTGCTCTGGAACTGAAATCTCTAATTGAAAGCAGGGTCAATTTGCAATCCAGAAAAATTTTTCATTGTCAAGTGAGATGAGTGACTGCATTCAAAGTAACTGTAAGTAGTTGTGTCTCGGTAAAACTTTTTTTCTGCATACTTACATTCTGAGTTTATTTGCTTATGTTCGTGTAGGAATTTATTGTTATTTGCTTTATCCTTTTTGTTCCCTATGCTTTATTTTTAGCTGTGTGGTCATAAAATATATAAGAAAGGAATTATTTACTCCTACTGAGCCAGTTGAGAATGAATGAGATACTGATTTGGCACGAGTGGTATTCATATTCAGAGTTGCATATAGTTTTCTTGGACTTTCCTGTTGCTGTTAGACCTAGGCTTTTTTATTTATCTGCAACTTTTTTAAACTTTAGACTGAGGTTTTAGTTTTGTAGACCAGCCATGGCCTACTTAGTGCAGCCACAAGTAAACCAAGTTTAGTAATTGCTCTGGTGGCTGTCAGAAACAAAATGCCTGTTTAGATGGACATTTAATTTCACCACTAAAGTAGAAACTGTGCTAGAGATTAAAGTTCTCAGGAAAGAGGCATGTGTTTCAGGGCTGCATCACTGAACATATGAGGAACCTTCTGCCACTATTTTGGGTGCTGGTTCAGATGAGTAAATTTTATGCTATCTGATAGTAAATTTCACTTTTAATCACCTTTGCTTTATCTATTGGCAGTATCTTTCAAAGCTTCAGGAAAATGAGGATTGATGTGGATGTAGTTTTGCAGAATGGAAGCCATTTTTTAAAAAGCACATTTACTGCCATAGTATATTGGTTATCAAGCATAATAATTTACTAAACATTTATTAAAATGTTATTCAAAGACTGATTCATTGTGAGACTGTTGTTCTAATTCTTCCAATTTCTTCCTGGCAGAGGCGTGGAATGCCAAAATCAATTACTTAAAGGAGAAAGTTGAAAATCTTTTTTGTGAAAAATATGGTATGTTTATTGATTTTTTTTTTTTTTTAACTGATATGACTTTCTTACATGATGCCTCTCATACATGATGTATGAGAGGTGCTCATATGTTTATTCCAGAGGTCCTGCAATCCTTGTATACCTTACAGTTTCCCATCTGAGTTCATTCTCATGTACTTGCAATCCAGTGTCACATTTCCACTGATTATTTTACTTGGGTTTGAAAAGGGACAACTTGTAGTTGGATTACAGTTTTTTTAATGATCCACAGACAGAGTGATTCCACATACTGGCCATCATTTTAAGCTTTCATCACTCTGCTTATAAATGGGACTTTGTATGACTCTGCATGACACAAAACAGGTTATGGGTAGTATCTGGAGAAGTGTGCTCCATTATATTCCAGCACTTCTTTTAGTGCAGGCTCTTTGGAAACTAGTGATTTTTGGAAGTAACGTAACTTCTCTTTACTCTTCTGAGTGTGGGTTTTTGAAGAAGTGCACTAATCTCACCTGCCTTTGGTGCTGTTCTCTAGAACAGAAAGAGGCAGAATGCATTACCTTCAACAAAGTGGCCTACAAATAGGATAGCCTTGTATTCAGACCAAGCCAGTGGCATGAGCTGGCTGCAAATTACTAAATTTCAGCAAATTATGGTGAGATTTACTGCAACAGAATGAGTTACATTTGAAACTGTTGATTTTCTTCCTGCATCCTCATAGCTGTCACCAAAAAAGGCAAAATGTGCTGATTCTACCTAATAGAATATGTATGTGCCAATTACTCTATTTCATTTATACCAGAGATATTCTATTTCTATGCACATCAGTTACACACCTGGTGCCTTTCCTGCTCTGTTTCATTTCAGGGGAAGCGCTGGGACTCAGTGAGCCGAGGAAGGTGCCCTATGCACTGTTTGATTCCTCCCCTGATGATTTCTACGTGGAGGGATTACCTGAGGGCGTGCCCTTCCGCCAACCTTCAACTTTTGGGATTCCAAGACTAGAGAAGATCCTGAGAAATAAATCAAAAATAAGATTTATCATTAAAAAGTAAGGCTCCCATATGTCTTTGGTAATCTGTTCTATGAGAATTGAAATGTAGACCGAAAAATGGAATTGTGTTGCCAAGTTGCTAAATTAGTCTATAAAACACACACTGGAATATTTTTAGTACTTGATGAAATGATCAGAAAGCTCTTGAGCAAGTGGAACAAGGTACAATAATCCCTTTGTTCTGAAAGACTCTTAGACTTTATTGTGAGTGGAAGAGCAAGTCCATATTTCTTAATCCATCACAATTATCAATCACATCACTAGTGTAGTTCCTACTGCAAGGAGCACTAATGGGCTACCCATAAAGTTTGCTGGTTGTGTAGTGAGAGCTAGGAGTGGAGATTATTTTAATGAGGGCTCTAAGAATTTTCTTTTGCCTGGAATGGGTTTAGATACTCCTGTGCCAGTGCAGAGACAGCGGCAAGAGAAGTTACAAGGACATGTAGTGATAGAACAAGGGAGAATGGCTTTAAACTGACAGAGAGCAGGGTTAAAGTAGATATTTGGAAGAAATTTTCACTGGGAGGGTGATGAGGCCCTGACCCAGGTTGCTCAGAGAAGCTGTGGCTGCCCCATGCCTGGAATTGTTCAAGGCCAGGTTGGATGGGGTTTTGAGCAACCTGGTCTAGTAGAAGGTGTCCCTGCCCATGGCAGGGGCAAGAAACTGTGTATGGGCTTTAGGTTCCCTCCAACCCAAACCAGTCTAAGATTATGTGAAGTTATGGAGCCTCTTCAGTCATTGCATTTTTGACTGTCTGTTTGGCTGAGAGGATATCACTTAGTTACCGTTCATAGAAAATGGGATTTTCTTTAATGTTAATGTTATAATTTCATTATTGTATGTAAAATGTTCAATCTGTTTGCAGCCCTGAGAAGCTCAAGAAGGCTGACAAAGAAGGTTCTGATTCAAGCCACCAAAGTGAGTTTTGCAACTGCTTAACTTTCTAGATAACAGTTTATTTCAAAGGTTAGATTTTAATTATGAGAGCAGCATGGCATTAATAAATTCCTGAAAGATTTATTCTACGTTGCAGTTGCTTGGTTTGTTTGCTTGTTTGTTTTTAAGATTGTAAAAGCACTTACCAGTTACAGCTTAAATATAGCTCTAACAAGGGAGTATTAATTTTTTCAAGTTATTAACAAATAATTGTGCCTCTAATGTATTCTTTACTACATTCTTTTAAAATGTAACCAGTAATGTAGGATTCACAGGAGTTATTCAGGTGTAGAGATAAATTATTTGCTCCTAGTATGTAGATCATCTAAATGACACATGCACCAGAGACAGGAGTACAGATAGCCAGTAGAAAGTTGTGTCAGGTAGGTAGGTTATGAAATAAATGCTCCCATTTTGAAACTGAAACTAGGTCCTCTTTGAAAATTTTGACAATATTTGTTGTTTTGCAATATTTTCTTTATAGATGAGACTGAAGATTTTGAGCTCTCTATAAATGTTTTCTAAATTAATCCTCTTAGGAAAAAATAATTCCTGCAGTAAAGCCAATACAGCAAGGACCTCAAAAAACACAGTAGTGAACAAAGCTGAAGGTGTTGAAGACCTAAACATCGTTCAAGTCACCATACCAGGTGTGTATACTGGCTGGTTTCACATCAGACTACTTGTGCTTATATTCTCCATGATATCTGTTTAGTTTGATAAAGTTTTTTCCTAGTCAGGCTAGTTTGCTGAAATACAGTCAAGAAAGAACATAAGTTACGTTTTGGTTTTTCTGAGATGTTAATTACCTAACACTCATTAATATATCTCATCAGTGACATCTCTAGAATATTCTTAGTTCAACCACCTGTTAAGAAGTATCCACATTTCTATGATGCAATAAATGAAATACTGATTTGCAGTTCTTGGCAACTTCCAGATGTCAGTACTTGAACTGAACTGAATCACCATGCAAGCTAAACTGCTTTGTCCTAACACCAATTACTGCTTTTTTTGTTGTCTCCTATGGCCATCTACTGAATGATCACTTTGCTTTTACCTTTACATACCATTCTATCTTCCGTAAGAAAGTAAAACACAATTTGTTGGTTTAATTTACCTCACAAAATCATCTCTAGACATCTCTAGATTCAGCTCTAGAAGTGTTCAGGGCCAGATTGAATAGGGCTTGGAGCAACCTGATCTAGTGGAAAGTGTCCCTGGCCATGGCAGGGGTTTGGAACTGGATTATCTTTAAGGTCTCTTCCAAACTAAACCATTCTAGGATTCTGTAATTCTTTAGCAACCAATCTATTTTTGTGTATTTCTGCAATTCGGTGTTACTACTAAAATGAGGAACAAAAACAGTGCTTGTTTAGGAGCTCTTACTTGCTTTGAGTAAACATGCAGGGATAAACAATCTTCAGGGGGGAAAATTTGTGCTTAATTTTCATGCTATTCTAACAATTTCTTCCAGGTGATGAAAGTGAGCGACTGTCAAGAGTAGAAAATGCCAGACAATTGAGAGAGCAAGTAAATGATCTTTTTAGCCAGAAATTTGGTAATTGCTTCTTACTCCCCATTTTTATATAGGTGTGAGTGCAATTAATGTTGTTCATACTGAAGTTACTGTATGAATATTCCCTCACAGTGAATTATATATATGATCATTAAAATGAACAAATTTGAGAATTGTGTATGAATGTTGTGCTTTGACTCCAAAAAGAATTTTTTGTAAGTGATGTAGGCAGTTTGGTGTTTTAAACAAAGTTTTAAGTCCTTAGAGTCTAGATTGCCTCATGGTTCCCCTTCCCTTTTCCTGTTTTCTGTGTCAGCATGGATGAAGTATTTATTTTGCTGGCAGTCCATGGTGCTTCTCAGGGCTTCCTAATCCTGATCTCTTAATACTTGGGATTAGAGTAATTGTAAATATGCTATTTAACCTTTTTGCTGGGTATAGTTTCATTTGTTTTTGTTTTTTTTTTTTACTTTGCATTGTACAGTAGTAATGACTTGGGTTTCCTTATCTGAAATTCTTTCCCTTGTACTGCATTAAATTGTTTTTCATAGCATTGCAAGAAATGCTTTGTTTTCCTTCATGTAGCTATCTCTTTTTTATGTTCTGTTCTATACCATTCTCTAAGACCAGAATCTGTGTTCTTCATATGTTGAACTGTCAGTGTTGGAGTTGTGACTAATGCTCTCATAGTAATATTCATGAGTGTAATCCAAAACCTCATTTATAACACTGTCATTGTTTCATTTTCAAGTGAATTTTCATAGTTTTAGATCTGATAGAAATTGTTTTTCTTAATCATCTGAGGACTTTTTCTTCAGTGTAATCATAAATACGGTAGGCTTGAAAATAAACATGACCTCTCTCACTTAGGTGAAGCCATTGGTATGAATTTTCCTGTGAAAGTTCCATACAGAAAAATCACTAACAATCCTGGCAGTATATTGGTGGATGGAATGCCTCCAGGTGTGGCATTTAAAGCACCCAGTTATCTGGAAATGAACTCAATGAGGAAGATTTTGGAATCAGCAGAGTCTATCAAGTTTACTGTCGTTAGGTATGTAGTTGCCATTAATTAGATCGTGAATACAGCTCCGTAGCTGGAATAAATGCGAGAGAATAGAAGTTGTAGTACATCTTTAAATAGGTGTTGGCTCTTTTTGGATAACAATATATCAGGTCAAATGAAGCCCAGATGTTCCTAGCATGAATGAAGGAGGACATGTCCAATTTAGTATGACAAAAGGCATATAACTAATACTGCATATTACAGCAAGCTGTATTTTGAGTTAAAATCTAATCATAATGTGCACAAAAGTCCTAGTTTCCTGGGCCTTGCTCTCCCAGACATAATACCAAGTTTTGAGACAAGTCCAGAGCTCATTGGTTTCTATTCAATATTTAAAAATAGAATATTGTCCAATTACAGTATAAGGGAATTTCATTTGTATGTGTATATCTCCATAGGCATATATAGACACACACACACATCTCCAGTGTTAATTTGTATGCATGAAGCAGATCAACCTTGGAATCATTCTAATGAGGAGCTGAAAATAAAAATTGATCAGTTCCTGTAACTTCTCAAATCATAGATAACTTCATAAGAGTTAAAAAGTTTCAGTTTAACTTTAGAGAGAGAAATTTCTTAAATAAATTTTACTAAGGGATCTAAATTCCCAACCCTTAATCATGACATGTTCTAACCAAAAGAACTTTGATATGTTTTTGAATTAAACCCTGAAGAAGAGGTGACCCCTTGCTAAGTAGCAATGACTGAGGGAAGGGTTTAGCTCTTCCCATATATGTTACCTTTCAAAATGCTAGTTTTGAAGAGCCGAAGTGCCCTAGAGCTGCTATTCCTTCTGTTTTAATTAACTTTCTTTTAGTTTTTTGGCATGACCTCTGTTATAGAAGATATGGGGAGGTTATATTGGGAGGAAACACCATGCAGTGCATTTTAGAATCTTTTTTTTTTTTCCAGACCATTTCCAGGACTGGTGATTAACGATCGTAAGTATTTATGAGACACTGATGACAAATGTGTTTTTGTAACCTACCAAGATTTATTTTCTACATTGTGTCTTAGTAGCAGAGGCCCCGAGTTGTTAAGGTCTCTGTATAACTCTTGACTATGTATTTCTCATTAGGATTTCCTGACTAAACATGTATGTACAGTTAACTTGAGGGCAGCAGAGTAAATTTACATTTAAACAGCATAAGATTAGCATTGACTTGATATGAAAATGCAGGACTCTGATTTTGTATTTTTCAGCTGCAGAGGTCCAAACAAATTTAGGATCGTTACTGAGCAACACACTTACATGAGAAGTCCTATGTTGCAGGTTTAAATCCATCACAGTAGCAGTTAGTAAGCAACAGCTTTCCAGTACCTGCAGAACCCTGTTCCAGTGAAAAATTCTGCATTCTGCTGAAACTATAACTTTTTAGAGAGGCAGACTGTAGTTAGCTGAAGTGCCATGACCAATTTTGCCCTGACAATGAAATTGTTTGGGCTAGTGGGAGGGACAGGCATAGTATTTTGGTTGCTAAAATAATTGTGACCTGGTTGTTCAATGTAATTTAGGAGGAAAAATAAATGACAAAGACTTGTCACTACAGTGTCCCTTGTGTCATGTTCTTTGCAAGCCAACGTCAGATTAGAAATTCAGAAGCCAAATAACCTGTCACAAACTGGCCTTACCCAGCTTGAGCCTTGGCAACTCAGTGTTTCTTCAAATACATTCAGCCACCAGTGTATTCCAGCTAACAAGCTGAGGTCTATGCACTGCAAGTATGAGATGTTCTCAAGATGGTGTAGCCAGTGACTCCCACTGACGTGCTCACAGACCTAGGTGCATTTCTGAGGTGAGAGAGAGGTCTCTTAGCAAGGGGGAGCCTTCCAGGCAAGTAAATGTGTAATAGTATTTCCAGGGAATTCACGTAGAAATGAAAGAATACATTGAAGTGTTGTCAGTTCAGCTTAAGTTGTCAACTGTGTTGGGACTGGGGGAGCAGATTGGTCATGGACCATATGAGGTTTGGGCATTATCTGTGTTCACTAATTATGATCAAAATGATCTTATACTGATAGATACCAAGATAAATGACTGAAAGGCTCTGAGCCAACTGCATATAAGTATGATGTTTTATTCTTCATCTGAAGAACATGTGGAAGCTTAAGAGGAAATTTTTGGTGCTCACAGGCAAGACAGGGAATGTTTTTCTTGTAACAGAAAAATTGACCTGCATCTCAATCAATTCAGTGTCAGTAACCTGTTCATGTGACAAGTTTCAGGATTTGCAGATTCAAACATTATCCTTGTGTTGCATGTTAACCATTTTCATTGTGAAGTAAAACAATGATCGTGTCTATTCTTAGAGCTGCTAGATGAAGTTGAAGCAGAAGCACCATCATCAGCACCAGCAGCAGCCACAGTACTACCAGGTGATGCAGAGTGTGACTCGTGTCCTTGCAGGAGGGGTGGGGTATGGAGTTCTGCATTTTATTGGCAGATGTCACTAGCAGTCATGTCCTAGGTATAAGGTGCTCATGATGAGCCATTTCATTTTGAGAAATGATGTGCAACCCTTTAATAGCTGTTAAACATCCATGGAAAGTGCCTCTGCTTTCTTCAAGCTGGTGTCATTGGTGTGGTCCTTGATTTGATTTTTACAGATGATGAGTGAACTGGGCAGAAAGATTAGTGGGGGCAATGTGTAAAGGCAATTCAGTATCTGTTTATTAATATAGTCTGCTTAACTCAAATGTGTGCATGTCTGCATGTACAGCCAAGTGAAGTTTGCCTGCATAGCTGGCAGTGAGGTCTGGATGGAATTTCTGCCTGAGAGCAGCAGTCCTATTAATGCCAATTTTATTTCCATTCATTAAGAACAAGACTGCTCTAAGATCCTAAGCTGCTTTACATTGCAGTGGAAATGGTAATTTCCACAGAATCGGATTGCAGTGAATGTGCTTTTATTTATTATTATTAAAATTAAAAAAGATATTAAAAAGATAATGAATGCTTCTCATGTTTTTATAAATTTTTATTTAAGTACAACAGTAACAACATTGGTAGGGAAGTTCCACTTTTTTCATTCACTACTGTTTTTTCTTAACAGATAACACAAAAACAGAAGAAAATTCTCACATAAAGCAAGATCCAGACCTGCCATCATAGACCTCAAGAATACGAGGTAAAAGAATTACACCTGTCAGGTGGAATAATATTTTTATACTTTTGGCTGGGGAAAGGAGAGATGAAGGTGCTAGTTGGAAGGTGCCAGTACTTTTGGTTGTGAATTATTTTATGTCTTAGTTCTCACAAATAGGATATCAGATGTTTTGCACTTTCTTATCCAAAG
This sequence comes from Zosterops lateralis, assembly GCF_965231275.1. Taxonomy (NCBI): domain Eukaryota; kingdom Metazoa; phylum Chordata; class Aves; order Passeriformes; family Zosteropidae; genus Zosterops; species Zosterops lateralis. Next base: position 10,454,193 of record NC_139779.1, on the reverse strand, counting down.
ACAATACAAAGCACACTGTGTTCAAATTTGTGAGGAAGTCCTAGAAAAATGTGGCCTAAAATGTGTGATGGTAATCACATACCTCAGAAGCAGAGCAACTGAAAGCTGAGGGAATTAGTGTTTATGAAAAGCTCTGCTATGGTTGTGTGAAAAAGCATTATTATTCTTGGTAATCACATATATTTCCAAATTATAATTGAGCAGGAAAGCTCTTCACTATGACTGCAGTATTATCTGAACTTGGGATGCTCAGTAAAACTATTAACTGTGATGACAAAACAACCTCCTCTAAAAGTTTTCTTTCTATTCATAAATCAAACTTTTATGAAAAACTTAGTTTAATTTACAGTGCCCAAATGTCCTAGTCTTTCTCTTACTCTATTTTTAATGTCACTTTTCCCTAAAAATTATGATTTGTGATGATTTTGGAGAGCAATTTTAGCAATGCTATCATCACCAAATCTAAAATGCTGACCCACATGGTTTGGAGTCTCTGTGCTTCATTCAAAGAAAATGCTAGTACTTCTTCCCATTTCAGTTTTTTGGTAATACTGAGACCCAAATATCTTCCTCATTATGCAGTGTTTGATACTTCAGCAATTTGATTTGATTGGTATAAAGTAAAATGAATCGTTGGCTAGGGGAGCCACTCTGAGTTTCATTCCTGGCACCATCTAAGTTTTTGGAGCTGAGGGACAGCCTTGGCCCTCCTTCGATAGAGCATGAGCACAGCCCAGGACACAGGAGGTGGCACTGGGACAATAAAATGATGTGGTAGAAAGTTCCATGAACTGACAGGCCAGCATCCCAACTGCCTGTGCCTTGAGCACTGCAGGCACTGCAACAGTGGTTTTACTAAATCAGTGAAGTCTGTGTTGGAGGTGTTTGTCATAAAACTGAATGTGGCAGGATAAAATATACTAAAGGAAAAACTTTGATTCATTATAGGACTCACTGCAGCCAGTGAGATATAGAAAAACACCTCACTTGTCAATTAAAGGTCACAGAAATGTTGTCTGAGCAATGGCTGCACAATTTGATGCTGCCGTGGTTCAGGGTTTTGGATGCTTTAGGCCATCCACTGAATTTATACTAAAATAATTATTTGTTCTAAATTCTGACAGAGACCATTGAGCACACATTTAATCTCATATTTATTGAGAGCAATATTCAGCTTTGGCATGCTTGCTGAATCTAGGCCTGAAGAAAAGGAAAATAGAATACAAACTGCTCATAGCTGTAATAAGACTATGACAAAATAAGGCTTCAATGAAACTAACTTACGTTTTTTAATTTCTCTTACCTAGTCAGAAGCTTCCTGTTCTGAGAAGAGTCTGCTCGGCCTCTCTGGAGCTGTGTAATATACCTGTATAAGAAAATATCTTCTATACAAACCGTTTTGTACTGTTATATAGAAATGTCTACTTTTTCAGCAGTTCTGTGAATTGACTTAAAGCAACGAATGACTGTAGATTTGTAATGTCTGAGTTTACTTTGGAATATATTTTAAGGCCTAAATTTGATGCAGCAATGCTGGGGAGATGACAGGGATTAAAATCAACAGGGACTTAAGTGAGGCTGCTACATTTTCCAATAAGGTTGAATTTCACTGTACCTGAATGCACCCTAACTTTTGTAATGAAAAATTCCTGCAAAGATTTCCATTTGTTTACTTTGGAGGGAAAAACCCTCCACATTAATTTTCAGCTATTACTTTATTGGTGCATTGGACAATAGTATCTGTATATTTGAGCTAATTTTTCCTACTATATCTATGACAATTCATATGTTTTTCCTAAATAAAAGATAAACTGATTTACTTGGTGGTTAGTATGCATTAATGAGATAGACTGAAATGGTCAGTACTTCAGTGTGTGGATTAGGAACCAACTGAAATTAAACCCCATCATAGTTTGTTCTGTTAATTCAAAGAAGGAATTACATGTTATATCAGAGTATCACAGAGTTTATATATGATGGGTTTGGTCTTGTAGTCCTACCACAGGCAATAATTGTGTGGACTTGTGTGAGAGCTTTTCAGCCGAAGGCTCTGGGTGATGTTACTCTGTTCATCTAGAACTAGTTATGCAAACATACTACAGCCTGCTCCAAGTCGCATTATGTCAAAAACTCAGAATATTCTGTGAATACAACAAGTAAATTAAGTCCCCTGTAGTCCTGGTTATCCGTCACAACACATAAGAATCATGTACATCTTTTTATTCCAAATTTCACAAACTATAAGAGATGTAAAGTTCTGGCTATATGGTAATCTCTAAAAATGCAGATTATTTGTAAAGATTTCTCTTTTACTGGCATGAGTGTGAGATGATTGCATTATGCACAAATGGTAAATCATGCTCCCTGATGAAGAAATAAAAACCTTTTTGATGTTTTTCATGACTGTCTGTGCATATACAGTTATGTCTTTTACAACAAATCAAGTCCTAGCAGTAATTCTGTAGGCAGGTAGAATGTGCTGCAGCATTGTTATTTCCTGCCAGCAAAGAAGTATTGTCCAGTCATGCCTTTGAGACTGAAATCTAGCTCTGGGTGGGTGAGGTGGTTGTATCTTCAAGGAAAATTTTGAAGCCTTAAATTCAATAGAGTGCAGTGGCTGTTTCCTGGGAGCAACATGAAATTCAGCAGGTAAATTCAGAGCAGCACATTTCTGTCATTCTGGAGATGAGGGAGACCTGCAGGACATCTGCTTGTGTTTCACAACATGCAGATAGATGTAGGTGCTTTCACTTCAGTACTGGGGCCTTGTGCTGGTGATGTCAGCAGGGGCAGGGTTAGCTCCATGCTGAGGCATTTTGAAAAAGCTCATCCTGGTCCTGCCTTCCCTCTCTCCAGAGAGGAGCTTGTGGTGCCTGGTGCCATGCTGCCTTCCTGCCTTCCTGCCTCAGCAGACTGCTGTTCCCAGACCCATGGAATGAGCCCACCTGCTCTTACCTATTAACCCAGCCATGTGGGCACTGTCCACATTATAACCACCAACACTTTGCCTGCTGCTCACTGGAACAGACACGCTGAGCTGATGAACCTCCAGCAGTAGTTCAGGACCAGCTTTCACACTTGCTTCTGGATATGTTTAGAACGGGGAAATGAGATAATGCAGCTTTCCCCAGGTTTCAGCTGGCTTGACTTCCCCTTCTGCAAAAGCAGGATGGTTCATCCCTTCTTTACTCACAGCCCTCTTTAGGAGGCACTTGTAGCACAGCTGCCTGCCAGCTGTCTATTGCTGGTGGAGTCATCAGTGCTCACTCAAAATGTCACAGCACTGTCACAGCAAAGGAACTGGGAAAATAAATAATTCCAGGGTATTCTCTGGTCAAGTGTGTAACAGCAAAGTGGGTCTACTGAAGCTTTGTATGAAGGAGCTGAAAGAAAAATGAAGTCAAAGTGGTTGCAATGGTTCTGCTGAAAGGACTGGAGTTTTTACATGGTGTGCATGGTGACTAGCCTACTGCTGGGTGGGCAGTAATGCTGATTTGGCAATGAGTTGGCACTCAATGCTGAAGGCTCTTTTTGGTCTCAGACATTTTGAGAGATATCCAGTTGAGAGAAATTAGTCTGATAAAATAATTACCCCAATATTTATACTTCCCAAATATCAATTCTATATTAAGAAATTTATAGTCCTAACAGTAAGCAGACTTTTAAGATGTTGACCATGTATGAAAATCTCACTCATTTTCAAACTAGTAGTACATGACATGTGCCCTAAAAAGCCTTGCTTGTACTAATAAATAAATGCATACATGAAATTCCAACAACTTTTAAGAGCTCTGACTAGATTTGTCCAAACTGGGAAGGTTTGTGGTGACGAAAAAGCAGACAAGTATTTACTTCCTTTGTTTTACTGAACTTTAAAAGCCTATTCTGTGCAGTTGACTGCCTCCTTTCTCTTAAGTGGGAATTTTGGATCCAAGTAGTGTAGGACTCAGGGTGTCCATGGTAGAACTGGGCATTCCTCAGATAAGGCACCCTGGCTTTTCTCACAGCACAACCACCAGCTGAGCTCCAAAATGTCTGTGATGCAGTTGCTGGCCAGTGTTTTTCTCTTGGGAATTGAAGTTTTCCACATATAAAATTTGAACTTCTTTGTTTCTTTTCATGTCTGTCCTGTCAGAGACACAGAGCCAAGGAGGAGACCAGGCTCTCATTTCTGTGATTGTGTAACAGCTGTCTGCTATCAGTGACGTAAGAAAGGCCTCCCTTGGCTTTGTAATGAATTAAGCTGAAATTTAAACTACCAAAAATCAAAAATTCCATTTTGAATAAAGATTAGGGTGGCATTCCTTCCACCTGCTCTTATATTCTGAGAGATTTTGGTACTCATTTTAGGTAGAGCAGTGCCAAAAAGAGGATAATCCATTTGCCTAAGAGACTCTTAACCTTCTTCACCACTCCATCTTCAACAACCTTGATGAAAATCCATCCTTTGAAGTCCTGTGTGTGCTGTTCCCACTCCAAAGCAGGGGGGCCTTGCTGAGAGCACTGCGACCAGCTTGGTCTGGAGGACGTGGATCTTCTTCATCTCTGTCAAAATGGGATCCTATGTTCAGATCCCAGCCTTGTTCCCCAAAACATGAATCAGTTCGTGAACTCAATAAACTTACATTGTGGTTTGACGCTGGCCAGATGTCAGGCACCCACAAAAGTCGCTCACTTGCCCTCCCCTGCCACAGCTGGGCAGAGGAGAGAAAAATTTAATGAAGGTTTATGAGTTGAGATAAGGACTGGGAGAAAACACTCCAAGGGCAAAACAGGCTTGACTTAGAGATACAAAGTGAATTTGTTACTATCAAAATTAGAGGAGGATAATGGGAAGTAAAGTACGTCCTTAAAAACACCTTTTTCCCCTCAACCCCTCTGTCCTTTGCACTGACTGTGCAGGGAGATAGCACATGGGGGTTTTGGTCAGTTCATCACCGAGATTTTCTTCCACTGCTCTAGGAGAGGAGTCCTTCCCCTGTGAGACCATGGGGTGCCTCCCATGGGACAGACAGTTCTCTGAGAACAACTCCAATGTGGTTCCAATCTCACAAGCAGCAGTTCTCCCAAAACTGCTATAATGTGAATTCCCCCCACAGGCACACAGTCCTCCCAAAACTGCTGCGATGTGGGTTTCCCTTCCCACAGGATGCAGTCCTGCAGGGACAGGCTGCTCCAGCCTGGAAGGGGCCCTGCTTCCAGGGTCTCTCTCCGCAGGGTCTTCCACTGGGTCACAGCCACCTCCAGGCATCCACCCACTCCAGCGTGGGCACCTCCCCCATGGCCTGTGGGTGGATCTCTGCATCCCCTGTGGGTCCCCATGGGCTGCAGTGGCACAGTTGCCTCACCATGGTCTCACCACAGCCTGCAGAGGAATCTTGGCTCTGGCGCCTGGAGCAGCTCCTCCCCTTCTTTCCCCACTGACCCTGGTGTCTCCATGTTGTTTCCCTCACATGTTCTCACCTCCTCTGGCTGGGAAAAACTGTGTGCCCCACTTTGTTTTGATTTTCTTCTTAAATCTGTTATCACAGAGGTGTTCCCATCGTCCCTCATTGGCCCAGCTTTGGCCAGCAGCAGGTCCATGTCCAGAGCCATCAGAGATTGGCTCTGCTGGACATGATGGAAACTTCCAGCAGCTTCTCACAGAAGCCACCTCTGTAGGGCCCCTGCTGCAAAAAACCAGACTCTGCAAAACCAACAGAACTCAGCTTGTTCAGATGGGATGTTCCTCTTCTGAGAATTTTCTTCAGAAATCATGCTGCTGGCCACGTCTTAGCTGTGAGACATTTGATGGAATGCTCAGCAGTGCATCACACAGAGTTATGGGTGGTGTTTCACTGTGAACTAATCCTTCACGGACAGCGGCATCTAAAACCTCTCACTTCTCACATCACAAGATGAGGAATGAGGAAACAGGAAGAAACATGTGAATTAGGTGGTTTCCTGTAATGTACTGTCTGTAATTCAGCTTTAATTTTAGTACAAACAATTGTAATTTTGAAATTAGCTTTTATGACAAAGTTTATGGTGTTCTGTATAAGCAGGAGTTACCCGGTGACTAACAGAGCAGAATCCAAACAGCCCTAAATGGATCTTTTTTAATATCTGTGTTTGTATCAGTTTTCCTTGCATATAGGGAAGTCCCCATGTTAAAATAAAAGAAACTAAAAGTAAATTACTTTTTCCTATAACACAGCTGCAAGTACCACAGCCAGGTTCCAGGGGAGGGCTATGGTTAGTATTTGATGGTTTTAATGCAGCCAGAGCAAGCTTTTGTCTTCACAAGCTGCCAAGGGCATTGGGCTGATCCTGTGCCAGGGTTTGCTGCTCCTGGTCAGTGGGGAGAGCCCCTGTCAGTTCTGCTGTGGTTTGGGGCTGCTGCCTGCCAGGGTCAGAGCACAGGGGTGCTGCCTCTGCCTGAGGCACCTCTGCCCCTGCCTAAGTATGGGGCTGGGTTTGCTCTCACACCCAGCCCATGGTGACATGCTGCCTGCAGGAGACGTTGGCTGCACTCGGGCACAGGGGATGGAGCACAGTCGGGGATGGAGCTGGGCTCCTCCAAGGATCCTGTGGACAGCAGGGCCTGGCTTTGTCAGGTGACTGCCCATCTCTGGTGCCCATTGTAAATTGAGGGTGCCCTTGGTGGGGACAAAAGCACCCCTGGGTACACCTTTGCTTGCAAGCAGTGTGGAGTTGATCCCTGCAGCTCTCACATCCCTTCAGGTTTTTCTGCTCAGGGCTGAGGATGGAGAAGGAGGAGGACATGAATGCAGCTGGTGCACTGGCATTTCAGAACGGCTTAGCAAGGGACTCTCCTGCTCTCCCAGTGGGACACAGGGCTCTGTCTCCAGCCCACTCTGGGGTTTCCCTATGCCTAGGGTCCACTCCCATTTAGCCCCGTGCTCAAGTAAGGTGGTGAGCAGGGCTGCGATTGTCTCAGGTCCTCAGGGACCTCAAAGGAACCTTTTGGTGGCAGATTTTGGGGAAGCTGCAAATGACTGAAAGGAAATGGTGATACAACGGGGAGGGGCTCTTGCACACTGAGCCCGTGGCTGCCCCATCGTGGCTGTGCTGTGCCTCACATTCCTCACCTGCCATTCCCAGCCACACAAAGACAGTGCTGCCATTCCTGGGGCTCAGGGAGTGCGTTACATGCTTCATTCAGCCGTTCCAGCTCTGACAGAGAGGGTAAAGGCGCCTCTGGCACCTGTCCTTGACCCTGTGCTGCAGCACCCTGTGCCATCGCAGGGCAGCAGTCAGGGGAGCCCTTTGGCTATCAGGGCCTGGCCCTCATCCTTCACTGTCCTCTGATTCCAGAGGTCCCTCCAGGGTATCCCCAAGGCCTCCCAGCCCATCTCCTCCCCAGTCCTGGAGGCACGGAAGGGGCTGTGCTGGGAATTTGCCACGGGAAACACCGACTCAGTAGAAACCACAGCGAGTAAACAGTTACGGGTCGATTGCAGCCAGAGTTCCGCTTCCCCAGGGCTTTAAGCTGAGGCAGAGCTGTGTGAGGGCAGAGGGGAGGGGACAGCACCCAGACAGGCAGGAGCAGCAATGGGGGACGCCTTCATCCGGCACATCGAACTGCTGGGCTATGAGAAAAGGTTTTTCCCCAGCCAGCACTATGTAAGTACTCAGCAGCATTCAGGCATGTGAGGACTGAGGACTGGTCAGAGTAAAAAGTCTGGGCAACAAATTTCCTTAGATAATTGTGACTGAGAGCCTTAATGCTTCCTTTTAATGGGGTCATGGCTGATAACATGAGCTGGAGGCAGCCAGAGACTAAACTGTCCTGAACACACAAGACTTTGGCCACCTCCTTTGCAAGCCCTGGGTTACATTGCAGTCTTGAAAAGGGCTTTTTCCTCTTTGTTTCCCACCCACCTGCATGTTTCTCCCCTCTGTCCATTCCAAGCTTCCCTAGTGCTCAGTTTATTTGCTGGCAAGGCAGAACTACTTGCATTGGGGTGGTGGAAAGAAAACATTCAATTTTAACTGAAACTGGACCATCCACAGGGCTCACCCCAGGCACAGTGGGGTGTGGTGTCCCACTTCCCTGCAGAACTGCAGCCTCTGCTTTGCTCCTCAGGTCTACATGTTCCTGGTGAAGTGGAATGACCTCACTGAAAAGGTTGTCTACCGCCGCTTTACTGAGATATACGAGTTCCATGTGAGTCCTCCCAGGACACACAGGCTTGGGATGGGGAAAAAGGAGGGAGAATGCCATCTGAAATTGCCTCAGAGCAAACCTGGTTCAAAAGAGGCTCCTGGGTCCAGTCCTCCAATCTGTTTTGCCCCTTGAAGGTGGGAGCCGTTGGCTCTGTGTCCCTGGGCACACAGTGCCGAGGTGTGGGATCCAGCCAACACATGTTGGTGGCAGCAGGGCGAGCACCAGGAAAGGAGTCAAGATAGGGGCAGAGGAGTGGGTGTCACAGTGTTCCCCTGGTACCATCCTCACTGTTGTGCCTGGCTCTGCTCTGCAGAAAGCGCTGAAGGAGATGTTCCCCATTGAATCCGGGGACATCAACACAGAGAACCGGATCATCCCACACTTGCCAGGTGAGGGGCAAGCACCGTGGCCGGGGGGAGGGAACAGAAATTGCAGCTGGGAAATTCCCTGGTGGGTTGAGCTGTGCTGGCTGCCTCCCAGACAGGTGTGTGGTGCAGTATTTGCTGTACACAGGCTTGAAATCAAAACCCCAGAAAGGTCTGAGCAGTGGCAGCAGTTCTCCCAACACTCAGCAGCCCTGCAGACCCCATTCCCTCCTCTCTGAAGGCTGGGCACCCCAGAGGCACATCCAGAAGAATCAGCTGTGACCCCCATGACCCCTGGATGATATAAAGTGTCGGCTTTTGGGGAGGCTGAGCTGAGTGGAGTTGAGCTGAGCCCTCTTTTGGTGACACCATCACTGGCGTTGGTTTAATGCCCTTATGGCACACAGATACTTTGTAAGAGGAAATAATGCAATATATCTTCAATGACAGAGAATGAACTCCTGATCCAAACAGCTGATGCTTTGTCTCTAAGCAAGGTGCACGCCAGAAAACTTCTCCATTTTATTTATTTTCCTGCTTTAAAGGAGACAGAAGGAAGTCTGAAAAAGAGCTGCAGTTGTGGTCAACATCTCTGAGGAGGAGTGAGCCTGCACTGTGCAGTACTGTGGGTGCCAGTCTGGGGCAGGGGGAGCTCATTGCAGCTGGACTAACACCACCATGACGGGGCTGTTCAAAACATCCTTATTCCATTTGGGGAACTGAGAGCACTGGGCAGCAGACAGGTGTCAGACTGCAGGGGGGACATGGGGTGCCACTGACCACACAAAAGCACCTCCCATCATGCAGTTCAACACTGCCTGGGGTCGGGATTGCCAGCAGTATTTTAGGGCTCTGGAGTCAAGAACACCATAACCAGTGGGATAGCAGGATATCTCCTCTGACTGCAGTCTGGTCCCCTCAGCCCCTCCTGGTGCCCCAGTGCATCTGTTGGATGTGTGGCCCAGCAGTTGGGCCTAGTCTGAACACACATGTAGGAATTACCCTAAAACTGAAATAGGGTCAAACAGGATCATTTCTGGGCTTGCATAAGTTGTGTTCCCACAAAGCTTCACCTTATTGGCACAATGCAGCCATGTAGCACCTCGGGGCCAGACCCACTTATTTGCAGGGCAAAATTAATGATTCAGAACAGTGTGCCTGGGCAAGTATTAAAAACAAGGCATTCTGCCTGCTTTTTCTAAGCCCTTTTTCCTCTCCCCCAGCCCCAAAGTGGTTTGATGGGCAGCGCTCAACTGAGAACAGGCAGGGCACACTGGCCGAGTACTGCTACGCTCTGGTCAACCTGCCCCACAAGATCTCCCGGTGCCTGCACGTGGTCAACTTCTTCAAGGTCCGTCATGACGACATGAACCCTGTCACAGACAGCCAGTGAGTCCAGCTGCCTGCTCCTTGGAGGGAAATCCTGCATTCCTGGCCGTGGATGCTGGCAGTAGCCTGCAGGGAGGGTGTTGCTGATGATGGATTAGGGCTGGTTGGCACTGAGCTGCCTTTGCTCTGACCTGTCTAGGATCAAGAAGCCCGAGGTCTTCCTCCTGCCGAAGGATTCCAAGAAAAACCCCACTGGTAAGAGGTTTCAGAGGGCTGCAGGTGGCTGCCTCAGCAGCAGTGAAGGCTGCTGGGGAGAGAGGTTGTCACTCCATGCAGATACCCTCACCATGAGCATGGTTGCTGTGCCAGAGCTGCAGCTGTGGGAAAGCCAAATCCTTGTCTAGAAATCCAATCATTGTCCTGAAATCCAGCTGGTTTGGGGCTGAAAGAGGCTGGGGGGGGGGGGGGGGGGGGGGGGCACTTTGGGCCATCCTGGGGCTGCTTTTGGCCTGCCTGAAATAGGATGTTTCTGTGTTGGGGGCTGAAGGAGGGAACATCCATCACTTCTCTCATGCAGACATCACGGGCCCCATTGTGCTGCAAACGTACCGAGCCATCGCTGACTACGAGAAGAGCTCCACATCTGAGATGGCTCTCAAAGCTGGGGACATGGTGGATGTTGTGGAGAAGAGTGAGAACGGTATGTGTCCATCCCCCTGGAGAGCCCCTGAGGGCCAGCCCACTCCCTGCCACAATTTCAGCAGGAATGAGTACTGCCCTTGCATCTTGTGTCCAAACACAGCATGTGAGCTAGTTATGGCAGGGAAGGCTGAAGGGTGAGGGGCAGTTCTAGAAAACTGTGCAACATCCTGGCCATGCCTCAGCCTGTGAGGTTTCCTGCCCAGCAGGAACAGGATGAAGTGATTAAGTTCTCTGGTTGCACCATGTCAACCAGACTGGCCCCAGCAGTGTCCCTTTGTTCAGGACATGGAGATGCCTGCACCTGCCCTGGCCAGGACAGACCTGGTGCCAGTCCCCACAACACTCTGCTCTTGCCCATGGCTGCTTTCTTTGCAGGCTGGTGGTTTTGTCAATTGAAGAATAAACGAGGCTGGGTACCTGCTGCCTATCTGGAGCCATTGGATGGTCCTGATGAGTCTGAAGAGCAGGAGCCTAACTATGCAGGTAAAATGTTGGGGTGACCAGGGTGTGTGTCAGAGCACAGCCCACTGCAGCTCTCCACGGAGATGCTCACTGCAAAGCTGGGCAGTTCAGACTGAGCAGGGAGATGGTGCTCTAGGAGCTGCCAGGAGGGATTAATCTCATGGCTTGGTGCCTCAGTGTCAACCATGGGAGCTTCCCTGCTCTGGGAAGCAACTCAGCATTAGATTTGTGTTTTGGCTGATCTTTACCAGTGGCCATGCTGAGCTGGCTGGTGAAGGCTGAGGTGCTGGGTTAGCAGAACAGCATGGTGCAGCATCCAAATCAGGAGCAGGTGTTCACAGTGCTTCACCTCAGTGCTGTCCTCACCAGGCCTGGCCCTGCTCCCTGCCCTCTGCATTGCCCTGCCCTGACAGCAGGGCTTCATCTAGTGGAGCAGAGGGAGGATCCTGCAGACTTGTGCCCATTGGTCAACCCACAGGCTTCAGCTTTGTGGGTTTCACAACACTGGAAAAGGCTCTGTTAGCACAACACTTCCTTCTGCCTTATTTCACCACCCGAATTCTGAACATACTTTTGATCAGAGATATGTGTGCTTCCTCTGCTTGCACCCAAAAGCTTTCTTCTGGAGAGATGGTGAAGGGGCCAGGATGAGCCATGGGCAATGACAAGACTGGGGGAAGTCTGAATCCAAACCTGAAGCACCCTGAGTCTTGCCTAAAACGTTGGGTGCCTCCTAATGCTCTGGTGCCTCCTCTTCTCAGTGGCTGGGGAGGTTGGGTCCCCACTCCTGAGGTGTTGGCACATGATGCCATCCCCATTTCATGTGTAGGTGAAGCGTACGTGGTCCAGAAAAGCTACACTGCTGTGGAAGAGGATGAGCTGACCCTCAAGGAGGGGGATGCCATTGAAGTCATCCACAAGCTCCTTGATGGCTGGTGGGTTGTCAGGTGAGACATGGCATGGACAGGTGAGGTGAGCAGCACTCAGGCAGAGGGAAGGGATCATCCATGGTTCTCCACATCAGGGAAAGCCATGGCATCTTTGGTGCCACTGCCCAGCACTTTCTTTTGCAGGGCTGCTTCCCACAGACTGTTCTTTGCCAAATATTAAACATTGCAGCTGGAGATTCCTCTGCTGAGGGCTTCAGAAATACCCAAGGAGGAGGCAGATGGAAAAAAACCACAACCATATCTCTTATTTTGCCTCTAATTGTTCTGGCACATTTTGCTTTGCAAAACCTCAACTTTCATCCTGCTGCAAGGAACATGAGAGGTAACCCACATGTGGGGGACAGGCATGAATCGTGACTCATGGAATGTCCTGAGTTGGAAGAGTTCAAGGCCAGGTTGGATGGGGCTTGGAATAACCTATTCTAGGGGAAGGTGTCCCTGCCTGTGGCAAGGAGTTGGAATGAGGTCCTTTAAGGTCCCTTCCAACCAATCCATTCTGGGACTCTGTGACCACCCACAAGAATGATCAAATCTCTCTCCTGGACTGAGGAGGTGGTTGCAGAGCCATGACTGTGAGTGATGTTTTTTTGTGTTGCACTGCAGGAAGGATGAAACCACAGGTTATTACCCCTCCATGTACCTGCAGAAAGCTGGGGAGGTGAACACCTCTGTGAAGAGTGAGCTGAGGAACCGGGGTGCTCCTCCACGGAGGTAGGAGAAGCTCTGTGTGGAGGGCAGAAGGACATCTCCTTCTTCCTTGAGGGAGATGAAATTAAACCAGACAGGGTGTTGTGGTGCACCAGCTTGCCCTGTCAGTGAGGAACTGCCTGGAGAAATGTAAGCAGGGCACACACCAGGGCTGTCCTCCCACCAGCTCTGTGCTCCCCAACTACCATTGCTGATGCAGGGCTGCAAGATCCTTGCACCAACAGGTCCTCCCATCAGGTGTATTTCTCCTTGTCCTTCTGCAAAGTTTCTTTTCTGGGCTAATCTTGTTTAATTTTAAAATTGGCCATTTTCTTGCTTCCTAAGTGTGTGCACTGAATCTTTCAGAAGGAGAGATTTGACTAAATGGAGCTTCCAAGTGGCCTAATCTAATGGGAGGATTTGAACTAATGCAAGGGATTTTACTTAGATTAAAAAGATAAAAAGCAATAATAACTCATGAATTCCAATACAAAGAGAATGGTTAAAAGGGCAGAACTTGCTGTTCTTTTTTTCTGCAAGATGGCACGTCAGGCCTTCTATAAAATCTCTCCAAATCCAGTTTTGTTGGAGCATGGATTGAATGTGAGACAGTGTAAAATGGTTCAGATCCACGTATTTGAACACAGTTTGCTGGTAGCCTTGGGGGAGATGAGGTGGCCTGTTCCAAGGACAGTGGCTTGTCCCTCTGCCATTGTGACTGCTGCCTCTTGGCACTGGCAGCCAGGCCAAGCCCTGTTGCAAAGGTGGTGACCTGAGATGGGCTATGTGCTCAGACCAGGAAGGGGCTGAAGGCAGAGGCACATTTCTTTGAGAAGAGCAGGAGGATGATGCCATGGGGTGGACATCAGGAGCTACCTCACTGCTGCCATGACAGTGAAGACAAGGCAGGGGCTCTGTCTGCCTGCCTGGGGACAGTCCCTGGTGCAGAGAGCTCCCCTGTAGCAGCCCCATTGTTCCTGGCCTTACACTTCTCTCAGTAGTTTCTCTCCTGTGGGTTCAACACCACACATCCAGGTGCACACTGACATGCCCCATACTCCATTCCCCTGTAGCTGACCCCTAAGCATCAGGGAGCCATGCCAAGCTGCACACTAGGGACCTCAATTTTGTGGCCAGGACAGGTGCTATATGTTCATTCATCAAAGAGGTACAGATCACTTCTGGGGCTTTCTTGGATGAACCTCATTCCCATCTCATCCTTCCAGCCTTTTATGCCCGATCTTCCTCACTAATCCCTATCATTGCCTTCCACACTTGTGCTCAGGGTTCACCCTTCAGTGTTTGCTTGCAAAGCACCATCCAGCTGCCTCTGAATGTACTGAAGATTGTGTCTCACTGATGGCTGCCCTCAAGAGCTGGCATATCCACCAGGCAAAACCCAAAAGCAGAAACTGGGGTTTGGGTGAAGCAGAGGAGGAAGTGTGGGGAAAGAAGTGTGTGGTGTGAGAGCTGCCAGCATGAAAATTGAAAGTTTTGTTTCTCACTCCTTGCAGATCCACCATCCGAAATGCCAAGAGCATCCACAGGCAGGGCCGGAAGAAAATCAGCCAGGAGACCTACAGGAGGAACAGCAAGAAATACATCCAGAACCAGCGGAACGCGAGGGGAAATTCCCAGAACAAGGCCAATGTCATCAGTGAGTCTCAATGGAACTGGAATCTTGTAGGCATAACCTGTACCCCTGACTAGCACTGGCAGCTGGAGCACAGTGGCACACTGAGGTCACACCATAAATGGCACACTGAGGTCACACCATGCCCATCTGCCCTTTTCCCATGGGGAAAGTCTGTGCAGGGAGGTGTTTCTTTCCATGAGTTTTCTTACCCCTGGCTGTAGCTCAGACTGAGCAAAATATGGTCCTGGAAGGAGGTCAGCCCACACTTGGCACCTGTGCTTTCCTCTGTGCACCTAATTTCCCCCATGCTGCCATTACCATTGCAATGACCATGTATGTGAGCTGTCAGCAGGGCCCCCAGAAGGAGGTGTTGCATGAAGAATCCTAGAATTATAGAATTCCGGTTTGGTAGGAAGGAACCTTAAAGTCAATTCATTCCAAGCTTCCACTTGATCAGGTTGCTCCAAGTCTCATCCCACATAGCCTTGAACAGTTCCAGCTACAGGGGAGCCACAGTTTCTTTGGGCAACCTGTGCCTCACTACCTTCACAGGAAAGAATTTTTTCCTAATATTTAATCTAACCTTGGCCTCTCATAGTGTGAAGCCATTCCCCCTCGTCCTACCAGATCACGCCCCTGTAAAAAAACCTCTCTTCATGAAGGAGAGACACAGATATTGAGGTATCCCCTTTAGATCTGGTAGTCCCCATGCATGTGTGTATCCATAACCTTCCCAGAGCTAAAGATGGGCAGACCTCCTGCAGACCTAAAGACAGGCTTCCCTGAGCACAGTTCCCAGCTGGGCACTGGTGACATCCTGACACTGTGACCTACAGGAAGACCACTACATGCAGCAGGACAGGAGGAGAGGCAGGAGCTTTGGTGGCCATTATGTAGGAATCTGCTGAATGTTCATGAGGGTGGTGTGTGGTGGAGAGCTCTGACCCACCTGTGCCTCTTTTTTACTTGCAGTTGAGAAAAATGAGCCAGAGGACAACAAGCCCAAGGCTCAACCTGCTGTTCCTCCCCGTCCCAGCAAAGACCTCATCCTGAACCGCTGCACTGAGAGCACCTGGAGGAAGATCCTGTGAGGATCCTGTGAGCCCCACACCAGGCACACAAAGCTTCATCTCCTCCAGCTCCTGTGCAGCTGGGGCTTGGAGCCAAACCAGGGATCCGGGTGGTTCTGGCAGCCAGCACAGGCCAGGGAGCT
Organism: Zosterops lateralis; assembly: GCF_965231275.1. Lineage (NCBI taxonomy): Eukaryota > Metazoa > Chordata > Aves > Passeriformes > Zosteropidae > Zosterops > Zosterops lateralis. The sequence continues at coordinate 10,438,679 of NC_139779.1, read as the reverse complement.
GCTGGCCATGGGAGCACAGCCCAGTGTCCATCCTCATCCTCCATCACCAGCCCAAGGTGTCCCGATAGCACTTTGAGGGGGGACCAGCCCTGCTCTACCAGCTCCTTATAACCACCAAAAGTCCTCATCTCTAGATGCCCTTCTATTACCTCTTTGTGTTTTGAATTGTTTTTGTGGTTTTCATCAATAAAGGACAGACACTTGATAGGCCCTGAGGAGCAGTGTGGGCCTGGCGGCAGGAAAGGTGTTCGTCCTGGGGGTATATTGGGCAAGGGTCTCTTGCAAAAGACTCTGGGCATGAGGAAATTTAATTGGGGGATGAAAGGATAGCAGTTTTCTCCTGGAAGGTGCCTTCTTGGCTCCCTGGAGAGGAAATGAGGGCTCAGTGCTGAGACAGGCCTGGTCTCACACGGAGAGCGGTGGGACGGCTGGGTTTGGTCACCCCCACAGGGAGCCCCGCCATGGCTGTGCCGGGCTTGGGGATTATCTCTGGGCTTGGGTCGGCTCCGGGCCTGCGTGTCGGTTTGGGGATGGGTTTCAATTTCGATCTTTTTTTGGGTCTGGGTCTAAGTCCACACTGGGCTCTGGGGGTGTGTTTAGATTTGAGCTCGGCTGTAGGTCCACACGCAGCCCCGGGCCCGGGCGGGCACAGACCCTCCCTCAGAGCCGGGCGCGGCCCCTTTAAGGGCAGCGCATGCGCGCCGGGGAGGTGGCGCCGCGCGGGTCCGCGTGTGAGGGAGCCAAGATGGCGGCGGCCTGAGGGGCCATGGCGGGGGTGGTGCGGCGGCTGCTCTGCCGGGGCCTGGCCGGGGCGGCGGGGCCGCCGGGCACCCACAGGCTGCGGGACGCCGAGGAGGCCGCCCCGGTGTTCCAGTACGCGGGGAAGGCGGCCAAGCGCAAGGACCGCGTGTTCGTGTGGGGCTTCAGCTACTCGGGCGCCCTGGGCGTCCCCAGCTTCGTGAAGCCGGACGAGGGCTGGAAGAAGCCACGGCGCATCCAACCCACGCCGTACCGCCTGGAGACGGAGGAGAAGGTGCGGTGGGGTCAGCGTGTCTCCCCCGGCCTCCGGAGCCTGCTCAGGGCTTGGCACAGCCGAGAACGGCGTCACTGAGTCAGGTTTAAAGGCTTTGCCGTGATTTCACTGTTTTTTATCTATATAGCGGTATTGCTTGGGATGATTATTGTTTTAACTGCAGCGGCATATAGTTTAGACAATTTGTATTTGTAGTTTTGTAAGAGGCATTAGAGAGCAGGGTGTGAAGAGCATTTCCAGATAAAATGGGCCTCTCCAAGTGGCTGCTCCTACCTGACAAATGGTAAACTTGTGTTGAAAATCACTTTATTCTTTAGCCTACATGTTTCACTCGTGCTCTGCTGTCTAGTGCAGAGAAAGTCAGAGCATTCATAGGATATATGAGTTGGAAGGGACTCAGAAGGATCGGGAGTGCAGATCCTGGCCCTGCACGGGACAGCCCAGCAATCCCTCCCTGCACCGGAGAGAATTTTCCAAACGCTCCCTTTGCCCTGACCACTTCCCGCGGGTCCGGCTACCCTCTGGGGAAAGAACCTTTTCCTGATATCCTGTCTCAACCTCCCCTGGCGCAGCTCCAGCCGTTCCCTCGGGTCCCGTCCTTGGTCCCAGAGCAGAGATCGGAGCTGCCTCTGCAGAGCTCACTGGGATCTGACCCGAGTCTCCGTTTCTCCAGAGTGAACAAACCAAGTGACCACAGTCGCTCCTCTTGTGGCTCTTATGCTGGGCTTATTTTGTCAAAAGGAATAAAACATGTTATTCTCTTAATGTCTCTATGTCTTTCTTTGTTTTGTTTTGCTTGTTTGTTTGGTAGGGTTTGGTTGGTTTTCCCTTCCCCCCCCCCCCCCTTTTTCTCCCCCCCCCCTTTTCCCCCCCTTTCCCCCCCTTTTTTCCCTCTTTCCTCCCCTATTTTTATCCCCCCCTCTTTTTTCCCCTCCCCCTTCCCCCCCTTCCCCCCCTTTTTTTTTTCCTTTTTTTCCCCCTTTTTTCCTTTTTTCCCCCTCCTTTTAGACCTGAGTTTTCATCATTCTGCTTATCACAGAAGACTGATAATTTCTGCAGGACCATACCTGCCATGAGCTTGGGCTGCACGTGAATGTGCCTTAATGAAGAAGGAATGCTGATGAACCAGCAGCATGGAGTGAAAGTTGCTTTCCTAAGCCACAGTTTCTAACTGAATGGTTTTGTCTCTCCTCAAAGATCTCCTCTGCTGCCTGTGGCTATGGATTCACACTGCTGGCTTCCAACACCAGGGACATCACCAAGGTGTGGGGCATGGGGCTCAACAAGGATTCCCAGCTTGGATTCCAGAGAAGCAGAAGAGATCAAAGTAAGGATTTAAGTGTTTTAAAGACTTACAGAGTGACACTGCAGCGTGCCTGTGGTACAGGAGTCTTATGTGTTTGGAGCTCTGAGAAAATATCAGAGGCTTTGATGCAGTCCCAGGCAGAGTGTGCTTTATTTTTTAAACAGGTCTGTCTCTGAAATTTATCTGTGTTTTTGTGTGCTTTGTAATTGGTCAGTGTGTGCCTCTGTTCTGTACACTGCATTAATTAGTTTCCTCTGGACAGGAATGCAGCTGTTTATTCTGCAAAGTGTGATGCTGCTTAATGCGTGGCTTTGAATCTCTAATTTTGTAGTGGGCACAGTGTAGTTAATAAAATCATTTTATCAAGACTGTTTGCTCAGTTCTGTTGCCTTTGCACTTAAAAACTAAAGTCCTTTAATCCTCCTTCCCTCCCCAGTTAAGAGTTTTTTTTAATACAGTCTGTGGGTTTTTTTGTGAAGCTGTAGGAGATATTTTAAAATTATTTTAATAGCAAGTTGCTTTTTGAAGGAAAAACATGTTTTTCAGTAATTTTGTCTTACACCAGGCTCTCAAACTTATTTAAGAAGATGATTTCTGTGCAGAACATTGCCACCTACCACCGAAGACAAGAAAAACACAAACTTTCCTCATAGAATGGCTGACTGCATAGACATTCCTCCATAAACAGTTGAGGAAAATCATGATAAAAGCAGTTTTTGTCATTATGGTGTATAAGAGTGTAATCCATCCAGGCAAGGTGTGTTTGATATGGGCAGAAGATTAAACTTGGTGGAGAAGCCAAAGAAGATTGCAGCTACAGTGCAGCATTTTGAGGTTTGCAGTGCTGCTGCTTTGGGTAGTTCTGTAAGAGTGTCCACACAGCAAGTGTATGCTGAAACAGCACCTGCAAAGTGCAGGGGCTGCAGAAGCTTCTCACTTCTGCTTTTCAAGGTTTCAGCTGTTGCTGGGTCTGAGTTCTGTATGTGCTGATGTCTCAGGAATGTCTTGCAATTACCTTGTTTTTCATCTGACCTGGAAATGATTTTTGTCAGAGAATCCAGAAATAGGTTAAATAGTTTTGCAGTTCAAGCCCTGCCAAGTAAGAGAGTGTGTTTGGCAAATTGGTTGAAAATGTAGTGAAGATCAGTGGGATTGCTACTGCTCCATGTTTAATATCCCCCCAGACAAGTTTTCCTTTGGGATGTGTTGCTCATTGCTTTTGTACAGACTGGCTTTGGTGCCTGCTGCTTCCAGCACTGTGTTGCTGTAGATGTTTCATTTCCAAGAGAATTTGCAGCCTTCTGACCTTTAGATGGTTGTATCTAAACTACTAATATTTCACACCCTCTTCCTTAGCCACCTCATTGTTTCTTTTCTCCCCATCCCCTCAATGATGGTTACTAGATCCCAGTAGCATGTGTCTTTCTGCTGGAATGAACAGAGAGAGGAAAAAGTGTTTTTGCTTTGTGACTTCCAAATGTTTCTGGACAGAGAGTTGGTTGCCTTTAGGTTCCTACATGGCAGATGGACCACTATTGCAAACTGCCAGCTGTGCTGCCTGTCCTCACATCCAGTAGTGTCTTGCTGCAAAAGACCATGTGTAGATTTTTTAAATTTAAAAAAAAAAATAAATAGGTGTGTTTTGTTTTTTATTGAAGGCAGTGAGAACCAGTAAAGCCCTGCTGCCTGTGTGCAATATTGCTTTGGGTCCCCCGAGATTTGATTTCACTTATTACAGTGACTTTGATATCAAGGCTTTTTATCTCCCCTTAACCTTTTCCGTGGTATTGATTTATGTTTTGTTGTTCTTCTCCCCCACATCCCAGTTGACTGTAATTGATTACATGTTCTTCAAGTTACTAAATCTTTATAAAGTACACCATGTCATTTTTCATAAATGTTAGATGTCTTATTCCCTATGGATCTAACCTAGCTAGTCTTTCATTCCTTATTTCTGAAAGTGCCTGTAATATACTTTTCTTTAAATATGAAGCCCTAAGATTTTTTTTGTTCACCTTTCCTGACATGTTTTTGTGACTGCTGCTCTTGTACCTTGTTTGCAATATCCCCAGTTGCACAGGATGGTTGTGCATATTAAGCTCTTAGTAATCCAGCTGTATTCACCAAAGTGGTTGAACATGTTGTGGAAAGCCCCAGTTTAACAGTTCTGCCACCTGAATCATTAATAGCATTCACCCTCTAGTTATGGTGGACTTTTATTTAGGCAGTGATTATTGTCTTCAGCTATCTCCATAGCTTTTACCTTCTCCCTCCTTCTGTGATAAATCCCTCTCAACCTCTTTGGTTAGTATCTTGGCTTTCTAAAATGTGTCTGCTTTTATAACAAAGGAGAAATGTGTGAACGTGCAACAGGATCAGCAAATATATATTGAATTTACTTTGTGAAAGCTACTGACTTAAAATTGTTCTCTCTTCCTTAAGCTAAGGGCTATGAATATGTCTTGGAACCATCTCCAATTCCGTTACCCCTGGAGAAGCCACAGCAAACTCGAGTCTTGCAAGTGTCCTGTGGGAGAGCCCATTCCCTGGTCCTGACAGACAGTGAAGGAGGTACAGTGTTACTTGTGCTGGTGTCAAGGAGTGCCTGGCTATACTTTTACTAAAACCTGGAGAAAAAATGGTCTTCTGTCCTTTAGAACTATATCCCAGATGGGCTGTTTGCACTGTAAATGGGATGCAGGCAGCTGTTGGCCTTTGTGGGATTGCTTTGTGAGGGAAAGCCATGAGTTCACTTGGCTCAAGTTGTAAATGTGTTGGGAGCTTTTTACTACAAGGTTTGTTTCCCCAGCCCCAGGCCTGGCTGAGTGCAGCCTGTTTTTCTTGTTCCCTCAGAGATGTGTTTTTGAAGGCAGATTTGGGTGACTGTGCCAGTACTCCTTGTGTTATTTCCCCTTGAAGCCCCAGAGTGCTGTGTTTATGAAAGCAATTAATTAATTAATAGTCCTTTATGGAGAAGATCCTGTTTGTGAATTGTCTCTCAGAACTCTCTGGTGCAGTGGCACCAAGTGACCCAGTGCAGCTTCTTAGTGGGTGAGCTGGTTGGTCCATTGATTCCCACTCCTGTGGGAATGCTGATCTGAGTCTCTTTGACAATGGCAGGATGAACCAGACAGTTCCCAGCTGTGACAGACAGTGGGCTCCAGGTACTGCTGCTGTGCCTGCAACAATACTGCTGGGTGTTTGGTGAAAATGGATTCAGTCATTTTAATTCAAGTGGACTTACTTTGAAAAAAGCTTATACCATTTTTTACATTGCTGTGCTCCACCTTTCAGACTTAGAACTGTGTGAAAATGTTTTGTGGACCTGAAAAGAGCCTTTCAAGGGATTGGGCAGTAATAAAATTAGTGTGTTTTATCATTGTTTTTCAGTTTTCACAATGGGAAACAATTCTTATGGACAGTGTGGCCGGAAGGTTGTTGAAGATGAAATTTACAGGTGAGAATTCAAACATCCTGAACTTTCTTAATGTTGGAAACATAATTGCATGAAAACAACCCTGCAGAAAAACCTGAAGGTGGAAAAGGTCTGGTAGTATGCCATTGAAGATTAAGGAGTCTGAGAACTGGCTTTTGTGCTGCTGGCTTTTAACCCAGGCTGGGCACTAGCACTCTGCTGACCACATTCACAAGAGACAAAAGAATGTCAGCATGAGACAGTTCTTGCAGGGCTTAGTGAGAGAACCCAGCCTTTATAAATTGCTTGAGGTAATTGGTGTTAGTTGGGCTTTCTCCTTTTTGCTGCTCAGAGTACATGTGCTGTTCCTGAGGATGTTAGAAGTGCCATTTAATTATGAAAGAGGCATCCTTTTTTTAAGTCTGTAACTGCCTCTCTGTCTGTAGTGCTTTTCCTTCACTGGGTTTTTTGTGGGTTGCACCGAAGCATATGCTCAAAGTGCTCTGTGTGATAGAGTAAGTGAACAGTGGGAATATGTTGAGTTTCTGATTCCCTAGTAGGACCAAAAATAAATCTTGTTCATTGCTCTGTCTGTGATCCACAACACTTGGTCTGTAAAGTTTGAGAAAATAGCTGTAATTAGCTTTTGTTAGTCTTGATACTGGAAGTCAGTCACTGGATTGTTCATAATTCCTGATACTGTGAAAAAATGTCAGGGTTGTTAGCACTACACTGTGCTCTGGGATATTTGGTTTTGTCTCTAGCTAAGTCTAGTTGTTTGTATGGGTACTGCAGTATTATGTAGTGTCTCTGCTCATTCTAGACTAGGGACTGTCTTTGAGGGTTGCTCCTACCCCCAGTTACCACCAGAGCTTATGTTTAAAAAGTGACAGTTCTTAGATAAGAGAATGTAGAATTATGTTCCTTCTCTGTGCAGGTATTTTGCAATGAAACAGCACACAAACAAATTTCTCTACTTGTGCTAATAAAGTGGCTTTCAGTAGAGGCAGGTTTACCTTTGTGTTTTTCAGTTGCAGTCTTACGAAATCCTCTGTATTGCTTTTTCTCTTCTTGGTGGCTGTTTGGTGTCCAGTGGAAGCCATCTCATTCATCAGCTGAAGGAATTTGACAGCAAAGTTGTCCAGGTAGGAGGATCACCTGAACTGAGTCCTGAGAATGGATTGGAAACCAGCTGAAGAGCCAAACTCAGAGGGTGGCAGTCATTGGCTCAAAGCTGAGTTGGAACCAGTAACAACTGTGGTACCCCAGGGATCTGGGTTCCAATCCTGTTTACATTTTCACTCGTGGTCTGGGTCACAGAGTGTTCCCTCAGCAGAGAGCAGGTGAGGTAAAACTCTGAGGAGTGGCTGATAAACCAGAGGGTGGTGCTGCCATCCAGAGGCTGGAGAAACAGGCTCGCATGAACCTCACCAAATTCAGCACTGGAAATGGCCAAGTCCTGTTGCTGGTGAAGAACAATTTCAGACACCACCATGGGCTGGGGGTGGCTGGGAGGCAGCTGTGCAGAAAAGGCCCAGGCTACACCAGGCTGACCATGACCCAGCAGTGTCCTTGCTGTAGAAAAGGCTAATGATACCCTGGGCTGCATTAGGAGGAGTGTTACCTGCAGGTCAAGGAGATGATTCTTCTTTTCTACTCAGCCACACTCAGAGTACTGTGTCTACTTCTGGGCTCTCAGTCCACTACTCTCTTCCTGTCGTGATTTCTTGTTCCCTTTTGTCACTTTTTTATTGCTTAGGAGCTTTAAATTTTGTCTTTTCACAGCTCATTTTTGAAAAGGCAACCATCCACTTAGACTAGCCAGCATTTCTCTAGATCAGGTTCCTAGGAGAGCAAGGGACTGCAGGGCAGCAGAAACACCTGCCATGGCTGCAGAATTCTCAGGCACAGGAGCAGTTTGTTGGTGTGTCTGTGCCCCTGCAGCCACACTCTGTGGGCAAACATTGCTCCTGTTCCAAGGAAGGGTCATTCATTTACATCCACCTGATGAGACTGTGCTGTGGTTCATCCTAAAACTGTTCTGAATTAGGCTTGTAAACTTCTGTTTGGACTTTTAATGTGTGGGTTTTTTTTTTTTTTTTTTTTTTTTTTCTTTTGTTTTGTTTTGTTTTGTTTTGTTTTGTTGGGGTTTTTTTTGTTTTTCCAGGGAGTTGTATACTTGGTACCTGTTTGTACTTTGATAACAGCAGTTATGTGCTTAGTATTGGTAGTCACTCACTTAACCTATTGATTAAATCCCTTTAATCTTTGTTTAATTCTTGATGGCTGCTTTTGAATGGCTTCTTCCTTGGCTTTAATTTATGCCAAGCCTGTGGCAGACATGATGGTTAGTTCAACATAAATAGAGATTTGAGAACAGCTGTGTGCCTAAAGCACTTACATGGCAAAGAATTCACAGCAGTTTGAATACATAGCAGAATTCATAGCTGGCATCAAGAATCATGTGCTTAGCATCCTGTGAAGGGAGAGCTCATATTTACTCTTTGCTGTTTTATTGTGTTGTACTGCTGAATCCAGCTTTCTTTCCTTGTTTCGGATCTTAGAACAAATCAACTGCTGCATGACTTCCTGTAAAGAAAATTCTGCTGTTTTCTGTGTTGTATCTTGTGGTTCTTGGCCTTCCCTTTCTCTGGAGCCATGTGATCAGGAGAGAAAGGTCAAAATCTGAACTGATGGACATCAGAGAAGTTCATTGCTCAATTTATCTGTCAGTAATGCTTCATTAAATTAAGTCTGAACGTGTGACCTTTCCTGACTAGCTCTGACTTGTTGTTTGTGTGCAGGTGGTGTGTGGGCAGGACCACAGTCTGTTTAGAACCAAGAAGGGCACAGTCTATGCATGTGGATGGGGAGCTGATGGACAAACAGGTAAGAACTCAGCTCAGCTTGCTTTTCAGGGAATTGATGAACGTAGCAAGCTGTCCTAACTGAGAAGTTGTGATGTGTATTTATCACGAATGTGTGGACAGAAATGGGTACTCTTGTGTAACCAAACTGAGACAATCTAGTTCATTTTTTTGAGGGCCTTTAGGATGCCACCCTTGCAGTCCAAGCATGCAGTCAGAGGAGAGTGTATCTGCTGTTTAAAGCTTCTGAGGGGTGTGGAAGTGACATCTGCAGCTTTACTTTTCAGTTTGGTGGCAGCTTTGCTTTCTGATTCCTGTTTCAGGGTCTGTTCTGCTCTTTTGAACTGACGAGTGCTTTGGTAGCTGTTGCATGTTTTAGCCTGGGCTCCTTGGGCAGGCCCTTTTTGTGGTGCCTTTTGCTGCAGAGAACTTCCTCCTCACAGTCATTCCTGCTTTATTTGTTTTGCTGCTCCCAAAGCTGAGTTCTTCCCATGATTCTTCTGTGCCAATATACTGTAACCCAGCTTTCTGTCATTTGCATTCTGGTCTCTTTTCCAGGCAGCAATTTGTCATGTAAAGTGTTTGCTTCCCAGCTTCTTTTGCCATTTCCCCTGCTGTTGTCTGCTTGCAGTGTGCTGTCACTTGTGGCTCTCGTTGCAGAAGACAGATGCAGCCAGTTTGTGAAATTTCATCTCTGTTGGGGTATCTGCCTGGCCCGGTTATTGTTTTCAAACACTTTGGTCCATGCAGACAAGAGATGTGAGACTCTTCAGGGTGTGATTGTATATAGTTGTTATGTACTCCAGAGAGGTGGCTTTGGCTAGTGGAAGTGTTTGTGGCTGCTTGTCTGTTGCAGCTGGTAATTAAGCAGTATGGACAGAAGGATTTATTTCAGAGGAAGGGTGATTTTGTTAAAGCATGACAAAAATGGTCCTAGGCAGGCATTAAAAGTGTGTCTGGAAAAAAATTCTTCATAATCTCTACTTTTTTTTCTTTCAGGTCTTGGACACTATAACATCACCAGTGTTCCTACTAAACTGCGTGGTGACATTGCTGGAGTAAACATTATCCAGGTCTCTTCCTATGGAGACTGTTGTCTGGCTGTCTCAGATGAAGGAGATGTCTTTGGCTGGGGAAATTCAGAATACTTGCAGTTGGCATCTGTCACAGAAACCACACAGGTCAGTTGACCTGAGGGTGTGTTTGTATGTGTTTCAGTTCAGCTGCTGTGCACAGAGTTAAAAATTACATGTTTCTTCCTGTTCTGGGTTCTTTTGACAGCAGATACAAGCACCACTAGCAGGCTGCTTTTACATAAGCTTACAAAACCAACCTGTCTGACGTGTTTGTGTAGCTTTAGGAGGCAGTGTGTTTCCTCTTCTTGATAAGCAAAGGTTTGTGTCACCTCATCCCAGTTTATTAGTCTAAGAACTCCATGTTCTTCTTTCTCCATCCCATGGACTTTTGCACCAAATTGAGACCCAGCTCAAGTGCTTTTGCTAATTTTGGGACAGGAATTAGTTTTTTGGCTGGCTAATCTAGGATTTCAGGTGATCCTACTTTGAGCACAGTGCTAATCCAGATGGCCCTTGGAAGTCCCTTCCAGTCAACCTGTGTTCTGGTGAACTTTTCATGGACATCCTTAGTGGGTTTATAACTGAGTCCTAAACAAATTCCAGTGTCTGACAGATAAAAGGTTTTTTTGAGCAAACTTACATGGGGCATTGGTAAAGTGCTGTTGGTCTCATGTTACAGCTACTTTAGGAAATACTCAGGAAATTAATCCATACTCAGGCTACTCTTGGCAGAAGGCTAAGAGCAGACAATTGTATTAGAATAGTTTCAGCAGAATTTTAAAAAGCTTTGTTTCCTGTGCCTCTCCTGATGTGACCTTAATGTAGGGCTGAATGCTGAGATCCAGGAGGCCTGAGGACAAGGATCAGACTATCCAGGGTAACAGTTTTCCTGCTGGGTGTGCAGTGGAGGTCTGTGGCATCCCAAATGGATGATTGGCATGTTTGCCAAAAAGGAGAGTCTCAGCTAAAATATAGATGCAGTCCAAGGTGTAGAATGGCAGAGCTATGAAATCAAAGATTGCTCTTTACAAATGTCAAGCTGTGTATGTATGTTGTGCTGGACTGTACCAAATGAGTGTGATTTTCTTTAAGTAATTTTTCCCTGGTATGTTCAAAAATGCCACTGCAGACTGAAGTTTAGTGATTTAATCCAGTGTGAAGACTTGAAGACATGCTCACCTATTGACTTGCACATTGTGTCTGACTTTAGAAACCAGGGATAAGAAGGAGTTATTAGTCATTCTCAGCCTTGTTGCCATGCATGTAAGCTTTCCAGTAGATAACACTTTGCACCCTGTCCTCCCCTTAATGGATTTCATGTGGGTTCGATTTTGTTGTTATTGTTGTTGATTATTTTTTTTTTTTTAATTTTGAGACTGGCACTCATTTTATTATTCAGGCAATAAAGGTTGTATCAGGAATCAGTGTATGTAAGCTCTAACCAGAACTGGAGAACAAGTTAAAATGTATGTCTATTTTGCAGTTTAGCTTGTCTCTAACAACTCTGCTGCAATCTTGTACAGGTGAATGTGCCCAGGCATTTGCCATTCAAGATTGGGAAGGTAAAGGAGGCTGCCTGTGGAGGGACTGGCAGTGTTGTGCTGACAGGTGAATTCCCTTCCAGAAACATTCACTTTGTTGCAAGGCCGCACAGTAGGTGCATTGTAACATTATGAAACAAGTATCTTGTTTTCTGGAAGCAGGGAAATACTGTATGTTATGAGGAAAGCTGGGGGATTGAGAAACCTGAACAAAGAATGTGCCGGGGGAGTTGTTTTCACTAGTGCAGAGCATTGTTTCCAGTGTGTGCTGTTGTGAGCCCTTCTGCAGACTAGAGCAAGAGCATGGCAGCTGTTTGCTCTTCTGATCTCTCTTGCTGGTCATACTGAGTATGGGCTCTATAGAGAGGAAATAAGGCAATACTTGAGGGAAAATAGAACCCTTCAGACTCCATATGAATCTGACACGTTTATGCATCATGAACTAGGATGGAAATAAGAATTTTGAGAACAGTTAAACAGTGCAGCAGGTCCTTAGTGATTGTTCTGTGGACTCTCAGTGGCAGGGGAGCATAGCTGGAGGGATGCTGCATGAAGGAATAAGGGAGGGGATTGTATTAGTTTCCTGAAGGATTATCTCAAGGGAGATGTTCATTATTTATAATGGGAGTATTGTGATGACCAGACATTTGAGCTTCTAATATGAAGGGAACAGAGCTAGCTGACATGGAAACTTACTCTTTCTTATGCTGCCCAACTGTTGCCTTTCCCAGGCACCCAGCTTAAGGCAGACAGAGTGACATCTAGCTGCTGGTTTGGGTGTGCATCAAAGAAGAAAACCATGATAATAAACTCTCACCCTCTGTCCCATTAGTCAGTATGATGAAGTATTTTATCCAGCTCACTCTTGTGTTGGCATTCTTTCCACATGAAAGTTTTGCCTAGGAGGTTTGATTTGCTTGCATAGCTTAGGGAAAGATTGAGGCATTTGGATGGGAATGCATTATTTGCAGATTTTAAATAATCAAAAAGTGTTAGACTGAGCTGGAAGAAAGGAAAATATCCCTTTGGCTCTGATTAACTCTTGGTTGTGGCATGAATTTCACAAGCACAGACTTTCTTACCAAATGTGTTCTTATTGTAATACAGAAGAAGGAAATGTTTTTGTCTGGGGATATGGAATTCTTGGGAAAGGACCAAACCTACTAGAGACAGCAGTGCCAGAGATGATCCCACCCAGCCTTTTTGGCCGGTCAGACTTCAGTCCAGACACCCGTGTTGCTCATGTTCGCTGTGGACTCAGCCAGTTTGCAGCACTTACAAGTAAGTTTCTCATCCCACTGTCATGGAGAGGTCATGTTGCTGTGCAGAAGAGAAAAAAACCAAAAAAAAACCCCCAAAAATCCCCCCACCAAACCAAAACAAAAAAAACGCCACACCCCAAAAAGTGACCCATGTTTCTTGAAACTGAAGGCACACTGGAATGCAGCAGCAGGGAGGCAGGACATTTACAGGTGTCAGCATGGTTCCTGGCATATGTTTTGTGCTAACTTATGTTTTAATTAAGAAAGTGTTACTTGTCTTAACACAAAAGTCTTTCCTTATACAGGAAATCCAAAAGATTTTTTTCGTTTTCCTGTATAGAATGAATTGGTCTGCTGCACTTGAGCAGTTTAGAAAATTCATGTGATAAATGAACAAACTAAAATTTAGTCTAAATGAAGCTAGATGTCAAAGTTTCTTGGCATTTCTGGCCAACTGAGTTAGCAGCCTGAGGTGGGCAGACCCAAGCATTTAATATGCAAAGAATATGAAATAAATTTAATATGATGTTGTGCTCTGTACAGCCTATGTGGGTTCCCAGCCTTTGAAATGTGAAAGTCATTTAAGATCAGGCAGTTCAGAGATCCAGCTGCCAGCAGGAAAAAAGGGCAGGGCTGAGTCCTTTGGGACAAGCAGTGTGTGTGACACTGTCAGTTTGGTTGCAGGGTGCTTGTAAGTGGGCTCCCCTTGGTATTCAGAAAGAGTTAGAAACAGTGTTCTGATTAAATTGTACTTAGGTTATAGATTGTGTTTTCGTTGTTTCTGCTGTGCAGCTGATCCAAACACTTCTGAGATCTGTGTGTTTTCCTGAGGAGCTCAAAGCTTCAACTCTGTTGAACACAAATACTTGCATTTCCCTGGCTGTCATTAGAAGGTCTCTTCTTTCAGACAGTCAAATGAGCAGCGTCCAGGTGATGGCTTGGGACAGATCTCACTGCCTTGCCTGCTGGATTTGCTCTGATGAGAGCTGATACAGATCAACTGCAGTTGTCTAACTTTCAGCACAAATTATTCACTTCACAAATGATTCCCTGAAATTTCTGCTGCTGCACTCTTCCTTCTAATAAAATTCCAAAGCAGGTGGTGTATAAGAGGGAGAAACAAAACTTATGCACAGAACTTGATTCTTGTACTACTCATTTGGCATAATTTTCTCCAAATGCAAATACATTTATTGCACCTTGAAGTAAATCTGGTAGCTGTCATACTCCTTGTATAACCCTGTATACTCCCAGAAACACTGTAGCCACATTTGCCAGCATCACAAATAGAATTCTTCCTTTTTAATGACTCTGTTCTTCTCTATTTTTTTTTCTCCTTTTAGACAGAGGAGAACTGTTTGTGTGGGGGAAAAATCTAAGAGGGTGCCTTGGAACTGGAAGAATGGAAGACCAGTATTTCCCTTGGAGAGTAAGGATGGTGGAATTAAGGCCATGAGTATATTCTTTGGATAGTTTTTGTTATCCTGAGGGCAAGGACCATCATTTGCTGTGTGGTTTTGTTGAGTAATTCTGAAAGGAGTGGAAGTCTAAAATGACTGTAGAAGTGCTTTGTTTTTCAGAGGTCCTTATGTAGCATGCTTGGGAATGGAGGTGTTCAGTAAACTTTTTAGTCTGCTATGCCAGTAATGACATCAAATCCTTAAACAGCATCTGGTGCTGTGCCAACACATCTGAACAGTTCTCATCTCCTTCTTGTCCAGCATCATCTGCTTCCTGTCCTTACTGCCCCTTCCTTACCCTTCTAACCTGCATTTCTATTTGTATGTACTGCAAAGAAAACCAAATCATTACCTAAATTAGGTGAACATTGTGGTCTGTAGTGGCCACAGTCCACATAGTGGTGGGCTTCCTTCCCACCTGTGGTGGTGGGTCCCTGGACTGACTGTCAGGTTACAGCAGGAGAGCCTCACTCAGCTGTGTTCATGGCTGTTCCACAGTGCTTCCAGTTCCACTGCTTCCTCCCAGATGGCTCTGGGAGCCAGGCTCAGTGGATGGAGAGGACTCTTTGGTTCTGGAGTTGAGCACTCAGCCTAACAGATGCTCCTGATTTCCATGAAGGCCAGTATGAGGGAGGCAGTCAGCTGGACCACCCTGGAGTCCCTGTCTGTGTGTCTGAACTTGCAGTCAATGTGTTTCTGTAGTATGCTTTCTTCTTTGTTTAAAAATGAACAGAACCAGACCAGCTCTGGAACATTTGCCTAAAATCACAGTGCTGTGGCCGAGTGGAATTTCTGAATTCACTTCCCCAGGTGTGGACATTGGGGGTTGTGCTCTTTCAGACAGCCAGCTCCTGTCTGACAGTGCTGTGGCAGTGTGCCAGGATCCTTGTCTGTGACTGCCTGCCCTAGAACTGAGAACTAGCTGCTGTCCTCTCTCTTGGCTCTAAGGAAAAACTTGCTTTTATAGACTCTGCTTTCCTCAAGTTTGCAGTCAGTTTTAAGTGAATAAGCTTCAGGAGTGAGGAGCTGATCTCTCAGCATCAAAGCACAAACTACCTTATGCTGAGCTGAGCCTTTGCCTTTTTCCAGTTCTTGCTGATGAAAGAAGAGGCAAATCCCCGTGGTGCTTGGGCAGATCCTCTTCCTAATGTCTAATGTCTAGATTATGCTCTGTTCAGTCATGCTGCTTGTGCTGCTGAACAGATGGGCTGAGGCTACAATCTCCTCACTGCTAGTGAGCCTGCTCTTCTTTCTCCTTCCAAAGCTTTATGGGCCTCTGTGAAGGAAAAGAGGAGTATTTCACAGCTCAGTGCACAAGCCTTCCTGGTGCTGAATCTTGCTCTTCCTGTGCTTTCAAGTTGGCACTTGCACTGGTACAAATCCCTGTGAAACTAGCTGGCATGTTGAGCAGGAGGAGCATGAAAAATAGGAAATTCCAGGTGCAAAGTACCAGCTTGATAAATAACCCACTCTGCTGTGTTTATCCAGGTGACAGTGCCCGGCGAGGTGGTGGATGTGGCCTGTGGAGTTGATCATATGGTGAGCATGGTCAGGTCCTTTACCTAGAGATGCTGCTGGCTGTCAGCACTGCACCAGGGAGGTGCAGGGACTTGGTGATCAGCTTCTTGGAAAGGAAAACTCATTTTATGAAACCAAGTGACTGTGAGCAGAGACAGCCATAGCCGTGTCTGGCTGCATCCCTGAAGTGCTCTGGCGTGGCTGCAGGAAAGAAGCAAGTTCCCCGAGGAGTGTGGCAATGCCAGGAGTGCTCTGGCTCCTTCGTGATGAACTCCCAGAGAACCTGAGGCCCAGCCCCAAGCTGCTGAGCCCCTCTGTGCCTGAAGATGAAGAGAATCTCCCTTAAGGAAGACTGGCATGGGATGAAATCTACAGCACAGGACATTGATACATGGACATTTCCTGTCACCAGCTCTGGAATGTCGGTGTTGGGCAGAGCCAAACTATTTCTCAAGGGAAAAGTTGGGTGTTTTTTTATTACTGTTTTGTGGAAGAGAGATCATGCTACGTCTTGAAGCCCAGCACAACTGTCCTGGGTGGCCACCCTCAGCTGCACTGTGCCCAGGCTGTGTCTTGTGCAGAAACTGGATGCACAGCCCTTGCCTGGAGGCAGTGATGTGTCTGTGGGCTGTTGAAGGCTTTCTGTGTTAGTACTAAAGACTGAACACCAAAGGAACACATTCAAAGAGTGAGAACCTGTTTGCAGGGGTGAGTGCTATTAAGTAAGACAGCAGGCTCTCTGTGCTGCAGGACAGATGGATGGTGACAGAAGCCAATGTAGCTTATTGGGGGAGGCTGGAAACAAAGCCCCTGATCAGCTGCCTGCAAAATCAGTGCTCAGGCATGGATGTGAGCAATACTCACTGCTCCTCAGTGCCTTTGTCTCCTTGTGCTGATCACATATCACTGCCTTTGATTATTTTTTTTGAATTCCCTACACTCTGTTTTCAGGGGTACAGTGGCTCAGTTGCAATTAGCTGGGGATTTCAGGATTGCCTAACAGGGGAAGGAGTCTTAATGGGTAAAAGGCAGAGATTCATTCCTTGGTACCTTATCAGTAAGCTGATAGAGATGGGATGCAACAACTGTGTATCTGTAGCAGGCACTTACCAAACTCACAGGCAAGTGTAGGAAACTGTCTCCTGTGAAACACTCCAAACATCAGGCAGAGTTGTGTCTTTTCTCTCTGTGTGGGATACTTCTGTTGTGCCAGCTATTTTGGTGGAATCCAAGCTAGTAGGTTTTCAATAAAGCAATTATAAACTCTTTATTAATAGTAACAGGAATATTCTTGAGCATGATCTGCTCATGCATTGATTGGATCTGCATTTGAGCTGCAGCATTTTGGTTCACAGGTATGACAGCTTCTTCTGTCAGCTGAGCCAGATTCATACCTGCAGGACTGATAGTATTGTAAGTCAGGGATTGCAACCATGGCCCCGTGGGACACCACATATATTGGCTTCAGTAGATGAAATTCTGTGCTGAAACTCAGTGTGTAAACTTTACCTTGATTAAATAAGTTGAAAGGTTTGCATAAAATATAGGAAAGGTGAACCTAAGTACATTGAAAGAGAGACACTTCTCAAGTTGTTGTTGACATTCCGTTGTGACAAGTGTTGCTGGGTGGGTGAGGCAGAACAGAAAGCTCCTATGAAACTGGCGGACCTTCACTGTGAACTCCCATTTGGTTGGCTTTAATTTATACCTGATTTTACATGCAACTTGGACAACTTGTGGTGCCCCAGCATGTCTTGTTCGCCTCATGGGAGTAGGTATGCCCTTTCAACTTGAGGAGGCTCATTAAACCCTGGAAAACACATACAAAAACTCTGGTAGGAAACGTGTTACAAACAATTCCCTTCATGGAT
Source organism: Zosterops lateralis (assembly GCF_965231275.1). Classification (NCBI taxonomy): domain Eukaryota; kingdom Metazoa; phylum Chordata; class Aves; order Passeriformes; family Zosteropidae; genus Zosterops; species Zosterops lateralis. The sequence continues at coordinate 10,421,330 of NC_139779.1, read as the reverse complement.
GTTGCTGTTGAGGTGGGCTGGTTAGTGCTGGGCTCTCAGCTGCTCATTCACAGCTGTTTCCCAATGCATCCTGGGGCTGGGCTGAGTCCTTGTGTTGCATTCTTGCAATTTGTTGTACAGCAAATTCTCTGTGTTAATGAGATGCCAATGGAGTCTTCAGTCCTAAATAGAAGTGTTGCATGGCTTAATGCAGTGGGGGTGTTTGTGCCTGCACTGCAGTGGTTGTGGGCATTCTCAGACAGGTTGCTTGGTGGGAACAAGGTTAGTGACAGTGGGGGCAGGCTGGCAAGCCCCAGCATTTACTCATGTTTTGGTTACTGTGTGCAGGGAGCATTCTGTCCTTAGCCAGGTGCCCTCCAACCTGCTGTGTCATCCCTCCCCCACCAACAGGACAGGGAGAGAGAATCTGAAGGAAAATGTGGGTTGGAAGAAGGACAGGGGACCTGTTACCGTCATGGGCACAGCAGAGTCAGCATTGGGGAAGTTATTGCCAATGAGACATGATATGAGGTAATGAGGAATTAGTATGTCTAAATAGAATTCTAACAGTGCCTTTCCCACACCTCTCCCTTCTTCCCAGGCTCAGCCCTACTCCTGACTTTTCTACTTCCTTCATCTCCTCTGCTGACCTTTGTATCTACATGTTTGTCTGTCACAGATTCTTGCTCCTTTTGGCTGCTGCTGTTGCAACAGTTTTTCCCCTTTCTAAAATACAGTTCTTCTAAAGCTGCTCCTGCTGTTGCTGATGGGCTCAGCTTTGGCTCAGAAAATGAAAATACCCCGTTCCCCACCACAGCCCTTGTCTGTTGAAGGCAGACCCAGCCTGTGTGGCTTTATGCTCCTCCTGCAGGAGCAGGGCCAGAAGAGGAGCCCAGCTGTGCTGGGGTAGCTTCAGGTCATGGTACCATTGGGAACTGCAAAGTAACTTTGCATCAAATTGTCCTTCAAAGTGTGGCACAGCAGACAGCCCAAAATATACCAGCATCCCTAAATATACCTGCAGTGAGAGAGTGTATGGGCCAAGGATGCACATGGGGAGCAGCTCAAATTAGAACTAGAATAACCTACTTGATTTGGCATTGATTGCACAAGTGATTTGCCCTCAGATCAGCACTCTGCTGGTGTGTTTGCCTTAAAATAGCCCAGAAGGGCTTCAGGACAGTCCCTGGTGCAGAGCCCTGTGCACAAACACCTCCAAGCACAGCAGCAGCTGAACAAGGTTGCCACTGCAGCTCTGAGCTGGAGGAGCTGCAGGAAGGATGGGTGAGAGGTTCAGGCCTCCACCCCCTATCATCCCAAGGAGTGCTGGTAATTCCCTGCTGGAGAGCTGAATCCAGCATGGCCCCTGGGCTTCCCTGCAGCCCCCACACAGCAAGGCTGGTCTCCTCTGTCAGCAGGCTGCCCCACGGGATAAAACACATTAACACCTCTAAGACAAAGGTTCTTAGGCACTTGCTGTGTTACAACAGACTTTTCTCTATAGGATCCTTCAAAAACAGATGAGTCAGAGAGCTAATAATCACCCTTCAGCATTCAAAGTACTCCTGAAACAATATTACTTCACTCTGCTTCATTGTAACTCATAAAAATCTATTTTTGTGGCATTTTTTGCAAGGGGCTGGAATCTCCCCCCATCTCCCTCCAGTGCCCCAACACCTCCTGCTCAAAAGTGTGAGCAGGGTAGGTGAGGCAAGACAAATACTCATGTGGAAAGGCATCAGTGTCTTTGGAGTCTGGACACCAGTTTAACAGCCTCAGTCCTGTTATTTACCTCAAGATGCCATTTGCTCTTCTGGGGAGTTGCAGGCAGTGCTGAGATTGTGTGGTAGTGTCTGTGTTGATTTATTTGGGGTTTTTTACTGGATTAAACCCCTGAGGCAGTGCTCAGTGTTAATTCCGTATTAACAGTAATTTCTTACATGAATGTTTTAACATTTGATCATGAGCGTGAACAGTGGATTACATGACACTAAAAAGGAGATGCTTTTCTTGACTACAGTGCATGTAGATCAGCTGCTTCCCTTTAAACATCCACTCTAAATGGTTAAAACTGTAATAGCATGGTGATCTGTCTGATTTCACTCTTTTTCTTTAACACTTCAAGTTGTTCAGCTTTTTCTTGCAGACCATGTGACAGTGGTGCTGTGCAACCTGAGGCTCAGGACCCACAGTGACTGCCCTGTCCATGAGGAGGCTGAGTTTGCTCCCCTGCCACTGCTGGGATGCAGGGCTCTGGAGTGTCCTGCCAGGATCTCTGTGGGGCTGTCCAGACTCCTGGGCATCTTGCAGGTAAAACTACATCTGGCAAATATTCTAACAGCATCCCACTGACCTCTTATTTTAAGGGAAGAGGATAGGGCAGATTTGGTGGTTTCCAGAAAACAGGTGGAGGATGGAGCTGGTGGTGGGTTCCATCTGTAGGGGTACAGGACACCCAGTGACAGGATCTGGACACCAGAGAGCCTCAGGGATGTCTACTGGCCTTCATAAATTGTGTGTGTGTGTGTGTGTGTGTGTGTGTGTGTGTGTGACACCCAGCATGGCTGTAGGTGAAAGAAATGAGGGTTACATCTTGCAGACAATGCCAAGCTCTGCTTTATTTTCATCAGTTTGATCAGTACAAAAGCAGACAGCATAAGTTTCACTTTTTATTCTTTTTCAGTTTAATTACTTTACAAAGTACAAAATATACTGTCATTTATTTTGGAACATTAGGATTTTTTCTGTTTTGTTTTTTTTTTTTTTTTTTTTCATACAGTACATAAATCTCAGCTTTTCAGCATAAGACCAGCAAAGAAAAGCAGCGTGTGCACTTGCTGGGAAAGCAAAGCAGCCACTTCTCAGCTCCACACAATGTCCAGTGCATGATCCCAAGCTGCTGCCACCACTCCCTGTGCCTGGTGGTGTAACATCCTGCCTCATGCAGAGGTCATGAAGGCAACTGATGCCTCCAGGCTCCCCTGTGCCCTGCAGGAACTGCCCCCCACCCGTGCAGGGCCTGGCCCCACTGAGCCCATGGGCACTGCCCACATGGCAGGTGCAAGAGCCTTTCCATGGCTGCAGCCCAGAGCAGGAGGAGTACCACAGGTCCCTGCATGGGAAGGATTCCCCCACCTGTCTGTTTGCATCACATCTGCTAATTAAAGGGAAATAAATACACGGGTTTTTTTCCACCCTCCCCAGTGAAAGGGTGCATGGGGTTTCTGAGAGGTGAGCAGGGAGGAGAGGCTGCAAGAGTTTGGGGTTCCCAGCCCCATTTCAGCCTGTTTGGTGAGTGTCTGAGGCCAAAAGTGGTATTTCACTTACAGAGCAAATGATACATAAATAACTTATTAAATAAAAAAGTCCTAAAGATTTGTGTTTCCTCTCCAGGCTGCCCAGCACAGCTGTTCTAAGTGGCCAGGGAAGAGAGACAGACATTGATCCAAGCTGGGCAGCCTCTGCACCAGGAGCATCTCTGCTCTCATGGCAGTTGTAGAAATTTGGGTTAGTGTTGTGTAGGTACCTGGTGGGAATCTGCACTCCTTCGGAGTCCATACAGAGGGGAGAAAGGGAAATGCTCAGACTGGCTCAAGGCCCTTGAGGCACTGATAAAGTGGCATTGCACTGTGGCCTCAGAAGGGTCAAACCCTCATAACCAGCCCTGAACCTGCACAGTGCAATGGGGCTGTGACCCTCCACTGTGACCCTGTGGGGTGAGGGCTCACTGCAGCTTAGCCCAGAGACACCAAACTGACAATCTGCCCTAAGCAGTGATGAGGACAATGAGGCTGCTCCTCCCTCTGTGCAGTGCTCCCTCAGAACCAACCCTTCAGCTGCCCCACTGTGCCCAAAGAGCAGGAGAGAACCAGCCAGTGCCATGCTGTGCAGCCACAGTCAGAATCACTCCAAGGTGGGGCTGCAGATGTTCCCTGAGCACTGTGGCACCAAGACCCAAATCCCAGCAGCAGCAGGACCTGCTGGCATGGCTTGGGGCTGGGAGCAGCTGAACATGTCAGGCAAAGTGGGGTGATCACCCATCCTCTAATTCTAATGAATACAAGGGGAGATATAAGGAGTTAACAGTAAGGGAATGAGACAGGCTCTTCCAAAGGCTGAAACAGCTGCTGAAGCTGCATCCTGCTATGAGTTACTGTCTGGCAGCCTCCTCGTCTGCCTGTCCCAAAAGCCACAGTTGTCCTAGCCTGGGTCAGCAGGACAAGTGTCCCCCTCTGTCCCTGCCACCCCCAGCTGCTGCAGAGGCAGTGTGCAGGAGGATGCACTGGCAGAAAACATGGCTGCCACTGTTCTCAAATGAACACCCTGCTCTTCAACTTCATGTCTCACGAGCCCCAAAGCCAAGCCTGGAGCCCACACACAGGACAGGGACAACAGAATGCCCAGCCACAGCCAGCAGAGACGGGACACAACCCTGCTGGCTGTGACACAACAGTCCTGGGCTGGAAAGAGGCAGGGTAGAGTCACTACGCTACACTTCCAGGCACTCACCTGGACACTAATGGCACTTGGATGCAGTTCTCACACTCCTACTATCAACAGCCATTGGATTGGCAGGATTATTTTTAGCAGCAGTTACAGGAGGATTTGGGGTGAGAGGCAAGGGCAGCCCTGGATCCAGCACAACCAGAAGCACCTAGAAAAGACCACCCTGAGATGCTGATTTTCTGCCATGGTATCACTGGAGCAGTTCACAATTGGAGAACAAGTAAAAACCTGGAGGAAGGAAGCACTGACACATGGGCCTGGCAGGGATCCTGGTAGGTGGGGTTTGGGGGAGAATGAGACCATGATTCATTTTTAATTCCATGATACAACTAAAAACTGGCTGAGGTCATTGAGCTGGACTAGACAGTTCCTAATGGCTGAAGGAGAAATGGTGTGTTTCTCCTCCTGCAGAGCCACCTTCTTCATAATCTGAACCTCCAGCATCAGCACCAACTAACTAACACTACCAGAAAAAACAGAGGTTTTCTCCCAGGAAGGAAACATTAAAACTCAGGGATTTCTTCAGGAGCAGGCCTGGTTCAACAGCCTGTCTGTGCCCTGCTGCAGGGGAGCATCCCACGGCCCAGGGCTGAGCTGTGGTGGGAAGGGTCCTGTGCCCTGTGCAGGCTAGTCTTGCCAAGGCAATGCCACCAGGGCCCCACCTCTACCTAAAGAGCACCACCAGCTCTTTAGGTGATTTCAGTGATCTCAAAAATTCAACCCCATCCCAAGGCTGGCATTAGAAATAATTACAAGAAACAGCTACAACAAAGGCTGTAGATTCTTTTCTCCTCTGCTCTATGTATAGGAACCCTTGGCCCCTTCCTTCAAGTGGCTGCTTCCATATGGCAAATGCTTTTGCCACTGAACACAAATCCATAGAGGAGACCATTGCTTTTCTTCAGCAGAGAGGAAATTCCCTTTGCATTCCCTTCCAGCTGATGGGAATGACTCTGTGAGGGCAGCAAGGACACGGAGGATGAGGGACCTCTGTTTAGCAGGGCTGTCTCTCCCCTGTGACCTGGCCCAGAGCAGCATCCTACTAGCCTGAGCCTGGGGCTGCTTTAGTGTTTCAGCTGGCAAATGGGGCTGAACTCCTCTTTTAGGGCCCAGAGGAGCAGTAATGCTCACAGCAGCCAACCTGGCAAGTGGGTGCTTCAAGCAGCATTCCCACAAGGACCAGGGAACTGGGTACCTGTAAAATGTTTTTCAAGTTACCAAAGAGCGAGTAGGAATCCTCAAGTTTTTAACTGTAACTGCAGAAAGCTGGTTTAAATCCTCTGGACACTGAAATAGAAGCAGAAAGCCAGCCAGAGCAGGGGGACTCTAAACAGCAGCCTCCTATGGCATCTTCCCATAGGTGCTGTGCAACAGACACTGCCTCTGCCACAGCCACACAAGGAGGGAAGAAGCCACCAGCCCCCCAAAATGAAGGATGAAAGGAGCCCTGGTTTTGGCATAATCTTTTACAGCTGGGAGGACCCTGGTAAAACCACTGGGTCTGCCTAGGGAGGGACATGGCACCTGGTCAGCTCTCCAATGGTACAGGCAGAGGACAGAGCTGGACAGAGGGGGAATGACATGCTCCTGCTCTGCTCTCAAACATATTTCAAAATTTCAATCCTGCCAGATGCCTCATGGGCAGCTCTGTCCATGTCTGTTCCAAAATCCACCTACAATTATTTTAGAGAATGTTTCAGAAAGCTAAAAATGGATGGAAACAAAATGCCAAGGGAGCCCAGGGCATTAAAAAGCTGTTTTGCAACTCTTCTGATCTGCAGAGCTGGGACAGTGCTGAGCTGGGCTGGCCATGGCCATACTGGAGCTGTGCAGGCAGGGGAGGTGTGTGGCTGCCATGCCCCTGCCACTCCCTTCACCTTGGCCCCAAAGCTCAGGCATTCTCAACTGGGAGGAGATGCCAGGCCCTCCACAAACTCAGAGCATGCAGAAGCACAGGTCATGGCTGCAAGAGAATTATGGAGCAGGGGGAAGCTATCCCATGTAATCTGCAATAACAAGGTAACATTCATTCCCAGGCTTTGAACCTTAAATGACCAGTGCTGTCTAGAGAGACCAAGAAAGGATCTTGGCTATATGTGTTCGAAAAAGGTGCAGAACCCTAAAATTCAGACCCTAAAATGAGAATGTACTGACACATACTTCATCCATTTCCCCTTCATACAATAGGGGCTGTGCATTGCTCTGTGCCCAGCAGAGCATCTGCAGAGGCCATTACTGCTGCAGCCAGGATTTGCTGATCAGCATCCAGTGCACGTCTCACACTGCAGAACCCCTTCCTTTCCTTCACCTTTGCTAACTGGAGCTGGTAGTTCAACCCAGCTGTGCTTCGTAAGGATTAAATAAAGGAGGCAAAGGACAGCAGAGTAACTCAAGATTATCTTCACAGTCAAATGTTTCCCTTGCAGAGAGCCTGGGAAGGTCCCACAGCCCTGCTGAGGGTGTGCACACTGTTCCTGTACCAGTTCAGTGCTGCCAGGAGGCCTCAGAGATATTGCTGGCCCCTGACATATGGCAGGGTACAGACAGACAAGACAGACAGATGCACTCATGGGGAGAAGGGATGGAAATCTGGAGGCAGGTTTGCACATTTCAGCCAATGTAAACACACCCCAGTGCACGCTACAACGTGTAAATACTATTTGGCAAAGGATTACTGGGTTTTGCTCTCCTGCAGATAATAAAAGTTTAATCCAATCCAATGTATGCAGGCAGGACTGGAACAGGTAAGTGAGATGCCTTAAGCTGCTTACTGGAGCTGTCCACAACAGTCAAAGTAACAGAGAGAGAGGAAATCCTCATCAGAAAATGACTTCTTGCCCATAACTGAATGTTGCTGGGGGTCACCTTCTATTGGGAATTAGCAGCAATGCTCAGCCTGAGGCCAAACAAAGGATTTCTCCCTTTTTATTAACAGAAAATACCAATTATCCAGTGCTGATGGGAGCCAAACAAATAACTTCTCCCTTTTCGTTAACAGAAAATACCAATTATCCAGTGCTGACAGGAACATTGCACTCAGTGAGCACTGACTGTGTCAGTGCAGACCCAGCATCTCCTATTCACAGTGCTGACATCTAAATTGAGGAGTTTAGACACCCTGGTGCATTTGAACAGTTGTGTGGGTATATGGATGGGGAAAACCACAAGGATGGGAGTAACCCCTCTGGCCACAGTACCTGATATTACCATTACATCAAAACACACGGTGATGCTTGGGAGCCTTCCTAGTGGAGAGGCTGAGCATCAAAAGATATTTTAAGAACCAGGGGTTTGGACGGGTCATGGTTCCCACCCTTGCTGGGATGGTGTGATCTGTTTCAATCAAAAAGAAGAAGGAAAATGCTTTGGTGTTCACAACAACAAGCAAAACTTCAATATGTTCATATGTGCACAACTAAGAATGAACATATTAATTCTTTTGCATCACTCAGCACTCCACATATCCCTGTTTTTCTCCTACCTTTCCCACACCTGTCACTAAGAGGGATCTCTGCAGACCCTGCACTGCCAGTATGGATGTGTGGGACAATGCCAAATCAGACCTGGATGCCTTCTGGAATAGAGGAGCCTGGGCTGACCCCATGGCTGCTACAAGTCAGCACAGCCTGAAGCCCCTGGTCCTTCAGCAGTCACAGCAACATCAGCTCACACCAGGAATGAGGCCCCTTTGCAAGAAAAAGAATTCAAGCTTTGTATAGCAGAGCTGAGAAAAGATGGAAAACTGCTTCTCAGAGCCAGGCTCTGATCAAGCACAGGCAGTGAACTTTAATGTCCCAGAGAGCTTCCCAACCTTCACAGGATGTCAGAGCACACTATAAACCCTCATCTCACACTGTGAGACTTGTGGGGCAGCTGGTGGGGGAATGTGTCAGCAGCTCATGCCTGAAGGCAGCAAATCCTGCAAATGCAGAGCAATGGCAGAGCTCTGAGCAGAGCTGCTCCCTGCCTTGCCTCTCTCAGGGGTCTACACATCCCTGAAAGCATCAAGAGCACCAGGGAAACAACTGGGTGCTCAGGGAGCTACGCTGGAGCCTGAACAACCTCCTCTGCCACACACTCCCTTATGCTGCACTGCCTTATTTCCTCCCAGTGCCAGCAGGACAGAACATCATGCTTCAGCAAAATAAAACCTGATCCACTTCTGCTGGATGCTTTGATTGGCTAGAGCCATCAGGACCTCCCAGCAAAACCTAAAAGTCCCCACACCCAACTCTGCACAGCACGTCTTAAAAAGTAACTCCCTGCTCAGTGTCATGTGCTACCCCAAAGCAGGACCTGACACCAACAAGCTTTTTGTGAGAGAGGAGGATTGATTCATCTCTGATAATCTCTGTGCCCTGGGAATGGTAACAGAGAACTTGGAGTTTAAAACACATTTCAAAGCAGCAGTATGATGAGTATGCTTTATAAATGGCATTGTCATTAAGTGAGTCTTCATACTTATGTCACCCACTGCAGGTGCCACCATCTCTGTGCTGCAGCAAAACCAAATATTTTCACTAAGGCCTCCCCATGCAAGAGGCTGATACATCCCACCTAAAGCACAGCACTGTAGAAACTCCGAACTGACTTCAATGCCTGGAAAGAAACCAAAGGCTGTGCAAGGGTGCACTTGAAAAATCAGCAACTTCCAAGTGCTGAAAGGTCAGTGGCAAGGCAGCACCACCCTCCACCATCCCCCCCACCCCGGGTTGGTGAAGTGTAACTGAAATAGGAAAACTGTTTCTCTACATGGACCCTAAGAACACTCCTGGTCAGCAGAGATCTCCAGTGGTGAAATGCAAGGAGCACACACTTCCACTGACTGGGTTCAAGCAGCCTCTTCCTTTTAACAGGAAAAGACCCTCCCTCCAACACTTCTGTCTATTTAAAAATAAACCACTGATTTCAGCTCCTCACAGACCAACAAATGTGAATTCCCCAACAAACAGCAGAGCCCTGCACTAGTGGCACTGTCTGCTGAGCCCTGGGCAGACAAATCCACCAGGAAATCTTGTACCTGCTCCCAGACTGGTGCCGAGATGCTGGGGAAGGGCACCAGGAAGCAGCTCCGAGGGAATGCTGGTGCCTAACCCTGAAGCCCTGGCTGCAGGAAACCTGGAGGAGCTCCTGCCTTGCCTGGGGAAGGCAGGCAGTGCTGGCACTGTGCTCTCTGCCTGCAGGAGCTGGAAACCCCACTGGAAACCTCCAGCCAGGGTCTGGGTGGGCACTGTGCAAATGGACCAGCCCTACTTATAGGCTGAGGCAATTCAGGGCAGCAACTAAAACATATAGAAAAAAAAGGAGTGAATTTCCTACAGTCTCTGTGCTTGAGGCACCAAACTGGAGAGGAACAGAATTTTCTGAAGCAGGGAGGGAAATCCAGTGCTGCTCCCAGCAAGCAGAGGAGCCCCACTTTGCTTCAGATCAACTCCACTGCTGCTCTTCACTAAACACACATAGAGAAAAAGCAAGAGTGGAACTAATATTCATATTGCCCATTACCTGAATTAAAAATATATGGTGAATAAAATGTGTGTATACAGTATTCACTTCACACATACACAGGAGTGTGTGCCCAGAGTATACACACATATACTCACACTGTGAGTGTATGTGAACCTATATTGCTTGAGTGCCCACACCATGTGCAGGATACAACTCTACAGACAAACACAGGTGTTTATTTATAGGTGTGCAATGGAGACACACTATGGATTTATATGGAAACACATAAGATGTATATATATGCACATACTTGCTCAGCAGAAAGAATTTGTAGTCAAATTCTAATTATGTTGAGGGAAAAAGACAAAACCCTATTTAGTAACACACAACTTGGAAAGGCTGAGGCTTCTAAGAAAATAAAGGCCTTGGAGATATACAGAGGGTGCATGAGGGCCATGCTCTCCTCGCCTGCCTACCCCTTTCTGCAGGGCTGGAAACACTTTTGCATTTTGCTGTTTGGTGAATTTTTGTGCAATGAGGACAGAGAGCACGGGGAGCAGCCTGCAGCGCTGAGGGAATCCCTCATTAGCAGCAGCCAGGGCCAGGTGGAACTGCCCAGAGAGCAGAGCAGGGATGCTGAGGGCAGCACTGGCAGCTGCAGGTAATCCAGGGACATAGCCCAAGGGTGTCCCACTGAGACATGTTCCTCCTTTACCCACACAGTACTGAATGGCAGGGATGCTCAGACCTATTATCATAAGGCATTTAAAAAAAGGAAAAGACTTTTCAACTTTTTCCCCACCCCAAAGGATGGGTGCCCAGAGAGTGGGAGCTCTGGAGCAGCTTTAAGAGCCCCTTATTTTGGGTTCACTAAGCACTGTGGTGTTAATGGTGCTGTGGTATTATTATTACTGTGAAAATATTTTAAAAAGCCCCTACGGAGCCCTTCCTGCAGTGCACGTCTCACATGCAGCAGTATTGTGCAGGCTTGCATTGATCCTGACTTCAGGCTGGGTGCAGTGACAAGGTTCCACCAATTCTGGCCATATTTGGAGTATCTCAGTTCCCACCAGAAAAAATATGAAGGGAATACTAAAGGGAAAGCATCAAGTTGTCTGAAACAATATTTTTGAATGTTAGGACAAAATAATAAAAGGAAATAAAAAGGTGAAGCCAAGGATGGTGGCAGCATCAGAGTCCTTCAATGGCATTTTACATCCTGTGAATTTATCAGGCCAACTTTCCCATTTGGGACATCAACCTTCCTTTGGAAGGTTTGAAATACCATAAAGCTTTCTACAGATTTCATAAATATATATGGCTGACTCCCTTGGGAAAAAAAAATTAAATTACAAATATCAGCCTCTAAAACAGCCTGAGTGCAATGTTAGAAAATTAAAAGTTATTTTTTATTTTTATTTTTTTTTTCTTTCATTTAAGGCTCAGTAAAGTTGTTGCTTGTTTCAAGTTAATTCCTTCCTATCCATGCTGAAGTCCTTTGGAAGCAGCACTGGCACATGCACAGCAACACACAATACTCTCTGATGCTGAAACTGGCATTTCCCAAAGGTTGGCAAAACCCCAGAGCAAAAAGAAGCCCCTGTCCTGATGACTCTGTCCTGGTGGCACCATCCATGCACACAGCAAAAGCTCAGGCTCCACTCAGCTGGCCAGAAATCTTGGTTGGCAACCCAGGGGCTGTACAGCAACTCAACACCCCTGTGCCCCATCTGCCATCCCAGGGAGTGACCCTCTGACAGTGTATGGGGTGAGAAGCCACCCCTGGCCTTGCTCCTCACTCCAGTCCAGCTCAGAGCCCTCAGCACTGGGCAGAGTCACTGCAAACATCTCCCAGTGCTTTCAACACTGCTCTGTGCACCCTGTGCCTGTGAACTTGCAGCAGGAGACCATCTTTCCAAACAAACATCCAGAGATGCACAGTGCCACACCCAGAATAAACCTTTAGTCCAGAAATCTGGAGTGAACATAAACATATAATGGGAAAATTCTGAAAACCCATGTAAAGGAACAGCAAAACATCCTGTTTGGTAAAGCACTGAACGTGTGGCTCAGTGTTCCTCAGCAGGGATGCTTTAGCTCCAGTAGGACCAACCAAGGAAAGTCGTCCATGTTTTTCCCCATGGATGCCCTGACTCCTTGTGTAGATGCCACAAAACATCCCACTGGTGAAAAATCAGATTTGAAATTCAGTGTTTGAATTCAGCAGCATCAGAAATCATAACTGCTCAGCCCTCCAGTACTGTGAATACAGAACTAATCAATGAGCTGTGTGTGTGTGTTTGTATGTCCTACACAGCAGTACAGACCATGCCCATGGCACAATCCCAGGTGCTTGCTTATTGCCTCCAAATTAATGCAAAACCTGGCTCACAGCTGTCTGTGGCACAGCCTCAGGAAAATCCTGCCAGAGCCTGTCTCTGAAGCATGGCTGGAAAGCCCTCGGGAAAACACAAGATCTGCAGTTTCTTTCTGTCAAGACTCAAGTGGAAGAAGTTAAGAAATGCAAGATATGCTGGGGCTGGTAATCACAAAAGCAAAGTCCTCTGCAGACAGCTTCTCTCAGCACCCCTTGCTGCATGGTGACACATGGGGCAGGCTGCTGGCACCCACATCCTGGGTGATGCTTCTCTGGTCTCTGCTGCTCTCCACAGTGCTGGCAGTGGCCACGGGCACAGCCTGGACACAGGTGCCACCATGGCCCTGATGCCTGGCTCCTGCTGGCCCCCAGCTGTGGTACAAGCCAGAGGAAAACACACTACTGCTGCTCCATGGGAAAAGCCCCATCATCTTCCTGTGACAGATGCTAGCAGGCTTTAGGCATTTTCAACAGCATTCTACTTTCCCCAGTCAGCAGCAATTTCCACCTGTTGATGAAGGAGATGATAAAAAACCAGAGGAAGGGCCCCAAAAGACTCAGGCATCCTCCTGGCCCTGGCAGGGGGAACCTACTGTGGCTCTTGGCCAAGGTGGCCTGGGATGTGGAAGAGCAGCTACCCAGGGACCCTGGGCAATCCTTTTATTTCCCCATGTGTGCACACTGGATGGGAAAAAGCCTGAGGGGACGGGAGAAAAGAGACCTTCCTCCTCCTGCAGGCCCTGGGGAACAAGGGCTGGAGGAAGGCTCTGATGTGGGATAAGGGGACAGCAGCTGTTCTGGAGCAGGAGATATGGCAGGAGAATACTGGGAGCAGTGAGAAAGTGACTGGAAAAAAACTGACCAAAACCAGCCAAGTTTCAATGCAGACACAAGTCTGGGTGACACCACCTGCCAGAAGCTGGGCAGAGCTGAGCTCCCCCTGCCCAAGCTTTTTCAGAGCAGCCAGGCTTTGACTGCAGGGAGAAAGAAAAAGAGGAAATGTCAAACAACACAATATTTTCCCCTTTTCCAACACCAAACTCTTCTGTCAGGGGAAATAGAACCCTTTGCATCCTATCTCAACACAGGCAATGATGGACAGTCCTCAGGAAGTCTGACGTGAGGAGACAAGCCAGCACTATGCCATGTCTCTTCTGATTAATTCCATATTTCATTTTGTTTCTGGTTTTCAGGGCTCTCTGAGCCAGAAGCCTGTCCATCTGCTCTGGGCACATCCCCCTGCTCTCAGCAGTGTGCCCACGACCATCCAAGTGTCCCTAGGCAGCTCCTTCCACACTGACAGCACAGCCAGGGTACACCTCACCTTGGAGCTGAACATCAGGAAACCAAATCAACTCCCTTTCCTCCTGCCCCTCATTCATAAATTTAATAAAATAACAATAATAATAATAATAACAATAATAATAATAATAATAATTAAAACAAAGGCTTATTGGAGCTGCTTCTGCTCAACTTTCCACAGTCTCTTTTCGTGTCACTCTCTGTAATCAGATTTTTCAAGAAATACTGTGAGAAAAAAAGAATAATAATAATAATAATAATAATAGTAATTATTATTATTCGAATAATAAAAAGAATCTGGAACCAGCTCAGAAGATTTCTAATGCTTTTCAGCTTGACTGACTTGGAGTGCATTGACCACACCGTTTATATTTTCTTCAGGTACCTGCAAGAAAACAAAAAGAAAGATCATGTTCCAGCAAAAGGGATGACAAGGAAAAGAGAGGCAGCAGACAAAGCCAAAGCAGTCCCAAGGAGGCAGACACTGCTGGGTTTTGTTCACACCTGAAGTTCACTGAGAAAGGGCTCCATATGCAAGGACACCCCTGTTCACCCATGGCACTCCCAGAGCAGACACTGTAAGGGAGATGAAGATGGTTTGCTGTTGTATGCTGGGTGCTGGTGAACTATTTTGGGGTTTCTCTCTTCTCTTCCTCTCCTTTCCCTTCCTTTTGTTGGTGAAGCACTTGCATGCCAGGAGCTCACCCCTGCAAGGTGCCTGTGCTGATGGATTTATGTGGCTGCCTAAGGGCTCCAGGAGGTTCTCAGGGGCCTCTAAGTGTGGATGAGGAGACCTCTTCAGAAGCAAAATGCTGCTGAAAGAGAGCAAGACACCTGTGAACATGAGGCAGCAAGAGCAGAGTACCTGGAAAGGCAACTCTTCTTCCTTGCTCTCTCTAGAGGGAGCTGGTAACCATGACTCTCTCCAGCCTGACCCCACATCATCCAGGGGACCTGACAGAGACCTCCAAGTTCCCAGCTCAACATTGTCTCCCTAAGGGATTTTGTCTCAAGCACAAGTCCTGATTACCAGGGCAAACATCTACAGCTACAGCATGGCAGGAAGACCTAAGTATTACACCCAGGTCAAATAAAAATTAAGCAACAAAAATCACTTTAAGATGCACAGGAGAAAAAAAAATCAGATCAAAGGGAACAACACATTTTTATACAGTACTCTAAATTGTTGACAAATACTGAACTACCTCAATTAAAGAAAGGGAAAATTTAGAGAAAGGGTTCAAGATACACTTAGTCCTTGAGAAATGTCACTAGAAGTCAAGGTATCTGGGTAGCAAAGTTAGGGAAAAAATGACAAAATCTAGGTCAGGGTCTTGGCCAACAAAACCACCCTAGAGCCAACAAGCATCCAGCCCAGCCAGCACACCCAGGGCAAAGTCAGGGAAAAAGTGCACCTTCCAAAGGATGGAAGGGTTTGACAGCTAGAACAGCACTGTCCAGGTGAAAAGGCTTTTAAAATCATACATAAAGAAAACAGTAATTACTGCTTTGAGTGAGGAAGAGCTGCAGAGCTGAGTGGCCCTCCTGCTGCTTGAGGCAGGTCTGTGGGGCCTGGGGGCAGCAGGATGAGGCTCTCTGAGAAGCTGGAGCTGCCTGCAGAGTCATTGTGATTGTATGGCTTAAGTTTTCAGCTACATATCTATTTTAACTGATAGGGCTGAGCTCTCCAGATATGGCCTGACATGTGGAAGCAGTCTGCACCATGTGCTCTGCACAAAAAGCCCACACCTGGGGCCACACAATGGGCAGAAATGTGAGGCAAAGCTAACAGTATTGATTTTTAAATGGTCTTTTATTAGCTTATCTTATCAGCACAGTTAATATTAAAAAAAATAAGACAAACATATATAACACTTCGACCTCTGCTATCTGAAATAATATTTACTTTTACTCTTTACACACATGACCTATCACCTGTGAATGGTTCACACCAACTGTGAAAAAACAAAGTCATTTAAAAAACCCCAAACCTGCTTTGATCTCACTAAAGCTTTTACAGGTCAAAGGTAGGACCTGAACAGTGAATTTACAAGTGATGGAAAGAGAAGTGTAATGCAATAAAGGGCACATTTAAGAAAAAAAACATGAATAGCATAAAGCCCTCCTTCAAAACCAGAGAAATGGGTTCCAAGACAAATGCATCCTGTTTGTGCCTACAGGCATAGCATTTTCCCTTTCTAGGAGAATTCCTCATATTTGAGAGTGTCTTCTTCACAAAGGAAGAGCAGAGGAAGGCCCAGCAGGTAAAATATCCATCAGTGTGAAAAATGAAGAGAACTCTCCAAGGACGGCAAGACTCTTGTGTTGATGACTGTGCTGCAACTGCTTATGGGCACCCCTGAGAACAAACATGGGAACAACCTTACCTGCTTCAAAACTGCCTTCTCTTGCTGTACTGGCAATTATTGCTTGTTCAGCAAAAATTACGAAGATACAGGGACACCAGAGTTAATAGATGGGTCTGAGAAAGCAAAGGTTAGGACAACACAGGCACCAAGAGATGAAGGCAGGGGTCAGCTGCTGGTAGACTGTCCAAAAAGTTCCCAACACACAAAGGCACCTGTGATAACCCACTCTTAAGGGGAAGGAAGCACCTAAGGAAGCACCTTCCCCTCAAGGGTGGGTTGTCACAGCACTGTCCTGAGAGTCTGGAGCCTGAAACTATTTTTGGAAGCAAATGGAAAGGTTTGTGGCTGTTTCGAATAAAAGATACAAATGCAGTGGAAGAGGCTGCTCAGGGAGGTTGTGAAATCTTCATCACTGCAGGTCTTTAAGGACTGAGACCAGTATTTTTTGAGATCAACACAGACTAACACAGCTTTGCTTTGGGTAGGGCTGGGCTTGGTTCAGGAGCCTCTCACCCAGGGCAATGCAGGCAGGAGGCTGCAGACAGGAGCCTGCAGGGCTACACTGGAGCAAAGGCACTCCAATGAGTAGCCAGATGAGAAGTGACACTCTCATAATGAGTTTTCTCCTAAGGAAAAGATCTCCCCTACTCCAAAGAAACTGAGTTCATACTCACCAAGGCGTGATCAAACTTAAAAGTACTGATGTAGTAGGCTGGGATGTCAGCTGCAGCCAAAGGTTCAGAAATCTGAGCCACAATTCCACATTCATCTGTGGGGAGATAAAAAAATCAAACGTTGTCTGGAGGGGCTTGGAAAAGTCTCAGAGCTCACCAGCTCCATGCCTACACATGGAGAATTTTGTCTTCACAAACTCCAATCAGAAGGAATCTCTGTAGTAAAATGTATTCTTTCTCACAGAATCAAGTTTTTGGGCCACAATAATACATTGCACATTTAATTTCATTAGCTTCTTTCTGCTACAGAGAAATGCACATTTTCCAAAGGCATAAAACCATTAGAACTGGAATGATTTAGAGGTCCAAAGAAAGGCACTGAACAATGTTCAAGAAGAAAGCAAAAGCCCAGCCCCATATATCCTTAACATCCATTTTTCCCTGTTACCAAACATTTGGCCCTGCAACTCTGAAAGAGGAGATGCTGACCCATTAGTCATCCTGGATACATGGCTCCTAGGCTGCAGCCCACCACGGCCCCTCAAACAGGATTTCACACCCATTTCACCACAGAATCATCATAGAATGTTAAGGGGTTAGAGTGGACCTTAAAGATCCTCTAGTCCCAATTCTCTGGGCCATGGGAGGGACACCTCCCACTAGCTCAGGCTGCTCAAAACCTTATCCTGCCTGGCTTTGAACACTGCCAGGGTTGGGATATCCACAGCCTCCCTGGGCACTCTGTGCCAGTCCCACCACCCGCACAGGGAACAACTTCTTCCTAATATCTGACCTAAACTTCCCCTTTCCATTTGTCCCCATTCCCTGTGTCCTGTCACTGCAGTTCCTGATGCAAAGTCCCTCTCTGCCTTCCCTGCAGCCCGTTCAGACCCTGGAGGTGCTCTGAGCTCTGCACACAACCTTCTCTTCTCCAGGCTGAGCTGCCCCAGCTCCCACAGCCTGTCTGCACAGGGGAGGTGCTCCAGTCCTCTCATCACCTTCATGGCCCCTTCTGGACTTGCCCCAACACTTCCATGTCCTTCTTATGCTGGGGACACCAGAACTGTGCACAGAGCTCCAGGTGGGGTCTGACAAGAGCAGAGCAGAAAAGCAGAATCACCTCCTTCAACTTGCTGACCATGGTCCTTTGGATGCAGCCTGGGATTCAATTTGCCATCTGCAAATTTGTTTGGCTTTCTGAGCTTTAAATGAAATTTAAATAGTTTATCTGTCTTATTTTCTCCTGTGGAAATTTCTTGAAATTTCAAATTAAGGCAATTTGAACTTGATTTTAAATCAACATATTTAAACATAAAATATTTAGGAGTCTGGTCAATGTCCTGATGTGCCATAAATAACATAACATGCAATTTCTATATATTTGCCTGAAAGATGCGTAAAGAGAAGATACATGAAAATTTCCTTCTTTCTACTTTTGGTGGTCTGGTATAGAAGTTGCGATTAAATGCAAAAATTGGCCCAGTGTTTACAGAAATGTTCTTGAAGCTTGTATTTTGTAACTGGTTCAGAGCCCACAGGAAGGAGCCATTGCATTTCCTGATGATCAGGCCTTTGTTGCAGTATTCAGATGAGACCCTTAAAATTGCAGGGGACATAGAAATCACAAGAACACTCCTGCAGACATGAAGCATTTGCTCTGTGCTACTTAGGACCAATATTCTTTTGAGTAGAGAAAACATATGCAGGACTGGATGTGAAACACATCTGTGAACAAGACTTCCACTTGGACAGTTATAAATCTATAAAAAGTCTACTAGAATCACAGAATTACCCAAGCACTGCACTGGAGTATGACAGTGCTTTCTGAACACTGATTTCAGTAATCTACAATGAATTTCCATGCCACTTTTTAATCCAGTTTTTCTCTCTAACCAGAGCCCCAGCTGTAGCCACCTCCAAAGTCCAGCAGATCAATACAATGCAGCTGGAACAGCCGAGCATGTAGCACTTTCAGGAGTATATTCAGAAATAAAACTAAATAGGAGTCAGGCTTCTATTTAAAAATCTCAGCTCACAAAGTCACGTTAAGCTGCTGGCTCTGAAAAAGCATCAGCCTCAGATGGATTTTTCCATACCCCTCAAAGGCCCTGAGGTGACTGCACACCAACTGATCCTCCAAATGTTACTTACCAAAGCCAAGAGGCTGCCCACCAATCCTCACCATCTTCCAGAGTTCACCAGATGCACTTGTAAACAACAAATTATTAGGAAATCTGTAAGAAAAAAAAGAAACATCAAACATAGCAATTAAAACACAGCAGTGTGTCAGATTCTGCCTGTGGGGGATCTGCTCTTCCTGCATCCTTGAGATGTTTGAAGCCAACAATAATGGGACAGTAGCTGGGATGAAGTGGGAAAACTCAAGGCAGGTGGGGCAGATGCATCTGCCTGACCCTCCAGGTATCCTATGGCTAATCAGCATCTGCTGCTGGAGGTGGCCACAGGTACCCAGAGAGGCACAGGGAAAAGAATTTCTAAACCAGTTGTGTCCCAGCTTTACAAATGTTGAGACTGTGAAGGTCTGATTCGAGCTGCATTTGGAAACACCCAGGGATGGAATATGTTTCCACACCTGCCTCAGGAATGTGAACGGTAACCACTGGTTTTGTGTCTGAGCACCATCCGTGCTTTTTTCTATACCATCCTGGGAGCTCCCTGGGACCACTGAGGTCTCTATTTCTTAGCAGGGGAAAGGAGACCTGAGGCTAAGAGAGCTGCCCAAGGTCAAGCAGGCAGCCTGTGAGAAAGAAGAATTGGCCCCCCAGATTTCCCACACCCCAGGATGAAGCTGCAGCCCTCTGGCTCCTCTTAAGACAAAGGTTTACTCCATTAAGGTCCAAGAAACTTTCAAAAGGGCAATTTATTAATTTGAAAAACAAGTCCCTGGGGTAGGGGACTTGCCCCCAAGAACCAAACACAAAGTGCACTGTATGTCAAAAGCAAATCTAAGCACTGCTGAGTACAGCATCCCTCTGGCCTGCAGACCTCAGAGCCTCCTGTGCTGCACAGCTGCTGGAGCACAGACACACACACACAGGCTGACTGTTCACCAGCTGAATCCTTCCTTGCTACACAAACAAATCATGGGCTCCTGCTGCACAGTGATGACTCAGGACATTATCCTCATAACAAGACTCTGAACCAAGCCCATCCATGTGTAAAAGCAAAGCAGAAGGACTGCATCACTGACATCCCCATTTTGATTTTGGCCTTTAGCAGGAAATCTTTAAATTACACCTACACCAGGTTTCCCTGTTGGGTTCTGCTCTTAGAAGCACAGCTAATGAACAACAGAATAAAAATCCCCAAATCACTTTGCTGCAGTATTCCTCTTTTGAAAGTGAGATAACATTGATTTGTGATTTCACTGAGGGCTTGGACAGACCAGTCCAAAATTTAGACACTGGAACTAAAATGCCAGATTTTACTCAGAAAAGTGTCAGGGTGCACAGCCCCATGACACTCTTACAGAGATAGTCCAAATAATTAGCACAGAGGAGTCTAAGCTGCTTCTTGCTCCTTTGAGAACATCCCTTTTTTTAAGGTCCAGGTTACTCTAAGACCAAAGCTCACCTCTGCTGTGTCTGGACATCCATGACCAGGGAGATGTAACCCTCAATGAGAGAAAAGGAGAAAAAGCGAATATGTCCCGAGTCTTCATTGCCCACCACTGAGTCTTTTACTCTGAAGAAACAGAAGAGAATGACATTAACTGCAGCTAGACGAGCACAAAAAAGGGTTTTAAAAGCAGATATAGCCAGTGAAACCAGAAATGTTCTTACATTGACTTAGGGAAGTGACACTGAGTTCTGTTGTACTATACTGATCTGATTTTTTTATTTTACAGGTAGAAAACTATCCAGTCCCCACAAGTGACAAAACTCTTCACCCCTGCCTCAAGGTCCCCTCACACGAGGCCACAGGCACCAAGGGGCAGCAATCCCGCCAGCTGTACATGCTCTGGCCCTGTGTGGATATGCAGCATACTGACCACATGGCTACTTTTACCTTCACTCTCAGCTGAAAATGCCTCAGCTTTCCAAAGCCAGGAGATATCTTTGGGCACCCTCAATCACCTGTCAGGACAACCCTCAAGCCTGTGAAACCTCCCTCCCTCAGTGCAGAGCACTGGAGCAGCTCAAGGACACAGCAGATTCCTGGGCACCCCAAAGGAGCAGTGGGAATCTGTCCCTCCAGACACTGGGCACACCTCTCCTGGAATCCCATCTCCCTGCGGGACCTACCCATTGGAGTAAAACATGACATCCATGAGGAGTGTAGCAACAGTGGGAAGGGTATCTGGATCCAGGCTGGTGACACAGAACATATTACTTGGACTGGAAAGAGGATGAATGACAGGCCTCTGAACTGAAAGAGACAAACACAACCATGAAGGCACACCTGCAGCAGGCTCCTGACCCATCAGCTGTGTTATCCATGCTCTGGCAACAGTCACAGAGAAAGCTGACAGGATTTGTAAGGCTGAAGCCCTGTTGGCTCCCAGACAGGGAATGAGGGGGCTGTGGACGATCTGCTCCTGTGTTGGTCTCCCTAAAGTACAGGGTGGTATTATCCTGAATACCCTGCTCAGCTCTCAGTCTGAGGGGCTTTCAGGCCATTGGGTGCATCCACATGAGATGAGGGGCAAGCTAAAGGAGGTGCCAAGAGAAACTGAAAAGTGGAAAAAAATTGCAGGCTTCCACCATTAAAAGGTAGGGCTATAGAAGGCATTTCTCCAGCTGTGGTTGTTGGCAGTCCATCCTGTTTTCCCTCATTTCTGGGGACTTATTTTGCCACAATTTCTTGAAAAATTAAAAACCAGCTGCCACGCAGCAGTTTGTCTAACAGATTGCAGCCAGTGGCTGAGAAGCAGCCAGCATTTAGGCATGCAACCAATAGAGCAACACAGAAAACTGCATACCAGTGCATTATCAATATGTGTTTCACTGTGTGTGCTCTTTCTTGATGCTTTTTTCTTTAAGACTCATTTTCTTAAATTAGGTGATAGTTAGCTCTTGAGTGATGAACTGAGTGGCACTTCATAATAACTGATCCCTGCTTTGTCTGGTTATGGGAAAAATATTACACATATGTCTGTAGGTAAACATATGTATATATGTTGTTCCTTTTCCTGATTGTGTCCTTTGGCTTGATACTTGTTCCCCTAGCCTGCAAACACCTCAAGGTTCTGTACAGCCCTAGGCTCACTGTGGCCTTGATCCTCACTGGCACTGAAGTGTGAAAGCTGAAAAACAATCCTCTCTGCATCACTGCAATACGTAAACAAGCTTTTAGAAAAGCCATTTTCCTTTGGAATGCTGAAGCATGGAGATACAGGCTACAGACATTATTTTTGCAACTGCAGTGCACTATACTTTAACCTTCTGTCCTACAAAAGGCACGTCTTCTCTAGATAAATTAGCATTAAAAGGCCAATATTCAGCCAACCTTATTAGCATTGCTCAGAAAGCTAAGAATCTACTCAAATCCTTGGCTGTACTGGGATAGGCTTGTAAGATTATAATTGTACAACAGGATAAATATTCACCCGAATGTTAAAGGGAGCTTGGAGCCAGGACTTCCACCCCATGTTTCAGAGAGACCAAACCCCTGGCAAGCTGAGCCTGTGCTGGTCCTTACCTAGTTTTGGTTTGACAAATCCATTTGTTACCCCAAAGTCATCGGCAGCCACTGTCTCCCCATTGACCACTCTGAGGATGGTGAACTCGGCCGCCAGTGTGTGCATCACGAAGGGTAGGTCCCGCTCACGCACCTGAAGGGGACAAAAGCATTACCTGGGGATAGTGTGCACCAGAAATGACGCAACACTGCACTGCAGGGTACTGACTTCTAGTGCAGTACAGCAC
This sequence comes from Zosterops lateralis, assembly GCF_965231275.1. Classification (NCBI taxonomy): domain Eukaryota; kingdom Metazoa; phylum Chordata; class Aves; order Passeriformes; family Zosteropidae; genus Zosterops; species Zosterops lateralis. The sequence goes on along the minus strand of NC_139779.1, from coordinate 10,398,787 downwards.
TAGACAGTACAGAAAAGGACACGACTCCTGCTTGAGCCACTGGATAGTTACCACACAGGTGTATCTTAAGAGAAGCACATCTGGTGACGTCATGGTGAGTATCAGTAGGATTAAGCACCAGAGTGCTTTTATGACTGTAAAAAGAATGTGGAGATTTCTAAGTGGGAGATGCTTCACCTCTTTTCCAGCATTCCTTCAACAACTCAGCACTGCCTGCTCTTCAGTTTTGTTTCCTCAGGGTTTGCCGTGTGTGTGTGCACACACACGTGCGTGTGAGACAGAAAGACAGTTTGTCTGCCTATACCCAAAACAACTTTGGCCATCACCAGCAAACCTGACAGCAGACACTGCGTTCCTCTAACTTCCAGAAAACCAGTGTCTGATGATGGTGGGAAGCACTACCAGCACCTCCATTTCAGTAGAGACTGCAGTGTGGGCTCAGCACTCTCATTAAACACCAGACAACCCATAAAAACAAATGCTTCATCATCCCATGGCAAAAGCTCCGGAGATATAAGAGAACCTAACTACAAGGAACAGAGCTCTGGGGAAAGCAGACTTTGGTACTTCTGCCACTCTCAGACAATTTATTCCCAGAATTTCCTAACAGAACTTTCATCTGGTGGCAATAACTCTGCCTGGTCCCCTCATGTCCTCTTACCAGGATGAAGTCCGTCTGATAGGTGGAGAGCATAAACACTGAGATGTTTTGGTCAGCTAGAGGTGCTATGACTGACTTGGCAATTTTGGTCACTCCGATGGGCTGGGAGCTGGAGAAACCACCCCCACCAGACACCACGTTGAGGGCAAGCCATGTTGCATCGGCCACGCTCAAGTGCTCCGAGGAAGGAAGCTCTGCAGAGACAGAAGGGGAGGGCAGAGGTTTGTTTTAGAGGCAGAGAGAGCCAGGTCCACTATGTGCCAGTTTGTGCTTAGCACAGACCTCAATGCAAGGAGTGAGATGAGCCCCCTTATCCCAACCTCCTAGGCTTCCCATGCTGCTCCACAGGCTCTGTGTACTGTGACACTCCTTCATGTATGGACTGCATCAATTTCCATGGCAGGATTCACACAGATTGTCAAGGACAACACTGGGAACTGCAAGAGACTCAGCAATTCATTTGAATGCCAGTGACCAGTTCTGCTGACCTTCCCAAGTGGAAACAGCCTGTGGTGGTTGTCCTGGTTACAAAAGGAGAGTGCCAATGTGGGTGCAAACAAACTCTGTATTCTACTCCCCTCTACCTCATTCCTGACAAACTGTTCATTACAGGTCCTTTGCAGGAGCTGCCCATCCCACACCTGACACCCTAGGGTATAAGCTGGGTGTTTAATTAGATAAGGGAGAAGAGGCAAACCCTTGGAGGGTAGTGTTTCTTCTTCACACCAGTGACTCAGCTGTGCTAACTCCCCTCTGGGGAAGCACCAGCATGTCACATCCATCCTGAAGGGGTAATCTCTGCTAATGGGCACCACCAGAATCGGAGCTGTAACTTCGACCATTAAGAACTCCCAAAACTATCCTGAGTCACACTGTTACATCATCCCATTGTGAAACTCCCTGCCCTAGTGAAGGTACTGATCATTCCCACCCGAACCTGAGCACATTTAATCTCAACACTACCACCACCAGCACTGGACAGATCCAAGGCAGGACCAGAATTTCCACAGGACCATGGCTTTTGACTGCAACCATCACTTGACATGACTGCAACCAGCACCCTGACCAACAGGGTGCTAGGCTGTACTCTGACTATGCCACTGTTCTGTGTATCATTGCATTTATTGCAATCTTTCTATTAAATTGTAACTCCAACCTGAAATCTGTGCTAAGGTTGTTCTATGGGGATTCTCCTGCTGGTTTACTTTCAAAGCAGCACAGTGGTCTTGGACTTAAATCTCTATCATACAAAATCTCCAAACATTTTACTCAAGATGTTCTGGCCTCTTTTGTTTCCGTTTCCCCACTCTATTCTAAACCCAAATTTTGTACTCCTGGACTGGAGATGGAGGTTGACAGAACAGTCTGGGCACTATCCCTAGTCTTTGAGAGGAGGCACCTGGTGCATCTGTGGGCTCCTGCCTCTGAAGCATAAGAGCCACACTGCTCTACAAGGATGGATGGTGTAACACATATAATAGGGATTACAAAGTAAGCACATACTAAGGTAGTGCAAATTACTTTGGAAATGGAAAATACTAAGAATAATTCCATTCCACTTGCTTCTAATCAGTTGTGGTTAAGTAGTTAAAATCTACAGCTAAACCATTTAATATACATTATTAACTGTTTAAAAAAAAAACTTTAATGTATTAACAGCCCAGAAAACCAGATGCAGACTCTGGAATGAAGGCATACACTGCTTCAGGATTCTCTGGATTTTCGATTTTTGTTTGGCAAATGATAGAAACAAACAATTCAGACCCAGACTAACAAATGCATAATCCCAGCTACATCTATGTGGTGTAAGGATCTGATCTCAGATGCAAATCCATCCATCCAGGACACAGCAGGCGTGCCAGGGGAGGCCTACACAGAGCTCAGAGGTGAGATGCAGCCCAAGAGTCCAAAAGCACAAACTCCAGCATTGCTGCTCTTGCAGTCAGTACTCTGGCACTTCAGGCAAGTGCTTGCACGTCTCCATGTCCACACACTCCTGGCCCCTCCATGCAGGATCCTTTCTTTCTCCTTCATCGCAACCTTTGGGAGTTGTTTCTGTACAACCTCAGACACCTGTAATAAATTCCTAACCCCACCCTCTCTGAATCCTCAGGCACCATTTCCCTGAGACACTGACAGCACTGAAAACCCAAAATGATCTGAATAACAAACACATTTTGCTCTCTTCAATAACCTCAATTGTGTGTAGCACAAAAACAACCCTGAGCACACACACTGCAAACAGTGGGGACACTGAGGGTTCTGCTTCTGCATTTTGATGTTCAGCTTCGTAAGCCGATGTTTCTTTTTTAATCATCAGAGCTTACACGGAATGAAAACTAGACACCAGGGAGAGGGGTGAAGTTTGTGCATTAATCAACAGCATGTTATGTCAGAGAGACCTGTGCAAGTTGCTTGAAACAAATTATTGCAGCAAAATACCATTTTCTCATCAGCCCTTTGCATCAGAAAAGCACCTCCAAACCCAAGCTTCCCCCATCACCTGGCATGGAGCAGCCAGAGCTCAAAACAACTCCTGCTGAGCTGCACATTTCAGGGTCCTGTTCTCACCAACTGAACCCACCTGCAGTGAGCACATCCCAGGAGTCCCCAAGTTCACTAATGACTCACTACTGGCCTGAGATCACAGCTCATTTCCTGCTCTGTAAACAGAGTAGGTGATATTCCTGCCTTGTACAGGTGATAAGGACTGCAATTTATTAAATACCAGTTTAAACACAGTTTTGGGCCAGGGATGTGATGGAAGGTGCAGTATTTCATGGTGGACAGAGGCATTATCCCACTTCACTCCAGCAGCAGCTGCACTGGATGAGCTGCCCCAAGAAGACCTCATCAAGCCCTTCCTCAGGGGGAAGGAAGGTTGATTTGCTCATTGCACTTGTAATTACTCGGAAGTGTTAATAATTTCTGGGTTTATGTGGTTAACAGGCCCTATGAAGTGTGACAAGGGCCATTGCATTTGCTTAAGTAACCTGCTTCTCATGATTCAATTAACTTGGAAAAATATATAGGAAGTGATTAAAATACCAATTTTGGACACTGTTTCCACCAGGCAGTCAGACAGAAAAGTACAGCCCAAATTTTAATGAAACAAACCTAAGCTGAAGGCTAACGAATTCATCTAAATAGTGTTAAATAAGCCACCTGGGATGGTGCTTTGCCCAGGAAGCTGTTCAATGCTGTAAACCCAAAGAGAGCCAAACCCACCAGTTGTAACATTAGCACAGACTCAGTTGGGCAGAATAAAGAAATAAAGAGCAAAATGAGGAATTGCACAGATTCCAGTACCAACTCACCATCACCACCACCTTCCCCAAAGGAGAACAGAGCTCCAGGCCCCCACAGCAACAGCATTGCCACATCCCTTGTCCTTCCATTGGGCAGAAATCTCTCTGCTGGGATCTCAAGGTCCTCTTGTAACTGGTTTATCAGAGCACAGTCACTCCCACTTCTGATCATGGGGGACATCTCAACTCTGGCTGAGAAAGACCTCTATAAGGTCAGAGATTCGGGCTTTGTTTATTATAATCAGGGTTTTTGTTTTGACCTTTGATTGGGATGAAGCCTTAAGATTTTTCTGGTTTTGCTGTGTAAGGCTTTGCAGAGTCACTAGCAGAAGGCACCAGGAGCAGTTCAGCTGCCTGCAGGCTCTGTAACCATCATTTGCTGCCCAACATGACAACTACCACAGTCTGGAAGAGCAGGCTTCCAGCCTCAAGCTGTCATTCCATCCATGGTCTCTGGCATGGAACACCACCAGCCTCGACAAGATGAGATCATTGTGATAGTCCAGGATGATTTTCCCTGGCAATGCAGCACTGGGTACCAAGTGCTGGTGGGCTCTAAAAGCCTGTGGGGCTGCTCTCCACTGGCACAGGTATCAAACTAATGCCAGTTCCTGTGCAAACCAAACCAAACCAACACATCAAACAACATTTAGGGCAGGAGTAACTGCTTGTTCACAGCACAGGTGATTTACAAGGTATGGAGTCTGTCCAGAGCCTCACTGGCCCATCTGAAGCAGAGCAGCCACCCTAGCACATCATCCTGGGATGTGAGGTGGTGAGTATCACATTGGCCATAATTGGCTCCTGAGCTCCAATAATCAATACCATTTCCAAGGAGGACAACAAACATTGGCTGAAACCCAAAAACGATTGAATTGCTGCTGCTGGAGCACTATGCAATGCTGTAAGCACTGTGAGCTGCTGCTCCATGTGACACTCCTAAAATATCCTTGGGAAGATGCTGGGATGATGATGAGATTCCAGATCATGTAAGCAGCCAAGGAAGTCACAGAAAGGAGGGAAGGAAGATCTCCCTAGTTTACAACCCTGACTAAAGAGTCAGTCAGACAGTGTAAGTCTGCACAACATTAAAAAAACAACATTCTTTCTGCTTGTATTTTCTATCCTGAAGACCCTCAGTTTCAAACACCCTGCATAGCAGAAGGCACAGCACTGGGAGAGAGAGCCCTAACTCTGCAAAAGAACACTGGAAAATGTGCAAAACTCTTTGAGAAAGGGCAGCATCACCAGAACTTTTTTCCCTTTTCTGTACCTAGTTTAAATGGGTTCACATTTCTCATTAAAAGGTTAAGGGGGAAATAACTGGAAAATGCACAGTTCCACAGAACTGCATTCCACCTACCCACACTGACAGCTGGGTGAGTCCTGTACAAAACTGACTGCTGCTAACTCCCTTCCCCCACAAAGACACACCATGAGCTGTTTACTGTGGACTCTTCCAGCTTTACTGCAATCAGACACCTTTCAGCTTCCAAGTGAAACTGTAGATAAATTATTGATTTATCATAGTGCTTGGAGAGAAATGAATACCCTCAGCTGGTTTCCTCCTTTGGTGTGGTATGCTGGATCATCTCCTAAGCACTCATATTCCGTCAGTATGCAAATTTTTACATTATAGCAGAGTGCTCTGAGTGATGTCCTACTCCCTGTTTTTTCCTAGTATTCTGAATGAACCAATTGCTCATTTGATTCACCATTATGAGACTTATGTTTACAGCCACAGTTAACTCCAAATATTAAAAAATAATGAAATCAAAAAATATTGTGGACTTTCTGACCAGTCTGGCATTAGAAACCTTACACTGTGCTTATTTCACCTTTTAGAGATTCTCTCTCCAAAAATGGCAGGTAGACTCTGGCTTGCATTAAAAAGATAGAGAGAAAGGCTCTGCAACAAGACCCCAGTTGTAAGTCATTAAAAATATAAGTGCTGCCAACTGCAAAAATCATGATAAACTGGGAGAGCTGTTGCCCAATGCCACCAAGTGGCAACACAGTTTATATGTACACATATATATTTAATAGGATCTTTATGTTTTTCTCTTCCCAGTCCCCACATTGCTCTGCAGTTTTAAAAGCCCATCTTAAAATGAAGCGAGGGATTATCTGAGGTTTTAAAGCCTGATCCAAAGCCCAGGCATCTTTCTGACTTCTCTGTTATCAGCACCAGGCTGGAGGAGCTGGAGAGGCCCAGGGTGCAGCAGGTGGTGCTCCCATGGCCCAGCCAGCAGCAGGGAGCTGGGGTGCCCAGGGCCCACTGCCAGCACCCAACTGGTGTGTTCCCCTGACATCTGCATAAAACACACGTCTGACCTGGATATCTCTGCTCAGGAAACATTTCAGGAAACTTTTATTCTTGCAGGCACTGTGGAAACTGGCCATATGAGCTCAAAATCCTGAGGGGAGAGTGGGTGGAAGACAATACCTGAATCTCGTTTCTTTTGAGAAATCAGGCAAAGTGAATATTCCTTTAACGTTGTGAGATCAAGGACTCTGTTTCTCACTTCCAGAAAGCTGTGTGAAAGGAGTTAAGTAAGGATAAAGATATTCATTTATCAGTTTTTATAGTGTACTAAAATCCAGAAAGAGCTCTAAAGCTGGTCCAATGGCCAACTTTGTGTATTCTGGTCTTTATAACTCTGGAAGCACAGAAGTTTTTCCTGCAGAATGCTTTGCTCTGCTGCATGGAGAAGCCAGTGATCCAGCACTGTGCTGCCTCCACAGGAGCCAGGACAGGGCAGCAAAAACATCCTGGGCATGTTACACTGCAAATCAAAGGATGCAAATAGCCTCTCTTTCGGCCTCAAAACACAGGCTGCCAGCTTTACACTTAATAACTGTGAGCAAACATTTTTGCTGCCACGTAAATTCTAAGCAAGATCCCATGGGCAGTTTGCAGCACAGAGAAGTGGCTGCCTGGCAGAAAGTACTTGCTGTGAGTTTGATCTGAGTGCCACAGAGCACTCCCACACCAAGGGACTTATCTAAGCACAAGAGCCAAGAAAGATGAAAGCTCATCACTACGCTTTGAGCTGGGGAACATAATTATTAGGTCCAAAAAGTTATTGCTTATGTGCACAGGAGGAGGAAGAAAATCCCACAGCTCTGATCCAGCTGAAATCATCTCACATGCCAACAAGCTTGAGATCATCCTTAGGAGAAGTCAGCACACCCATGACCAAGCAGCTTTTGCTATTTTTTCCATTTATGCTAATATGTCACCTTCCTCAGAGGACAATACTGGAGATGATCAGAGAATCAGAGAATGGTTTGGGTGGGAAGGGAGTTTTACAAGCCATTGAGTGCAACCTTCCTGCAATGGGTAGGGATGCCTTCAACAAGAGCAGTTTGCTCCAAGCCCATTCCAACCAAACCTTCAATTTGGGGATTCAAGGTGATGCCTTAAGCTTTAGTTTTCATATTTGCAGATTCTGTACTGCCTAGGGATGTATTTCTGAGCCTCATATTAAGTGCCAGTAAGCTCTCTTCACAGAGTAGGTGGACAAAAATCCTTTTTCTGCTGAACACCAAGGACAACTTTCAGGCCCAAAAGCACAAACAAGGGTGGCTGAAGGGAGGAACAAGAAGGATGAGACCTCACAACCTGGAGCTGTAACTGGACAATTAAACTCCAATATGCAAATGGACCAAAACTTATAAAGATGTGAGATCTCATGACAGAGCAGCCATTTTTGGCGACCATTCTTAGGCTACCTTGGGTGTAGCCCTGGCCAGGCCCTGTCCTGCCCAAGGTGAATCCCGGAGGTCTTTCAATAAATACCTACTTTATTCTCCAGCTCTGTCCAGTCTCTGTTTCAGGTCAGCCTTCCAAGGCACCAAAGGCATGGGGCATCCACCATCCCTCTGGGCAACCAGAGAGGTTGTGCCAGAGGCAGGGACAGAGGTTCTCCCTGCAGACATGACTTGGGGCATGAGGAGTGCAGTGCCTCCAGCACCGTGTCTCTGCCTGCAGCCTGCTCAGGCACAGCTCAGGCTCACACACATGAGCCAGCAGTGAGACAGCCAGGGCATGGCAGGAGTTTTAAACCTCCACATGTTCATCAGGTAACAAGTGCTACCAACAAATGTGACAGTAGGTTTCTCCTGGATCACAGCAACAGGGACAGAAGACAAGGGAGTCCTCTAGGCCCTTTACTGGAGGGAAAAGACAAACACATTCTCTAGTTTATAAAAATTAGTAGATTCGAACTTTAATTTCTGTGTCTTTTATTGCTCTTTGTTCATCTCAGATTTGCTCTTGATGCACCTGGGCATCTGTCTGGGCATCTCTGCAGGACTGGATCCATAGCCAGGGAACCTTGCCACCTCTGTATGTGTCTGTGTTTCTGACACTTTCTCCTAACAGAGCATGCAAAACTGAGAGGGGTTTTTTATTCCAAATATCCTCAACAGGGAAGCTGTGAAACCTGTCATCTCATTTTCCTATTTAGGTATTATCCCACTCACACAACTGTCAAAAGAACATTGTTAAGTTCATAAACTCACACATTCTGCAGTGAAGAAGTAACAGCTTGACATTTTATATTTCTGGCCTCAGTGTTTCTGTGCCTCAGTTTCTTACCCATCATAAAGTGGGTACAAATCCCCTATTTCTTCTAAACCTTGCTCTCTGAACCAGCTGACCTGTTCAGTGGAGGTTTATACACATCTCACAACTGAAGCATTCCACAGCTAATGCAAAGCAGTGTGGAAAATTCCTGCACAAAGATTTGAATGTCTAAAAACAGGTTAGAATGGGAGGGACTAGGAAGTTTTGTTCTGACCTCTCTGAGCATCTTTGCTTTGTCTCTGAGGGAGGAAGCTGCTCGTGCTAGGGGCATTCCAGGGATAATCAGGTAGGTTTGAAAAAGCAAAGGTCTCCTAATTTCCAGTATCAAGACCATAAAAGACAGACAAACAGACTGAGGAAAAGAAAGAAAATGAAAACAAGAAGCAAACAGGAATGCACTCTAGGGAAAAGCAAGCACCCTGAGCCTGTCAAAGTCCCACTCTGTGAGCTCTGAGCAGCTGCCTCAGAGCATCCAGCACAGACCAACTCTCCCCAAGCCCACACCTCCTAGGAGTGTTCCCAAAGCAATCTCAAGCAGAGCATCTTCCCTCACTTCTTGCATGACATTTATCTTGTACTAGTCCTTGTCTTACAGATTTTCTTTCAAATTATGGAGTAATTAACTCTAAAGGCTATTTATGGATTTACACTAGAATGAGTGAACATACTCAGTGCAATTTTCTCGTGTTGTCCTGACAATTCAATATAAGCTCTGCCCAGTACAACAACCAGTCTGAATTTTCAACTATTGATGTGAATAGGACAAATTACACACACAGGGAATTACACATGGGACTCTGGGTCCTATGCCCATTTAATGGAAACCACTGTTACTGGTCACACACAACACACACAAGAGAGTCCTCTAAGTCCTCATTACTGGAGAGATGATAAACACATTCATTCCACCTTTATTTTATAAAATTAGTAGACTCAAAAATCTGCTTCAAAGAGCACTGAGGTCACCCAGGGCATTTTTTCAAGCCCTGATCTCAAAGAGAAAAAAATTACTCTTAACTAGACACATCAAGGGATTCAATACTGGGTATTTACAGCCACTTCAGGAGCTACAGCAGACACACTGTATCAGCCATCTTCACTGAAGCTTCACTGTCCATGCAAACAATCTGCAGGGGCAAGTGAATATTCTGAAACAGATGGAAACTTTTTATGCAAAGTACCTACTCTTCCTAAACCACCCCATCCACTATCCTCCAGATCACAACTATTTCTGCAGCCACTATGATCCAACAGTTCCCAAGCAAGGCCTTTATTAAAAAATGTAGGAAAGGGAGACTACACTGCTGTAAAGCTCGTCCACTGTTATATATGTGCCCACATATCTGCATGAGATAGGAAAATGACGGGAAAGCACTGCAGGTGTCACGTTTCAAGATGGAGAAGTCTGTATTTTTGCCACAGTTACAGAGACATCCCAGGCACAAGGTCTATGCCCTGGGATGATGGAGGAGGACAGTATGGGCATTGCTTCTCTTTACCTATCTGGGAACACAGGCACCACTTTCCCAGCAGATGCTGAAGGATCCTCACCTCTGCTGGCATGGACACACAGCCTCCATAAATTTTGAGGAATGAGATGAGGTAGATCCTGAGGTGTGGCACTGTCCTAGAAAGTTCAGTGGCTAGTCTGCTAAAAGCAGCAGAAGTGGGAATGTATTTATGCCAGTTCCAGAGCTGGCAAAGGAGCATGTGCTGATTAAAATGCTTTTTTTCTGCTCAGCATGTCCTCAGCTATATTTGTACAGAGCAGAGATGACGCCATGTGGCTGACTGGTCTATTTACACCTCTGGAGTCCCCTGCTCATCCCCATCCCTGTGTCCCAGTTAAGGGTGCAGACAGGAATTTGGGCTAGTTCCAGCAATCCAACATGCCTGGCACACCACTGGGACTGGACAAACCAGTGACTTTTACCCAGTATAAGCTGTTCAGGATCCTTCTACTGCCTGAATACAGGCAAGCAGAGGAAACTGAAAAGCCCATTTCTGGAGAAGAGCTAAAATACAGTGAATGTTATTGTTGGGAGCCTGTTGTGAAAGCAAAAAGCAGCAATAGCCAGATTAATACTCTCTGCTGCTCTTGCTGACTCTGAGAAGCAGAGGCAAGAAATGTGCTGCATTCACAAATGCACCATTTCTGTGCAGCCTTTCTCTTTCTTCCAGACTTTTTATATTCCTTGCCCAGCTGGCTTCTGGCTTGATGTTTAAGTAGAGCTGCAGGCTGTTTCAGTCAGAGACAATGCACGTGCAGGAATGCTGGGCAGTGGCAATGACTGCAAATGCATGCTGTGAGTCCATCACAAGATATGACTTACCTGTCTTACTCTGACACCAGCTCGTGAGGTGATCTTGAGCACATCACATCCTCTCCCATAACTGTGTTTCCCTTTCATATTAAATATTCAGTTGCCAGAGTCCTTCTCTCTTGCACTAAATAAGTATGTGAAATATTTGCATTACAGAACATTGTGGCTCCTGGGTGTTACAGTAACAGCACCAAAATAAAATTCAGGAGGTGTGATCTGGCCAGCCACCCTTGTGTACTTAAAGGAAGCATATTTGCTTTACTTGTGTGCTACAATTTCCATTTCATGCTGTTTTCCCAAAGCCTCCTGTGTCTGTAGCAGGGTGGCACCTCAGAGCCCCCCCCAGCAGTGCCTGTGACAGTGAGGCGAGGAGTGTCCATGCCTCTCCTGTCCCTCTGAGGGGGGAAACCCAGCAATGGCTGCAGAAATCCAAGCACTTGCTTTTTCTTCATTAGGCTTCAACCTAAACCTGAAACAAGTGACTCCTTTGGTCTTCAACTGGACAGCAGTTGGAAAAGCCAGAATTTTCCAAGGGGAAAAGAATGTGTTTGCAATGCAAGTTTCCCTTGCAAGAGAGAGATATTCAGCCATGTGAACCACAATATATTTCCTTTTAAAATCAGCATATATTCCTCCAAATCTCAGCTTCCCTCACCTTCAAGCAAAGAATTAGCATCCCTGTGTTGACTTGACAAAGAGCTGAACTCAACAAGTACCAAGTGCTGCACTGCTACAGGCAGAGGCCAGAAACATCACCTAGAATCTCTGTCCTGCACTAACCTCATACCCAAGCAGTGGCATGTTCTTCTACCCATCTACCAGACCTGCTCCTGCTGAAGCTACTTCACCAGAGGCACTCAGTACAAATCTCTGAAGACCCACAAGAACTCATGTGCCCATTCCTTTCCCTTCCCTGGCTCAAGTATTTAGTATCTGATGGGTGTATGTGTGGGGTTTTGCAGGGATTTTGCTGTTATTGTATTTTCCTCCTGGCCTTGTGGAAGCCTTCCATCCAGACTGCCTGTGGTGCTTCACCTGGGACTGACATGAAGCCTGCAGCAAGCAGAAAAGTCAGGTGAAGCTGTGTCCTGGGTGGGTACACAAGACTGCTGCTTCTGGAAGTGCTGCTGCAGCCCTGTGTTCTGCCACTGAGAGTCCTGTGAACATCCTGGGTCATGTCCAGAACCAGGGGCAGGCCTCAGGCAGGGAAATGAGCAGGAAATGCCATTTTTAACAGTCATTAACTTTACATGAAAACATCATGTTTTGCTAAATGCCTGACTACCCTTGTTGCAGTTAAAGGATGTGAAGGAGAAGACTTCCCTCCTGGAGATGTTCTGGATACACAACACTCACCACACTGAGTCAGACCAAAGAGTTCAAACAGTGTCCAATAACAGACATCCACTACAGGTCCATTTCTTGGGTGTTCCCATCTTGTTCTGAGACTACAGAATGGATCCACAGCACCACCCAAAGAATGACATCAGTTTAAAAGGGACTTTCAGGGCAGTGCAGACATACTTGCGTGTCTGTGGACAAATCTGAGAGAAATCTGGAGTGCTGGCTGCCCAACCCATCACCACCACAAGAATTACACCTGTTGTCTTCCTGTCAGCTGAGCCCATCATCATAAAAATCCAAGACCCTTTCCAGCTGGCAGCTGTGCAGGCCAGCTGTGCACGATGTGTTCCCACCTCCTGACACTGCCAGGCACACAGGTGACCTGGGGTGGTGCTGGGAGAAGGATTCACAGCAGCTCAGTTTCCAATTTGTGAGATGTCTTCCTGCTCTCCTTTTCCTATTCTACCTGTGAATTTGTGGATGGACAGAGGGAATATTCAGTAGTATTTGAATTGGGAAAATCTTTCCTTGGCTGGGAGGTGCCAAACTATTCCCAAGGTGTCACCAATCTGCTATTTCTGGAAAGCCAAGCACACAGCTGTATGGGCTGCACACACTCACTCAGGCAGATCTCCCTTTTCTACGGATGAAGCCCTTAAAGCAATGGCTGAGTGACTCCAGCCAGTACCCCTTCAATGGCATGGCGTGAGAGATGAACCTTCCCCTCCTGCCAAAGCAACAGCTCTGCCAGAGGGAAAGGATCTACCAGCCAGCCTGGAAAGAGGTAAGGACTGCAAATAATGCCAATGACTCCCTCTCCCCTCTCGCCCCTCTGCCGGGTTACATGCCACCTTAGAGCTGTCCTTCCCCTCTGACTCAGCCTGCAGCATTTCCTCCAAAGGGGTCTGAGGCATGGGCAACTTATCTGAGAAGGGGCTGCTTTTCTGGAGGGAGATAGGTGTCATATTTTTCAAAATCTGCTTATGATTCAGGGGTAGACAACTGCTACTCGTTTCTACTTACATGCACACCCCACCTGCAGACAAGTCTGCCTCCAGAAATGGGACTGCAAAGCTCATCCCACCCCTGCTCTGGAGGGGCTCACACAGGGTACAGCCTTGCCAGCACCCAAGGGGTGCCCCCTTTAGCCCTGTCCTGCTCTCCACCAGCGCTGCCACACCAGCCTTACCCTAGGTAAGAAAAACAGCCACTGATTTTATGTAAAAATATGAAAACAAGTCTTCCAGGTAAACCAAAACAGTGCATACAAGCTGAAGAGAGAAATGAATGCAGATGAGGTTTTTTTTTACCTCACCTCCTCCCACCAGTGCAGGGAGTTGGCAACATTACATCATCCCACACCCCCGCCCCTCGGATCAAACCCTGCAAAGGCACAGCTTCTGCTGAGGCTGCTGGAAGCGATAGTCAGGAAAATTAACTCTCTGCTGCACAGGATGCACTTCCCAGTGGCCTAGTGCTGGATTCTGTGGTCAGCTGTTACAGACAGAGATGTCTGATCCGCAGAGATGTGCAACCCTAGCAACCTCTGCCTCCAAGTATTTATCTAGCCAAACAAGTACTTTTTAACTGGACAGAGTCGGAGTTGCTCCCAGTCTGTCCCAAATGCAGGGCTAAAGACGGACAAAGAAGCTGCCTGATACCTCAATGACTGGGGTAACACTTTTGATAGAGGGACACAATAGGACTGAGCAGGATTATCAATTTCCACCCACAGACTTCAATTACACAGACTCGGGTACTCTGAGTGTCAATTTCCTTGAGCCCCAGTGGCCTTACAGAGCAGCCTCTGGCTGAGGCAGAGGCTTCTTATGGAGAGCAACACAAAAGCTTTTCTTTGTAGGAAATTAAAAAGCAAGGAAACAAACATCAGCACTTGCGCAAGCCTCAGACTGGTTCAGTCGGAAAATTACCTTGAGACTGTTTGTGTTCCAGATCAATGGATCAGCTGCAATGCGGGGCAATTAGCACCTTGAAATTATTCAACAAGCAGAGGGGTGGGAATTTTAAGGGAGATGGTGAGGGAAGGGTGAGAGCAAGTAGGAATAACAATAAATTTTTCTGTGTAGAAAAGCCAACGCCTGGTGCTGGCTGAGCCCAGGCTACAGTGTGAGTGCTGGATGCTTTTGCAACCAGGCAAATGGGGGACAGACCAAGCTGGAGGGGCTGAGGTTACATCCTAGGAATGGGTATATGGCCTGAACATGGAAAGCAGAGCACACTTTTTCTGTCTACAAGTAAAGATATCTCCCTAGTTACACTATAAGCCTATTTTCTGCTCTACCTAGCACTCCAAGCAAGGCAAAAGTACTCTGTAAACAGATCCTCCCTGTGTGAGGTGGGAGGACACAGGGTACAAACTGTCCCTCAACACTTCAGGCAGGCATCAGCTTGGTTAGGGCTGTGTCCAGGTCTGTGCCCAGGCTCAGGAGCAGCTCCCTTCAGAGGAGTGAGCATCCTCACAGGGGCTGGGTGGCTGTCTCCAACCACGGTCTTCAGCAGCCCACAAACCTTTGTCATTTGGGATGTTATGAAGATATTCCTGCCACTGTTTGGAACAGGAAGAGCTCATTCTTTCCTATGTGCTGACATAGTTCTCACATACATGCAGCATGCCTTACAGTTGCTGTCAGAGAAGGAGGGAGGGAAGCAGGGATGATGGTGGCTGCCTCCAGTGTAACCTCTTTCACAGCCCTTCTTTACACAAATCAAACACATCTCCAAACATCCAGGAGAAATGAGACACTGCTCAGATGGGCCTTGTTACCCAGCCACAGGGACAAACAGGAATCCCCTTCTCTTCATGTCGTGGGGAAGCACACATGGCCTTTGCTATGGGACATGAGGGCTTTCTCCACTGCTCCTGAACATGAACCCATAAAACAGATTATCAGAGACACAGCTAGGATTAAAGCAACTACATGAGAAAACCCTGCTCCTTTCCAACAGGTCTCCATGCTTCTATTATTAATCCAGGAAAAAAAGGCATCTCTACCCAAACAGTTTTCTAATATTCAATTTTCTATTATTATTATTATTATGTCTGCATCTAATCTGAGACCAAGGCAAGCTACTGCAAAACTGTTAGAGGCACTGATGTTCTTAACACTTTGAAATCATGCTAATCTGATAAGGCACTGAGAGAATTATGCAAGTAAACAAAGCTGGAGCCGATGAGAGATAGAGCACACCAAGTATTTAGTGCTGGGAGGGGGGGAAGGCAGGAGAGTGCCCAGCACAGCTCCCCCAGCCCAGTGCCAGAGCTGTGGCAAGGTCTGGCATGGGGAGGGAAGGGAAGGCAACCTGCCCTAGCCACCGAGCACTGCAGCCCATGACAAGGAACATTACACAGCAGGATGAGAGTGCTGCTGCTCACAGCTAGAATGTGAATATTAACATTCCATCACAGCGCTTCTTTCACCAGGATACAGAGAGGTGGAGGTAGAGCACAGGCCAGAAACCCCAGATAAAACCAACCAGGATAGAAGAGTTAGCTGCAAATGAAGCAAACAGGACACAGAAGGGTTTCTTCTTGCCTCTGCATAGTTGGATGAGGCTTGGCAAAACCTGAGTCCTCTCTGCATTGCCTATGGATAACACTGGTGTTTCTGAGACAGCCAGGCTTTTCAGTAACCCAGTGCTAGAGTGCCATCAAAACAGCAGCATTTGTAGTAATTAAAAATTAGATGCTTTCAACATCAGGCAGTGTACTTTGGAGGCAGCCAGTTCACCCAAACAGGATTATAGTAGCTCAGGATTTTATATCCTTATTTCCACATTGGGATCAGTGCAAACAGTATTGGAAGAAACAGGCACAAAGTTCACTTACATGAAGATGGTTGTGAAGTGGAAAAGTATTCTTCCCATTTCTCCAGAACAGCCAAGATAAATACAAACATGGAAAGGGACTGACACTGGAAAGCAGGAGACTCTCTTGGAATGGAAAACATGAGCCCCTTCCCTCCAAATTATCATAACTTTGAAATTAAGGGGCTTTCAGGCAAAGATAAAGGTAAAGGAATACCAGTTCCTTACTAGCGTGTCTAACAAGACAAACAAACCGCAGCAGCAGCAGCAGCAGAGCCCCAGCGCAGCTTCTCTGGGCTGCAGAGAGAAGGGCCGGGTCCCCTGGGGTGCAGTTCCGGGCACGGCCGGCAGGGGCGCTGGTGGCTCCCGGCGGGCAGGGCGGGTGCGATGGCTCCCCCCGGCCGCAGGGGGCGCTGTGGGCGGGCTCGGGCAGCAGCGGCAATGGCGGCCGGGCTGAGGGGGAGAACTCGGGGCAGCGGCTGGGGCGGCGGGGCGGGTTGGCCTGGGGACAGGGCCAGAGGCAGCGGGAACTCGACAGCTGGAGCTGTGACTGTGCTGTCTGTGCAGGCGGGGGGTGCGGGCTGCAGTGCAGCAAAAACCCACGGCGGGGACTGGGCAGCAGCAGCAGCAGCTCCCAAACAGGGCTGGGAGAGGCTCCGTGGAGGGAGAAGCGGCTCAGGGATCCCAGGATTCCCCCGAGGCACCGGAGCAGATGGTGAAAGTCCTTTGTTTGGTGAGGTGGGGTGTTAATAAGGCCCCAGTGCAGTGGCTGCTCTTAGGAGCAGAGCTGCACTCAGGGTAGAAGAAAGGGAGAGGACAGAACCCTGCACTGCTGGGGAACTCTCCCCACAGCGACTGCAGCCCGTCTCCTCTATCAGTGCCGACAGAACAGGAGCGGGCTCGGAGCTCCATCCAACCCCCTTTCCCAGCCCAATTCTCGCCATGTCTCTGCTCCTCCAGGAGAAACCCCCAGCCAGGATGGCAGCCAGCCACACCCTTCACGGGGAAACTTGTTTTGTCTCTCCTAAAGTATCCGGTTGTTGTTGTCTCTTAGCAACAAAAAATGGATAAAGTTCTCTAAGAGAAAGAAACAGAAGGAAAGCTCCTGAACCCCAACACAGACCACGAACAAACACTTTACTGCATAGGTGAAAATAACAGGAGTGGTAAAGAACCTGATGCCTTCTTTGTGGAAAATCAGAGATAAAACCAAAATCTAAGAAGAAAACCAGAATGGTTTAAGTGGGAAACCTCCAAAATGGAAGAAACAGCTGGGTTGTGGTGGTCCACCAGCACACAAACACGTTGTGTGTGTCACCAGACATGCTCCTCTAGAGAAGACGTCAGTACACAGCTCTGCTCTCTCCTCCCGACGAGCCCCATTTGAAGGGAGTAACTGGTGTAGGACAGACAATTTGTCTTCAGGCCACACATGTGAGTTGGCATCAGAAGCATCTGTCCCCTTTTTGACCCCAGCAAATTGGTTCATTCTATTTATGCATTTTTGATCTGTAACCCACAACAGAGGTTTTTGGCACTGTTGCTGGAAGGTCAGGGAAGGATCACAGAAGAGCAAGTCCCCGGCACAGAGCACTCACAGAGCATAATCCATCAGCTGCCTCCACCAGGAATTTGCTATGTTTTGAATTCAAAGAATCTCTTTCAAAAACAAAAAACCCACCCAGGCACTCATGCCAAGATGGCAAACTGTCAGCCCAGAGCTGGTGGAACAGAACAGGGAGGATCCCATGTTCAGACAGGGCAGCCAGCCTCACTGAGATGCTCACCTACAAGAGTTTTGAGGAGCTCTTGTGAGAGGAGATGGGATGGGGTAAGATGGAAAAGGCAGATTCACGCATGAAGAAAAACTCTCTGAGAAGGGCTCTGCTCCTGCCTGGCAGTAAGCACACTGCTGGGCAGCCTGTTTATCACCACTCCTGCCTGGAGCAGGACAAAGTGCTTACAGAGCTGATGGGGAGCTATAAACCATTCCCTGGATTTCCTTCTCCCTCCAAGGACTGTATAAGACATTTCAAAACTTCCCTTCTTCCATGAGGTGCCAGTAAACTGATGATTTCTGGCACTGTTTTGTTGAAGGATTCAGTAGGAGAGTCCAGGACTTGTACCAGAGGATAGGAGGTTCAGCCAAGAGGACAACTTTGGTCCTGAGCCATTATGAAACACATCAGGTGATGTTGAGGAACAAGAGACAATTACGTGACAAAGAGCCATGAATATCAACAGTATAGGGAAAAACATACCAGAGGATGCTACCAAATGCACATTCTCTTCAAGATCTCCCAGGTAAACTCATGTATACATGTTGGATATCCAAGAAGATGCTGTGGGAGAAGGTGGAGGAGAGCTACAGGGATGGGTTTTCAAACAATAGAAGAGCACCAAACTGGAAGAGATGGCACTTGAGAGTTTCCAGCAGTGGTATTTCCGAAGACTTAATTCCCAAATGTCTGAAGAATACAGGGGCCAGGAGCTTCCCCTTGCACAAAGTAGGCATATATTTAAAGAAGCAATAGCAGAGAAGAGCTGGGTTGTATATTCCCCACTGGAGACAAACCATGGCATTCTGTTTTTCAGGTTTAAAAAAGGTTTTAAAAAATCTCCCAAACATGACACTTCATCTCACTAGGCAGTAAGTACCAGGGGATTTTATCACTACAATTACTTCATCACAGGATCAGCTCTTCTGCAGCTTCACACCCCATGGTGAAGGACTGCCTTTCCTGGGAAGAGATAATCCCCACAGGATAAGAGCATTTCAGAGAACAGGCACACACCTCCCAGTCTTTTCCAACCACAGTATTGAACACACACAAGTGACAATACAAGAAATAAGTATGATGGTTATTTTCCCTGGATGCATAACAGCATCTTCTCCCCTCTGGAGCCTACCTCCAGGCTGTGCTGGATATAAACAACCAGGTGCTCCTCTGGCCACGGTGGGTGAAACATCATCACTCACCCACTCACATTCTGGCACGTGAATAAACTTCCCTGCAGTTTGTGTTTCTCAGTAACCCTGCAAAAGTAGTCATGGTGACAAAACTGGGGTCCTTGGCAACACACCAATGATGCTGCAAATCTAAGATGACTAATCCTAAAAGCTTAATTTACAGAAATAATTTAAATGCCTAAAGATATGCAGGTCACTGCAGGGGGTGATTTAATGGCCATGGTGTATTTGGTGGTGAAACAGTTGTACAGGAGGAACAGCCAGGGCATCTTCTGGCCATAAAATTACTTGGATTTTTAATCCAAGATGTAGACTGAAGACATTTAAAGGAAAGCATTAAATTTAAATATAGGCTCAATAACAAACCCAGCTGATTTCCAAAGAGCTGGTCAGAGCTTCCAGAGGAAACATTGTTTTAAATAACAATCCCACATAACAGTATCATTGATACAGTACTCCCTGGTTTATTTGTGCCTTTTCAGGATGTAACGAATGCTTTCCTCAACACATCTTGCCCATAAGCATATAAAACCAGATGCAGCAGAGCCAACTCCCCAGACTGGCCCCATTAAAAAGCACACTGAGGACCTCCAGTGCAATGGTTTCCAGCTTTCCAAGGACAGCCAGTGGTCTGGCATCTGCTCCATGCTGGCTGCCTCTGTGCATTTCCCACAGGGGAGCAAGTGTGGGACAGTGGATCTTGTTCCCTATTCAGTGTTTCAGACCTCCAGCTTTTTCCTGGCACTAAAGGATTTATGGTCACGTCTTCAGTTAATATGCTGCTGTTGTCACCAAGGGAAGTGCACCAAAATGAGTGTATTGCTCTAACTGTGCTTGGCTGGACCAGCAAGGCAGCAGTAAATCCACTGCCTAAACTTTCCACAGTTTTTGCATTTTTCTTCTCCAACTGTCTGCCACCTGTGATCCGAAACACCAGGAAATGGAGAGTGGTTTCTATCAACACACACCTCAGCAAAAAGCTTCTGTATAGACTCTCTCCCTGTCTTTATACAAATAAAGGAATAAGCACTGTACACCCACAGAAAGTAAATCATGCTGGCCTGACTCTGTAGAGTCCTAAATCTGTGTGCTAAACAATTATCACTCACCTAATCTGCTGTGGTTTTGAGTAATCATCCACATCGCTCAACCACTACCAGAGACAAGCATCAACACACATCCAGGTTAAAACATCTGATCACACACGATACGATTTCTATGTCCTGATCCACTGCATTAACCCAGTACCCACTGCTCTTCCTACACAGGCATCTTCCTGCATGTGACCAGGAGCTAGGATGTGAAGCACACTTATGTGAGCAGAAAGTAGCCTGCTTCAGTTAAAAGCAAGCAGACAAAAATACTTGTGGGATAAAATCAAGGATAAAAACAAAGATTTCTCCATTATTAAAATCTGACATGACATAACTGCCCTTGTCACTGCAGGTGGCATGTAGCCAATGCATGCACAAAGCACCACTGGTTCCATTAGTCTGTCAACAGTGCTGTTCCTGCAGAAGAAATCAAGTTTAACTAGAAGTTACATGTACTCCTGCTTCGTTCTGTTGCTGTAATAAAACAATAGCAACAACAATAACTATGATAGGTACTAATGACTTCTTCTGCACCTTCAAGAACGAAACATGTCACCTGATGCACATAATGCTTGTGTGGTTGCAATCCCAATATGCTTCTTGCATAAATTCATGCAAAACAAATACTCTAAGTCTTGAAGGCAGACTAAACCTTTGCTCTTCTGAAAAACCCCTTGCTGATCCCATTTGGGGATTGAAACAGTGATTCTGGAGGGCTTGGACAGTTCTCTCCTCACCTGTTAAGCCTGCAATGGAGCCATTAGTCTCCTTGACCACTGTTCATTAACAGGATGTATCTACTGTAGTAACAAACCTGAATATAGATTTATGCCATTGCACAGTCTTAGTGCTTAGGTACAGAACAGTACCATGAGTTCTCAACAATGAAGAACAGAACTAGCAATGCTTTATATCAATTACAGCACAAGATGGGAGTCTAAACCCCACTTTCTGAATCTCTCTTTGTGAAGTTGCTTCACCACAGCTCAGCTTCATCTCTGGTGATAACATGTCTACTACCTTCCCCCAGCACTATCATGAGGCTTCAATTATAGCACTCACACAATTCTGTGATACATTGTGTTATTTACAATATTGTAAGGCTCTGTGCAGAAGGAAATCCTGTATAAAGAGGTTTTTTGCTCATGGATTTTTCAGCCAGCACTACTTAGACTTCTGTTGTTCAGATCAAGAAAACTTGCTGGGTCTCTATCGGTGGTGCAGCTCACTGCTGATGTCTGGGTCACCTCCCTGCTGCTCCTCCTTGGGTCACTTTCAGCCTGTCATGTTCCCTTGTGCCAAGGGGACCACAGCTGTCACACCCACCCTGTGTCGGGCATCACAGCTGATGTCTCTTCCCTCCCCAGAGAGGCTGCCACTGCCCTGAAGCCAAAGGCACTTCCATCTTGGCCCTTCAAGGCCAAGGCACTTCCCTTGTGCAGCACTGCTCAGACTGGGCTGCCCACTCTGCCTCTGGAAATGGTACTCCAGGTTCTGCACAGCCACGTTGATGTTGTGCTTCAGAGAGGAAGGGCAAACCATGGTCTGCATCACACTGGGGACAGCTGTGGGTACCTTGGGGGGCCCATTTCTGCAGCTGGAGCTGGAATGAGCATTTGGGCATGGTGGCAGGTCCTGTTGGCAGTTCAAGGGGAGGCTTAAGGATGGAAAAGGCAAGGTACTTTTAGCTGCAGCTCAGCTACAGGGGAGCAACTCTGTGTAAAACACTACCTATGAAGCTGTCAAGTTTTCAATGTCTGCTGCAAAATCTAATCCCTGCTACGCTTTACGCTCAGCTTCTCCTGAAACCCAGTGTCTGCCATAGACATTTAAAGCTTAGCTGAAAAAAGCATTAGGAGAGAGGCTCTAGGGACCAATGGATGGTCAGTGGGGTGTGCAGAGAGGTGACCTGAAGAGGGATTTACCATTTCTAAAACTCCAATTAGAAGAAAAAAATCAAGAGTGGACAAGAAGAGGGATAAAAGAACGGGTTGCCGTGCTACCTAGGGGACTCATAAGCTCTTCTCAACATCTGCAGAAGAGATTGAATCCAGAATCAGAAACCCTGGGATGATGCTAGTTAAATGCTTCAATGAATTGGGAGTTATCTTCCAGTATATTTTTAGTTGACACCAATAGGCATTACATAATGGCTATTATATAACAGCACTACAGCTACAAATACTGTCTTTTGTGCTTTTTGTTTGGTTGTTTTTCTTTCTCTCACCCTCTTTTTCTTCAAGATCTTCTCCTTAGTGGAGGATTGATCAATAAATGCACTTTCCATCATATGAGGCAGGCAAATCCTTAAGAGAAAAAACAAATGGAGTAAAAATATTGCTACTAAGCCTGTGAGCACTTCTCTCTTGCCCAACCTCAAACAGAATTAACTATTCCCAGAATAGAAATTCCACTAAGGCTTCTCTGTAGTTTAAAGGGACAGGCTGTGATTCTGTGCAGCCACTAAATTTCTCAATACTGTTTTTTCTCTTTCACAGTGATAGTTCAGAAGACAAAAATATGAGAGTGGGGGAGAAGCACTACATAAGAGATACTGAGGAAAAACAGAAGGGCTTTTTTTATCTGCTGGTAAGATCACTGCTTGTTGGTGCTCCTTTAAAATCTTCTTTGGCATATTTTTATCTTTTCTTCTTAACAGCCATACTGGCAGAGCAACAAAGACTTTTGCTTCCAGACTATGTGCTACATAAAAAAGAGAAGAAAGTTTCCAGAAGCTAGAAATACTTCCTTTCCTACACTTCCTATCTCTAAACCTAGAGAGTGCCAAAGCAGGCACACTGCCTTTGAATGCAGAAATAAAATCAGTTCAGTGGCACACCACAAGCTCCTGTATCATGTCATCCTACCAGCTGAGGCAAGGGCCCTCTGTGCTGCTGGAATCCCAGCACAGAGCTTTCCTGACAAACACAGCACTCCCAGCACTTCTGCCTTTCTCTTGCTGGTCCTCTAAAACAAATGAGATGATTCCAGGAAGAGCAAGAGACATAATCTGACAAATAATCTCTTCTTTGCTAGCAAGCTGCTCCCTTCTGTTGTTTCTCTCTTTCACCTCCCTAAACCTGGAAATGCCACTCATGTTCTCCTGACCTATAAATAAATCAAACCCTGGACTACCTAGATGGAAAGGCAGTGTGCTGTGTGCTTCACTGGTGTCACACACAGGAACAAAAACAACCCTGGGAGAGTGAGGATAGAAAAAACACAAACAAATGCAGCTACTTGGAGAGCACTGTTTCAGCTCAGGGAGAGACTTCTTGGCTTTACAAGCCATTGCAGCACACAGCAGAGCCCACTACTCACAGCAGAGCTCTGAAGGCAGAGATTGCAGCCCAGTGTGGAGGCACAGCCTGCCAGGGCTGCTCCTGTGAACATGAATAAAAACCCCAGAAAGCAGGACAAAGAGGAAGCAAAGATATGAAAGTGAATTAGCTGGCATGACAGTGTTAGATCTGGATTAAAGTAGTGCAGTTAGGGGAGAAGGAATAGCATACAAAACTTACCAAATGTACTAAGATATATTATTACATAGGGAATACTGCCTTGTTTTGTGGACTTCTGCCACCTAGCTATTATGATCTTCAACAATTAACTTCAGGAAGAGGAAATTTGCTGGAAAAGCTGGCTTGAGAAGTTGTTTTGAGCTGTGAAGGCATGAATGCATGAGACTTCTTCTGCAAATAGCCCGTGCTAACCACAAAGAATACAGTCCATTTGTCATTCAGGACTGAAAATATTAAGAGAAACAAGTGTCAAAAACAGCAGGCTTACTTGCATTTGTCATCGATTTCTCCTCAATACAAACCACTTAGGGATTTTACAATAACTGATCACTTGTAGCACTGAAAACCAGCAAACACACATTTAACTGAGACAAAGGCTCTCAGGAGAAAGACTCCTAGTTCACTTCAAAGCTCCTCCCTGCTGAGCCTCCAGCTCCAGGTGCTTGGGATAAAGACCCCTGGTAGGGCAGCAGTGGTGCTGCTGCTGAGTGCCCTTCTCAAGATCAAAGCCCTGCAGGCAAACACGGCACAACTGCTAAATCCCTTGTTAATGAACTCTTCGGCATGGCTGTACTCAGAAGCAGCAGCTTCCCCGGGCATGTGTGCAAAGCAGGGGGAAAATGCATCCGTAGGAATCCCCAGCTGAACAGATGGAGGGGCACTGTTTATCCAACACCGACTGCAGTTGCTGCTGCAGCACTGGTGCCAGTGGCAGCAAACAGCCTGTCCCCAGACAGCGCAGCCACAATGGGAGCGCGCCTGGGGGTTTTCCTGCCTCGGGGAAAGAAAAGGATGTTTAATTTAAAAGGAAGGGAGCAGCGTACAGAATGTGTGGACTTCTAAAAATCAGGTTTCACTCTGATATACTCGAATTTTGGCCAAGGGAAAGCAGATGGACTTTGCAAGGTCATCTCAGTGGACCCAAACATGCATTCCCGTTCCCACCCAGCCTCTCTGCACATACCTTTGCGACAGCCTGACATACCAAACCTCTCTCCTGGGAGAGCAGCAGGGTTATCCCTCATAGCCTTGAGGCATAATGCACTGAGGTTCAGTTCCATGGTGTTTCTGAGTTCTTTGGTTTCTTACTTTTAAGAGACTTCCAGGGAAGTGCATACAACGGGATTGTGAAGAATCCTACTAACCAGCTGCATGTCCAAGCACGAGCCTCTGCAAACATGCTGCTGCTGCTGTGCAAAAAAAAAAAAAGCCAACTCCACTGTAAAGATTGTTCCACTGGATTTAAGATGGAATTAAAACATATTTAACTCATATAAGTAGTATGTATTAAATTTAAGAACAAAAATAAAAAGTCTCAGATCAGCAAAATATGAACCATTAATCAAGCAGACACTCTGAAAGACTTCACTGTGAAATCTCTAGTGATTAGCTATGGGCCCTCAGCCAAGGAGGCCTGTGAGCTCTGTTTCACTGACATGTATTTTTAAACAACCTCCAGCAAAGAGGAGCTCCATTTGGGGCACAGAATACCAGCTTTGGGGGCTGGGACCAGCGTCTGCCTCAGATCATCTTGCAAAGCATCTCACTGGATCCCAGTTCTCCATCTAAGACTGTGCCCTGCTCCTAATTCCTGCCTTGCTTTTACAACAGAATCTGCAGGGCATAACCACCTCTTTCCTACACTCATATAGGGCACTGCTGTCCCTGTTTGGTGATGAGAGCTGTGTACATCTGTAACATACACCATGCTGACAAAAAAAACCCCACAGCTGAAAGATCTTCAGGTAGAACACAGCCAGTCTATGGCAGGCAGTCCTATCACTCCCAATTGTACTTAATGCATTATCTGAAATCACTCAGCAATAGAGAGCCTGCAGCCTCTTTAATAGCTTATTGATTCCATGTATTGCACAATCCATGATGCACACTGCTAGAAGCATCTCTCAGACTGCATTAACATCACCTGCAACTCCAGGTATGCCCAAAACTGCCTGGGCTAGGTAAGGAGAGCTGACATTTCGTCAACCTGGTGGCCCCTGATCACTTGTGCTGAGCATAGGATGTATTAACTCCTCTGTTTGCAAATTGCCCAGAATGCTCCAGAGACAAGAGTTTACACTGGTAACAAACACAGAATTAAGCTGACAGTTTTAAAAGATAAGTAAAATGTTGCTTTCCATTCAAATTAGGGGGAATAAATGATCATTTATAAGCAAAGAACTTCTCCCACAGAGTGTTTACTCTATCCTGGAATGCATCAAGAGGTATCTGCATTACTGCAAATCCTCATCAACAGAAATGCAAATGTTTAGAAAGAGAGAGAAGCAGAGGAACAAGTTGGTATTTTCCTTCCAACCCCAACCATTCTATAATGGAAAATAACACCAGTTAAAAGGTTTTCAGATTGGTGTGTATGAAAGAAAATGGGCAAGCGGTGCTCATCTAAACTCTGCCAAAGCAATAACCACTTAAAAGGTGTAAAAGCCCTGCAGCATGGGGGCCAGGACAGGGGCCCTGATGGAGGAGGCTGCCCAGTGCTGGCCCCAGTGGGAGCCCAGTGAACCAACCACTGCTCAGCTGGGAGCAGGCAGCAAACTCCCTCTTCTGTTCTGTCAGAGCCACCACGTCCCTCCCTGACAGTGACCGTGGGGGTTCAACCCCACAGTCACTTCTGCAGCTTCTCGAGATCCTCAAGAACAAGGCACAGCCCCCAGGATGGCTGGAAGGGCCAATTCTTGAGCCAGAAGCACCACTGTGGCTTGGCTTCTACCTGCCTACCCTGCAGGACATACCAGATGGAAAAAAGAAAATCCTGCAGAGGAAGGTAAGGTGCTAATTATATATAAAAATAAAAAAGAGCAAGCAGAAAAGCAGCATCAAGATGTTCAGCATGCCTCACCAACTGAGAGTGGGTTGATATAACATGCAGTTTGGTTTTAAATGCTTGCACAACCTAAGGTTTTAATCTAAGTTTTTCCTGATCACTTGCACCAAATGGAGCAGAAACAAAGGGCCCAGTACTTGTTTCCAAGAGGTGTTTCTTGCCCCCATGAGTTTACATTTCCATCTAATCCAGAGAGACCATGGATATAAGCAAAAATACATTCTGGCTGCTTTCAAAGCATGAGAAGCAAAGGAGAGCAAAGAAGATAAGTAGAAACAAGAATAGCTTAAATTCATTTCTGCAGACATAATCCAAGAAGTGTGAAGTGGAACTTAACTGTGCATTGCAGACAATCAAAAGCAAAAGTCAGTCCCATGACAGGGCTTAGCAGAAACTCAGCACAAGCTCCCAAGCAAAGAAACAAAACAGACATCTTCAGAATAAACACAAGTTCTGAAAGAGCTGACTGAGAGATATGATGGATGTCCCAGAAAAGGAGGCTCACAAAGTGATGCAGACTAACACCCTGCTCCCCAGCTTTACCCTCTCCTTCCCAGCTGGTCAATCCATGGGCAGACAGGCATACAGCTTGTCAGGGACTGAAATGGTTCATGCCTTTAATATTATTAAGAAGGAGTTTTGCCCATTGTAGCAAAAACTGTGTGAAGATGCTACAAACACAGAAGCCTCCTTGAAGATGCCTGACTGGAATTTTGGACTGTCAGTTAACCCAG
The DNA here is from genome assembly GCF_965231275.1 of Zosterops lateralis. Lineage (NCBI taxonomy): Eukaryota > Metazoa > Chordata > Aves > Passeriformes > Zosteropidae > Zosterops > Zosterops lateralis. The sequence goes on along the minus strand of NC_139779.1, from coordinate 10,371,569 downwards.
CTAAATAAGATAAAGGGGACACTATTGTTCAATCATCTCAGGTCTAGAGAGAGACAAACAAGGCTGACGGAAAGGAATGCATGCACAAGAAAACCAAACTCGGCAGCTGCACTGAGAATCATCTCTGGCTGGGTTTGGAGTGGGACTCCACAGACTCCCCTGAAATGAGGTGGGGAGAAGGAGGTTTTGGGTACTTGGTGTAACCTCTGGTCAGAGGCACTGAACACCCACAAACATCCCCCCTTCCACAAACTGCCCCAACCTCACAGGCCACACCCAGAGGACATTCAAGTGAGAGGCAGATAAGGGGGTGTCATAATCCATCAAAGACCCCCCAAAGCACTCCCCAGACTCATTCCTGAGGCTTTGCACCACAGGACTGCAAGTGATGCAAAATGATGCAACAGATCCAGAGTCTGCTGCAAGAGAATGGTCCCTGCCCTGGGGGATGTACTGGGGCATTCCCATCTGGCCTCAATATAAACAAATCCATGGCATTCTGTGCTTCCTGGGAGACCTTCACTACTAAAAAGACCAGCTGCGGTGGATCAATAGAACATTGTTGGGATCCATGGAATAGTGATATTTTCTTTATTCTGTCGCTTTTTCTGTCCCCCCTTTTCTATTTCTTTCTCTTCCTTTTTCTCTTTTCCTCTCTCTCTCGTATTTAGTATTAAATAAAACTCTTTATTTAATTTAATATTAAATAAAAATACTACTGACCTTGGCATATGGTCTTGTTTGCACCTTAATTCAGGCAGAGGCATTTATAACAACTTTGAAACTGGATCACGACGCAGTCCCAGCAGCAACCTCACACCTCAGCATGCCTTCAGTTTAGACTCCTGCCTTCAGGCTTGTCCTCCCCAACTCTGTTCCCAAAGTGCTGCCCTGACACAGCTAACCTCTAATTTGTAAGAATTAGAACTGGATCTCCAAATCTTGGGTCCTAGAAATCAAAGGATAGATCGTTTTTTCAGCTCTGCTGTGCCCCACGGTTGTTGTGAAATGCCATGGGACAGGATAGTATGAAAGAAAGCACAGAAGAGAAGCATCTCGCAGAACAAAGCCACTGTGTTTGTACAGGACTCGTGTGACCTCTTTCTTAGAGTAAACAAATCTAGACCTCTGAACCAGACACAGTTAGAGATGACTCTCCACTCCCAGAACCCCCCAGCTGATCCTAAAGATGAAAGAGAGCAAGAAAACACTAAAGATGGGGTTGTTGCAGCCCAATCTCTTCCAAGTGTGGTATCTATGGCCTTTCAAATACATAAAAGTAATCTGCACTTGAGTTAATTGTCAATAAACTACTTATTTGTTTATTAAGGTTTAATAACTTCCATATACATGTGCTCTTGATGAAAAGGGTGATCCTCCTTCTCAATATAGCTGGACATTACCTGTACATTTCCTCCACAGGGTCAGTTTATTGCAGATCCCATGACAGCCTGGAATTTAGGAGCTATTACCTATGCTTGGGAAGCAACACATTCATCATCAGTCAGGGATCAATGCTGCACAATACCGGTCAGTCCCCAGTGGGAACAGCTCATCCTGCAAGGCTGCAAACCAAGTGAAGCACTAATGCCTGTGCCCAGCCCCTCAATGAAGGTTAAAGACCCATTTAGCACCTGGTGCTGAAAATGGTTCCTTGCTGACAACTCACAAATCATCATCCTGCAGCCTGCTTTACTCAACCACTCTGGCACAGTAACTGAGGAATTATTTTACACATAAAAATGTTTAAAGTGGTGCAATATTGAGTGCCCTGCAGGTGGGAGGCTGCCAAACAGAGGTTGTCACAAGCAGGGACACAATCCAATTTATCATGAAACCATTATTTCTATTCCCGCCATTTGTTTTATTTAGTCACCAGCTTCCCACAGTGGGCAGGACTGGACTGTCAGCAGCCCCAGCCATGTTCACCACTGAGCCAGGTGCCACCCCAGTGCCACAGCTCTGGGCACTGTAACACAGCTCAAAGCAGCAGCCTGCAATGATGCAACTGAATGCCTCATGAGGCACATACAAGAGGAGGCAAATTAGCACAGGCAAATTGAGTATTTTAATAACCACAGGCACTTTTAGTAATAGTTAAACAAAATGCTCAGAAACAAAACCAGTACAACTACCATCTTGGGCACTGAAAGCCGGTGAAAAACTGCAATTCTATCAGAGCTTCATGGCCTGCTGCACATGCTGCTGCTTCAGAGCCAGCCCATCCTCCTGCCACAGGCACTGCAAATGTAGCTGGCCTTTTCCACTGCCCTGAGCTGATCTGAATGAAAGACACTGTTTGTTGTCTGGCAGGTACTTGCTGCCTTGAATGTCCTTGTGGGCAAGTGCTTTAGGTGGTTAGGTTCTAACAACCAACAAACCCAACAACACCCACCAGTCTGTTCCTCCTCCTTCTCTTCACCCCAGTCATCCTCTACTACAGCTCAAACTGCATCATCTCCTCCTATTCTCCTTGTTGCTATGCTCTTTTTTGTCCCTTCTTGTCTTCCCCACTGATTCTGTCCCCTCACCCAACCAGCCTGTCCATACCTCCATCACTGCCACTCTCACAGATTTGTCCCCTACAATCTCAGACTAACTATTTACACCTTTATTCTGCTTCCACCTCTGAAGAGGCAGGTTAACACCAGGGTTAGAAACCTCCCCTACTCCTGAACACCCCATAGGATCTCTGCTCCCAACTGCAATATTGAGGCTTCCCCCACAACCAGGGGACCAGCACCCTCTGCCATCATGAGCTGCACTACAGACTGTAAAAACCCCACCAGACTTGATGTCACTCCTGACATTGTGGCTGAAAAACTCTAGGGTACACAAACCTCCACCTGGGCTGAATGACTTTAATGAGGTGAAGGTACCTTCTCAGGCAAAGACACCTCCACCACCAAGGCATGACAGGATTAGAGCTCTTAAAAAAAAGAAATTGTCAGTATTTTTCAGTATTTCCTTCCAAGCTACTCCTGAGAACGTCTTGAACAAAATAAAAAATACTTGAAGAAAGTGATGGCACAACCTCTCCCAAAGTTACAGAGATTTAGTCAAAGACCATTTTACTGGGAAATGATGGCAAAGCTACCAGAAAGCTGAACTGTCACCCTCACCTAGAGCAAATGTTAAACTTTTGCTGCCACAGTTCATTATCTTGCAAAACAAATTGTCCCAAGTGAACTGTGACATTAACGAGTGTGATGTATAAGATATATTAGAAGTAAGGGTAGAAAACAGCCTTTGCAAAGTATTTTTCAGACCATTAGTTGACAGAATTTTCTACACAATTTCACTCTCACATTTCTGAGTACAAGTGCCTTCTCCTTTCTGAGTGCTTCCTAACCTGCTAAGCAGGATGTGTTTTCAGTGGCTGCACTACTCACACAAAGTACATCCAGTGACTCTTACTCCACTATTTCACCCAACTGGAGAAGATCAGGTCAAATAAGCCTTATATTGACAAGCAGCTGCCTTGTTTCACTCACCTCAAAGGACAAAAGGCCAAATCAGTCTTACTGTCTAATCCATAAGTAGCCAAACTGTTAGAAATGAAGAAAGAAGCTGGGAGAAAACCAATAGATTATAGCATATCTGTCCACTGTAGAAATGATATTATTGTCACTATTCAGCCATTGAATTAGTCACAGACAAATCAGTAATGAAGCCCTTTTCTGTATGGGAAATTGGTCACATTAAGGCTCTCTGCCTTCAGCTCATCTTGGCAATAAGGACCTTCTGCATTTCTGTTCAAACCTTTTTTGCCACCTAGAACCTTTGAGCTGCAACAGCCACCTGTTGCAGCTTGGTAAATACTACTTGGTAAATACACAAGAGCCTTTCAGATTTTTCCTTCCTGGAGCATATGACTATCATTCTCTGTGCTGTGGCAGAGGCCAGGAGACCTAGTCATGGACCAGAGACCAGCTGCCTTGAGCTCACTGCAGGAAAAAAAAATGAAACAGAAAAATTCAAACCCACCTAAAGCAGCAGATGAAAAGCAGTATTTAACTCTTTTCCTTTATCCAGTTTTCCACTGAGTGCCTTCAAAGCATCACCTTTCCATTTTCAAACAAGGAAGCAGACTGCACCCTTATGCCAGGAGCCCAACTAATCAAAACTGACAACAAAAGTGTCCCAGTCTAGAATAGTCCATCAAAACCCTACCGAACTCAAGCACAGCAATCTCTATAGAACAGGTTGGTTTCTTCCCAAGTAAATTTCCTTCCAGAAACTTCTCAGCTGAAGTGACTTTTAAAGGACTGAGAATTAGTGACAAACACCATCTGAAACACTGCAGTGCTCTGCCATGAGCACCCTAGCACAGGCCTTGTGTCCTGTATGGAAGAGATCCCAATCCAGTGCTCTGCACTGCCAACAGAACATCAGCACCCTTTGTCACAGAACCAGAGTCAGACCCAGCCACCCAAGCAGACTCCTGTATGGAGGAGACATCTGCCCATGCCTCCTCCTCCCCACTGTGAAGAGCCAGTCTCATCCAACTGCTGCCTTTCCTCACTCCTATGGAACAGGACAGGAAAGGGTCCCCATCTTTTGTATATTTAAGCCATGTTCAGCCCAAAAGGGGCTTGCTAAAACCCAGCTCAATATGCTTAAAATTAAGCAGGTGCAAATGCCTTAAAGATGCAGCGTTACTCCACAAAGAGCTATTAAAGCTCCTGTTCTCAAGAGCATTTTCCTCTGGGGTTGGTGAAGTTCACTCTGCAGTTGCTTTGAACTTCATGTTTATGAGATACACAAATTGCATTTCTGAAAGCAAACTGGTTTCAGTTTGTGGTCTCCTTTCATCCAAATGGGTGGTAATCTGAGACAATCTGAGCAGCTTTCAGGGATTGTCCTTGATTCTTGGATACATAAATACATTTCCTTGTAAAGAAAGGTACACACAAGCCACTAAAACCAGGCACATTGTGGCACGTTGGGAGCATTCAGCTGGGTCAAGATTTTGTTTATACAAGTTCTAAAAATGAATTTTGGGGGGAAAAGTGATATCTGCTCTGTTTAGAGCATGAAAAGCCACAGTAAATATCCATCAGGGCAGACACTTGTGTCTGCTGCAAACAGCACAGATCTTGTTTAAGAGGCCACTTCGTTTTTGTTTGCTGGCTAAAATGCAAGAACAGGCATCCAACAGAGGTTTATCCACATGATGGTCCACATGAATTCTCATCCCACTTCCCCAAAAGCTGAATTCTAACTTTTTAAAAGAAACAAAATAAACCACCTAATTCATCAAACTTAAAACCTGAAGGATTTCAGCAGTACAACAACAGGTCAGGACACAACCTGTCCTGTAGTTCCTGAGGATTCCCTGCTCTGCTGGCCTTGCCTCATGTATGAATGTCAATGCCCACATGTGTGAGCTGCTTTTTTAACTCACCAGCTACAGAAAAGCTTGGTTTGGTCCTGACAGATATAGCAAAAATCCAATATACTTTTCAGTTTTAAGCCAGGTTTCTGAAAAAGAAGAGCTAAAAATGCTTTCTCTTAAACCTCTTCTGTATCCCTGAATAAATATATACATATACAAATATAGGTATATACACCAACATACACAGGCTTTATATATATATGTATGTATATGTGTATTTAAATTGGAAACTCCTAAGTATACAAGTTCAGCTGAAAGCCTTTCAGTAAATAAACATCTTAACCAAGCCCAGGGAAGCAGAAGAGAAAAACAACTGTGAAATAAATACCTCGCAGATACAGTTACTTTAGCAGGGCTCCAGAGATTAACAGTTACTTAGTGTTTGCAATCTGCTCAGCAATGTGAAAAACACAAAGATAAAGAAATCAGGTTTCTGGGGACCCTCCAAGGGCTTGTCAGCCACAATGCCAGTGCTGCTGACACTCCCAGTCCTTGAAAAGTCACCTCTCACATTTTATCAACCTCTTCAATTTAATGTACTCCAAAACCAACTCAAACAATAAATGCAGACTGTGACTGTGGAGATAGAGTTCTTTCCAACTGTAAAAATTCAATAAATGTGGAAATAGGGAAGTTGGAACTGAAGAGCAGTTGGTAAATCTTGTAAAACAAACATGAGCATGTTTTGGTAGAACACGGTGATGGAAACCCCAGAGAGAGCAAACCCAAAAGAAAAACGGGCAAACAAAACTGGGAACATGTTTATCATCGTGCCTCGATGGTCTGCAGAAATCTTGGAGAGGATTATGAAGGAAAATAAACCTGAGTTTTTACGTTACTGTGAAAGAAAGGTAATTGCATCTGTGATAAATTTAGGGTAAAAATTCGCGTATGAAATAATAATCCGATGTGTAATGAGAATAATGTTAATAAAAACTGTGAAATCCAGTAGAAGGCTAATCGTTCCCCCCCCCCAGCCTGCCAATCTCAGTTGCAAAGACAGGACGAGAATCATCAGACAAGACAAAGACACTGGCCAACCTTGATAAGAATCACTTCCTCGCCAATGCAAGGAGAAATTCCTTCTTGACGACAATGCCGATCTCATCAACTCTCTGGCGCAACAAGCAAAATGAAATCAGCATAAGACTGACCCGTGAAATTGACATAAGAAAAGAGCTTTCCCGGAATGAAACAATGGGACTTGACAAGATCCGGGAAGGCCATCGAAAAGAAATTCGGACTATTCAGCCCATCCTGGACACCTGGACTGCCTAAGGGCAGAAAAATCCTATAAAACTGTGGACTGAAAGCTGCACCAGCGTGGATTTGGGCGTCTTGTACACCGGTGCGGACCCCTATCCACCCAGCGCGGCACTGACATTTTCCTATTTTTGTGGTTTTCTCATCTTTCTAGTGTTCGATATTCTGTTATTAATAAATTGTCTTTTATTAATCCGATATTTGCCATTGCATTTATAACACATCTCTGAAGAAGAACATTGCATCTTACACCTCACTTTGATTCTAGTCAAGATTTAGGATTTATATACTATATGATTCAAACCCATAAGCACATCCATTGAGAGAGGGAGGGGAAAAGAGAGAGGGAGGTATGAACCCAAACACTGTAATTCTTTTGATTTGTCTTCTGAGGATGAAGTGTTCTTATTTTAGAATTTTATTCTTCTCTATCACGAGAAAATCAAGTGGATTTTTTCTGTTAAGAATACTATATTTGTAATACAGCTGTCAGAGATAGGATTGAAAGGGAAGATATATAGTGAAACAGCTCATCAAAAGGCAGAATTTGTGTTAGAAAGCAAAGATCTTCCACTGGACTTTTAAGAAAAAGTAACAGTATGTAGTCAGTTCTCAGTGGAGGAACATTTGCGGATAACCAGGCACGACCTTTGTTATTTTGTTTATTCTTTTTCCCAAGAGTCTTGGAGAGACTGTGGATAGTTCTTTGAGAAACAACAAGCTGGTGATCAAAGATCCTTAAGAACTGCTGGGAGGAGAACTGAGTCAGACCACAGACATCATCAGCTACAGTGCAAACAAACACCTGAAACCCAATGAAATCATCAGAGTGCTGACAGAGGATGTCATGGAGACCAAAAGAATGAAGAGGCTTCCTAAGGGGTTAGACAACTCTGAGGTGGATTGGTACACTGATAGCTATTAAATATGGTAATATTGGACCTGTAAATTAGGAATCTCTCAGTCATTGACTGGTAGTGGGGAAGAAGGAATAAAAACTTGCTGCCCATGTCCTATCCCTGCTGATCTTACACAGGGACAGCCCATGGGCACTGCTCATACAGCCACAGCTCCTTCAAAGAGACCAGCACCTCAAAAGAACTGAGTAAGGCCAGATTATTACAGAGAATGTTTTTTTCACTGTTACTTACACTGCAATTGATGCAAGAATCTCTCACTGGATTATGGTATCTGAGCAGGATCAGTCAGCTAAAAGCAAATGGCTCTAGAGAATCCATACAGAAACCTTCTGAAGAGCAGTGGTACAGGACATAATGTAAGCAGTGCTCAGCTGAAAGGCAGGGATAAACTCTGACTGCAGGTCAGCAAACAATTAAAGCTGCAAAACTTTTAAGTAGGCATGTGATTTATCAGAGGTGCAATTCTGCATCATGGTTATATGAACAGGATCTTAAACAAAGAACTTTAAAGTTCTACAATGGTAAGAAGTGGTATAGGAATTGTCGGAATTGTGAGCTCTGGAAAAGAATTAAAATGGGGAGCAAACCAGCAGAATAAAATTACCTATTTTCTTTTAGGTTCAAGACTTCAAAGGATGTCTAAGAATTAAGGAGGTGACAGACCTCCCAAGAGCCACTTTTTGCTGTCCCAGGAGGCCATTTAGACATCATAAATTCGTACAGCCCAAAGCATAAACTTTCCACAAGCACAAATCATGTCAGGATCTCATTAAGATAACCTGATGCTAACACCCTTTCTAGGCTGAATAAATGATTTAGAAGAATATTTGACTTGTATGTTTATTTCTATCACTGCCTGATTTTGTACTAGGAGCATGAGCCATAAAAGCAACATCAGGGCAGCTGTGCAGTGTATTAGAATGCCCAAGGAGCTACAACCCTCAGCTACAGGTAAATCTCACCTGCTTTCTTCACCCTGGAATGCTCTGTAGCCTCAGCTATGCAAGTCATGTTAGTCCTGCTGTGCTGATAAAATATATTTCTGGAAGGTGGTACCAGCTGCAAAGCAGATTTACTGATGACCCAGCCCAAAACAATGAGAGGTGTTTGAAGTGCAGGGGCCGAGGAGCCTTCAGCATTATCCACTGGGGATCACCAGAGAGACACAGCTCTGCCAAAGGAAGCTGCAAGTCCAACTTGCTCGACTTTCTAATCTCCAGGCTGCATAATACAAAACATCAGTGTCATGGTCAAAATAAAATATTCTACCATTTTAGGCACATTGCCTAATTAGAAACCATTGTTATCTGAGAACTGTTTTTGCAGCTGTCAGGAAATTAAATAACCCAAGGGTAACTTGGAATTAAATAAAGCTGTACAAACACATAGCCCAGCTCTGAAATCCTGACTCTGACAAGCATCCCCTCTGCTTTCCAAGGGACTCAACATTTAACTAGGGCATGCAACTATCATTTTCAATCAGGCCACAGGATAACAAACACTGGTCCTTCTTGAGGGGCTGATGCTGAACTTGCAAATCCATAAATCAGAAAGCTGCCTTCTCTCCACTGAAAGCAGCAGCACCTCCAGAGGGAAGAGTCCATTACAAGTGTCTACACTAACAGAGCAATCAAGGAGTGATAAAAGGAAATGCTTCTACAGAAATCCCTGCCTTCATCTCATTTCAATTATTTCTCCTCTTACAATCCTTCTAACTTGAAACTTGTCAGCAATCTAAAAACTAAGCTAGTTATACTTCTACACTGACTTTTAAAGAATTAAACAAAAAGGAGAAGTGCCTTTCCAGTGAGATTGGTGCAGTCTGTGAAAGGCACAAAAATGCCCACTTGGAACATCTGTTTTTAGTGGTTTCCTTTTTTAGCTTTCTACTTGTGATTTCTGTTGTGAGAAAAAAAACTCAAAAACATCAGAGTAATATCGAAGTCTGAGTTTTAAGAGAAAGAGACAAAGTTCTTGCCAGGCCAGACACTGACCCTGCAATAAAAGGTATTGCACAGGAAAGTCAAGTCTATATACAAAAGCTGTTATAATGTGTCAACACAATTCCCACCTAGCCATGGACACAGAGGCAGGAGGGACCCACTGCAGACTGCCTGGAGGATCATGAGGAACCCAGAATTTTATAGCAGTGTCTTAGAACAGATACTCAGGTTGTTGCAATATAGTGGTAAATAAACTCTGATTTTGAAGTGCTGATAAGCAGATGCCAGTTTGAGTCTCCAGTTAAGGCAAAATCTGATTTGTCCCACAAAGTATGTGTGTGACCTGAAACAAGTAATTTGGTCTCCTTTTTATCAGCTTCCTCATATACGGGAGAAAATAATTCTCACCTCACAGAGGTCTCATAAGAGAGGAAGTATGAATACACTCCAGAAACAAAGCCTCATTATTATGTTTGGCTAAAAATGTGGAACATTGTAAGGTAGATTCCAAAAATAATCATTATGTCCACTCTCACTGGAGAGCTGGGTTGGGAAGACAAATCCAGGTTAGGCTTTGGTCAGTTTTCAGGAAATCCGTCTGCTCTTTCTTCCTCTTACAGGATAGCACACCACTAACAATGAGCAAACCTGGAAAACTAAAACCAGATTCCATCTCCAAAAGCTGACATTTGCTCATGAGAATGAAGAAGGGAGCAAAACCTGGCTTTTTTCTTTATTGATAAACAATGAAGATTAAAAGTTTGGCTCACAATGTGTTCAGAGCATGGCTGTGGGTGTGTCTGTCCTGTGCAGGATTGTTTCCTGAGTGCAGGGACCTTGATGCCATCTCTGTGCTATGATCAAGGGTTAGGTCTTGCCCAACCTGTCAGCCAGGGCTTTTTGCTCCCAGCCAGGAAAGCACTGCCATGCCCAGCCTCTCCTCACTCTGCTTCACCAGCAAATGGGATCCTCAGCCCAAAAGAACTGAGGATTTTGTCTCTGATAGTCCAGCAAGAGGAACTGCAGAAATCAGCAGATTTCCCACTTCCTGACAAAACTTTCCCTGTGTTTCAAAAACTCCTGGCAAAGGCTTTGTTCACAGACTCTGAGCTGGGGGTGGAGAGGACATAGCCTGGACAGTCCAAGGCAATGCTGCCAGCTCTGGTTACTGCCAGCAAGGGGACACAGGCAGTGCACTACACTGAAAAGCCAAACTCACAGAAATAAAGAATATCTAAAGAAGAACCAATGCAGTTGGACTCACATTTACAATTTCTTCTGCATTTTCACACAAAACAGCAAAGAAAAAAAAACTTTTATTTTTTTTTAAAGACAGTGTTTCAGACAAGATTTCACTGGACTGACAGAATAGAGCAAAGTATTATGTTTGAAACAAGACTTGAAGATGAAGCCACTAAATTCCTAACTGTATGACTGTAACATTTATGTTGTGAATCTTAATCCTGTGCAAGATTAAAAGCTAAAATATGAGATTTGAAAAAGATCATGTAACTTTTCCCATAAAGAGTATTTTTCCCCACAATAATCCCCATTCTGTCCCACTACAGATCTGATTTGTTCCTTAACTCCTGCTTTCAGCCAAGTGCACCCATTGTAAAAGGGAATCTTGAGGGACAGAAACTCCCTCAATTATTATTGTTTACAATGGCCCTTGCCTGTTACATTATCAAAGCATTTCCACATGTTTACTAATTAATCTTTACAAGAACCATTATAAGGTGATTTAATTGGATTATCCCTGTTTCTAAAATGAGGAAACTGAGACACAAAGAGAGACTTGTCCAAGGTCAAATAGAAAAGCCTGCAGCAGACCTATGAACACCACCACAGTGCTCTGGTTCCCTGTGTCTTCATCTTGCAATTGCAACAGCAAAGCTGCTCACTTGAGAAAGGCTCGCCTGTCCTGGGAGAAGCCCTTCCACAAACACAAGATGACTGTGACTGCCAGGCCAAAAGCCTGAAGATCATGATGGTTGGCCTGTGTGTCACCATCAGCTTAACACTGCATGCAAAGAAAATAATTCCCTCCTTTGTTTTAACTGCACAAGAATTAGCTCAAAGCACGAAGCAAACTCTCCTCAAAAGAGAGCTGCTAGTTTGGAATAATGCACAAGCATCAGTCTGCATTTCTAGAGGGATAGAAGGATTTCAGCTAATTCCAGTGAAAACCAAACAACGAGACACATTACACTGGGATTATGAGTTACCCTTGATCCATCATTAGTTCCGGAGATTTTGTACCTGGAAAGATGGAAAAAAACCTGATCACTGGCAACAGGAGAAAATAAAGTTGATGAAGTTTTTGGGCACAAAATCTGCAACATCTGCCTGAGAGTCTCTGTCTGGGTAAAGACAGGATTTAAGTTTGTTTGGTTTTCCAATCTCACTTGATCAGAAGAATCCTCCAAGCCTGTCAGGGAGAGAAATTTTCTCACCTTGATGAACAACTGCTGACCCATGGGAAACCTGAGGCATCTCCTGCACTCATGAAAACATCTGGCAAACCTGCTCAGACACCAGCCCTGGGGAGGACTGCACATTGGAATTTTGCAATGATTACCACAAAAGAGATGTTTTTTTTCTGTTCGCAGATGATGACAGACTGGTTTTGTCCATGGGTTACTGAAGAGTCCATTTCTAGACTGAGGCCATAGCATTTAGGAGATGCCAAGGTAGAGGAAATCCACTTCCTTGTCCAAGTTGTGAACTTGAGGAAAGTATGGCTTAAAGTAGAGTCACAGCTAGTAAAAATTAGGAACTGATGGTTCAATGTTTTCAGCCATGGGAAAAGGGACTCGTTTTACTGCTGGCACCACTGATTCTTCAGCTTTCCTTTGCTTCACTCCTCAGCCTGTGACAGAGGGCAACAGCACTTCCCCATCTCTCACAAGCTGCTCCATATAAAATTCACTTAAAAGCAGGGAAAATGACAAATCACAGTCTCACCAGCACTTACAACATATAAATGCTTCAAAAGGTCTTCGAGCATGTGAGCAGCCTTGGCCCTTCCTTGCACATTTAGTGCCCTGGCATGTCTCCTCAGAGCTGGCAGACTACAGCCAGCTCCAGGACAAACAAGGCAAGCCATCCTCTCCCCTTAACCCACCCTTCAGAAAAAAACAGAAATGCACCAGTGGAAGAACAAGCAGATGGTCAAATGCTCTCTAGTGAAAAAAAAAAAAAAAAAAAAAAAAAAAAAAAAAAAAAAAAAAGGGAGGGCTGCTACTTTTCTGTTGAGCTGTACCCTGGTCTTAGAAAGCAACCTAAAATTTCAATGAATTGTTCCATTGTTTCAGTCATAAAAGCTTTGTAGGTCCTGCATTTATGAGAGAAGTTCATAAAAATGAGCCCTGGTATCTATCTGCTCATTTATCTTGGACTTTGGAAAGTACTAGGAAGCAGCCAAGATGTAATAAATTTAAAGGAAGAAATCATGGCCAGTCAAGTGGTTCAGGAAGAGAAGTCTTGGCTTTCTCACCACAGGCTGTGAAACAAAAATAGATATCAATACCCACCCATCTGCTGGAGGAAACAGTGAAAAATATGTATTATTTATGCAGTACTTCTTTAAATAGGAGTGAGCAGAGAAGCTGAACCAAAAGACTTTATGTGGCAGGTTACAAACATAAGGAATAATATATGCTGTCAAAATTTGCAAACCCACTCACATACAAGCTCTAAGAAGAACAGTGCTCCTTTCCCCATCTGATGCAAAGCAGGCCTTGGAATGTTATATATTTGTCATTTTCCTCCCTTCCCTCAAAAGCTTTAACCACCAAACCCTACTGCCTCTTGGGAGAGGGCAGAAATCCAGCATAATCACAGACCCCCAAAATGTTTATTGATCTGTATCAGCAGAGATGCATTGCAGGAAAAGCCTCCCCAACCAAGCACATATTTCTCATAAGGCAATAATCAAATTCTCACATTTTAATTTGAATTTAGGTCATTAATACCACCTTCCTTAAAAACCTGAAAACCCCAGACAAAGCATAGTCTAGCCAATACAGAGATGAGAAGAGAGTGATTGTACAAGTGTTTAGTAGAGGAAAACATGCTTTGCCTAGCAACCACAGGCACTCCTGGCCATCCGGGGGAGGAATCCAGCACCAGAAATGTCAGCAAGCAACTTATGCCACTGTGCCTCAGATACAAAGGCCCAGTCATTGGGCAATTAAAAATTAAAGAAAAAATAGTTATACAAGGAATGTTCACAAAACCAGATGCAACTATTAGCTTGCTTCCCTCTGTATCTATTTAAAGATTGCTCCTAGCTAGATGAGTTCTGTGCTTGGACTTATTTATAAGCTGTTTTCTCACCCAGTTTATATACAGGAAAAGAGAGAGGACACTGAAAGTAATTTACCATTTTGATGTTATTGAAATAGGAACTCAATGTGGTACTAAAGCATATGATGGTCCTGAATCCAAGGTCAGACAGGACTGTCTGAGGATGATGGTTATAAAAACAAAGCACTGCCAGCAAGATGGGGTCTTTTTATTATTATTTTTATCCTTTTCTTATTAGAATGAAATTTTTTCTGCCACAGTAACTAGCTGAGACTTTTCAAATAGTTCCGTTATTTTTAATATATTGGACAATTTACTGTGAAGTATGAGCTGAGACCAAAAATCTCCTCCTAGAAAATGTGTCAATGAATGGATTTCTGGCCTTAGAGGAATTACTAGCCATATCAGGCAACCAAAGAAGGTTTAAGGAAGGACTTTCACACCCATCTTGCAGATGAACCTCAGTGTGAGGAGACCAAGAGTTTTCCTCAGTGTTTATACAGTGGATCTGCACCTCAGAAGGATGTTTCTCATTGCTGCTTCAGTACTGAAATGAAATGGCTTTTCCTCTCTGGTTCTGATCCAGAAGGGATCAGCCAGGACCTAAGGTCTGCTGACTGCAATAATCTACATGAAATAGGAGAAAAAAGACCAGAGTACACAAAGGTGTTTCCCCTACCCCAAATTTCCCTGAACCTAGAACATGCATATTTACCAGTTTGAAAATTACAGTGATTTACTCTTCCCTTGACTCTAACACTTGATTTCTTTTTCCTTTCTTCAGTATCATCAAAGTTCACTGCATACATGAAAGATTGCATGCAAGGGACACCAACCAAGTACCAAGGTCAGGAAGCCAGTAACCTCACCTTGAAAATATTAGCAAAGCTTTGCTTTACAATAATCCATCTTCAGGAAAGCTTCACCTGGGTGGTAGCCTGTCCCAGGCCCCTTTATGCAGATATTCCTGGTGCATATAAACAGGGTTTCCAAGATGACAGCTACCTCCAGGTGTGATGGCATTGTGTTTCACTGTGTAAAAGCCAAAATCTTTGATGAACAGAGACCACTGGGACCAGCAAGACCACAAGCTGCTCTGTCCATGCAGCTGCCCAGCGACAGCAGCCTGTCCTTGCTGCTCTCTAAAAAAGGAACAGACTATGCAGAGAACACAGGGGCTATGGCATGTGCACGTGCACAAACAGCTCCTGCTTTCAGCCAAACTTTGGGGAGAAAAGCAAACCAGCCAAACAAATACTCCTGTATTTCAGGGAGCAGCAGCCGCTCCACCTTTCTGCCATGTGCTGGCTGTGCAGCAGGGGGATAAATTCCAGGAGCAAACATGGCTATCCAAGCACCCCACTGGCTGAGACATTTGTCTTCATGCAGGAGGGCCCATGGCCAAACTTCTCCTGCTAGTTCATCTCAGTATCAGACAGGAAAGGAGCTTTCTGTGCACCGCTCCCTGTGTAATTTGCTGAATAAAATTCTTCCTCATTAGCAGGCCAAAGCCCAAGAAACAGACACTGGAACAAACAAGGTTCTGTGCAAATATAATCCCCACCTCAGCACCAGGGAATTAAAGGCAAGAATTAGGCTGTAGCCATCCCTTTCAGCACAATGAATGCTTACGCAGGTTACAGCTTTGCACTGTGGACGTTTTCTGGGGAGAAGAAATAACAAGTGCTTTACCAGCCCAATTTGCTGCTCTTAGTGGAACAAGCCTAGGGATTATTTTTTGACAAAACAGTTAAGAATAATTACTGTGTGTCAGTATATTTTAAGTGTTAACCTCAAGGACTTATGGAAGTGCTGGTATTTCTTCAGCCTGCCCTCTGCCCATCAGTGGTATTTGTGATGTGCAGGAAAAAGGGCCTGGCTAACATGGAAGATGCCAGCTAACAGGACAACCTCATTGCTGCAGCAGCAAAAACTCATACAGGTGCCTGAGAAAGAAAGGTTCTCAATTTCCACACAGAAAAACCTGTCTTTCAGAGACTTACATTGAGTTTGTTAAGCACTACATGAAAAAATGTTACCTGGGAAGAAAAAGGAAACAGTTTACTGTTGGACTTGCAGTCTGAACTGCTCATCAAAAGTGCAGAGTTGCCCTGTAATTCTTGGGCTGAATTTGGCACTTCACTACTCAGGACATGAGGCAGCTGATGCACTCGAGGCAGACATAATTGGTGCTGTTCTGCAAGAAGGTGGGATGCTACAACTCAGAAATTTTGATTCTGTTCAATCCCATTTGCTGACTACAGGCTATACAATAGAAAAGTGAACTTTCTCTTGCTGAGGCATTTCTAGCTAGACTGTGACTTCTCCAGACTATGAAAAACTTACACCACACTGAATTGAGGAGCAGGGATGGAATTCCACACAGAGCTAACCCTGAGATGAAGCTTTGGATGGTGACAATTCAGAAAGAAGAACATGGGCTGGACACAAACCCAAAGGATATGGGGGCTGTGGTAGGAGAGTCAGCAGGATGTGGTGCACACAGGGCTCACCAGTAGATCATCACATACCAGGGAAAGCACAGAGAAGGTGATGAAGCCAGCAGCCCTGTGACACTACTACCCAGGCTGGTTTTTACCTGGCTTCCACACCACGCTGTAGCAGAGGACAGCCTTAGCACACTCCCTCCTTCTCCTGCACTGTCTGGAAGTTGATCTTTTCTCCTGCAAAGCTCTCCTTGAGCATCCCAACTGCACACGGTGTATTTGATAAAACCAGGGATGTTCTATGCCCAAACCACAGCCACAGGAAGGCATGTGGGCACTGAGACTTTCAGCACTAAGTTTGGGTGGCAGAGAGAGCCAAGGTAACAGAAGATCCAAACAGAGAGGACTGCTGCTTTGAATTGCAGCAGCACTGCCTGATCCACAGAGATAACCTGGGCACCAGTGGGACATGCAGCTTCCTGAGGACAGTGGTCATTCCAGACTTGGGATTTGTTCTGAGCACAACCAGTGGTGCACAGTGCACCAGTCTCTCAGTATAGGTGATCAATCCCACTGCTTCAGCTCACCTTTGCTTCAAGCTACTGTAATTTCCAGAGAGATAAATAGCAGTGTGGCTGCTGTAGACTGTACAGGGCTGGTTGCAATTCAGTTTGGCACCAGGGACTGAACTGGAAAATCTGCATCATGCCAACTGGGCAGAGAAACAAGTGCCATGGATGTCAGACACAGACACAATGCTGGAGATGAGCACATGCCCCTGGCATATCCCACCTGCAGGTTCAGTGACACCGACTCCCTCCTAGGAATGAGAATCTCTGGGTTTCTTGCTCTGCCATGTGCTGTGTCCCTTGGAAAATGACCCAGAAACTTTCTCCTCCTTTAGCGAGCCTTTGCTTAAAATGAAGCTCTTAGAGGGAGGTTCTCCATCATACTACTACAGCAAAACCAAATTAGAATTGATTTTCCTCAGTTACCACTGATAAAAAAAAGCTGATACTACCAATAGTAATAAAATTCTTGTGCATATGCACCTTAAAAATATACAAGGGACACTGGCAGCAGAACCCTATGTCACCTCTTCCGGGAACAAAAGTACATGGCAGTGACTTTCAATCAAACCTCAAAACTCCCTAATTATAACCAGATATAGCTGTAAAGATCCATTCAGCATTCTCAGCCTAGCAATTAATTTACTAAAATCTTCAGGTGCCATTGTACTGGTCTAAAATGCAGCTTGTTCTATCACATGTTTGTGAGTATTCCTCAAGTAGGAAAGGGACAACTTCAGCAAGGCTACTGATCATTAAACTCTGTACTTAATAAAGATGGTGTAATTTCAAATTTTCTCCCTGTGGTTTGGATATCACAAAACTATTGAATATTACAGTGTCACAAGAATGTTCTCAACAGTTAATTCCTATTCAGGACGGATATAATCTTTTTTCATATTTTAATGAATTTTCTCTGACCTCAAAATGTGTAAACTTTTAATTCCAAACACAGAATTAATAATAGCTGCACAACACTTCCTCATTCCCCCACCTCAATAACACTGTTACAAACAAAACCCCCACACATTATAAAGGTTATTACAGACTATTTCCATCTACAAAGCCAAACCATTCTCTACATCAGCACTTGCACAATGCCAATAATCTGCAGCTCTCAAGCATGTTCCAACTACCTTCTGGGAGAGACAACCAACTCCACCTTTGACCCTTGCAGCCACCCCAGGCAAAGATGGAAACATCTCAGTTTCCATCACACCTTTCACCGGGACAGCTGGGTGTAAGAAATGGGGATAAATCACAGCTTACAGAGATGAGCCAAAGGAGCTGAACCACAACTCCACAGCACTGTGCTGGCTGTAGGGAGGACACAAATTATTCATCTTCAAGTGCCCCTTTCAAAGAGAGAGGTTGACAGAAGCTGGAAATGCAAGATGTGGTGTACTTATGGAGGCCTGGGGAACACAAGCCAGCTCACTTTAATGCAATCATACACAGATGGTTTTGCTTTTTCAAACCTGCTTAAACTACTCTTTAAGAGTTGTGTGTGATCCTCTCCCAGCATTCAAATATATTCACATTCCATGTCTGAAATGCCTTGTACAGCATGGCAGCAGAGTCAGTGTGCTTACGTGATCAAAGCACCTTTCAGAGCTGTACTACCAGCCCTGACAAACAGACCTGTTTCACAAATATTTTGGTTTACAATCTCAGAGAGATGACACGTTTCCCTTGTCCATCCCCAAGCTGGCACGTGCTGACACTCACCTAGGAAGCCCTCTTCATCCACTATGATGGTGTAGTCCTCTGGGGTTTCTGTGAGGCTGAAGAACTTGCACCTGGCAAAGGCAAACAGCAGGAGAACATGATTAGCACCTGGACTGAGCAGAGCCTTGTCTTCCACCTAAAATGGAAGTCCTTTCCCATCCAAGCTGTGCTGAAGGAAATAGTCACAGTCTGATGTTTATGGAGAGGCCTGAGGCATTAACAGACCTGCATTTTATTTCTGGCTAGCTCACACTGTGACCCATATTCCCTGCTGCCTGCCTATGCACAATGAAGCTGGTAAAACCCTTTATTATTTTTATGACTTAGTTCTTAGTTACTTTTCTTAATTACCATATCCCTTATGGCTTCCCATCACATCCAGGACCTGCTGTCTTGCACTGGCACAGAGCAAAAAACTTTGCTCACTGACTCTTCACTCCAGCACCCTCCAAAATCATTCCCATGGTTCACAAATGCACCTTTTTGCCCACTGGAGTTTCTTGCCTCATCAAGGTTTGACATCTAACCTCTCAACCAAGCCCCAGTATCTCTTCTTGCTATTTCAGAGGCTTTTGCTACCAGCAGACGGTGTGCTTGAGAGATTTTAGCCTGCTAGCAGCTGCTAACTTTTTCCCAAGGAAAAATTTCTCAAGAAACCTTTTTCTCAAAATCATCTTGGTAAACAACTCTCCTTTCTCAAAACAATCTTTGTCCAGCTGGGGTTTGCTGTTTCTCTGGTTTAATCAATGGGATCAGAGAGATGTTGTTCCTATTCACCAATCACATTAAGTCTGTATTGGAACACCTTTTAAAAGGTAGTAAGGATTTAGACAACAAAACCTTTTTTCTGTGCTCTTTGCCTTCTGAAATACTTAGAGTCTTTTGTGTCCTACAGTGACAAGTAGACAGCATCCCAATTTCCTGTGCTGGTCCCCTCCCCTTCCTGGGGTGCTCCTGGTGAAGAGGAGTGGCAGCAGCCATCGAGCCAAAGGCCACCAGGCTGAGCTTTCCCCCTGCCCGGTGCCCTGTGGCCTCTGTTCTGCTCCACCTTCTGACACCACAGGCCACGTGCAATGCAGCACCCCCAGCTCCTTCACCATTTAACACAATGTCACCTCTAACAGCAGATACAAATCAAATGTGACACGGGATTCTTCTACTGCAGACACACAAACAAAAAAAGCTTCAGCCTTAAGGCTTAACACCACATATAGCTGAATAGGTTGGTTTTTTATTTCCCTGACACACCAGCATATGTACATCAACCCCAGCTTCTATCTAGCTGTTCCCCAGCAATGGCAGGAAGGTTGGCATGACATTTCGCAAGCTCATGTTCACCTTCAGCAGAGCATCAGCACAGTTCTGGCCAGCATCCTCGACACCCACAGGACTCCTGGCCCCTCCAGGAGAATGCCAGAGCACATGGATTGACTGTGGTTGTTACTTAAGAGCAGGAAATATTTTCCCTCTAAACCGAGTGCAGCAGGAAGAACACGTGTCTTTAAGAACCAAAAATCAGGATTTTACAGTTACATTACAATACTCTCAAATTTTTTTGAGACAACCTACAGAAAATATTTTAAATACTGGGAAAAGAGAGATTGTTTTTGAGGCCCCCAAATTTCACAGCATCCTCACAGTGTAATTTCTGCATGAAGCACAGTTCAGCAGGATTCAAGAACCAGGGACTACCAGGGTTTCTCAGCACTGCTGAGCATCCATGTCCAAAAGTCTTCAAGACTTCTGAAAGTCTGGAACCCCACATTGGTGGCTCGAGACATCAAAAAGTGAAAGCTTTCACTTCATAAAGAATCAGGCTGGCTTCAGCACTCTTTTGACTGGCTAAAAAGAACAGACATAGCAGCTATCCCCTCCAAATGCCAGAAGGAGAAAAATGAGCTGGACGCTGCCCTCCTCATCACCTCATCAGAAAACTGAGAGGAAACAGCACAGAGTTCAATTAGTGGTCTGCCATGTAACCAACAGGATTTCATGTACATGGAAAGTATTAGGCAACCTGCCTTTAGAGACCTGTTTTGTTTTCCTGGAAGCATCCATCACAACAATCAAGCATAACACTCCCTCCTAGCACAGACATATCATTATAAAATACAGACGTGGCCCCACCACAACAGAAACCACAACTTAATTATTTTGTGTCATTGGTAATAGCTGCTGTGACAGCCACATTTACCAACTCAACTCTCTTCAGGAATAGTGCCAAAAAAAGCAGAAAATAGCAGCGGCTCGATTTTTTACTGTCACTTCTAAACTGCATGAGGCTGCTACCAGTGCAAGGGGTAATACAAGCTGGGCAAAAAGAACTTCTGGGATGCTGCTTCAGATGGGTTCCAGCAGGCAGAATTATTTGTTACAGTGGATGAATTTCCTAGAGAAGTCACTGAAATTAAACTCTTTGCAAGTACTGCCTGACAAAGTCACATGCATGTTGACTAGGGAGAAACTAGAGGTCCTAGAGGAGAAAACATTAATATTAAAAACCTAACCTTTCCAGATCTGATGGCATTTATAGAAGAATTTTTTATTAGAACGGTAATATGTGTCTGTGTGCACACTCTGACCCCAGCAGAAGAAGAATGATTGTGACAGATGCCAGTTTCTGGGCACACATCTAAATATGCTGATATTTAAGGGATATGTACCCATGAAATCCCATAATTGCTGCCTCAGAAATCATGTCAAAACCTCATATCTCCATATACCATCTCAAAGCCCAATCCCCAGCTCAGTGCAGTTCTGTAAAAGGTCAGGACCACGGAGCCATCTGTATTTTAAAGCAAAGTCTTTCACCAGCACAGAAGACCAGTTCTTGTGGTATATATGCATTTAGTTCAAGCTAATGATGCATTCTTTTCCCGGAGGAAATCTAAACATGAAAAATTGGAATGACAAACCTTGTGTGCCAGGAAAAAAGGAACTCAGTGTCATCTCTCTCTCCCATAATACATTACACATGCCTCTTCCATTCAAGTTATTTCAATAATTTCTATTTCCTTTTAAACCAATCTTTGATAAGCTGAATGCCAACAGCATCATCTATTATCACACCAAAGCCAAGAAAGGAAAAGAATTGCCCCCTTTAATAATTTTGAGACATCAGGCAAACAGTATTTCTCTAAGTACATATGGAAACCCTATATGCAGGAAGACAGTATTTTTAGTTTCCCAATAGCCAAACCCTGGATGGATTATTTTGGATTTCTGCCTTCTCAATGTTTAAGCACATTTCCACTTCAGCACTGTTGCTAACTATGACTGCCTGGCAACATATGCCTTTTTCTGGCAATGCCACAAATGTAGACCAATCTATTATTAGATTAGCTCTTTGAAAATGCAAAGCTTACACTGTGTATGGAAGAAATACTCAAGCTTGCACAGAGCAGGAAGTGCCTATGGGATGCAGCAACAGCATCATTTCAGTCTGCAAACAGTACTCAGTCTCCATGGGAGGAATGAGCAGGAAAGTGGAGTGGTTTGCTGTGCTTGCAGGTCCACACCAGAAGTGTCTCCTCCAGATATTTGGTCTCCTGGGTGTGCTGAGATCACAAGAGTGGTAATATTAGGATGAATGTGACTCCTGTTTGTCCTGGGTCACACACAGAGCACAAGTTTCTGGGAATACTGCTGTGGGTCATTTGATAGTTCAGTACAGACAAGGAAGACCACAAGTCTTACCTTCTAATTTATGAAGAAACTGCTTAATTAAACGTTATCTCAGCAGGGTGAAGTGTTGCAAAACTGTTTACCCTATGGAAAAGATTCATTCCAGAAGCACATGGGCAGCTGGTCTCCCCACATGTAGGAAACCATGGCCAAATGCCATTCAAGGCAGTCAAATGAAAAGACTGGAAATAACACAGAAGTTTGCAAAGAAGCAGTTAAACTGAATAGAAATTTAGAAGCAGCAGCAAGTTCATCTGTGTGAATATGAAAGACATAATTTGTTGAGATTTATTCCAGGCTGTCTTCTCATTTTAGATGAGGGATTTGTACACTTCACTCTGTATGTTATCATGACATGTTAGACTGTACCACGTTCCTCAGCACGTGTGACTACCCAAATACCTCACTAACACTGGCTCTGGCGCACAGGGCTGCTCTCACACGTCACAGGCACTACAAATGCTGCCACAACAGAGCCCACCTTCCTCTTTGGCAGGTGAGTGGCACAGTATAGTGCCAGCCTCTGCTCATCTTAGAAAACTCATTTCTATCATCCGCATAAGTACAGAACACAGTAAGGCAGGAGACAAGGCTGAAGGAAGGGAGAAATGAGAAGAAATAAATACATTCAGATAGATATTATTTTCCCAAATAATATTTGAACTTTCTAGATTGATTATGAGCAAAAAATTCAGATATCAGACTGCTGATGGAACTAGCTGCATTTGTGCTGAAAAGCACTAACTGTTGGAGACAGGAGCAGAGGAGAATTACCAAGTCATTCATCTTCTGTTATTCTCTCAAATTTTGGGAACTGTTGTTTAATACTGCCTGTGATGTACTAGTTTAGCTTCCTGTCATCACACAGTAATTCTCAACTCAAATTCATCAGCATATGGGTGAACATGGATGAAGTGATCTGTCTTTATCCCGACTCTATGGAAAACACCAGCATGCTTGTTTGTAGGGAAACAGCCTTGAAGTCACTGTCAGTTTCTTACTGGAAGTGATTTTCTATTTTTCTTACAACATAAATTTGGCAACTTCAAGTTTTGTGAGAATAATTATTAACTGATTTTGCCTACCTGTCTAAAAGTCAAAATCATGAGACTGCTCTGGTAAGGGCAGGCCAGAAGCAAAGTGAAAGCCACAGCTACCCTTGCACCTCAGGATTTGTTGGTGCATGGCTAGCTACCACTGCAGTCATAAGCTTGGAGGGTTGGGACACCCACTCTTCACTTCAGAACATCCAAGTGCATATTCAGCACTGAGGGGCATCTGGGTGATGAGCACTGGGCACTTGTTTGGGGTCAGTATGGGTTATTAGAGCAAAAACCTTTTTACAGGGAACAAACTGAGCACAGCTCAATATCCCTTGACATAAAAAAAAGCTCTAAGTGGCTTCCTGTCTGCATTGAAGAAAGTGACCTTGCAGAATCAGTGGAGCCAAAGTGCCTGGAGTGCCCTCCTGTCTAAGGAGCCCCACATGGAGCAACACCATGCAGAGCAAACACACATTGGTGTGGGGCCAGCTCAGATACCCAACTCTTCCCAAGTCAAGATTCATCCTGTGCTGCCCCTTTTTACCAAATGGTGCATGAATTTCTACTGATGAAGATGGCCATACACAGCTCTAAGCAAACACTGACAGGGTGATTGTTTGCACTGCCAGAGAAGCACTGAGGCGTATTTGCAACAGAGGCAGGTACAACATGCCAGTGCTGTCCCTGCCAGCTCACAAGTGCTCTCAGGATCTGCTTTTTTCCCCAACAGTTTAAACGAGTCAGGGCTAATGTTCAGCTTTTCCTAGAAGGAACCTCCCTCAGCTCAATTACAGTCCTGTTTGCAACTTAAGTTGTTTGACTTGCAGTGTAAGAGGAACGTAAGTGAATTTAAGTCAAGAAGTTTATTGAGTTCTGTCTTCATGAGTTCATGGGTTTTTGGTTCAGAGCTTTATATATCTGCAGATACATGAACAAAACCAATTTATAGGAATGAATCCAGTTGCTTTTCAGTCACTAAGGACTACATTCCCCAAAATGCAAAGTGCATAAAGAAAGCAAACTTTTGTTCTGAACAATGAAAACACAGATGAGTAAATCTTCCTCTGGCTGCCACTGCTGATTGACCCATATCATAGTAAAGAAACTCAGCTTGGAAAAGATGGCTTTCAGGGAAATTTGAATTTACAAGCAAAACAAACCAAACCAATACAACAAACATGCACGGTTCACAGAAATGTAACTAAAACCAGCCCAGGGTTTATTAGCATGGCTTGATGAGTTAAAAAGAAGCCACAGAAACATGGATTTTCTCCATGCAATTCACTGATCATAACCCTGTCAGACATTTCAACCAGCTCTCTTCCCAACTCTCCTGACTTTCATTAAACTCAACACCAGCTTCACTCAACACACCACGGGTGAAGGGCAAAAGCAGGGGATATTTTTCTTTACAGAAATCTGCTTTTAACACAATTTGAAAGAACAGCAGTAGTGAGTCTCTGTATCACACAATACTCCAATTAGGATTGTCTTACTCTGTCTGAGTTCAGCTTTTCATTATGGGCCTGGGCACATTTCTGCAGCTCCTGCCAGGGCAGTGCAAAGCTGTAGAACACCATCAGGGTGCCATGCAACTCTACAAACCCGGGAGACTGGTAAGAAAATCATCTGCTGCTCTTTATGTCAAAACTAAATACTGGGGACCTCAATAGTAGGATAAAGTGAATTTAAGGCAAGCTTAGGCAGAAGGTGAACCGTAGCCAAGAGAAAATGCCAGACACACACATCATCTGCAGCAGGACATGAGTCTCTTCAGGAACCAAAGCAGCACAGCACTGCCAGCATCAAGTGGTATCAAAAGCCTTAAACATGGACCAGTCTTGGCCACCCTAAGCACTGCTGAGGTGCTGCCTATGCTACACTGACCTATAAAACCATTACTATACTATACTATAAAACCATTAGTGGGAACCATAATAACTATTAACATGCAGGAAGGACAAAGACACACATCCTCTTAGGCCAGAGCACTTGGGAGAGAAAACTGCTCGCAAGCCTCTCAGCACATTCTTCTCTGAGAACATAAACCCTGTA
The DNA here is from genome assembly GCF_965231275.1 of Zosterops lateralis. NCBI lineage: Eukaryota > Metazoa > Chordata > Aves > Passeriformes > Zosteropidae > Zosterops > Zosterops lateralis. Next base: position 10,346,208 of record NC_139779.1, on the reverse strand, counting down.
TTTAAAAGCTTGTCCATCCTTCTCCTCCTCCAGAACAATTTTATTAGGAACAAATAAATGTGAGAGGGGATGAAGCAGCCTGAAGTGTGAACAGTGTCACAGCCTCAGACCCAAGAGACAGGAGAGCTGGCTGTAACAGAAATATCCAAAAGATAAAGTAACCTTAGATAACACGTTCCTGCAGTCACTGCAGCCAGCTGTGTGAGGACAGCTGCACGACAGGCTGTCACTGCTAAGCCAGATCCCTGCAACTGGTTCTGTTCCCGCCTCTGTGGGATGGGAGCACCTCTGTCCCAGTGCTAAGGCAGACAGTGACACACCTCTCGGGTTACAGGATCCGGCTCCCATGGCTGCCCTGGGTCGGCAGGGGAGGTTACAGCCACTGCTACTGACCCCAGCCTACATGGCAGGGAGGGAAGCTCTTTCTCTTAGGTAAATCCATAAATGCATCAGGAATTACTTCAGTCTGCTAATATAGATTGCAACATCTCTGAATTTACAAAGTGGACAGTGAGGCAGGACTCCTATCCACTTTAAAAAACAACAGGCTGCCAACAAAAACCACCTCCCTCCAAAATTCCCAGAGCCCATCGTTAGCTCCAGAAACTCAGATCGAATGCCTTGCTCCATTCTGGTCCTCCTGGCCAGCCTGTGACTCAGCTTCCATTTGTGATACAGATCTAAACCATCCCTGTTGAGAAGCATGGGGATATAAAACCAAAACAAACCTCATCATATTCACATTTATTGTGCTAATGGGAATTAAATTTGCATCTCAGGCACTTTGCTCATGTTTTATTGCTGTTGTTCTTCCAGGATTTTTTTTAAGCAACATATCAGAAACAGCAGTGTCTTGACTGGTGCAGTATTATCCCAGGACAAGCACAGAGCAATAGCAAAAACCTCTAAATCTCTAAATTTCATCAAAAATTATAAAAACATTTTCAAGATTTTCAAGAAACTATATCTGATGCATTGTACAACACTGCCTGGACTAATTTCCTTCCCAGAGGATAACTGTAAAAGTGCACATCACTTCTTCAAGTCCTTTAATCTGTTGCTTTTGGTTTGAAGCCCATCCCCCTAGCATCTTTAACAATATTGTTTACAGATTTATCATTGTTAATGTCAGGAAAGTAATTTTTCACATCTCCAGAGGGTCAGTGAGTGTTTACATCAAAATGACAAGAGCTCTTTGCTTTGGGAGAGAATGCTGTAATCAAATCTCTGAAGGGGAAGTTGGAGCAATACATGAAAAAGAGGCTTAGTTTGTGTGCAATGGCCAAGAGTATTCATTTATTATCTAACAATTAACTAATTGATCCACACACACCTTTTCCTCTTCTCTCTTTGCTATGCCTGTCTGGCAGCATTCTTGGAGGCCCCTTTATTGTGAGTCAACTTAGTCACACATGAGATTCAAAAGCAATTCTTTCCATTTGAACAAGCCCATCATTTATTTAAGCAGAAGGTAACTGTGCTTTAAAAACTTTGTCTGTACAGCAGTAACAATATCCTCTGATGACTGTCAGAGTTGAACTAATTTTCAGCATAAGACAGAGGTGGAGTACAACACCACATTTTCCTTAACCACAAAATTCTCTTCTACAACCCAAAATCTGAACTGAGAAACACGTTACAGATGTGGGTGTGGGTCCCTAAGGTTTACAGCTGAAAATATAGTATGATTTAATGTACAACAAAGGCTTGTGAACACATCATACCACCTGGATCCCGAAGGATTATCCTATCAGAACAATGCAAACACTGAGAAAGTCCTATTTCCTTTTCCCTTCCAAATCAGGCATTACACTACCACTCCTTCAATGCCCTCTGCTGCAGAATATTGACTTTTAAATCCTACCAACACTACAACATAACTGAGTTTTCATGAAATGTGATGCTGCTGTACATCCAAACTCATATATTGGGGTTTCATAGTAGCTATTATTGTGATCAGCCAAAACCCAGTGATTATTTTGTGGACAGCAATGAAAAACACAGACTGCTGAGCATATGCTTTTTATTTCAAAGATGGGAGCAACTCATGCTCAATACACTGGGGATGAGAGGTTCTTACAATATTGCTCCAAGACACAAAAGATGCAGGAAGAAACAGAAAATCTGTTGTGGACTAGAATGAACTTGTTTTCCATAAACACAATTTCCCCCCTCCCCCCCCCAAATTTCTAAAATATATTTCCAGTGCTCAGTATAGAAAGTTAAATGCACAAGAAGTGTTTGCAGTTTCAATGTAGGCAGTAATTGAGAACATGTGTGTTGGGGGAATTAAAGGAGGAGGAGATTCAGCAAGCCATGCTCCATCAAAATGGAGAGGCAGGAGAAGCACGTTTCAGGCCTCATCATTTTCAAACAATTTCCATTTGCAAGCAGGTCCAACACCTCACATCAAACTGAGGAGGAATACCGTGAGGCTGCATGCCAGCTCCAAATTTAATGCACATTAACAATTTAAGTGCCCAAATAAAAAAATTAAAAAACAGAGTTTCACCAATTTGCCTTTAAGTTCCAAAGAAGCTTTAGCTTCTTGTATGACTAAGAACACCTTTACAGCAAAAGCAACCTCTGTTCTCATTCTCCTGGGCTCTGCTTTTGGGTCTGGCACAAGATGGTACTACCCAGCCCAGTAATGTTTAGTACTTCTGCATATTTTAGCTCATATTATGTACAAAAAAGTGTTGTAAATGTGCCTGTACCCAGCTTCCCATAAACCTCTAATTAACCAAATCTACAACTCTCAGAGGTACCAAAAGGAAGTTTCATTTGCTTCCTTTGCTAATGAAGTCAAAGGAAGCTCCTCTTGTGCCAATTCATTCTTTCTGGATAAAGATCCCTATGTACATAAGCTAAGTGGAAAACGCATTCCAAGAATTTTAAGGTTTCTAAACTCAGTCAATGCTGACTATCCACAAAGTTTCAGCCTTGAAAATTTCAGATAGTATTACTTTTAACAATGCTCTTCCAAAACACTCTTTTTAAATTGGTCTCTTCACACTGCAAAGGAAAAGCCCAGAGTAAAGGCAGAAGCATAAAACTTCTTCCCAGGCCTATCAGACCCAAGGAAAACACGAGAGATTATTCAGCAAGTAAGCATTACGTGGCTCAGATAGAATTCTGCACTTTTGGAATATTGTTCCTAAAATCCAGCTGCCAAATCAACACCCAGAACAAAAGCCAGAGCTCCTGCAGAAGTGTATATGCCACAGATGATAATGCAGAGTGAGTCACTGGGTCCAAACCAGTGCCATGGCCAGCACCAGCCCACAGATGTTTCTTATTGTTCCCCTACTCTGAAGGAACACACCAGACACTCAACAGGACTGAGCTTTGCTGGGTCAGGCTCAGATCCTGCTGGACCATCAGTGTCAGAGATGTCACATAAACTCAAAAGCAGCTCAAATCAAGGCCTCAAACCAATGTTCCAAAAGTCTCCAGAAGTTACCAGAGTTTCCCATTCTCTTGCCCTATTCTGACATTTGGGATATGTTTGCTGGCTGATATAAGTGGCGGCAGTGCCTCCATAATTGGCTTTTGATCCTTTCAGAGTTTCAGCACAAGAACTCTGGTGCTGCCTGTGCAGCACCCAGCCCAATGAAGTGCAGACATTTCTAGAGAGCAAATCACACAGAACATGCTTTGTAAGACTGTTCAGTTTGCTCAGTGAGGAGAAAACAGCTGTTTACAACCAAGGATTCATAAACTCAATTTCCATCAAAGAGCTGGGTGACTGAATAATAAGATGGCAGGTGAAATACAAAGTCAATAAATGGAAATTAATGCATACAGGGGAAAAATAATTTAACTTCTAAATGAAGAATGACAGGCTCTAATTGAGCCAGTCAGGAAGAAGATGTTGGCATCTTCATGGCTGCTCTCCAAAAGGGTCAAAGCTTTCAAAGATGCTGAGAGAACTGGGATAAAATCAGGCAGGGAGGTGAGACCAACTCATTACTACAAAGCAAAATATTCAGCACATCCCCAGCTGCCAAATACTTCATGATCAACCATCCCAAGCTACCAAACAGGCAATTCGGAAGAAACAGATTCAATTGGAAGAAACAGATAAGGTGTCAGTGGTGATCCAAGGTGTGGAAAACTAAGCAGATGAGAACTGTCCAAATGTGGGATTATGGGAGAAATTATTATGGCCAAGGTGGTTAAAAAATAACTCTCTGTTTCACAATGTGAGAAAGTGGGGCATACAATTAATTGATTTGACAACACAAAATTTTCCATTTGAAAACCAACATTACTGTGAAGCTGCATGAGAGGGATGGCCAGCTAATAACACAAAAGCCAACATGCACAGGGAAGAGATGGGTTCAAGCAAGAATTAGAAGATCTTAAAGATCCTTTCCAACTCAAACCATTCTAGGATTCTAAGATGAGCTCACCAGTGAACACGGTGCCTCTGATGGCATCTTCCCTTTAGGAAATCTCTTGCTCCAGGACATGTACACTGGCCTTGTTTTACATCCCTGAGCAGCTCAATCAGTGCTATGGGAGTGATGGTGCTGGGAAGGATGGCTCTTGGCTTTGCCAGCCTTTTATTTCCAAAGAACAGCACAGCTCAAAGTACAGGTAAGACAGGAAGATACAGCATGAAATAAAACCTGCGGGTCTCAAGCCTTTTTTTTTTTCCCTTATGTTGGGAAAGATGGGACAGAAAGAGCTTGCGAGTATGATTGCCTGGTAAGAAATACTTGTGAATGAAATAGAAATGAAAGCCAGCTTTGAGATATAATCATAGCAAGCAAGAAGAAAGTGATTAGCTGGAGAGAAGTTGAAAAACAGAGAACAAATAGACTCAAGGATGTAGCTCTTCTTCACTCTGCTAAGGTATCAAGAAAAAAAGTAAATAAGAAAAGTAGTCTTTAGAGTTTAGAATATAGGATGATATGGTAATATAGTAGTTTTCATAGGTTGATGCAAAGTTTGTAGGTTTTGTATTTCACACTGGTTGGTCACTGTAAATTAGAATATTCAACACAAAAGGAGATGTAATGTATTGTAATAAGGTCTTCACTTTCTTTTATTTCTCTTACCGCCCTTACCCCATATCCCCTCTCTTCCTGTCTCTTTGGGGCTTTGCTTCAACTAAAACTAGTAACTAAAAGCAGGCCCTTTTCACCCATGGCCCTTGCAATAAAACCACGTGTTTCTAGAATATCCCAGGTCTGCAGAGTTCCTTCTCCCTGCCCTCCACGGATGCTCCTACACCCTTAGAAGTTTTATTACTGTAGGGAGTACTTGTGCAATCTGACAATCTCTGACACCTACTACTGTTGAGGTAACTGGCCTCAGGGTCAAACAGCCCCAAACTCATGCAGTCACAGAGCAAAGCCCTCTCAATTGTCATTTCACCCTCCTGGGCCTTCTAAGCATGGATCCTAGAGGGACTTGTCATACTGAGCTGCCACCTAGGGAAGATTGTGTCAGCCCCTTCCCAGAGTGGGGAAGAGAGAATTAGTAGCAGGAATTTGAGCTGGTTGTCTGGCTAAGAGGCTGCTACCTCAGATACAACCACAGAGAACTCCAAGCTTCAAATCCTGATTCTCATATCTCCAAGCCCATATATCAAGGATGGGTGAATGAGTGTGAGCTTAAAGCCAGGAAAAGTCTGTTATCACCACACACTCTCTTCTGACATAGCAATCAGAGTTACTAAAGCAAAGCTTTTTCAAACAAGATGCTGGGATTTGGGAGTTCTCCTTTTGTTTCTTTCTCTTAGGGATTTTTCTCCTATTTTTGTTGCTAAGAGACAACAACAACCGGTACTTAGGAGAGACGAAAGAAGTTGCCAAGCTCAGGGGAGGAGGGCACCTGGCTGCACTCTTATCTGAGGGTTTCTGTCCTTCAGAGATACTGGGGGAATTGAGCTGGGAAAAAAGGGGCTGGGGCAGGTTCTGTCGGCACTGATAGAGGAGACGGGCTGCAGTTGCTGTGGGGAGAGTTCCCCAGCAGTGCAGGGTTCTGTCCTCTCCCTTTCTTCTACCCTGAGTGCAGCTCTGCTCCTAAGAGCAGCCACTGCACTGGGGCCTTATTAACACCCCACCTCACCAAACAAAGGACTTTCACCATCTGCTCCAGCGCCTCAGGGGGAACCCGGGATCCCTGAGCCGCTTCTCCCTCCACGGAGCCTCTCCCGGCCCTGTTTGGGAGCTGCTGCTGCTGCCCAGTCCCCGCCGTGGGTTTTTGCTGCACTGCAGCCCGCACCCCCCGCCTGCACAGCCAGCACAGTCACAGCTCCAGCTGCCGAGTTCCCGCTGCCTCTGGCCCTGTCCCCAGGCCAGCCCGCCCCGCCGCCCCGGCCGCTGCCCCGAGTTCGGCCCCTCAGCCCGGCCGCCATTGCCGCTGCTGCCCGAGCCCGCCCACAGCGCCCCCTGCGGCCGGGGGGAGCCATCGCACCCGCCCTGCCCGCCGGGAGCCGCCAGAGCCCCTGCCGGCCGTGCCCGGAACTGCACCCCAGAGGAAAGTCCTACAGAGCCGGGAAGAGACTTGAGAGACTTCATTGGGTTTGTTTGCCTTTTGGTTTTTTTGTGTGTTGTTGTTGTTGTTGTTGTTCTGGTTTTTTTGTTGTTGTTATTTTGGTTTTCTTTGGGTTTTTTTGTTTGTTTTTATTTCTTGTTGCTGCCATTGTTGTTGTTTGCTTTGTAATACACGTACTTACTAGTAAAGGATTGTTATTCCTTTTCCTGTATCTCTGCCTGAAAGCCCCTTAATTTCAAAGTTATGATAATTTGGAGGGAACGGGGTCATATTCTCCATTCCAAGGAAGGTTCCTGCCTGCCTTAGCAGACACCTCTCTTTCAAACCAAGACACAGGTTGAATTGTGCTGGGGAAGGGGGAATGACAGAACTGTATCAGGAAAAAAGTTGGCATTTCAGCAACAGTTTATAGTTCCAACTACCAGAAATCAGTACCAGCTGTCATCTTAGTCAAACTAAAAAGCACCTAAATGGCAGTGGTCAGCTTGTTTTTTAAAGAGGAATTTTAAGTCTATGGGAACCAATCCAATGCATTTACAATTCTTGGACAACCTTTCCACAAGCTGAGGTAGCATGAAACTAAGACAGTTCGAAGTGAGACCCTGAGGGAACAGACAATATCTATTTCCACTTGTCTTCAACTGGCTAGGTATTTTGGAAGTTAAAGGAAATGCCATGCCCCTGGCAGATTTTAATACTTTAACTAGCAGTTTTTCCCTTGCCTTATGCTCTTTCCTTTAAAGCATAAATGAATCAAGTGCAGCTCTGTTTAAAATACCACTTCTCATGAAATTCTAATCCCCATTTAATTTTGTCTTGCTGCTTTACCACAGAGAAGGGAAGAATGAGAAAAGAGAAGAAGAGATGCTTCAGTAACCAACAGAGTCCCTAAACACATTCTCTGGAAAGAGCCAAAGACTGTAAAATGACCAGGCCATATGAAGGCCCAGCAAGGCTGTAAGCATGGACTTATTTATGTCCTGTCCTCACCAAGTGCTGTGCAGGCTGAGTATTAAAACAGATTGAGAAAATTAAAGTAACAAAATAACAGCTGTCAAAGATTTACAGAAAATTAAAATTGTGAAATCAATAGCTAAGATTAAAAAAAAAAACTAGAACAAAACTACACAATCTTCCTCTTGTAAAGGTTTGGGGAAGAACAAATACTCTCAGAACAATATAAGGCTGTATCATCAAAAGGCACCTCCAAAGTATGAGCATTTAATGAGTAATGGTCTTGGATCTTCCTCTGTGTCCACCAAAACCAAACAAGGGTAATGCTGAGCAATGCCAACACCCCATCCTTCCATGCCTGGAAATGCTCTGACTTCATTTTTCCTTCCAACCAGCAAGGAGGCAAGTAGACACAACACAAAATATGCTGTCAGATGTTGCTTTTAATTTTCATCAATAAAGAAGTTGAAACTATCTAGATGACTAAACTAGATGAGTCAAAAGAGGGAAGATAAGATATTTCCAGACATGTCCAGCACTGTGACACCTGTGTGCTCATGCCACACTGCCTGGGCTGAAAAGTTCAAAGGGGATGTTCCTCTGCTGTGGAAAAATGCAACCAGCTCAGGCATCCAAGAGCTCAAGCATTCAACATCAACAGCGTCCAGCCTGGAAAGAAAACAAGTCAAAACTTCAGTAAGCTGAGGCTATAATGTAAAAGGTTGTCTTATTTCACCTCAGTTCTGCACTTTTAAACTGAATTACTTTAGCAATATAGGATTTCAGGTTAACAGAGCTGTGTAAAATGTAAGAATCTATAGATCTAAGGGAAAATACTGCCCTGTGAACTGAGGGATATGCTTGAAGTATGTCAACAATCTGCTTCCCCTAAAGTCAGGATTTGAAACACTCTTTTTCAGCTACAGACCAGGGTTCTCATTCATTGCCTGCATGAGTCCTTTCTGTCACTGCTATTTCAAAACCCATCAAAGCATGATCGTCAGAAAAAAAGCTCATTTATTCATCTTATTCATCTGGGTGAATACCATAAATTTTGTTTAATGCTTCATAGAGACTCCAGTGAAAAGTTTGTTTTACTAACAAACCACAATCAGAACAAATGACAAAACTTCAGGTGAAATGCAGTCGTGGACTTTGGGTAGTGTGAGGCACAATGCAAAGTGCAAACTCATAGCCTGACTCACCGAGTACAATTCTCCCATCTCCAGAGCCAGCAAATACCAGTGACCATCAGCACAGAAGGACAGAATGGTTTGGCTTGGAGGAGACCTTCAAATCTCTCCTCTTTTAGTTTAAAACCAGTCCCTCTTGTCCTATCCCTATATGCCCATGTAAAAAAATAACTCTTTTTCATAAGCCCCTTTAGGCCCTGGCAGGGGCTCTGAGCTCTCCCTGGAGCCTTCTCTTCTCCAGGTGAGCACCCCCAGCTCTGCCAGCCTGGCTCCAGAGCAGAGGGACTCCAGCCCTTGGAGCATCTCTGTGGGCTCCTCTGGACTCACTCCAACAACTCCAAATCCCCAGACCTGGACACAGCACTCCAGGTACTCACATAACAAGGAGTAAGAATCCTTGACCTGCTGGACACACCTTTCTTGATTCAGCCTAGGGTAGGGTTGGCTTTCTGGGTTGCATCTGCTTGTTGTTGGCTCATGCCCAGCTTTTCATCCACCCCAAGTCCTTCTCCACAGGGCTTCTCTCACTGAGTTCCCTCTGTCTCACTATCAGAAAATTCTGTTTTAAAATATACATTTAGGTCACAGAAAACACTTGAATACCCTACAAAAACATACAAAACTGAGTAAAAATGTTGAACTAAGACAATAACAGATGGAATAAGAACTAAAGAACACAAATTCTTTAGCTAGGCTGTGGACCTGATAGGAAGGTGAAAAGACTCTTAGGCACAATTCCACTTGGCTTCTGTTTGCTGCTTTTACAAGACCTCAAAGCACTTTTTAAAGAAAGACACTATCAATATCAGGTTTGATTGCATCTCATCTTTACAGGACACAGCACAAAAGTAGATGTTCACTCTGGCCTCACACAGCCCAGACAGGTCTTAACATTTACTGCTCTTTTGGTAAGTTCTCTGGTAAAATAAACAGTTTGTAACAGTTAAAGAATATTTTTAAACTCTGTTGAGGATAAAGGGAGTACAGCCTTCAGCAATATATAAGACTTTGCTTTCAAGCAAACATTTGGCTTTTTTCACAGCACAAAACATACAGAAACAAACCCACCAGGTATTGCCTGCACACTCAATGCAGTGAGGAGAGAAAAGCACAGGCCCACAGGACAGCAGGATCACAGTACCCTGCCAGCTTCATCCACAGATCAATCCAAGCAAGAGCAGAAAAGCTGGCAAAGGAAATAATGACCTGAATAAGACTCAGTCCTGTACAGAGGATGAATGTGAATAAGACTTTTGTAGCATAACTAGGGATCTACACCTAATTTGGTCTGACATGGTGCACAGGTCTCCAGCAGGATCTCACTTGCAGTAACCAGAGTCCCCAGCAGCAGTTCCAGGAGGTTTCTGCAAACAACTGCTGCCTGAGCTTCTGTCCCAGAGAACACTTGGAGGATTCGTAACAAAACTGTCTAAAACCAGGACTTGACTCTCAGGGGAAACAGAGAGTGCAGTACAGCCTGGGAAAGACAGGATCTCTTCTTTCTATACAGACAACTTGTGTTTTGCTGAATCCAAGGCTTTACTGTCAAGTCTTATGCTTGGAGATACAGCCTGCAGGCTTTGTTCTGGCAGAAATAATTCACTAAGTCACCTTTTTTTCCCCTGCTGACATATATCAGTAAATAAATAACATGGGGTGGGGTTTGAACAAGGGGTGAGGGGGTGAAAGCTGCTCAAAGAACAGAAAACAATCATAAATGACCCTCTGATCTTCAAAGCTCTTAGAAATCCAGAGGGGGAGCAGCAGACAAGGTATTAGGAAATCCAGTGGTTATTGCACAAGGTCTCCTTCACTCAGTGCCAAGATTCAAATATCACTGGAAGAAGCTAAAAAGCCTTCTCCTCTGGCTATGACAGTGTGCCCAGTTGCCAAGCTGAGAGTCTCCTTTGTTATTCCAGTGCATTATGACAGACAAGACCTCAGACTCCAGTATTGTCCATCTTAGTCCACATCCCAAGTGTTTGTTATTATTCTTGATGCAGAATGTCTCCATACAGAATCCTGGTCTGTTTGGCCCCACTCTGATGCACCTTCTCCCACTGCCCAAGCTCTGCTGAACAGCCCTTCCTTCCTCCCCACATCCCCCTGTGGGGATGGGGAATTGCTCAGATGATGGAGGCTGCTAAGGAAGGTGACGCAGTTCAGATGTAATGTCCTTGGGGCACACACTATCTGTAAACCTCAGCAGGATCCTGTTCCATAATTAAACACATCTGATCTTGTGACAGTAAGAGAGATATCAAATTGGAACATAACAATACAATGATTAAAATTCGGGTGTGGTACAAGTCACAGTAGTGTGGCAGTGATGAATGTCACACCAGTGGTGTTTTGGAGGGATGAAGTAACTTATTTTCACATATCTGTACAATTAAATTTTCCTTAAGTAGTAACACAAAAAAACATAATTAAGTGCTTCTGTGTTAAACCATATCCTATTTTTCCCTCTAAGTTTTTTTCTAAAACCACTTACACAGAGCTTCATAAAGGCCTGCTGAAGACATCAACCAGGCTTCCTAATGCAGAATGACTGATTTCTCTGGCCATCAAGAACACATTTATACCTCAAAGAACTGAATGAATTCAAGAGAGGGAAGTTACCATTCATTTCTTTGCCAGCAAGTTCTTTGCCTTTTTGCTCCACTGCTAGAAGAAGCAGTTCCATGAACTGCAGAATGATCCTCTGATGTACAAAACAGTCAAATCCCATCAAATTACCCAAAGAGCATTTTGCACCATAAACAGCAATTTCACCCACAGATTTAGGTGCTGTTCCCTGTGAATGTGGGGTCAAGAGTCTGGTCCATGATGGAGCAGAGACAAGAGTGATAGGAATGTCTACCCACTGCTGTCTCCTGCTGATCTGGCACAATGACCTGAATGTTTTGGGAATGTGAATTTTTAATTTGTCTTCCCTATAACTACATTCTCCTGTTTAACCTCAACAGAGGGTTTGGATGCCCAGGAGGCTTTTGTAGAGATTGTCAGTATTCTCTAGCAGCTGAAGCATGATCAGGGTCACACCCCAAGGTGTTCCTCTAGAAATGTGGCAATTGCCCAGAACAAAAGTGAACAGGCTTTGAGCCAGGGAGCTTCTTGCAGGCAGGTGGGCCAAGCCATGAGTCACTGAAGCTGCCTGGAATGGAAGAGGGAACAGTGACCTACTGAAGAAACTAAGATATTATTAAGATGAGAAGACTACTTGGGGGTTTTTTGTTGTTCAATTGCTCAGCAACAAGTGAAGCAAGCAGGGAAGACATGAACACACACTCAGAGCAAGGAAGATTTGAGAAAGAAGTGCTAACAGATCCCGTATTTTGGGCCTAGTTTTAAAGTGGAAGGCAGTCTTAATGAAAACACACTATGCTGCTTGTTCCTTCTGTGAAAGTTTTTGACCTATCACCCAATTTCTGTTAAATGTCAGAGTTGTAGATTTCAAAGATACTAAATTCAAACAAGGTTCACTAAAATGGGTCCTAAATAGAAGAGGAAAGACTGTCTGCTAGAGCTATGGGGGAAAGGCCATAATGTAAGCACAAACCTTATTAGATAGCAAAGAATCACAGCATGAATTAGGTTGGAAAAGACCTTTGGGATCACCAAGTCCAACCTATGACCTAACACCTCCTCATCAACTAAACCATGGCACTGAGTGCCAGGCCCAGTTTTTTTCTAAATTTGTCCAGGGACGGTGATTCCAGCCCTTCCCTGGGCAGACAGTTCCAGCACCCAATCATGCTCTCAGTGAAGAAGTTTTCCCTGATGTCTAACCTAAACTTCCCCTGGCACAGCTTAAGGCTGTGTCCTCTCATTCTGTCAGTGGTTGCTTGGGAGAAGAGACCAACCCTCACCTGAGCACAGCCACCTTTCAGGAGGCTGTAGAGAGTGATCAGGTCACCCCTGAGTCTCCTTTTCTCCAGGCTGAACAACCCCAGCTCCCTCAGCCGTTCCTCACAGGGTTTGTGTTCCCAGCCCCTCACCAGCCTCGGGGCCTCCTCTGGATGTGCTCAAGTGTTTCAATGTCCTTCCTAAACTGAGGGGCCAGAGCTGGACACAGCACTCAATGTCCTTCCTAAACTGAGACACCCAGAACTGGACACAGCACTCAAGGTGTGGCCTCACCAGTGCAGAGCACAGGGGCAGAATGACCTCCCTGCTTCTGCTGGCCACACCATTCCTGATCCAGGCCAGGTGCCCTTGGCCCTCGTGGCCACCTGGGCACTCTGCTGGCTCATGTCCAGCTGCTGTCACCAGTACCCCTAGGTCCCTTTCTGCCTGACACTCTGTCCCCAGCCTCACTGTTGGGGGTTGTTGTGGCCAAAGTGCAGAACTCAGCACTTGGACTTGTTCAACTTCATATTGTTGGACTAAGCCCAGCAATCCACAAGAGGCATGTCCCAGCCACAGGAAACCTCAGAGGTCACTAGACTCCAGAGAATCTCAGTACAAGAGAAAGCAAGAGCAAACCAGCTTTACTAGTTTGGCTGCTCATTTTCAACAGAGAAGTACAGCCTGGGCAGGCTTTGTGAGCCAGAATCCTGCCTGATTTAGAAATCCCACATAAAGCTGTGATGTTTCTTTAAATCAATTGTCTGAAGAGGCTGGAAAACCCAACAGTGTCACCAGCCAAGGGAAGAGTACCTGGATGGCTGCACTGGTGGGAGAGAGCTGTTACAGAGCATGAGCTGGGGACCACTCTAGAAGGGAATCAGACCAAACGCAGCAGCCCATGTATCAGGAGCCCAAATGTCCATGTGAGAAAGAGACTGGCATGACTGAAGGGCATCTCTGGCAAAGGACACAGCTAAGCCCACCCTCCTGCCCTGCCAGGTTACAGCAGGCCTTGCTTTGCTCCCAGAGCTTCTCATTCATTCTGGAAAAAACTTTCCTCTGCTAAGAAGCAGGGGCACTCAAAGCCAGCTCTATGAAAGCAAGCCTGGATATGAGTTTTTGAAGGTTGAAAACTGCCAAACTTTCATTAAAGCAGTCCTAAAGTTTTCAGTTACTTCAACATCTGCCTGTATAAATAGAACATTTTTCTCAAAGTCAGCAGTGGTCTGTTTTTAACTTCACTATCCTTTGATGTCTTTGCCCAGGGGGCTGGAAATGCTACTTTGCAGCATCACAACAAAAGCGTAGCAGGATCTTCTGCATCAATAGTTGATGAGTCAGGAATCTGATATAATTCAGCCTTCACTTTTGGCTGTTTCTGTTAACCTGGATTTGCACCACACTGCTCAACCTGTACAGAATGCTCAGTATCTTCTCCTAGGAAGTGGCCATCTGTTAGTCCTGACACAGCTGAACTAATTTCAGGTTTCAGCACTGTGTATGAGCTGTAAGGCACCAAGCAAACAAGGCTTGAGGAAAACCTCCCAGAAATCAGACTGGGGGATGCTACATCTTAGTCACTGATATAAGGGAAAATCAACTTAGAGCTGCTGCTTCTGCCTCATTGATGGCAGGACTTTTCCACCATTACTTGCCAGCCAGACAACTTCCACATTAAAATTCAGCAGCCCAATTTTCAAAGGTAGGCAGGGTTGATTACTGTGAGGTTTCCAGCACTCCCTGCTACAAGAGAAGTGGAAAAGGAGTAAAGCACTTCAGTACCTCTCAAAACCCCTACAGGTAACCAAAATGAACTCAGCTCCTTTGCAGCTGGGTGCCAAATCTCACCCTGTAAGCAGAGGGAACGTCTGCTCTCCATCCAAGGTGCTACTGTACCATGGGATCTCTTCCTCAGCAAGATGAGAAGGGACTTCACAGGAGCTGTTCTGATTTCTAGACCCAGCGAATTACCGAGCACAGGCAGTAGGTGAGGGAAACTTCATCTAAGCCATCTAACTTCATCTAATCCTTGCTTTTGTGAAGGTTAAACACATTTGATAAACTCTGAGTAAACCACAGATCATTCATGTTGAGTTAATCTCATTAAGGCTCACACTTCTAGCTCTTTTCTAAGCTGGTAGGAGGCAGAAGAAACAAGAAGTGAGATCAAAATGAGCTCATGGTGCCAAATGCTTTCATGTTACACATGGAACAATGTCATCCTGCACTAATTTGTGCTGTGGTTTCTTATTCCTCTGCATCCATTTTCTGATATATTCAAGATGGACTAAATGGACATGCTAAATATAAGTTACAAAGCTGACTAACAGTTTTGTTTTTTAATATATTTAAAGAAATGACTGAATATAGTACTGTTAGCTTTCCCTCAGCACTCTTGTTCATCATGAGCAATTCCATTCCAGAACAGGTAAGAAAAATTTCACTCATCTTCCTAAGAAAAGAATTCACTTCTGTCTTAGATAAACACCATTTACAACCTTCTATGTAAATTCACGGGTGCACCACTACACAGATCAGTCAAACTAAGGCAAGATTTAGAATTTTCCTTTTACTAGTTCTGCAATGTTTGTATCCAATCAGCCATTTAGTAAAACTCAGATTCCCAAGAAAGGGCACTCTCTGCACCACTTATGGGCAGTATGGCAAAGTCAAGTCTTTAGGAATTATATGTACAACTGATCATGAGGAATCAGCCAAATCAGTCTCACTGTTTTCTCCTGTTAGTCTACTAAGGCTTTGGAGAGGACAGAACTTACACAACTTAGAGCATACAGAGACTCTTTTCTAAGGTATTTGTCTAGAAAAACACCACAATAAAAGGAGACACCAGAGACCAGGAACCTCAAAGAAGAGAAAATGGTTTTGCTCAGTAAGAGACATGCTTCACCCCTTGGATCACACAGGTGCTGTAAGTCCAATCTCCTTTGTCACCAGAGACCAGCATTCTCTTTTACTACCCAATGCAACAATGCACATTTATTTCAGGTTTCACTTAGAGTGCCTTTATCTTCTAAGCTGTGTACCTCAGAGAAAAACACAGTATCACAGCAGTTTCACCAACACTAGTCATCCAAAAATTGGTTTTGAGGGCTAAAAGGATACATTGTCCTGACTGATCTCTGTCCTACACAACCTCAGATTTTGACATCAGGTCCAAAACTTATATATAAAGCAGAACCTCAAGTGTGGGAAAGCAACTGCACATACAGGTGCTGACTTCTGTGGAACAAAGTCCTGTGGCTTAAGTGAGGAAAAAAAAGGTCAAGAAAGGTTTTCTTCCATTTTAAGATGCTTTAGTGTGTGAGAGAGCTCTTGTTCTCAAGAGGCAAATGTGAAGGGCAGCCTTGTTCCCTTGGGAAATGGTCAGCTCCTCTAAGAAAACACCCCACAAAATAAGAATTCAGAGCTTGCTCCTGCATTTCTCCCCAGCTTTATGACTGGAAAGGCTTTTGTCTCTCAAGCACAGGAACAGGCAGATTACTACATTCAATATCTGCCTAGATAAAAACAGCATGTCCCAGAAAGCTGGAGTGAAAACTGAAACAGCCACAGGAGTAGAAGTGTGTATGTAGGTGCTCATGGTCATCCAAACTACCAGGACAAGCCTGGATCTTTACCTGCAAGTAATAGAAGAAATGGCAGTACTGGGGCTTGGGACTCCTAGATGCAGCTTATGGCTTCAACATGCATTCAATGCAGTATTTTGGGCTGTCTGCCATCCATTTTTTCCAGTGAAAAATTCAAGTACAAAAAATCCACATCAGCATTTCAGGTCCCTCAGAGCTTACCAGCTGTGGGGAAGCACTGTAAATTCACAGGCAAGTCTTTCACCCAGCATCAGGAAATGAGCCAATTTCTTTTGTTTTTTTCAGATGATTATTGATGATACCACCAATAGAAGTGGCGAAGCACTAAAATCATGGAGAAAAGCCAGAAAACATAAAATATATGCAATTTGAGGCAACGCATTATTGGTCCTGCTATTACTACTACAACTCAGGTAGTAGTTTCTGACAACCTATCTGTTCAAGACTTTAATTTAGTTCTCATGAATTTTGCAATCATCTTTAAAGTTCAATAAAATGAAGCACGTTGAAGGCAAAGACATGGGGAAAGTGATAAGGAGAGAAGTGTTCAGCAGTGGGCATGTGAGAGCTCATGTACATGCTACAAGTGTTCACATACCTGTCCATCAAGATTCTTTATTTTTATCTGCCATTTAACTGGAAGCTGTAGAATATTTCATTTCAAACACAAGCAGTTGCTGGTGCATATTAATGAATATTAGCACTTACAGCATGCTACAATACTGTCAGAAAGGGTAGCTGTGCAACTTGCTGGTTTCCATGATTTTAGAGCACAGAGGTAGGTGGGTTTGTGCACATATTATTCAGCTGTCCAAGAAGAAAGAACAAACAACCCATTATGTCTGTCTGAGAAAAAAAAAACAGTCTGCTGTGGCAAAGACAAATCAGATTTTAGTGATGCTGCAGGGACACAAATGCTGGATTCTGGCTTCAATTTGTGGGGTGAGAAGATTAAACGTGCTCTGCCATTTAATAAACTTTACACTAAGCTCTGCTTTTCTCTGCCTCACTCTTTTATCAAAAGCATGAAGCCACTTATCAGATATATTCCAGGCATGCTTCAAATATTATTACCAACTTAAATAATATCAATTGCCTCAGCTGCTAGAAAAAGAAATAAAAGGTGGGGCATAGGTCAGAAGCCCACAGTTTGGACCAAATACTGTCCCGAAGTTAATTCCTGTTACAAACACAAAGACAGGATTACACATAAACGATTATATTTTAGGCATCAGTCAATTTCAACACGCAGAGAAGAAGCAAGAGAAGCATAGCCTTGGTGTATTATTAAACAAGAACCAAATACAAAGCTATCCAGTTAATCACAGAGACTGCTGACATTTTATTCACATTCCCTTGTGTGTTCAGACAGCTTCCATCCTGTCCCAACAACTTAGAAACTGCTGGCACAGAAGTGAGGAAGCAGCAGTGAAAGCAATGCTCCTCATGGCAGCAATTTGCTGTTGTGCCATACTATCAGATTTGTATGGTTTTCTGATTATCAAATGACTGCCTTGATGCTGATGTATCTAAAAACAGAAGAAGTTTTCATGTAATCACATGCCATTTGAAAAAAGAAAAAAAACCCCTTTTTAAATGCAGCAGCTCAGCTAGACTTCACAGGTGTGGAGAAGGGTTCTGAAGCATTACTCCACAACTCAAAACCAGGATGCCAATTGCTGTGTGTATGTGGAGAAAACTGCTTCTTGTTTGTATTTAACTAGAACCTGAACTAGAAGTCTGGTTCAACAGCCCTAATTCGTATCTCACACCAAAAAAGAAAAAAATATTGGAAGATCAAGGAGGGGAGAGAGCAAATGCTGATATGTCCCTATGGAAAAAATTAACCCATTCCTGTGCTTGAACACCCATAAGCATTTCCACATCCACAGCTCTGCTTTTATCCTTTACCAAATAATTCCTAGAGGGAGTATTCAAATAGCAGTGAAGATTTTGGAAAAGTGCTTGAAGATGTCTTTTTTCTTTTAAATGACCTGAAGATCTATGAAGAGGATGTCTCTCTTGATGGAAGGAACAGATCTACATGAGCTGAAGTATTTCCCTGGGTAAGAGAAGATTGATGTGCAGGCCAACTCACAGCTATATGTGCTGAAAAAAACCTGCAGAGAGAATTATGCCCCTGTTTGAAAAAGCAGAGCAATGGGAGGAAAAAAAACAAGAAGAGGAGAAGAGATAATCGCAGTAGATGCAGTAAGCATTTACAAGTATATTCAGTTATGGCTTTAAAATGTAACTATTGCATTTTTAAAATAGAAATTATAATGCTCTGTTGTACCTCAGTGTTGTGCCAGACAACCTCCACACTGAGAATCATTGTCTTGTCCTCCCAATACATCCAATTGTCCACCACTCAGCTTTCAAAAGAAGAGGACAATAAGGCATTTCTAAAGAAATTGCTGCTTCAGAACAACACATATTATACTATCAAGTGCCCACCTATACACTTTCTCCCTCAGATACACCAGGAGCAGGTAATGCTCTCTAAAACTCCAGGTTTCCTGCTCATAGTTGACACTGTGCTGGCACACATGACATTCCCAGCAGGGCACTATCAAAGCAGTCTCCAGGTAAAAAATCTGATTACTTTTTACACTGAGAAAGGTTCACTGCCCTGCAAGCTCAGAACTGCCCCACTCCTGGAAAACAACGTTTTTTCTGCAGATCTGTGCTTTGGGCGAATTCCTGTCTGACAGGGAAAGTCCTGTCTGACACAAGGGACCAAAAGTTGGGAGTCTCTCCCTGTTCCCCACTGCAAACTCAATCAGAACAGTTCTTGCAGGATAACACAAATATAAGAAAGGATACATTCTTAGTAACTGTATTGTGCATACGGAGAACAAGAATTTTGTCACAAATGAGAAGAGGATTAGGCCATTGTGGAGGTGGGGTGCTGTACTTTAGGAATGGTTTTCCCACTGGAACCCATGCATTGCTTGCTCACACCTCCCTCCCCAATCCTACAGGGGGCTGGAGAGAAGAATTGGAGGCACAAAAGGTAAAGATCAGGGCCTAAGATAAGAAAAATTTACTAAAAACAGTAATTAAGTAAGGAAATTACCAGTAACAGCAACAATATTAGTAACAGGGTGCAAGGGAGGTGAACACTTCACCTGCAGTTTGGTCACGGTGCCCAGCAATCCCTGACTGCTGCCAGACCCCTGAGGACCCCTCCCACCTCCCTAGCAATGGTAAGGTGGTATCAGAATAACCTTCAGGTGCTGACCATGCCCCCTCCTCCCTACTGCAAAAATTAACCCTGTCCTGGCCAGAACTGGGACACGGGGGTAAATCAGAAGCAAAAGCTTGTGATTCACTGGGCTGGAACAATCCCATCAAATAAGATCAATCCGACACCAAGCTACCAGCCAGCTGCACTCAAGTCCCAAGCATCAAATCACCATGAGTGATTTAACACCACTGCGAGTTCACACTGGCTGACTTGCTCCTCTAAGGACAGCTATGAAGAAAGAATTTCCCACAACATTTATGGCTATCATGAACTTCTTCCTCTCTCCATCCTGCTTAATTTGTTGCTATTTATCTATACTCCTTTGCCATGGAAATTCAGGCCAGTATTTTCCACTTCACTGCCCAGAGGCAGTCATCTACATCTGCCTGCAAGTCCTTCAGCAGCTTCTAAACTGCAGAGCTACTGGTAATTCCTGTTGCAAGCAGCTGGAGCTGCAATGGCTCAGCACCTCTGTAGAGAACAGCCTACTCAGTGTTTCAGTGCTAACTCGGTGGTAATTTGAACATTCATATGTTGGAATTTTATTCCTGATTTCAAACATTCCAGTAGATAAAGCCACATGGCACAAAGCCACTGCAACCCAGCCATGGGTGGCCTGGTTATCAACGTTCCCAAATAACTCCGTGCATAGAATGGAACAGAGGAGCAGTTTTCATGTTCCAGGCCTCCTAGGGCTCATCATAAACAGGATTTAACTGTAGCATTATTCTAAACGGTGCAACGGATCTCCCTGTAACTGACAGGGAGATCTTTACAGAGGAAAAGGCTGCTGAACAAGCCTTTCCCTCCACCCCCAATCACCTCAGAGAATTTAATTAATTTTTTTCCTCCATCTCAGATGTAGAAATCAAGCCTAAGCTACAAAGTAAGCACAAAACTTCAAGGTATTGCATACCCTCCTCCAAATTTCTGCTCTGCACAGACTCAGAAGACAGTTTTGGTAGTGTGCTTAAAGCAGTAGCTTCAAACAAAACACATTCTTAAAATCCACCTTACTCTGTGATTGCAGCTACAGCAGACACACAACAGTTGATCTTTTGAGGTGACAAGAATTTGGGGTGTCTGTAGCATCCCAAGCCTGAAATACAATGTGTTTACATGGTCATCACTGAAATACTTTATTCTCTGAACTGCCCTTGATGCACTTACCCTCACAAGACTCAAGGAAGAGACTTCCCCCACCATGTTTTGCAGATCAAAATTGAGAATTCAAAGCTGCCTGCAGTATTATTCTAGGTTTTCTTGTGTGATTTTAGGCCAATCTCTGCTCTGTGAGCTCCCTTTCACATCTGCCTCAGAAAAAAAAAAAAAAAAAAAAAAAAAAAAAGTCTGAGTAGGACTGGCATTATGACAGTGCCAAAAAGCACAGAAGCTGTGGTGCAAACTGAACAGGCTGAGCCTTGTTAAGGATGGGTTCAACAAAGTGAAGCACAATCACTAGAAAACAGTCCAGAAGATGCTGAAGTTTAATTAAAAGAAAAGGCAGAGACACCACAGTGCAGAGAAGCATGTATGTCCTGCTGGGCTCAGCCCATGCTAACAAGCCCATCAGCCTCGATTTTTCCAGTGAGGAATTGCAGAGAAGCCAGACAATGAGGAAAGCAGCAAGGACCAATTCAGTCAAACCAGACAATAATTCTTATAATCACTCAAAAGTCCAACTTATGCAAAAAAACTCCCATGGTAACACAGTAACCCTTCCCCCAAGCCTGCAACTCAGACTGTGGAGCAGAACTGAACCCACTGACAGTCTTCATCCTTCTGCCCTCCCCGCTCACAAGGGGCCAGAGTGAAAACTGACTGCCTGAATCCCATTAATGACAGAATTAAAGCAGGAGCCCAGATCTCTGTAACCAGCTCCTTCCCCACATACTCACCTTTCACAGCTAAAGCCACTGACTTAAGGAACAAGACTGCCAAAAGCATGAAAATCCAGGTTAGGCACTATCATGCACAGAAAACAGAGTGTCTGTGTTTCCATGGGGACAGCGGTGAGCGCACAACGAGCCGAGTGGGCAGAGCCGGCACAGCACAAGGAGCACACACACAACACACACACGCCGGACAGTACCGCACCCCACACCCGGCACAGCCACACGGGACACACCGCACATCTCCGGTCTGCAGCGCCAGACGGGATTCTCCGCAGAGCAGGGGCCGCTGGAGAAAGGTTCCTGCTAGTTCGTGTCTTCAGATCAGACCAGCAGCGCTTTAACTCCTCCCCGGATTTGCTGGTTATAGAAATCCCGGTGGAGGAGGCCTGCCACATCGAAGAAATACAAGTCCCCTGACTCCTCCCTCTCAGTTTCGGAGTGGCAGGAAGCATCACTGGGCCTCCCAAGTTAGATGTCAGGAAGGAAGGCAAATCACAGGGGCTGACAGGGGGACACACTGCAGGGTCATGTGGCACACAGAGAGGAGCCCAGGGCTGTGCAGGAAAGGGGGATGCAGCAGGGGACCAAGTGCTGCTTGCAGAGGACTCTGCATTGCACAGCACTGGTTTTTTTGGGTAAGCCCTCCACACTAAGCTGGGGGCAGACCCCAGATGAAGCTGACACCTACAGAACCAGCAGGCAAACCTACAGAGCTGAGAAGTCTTGAAGTGAGAAAAAGCAAGTGAGTTTCTTGCTGACCAAAAAGCCTGATGGGACTGCAAGGCAGCAGCAGCCACCTCCCAGCAACAGTCAGCATGGCAGGAGCATCCCCAGAGCAGCCACTAAAACCTTCTGTACTGTATTAGACCTCAGGTGTCTGTTTATGCTCAAAAGTAGAATAAAGGCCTGCAATAAAATTAATAAAAATATTCTATCAACTGCAATAGTTAGAGGCCACTTCTGCCCATGTTTATGTGAATAAGCTTGGGCACGCTGAGCAGTGTGGGGTGGGGATTGGGGGCTGGCTCCTTACACAGCTGCACAGTTGAGCTAATTCCTTTATGAAAGTGAACGAGCCATTTACAGGCAAGCCAAATGCACACAGACACAGCAAAAGCATGAAGCTATAGAGGGCTTGATGAAATTAAACTCCCCAATGAATTTCAATTATATTCCTTCAACAACTTAATAAATGGCAAGCTTAAATTACTGGAAAAACAAAGTCATTTGACTGGTCATTGAAGTACATTTCTATGGCTTATGTAATTATAACCCCATGGCAAAACTGCACCATTTGAAGTACTGTTTAAAAAAAGGAAAGAAATTAAAAACCAACCAATTACTGCATGCCAGCCCAAAGATTTCAGTACAAAGCTCTATGCTGGCAAATATCCTGCAATCACCAGAGCAGGGAATAATTTGTGTCTGTTGTTGCCAGGAAAAAAATGGGGCTCCAAATGCAGACACCTCACCCTCCCACTCCCTTCCCCAACAGGAGTGCAGCATCGTGCACTAGGCCTTTCACCAGCCTGCTTCCATCACCTCCTGCACTCAGCAATTCAGGACTGTCTGCAAACAGATTCTGCAAACAGATCTTCTCATCTCCCTGAAGCAAACAGGAGTAAATTGTCCTTAACTTCATCACTTTCATCTTTCCACATGAAAACAGGTGTAAAGCCTACTTCCAGAGACCAGATCAGAGTTGGGTTTAACATTATTCTAGATGTCACATCCCAGCTCAACTCAGACATCCCACCCCTTCACCCCTATGTCCATTCCACAGAGTACAATGCTCCTAACCATGATGCTGCACTCCCACCACTGGAAATGGAAAGGGGAGGCAGCTATCAAGTAAATTCAAGAGCTCATGAATTGGGACAGTGACCCATGGAGACAGAGTCATAAGACTTTATTTTTTTGGTCATTTAAAAAACAAAGCAGGCTTTACTGCAGAATCTAAAGGGTGATCAATTGTCAAAAGCATTCTGAAATTCATAGCCTAAGGTCCAAAAGACCATTTCATCACTCAGTCCAGGTCTCTTTTAGTGCCAGCATGACACTGGAGCTGGGTCTCAGGAGATGGAGGATTCTCAACAAGAAAATTTCTGAAGACCATTTTCTGATGGTCTCCCACACTGGGCACCTAACAAGTTCCTGTGAAACCAGCACACCCAGAAACAGATGTGGGAAAACTATGAAACACATTTTGACACAAAACAGGCATTTTAGGACCAGGAGTCAGGACAGTATCACCCACCCAGAACTGCCCAAGCATTCACTTTGTGGGGGCTTTTCACTATGGCAGATCCCAATCCTCAGGGAAGCCCTTCTCACAAATTCTCAGTTATTTGTCAGGTAGTTCCTGCCACAGAAATCAGGTAACCGCCTTTTTTTTTTTTTTTTTTTTTTTTTTTTTGTGCACTTTCAAGGTGTTATCTAGTGGATAACTCCAGCCAACCTACCACCTTTTGGTCAAGTGAAGGCAAAGGTCACACAGCTCTCCCCCAGCTGGCAAGAGGCCTTTGCTGACACCTAACCAAGGGTGTCAGCTGCAGAGCCAGCACTTACCACTCTCCTTCTCAGACTACAGCTGCTGAGCAGTAAATATCAGCATAATTAGAAAGAAGGGGAAAACACACAAATAAATATAACTGACCAGGGACGTTAGCAGCGCTGCAAGAACCCTGTCCTGAAGGCAGCTGCCCTCTGGGCTTGCTGTTGATGCTCTAAGGCTGGAGGATTACAACCTGGCAAACTGGGAGAAGAGCCCCACATGTATACAAAGCCATGACTGTACCACTAGCAACCTTATCTAGACAGACTCAGAAGTAAACAGTAAAGATTTATCCTGCTTTGCAGATAGGAAGTCAGAGAAATTAAGGTCAAAAATACCACTACTTGGCTTCAAGAAGATTCTCACTGCCTAAACAAGGGCTGTTGCTCTTAAAATCTGTGAAGCAGCTGTGGCGGTACCAAAACCAAACTGCAGAAACCAAGCCTCAGCTCAAAGACCAACCCAAACCCTCCCTTTACAACCTACTTGCAAGTCCTTGTTTATAGCGCAAAGACAAAGCCCAGCTGTTGCCACAACCATTTCTCCATTCAGTCTAGACAAGTTCCTTGTGCCAAGGCTGCTCCCTCCAGGAAGGATACACAGACACCTCCAATCTCTCACAGGGTGGTATCCGCTAAGTGCATCGTCTGTTGTGGAAGTAAAAATTTAAAGAGAGATAAAAAAGAAGTCCAAATTCCCATCCCAGGGAATGCTGGAAGTGTCTCACTTTTTGCTGGTGGACAGAGAGGAGCAGCAGAGCCTGGCACCACCCCCAGGCTGCTTCACTCCAGACTCCAGGGATTCTGCCTCCTGTGCTGAAAGAAATCACAGGCATGACAGAGCCACAGGCATCTCAGTGCTGCCTTCCCACCTCCAAATCATTATTAAAGCTCCAATGGGAGAAAATGGCTACTTTTTGGTACAAAATTATTTAGTTATGACAATAAATCCCAGCTGGGCCACAGAGAAGACGCACCAAGAGAGCAATTTTTCCTACCTGTGTAGTGACTGAACCATGTAATTCTCACTCCCCCCCATAGATATGTTGTTACATATTAAACCAATGTTGCTACAGTCAGTGATTATGTCTCAAATACAGTATTTGTTTTTACTGGGGCACTTCCAGAAGCTGCACTGTAATACTCTCTGATAGGAACACCATAAACTACTCTGTGATTCAATGCACACAGCCTGTTTATCCCCTGCACAGTCTGCAGGCCCTGCGGTGCAGCAGATCAGAAGGCTGCACTCTGCTTTGAAGGATTGTGCATTTGGCATAACTGCTACAGACTGCTTAGTCTGGGAAACAGAGAATGTAACACCATAGCAAAGGGAAGGGATCACTTCTTAATATTATCTGTATGACATTCAGAGACTTCCAGCCATCATCTGTGATGCATCTGTCTGCTTACACTTCACACCACTGTCCCCAGCAATAAATACAACAGCACAGGAACTCAAATTCTCTTGCAATTTGATCTATTAAAAAAGCAGCTGGCTTCCTTTCCCTCTCCCAACATTACCCTAGGTTTCCTGATACTCTTGGAAATCTTACACAATTTTTATCAAGCAAGTTGGCACTAGGTAGCTGTAAACACCAGTTCTAACCATACCTCTCAAAATGCCAACATCTTTCACCTATCCTTCAGCCTGCCCTGCAAAACAGATCATGAGCAAACTTTCTTTAGCCTCTTTGGAGTTTTTGGGAGCTACTAACCATAAATTTAAGACACCACCTAGTTATATACTCTGCTTAATTGTCCTTGGCTCACATGGAGGGAGAGGGATCATATTCAGTAGTCCCTGAATGCAGTGTTGTCAAATAAAGGCAGACTTCCCACCTGCAAGCAAAATAGGAGCAGGCCAACATGGAAAATTTTTGATTCTGACAAACAGATCCTTATCCTCTTCTTCTCCTTCCCTGAAATGGTGCTTGTAAACCAGATAATTGAAGGCATCCCTTTTGGAAACCTCATCCCATATTTCAGCAGTTCTCTATCTCGAGATGCCTGGGATGCAAGAAGAGTGGTCACACCTAAGCCCTACACCCCACTGCCAGTCAGACTGGGAGACATCTTAGAAGCCAATAGGGAGCAGAACAGAAGAAAAGGAAAATTCTGCAACAAGCAAAGAGATGAGGGGTAGGATTAACCTAAACCCAACTCTAATTGTTGGAAATAATGAAGAAAGAGTAGATTTCAGTGCCAAAGTGCCTGGCTATGGCTCAGCTCTGACCCAGACCTTCATGCTCTCTGCAAATCTTAATGCTTACTCTGAGGGGGAAGGAAATCCCATTACAACTGCAAGATTAAGTGAACATTCTCATTTTCCCAGATTTTGTCACACTTTCATCTATTGCTGTGTTGCTTCCTTTTTCCAGCACCTTCCAATCTCCTCAGACTAAGCTTCTCCTCAGTTTGTCCTGGCTCTGGCCAGGATGGGGTCAATTTTTGCAGTAGTCAGGAGGAGGCATGGCCAGGACTCCAGGTTATTCTAGAGGTTATTCTGTACCATCCCCTGTCACTGCTAGGGGCTGAGGGGAAGGCAGTCTTGTGGAAGAGGAATCTGTTGTAGGGGGTTTTCCATGTGGATAATTTGCCTGTTGTACCCTCTGTCACTAGTATTGTTGCTGTTACTGCTCATTTTCTTATCTCATTGTTGTTTCCAGTAAATTGTTCTTATCTCAACCTGTGATCTTTACCTTTCATGCCTCCAATTCTCTCCATTACATCAAAGGGAAGGAGAAGGGGATGATCAAGCCAGTGGGAGCAGTAAATTGGGAAATAACCATTCCTAAACCACGGACAGTTTTAGCCCATCTTCTACGCTAACACCAAGCCTACTGGAAGAGCCAAGGATCTTCCTTTCAAGTCTCCTAAAAGCTGCACCATGCTAAGAAACCCAGGTGTCCTCACCACACTCTGGTCACATATTCTGGCAAGGAAAGGGCCAAGCACTGTTCTCTGGTCCCTTACATTGGGACAACACCCCATGAAGGGAGCTCAGCCACTGTAGAGCCCATGCCCAGCTCCTGGGCCATGTCAGACTGCACAGGCCTGGCAGGAAGAGTCTGTTGTTCTGCAATAGCTTTGACCCTCCTTTGAGTTCATCCATTGCCTTGGTTTAAAAAGTAGAGAACATCTTGTGTTGGTTTGGTGAAAATATAGTTTATTATTTATGGCATGTTTTTTCAGGGAAATGTATATTTAGGCTTCGCTATGACCTTAAAACTGGGCTGAGAGTACATCAGGGAGTAAGAATGAGTTGAACTAATGAGTTGCTGTATTAGGTCTGGCTGAGATGGAGTTTGTTTTCCCACAGCAGCCCTCACTCACAGTGCTGTGCCTTGCAGGGGACATGTGCTGAGGACACACCAGTGTTTTGGCTGCTGCTGAGCAGCACTGGCACAGCATCAGCACTGTCCCCTCAACAAGGGGCTGTGGCTGGGCAAGATCCTGAGGGTGACACAACCAGGCCAGCTGCCCCAAATTAACCAAAGATATATTCCAGACCATATGACATTAGCTCAGATATAAAAGCTCAGAAAAGGAGGAGGAAGGGGGCGGGGGGGGGCATTCATTATTTAAGATGTTGGTCTTTCCAAGCTACCACCACATGTGCTGAAGCCCTGCTTCCCCACAAGGGGCCAGAAAGCTCTTGCTGATGCAAAGTAGGGAATAAAACTGATTTTACTCTGCTTGTACACAAGCAAACCTTCACTTTAGTAAACTGCCTTATCCTTAACCTTATGCCTTAACCTACGAGCTGTCTTCTACCTTATTTTCTCTGCCCTGTGCAGCTGGGAAGGTGAGCAATAGAGGGGCTGAATGGGTACTTTGTGTCAGCCAAGGTCAGCCCAACACACTTGCTCAGATTCAGCCTCTGCACTGTTTGCTGTGGGAATGTGAGTTGCTCCTGCAGCACAAGTGAGGATCAGACCATTCACCCTGTACACATCATCGCCCCCCTGCACTTCACACACAAGTATTCTGGGATTTGCACATGGCTGTAATAAGAGGGAAGTCATCAATAACCTCTCCCTCCCCGATCCTCAAGGAATATTTACCCAACACTCAGATAAAAGAGGCAAGACAGCATTGTCTTGTTCTCAGAAACAGCCCCTCTCTATCAAGCATTAGACACATCTGCTAAAAAAAACAATTAGAGCATGTTAAAACACTTCATTTAATTAAAAATAATCCTCACAGTATCACAAAGGTAAAAGTAATTCAATGTTTTGGTTAAACCCTGAAAATCGAATTGAAGCTTGTGAGGTAGTCTGTGCATACCACATAGTGCTTGATTTTTAAAGGATACTAATGGAGACTTGAATTGGCTTTTTGATTACACAATTTATCCTGTAAATAACTATCAAATTCATCTGAACACTGCCAAAAGCCAGTATAGAAAACTTATTTTCATTGTTAAAAACTGGTAAGATGTGTCATCAATATTTTGAATTTCAATGAAAAAGACAAGAGCAGAAAATTTCAAATTTCTTCCATCCTCCAGGGCCTATCTCTTCTCCAGCTTTACAAATAATACCTTTAGTAAATACCTGGCTCCTTGCACAAGCATGACAGAACAAATCCACCGCCTTTTACAAAATGTGGATGAACTATTGATTTGAACTACTGCCTGCAGGTTGTCAGTGAGCCCTGTGGTTCTCCAGCAGGTAGTTCATACAGATCTGTTGGGCACATCAACTGCTGGCTGTGAGAAGCTGAATGGAAAAGAGAGAAAAACCCCAACAAAACGAAAGAACAGAAGAAAAATACGGAAGGAAATTTGTAGTAAGCCTTTGTCATTTAAAATTAAGTGTGGCAGAATAAGCTATCACCATGACTTTCTAAAACTTAACTGCTTTTTTCTTTTGGGCTCCTTCAAAAGGCTTTCCAGAAAAAGGCAACACACAGCTTAACTTTTCCAAGACTAGGCTTTAGTTCCAATTCTCTTAGGAAGACACATAAGAAGTTATTCATAGGAACAAAACAGAAAAACCAAAACCAAACCAAATTACTCATTTCTTGGCATTCAGATAATAGAAATGCTCTAGGGAGATAAAAACAAAACTTCATTTTTTCACCAATGTGCCCCTGTGTAAGAAGGTAAAGTCCACTGCTCTGGACACCTTTTATTCACTTAATTTTTACTGTTACAGTTTGATGTCAAAATACAGTTTTCTCAAAGAAATATGCACTTGGATCACTAAAGCAAACATAATTTTTACCACTGAATTCAACAAAAGCAAGATTAAGGCCATGGTGTGGAGCATATCTATGTCCAGTTATTTTGAGAACATAAATTAACATTGAAGCATCCATCTGGCATAGCAGATTGTTTGGTGTACTTCATCCCCTGCTAATTAATGATTAGCTCTACTAGGTAAAAAGAGAGTTTCCCAGCAGGTTTTCCAGTTTCAAAGGACAGGGAGGACAAGCTGCCTGACTGCAGACTTGACCAGTAAGGGATCACACTAATCTCAGTCCTTTGAAAATCCATCAATGAAACTGGATTCACTGTAGCAGGCAGCAAATTCCTTGGCAAAAAAATATTTTGGAAAGGAAAGTTGGTTTAATTTATGGGTTAAAAACTGTCTTTTTTGTGAAAGATTTAAAGGTGTCAAATCTCTTCTGATTTGAAAACGTGGAGAAAAATAAAAGAACCAACAAATTCCACAAATGCCCAGAACCAAGCCCAGAGAACAGCACAGTAAAAGGCTGAACACAATGATGCCCAGACTCAGCAGTCTGGGTCCCTTGGACCAGATCACCTGGCAGCAGAGCCCCTGGAGGCAGTGATGGCAGCCAGGCACCTTACCCCAGCCCTCTTCTGAGGCAGCAATGCTTGAACGACCTTCCAGGGCCTTCTGCTTGTAAAGCTCAGCCTCATCCCCAAATATAAGCTCCCAAGAGTAACACCTGGGATGGAGCCAGGTGGGTCAAGCTGCAAGTGCAGAGTGATCACACCACAGGGCCACAGGGTGGGCAAGGACAGTCCAGTGTTAGCCTCACTTCTTATCCCAGCTCCCAAGAAAACTTGCTGAAAGCTGAAAACAGAGTTCCATGATTCTGAAAATGCAGAAGGCTCAAGAGATTTGTTTGATACAGCTTTGTATGCAACATGCCCTGGGAAACATTTCAATAGGAAACAGAAAAGAAGTTAATCCACTGGAGCTCCCATGCCAGTGTATTTCCTACAGTTCTGCTGGATTTAACCACTGCTACACGTTCATCTGCAGCTTTTTCCATCTGCTAACTTGTGCTGCTGCAGGAGCAAACACAGCCCTGGGGGAGTTGCAGAAAAGTAGAGTAGAGCTTCCCTGCCCCAACTCACTGGTCATGTCTGTGCCTGCACCCACAGCACTGCCTGGGCCCAAAGGGGAGCTTTTCCAACAATCCCAGGAAGCCAAAAGTGCTTGTGTCAGGAACTGGGGGCTTAACTGACCTGAGACACTAACAATAAGGAAATTATTACACATGAAAAGGTTCTTTAAGTTTGGGGTTTTTTTTTTCTTTTTTTTTTTTTTTTTTTTTTTTTTGTATCTCAGTGCAGCAAGGTAAAGGGACATGATGATTTTACTCCTCTGTCTGAACTGGCCTTTTTATAAGCTAACAAGGGAAAATTCAAAACAAGCTTGAGGATTAAGAATTTTTCAGCAAAATCCACCCATGTTTCATGGTTTAACCCTGGACAGCAACTCAGCCCACAGCTGAGTGCTTCCTCCCCACACAGTGGGGTGGGGAAGGGAACTGAAGGGTAAAAAGACAAAACTCATGGGCTGAGATAAAGACAATTTAATAGTGAAAGCAAAAGCCACACAGACAAGAAAAGCAAACCAAACCTAGGAATTCATTCCCACTTCCCATTGCAGGCAAACGTTTGGGCATTCCCAGGACAGCAAGGTTCCATCCCGTGTAAAGATGACCTGGAAAAACAAATGCCATCACTCTGAATGTCCATCCTTCCCTTCTTCCCCCTGCTCTGTATGCTGAGCATGACACCACACTGTCTGGGATGGCCTTGGGCTCAGCAGTCCCAGCTGTGTCCTCCCCAACTCCTTGTGCATCCCCAGCCTTCCCACTGCTGGAGAGAAAAACAGAAATGGCCTTGGCTCTGTCCAAACACTGCTCAGAGGTAATGAAAACATCCCTGAGTTATCATCACTGTTTCCAGCAGAAATCCAAAGTAGTTCTATGCTGGCTGCTGTGAAGAAAATCCATTGTATCCCAGTCAAGACCAGCACACCACATCATAAAAACATTCCAAATACACTTTTTAGGAAATACAATGTTCATGGAAACTACCTTTCCAAATTACATTTATCTCCTCATCAAAACTGCATGCTAAGACAGGTCTCGGTGATCTGCACAAGCATTTTAGGGCTGGGACCATCTCTCCCAAATCAGGCCTTAAGTTCCTTATCACACTTTGGCGTGGTACAACAACAACAAACAAAAACCAAAATCTGAAAGACACACAAAACTCCCACCAAACAAACAAAACAAAACAAAACAAACAAACACCAAAAAAACCCCCTTAACAACTCCACAAAACCTCACAAGTTCAAGTGATCTGGAAAGATTTCTTACAAGCCAATGAGATATTCCTCAAAAAAGGAAGTTGATTATATACTGCAGTAATTAAATAAGCAGCCCAGTTCTTTGTCACAGGGCTCCCAATTCATTGCATAGGATTGACTGTTGAGAGGGATGTAGACAACTGTTCATTTTTGAGAAAAGGGAGCTGCTCTCTGTACCTATTTTTTAAATATCTGACGTCAAAAAACAAGGACTTTTAGTCCCTGGATCACCACAAAGCTGCCTCAGGCTAACAAGAAGCCTGTATAGTGCAGGATGTGGGAAAGAAGTACTGTTGGCTTATATGTTCACAAATAACAGACAAATGAATTTTAAATCTCTCCTACAGAGTGTGAAATCATGGCACTTGAACAGAACACTCTGATATGTGAACTGTGGTCAGCCTGGCCTCTCACAAGGAAAACAAGGCATCAATACTTACACTGGGTCACCTGCAACAGGAACCAAAGCCCAAAGTACAAGGGAGAGGAGTCATATCATATGTGCTGGCCAGCCACCAAATCAGGGATGTGGTGCAGAAGGTGCCAGAAGGATTGAGTATAACTTTAAATTAAAAGCCTGGAAAACAACTACAAAACAAAATGCCTTCATCACCCAACCCTCCTGCCTGTGCTCAGGCACTGAGGAATGCTGAACCTCAGCTGAGCACAGGGCTCCAGTCCAGTGATCCTTGGCCATGAAGTGAAGCCTCATGAATGACAAACACTACCAGCACACAACAGTGGCCACAAACGTGCCCCCAGCCCCAAGAATAAAGATAGATAATGAGGCTTATGTGGCCTCAGTACCACCCTAACTCCTGAATTCTGTTTCCCCCCCTGCAAACACCAGGCAACACAAGCTTTGCACAGCAGCACCCCAGCTCAGAGGAGCATGACATGAGGAAAAGATCAGTCACACTCTGCTATAAAGGGATGCAAACTATGCCCCCCTTTATGCTGAGGCAAGACAAGCCTGCTGTGACTGTCAGGCAAAATCTCCTGGAAAACAGAAATGTGAGGATCAAGGTCAGGAAAAAGAAATGAAGTGTTGCAGAAGGGAGGTGGTTGCCCCAAGCAGCTCCAAAGCTATAAATAAAATAAAATCTGCACATGTATCACACATTCATGTATCTGCTGGCTGGAGAAGATCCTGATGTTGGTTGAGAAAATGTAGAAGCCAGCCCAGCACATGGCATTTACAGAAGGTGCAATCAGTCCACCGTGCTGAAAGGTTTATGAAGGGCTCAGCCTGGGAGCTCTTCAAACAAGGATTTAATGGAAGTTACTTGTTGATGGCACTATAGATCTTTCGTAATACAAAGGTGTGCAGCCATTTATACATTCAAGCACCAGCCAAAATGACAAGAGCAGTTATAATCCTTTCACTGCTCAGGCTCAAAACTTGCAAAAACGGCTATTTCAAAAGCAGAAAAGGAGGTTCCTTTCTCCATCATTTATTTACTTGCTGTTTCAGTGTCTTCTGCTCATTAACCAGGACCTGCCACTGTTCTTCCAAGAAAAGTTTCCAAGAGATGCCCTTTGTTATTGAATCAAAGTATTGCTCACCATGTTGATCCCTTACCACACAGCTACACACCTCCAGTCTCCCATGCAGGAAATTCCAGACTTGTCAAAAATTGGCTTGAGACAAGAAATAAATGCTCTTGATATTCAGATGTCACATAGGCCTTATGACCACTATTTATACAACCATGAATATTTAGTTTAAATCTCTATTGTATGAGAACCACACCTTGATTATTCCTATCTCTAAGTCAATCACACAATGCTTCTCTGGTATCCAAAGCCCACATACCAGTTGTCTTCAAAACCATATGGACACCTAGAGTTTACATCGAAATCTTTTGGGCAGTGGAGAAAGCAGTGGGAAGCAGCTTGAGAAAAGGAAGAACTTTTTTCTGCAAAGGCATGGAGTTGCATTCAGGTGAGTGATTTCCATAAAACTAGAGAGGTCAGGAACTCTAAGGTCCTGCAGCTTTGAGGCAAACCTCTCCCCTCATTAAGCCTTCTGCATAATCCTGAACTCTCACTCATTGCAACATGGTTAACAAAGCAATTCTCTTCTCTCCAAATCTCTACCTCAAATAACATGCTTACACAAGAAAAACTAATCAAATAAATAAATAAATAGGCTTAGGCTTGTTTGCAGACAAATCTAAGCTGAAAGCCTGGATACAAAGCACAGAAGGAAACTTGCTTTTTAAAGCCAGTCTTCCTGTTTCTTAGGGCCCAGCCTCAGGGGATTTTGGCTATTTGGGTATGTTGGTGCTGAAAATGGAATGTCCAAACAACACCTACCTCATGCAGGTGTCCACAGGTTAACCACTCTTCATGAAATGCTACTGCCCCTTTGACAACTATTTCTATTCAGAGGTTGTGGTAACACCACTTCTGCAACAGCTGGCCAGCTATGAGAGGTCTCTGAGCAGTGTTTTCTCTGACTGTGCCTGGCTGTAGTGCAGCACTGACCTTACACACTTGGCCAAGTAACTCCAGCCAGCCCACTTCACCACATTCTTCCCATCTGGCCCCTGGCAGGTCCCTGACTGTTGAGCAGATGCCATCAGCACCTGCCCACGTTGTGCTGTGCTGTTATCTCTTATCACACCTTTCTCTTAGAAGTACAAACTGGCTTTTACAACCTGAATGGCCAAATATGGAAAAACCTCAAACCAGAAGTTTCCCATGTAGATCCTTTAGCACAAGCCTGCATTTCAGTGTTGTCCCCAGCACCAGTGACACTGTGCAATTACACTGGTGAAGTCAGCAGCAGCTGATCCAGTGCTCAGGAGCAATGTTGAACAAACCTGCCCTTCACTGAGAATGTGAGTAGGATTTGCTTTTCAGAAGTGCAAACAAAACCCAAAACCTTGGCTGAAAGTCATCTGAGAAGCCCTAAACAGGCTCAGTCACTAATACAGATCTCATCCTATTCAGCTGAAGATACAGTTAGACACTCATCAAGATTTAAAACCCAGTAATTTCTGTATCTTTTCTTTTAATTTCCAATTTATGACCGTCAAGGTGCATATGACACTGTTTGTGATTCCACCTGCAATAGAATCCAAGACTGATGATTTTTTTACAGTCACTGATCCTCTGATATGAGCCTTTCTTAAAGCTTATAGCAATAATCATATGAAGCCCAAGGATATGTACGTTATGCACTTGAACAGAAAAAGCAAAATAAACACAATGCCTACGTAACTGAAGAAGCTTATACTTCTTAACATAAATAAGAGTAGATTTTTTTTAATGTCTATATCAAGGTTTCAAAATTAATTGCTTTTTTTTTGACAACGTATGTATATCCGATCTGGCTGAAAAAAATTATTTTGTATTTTTTTTTTAATGCATGAAAAATAGCCACAGGTGTGTGAATTCTCCCTTTGTATAAAGCTTGTAGGCACACAGCATTATTGTTTTTTAATATATTCTTTGTGTATCTTGTTGAAAAAGTCTTGAGAAATATCATAAGCACTTTCAAAAACTTTAGATCTCTGTAAAACATTTATGGAATTGTAATCCCTCTATTTCAAATGTTTAAAAGGGTTCAGACAGCCATGTTTCACACTCCATAGGAGAGATTTAAAATTCATTTGAATTCCTCTTATGTTATTTGTGAGCATATAAGCCAAATAGTACTTCATTACCACATCCTGCACGATACAAACTTCTTGTTGGCCTGAGGCAGCTTTTGTGGTGATCCCAGGGACAAAAAGCTGTTCTTTGTGATGCTCTACAGAGCTTAGTTGCTTATAAAGTAACTTTGCTGCGTTTACTGCCTTTGAATCCCACACGACCATCTTCAAAAGAATCACTTGACTTTTCTTCTGCCAAAGGGGTCATGGCCAGATGAGACACCTGGAGAACACTTCCCCAGTCCCAACCGACAACTTGCATTCCCAATTTATCAAGTTACTTAACCATATACCTGGCTAATAGCATTTAAATGGAGCAACTAACGTGCTTAAGTTTTGCATGGCCTAAGGCAGCCTGATGAACTGGCAAAGCTTGGGAACCAGCATGCTGACCCTTGAGCAAAACCAACCACCCAACAAAAACCAAGCTTTTATAAAAGCATACTTTCCTATCAAGACTGTTGGTAAGAGAAAGACATTCCCAAACTATCTGGGATTTACACTGCATTTTCTAATGCAGGGCTCCAATCCTTACTGCCTAGACCACATAGAAGTATTATATAAAAGTTTAACGAGAACTACTTTAATCAGAAGTGAAATATGATTCCTTTCAGCTTTGTCAGTCTTCTGTTACATGAGTGAACCCAAGATCTGATGTTCTCCTGGTTGTATTGAAGTGGCACTTGAGGAGGAGCAATAACCTTTTCCTTCCTATCCTGCGCAGCAGCCTGCCTTTAGGTGGGAATCTCTGTGAAACACTATCACACCCTTTTCCATTGAAAAAATCTACTAGTGTTCCAAAGTTTCCTGATGTAGTTTCTCCCTATCTTATCAAATTAAGGCAAGAGAGAACATGAAGAAAGAGGGAGGGAGAAAATATACGGTTTAATTATTTAGAAGATAATGGATAGTCAAAGCAAGTCACAAGGCTGAAACAAGACAAATACATACTTTTATATAAACAATAAATATCCATACCCCTAATTACTGAACATCCTCAGGCACAGGTTAAATTTTAACTGCAAAACCCAGTGAGGACAAACGACCAAATAGAAAATTGTGTCCACACACACAGACCTATGGAATTTAGGGCTTAGCTCCTAATATTTTGTTCTCATCACACTATGAAGAATAAATTCAAATCTAGGGACTTACCAAACACTTCTAGGCATTTAAATTTTTTCCTTGCTTTTCTCTTTTTGAAAGATTAAGTCCCATGCTTTCTTGCTGAGACGATGCCAGAAGGAAGTAATTAGCCTTCATATCATGGCTGAAAACAAAGCCCTAAATCACACAATGCTCTAGTGTTAACAGAAGGAGATTAACGCAAAATGACCAAAAAACTGCTTTATGGCTGGAACCTTAGTAAAACTAATGGAAAAAAACTAGTAATGTAGAAAGGAGTCAAAGAGCCTCCATTAGTTTATGGGCTAGTTTTAATAAAAATACTAAAGTCAGCCAGTGCACAACTTAGTCAACACTGGTCTACATTTAAGCTCACCTTGAGATGCTAGTCCAGCATCTTGGAGAAGACAAAGCAAAAGTTTTTTTCCTGGCCCCTTTCCTGATGCCAGTTTTGCTGGGGATGAGCCTTCCTGTGTTTCAGTGGTGAGAAGTACTCAGGGTTGCCACCTTCTCTACCAACAAGATGGGAAGAAAACTGAAAGTTCACCATTAGTTCCAAGTCCTCCCAAGACAAGCAAACCAGCCAACTTAACCCAAAACCCAAAACTTATCCCATGCCTTGGCCACAGGGGTACTGGTGCCCTCAGGCAGAACTGCACCAAACATCAGACACAGTTCCCCTTCAAGGCAGGAGGGCTCTAGGAACTGAGAGGGAGAGAACAGACAGAACAGCAAGAGACTCCTATTCTTTCAGGAAGAAAAAAATACAGTTTTATAAGCATTAGAACAATGTGAGGAAGATCTCTTTAAAATACAGGAGACTGCTGAATGAGGGCTCCAAACCACAACCATACAGTGACTGCCAGGAACAGTGTGATAGATGGTATTGTTGTTGTTATCATCATCATCATTTGGGGGAACAGACCCAGCCCTAGTGCATCAATCTCAGAGTGCTGGACGTGGGCACTAACAGGTACACCCCTTGGTGAAATTCCATGAGGACCAGGAGTTGTTATCACTGGTGGCAGCTCCAGCCCACTGCCTCAAATGCAGACAGAGACAACAGAAAAACTGTAACTCTGGAGAGACACCAACAAACTAATATGCATATTTAAAGGTACAGGCATGTAGCTCCCAACAAACTAGAAGCTTCTGACCATGGGCTACCTGTGATCTTTGCACCATTGCCCCTCCAGCTCCCAGAACTGACTTCCTGTGGGAGACAGGATATTTTCATTCACTGAGGAGAGAGGAAAGGAGACTGTTGTCCCAGCCCAAGTGGCACAGAAGGTAATAGTTCTGTTCTTCTGTCTCTTATTTTAACTAAATAATTCATTCAGCAAGTCATGCCTATTTTTAAGCCCTATTTGTCAAGTATCTGTGAGCTCTGGGACAGTCCTGTCCCTTCACAGGCAAGAGAACTACACTAAAACACTACCTACCTAAAAAATCCCCTACCAGGCTCTGTGTTTAAGAACTAAGTTTACAAAGAGATCAGACTTTCTGTAATATCACCAAAAATTCAACTGACACAAAAATCAAGTTGTGTTTTCTTCAGGCTGATCTCCCCTCAAAAGCCTACTAATGGATTTCTGCCGACAGCTCTGTAGATTAATCCACCTCTGTCCCTGCAGCAGGCAAATAAAGCTTTACACAAATCAGCAGAGCAAGATGCTGCACTCAGCAGATACCAGAACTGCACAGGCTACAAAACAGAGCACAGCCAAATGTAACGGCAAGGAGGTTGCAGATTAAAGTACCTTTCTGTTATGCCTTTTTATCTTACAAGGTACTCCTGAAATTAACTCCTAGCCCAGAATGTTTTTTACACCATTTCATTTTCAGATTGCACCTCAGATTATTTTGAAGCAAAAGTACCACAGAAAAATGAGCACTGCCATTCACCTTTGCAAAAGGCAGAAAATTAATTTAAGGTCAATAAAAGCAGAGGTCTCTGTAGGTATTAATTTCCATCTCGTGGAATTTATCAACAGTCCTAGAATTCCTCAATTTCTAGCTGTGCCAGCAGCGTAAAGAGAGAAAAGCAGCAGCACTTATCCTGGCACACAAAGCAATTGAGTGAGGTCCACGCTACATTGACCTTGCCATCTGGACAGTGCAGAGGCATTTCCAGCATTATCCTGTATAATCATGTAAAATTGTATTCTGATGAGAGAGGCCAAAAATCCTGTGCTCCAGAGATCCAGCTGATAACAGCAATCAATCAATCTCCCTTTATGGATGCAAGATCACACAAATCACAGAGTGATGCCCACGTCACCGCTTCATAAACATGAACAAATTATCACATTTTATTGCATATTTTTCAATTCACTGATCCTTCAGAGTGCGAGAAAAGGAGAAGTTAAGAAGCTGACCCTTTGCCCCCAGTGAAAAACAGAAAGGACTTTGTTGGGGGCTGCTGTATGTGCAGGATTAGGCCTGAATGATTTGCTGAAGGCTTTACAACAAATTGGTTGCTGAGCTAAGAATAGAAGCTGGGAATCCTGGTTCCTGGTGCTGTAGTTGCTACACAACTCCTGCCTTCTCCCCCCAGAGAGGGCACTCGGGCACACAACTGCACTTGGATGCAGCAAGAGGACACAGTGCCCTTGCGAGGCTTCACTCAGGAATCTTCCTCCAGCTAAAATGCAAGAGCCCTGTGCTGGAAACTATTAAACAGCTGTAGCTTCAGCTCCTGCTTCAGCATTACACACCAGCGTTATCAGCTTCTTTCCTCATGCCAGGAATGCTGCAGGAATTTGCCTTCTGCAGACTAAAGAGAAAGAAGAATGAAAAAGATGATTGTGTGTCTGTGTGTGTGCGAAAGAAGAGGAGGGAGAGAGAAAGCGAGAAGATTAAAGGCTTTGTCATTATATAGTTTAACCTTCTGAAAACAGATTTAGTAATCCTGTATCAAAACTGTGACTTGATGTACGTTTTATCATGGCATTGAACTTGCCCACAGTCCTACCACCTGTATTTCACGTTCCCAGCCTGCATTCCAGCTCCTTGCACAGTCTCTGCCCCAAGAACTCTGGTCCGCTACATCTGACAACCTCAGTGCTCCAACAGCAAAGCCTTCAGCCAGCTGAGCACTTCTTCCAAACACCACTTTTGGGAAGAACCGAATACCTCAAAGACCTGAGATATAAAAGATAATGGATTCAAAATGGGATTCCCTCAACAACAAAAATATATACAACCATCTCCCACACACCCTGACATAACAAGGCTCTACAGGGCTTGAGGGAGCCAGTTGAACAGTTTTGATATGTTGAAACAAGTACAAGACAAGGAATGAGTGGCAACAGATTGAGGAACCATCAGTAGAGAATCTGCAGATTCTTTCAAAAGGCAGCGAGCTACAGACAAACAGTCATGAAGGGACCAGAACCGTAATCTGAAAATGAGCAAATACAATCACCAAACCCTCAAGCACTTATTTTATTTAAGGACCAACTACTCAGACAAAGAAAACCTGGTTCATTTTGAAAGAAAGTGACCAAGGGACATTATGAGGTAT
Organism: Zosterops lateralis; assembly: GCF_965231275.1. NCBI lineage: Eukaryota > Metazoa > Chordata > Aves > Passeriformes > Zosteropidae > Zosterops > Zosterops lateralis. The sequence continues at coordinate 10,306,497 of NC_139779.1, read as the reverse complement.
GGAGAAAGCCAGCAATGAACCAGTTAACTGAAATGTCAGATAATTCCACTGAAGCCAATCTCCCACAAAGACACTTCCCAATTTTGGATGCAGGCATTTCATTCACTAGTTTGGTGCCATGTAACTATTTGACACCGATTTTCTATAGTGCATCAAGAAGGAAACATTCTCCCAGCCAGTAACCTGCAGACTGGGGAGGACAGAAGCATTTCAGGAGGAGTCTCCATGTGGCCATACAAACGCATGGGTAAAAATACCAAAAGTAACATTACAGAGCCTGTTGCTTCAAATCTGTCAGAATGCAAGCCTGGACTGAAGCTTACTACTGCTTTCATAGCAATGTTAGACATAGTGAAGGTATGAAAGTCCAAGGTGAAGCAGTTTTGACAGATTTCCTGGGAAAGCTCCAGTGCCAGGACACTCACTCTGTGGGGAAAGGTGTTACCTTCATGGGAATCAACCCACACAATGTCAAAGTAATAATTCTGTGCTGGGGTGAATAAATGGCAGGGGAGGGAGGGGAAGGGAATCTTTTAGATTAAATCATAGGCAAGCTTTCACCACACACACAACAGTATGCCAAGGTTTCCAAGCAAATCACAGCTGACCTGTCCAAAGAACAGCTGAAGCGTAATTTACTGGATTTTTGTAAAATTTTTGACTGAGACTGCAAAAAGCAAAGCTACAACTGCTGTGGAGTTTCAGTTGGTGTGTGAGGCTTCATTCTAGAGCTGTGTGAACAGTGGGCAGCCTCCTCTGCTTGAAGAATTGAACATAAGTGTACTGGAAAAAGCAAGTAACACTTGAATCTATCACCAGATAGGTACAAAGTCTGTCATTTCCAAATACATTAATGTCAATGTGGCCACTGCCTGTGACTGACTAAAGATTTCTCCTGTTTTATAGGCTTAGCTTCCTCACTGTCTATAAAAAAAAATCTAGTAATGGGCCATGCTCCTGTTAACTTCTTCCTCAAATGAGAGTATTCCCTGAATTACAATGAGCCTGTATCTGTGCCAGCTGTAATACAGCCATACAGGTACCTGGAAAAAGGACAAAATGAGGCTCCAAAATGAGCCAAGATCCAATAATTTAATCTTTATCAAATCCTTGCCTCCAAAATGAGGCAAACATTTGGTGAAGATAAAATGACTGGATGATTTTCCCCACAATTATTTGAGCAGTAGCAAAGTTCAGACCTTCAGTATGAAGAGGTCAACCCTATTGCCACCTGTACCAAAGGAATCAATCTCTTCACCTGGGCTTAAACAACAGATGTCTAGAGAAGATAATTCTTTCAATTAAAAAAACAAACAAACAAAAAAAACAACAACACCAAACAAACAAACAAACAAACAAACAAAAAAAAGAAAGACTCAGCCCAAATCCAAAATTTACATGCAGGGTTTTTTAGACCCCTGCACCCTTTCTGCCCTGCATGGCAGTCCACTATTGCTGAGCAGTCTGAGAGCTGTGGCTGAGGTATCAGGGGCTTTCCTCTGTGTGAGGCATCAGAGCTTCCTCCTGAGCAGCACAGACAGCTGTAAACAAAATATCAATGAGGGTGCAGACCCATGGCTTAAGTGGAGTAAAAATTTCTCTCTGGCCAGACTCCCAGGGCAAAGGAAGGCCTGTGCCAGTTACACTCTTAACCAGCATTTTCATGTCCAAGGAACAAAATAATTTCTTCTTAAATCTCTCCATCAAGAGCCTGGTGAATAGCTGTTCTTCGAAATGATGGCAAAGAGCCACCATGGATTTTTTTTTTTCTTCAACAAACCAGTGGTGAACAGAATCTCAAAACCACAGAGGCAGCAATAGAAGAGGAAGAGGTAACAGAGCAAGGCTTAGGCAACCATCAGCCAGATACCAACAAACAATGGCTTCAAACCATGGTGGAGCTGCCCTCCAAAAAGATGGGAGCACTGTAAGCATCAGTTAGCCAGGAGAACAAAGAAATGAGAGAGTCTTGGTAAAATAAAAGCTAAAGTAGCAGAAACCATACATGTGAGTCCAGAAGATGATGCTGGGGAAAGAACCATCAGTAATCTTGTCACTTGCTGATTTTCCCAGCCTGAGAAACCAACAACAAAATGCCATTTTGCTTCCAGTCTGCTCATCTAGATCCAAATAGGATGTTTTGTGCAGTTAGTACAGGACTTTCACTATTCACACGTTTCACAGCAGATAATCAAGACCTGGTATTAATATAACATGAATTATCCAAGGATCCCAATGCATAGCACACCAAACAAAAAAAGGATATTTTCCCAGAAACATCAAGTACACTGATGTCCAATTTGCATGAACAGGGTTTTACACAAACATTCCCTCTAATGGGAATAGTTCTGCCTGGGCTCTAACTCACCAACATCAACACAGAGAAACTTGTTGACTTTGCTACGCAGAGAACTGGGTTATCAGGGCATCCCAAGCAGATTTGTAACAAAATCATTGCCTTGAATATTGACATTTCCACTTTTGTATCTGCAGACAGGGCAAAGAAAAAAATACTTCTTGCAAGAGAAACCTCTGGTCAAGCATAACTACCAAGCCAGACACATTTCCAAACACACAGTAACGTAAATCACTGCACAGTCATTGTGTTGTATTAAAGAACAGGTTGGCATTGTTTATAGGAGGTTTTAGGCTTTCCAATTCAATTCTATTCCATTCTATTTTTTCATCTGGCAATGCTTTTCAACTTGGTACAGTGCAAAATACAGTGAACTGGTACAACCTTGGAGTTTGGGCTGAATGCCATTTGCTGGCCCTACAGCAAATGAAGCCAATAAAACAGGACTGACTTGCAACCTGAACAATTGTTTTCAAAGGAAGATGGTAAACTCCTGGAGAAGTGGGAAATATTCCCATGGAAAAGAGAAAGCCACACCTGTAAGCTTCAGGTATTTCCTTATTACAGAACTTACCTTGGGGACATGACATACCTAGTCAGCATTTTTTTCACTTCTGGCTGCCAAAAGTAGGTGATGTATTTGAAATATATGCAAAGGTTAGTCTCTGTAGAGATCACCATTTTGTAACAACCTGATCTTTTCTGTTTATTAACAAAGGCTAGATCTACATTTTTCAATATGATATACAAAGACCTATATAATTTGAGCCAGACTATTGCCATAATTGACAAGAATAGGTGTGTTTTCTCATATGGTTCAGAGATATCACAGTTAGACAGCATCTTCTCAAAACATGAAAAATGACACTTCATCAGACAGAGATGTGCCAGACAGTAAATCTTGGAGGAGAAGGGTACTTATTTTAATTCTAGTTGTCACTGATCAAGAGATACAATTGCCTTTCCAAGACAGACACGGGAGAGATAAAAACAAAGCAGACAATTAAATAAAACCACAAAAATGCTCAGGGTTTCATTTAAATCCTAGTGTACTTGTTCTGGTCTAATAAAAACAGCCAACCCCACAGTCTGCACAATTCCTGAGATCAGGAGATACTGTGCCACAGCTGCCTGCACTACTCAGAGCAGCAAGGAGGCCTGTTCCAGTTGGGCACACACATCTGCTTTCCCCTCCCCTTTTAACAGACTCATCATTTCAGTCCTAAGCATGGAACAGGTGGGAGATCTGCTCATGGCCATGTCTGTGCACTCCTGACCACAGAGAGGTATCCCAACTGGGTTTGGTACTTTGCAGCATTTTAGGATCTTTCATATCAATGTCTGCAAAAGAAACTGTGGCCACTCTTCCTTCAGAAGAAATACTCCAAGGCTCTTCCAGTGCTGGCAGCTCAGAACTCACAAATAACCCTTCAGTAAGAAGGCAAAATGCATTCAGCAGGATAGAAGGCCCACTGGGATCAGGACTCACACCAGCTTGCTTCTCCTTCCTCTTCTTCTACAGCTCCCTGCATGGCTCTGGGTAAATCACACTATCCTTCTGTGCCTACATTCTACATTTGTCTAAGAGGGATAATCACTATTCACTACTGAAGAGGGGCATTCAGGCTACACTTACTAGTGATTGACAGGAACCCAGGTACTACAGACAAGCACTATTAAAAAAATCACCCCTCTGCAACAAATGCTTTATGAAAAACAAATGTTCCTTAAAAAGCAGGTTTCAGAGTCAGTTCCCTAGTAGTTATCACAAAAATCCCACAATTTCACATAAACTCTATCTATCTAAAAATATCCCAACACAATTTGACTATGTCCTTTCAGCCAGACATTAAAAAAAAAACCTACAGGCACAATTACATATGACAAAGATAATGACAAAACAAGGGAAGAAAAAAGGTAGGCAATATTGTTCCTTCTAGCTTAGGGGAAAAAAAAAATTATAGTGCACTCAGTTTGCTGGTTTAATAGGTGATGTGATGGGTCCTTAGTGCATCTTGGGATAATTTAAGAACAGAATGATTAGCAGTGTATGATGACAGTGATCACTGGCTGGTTCCTGGAGAGCTGATAAGTTATTAAGCTAAACAATGGATTGCTATTATGAGCAAGTCAGTGCACTAACTGTAATTTCCTTGAAAGCTGAGTGGTGCATGATTATACTTGTCCACTCCGACTGCCTGCTGGCAGCTCCATATTCTGCTATTGTTCTGAGCTGTGGAGTCTCCCCAGCGCCCAAGATACAGCCACAGAAAAATGTATTCTTCACATTCAGGCTTCATTGTGGCAGCTGTCATCTGAAGAATAGTGGAAAAGAAACATTCTCTGTCCTGAAGCATAACTATTAGGGCTCCTAAAAACATGTGGTTTTATTTGTCAGCAGGAGCTACCTCTACTTTCTAACCGAGGCAATTTCCATTTCAAGAGAACTCTGACTTTGGAATTACACATGTATACAGCTACAGACATATTGTACACATATTCATGTATATGTGTGTTTATGTGTATTTAAAAGCCACACATACACGTGAGTACATTCCTGGTAGTTTTCTTTGTGACTTTCAGGAAGACTGCTGTTACTACTGGAAGCTCATCCAGACATCTTCCAACTTATATTGCCCTCTCAAGCTACAAGGAAAGACAACAGAGAACAGATCTATTAATGAGCCTACCAAAACTAAGAAGGAAAAAAACCACAAAGGAAAGCAGCAGCTGGATGATGAGGACTTCAAAATGGCTAATATACACATGGACTGAAAACATGGCCTTCATCTGTCCTACTAAAAAGAGGTAATCCTAGTCATGAAAACTATGGGATCAGGAAAACAAGAGTGAGGTCCTACTGGAGACCTGCTGAATGAGAGGGGTAAGGTGCTCCCCTCCTTATGTGCCTCAGTTTCTTCCTCTGCAAAACAAGCCAGTAACCCCTGCCCAGCTCCCAGAGGCAGAGCCAGCACACACTGTCCTGGGTGACCCTGGAGCACTAGGTGACCCTGGGACTGCAGGAACCACTGCTGAGGCACACAGAGGCCAGATGCTGATGGAGACGTGGAGTGAAGCCAGCCCAAAGCCCACCTGGCTATGAGAAAAGAACAGAGATCCCCATTTTTGATCCCCTATACTAATTCTCAGAAATATATCTTCGCTCTTGCCCACATGAGCAGCCACACTAAGCCCTTCCTTCCCTTTGGTGTGTTTTTTCTTCATTCCTGTCCTGAATGTTACCAGCTAGTCTGAGCAGGAGGCAAAATTTTTAAAGCCCTAAAGTGTCTCCTCCTCAAAGAGCAACAGCCATTTTTGAATCCAATCCCTGTTGGCTTCCAGTGAGTCTTGGGATACCCAAGTGCTTGGGTTTTTTTAATGGGACTTAGGTGATTCTGAAAGTATTATCATGCACCTCTCATTGATTTGATATATAAATTGAACATTAAGTGGGAAGAAAACTTGACAAGAAGATTTGACAAGTGTTTAAAAGGTAGGTCCTAATTAATTTTAAACTTTGTTTTAGGTAAGGCTCATTTAACGAAATTCTTTCATTGTCCTTTTTTGCTGTGCTGATCCTGCAAGGAATATATAACCAGGAGTATGTTTTAACAGGCCAAGGAAGAAGTATGAGTACCAGTTTTGAATTCCGGAACCATTCCTGTCACTGAATTTTTTCAAACTCAAAGCAAAAAATGATTACTGTAAAAACACAACGTAAAATGTAATATTCAAAGTGGGATTATAGTAACACATATAGAAAAAGCCTCCCCTATAGTTATGAAGAAAGGTTAACACCATTGCTAGTCACACATCTTATACCTATATAAATAAATAGTTTTTCTCCCTACAACAAGATCTAATCTAATTCATTTTCCTGCGTAAAGAAAGGTTACAAGTCAACCATTTCCACTCCAACTCTGAATTAACCAGCCCATAGCCACATTACTCTGACTGTGAGTTATGTTTATGTGAGTACCATAAACATTAACAAAATGAGGTGGCTTCAAAGTGTAGGGGTGTCAAGTGTCCTTGTCACCCAGCTGCTGCTTTTGTGGCTTTTTTTCTTCCTACTTTAGGTAGGCTCATTAATGTCTGATGTTTGTTTTTTTTAATCTCCTGAACTTGCAACACACACAACAAGTTAACAGCAACTTCCAAAACACTCGAGATGGAAACTGTTGAATCAGGGACAGGCATTTCATCAGCTGCTTTGCTATGATGCTCCAAGTACACCCTAAGTTATCCAGCCAACCAAGACTGCACCTAAAGACAGCTCCATTAACTGTTCTGTGTAGTGTGGCCATCCACACATCCCTAAGAAAAGCACATGATTATGGCAGTAGGAAAACTCAAAAAGAGATAAACAGCAATAACTTGCCATGGAAGGCTACCAAAAATGGTTTAACAGCCAATTATGCACCAGTTAAAAGCCTCAATGCTATACTATAAACAGAAGAAAATTAATTTCAAACGTATGCTCTTGTACATCTCAGAAGGACGCAAATTTTACATGAAGCATATAATTTATACATGTATATATTATTTAACATTTCTGACTTTGTTCCTCTTTTTTTCCCCTCCACCAATGTCGTTAGGTTGTTATCACCATTATAATGACATAGCCATTCACAATACACTGCTTTCTTTACAAGATCATTAAAAGCCAATAGGTAACTATATTGTTTCGGGACTACTTCATATTTAAATCACTGCCTAAGATTACAATTCAACCACCATCTGAATGAACAAAGCTATTCAAATGGGTACAGAACACATTAATTTACATTTACATTAATCATTCTGGCCTGACTTCACACTCCTGAGCAAACAAGAAGGATTTCTGGCCTGTCACAGCACAGGAGCTACCAGCGGATAGCTCAGCAAACCCTTGCCTTATAAACTTAACCTTCCTCAGACACGAGGCTTTCCCTATACACAGACACAGAGCACTTGTCCTGGGATCAAACCTCAGCAGTCCCTGGAATACAGCAGTGGGATGGGAAATGTGATAAGGCATAAAGCCAACAGCACGCCTGGACGTAAGGAATTATAAGAACCACTCAGAAATGCTTGGAGTAACTTGATACCCATAGGAAGAATAGAGAGAAAACACTTCCCTACAGTGAGGCTCCATCACATGATCACTCCTACAGTGGGATTTCAGACACTGCACAATAACCAAAGCACAACACTCACTGCAGGGCATGCACCACACAATGCTGCACATTTAAGTCAAACTAAGCCACATTTGGACTTCATTTCATCTAATACTTTCCCTTGCTTAGGTCAAGGACACGAATGAAACTTCTGTGTAGAGAGCTTGGGTAGCTTCATTAGCCTTGTGCATCTATCCAACATCATTACAAATTGTAATTAAGTTGTCTGCACCAGAACAGAAGTGAGTACATGCCCTTTCCCAAGGCAAGCTTTGCTCTTACCAAGCTATGGAATTTTTTGGCATCTAGTTTGTTTCAGGTAGTTTTTCACAGTTTAAAGGCAATAAGCAGTTTCACCTGAAATGCTCACAAAGCAGCACAAAGGACCAATGAATTACTGCAGTAAACAGTCTCTCATTCATACCAATAGTCCTCTTCATAGCCAAGAGGTTGCACAGTTTCACTTTAAAGTTTAAAAAACACTTTGTTGTGCTGAGACGAGACATTGGGTAAGTAATGCCAAATGGAGCAAAGCATTACAATGTCAATGAGGTCAACTACATGTTAACACAGCAGAGAGCAAAGCTCCATGCATGGCCTTAAGCACGAGATCCCAATGGACAAAATCCTGAGCAAGCTGCTTGAGCAGCCTCTGCCTTGACCTGGGGGGTTGGGCTACATGATCTTCAGAGATCCTTCTTGACCTCATCCATTCTGTGATGATTTGCAGTTTTCTAAGTTTGTGACAGTGGACTGAAAACTACACAGGAAGCTTGAGGCTCCACTATTGCAGTAACCATTAGTTCCACCCGCATGAGGCTCCTGGGCAGTCATGCCCCATCCATGCCCATTCACAGGGCCAGCTCTGGCCTTTACCACTTCCCTTCAGTTTTCTCACCATTAAACCATGAAGCCTGCTCTGGTCAAGCCAAATTCTTGCTTATTTTTCTGTGTTTAGCCAACATCACCACACTGGTGTAGCAAAGTAGTTTCTGGCAGTCATCAAAATACTGTTACACCGTATGCCAGGAATACTGACAAGAAAACAACCATTGAGAAAGAAAATCAGTGTTAAAAGTGATGCTCTGTTCCTTAGGAATCCAGCCATTCTGCACATCGGTACCTATGGTTACCCTGTCTGCAATGCAGGTAACTACATCCATTTTATTTTCCATAATGAAGCATTGATTTTGTTTGCAAAAAAATTGCTATAACCACTCTGCATTGCTGGCATTTTACTGGAAGAAAAAAAATCTCTTAACAAACACAATCTGTGTCAATTTGTGACCACTTAATTTGTGAGATGGACCTATTGCAAAGCACATAGTCCCACCACTCACAGCAGAAAACCATTCACTTACTAGACTTACCTGCAGTAAGCTCAAGGGAGACTGAGCCACAAGTGTGTGGGTTTCACACCTCTCTGGCTCAGCAGATGCAAACAACACATAATAAAACTCTGCTTGGTTTCCAAAAATGCCAAATGGGTAATAACATGCAACTCACAACACATCATCTCAGTATATCATGAATTGCCTGAAATCTATCCCCACAGCAGTGCAAGGCCAATTCTAATACCATCCTTCTGCAACCAAGTAGTTTGGATATGAAAACAATCAAGACCACAATTTTATTTTAACATTTGCTCATCTGAGATAAAGATACCTGAAATCCAAAAAATTTTTGCAGTGACAATATAACCTTAGGTATAAGTGAGAAAATTTAAACAACATTTATCAAAATATGTTTGCTGCTCCAAACTCCAAAGCAAACTAAGTCAGCTGAGGAGAAATCACCGACAAAGCCACCGTGACCAGTCCACTTATGCAAATACAGCAGATTTTGACAGCTTATTATCTTCCACAAGATGGGTGAACATTTTCCTCATTTCAAATTACTCAGTTTAATTCAAAATGATCACTAGTTAATTCCAGGTTGGGAAACAAGTTAGGAACTGAAAAGGCAAGTAAACTTGGTTTCCTTCTTCCAGCCTCCAAATAAGTAGTAGATGTGGAAGGCTGAGACCTCCCAGCTCCAATGTCTTGCCAAGCACAGTCTCAAGTCACCACTGGCTTCATTTGTTTAGTACAGGTCATGCTACACTGCTTAGTTATAAACACAAAATAAGCTGAGATTTTTTCCCCTAAATATTTAGCACATTGAATACTGTGTAGTAGTTTAAAAAGAGCAAATGAAAATGTTTGCAAACATTTTCAGCTAGATTTCTACCCAAAAGCAGCTTGAAAAATATCACAACTGAAAGACCAATCACCTGATAAGTCATCCGTCATTTTCAAAAAAGCACAAAAATGAAGACTAAGTAAATCTATGTAAATGTATACAGTTGCTTAGATGCATGCAGAGTATATCCTTCTCAGTATTAAGAGCTACCTTTTTTTCTTCCTGCCAAGACTACATTTATTTGCAAGTGAGTGCCTTAAAGGTTATCAAGGGAAAAGAGTCAATCTTTCTTTAGGAAAAGAAATAAAAGCTACAAATGTTAAGCAAGATTAACACGGGCCATTTCAGTAAAGGTCTGACTTATCAACTTCCACCAAGTCACCCTTTAAAAACATGCATGGCATAAGAAAGGGCTGAATACTGATCTTTTAACCACAGAATTAGGATAAATATTCAGATATTGCTAAAACCAGTGCATCTTATTACCCAGATTCTCTCCATGTAACATTCTTAAAAGATCTGAATGGAAAAAGACAGAGAGAGCCACACATACATTTCTTAACAGTTCTACCCATGTCAAAACTTGTAAATTTTCCCCTCTCAGGTTCAGAAATTCCCTCAGTATCAACTTTTTAAATTCATCTATTTGAATAGTTTGTAAAAGACCTAAAGGTTGCATTTTACTCCTAAATAGGCATACCTTATGCCATGTCTAGTATCCCCTATAATAAGAACACTAAAAGTTCACACAAAAAGAAGATGAACTTCTCCTTTACAGTTACATCTCAGTCAAACATACATTTACACTCCTGAGAGGGTTTCGTTCCTATATTATAAACAATTTGTATTGAAAAAATTTGGGTCAAGGACAGCTTACCATCAATAACAGCCTACATCTCTCTACAATTACTGACCAATAAGTAGCACAAGTATCTTAAAAACATGTATTTCATCACGTTACCAAACATTAACTGCACCACAAAATTCTGAAAAAAATCACTTTGCCTACCCAGGCATCCCCACAAAAGCAGACCCCAGAGGTCCCCAAAGGATTAGGGAATGGTTTTCTGCCACCAAGCAAACTTGCCACTTCTCTCTTCTGTGTGCCAACTCTGTGCTAAACAGCAGCTCTGGTATCTGCTGGGAGATCTGGTATCTCTGGTATTACTGCTGGGAGCTTCCTAAAGCAGGCTGCATGTCAAATGTAGGCTTTTTATTTTAATCTCTAGTAAGCCACATTTAATAGACCAAAGTAAGGTTGTTATGGTTGGTGAGAAAGTTTAGGCGTTCACTGGATTTCTTTGGATGTGGAAATAGAATATTAATAACCAGTACATAGTGTTATTATATATCAGACCACAAAAATGAGATCAGATTCTTTGTTTCAATGGTCAGCACAGTAAAACTTTTTGCAGTAAGTCTGGGACTAACCAGGGCTTGTATGGTCATGAAACTGGCTTAATCAATCTTCATTTCTTTTGTGCCATAATAGAACATTTTTGCCTGTTGTTTTCCTTCTTAACAAATATATCTTATCTACACAAAACTAAGCTGAGCTGAGGGTGGGGAGAAGAGACCTTTTTACTTCGAAATGATAACAGTAGCTTAGAGACTTTGCTCTGCTGATTTTGAGCTACAATGAAGGGAGATATTTCCTTACATTACTGTTGGATAATTCTTCCTTTACCAGCCTTCAGTTACCAGCAGATCAGAGCTGGAGTTTACTCTTGAGCTGGCAGTAAACAAAAGAACAAATCTGTACTGTTTCTGCTGAGAAAGAAACTGTAGGCCTTGTCCAAATATATTAAAGCTCTAACATGCAGGATGATTAAGAAGTTGTGTATTGGATAAACGAAGTGGTGTGCTAAACAATTAAAAAAAAATCAATGGAAATACTTACATGTTTACAGAGAATGACCAAGGCATTGTCAAAGAATTCAGCCATCAAATCGAGCCTAATTTAAGTAACAGTTTAGTGGAGGGGTAGACTGTGGATTCAAACTATTGTGTAAATTAACAATTCAGCTGATACTTTGAGATGACAAATGCACAGTATTCATACTTTCCCTTAACAGACCTGAACTGGCTCTACTGCTGAAGCATACCAGTACCAGCTTGCAGGAAGAACCATCTAACTGATAAAAGCCACATTTTTAATTTAAATACTGACTTTCACCTCAAAGTAATTAAAAGAAAATATGATCTGAGGGGATCTTTAATGAGTTACATGTTAAAAGATGAATATTTTTTCCTTTTTTCTGTTTCTCAGCTCAACATGAGTGGACACCATCGATGTTTCTTTTACGTAACACAGGTGATGCATCTCATCTATGTGACAGCTTTCCCAATGAACTGAGGCATGGGAATTAAGGATAAACAACTATCCCACTACAAACTACGGGCAAATATTTATCTTAAAAGTAAATCTAAATCACCATTTCTCCAGCACATAGTGCTGCCCAGCTTTACACTCTGGGTTTGATCTAGCACTTCCATTCAACCTTTTGAAACTCATTTAGTTTCTAAGCACTCCTGTCAGTTTCTGACTTGGCATCAGCCTCAACCTGATGGGACCACATGGTAGGTTGAGGACTGACTGCATGACAGAACTGCCAGGAAAAGAAAGAGAAAATTGGGCAGTGCCCCACTGGTAAGCCATGTGCCAGAAGCAGAAAATAAAGGGAAAAAATAACATTTGTGGATAAACAGTAAGAGACCATCGGGAAGGAAGCCTGTTCCTCCCAAGGTTTAACATGCTAAAACACTGCAGAATGCTCTCACAGCCCAGCAGCAGCTGAAACACCCAGCAGCCTTAAATGCAAACTGATGACATCCACAATTAAAGAGCTTATATACCTCCTCAGCCCAAACAAGTAAATTCTGTTCTCTCCACCCACTCAGTTAGCTGATTCTCACTAGCTCTACTCATCCTGAACATCCACCAGCAAGTTCAGCACCACGAATGCCCATGGTGACGCAAGCAGGGCAGCAGAGTGCCCTGGGGAAGGACAGGCAGGCAGCTTTAGCCATGAGGTTTCCCATCACTCCAGCCTCCTGTGGTGTCTGGACATCAGTACTCAGTCCTTCTGTAACAGATGGTCACCAAATCAGACTGAAAAAGAAGTCCCCAAACCTCAGATATCACATGCATGTATGCACCCAGAAAACAAAATAAAATATTCAAGGCATTTGGGAGTCTTTGCCACAACAAAAGAAAACATGATCAACATGTTTTAGATGAGTAGATATGATCTTACAACTGGCAGAAGCCTTTACTCAGTGGTCTTCCTAGGACGCACAGGATGGCAGAAGCCATGAGAGATGAAAAAAAAAAAAAAAAAAGGTTTTAATGATAGGAGTAACTTGCCTTTGCCAGATAATCATCCAGTGTTGCAGGTCGATCTGTTTCTCTTATAAGGGCATAAACAACATGTGTTTGTCTGAGTTCATACCAAGGAAACAGACTGCTGATCTCAATGTCCTCAAATGATGCATGGATACATTTTAAGCACTTGTTTGTCCTATTATATTCTGAAGTCCAAAATAGACCTTTTATTACAGTATCTCCAATTTCAGGACACATATACAGTAAACAAGTGATTGGGGAATGAGAAACACTTATATTAATAGCAACAGCACAGTGTTCAAAAGTAGAGGTGTCAATTATTACTAAGCAAAATGGACAGATTACCAAAAATACCACCACAAACTTTAAGACAACAAACCTAGCTTTATTTTTTGCTCAAAACCCAAAGAAAATTCAACTTACTCTGTACATTTTATCACCATTCATTTCTTTCTACATTTTTATTGGAATGAATATTTTTAAGGATCTCTCCACACTAAACAGAATCAAACCCAAAGCAGAGCCCAGCATAGCTACACCATCCCATCCAGCTTCTCTGGGAAGCATCCCATTCCCATGGACAGCCATGTGTATGTAGTGCCAAACCTATAAGCTGGCAAAGTGTCTGTAATTCTGTGTCAAGTCACCAATAAACAGAAACTGGAGCATTTTGAACAAGAACCCAGAGAGAGATGCTTTTGGAATGTCTGCCTTAAACATTTCAGGTGACCAAGGTCTCATCCCTTACACATGCAGGACTTACTCCTTTCTCTTCAGCATTCAGAAATAATGACCATCTTCAAACCAACAAGTATCAAAAAACCCCCAGAGATTTTAAAATTTGTGATGCTAGACATGACATACAATTACTTTAACCACCCAGCCCTGAGTGGTTAAACTAACTGCTCAACTTCATTCTAGTTATAATTTAATAGCTTTACAATTTAAAAAATACTTTTCTCCCTCAACTACTTCACAGCTTACCACCAAATCTTTATATCAGGTACTGGAATAGACAGGAAAGATTATTTGTTAGCATTGACTCCAGATGTTCAGGGGTCTACTAAAGCATTACCCAGAAATCAGGCTAACTGCATTACATAGACCCAGTGCTTGGAAGAATCCTGACCCCACTTTATTCTCCTGGACCCTCCATATATTTTTATATACTCTCAAAAGACAAGGGTAGGCTCACCTTCCTACTATCTATTGGTGCTCAATGCCTGCATTCTCCCAAACTGTCCTCCATCCAGATTTAACTCCTATGCCCTAAAAGGAATCACAGAATATGCTGAGTTGGAAGGGACCCATGAGGGTCATTGAGTCCAACTTGTGGCCCAGCACAGCACCATCCCTAAGAGTCACACCCTGTGCCCGAGTGTTGGCCAAAGGCTCCTTGAGCTCTGTCAGCCTTGGTGCTGCATCTGCTGCCCTGGGGAGCCTGTTCAGTGCCCAGCCACTCCCTGGGGGAAGTACCTGTTTCTAACATCCAACCTTAACCTCCCCTGACACAGCTTCAGGCCATTCCCTCAGGTCCTGTCACTGTCACACAGAGCAGAGATCAGTGTCTGCTTCTCCTCCTCCCCTCACCAGGGAGTTGCAGACTGCAAAGAGTCTTCCCTCAGTCTCCTCTTCTCCAGCTGACCAGACCAAGTGCCCCCAGCAGCTCCTCACAGGCTTCCCCTCAAGGCCCTTCCCTGTCCTCATGGCCTCCTTTGGGCACTCTCTAATGGTTTAATATCTTTCTTTACACTGTGGTGCCCAAATCTGCACACAACTCTCAAGGTGAGGCTGCCCCAGAGCAGAGCAGGACAATCCCTCCCTGGCCCCACTGGCAGTTCTGGTGACCCCAGGACAGGGATGTCCCTCCTGGCTCAGATCCCACTGCCCATCACCAGGACCCCCAGGGCCCTTTGTGTAGTGCTGCTTTCCAGCATCCCCTTCCCCAGTCTGTACCCACATCCAGGGCTGCCTCAACCCAGGTGCAGAATCCAGAACTTTTCGTTGTTGGATGCAGTTACAAAATACTTTGCAATTAGAGGAGGAAGGAAAAAAAAAATCAAGACAGGAATGTAGCAAAACAGTATTTGTATCAAGTCCTCAAGCAGGTTACTTGTGGCACTCTCCCAGTAACATGAGACAGTTTAACCAAGGAAGCAGAGACACTTTGTTTTGGTGTGAGGGAAGCTGCTCATTTTGCACACAGGGAGATGAAGGCTGGAGTTTTCAGATGAGCACAGTTCTCTGCCCCAGAGATCAAGCATTTACAGAGGCACATGCAAAAGAAAAATAATGCAATGGTGAAGCCACACACAGTTGTTGTATTTACATGTATAAACACACTGCACAGCTTCTGAATAGGTGAGAATCCTTGGCACTAAGGAACATTCCAGTCAGACACAGAGACACAATATGCTGAGCTGGAAGGGACTCACAAGGATTATTAAGTCCAACTCCAAGGTGAATGGTTAGTACCAGGACTGAATCCCCAAGCCTGGCACTATTAGGACCATGCCTTCACCAACACAATCAATAAAACACCAGAATGGGGATGACAGCAACAGCAAAAAGATTAGACACATGCAAATCTTCAGCATGCAACTAAAAAAGACATGGATCACTCCTCCACTGGGGTGCCTGGCAGAGCCTGCTAAAATCAGTAGGCCCGCACTGACAAAAGCAGAACACCAAGAACACAGTCCTCAGTGGAACTGCTTAGCAGTTCCACTATTATTTATTCCTAGGTGACCTCTCTTAATGCAACTTTGCATAAAATACCTCATGCCTAACTTAAAGTTATGATTAATAGTATTTTTCCTTCAGCTCAGTTCAGCCCACTATTTTATTCACTCCTTGTCTCACCTCTTCACCACATGAGCTGCTGCCTTGCTTCTGGCCATCAGAATAGTCTAAAAACTGCTGTTTTCTGTACAAGAAAATATTGCTATTGTAACAGAAGTTAAATTAATTAAAACACTTGTGTCATGAACAAGGGCAAGAGTGTGAGAGAGTGGCAAAAGGCCAAATAAAGAGGGAGATTCGTTACTTTTCCTTCCCAAGAGGATTAAGAAAAATGTGCAAGATTTAAAAAAAAAAAAAACTGTTCCAGCCCTTTCCCCTGATGTATGACAACATGAAAGAGACCCTCCAAATCACTTCTCACAGGAGGGTATGTAAAACCTCCAGTTTCTTGCATGACTAACGTAAGAATACTGATGATGTCATTGTCACCCCTTTGGATCACATCTGTCCTGCAAACCATTATTTCTTACTGGCAGCCTTGCAGCACCAGTAAAACTCTGTTTAAGGTCTCCCCGGGAAAAATGTAGGTGATGTAGTGACTGTTATCTTTGCTATCTCATCAGAAAGGATTAGCAGGGATGTGGACCACCTCCCTCTTTCATTCCCCTGAAGGGTTCTTTGCAGATGGGGTGTGTGGGAGAGGAGATTTGTCTCCCACCCCTATAAAAAGTTGTTGACTTTCGGGCATATTCACTTTTTAAAGGAGGAGGAAAGAGAAACAGTGGGGTCATAAATTTATAGAGTTACATCTTCCAGAGACCCTCATCTTTCTTATACATATGATGTTCATCAGAGATCTGTGGGCCAGGGACCTCGCTTGCCCCAGGGCATGCAAAAGCACACAGGAGAAAGCATTTCAGCGCTGTCAGTTGTCTCAAGAATGACACAAACAAGCTTGCCCTGCATCTCTACTGTCTGCAAAAATAGCAAAATGAACAAAAGGGAAATAAAGAGAAGTTTCCCTTGCCAACAAATCATTCCACAAACATCTGTTGTTCCTGATCAGTGAGATTCCATGGAAGGTAAGGAAAGATTAATACTCAGGGTGTAGATATTAAAAGACAACACAGGAACCAGAGACAACACAAAACTGTCAGGTGCTGCACCCAAATGCCCAAGTACCAAACCCCAAAGGGGTTCTCCTACTGCCCTGACCATTTCACAGCTCTTTAACATTGAAAATGTGAAATGCAATGTGAAGCAAAAAGACAACAGGACCATCCTTGAAGTTTAAAAAAATAAAAATTAAAAAAAATATAATTCCAAACAAACAGAAAAAGCCCCATGAAACTCCAGTCTATGCATTAAGAGTAACAGATTAAAGACTTCATTGTTGACAGTAAGAGTGACATTTCAAGCATGGGAGAGGAAGCAACAAGACCTTCAAAAAATCAGCAACAACTTTCAATTACAATGAAACAACACATAAAAATAGAAGCTTAAGACTGAGGACCCTTTAATGCCCTGTGGAGTATTCAGGGACAGCAGTAAACAAGGTGCTGATATACTTTACACTGCAAACAATGTCAGTGGCAAGCCAAATGGGATGAGCCCCAAATCAGAGTGAAATTTCAAGGCATGAAGTTTAAGATAAAGGGCTGTAATCAAATTACACCACAAATGGGTTCATTCATCTGTAAGCATTTTAACAGAGAGCATTGAATTACAGTTTGAAATAAAACAAATTAATTTGCTTTCTATTTCTTAAATATCTATTCATTATTTTTCCACTGCCAAAAAAAATTCCCACCTTAATACGAGAATGAATGTGGGGAGAAAACTGAAATACTAATTATCAGGCAGGCAAAACTTGAAGAGTTTGAATTGTGTTATTTACATTCCCATTCCTCTTTCTGAATAGCGTGAAGTCAACAAACTAAGTGAAGACAGAAGAATCTGCAATTGCAATTCAAGTTGTTTTGTGCAAAAGGCCTAGCACCTTACACACATCCAAATAAACTGGCCACAGTATTTTCTTTCCTCTCCCTAAATAAACAAAACAAAAATACTAATTCTCACAGTGCCTTCCACTACGTTTTTCTTCTCCCCGAAAACTATCACAATCCAAATTACTTAATACCTCAATTTTTAAGTGCAAGGCATGCATTGCCCCCCGTCCTCCCCCAATTCGGCAGCACTGGAAAAGCACCTTTTAAACAAACCCGCCTCTTTTCTGTAAGTGCTGCAAGGAACAACACCCCGGGGGGGGGGGGCAAAAACCCCAACAAAACAAAAAAAACCCCACAAACCCAACAAAAACCAGGGAGAGCGAGAGAGGAAAAGAAATAATAAAAAAAACCACCCCAGCACTCCTCCTCCTCGGGCTGCTGTTGTTGCCTTTGTTGTCCGGCGGCCGCCCCGAGGCTGAGCCTGCCCGGCCGGGCCCCCCAGCCCCCACCTGTTCTCATTCATCCGCCGGGAGCCAGGGCTGCCCCAAAGCCGCACGGGGACATCCTCAACTCCAGCGCTGATCCTCGTCACCATCTCACAGTCTTGGGATGGGGGGTGGGGGGGGTGGGTAGGGAGGACGCAGGTGTTCCTCTCACCCCCCCAAAACACCCTGTCGTCTGGCGAGGAGGGCGTCCCTCCCCAGCCCGCAGCCCGACTTCTGGCAAGGAGGGTGCCATCACCCAGCCCAGCACCCTGCCCTTTGCAGAAAGGAGGTGACCCCCACCCCAACCCTGCCCCCTTGCAAGGAGGGGTGTCCTCCATCCCAGGACCGTGCTTTATTTATTTTATTTTTTTTTAGCCCAAGGAGGAGAGCACCCATCAACCCTCCCCCTGTCCAAGGAGGCTGCGCTGCTCACTTGCAAGGCAGATCCCCCAGCCCAGCCCCTGTGCGAGCAGGAGGGTGCCCTGGCAGCCCCCGGTCCCCCTGGGGCAGGCAGGGGCCGCCCCCAGCACGGTGTCCCCTGGCAGGGAGCTCGCCCCCCGCGCTGCCCCAGCCCCAGCACCTACCTCGTCTTAGAGGACAGGAAAGCAAGTTTGATTAATCCATAGGTAAACAACTGGATGCTCTCCTTGGCTATGCTGGCCACTCTGAGCCTGTGCTCTAGGATGTGCAGTTCCATCTTTTCCTCTTTCTCATTTGTAGTTCATCTATCCCCGGGGTTTATGTTGTGTTTTTGAATGGGGAGGGGGAGGGGGGGCTGTTATTGTCGGTGCCTTTTTTTTTTTTTTTTTTTTTTTCCCTCTCCTTCCTTTCCCTCCCCGGGTTCCGTCTGTCCCTTTCCCGGCTCCGGAGGCGGCAGCAGGGGATGAAGGGGCGGAGGGTGCAAAAGTTGTATCGGCGGGGGGAGGCCGGCGGGGCGCGGAGCGAGCGGAGCAGCGGAGCCCGGAGTGCCGAGCAGCTGGTGCTCGCTGGAACAAACAACTTGCCACTCAAGCCCGGGCCGGCGCGCCTGCGCCGCGCCCCAAGGTATGCCGGGACTTGGAGTCCGCGCCGCCCCTGAGGGCTCCCGCCAGCCCCTCAGGGCTCCCGCTGGCCCCGCGCCCACCCGCCACTTAAGTAAATAACAGCGTTAGAACGGCCATCGACTCTGTTATATGGGTGTTATGGTTTTGTTTTTATTTTCTCTGTGCCTTATCGGCTTGCTGGAAAATCTTTTCCCGACCTCAGAACCAGCAGGAAGGAGAACTTTGGAAGTTTTCATTGAGATTTGAAATGCTCAAGTCTTACCTTGTTCGTTCCTTCGTGCAGCGGGTGGGGAATCCTTGTCTGCTTCTGTGCGCAGCAGAAATTATGTGGAAAAAAGCGTTTGTGTGAGTGTTACAGAGGTAAAATCAGCCGTCAGGAACACAAAACTGGCCCTGGGTGTGTGTACTAACACTGGAAGGGTGAATGGCTGGAAGGGTGAACGGCCTGTTTGTCCCCATTCTTGCCCCACTCCCTGGCACAAGGAGGCTGAAGGGAGGTGGGCAGGGATGGGCCTCCAAAGAGCCCCCCAGACATGGGACAGCTCTGGCAGGGCCCTGGGGAATGCCAGGACTCCAACTCTTTGAGCCTCTGCTGCTCTGCTCCACACCCACCACCACCGTGCTGACCAACACAGGGTCGAGGTATTCATGGAACTGGACTTAGGCAGTAAAACTGATCCAGGCTCTGTACAAGGATCCTTCTGACTTCAGATCGCACTGATTCTGCCATGAACACACCATCAGCATCTAGTCACTATGGCCCTTTTCACCAAAAAGATTTCAAATAAGCTTTAGAATGACTATAAAGGGAAACCTCTGATCTACACAGGAAAACTAAATCATGGGATGTGTTCAAGGGCCCAAGATGAGAGCTCAGCCAGCCAAGCCCCACTCCAAGTGACTCCTCTCCCCTGCAGAGCAAGAAGAGTTTCTGCAGTTTTACATTAAGTTTTTTAGGGTCTGTCTTGTTGCAGAAATCCCTTGTCTGGAGACAAGCTTCCAAAACTAGGATTTCCAAGCCCTTTCTGTTCTGTTAATTCCCATGGGATGGCTGTATTTTTCCCCTGGACATGTTGGTTCTTCCTCTGTCTGTGGCCATACTCCTGAAAGGCTGTCTTGATTTTGTTATAGCCAAAAAGGAAAAACTTGCAATTAGAGGCATTCATATTGACAATTTGTCAAAATCATTTAGAGGAAAAGCAACCAACATGAAGTACCAAATCTCTACTTCGTTTTTAAAAAGCCTTTGAAAAACTAATTTTCCTTCATGGTCTCACAGTTCAGATGACTCTATGCATTGCATTTTAGGAAGCTTAAGAGGATTTATAATCTGCTTCCGCTGCCAGTTGAAGGTCTTGGACTTCAAAGCTCTGGATGAGTCTGTGCCCAGCTACAAAAAATGCCTGCACCTGAATCTTCAAATCACTGAGATACCTGTGTTTTCTGTGACAATGCAGACCACAGAGTCCAGAAGGAAGCAGCCAGGGACAAAATATACACACATCTTGGTTGCTGGGATCTTCCAGAGGAAATCAGACAAATGTAACCTGAATAATTTCTAGGAAATGCTGCAAAACTTTCCTCTTTTAAGAGATTTTTCCCATCATAATCAGCACACCATTCATAACATCAACTCTTACCCTTCCCACTTAGGGAAAAATACGTTGCCCCCCAGCAGAACTTTCTCAACCCAGGGAGTCCAGACACTCCAGGAAGGCCACCAGGGATTATGCTATTACAGACTAATTACCACAGAAAATGCTTACATGAAACAATGAGAAAGTTAGAACAGACCCAAAGGTAAAATCAGTGGGAACCTTTTGAACAAGCAGCTCATCAGAGACTTTGTTCTGTCTGCAGGGAAGGAGAAAAGAAGGCCCTGAGTTAGTCATCTATATTTACTAAAAAGAAGAAGAATCAAGCCAACAAGCAAAAAAAATCCCACCCCCCCAGCCCACAAAACACAAAAATACTTCTTCATTTTGTGAGTTTACATCTGGTGCTCTCCAGAATTGCAATGTCTTTTCTGGGCCTGTTCATCTGCTATAGTTTTCCAAGTCTTCCAAAGAAGGCCTAAAGGCCCTTGAGCTAGAAACACTGACCTTGTGGCTACTGTGAACCTTCACACAGTTGACTGTAAGGAAGCATTAGGAAAATATAAAGCCCCACCAACACTCAATAAAATTTTCTACACATGAAAAATATGTCTAACTCAGCACAGGCAAATTTTTCAAGAGCAGGCAACCTGGCAATTAGCCAAAATACTAATAAGGGCCCCCTCCTCCAGCTGACATTAGTATTCAAATCTCTCTCTCCCTTGTTGCCAGGTACATCTGGGAAATTCTATGCAGGGAGCAGCCTAGAATGTGTTGTTAGTATACATAACATACTATAATGTTTTTTTGATTACTGCAATTTCAAGTTTTCCATATTTTTGCAGCTTGGGAGGACTCAATTGGCCCAGTTCAGCCACAGAGCAAGGATCTGTTGTGCAAGACGGTGTAACTGCCCATTTTTACTAAAACCAAAACTCATTGCCTGCCCACGCAGCTTGCAGTGTCAGTTACCACAGCACATGCTGGGCAGGCAGAACACAGGAGTGGGGAGCTCGGACAAGAGCACAGGCAGAGGAGACAGCAGCAAAACAAATCTCACCAGGCTCTTTGAGTCATCTCCTGCCTGGATGGCAAGCAGAGCACTTAGGAGCTGTCATATGTAGATGAGATTTCTAGGTGCTCTGTGTCAGATACCGCCCATAACACTGAGCAGAATTCGGGGGTTGAAGCCTTGAGGCCAGAGGTGGTGGAGTTTCTCCAGTAAAAAAATAGAGACTGTAATTGGACCAACAGGGACTTCTCAGGTATCTTGGCTTCTGCTCATGATCATAAGGACCTTCTAACTGATGAGCAGTGCAAGAGCCATCTCCTGCTTGCCCTGGAGCACTGTTTATCTGGAAATGAGGTCCTCAGAAGGAATGGATTATTTTATGAAAAACTTGAGTT
This sequence comes from Zosterops lateralis, assembly GCF_965231275.1. Taxonomy (NCBI): domain Eukaryota; kingdom Metazoa; phylum Chordata; class Aves; order Passeriformes; family Zosteropidae; genus Zosterops; species Zosterops lateralis. The sequence continues at coordinate 10,284,234 of NC_139779.1, read as the reverse complement.
CAAGGAGATGGTCTGCATTTTTACCTTGAACATTTCTCTCAGCGGCAACCAAGGTACAGTTCGCCAATACTTCTCTGCTCTTCTGGGTCTGAATTTTGTCTGAGAGCAAAATTTCTCATAAAGTACACTGAAGTTCACCACCCAACCAAGTGTCTGCATGCAATTTGCATCGAAACCATACTGAAACACTCAGCAACAATCAGCTTCGGCAAATAGAAATTGAAAATATGTAGAAATAGTTTAGGTGAAAGGAATGTAATTACGCACTGTGACAAACAGTTCATGAAGATCAGCACTGCACAGGGAGGGAAAATAAAGGAGAATTTCTAATCATGCGAGTCATCATGTTTTATGCAGTTACTACAAACTACAGCAGATATTTCAGTATTATTTTATTTAGATGGTGGAAATTTGTTCTTAAATCATTTGTAGTCTTTTCTGATATAATGAAAAAGTCCAAAATTACCTTATTTGGTTCTCAAAGATGAAGGTATGGTAGCCTTTTCCAGACGGAATTTAACATGCAGTATCTTACTTTTTGGCAATTAAATGTCATTTTAAAAAAATAAATATAATTTAGATTAAATTATCTTTCATAATTTGCATGACTTGCATTGCTGCAAATCTGGCATTGTTGTTGGTAGAATTATGCTCTTCTTTTAAAAAATCTGAGGTTCAACAGCATCTTGACCTCTGACTAGATCTTATAACAGCTGCTAAGACCTAAAATAGCAGATAATAAAAGCCTAATGTGAATGATGTAATGGCAATACCCTGGATAAATATGCCCAAGGCAAGATGAATCCAGTGTCACAGTTGTTTGTACTAGCATTTGCTTTCCTTCAGTAGACAGAACATATTAAGTTCTCAGCACATCTGTAGCTCTGATGTGAAACCAGGGTCAGTGTGCATTTCTGGGGTCCCTTTCAGACCCCGTACATAAGGGATACAGCAATTTGTTCCAGCTTCTAAGCTGTACTTTTGAGTGCAGACTCTGGTTAAAGGTTTGAGAACTGGAGGTACCTTCAGGTCAGTTGCTGATTTTGACCAAAAGGGAAGCCACAACATTTCTTAGCAGCTTTAACCAGTTTGCTCTGAGATGGAAGTTACTAAGTAACTATAATTATCTGGGAACTCCTTGCTTAAGTTAAACAGGCCTATTTGACCCAGGGGCGGTAAGGCTTCTTTAGACAAACAAGCAAACAAAGGCTCAGAAAGCCAGGCAATGATCCGAGGTCACACCATTAGTTATTATCATTTTGGAAGTACAATTCATAGTCCACTGCTTGATCATGAGACCACTGCAACGTTGTCTGAGGCAGATAGACAGGATGGGTTTACAAGCTGCTTATACTTCAGTGACAGTTAATCTCTCAAGGCAAAAAAAATCAGTTCTTTAAGAACAATCGAGTGTAATATATTAAAATGAAAATAAAATTTTAAAAAAGGGGATGGGGAAGCTTCCCAAATGATAGTTTCTGAGCTTGCTTGTTGAAAATTACTCATTTATTTAATTGAAAAGAGCGATTTATCAGACTAATTTCCTTCTGGCAACCAGAGACCTTTCAAAACTTGATTGCAGTTAATATGCCAGTGTTTCAAAGCATTTTATTCAACTATCAAATAAGATAATGAAGCCTTTAATTTACTGTTGAGGTACAAAGTGGGCTGAGCAGGTCAGACACTTCATGCTTCCAGGGCAACAGGGGTGCAGATGAGACTGTGCTGTGCATCATCTCCTCAAAGAGGCCAAGTCCTGCAGGAGAGCTGAGGGGAGCCACAGCAAAGAATGTTCAGAGGCAGCTCTGCCCCTGCACAAAGCCACATTACCCCTAACCTGGACAACAGCAGAGAGCTCCATTAAATGTCCATCTAAACAGCTTGGTCAGGGAGGACAGAATGTCACAACTCCCCCACTTATGCTCTATGCTTTGGTGATACCTCACAGCCCTAGAACAGATCACAATGGGACTCTCAGTACTGGCCTGGGAAAAGGAAGCTTTGGCACTTGTAATCAGTGTCATGTAGCCTCTGGATACAAGGGATGAAATTGCATGTACCTGTCATGTCTAGCTGGACATAGCAGCTCCCAGATGCAGGACTCACCAACCACAAAATACCTTGCCAAAACTCATATACCATAAAGTGGTAGGTTTGTACTGTCCCCCTCTAAGGTAAGCAGTATTTACTCAACTTTAGCCTGTGAGAAGCCAAGCATAAATATTTAGTCTTGGTATTTTTATTCAATTCCTCCTTCTCTTAATTGATGTTTGGCAAAGCTAGTCCCCATCCTTGGAGATTACTTGGATACAGCCACTCCTGTGAAGCCCTCATTTTCATTTAACACCTAGATGCATTAAGAAGTTGAACCTTGACTTTGCTGGAAACATTCAAAGTCTAGAAGGTAAATTGATTAGTGACAGAAAGGGGAAAAGTAGTGCATGTGTTGCTGAACTAAAACATCACATGAGACAGGAGCTGGTAGTTTCCCAGCCAAGATGCTGATCCCGCTGGTTTGATGATCAGGTGAGCCACTTACACCTGTTTGCTGCAATAAGCATTATTGAAACAGACCCAGTCCAGCTCATTGTCTCTACACAACTCCAGATGAAATTACTAAGGTCATGTCCACTTTGTGAACGCTGACAATCATTGTCGACACAAAGCTGAGAAAGCGTGGCCCAGGATGTGGTAAAGGCACCTTTGCAGCTATTAGAAGGTGTTAAAGATGACCTCATCTTCTCATATACTGAAATAAGCACTTGAAGAAAATACTCCCTCTCCCCCTCCCAGCTTCCTGAAGATCAACACATCTGCAAACACATTCTGCAAACCTCAGGGAAGAAAGCCAGATTGCAGCCTGCCTTATCTCTTCTGTCTGCCTGAATGTATTTCAGGCCTCAAGCATCACATGACTGTACATAACATGTGAATACAATAACTAACATGGCTTTTATAACAGATCAGCAGGGATCAGCACTGTTGAACAAACACCCTTATTTGCAAAAGCACCTTCCCGGCCCATGAAGCGGGTGACCTTGTCTCCCAAGGGTTACGGTGCGGAGTTAATGATCCACAAATTAAGGATTTCAAATTTATCCACAGCTCCCCTCTTAACTGCACCATTTTGCACCAAGTCAAATAAACACTGTCACTGCTCTATAGAAACCCAATGCTGTAAGAGAGGCCAGAGTTCAGGAGGCAGTGGACAGTGCATTTTCTGCAAGAAGGCATCTGCTGGTGGGGACAAGATTTCATGAGAAAGCATAGATCAGTATCTTGCTCAGTGTCCTTTGTTGTACCTCCCACTGAGGAACATAGCTCATATCTCACAGTCTACTGTGTGACCAGGTAGGGCTCCACAGTGGCCTGGGGACTCCTAAAGACCAAACCAATCTATAAACCATTAGTATTTTCCAGAAACAGGTTTATACACACTGGAAAGATCTGATTGTACAGGACAGAATCCTTTATGCTCTGCTGGATCACGAGATTCACAAGATTTATTTTCACAAGAAATGCCTTATGGAAAATCCCCTGTATATGGAAAAATCCCCTTGCCTCTTGCACTCTCAATAAACTACATCCCATATCTCAGTGGTGAGAAGACCTTATTTGCCCATATATTTATAGAGTAACCTTATGTGCACTGAATGCAGTACACTTCTGACCAGACTACGCTTCTTTTACAACTGGTGTAGCTAAGTTGAGCTCACAGAGTCTTGTCATTGCCATTTGCAGACCCCCTGAATCTGTTGGTCCATATAACCTCTGGATAAATCCTGTGGAATTTTGACTTTGTGGGCCTGGAACACCATGCTCTTTCCTTGCTAGGGAGTTTTTGGCTGTGGCAGTGCATTTACTGCTGTTGAAGCTGGATTTAGAAGTTGCAGCCTGCCCTAAGAAACTAATTCCTACACATTTGCTGTGCTAGTCAAAGCTTTTGTCTGGTCACAGGACTGACATGGAGCTCTGTGGTAGAAATCTAGAAGAGGAGGAAACGGAATATTTTAAATCCACTCTATGGCCTGCTGTTGGGAAAGATGAGACAGGAAAAGCTTACAAATATGATTGCCTGGCAAGAAATACTAAAGATATAAAACCTGTGAGTGAAATAGAAATGAAGGCCAGCTTTGAGATATGATCATAGAAGGCAGGAAGACAGTGATTAGCTGGAGGTAGGTTGAGAGATAGAAAACAAAAGGACTCAAGGGAGTAGCCCTGCCAAGGTATCAAGGAAAAGGTAGATAAGAAAAGTAGTCTTTACAGTTTAGAATATAGGATGATATGGTAATATAGTAATTCTCATAGGCTGTATGCAAAGTTTGTAAGTTTTGTACCTCATGCCAATTGGTCACTATAAATTAAAATATTCAACACAAAAGGAAATATAATGTATTGTAACAAGGTCCTCACTCTCTTACCTCCCTTACCCCTGCAATCTCTCTGATCTCCCTTACCTCACACCCTCTCTTTCCTTCTCTCTTTGGGGCATCTCTTCAGCCAAAGCTGGTGGCTGAAGGCAAAGCCCTTTTAACCCACGACCCTTGCAATAAAACCAAGTGTTTCTAGAATATCTCAGGTCTGCAAAGTTCCTTCTCCCTGCTGTCCATGGATGCCCTTACAGCCCGCTCTCTTTATGAGAAGCTGAGGCAAGCAGGCAGGAATCACAGTTAGACAAGGTGGCTTTGCTGGGACAAAGTAGTGCCTGTTGGTCATTTGTCTGTAAAAGACAGCAAGCCTGAGCCAGCATGTCCAGGTCTCTCTTGGCAGAGGTTTGAACAGGGAAGCAGCTTAGTCTGTCTAACCACCTCCATTTCCTCCAGCACTTCATCAACATCCATTCTCTCCTGTTAGTCTTATTCAGCAGGGTCATTTTTAGATGATTGTTTTGATACAAATGAGCCCTCCTGCAGCAATTTAGAAGATAAAGCCCAGTTGTCCTCATAGTTTCTCGCATGGGGTCTTCCTTTAAACATCTCAACCCCTTTGATTCCAGAGAGCAAATTCCAGCAAATACTTGAAAATAGTCTGCTCCTCTTGTTATCCCATTGTTATCCCTTGAAAATAGGATACAGCATCATGCACAACTGTTCTCATGCACTTCATGAAATTTAGTAGTAGACACAGACCAAGACCAAAACAAAGGGTATACTAAAGACACATTAAAACAACTAAACAATTAGGAAATGGACACATATTTGCCTACACAAGACCTGCTTCTGTAACATTTGGGCATCATGTTAGTTTCAGGTTCCAATTTGCAAATGCAAGAACCCTAGAAATGTCATATCTGTCAAAGGATACCTCTTCAGAGAACTAAAAATGTGTTTTCACATCTTCAGATTGTGTGTTTCACCGTGGTGACATAGGAATACTTTATACTTGGATAATACACCATTTTTGTATGTTCACAGATGCTGCAAGGAAGGAGTTGCTGCAACAAATTCAGTGGTGAATGTAATGAGCTGTAGAACTGGACCATCTTGCCTTGAATCCTGTTTCACACAGTAATTCATGGCAGAATGTAAGAATAGAACACTTTTGTAGCCCCTCCTGCTGCACTCAGTCTAACACAGAAAAGCTCACATTCTTCTAAACCACTCAGTCTTTATTTTAAGAGCAAAACCTTAGTAGAAATAACCTGAGCCCCCTGAAGAACTAAATCTGACTTGAAGAATAAAGTCTGTTAGACAGAGAAAAAAACACTGAAATATTTTAAAATGGAACATTACAAACACTGAAAACAGTCTAAAGAAATGGTACAGCAAGATACACAAGAAAGCAAGTAGAAAGAGGCAGAGTCAACTACATTTATCTGTGTAGAAAGTTTGCTTTAGAAGAAACAGTTCACTGCTAGGTTAAATCATGGCTTTCCTCTGCCACTTGCCACAATAAAAAACAACAGCAACAGCATGAAAAATCCTGGCTTTAGGGATCAAAGGAGAAATCCAGGCACACTGTTGTATAATTTGGTCACACATATCCCCTTTACAACTGTTTTCTCTCCCCCGTTATAACTGCCCATATCTTTGTCTTGGGAGCTGAGAGGTTTGACTAGTGCTTATAAAGCTGGCTGTTTTCAAGGTCCCACTGCTGCCTGTATCAGCCAGCATGTAACACACTTCTTTACACTCAGAGTCACTTTTCAAATCTCAGTTTTGATTGCTTCAAGGCTGTGTTTCATGCTATGCTGTTATTTGTTTTAATGAACTCTTCCTACTCTATCATTTGGTTCAAACTAGGAGATCTTTGGAGCTGTTATGCTACACACAAATACAGGATGATACAGCAAAGTAACCTAAATGGAATGAGGCCAGGCAACATGCAATCATGTCTAACAAGGAGGGAGGGGAGAAAGTGCGAAGGGGGATGGGTGGAGAGGAGTGAGATGCAATAAACACTGTGTGAAGAAAACCCATTTTTCTTTCTATGCATGAGGCCTGGCAAATAAACAGGAGGACAGTTTTGGCTGAAAGGAAAGAGGAGGGTCTGGCAATCATGTGAATGGACAGTGAAAGCCATTTACTGCATTGGCAACTGATTTTTTTTTTTCCTAGTGGCCTGTTTTCACAAGGGGGCAAACATAGTTCTAGAGAAAAACACCTGCAAGAAATTGTTCTTAATTTTTTTTTGTGTTGCTGTTCATGACTTGCAGAAAGCAGAAAAGGAAAGAAAATACAGAGGTACATCAACAAGAATCTCCAGACAGCTATCTGCTTCCTAATCTTCTTGTTACCTGAAGACTAAGTCTTCTTAGTTCTTTGTATTAACTAGAGTCTTCTTTACCTCTCTTCCCATAAAACTCATATTAATTTCTTACTCTTTAAGTGGAGTGAGTAGGCAGTGATTTTATGATGTGCTTCTTGGGTAGAGCTAGAAACAGGATAAACTTCTGAGGCAGAAATAACACAAAATTTGTTTCCATGTTTGCAGAACAAATAGATGAATTGAAGGGAAGGCAATATAGTCACAAGAATATTTCACTGCCTGGGCTAAATAACAGGAAGGTGTCTGCACTGGAATAATTTGTCCCAAGGGGAAATTGTAATGGAATAAATACTACACACTATTTGTTTAACTCAGGAACATGCAAAGAGAGAGAAAAGCAGATGATGAAGCATAAGGAAGAGCTGAAGCCCAAGAAGTTTTTACTCCTTCCTCATAACCAACTACAGTCATGGAAGCACTTTATCTTGTTCCCCGAATTCTTGGACATGAACCTCTAACTCAGCATACCAGAACTCCCTCTACTGAGGAGCCATCACAACCACAACTAAATACTTGGGGAATTTCTTGGGCAAAAGACTTCTCTGTTGGAAAGTGCTGATTTGTTGAAAACAAAGCTTTCCATGGAAAACTGTCATCTTCAACAAAGTATTAGCTGGAAGATGTTTCTCTGCTCACAGTGCAATTGCTTAGCAAGACCAGGCTGATCCAGCACCCCTTTTGGGGTCCTTCTGTGCCAGCCACACACTGCATGGACAGATGGACATACATACATACATACATACATACATACGGACAGACAGACAAGCACAATCCTCTTTAGTGCATAAGGACAGATTTAGAAGTGTTTGATCCTGGCCTTTCCCACTGGACTACTATTGCACAGGAAGTGAATTGGTTCCTATTGCACACTCTTTCTCCAAAAGATAGGCTTTGTCACTTAGTTCTTTTTCAAAAAGAGAAGAAACAAAACCACAAAATCATTAAACTTTTCATAAAACACTACTGTTTCCACTCTCTAGTTTTAACTCAAATGATATCATTGCACTCACACTAGGAATTGATAATTATTTTGGCTAAAGGAAACTAAACAACTAAACTAAACCTTGTAAACCTTGTGATAGCACTACATTTAGAAAGATTAAGCATAAGATTTAAAATGAAAGAAACCCTCCATTGTTCTCTACCCCCCAGCCTGAGACTAGATCTCTTTGCATGCAACACTTTGTTGTCAGCACTGTTTCAACAAATCAGTGGAACAAGGTGCAAGCTGGGCTTCTTGACTAGGGAAACTGTTTTCTGATGATGTTTAAGAGCCCTAAAAGTCTGTCTAAAAGTGCCAGATACTCCTTTTAAATGATGTGGCCACAGTAAGATTTTGTTTCCAATAATATAACTGCAGGATTTTTTTTTTTCTTTTAAGCTCAGAGGGAAGACAGAAAGGCTCTTTCTGGTTCTTGAATCTTTCTGTGCTATCACAAGCAACTGCATTGTTTAAATCCTTTCTCAGAGATCTCAGACCCTGTATATGCCAAGAACTCTTAAAACACAGCTCAGCTGCTTAGCAGATTCTTAGTGAGCTCAACCTGGGTGTGTGCCTGTCCATGCTCATGACTGCATGGGAGCTGTTGCTGTTGGGGCCCAGGGCTGAGGAGCTCACTGTGGTGCCTCTGCTCCAGGCAGGTAATGCATGTTTCACTGTAGTTGTCCTGAGCCCAAAAAGAACTGTGCCACCCCCTGATTCTGTATTTCCAAGGCAGCATCCTCATCTAGCTTCAAGTCCCTATCAAACTCAGACAAAAAACAAATGAAAGAATCACCTTTTGAAAAAAAAATATATGTGCTTCCAAAGAACATGCAATTTAAAAATATTTTTGGTTGATTTTTTTTGGAAACCACAAACCATGGAAACAGGATATAGACAAAGTCTTACAGACACTACTTGCTGGAATACAACTGAGTGTAAATTAATTGAGATTCTGAGCAACAAGGAAGGCCTGTCCACAAACTAACTCACAGCCACCTTGACCCAACTCTGCAGTTAGGATTAAGAGCTGAACCACAGACATTTCAAACACCATGATATTATCTCACCTTAGGTCCTTTTGCTGGTCCAAAATAAGGTTTATTTGTGGATTGATACTTTGTGTCTGACATTTTTATGTAACTCATTTTCTGTTGTGGTGACAAGTGATAATGCCTTGTACTTCAGAGTTTGTTGGTGTATAAGGCACTCCAGAGGCAATTGCCAAGGGAGAAAGCAGCAATGAGCCATCCATTAGTCATACAGAGAGCAATGAGAAGAGTTAGAGTGTGATGCTGTGGCACCAATCTTCTTCACCAATTAGAAAAAAGAAAGGTTGGCACAGACACTTGGTCCCCGGTGGTGTTTCCTGTCAGGTTTTTGAGCTGTGAAACTCAAGGGCTAAAAAAAAAAAAAAAAAAAAAAAAAAAAAAAAAAAAAAAAATTCAAGAGCCACTTAGTGAGAGGAAGGGGCCCTTTGCCAAAGCATGGGTCACTGGAAATCTGCTGTGGACAAAAGAATAAGTACTACAGAGATTGCCCCCATGTCACAGTTCTATCAGCATAGTGACTTCCAGCATCCACATGACACATGACCACTTCTGTCTGACAAGGTGACCATGATTCCATCAGCAATGTCTACACACCATGTTTGGTGCTGTCACAGATGTAAAAAGGTACATTTAGAAAGGGAATAGCAAACCTGTCACCCAAATAGCATAAAGAGATTATTTTCCTAAAATAAAATGCTGAATGTCAGTTTGATGCCAATCACTGATTTTTAATTTTTTTTTTTTTAATTGCTTCACAAGAGTTTTTCATGCAAATGCTAAGTGTTCCAATTGCTTAGATAATCCAGTCTAAATATATATAGACTTTGTAGGAAGTTATGGCTTGGTAATAGCTTTTGACTAATGGTAGGAGAAAGATCCATAATATAATCTTGTAATACTTGACTTAGTCAGACTTCCGAATCAGATTTTGGCACACTTGTCATCTCAGTATTTAGACTCTTTGACACAGATTTACAGCCTTTTAAATCTGTTTCTTCCCAGCTTTCAGTCTAAACATTTCCTTGGATACACAAAAATATCCCTGACAAATTAAAATACATGCATTGACTAGCTGATCACAGAAGAGTTCAGCTTGTAGGCAAGAAGAATATTCCTAATTACACTAGTGTTGACAAATACAGAAGCAAAGATTGTTTATGAGAAAGATATGTCACTTGCAGTATGGGCTTGTCAGAAACTCAAATTCTGTGAACATAAATGGCTTGATACTGTGGAGAAATAACAGTTTAGGCCACTATTGGAAAACTAGAGTGTTGGGTTTTTTTCTTTTTATCACTCAAAAAATGAAAAAAGGAACTTCTAGTCAAGTGTCTTTGCTGTAAGTTATAAGACTATTACAAAGAGTTTTTAGTTAGGTTTCTTTTTGTTTGTTTGTTGTTTGGTTTTTGGTTGGTTTTTTTTGGTTTCTCCTTTATATGGAATCTATCTAGAGAGAACAGCATTGATAAAGCATTGAAAAAACAGAATGCAGGCTGCCTCCCATTGTCTGTATATTACATCTGCTTTTATCTGCTCTGGTAGCAAGAGGAACAAATTCAGGGAGCCAGGATAATATCACTGTCACTTCCATGGTAAGGTCACTTTTGTGCAAGTCCCTCTTTGAAAGCAGGTACATATGAAATACTACAGCTCCACCAGACTTCACTGGGTAGCTCCAGTTTACACCAGCTCTGATTTGCAGGCTTATTCTCTAACTACCAATGTGCTATGTAGAAACAATGATAAGAGATTTAAAGAAAAGACCAATGATTTTCTGTAGTCATTTCAGGTTTTCTTGTACTGTGCTTTTCCAATTTACCAATGACTTGCTTATTAACCCAGTTTGCCCTTACAGTTTCACAAATAATCGAGGTGCTGTTTCCTGCTCTGCTGATTTACCAGTGAGTGCAAAAGCTGCATCTGCAATTGGATGACAAAAACAAATTTACTGCAGAGTAGCAGCAAACAATCCTTAGTATTGACCCTGCAATCTTAACCAAGTTGGAATTCCCATGGAATTTTGATTGAGGTGTGCAGAATTCACCTTTAAAGTTCATACATGAACAGAAACATTGTGAGGACAAACATGAGTAGGGACTCTTATAGTCCTGAGAAAGGTAAAATGTAACATCATATGCTAATGCAAGGATATCAGGAATTAAAGTCCTTCTACAAAGAGGAGACATTAACTATTATTTTGTTCTTTTCATTTATTTTCAACTAGGTCTTTCCCCACCCCTTTATTTTTTTAGAATATAATGAGAAACACTCTTCCAAGCCTATATGAATGTGATGTTTCAAAAATATTTCCCCCATGTAAATTAGAACAAAAATATTAACTTCATTGTTTAATTGCAACTATTCATTTTGTCTTTTTTTTCAGTTTAAGATCCCATTAATGTGTTTCAAATACTACAAATTATAAAAGAATTGTTCAAAGCAGATGTTTCAATGTCAAAACCTTCCCTGTAACAATGATTGTAAAAGAAAAAAATGTGATAGGATAGGCTCAGAAAAAGCCTTCTCCTGAAAAAAAGGTCAGATTTAAATGAATTATCATTTTACAACACAGACATTTCAATAAGAAATTTGTAATTAATTCCTTTCAATAACCCCTCAAGAAGGAACATCCTCTTACCATCTCTAAGCCTGGAATTACTATGCAAGCATGCTGAAGAGTGCTAGAGACAGGTATGTACTCAAAACCACCTGGGTACTTCTCCTTCATGACTCACTCTGGGAACCTCAAAGGAAACTCAGAGAGAGTGTTCCTTTCCAAATGACAATAGAACAATGCAAACCCCATGCCCTTGACAAATCAGGTCAGAACAAAGTAGGCTGCTTCATTTTCACTTGTCATTCCAATATCCTTTTGCATGCTCTTCAACAAGGAAGGGAAGAAAAGTACATGAAGTAGCTTTCCCCATTCCACATTATAATTTTCTGCATCTGTATTGATGATACATGATGATGAGTTAAATTCTTTCCCTAGACCATGCCTGTATATGAAGTTGTGTTCTCCTCTCCAAGAATGTGAGCAGGAAGCACATTCTGAATCTTGAGATTCTAATCATCAATGGAGTATTGCCACCACTGTAGCACTAAGCTGCCACAAAAATAATAGCTTAATTACATTTTCATGTTGAGACGTTTCCACTAAAACTGATTCAGTAATGCATTATACTATTTTCCATGCTTATGCCAATGACTCGGAAAATTGTAAAATTATAAACTTTTGTGTAAGAGAAATAAGCCAGACCTAATTGCAATGTCCAAGTTCCAGCCCTGCATTTTATTTTCTTCCCTTCCTATCCCTGCAAATTTAAAATCCACAACCAGTGCCCAAATGTAAGACTTATTATTCCTTCCTGCACTTATTTGTTCATTCTCCAAGCAGGTGGATAAAAGTCTCTCTCTGTGGCTTAAACCCTCTCTCTCAGTACAGGCTCATGGACTTCTGTCATTTCTCATACAGCAGCAAATGATATTGAAAAGGTTTTGCAGAGTACGGATGCCATTAATAAAAGAGTAGAGAAGGAAAAAAAAAACCATACTGGTAACAACTATGATTATGAAATTACAAAACTTTGCTGGATGAACAATGATATAGACTCCAAAGGGTCACTTTTACAGTTCATTCTTGAACAGAACTGTCTTGCTTTGAATGACAGCTGTCTGTCAAAGAAGAGAGGAACCTCCCTGGGAATGTAAAACATGAACCCCTTCCCTCAGAATTATCATAAGTTTAAAATTAAGGGGCTCTCAGGCAAAGATACAGGAAAAGGAATAACAGTTCCTTACTAATATGTATAACAAGGCTGCAGGCACTTTCCCCTTTGGTGCAGTTTGGTCTATATTTTTGTCTATCTTAAGTACTAGCTGTTACTGTCTTTTAGAAAATTGTTATTGTCTTTTAAACAAATGGGAGAAAATTCCCTGAGAGAAAGAAACAAAAGGAGAAATCCTAAGCCCCAACAAGAGTTTTGCATGGTCGGATGAAAATAAGATGAACATATTTAAAAGGTTAATCTCTATAATTAAGTAAAAAAGTATCATCCTGGTTACCTTTCAGATCTCATGTTTATCACTTCTAGTCATCTGTGAAGAGATAACTTTCTGTCTTCCACAGCTAGCACACCTTGTAAACAAGACTCCTGTCAGCTCCACAGCTCAGAACCAACAAGGGCTACATATTATACTCTGCTGTTCATTTAAAAGAAAAGGGAAGAAAAGCATGCATGACTCCATGGAATGAACAGATCAGACAGAAAAGGCCACAGACAACAGCAGGGATAGAGTTGCTTCCATGGTCTGCCATGGTCTGCCTTAGAAAGCATGTTAGGAATACACATAAGGAAATGCTATGTGCCCACTCCTATTGAATGTAAAAGTTTAGCATTTCTTAGGGACAGGCCTTGAAGACTATAATTTCTCTAAAGGAGCAATGGAAATCAGTTATTTAATTTCTTCAACCTCAGTAAAATAAATTACTGTTTCTAGTACCACTCAAATTGGTGCAGGTCAGATTCTCCTCTCTCTTTTGTTGGGCAAAAAACAACCCCAAAAAACTAAACAAAAACCAGCTTGTGGTGATTTCTGCAACAAACTAACAAGATACTGCTTAAGTTAAAAGTATACGTTTTCCTGTATAACAATGCAGGTTTTTCCTACTAGTGCTAATGCAAATGACTGTTGTGGGTCAAACATACCCTTCTATGAAGTGTGTTTATTTTGGAAAGGTGTGAGTAGAGATGCAGATGGATCAGCAGAGATGCTGTGCAAGGTAAACCCTCAGTCTTGTTCTAATAGCAGCAGAGGAAGGCTTCAGTGAGACTAAGAACCATAGGCTTGGTGTCCTTTTGGCATAAATATCTATGCACAAACATCTTTCTTTCACACAGATGTCAGGATTTGCCTATAGAGCATAATGGTGGGTTTTCTCCCAGCCCAGCCAGATCTGCTGGATACTCACAAGTAGTCAACAAAAAGATAAGGCAGGACTGGAGCCCAATAAATCCAAGACCATTTACAAATCACTCATTCCATTGCTTCCAATCTTACCTTTCCTCCCATTTGCCTGGGGCTCAGGCTCATTTCATAGATCAAGAAAAAGGGAGTGAATTCTATGCTGCAAAGACCACATGAGTAAAAACATCACACACAAAGAAATACAGCTGGTTGGAAAGCTGAAGAACAAATACCCTTCCTTTCCCTTCCTGCAGAAAGAATATACCCCACACATGCTCCTATCAACAAAAATCCAACATCGGCCAAAGCCAGTGTTCCCAGGGAAATGCTCTGCTCCAGGCACAGCCAGCCAGGTCACATCCCTATCTCTGCAGTCAAGTTTTACCTAATTGCAAAGGGTAATATTATCTTTGTAAGTGATGGACACAAGACCTGTGCAAATGCAATAACTGGCTTTAAAAATCCCTCTGTTGAGATTATATAATCTACAAGTGTAAAAAACAAAACACATGCCCCACCAACCCCATGAAAGTTATATTTAGAAGGAAATACAGAACTCTGGCATTGTATTTATGATGCTGTCTAAATCTACTGGACATTCTCAAGGCCAATTGTAATCCTGGGACCAGTACTTAGCTCCCAGAGCACAAAGTATAAAGTTGCAGCCAGGCCACACTGCTGCAAGCTCACACAGCAGAGGAAACTCAGCAGCAGTACTGCCAGTACTTTGCAGAGACACTGAAGGTCAGTGTTCCACAGATACGCTCTATGTATAGACATGTGTGTGTGCACTTGCAAGAGCTTGTTCCCTCCCCTGGTGTGCTACATGTTGTTTTGTTCATACACAGCCCTCTGTTTTTTGATGGCAAGCATTAAGGAAGTACCATTGGAACAAGCTCCCTGGATGTATGTGAAATTGTTTGACTTGTCCATATTCTACTTTTTCAAGATTTGACACACGAGTTTCACTTCCAGAAGAAAAACAAAGGGGGCTAAGACATAGGGAACTGATTTGGACCCCTGTTTTAGTTGTCAAGACACTGTTAATGCCTATATCTGGTGCTGCAAAGACTTGTTCCTGTCACTTTCTACAAGAAAAGCAATAGTCAATTTGGCATGAGATTCCCTATGTCATTGACAATTTCATAGTACTGAAATCAGGTGGACTTTTGTTTCATCTCTGTTCAGTTGTTTGCTTTGTAATCAGTCTATTTTTAAAACCAGAATCATTTCTCATGGATATTTGGCTGTGTCTGAGTGCAGTACATGAATTAACCTTCAAATGCGCAAATGTAACAGCCTGCAATGATTGCAGTCATCTTTCATTACAGACCCTCTTACACAAAAAGGTTTTTTCCATGTAAGATAAGCTTCCTCAAAATTAGCAGAACCAACACCACAGGCATCAAAGGAAGGAGGTAGCAGAGGAAGAAACCAAGAAACAAGGTGAGAGCTATCTCTCAGCCCAGGGACAATGTGACTATCCTCACTGTCCTCCATTGAACTCTGCCAGAGGTATCATCTCTGTGCTGGCCCCAGAGCAGATGCACATCACCTCTTAGCACTTGACCTTGAGCTGGCATTACAAACATCTTAGTTTCCAGCTATGGCTCAGGGCTCTGCACACAAGTGGCTCTCCTGCCATTCCAAAGGATTAGCAGAAGCATCTGGCCAAGAAGTACAACTAAGAAAGGTCATATCCAAAAGTGTGGCAGTAATAGTCATCTGCTTTCCTCTACGAGAGTGTTTAAGCATATTTAGGCCCTCACTATTCTTAAAGCCTTCCCAATATTGGAGGGACTTAGCCTGTGGTTGAAGACTGCCAAACACATGAACTGAAGCACCTGCCTAAAATGGTCAGATGAACTGCAGTCTCCAGAGACTGAAGAGTTATTTTAGAAGGTGGCCATGAAAGACAAGGATTTTCCAGAAGGCTTAACATAACCCCTTCAAAAATAGGATGTTTGGGGTCACTGGAAATGCACCATGAACTTGAGATTTACTGGGATCATATTTCATTAGAAATCAGGGTGTATGTGCAGGGAAAGAAAGCTGGCAAAATACTTTGTAGAATTTAAAGACTGTTTTCTGGTATCTAACATAAAATAGTTTTAGATTTCATGCTTCATCACAGTTTTGACTTTTTGTTTTAAAATGTGATTACAACATTCTCACTACTTTGCAAAGAGGATTCATAGCACATCTTAATTGGTACTCAGGCATACTTTTTGGTTTTGATTCTTTCCCCAACGTGCAATAGAAATACATATCAAAGTCTCAATATAGGTGATGAAAGCTCCTTCATGGCAGTTAACTGCTTTAGAGACAGCTTCATCAACATATTCTCCAATAAACTAATTAACATATTTTTAAAGAAACTCTTTCCTCTCTGGAATCTGGGAAAGCATTTCTCTTCTCATACCTAAATATACTAAAATGATGGAACACTGCTATCTCAGCTTCTAGACACAAATAGCATAGCCGTATTCTCTGGTGGGCATGTCCCCAGTTTGTTTTTATTTGGTTTAAAACAGAAAGCTGGAATTTGTTCTCCTTTACACAAACCGTAGTAGATTCTCAGATAGATGTTCTCCTCAAGACAAGAGTAAAGAAGTTTATTCAGGGACTATCCCAGAATTATCAGCCTGGCACGTCACTGCCTGTGAACTCATCTCAGAGTTCAGGAATAGCTCCAGAAGCCCAAGACTATTTTTGCCATCTGCAATGCTTGTCACACACTGGCAGCTGAGAGGTTCCTACGCTGCTGCTTCCTCCACTGCAGGTTTGGAGGCAACACAGAGGGAACAGAAGGAAGCACTAAGAACATTTTGTATTCTTGTGTTTGTGCTCTGCAGACTAACAGGCTGTTTGGTGGTTTGTTTCAGGCACCTGGAAAGCAACCACTCGTGAGCTAGTCCAGGTTCTCACATCTCTCTATTGATAGAGAGAAGTGACTGCTGGCACTAAAAAGGACAGGCTATATAGCCAACCTCTGCTGACCTAACAATCTTTTCTAAGCTGACAAATAACAATACCAGCAGGCATTTCTGAAACTGTTCATGGACCTCAGTGATACTAAAATATTTTGTTATACTCACCTTGGGGCTTGTAGTGTCACCCACATTTAACTGGATGCCCCTTAACAGACTGAATTAAGAGGGGAAACAAATAATTTCTCCTGTAACATGACAAACAGCAAGAGAACAGATTGCTTATTGACTTTCCTTTGCTCTTTGTCTTTCAAAACACAGGAGCATGTCATGTGTGTCTGTCCCATTGCTTTGTACCTTGTTTAACCAGGGGCTGCCCTGACACCCTCTTTCTAGTGGTCAGGAACAGTCAACAGCAAAGCAGACAATGGGGTTCCGTAGCCCAAATCTGCTTTTCCTGACCATGCATAACAAAACCTTATTGGGAAAATGTCCATTTGCCCTCCACTTGGCTGAGTAACCTCTTATTCTAAAGAAAATAATTTTAACAAGCTAAGTACTCAGACAACCTAATCTCTTAGTAAATTATATGAAAACCCATTGTTTTCAATCCCTAAACTGAAGCTTAAGCCTAGCAAATAAAGCTCAAGATTTTAACTTCAGTATTTTGTGCAAGGAACTGCACTGAAGAGTAAGGAGAGAAACACTGTATTCCCAAGGCTCTCCCTCTCCAACACGGTATTACAAGAAAATAGCACCCCATTTTCAGTGTAAGAATCAGCTGCCCTTTCAAATGCTCAAGGCTGAAAACTGTGTCAGCTTCCATCTTCTTATCTGCTAGTGCTTCCTCCTCCTTATCAGGTGCTTACAGACAGCAATAGTATGATAGGAAGCTGCTGTCTGTGCTGCATCAGAAAGCAAAAAGCAGCCTGGATGTGTACAAACACAACTCAACCAAGCCAGGCTCCAGGTCCTCATCTGCTTGTATGAGGCTGATAAATCAAGAACCACTTGGGAATACATTTACCTAAACCTTCGCATTTAAATTGTTCTCCTGCCAGAATACACACCTACTGAAGACTTGATTAGCTCCCACTCCAAAAAGGGCAATACAGTCTTTCAACACCTTTTTAGTTAACGAGGACAGGTTACAAAAATACTTTAAACGATATTCAACCATGAGATGGTGCTTCCCTTTCTCCCATTTGTAGAACATACTTGTCGAAAGAGAGGTCACATATCGCTTAGAACGGTAAAACAGTTCCCAGAGTGGTGATAATTGAAAAAACACAATCTGCGCATGCAGCTTCAACCACAATTTAATGTGTGACCACCTTAAGTCTCAGAAACAACATATGTAGACAGTCAGTGTATCGGGTTTGCATGGCTGGGTTTTGGTAGTGGGGGAGCTACAGGGGTGGATTCTGTGAGAAGATGCTGAAAGCTTCCCCATGTCCAACAGCTAAGGCCATCTGTCTCAAAGATGGACCTGCCACTGTCCAAGGTCAAATCCATCAGTGACAGTAGTAACACCTCGAGGATAACAGATTTAAGAAGGAAAAGAGACAATTATTGAGCAGTTGTACCTGCAGTCAGAGAGGACAGGAGTGGGAGTATGTGGGAGGAACAGCACACCCAGGGCAGTGAGGCAGGAGGAGGGACAGGAGCTGCCCCAGGTGCCAGAGCTGAGGTTCCCCTGCAGCCCATGGTGCAGCCCATGGAGAGGCAGCTGTGCCCCTGCAGCCATGGGGGGCATGGGGGGCAGAGATCCCCCTGCAGCCATGGGGGGCACGGGGGGCAGAGATCCCCCTGCAGCCATGGGGGCAGAGATACCCCTGCAGCCATGGGGGGCACAGGGAGCAGAGATCCCCCTGCAGCCATGGGGGGCACGGGGGGCAGAGATCCCCCTGCAGCCATGGGGGAGCAGAGATCCCTCTGCAGCCCCCAGAGGAGCCCACACCAGAGCAGGGAGATGCCTGAAGGAGGCTGTGAGCCCATGGGAAGCCTGTGCTGGAGCAGGTCTGTGGATCCATGGGGAGAGGTTTCCTGGTAGGACTTGTGACCCTGTGAGGGACCCACACTGGTACAGACTGCAAAGAATACTTTCATACACAGATAAGTTTCTCCAAGAAAATGAACTTTCTCTTTACGGGAAAGGTGGCAAAAGGTGGAGTCTAGATCAAGATCTACTCATATGCATGATAACAGCAGGAAGACAAAATCTTACTTAGCCATGTTAGACAAAGTCTAACTTAGCCCTGAGTGCACAAACATTTGCTGTAAATGCAAATATTTTTGGTTAATTAACATGCAAAAAAGATGTTGGCATACTTCCCCATAAAACAAAGTTTCCATTGGAAGCTTATCCCGATGTTTACATATTTGTCAAAGAAGTTGTGGTGTTTTTTTTTTTTTTTTTTTTTTTTTTTTTTTTTTTTTTTTATGTCCGTTGCTAAGCACTAAAGCCTGTCTTAAGCCTTGGAATTGAGGACAGATCTTACAAACCAGCATGGGCAGAGAGGAGCTTGACAAAGCATTCAGCCACTGCCTCAGGCTTAACAGGCCCATGTCCAGGGTAGATTTAATGTGGTCTCAAGGCTGGTTGGAATGGATGGAGAAGGCAGGTGTCCTGTGTTTCTAAATCAGTTATGCAAGAGTGTGCCATACTTCCATGGTAGACAAGAAGAAATCCTGAACTGGCATCCTAGAGTCCTGACAATCATCCTGGCAATGAGATTCTGATGATGCAAAGATTATCTGTATTATCCATTATTTTCCTGTTTGCACACAAAATAATCATGATCCATTAAACATCTATACAGATTTTATCCATTTCCTGTTTGTCACGAAAACTACCCTGAAAAGAACCCCTTTGAACTTTCTCTAGGAATGTGCTATTTGGATGAAAGAACAGATTTCATAGGCATTAAATGGAATAATCTCTTTGCTTTTGAATCAATGAAACTCTTGACAAAGCAAGGTAGAGTTCAGGGGATCTGAAAATTATTCAAACCTAGTCCATAATCCTTCTTAATTGAGTGAAAAAAAAACATTGAATGGTGTTCTGTGTCCAATCTGATTTTATATGGAGCTTGCCATGGCAGTCTCCAACACCATTTTATATGGAGTACAGACATAATCTCATGGGTGAGAGGTGATACATTTCAATGTATATTCAAAATCACCACTGTGTTTACTTTAATGTTGTAGAGCATCCTGTACACAGCACTGTGGGAAACCTAGACTGGAAAGTATTTGTTCTTTCAGAACAAGCATATTTGTTAAGGCCCACTCCTTCAGTTTACACAGGAAACACCTGAAGTAAACACCCCAACCTTTGAAAACCATCTCCGGGTTTTAATATTGTTATCAGCTCATGGAAAAAGATTTCCATGGAATAGGAACTCAGAGCATCCATAACATCATAAATAACACTCCTCAAAACCCACACACCACTCCACACATTTATAAATAGTAGACCTTATATTAATTAACATGTTACCTAGACCTTGCTTGTTGACATTGCTACAGCCCAAACAAGTTGCAAAGTGGTCTTTTTGCCCTTTAAAAATGACAGAAAGTATCCAACAATCAGAATTCGGTGGTCAGTTTGACCCACAAGAAAGTAGTGCAGTTCACTGCTGCCTACAAAGGTTCAAATGATCAGATCAAAACAGCATCTATGACAGCTGGCTCACTCATTTGAGCCCAAACACTCATTTGAACAGTATGAGTGGGACCAATCAAATTCTTCACAAACCAGTTTTTAGTAAGGATAATTTGTCTGTATTATTTCAGAATGATACAATAAGTGATACCAATACAGAGATAATCATAAGCATACTTAACTGCCATTTTGCAAAACAGCACACAATTTTTATTAGTAAGTAAATATTGGGATGGGCTGCACTTGTCATTAAGATGAGTGAAGATACTAGAGATTTAGTTTTTAAACTACTTCCCTGATTAACTTTTGCACTATGAAGCAGTTCTCAGATCTATGAAACTATTAACCACTAGCAGGAAACAAGGAGGTCAGAGGAGAGCAGGAGCCCCTTGAGCCCCTTCTGTCTTTGAAGAGACATAGCTGTGGTCTATCACAACAGGAACCTGCTGAGAGAGTCTCATTTCTTAAAGAGATTCTAATCTCAAAGCTAGAAGTATCCATCCTTTCTGGAACCCACAAATATGCACTACTCTTGTAAAATGCACCATGGCTTATGTCAGAGGATAGATTGTTAAAAAATTTTCAAGCAAAGTGCATGTGGAGGAATCAGACTGGGCTGGGGAGAAGCAAAAGCAGAACTTGAAATGGTGGCAGCTGAAATTAGCTCAGCACAGTATCCACAGAAAGAGTTTCTAGTCACTATGACCAGAATTAGGATACTGCAAATAAACAAGTTAAGTTAGATTTCTAATTACCTGAGTTAAAATGAGTAGTACCACCCCATATGACATACACTTTTTGGGAAAGCTCACAGCTATCATTTAGATTTCTTCTGCATTTGTGTAGACCAGATTCTCTACTGCATTAACTACTCACACACAGCTCCAGTGAGGTCAGGGCAGTTAAAACAAACTGAATTCCAAGTAGCAGAAAGAAAACGTAGACACACTTTCTTCATAATTTTGAACAGTCATCTGACCCCTTATCTATAACTTGTACCCTTACAACTTACTGAACTGAGGAGAAAGATCTTTGGTGCTTTAGGTACTCATCAGTTGATAAAGAATGTCACTATTGTCCTGTCCTGCTCTCCATACAGCTCCAGAAAGAGGGTTAAAGGGAAAACCAGCAAAGGGTGCAAAGTGCTGCTGGAAAAAGTGAATAGGTAAATGAAAAAGCTTTGAATTTTCCTGTGTGTGTTTATTACTTTCAAAGTAGCTAACAGTGTATTTTAAACTGTTTCATGAGCTTAATGAGCCTGGTATTTGAGGAATGAGACTGTTCAGCATAAGGAAATTACAGTGGAGACATTAGTTACAAAACACTTGTAAATTGATGGCATTTTACAAAAACAAACAAAACAAGAAACAGAAAGCAAATATTGCAGACTTACTGGAATATTCCCCAAAAGAAATAAAAAGGTGATTTATCAAATTTGAGATCCCTATGAAATTCTAAAGAAAGCTGCAATTAGAGAATTAATGATTCAGCATCCATATTAGCAGCTGTCATGTTCGGTGTAGTAATTAAGCAAATCAAGCCTTTTGTTAGAAAGGTGTAAATGAAAACACCAGTTTTACAGACAGAAAAGGAGTGAGAAAGTTAATCATTGTCATCATCTAAATATAAACTCAGAATGATATGAGACCAAGTTTTGTTCTCATTCCTTTGAATAATGCTTAATAGATCAATTCCATTAAATCTCTTTTACATTCAGGACACACAGAAGAGCAGTGAGCCTGCAAGACACCTGACTGCACAGTTACTGCACAATGCACCCTGTGGGTACCAAAGGGAAATAAACAGGAATTCTATCAAAATACAACATGAAAACATATAAGAAAGTAGAGTATATTTACCAAAATCTTTTTGCTAAATTCAACAGCCACTACATTTTCTGCACTTAGCTGAAAGCAATCCCATTGTTCTAGAAGAAGTCCATCACATTTTCACCTGACTTCCTGGCCTCTCAGGATGTGGTGGGATGGAAGCTGTGAATTCATACATGAAGAGCAAAATGTAACAAAAGCTTATTGATAACAAATAGGCTAAATTGACTAAGGAAGTACACAGAAATCAGGCATTGTAAGGTAAAAAAGAGATATACAGCTTTAATTGTAGCTCCTATAATATGGGCTAGATAAATTTCTTTCTTTGTCTTGGAGAAGCATCCATAAAAACAAGAAACAATTTAAGTTATCATAAAAAATAAAATTAGAATTAATGATGGCACAGAATAAATATGTAATTAATTAAAAATGTAGTACCAGAACCATCCATACCTGTCTGAGCCATCTAAAGGTAGAAAAAGGGATTTTACAAATGCTTAATAGAACTAAAACCTGTGACTTTTTTTCTTTAAAGTATGGTTTATGCTGCTACTCTTTCATATGCACAAGAAAGTCTAAAATGGATAGCATCACTCCTACAAACTAGAACAAATACTAGAAAACCTTCCCAAAAAAACCCTATCTACAAAAGAGATGAAATTCCAGACTCTGGTTCTGTTCTTGCTGTCACACTATACAATCCTGACATTCAACACTGGGAAAGAACATGAGGGTGGTCAAAAGCTTATTGTTGTCATTCTTCCTTATAGAGACATTAATATACATACTCACATGTTTATCAACTGTTTCATCCAAGAAACCAAACGTTTTAAGAAAAACACCACTAATTTAAATAAAGCAAGGGACTTGGGCAGCCTTATTCCAATAGTTGTGCATTCTGGTCAAGAAACTCTGATGTTACAGGTCTAGGCACAGACCAAGGGCTCATAATTAGCCTCCTAAATCCAAATGTATCACTAAAATTAAATTAAATCTACAGGTATGCACAGAAGACCAAGTTCTGTCCAAATTTAGTCACTGATAAAAGAATTATATTTACCAATCTGTGGCACACCTGGAAGAGTTACAGCCACGACCCAGATGGGGAGTAGATCAGGACAGAATTGGACCTCTGGAGTGCACGGCTCTATGGCAGCCAGATGTGCTCTCTGTCAACAAAAATAATCCCTTTTGAGTCACTGGCTCCTTCACCAGCAGAAAGAGCATCATCAGCCAGGATGGTGCATGGAGCTTCACTAATGTTCTCCCTTGGTTTCAGGGATAAACACGTGCAGAGCCCTGCAGGGCACGACTCCCCCATGCTCACAGGGTGAGGCAGACTGCTCAGACCACCCAAGCTGAAGGTCAAACAGTGTAACGTGTAAAATGTCCAGACTGCAGTCCCTCCATTCACACTGGGAACAGGCTCCTTGTTTCTGCTTCCCTGAGTCAGCCTGCAGGTGTCTGCTCAACAGAGGATTGGCAGCTTTGCCTCAGAACAGCACAAGATATTTTTATCTTAAGAAACACAAAACCATTGCCATAGTATATTTGACAGTAAACTGAGGCAAAACAGACCGAATTCATAACTAGAAATGCCACAAACATCTCAGGAGATTTGCTTCTGATAGCTACCTGCCTCCAGACTGCAGAAGATATTTGCAGAGCCTGGACTATGTTTTGAGTTTTCTGATGAAAAGAGCAATGACTCTTCTCCAGAAGATGGTGACAGAGCAGATGACCCAGCAAGCTCTTTCCTAGTCTGTATATGGCTTGATATATGCTACTTACAATTTTCCATGGCTACATAATGCATGGAAAGAAGTAAAGTTTTACTACTCCATATGGATGAAGAGTAGACCAGTGAATTCCTAAGGTCAGATTCCCTACTGATAACCCAGTTAGTCAACATTTCACTTATGGCATTGATGTCACCAGCACCATTCACAGAGGAGCCCTGGTCTGCCTAAGGATGACAAAACATAACTCGTGGCAACTTAATACAAGTATCCCTTGCACTTTGAAAACAAAATAATGTAATGCAAAACTCTTTTAATAAAGGAGGGCAACTTTAAAGCTTCTCTACTGCCACTCTATGTCTGTGGAGGCAAGGACCTGGAATGATTTGCTAATTGATAAAGAAAAAAAAGAAAGCATCAAAGCAGTGAAGTAAATTAATGTTCCTTGAAAATGACATCGAGGAGGGGCTTAGAAATATTTTAAAGGTGTGTTATGCTAAAGTGACTAACAAACATTTTGTACTGAGACAGCAAAAAACCCCAAACCAAAACCAACAAAAACAACAACAAAACACCCCCCCAAAAAACCCCCAAAACAAAAAATCAAAACCTCAAAAAACACCCCCAAAGCGCCCCCCAAACAAACAAACAAACAAAACCAAACAAAAACCAAAAAACAAACCCATTCAATTGTCTGCCTTTATGGATAGGACTTTCAGTCTAAAATTAAAGCAGTGATAGCTGTTCTGATACACATGAAGATTACCTAGGGAGCATCAGAGATATAAAATGTCTTAGTTTATGAAAGGTCACCACTGTATCCACAGTAGGTCATACTATATCCACAGGAAAAAGATGAATTATTCCTAAGTAGGTGAATTATGCTGACAATTTTATTTATTAGTTTATTGGAAGAGATAAATAGTTTTCTCAACTGATGTAGAAGAACAAGCTTTACCATTAAAAGCTGAATACATCCTATATTTCCCTAGGCATTAAATTATTCTTGGTTTAATTCAAAACTAAAAAACCTTTACCATTTTTCTTAATAGGAGAATTATTCTCATGTGTGTTGAACAGTGTGTTGCACTAATAAGTACTATGAAACTTTGGTTCAGGACCAGAACACTTGTGCCACAAGCAGTGAGCTCAGCACTATCTGCAGTTCCTGAGCCCTGCTCTAGCAGTCCAGGGAACTCGTTTGCCTCAGGATCCTTATGAGAGTGAGGCTTTAATCCCTGAATGTTTGCAAACTCCTGACTAACAACAACAGCCCAATACCTTTTCCCTCCCTAACAGACATTATTGGTGTGATTGAGGCATTATTATTTAATAGTTTATAAAGAAAAAGCTAACCACAGCACTTGAAAAAAAAAAATCAATATATTTATCTATATAGCTGGCATCCTCTTGAACTAAGAATGATTTTTGAGTTTGGGATTCACCTTTCCTCCTTGATATTGGGAGGAAAGATGTGCGTTAATGTCTTTACAAATAATTTAATGGGTGAAGGTAGGGGTGTTCATGTCTTTGAAATGGGTTTAATGTCTCTACTGACTTTGGGCAGCAGGTTTGTTGCAGAGCCAACACAATTTGGTTCCTTAGATAGACAAGAGTCTGCACAAAAAGAGAAGCCTGAACTTCTGCACTTTGGGGTAAAATGACAGGTTCAAGGGGGAATATGTGGAAGGTGGTTCAGGAAGGCTGTACCTTCCTGGTATCTCGGCAACGGGAAAAGGAAGAGGGCAACACGAACCCTGGAGTTCAGGATAAAAGGGAGGCTGTGCCCTCTGAAAACCAGAGGGAGAAATCTCTGTGGGTGTGTGCCCCGATGGCCTCTCTCCCATTATTAGAATAAATCTGAAGGACTCCTCTGTTTCCTTTTTGGACATAAACCTCTGATGTTTGTGGATTTTCCTGACAGTACTAACAGCTGACTCACCTGCTGAAGCAAAGGATTTCTGCCATTCCAACTGCTGTACCCCCCACTATACATAGACAACACAACCCACCTCGTTCCCGAGTTTCCTCACAGTGCCAAGAACACAATTTCAGGATTTGGTGCCTTACGTGGCTGGTAGAGGAGGAGGCAGAGGTCAGGCCTGTCCCCAGGCATGGCTGGGCCAAGGAATGAGGCTGAGGGCTCCAGCCCAGGGTCCTGTCCCACCGTTCCCAGCCTGTCCCAGCCCCACACTGCCCAAGCAGTGCCTGTGTGCCTTGCTGAGGTGTCACTGTGACAGAGAACATGGGTTGCTCTGGTTTCTCATTAATTACTTTGTGGATGTGGGTGCTGGAGTTCATGTCACTGGGGAGGTAAGATGTGCTCAGGCCTCTTACTAAAATGGCTTATGAGGGAGTCCAGGGTGTTGTGTGCCTGGGGGCTGAGTGGTTTTGTCTCCCTTGTAGAGAGTCGTGTCGCTGGGGAAGAGGAAAACCCTGGACTAATCCCCTGGGAAACCCATTTCTAAGTACAGTAAGCAAGAGGCTTACTCACATGGTCCCTCAGTTCCAGCATACAAATTGTTGCTAGAAAGTTCCTTGTTCTCTATGTTACCATAGGTTGAATTTTGGTGCAGAACTTTTAATATTCCTAATCTTTCTCCCCTACTGGACCCTTCCCTCAGACCCTGCCTTAACTCCTCCTCACACTGGGATGTATAAATACCTGTCTGAGCCTGGCTTGGTGCTTTTTGCCACTTGTTACTGCCTTTTTCCAGTTCATTCCAAATATAGCGAACACCTTCTTGTTTGTTATTTTTGCATTATTAAAATTCAATTTCTGGACAATTGGATCAAGGCTGTCTCTCTCTATCAAGTCACCATCTAGGCAGAGTCTAGAGGAAACCCAAAGGGGTCTGATTGTCCAGGCTCAGACCTCCAGAAGTCTCACTCCATCATATTTTACATGCTATTGTTTCTAAAGCCAGCAGACCTTTTTGACAGGCCAATGTGCTTATGGCTGTGCCAGAAGTGCTGGTGCCTGGGGTCAGCCAGAGGCCTTGGAAGATGCAGGCTGAGGATTCATTGTCAGGGATGTTCCATCCACCTCTTCCTTCAGAGGATTTGGTTCTGGAGTCACTCTGTGAAACCTCTATTTTGACATCTTCCTCTGTTCTGCCAGTCAAAGTAAGGGAGGTTTCAACCTGAGGTAAATGAGAGTGGTTGTTTAAAATAAACACGGGGGAAAAAAGAAAATCACCTTTATCAGGATAGTGAAACTTAAAAAAAGAAGTTTGGAAAATAAGTCCCAAATACATCTACTTTGTCACACCGCATGAGTTAGCATTGCTGGATTTTGCAGCATGCTGCAATCTCCTAAGCGTGGAAAATCATGCTGTGAAAAGCCAGTGGCCACAAAGGAGACAGAGGAGTCCTGCAACTTTATTTAAATAAAGGGAAAGAGTCCACTAAGCCATACCCCTGTGAGGTCTCTCTCTCAGTTTTGGAGGATGCAGCCTCCTTCCATCCTAAATTAGTCGTAGGTTACCATAGTATTTATTTTGTGACTTTTGAGCTGCAATTCAAAATTGAAGCAGTCTCACTTTATTGCATTTTCTTCCTCTTAGAATAGAACAATGTAATATTTAGAAGTATTTTTCAGTTTCTGTATTTTTTTTTAAATCCTGCTCAAGGTTTCTGTTGGCATCCTGTAAAACATTCCTTGCAGTATTGTGTTGCTGATGCTGCTGGTTGCTGTGTAGAACTTGTGTTGTTTTGCTGCTAACACAGATATCCATTCCTGTTTCTGTCTTCCTATCAATTTGTGGTGAAAGCTTGCTGAATCAGAATGTTTGGCTGTCCAGGTTTAATTCCTTGGAGTTTTAAAGATGGATTTAATATTGGCACTGTGTGACATTCAACCTTAACCCTTCTAAGAGATATTGAAAAAACTCACCAAACAAACCTAAACCAAACATCTAGTGCTAGATACTTGCAGCCCAAGAATCCTCAAGACATACTGGAGGAACACTGCTTCAGAGAGAGATGGCAGTACAGGACAAATAGATAAGAGTTTGGTTGCCAGATGAAAGGACTAACCTCCATGGGAGCAGAACAAATTGATTTACCTTGAAGTGGAAACTTCAAAATAAGTAAAATGCAAATACGAAATTGTTTTGGCTTCTACTTTATTGCTTCTCTTCCCTTTATCCAGAATCAAAAAGATAACACTGTAGACTTTGATTATTATTATTTTAAATTTAAGATTTATATGTAGTTCTAATGACTCTTTAGCAGTTACTTGACCCACAAATTACCATTACGATTTTATCCTTGAGGCATTAATGGAAGGAAGACAAACTATCTGGTGGACATAACCATATCTTAGCTTGGTGATTTTATTTTTTGGTAAAGTATATATACAGAATTCTTAAGAAGATGGTAATTTGAGGGGAACAGCAATAGACTTGCAGGTCAACTCCTGATGTTAATCAACATAGCTTTCCAAGGGTCAGGTTCAGGCAGAGGGAACTCCATGGTCAGAATGGTGTGATATTAATGGTTTATATTTCAAATGTATAGGTGTATACAGTTGTATGTAGCTACATCACTTTTTGGGGAAACAGTTTGGAATTAAGAGCAAAAACTGCCTGGGCACTAACCCCTTTGGCCCAAAGCTAGAATGGGTTTTGCATAATACAGTAGGTTTCACAATGCTACAGCTGGGTGAAGCCCTTCAGACTAATACCAATTTGAAAGAAGTTGGCTTCAAGTTTCTATACTGAATGAAGTATTTGAAACTTGAAGTACTGTTTCTGCTGCAGGATAAGAAAAACGGTGAGACTTGAAGGGAAACATTTCCTGAAAGCATTATAACAGGCCTGCTGTTTTTCAAGTTGTAATTTTTTTTTGCTATTTGTTCCCCTTAAGAGAGTAGTTAGAACAGCATAAGCACCTTTCTAGCCCTGTTCACAGCTGTGGGAGGGGTGGCAGAGCTGTACTGTATTATTTCAAAAGCTAGGGCACTACACCACTGTAGATCTTGATCAGCGTGCCAAAGTTAACCTAAACGTTTAGGATGAGAACTGTAGTCTCACTCCATTAAAAGTTTTGCTCGGGGTGCATATTTCTGTCTGCAGGAATCCTGCTGGGTTTGTCTGTGTGAACAGATCCACCCCAGAAACCTGGGGAGATGGGGATCTCACCCTGGGGAAATGGGCTCTGCCCAGTGTGTGACACCCGTGAGTTGGGCTCTTCACAGCTGAGGCAACTTGTGACCTGTGTACCGTTTACCCTGAGAGCTCAGCTGGAGCTTTCTGCACTGAAACCACATCTGTTTTGTTTGGAAAGATGAGACAGGAAAAGCTTACAGATATGATCGCTTGGCAAGAGATTCTGAAAATATAAAACCTGTGAGTGAAATAGAAATGAAAGCCAGCTTTGAGATGTAGGCATGGCAGGCAGGAAGACAGTGATTGATTAACTGGGAGATGGGTTGAGTGATAACAAAGGGACACCAAGGCACCGAAGAGTGTAGCCCCACCAAGGTATCAGGGAGAAGGTAGATAAGAAAGTAGCCTTTAGAGTTTAGAATACAGAGTGATATGGTAATGCAGCAGTTCTCACAGGCTGTATGCAAAGTCTGTAGGTTTTGTATCTCGTGCCAGTTGGTCATTGTGAACTAGAATATTCAACACAAAAGGAGATATAATGTATTGTAACAAGGACCTCGCTCTCTTGCTTGCTCTTGCTCTTACCTCATCCTCTTGCTCCTACCCCTTGTCCTCTCTTGCCCTTGCCCTTGCTCTCTCTCTCTCTCTCCCTCTCTCTCTTTGGGGCTTCCATTCAGCCGAGGCTGGTGGCTGAAGGCAAAGCCCTTTTACCCACGACCCTTGCAATAAAACCACATGTTCCAAGAGTGTCTCAGGTCTGCAGAGTTCCCTCTCCCTCCTGTCCAAGGATGCTCCTACAGTGTTTGAGCAAGACTCAGAATGAGCTGCTTGCACTGTGGGAAGAAGCAGCTAAGGCAAGGGGTAGGGGAAAGACATAGTCATCATTGGTGCTGATAGCCTGTCCAGTTTCCTTGAGTTCTGGAGAGAATGAGGTCAAACCAGATTTTTACCTTTATATTTAAGAGCAAAAGAAGCTTCCAGGAAGGTAGAAATTGAAGAAACATACTACAAGAGGTAGAGAGTGCCAGGAGGATTTTGTTGTACAAATTAGTGTGTAGCATAATGGAGGTTAGATGACTTGTAAGGGCTTTTTGAGGCCCAGACTACCCTATGGGAAGCTCCCACTGATTTTTAACTGATTTTGGGTCATGTTTCTATAGACCAGAATTGAGACTTCTTCTAATGAAGTCATGCATTTTTAAAAGTGATAAGCATATATAGAAGCTCTTCTGTGGGATTCTTCCAGGAAGAAGTAGAAATACAGATCAAGCTTTCAAACCAAAGCCATGTAAAAGTCACGTCATGTAACATGTAAGAATTGTGTATGAGATCTCAAATATACATATAATTATTAAGCCGGTGAGTGTATGCTTGCTGAAACAGGAGCAATGTTAAAAAAAATCTGTGTTTGGACAATAGCTAGCACAATGGCTCATTGGTTCTTCAACAAGATCTTACTTAATGTGCTTAATAATAAATTAGCAAATTTACTTGAAGAAACAACATCCTTCAAGGGCTGAACTAGCAAGGCATCCTTGAAAGTATGTGAGGTTTATATCATTGCTAAGTTCTGCCCAACAGCTGGGAGCAACTGAAGTATTTCTGCTAACACACAGATTATATGCAATCATCTCTTTCTGTCCCTGTGTTGACAGGACAAATCTGCTTGAGAAGCTTTGCTTTAATGGTGTCATCATGCTGGCATAGTTTCCCTGTTGTGTTGATGTCCTGGGTTGACAGTGCTCTCTATCCCATAATCCCATATCGTGGACTCCCTTGTTATGTCTAAGAAGGTGTTCCGTCCCCTTTAGGGGGGGGCGGACACTGGCTGCGGGCTGGCTCCGCTGTTGCTTTGGCTGCTTCTGCTTCTAGGCGCTTGCTGTCTCGCAATTTTCCTGCTAGTTTCTTGCCCTTTCGTTCTTTTGGTTTTTTTTTCCTTCCTTTCTTTCTGCCGCCTCTGTGCTCTGTTTGTTTTTTTTTTCCCTTTTCCTCTTCTCCCTTTCCCCCCCCCCCCCCCCGCTTTTAAGATTTAGGACTGGCACCCGGAGCTGATCTGGCTGGAGGAGTCCGAGGAGGATCGCCGGGGCTTGTAAAGGAAGCTGCGCGCCCTCCCCCTCACAGTAACCTGAGCTTTTTCTGTTCTTTTTTTTTTTCCCTTGTGTCGGGGGGTGTTTATTCATTTGTTAATAAACCGGTTTTTTCCACTTTGTGTTCAAGAGATTCCTTCCCAAACCCAGGGTTGGGGGGAGGGGTGGTAGAGGTTTTGTTATTAGGGGATTCCTTGAAGGTTTTCCCCTAATTCAACCCAAACCAGAACAGTTGACCAATGCTTTTTACATTCTGTTCCAGCTCTTTTTTTATGTGATCCTGTTTTCTGCAATTTGTGTGTCAATTGCTTGCAAACATAGAATATGTAACTGTCACCAACTACATTAATATTTGCACTATATTGTAGTGTTCTGCCCCCAATGTGTAAACACGAAGCCAACTCCACAACCATTATTTATATGTGGGCAAACAGGATGGGCCCAGATAGATGTGTGACTTCCAGTGATGAATTCCAGGGTTCGACTACAGGAGACTCAGGAATTCAAGGAAACTGTCTGATGCACTGAGAATTACAACGGTGAACTTTAAAGGCAGAACAGTAGCAACCCATACCTTTTAAATAACATTTATTTAATCTTCAATCAGATCTTTAAAATATGCAGTTATTTCCCCCTTATTTTACAGGTAGAGAGACTGAGGCACACAAGAGTGACAAGCCTTGTCTACTGCCATGCTGAAGGGGCAAAGCTGGTGAAATAATGTGGAGTTTTGAGGTCTTAAATCAGAGATTTCTCTGTCTTTGGGATATCACAGTGGACTCTTGGAGCCTCTCCTCCAAATTAGAAGGGACTTGTGTGAAATTTTTATGAGCCCATAAATGGTTTGCTATAAGGTGTGCAGAAATCTGGTTTTCTCAGTCACTCTTTGTGAATATCTTTCAAATAGTTTGTGGTCCCCCTCCCTGCCCCCAGAGGAGTGTGAACCACAGGATGGAAATTGCTGATGTATGAGTGTTATTAGCCATGGGTGTATGGACTGAAGTGTGAAGGAAAATGCATTTGAAAGCAGGTCTGGACTCGACAGATTAACACTGTGCTTTGCTCCTCAGAATAGCTCCAGCTAGAAGAAAAGCTTAAGTGAAATTCTGCTGTTATATATATCTGATTTGAAGATAGACCAGAAGTTGAAGTTTTTGAGCTTTAGTTTGTGGATGCCACCTGTGTCACCATGAGTAATGCAGGTTGGGTCAGGGATGGGGGCTTCATGTGAAGCAGATGTCTTTGCTACAGGAGTCAAAACTGGGAGGAATTTATATAGTAGAAGGCAGACACCCCCTTAGTGTTTTTTTTACTCCAGTAGCAGTTTGCAGTTTATGTCCAGGAGCAGCTTTATCCAGCTTGGCTGCTGCTGGGATTATCAACCTAGTGGAAGGACTGACAGAGAGCTGCCTGGCAAGTGCCATGAGGTTTAAATCTCTGTGGGGTGTTGTGGAGTGAAGGGCTGGGTAGTGCTATGTTGGCTTTATTTGTTGGTTGGGTTTTTTTAAATGCATTTTCTGAAAGATGAAAATAGCTTTTGAGGTAAGACTTTTAAACTCTGACTGAAGCAAAATCATGATGGTGCTGCAAGGATTCAGACTATGTTGGATTTATTTTTCTCCTTTTGGAATGTAATTTATTTTTTTTTTTTTTTTGTAGGTTCTATCCTCTTCTAGCAGACTGTTTGATAGCCTCAGTGAAGGACCAGAAGACTGCATTGAGAGTGTAGCTCTCTTCCTGGCTGCTTCTGTGTGTTTAGATGAGGTCAATGGGACAAAAGTTGGTTATGAAATGAAGAAGCTCCCTCTCAGGGTTTTAATCTAGTTGTTTCTCACCCGAGATTCCAAAGCTGGCTGGTGGTTCGTGTGGGCACAAGCGGAATGATTTTCCTTCTTGATCTTTGAAGGATTTAGGGTCTGCTGTCTGACTCTGTGTCTCTGTGTTCTGTGCTGAGCTCAGTGCTCAGTGCGAGAATGAAGGGAATCTCAAGGTCTTGGTTTTCTGGTTTCTCGTGTTGTTTATTAGTTCTTATCTTACAATTCTCTGTGTCCGGCTAAGATGTTCTCAGCAGCTCGGACACAATGTGACTCCCCTGTGTCCGGCCAAGGTGTTCACAGCAGTCTGGATACGAGGCGACTCCCCCCCTGTGTCCGGCCATGGTGTTCACAGCAGCCTGGACACGCGGTGACTCCCCCTGTGATGGGAGGTCGCTACCTCTTATACAGATAACTACATACCCATTGTTTACAATTCTATGCCAATGTCTATCACCTGTACTAACAGGGTCATGTCTACTTTGATCCAATCCACTGAAACTACTTTGTGCCCATGTCACTGCAGAAGATGGATGCCAAGGGAGAAAAAGAAGAACCCAGGGCACCGCCCTAAAATCACCATCTTGTTCCTTTGCATCTACATTCTAAAAATCCAAAACCCCAAAATCTACTGCACAGTGATAACTACACTACTCTCAGTAACACCTTTGTGACTTGCAATTCTTCTCTCTGTTAGATGTTTTTCTCATGGACCAAAATCAAAGACTGTGTCTTCCTGGGCTCTGTGCCAGGCAAACTCCCCTGCACAGACCCCAGACCCTCTTTCTTGGGTCCCAGGCCTCTCTACCGAGGTCTGTGACTTCCCAGGGCACCCAGAGGGATGCCCTGGACTCTAACACTCCCCATGGGAGGGGTGGCACCTGAGTGTGTGACCCTGCTGTGTTTGTACATTTGCTGTTAAATTAGGCCAAATATAAAATGGGAAGAGCAAATAATTTCTTATTCTTAGATATCTGCAGCTGGTTCTCTTTGCTCTGATGTTGGAAGGTGGGAAGTGCCTTAAAAACCTTTGTCTAAAATGGTCTCTCATGATTCTCAACAAGCATGCTGTGCCTGGCCAGTGCAGAGCTGTTCCTGGTGATACCTGGCCTGGGCCCAGGGCAGGGAGCAGAGCTTGTCAGTGTGTGTGCTGTATCCCACTGCAATAGCAGAGCTGCCATCTGCATCTGCCTGCCCTGACCCCAGACCCTGCTCCAGCTCTAGGGTTTCCAGGCAGTGCTGCAGTGCAGAGTGCAGGCCAACCTCTGCACTTCTAACATCAAAGCTGAGCTAAACCAGTCCCAGACTGCCCAGAATCACAGCTTTAAAAACCACTTCAATTTGAATAGGCTGTTGGGGTTCTCTTGCATCCCAGAGTTCAGCAGTTCCCTTATGTGTTAGTTTACCACCAGCAGAAAATTAAACTCCAAGTAAATCACTCCTCTTCCCCCCCACCCCTTCCAGCAAGGGAGAGAAAATAAAGGGGACACTCTGGGTTGAGGTAACATTTTACTAAAAGCTCAAAGTAATGGAATGAGACATGCATTAACAACACAATAACAACAGCAGTGTTAATGGCAAAAGTATACTGAAAGAGAAGATGTTTTACCCACAAAAAGTGGTTCACCACTAGCACCAAATACAAGATGACAGAAGCTTCCCATAGATCACACCTATATAGTTTCCACGGACAAAGGCAATGCGGGGATCATTTCTGTCTGCTGTGCCACATGATCACTGCAAACGAAGGAAATATGGTGGGGGAGCTCCACACCTAATGTTTCCCACACCCTCAGCCCAAACTCCCCAAAAGACAAGGGCAAACGCCTTGGAAGCTGGGTCATCAGAGTAGGGGGTTTACAGCTGGGGCTCAGTTCTGCACAGGTGCCTGTCTTGGTGTTTCCACCACTTTCTTGTGCTGTAGGTTGTTGTGGTGCATTTTGAGTTTTCTAAAGTTCTGTATGGTTTTTTATTATTAAGTTTCTGTAATAGTTCATCCCTACCCCCATCCCCCTTTCCTTAATCCCTGTTGTTATCCCCTCAATAGGCCTCTCCCTCCCCATGGTATCTTCCATTGTATCTTATCCATTGACACACCCTGGTACTTAATGGCTCTGGCAGAGCCAGGTGGTTCAGCCAAGGCTTCAGGTGTCCTCACTCCCCTTTTGGCCCAAAATGGCCGTGTCAATGCCCCCTGTACCTTAGTCACTCCCCCTCATTTCCATCAGTAACACCCCCATATTTAGGGGCAGGTAAGAGCCCCAAAGCTCACTCGCACCCTGGGCTTTGTGCCTGAATAAACCCCAATACCACCACGTGTGAGTCTGCTCCTTTTCTTCCAAGCAAGGTCCCGTCTCAGTCTGGCATCTGGACCCAAAGATAAAACTTGTTTATATGGTATCTGAAGAGCAAGCTGGCTGGGAAACCAGCTCAGAAGAAACCATAGTAGGTTAATCCTGAAGCTTGCTGCTACCTCCTTCCTACCACTCAGCTGCACTTCCCTCAGCTTGGTTTGCCTGGGTTTGGCAGAGCTTCTTTCTTCTTGTCCCAATGAGCTCATCTGAGTGGGGTTTGCCCTGCCACCGGTCCATCCCTGCTGGCAACTTCCCCTCTGGAGTTGTAGATTCAGCACCACAGCCGAGCACACCTTTTGCTGCTGTCCCTTCCAGAAGCACAGGCCCATCTCCAGTCATGCTCCAGAGAACACAGAGGAGGGGGAATCAGTGGGGTGCAGAGGGACCAGCTCTGCCGGGGTGATGGCAGCAGTTGCTCTGCTGGGGTGATGGCAGCAGTTCCTCTGCTGGAGTGAGCCAGGCAAGATGACTTTTCGTTTTCCCTGCCCAAACCACTCCCCTGCAATGATGTGGGTGGTGTAGAATAAACAATTTGGCCACCCTGGCCTGTGCTGAGCTGCCCTATCCTCCTCTGCAACCAGGATACCTCATCTGCTGAAGATGGAGTGTGCTGGAAAACTATTGAATTTTATGGCAACTGATGAAATAATGTTAGAAGTGTAGCCTCCTGAGGTGCCCTGACCAGCTTCATTCCTGTGTTTTATTCTGTGTGGAGACTGACAGCCTGTATTTATCAGTATAAATTACTGTTATCTTCATGGGTCCTCTCCCTGACCTACAGTATGCAAGACCATGGTCCAGAAAACCTTCATTATCCGTTCCAAGTTTGATGTGAGGGAGTAGATTTAGATTTGCTATAAAAGCATAGTGTACTTCAATGCACTTCTGTTAGAAATACTGGATTTTTTGCTTCTTTGCTTCTGTGATTTCCAGTGCCTAGGGCTAAGCTACATCCTCACACTAAATGGCCTTCCTGAAGGCCTGAGAGTGGCTTTAACTCCTCATTGCTGACTGAAACTCAAGGGAACCCAGCCTGACATATGCTGGTGTGACTGCCCTGTAATCTCAGTGTCAACTGGTATCACATTATCATTACAATTTATTCATCTTACTGTCCATGTGCTTTAGGATGAACAATTTCCCACCGTTTCTCTGTGACAGAAATGATTGGAGTAATACAATTAAGTTACAGGGACCACATTATGACCCATGACTTTTCGGGACAATTCATACAAAGGATGGCTGTGCAGACTTGGGCACTTTTCCCCAGTTGTACCCAGTAAAATCAACGGATAAAATGTTTGTTCCTGTATCCCCTGATACTACTCAGTTGGAGTTAAGGATTGTATTCAATAGTTGTTTGTGAATTTATGACAATGATTGAAATGGGAAAGCAGAAGTTGCCTTTCTTGCAATGAAAATCTGTATTATGTCTGTTAGAGCTCACTGGTTTGTATCCAGAATTTAATTTCTTTTCTACAGAAGCAAATCAATTTTAAGCACTAAGATATTTTGATGTATTCGTTTATCTCTGATTTATTTGTATAAACATGACAAATTTAAATTCTAAACACCTTCAACCCTTCACCCCTCTGATGGTAATTAATTCATAGTGTGTTCCAGTACCACTCAGTGCAGGCTTAATCAGATCACCACTAGTGGATGTTAACCACAACATCTGTGACATTTGCATCAAACCAGGAGGAGCCTGGTGCTGTATGAAAACACTCTCATGACACAGTTCATTTTGAGATTGTAAGTAGCCATGCTGCTTAGAAAACAGGATTAGATGAAGTATTCTGTTAGCACACTTAATCCATAACTAAAATAATTTTCATTTCTCTTATCCCATTGCAGGAGACAAATGTCTTATTTAAGCTCAGAATGCCCTATATGAACAGGACCTATGTAGTTACATTATAAAACTGAAGTCTGTAATGAAAAAGTTCGAGTTGTAGCACAGCAAAATTGTGTATCAGCTAGGACACTGCTGTGCCAGAGGTGCCACCACTTTGTCAGCATTGCTCCTTTGCAAGTGCCAAGGATAAAATTATAATTTTTTCCTTTAGACATTGCACTATGATCTATATTGGAGAGGTCCAACCACTATGCCTTCCCTGGATATATCTGAGCAAAGCATTAACTTTTCAGACCATTAACTGTCTGCTGGTATTTCCACAATGTCTGTGTTGCAGCCCTGGTTTTGGCTCACACTGCAGGGCTGAAGTGGAGGACTCCAGACTAAAACAATGAGTGCCGACAGCTCCAGTGAGAGAGCCAAGCTCCTGTCGTGAGTGGCTGTCAGAACACATATGCTTTGTGTGTGCACCAGAGGATGAGCTCCAACAGCAATGCTGTGTTTTCCTCCAGACACCAAGGCTGTCTGTAGGCCCTGTCACAACTACTTCTTCTGGACTGGGAACAGCTGCAGGATCTCTGTCAGTGAGCATGCTGGGGAAGTGTCATGCTGGTGACTGCCTTTAACTGAAGGGAGGGTGAAATAGCTGCCTGCCCCTACACAGAGCTGCAGCCTTGTGCTGAGGAGAGACAGCTCTGTATGCTCTTACCTTGTGCTACTTGCCCTAACTCCAACCTTTTCCTATTGCTACACCCAATTTGGAATAACAAAGAGTGTTGGAGTCCAGGGCATCCCTCTGGGCACCCTGGATGGTCACAGACCTCGGTAGAGAGGCCTGAGACCCAAGAAAGAGGGTCTGGGGTCTGTGCAGACTCTGGCACAGAGCCCAGGAGGACACGGGCTTTGATTTCAGTCCATGAGAAAGACTTCCAACACAGAGAGGAGTTACAAGTCACAAATGTGTAACAGTCAGTAGTGCAGCTAATCACAGGGTGGAAAATTTAGTAGTTTTGGGGTTCTTAGAATAGAGGTAAGTGGGGGGACAAAATGGAGGAATTAGGGTGGTGCCCTGAGTTCCTCTCCTTCTTCCTCCTCCTCCATCTTCTGAGGTGGTGATGACACAAGGTAGTTTGAGGGGATTGGGTCAAAGTAGAAATGACCCTTTTAGTATAGGCACTAGGCATTGGTGTGAAATGGTAAATAATAAGTACATAGTATAAAAGCAAAGTGACCTCCCATCATGGGGGGAGTCACTTCGTGTCTGAGCTGCTGTGAGCACCTTGGCTGGACACAGAGACTTGTAAGATAAGAAATAATAAACATGTGAGAAGCCAAGAAAAAACAAGACCTTGAGAATCCAGTTGATTCTCGCGCCAAGCAAGGATCCAAAGCCTTCAGAGGGCAGAGGGCAAAAAAGACCCACCAGAACCACCAACCTGACTCTTAGGTCAGAGAGAAACTAAAGCCGAGAAAAGAGGAATTAAATTTGTTAACAGAGTATTGAAAGTTTTCTATGTCTGGAAACATTTTAACAGCCCTCAGGTACTTTGATCAATTCGAGACCGTCTTGCTGGAGCAAAATGAAGCTCTATGTCTTTCATTCTGCTTTGGAGAAGTGACAATGGGTTTGCGCTGGGGACAGGTATGCACATTTGTGTCCCTTAGGGGATAGCCACAGCATGACAGACTGGGGTGTGGGATGCTTTGTATTTACTTTTTCACTGATTCACAGTAGAGTTTTTCCATCCTGCATCATTTCAAACGATGAAGTATGGACTAAGATGAGAATTGCCCTGGGCAGTACATCCTGATTCATTTTGCCCAACTCCGCTTGCCTGAATGCTGTTTAGATGACACTGAGGATAGCACAGAGGGGATGGTGGGTG
This sequence comes from Zosterops lateralis, assembly GCF_965231275.1. Lineage (NCBI taxonomy): Eukaryota > Metazoa > Chordata > Aves > Passeriformes > Zosteropidae > Zosterops > Zosterops lateralis. Next base: position 10,245,186 of record NC_139779.1, on the reverse strand, counting down.
GTCGATAGGAATAGAAAAAATAATGGTGAATTACTAAACTAGGTAAAATATAGAAGTAGCAAACCCAAAGTAAACTAATTACTGGTTGGTACAGATTTTTTTAATATACGTAAACTCTTGCTGAATGACAGTGATTAGCACAGAACAGGGGAGGGGAGGTAAACATCAAACAATTCTGTAACAGTTTCTAGATTTAGGGTTGTTTGGTATTTTTAATAGTTCTAAGAAAGCCAAAGCAGCAGAGCAGCCCTGAATCTTCTTTGGATAAGGAACATATCTGAGTATAGCAAATCTTCTGGACAGGTAAGACAAACCAAACTGTACATAAGGGGATGGCCAATTCTATGAAACTTTCTGTGACAATGAATGGAGGAGCCTTCAGGTTTTTTTTTTTTTTTTTCTGATAAAGATATTTTGAGGCAAGAACCAAAGTGGACAGCCATAAAGCCAGGTTTTTTATATGCTTTCCAATGTCTGTTTGGAGTCAAGAAAATCTGGACGCTTTTTTGTTGCAGACTTTTGGAGTGGTTAAGAAATGAAGGCCTCTGTCTCTCTGAGAAAGTTTCCTTTATTTTCTGGTTCACCACTTACATTCATTTCTGTCTATGGGATAGTACTTCTTAAAGATTTAAAATATATGAAAACATGTTTGCATTTTTGGACAAAGGTATAATTTTTATGTTAGCTCTCACTGCTGTAGGAGAAAATCACTCATATATTTTTTAGATTAGTTTTTAGTAAAAATTGATCTCCCTTCAAACATCTTTCTCAGAAACCAGTGTCACAAAAATCTCTCCATAAGAGTATGCCTTTATTCAAAATGTGCTTGAGCATGGAAACAAACCCAAACCTTGCCAAACTAGCAGTTCTTGTAATGTAAGCCATAGTGTGTAGTGGGTTTCAGCCAGAATCAAACTCTCTGATTACTGTCAATAAAAAGTGGTTGTGTGGGCTGCTTCCCTCAGGTTGAGCAGGTCAGTGACAGTTACACCACCTTGTAAGTATTTGTGGTGAACTTCCTCTCAGAAATAAAAAGCATGGACAATCTGTACCACTGGCTAGTGATGATCAAGGGAGGTGCCAAATCATTGATGCCTTTTGGTTAATGGGGACTGGGGAGACCTGACCCTGTAGGTGCTGTGTCTTGTGAAAAATGAGGTTCACTCTTCTGGTAAAATTTAAAACTTTAATGAAGGACAATTGGAGACAAAGATAATAAAGCAAATTTTAACAGCCAGGTGCTTGTCATTCATCCAAGAGCACACCTGCTCTTTTGGAGACACCTTTACATTCTATGGCATCATCCTATTGCATATTCATAAATCATTATTCATATTTAAACTTTTCCCCAAACTAGTTTCCATGTTCCAAGAACTGTTTAGCCTGGCTCCTCCTCTGGTCTGCCTTTTTAGAGCATGTACATTTCTTGGGTGTAGTTTTAGTCTGTTCTTATTCTCACCTCCAGCTTGGGCTTTGGTCCATGCTTTGTTCAGATGGCAGGTGCTGATAGTTGGCATATCAGTAGCAGGGATCTTCATCATATGTTTACTGGATGTTATCCCAACCAAACAGGCAGTTCAATTACCAAAGCATGACTACATCAGCTATTTCACTGTTACATCTAAGTTAAGTTAATAACAAAAATAAAAAGCTTTATATTTATGGCAAAGTTATTTTAACATTATACATATAGCATCCATTCTAATATTTATGAAAAACCAGTATTATAATATGTATTTATAACAGTCTGCAGCAGTACTTGGCAGAGGGCAGAGCCAGCAATGCATTTTGGGCTGGGCACTCCAGTGAAAGGCAACTCTGGCCCTTTGCAGGGGAGACAATGGCTTTGCTCAGCCTTTCTCCTGAATGTGCCAATGTAAGTTCTGGTTTTGTGGTTTAAAAAAGTAAGACAAAAAGAAACCCCTTGATTGCAGGTATCTCTTGTAGCACAAGGTGGCAGCAATGCTCTATTATTATTATTTTGCATTCACCCTCCTGCTGCTGAACAGATGAAGTTAGAGCAGCAGAATGCAAAGCTGAGGTTTTTTTTCCTGGGATGTTACTTTATCTCCCCCTTTTCCTCCAAGTCCAATTTTTCCCTGATGTCTGGGAGTAGATGAGGTGGAACAGAATGGGGAAATGTTTGTGCATTGAGTTTCAGTCTGGGACCTCCTGCCTCAAAGACACAGAGAATGGAATCAATTAGAGGTTGGTGCTGTAGGAAAATGGCAGGGATTGAGTTCATTGTGTTAGTTAAATTGTGCTCACTTACCCTACCACCACTGCAAAGCCTGTGCTACCTGCAGGGCCCACAGAGCCACCAGGAGCAGCACTGTGCAGCTAGTACAGGTTGAGACCTCAGGATAAGGAATAATCAGTCACACTACAATATAGAACTCATTCTCCGTTACTTATTGCACAAAATGATGAGTTTTTTTATGAACTTTCTAGAAATCTTCAGAACAGATGGGGATATTGAACTTGTAACCTTTTCCCAAGACTGGCCCAGTATTGAACACAAGCACATCATTTTCAGCCGATGAAAATTCCAGCAGTTTTTATTTTCCTTGTTCTCTGTTTCACTCTTAGGGTGGAATCACTGTCCCTGAAAATCATATAGGACAGGTGTGGGAAGGATTGCAGTGAATGCTTTTAACCTTTCAATCTCTGCTTTTTGACTCCTTTTTGTCTACTAAAGTGGACTCAGTTGTCTTTTATTCCTTTCACAAACATTAACTGCTCCTTTTTGCTGCACAGTTTTGATGTGGTGTGCCATTGTTGTGTTATGTGGTTCATCTGGAAGCCTCTTGAGTGTGTGGATTCCTCTGAAGTGTAGGTAGTGGGATGTCTGTGTGTGCATGAAGAGCTAAAACCATCAGTGCTGACAGTCAGTGCAGTCAGGGCTCTCCTGCCAGGCTCTCCTCAGTTCCCTGAGGTGAGGCCAGCCTGGTTCCCAGCAGGTGTCACTCTTGGCTCACAGGAGAAGCCATGTGTGAGCACACCTCACTACCACAGAGCTGCTTCTCCCTGGTGTGCTGCTCTGACCTTGCCTTCCTGTGGCTGCCCTGTGTTCTGGTACAATGTTCTGCCTCGGCTGCTTGTGTTATGGGAAACAGGGATGGTGTTCCCATGTCTGAGTGTGCAACACGTATCTGCCCAACATTCCTGCCACTGGGGAACACTAATTCAGTACAGATTGTGGATATGGCTGTTTAGGATGCAAACCCACAGTTAAAAAACATCTGTGATTTCCCTGTACCTGTACTTTTAGAGGAAGCAATTAAATTTCTGCAATTGTTTTGGTGCACTCACAACAACTTGATGCATTTCAGTATGCAGCACCTTCCAAATGATGTCACCCTCACCCTTCTGGGTGTCACATATTGGGGATTAGAACTTGCATTTCTTGTGTTATCACTAAGTGTTTGCCAATCCTGCCTAGTCAGTGACAGCTTTTGACTGAAACACAGATGAGAAATTGCCCCTTGTCCTGCTGTGTCCCACAGATCTTTACATCTGTATGAGTGTGAGGGATGTCTGGGTTATGGGGTGATGTTACAGCCATACTAGGGAAGGACCAGAGGCTTATTGGACTCTAGTTGATTGTGGAAGAATGTCTTTCTCATAACTGTTTTTGTTTTTTTTTTTTTTTTTTTTTTTTTTTTTTTTTTTTTTTTTTTTGTGGGGATGGGAGGGGTTTTTTTTAGGATTTTTCTAGGTTCTGGGGAACTGGGACCAGCTTTTTACCAGCTTACCTCTATGTTGTTTAATACAGCCTAAAGTACAGTTTGACCAAGGATGATATGTGTTGTTGATTAATATGAAAGCCTGCATGGGTATTTTTGACATACATAAATGCATCCATGTGTGTTTTTCTATACAGTAGGAAAGCCATATCATCACTCAAAAAAGCACACTGTAGCTATTAAACACATGCTAAAGCTCAGAGTTTCCATGAATTTAATATACCATGAGTGGCTGGAGAATAGACTGTACAAACAGGAGATGCCTGCTCTAAGTGAAATAAAGATTTGGGATCTCATATGTTTTGTATCATTTCCTCGTCTTGACTCCAGCTTAAAAGTATTGATGTTCTTTTTGATGAAGTCCCCTAAGTTGCTTTTTTGCTTCCTCTCCAAATACTTTCACAGATTATTAGTTTCAAAATTGATAGTATGGTCCTCCTAGTGCCAACTGAAATGGAAAAATGAGATACTGGCACTCCAAGCTGTTGGAGTAGTTTGTGCTACCTGTGCACAGAGTTTTTTGGTACGCAGTCTGACTTGTACAGGTTCCTGAAAGGAAGACCCTCCTCAAAGCTTTGGTTTTTGGACCAGGTCCTGTGTGGGTGATCTGAGTCGACAGTTTGGAGCTGTGAACCAGATAATCATTCACTGGGGTGAACTTTGGGCACGAGCTGAGGCCTCCCTGGTATTGTGGAGCAGGCTGGCTCACTTCCCCTGGAGCAAAGGCATCACAGCTGTGTCTGTGCCTTCAAAGAAGAGTCAGACTGCAGTGAGCAGAACGCGCTCATTAACCAGAAAATGGGGGAAGGACATAGAGGAAGGTACTTCTGATTGTTTTAGGGAACGTGTGACCAGGCTGTTGGCTTGTTATTGTCTTGTCTTTTTGCTTTATTGTTTTCTAACTCAACTGGTCAGATTACATGGGTTAACATAGTAAATGAAACATTGTTGGATTATACGTTTTCTGACCCAGAGATGGGGCAACTGAGAGGTGTTTTAAAACTTTTACTCCATTTTCAGTCTCATGTGAAGGGTGAGACAGTACAGATGTTATAATTCACACCATCACAATCAGAAGCCAATTATTTCCTAATTACAATACATTACAAGTGTTTCTTGACCTATCAGCTTTTGCCACACAATGCTGTTGATGCCTTAAAGCCAATTATCTAAAAATACCCCTCGTGGTTGCTACTACAATGCACTTTTCATAGTTGTATTTCTCCAAAGTATCTAGTCTTATTTGCAAGGCCATCCTTTGAAACTTGTTTCTAGTTCCATTTCTCTCTCAACAATGTCTGTCCTATTCCATGGCATTTCTAAGTCAGCATTTCTTATCTCAGAGTTTGCATACAGATGCACATTATGTGAATCTTCTGTCAGGCTTTGAGAATTCTCCAGAAATCCATTTTCCACAAACCATATGCTAAGAAATCTATCTGCTTGAGGCTATCACCACACCTTTGTTTCTTTGTGAGGACATACCCTGGGAAGTTACTGGTCAAGGAATCTTCAGGGATGTGTGTGGTCCTTTGTACCCAGCATTGTCATTAAATTGAGCCTTTTAGGTCTGAGAGGTATCACAGTAAGCCTGTTTCTTGTACATTTGACAGGAGATACATTTTCTCTCATCCCTGCAATGAATTGTGACTGTTGCCACCTAAAATGCTTGCACCATTCATTGAAGATATAATTACTGAGCAAGTTGTTTTAGATAGATATCTTCTGTGTCATGCATTGTCAGGACAAGGCAAACTGTGTTCTTTCATGCATGCAGACCTAAGCATCCATTCCACCAAAACAATTAAACTCTAGAACTATATCACAACTGTGGCATCAGTCAGCAGTGTCAAAATCTGCTTGCATAGCAATGGGTAAACTGTTCATTTCTTTTGTGACTTGGATGTGTGTTCTCTCTCCATTTCCCTTTTTCTTGGTGGAGACCTAGAGCTGGCTACTTGTCAAATGCAATGATGTGAAGTTAATCGTGTGACTTGGGGAGAATGACACATTGACACTTTTCATAATAATTGCTTCCTACACTGGAAACCTCCAGCTGTTTTGATGGAAAGAATGTGATGTGACTGTGACAATACAGTCCCAAAGCCTGCAGACTGAAAATTTCGGTCCAATTGAAAAGCACGTTTTTTAACCTTTATGACACCAATCATCGATGACTACATATGGAAATTAAAGGAAGTCCTAGGAATTTCTTCTAGTTGTTGGCAAACATATGTAGGTGTTTGTTGAATGGCTTTATGGATAAGGATTATATTTATGTCTTTGCAGCAGTTGGGTGTTAGAAATGCCCTTTGAGGAGGAATGGATTTTTGTTTCGGAGAGTTCAAATAGCAAATCCGTACTGCAAGATCACTCTTTTCAGTTCTGATGCTATGCTGGTGTGGGCAGCAAAGGAATCTCGGAGGCTTTTTCCCTTGGAGGAGAATGTGTGACCAGTCCAAGTGGAATGGAAAGTCATGTAAAGGTTAGTCTATAGTTGCAGAACTCTGGAATAGCTCTTCATCCTATAAGCAAAACTGTTGATGTAAATAACAGTCATTAAAGTTAGAGCTGGAGCTGGGGAATACTTATTGTTAATATTTTTTACCCACATGAAACATTAAAGATTGGACAGTAAGTATACTTTTAGTGAGACACATAACTATTCTGTGAAAGCGTGAGTATGGTGAACTATATTTCATTTTCTATTTCTTTGGAATTAATGATTCTGTATCTCCTCCTTCCCCCTAATAACACTAGGAAGAACATACATTTGAATTTCAGGTCCTGCAATCTTGGGACATGCTGCTGATTGAAGCTGAAGGTGCTGATTATCATTATATTTTTTTTCTCCCCCTCATGCAGCCCCAGGATGCAACAGATAAAACTGCTGTGATACTACAGGAGATCTCACTGCTGAGATCTCAGCATCAAGAGAGAACAGGCTCTGCTTAATTGTGTTCTAAAGGGAATGTGCAGTTATGCATCTTTCTTTTTGATGATAGTTATACTAACCAATCATCAAAAAAGGCATTTCTTGAAGAGTGTGGAAAGGCAGGTAGGCCACAGTGCAGTAGTAGTCATTGCCCATTGTGTTTAAAAAATGATCCCAGAAATCTTATCATTTAACTTTATCAAGAGATGGATTTAAAATCCCTTAAGTTCCTTGTGTTTTGTCATGGTGACAGATCCATTGATGGAGCAACTGCTGAAAAAGACAACTCATGGGACTGAAATACGTTATTAAATCACACTCTGCTTTTAGAAAATATAAAGTACAGGGACTTGAGTGTAATTGAGGCTGTGTGAATATGGCACTCAGAGGCACCTCTGCACAGAACAAGTTACTTTTTTAGCCTGTATCATGCTGAGGTTAGTTATGCCAAATGTCACTAAAAAGTACCAAATCCAGGGATAGTTTTACAGTAGCCTAGTCTGGATTGAATTCTCTATGTCTGTCTGAAGAAGACCTGGAAGGTAATTCACTATTACAATTGATTTATTTTGACTCATGCCAGTCACTGGGGTATATACCCTGCTTTCAGTTTTCAGTAGTAGATATTGCAGTTTCTTTTAGTAAGCTTTGTGTGAGGTACCTTAAAAGGATGCTTTGTCTTGAGGCAGGAAAACAGGATCGTAAGCCATTTGCAAAACTGTAGTTATTTACTTCTGAAGGTCTTATCTTCTTGTAGGAATACCCATAGACAGTGTGGTTGATTAATTTTTTTTTTCTCCCAAAGTAGCAGTTTTTATCTTTCTGAGCAGTGCCAGATTCTGCCTCACCTTTCCTGAGAGTTTTTCCATATTATTATGTTATGTTATGTTACACTATACATAAAACACATTTTGTTATTTTAGACTCATTAATGTTGAAAAAGACCACTAAGATCATCTAGTTCAACTGTTATTTCTGCTCTTTCCTGTTTCAATGAGTGTAAAGCCATTGAAGACTGAAACTGGTACATATCAAAAATAAAACCTCTGCTCTTATTTAAAGGTGGAACTAGATACCAGATAAATAGATACCAGATTTCAGAATTTGCTAGTTGTAATTCAAAGAATGCAATAACTATAATATATAATGATAAATCCCCAATTTCCCAGCTTAAAAAGTTAAGCTGAAATGAGTACTTTCCTGCTACACGGGATTTTTTTTATGGTATGGTGATTCAAAACTCTCAATAGCTTTCTGTATTTAGACACAGCATTTTAAAGTGCAATGCCAGCTTTCCTCCAATCCTTTTCATCTCGAGGAAAGATACCTGTTATTTACTGCTCAGCTGTCATTGTCACTTCCAGTTATCACTGTTCACTGTTCACTGAATTACTGCAGGAGGACTACAGGCAGACTATTCAAGCACCTCCCTCACTCTAGTGGATCCAGGGGGATGCTGAGCTTGCCAGAGAGGTCTGGGGTACTTATATGCCCTTGTGTATATGCTGATTCTTAACCCGCAGCCTTGATTTTGCTGCCAGTGGCAGGAAAACGGTATGTCTGTTGGATTCTGGCAAGCACTGATTAGATATCCTTAGGTATGTCTGCTTTTCATCCCTTGAGAAACCAAGACTTTCTGTGTGATGGCTCATCTGCCCTGTGGTGGATAGAAAGCCCATGCTGACATCTGTGTTGTTCAGGGCTATGAAGTGATCTGACCAGCAGGGAATTTGGATGCTGTAGAGCTCCACTTCATTTGTTTTGTTTGACTCATGTGTTGATGACACAGATATATAGGTTGAAAGTGGCCATCTGCAATGTGGCATAGAGGGAAGAATTCAGCAGAAATGGTCACAGTCATGAAAGGCATCTGCATTTTCTCACTGTAACTTAAAATCTGGTGATTCTTTTGTGGACTGAGGTGACTTGATGGCACTCCAGCATACCTCTTCCTCTCTCCAAAGATTTGTGACAAACTCACTATTTCTGCAAGATGTAAACTGTGTTTGTAATCTATACAATATCTGTTTTGCAACTCCCATTGGATTTTTACATTGCAGTTTGCTTGCAATTACAGTTTTTTGGCTATTGTGTGTTTTAATTTCACCTGCAGTTAAATATCTGTCCAGTTTAGCATGTAGCTCTCCTTGTGCTCAGTGTGAGTCCTGTTCATGTACAAGTATGATGGTGGTGGTCAGGGTTTGATGATGTATGATGTGAGATTCTACCACAGGGACGAGGTATTAAAGGTGATTTTGAGGGTGTTCTGAAGAAGAATAGTTGGCACTTTATGAAGACAGAGGTTTGTTAAGGTGTCTGACTATTGACATGAGAGAATCTAATAGTCCCTGGATGAGTGTCACTCCATGTATTTCATCCCCATTAAAATCTTAGGGACAATAAACATGCTTTTCACACTGTAGATCTTTACTCTTAATAATGGTAATGTTGACTTGCTTTGTAAAAGAACTCACTTTTTTCCTCATACAAGACTAAAGGAAAAAGTGTTTTAAAAGAATTAATAAACAGAGGCCAATGATCTCTTAGTGTAGTTCTGGTTAACATTGTCTGCCAGTTTTTCTCAAATGCATCATCACTTCCTCATTAAAAAAATTCTTCACATCTGAACAGCAATGCAGATGAAACAAAGACCATTTAGTACAGGAATCTGATAGTTTTCATAAATTTTACTGCTTGCAGAATTAACAAAATATGGTCAGCAAGACCATATGACTCATCTATTTTTCATGTCGTTTTGTGCCTCTGTTTCTATAATAACGTGGATTTGATATACTATAGTCCATAGTTCAGTACTTAAGATAGTCACTTTATTATTATTACTGAGCAACTGTATTCCAGAGGGTTTCTCTGATGTAGTACATCTTGCTCAGTCAGTTAAACCAAGACCTTCAGAATGCCTGACCACAGTAATCACATCATTTTTTCATCCCTGCTTCCAATCTTTAGTTGGTGACTCCTACCATACATCATCACCATATATCCTCATTTGAACAGTCCAATTTACATATTGTTGTGATCACACTGAAAGTTCTAATAAATTTCCCTTGGTGGCAGAGATCCACGTGAATAATGGCTGTGCCTAAACCTGCCATCTTAATACCTTTGAACATGCCCTCCTCCTGGAGCTTATTACTCAGATCTCAGATTTTACCAGTGCCCTGTAGCTGATGTGCTGCCTGAGTGACAGTCTTTGAAAACACTGTGAACTTTCCATTGCCTGTGGTGACACTTCAAGTACTTGCAGTCCTTTAGGTCTTATGTAAGCAAACTGAAAATGACTCTTCAAGTGTGATGAAAAAGGTGCTGATCACTTTCTTCCATGCCTTCATGAATCTTTTCACAGGAGACAGATTTTGATTTTGTCATGGATTTTATTACAAAGACTGTCTTGGAGCACCATATAATTTACAAATCATTTATAAATGGGATGACATCAGGTGGTGACTGGTCACTAGTCAGGTTTCGTAGGGCTCTGTCTTAGGCCCAGAGCCCTTCAGCATCTTCATAAATGACTTGGATCAGGACTTGAAGTGACACAAAGTAAGTTCACAGATGGTACAAAACTGGGAGGAGCTGTTGACTCCCTCAAAGGCAGAGAGGCCCTGCAGAGAGACCTGGACAAAGTAGGGGGCTGGGAAATCACCAACTGTATGAAGTTCAACAATGGAAAATTCTGGATTCTGCACCTGGGTTGAGGCAGCCCTGGATGTGGGTACAGACTGGGGAAGGGGATGCTGGAAAGCAGCACTACACAAAGGGCCCTGGGGGTCCTGGTGATGGGCAGTGGGATCTGAGCCAGGAGGGACATCCCTGTCCTGGGGGCACCAGAACTGCCAGTGGGGCCAGGGGGGGATTGTCCGGCTCTGGTCTGGGGCAGCCTCACCTTGAGGGTTGTGTGCAGATTTGGGCACCTCAGTGTAAAGAAAGATATTAAACCATTAGAGAGTGTCCAAAGGAGGCCATGAGGACAGGGAAGGGCCTTGAGGGGAAGCCTGTGAGGAGCTGCTGGGGGCACTTGGTCTGGTCAGCTGGAGAAGAGGAGACTGAGGGGAGACTCCTTGCAGTCTGCAACTCCCTGGTGAGGGGAGGAGGAGGGGCAGACACTGATCTCTGCTCTGTGTGACAGTGACAGGACCTGAGGGAATGGCCTTGTTTTAAATGCATATTATAAAGTTGGCTTTTCACAAGATGTGTACTATATGATTGATAACATTGTGGTAAGGATATAAGTTTTTATTTCTGCTATTAGTAAAGAAAATTAGGCATGGTGGTAGTAGTTGATATAGTCTGCTTAAACTGTCTGTTTGGTCAAGATAACATCCAGTGAACATGTAACGAAGACCCTGCTATTGATACACCAACTATCAGCATCTCCCATCTGAAGAAAGCATGGACCAAGGCCTGAGCTGGAGGTGATAATGAAGACACAACCACAAAACACACAGGCTCTAAAAAGGTGGGCCCAAGGAGGGACCATGCAAAACAGTTCCTGGAATATGGAAACTACTTTATGGAAAAATATGAATATGCAACAGACCGATGTGACAGAAAGGATATTTAAAGAATGTCTCTGATATAGCGGGGTGTGGACTTGGCTGAATGTCAAGTCACCTGGCTGGCTGTACTTTGCTTTTTTATCTCCTAATTATCTTATTTTTTATTAAACCTATTTCTTAAAATTTACCAAGAAAGTGAACCTTTTTTTTCACAGCCTGAAGCTATGTCAGGGGAGGTTAAAGTTGGATGTTAGAAACAGGTACTTCTCCCAGGGAGTGGCTGGGCACTGAACAGGCTCCCCAGGGCAGTGGTTGCAGCACCAAGTGGGCCAGAATTCAAGAAGCATTTAGACAATGCTCTCAGACACATGATGGTACTCTCGGGGTGTGCTGTGCAGGGCCAGGAGTAAGAGTTGGATGATCCTTCTGGGCCCCTTTCAGCTTGGGATATTCTGTAATGCTGTGTGATCCAAGCAGTTGTCAGAGAGATTATATTCTGGCCTATTTATTTTCTTTAACCAACTTTTCCAATTCAATATTTATCTATATATTTTGTATGAAAGACAGTGGAAATACTGATGATGGGGGGAAATAACTGGATTCACATGGAAGAACTGAAGTGCTGTTTAGGTTAAGGTTTGCTTTAGCTAGGCAGGGGGAGATTCTAGGAGATTATGAGTCAGTACTGAAAGTGGCTGAAACTGTTGGGAAACAGCAGTTATGGGAATGTGTATGTGACTGGCAGTTGTTTCAGGTTCTCTCTTTTAGTCAAATGCACTGTAGGTGCAATTATTGAACAAGAAGTAAATAGCTGTTTTTTCTTTATTTTTCTTGTAAGTATGCAATTTATCTTAGACTCTTCTGCTATGTGGCCTTTTTTTGTTTTTACTTGCCACATTTGGATGTGCTTTTCACCCTCTGACTTGACTGATTAGAAGAAGTGTGGAGAAAATGAATGTTGGGACAATTCATTGCACTAGGACTGTTTTATGAAGACAAATCACTTGCATATAATAGATGGCTTGAAGTTTTTCCTGTTAATGTCCTGGATGAACTAGCTACTCTATAGCCAGAAAAAAGGGCTATTTTCTCCTGTGGAAGGAATACAGTCTTTGAATGGATCAATACACAGAGGCATAGGGAAAATGGATGTGACAGAGGACAGTACACTGCTACAGGGCTGGTAAGATCATTTATGTGGCAGTGCCATAGTTGGAGGAGTGTAGAGCATATCTGTTGCATGTGGAGTGTAACTATTACTAGAATGTGATGGTGATTTTAAAGCTAAATAGTCTCTAGGATCATGAGTGATTGGGGAAGTTGAGCGGGTTTGGTTTTGGGTTTATCTGTTAGTTTTTCCCTATTGAAAAAAGAGTGTCCAACCTAAGGCAACAGCTCCTAGACCAGTGGTCTTTTTCAAATGCTTGGGAAAGCTGGTTCAAGACCCTGCTTCAGATGAGTGAAAACAGCAAGTGAAATTGGATTTCCTATCTCCCAGGTTTGTATCTTACCCAGGAGCATTTAGAGAGAGGCTTCTCCTCTGCTTTTTCTTGTGTTTTTAACTTTTTCTCTGATGCAGAAAGAAAGCAAATATTCTTTCTTGCAGAATGGCTCTCAGATTTTTTTTGTAAGTGGTACAGGTTAGGATCTAATGTCGTTAAACAGTAGGGATGTGGCCCTTTCACTGAAGGCCACTTTTGGTATTAAGGGACTGGCCTAATTTCTGGTGAAATTGCTGTGCATTTGGCCTAGGTAGCCAATAGAAATAAATACAAAACATGCTGGGAAAATATGTGTCTTGTTGGAGACTGGGAAATTGAGTTCAGCTCCGGCTTTCTCTCTTTTCTGTCCCCAACCAGAAAATGAATGATTGCATGATAAAAATAGCCAATATGTTTTTTTAAAAAATAGATTTTAAGATTGTGCTTATTATGAAACAGTTGCTCAGGCTGCCACCTTAGGTCTTTGCAAAACTGTGGAATCGAAGCGAGAGCTCACTTGGTGTTCAGGTGCTCAAATCCTCTTCATTTCTTACAAATTCCTTGATTTCAGAGGAAGTGAGGTGGTTTCAGCAGTTCTGACTCTTGCTCCAGATGAGAAAATGCCTAGTTAAGCACACAGGTGGTCTCACTAACGTTTCAAGTAATGCCTTGACGAACACACTATGCAAACTTGCTTTCAGGACAGACAAGGATTTATGGGGCTTTTGACCGTGCTGATGGAGGGCCTGACTTCCCTCCTACCCTCCCCCAGGTATGCTGAAAATAAGACTTCTTTAATGCTCCTCAAATTGAGCAGTTCTGTATTATGTATTAATATGGAAAATTGTATTTAGTTTCACTGTTTATTATTCATGAAAGATGGATGCAGACTCCCCTACAGATAATACATTCACAGTACTCACAGACTAAAAACAAGTCTAGAAAATGCCAAGGCCACTGCATATCTCTTCATCTCCTCTGCCACTAGGTATTGTTTTTTAAGTTGCATGTAGAATTTTATTTCCTAGATGTAAATAAACAGATGTCCTGGTTTAGGACAAATTTGTGAGGAAACCTCCAAATGGGGTCCCTCTGGGAAGCAAACCCAAACAGCCCATCCCCAATTGGTCTGGGAAAAAATCTCCTTAGAAAAAAGTGGAAAAAGCTGCTTATTCAACAAGTAAAGTCCCCACAAGCATAAAGAATGAATAACATGAAACAATAAAACCTCTTGTTGTTCTGAAGTGAGATGGCAAAATTGAGAAAGTCCTTGCCTTGGGTTATAGCCCAGCTGGCTCAGTCTCTTATCAGTCCCTCTGGTGATGGAAAATGCCAAGGTCCAGGCCCTGGTGGGCCTCAGGCACGAGATCTGGGTGTCTCTTTGGGTTTTTCAGTTCAGGACAGGTTTAAACAGTCCCAAGAAAAAGGAAAAAAAGACCAATCCAGGGAACTTCTCTGCCTCAGCTGGCTAAACTAACTACAAGCAAAGAGATCTCTGTCCCACTGTCTGTCTGTGCTGCAGATGACACAATCCAGGAGCAGAATGTGGAGGAGTGACAGCAGTTTCTGAAAACAAATTTGGCACTGCTCTTTTCTCCCCCCTACACTCTCAGAACCAGTCTGAAAGGTACAGAACACAATATCCAACCCAAACAGAACAGATAGTTGGGAATACAAGTATCATAAAGTCACCTCAGGACAGTTTGAGAGACAGGTGTCTGCTAAGGAAAGCAGGAACCTCCTTTGGAATGGAAAATATGACCTGCTTCCTTCTGAATTGTTATAATTTTGAAATGAAGGGGCTTTCAGGCAAAGAGAAAGGAATACCAGTTCCTTACTAGTCTGTCCAACAAGGCAAACAAACCCCAGCAGCAGCAGCAGCAGCAGCAGCAGCAGCAGCAGCAGCAGCAGCAGCAGCAGCAGCAGAGCCCCAGCGCAGCTTCTCTGGGCTGCAGAGAGAAGGGCCGGGTCCCCTGGGTTGCAGTTCCGGGCACGGCCGGCAGGGGCGCTGGCGGCTCCCGGCGGGCAGGGTGGGTGCGATGGCTCCCCCCGGCCGCAGGGGGCGCTGTGGGCGGGCTCGGGCAGCAGCGGCAATGGCGGCTGGGCTGAGGGGCAGAACTCGGGGCAGCGGCTGGGACGGCGGGGCGGGCTGGCCTGGGGACAGGGCCAGAGGCAGCAGGAACTCGGCAGCTGGAGCTGTGACTGTGCTGTCTGTGCAGGCGGGGGGTGTGGGCTGCAGTGCAGCAAAAACTCCGAGTAGTGGAAGAAAAGCTGAGGGGGCCAGGCCGGGGCAGCAGCAGCCCAGCTCGTAGCAGGGCAGGGAAGCTTCCAGCGTTTCCCCTGAGGGACCGGAGCAGATGGTGAAAGTCCTTTTTTTGGTGGGGTGGGGTGTTAATAAGGCCTCAGTGCAATGGTCACTCTTATGGGCAGAGCTGCCGTCTTGGGTTGTAGTGTAGGATGTACACAAAGTATTTATTCTATCACCATCTCTATGAGCTGTTGGAACCAGGTGGGGCAGTGTTTTTCCAGGCCCCTCCTTTGGGCTCTTCTGCTCATGGCCCATCAATGCCTTGCCCAGGACTCACAGGTAACTCCCTTCAGGAGCTCTCTCTGTTTAATGGGCCATCAAGGACCCACTGCACGACTCCTCATCCCATTGGGAGATGCTCCGCCCAGGGGGAGGAGCCAAGCATTCCCACCTGGAGAGAATCTGGGATTTAGGACAGGACAAGCAGCCCTTACCCACTGGATTCCCAGCGGACCAGAGCTACCAGACCTTTCTGTGGGATCACTGCTTCAGGGAGAGCACCTCACCTGGACTGCTCCCACCATCCTGCTTAGGTTGTGTTCTGACTCTGTCAGTGGTCTTTTGTATTATTGCATTTATTTTATTTTACTTTACCTTTTTACCTTTCTTCTTATTAAATTGTATTTCTGACTTGGAGCCTCTCACTCGTTTTGCTTTCAAACCACGACAGCTGCACTCACAGCAGAAACAAAAAAATGTACAAAAAAACAAAATGGGGGAAAATTCCTAAGAGAAAGAGAAACAAAAGGAAAAATCCTAACCTCTAACAGCAGACTACCTCCCTGTAAGATATTCATAGCAGTTTGTTACTCTGTGCATCATTCCAGTACCATGGTTGTACAAACACATGTACGGTCTGACAGGTGGCTGCAGTGTCTAGTTACAGAAGAGTAACACAGGTTTATGTTGTACATACATGTAAACATCAAATGGGCAAAAGAGAATGAAAAAATATTCTTTGTCCAAGTCATGCTGCAAAACAGGAGAAAGAGCTAGGCACTAATGACTTCGCTGAGCATTCCCACTAACTTTGCAGGATGTCTTCTTGGAAGCTCTAGCACATTAGTCTGTTCAGCTTCTTACATCAGATGTGAAAAAAGCCAGACTTGTGACCTACATTAGGAGGTGGACAGAGGTGGAAAGTAACCTTTTCTCTCTCACATGTCTCCTCAGCTGGTGCTGATAAAGATCAGTTCATTCTGGTTACCTTTGCAGGTTTCCTGTTGGAAAAATGCTGTGGCAGGTATTAGCTGTGTTACTGCTGCATACATGGAAGGAGAGGTTACAGTCATCCAGCCTTTTGAACTCTGTGTCAGCTGGGTTTTACTGAATTCATACCACATACCTGCTTTGGGGCAGGGGATATCAATGAATCAGCTGCAACCTCTTCATGTTTGACTCTTATTCTAAAAAAAAAAGAAAAAAGCTAATTTTTTTTATATGTCAGCTAACTGTAGTAGGAAAGGCAGTCTCTGGGTTACTAACTGCTGTGTGAAATTTGTGATTTGGTAAACTGTTCCCAGATTAAACTCTAATTTGTTGTTTGTATGACACTAGTAATTTGAGATTCCAGTGGAATTGGGATATTTGCTGCTGTGGGCACTGCAGAGCACAGACCGAGAGCAACCTCTCTGCCACTAAAGAGCTGCACTCTGATGTCCGAGATAAGCAAAGGACTGGAGTCTATAGCTGGTCAGATGTCCAGCTGGACACAGACCCTACAGTCCAACACCTCATGGGGTGGATTGTGTTACCTTCTAACTGAAGTAGTTGGGGACAGCCAGTGATGCACGGAAAATCTGTCAGATCAAAGAGTGCAGAAGAAGACAGCTTGGCAGTGTCCTGATGATGTAAATTTGCTCCACATGAAGGGAAGATCTGGTGTAAACAACTGGTATTCTTGGTGCAAGTACAAAGCCAGCTGCCTTGTATATTTCCACATTTGCTTTGCTCCAAGCTTTATGCAAGACAAACCAGAGTCTTCCTGCTCAATAAAGAGGGAAAGAGGAGGAGGTGGAAGGAATCTATATTGTATTATTGTATAATTTGGTTTGGGCTGGTACATTGGAGGATAGTACAAATGGAAGTGTCACCTTTTCTAGAGCTGCTGGTAAAAATGATGGCATCTATTAAAATACACAGCTTCTGAGATGTCTGAGGACTGTTTTATTTCAGGTTGAAATCTGGCACTGGAAGTGCTAATGAACATTTTTCTTCTGCTTTTCATCTGTGACTAATTGGTGAATAAATAATTTTATTGTTAGCACGGAACTGTGTTATTTATGTTTCTGGGTTTTTTTGGTAAAGACATGAGTCATGAACTGATAGTGGTAATAAATTTTGGTTGGTGTAAAGTCAATAACTAACTGAAGTACTGGAGCTAGATGATTTTAAAATGTGCCAAACTAACAGGAGTGTGTGTGTTTTCAGGCAGGAAATTGCTTTTTAAAAGTACCTGATAAATTTCAATGCATCATTGAACCTTTTTGACCCAAGAACTTGCAGAAAAATGCTTCCCGTTTTCAGGAAATCTGCCTACATTCACAAAGATTGTGAAATTACCATGGAGAAACCCACTTCTTTTTTTTTTTTTTTTAATCAGACCTTCAAATGACAAGATGTCTCTTTGATTTCCACTACCCTTCCCCATTTATTATTAAAAGGAGATAGCTAAAATACATGCCAGTATTGATATGTATTGATACAGCTTTCCAATTATAAAGATTTTTTTTTCATTAAAGCCATTTCCCCACAAATATGTGAAAAAAAAATTAAAACTGTATCTGTGTTATATTTCAGAAGGATACCAAGTTGTATCAAAAAACACTGTCCTTTACAGAGGGAGTCCAAGTGGAGAGGAAATACAGAACTGTTTCCCTGAGCTGCACTTACACTTGTCACAAGTGTCACCATGAGACCTTGAAGAAGCCCTGGTGGAAGTTTCTCTCAGCTTCTTAGCTCTAGTTTTGCTGATACCTGTTTAGGTGGTAAATATTCAATAAATGTTCTGTCTAGAGATATATACACCAACCTGATTCTTGCTCTCAGGGCACTTTGGCAATATGAATAAGAATCTGCAGCCTAGGAAGCAAGGCACATTTCCCCTTTGCAGCATAACGGCACTTGAAATTCCTCAGCTGTCCTGGGTTAGATGCATGCAAACTCAGCAGCATGAGGAGGTGCTGCAGAAATGTCTTTATGTATGCTAAGGGTTTGTGACTGCTTCCACAGCCATGTAAATCAGAAGTAACTTCTGAAATCAGCTTTATGTACTAGTATATTACTGTGGGAGAGAGAAAAAGATTTATTTTGAAAAATGGGAATGGCAGCTTGCTTAACGTTTCTTTCCTTGCCTTAAAAAATAAAATGTGTTGATGATGTTCTTCTAATGGGCTCTAAAGGCTCAGCCCTTAAAATTAGCAAGTTCATCAATAAAAAAATTGTTCCTAGCAAGGGAGAACTGCCAAAAAATATGCTTAATTTATGGCACAAAGAAAGAAATACTGTTGTAATAAACAAATCAGTTTTTCCATTCAATTATGCAGCTAGTGTTATGGGTACCATAATCTCAAAGTTGTTTCTAGTTTATGTTTTGTTTCCTTCCTGTTGGATCATACAAATGCTGCAAAATATTTTTAGTTTAAAATGGGTGAGTACTGTGAGAGTAAAACTTCCCTTCAGTCTTTCTCCTGTTAACTTTCACAGTGCCATGTGAATGCAGCTGCCTATCAAACACATCAGCTGCCAGCACACTGACCTCCATCCTGGCTGTCCCTTCTCATTAGATGGTATGGATAATGTCTATGAGGGAGAAGCTGCATCATGCTGACAGGTAGCCTTGTAAAACATTTCTCTAAGATATTACCTTCTAATCATGAAACAAGAACATTCTCTGGGTTATGTTTTTCCCATCTAGTAACTTTTTTCTTCTGTAAGGTAGAGAACATTTGGTTTTCATATTTTGACAACGTAAAAAAAGTGTTTAAGGGCTCAGGGTTGCTTCAGACTTTGTAGTCTGTACTGCTGTGGGTCTGGACAGTCAGCATCTGTTCTTGGGTGCCCCAGAGCAAATGCTGGAGTCTGTTCTCATTTTGAAAATTAGAAAACAGACAAGTTGGACCAATAGGTTTTATGATTGTTATAAAGCTGTGACTGAGAAAACAAGATGCCAAGCTGGTCATTACTCTCTTTTGTTTTATTTTAAATTGAAGTGCAGTGATTATTTACCAATGCTTTGATGAAGTGTCATCCACTGTGAGGTGTTGATTATCCCTTTGTACTAATGTAATCTTACTATTGTGTAGTTCTCAAAGCATGCTATAACAGAGTTATATTTATCTCCATTTATCATCTGGAGAACTGATCTGAGAAAGAGGAACTGATGGCCTCCCTGAGTTTTAAAACAGTGTTCTAAGACAGAATTAGGAAAGACTAAGTTTGCAGGCAGTGCTTTACCCACAAGACATCATTCCTGATTCAACAGTTTGAACACCAGTTGAATTCTCACGCCTGATATTATTGTCCAAAGTTCATTGTATTCTTACTGAACAGCAAATAATAGCTGGTCACCTAAAACTCATGGTGCCAAAAGCTGCTGGAAATTGATCAACCTTTTTTCTCTTGGGAAGTAATATGGGTGCAGATTTATAGAAGTGGGCTAGTTTTGCCAATTAGAATAGGAATGAAGTTGGGACTTGGAAGAGTGGGTTATGCTTTCTTAGATCTGCCAGGAATTGCTTGAGAAGCAGTCCCCAAAATCTTTAAGATGTTGACACTGGGATGTAGGCAGAATTTGGGTGTCTAAGCCTGGAAGCACAGTCCTTAAAATCCACTGTGTCAGTTTGCAGGCAACTGTGGTCATCAAGGAGTTTCCACAAAGCTCTACCTGAGCATGTGCTCTTAGTGCCTTGAGAAGAGTGCAGTGGTTCTTGTCTCTGCCTCATGAGTCTTTCACTAAGTTGCTTCCAGCCTTTCTATTTCATCTTGGGGGATATGTTTTGAACATAGCAATGGATACTACAAGATCAGTCAAAACTCAGTTCAGATCTGAAAAAAAAAAAAAAAAAGGGAGGTGAAATGATGGTGAAATGATTGTAGGCGTGGTTTAGCTTTTAGGGCATATGGAAAACTGAGAATTTATTTCCCTCACCTGCCTGTCTCCTGCTTCAGTTTACATCATTTTCTGCTCAGGGTTGACTGTGAGTTCCCAGACTCCGAGGTTTCCTGGCTGGTAGAGTAGTAAAAGGTGCTAGTTTGACCCTCCTTCAAGTAGAAGAGGAAACTGAAATTGGACTTCCTTCATCTTGGACACATCTGTGATCGCTGGGGCATTGAGTAAGAGAGGAATGTCACTTCATTTTATGTCAGCCATGTTTCAGACAGAAGAATCATAGCTGACTGGTTGTCAGTAGAAAAATTTTCAAGTGGACAACTCGCAAAGACATCAGGTGGGTGAAGTCCAAAAGAGGAAAATGCACTCCTGCAGCAAAAGTAAGATGCACCTTCTTCTGGAAGAGATAATTTAGATGACATTTACCTTAGTGAGAGCATTGTGTGAACACCACTGGTATATGCTGACTTCCTCTGTTAGGCATTCAATAAGCTTGAAATCCTCATTCACTGTGATGGATGACACTGGTGAGAATGGCTTAGAGATCTGTGATGCTCTTCAGTGCAAGAAGCAACTCTTTTTGTAGGGCTGATCCTTCACTTCTCTGCCATTCAATTTCACATTTACGAAGAGAGTAATCAGGGCAGCTAAATTGGAGTGTTCTGCATACCCAGGATGAAATAGGCAGAGAATTTTGAATCAAGCAGACCTAGACAGTTCTTTATGAAGCGTAAATGTCAAGATCTGTTGTTGGATTTATTTGTAAAGGTATGTCTGGAAGATGTGATGAATGTATTTATCTGAAGCTGTGGAATGGGAAGCTAAGGCCTTATATTAGGTCTTAAAATCCGTTTTTTGTGATCAATTTACTAGAATTTCATATATGTGTCATAAGGGTTATTTTAAAGTAAAAAATGCAGACAACACTTGTTTTTTCTCCAAAATAATATTCTTCAATTAATTCTCCTGCAATTCCCCTATAACTTCTACTATTATAAGCTTCTACGCATAACATGAGGGATAATTTGTAGGAGGGTCCCTGCTCCTTTTAGTCCTCAGGTCTTTGCTTTTCATTCTACTGGTTTATCTTCTGATTTCCTTTATTTGTAAAAGGAGATTGAATGGATGAGTTGAGGGCTTATATTTGTAAAAAGAGCGCTATTAGATTTCTAGGGAAATGAGGATTTATAGTTCATTCAAATGCAGAAATTATTGAAATTCCTAATAAATTGGGATATGATTAGTCTTTTGAGAGTGTCTGTATGGTCCATTACTGTCTGAGTCTCGTGTTGGTTTGAGAGACAGCTATCTGCTAAGGAAGGCAGGAGCCTCCCTTAGAATGGAAAATGTAACTCCCTTCCCTCCGAATTGTTATTATTTTGAAATGAAGGGGCTTTCAGGCAAAGATAAGGGTAAAGGAATAAAAGTTACTTACTACATAGATATTTTGGAATTAGGTTTGAACTATCCCAACCTGGGCCCCACACCAAGGCCAACTGTGAAGCCAGTGGCACAGCTAAAAATTAGATGTTAAGATGTTAATGGGAGATAGTGGGTTTTCTAAGTGTTAATAGGTATAGTTATTAGTGTGAATCTTTTAGCCACCTTAAGAAACAAGTGAAAGAATATCTATTTACATTCTTTTTGTGCTGTGTGCCAATGGAAATGGCACACAGTGTCTGCATTTGTAAACTCTTTAGAAGAGTATATAACCTGCCATTTTAGATGAAATAAAGGGAGAATGTAGCATTAATCATAGTGATTTGATCTGTGTTTGCTCACGTCTAGCTTCCCATTTATTTTAAGGGTCCACTCACTTTTTTACTAGTCTGTCTAACAAGGCAAACAAACCCCAGCAGCAGCAGCAGCAGCAGCAGCAGCAGCAGCAGCAGCAGCAGCAGCAGCAGCAGCAGCAGCAGCAGCAGCAGCAGCAGCAGCAGCAGCAGCAGCAGAGCCCCAGCGCAGCTTCTCTGGGCTGCAGAGAGAAGGGCCCTGTCCCCTGGGTTGCAGTTCCGGGCACGGCCGGCAGGGGCGCTGGCTGTTCCCGGCAGGCAGGGCGGGTGCGATGGCTCCCCCGGGCCGCAGGGGGCGCTGTGGCGCAGGCAGTACACGGCAATGGCGGGTCAGCCCATGGAGAACAGAAAGAGAAGAGTCTTTCCTTCACAAACCTCCCGGGGCAGCCGCTCTCAGTGCCCGTCAGGATTGTGAAATGGACTGTAGCAGGAACCTCAGAGCAGCAAGCTGGAACAGCAGAGGCAGCACACCTGGGACGGCAAATAAAGTGTAGCAAAAACTCCAAAGCTGCGCCAGGAGCTGTGGGACTTCAGGCGGACATGGGATGTTGGCTTAAATTGCAGCGAAAAAGCCCTGAAGCAGTGGCAGAAATCAGCAGGGTTGGGTGGTGGCAGACAGGCTGCTACAGACAGCCAGGAGATGCTCCTTCCAGGAAGAGGAAGAGGGTCAGGATCCCCTTCCCACTGAGGTCAGGAGCTGAAAATGTCCCAGTTCAAGTACCGCTCTTGTGAGCAGAGGCTCACCCTTGGTAAGGAGAAGCAGTGCAGGACAAAACATCCGCAGTGGCAGCAAACCCCCTGGGCAGCAACAGTCCAGCACCAAAGCACCATCTGTCCCCACTCCAATCCTCAGAGCCAGTGAGCGAGGACCAAGCCCAGCCCCTCACCCCCAGCTAAATCACCAGTATCTCTGCACTATCCAAGGGAAAGTCCCCCAGCTCAGAGACAGTAGCAAACTGTCCTTCACCTTCACCTTCCTCCTCCTCCCAGCCACATCTTTTGTCTCTTAATTTTGCCTAAGGAACTCTGAATTCAGAACGTTTTTATCTGCATTCTGCAAAGCAAGTGTCTTTTATGGCTGTTGTTTTCCTCTTCTGAAGAAAATTCAAAGCTATTACCCGGTAGTGTAAAGAGGCAAGTGGATAGTGCATTCCTTATATTGTCTGTGCTTGTGGTAAATATTCTTGAGGACAATGCAATGAATAGAAAGCCTGAGCTTTAATTGACAGACTCAGACATGAAAAGAGACCTGTTTGGTGCATTTCTCAGTACTGGGGAAACAAAAGGTCAAGCTAATTAGTTCTCTTGATAACCTCCTTACTCTGCTGTGGGAAAACTAAAATGTGTGAACAAAACTGGTTTGTAGTGCAACAGAGAATTACCTTCCAAAATCATTAAA
Organism: Zosterops lateralis; assembly: GCF_965231275.1. Taxonomy (NCBI): domain Eukaryota; kingdom Metazoa; phylum Chordata; class Aves; order Passeriformes; family Zosteropidae; genus Zosterops; species Zosterops lateralis. The sequence continues at coordinate 10,221,897 of NC_139779.1, read as the reverse complement.
GAAACATTGTGGAAATCACAAGTGTAATGCACCTGAGTAGATTACAAGGTTTTGTTAAGCCAGTGCATATTTAAAATTAGGTCTAATTTCTGTGCTCATTTAATGCACCTTCATCTCTTTAATTCACTCTTGTGAATTCTAACCAAAAGGGAGCTGAAGGTGTCTCAAGATGGCACTGGTTTTTGCACAAAATATTCAAAAAGTTGTTTTCTGGGCAGATTTAATGGCTGACAGTCTTTCATCTAGTTGGTTTCCAAACAGTGTGTGCCCGCCCTAAGGCCAGTTTTATCTCAGGTTTATCAATGTATATCTCATAATTATTTAAGGTCAATACCATCCTGGTAAGGAGAAATAATTCAAATTAATGTATTGCAGACTAAAGAATGTTTACAGAAACCTTGTGACTTGAGTCATCATGGAAATTTGATGTGATATACTCCAATAGATCAGTGAATGAGTATTTATTGTCCGGGATAATAACTCTAATGATTAAAAAATGTTGTAAGCTTTTTGTTAAAGGTTAGCACTTTGTTTCCCTGTTCCATATCCTACAAACTTAGAGGCCAGGAAGGCTGTCTCTGCAGTATGATCTGGTGTAGCTGTAGTATGCTATTTCTCACCACCCCAAGCTCTCTGGTTTTGCATTCTGGTCTAAACAGTGGTGGTGTAAACCCAGTTTTGTGTCAAATAGTTTTCTTTTAACTGATAGGGTTTTAAAACATATCGTTATTAGCATGTGTCAATGGGAATTAAACAGGATCAGGATCCTGGAGTGCTGCACATATGTCCTTTTAAAGTCTCCACACACAGAAATCCAAATCAGCAGGTACAAAGGAGAAGAAAAGAAACAGATTTGTTATCTCTGGGAAGTTAAGTCTAGGGAAAATCAAGTAATTTATTGTAGCTCTCTTGGGAGAGCAAGTCTAGGGAAAATAAGAGGTTACAATTCAGATTTCCTAAATGTGGTCTGATTCCCCAGCAGCAGAACTGCTTTGCATATTGATGCATCTGGTCTAAAAACCAGAAGGTTTCAGAACTGTGGGTTTAACTGCTTTGTGCAGTGTAGGAATAAGCCTCTGAGAAAGTGCTCTAATGCTTTCTACCAACAGTTTTAGTGGTAGGCAGTCTTTTTAAACAAGTTGCTTGTTTCCTTAACGCTGTTCTGTAGTTCAAACCCTAAGTGGATACAGATTTGGAAAGTAAAAGTAATGTGCAGGTAAACTCATGTTAAAAAATGGGAAGTATTTAAGTGTATTTTTGTTGGCTTTCTCTACCTAAAAAGGGCCCATGTTTTAGCAGAATGTAGCAACATTCCGAGTTCTGCTGAGTTCTAAACTCAGCAATTAGGACTTTTTAAAAAATTTTGAGGGAGGATTTTGGGTATGAATGCTGTAGGAAGGTGTGTCTAATTTAAAGTTTCTCTTAAGTCTGTTTAAAGCCTAAATGCCAGCTCTTATGTAATCATGATCATTCCTGTTTACAGTGCAGTTTTCTGTTCAACTTCCTGTGTTGGTTTGAGAGACAGATGTCTGCTAAGGAAAGCAGGAATGAAAATGTAACCCCCTTCCCTCCGAATTGTTATAACTTTGAAATGAAGTGGCTTTTAGGCAAAGATAAGGGAAAAGGAATAAAAAAGGCAAACACCCCCGCCCCCCACCCCCCCCCCCCTTCCCCCCCAGCAGCAGCAGCAGCAGCAGCAGCAGCAGCAGCAGCAGCAGCAGCAGCAGCAGCAGCAGAGCCCCAGCGCAGCTTCTCTGGGCTGCAGAGAGAAGGGCCCTGTCCCCTGGGGTGCAGTTCCGGGCACGACCAGCAGGGGCTCTGGCGGCTCCTGGCGGGCAGGGCGGGTGCGACGGCTCCCCCGGGCCGCAGGGGGCGCTGTGGGCATCTCTCCCACGTTAACAATGGCAGAGCATCCCAGCAGAGGGGATGGGAAAGGAGCTTCCTTCAAAAACCTCCTGGGGCAGCTGATCCCAGGGCCCTAGCAGGTACCTCAGGAGGACCTGAGGAGGAACAGAAGGAATGAGCAAAAATCTGGTGGTAGATGAGATGTGTCAAACTCCGCAGCTGTAGCGGGAACCACAGCATATCTTGGCAGGCAGGGGCTGTGGGGCTCAGTGTAGTGAAAACACGGAGCAGGGCTGATGGAATGGGGAGGGTGGCCTGGCTCCAAGCAGGGCAGGGAAAGGCAGGCACAGGGATCCCAGGATTTCCCCTGTGTTGATGCCTGGGGAAGGCTGACCTGAAACAGAGACTGGACAGAGCCAGAGAATAAAGTAGGTATTTATTGAAAGGCCTCCAGGATCCACCTTGGGCAGGACAAGAGCCTGACCAGTGCTACACCCAAGGTGGACTCAAAATGGTCACAAAATGACTGACTGGTCACGAGATCTTACATTTTTATAAGTTTTGGTCCATTTGCATATTGGGGTTTAATTGTCAAATTACAGCTCCAGGTTGTGAGGTCTCATCCTTCTTGTTCCTCCCTTCAGCCACCCTTGTTTGTGCTTTTGGGCCTGAAAGTCTCCTTGGTGTTCAGCAGGAAAAAGATTTGTTTTTTCTCCCTACTTTGTGAAGAGGCCTTACTGGCATTTAATATGAGGCTCAGAACTGCATCCCTGGACAGAACAGAATCTGAAAATCACGAAAGCTAAAACTTAAGGCATCAAGGCACCTGAGCAGATGGTTAAAAGTCCTTTTTTTAGTGAGGTAGGGTGTTAATAACGTCCCAGTGCAACGGCCACTCTTATGAGCAGAGCTCTACCTGTGGTAGTAGAAAGGCAGCAGGAGATGGAGCCCCGCAGTGGTGAGGAGTTCTCCCCACAATAACTGCAGCTTCTCTCCCCTCCAAATGCTGAGAGAACACGAGAGATAGGGGCTGCACTGCACCCTGTTTTCCCAATACAAAAATCTCTTGGTATCTCTGCTCTCCGCGAGAAACCTCAGGTGAAGAGAGAGGCCAGCTGCACCCCTCACCTGAGCTGTGACAAAGTCTTTTGTCTCTCCTAAGTATCCAGACATTATTGTCTCCTTGTAACACCTATATTGTCTCCTTGTAACACCTATAAGGGAAAATTCCTTAAAAGAAAAAAAAACCTACCAAACAAAAGGAGAACTCTTAAAACCCCAAACACTTCCCTCTTGAAAGAGCAGAGAAATATTGTTTTTATTGGTATCTGTGTAGCTAATCCTTCTCTTCTTACACTTTTCTGTGGTGTAATTCCTGCTGGCTCCTTCTGTTTTGCCGTGACATTTAGACTTGAATCCTGCATAAACAGCACCTGATGGTGTCAGTGGGGCCACTGCATACATGAGTGTCCTCACAGTAGTGCCCTGCCAGCAGTGATGACATTCCAGCCCTGAGTTTGACATTGATACTTGTTCCGAAGGCCATGAGGAATGTTATTGCCTGCTTGGGGTTAAAACCACATGTATGTGATTTTAAAGTGTTTTCTTTTTTACTTAGTATGTGTGCAAGTCAGCCTACTCCACCCCACACTGTTGGTTTAATTCCTGACTATGAAACCATATATATATATATATATATATAATTGTGTGTACATATAAGAACAATAAAATATAATACATATTATATAAAATATAAAATAATACATAAATTATTATTTTAATATTTAATATCTGCATTTGTGTGTTGCTAAACTAACCTTTGAAATTTAATTTGGATGCATATGCTATTTTGATCTATCTGCATTATTTTGTTGTCTTTTCAGATGAATCTAAAGAAATAATTTTACAGACTTTTTTTTATTGAGACCTTAGATACTTTTTTTTTTAGCTGTTGTCAAGAATAATGAAAGTTTCCATGTACCATCAAGAGATTTCCAGTGAAAAGCTCTTTCCTTTGGGTCTGTGTGAAAAAAAATTGCCCATGTGCATAAGTGAAGTCAACTTAAACTGTATTACTGTATTTTGCTGAAGTTCTAGTTCTTGATGGGACTTACTGTCTGTTGAATCTTGTGTTTCATCCATCAAGTTCTGTTGTAGGGCATCAGTTTAACAATTTTGTTGAGAGTGTGAGGTCAAGAGGATGGGATTAGGGGTGAGAGTAACTCAGTTGGGCTGTTCAGTTTATTTGCAGCAGAACCTGGAGTGTCAGAGAGGGAGTGGTGTGTGCTGGCTGTCTTTGAGTACATTTGGATGGCTCATTTCTTTGTTGGTTTTTAGCCTAGTGGAATTTCTGCTCATTCTAAAGCTGCACTTTGGGGAAAATGTATGTACTGTGTCATAAAATGAATGAAATTTGACAATTGGCACATTCTCCTGTAGCAGGGAATAACTTCACAGTCTCATTCAGGTGGGGCATGTCTCCTTTCCTTCTCTCTCTGCTGGAAGAGGCTGCTAATGAATAATATACGGTTTTACTGTTAACTGTAAAGTCATAATGTTTTGCTGAAGTTTTATAAGCCTTAAATATAAACTATTTTGAAATTAATTTCTTAATATAATGCTCCCCCTTGGAGTGTTAAGAATACTCTTGGTTCTGGCTTTTCTCCTCCTGGGAAGATGAATACATACTGGCTACTCAGAAAGGGGAAATGTAAGGTAAATGTGTTTGCCCTAAAGCTGCTGCACTTGAGTAAGATGCTGCTAAAGCTTTTTTGGGCTTTGTTACTACACTATATCAAGTTTTAAGTTTTTAATAAACTATATAATAATTTAAAATAGGAAAATGAATTCCTGATGCAACCGCACCCACTTCAAAACTGGTTAAATTTTGGACATTATTGTTTGTTGGACTACAATTATTGAGTAATGAAATGGTTGGTTTGGGTCCTATTTTAGTACTTTCCTCATGTTAGAAATACCTTCTTTTTCAAAAGAGTAAAATTCTTCCTTACCACATAAGCCCATGGGAAGAGCACTCACAAATCAGATGAGCATTATGATAAAATCATGAGTCTGGCTGCAATGTGTTTTTGTAAGTCATCCCTGACTGGATTGTTCTGTAATACTAGCAAGAACTTTGAAGTCTTTTTGAAGTAGGCTGGTTTTAAATTAGTACATTTAGCAATGACCTGCTGTCTGTTTTACTTTAGATCAAAGCAAGAAGCTGTAGAAGTTGCAGTGGATGTGAAGTGGGAGACCCTGTGTGACTTCTTCCAGGTCTCTGGCAAGCTCTGGGCAGCTGGAAATGCAAAAGTCAATTAGGAGCCCTGAGCTCTAACCTTCATGGAGCACTCTCTCTCCTACCAGGCTGCCATTTGCTGACAGTTGAAGTGCCAGGTTTGCAGCTGATACTAATTACATATCAGTATTGAATACAAATGAAGCCTGTGTTCATGTAAGAGCAGCAAGATGTGGGGCTGTGTGTACAGAACCAGAGAAGGCAGAGATGGTGGCTCATCTGGAGCAGAATTCAAAATACCAAGTCTTACATATGGATCTAGGAGCAGAGGGAACAAGCCATTAAGTTGCAATCCTTGCCTCCCTTTGCCTCGGAGAAACAGTATGCACATTTTAATAACGTTGTGGTATGAGTAAGAGCATCACTGTGCACAATTCTTTTGCTGACTCTAGTAATAAAGCATTCTGCCCTTTATTTATAGGACTGCCTCAAGGATCTGACAGGAGGAATTGAGTGTGTTGCCAAGATATTAAATGAAATTCCCCAGAAAGACATTCAGTGCACTAAAAGAGCCTCAAAGGCAAAAAGGGAAGGAAATGGGCAAGGTAGGTCATACATAATGATCTCGGTTGGCGTCTATTGATCTCATCCAGGATCCTTTGAGAGTGGAATATCCATAAAAGTCTTTTAAAAGTCACTTGGATATTCTGGCTAGTGTTTGTGCTCACAGAGATGCAGTGTGCAGCAGTAAGGTTAACTTTGACAAGCCACTTTCTTTTGACTCAACTAATTAAAATATAAAAATAGTATTGTTGCCTCGGTCCATTGCTGTTAATCTGAAAAATCAGCAAAGTAATACATATTTTATCTTTAATAACTTTAGCTCTCTGCTAAAGATTTCCCTAGAGGAGAACCATGAATATGGGACTGTACTAGAAGTGATGAAAAGTCCCTTGAGCTTGTGCTCCAGGACAGGACAGTGAGGGACACGCGAGGTGAGTATAGGACTGTGGGAAGCACATAGTGATGTGTGATGCAATGAGCCAGGATATAGATCAAACCCAAGAATTATCATGAATTAAACCCCACCTGAACCTTTTTGGTAGCTTGTGGTTCTGTTAACCAACATTACAGTTGTGCATTACGTTTTGAATACTTCCTGTTCTCTCTTCTAGCAGAAACGGAAATGAAATATCAGTTTTATCATGTTCTTGAAAAACAATACTACTGCATTATGGTGTGATGAAGTACTTGGAACTATGCAAAAAGTACAAGAAATGTTGATGTTATGTGTCTGAAATGCAGCAGTCTAACTTTGCTCCAGTCATTGTTTTGGGTAATTAGAAGAGTGCATCTCTTAATATTCAACCCTTTAATTCTTTTTTCTAGTTTATATAAGGCAGTGTTATTATATGCACTGAATTCACAGGCAGTAGATGGCATTAGGCAGGTAGACATAAGCCTTATGCTTAGAGACTCATATTTCCACTTTTTTTTTTGGCTAATATTGCTCTTGTGTGCAGTAGCAAATGGAACTTTCTGATTTTAACAGTCTATGTATGCCCTGTCCAGCAGGAATCTTACCTGCCTGGTGTAGGTTTAGTGATTAATATTACTGCTAAAATTCTTTATTCAAAAATGAAACGAAAGGGACAGGTAAAATGAAATTTAAATCTACAACTTTGAGGGAAACTACCTTCCTCGCTGTGGCTAAGGATTCTAGTAGTCTACATTCATACTTCCCTGGGCCAAAATTATAGTAATGTCATATGAATTAGGCTTTTATGTAAATGCCATTCAGATTTCCCCCCAGTTGGTAAACAGTGTAGTAATATTGTGTAAGATGCGTTGCACACAAATCTGTGTAGAGTTGTTTAAAAGAGCCTAGAGCTGGTAATAAGGCTTAACACAGAGTGACTTCGTTCATCATTGAAGTAACAGTAGTTGCTAAGCAGGAAATAAAGCAGGCCTCCTGTACCAAAAATTAGACGATTTTGAGGATCTTTATTATTAAAACTGAAACAATTCTGTCTGCTTTGAAAAAGCACAAGCTAGAGCCTAGTTGGAATTTGGCCTGATTGGGGCTTTGGCCGAAACACCTGTTTGACACTAAATAAAAAAATTCATCCAAGTTTTGATGACCAAAAGATGTCAGTGCTTTAAAAGCAAAACAAAACAAAAAATCACTTTGAACCTGAACAAACACTTCACCATATTCCATGACTTTTAAAATAGACTTTTTATTGATTGCAGAGAGAGCTTTCAGTACTGGCTTTTCTAGAGTTGGACTTCTTTACTAAACAGCTGCACCTAAATTTTAGCAGATGTTTCTCTATTTTAGGCTCTTTGAAACCTCTAAGTATTTTTTCCATTTAAGTGCATTAGAATGAAATTATGAATTACTGAAAGTCAAAAAACCTTTTCTTTTATCATAAAAGTGCTTTCTAATAAAAGAAAAGGTGATATTAAAGCCTTTATTATAGTCCTCTGGATCAAATTGCTACAAATTAGCCCATATTTAGTCCAGTAAGAGAGTTCTGATTACTTTGTATTGAATATAAACTGTTACCAAGTGGCTCAGTTGAATGAGCTGATGAATTAAGAACGAGAATCTTTTACAGCTGGGAAGTGCTTTGATATGTCACTTATTATTTCCATACTGCACCATGTGCTAGTGGTGAGTGTGGCTTATTGATGGTCTGCCTGTATTTGTGTGTGTGTACTAAGGCTACCTCTGTTTTGATCCTGATACCAAGATCACTCACTTACAGTGAGTGCATCTGTTTAGAAACTAGGCTTCAGAAACAGGACTTTTATTCCAATGAGGAAACAAATAAATGAGCATGAGTAGCAGCTCGTGCAGTTAGGTGAGAGAAGTTTTGATTGCTGTTTCCATATTGCTTGTTAAAGAAATGTGTCAAGCAAGCTCATGCTTTTGGTTGGTTGAGTAAAAATGCATGGAGTAAGTTTTCAAACTCTACTGGGGTTTTTTTGGGTTGCTTTTCCTTTCCTTTCTTTCCTTTCCTTTCCTTTCCTTTCCTTTCCTTTCCTTTCCTTTCCTTTCCTTTCCTTTCCTTTCCCTTTCCCTTTCCCTTTCCCTTTCCCTTTCCCTTTCCCTTTCCCTTTCCCTTTCCCTTTCCCTTTCCCTTTCCCTTTCCCTTTCCCTTTCCCTTTCTCCCCCTCTTGCTGCTGTCTATAGAGGTGGTTGTGGTTCCCCCATCCTCAGCTGTTGCATGCAAACCCTACACTACCCTGACAAGTTCAACCCCTTGGGTTGTTCCATCCTGTGTTCTTTTTAAAATCTGTCTGTTGACTACCCAGGATTTGTAACCAAAATGCAGGGGCATGCTTTTAAACTTCAGATAAGATACACTATTGGACTGGTACTACTTTGCAATGTGTCCACACCTTGGAGACCAGCTGGCCTTCCCTTGCACTGACATCCATGCTGGTATTCCTTTCCTAAGGAAACTACTTACCTTAGTGGCAGTGTAGATACAAAAGAATATCTTAAACTTAGCAACCTTTATGTGTCTTTCAGATACCTCTTCCTGAAAATAAAACTCCATGTGAAAAGAAAAAAGGTGCCAAGAAGATTTGCTAACAGAACCAAAAACCCTGGTAAAATGGAACAGCGTTCATTTCTATCCACTCTGCAGGAGACTATGAAAATGTTCCAGGCTCTTTCTTTGAAGTGTGGAATGACCTTTCCTGGCTCTGCAGCCAATAGTCTGGAGCTGTGGTTTCCCAAAACTTGCCTTTTTATCTTGCTTCACAAGTTGAGAAGGAGGAGCTCAGATTTAAAGGAGAACAAGTGTGGCCACAGAGTGGGAACCTGTGTCCAGTTCATGCTCCCTTCTACACCAGCTGTATGTTTTAGGTTTAGTTTTACTGGAATGGCTGAGGTGAATTTTTTCCATCCAGGAGTATCCCCTGTCACAATGCATTTGTGAAGCATTCCTAGATGCTGGCAGCCTCCAATCAGTGAGGCACAGGACATGCTCACATTGAAACAGAGCTGGCAATCTGGGCACAAAAGACAAGGGCTGTCAGATGGTCCTCAGTGCTGGGTTAATAGTTCCATGATTTCCAGCTACCTTGGAGCGTGGCCAGAGCACACTTGGGACCTGCTCACAAGCATGTGTGGCTGCCGTTGTTACACAAAGTGTAAAATACCTTTTGTTTCCTAATCCCTTACAGCTAGGGTCTGATTTTACGTCCTTGAAGAATGACTTTGCTCTCTTGATCCATGTTTAGATTTTGATTTTTCTACGAGAAATTCTAGGTGTGAAGAGCCTGTGGGGATTGCATAGTCTGATGTTATTCAGCTGGATTAAAAGCCTTTATTGTTTTACTTCATCTACATCTTTGCAACTTCTGCAGCCTCAGCAGATGCCCTGAAAACTTGGTAGAAGATCTTTGCTGTAGTCTTTGTTTTATAGCTAAAAGACATTAAAGTAATTTATGTGCTGGCTGGCACCCCAGTATGGGTTAGGCTGAATGGAGCATGAGAATTTTTGTCACAAATGCTTAATATCATCTGGTAGTTTGACTTTTCTTCATCTGTGCAGAATTAAGGAATCTGTTTGGGTATATGGCTATGAAATACTCACTCTGCCTCAAAAGAGCTAAACCATTTTCTTCCTGGAGGAATGCTGCATCCTTGAAGGAGGAGAATCTAAGATGCAGAACCAAGGAAGATAAGGAATGGAGCTGTGTGTGCAGAAGAGATTATAACTACGAGGGACCAGTGTCTGATGATTCCCTGAGCATTTCCTGGGATGAGACAGGCCTCAAATTCCCCAGAACAACCAGTGATGTGGCCCCTGGGAAGCCATAGAGCTGCCAACTTTTGGGGTCATTCCTGCTAACATCCTGGATATCTACTGTATCCCTTATGGATGTCTCCTGTTCTCTGAGCTGTCAATGGCTTTGTTTAAATGCTTTAGAGTAGGAAATACTAATGATTTATTATTTTTAGATTGCTCCAAAGTTCCCTGAGTTCTAAAGATAAATGAGACAGTCATTTGAAGAGGCTTCTGTTGTTCAATGGCACCATATATTAAGTTTACATGGTGTTGAAAAATAACCAGCTCAAAAAACCAACTTTTGACTGGTTGAAACAAGAAACTAAATGGATGGACAGTTGGAGAGAGGCCATAGCAGAAACACTAAGGGATTTTGTTTATTAAAGACACTCAGTTGGAAATTTCTGTTTGGCTACCTGTTTCTACTTCTGTCATATAAATCAGAAAATTTCCACTAAATTTTCGAGTCAAAGGGTGAGATAAACTGGTGTCCTGCCTCACAGAATAAACAAATGCATTTTCATCGTTAATCCTTCACACTAGTTCCAAATTCTTAATGAGTTTTTGGCCATCATTTTGGGAACAAAGCCTGTTAGAGGAATGTATTTTAAATGGAGTTAATATTAGGAAGAATATGAAACTAAGAAACTATAGTAGTGGTAGAATGAAGATTATTTACTCTCCAAAATAGTATAATTTCAGACCAAAGGCTGGTGAAATTTGTGCCAATTTCTATAACTTGTTTCAGCTGAAAGAATAGGAGAATTCAAGCTTTTTACTATCTTGAATGTCAGGCTGTTTTAGATTAGGTATGTTTAAAAATGAAAGCTAGCACCTGAAATTTATTTTTTCACCTCTACATTATGGCTTTTTTCTAGGTATTTTATTTCTATACTAGGTCTTTCCAGCCACATGAATTTGTTTTAACAATGTTACTTGTGATTATAGTCACTAAATTTCTGCTTTCTTGCTCAACTGTTGGGTCAAGCTGTACACTGTTTAAAACACTGGGAAATTTGATTTGGTTTTTAAGCCATTTTAAATGCACCAATGACCTGTACTGTTCTTATAATAAGGTGGAATACAGGCTTAATTTTTATTTTTTAAAAGGCGATTTGTATAGTAATGTGATAATTTTTTACACGGCCTTTATGCTAACAAATGTGCAATTACTTATATCAGCACAGTATTACTGTAGTAATATCAGTTTTTCTCATATTAATGGTTTTATGATTAGTGAAATGATATATTCCCAATTAAAAATGTATCCAGTGAGATTGAATGTAGTTAAAGTTTCCAGATTTTCTACAGGAAAGAATGAGGTGTGTAAGTGAAAATAGTCCTTGGAGATAATTCTTTGAAGGAACATTTTTTGTGTATTATACGTGAATTTTAATTTTGGCTAGCTCTCTGCTCTTCATATTAGGAATTTCCTTGGAGAAAAAGCTGCAAAATCCAAATCATTGTAGTAGGACATGAACAGAATTAAAGGCAGGGGTTGTAGCAGATTACTGTGCTAAGTAATGGCACTTGGGTTGCTTCCATTAATACTAGGTGGAAACTTTAGATTTCATTTCTATTCCATTTTTATATTGTCAGTTACATCCAGGAAGGTGCAAATCATTGTCTCCAATTTCTAATGAGTACAAGAAAGAACAAAGGTGTTTAAAAGCATAGAGTACAGAGGTCACATCCTGGAGTGTAAAGATACTGTTAGCATGAGTTTGCTGCGGTCATGGGCCCACAGGAACTGCTGCTTTCTGTGTTACAGTGTGACACCACAGTGCAGGCTTTGGGGGTCCTGTCTGGTCCCTTAAAACACAAATCTGCAGCAAATGCCTTATGTCAACTGCCCTTTGACAGTCCTGTTTGCAGCACTGATGCAGACTGCTCTGAACAGCAACAGAGCAGTTTAATTTTACAGGGTTTTTTTGTGGTTTTTTTTGTTTGTCTGCTTGAAAAAGAGAGGAAACACACATTTCTGGTCCTACTAGGTACCTGTCATTCCATTGGTAGTTAGGTGTAATTTTTGGAGCCCTGTCTAGACCCAATAAAAGCTCCTTGCAAACAGCATCTGCTTTTGCACAGCTTCTGACTATTGCTTGTGTTGAATTACTGGTGGCTCCCTGGCCTTCTTACTACATGGTGGGTTTAATTCATGCTTCAATAATTACTCTATCAAACTTTTTGAACAGAGAGACTTTATACATTCTTTTGAGTCACTTTTTTCCTCCTCATCCTTCTGTTGTCAATGGGTACCCCGGATTAATGTCTGATTTGGAATAGTTTAGTGGCAACTTCTGCACTCTGTGAAGTTGCCTGCTACCAAACCAGACTGTGACATGCAGCTCTGTGTAACTTACTTCTGCCTAATTTGCAGCACTAATGTGACTTTGTTCCAGCAACTCTGCTTGCTAAAGTTTCTTGGGGTTTTTTGTGTGCCCATTGCTAACCCTTCTGAAGAATGGCACTTGACAGAAAGAGTCTGATTTCCATACAAGAAAATGTGTCTAGAAATGACACAGGATTCTGGCATTTGTTCTTGGTGGGCTTTTTTTATTGATGTCCATTTACATTTCTAGTTTGGGTAATGTGCTTTTTCAAGGGTTTGTGCTACTGTGAATTGAGACTATGAATTGAGATGTTTTTCTGTTCCTATGTGCATGTACACAATTTCCAATTTCCTTTTCAGAGGGAGCCTTGCCAAGCTTTTTTTTTTTTTTTTTTTTTTTTTTTTAAGCTCAGTGTCAGAGTATGGCTGCATGAAGGGAGGATGCTTGGCAGGATTTCTGCAGCTTTTATTTAAAAGTAAGATGTTCAGCTAAAGATCAGTGTGCTCTGGGTGATGGGGAAGGGCATCTCCCTCCTGTGGAAGGAAGACTGAATTGTTCAGCAAGCAGGAAAGTGGAATTATCACTCAGGAGCATATATAGCTCAGTCCCTGCATACCCTGGGACTGTGCCATTAACTCCCAGAGTAGGGGTGTTTCCTTCTCATATAGATATAAAAGAAGAAATGTGTGAATGAATTTTTTTTTTTTTATTTATTTTTTTTTTGGTTTAGTGAGGGGCAGGAAGAGGAATTTTTCAGAATTAGAAAGAGAATTAGAATTAGAAGCTCTCAGAGGAAAATGGTGAGATGTTTTCTCTTTTGGACTTGAGAAACTTAACTGAGTAGGGTACCAAGAGAGCAGTGCTGGACACTCTTGTGCTTGCAGGGAAATGTAATCTCAGCTGAGATTACAGAATACTCTGAGTTGGAAGGGACCTCCAAGGGTTATTGAGTCCAGCCCTGAAGTGAAGGGCTCGTACAGGGATCAACCCCAGAGCTGGTCAGCATACATGAACTCTGTGCTGACCAGCTCAGCTAATCTCAGTGGTCTTCCAACAAACCTTATCTCATTTGTCTCTGCTATAATTATTTGTGTTGGAGGCTCAGAGTACCAAGGCAGGATGACTACAGATGTTATCTGCTATGTGATGGAAAAACAAGCTCTTTAAAAACCAAACAAACATGGTGATAGTAATCCACTTTCCCCACAGTGGTTTGCAATCATGCAAACAAGCAAATTCTACAGAATTGTGAGCAAGACTAATCTGCTCCCATTCAAATAGAGTGGATTATTTCTTTTCACAACTTTAGCTAATAAAAACTGTAATGTAATTATAGTGTAGAAATAGCAAGAATGGAAGGAATTTATCTTAATGTGCATCAAGTTTTCCAATGAACAAATAAATACAGATATTGGTGGAAAAGCTACATAAATAGAATGAACACATACACTGAATGAAACAAATATTCTGATTCAGAGAGCATGCTGACAACTTTCTGAGCTGGCAGCATGGGAAGAATGGATTGGAGTTTGGCCACCTCTTTATTAAAAGCCAGTGAAGCTCCCATGACTGACTTCTTGTCAGAGATGGGGTGAGGAAAGCTCTGTTTGTCCCATCAGAGGACCTGGAGCAGAGTTGAGAGGAAAGCTGTGGGGCAAAACCCATGCTATGCTTTCATTATCCTCAGGCTCAAGAGTCCCATTTAGTACTGGCTGCACATTAGGTGAACCTCACCTGCTCATGGCCTAGGTTAGCTATGGAACTACCTGGGGAAGTCCCAGGGTCTTTCCTCTGCTGGCTGCTAATGCATTGGTCAAAAAAGCATGTGAAGAGAGGTCCTGCTGTGCCAGTGCCTTCCCCTGCTCTGTTAATGAACAACTAACTTGCTCAGTAAAGGGACGTGCATATCCCTTTTCTGCCAGTTGCAAAGGATTCTGCAGAGGACTGCACCTGACTGCATGAAAGACAGACCCTCAGGGATGCTGTGGGAGCTTCAGCCTGGGAAACAAGCCTGGTGTTAGTTAGTGTACTTGGCCTCATGACCAAAACTGTAAACTATTGTTGCAAGACTCAAAATGGTTTTATTTTGTGACTAGGGTTACAACTACAAATACATTTTTTGTTGCTTCGCGTATCTGTCTCTCAGGTCAGCTCAGCGTCGGCTGGGCCACCCTGCTAGCTCTGATACGTCCAACAGTACCTTTGCGTGGGTCTTTGGCTCCGCAGTGCTTTTGCCTTAGCTGTCTCGGCCGTGGTTCGAAAGAGGGGACACTCCAGGCTCAGGGAGAAAGATTTTATTCGGGTAACTCAGGGGCAGCCCCTGGTTCCAGGCCTGTGCCTCTGGGGAGTGACCCCCGGCCTCGGTTACAGGGGGTTTTTGTTCCCCCAAAATCTCAGGGGTGGACACAAGTTACAAGACCAATCACACAAAGCCAGGTGGGTAAGGTCAAAATGCAATACACAACATTAACAAATCAGGTGAATTTGGGATGTGGTCTTGTGAGACCAAAAACTTATAAAAATGTAAGATCTTGTGACCAGTCAGTCATTTTGTGACCATTCCTTGTCCACCCTGGGTGTATCCCTGGTCAGGCCCTGTCCTGCCCAAGGTGGATCCCAGAGGCCTTTCAATAAATACCTACTTTATTCTCTGGCTCTGTCCAGTCTCTGTTTCAGGTCAGCCTTCCCAAGGCATCACACCTAGTAATGCAAATGCCACATAGATTGTTTTGATATGAAATGCTCTAATTTGAAGTGTTGTCCCCTCTTGTCAAAAGAAGGGGGCCAGCTCAGCTGATGGAACTCAGCATTGTACTGTTCTTGTGGTAAATCTACTTGGAGTTTCATGGAGTTCAGGGAACTTACGCTCACTGGTGTTTTAAAGTCTGGGCTCAGGACAGTGTTTTTCTGGTGCACAGACCTGTGGGAGCTGTACTATTTCATGGCTGGTCTTCATTTATCTGAAAGCTGTACAGGTGATGCCTTGAGAGGCTGCCTGGAACAGAGGATAGACAGATTTAATGGAATAAAATGAGTATTTATTAAAAAGGCCTTCAAGGGATATACCTTGGGCAGTAAAAGAGCCCAGCTGTGGCTCCACCCAGGATGGTCACCTGGTTCATAAGTTTTGGTCCATTTACATTTTGGGGTTAATTGACAAATTACAGCTTCAGGTTATGAAGTCCCATCCTCCCAGTTTGCTCTCCTCAATTCCCTGTTGTTTGCACTTTCTGGGCCTGAAGTTGCAATGGTGTCCTTGGTTCTGGGGCTGGAAAAGGCTTGTTTTGTTGAATTACACTGCGAAGAGAACTTGCTAACACATTATATGAAGTTATATGAGGTCTATATAAAGTTCAGAGTTATATACTAATGCAGTTCAGAATCTGGAAAATATGAAAGCTAAAACTGAAGGCATCACAGGAGTGTGGGGTGGGAAGAGCAGAGGAGAGATCTAGAGAAAGATGAAGTCAAGGAAAAGTCGAGAGAGGCTAAGTAATTTCTGCTGTCTGAGCAGAATATGAACGAGATGTTTTGGGTTTTTGTGATGTTTTAGTGGGGTTTTTTTTGAAATGGGCTTTGTTCAAATATGCTAGAACACCTAGATCAGGACTGAAAAGCAACTGTGTTGTACTCAGTGTTCAAACGTGTTTGGCACCTTTTTTTGCCATGTAACTGGGGAAATCAAATGTATTTACAAAAATCTTTTCCCTGCCAAAACCAGGTCAGTGGTATTTATATGTGCTGGCTGGATCTCACCTCCTCAGAGGAACCCCCTGTGTGTATTGGAACTCCATCAACTTTGCTTTTTGATGCCATGTCATTTGATCTGTCCTGTGTTGTTGCCATTAGCCTTGAGGCTCATTTTTAATCCATGCTCTGCCTGTGCCAGCAGTGCAGAGCCTGGCTGTCAGCTGCCTTGGAAGCCAGATGGGCACACACTGGGTAACACGCTCTACCTGGTAACTTGCTACTTCAGCAGTGGCATGAAACCTGGCACCAGGGCAAGCCTTTCATCCCTACACTCTTCTTCCCTGCTCTTTCTCTCACCAACTCCTTAAACATGAGTGGAAAGTGGTAAACAGATCCTGATCTCATAGAATCCACCTACCTTCTTACCTAAAGGGACTGGCATGGGCTGGGGGAGTTGTGGGAGTGTGTCTTACCCTCACCATAACCTGTGTGACCTCCCCAGTAAATCGGTTGTCTACCCATGGCAAACAGTCTGGTAGACAGGGACAGGCATGAAAATTAAGTACCAGCATTCATTCTTCAGGATTTTAACTTTCACAGGAATTAAGGTACAAAAGAACTAGTTGTGTTTACATTACTATTAATCATATTCAGGCAATAAAATTATTCAGTTTAAAGCTTGTCTCCATTGTGGAGATAAGAAAACACAGAAAAAGTAGTTTCATATTAATTTCGACTATTCAACAGTGTGTATTAAATACAGGCATTGTGTTAAGACTGGAGTGGCTTTAATTTGCTTTACATGTTTAACAGCACTGAGGCATTTTCAGTTCTAAATGACAGGGTTCACTCCAGGGTTTATAGCACTTTCTACAGATCAGCCCATATGCATGTTTACAGCTGAAATGTTTCCAGGCTTTTGATGAGCAGGTTATTTCATAATTGTTCAGCTCTTGATGCTCTTGTTTCCCTTCAAGGCACATATTAATGACCTTTGTCTGGAATCAGAGAGAACTCTGGATTGACCTCTTGTCTCTTGTTGTATGGCTGCTCTTGCCTTCCTGGAGATCGTGGTCGAAGGGCATTAAGAGAAGGTGGCTGTGAATTCATGTGCTGGCTGTGCATTTAGGACCACCTATTCTTGGCATCTCTGCCCTAGTAAAACTGGCACAGCCCCCAGCCCACAGGCAGTGTGCCATGCAGACAGATGGCTGTGGCAGCAGGCAGCCAGGAGGCAACACATGAGCATCAAATGCATTTGTTGAGGGCAGGATATCAAGCCAGGAATGTCAAAGTGGTTTTCAACCCAGAGCTGCTGAACTTGTATGCAAGAGAACATCATTGGTACTTCAGCCCAGAGCTGGATCAGCTGGGCAAAGCTGGAATTCCCAGATCATAGACAGTGAATTTCTGGAAAGCCTTAGATCAAATTTTGTCTGTCACAGGGCACAAAAGGAAGAAGGCTGCAGCACTGGCCCATGTCGCTATAGGAGTGACAGTAGTAAATTCTGATATGGTTTTGTTTAATTAGGAAAAGCTGCTGGGTACCTCATGGGTTACTTTTAAATTTTTTAAACCTGAATGATACTGCTGTGATTAGAATCCTTTGGCAGCCTCACATATTAATGCTAAGATATTAAATGACTGATAATGCTAAGATATTAAATGACTGATAATGTTTAATAGTCAAGTAAACTGCTGATCAGCTTTGTCAGGGCAATAGAGTGGGACTCTGGATTTCCATATCCAGCCCTTGGTTGATGGAGCACCACAATGCATGGAATGACTTCGCTTGATCGTTAAAATTGTTAGTTTTTAATGGAATGTTCTCATTGAAAAGCAGATGGTAGGAAACTTCTTCCAGTTCTATTTATATCATTGAATTTGAAAGAATAATTTGAAACCAATGGGTTTTTTGAAAAAGAACTTTACATAAAACTCTAGTTTAACAAATCTGAAACACAGCTGACACCTAGAGAAGTATTATCTGTTATGATCTGTGGATCCACAGCGTGCACTTTTAAACTGTGTAATTACACTGATTAGCTTTATTCAGGCGATAATCAGATCAGTGTCTGGTAAAATAAGGGGGTATTATTTTGTGACATAAGAAGATTATTTTCATTTAGTTTCAGAGTTTGCTCGTGCCAATATGCTAAAAAAATAAAATTGCCCATAGTCATGTGGGCAGTTGGATCACAGTGAGTAAATCTCTGTTCAGACAGGACCAGATCCCACAGGGAATGCTTTTGCATGGATTGCTGTGCTTTGCAAAGGAAATAATGGTCTTTAAAATGATCAGTTTCCCTCCTAAATACTTATTTATATTGCTGTGATACCCAGAGGCACCTCCCAACAGGGAAGGGATTGCTCAGGAAAGCAAAGCTGGTGGCACAGGGACTGATAACTGCACACCTGGGCTGAGCTCAGCTCCTGCCCGGTACAGCAGGGTACTGGGGGATCAGGATTTCCCTTCCTACTCTGCATTCCCTCCCTGTGCTAATCTGGTTTTCTGCACAGTGCAGTCTAAGAAACCTAATCTTTATTTTCTGTACTACGATCTTTAGTTCCCCATTTTATATTATATTATACAAAAAATGAAGTCTGGAAAAGAACCTTGGAACTTGTTGCAGTACCTTGAACTTCCTGTTTAGATGGCAGTTCTCATTCTCTGCTCCCTTTTCCATTTGACCTAGGAAAACAAGGTCTATAATTTACATAAAGAACTTGAAAGACGCAATAGCCTCAATGATATCAAACCAGAATTAAACCTACCTTTTTTCTCTTTATCTTATTTTAAATAAAATAAAAGCTAATTGATACTCTTTAATAAAAATAGAGTATTTTGGTGTCAAACACTATTTTAGCTTTATTAATAATTCAGCCAAGGTTCTAGTGCTGACCTGCTTTCTTAAATTTTATTGCATATTGTTATATTTCCATAGTATTGGGACTGAGGACTGCTATTGTGGATCTTCTAAAATTCAAATAACTCCATAAATCCCCTTCAATCCAGTAATGTTAATTTAAAAAATATATTTTTCATGCCTTTTGAACACAGACATGCATTATTTTGCTTGATGAAGTGACCTTAGCAAGAATCTGCTTATGTCCAAAGGGGTAAGCCTGTAACCTCAGTAACACGGTTAATTTTAATTAGTCAAAGACATGCTCAGGCTCTCTGTAGGTTTGAAACATTTGAATTCAGTTTTGATGGCATTATTCTCAGGGAGCATGAAACAGATGCACGTAATTCTTGTTAGCATATTACTTGAAGTTGACTTCAAACGTGTTCATTGTAAGTTGTTAGACAGCCTTCATCTACTGGGAATCCAATCTGCCTATTTGCCCTTTTTTTTCTTTAATTACTTCTAAAATTATTGTTTGTAACTCCCACTTGGGAGCCTGTGCATGTGGTAGGTGGGCCCTTTTTCTGCTGAAATCTATATGGAAAAAAAATCTCTTTTGCAACAGTTTGTAGTTTAAGCCTTGGAATTTCTTTCTTGGTTTTGTCTTACCCAAAACTAACTTCTCTAGAGGAAGTATTTTATTTTTGTATCAAATAAATTTCTAAAAAGTTTTATTTTTCTGTAATGGTGACAGCCATCTGAGTATATTCTCACAAATTATAATGGGAGTACTAAGGTCACCTGCTGTGCACAGCTGTCAGCTTTGAGGTCCAGTCTTGTGGGACAGTTTGCTTGAATGAAGAAGCTCAGGTTTTGGCTCCTTGCAGTAGAAAGAGAATCTCTCACATAAGGCAATGTGTTTCTTTTTCCGTGCTTAAATGTGTAATGATATATTTACTGCATTTGTAATGCAGTATTAGATAATACTGTGTATATTCAGGTTCATACAAACCTGGAAGGATTCATTGCTAACCCTGTAGTTATTTTTTAAAGTCACTGTTAAACATCTAAAAATAAAGGTTGAAGAAGAATAGTTAGAGAGCCTGTAGATACCTTGTAATCTATTTTAAGTCTCTGCACTGGTTCACTGTGAATTTATGAGCTTCATTCCTCCAAAACATTCCCAGCAAAAATTACTCTGGAGTATTTTTGCTTATTAATTCCCATGCTCTTGTCTCAAAGACAAGAAAGGCTCTAAATAATCTTGTGACACATGAGCATGCTTCCTTATGCAGAGCACCATTGCCTCAGCAGAGTTCCTTGGGTGTGTCTTCAATCACTATGTTATGGTATCCCAGCTGTAGACTAAGACCATGATTTTTGGATAGAAGCAGTCTAATTGTAAAGTAAGAAATGTCTTTGCTGAGTGTGTAAAATGTGGGGTTTTTCCTAGATAAAATATTGGTTTATTTGTTTGATTGGTTCTGTGGAATAGTAGTTCATTAATTCCGCTGTGTAGTCACTGGTTGGTTTATTTTTGAAGTTTTTTTTTAAGCAACAGAGAAGTTTAAGTTCTTGTGGTGTTTTGTGTCATAGCATAGTAAGGCATTTTTGTGCTAAGCTGGGATGAAAGGATTGGCTGAGTGTAACAACAATGCTGTACCTTGCTAGGCTGGAGCTGTTTTGCAGTCTTAGCTGTAAGTTCTCTGCCTCCAAAGTCTGGAAGGAGCTGTGAAGTTACCTTCCTGTTGAAAACACTGGAAAACATTCTCGGGGTGATAGTGAATATTAACACCTCTTTAGCTGGGCAGAATTAAGGTAGGCAGTCAATATCTCCTGCTGCTCTCAAGTGATTCATGCTTTGTATGTATCTTAGTCTTGAATGCTTTCAGTGTGTGTTGTTTCTTGTAACATTATCATTAAATGTAAATAAGTGGTTTGAATTTGGTTATGTTCTCAATAACATAGAAATTGGATGCAGAATACTGTGAGATTTGATAGTAGTAGTAAATAAATTTAAAGAAAAAAAAAAAAAAAAAAGTCAGGGTACAGTCTCCCCCCACCCTCCAAATACCTTTAATTTGCTCATGTCTCTAGAGGTCCTTGAAGTGCAATCCATAGTCCAAGTCCAACCACCATCAACTGGAGGTTTTGATCAGGTCATCCTACAATTTTGAAGTCCTTAGGAGAACCTGCATTCCTTAAAGTCTTGCACTTGTACTTGAGACAGAGAAATGAACTCTTTAGGCTTTTGTGTTGGTCACTTGACAGCGTCTTAAGATCATTTACCCAGCAGAGGTGACATGACAGGACATTCTTTAGCTGTGATTTCTGTGTCTTGGCAAATTTAATTAAATTTCATTACCGTGTCCCGTGGTAGTTATACTTCACAAATGATGAATAAATAAAATACTTTACTCTTCTGTTGTAAGAGAAGATGGTGCTTGTTGTGAGAGTCCAGAGTGACGCAGGGTCCCCAGGCAGGTGCAGGGGAGAGCCACTTTATTGCAACACCAGGTCTTTCTAAGCAGTCAGGCCCATTCCCAGGTACATTCCATTTAAGTTTAAGAGATACAATTCAACCAACTACCATACGCCACGATGTGAACATGACATGGTTACATAAAATATTTTTCTACCTCTAATTCAGCTGAGTCACTTTCCCCTAGTCCTTTTCTGCTTAGCTGAAGTAACAGGCCTGAGCCATGATTTTACAAGGCCTTCCTTTTGAAAGGCTTTACCTATATGCAACAGCTTGTTTCTCTGGACGTATATAATTAAAGAAGAAAAACAGATCTACATTTGTTGTAGAATTGGGGAAATTGAGGCAGGGTGTGCAAAAGACAGTGCTAGAGATGAGGATGTATCTGTGTTGCCAAATCCAGAGCTTAAAGGGTGATAAAATGGGCACCTAAAGGTTCATGTACCTTTCGTGGTTTTTTTCTGTGCTTATCATGGCTATAAGGGCATCAGTGTAAGCCACAATGTTCAACACCATGTGAGAGGAAAGATTCATCTCCTGCAGAGTGTTTTTTCCTCAAGGCAGAAACTTACACATTTTTATCTAAGTGTCCACGACGCCTTAACAACTGACTGTTGGTTTGTCTGGTTCACTGCTGTTAGATTTTAGTCTGGCCTGAGGATTATGGGAGGAAACACTCTACTTCCGAGCACTTTGTTGTCACTACAGGACATGAAATGAAGGACACTCACACACTCAGTTTGTCAGAGCAAAAAGAGAGGCGGTTTATTTTTTCCCTTGGGTTTATATAGTTTTTGGAGTTTGACCAAAGATTGGGCAATGAGGTTGACACCTCTCTGACCCCACTGGTCAAACTAGAAGACCATCAATTGTCCCTCCTCTAGAGAGGAAGGCGAAAACAATCACTTTGGTTATGTTACAATCCATGAGAAACTCCAGTACAAAAATGCAAACATCAGAAGGCTGAAAAAGATCAGGGCAACACTTTGTGTTATATTCCTGTGAGCCAGAGGACAAAGTGTGTTGAACTATCAGTTTCTCCTTCTCTCCCCTCCTGGTTTATCTAATCAAGATGATCAATTCTCCATCAGCTCTCTGATCCCCTTCCTGGGTGATTTCAAGATCTTCCATCTTGGTCTAAGAGGGTGGAGTGGCCAAGGGAGACCAGAGGCATGGATAGCATGGATAGAATTGCTCCTTCTGGGATCAGGACCAGGGTACAGTGGGGTGATGTACTGAGGGACCTGCAGCTCTGGCATCACTCCCTGTTTTGTGCTGAATTACAGGGAACGATGTAAATGCTGCTCAGAACAAACAGCAAATTTCCCTTATGCATATTGCTTTAGGCCCATATTTCAAAATGACACATTGGTACCACAGATTGTAGAGCTGCACACGTGGCTCATGATGCATTGCTCCCTATCCACAGAGTTCTTTCACTTTGTGATCAAAATAAAACACTTGAAATGTTTTAGTCTGCTGGGTGGGAGAGACAACAAAATGCTGGGGGGGAACTTCTAAGTAGTATCTCTCTGGAGTTATTTATAAGATTGCACTATTTTCCCCACAGCCCATTCCATTTCTCCTCCTCTTTTCTGTCAAAAATTCTGACTGGTGCTGACAGAAACGATTATAGCTTACGAGTGATAATATAATCCCGTTTTTTTCAAGGAGAGATGCTATCAGAGAAGAGTTTTTTAAAATATACTGGTAGAAAAGAGCCATCTTTCTTCATAGAATAACAGTTATTAATCTCTTACTAGTACATTTTCATATAATTTTGGACATTTATTTCCATGCTGTGATATTATAAAACTAGGCATTTGTGTCAGTTTTGATGCAGTGCAACATGCTGGAACATGAAAAGCAGTAATTACCACCGTGGTCATTTGAATTGCTAACCAGATCCTGACATTTTCAAATCGGACCAATTTCTTAGTGATCCAGAAGGAAGCCTGGGTGCAACATGAGCTGCATTTCAATCAGGCAACTCAACATTTTAAAAGAAAATGGAGTGCACTCACATCCCCAAAGTATTGCTAAAATGAAGTAGTTTGGTGGTTTTCTATTGCCTCCTCTAGACTGTTTTGTTTGTGAGGATTTATTGATAAAATTTTTGTCTCTGTTTAATTTTGATGCATTTGAAATGTTTAAGAACATCTCTTTAAGAAACTTTTTTTTTTTTCAGCCTTTAATTTTTTCTAGTGGACACACTTATAGCAACCTGTTCTGAGGTTTGTGTGTGGATGTCCTGTGTGCCCTTACAGGTGTGAGCTCTCAGTTCTCCTGAGGGTTTGGGCTTTTTTCATTTTGGTTTGTTGCAGTTCAAGCTTAATAACTGAGTATCCATGGTGTCTGGAAAGTTTAATTTTAGATAGTGGATCCACTTGTCCATGCTGCTGCTGGCTGCTGGTGCTGTGCTGGCTGGAGTTGCCTGGAGGGGTTATTTTGTTAGAGCCCTTTGTGTGCATGGGCTGGGACAAAAAATGTGACAGAACAGAGCCAAAGCAAGAGAAGTGTTCAAATGATCAACAACCTTCAAATGAAGGCTGTGACACCTGTGACAGCATAAGCTTTACCTTTCAAAGAATGATTCAGAGGTTCACGACACACAAAGAATGAGGCGGGTGGCAAAGAGTTAAGTAGGAAAGTTTTGTTTTTATTTTCTGACTTTATCTTATATACACTTTGATTAGAGGGTTAAGGATTGGCTATACAGGTTGCTGCTTTATTGACTTTGTTGGTGAATATCACCATCAATCATATTTCTCCTCCCAGAGGAGAAACATGTAAACAAAAGTAGATAAGTTCTAAAAATATACATTGTTTTCTTGAAGCTGTGTGAGAACTTTTACTGCAAAGATTCAAACATTTGAAAGCAAAAAAATTTAAAACAACACAGAGGCTCTCAGCATCCCAGACCAGTAGAATCTGGTTTATACATATACAATATAAAAATACATAAATATATAAATACAAAATATATAAAATACATATCTTTATTTTTTAAAAAAGAAGACTCGTGCTTTTAGTCTATTTGACCTGGGTGATGTAGCATAAATAGGTAAAAGGTATCTTTTAAACTTGATGTTGGAAAAAACCATACAGCAATCATCTTACAAATGTGAGGAGGAAGAATGAGAAGAAAGAATATTTACTTCTATTGTACAGAGCAGGAGTGGAAGCTGTAAAAATATTTTCCACTTCACTTTAGTGACTATGGAAAATACTAGACTAGATGAAGAAAGAAAGCAGGAACCAAAAAATGTTTGAGTTAGTGGGTACTACTTTTATATGTTTACCTCTTTTTTTATTTTTATTTACTAACAGAATTTTGTAGCTGTAAACCTGAAGAATCTGATTTTTATTTCTGCCCTTCTCCCTTTTTTTTTTTAGGAAGTGCTAGAGTCTCTTCCTCCAGAGAAATGGTGAATTCTTCGCTCAGTCTGGGGAGGTCTGTTGTTCTTTTTCTTCTGTGGACAAAATTATAATTTTCCTTAAGCTGTAGGTCTGCTTATTGAAACAAGGAGAGAAAGAAAGATGACAGAAACCAGCTGCAGGCTTCTTTTAAAGATCAGACTTCAACCTTTCATATATAGGGATTTCACCTTTCCTGCATGAAAATATCAGATTTGCATATCTGTCATAATGTTTTTGTGTACTGAACTATGAAACTGTAGCTTTAGACAAATGAAGCTAAAACCTGCCTTAAAATAACAGTCGTTTTCTCTATGACTGTTTTAGCTTCTTAGAGGGTTGAGAGAAGTGCTTTAATCTATTTCTGTGAAAGCATTCGGAATACATAATTTATATATTCCTAGCATGCAGTGTAGTAGTTATTGGAATATTGCTGTCAAAGCTACCATTCCCAGTTTAAGTCCATCTCTCCTCAAAGTGGATTTTTAGATGTGTTTGCCTGTTATGTGAATTTTGGAGTGACTAAAGCAGTGGTGATGATGTTGAGGGGTGTGTTGTTTAATGTAGGCTTTTAGGAGGTAAAGTTACCTTGAGGACGCAGATAATTTGGACATATTTTTCTTTGCTCTCCAGTTGGAAGTGGATAATTTTCATACAACAGATGTGTTTGATTATGGCAACCTGGGGAATGAAATGACTTGTGATGCTAAAACTAGTGGATTCAACACGGTGCTGTACTGTGGTGTTATTTCTACTGCAGAGATGTCTAGACACCTCAGCCAGGGAGCCAGGCTCCCAGGTACTGAGCACTGTGGACCTGGGTAATGAAAAGCCTCTTCTCCACTCTAACAGCTTTAAGAATACACTTGAAAAGCATGTTGGTCATTCCAAAATGAAAAAAAAAAAAAAGAAAAAAAGAAAAAAAGAAAAAAAGAAAAAAAAAGAAGTTTATTATGTGAGGAAAGATAAGGAAAATTTCTGTTTGACTCATTCTCTCTGATTTTGCTCCTTCTGGCACATCTCCAGCCTGCACAGCCCAGTGTGGATCCCTGCAGTCACCCATGAACCTGTTCCATCGGTGACTGTGTGCATAGGGCACTGAAATGTGTATATGATGCAGAATTCCTGCATTTTATAATGGGCTGTCCCTGGCCTGCTTGCTTGACCTTTCACCAGCATTCTCTGTGTGGCGTGGGATTTATTTGTTTGTTTTTAAGAAAAACATATGCAAATTAGTAGGTAATGCCTATGTTTAGATCTATGAAGTCTGCAGTCCAGGATATGAAGTAATGAATAAAATAGTTGTCATTGGTCCTTGTGGCTTCTAGCATTTTATCTGAGCCAAGTCAGCTGCTTCTGCAAATGCTTTCCTAGGCATGGCCCACTCCCATGTGAGCTGCTGCTGCTCTCCTGAATCAGCACTGTGCTGTTCTCACTGGAGCACAAATAGCAAGTTTCCTGAGGGCATTGCTGCAGATGGGGCTCTCATTGCCAAGAGAAACAGTCTGTGTGTTTGTGTATGTCTGCAATGTATCGTTAAATGGGAGTCCCAGTTCTGTGGCATTTCAGTAATACACTAGAGAATATGGCCATGGGTTTTGTTTTAAGTTCAACATGGCAGAAAACTGGATGATTCTGACCAAGCCTGGAGAAGAGACAAATGCTTGTGGCTAGAGCAATGGTCACTGCCATCCATCACTCCTTCCCTCCTCTGTCTGACAGGTGACAAGGTGAACCTGTTCCCATCCCTTCAGGGGCACTCCTCCCCTTGTCATCTCTCCATCAAGCAGCACTGTCACCTGCAGTGACAGCACTGACATGAGTAAGTGGCTTGCAGGGATACAAGGAGGCATCACAGTGAACAAAATTTGTCAGCTTTAATTAGCACTGTTGAATGATGCCTTGAAAGCCTGTAGGTATAAACAGACAAATAAGCTGGTAGAATTAAAAACAGATGTTAGGATTTAACTCCCTTAATAACAAAATCCCTCATGTCCTTCCCATTAAAAAAACTCTAATTGTCAGTTAATGCCCAATTCTATTTATACATTTCTCATTAACATGAAGATTGAGTATAATATATTCAGGAAGATAACATGCTTTATATTTGAATGGAGGTGGCTGTTGGTATTTGTCAATTTTTTTTTTGCCATTCCCTTGTTTCTAGCTTCTTGTCCAGACAGAAGGGACTTAAAAACTGGCCAGGCCATATCTCAAATTCCATAAATTCTTGATCCTTCAGAAGAAGGTAAAAAAAAAAAATTCTACTAAAGTCCTGGAAAAATGTATTCCAGAGTACTAGAATACACTGAAAAGTCTTAATGTGAAACTCATTCAATGTAATAGAGAGATGTTTTAAAACGTGAAACTCCTCCCAGACGTGCTGTTCTCAGAGCCCCTCTGCTTTCCAAAGCAAGCTGGTAATCATGACCATATGTAACTGGAAACTGGAGCAGGTCCAGTACCCATCTGAACAGCAGGATTGCACAGCCTCTGACCATGGCGTGGCACGGGATGCGGCACAGGCTGTGCCAGCTGTGTGCCAGCTTATTTGAAAAGGGGGAGGGAGTGGGAAGAAAAAACATGGCACCCCTAGCCCTCAGGTAACTAATATCCACTTTGATTTATTTTGGATTTTTTTAATTGGTAAATGCCACTTGAAATGCAACTTGAAAGTGCTCGAGGCCAAGGCTTGTAGAAACCTGTTGTAGTGGAAGGTGTCCCTACCCATGACCGGGGTGGAGGTAAATCATCTTTATGGTCACTTTCAACCCAAACCCTTCTGGGGTTCTGTGAATGTTTTGTCTTGCTCTAAGTCTACAGAACATAAGCAAATTTAGGCTTTAATTTATCTTCAGAGTCTGGATTTGGGCTGGAGGTGCACAATGTTTTGGAAGGAGGATTATGGAGATGAACACAATCCTGGAGCAAAAGGTTAATTCTGTAAATCCAGTCTGGAGACATGCAATGCTTCCTGATTGAGGAGATGCTTGTATTTTCTAGTCTGGTCATCCAAGCAAATACTGAATGGCATTTGTCTAGACTACCCTGTTGTGACAGTGAAGTAGCTGAGACAAACAGGGTCTGTCATTACAGGGATCCTCTTGAGTTGCAAAGGTGGCCAGAGTAGGATTCTCATCTTGCACAACTTTCCTGTGCATCTCCTGACTCACTATTTTTCTCTATGCTTAACACTGAAATTTGAATCACCAAATACAGTCTGGCATGTGGCTTCTGAATCAGAATAAGCATGTCCCAGTGGCAGGAACTGAACTCTGAGCACAGCCTTCCTCACCAGACTTAAGGGTTTGTATTTTTGGGAACATTTTAAAGATGAGTCTACCTACTGGTACTGGAAGAGAGAATCTTTGGGTTTATTATCTTCCTTTCTGCTAGAGCTGGAATTAAATGCTCGAGAGACAGATTTCATGTTCGGACTCAGATGTTTAATAATTCTTATCTATAGTACAGTCTCATAAGTTGTGAGTTCTGACTAACAAGGTAGAAAATGGCTCAGTCTCTAACTCTTTCCAAGGTCTTTTAAACACAGACTGTCCAATTATGAAATGACACCTAGATTATTTTAACTTTTAACCCAATTACCAACCACTCATGGTCCATAATGCGGATTTTTTCATCCAATTACAAAACACCACCCAGACCCATGAAGAAGGTGAAAAAGAAGGACTTAGCTTACATCTGAAATCCTCCATCTTGCTTTATATATATATTGCTATATTCTAAAACCTTAAACTTCTAAGTTTTCTACTCTGATATCACACGCTTCTATTCAAACTCCACACCCACAATCCCAGTGCTGTCACTCAATTTTGGGAGCCTTTTCCATGGCCTCAGGTCAAATGCAATGTTTGCTTGGGGGTCAGTGCCTGTCAGCACAGAAAGTCTAAAATTCTCAGTGCCCAGGGTTCCAACAAGAATCATTCTCTGATCCAACTGCTATTGATTTGAAAGCAGTATATTTTTCTGGGTGACATATTTGATGTCAGACTTCCCCATTGGAGCTTCCTGGCACCTGAGAACCAAGCAGTGAGCATGAATGTACTTCTCAATGACTAATTGGAATGCTGTCTTTCAACTATTAGTCATTGTTTTTCCTGCAGGCTATACCTGTACATATGTCATGAGTGGCAAATGCTCCAATAAATTATGAATAGGCATGCAAATGTTTAAACCTGTGTGTTTGAACGAGAGGCAAGACTGGAAAAATGAGAGAAATTCTTGATCTACTCCGACTTTCACAATGCAACAGACTGTCAAGGTTAAAAGGGCCTTCACAGATTTTTATTTGCTTTTATATTATTTGCTAGATGTAAAATGTAGGTGGCAAAACAGAATAGATTCATGGCAAGATGTCAAGTTATTATGACTTAATTGGTTCTAGAGAATACACAACTGAACTTGTACAGCACTCTGATGTAAAAATAAAGTACATTTAAAGAGATTGCCAAATATGCTGTGTGAGAACACATCTTCCATTTTTATTTTTTTGGCTTTTGATGCTCATGGCTTGGTAGGACATGATTAGTCTCTGAAACATTAATATGATACCGCTGTAAAACATTGCTCCTGTTTCTAAGCATTTTACTGAAATCCATCCTGCTGTAAACAGAAGAATGGGCAGTTGTAACTGAAATCAATAGTGCTTTTTTTTCTGTTCCAAAACACTGATATGGTAAAAATAAACACCTTCAGTACAGATTTCCTCTCAGGGTTAGGAGAGAAGTTGTTGGTTATGGAAGATGTCTGTTTATGAAGGAGTCTTGCCTTTGTATGGAAATTACCTTTTGACCCTTTCTCTCAGGTTCATGTGCTTGTAAGTCTTTAAGAATGAGTCTTGCAAAAGGAGAAAGACTTTCTGGGGACCTGGGAGAGGTGGTAAACCAAGATCTGCATCACCTGGGTTTGAGCAGGGGTACTGGAGCAGCACAACCTCACCTCTGCAGGGTTATGTTCTTCCCTCAGAGGTGTTGCTCTGAGCTGGACCAGTTTGAGAACTTCTTTTGGAAGATGATTTTCATGGTTGAAGATTTTTCTACTTTAAAAAG
Source organism: Zosterops lateralis (assembly GCF_965231275.1). NCBI lineage: Eukaryota > Metazoa > Chordata > Aves > Passeriformes > Zosteropidae > Zosterops > Zosterops lateralis. The sequence continues at coordinate 10,192,169 of NC_139779.1, read as the reverse complement.
TAACAACCACCATCATGAACCAAAACAATCCCAAAAATCCCCTAGGGAAATGTAGGCACTGGTAACCAATATGGCTATGGTTCTACCCCTAAAATGGCTTCCGCTGTCACCTTGTTTAATTGGCTTGTGTTTTCAGTGCCATGGAATCTGAAACCTGTTGTATTGAAGAGTTTAAATTATTTAATTTCTAAAAGGAACAGTCATATTGAACCAAAAGTGGTGCTTCTGTTGCAGGAGTACACTGCTGAAGCTATGTCATGCTGCAAGGGGTAAGACTTTATGGTTCTCTCATGTTCTTAAATCTGTATGTTTTCTTTTAATTTTAATTTTAATTTTAATTTTTTTAAGGCTTGGAGGGTGGAATCTCTGCTTTTCTTTCCTTGGAGGCCTTTCACCTTCACCTGCCAATAGCAGACTCATTCTCTCCATTCTCTCCAGATAAGGCAGTGAGGTGACTGCAACTTTCCTTTTCTGTTAGCAGCACTTTCTGTTAAACAATTGTATCTTTCATTGAAAAGACTGTGATAGCTTAACATTTCCCCCTGATATTGTTTAGATCTTGGATAAAGATTGGCCATGGCAGCACTTACTGTCTGTTTTCTTGGTAGGACTTTAACTAAAATGTTACAAGCTGTCATTTGGGAAAGGGGAATTCACACTGGGACTGCGGAAAAGGACTAGAGGAGTGACATGAGGAATGAAAAGCTCTTAACAGGAGACAGAATGTGCTAGCTCAGGTGTCTGCTCTATGGAATTTCCTTGTGCTCTGCAAGCTTACTTTTAGATAAATTGGTTTCTCTCTTGCCAGTCTAGTCTCTCAGCAGAGTCCATATTTCTCAAAAATAAATATTTGTGTTTAAATGTGTGAGGTATATCCTGGAATGATAAATATACTGCTGCCTCTGGGAAAGCAGGAAAGGCCAGAAAAGTCTGTCTGAATCAGGTTTTCCACACTGGTGTCTCCTCCATACAACACTTTCTGGCCATACTGGTGAAATATTGTACTTGCGAAATGCAAAGCATTAGAAATAATCCTTACTGGGTTGTTTATGGCTGGTGATGTTGAAAGCTTTATTGTATTTCCCTGCAGTTGGTACAATTTTGCTGCCACCTTGCTCTTTGTGTTTGTGTGTTGTTATTCATTTTCAAGGAGTTTAATACCATAGAATGCAAAGAGCAGGGTTGGAACAGCAGATTCAAAGAAAATAGTCATGAGAGGGTGAAAAAAAGACTATATTCAGTAGAATCTAAAATACTGACTTTTTTTTTCCTAGTTTTGGGTTTTAATAGTTGGTGAATTCCTTTGTCTATTCCCATAACATTGTCTAGAGTTTCTTGTTTAGTTTATTTATTATCAATAGCTTCAAAATCAACAAGAGATAAGGAAAAAACCCCAGTCCCCAAGGCTGAGCCTCCTTGTCAGAGCAGGCTCTGCTGCACATGTTGTTGCTGAAACTTGAGCAGGCTCTGTGTTCACTCCCTGAGCTGGAACCTGATCTGTGTCCATTTATGTGAAAGAGTCTTGCCATGAGATCACTGGGCTTTACTTCATGGTCTATTCCTGTAGCAGAGGTTTATCAGTCAGTTTGAACTCTTGTGGGATTTCTTTTAAAGACTTCAGTTAGCTCGTCCATTTGCTTTGTGTTTAGAAATCCAGCTGCGTTAATTCCTTAAACCTTCAGTCCACATTTTGGCAAGTACACACATCTCTGCAGTTAACACCACATGGACACAAATACTGTGGTCTGTAACAAAGCTGGCCAGAAGGTCTACACTATCCATGAGTTAGAAAATATTGGTTAATGTAGAGAAATTACAATCTCCCTGAGATTTTATTGCCTTATTCTTGGGAAAATTTAGCTTGTCCATGTGTTTTTAAGACTTGCAGCAAATTTAACACTAGTAATGACAGAAGACAAAGTGTGTTTGAATTTTAGTTTTTGTTCAGAGGATTTTGACTCCATGGACAGAAGAACAGGCTCACATCTTTCAGTATTGCAAACCACCTGGTGCTTTGTAGTCTGATTCTTTATCTCCCTTTGTAGATAGTATTCTCCTTTGGAAAAACTAGACAGAATACCACCCAGTCTGGTACTTCCAGTAGAAATGCCCAGATGACCTTCTCCTAAATACAAGTTTATACAGATTGTTAAAAAACTACTAAATTAAAATATCTGTTTCATGCAGAAATATGTGCTGTTTGCATCAAGGAGGGCAAGATGATTACTTTTTCTAGGCTGTGGGAGAACAGTAACATATGCCATCCTTACATCCACGTGGATTGATGCATACCAGATGGAAGTCATGCAGAATGTTTTCTGTAGAATGCAAAAGTATTGCTGGCAGCTTTTCAGTTTTGGATATAGCAAAAGACAGTTGTACTTGCTTTACTGAGTTGAGATAAATGCCTGCAGACTCTAAAATCTGTCTAGGAGAACCACTAGAACTCTGATGTCGCTATTGTACACCACAATGACACAAAGACTCTGACTTCAGAAGGCTGAAAAGGTGATTACTTTTCATTTCTGGGAATGTATCCCTTTTTATACTATTTTACACAGACCAATTTGATTGGTGAAACAAAGACAAACCTCTTCAATCACATTGGTCAGACCAGAGGGACATCAAGAGAAGTCCCTCCAAGAGAAAGAATGTAAACATTCATGCCCTTACCAAAATATATCTCTTGTTTACAGAAAATTCCCTGGGAATTTCAGAAACCAAAACATCTAAGGCACAAACCAGGGCTATATTCTGAAAGTTTTCAGTGATCCTTCATTTATTGTTGAAGTATCCAGACTCTGGCTATCACTGAATACAAGTGCTTGGTACAGAAAATCTCTTAGTGCAGATGAGTGGGTTTTTTTTTTTCATATCTTTATTTTTCATTCATTCCTATTTAAATCTTAGATGTTCATTCTGGTTTTCCTCCAATAACCAAAGATGAATGTTGAAATGTTCACTAAACAGCCTTTCATGAATAACACTTGACTGCTGAATTTCATTCTTCTGTTTCTTTTCCCCAGCACTTTGTCCATCTTGTCCTCATGGGTCTTGCAGCTGCATTTAATTTGCATCAGTGGAGTTGTCAATTGTGACCTAAAACAATGAACTGTGCAGTGCCAGCAGAGTCATTTTGTGTGCATGCTCCTGATTTTGCTTTTCTAACTGTGCTCACTTGCTAACTGTGCTTTGATTAGAGTAGCAGTAACAAATCTGGAGGTATTATAGAGTGGTGGTCTATTGAAATACCCTCACGTGGAGCTCTTTGGTCACTGCTTGTGATGGTCTTCTTCCTCAGAGGTTGGCTCTCAAGGTGTTTAACTGACTGTTATTTTGTGACTCTGAGTTTTGAAGCAAATGGTTGGCAGTGATTTCTCTTTCCTAACCTTAGCCTAGGATCTGGGCCTGGCTTGTGATTTCCATGTGGCTGTTATTTGTTTCCATCAGCCCCATTTGTCACTGACATAATCCAGTTAAGACCTATTTGACATAATTTCAGGTGAGACTAGAAATAAATCATTGACATTCATACTGAAAACCTGTCTGATAGATGAGCTGTTGTGGCCTGCTTGGGCAGTGGTTCAAAAGAGACTGTGAAGCATGTGGTGGTTTAAGGTCTGTGGTCCATTTCCTTTGGGAAAAAGGACTGAGATTATTAATAGCCACAAAGACTTACTCTGTTTGGGGAACTGCAGATTGTCTCCAGTTGCAGAGAGCAGCTCAGTCTCCCAAGGCAGAGGAGTGTGTTTTGCCTCCCATCGTCACCAAATCCAGCCAGTTCTTTGCCACGGAAGAGCTGAGCTGCTGCTGACAAAGGAGACTGCACAAAGGCAGTGGCCAAGTCAAGGAAAGGGCAGAGAAAGTTTGTTTTAACATGTTTGAGAAACACGATGATATTACTTTCCCCCAAGGTGCCCAGAGGAATAGGATAAGAATTTAGGATAATACTGTAGCTGGTTGTGTACTATTCAGTGACTTTTTTTCATCAGGCCTTTAGAAATAGACATGAACTAGGATGACTTGATACTTCAAGTCTGTCTCAGCCAGATATCTAAAGCCTGCTGCATGGTTTGGGTTTGTTGTGTTGCAAGCAGCTTTTGGTTGCTTATGGCCTGTTGGGCAGCTGCAAGGTCAGACTATTTCTAACCTGACTTTTGTATTAAAATTGCTTCCCTTCGCATTGTCTCCAGCTCTGTAGCAGCAGTAGCATGCAGAACTCAGGTGTTGTCTAACTTAAGTGTTCTTAGGGGGAATGGTGGGGGGTAACAAGTTACAAGTGTAGAAGACACATAATTTATTCCATGTTCTTTATTTGGAGAATGGAGGCAGCCTAGTGGATTTGTAATGCCTCAGATATTGTGGGAAAGTGATATCCAGTAGCTGTGTGAGCTGTGCCTGCTGCACTGAGCTGCTGGTCAGGGTGAGCTCTCTGATGCCAGCATAAAAAACACTGAACATGGTGTGTTAAAGCTGAGGCTGGGACAGTGGACTGTAGCAGTGTCATGGTTTGAAAGCAAAATGAGTGAGAGGCTCCAAGTCAGAAACACAATTTAATAAGAAGAAAGGGAAAAAAGTAAAGTAAAATAAAATAAAATAAAATAAAATAAAAGTAATAAAACAAAAGATCACTGAAAGAGTCAGAACACAACCTGAGCAGGGTGCTGGGAGCAGTCCAGGTGAGGGGCTCTTCCTGAAGCAGTGATCCTGTAGAAAGGTCTGGTAGCTCTGCTCCTCTGGGAATCCAGTGGGTAAGGGCTGCTTGTCCTGTCCCAAATCCCAGATTCTATCCAGGTGGGAATGATTGGCTCCTCCCCCTGGGCAGAGCATCTCCCAATGGGATGAGGAGTCGTGCAGTGGGTCCTTGATGGCCCATTAAACAGAGAGAGCTCCTGAAGGGAGTTCCCTGTGAGTCCTGGGCAAGGCATTGTTGGGTCATGAGCAGAAGAGCCCAAAGGAAGGGGCTTGGGAAAACACTGCCCCACCTGGTTCCAACAGCTCATAGAGATGGTGATAGAATAAATACTTTATGTACATCCTACACTACAACCCAGGACAAGCAGTTCCTCTGTGTCCTGTTAGTGCAGGAAGAGAAGTTCCCTTAGCTGTCTGTCTGTCTCATGATACAGATGTCCACAGTATGTAATTGAATGGAGAGGAGGAGAAGGAGTGCTGAGGAACAGGGGTGGCAGATCAAGCAGTAGAAGCTGTAAGTAGAAAGCTATTTCATGCCATTCCGGGCAGCAGGATTGCAGGGGCTTTGTCATTTGATTTCCCAGTGTTTGTTTTCAGTGTTCTTTTTGGGGAGACCTTTGTTCTGCTGTTCTCCACTGGCAGGTTTATACAGTACTTCCGAGAATGATGAAGTAGATGGAGTCATCACATCCTACTTGACTGCAAGGGAGGCAGAGATAAACCTTCACCAGCAGTAGTATCTCTCTAACTTAACAGTTAAAACATATCTTAAATGATTAGTACCGGTAATGTGCAGTAAAGCAGCCATCAATCTTCCTTTTCAATAGACTTTTTAGCTTGTAAAAAGACTGAATTTTAGTTATAGCCGGATTTGTGCTTATTTTTCTCACTGTACTAGCAAAGCAGGTTAGGGATTTATTTCTATTTTTCTGAATGAGGGATTTTTCCAGAGCTCACTTGAAGATCTAGTGCTTTTGAAAATCCCTTTCTGTGAGATTTAGGGAAAAGGCAGAATTAATGAACCGATACTAGGAAAATGGGGGAAAATATTGGTAAAAAGGTAAAAAAAAATTCTGAGAAAATTATTTTTTTAAAAAATTCTAAACATAATTATAGGAGGTGTGTGATAACCTCAAGCCTGTGCTGCTGCTGGAGAGACAGAATGTTGTGGCCGATGTGATGGGTGTGTCTTGTATTTTGAGTCCAGGATCCTCATAATTAGGGTGTTTTCCTTACAAAGTCCTGTACCATGGTTTAAAAGATGAGTGGAACTTGCAGTTGTGGTCTTAAAAGGTGTTTATTCATTTTCTTATCTCCAAGGTTCGTGCGCCGCCCTACACCAGGCTTAACATGCTGGAAAACACCTCTGCCAAGAACACCAGGCTTAGTGCTCAAGGTCTTAAAAAAGTTTCTAGTCCAGTTAGCTCTTAAAACGTGCTGTTTACAGCTTTGTGCCAATAATCGCTATAGATTCTAGACACACAATTTCTACATCAAACACATTCCACCAATGTCTCTGTGCCACCGTCACAGCAGAAGATGGAGTTGAAGGAGGAGAAGAACTTAAGACACCATCCAAAATTCTCCATCTTGCCTCAATCTACTTGCATTCTAAAAGCCCAAAACTACAAATTTTCACCCTGTGACAAACTAAACGACTATTTTAAATCTTTGTTGTTTTCAATTAATCTATAAGTGTTGGAAGCTTTTCCCATGTACTAAGGTCAAAGGCAATGCTTTCCTGGGGTCCCAGCCAGGGTCCTGGACTCCCCAGGGCAATTTGAGGGGTTTTCCTCATGCCCTAGATTCCAAGAGGTGCAGAGACGAGGCAATGCAGGCAGCACATCCCTGGCTGGTGGTGCTCTGGCTCCACCGCGCTGCTCCGGGGCAGGAGCCGCTCTCCTGGGGTGGCTGCTCCAGCCCTTCTCATCGAGACAGATCCATCAGCAGGGCCGGCCCTGCAGTGATCTGTCACTTGGTACTCCTGGCCAACACTTGCAGTGATGGGCAAAGAAAACTGTTTCCTGCTGCACAGAGTTATGGTTTTCTTCTGAGCCAGTCTCCTGGCCAGTGTGCTTTTCAGATAACCATATAAACAAGTTATTCCTGTGGGTCCAGGTTCCAGACAGAGACGTGTTCTTGGCTTGGAGAAAAGGAGTGAACCCACACTTGGTGGTAAGGAAGGTTTATTCAAACCAATGGCCCTGGTGTGAGTGAGCTGTTCTAGGTCTTACCTGTCCTGAAGTACAGGGGCATTACCTTTGGAAATGAGGGGGAGTGGCTGAGGAACAGGGGGCATTGGCATGGCCATTCTGGGGCAAAAGTGGAGTGGGGAACCTGAACCCTGGCTGAGTCACCTGGCTTTGCCAGAGCAATCAAGTACTAGGGTGTGTCAATGGATAAGATACAATGGGCTGGGAGAGGGCTATTGTGAGGATAACGACAGGGATTTGGGAAAAGGGGGGTTGGTAGGGATAAACTATTACAGAAACTTATAACAAAAACCATACAGAACTTTAGAAAACCTAAAATGCACCACAACACGGAGTGAGACACAGTGAAGAATGGCTGGCACTGCAGTGTTGTGGTGTGTATGTTGGGGTTTTCTTAAGTTCTGTATGTTACTAGTTTTGTAATGGTTTGTCCCTACACCCCCCATCCCCAATTCCCTGTGGTCTTTCCCTGGTGATGGATCTTTTCAATCACTGCCACCATGCCCTAAAACCTGAGAGTTCTGGTGGAGCTTCAGGGTGACTCAGGCAGGCATCAAGTTTCCCACTCCCCTTTCTGTCCATAGATGGCCCTGCCAAATGTCCCCTGTTCTTGGTCACTCCCCCCTTTCCTGGATTGGTTCTGGGTATCTCCTTGCCAAGGAGATGCCTCTGGTACTTAATGGGCAACCTGAGCCCCTGAGCCTCACTCTTCACGTGGGTTTTGGGTTGAATAAACCTCTCTGCTTCCCACGTGAGAGTCCTCCTTCTTCCGTGCCGTAACTACATTTGTGTCTGGGGCTCAGACCCACCAAACATCAAAGGTACAAGGCTGTACCCTTCATATTGTGACCAGTGAGAGAGCCAGCTGGCAAAGCTGCACCAGACACCAGAATACTGCAGCATCTGTTCTTAGGGGGAATTTGGGATACTCTGAACCTTTTCAGTGCTCTGTACTGCTGTGCTGTACACATACAATCTGCTCCAGTGTATGGAGAGGGAAAGGGTCCTGTAAAATTGTTTGTTACTCTTCCTTTTGCCTCTGCAAGCCTCAGTGTGTTGTATCCAAATCACATATTGAATGCCACAGAGGCAAAATCTGTCAGGAGATGGTCATGGTCCAGTGATGGGATGTAGCATGTGCTGTCGAAGAGCATGAGCAGAAGCATTAAAAGTATACATGTGAGGCATGGATTTAGAAGAATTAAAGACTGTAGTCAAAATAGATAGTGCTGAGATAATGTAGCTAGGACTTCCCTTTTGCTAACAGAAGCCAGACTGAAGGAACTGATAATCCTTGGAAGGAACCGATCAATCAGAGGAGCTGTCAAACTAGGCTTTTGCATCCTGAATAATCAATAGACACCATGAACACAATACGATCATAAATCAAACAGTCCTGGGAAAAACAGGATTTAGCTGTCATGAACACTAAAGGTTAAAAAGTCAGAGCTGAGGAAGACAATCTTACTTCATCATTTTGGGACCCCACCCTATAAAAAAGACCACTGACCCATTTCAAAAAACAAACTACGCATGCTTAATGGCTTTTTGGGCTAATTACCATACGAAGCGGAGAATGGGAGGTATCAGAGCTATGAATATGCATTTGTAGTTCGTGTATTCAATACTCCTGTAGATAAAAAACCCTGTGATGATCTGTAAATTGCGCGTGTGTTTCTGGGAGCTATCCCGCATGCTGCCTGGCGTCGTAATAAACATACACTTTCTAACTTTAAACTGTTAAAGAGTCTTTGTCTGTCATAGTTGGATATTGGTATTAGATCAATGTCCATAGTTTTTTAATAAATCACATGGTGCCTTCTCTTTGGAGCATCACAGTGCACTGCAGTTCCTACTGAGGCTTGATAATCTAAAACATCCAAAACAATTAGAAACACCAACCTCCGGGTCTTTGTTCAGGGGGACCACTTAGCATTTATTCCTAATATCCTGAGTGAAGATATTAGGGCAGCTTAGCAAGCAGTCCCTCAGCCAGACTTCAACAATTGACCATTTGTGTGATCCTGGTTGGTAAATATCAATGGTATAGCTACCATCATATGTCATGACATTATAGTAGACAGTGTTTTCTTCAGTAGTTTGTAAATCCTGCGCGGGCATTTAGTAATTGTCATCATATTGCTTTTAGCAGAGCAATGTGAAGACTTGCATAAGCAGAGCAAAGTCTTAAATAGTTGGCTTCACTTGATAAATACAGGCAGGAGAGACCCAGTGACATGTGGTTTTTTAACCATGTTCCTTTTTCTGGGTGTGATTCTTAAGGACAGAGCAATGATAGAGGGATGTAGTAATTAAGGATATTGCAGACTCCGTGTACTTGGGTAACTCAGTGGTAACTTAAATTTTCCAGCTCAGCTCTTTGCATCCCTACTGAATTCCTTTAACTGTGTTTAGGGGTCAATCTGTCAATGCTTGTTTAAAGTATCTCAACCACAGTTGACTGTGGAGGCTCAAGTAGCACTCAGGGTTAAAAAAGGTAGTAATTTAACTGTTGCAGACTTAGATTTTTTCCCTTATTTGAGACTTAGTGGCACTGTAACATCAGTTAAGTATATCACCAGATTGTCTTGGCCAGATGGGTTTCCTTTGGTGGGGGAAAGGCTGACAAGGCTGATGTTTGACTGCTCAGCTGCTTGGTTTTCCCCAGCTCAGGGATGTCCTTGCTGTCAAGGGTCCACAGTGGTTACCAGTGGTGGTGAGTTCAGAGCTTGGACAAAAGGCATTTCCTTCAGGTGGGTTTTCCTCATTTACAGTACAGCTGTGTGACATTTGGGGTGTGCTATGGTAACAAAGAAGCACCACATACAGTTTGCTCTGGTTTTCTTTCTAACTGGTGAAGTCTATCACCCTTTCACTGTCTTTCACTTTGATTTAGGACTTTTCACTGTTTTGGTCTTTTGGCTTATTGAAAACATATAGATAGGATGGCACTGAGGGGCACACATCTGTCAGCTGATAGTTACAGGCAATAAGACACCTTGGGGACAGATCCAGGAAAAACTGAAGGAAATTTATATTGGGAAAAGAGAAGGTGAAGGAGTTCTGCCTTGACCCTGTGTACTGAGATCACAGGTACATTTAGTGATGCAGCTACCTGCAAGATTGCATCTGTGCCTGACATGATATACATTGTCAGACAAATTAAACTTTAGAGACACTTATTAAATAAACCTTTAATTCACTTTTTCTGACTCCCATGGGTTCTGCTGTTCCTCTGTTCAGAGCTTCCCAGCATCATTATGTATCCAAGCTATGAAAATGTATGAATTATAACAATAGATATCTCTAACAGTTATGACAGAACACAGAAGTTTATTGTTAGCTTTGATAAGCATCTGAAGATCTGGATGCTTTCTATTCAGATTTACAAGATATTGGTTGTTTTGATGCAGAAATTAAATCCTCACAGAATTGCAATATTTTGCCAAATGATTCTGTGTTTCCCTCTTGCCAGTCTATAGACAGCAAGACATGAGGCATTTTTCTCCCTTCTGCTGTTCTAGTACTAAACAGGATATGGAAGTGAAAAGTGGAAATCCAAAAGTAAATGGAGAAAAAAGAATTAGATATTACTCAAAAGTCAAAGATTGTGTAGAAGATTTTAAAAACATAGATACAAAAATACATTTTTAGGCTTTTAAAAGTTTGAGAGTGGTTTGTTCTACTAAATTCATGTGGTAGGTGCAACTTTCAGAGAAGTAATTTTTGAATTGCCTCAAGAATGCACTTCAAGGCTTAATTTTGCAAAATAAGAGAATAAGGATTAACATGCTGAAGCTCACAGAAAGTGTGTGATCTCATCAAAGCACACACTCCCAAGTCAGCTTTCAGCATCATCCACAGAGTGTCAGTGGAATGAAGGCAGTTTGACAAAAACAGGGCAGGTAAGGCCATGACTCTGCTGTAGAACTACAGAGAAAATTGTCCAATTCCATCCAGCTGGGTGTGCCTCAGTCACCCCCTGGGCGGGGACACAGAGCTGGGGTTGTGTGGAGAGGGGGCAGCTGGCGTAGGCAGCAGTGAACTTCCTGTCCCCAGGGTTAGAGCTGACCAGAGCAGGGAACCCCCTCTCCCCAGGGTCAGTGCCCATGTGTGGATGAATGTGAGCTGCTCTGCTCCTGCCTGGCAACAATCAATGGCCTTGGAAATGCAGGTACAGGTTTGAAGAGGGGCCTTGCAGGCTCACCTGCTCATCTTGCTGGCCTCCATACTGCCACAGCCATGCTCTTCTGACAGTTGGAAAACCATTGCAGCTGCTTTTGGCGTTTTCCCCCCTTCCCTTCCCTTCCCTTCCCTTCCCTTCCCTTCCCTTCCCTTCCCTTCCCTTCCCTTCCCTTCCCTTCCCTTCCCTTCCCTTCCCTTCCCTTCCCTTCCCTTCCCTTCCCTTCCCCTTCCCCTTCCCCTTCCCCTTCCCCTTCCCCTTCCCCTTCCCCTTCCCCTTCCCCTTCCCCTTCCCCTTCCCCTTGCTGTGGCTATTGGTCCATAAGAAATGACTTTATTTCTCTGCAGATTGGGTTAATTCACAAAATGTGATAAGTGTGCTGTCTTTATAAAGTAGTTTGGGTGCTAAAACCTGCAGGGTTCTGAACCACAGCTGGTGCTGCAGCTTTGTGCCTGGTGTGTGTTCTTGGCCCAAGTCTAACAGGCAGGACTTTCCCATTGGGGTTTGAATCACAGGAAGTACAAGGGGAAGTTGCTGCTCCACAGCGACTTGTGACTTCTACATAAAACATTTTCTCAGAACTAATTAAAACTTTGAGAACTTAAATGAATCAGGGCTGTGTAACTAACGGCTTATGTTAAAGGCTTTGAACAAATATCCACAATGCATCAGTAAACATGCAAATTACTTTTTCATGTTGGGATGTGTCTTGCTGCAATGCTGTGCATTGATAAAAGGTTTCCCTGTGACTCTACTTTCCATACTTTGAAGTTTATTGGTTTTTCTAACCTCTGTTTCAGACCTTTTAAGATATGGAGAAACAGTCTTTAAAATGACTTACCAAGCAAAATTTGCTGTGTTGTAGCAATAACTAGCAGTTAACAAAGTGTCTAAATTAAGGACTGTAACAAAACAAGAGACTGGCTACTGTTCAATCATGCCTGTTCACTTTAGTAATCTCCTTTAAAGGGGATTATTGCAGTGATAAAGCATTTTCCCATGGTTATGAAGACAATTGTAGAGAAGATTCACGACTTGCAAGATTTTGTTAAGTATAGTTCACTCCTGGGTTCTTTAACTGATGCTGTAAGTTAAACCTCAGAGGGGTGTGGATCAAGTCCAGTAATGAAGATAATTAGAAGCATGGGATTCTTTTTCAGTTAGTTTTTTGTAAGCAATAACCCCCTCTTGCCTGAGCTGTTTCTAATGCTTTGATGATGCTTTTTGGATCACTTGTTGCATTTCATCTTCTTTTTGCCAGAGCTCGGATTGAATGCTCAAGACAGTATTCCTTGTTCAGACTCAGGAGTTCATTAATTCTTATCAATATTACAGTCTCACAAACTGTGAGTTCTACAGCACTGCTAGCTAACAAACTAAAAATGGAGCCCTGTCCCTGTCTCTCTACAAGGCATTTTAAGGGTAAACTGTCCAATTATGAAATGACACCTAAATTATTTTACTTTTAACCCAATAACCAACGACCCATGGCCGCAATGCAGACTTTTCTATCTAATTACAAAATGCCACCCAAACCCATGAAGGCGAAAAAGAAGGACTGGCCTCAGCCCTAAAATCTCCATCTTGCTTTATATATATTACTATATTCCAAAACCTTCAACTCTAAATTTTCCACCATGTGATAGTACACATTTGTATTCAAGTTCCACACCCATAATCCCAGTGCTATCAGACAATTTTGGAAGACTTCTCCATGACTTCAGGTCAAATGTAGCTTTTTCTTGGGGGTCAGTGCCTGTCAGCACAGAAAGTCTAAAATTCTCAGTGCCCAGGGTTCCAACAACTTCTTATCTTCTCTGCATAGTGCAACCTATGAAGCAATACAGTTCTGCCTTTGACTTGTTGCAAGATGGTTAAATATCTGCAACTACTGCCTGACAGATTCTTTTGGCAGTATGGACTTCTGCAGCTTTTCTAGAATCCACTTGAGTGGATCCACGTACCAATTCTTTAATCTTCGTGCTTTTTGGCAGCTGTGTGTGTAAGAGAGCAAGTCAAGAATGACACATCTGCTACTGCAAAATCTTTTAGCTTGAGCTGGCCACTTTTCCTCAGTGACATTAATGCTGCACATCTTTCTGTGATGTGGCTGAAATATTTTTTGGGATTTTCAAACCCAGTGTACTTGAGAGTGAACTTTTGGAAGGTGGTGGTTTGTACAGAGCTGTTAAAGAACAAGCTAATCATATTGGATTAATTTATTAGGCCCACATGCCAGCCCAGAACAAACCAGGATATTATTAATGCAATGGTACATTATAGACACTGATCTTTGAGCTGTGTTTTGTGCAGATCAAATCACTTTCCAAGTCAGCATTTCCTGCTTTCACAATGTGGTGTTTATGGAGCTGTACTGGAAGCAAATAAAAGAATAACAACACTGTTGCAGGGGTAGTGAATGATTCAGATTCCAGATGATTTCAGGGGTGAACACTTATCACAGGATGCAGTTATATTGGTGCAACTGAGGAAAAGAGCAGAAAACTGCAGCATTTTAATGAGGGCAAGAAGGGAGAGGTGGAGTGGAGCAGGAACTTCTCATGTTGGCTTTGCCACAAAGGAATACACATTGTGCAACTATGCTCTACAAATTAAATGTTCTGCTTTCATGCCTTTCTTATTCTGCAGGCCTTAATTAAAACCCCATTTCCTTTGATTCGTGGACTCAAAACTGGGAAATGATGTTAAACAAATAAACATCTGACTACCAGATTAATTTTGCAATAGTTTAGTGAATAATGGCATATCATTAAGGGTGGACAGTGTAATTAAAAGCAAGCAAGACTTTGTCAATGAAAGTGCCCATCTTTCTGGGATATTGTGGATTTCAGCTTGCTTTTCAAGAAAAAGAAAAGAAGGTGCATTTTTCATCACAAATTATTTAAATTTTGCAATTATCCCACCACGAAATGTGCATTCATTTCCCAGCTACTCGAAAAACAAAAGCAAATGTGGAATGACAGTATTTCTGAATAGTGGGGCAGACGAGCTGAAAAAGATTCATATGCTTCAAAAGTTGATTATGAATGAGTTCTTTGTCCAGGCCTGCTTTCAAGAATATAAACAGTATCATACTTGGGATAAAAAGATCAGTGGCTGATGTAAACTAAATTCAGCTAATTAACCCAAGATGATAGCTTTTAACTTCTCAGCTGTTTTCTGATACCTTGTTGGCTCTCCATTGGCCTGACTAGTGCCAGACATTGCTGCAGGCAGCATTAAAGCAGAGTTGTCAGGGCATGCACAGCTCCTTTGCAGGTCAGTGTGGTGCATGGGGGTCACTTGATGCTGGTGTTGGCTTTTTGGCTTCATGGCCCTGCTTTTTAGCTCTCATGAAGAGGAATCCTCAGTGTTAGTCTCATAATAAATGAAGAAACCACACCTTCTCCCAAACAGGCCAGAGTATAGGGAAGCAGGCTTTGTGACACTTAAGCAGAACACTTTGTCCTAAACTACATTTGACACATCCAGCACAGGAAGGACATTGACCTGTTGCAGCAAGTCCAGAGGAGGCCACCAAGTCAACTGGAGGCCTGGAGCAGTTCTCCTGTAAGGAAAGGCAAAGGTTGTTCAGCCAAGGCTTCAGGATGACCTAATTGCAGCCTTCCAGTTACCTGAAGGTTTAGATTAAGATATCAGGAAGAAATTCTTCCCTGCGAGATTGGGGAGACCCTGGCTCAGGTTGCCCAGAGAAGTTCTGGCTGCCCCTGGATGCCTGGAAGTGCAGGTTTGGAAGTGCAGGAAGGCCAGGTTTGGAACAACCTGGGATAGAGGAAGGTGTTCCTGCCCATGGCAGGGACTTGGAACTATTTAATCTTTAATGTCCCAAGTAAATCAGGGATTTTGTATTTTGGAAGGAGTTCTTATTTTAGGTTAGGACTTCTGCATTAAAATAAGCAACATGCTGTGCTGGACACTGCATGAGTTGATCATATTCCTGTATCCATCTGTATTAAGTGGTTGAAAGTGAGCTTGTGTATAGAAATGGCTTTGGCTTCCCTCTAGGTGTGTGTGAGCTTGGCTTTTGTATAAGAAGTGGAAATAGAAAATGTTCTTTGTTTCACAGAGAATTGTCTTTAATGACTTTTTTTTTTTTAATTTATTTTTTTTTAAAACAGAGTTTGTACTTCTATTTAATGAATTTAGTTGGTGAGTCCAGGTAAAATGAGGCATAGTAGAGCATCTACACAGGAAAACATTGCTCAAAGGGTGATTCTATGCTGTAAGAATAACATTGTGTTAGACTCTTCACTACCTTTTAACTTTTAGAATCAAACTATCAGTTCTTCCCATAGCTTAAAAATCTACTTGGTAACAAAAACTGATTTAATCACTTGATTCCAACAACTGAGTCCTGACACAGGTGTTGCAGAGAGCCAATTTATGAATGAGCCTGCCAGTGGTGATATTGGTGCTCTGGTTTCTGCAACACCTGGATCATTATTATGAAGGAATCTCCCAGAAGGAAAATCTGTAAGACTTCCAGCATGAGATTTAGCAAAAGATTGTCCCTCTGTTCTGCCAACAGTCATTGGACAAAGAAGACTGCTGGCCTCAATTTTCAGTCCCAAACCCAAGCTACATATATCCTCCTGGTGGAACAGGATGCAGCACACCTTTGGTTAGCCTTTGATATTTTGCTGGGTCAGGCTGCTCACATCTGTCCTGTACCCCATGCAAAGTGCTATTGTGGAAACACAACTCCTGTGATTCAGTATGCGTGCAGACTGTTCAGCTTGTCATGATTGTCAGTCCCCAGCTCCTTTCCCTTGCATTACACCGGCCAACTGGAACTCTGATAAAGGAGTTATGTACAGTGATGACAAGAATTGATTTCCAATTTCCTGTGGAATGACTCTATCATTGCTTGTGACTCAGGCAATTTAGTTTATATTACAGTGCTGTCTGGGGGCTATAGATCACCCTGACAGTCGTCTAGTCACAAAGCATGCTGATTTTGACAAGGTATTGAGAGGGATTTCATAAGATTTTCCTTTGTGATACAACTCAAAGTGTCATTTTCTGTTGTTGGATCACACGTAAAAAGATTTTGTATGAGGTAGAATAGAAGTGTTAGTCTCAGTTTGTCTAATTTTCCCTTAATCTTTGCGTTTGAGAGCCTATGAAAATCTGAGCAGTTTTCTTGTTTTGGATCTTGTTTTTTTCTTGGTTTGGGACATGTAGTCAAAGAGAAGTCTCAGGGTGTTTTCTGGGGTGGAAGTAGCAGATGCTTGTGACAAGAGTGTAAGAAAGAGACAGGCAGGAGTGGTCTATTCCTGGCTGTGCCCTGGAAGATGCTGCCATCAGTGATCTGGAACCTTGCTGGGTTGGGTGAGCAATGCTATACAGAAATAGAGGCTATCACTAATGATGCTAACTGATGATGTGGTTTGCTCTGTCAGTGCTGGAACCTGTAGCACTCTGCACTTTAGAGACCTCATCATCTTTTGACACTGCTCACCTGTACCTGTTTGTGGAGCAAACACTGCCCTTGTTCACTGCTCACCTGAGCACAAGGCCCTGCCACAGCTGAGGAGAGCACTGAGGGGCAGGGAGTTGTTGGAACCCTGGAGGCTGAAAATTTCAGGCTTTCTGTGCTAACAGGCACTGACCCTCAAGTGAGCACTGCATTTGACTTGAGGCCATGGAACAGGCTTCCAAAATTGAGTGATAGCACTGGCATTATGGATGTGTAGTTTGAATAGTACTGTGTGATCTCACAGGAGAAAAACTTAGAATTTGAAGTTTTAGTTTATAGTAATATATATGGGGCAATATGGAGGATTTTGGGTGTTGTCTGAGTCCTTCTTCACCTTCTTCATGGTTTTGGGTGTTTTTTTCTAATTGGGTGAAGAGGTCTGCATTGTGAACCTTGAGTGGTCAATTATTGGGTCAAAAGTATAAATAATATAGATGTCATCTTGTTATTGGATAATTAGTACCTAAAGGTCCTTGGAAAGCGTTAGAGACACCTCCATTTTCTACCTTGTTAGTTAGAACTCACAACTCATGAGACTGTACTATGGATAAGAATTAATAAACACTGAGTCCAAACATGAAGCTGTGAGTCCTGTGTATGAATCCAAGTCTAACACAAAGAAAAGAAGATAAAAACCTCACAGTGAGTAATTTGGACTTTTCTTTCATTCAGTTATAAAAAGCCAGGAATGGACTTGTGCTGGGAAGGTCCTCCAGGTTCCCAGCCATGGCTGAAGTTCAGGATGTGAAGGCAGCAAGCCATGAGCTATTTGATGGGAATGGAGCTGAGTGCAGCCTGGGCTCTGCATGTGCTCCCACAAGACTCACACACACAGAAGCACCAGTATTTTAATAATTAACCATTTGAGAAGAAGGGTATTAGGGTATTTTGGGGCAATTTGTGCCTCTTCACATGAAGCAGCCCACTTTGCAGAAGGTGCTCTGCTGAGCAAAGACACTTTCATGAGGTCTTGGGCATTCGTGCTCCTCATCACTATAATATCTAATTGCTTTGCCCTTTTTTCCTCACAGATGCATCTCAGATGGGAGATGCATATATCCTCACTTGTTGGCAAATGGAAAACAGAGAGCAAGAGCTGTAAAGGTAGGTAGCCATCAGAAGATGCAGAGAATTCTTCAAAAGCTGAGAAGCCTCTCTCCTTATTCCTTTTTGCATCTTTAGTTAGATATCTCAAAGTGTAAAAGGCTCCTATTTCAGTCAAGCCTTAAGTATTTTTAAGAACTGGTCCATGTGTTTTCTTGAACTTTCTGAAGGACCTGGTGAGTAAGGGAGTTAAAGAAGGAGTTCCTAATACCCTAATTTGCCTCCTTGGTTTAAATGGAGCAGATGTAGCCATTGCTTGTCAGTTTTACCAAAATCTTATCTTACAAAATGAACAAAAGGGTAAAATTAGAATTCAGGCGTGACCAACCCTATACAAAACAGAGCACTGGAATGCTTAGCACATAAAAGCCTTAAAAGTATGTGTCAGACACCACTCTCCTCTAAAGTGCCTTCCTTAAATTACACTAATTCTCTTTCTGTCTTTAAATGAAAGTTTAGGTTTAATTTGCTTCAGATTGTCAGGCAGGATGAAAACTGATGAGATCAAGCAGAAAGTATTGGATTTTTAATTGGATTTTCAAATTCAGCATTTATAGTAAAATGGCAGTTACAAAAGTAAACCATACTCTCCCTCGTGTTAAGCTTGGAAACATTTTTTTTCAAAGTATTCTTGAGGGCAAAGATGAAGATTAGGTGGAAGAGGGATACTGAGTCTTGCTGGTTCTGTATGTTTATAAAGTATCTGTCACCGTGGGGTTCAGACACTGATAACAAGCAAAACACTAATTGAATTTTGGTTTTAGAGCTTCCACCTTGTTGAGAAGTCTGCAATGAGGAGCTCTGGGTGGAAATTCCTTTGGCTATTTTCAGTATCACAGTTTAATTCCATTATAGGAACTATAGAGGTGCTGCCTGGATTTAGATGAGCTCTGTGGGAACTGGAAAGATTGAGTTCTGGAATAGGCTTCAAATTTTTTGTCTCAGTTATGTCATGTGCCTTATTGGGGTTATAACAGTTGTAACAGATCTATCCAAGGAAGGTTCTGATTCTGAGAAGATTTGATAGCAGTTTCCCACGGAAATCTATCTTCTTACAAGAGGTGGATTGAGCTAATCCAGGCAAAAATGAAAAAGAAAACTTTGCAATGTGGTGAGAAGTGTTTGGAGGAGTTATGAGTGCCCACGTATTAGAAGTATGTTTAATAATGATGGAGAAAAATTAAAGTTGTTCTCTTTAGGCTGTTTCCCTGAGAATGGATAACACAATCAGTGTTTCATGAAGTTTTCACCTGGAAGTCTTCTGATCAGGCATGTCCATTTCCTTTTCCTGCTACACTGTTAGTACACTGGCAGTTTGATGAAAAGTGGTAATATGGCTTTTAGTATTTCTAATTATTTCTAGGATTCTCAGACTTTATTACTTTCAAAGCATTTGTTTGGATAGTGAGAAAAAAATATTTAAATACAGGTTTCTGCTTTTGGAAGTAGTGATTATGCAGTGCAAACTGTATCCTTTATTTGTGGAATGGCCTGTTGAAGTGACAAGAGCTATGTGTTGTCTCATTATTTTGGAAACCTGGGGAAGTTTTTTTGGCTATTATGGTATTTTAAACTCTGGGAAATTTAGAATATAGGTTTCTAGAACTCTGTATTTGTCCAAGTCTGCAATAAAAACAAGTCTGACTTTTAGCTCACTTCCTATTGCTGAACAATCCATACTTGGCAACTTAGGCTGGAAGTAAGTAGGGGGAAAAAAATAAATCCAAAAGGCCTGTCTGCCCCCACAGCAGAGAATAAGCTAAACCTTGTATGTATGTACCCCTTGGTTACATATATAGAAGGGCTCAGGGAACAGTGGTACTTACACAATAATTAGTGTATCACAACATACTTATATTCCACATTTCCCCCCCGCCTTAGTAATTAATTAATGTTTGGAAAATATTTAAGAAGTGTAAAGTTCTCAGTAAGAGGTAAATGCTATTAATTGTAATTACCAAGTAGATTATTTTTTAGCTTTCACCTAGGTCTGTTCCCTCTGGTTAAACACTGAGGGATGTTTCTCTTCAGGGCAGCTCCATCACTCCTGTTCTCATTGCACTGAGATAATACAGTTTGTGGTTGTTTTGCCAGCAGGAGGGGGAACCAACTACAGTGCTAGAAGTTTTCCAGGGATTGCTCAGGTGTCTTTTAATTATGGTGAGGTAAAAATACCTTGTCTGCAAAACAGTCCAGATTGCTGAAATTACATCCCAGCTGTGTCTCTAACCTGAGTGATCACCTCAGCCGCATTTCTGAAGATTGCTGTCTGGACCTGTGCAGGGAGTGTTTCAGCTCAGATATCCCCAAAATGATTTTTCACCTTCATTCTCCTGTGCCTCATCCCCTGTACAGGACTGGACCCCTGACACTGTGGCTCATGTTGTGCTGCATTAATGGCTTCAGAGGATTGGATGTGACAATATAATATCTCTGTTCATACCTGAGAGGTACGAGCTGGATTAAACAGTGCATGGGAGGCATTTTTAGCCAGTGATCAAAGGGATTGGGGAAGATATACCCCAGGGATCTTATTTAATTGCTGTTTAAAGGATTTTAACAGACAAATGAAGATTTGTTGAGAAGACAGCATGGTGGGGGAGGTGCTCTCACTTGTGGATATTATGTCTGTTGCCTCATTACATCACAGAGAGGAGCTCAGATATTCACTCTACTGCAATGGGTGGGACAAGCCCTTCAGGAAGGTTGAGCTAGGGAGTGGAAGCAGAGTTTGCCCTTTGTGTGGGTGTTAGTGTAGGAAAAAACACACAATCACAGAATGATTGCATGCGGTGCGTTATTGAGAGCTCTGGTAGCCAGGGGTCTGAGAACCCAAATCTTGACTCCGCTGAAATCAAAAAATGACACAATTTTTATACATTTCTTGTTACATAAGGATACATGTTAATCATTAAACCCCATTGTTCCATTGATTCTACACAAGCATAAACCTGTAACAGTGATTTTTGTGAGTCTTGCTTAAGATTCTGGTTTAAGAGAATAATCATATTTAGTTGTCAAACGTTACAATTAACAATAATGTAATTTATCGTATTGATGGTTATACAGGTACAGATCCACCTGACCTAACTTTATTCTCAAGGCCTACGTACTTTATCAAGAATCACCATCATTCCCCCTTCTCTCCCATTACCTAAGCAAAGTTATACTTGATTTGGTTAAAACAATAGCATGGAATAACATCCTGGTTGCAGTGAAGCCAATATCCCGTTCTCGGGCCCTGCTACCTCATATTTTAACCCTATCTATCATGGGAGAGCAGCAGGAATGCCTGGAGCTCTGCCTTGAGGTGGATGATGAGCCAGGGGAGAGTTTCAGGTCAAGATTACCAGGAAGACCTGTATTACCAGTATGGTGGTGGGTGTCTGCCATGGCATGATTAGGAAGAAGTAGGTCAGGTGGAGATACAGGAAAACACATGGTCAGAGCCTTATAAACCAGGTGTAAATGTATCAATCTCTGAGGGTCCCGCCCTTGCAGATTGGCTTAAAATAATTTTAGTGAGACTGCTTGCTAAAATAATTTTAGCAAGGTGTTTTGTAAAGCAAAAGGTTTACTAAAAGAAAAATAACAAAATAACAAATGTTACAGAAAACAAATGAAAAGCTGTGCACAGGTGTCTGAGAAAACCTCTGACACCCTGCTAGAAACACTCCAAAAAGCCTTTTACTTCTTTTGTGCTCCTTCCTAAATACTGAACGTTTTAGGAAGGGACAACCTGGCCTGCTGCCAATAGGGAGAGGTATATGATTTGAGGATCAGCGAAAAGGTTCAATAGGTGCTTATCTCTTGGTATTGAGACAATCACTATCAGAAGCACAAAGATGTTTCTCGGTTTTTTTCCATATAAGAAATGCAAGGGTTGAGCCTTAAACTTTTCCCTGTATGGAAAACACTTGCTGGGTGTGGGAAATGCATTCCAACAAGGTGGTCTTCAGATAGCTGGAAGAAGCCTTGTGTTTACAGGCCTCTTATTGAAATTCACATCAAGCCAGATGTTTTCAGCTCTATAAGGGTTCAGTACACTCGGAGGGTGTCCAGCACCTCACAGAAATGGCTTTAAAATAATTTGTGAGATGGCTGATCAGGTGTGCTTTGTAAAGCAAAGGTTTTAATAAATGGGAAAATAACAAATGATACAAAAACAAAACAAAAGCCAGGCACACTGCAGAGGAACCTCCATCTCCAACTAGGGCACCCCAAAAAGCCCTGAGCACCTCTGTGCTCTTTCTTATGTACTTAATGTTTTAGGAGGGTTTTTTTTGGGCTGCCCAATAAAAACTGCTACAGGTTTTGGGAAACATCCCAAAGTTCCAACCAGTGCCCCTGTGCTGGGACTGGGCCAATGACAGTGAAGGAAACACAGACATTTCTGGTCTTTTCCCTTAAAAGTCAGGGGTGAAACTCAACCCCTTTTCCTTATTTGGAAACATTTGTTTGGGTGTGAGGATAAAATGCAACAGCCCCTCTCCTCATGGGAAACTTTGCCCACCCCAATATCTGCTGCATCCCGGCAAGACACAAGCAATCAAGTGGTTTCTCATGTGTATTGTGGAAAAATTCCTCAGGAAGGAGATTAAGGAGCTGACAAGGGGAGGTGCTCTGCTCCTCACACTTAAAAACAAGAAAGAACTATTTGGATGTGTAAGTCTGGGGAGGTGATCTCAGAGACAGCAAGGTTGAGATGGTGGAGTTCAGAATCCTAAGGGAAAGAAACAAGGGAAATTGTAGCAGTGCAACTGTAGGCTCTGGGAGAGCAGACTTGCGCCCATGGTCCTACTTGGTTAATATTTAAGGATTATATTCTCCAGAGTTGCTGTGGAGCTGGTACATGGAAGCAGCTGTCAGTGCTCTTCCTTTGGCTGTCTCCAGGGCAGTGGGTGTAGGAAATTCTTCCTTTTCAATGAACTGCATGGAAATGGAGTTCTCCAGTGGAGTGCTCTTCACTTGGCAAGTTTTTTCTCTAGCGATATCCACTTAGTTTCTAACAAAAATGTATTCAAAAGATTAGTGGCAGCACACTTGGAAGCTGGAACCACTCAGGACTAATGATATAATTATTCTCTACAGCCATTTGTAAAGCAATTATGTGTTATTGTTCTCCTTTGTTCTGTTTCTTTATAAAAGTGAACCATCTTGGCAGGCTGTGATGGGCATGTGTTGAGCTGGCTGTTATGTAAGAATACAAATAATTTGTATGCATATTTATAAAAGAGAAACAATGCTTTTACAATGTGACTGAATTGTTTGGATGTAAAAATCTTTGAACAGGACCATGTTGCTGTTACAATTTCTGATGTGGCCGGTGTTTTTCAGTACATAGTCTTGTAACTTCTGTAGAAAATATCCTGGGTTTATTTTCTTTCCCTTTCTAAAGAAAATGTTATTTAGCCTGTTTTTCAGGTGCTCAAGGTAATATAACTATTAGGGACAAGAGCTATAATAAATAAATTTAATAGGGCTTTGCTATTTTTTAACAAGCCTTTTCTTTCTAAGTTTTGTGAGTTCTGCTGAAAGGTTTCATGCACAGTGATAATCTGTGAGCACATGTTTGGCTTTGGATTGTTAGGGACCTGTCCCCACACTGTGAACAGCTTGTTTTTTGTTTTTGTATTATTTTCTTATTTTATTAAAACCTTTTTGCTTTTTCAAGACACACTTGATCATACTGTCTCACAAAATTATTTAAGCCATTTTCTGTGAGGTGCTGGACACCCTCAGAGGTATTGAACCCTCATAGTGCTGATTACACCTGGCTCTTGGAGAAATTCAATATGTAATGATTACCAAGTAACTGATGTCATAAAGAATGTATAACCAATGAGAAATTGTTACCAAAAATAGAACCCTATATAAGTGCCATACAAGAAAAACCCTATATAAATGCTTTGTATGCTCAATAAATTTGGCTTCTGATCAGAACTCTCTCAATCACCAATACTCTTCCTTTTTTTTTTTTTTTTTTTTTTTTTTTTTTTTTTTTTTTTTTTCCTTCTAGATAGGCTGCATGGCTGTCCCCAGCTTGGATTTTCACTTCTGCTACCTAGTGGTAACACAGACAAAGTCCAGTTTTGTTGATGCTGCTCACTGGGAGCCCAGGCTGTTTCTGTTCATGTGAAACACAGTGTGGGGAATTACTTGTTACCTGATTCAATATTAATTTGTTTAAGTTTTTTCTCTCTTGAGTTTTTTCCTGATTCTGCTTGTGTGCTACTCCAAAGATCAGGCCTGATGATGGAGTCTAGCTAGAAATTTTATATGTGGAATGATTTTTATTTTTTCTGTTGAAGTCTGAATGCCAGATGACTGTGGCCCAAAACATTAGGAAACACCTTCCAGTGAATATTGCTGAGCTATGTGGCAATCATCCTGAAAGTATTTCAGGTGTATACATGAGAGACTGCTCATCGAAGCATCATGCAATTCTTTGAAGTGGAGGTGTCTGCAGCATTATTAATGCAGAAATTTGGCATGATAGCAGGAAAAAGCTGTCATGGGGTATTGTCAGTTCACCTGCCAAAGCCTTTTAAGTGCTAATTTAGATATCCACACCAAGCTTAGACCAGAGGTATTTCGCAAATCTGAACTAAGCTACCTCAGGAAAAGGAGTTTCTCTTGTTTAAAACACAATGAAGGAAGATAACAGGAAAAGAACACACAAATGACATGTGAAGCTTTTTCTTTGATGGCTCATGCTGTCACGCTGCATGAATGTGTGTGTTTGCCCTTTTTGCCCCTCTCAGCCTGTAACATCTCTTAACCAAATTTAACCAGATTTGGAGAAACATACTGTGTTCCTGCAGGAGAATAATTGTTCAAAACAGTCTGTGAGCAAAAGCCTGAGGTGTGAACTGACTTTTTGCACTGGACCCCCAGGGGAAATTGTTCTTTTGTATGTCTGAACTGTGGGAAAGTGTTCCCATGTCAGGGAGCAGCAAGAGCAGGACAAGCAGGGAGTCAAGGGTGGTGAGAGCACAGGGTGGGCAAAGGCCACCACAGTGACAAGGCGGAATCCAGCACCTGGGCTGGATGAGCAGAGCTGGGAAACGAAGTAGTTTTTTCCCAAAGAACCGTCAGCAAAATATTTTTATGTACATGCTGTTTCCGGTGATGTAGATCCATGATAGTTTCTTAAAAGTGCTTGTCTTAAGAAAGGGATTCTTGCAAAGAATGAACATCAACATTTGTTAGAGCAAACACTGCTTGCTTCCTGCTCAGTCTGCATGCAGCCTTGGAGGGAAAAGCAGACACATGCTATTTGCAAAAGATGTATCTTATTTTAACAAAATTTTCCCCACATTTTCACATAAGATGATTGAGAATGACAGTGAATTCACATATTTGTAAGTGGCTTTTTGGAGCTGGTACCATCTAGAGCAGGAGTGGGAGTAATTTATACGCAAATTATTTGCTATTCGTGTCTGCTGGAGCCATTTACTAAAAAAAATATTAATTGTAATTAAATTAATCTGGTCCTATGGAAATATAATTTTGACAAAGTGTGTTTCTTACTGCCACAGACTGCTGTTAGCTCAGAGTTTTATGTGTTGTTAGTAATTTAAATACTGTACCAGTCAAAATAACTGCAAATTGCTGGTACCAGATGTCATCAATGCAGAAAATAATTTCTCCATCCTAACTTTATTTTCAGTAATGTAATGGAAAATATTAAAGGCATTGTGCAGTTAATTAGGACATTAACTGTTACCTAGTAATCTGGCATTTTGTTTTCTTTAGAAAATGTTTTCTTCTGTATGCAGCTCGGGGAATGAAGCATTGCATTGTTATTAATTCCCTGGCTGGAAGGACTGGTGGGGAAAATGCAGATAACATGAAGTCAAGTCTTTCTATGTACCAGCATGAGTTAAATTCATGCGCATGAATTAAAATATCACTGAGGAGATGAGGAGAACTGGGCCAGCTTTCAGTGGAGCTCTTGGCCTTGGAAGTACCATGATTTTGACACTGAAGTTTGAGGCTTGTAGTATGTGAACAAGCTGAGGAACCTTGGACCTGTTTGCACAAGTGGTGAGGAGTTAGTCTGAGGGCAGTGGGAAGGAGAGCCACATCCTCATTGGTTCCCTCTGAGTGGTAGAAGGGTTCCTAAAAGGAATTAAGTATTTTCACATGGAGAAGACACAGTGTGCTAGAGGGTGGTTTAATCTAACTCAAAAAGAACGAGAAGCAGTTTGCTACAAAGTGAAATCAGGTTAATTCAAATTGGGAATGAGGTAAGTATCCTTAGCAGTGAAGCAAATTGCTGGGCAAGAGGTAAATTTTCTCTTTTGAGATGTCTTTATGTCAGCATCCTCTTTTTAAATGAGGAAACTAAAGCCATAGGCAGAGGCAGACTTATCCACTCTCCTTTTTGAGGTTTTGAACAATTGGATCAAGCCCTTGCCACAGAGCTGTGCCTGGTGCTCACATTGCGACTTTACCACAAGCCCTAGTCCATTTCCAGTATTATTTTTCTGAGTGCTTTTCCTTAAAAAAAAAGAAGGAATGCTTTTGCTTTTTCTTGAAAGCAAGACCAGGGAAGAAAAATTGAGCAAATGGTTTGTCATGAAGAGAAAACTGAGGAATCACAAGCTGCAGGTTGTTGCAGAAGGTGTTGAAGGACAAACGTGCCTCGTGCTTCCAGCCTTCCAGGGACTGGCTGAGAAGCAAATTTGATCTGAGATTGCAGCTGAAAATGTTTTAGTCTATAGATGTGACTTTTTCAAGACTAGATTGACTTGCCAGGCCTGTGAAATCTCAGTCATTAGAGATTTTCAAGAAGCAAGACAAATAGCTGTCTGAATGTCTTAGATCTCAGAAGGAAGATGGGCTTAGATGATTCATAAACCTTCCTATTTGGGATTTCTAGGATTTTCCTCAGATGAGCATTTTTTGTGAGTTTTGATTTAAAACGTATTTTGTTCAAATGGGTCTTGTTTCTCAAGTGGCTCTAATTTCTCTCTCAGTAGTCTCATCTCTCCCTCATTTATCAGTCTGCAGGTATTTGTAATATCAATTCCCTCTGCTCAGTTTGCTTTAGTTAGTTCTCCTTGATGGATGCTTTCCTTTGTAAGGGGTTGCAACTCAATCCTTTCAGGAACTTGCTAGTAATGGTGCCTCAGATGTCAAGTGCCCATTGATGTCTATGTTTTCAAGCTAGGTAGGTATTTTTAATCCATTTGATGTGTGCTTTAGTCACGCTGTATTCTCAAGTGCTAGTTTAGAAATCTTAAATTAAGAAATTTATGCTATTGCCCTAACTTAGAATCAGCTGGAACACAAAAATCAGGCTTGTTAAATAAGATCTAATCTACAGCAAATATTCTTTCCTGGCAATTATTATATTTCTGGATTTGTTTTGTGTGGCTTGCACGTTATGCTAATAATTTAATTTACCTGCATCTGTGAAATACGGGTGTAGTGATACAATTTGCAGTCTTTGGGAATGTGCAAATTTAGCTTTGAGCCAGATAATTAATTTTATCACCTCAAGGGGAAAACCCAATGACCCTTAATTTTGGGACTGTGAAGTTTTTCACAAATTTTCATCCAGAGAAAAAACCAGAAAGCAGATGTACAAAACTGTTTATATATATATATACACACACACACACACACACACACATATATATATATATATACACATATATATATATATATATAATATATATATATATATATATATATTTAAAAACCCTCCTTTTTTCCTGTGTGACCATTGCTGGGCTAAAATGCTTTTAAGTGAAGAAAATTGCACTTCCCCTACAGAAAGGACTGCCTGCTTCTGGCTTAGGGAAAGGGCAGAGTGCTCAGCAATGCCCTCCTAGAGGTTGGCAGGGCTGTCAGCAGCCTGGGAAACAAACCTGGAAACTGCAGGTTTAGTGGGACAACTTTCAGAAGAAAGGTATCAGCTTTGAGGGCACATCAGGAGCTGTCAGCACAGCCCAGAGCCATAAATATTTAATTCATCTTGACCCTTCTGATGTTGCCAATCAATGTTGTTCCCTTCTGCTGCAGATCTGGGACTATTATGCTGACAGTGATACCAGTCAGTTTGTCAAATGGAATGACACCGTCTCTCCAGATTCTGCTCCTTGTGGCCATGGGATTCTGGCAGAAGCCTCTGCACACAGTACACAGCCCGTGTGAAATTTATAGCTGCAATGCTGCTCAGAAGTAGAACAGACCAGCATAATTAGGTAATAGATCTTGTTAATGACAGTTTTGTGCAACAAGGTATACAAAGTAAAATTATCTGCCTGCAAAAAGCCCCCATATTAACTAATGATGAAATTCTGAATTTTTATAGAAGTCAAATATCAAATAATAATGTTGTGGTTTTGCTTTGCCACCAATTTCTTTAGTTTATTTGACATTAAAAGATTTTAAAATATTTACACTGAAATAAAGATATTATTTATCTGTAGAAACTGTTCTATTTTAGGTGACTTTGCCTTTTACAAAGATTGCTGGAGAAACAGGATATAGCTGTCTAGGAATTACCCTGGCACATCAATTCCCTGAGTCTGGAGAGTATACCAGTGTTTAAAATGGAATGTTTTAATGAAACAGGTAAGTCAGGTGAGGTGAGGCAGTTAAAATGGTTGGTGGGTTCAGCTATCAGAGATAAGGAGAATTGTACCTAGGGTAAATGGATGATTATTGCTCATCAGAGCGATGATAATTTTTACTGCAGCACATTTCATACCAGTCGGAGCTCAAAAGCATAAGGTGTCCTGTGCAGGTTTGCTGCAGACTTGGGTTTGGCTTAGTCGTCCCCTGATTTTTCATCCTTCTGATGTCTTACATTTCTGTACTGGAGTTTCTCATGCATTGTAACATAAACAGAGAGTGATGTTTGGTGAACCGTGCATTCCTTCCTGAGGGAAGGACAAATTGATGGACTTCTGGTTTGACCAGTGGGGTCAGAGAGGTGTCAACCTCATCCCCCAATCGCTGGTCAAACTCCAAACCCTATTTAAACCCTAAACCCAAAATAAACTTCTTTCTTTCTAGTCTCACAACCTGATGGTGTGAGTGTGACCTTTTCATGTCCGTCTGGCGACAGCTCAGCAACATTTACACAGTTACAGGCTGAAAGTAGAGAATGCTGAGAGAATAAAATTTCCTCCTACTTCTACTGATTTTCTCAGTCAAGAACACATGCTTTATTTATTTATTAATTTAACTTCTAAAAAACCTTATTTATTTATTTATTTATTTTACATCCTGGTTAAAGCTGCCTGCTGTTTCCAGGCTGTGACTGAAATGTGCCCCAGGCAGGGGATGGAGTGAGCTCTGTCTGTCACTGGGGTGTGTGCCCTGCCTGGATAGGCCCCTCCTCAGTGCTGGCCTCTGACAAGGTGTCTGAGAAAGTCAGGGAGCAGGTGAATTCAAACCACAAATTTGCACAAATGCTTGTCAGTGGAGCTGGGGCCCATCTGTAACAGCTGGCTGCAGAACCACACCAGTCAGGAGCATTTTCATTTGGTTTATAATCACCTTTGCCACAGAGCAGTGCTCTCAGGTGGGGAGATCTGGGCTCATGTTGCAATGTGCATTTTGGGTTTTCAACTTTAGAAAATGTATGATTTTTGTTATTGAGTTTCTGTAACGGTTCATCCCTACCCACACCCCTTTTTCTAATCCCTGTCGTTATCGCCTCAATAGGCCTCTCCCTCCCCATTGTACCCCCTCAATAGCCTCTCCCAGTCTATTGTACCTTCTATTGTACCTTATCAATGGACACACCCTGGTACTTGATGGCTCTGGCAAAGCCAGGTGGCTCAGCCAAGGCTTCAGGTATCCCCCCCACCCCTTTTGCCCCAAAATGGCCATGCCAATGCCCCCCCCCGTACCTAAATCACTCCCCCTCATTTCCATCAGTAATGCCCCTGAACTTAAGGGGCAGATAACAGCCAAAAATCCTCACACTCTTACTCTATCTGACACCAGGGCCTTCACCCTAAATAAACACCTTCCTAATTACCACCAAGTGTGAGCTGCTCCTTCTTCCAAACAAGATCATGTCTCTGTCTGAAATCTGGACCCAAAGGGTAACTCATTTATATGGTATCTGAAGAGCAGAGCCAGCCAGGAGACAAGCTCAGAAGAACCATAGTGATAAAAATGAAATTTAGAATGTTTATCCTGTAATGTAACAGTGAAAAGCCACCTCCGTGGCACCTTCCCCCCAGACCACCTTAAAAACAAAAAGAGCTCCATTCAAAGAAGCCCAGCACCGCGCCCCCCCCCGCCCCCCCCCCACCCCCAACGACGGAGCGAAAGGGACCAGCGGAGCAGCCGGCGCTGCCGCCGCCGGAGCGAAAGAAAGAGGGGACGGCCGTTTCCCCCGTCCCACCGCACAGCTAGTTCCCAGTGTCCCCGAGATTGCCGGGCCCAGCGCTGCCCGGCACAAGAGACCCCGGCCGCCTGCAGCTGCCGCCACCGGAGCGAGAGAAAGAGGGGCCGGCCGTTCCCCCGTGCCGGGGCTGAGAGGGAGAAACTCCAGCCGCCCGCAGCCGCTGCCACTGGAGCAGGAGAAAGAGGAGCCGGCTGCTCCCCCCAAGCTCGGCACAGAGAATTCCAGCCGCCATGCCGCCCGCTCAGCTCAAGCCCAGCCGCAGAGAAGCCCCAAAGCCCGCACGTGGCTCAGGCCGCCCGCAGCCGCCGCCGCTGGCGCGGCTCCAGCTGCGGAGCCGCCTGCCCCGGGCTGGACCCCCCCGCCGGACCGCCGCCCCGTTCCAAAAGAAAGAAACCCACGCCCGCCACGTTCCACCCCCACCTCACAAGCCCCGGCCCGAACCCCTGCAAACGTTGCTGCCGCTGTGAGGCAGCGTGAGACCCCCGAGACGCCATAACTGCTGCAAAACTGCCATGTGGTCGCAAGAGTCTCCAGCCGCCCACCCAGGCCGACTCCGCATGCAAATAAAGGACCCCAGGTGCATCTCGGGATACCGTTTAACACCAAAAACCCCTTATAAAATAAAACTAAGCAAAATTGAAATGTACAGAAACCAATGCTAGGCCATGTGGACCCTGGAGTACCGAAGGAGCTGATTTCTCCGGTTTTGCTTACTAGCTGTAAGTTAAAAAGACCAAACCAGAGATGAGACCCCAGAGAAAACAAAAGAGACTCAGAACCCTGGGGTTGCTCCCAGCGAGGGCGGGTTCTCCAACTCTGTTGAACTGCCTGCAGCAGAGCTGATAAAGACCCTCCTCCTCCACGGCGCACCCGGGCAGCCAAAAACCCCTCGAGCAAATATTGAAAGAGCTGATTAATAAAGGCTTTTTAAGGAGATTAATATTATCTCCGCCCATTTTTATTCATAACAATAGGCTCACCCAATCCCTTAGGATGAGGGGTCTCTTTCACCCCATGGCTCTGGGCAGGCCAAAGGAAGGAAATCTGTTCTGTCTGTGCTACTGGGATCTCTTGGGAGTGTCCAGGGAAAAACAGCACATCCCCTACTCAATCTCCTCCTCAAAATGTGCTAATTTATTTAAAATTTGGAGAAACTTGTGTGAAGGGATCAGTTTGTGGAGTTGACTGGTTTAAAAAGATGACGATAACAGTAGTTACTTCTCAGAGAGAGAGGCTATGTACCTTAGGGTTTTAAAAATTTTCCTCATAATTTGTAATGGATAAAACCAGCAGGATGAACTGCAATGCGCAAATAGGTATTTGGTTTCTTAAAAATATATTTAGCAGTTGACAAAAATACCTGAATTAAAATGTGGTGGGAACCAGAGCATAAATATTTACCAAGGAGAATAATCAATAGCTCTAAATGTGACATCTTGAGAAAACACCCAGAGAAGATTTGTTCTTAAACAAATTCTGCCTCAGGGGACAATAAAAAATGTGACCAAACAAATAGGAAGAAAGAAGGGTGTTGAAACATCCTCATTCTAAAGAAGGGGGACATGCTCTGTTGCAACTGTACGATCACTTTGCTCTTATTTAAATGCATTTTGCAGCAGTCTTGCAAGTTTTATGTAATGGAACATGAATACTTAAAATGATTTCCTGAGAATTTCTTTTCTCCTGCACGCACATCATCTTAGAATTCAGATGAAGTTTTGGTTTTGTTAAAACCAATGCTTTATTTCAAAATCTACTAAGATATTCAGTTCTGCTATACAGATTTTACTTTTGTGCAGATTTTAAGATGGGATTTGAGTTTCGGCAGTATGGACTAGATGATACTGACTGGATTTAAACTCACTATTCACATTAAAGCAGGATAGGTTGTCTTGGTAAAATGGTCTGAGCTCCTGCAATGAAAGGCTTTGTTTATTGTTATAAATGCAACGGCAAATATCGGATTAATAAAAGACAATTTATTAATAACAGAATATCGAACACCAGAAAAATGAGAAAACCACAAAATAGGAGAATATCAGCGCCGCGCTGGGTGGACAGGGGTCCACACACCAGGGTGCAAGACGCCCAAATCCACGCTGGTGCAGCTTTCAGTCCACCGTTTTGTGGGGAAGTCCTTTGCAGGGCTCCTCGGAGGAGGCTCGATCCCAACTGTTGCCGGTCCACGTCAGCCCTGCACCACCCGCAACCTGGGGTTCTTGCAGCCTAGACAAGTCGACTACCAGAGCTAAGGACGAAGACATATGAGAGGGGACTTTCTGGGGTCAAACCACGGAAGAGTTTATTCTCCGGGCCGAGGTCCCAAAAAGACCTCGAGCACTGGAATGCAAGAGATTTTATACAAGAGGGGTGGGTACAACATGAACCAAGAGAACTGCAGCAAGGTGTGGCTCATAAAACCAATACATCATCAACAACCAATAGTGTAAACAAGGGGAGGGGGAAGGGTAGGGGTCTGGCCAATCACCCATTGCAGGCCTCAGGATGATGGACAGGGAAGGGTTATATAACTTAAATGATGAATAGATAATGGACATCGTGTAAACAAGTGGAGAAGCGGGAAAATTCAACCAATGGGGAGCTGTCTCCAGGGTAAGATACAGAACTTGTAACAACTGGGGAGCTAAAAATAATCATTAGGGGAGAAAACAATATGGAGAACAGTTGAACAATAGAACAATATAATAAAACTGCTTGGAAATACTAAAACACACTCCCACACCGTTTTATAGGATTTTTCTGCCCTTAGGCAGTCCAGGTGTCCAGGGTGGGCTGAATAGTCCGAATTTCTTTTCGAGGGCCTTCCCTGATCTTGTCAAGCCCCGTTGTTCCATTCCGGGAAAGTTCTTTTCTTATGTCAATTTCACAGGTCAGTCTTATGTTGATTTCAGTTTGCATGTCGTGCCAGGGAGTTGATGAAATCTGCATCGTCGTCAAGAAGGAATTTCTCCTTGCATTGGCGAGGAAGTGATTCTTATCAAGGTTGGCCAGAGTCTTTGTCTAGTCTGATGATTTTTATTCTGTTTCACAACTGAAGCCGTGCAGGCTGAGGGGGGGAATGGTTTGCTTTACATTTTATTAACATTGCTCTTATTATACATCAGATTATTATTTCATACACGAATTTTTACCCCAAATTTATCACATTTATTTTGCAATTATTTCTATCATGTTAACAAGCCTGTTAATACAAAGCAAAGGGCAGTTTGCATTCCATTTAATAACTTAATATACATTTAATAACATTTAATATACTTCCCCAGTGTCACACTCCAGCCTCCTGAGGAAAAAGACAATTTCTGACCCATTGGTACCTGCAGAAGCCTTGGTGTGACCAGCAAAGTGACAGTGGCCATCAGCCAAAGTAGGAATTCACAGACAATCCAGTGCTTAGTTTGATCATTTCCTCTCCCTTTATGTTGTTGGGATGGTCACAACATAGAGTGACACCATAAAAGTTCAGAAGGCTTCTTTATTATGGCCCCATGGTGTCTTTTATACAGTTTT
Source organism: Zosterops lateralis (assembly GCF_965231275.1). Lineage (NCBI taxonomy): Eukaryota > Metazoa > Chordata > Aves > Passeriformes > Zosteropidae > Zosterops > Zosterops lateralis. The sequence goes on along the minus strand of NC_139779.1, from coordinate 10,158,564 downwards.
TACTAATGTCGAGGGCAACTTCTAATTGGTTAATAGCTTTCTTGTTAATTATTCTATTGATTAGTAAGAGACATTTAATTTGTCCATCAAATGTATCTATTCTTGGATTGTTTACATATTTTCTTTACTGATTCTCATGGGACAAATCCCTTGTTATTACAGGTGCATTTCTTTTTCACCCCCAGAACAGATGATTGTGTTAAAGGAATTTCTCATTCTCAAAATAGCTTTGTATGTGAACTTACAAACTGCTTGTTAGCAGCACTTAGAAGAAACGACAGGCTGGATTTTGACCCTATACCTACACCTTTAGATATGTCGTTGTCTCTTGGTTGCACTTGGGGACCAGAGCATTCACCCCAAGACCTGCATTTTATGATTTTGCATCATTTTTCAATTCTTTATCATTATCTTTAGAGCAGTCTGAGGAGTGCCCATGGACTGCCTGCAGCTCCTGGAGAGGCAGCAAACTGAACTCTGCAAAGCTCTGTGCCCTCAGTTGCCTGGGCAGCCTCGGGTTCTGCTCTGCCTGGTACTGGCTGCTCTACAATCCTCTGCTGTGCTTTTGCTGAAAACTCTTGTGAGTTCCTCAAGTGCTTTTAGCTGCACTTCACTAATGGGAATTTTGCTTCTCTCCAACACAAGGAGACAAGAGTCCACTTCAGATGCTGCAATGTGTTTTATACCCCTTGCTTGAGGGATGAATGGATTAAGTGAGGAATTTCCCTCTGGACATACCCACTTCTCTGTAGAAGCTTAGGAAAACACAACCAGCTTGCTCAGACTTGTGCCAGTGACTGTCCATCTGAAGGGATGAAACAGGACTTTCATACTGATTTGGGCAACAAAAAAGCAGATCAAGTGAACACCTAAATTGTGTTGAAGGTTTGTATGCTTGGTTCAGGGGATGACAAATGCCCTGGCCAATGCTTAGCCATCCTTCCTATCCCCACTCAGGTTTGTTTGCCATTTGTTCTCCTTTCAGAATTCCCTCTGGTGAACTTTCTGTTTGAGACTTTTGCCTACGGGTGGGTGTGAGTGCTGGTATCTTTTGGTTTTGCTGTTTAGCTGAGGCTCTAATGCTTGATTTGCCTCATCTGGTTGGGATCTGAGTATCAGAATTAAAATATAGTTAAACAAACAAAACCCCCTGTATCTGCATTCTGAAACCATAGAAACTTTCACCCACAGTGACATGAAAAACCTGGGAAGTTACACTTGGGGTTGTCTTGATCCACCACACCCCTCTGTCATTGTGTCTTTATAACTTCCTGGAGTGTGTTACATCTGAAAGTGTATTATTCAGTACAAAACAATTGTATATCACTTAAATTTCAGGGTTTGGACAAATTAATTTTTAAATTGAAAGAGATTGAGCTGAGCTAATGATTCATCAGTTTAGGAAGTAACTGTTTGCAAGCAACCTTTATGCCAGATTACTGAAAATAAAGGTTTATAACCTCAATAGTGTACTGGCTTGTAATAGTTTAGCCAGGAAACAGAGGGGATTATTTATCTTTAAGGACCTTTATATTTTGTGCATACAGGCCTTATTTTGCACATGAATAAAAAAAAAAAAAAAAGTGTGGCAGATGGGTTGAAATCCTTTTCTCTGTGGAATCCTGTTTGCAAGTGAAACGTGTATTATGCTTTTGTTCCTTTCTTTAAAGTTAGGAAGAAAGGAACTCTACAGGAACCTGGGGAGATGTGTTCATGAGGTACTTATATGGACTGCTGTCCACAAGAATACAGGAGTGGATAATGTTTAAGAAGAAATAGGAGTTTAAAAATCCCTGTGTGTGGCACTGAGAAGGTGACACCCCAGATGGTCAATCTGCAGCCTTATGGAGTGACACACCCAGGGGCTACTTTTGAGCTGCCAACACAGCTAATGCTGAATCTTCCCATTGTGCCAGATGTTATTGCCCCTCCTGCATGGCTGGAGCCCAAAGAGAGACAGAGGCCTTGCATTTTCCCTGTTCTCACACTCCCATATGGGAGCAGGATGCAACAAGGGTAAATTGAATTGAGTGTAGTTTTTGAGATACATTCATAGGTTTCCCTCCATTCTTTGTTACAGCAGCTGCTGCTAATTCAGGGCCTTTTAGGTACTTGTTTGGTTTTCCAAGGCAGGCATCCAGAAAGGCACAGCTTCAAAAGGGTTTAGAAACATTTTGAAATGAGAATAGATTTGAGTTTTATGTGAAGACATTACTGTAATTGTCCCGGAGGTGTTAGAAGATGTGTGAACAGGTTGTACGAGGCTGAGAGGTCCTTGAAAGGGAAGGCAGCAGGAAGTTGTTCCTCTTAGGAGAATAAGGACCAATGAGGCACAGCCATGAAGAAAGCCCTGTGGCAATAGTTCTGGGATTGGAGCTGGATGGACAGTCTCACACGGAACAGTCTGGGTGTCAAAAGAAGGCAGTGCAGCCCAGTGTGGAGTGTGTTATTCCAGGGATACTGGAGGATGCTGCACTTGTATTCAGAGCTACTGCTCCCCTGGCCAGCTGATCCAGAGGTCTGTGGCTGGCTGCTCTGCAGGCTGTCTTTCTGAAGAGTGTGTGGAGCAAAGTTTGCATGTCCTGCCTCAGCTCTCACCACCAACATGTCCTGAAACCCCTGGGGGTCTGAGCCTGGACAATCAGGCCCCTTTGAGTTCCCTTGGGACTTTGCCCTGATAGTGATATGATAGAGGCAGTCTTGATCCAGTTGCCCAGAAATTGAATTTTAATAATGCAAAAATAACAAACAAGAAGGCCTTCACTATATTTGGCGTGAACTGGAACAAGGCAGTAACAAGGGGCAAAAAGCACCAGGCCAGGCTCAGACAGGTATTTATACATCCGAGTGTGGGGAGGAGTTAAGGCAGGGTCTGAGGGAAGGCTCCAATAGGGGAGAACGATTAGGAATATTAAAATTTCTACACAAAAATCAACCTATGGTACCACAAAGAACTAGGAACTTTCTAGCAATAATTTGCATGCTTGAACTGAGGGAACATGAGTAAGCCTTTTACTTACTGTTCTAAGAAATGGGTTCCCCGGGGGATTAGTCCAGGGTTTTCCTCTTCCCCGGGGACACCACTCTCTACAAGGTACACTGAGGAGGACAATGTACAATGTCCTGACATGGACAACTGCTACCATCATGTGAACAGCACATGGAAAGACTGAAGTCAAAAAACTCACAGGACTTGCACCTTACTAGATGTGGCCAAGTGTTTTGTTTGGATGATGTGACTGAGCTCAGGATCTGTGTGTTTTTCACCCTGAGGCAGATTGCCATGCTGAGCTCCAGGGATGTTGAGGATGTGGCTGGCAGCCCTGGCATGTGCTGGCCCTTCATGCACTGACAGCACAGGATGCTGCTCTCTCTGCTGGTTCAGGCTGTGTCCTTTGCATAGAAGGGTGAAGTGAGCAAGGTGCTGTCCTGTCACTCCAGCTCTAAGTGCAGGGATGAGCTCTGAAGCTCCTTATGGCTTTTTTACCTTCTTTTCTGCTTTTAGAGCCAGGATTAAATGCTCGAGAGACAGTTTTGGTGTTTGGACTCAGATTTTTATTAATTCTTATCTATAGCACAGTCTCACAAGTTGTGAGTTCTGGCTAACAAAGTAGAAAATGTCTCTATCTCTTTACAAGGTCTTTTAAGAATGAATTGTCCAATTATGAAATGACACCTAGATTATTTTTGCTTTTAACCCAATAACCAAACACCTGTGGTTCGCAATGTGGATTTTTCTACCCAATTACAAAACACCTAAACCCATGAAGAAGAAGGTGAAAAAGAAGGACTTAGCCTATGCCCTAAACCCTCCATCTTGCTTTATATATATTACTATATACTAAACCCCTTAACTCTAAGTTTTCCTCCCTGTGAAATCACACACTTCTATTCAAACTCCACACCCACAATCCCTGTGCTGTCATTCAATTTTGGAAGCCTTTTCCAAGGCCTCAGGTCCAATGCAGTGTTTGCTTGGGAGTCAGTGCCTGTCAGCACAGAAAATCCAGAATTCTCAGTGTCCAGGGTTCCAATAGCTCCCCACATCTCCTCATGCAACATGAGCAGGTGTCCTCATGCCTTGACAATTTCCTGCCCTGCTTTTACCCGTGGGGTTGTCCTGGGGCTGTGCAGAGCCCTTGGCACCCACCTGCCTGTCCACAGGCCAGCACAGAAAGCAGCAGCTTTTAAATCCATCTTTCTGTGTTAGGGCAGGGTGCCTAGAGGCACTGGAGTGCTCACAGCTAGCAGGAGGCAAGTGGGGAGAGAGAGTGAGCTGGATTTGCTGTTATTATTAATAATAATATTAATGAAAAACTCCCAAAGATCAAGGGCTTTGAAATTAATTGTTTCTGGTTACAATATACAGCATGAAAAGAGGCTGCCTAAACCAGTAATGGAATTCTAGTCCCTTCCTTATTAAATTAATTATGTTTCAGATCTTCAGCTTTTTTCCCCATCTGTGCAATTTTTTTATAAATGTTTAAAAGAAGAATTAGAAAGGAAAGATTAAGGAAAGCAGAAGCAGCAGTGATCCAGCTGAGAAAGTAGTATGGAAAAGCAATATCTTCTGAGATACTGAAGCATTTTTGAATAAGTATCCTTACATTTTTATGACTATTATAACTCGATGTCAAATACCCTTATGTCCAAATCCAGCATTTCTTCTGCATTTAAATCTCCCACTAACTTTATTGTCACCATATTCAAAGGACTCTATCTTGCCTTCCATGTTCCCAGAGGAATTTTGGATTTCTGAGGAATGAAAATATTTATCATTTGTGAGTGTGTTGAACACCAAAAATAAGATCACAGGATGGAAATCTGCTCCAGTTGCTCGATGTAGTTTTTGGTACCATTCTGCATAATAGCATGATTTACACATGGGTTTCCATTGTTGGTATTTTATTTATGCCACATTTGGAGCTGAGAATTTAAAAACTTGGAGCATCTTTTGAAAACATTATTTAAATAGATCAACTAGTTCTTAGCAGGGACTCTATTTTTCCCCTCCAAGAAGAATGACATTGTAGTTGCAAAGTTTATAGCAATTAAATGGAATTGTTTTGATCAAAGGGAGAGAGAGATAAAACATGGGTTTTACTCTTTTGTGATTCTGTCCCTTCTCCTCCCTTGCCCTTTACAAACCATAGGAATAGACACAATAGACACTTAGATGTCTAGCTGACTCTTCATAGCCATGATTAGCTGGAACATACTCAAAATAACAGGAATTCTGCACACTGGATAGTGTATCTCAGCTCAGGTTCCTGTTCAGTGCAACCTGATAGCAGCTGGGAATTTGCAGGGGGAATGTGCCTGGGGCCCTTAGACAGAAAGGGCAGTGGGAGTAGAGTCTGCCCTGCCTTTGCCAAGTGAGTGGTGTTAAAGGGCGGTTGTAATCCAAAGTATGAGCTGCTGTGGGATGAATTCACCCTGAAAACAGGGAGCTGCTGTGACCCTCACTCAGCAGCCTCTTGTCCCTGCTGTGAATCTCCCTGGGAATCTCCAAGTGACTCCTGGCTATTCTTTAAAAAAAAGTGTCAGATATTTTCCCATTAGTTGAAAAGAGCTGCCTGTTGGGTAACCTGTCCTGAACTGCCTGTGTACCTCCCTAACACAGGCTGTGTCCTAATTTCCTTGTTCATTCACTTACCTGCAGAGCTGTGTGCATGGGGCATCGTGCCTGCCGTGAGGGTTTGCTCAGCTCTGCCTGGGTGGTTGGGCTTAGCCCTACCCAGGACCTGCTCCCTCAGGTGCTTTATGCACTTGAGAAATTGGTTTCAGTGAACTGTTTTCTCAGTTCTAATTTTAAGGCCTCTCACTTCGGGGAGGAGAAAATCCCCACCTTTCTTCCACTTTTTCTTCTCTTCTTTTGCAGTTTGTGCTGACTGTGGTCTGTCCAGCCTGCCCTGATCGCTGGTGGTGTGTGGAGAGCTCTGGTGACCCTACAGCTCATGGGGAAGAGGTGCTGGGAAGTCCTGCAGGGAAATTCCCCATCAGGAGTTCCAGCAGAGGATTTGATTGCCCCTAGGAATTCCTCCTCCTGTGTCAGGTGAAGAAAGTCCATGTGCAGCAGGTGAGAGGAGCCTGTTGCTGTTAGACTGGACTGTAGGCTGTCCTCCTCCTTTGTACATTTGGTCAACAGGCACAAACCTTCTATGCTGGAGGGTGAATCCCCCTGGGCCGAATCCACACAGGCCCAGGAGTGTCCAGAAATGTGAGGATTGAATTAGAACCTTCAGAAAATCTAAAATACATAAATCCACACAGACATGAGGTAGAAATGCAAGCTAGCAAGAGAAGCTCTAAAGCCTAGTTTAAAGTTCAGTAGCTTTGCCTTTTGCAAAGATGGATAAACTCTAGACATAATGAAAATAATGTAACCTTGCTAAAACATTCCTAGATAGAGCTATATGTGTAGAATTTGTGTAAGACTTTACTAATATTGGCACACATCAATCTTAACCTTAGGTTTGGCCCAGCAAGACTGTAGAAAATTTGTGTTTAACCCTGATTGGCTAAAAATAGAATAAAAATGCACCACTTTGAGAATGCTAGCACACAGGGGCTCACAAAACATCACAAATGTTGCTGTTGTTGCTACTGATAAGACGCTCACAATTAAGAGTGCTGTGGCTGCTGCTTCTGCTTGGGAGTTAGAGACTTTATGTTAGAAAGCTTCTTTCTGCATTCTACTGTGGACTCTGATAACTTTGCCTTCATGGGACTGGTTTAACCATGCAATAAAGGACTTTGCTTTTATAACTACCCATTGCCAAAGTCTTCAATGAAGGCTCCCCTAAAATGTGACACTTATATTCATGACAGGCTGGAAAACTCATTGATAAACCATTCCAGGTCTTGTGATTGTCATCAACCTGCACAGGAACAGACCAGACTTGGACCAGGGTCCCCATGGCAAGAGTAACCAGGTGCCACCGAACAGTATTGAATAGAATGTTTCAAAATTACTTTTTTATAACATCAGTAGCTTGGGATATTTGATTAATCTGTGAATATTATAGAAGCCTGGAATGTTTTTTGTGCATGATATGGGAATTAAATATTTCTGTTTTAACACTAGTAGAAGTTAACAAAACAATTATCTAGCTTAGAAAAAGCTTTGACCATGTAACCTATTATTTGTACAACTTCCTCTTTGTACTTGTTGCTGAAGTGCATTTATTGCTTTTCAGTTTTCTTCCCCAATGAAAAATCAATTTTATTATGTTAGCACGGTGTTTTAAACCAGTGTGCAATTTCTATTTTATTATTTAAAAGTGGAACAGCCTTAGAATCTTCTTCAGGGTAAAAAAATTAGTTAATAGAGAAAAGGCAGATGGAGAAAAAGAAAAGCTTGGCAGGGAGTGGGGAGATGTGAGACCTTCCAGGGAAGCCTGTTGAGTATGTTTGAGAGGAAATCTGTGCATGCATGGCCTTGTTCCTTTTGTCCTTCGGATCCATGTGGTTCATAGCCTTCATGAGCATGGTGAACCTCAATGACATTTCATGTATAATAAGAAATTATTTTGCTGGTCTCACTTGGGGATATGAATTTATTACTAGACTCAGATCTATTTCTTTTTTTCTTTTGTAAGACTTTTTGGGACGAGAGTCTCTTCCTAACAAAACTGAAGAGTTAATGCAGAATTACTTTCTTCTTTTCTGTTTTGCCATAGGTAGATAATAATGACAACAAAAGAAAATAGGACAGTAAATAGGAGTAAATTTCACACAGTGAGAAAACTGAAGAATATGAAGGACTTGCCCTTTGTAAAGTAAAACATGTATTGTATTTAGGGAGTTTTTTGTTTGTTTCATATAATTATAAGAAACTAGTGTGGGTATAATTATAAGAAACATATAATTATAAGAAACTAGCTTTTCTTCTAATTGATAACTTTAAATTGACAGTTCTTAGTGTATGTGATAATCAGTTGAATTTGCATTTCTGAACTTGCAGTAAAGTTTTGCAAGAGTCCTTAGAGAATCTGTTAGTTCTGTTCCTCACTTTTCCTGGTAAACATAGAATTGCAGAATTAATATTCCAATGCTGCTCTAATATTCCAATGCTGCTCATACCTGACGATGGCAGAACAGTCAAATAATTACAAACCTTTTTTTTAGGGTGAAAATTTGTGATGAGTGTATTAACATCTGTAGGGTCACTTTCAGTGTAATTCTTTGTTTCCTTGTCACTCCTAATCTGCTTCTAGAATGGCACTGGAAAACAAGTAGCATTTGTAATCCACCTCTGCACCAGCTCCTGTGAAGGTGAGGTAATTAAACATCTTTTTTGACCATTATGGCAAATAATAAATTACCCTGACCTGACTAAGGAACAACATTGATCTGGACTACTTAAAAGCAGCTAATGACAAAAAGTCTTTAGAAGCAAATGCCTCTTGAAGATCGCCAGGAGGCAAGAGAAACTCCCTGGGGCTGCAGCTTTTCATGGTGTACAATATGTTTGATCACTGATCTGTGCTGGTTGGTGTGATGTGGATTTATAAATCCTAATGGAACTACTTCCATTCCCCTTTGATGCAGATAATGACCCCTGGGATATTTAGTTTAAAGAAAAGTCACTTAAAAAGAGAGGTTTGATTAAGATACACAAAATAGGTCTTCAGTGGGTGCAAACAGAAATATAGAAATATTTAATCCTAAGAAAAAGCTATTTTACTGTAAGAGGGTGATCAAACACTGGAGGAACAGGTTGTCTGAAAGGGACATCCTTGGAGATACTCAAACCCCAACAAGACACAGTACTGAGCATCCTATAGGCTCTGAGCAGGGGGATTGCACTTAAGTGGTCTCCAGAGGTGCCTTCCAGCCTCAGTGACTCTTGTCCTGGGAAATAATGGTGGGGTAAAAAGGTGAGCCACAGTCACCTGGCTTACCCTTTTTCATAACATGGTCTTCTTATTAAGCACTGTGTTCCTCTTTCCTGCCCCAGAAAGAGAGTGGTGTAGTGCAGCACAAGGAGAGGGTGTGAAGAGAGAGTGAGTTTTACCAAGTTTTGGATTTCCATCTCTGTGGAGTGTAACTCATTTAATACTTTGTCTTGGTTTAGAAAGACAGGTGGAACGGAGAACGTAAACTCCTTCCCTCCAAATTATAATACTGCAATTAGGGGCTTTCAGGCAAAGATATGGGAATAGGAACAACAGTTCTTTACTGGGAATATTACAAATATAAATGTAGTAATACAAAAAGCTAAGAAAACAAACAAAAATCCTAGAAACCCTGACAGTCAGAATACGACCTGACCCCCTGTTGGTCAGGGTGTTGGTGTCAGTCCAATCCAGTCCTCCTGCAGTGCCAGGTGTGGTTCTGTTGGAGCAGAGATGATCCTGTAGAAGGGTCCAGTGGTGCTGAGATGGGTCTGGTCTCCCTTTGGGAATCCAGTGCAAACAGGCTGTGCTGCTGTTCTCAATGCCAGGTTTGATCCAGGTGGGAATGCTGGGCTCCTCTCCCTGGGTGGAGCATCTCTCCATGGGCTGATGGAATTGTATCAGCCCTGCAGTGAGCCTGGATGGGCCATGGACAGCAGAGATCCCCTGGAGGGAGGAGGGGTCCTGGAAGGGATAAAGAACACTGCCCCAGCTGGTTTAACAGCTGCCCATTAACAGAAGGCACCCACCCCTCCCTCCCAGAGTTAAAGAAAAACACCTCCCCAACCAGTTTCAACAGACTGGGAATAGAACACATCTTGCATTGAAAACCAAGACATACTTGTTTATGCTTTCTGTGCTGGGTGGGAGGACAAATTCTGGATTAATTAACTTGTGCAATAGTGGTTGTACAGATCAATATGTAGTCTGTGCATCCTCTGTTCCTAGAAATGAGACAAGGCTGCTGAAAATGTTAAGGAAAAGAAAAGCATGGAACTGGAAGGGAAAATAATGGTCTGTGTGAATCACCTAGGAGTACATGTTCATTCTGAGCACATACTGGGCTCAGCAGGTGGCATTATTTACTGACCAAAGAACATCAGTCAGCATGGCAAGCTATGGGCATTTCAAATCAGAAAAAAACATCATAATAAATACTTCCCTTGATTATATAGCTCCTATTTTTAATTTATTGTCCTCAGTAGGTGGAGAAGATTGAAATTATAGCGGTGATTAAAAATGAACATACAGAAACTTAGCAAAGTAGTCTGACAGTTTTGAGAAACACCCAGATCTAAGTGGAAGAAATCTGCAGTCACTGCAGTGCCTCATTGTGCACCCAGAGCATGGCTACCAATGTCTGGGGCTGGTGGCTGGGTGGTGGGAAAGGCAAGGCAGCAAGTCAGCAGAACATAATCAGGGATTAATGGTGTACTCTCTGCTTGGCTCCAAATGGTTTGTGAATGAACACACCTGGAGAGACAAAACCTTGGTTTTTTGGGATGTGCACTAAAGTTTCAGATTTCTTGAATCTGGTATTCAGTGGATACAAAAGATCATTCTGGGTAGTTACAGCAGACAGTTTTGTATTGAAAGGTTAAAACAGTTTTATAGGGATTGCTATAAAATCTCAAAATTTAAGAAGAATGGGACTGACTATTTCAAGTGGGGAGAGAAGATGGAGAGATTATAAGATTGTTTGGAGTGCTGGAAAAACTTGCCATGAAATAAATATGTAGCATCTCTAAAAACCAGATGTGTATCTTCTGCCAGTGCTTCCTAAGAGAAGAGGGTTTGAAGGAGAAGAGGCTGTCAGTGGCTCACATTCTATGACAAGTTCTGCATGTTTGGGAGGTCAAAACACTGTGCATGGTCCTGCATGGCCCATCAGGAGAGGCCTCTAGCAAAACCTATAAAGTCATCTCTTCAGGAGCTCACCTGTGCAGGTGTTTAAACGCCTCTGGCCTCAGTGATACCCACTTAGTTCTCAGGTGTGCTCACCAGGAACCAGCTGGGAGCAAGTGCTTAACTTAATAAACTGGAGCAGAAATGCCTCAGGGTCTCTGTGAGACAGACAAGGGGCCTTAGTGTGTCTGTGGAAGAGCTGTTTGGCCTCACACAGGTTTTCAGGGATTCCCATCCAATATCCAACACAGAGCCTTTGTCAAGTGCAGAGTATTACCCTGCAATGAAAACCAAGTTCTTCTGTTAATTGAAGGTTTAGAACTTATGATGACAAATCTTAATGAAAGGCTTATGTAAATTTGGATAGTAATAATTCTTGAGCACTTTGACTTAAATCTGGGAGATCCCTCCATTGCCTGAACTCAGAGTCATGTTACATTTTTCATTTGGTTTTTTCACAATAATTTGTCTTAAGCTGCTGCAGAGCATTCTCTGAATCCACACAAACTGAGAGTAACAAGTCCTCTGTTCGTTCTTTAGATTGAGACTATGGAATGACAACTTTTAGTAGTTAGAGCATTGTTGGAAAGCTTGATAGGACTTAAAAATGCATTGATTTCTCCCTGATGAACTGCAATTTGTGATGTTTAAATCTGGGAATGCTTTGCCATGCAATGAGGTGCTGCTGCTTTTCCTCACCGAATACAGAGTGCTGGACAGGAGAACAAACATGACTTATTCAACTTAATGTTTGAAATTTTTCAAGGATTCTTCTCCCCCCATTTTTTTTTTTTTCCTAGTGCTGTATGACTTGAATTGTATGTGTTCAGAACAGGCAAAGACTTTTCCAGTACTGGAGGAATTCTTGTGTTCCCAATCTTCCTCCTTGTCGTGGTTTGAAAGTAAAACAAGTGAGAGGCTCCAAGTCAGAAATACAATTTAATAAGAAGAAAGGTAAAATTAAATAAAATAAATACAATAATACAAAAGATCACTGGCAGAGTCAGAATACAACCTGAGCAGGGTGGTGGGAGCAGTCCAGGTGAGGTGCTCTTCCTGAAGCAGTGATCCCACAGAAAGGTCTGGGAGCTCTGCTCCTCTGGGAATCCAGTGGCTCAGGGCTGCTTGTCCTGTCCCAAATCCCAGATTCTCTCCAGGTGGGAATGCTTGGCTCCTCCCCCTGGGCAGAGCATCTCCCAATGGGATGAGGAGTCGTGCAGTGGGTCCTTGATGGCCCATTAAACAGAGAGAGCTCCTGAAGGGAGTTACCTGTGAGTCCTGGGCAAGACATTGATGGGCCATGAGCAGAAGAGCCCAAAGGAGGGGCCTGGAAAAACACTGCCCCTCTTGGCTTAACAGTTCATGAAGATAGTGATAGAATAAATACTTTGTGCACATCCTATAGTACAACCCAGGACACTCCTCTCTCTCTTTCTGACTCAGTTCTAATGCAGCAAAGTGACACATGCCTTCTCTTGCTGATGCCATCTCAGCATTGATTAAACTGAACACTAATTAGTATGGGGGTTCTAGCCTGCTGTTCCTTTTTGCTTTGCATTGCACATTCCCATAAAAAGTGTTCAGTGTCTCTTTATTTCTTCCAATTTCAGTATTGCTTAGGTTCATGGACTACTGAAATCCAGCTGTGAAGGGCAATTTTGTCTAAACATGAATTATGTTTGATTTCTAGATTCTAATTAAGTGGTTAATTACTTATGACCATATTGTATCATTGATGACATTTCAATTTTTAAGATGATTACACAAGTGGGTGAAGCTAAAGAGTTATTCTTTACAGTTCTGTAAATCTTGCTGTTTTTATAATACAGGTAAGAAATAAAGCATCATCATTCTGAGGACTTCAGTTTCTGTAAATTATGTAACTGTTAGTTGTTTACTGAAGTTATCTGATATTTCTAGAGCAGCTCAGCAATATAAAATGAATTGTGGGTTCTATATAACCATACTTTGGTGGGCAGACTAAACATTTACTGAATTGTTTATTCATAGTCTGTATTTTTAATTTAGCTTCATGCATTGCCTTTTTTTTTTTTTTTTTTTTTGTCAAATTACCTTAGCTGTGGAGTGTCTAAAGCCATGTAGTAGCAACTAGAATTGGTAGAATCAAAGAAATAAACCAAAAAAACTCCCCCCTAGCAAATCATAACAATTTTCTCCCTCAGGCTAGTTTTGGAGCATTAGCCAGGCCATCTCTAAAGGTGTACTGTATCCACCTGTGCTCTATCCCTTGTGAGGAGTCTCATTAATCCCTACTGAAGAGTATATGCTGTTCTGTAGCACCCCAAGTGCTAACCCGGGGGCTGTGGGGCTCAAGGACCTGCCCACCAGCTGTGTCACACTCTTGGTGGGGCTGGTGACTGCAGCAGGGGTCACACCATGGTCAGGATGTGGCCTAGATGGTGTGAGTGTTCCCAGTCTGTGGTACTGAAGAGTCAGAGCCCACAATATCTCAACACAGGAATGCCCTGATATCCTGAATGCTCCATTCCCAGCTCCAGGCTTGCCTTTCCTTCTGCTGCCTCTTCCCCTCTTATGCCATTGGATGTTTCCAGACTTGCCTGCCTAATTCTAATACAGGTGAATTATTCTGAGTCGACTTCTACTGGGTCATGGCTTGATGTGATTGTCACTCCAGTTGAAGGACTGAAGTGGGAGAAATTAAACATAATGTGTTGGGAAAGATGGGACAGGAAAGGCTTGTGGATATGATTGCCTGGTAAGAAATACTAGAGATGTAAAACCTGTGAGTGAAATAAAAATGAAGGCCAGCTTTGAGATGTGATCATGGCAGGCAGGAAGACCGTGATTAGCTGGAGATCGGTTGAAGGATAGAAAACAAAAGGACCCAAGAATGCAGCCCCTCTCCACCCTGTCAAGGCATCAGGGAAAAGGTAGATAAGAAAAGTAGTTTTTAGTGTTTAGAATATAGGATGATATGGTAATATAGCAGTTCTCATAAGGCTGTATGCAAAGTCTGTAGGTTTTGTATCTCGCACTGGTTGGTCACTGTAAATTAGAATATTTAACACAAAAAGAGATATAATGTACTGTAACAAGGTCCTCACTCTCTTACTGCTCTGACTCCTGCACTCTTCTTACCTCTCTTACCCCTCTTACCTCTCTTAGCTCTTTTACCTCCCTTACCTCATCCCTTCTTTCCCTCTTTCTCTTTGGGGCTTTGCTTCAGCTGAGGCTGGTGGCTGAAGGCAAAGCACTTTTTACCCACAACCCTTGCAATACAACCATGTGTTCCAAGAGTGTCTCAGGTCTGCAGAGTTCCTTCTCCCTGCTGTCCACGGATGCCCCTACAATAATGTACATTGCAAGCTTAAATATCTGAGACTGAACTCGAGTTGTAGCTGTCTGAACAACTGGGAATGCAGCTTGGTTGAACTGAGCCCAACCAGTGATGGAGCAGCTACAACACCTTGTTAATGTAACCAAGTGGCAAATCATTGTGAATATTTTCAGTGAACTGTCAACACATGGTCTGCAAGCATGAGTTATTTGTGAATAGTCTTGAGTAACGTATACCTGCAGAATTTCACAAAATGTTCAAAGAGAGATGAAAGGTGAAATGCAGTGAATAAATTATTCATAACAATTATTCACTTAGCTCTATTCATCACTGAGATGAGACAGAATTATTGACTGGACATGGAAACAAAATTTCATTTCAGAGAGATGATATTAAAATACTGGTGTGTTAGTGTAATTATGCTGTGACTGTAAAGACTTTACTATTCTGCAGTAAAATATGCCACGGGCATTGCTGCAAGATTGATATTCTACACAGCTAGTACACTGGATTTTTCCTTTAGCTACATAGTGGAATATAGGTACATCATTGATCTCTTCCCTTAGTGAGACAATTTTTTGCTTATTTCCTTTGGTTATAATTTGCTGATAGGCAAATACTGTGCTCAGCTGGGTGGAATGGAGACTGGTTAAACTGGGAGTGGTAGATCTGTAGGCTTTAAGCCCCATTCCTTGTGCTTGGATGCCAGTCTGCAGCTCCTGTGACGTGTGAAGGAGGGTTCCTTCTCTTACCACTTGTATGCTCAGCATGTGAGGATGGGTCCTGCTCCAGCTCTGTGTGGGTTTCTGCACTCATATGTGAATAATCTGGCCAGCAGGCTGGGAAAGAGCAGTTAAAATGTAAATCCTTGGTGCATTTTCCATCCACATACAACCAACTGATCTAAATGTAAATGTGTATTCATGTTTCTCCTCTGTAGGGAATGGTTCCTTTAGTCAGCTCCTTAGCTTTTTGGAACATTTTCCTCTTGATTTACTTCATAAGGTACAAAATGAATACTAGCATGTCTGGTGCAGCAGGTGCATGGCTATTTATTATTGGCATGACCCTAATAATCCAAGTCTTACAAGAAATAAATATGTCATTGTGCCAGGGGCTGCTTTTCTGCAAAAAGATCTTGTGTTTCCTGGAGCTGTCCTGTGTAGTACAGTCTATCCATGGGCACTTAACATATCAGTCCTCATAAGCCATTGGTGTATTGAGGCATAAATGATTCTTCTCCCCTCAGTGCCTGTGTTTTCTCTGCAGTGTGAGCTCCTTGTTGCCTGGTCCATCTCCTGCAGGTGCACTGTAATCACAGGATCAAAGAAGGGCACAACTGGTTTTGAACTCCTTGCCTGAGGGACAGAACATGACATAAAATGAGTTGTCTGATTTTAGCAGCACAAATTGAGCATTGAGTCAATCCAAGCAGTTAATTTCAGATCAGGACTTGAAATCACTTGAATACTTCTCTGCTCTTTCCATTTGTCCTGGGCTTATTGTCAAAATTACATACTAGAGCTGCTGTTTATCCACTGCAGATGAGCACATATTGGTTTGTACTGGAAGGCCCAATTTGTTCCACCCCAGTTAAAGATGTTGACCTGAAAACAGGGAAGGGACACATGGACTGCAGCAACACGTCTGAGGCTGCTCTGTTAGCTCTAGCTTTGGCTGTGGTTACTGAATTGCTTTCACTTGTCAGTGGTAGACAGTCTTCCAGCAAAAAGGAGGGGCTTTTCAAAATGCTAATAAAAGCTTTAGTGCTCCATCATCATCATCTTGCAGAAAACAATGTCTGGATCAATCCATCTCCTTCTAAATCTTTAAAGAAACAAAATTTAAACTCATTTTGCCAAGGCCAAATGTCAATCATAAGAAAAAAAATCTATATGAAATTTTAATTGCAAGATGTTCAGTGCAAATTTAATGAGTGAAATAAGAGATCTGAGAATTCAAGCATGCTCAGCTCATGCATAATGTTGACTTAAATTGGCTCTCTAGAGGTGCAGGGAATTGCGTTTTTAGAATTTACACACTGATAGAGCAAATGTACCGGGCCCTGTAGGTTAAGGTCATAAATCAGAATCATTTAACTGCCTTTGAGTGATTGCTACAGACTATAATGGTTGGGAGAACTGGCTTCATCTACAAGTGATCAGTCTGCTTGGATTATTGAAATGCTACTCAATATTCATAAATCAGTGATCATTAATCCCCCAAATAGTTCCTGTCAGCTTTCTAAATAAATTTCCTACTAGCTAATTGAGATTGAAGGAGACTAGCTTGCAGTGGTTCAGAATTAGGACAAATGAGTGCTTTGCCTACCTAGGATCAGAAAAACATCTATGGGGGAAATTGAACCACTCTGGGTACATATGTGGCTGCTAAAATTGTCACATTTAAGCTGTTAACTGGAGAAGCCTTTCTTAACAGGTTCTGCCCTCATGAGTTACAGTGACTATAAAAAGACTTCTTTATTTTTTATGATGAAGACATTTGTGTGCTAAGTATCAGAAGCAGCTGAGATGTCTATGGGTGGCATTTCTCACAGCACAGAGGGCAGGTACAGAGAGACAAGGACCTGCAGCTCCAGAGCTGGTGGTGAACAGTGCTGCATCCAGCTGGGGACAGTCACCAGTGGTGTTCCTCAAGGATCTGTGCTGGGGCCAGTTCTGTTCAATATCTTTATTGATGACATGGATGAGGGTCTTGAGTCTTTCCTTAGTAAATTTGCAGATGACACCAAGCTGGGAACGTGTGTTGATCTGCTGGAAGGTAGGAGGGCTCTGCAGAGAGACCTGGAATGTTTGGATGGGTGGGCACAGTCCAACAGGATGAAGTTTAGTAAGTCCAAATGCTGAGTCCTGCATTTTGTCCACAATAACCCTGCAATGCTCTAGGCTGGGGACAGTGTGGCTGGACAGTGCCCAGGAGGAAAGGGACCTGGGGTACTGGTGACAGCAGCTGGACATGAGCCAGCAGAGTGCCCAGGTGGCCAAGAAGGCCAATGACACCTGGCCTGGATCAGGAATGGTGTGGCCAGCAGGAGCAGGGAGGTCATTCTACCCCTGTGCTCTGCACTGATGAGGCCACACCTTGAGTGCTTTGTCCAGTTCTGGCCCCTCAGTTTAGAAAGGACATTGAGTGCTGTGTCCAGTTCTGGGTCTCTATCGGCGATTGATGGAGAGACGGGGAGACTGACCATGATCAGAATCCGATTTTACTTAGGTTTTCTAAGAACTTATATACCATTTCAGTAAGGTTAATAATTTCTACTACAATAATTAAGTTAAAAGATCATACAAACAACTCATACATTTTTTAACATATCCATGTAGGGGGTTGATTGAATCTTCTTCTTCTAAGCAGGTTTCTAATCCCATCTTCTCATGAGCTCAAAGTTCTGTTTGTTCTTTCCAGGGCATCCTAGTCACCAGACTAGATATGCTAATTAAGTCTGTCTTACTCTCGTAAATCCCATAGGTCTCAGTTTAGGAAGGACATTGAGTGCTGTGTCCAGCTCTGGCCCCTCAGTTTAGGAAGGACATTGAGACACTTGAGCACGTCCAGAGGAGGCCCTGAGGCTGGTGAGGGGCTGGGAACACAAACCCTGTGAGGAACGACTGAGGGAGCTGGGATTGTTTATCCTGGAGAAAAGGAGACTCAAAGGTGACCTTGTCACTCTCTACAGCCTCCTGAAAGGTGGCTGTGCTCAGGTGGGGTTGGTCTCTTTCTCCACTGACAGAATGAGAGGACACAGCCTCAAGCTGCACCTTGAACTTAAAGGGAAATATAAGTTGGATATTAGGAAAAAGTTTTTCCTAGTAAGAATAATGAAGTACTGGAATGGTCTGCCTGGGGAGGTGGTGGAGTGTGGATAGTGTGGATAGTGTGGGTTCAGAAGAGGAGTTACTTCCTTGGTGCTGAGCCTGCCACCATCTAAGCCACCAGAAACACTTCACTGATTTAAGAGAGTGGCACTGGGGCAGTGAGGGAGTTTGTCCGTGCCTTTCTTTTCTTAGGCATTGCTCCCAAGGGAAAACTGGGAGTCACCAGGCAAAGGGCATTAGTTTGTGGATGTTTTAAATTGCATTGTGGTCACTGGCCTGTTAATGAGCCTTCAAGGCAAAGCAAACATAACTTCATTGCAGTCCCTTTTCTGTGGGCACATTCCAGAGCGTTGCATTCCTCAGGGGCAGCAGCTCTG
Organism: Zosterops lateralis; assembly: GCF_965231275.1. Classification (NCBI taxonomy): domain Eukaryota; kingdom Metazoa; phylum Chordata; class Aves; order Passeriformes; family Zosteropidae; genus Zosterops; species Zosterops lateralis. The sequence continues at coordinate 10,140,227 of NC_139779.1, read as the reverse complement.
CTGTGCTGCCCTGGCTTGTGGGGATGTGATGTGTCTGCTGTGTGCCCACAGTGCCAGGGCTGCAGGAGAAACAAAGCTCTGCTCTGCTTGGGCTGGGCCATGAACCCATACAAAATCTGTGGAGGGCAGAGACAGGAGCTGCTGGCACACGTGTGGCACCACAGGCGTTCCTGCAGGAGGGCGTTTGGCAAAGTGCTGACAGGAGATTGACAAGATTGCTGCCAAAATCTGTTCCTAGTATTTGTTTACAGTCTGCTATGTGTTGGAGTAGTTGTGCTGCATCTCCTACTAAATACAGGCAGTGTAAATTTAAGTTGGATGGAAGCTGTGACGTGTAAAGTGTCTGAACTGCCAGTGCTGCCTTCATCCTGTTGGTGTAGGGCAAGTCAGGGCTCCACGTTGTACCTGCTGTGAGTCAGGAACTGCTGGAATTTGTGACTCCAGCATGGACAAAACTGTGCAGAACAAGGTGATTGTGGGGCTTTTCCTTTGCACCAGGGCTGGGAGCCTGCTCTGGGTTGGTGACCCAGTGCAGTCCTGGGCATTCCTGGTGTTGAGGTAGAGCTATGCTTGTAGACCAATAAGGAGTGATTTATCTACTTTATGGTATTTCAGCTGGCAGCTGGTTATCAGTTGATTCATACTCTTTGATTTGCCTTGATATCAAGTTCTCAAAATCCTGCTAAGCTTGAATTAAAAAAAACCCCAAAAAACCCACCAAAGAAAAAAACCCAACCAACCAAAACAAAAAAAAACCAAACCAAACCAACCAAACAAGCAAACAAAAAACCCAAACCAAAACAAAAAACCACCCCCCAAACCCCCCAAAAAACTCACACAAAAAAAACCCACCCCACCAAAAACCCCAAAAGAACCAAAACCCCCAAACCAAACCATCTTAACAAAAAAACTCAAACCAAATCCCTGATGAATGGAATTGCTTTCTTATTGAGTCATGTATATAGCACACAGACCTTATCCCAGTTCTCCTTACTCCAGATTCATAGGCAATAGGATGATGCACTTAGTAAATATTTCCTGCAAAAGATGTGAATTTTGGAGATAACAGCAGTGTGTGAAGCAGAACTGTGCAGTTATCTTAGCTTTGGTTTGCAGGGAAACTTAGATATTGCTTAAGTGTGATTCTTAAACACTTTTGCTTTGACTCATGAAGCTGGAAAGTTATCCTTGGATAATGGAAACCATGTTTTGTTTCTGTTTTGATTCATGTAATACTTGGATCAGTTTCTGCTGAGATAAGATTGTTTTGAGCTGGGATGGCTTGAATTACGAGGACATGAATTTTGATTGAAAAAAAATGTTGAAATGGAAGCAGTAGAATTGGTCCCAGTGTTTTCAGTAAGATGATTTTCAGTTAAAGGTTTTACACATTGCAGAAACCATACAGGTGTTCACTTTCCAGCTCTATATCCAGGCCCACCCAGGTTCCATGTTGGACTTAAATAACCTGTATGTAACAAGGAGCTCAGTTATTGTTTGCACCACATGTTTCAGCCCAGGGAGTGATTTTTACCTCATTCTACATTAATTAAGCACGTTATCTCGAATTTTTGTGGCTGTCAAAAAAAATGGGGGAAGGAGAACTGATGGATAATACTTATAGGTTCAATATTAGATTCTCTTTAGAAGTCCAGTTTTCACTTAAGGGAGACTGCACATGCACAAAAAGCATATGTTATTTTAATGTGTAAATCAATAAAGCTGCCTTGGTTTTTTTTCTGGTTTTATTACAGTATTGATGGGATTTGTAAAAGTCTTTTTGAAAACAGCATCTTGTCTGTCTTGGGTTTTCAGTAGGAGGGATTGATCAATTTCTTAGGGATGGTTTTGAAAGACTATAAACCCAACAGATATGATCAGTGATTGTGAAAACCAAGATTAACCTCAGCAGTGAGGCTTTCTGGCCAGGCCCTTGTGTGCTCCTGGAATATGTGCTGAGCCAGCTGGGAGCTGTGCTCTGGTTAAACTCATCAGCCCCTCCTGGAACCAAAAGGCCTGGGAAATGCAGAGTTCAGGATGGTCAACCCAGTCATTCCTTCTGACCTGAAACCTTTCCTGCCTTTGACGTTTTATTTAGGGAAGATGGAAACATATAACAGTAATATTAAAAAAAAAAAAAAAATAGGTAATGGGGAATAGAAAAAACCTCCAGTCTTTTTAAAATTACTTCTTCCCTTGATACTGTATGATGGCTGATTTTACTGTGCAACAACATAGCACCCTCAGAAATAAAAGCAAAAAGAACATCTGTACAGAGGAGCCCCTGGGATGAGTGTATGTGGGGAGCTGTTCTCAGTAAAAGGGACTATAATGATTATATTTCTAAAATGATTGAGGCTAATAAATGTTGATATGTAAAAAGAAATGATCCTTTTTTATTAGTCCATTGAGGTGGGCTATAATTTTTTTATGTTCAAGCTCTGATCAGAAATTGAAGTGACATATGGAATCAGAATTGAAATACAGCTCTGTGGAATACTTTGTCAGTAGGAAAAATGCATATGATAAAGTTGCTGAATTTTTGGCATCAATTACAACACCAGCTTGTGAGCACTGGTGAGAGACATTTAGGCCCAGGTTTCAGCAGCATTGTGCTCTGAATGAATGGAGAATTTCAGATAACTGCATTTCCCTTTTCTGTTCCAAGTATGTGTGGGTATTCTGCAGGGTTTTTATTAGATTGAATTGTAATCAGGAGCAGTCATTACTTTGCTGCTTGGAAGGATAATTCCCAAGAATCAGAAATTAGAGAGAAATTCATGCTTTTACAAACTTAGGGCTTTTGAGCCTACCAGAATTTTTCAGGATGTTTCACAGCTTGGTTCCAGTGCACATTTGAGAAGTGTAAATACTCTCCAGACTAAACAGAAATGCCCAGAGCTAGAGCCCAGGAGACTCTGAATTCTGTTCTCTCTTGGCTGGAGCTGCTGTTAATGGTTATTATTCTGTTTTTGGAGGGCACAAAGCTGAAGCCCAAAGATCTCACAACTTGCCTAGGACTGTGGCCAAATACGATGACTGATGAAATAAAACCTTGATGATGCATAACTCCACCTTGGATGACATTTTTGAATTAAATTATCCAGTGGCACTCCCTGAGCCCACCACGTTCCCCAGGGAGGATGACAGGGTACAATGCTCTTCTGGACACCTAAATGGCCTCCCAAGAGCTGAAAAACCTGCCCAGACCAAAACCTCCATGGCACTCCAGAACATGACAGTCCCTCTGGGGTCTGGAGGTGGAGTAGGTGTCATGGGTGTGAGTGTGCCCAGCTGGGTGTGAGTTAGGAATTTAAAGAGGTTAAGAATTTAGCTAAGGGGTAGAAGCAACTACTATTGATTAGGATTTAAGTTAGAAGAGTAGAGATGAGTTAATAATTATTAGATGTTTAAGCCAGAGCATGGGTAACATACTACTTGTTCATTTTAGTTGTGTTTGTGGAAGGAAATGAGGTGGATGGACTATTGTGATAATAAATTAAACCAATGAAACCACGACTGCACCTGGACACAGAGACTAATTGGAACCAACCAAGAGAAGACTGGACTATGCCAAGAGGTCACACAGGCCTGCCTGCAATATAAAGGTAGAAAGGTCACTGTGAAGAAGTCTCTGACTTCATCTTTCAAGACCACTGACCCGTTTCAGAGACCACCAACCCAACTGGAGAGAAGAATTGTGCGGGCATGAAGGACTTTGGTCTCATTTTAATACAAAGTGGGAATGAGAGGCTGAAATTATGCATATGCATAAGCATTTTTGAGTATGTAAGACTTTTGCAAATAAATAGAGGGCCAGAAGTTTGTGATTTGCAGCCTGCCTTTAGGAGGTGACTCCTGTGCCTCCTGACATCACAATAAACACACCACTTCCTAACTCTAACTAGTTAGAGAGTTTTTTGTCCCTGATCTTATTGCATTTTGTGCAAATCAGGTGGACTGTCCAAGCAAGTAGCCATGTGGTAGGAGAGCAAAACTGGCAGCAGTGCCTGGGGATCTGTGTGAGAGAAGGACACAGAATGTTGTGTGTTGCTGTCACAGGCTGAGCATGAACCTTGCTTAAGTCTTTGCAAGGAGAAGGTAAATTTGCTTCCAGCCCTGGACTGACTGACTCAACTAACTCACAAGACAAAGGAGATTAGATCCTCACCTCTGCTTGGGGCAGGAGGAGGAACCTTCTTCTTCCCCCTGAAATGCCCTTAGGTGATAGAGGCAATGTCCTGGGGCTGGAGAATGAGGAGGGAGTGAGTAAAGAGGCAAGTCCCAGGAAAGGCTAACCATGCAAAGTTGATCTGATCTAGCACGGTCTAGAAGTGGTGTTACCAGAACAAGGGGTGAGAAATTGGAGACTTCTTACTGAGAGACCCCTTTTGTCATCCAGACAGTGTCTCTAGAGCAGTCTGCCTGCTGGAGCTTGCATCCAGGATGTCACAAGAGACTGCTGAGGCTGGTCAAGCCTGTGGGCTATCACCTCTTCCAACTCTTCCAGGTGGGAGTGAATGAGACTGCAGAGAGATGGCTTAGAAATACCAAGAGGGACCTTATATATCCCTTGGAACAATGTTCAGAGGGTCAGGAGATTAGAGTCTACTCCATCTTCTTAGTTAGAGAAGAGGATTTGAGAAAAAGGAGGTGAGCTGAACAGGTGAGAGACTGGCTGCATAGCTGGTGTCATGTTCAAGGTCTTGGGTTCTATGATTTTGGGCATACCTTTGTTATAAATGCAACGGCAAATATCGGATTAATAAAAGACAATTTATTAATAACAGAACATCGAACACTGGAAAAATGAGAAAACCACAAAATAGGAGAATATCAGCGCCGCCCTGGGTGGACAGAGGTCCACACACCAGGGTGCAAGACGCCCAAATCCACGCTGGTGCAGCTTTCAGTCCACCGTTTTATAGGATTTTTCTGCCCTTAGGCAGTCCAGGTGTCCAGGGTGGGCTGAAGAGTCCGAATTTCTTTTCGATGGCCTTCCCGGATCTTGTCAAGTCCTGTTGTTCCATTCCGGGAAGGTTCTTTTCTTATGTCAATTTCACAGGTCAGTCTTATGTTGATTTCAGTTTGCATGTCGTGCCAGGGAGTTGATGAAATCTGCATCGTCGTCAAGAAGGAATTTCTCCTTGCATTGGCAAGGAAGTGATTCTTATCAAGGTTGGCCAGAGTCTTTGTCTAGTCTGATGATTCTTGTCCTGTTTCACAACTGAAGCCGTGCAGGCTGAGGGGGGGGGAACGGTTTGCTTTACACTTTATTAACATTGCTCTTATTATACATCGGATTATTATTTCATACACAAATTTTTACCCCAAATTTATCACACCTTCAAGAAACTGGGCCTGCTGGCAATTTAGGGTCTCAGCTGGCCAAGTGGGGCAAGAGTATCCTGGACAGCAAATTGGCTGGACTTACCAACAGAGCCTTAATCTACATTTTAAAAAGGTTTAAACTTTCAACCTTTCCCCTATTTGTAATATCTGCTGTAATTTCCTTTCCATTCTGTCTTAAACAGACTTTTAATTTTGAAATCATTATAGTGCCTCAGTAATTGCAGCAAGCATATTGCACGGCTCAGGCCATCTCACGTCCTGACTGCTGGAGCAAGCTGAGAAGAACAGCAAAGAGCTGCTTTGGTGCTCATATGTCAGAAGTTGTTGCAATCATTTGCCATCTCAATGGGACTGCAGATGTGTGTGTTAGGAGGAAGGATAGTCCTGTGGTCACAGAGCTCCAAGCCTTGCTGTAAGCCTCACCCTGTCTCTCAGCTCAATCTGCAGATGAAAACGCTGTTCTTCCTTTAACCATTGCTGATAAAAAGGTGTCAGAGTCCTTGAGTGGTCTTACTCCATAGTTCAGGCTGAGCACCTTCTGTCTAGGGTGACAAAACTCAATCACTGTAGAGCTCCCACTGACTCATGTTGTGTTACAGCTGCACCTTCCTTGAAGTCTGATCTTGTTGCTTTATTGGAATACTTATTTCCTGGATTGAGTTTGTTCAACTATCTTGTTTTGGATTTATTCAGAGTAAAGTTGTGGTTCAGCTGCTGACTGTGAAAAGGTTGTTGTTGCATGCCTTGATCCACAGACACAGTGCAGAGGTTGTAAATAAAAAGAACGAACAGACTGAAATGTTACTGAGGAAAGTACAGGCAGCAGAAGTTGGGAATGTTGTGTGGAGTGGGAGCAGTAGTTTTCTGTACACTGGCATTCTTTTATCCACTAGATTGGACCCTGATTTCTAGGCTCCTCATCCTCCTGTGCCACGTGATGTTCCTGTGAAGGTCCCTCAGTCAACATCTCATCGAGCAGAAATCCATTTCTTTCCTTTAGTCACTGAGAGCCTCCTGCCCATGTTTATTCCTGCATCCATGGTGGTGATTACCATCATGTCAAAACAGGCTTGAGCTCTTGCTGACCTCAGTCAAAAAGACTCAAATACCTTTATTTTGCAGGTCTTTTCTTAAACTGACATTTTCTCACACAGAAGCAGTAACAGCTTGGTGCACCTGAAAGTATTTTCTAACAACGAAGAAGAATTCTATGCAAGAAAATGTTTAGATTGCAACTCTCTGAGATGGTTGACCATTGAAAAGGGAGAGCCTGAGCCAGCAAATATGAGTTTTTTATCTTTAGCTATTAGAGAGGCTGTGCCTTGGGATTCTACCTGTGAATCAGGGCCACAAGGTGTGTCACCTGTGCAGCCCCAGGGGAGGCAGATGGTCCAGCCCAAAGGACACAGCAGAAAGAATCCAATAGCTGGAACCAAACCCATTAGCAGAGGGAAAGGGTGAAGCAGAAGTGGTCAGTGTGGATGCACATACCCTCAGCACATCCACAACCTCTCTGCCCAAAGTGGGATCCCCTGGTCTCTGCCTCGTTCAGGTGTTCATGCCAGTGAGAGCAGGAGAAACCCAGGAATTGTGCAGAGCCCTACTGCTGCCCCTTCAGTCCCATTTCTTGATGTTAAGTTCTTTCTCTCCCAGGGTGACTCTAGTACAGGAGCTGCTGGTGGTTTATGAGGAGCTGTCTTTCAAGGGCACAGATACTTCACAGTAATTTTAAATTTCTTTTCCTTCTTACTCTGTAAAGCTCCTTCCAGTCTCTCTCCTCTAAGTTTAAAGTGCCATGTGCTCTGTGCTATTCCAAGCTTGTCTTTTGGCAGGGAGGGAAGGCAGGCCTGTTGTGCTGTAATAATAGTCACCCTCATTCTCTGAGGGTTGCCATGTGTTGTGTTTTTGAGCCAAACATATTTCTAATTGTGTGATACCTAAATCTACTCTCCAATATTTCCCATGCTTAAGTCTCAATAAAAGCCATTCCAAGTTGCCTGTATTCCAAAGAGAGTGTGTAATCTCTTTATTATGCCTGGCCTGGCTTGCTGGGCACATGAATAAACCTGGCTGTGTGTCATGATGACTGTTTGTATCGCCTGACAATAATTGGAACAGAGGTAAATAAAATCAGTGTTTTGTCTTCCCTTAGATTGGACTCATCAGCAGCTGGGGAATGCTGCCATCCTTCCTTTATTTTTGGCAAGGACCTGCAGAGCTGACAGACCCCTGCTACAGTGGAAAGAGATGGTTCAATAACGTTTAGGGAAGAGCTACTAATATGTCAGTTATTTCTGCAGTGCTTGAAATATGGTTTAATTTGATAATTTAAATGTAATTTTTAAAAAATCTTAAAGAAACCTGCTTTATTATCTGCCTCCTGGTTTGACATCTGTGTAGCAAAATGTGAGCATTTGGAATATGCAAACTGAAATCAAAGTGTAGAATTCCCTTTGAAGCTTAGTTTCTCACTCTTTTCCCTCCCCACTTTTTAATATTCGGCCTGCTGTAATTTTATTTCTCTGAAATTTTCTGTGTAATTGAAAGAGTGTTAAAGGAACAAAGCAAATATTTACATTGCACAAATGCCACTTGATGTGATTAGTTAAAAGCAATTTATTTAAAATTTAATGTGTGTATTAAACATATGCATATACATGCATGCACACTCAAGGAAGCCAGTGGAATAAATTCTGAGTTTTGCTGACCTAGAAGGTTCCAGGCTTTGGAGCACAGTGTCTGGATAAAGATTTTTGACTGCCTGACCTTTTAAGGAGCAAACCCCACCTCTAATTCAGTTCAGGGCAGCAAATGTAAAAGGGATTTACAAACTGGTGATGTGCCTTTGCCATGGTGTGTGCAGGAACCTCCTCTGGAACCCTGAGCTAATTTATCCAGGGTTAGGGGCCAGGTATTCACTGGCTCCTGGACCTGTGTAAATTGTTTAGATAGCAAGGAATTGGCCTTGACCATGTGCTGCCTGTTCCTGCCTGGTGAGTGGGATCCTGGCACAGCTCCTTCCCTCAGGGCAGGGGCAGAGCAGGGATGGGGCTCTGGCTGACTCCTACCCAGTGTAGGACACCTTGATGGATCTCCATGAAGAGCAAATCAGGCCAATATTCCTTTCTTAGGGCTATGTCTGGAGCTCCTGTGTTGCTCAGGTATTGGTTTTTTAATCTTCTTTTCTTCATGTTAGAGCTGGGATTAACACACAGGAGTCACAGTTTCGTGTTTGGACTCAGATGTTTATTAATACTTATCTATAGCACAGTCTCACGAGTCATGAGCTCTAACTGACAAGGCAGAAAATGGAGGTGCCTCTAACTCTTTCCAAGATTATTTAAGTGTAAACTGTTCAATAATGAGATGACACCTATAATATTTGTACTTTTAATCCAATAACTGACCACCCAAGGCCCTCAATGCAGACCTCTTCACCCAATTGGAAAAAAACCACCCAAAACCAAGAAGAAGAAGGTGAAGAAGAGGGACTAAGATAACACCCAAAATCCTCCATATTGCCCCATATACATTACTATATACTAAAATCTTAAATCTAAGTTTTCCATCCTGTGATGGATACTATTCAAACTACACACCCACAACCCCAGTGCCATCACTCAGTTTTGGAATTGGGGCCAATTCTGTTCCACAGCCTCAAGTCAAATGCAGTTCTTGCTTGAGGGTCAGTGTCTTTTAGCACAGAAAGCCTGAAATTTTCAGTCTCCAGGGTTCCAAAACTCAGGGATCAGCTTCTATCATCTATAGGTCTTACATGTCCATGAAGCAGTCCAGGTTCTGAAGCTGCTGCATGACTTTAGCAAATGGGTGGCAGTCACAAGTTCCCTTTCCTGCTTTGCCTAAAGCCTGAGGAAATCTTGTTTTAATCTGTTCTCTTTTATGTCTGAGACAGACATGGATGAGTTGGAGGGATGTGAGGAAACATACAGGCTAACCCAGCCAAGTGATCTGAAAAATAGTTCCTGGACATGGAAAAGACATTATTTTCTGGAGACCAGCTGGTGCTGACCGACTGTTTGAAGAGAAGGATTATGATTTTCAAGAAAGCTGAATTATCCTCTTTTATCTGTAATTTTAAAATGACTTTGTGAAGTGTTTTATGGCAAATTTAAATAGGATAAGCAAGATATTTGATTTTTCATCCTTTTTTTATTTCCTTGATGACTTTACCAATGATAGTAGGGTATGGAAAATAGTATTTAACTATTTCCAGAGGAGATGAAATCAATGGAATTAAAGTAAATGGAAAAAAACCTCTCCAGATATCCTAAATCTCATGGTTTGTGCAAGGTTCTTTCTCAGCCCTTTGATGGATAAGTACTACAGCTCCTCCGCTTGTGGGCTTCAGACCACTTTTCCTGGTCTCTGTGGTCCATGAGGTGGTGAAGCTTCAGCACTGAAGAGCATTTTGGGGGTCAGTTCTGGCTGTGCCTCACCCTGTGCTCAGGGGAGGTCGGAAACACAGCAATAACTTCACCTTGCCTTGCTCCATAAAGGACCTTGACCCGAAGGGAAGGGAGAGCAGGACAGATGGTGAGTCAGACAAGCTTCAAGAGGCAATCAGCTGCTGAGATTGATGCTCTTCTGCCAAATCTCCTCATTTTATTATTTCCTTGGAGTCCTTGCAGCAGGGCTGTCCTGGGATTTGTGCCAGCTGTGGTGGTTTGGGGAAAGACTTTGCTTGAGCCCATCTTCAGAGGTGGCACTGAAATGTCAGAGAGAATATCCCTGTGGTTGAGGTCCCTCATGATAATCACATTGTGCAGGAATCTCTCAAACCATCCATGACCCAAAAAAGAACTTATCCATCAGGGAAACAGACATTTTTGTTATGGTTTTCACAATATTCTTAATGCTTTTGTAACAGTCTAATGTGGCTTCTGGGGAACTGAAGGGTCAAGATTCCCCAAACCTGATCTGTCAGTCAGAGGAGGCAATAATATTTAATATATATTATAAAGCCTGATGCAGTAAATGGCTGGATTAAAAGAGTATTTTAACAAAATCATGGAGCACAGAGAAGGAGCCATGTAGTGTTTTTGTACTGGATGCCTCTTTTTCTTATGATCCTCTTTTAATGTGGCTTTGAAAACTGCCCAGCAGTACAGCATTATTTGGCTTTGCTTCAAATGCTAAGACACATTTTCTTTTTTTTTTAACCTAAAGGAGACCTTTATATGGAGTATAAAAATCATAATATCACAAGTAAAGGACCATTAACTAAGTGTAATGCTGGGGGGGATGGATGCTTTGAACATTGTTTCCATTATTCAGAATAGATCAAGTTTCAGCCCAAATAGAAATGAAAGGCTATTGAGGAAACGTTGCAAATACCTGAAATTCTAACTTTTACTTTGCTTTTGTTAACTATACATGATTAAGGAAGAAAGGAGAATTGTTAAGAGGCTGTGCCATTACAAGTGATATAACCATGACCCTGTCTTAACTATCAGCATGTGTGAAAGTCCATCAGCAGCCACAAAACTCCCTGAACTTTTAAAATGTTTTTCTTTGATACATCAAGCTAACAGGAATAACATATTCTTGAAAGCACAAGAAAACTTCATGTATTTGCCCAATATTAATCACATATGGGGTTGTGTTTCTGCCTGATGATAAAATGATGCAATTGTGTCTCATGGAAAATGGTTTCTTACCACAGTGGGATTTTTAGATTTTACAAATTCCATGCTGCTTTTGATTGGTTTGGAAGGTAAGGGAATTATAGAGATGTAAAAGTGTAGCCTTAGGCTTCATAGTGCTGACTTTTCAATAACTGTTTCCTAGGGGCATTATTTATCAATTTTAAATAGTATACTGGCAAACTTTTGATCATTTTCCCTCTTTGGTGGTGTTGTCAGGCTATCTGCCCTTTGTTCTAACCAAATCTTACCCAGAGCACGAGGCAGAAGGTCACTTCATCCAATTTGCTGGAGATAATAATGTTTAACTTTATTTTTGGGACTGTTCAGTGCTCAACCATCAGATAATGGCCATTAGAAGATGCTTTTGGAACACAAGCCACTTGTTCTTCTTCATGAATGTGTATGTGTGGGGCTGGTTTCATGAAAATTTGACCTAATTTCTGGTTTGCCAATTGGCTGTCCACAAACTACAGTGAACCAGCAAATCCTTTGGGTACAGCACATTCTGCTATCAGTTTTGTACAGAGGGAATTCTAATATTTGTTCTTTCTTTACCCTTTCTAGGGAGCAGATGTTTGTTCTTTCTCACAAGGCCATTGTTTTTTATCTATTTTTTTCTACTGTGACAGTTTAAAAAAAAGTGGGGAGTGGAATTATTATTGATTTCAATTCTTACACAGTTTTCTATTGACAGAGAGGAAAATACAATAAAAGAGGTGGAGGTGGAAAATCAGGGATGGCTTTTGTAATTGCCTACTCACATCATAAGGATTCTTACTCTGACCTAATGTATTCTTAATCTTTCCTTTCAATATATGGATGCTGCTCACTTAAATGGATTTCAACTGAAGCAGAATTCTCTAATTAGACAAGAATAGTGGAGGAATTGACCATTATCTCCAGTTTTGAATTTTCAGGCAGCCTGCATTAGCAGTCATGCCTCTGCCAGCTGATCTTTAAACATGGAAATAATGTATCAAGAGATTACTGTTCAAAATTATTTTCACTAGTCTAATAGCTTTTTAATTTTTAAAATAGCTTACATTCATCAGCAAGGGGCAGAGGTAATCAAATTTACTCAATTAACTCAGTGATTTTGCCCCTCTTAGCTAATGGCGGGTTGTATTGTCATATTAAACCAGCAGGAAAGCTGAGATTTTATAATTTTTTGGATAATCTTGTAAACAGTAGCCCATGCAGTCAGTGAGTTGAGGTTGTGGAATTCTCTAGCAAGTAAGAAAATAGCCTTATAGGACTGAAATAAATGTGCAGGGAGTTGATTTGGTAGTTTGTCAGTACTTTGAGGAATTTATGGTGATTTTTCTTTATTGTACTCTTGGAGATTCATGTGTGTAAGGGAACGAATGAGCAAGGTACAAATCCTTGGTGTTTTATCTGTGCTGTGCTTGGGTCCTTTATGCTGCATGGGTGCTCTGAGGACAAGATCCAAGGGAGCTGATTTCCTCAAAGGTGTCACAGCTGTTATTAGTACAGGGGGTAAGCATGGCCTTTATGGTTGTCTGGCAACTCTCTTGCTGTGAAACCAGGAGGATGTGCTTCACAGAAGGGTCAGTGAGGGAAGACTTTAACTTCCACAGACTCCTTTTCCCTGGTAAAACATCCCACAACTCACTGTGACCTTCCTTCCCTATGTAAACCAGCTCTGCATTTTAACATCTCTGCTGTGCAGGATTGAATTCTCCAGCACAGCAGCATGCACACATTTCAGCCCTTGACTGGAAGTGAAACTTTTGAAAATATGTGGGGGTTGGGTGTACCTGGGAGGAAAAAGGTACTTGTGGAGAGGTCTGGGGCCACTGGGGGGGAGGTTGGAGCTCTGTGTCCAAGGCCTGAGGACTCCACACATGTTGAAACCCTGGAAACTTAGATTTTAAGGCTTTAGATTATAGTAATATATGTAGGGCAATATGGAGGATTTAGGGCATAGGCTAAGTCCTTCTTCATCTTCTTCTTCATGGGTTTGGGTGGTTTTTTCTTATTGGGTGAAAGGGTCTGCATTGCCAGGCCTTGGGTGATCAATTATTGGGTTAAAAGTAAAAATAATGCAGGTGTCATCTTGTTATTGGGTAAATAGTGCTTTAAAGACCTTGGAAAGAGTTAGAGATGGAGCCATTTCCTACCTGGTTAGCCAGAACTCACAACTTGTGAGACTGTACTTTAGATAAGAATTAATAAAGACTGAGTCCAAACATGAAACTGTGTCTTCTATGGTTAATCCTGGCTCTAACAGGAAGAAATTAAGATAAGAAACACACACACACTGACATGCTCGAGGGTAGGAGCAGGTGCTGCTCAGAGCCAGATGCCTCCTCTCAGTTCAGGGACAGGGCTTTGTGCCACCCTGACATGTGAAGAGGACGAGCCTGACTTCTCTGTGCCAGCTCAGTGTTTTACCTGCCCATCAGAGCAGCCTGACACTGCTGCATGTTTGCCTGAAACAGATGTTTGGGTGACTCTGTAATGTGTGGGATGTGATAATGTTACCTGGATATTCCCTAGGTTACAGCTACAACAGATACTATTGCTTCAGCAGCTCCAGGCTGTTTTTTCTCTGCTATTTTCTCTCTGTACTTTATGGGACAAGCTCTAAGCTGAAGGCCCAGGTTGAACTCAGGGCATCATGAAATGCAGGGCTCATAAAGGAGGCCATAAAGAAGAGTTTCTACCTGCAGATTTTGTACCTTTAATTTCTTCAAACAAACCTGGATGGCAGGTCAGTCCATGTAGCTGTTCATATTTACATCAGGCAGCACACTGCCTAGGAAGCTTCCCATAGGGTCTCACTAATTTAGGCAGATTAGTGGATTATATTAGTTGATTATATGCAGTTTTTAATTGCTCTACAGGAAATAATTTTCAGCTGTCAGATCTGGGCCACAGAACTAGAAAATACATTTAAACAACCCTAGCCATGAGAGTAGGTGACTAGCCATGAGAGTAGGTGCTTTTGAGTAGTCTTCTGAATTTAGCACTTCTGGAATCCTGCTGTTGGAGTAGTGCCCAGCCCTGGTAAATTAATGACTTGGTAAAGCAGAGATATACAAGTCTGGCCAATGGCAATACAATGAGTTTATATGTAGAATGTCCATGGTAGGTATATAATGTCTGTATGGCCATGGCACAGACAGGAAGATATTAGCAAATGAGGCAGTGGTCAAGAAATATTGATTCTTTTGCAAGCCCTAATGTATGAAATTAGAAGAGCTAACACAAACGAAGATGACTGTGCTGAAGGATAGTCAATGTGCATGTTAGAATTCGAATTTAGATACATTTTGCTCTATTATTAGACCTGGGATAAATCCTTATCCTGTGGTACTCCACGGTTAAATAATATGCAGTCAGTCAGTTCTGGAGTTGCAAAGTTAACTCTTTTCTTCTGTGTTTGGCTTTGTGTCATCCTGTCTGGGTCAGTAAAACACAGCAGAAGCATCAATAGACTGTGAGTAAAATGCTTTGTCCTCCCTTGGGTGTTTGGTGCCAGCCCAGGGTTACCTGTGTGTTGCAGGGTGTCTTGGAGAGACAGGTGTCTGCCAGGGAAAGCTGGAGCTTCCCTTGGGATGGAGAATGTAAACCCCCTCCCTCTGAATTATTATAGTTTTGAAATTAAGGGGCTCTCAGGCAAAGACATGGAAATAGGAATAACAGTTCTTTATTAGGAATATTAAAAATAAAAATGTAGCACAAACAAACCCAAGAAAACAAACAAACAAAAAGAAAACACTTACAGGGTCAGAACACAACCTGACCCCCTGTTGCTCAGGGTGTTGGTGTCAGTCCAATCAAGTCCTCCTGCAGTGACAGATGTGGTTCTGGTGGAGCAGAGATGATCCTGTAGAAGGGTCCAGTGGTGCTGAGCTGGGTCTGGTCTCCCTCTGGGAATCCAGTGCAAACAGGCTGTGCTGCTCTTCTGAATGCCAGGTTTGATCCAGGGGGGAATTCTGGGCTCCTCCCCCTGGGTGGAGCATCTCTCCATGGGCTGATGGAATTGTATCAGCCCTGCAGTGAGCCTGGATGGGCCATGGACAGCAGAGATCCCCTGGAGGGAGGAGGGGTCCTGGAAGGGATAAAGAAAACCCCTCCCCAACCAGTTTCAACAGCTGGCAATAGAATACACACTGCTGGTTACATATTGCATTGCAGCCCAGGACACTGGGTCTTATGGAAAGGCCAGTTTGGATGCCTGGAGCAGCAAATTAGTGCAATGATGGTGCAAGTCAGTCCAGGTGAGACCCAACATTGGCTCTCTACTACCAGTCCTCTGGCTCAACAGCCAACGTGTTTTGTGCTGGCTCTGGGATCTCTCCAGAGCTCTGTGATGTGCAGTGGTAGGTGTATTCCAGGCCTGCACTCCTGTATAGCTGGGCTGGTGGGAAACTGTGGGTTGAATCTTCAAGGTATTGAGATTTGTTGTGGTTTGAAAGCAAAACGAGTGAGAGGCTCCAAGTCAGAGATACACTTTAATAATAAGAAAGGTAAAAAGGTAAAAATAAAATAAAATAAATGCAATAACACAAAAGACCACTGATAGAGTCAGAATACAACCTGAGCAGGGGAGCAGGGTGGTGGGAGCAGTCCAGGTGAGATGGTCTTCCTGAAGCAGTGGTCCTGTAGAAAGGTCTGGTAGCTCTGGTCCTCTGGGAATCCAGTAGGTAAGGGCTGCTTGCACTGTCCCACATACCAGCTTATATCCAGGTGAGAATGCTTGGCTCCTCCCCCTGGGTGGAGCATCTCACAATGTTGTGAAGTGGGTCCTTGATGGCCCATTAAACAGAGACAACTCCTGGAGGGAGTTACGTGTGAGTCCTGGGCAAGGCGTTGATGGGCCATTAGCCGAAGACAGCCCTACACTAGAGCACTGCCCCACTTGGTTTCAACAGTTCATGAAGATAGTGATAGAATAAATACTTTGTGTACATCCCACACTACAACCCAGGACAAGATTCTAGGAGACAGATATGTTCCAGTTAGTTAAATTTTCTGTGAAATTGAATTTCCATTGAAAAATACTACATTTCATTGCAGCGGATAAAGGTTAAAAACTTAAATGTGTCTTTTTATTTTATAAAAGAAAAGTGATTGACTAGATACCCTTTTTTTTTTTCATCTCAGTTGTCTGAAATGTGTTTGCATGTGAGTGAAGGTTTCTTCAGTCCACCTTCAGTGTCTGGTTATGATTTGCTCATAGAGATTCTGTAATCAATTTCTGGGAATGTTTTATCCATGGGAATACACACTACAATCTGTGCCAGTTCAAGCTTACGTACTTTGGGGAAGAGAGTAATGAAATAAAAGAAAAACACAGAATCTCTCTTATTCCAGTTTTGAAATAAAGATGATAAAACTCTTGCCCTTTCTGGTGTTAATTATATTTGAATAGAATAAACTTGAAGCTGTCAGGTCCCAGGTTTGTTCTGCCTGTGGGCTGTAAGTTGCTGCTGATGGCTCTGCTGTTTGCACACCTGTTACACAGCCCAAAGAAACCTGTACCTGCCTCAGGCTGGGATGTGCAGGGACCAGGAGACTCTAAACAGGTCCTGTCTGATCTAGTCAGTGTTCAGCCATGTCAGAATCAGTCAGCAGCAACTGAGGCTTTGACTTTCCATCTGCACGTGTTTGTTGCCTTCTGAATAAAGACCTAGAGCAATGTGGCCTCTTGTCTTTTATTCTTGACAACAGATAACTCCCTGGAAAGCTTAAGTCTGATTTTCTAGGTCTCTTAATTGGAAGTCTCTTATTCCAGATGTCATGAAAACAAGAAGCATTGAAATTTTCTGCAGAGTGGGAATGCTGAAAATTACTTTTTCAAATACATAGATTCTTTAAATAAATGTACACAGACTTTCACCAAATTTCTGGGTGCTTAAAACCATGAAGACTGAGAATCCTGAAGGAATAGATTTGTCTATTGCTACAAAGCTTCTGAGGACTGAAGACTTTAGAAGCAGTGAAGTTTCTGTAAATTCAAGGCAGTTTGCCTGGTGATTTACCCAGCTGGCAGGGAGCCTTGTAGACTTGGCTTGTGAGTTTGCCAGTGGTGAGTTTAGGACTTCTTTATCCCCAGGTTTCCACAGCCTGCTGGGATGATTGCTGCAGAGCTATGAGGAAATGAAGTAACTTTCCAATGGAAATCTGTCTGGCTTCATCAGAACTTTATCCAAATTAATAAACTGTTTTGATGAACTTGATTAGTAGAAAATATTCCATTGAAAAGTTTCTGAGTGACCACAGGGACCTGTGCATCTTGTTACAGCTTCAGTGGTGGTTGCCAGTTGTTTCAATTTCTTTGCTTGAGATGATCTGGATAATGCAGATGTCATGCCTGCCATCCTCAAACATGAGAGAAAAATCTTTTACAAACATCTGTAATGTAGTTTATGCAGTGACAATCGGAAGACAAATGCTGAAAGCTGTTGCACTCTGTCTTATATGTGTGAGTGATTTATTAACATCAATTCTTTGTTAAGTTCATAAATGTAAGGAGATTACAAAACCCTCTATGAATTACTGTGTTCCATGAAACTTCCCCACAATGAAGGTTGTCTGTTCTTGCCTTAGTAGTAGTCCTGGTTTCCCAGTAATGGACAGGAAAATGATATAAAAGAATACTTTTTGTCATATATGTTCTGCTGCTTATACAAATCACCTATTCTAGTTCTTGCTTGCATATACAGAAGCACAAACTGAGCAGTTTAAAGGATGCCTACCAGTTGTGCTTATCTTCAGTAGGGAAAGATTATTGGAAGGGGTTTGGAGAAGAGAAGGAGAGGGAGCAAAGCTCCAGAGATGAGCAGTGGCTGACTGCTGTGCACAGGTCTGCCACATCTAGTGAGGGCAGAAGAAGAGGAGTTGAGGCCCTTGGATTCATGCCTAGGCAGATACTTTGGTTGGAGCTGATGGGAATGGAGTCTGAAATGGCTCTGAGACAGCAGCAGCAGCTGCAGAAAATGTGGCCTGGGGAGAAAATGGAACACAAAACAAGCAGGTGTGCAGAGTTGAAAGAATTTTGCCCTGAAAAACTCAGTTAACAATTTCACCAGTGCTGTACAAACCAGCCACGATTCCAGCCCTTTCTAGACTCTGGAAAGGATCAGCATACCGAAAATGCCATAAAATTATTTTATCATAGGGATGTGTTGCTGAGTACCCACTGTGCTTAAATGTGTTCAGTCAGAAGGAGTGATTTCACGTTTTCAGGGACAGTGACTCTGTTCTGGAGCAACAGCCCTGTAGAGTCTTAAATACAAGCTTTGTACCTGTGTAGTGAGAACTGCAATTGCCACAGAGCTCTGGAAACTTCTCACAGATTTTGGCAAAGTATGACTTGAATGAATTGTGCTGTGTGAAATCAAACATGTCAGACCAACACTTCACAAAGTTTGGTTTCAGATGCTGGTGGAATTTCACACCACAAGTTATGTGTCAGGTGCTGCTTGATATTTTGGGTGCTGTTCACTGGGGATGGGTGTGTAAGGAGGATAATGTGTGGACTTTATGTGGCCACTGATTAGTGAGGATCACTGCTGGGTGGGAGGAGCAGAGCTCACTGCTCTGTGGCTGAGTGACTTGTGCTCAGTCTCAGGCCGTGCAGAGATGTGTCACTTTGCTTGCTCATATTTATACAGCTCCTGTGGCTCTGAGTCCACATAACTTGGGCTCCAGTGATGGTATTTTCTGCTATTTATCCCGTAGCACATGGAGAAAATCATCCTTCAGTGGTTTGATCTGCTCCTGAGAATGTTCCTTGGTGGTGAATGAGCTTTTAAGTGGTGTCTGAGGAATAAGCTGCAGCTGGGCTGAGTTATTACATCTTTGTTGACTTGCATCCTGAAATCTATCTCCTACTGAGTCCTGCTGTATAGCCATCATCTCTTTACCTTGGGATTATTGATTGCATTAAAATGTTCACTTTGTACTGCACACTGACACAGGGTACTGATACTTTTGTCCATGTTGCCACTTGGAAATGTTATTTATGTGGGATCACTTCCAGCATTAGTGCCAATCTGGAAAGCAGGATGTTTTATCTTTATTTATTGAAAATCTCTATGTAAATAAGTTGCTTACTGAGAAAAAATTCTAATTCAAAGGAGCAACTTCTTCTCCTTATTTACTTCTTGGTGCATCCTCTTCAAATAGAGAAAACATCAATATTAAATGATTTAATCTTTTGTTAGTTATGCAAAATCTTTTGTTCCTAATAAGAGATCATCCAGTCAAGATTTGTGGCAGAACATCTTTAATCATACTAAATGTGTTTGCAGTGTCATGTTTTCACATATGTAGGTGTGAATATAATTTTATGTATAAAAAATCATTCCATGCTTATTCATTTAAAATTTCCTCTTGTGTTTTCAGATGACAGAAAAAAGTTCCCTTACCACACAAGCTATTCCCCTCTTCAGACTGTCAATAAAACATGGACTTCACCATGTAATTATATCACCAGGATTCTGATCTTTGATCTGCCAAGTCAGACCTGGGAATATCCTGTTGTATCAGTTTACACAAGGCTTTGGCATTCATACCCAAAGTCTTTTTCCTTCACACCAAGCTGTTTCATTAAACAGGCCTTACTGCAGTTTCCTCTGCCCGTGTTCCACAGGGACCAGTTTGGCACACACTGCCTTTCATCACAGACCACAGGGCACCTCAGATGGAGGAGAGCTCCCTGTAAATACAAATATTGTATTTATTTGTATAATTGTATTGTATAAGTTTTGTATAAGCTCTTTTACTCATTGCCACTGTAGCTGGGGCACCTGCGCAGGCAGGTTGGTGTCACTCCTGGCTCTCAAGTGGCTCCTGGTCAGCTGCTGTTGCTGTGCTGCAAGGAGGGGAAACTGCAACAACGGGAAATGGAAATGACTTCACATCAATCCTCAAAGTTCTAAGGTAGCTTAAAACTCTGGGGTGTTTTTTTCCCCAACACTGCTGAAAGAAATCTCAGGGAAGAAATAAATATTTTGTTTTATTTTTAACCAATTTCCCACCTCAGTCTCTAAGCTTAAGTAAATGCATGTGCATGTTTTTTCAGTGCGATACAATTTGAATTAAGAAATGAAAGCATTTCATTTATGCAGTGACCAACAGAACTAAATATCTTTTTAAAAATAGGTGACTAGGGTTCACAGACTCCAATCTGATATATCTGGTAGGTAGGTAGGTAGGTAGGTAGGTAGGTAGGTAGGTAGATAAGTTGGTTGGTTAGTTGGTTGGTTAATTGGTTGGTTGGTTGGGTTTTTTTCTGGGAGGAGTGTTCCTTATAAGCCTCCCACACTTAATTTGCACAGGCATAACTGTCATCTTTTGCTGTCAATGACAAAGCAAAATTTGTTCCAAATTCTGCTTTCAATTCTGGGCGCAGAACATTAGAAACACAGAGCTTACTGAGGCTTGGAACAATTTGTGCTGTTTCTATTCTTATTGTAACCAATATTTTGATTGGAAATTGATTTCTTAACCAACTGGAACACAAATACCAGATAGTGTTTTATTTTAGGTTCATAGTGGTGGCAAGGCAGAAGACAGGGGCATGAAACTACATCAGCTTCATTTTGATAGGATGCATAACAGAATCCATTAAGTGAGTCTCAGGAGTCAGGCTCAAGGACCTCTTGATTAAGAATTAAATTACAGGTATGATTTACTAAATTTGTGCTTGGGGAAAGAAGGATTTTGATGATGATATGATTGGTAAACTGCACATTTCCTCAGCAACATATTAAAGTTAATGGGAATGGCAGAATGGAAAATGCAAAATACTTCACAAAACTTAGGAAATAAGTTGCCTTGTAAACTAAGCCAAAAATCTGTGTCAGTAACTTCCTTACTGAGGTAAACCCAAGAGGAAAGTAAGGCTGGCCTCCACTCTGCTCACACTGAACTTTCTTCTGCTGCTGAGGAAGATGTAGTCAGAAGGGCTGTGCCATCAGCTCCTTCGTCTGATTGGCTCTGATGATTTTATATGATCATTAAATGTAGAATGACTTGAATGTATTGTGGTGGTTTATTTTTTTTTTAAATTTTTTTTTTTTTGCAATGGTTAGGTATTTCTATTAACCTAATTTAAATTGCTTTTACATTTCTTTCAGAATTGCCTTAAATTATATTTGTAATATCTTCTTGTTCTTTGTGGGTGAATTTGGCATAGCAAGATCCTTAACTACATTTTGGGTTCCAAGATGCAGTTGCATGCAACCAATGCACTTCAACAGGGTTTGGAAAGAGAAGTGATACAGGTGTTGCTGCCTCACAGGGATGCAGGGAAACGAGGACCTGTGGGACCCAAGTTTCTGTGCTGCAGTGTTGGAACCCTGGGCATTGAGAATTTTAGTCTTTCTGTGTTGAAAGGCACTCACTCCCAAGCAAACACTGCATTTGACCTGAGGCCATGGAAAAGGCTTCCAAAATTGAGTGACAGCACTGCGATTGTGGATGTGGAGTTTGAATAGAATTGTGTGATATCACAGGGTGGGAAACTTAGAGTTTAAGGTTTTAAAATATAGTAATATATAAAAAGCAAGATGGAGGATTTAGTATGTAGGCTGAATCCTTCTTTTTCACCCTTTTCTTCATGGGTTTGGGTGATGTCTTGTAATTGGGTAGAAAAATCTGCATTGCGGACCGTGGGTGGTTGGTTATTGGGTCAAAAGTAAAAATAATTTAGGTGTCATTTCATAATTGGACAGTCTGTGTTTAAAAGACCTTGTAAAGAGATAGAGATAGAGCCATTTGCCACTTTGTTAGCTACAACTCACAACTTGTGAGACTGTACTATTGTTGTGGTTTGAAAGCAAAATGAATGAGAGGCTCCAAGTCAGAGATATAATTTAATAAGAAGGTAAAAAGGTAAAAGTAAAATAAAATAAATACAATAACACAAAGGATCACTGACAGAATCAGAATACAACCTGAGCAGGATGGTGGAAGCAGTCCAGGTGAAGTGCTCTTCCTGAAGCAGTGATCCTGTAGAAAGGTCTGGTAGCCCTGCTCCTCTGGGAATCCAGTGGATAAGTGCCCACTGTCCCACATACCAGCTTATATCCAGGTGAGAATGCTTGGCTCCTCCTCCTGGGCAGAGCATCTCACAATAGCATGAGAAGTGTGAAGTGGGTCTAGATGGCCCATTAAACAGAGATAACCCCTGGAGGGAGTTACCTGTGACTCATGGGCCAGGCGTTAATGGGCCATTAGCAGAAGACACCCCAAAGGTCATTGGCAGAAGACACCCCAAAGGCCATTAGCAGAAGAGGCAGGGGGCAGAAGAGGCAGGGGGCTTGGGAAAACACTAGCCCACCTGGTTTCAACAGTTCATGAAGATGGTGGTAGAATAAATACTTTGTGTACATCCTACACTGCAACCCAGGACAGCTATAGATAAGAATTAATAAACATCTGAGTCCAAACATGAAACAATATCTCTTGAGCATTTAATCCCAGCTCTAACAGAAAAGAACCCACATTGCAGAGTCCGAACTCTTGGTTCATGAGCTTGTGTATCTTTCCCCTGCTCTGTCTGTCTGTGGCTCACAGCATTCACCCAACATGGATATGGCAGCATTGCTGCTTCATGGGATGCAAACTAATATGTGGGACATCAAAAAAAATCCACATCAAACCACCCCAAAGTGTGCTTGTCCAGCCCAACATGCCAAGTCTTTGCTCTGACCTCTTTGTCTGGCTGTCTAAAGCAATTAAATTTGGCAATTAAACCAGTGTTTTGTGCAAGCCCAAGTTGTTGGGTATTTCTCTTCCATGGATGCTGGTATTTAGGAATTCAGTGTATGTGAGTAGGAGGAAGAAGATGGGAATGGTCAGAGTCAAGTTTTTGAGATTGGGTCAGTCTCTGTGATCCAGTCACTGTGATTTTGCTTGCAGCTCCAAGGAGTCCTGCAACTGCCAGGATGGGAGAGAATGGGTGACGGTCATTTCCACTCTATCCATCTGTTGTGTTTCATTGGATTGGACAATTCCCCTGTTTTTTTAAACCTTTCACTGGCAGTCACTGCATCTTTGGAGCTTTTGACCAAGAGCAGCAGAGCTTTGAAAGCAGAACATTTTTCACAGTGGGAAAAGGGGCTTGATTTACCTCCAGCCTATGCTTGGGCTGCCTCACCTGCAGACCCAGGATTCATTAAGGAGAGAGCAATCAGTCTTATCACAAGAGCAGAGAAACATGAAAGGCTGCTTTCTTCTCACATGCAACAAAGCACATAATTAAAATAAACAAAGTAGCATTGACCATAAGGTCTTGCTAGTATTGTTTTTGAAGCCACAAAGGGATTTTAGAGTATCTAAGATCTAATCAGTTTGTATTTCATGAAGATGTTAGCTACAAGCCATGAGAGAAATTATTAGTTAAACTAAAAATTGGTACAAGAAACCAGCTAGAAAACACTCCCATTTTGTGTTGGTGTTGGGCTAGGGGGCCATTAAGTTGGAATCTCTCCAAAGCAGGGTGTGACTAACTAATCCCAGCAGGAATGGCTTGGAAGTTTCTAGCATTACTTACTGGCAGGGCATTGGTTGGGAACTTTGTCAGACAGGGCAAAAGACCAGAACATTACACTTGGAGCAGAGATTGGTCTTATGGGGTAAAATAATAGACTGTTAAATATATTAGTATTAAACTCACATGGATCATAAAGGGCTGGTAATCAAGATTTAATTTTTAAGGTGGATTTTGTAATTCTGAAGTATCTGAAGGATTCAATTCTACCACACAGCAAACATGGATGGTGTAGTCATGGTGCTTATTCTGCTGTTGTGTGAAGCAGGAATGAGGCTGTGCCTGGAATCCTGGGCCCATATCAGGTCACCTGTATTCAAGTCAAATGAATTAATATAGGAGCAAATACATGAAATACAGAATTCTGGCCTGGAGCTGGAGGGCTGGGCTTATCTTGCTCTGCAGAATGAGCACTGGGCAGGGTACAATTGTGTCTGTGATGTACCTGGAGAAAGGGCTGAAGAAGGGGGGAATACTTAGGAAATGCTTCATTTAGGAAAAGGTTTCTAGCCTTTAGGGGAGTTAATTGTAAAATTTTTGGAACAGTTTGCTGGTTGAGTCAGTGGCAATGTAGAAATGTGCTTTTAAGATGTGTGTGCTGTTTAGGAAACTATGTAAACTATGTATGTAAGGTACAGTTAAGTTTTTCCATGGCTGATGGATCTCAGTCACCCAGGAGAACATTTTTCCTCCTTCTGCATTAACAAACTGAAGTGTGCTTGGTCATTTTTCTGAATGGTCATGTCTGTGCATGTACAATTGCAAGAATTTTTTTTGTTTGTTTGTTTGTTTTTTGTTTTTTCCCAGGTATAAATATTTTCATTTCAAGGTTTAAAGTTAGTTACAACAATGCTCCTACAGCTATTTGGAATATTTAATGTTTAAGCCATGGCTATATTAAAAATTCTTCTTAATTCTGCTCCACAGCCTTTGATACTGAGACATAGCAGCTGTAGGAAACATCAGCTAAAGAGCACTGATAAAGACTCAGAGTGTTTTCAATAAACTTGTATTGCAATGAACAAATTAACTATTAAGGGAAAAAGACAATATTGTCCTCGAGGGAATGTGCTGACACGGAGATGACACTGAGTAGTTCCACAGTCTTTTCATTTGGAGGAAACTCTGAAATATGCCTTTGACTCAGTAACATTTGTGTCTGGTGTGTCAGAAGGAATAACAAAAAAACATCATCCCCTTAGAAAACAACAACAGAAAATCCAGCAAAGGAGAATGCACACAGGAGAAGGAGAAGAAAGCCTGAGCAGAGAGGTCTTGTTGGTGTTTGCCTGAGCTGAATTTAGGGCATGAGGGCAGAGCTGTTTGCAGCCATGGACCAGGTGCGGCTCTGTCCATCCTGGGTGGGGATGCAGCAAGGGCAAGCCTCAGTCACCTTCAATTCTCCTGCTTGCTTTCAAATGCTGAGTGTATTTTCCTTGTGAAAATGCCATCTGAAGGCAAGAGAGCCTCCGCTACTCTCTGAAGGCACTCTCCAGTACAGGAAAGATTACACTTGGGCAGAATCAGGAGTTGGAACTGTATGTATTGTGCTAGCAAAAGCAAAAGCGTTCAAGGATTATTTTTTCTGACTCTGTTTGGTATAGGAATGTTATTTGAGACATTAAAATTCCTGGTGGTTTGGGAGTTTTTCTTCAGGTTTTAAGAAAAGTAGTATATAGATTTTTCAGTACGAGTTTCTGGGTACTAACAGCATTGGTGTTCCCCCTTCAAAAGCCCCTGAAATTACTAATTTATAAGTATTGAACTCATTGGGATGAAAATGGTAGGCGGGGAGATGGTGGTAAGGGCTTTTGTCAGCACCAGTAGCAGTGCAGCACTTGGCTCCCTTTGGGAGGAGACTTGTGTAAATCTCCATTCATGAAGTCCTTTAGTTGAAGAACAGTTTTGGATCCATGGATTCTGGGCTTTTGCCCTCATGATTTACTGTTTTTTATGTTGGATTGCAGAGTCCATAGGAAGGCTGACCTGAAACAGAGAGTGGACAGAGCTGGAGAATAAAAGTAGATATTTATTGAAAGGTCTCTGGGATACACCTTGGGCAGGACAGGGTCTGGCCAGGACTACATCCAGGGTGGACTAAGAATAGTCACAAAATGTCTGACTGGTCACAATGTCTTACATTTTTATAAGTTTTGGTCCATTTGCATATTGGGGTTTAATTGTCCAATTCCAGCTTTGGGCTATGAGGTCTCATCCTTCTTGTTCCTCCCTTCAGCCACCCCTGTCTCTGCTTTTGGGCCTGAAAATTGTCCTTGGTGTGCAGCAGGAAAGGATTTGTTTTGTGTCCCTGCTCTGTGCAGAGCTGAGTGACACTGACTGTGAGCTCAGAACTGCACCCCTGGGCAGCACAGAACCTGAAATACATGAAAGCTCAGACTGAAGGTATCAATGTGAAGGATGTTTGTGCTGAACGTGCTGTGCCTCCCACCCTGGACCAGCAGGATGGCACCTGGGGAGTCCCCAGCCTGTGCAGCCTGTGGCTCTTCTGGCTTGGGGAGCAGAGGAGAGGCTTCCCTTACAGGATGTGCATCACTATGAATACTAAATCCTGTCCTTAAACAGACAAACAGAGAAAGGGAGAAAAGAAGGACATAAATGAGTAAACAGCTCACATTGGTTCTCTGCCATTTTCTGGTTTTCTTTTTGTTTCTTTTTTTTTTTCTTCCTTTCCAAAGCCCATAACTTGAGGTCATTTTGGGATTAATTGAAGCTAATGCCTTCACTTCAAAGTAACACAAGATCAAGCCAAATGTACATGCACAGCAATTAAAGACCTGGCAAGGTATTATGGATTGGCTTCTACAGCAGCAGCTTTTTCCCTGTGCTGTTCCACTTGTTCAGGCCTTTGATGTGCTTCAGAGCACAACTAGTTGGGCCTGTGCTTAAACAAAGGAGCATTTCAGCACTCGATTCTACAGAGAGTGACTGGTGTGCTATAGTTAATATTTTTAACCGTCTGTAAAATTGGAGAGATTATGAATCTCTAGTATGACTGGCTACAGGAGAATTCTTTGGATAATGAAGAAGATTGCAGGGGGCAAATTGAAAGACTTCTCTTTTATATTGTATAGCATCAGTATTCCTTTAGTGCTAACAAAGATGGGGCCAATTTAGTATAAATCTTCAAAGCAACATGTGTGAATTTATCTGTCCAGTGCTCATTACAGTTAATGGGAATCATGTGGCTGGAACTTTGCAAGTGCTTTGGAAGTGCTCCTTTTATGGTTACATTATAGACCCCCACGTTAGCTGCTTTGCTATTATTTTTATATTACTCCATTTGTTTTCCTGACATTGAAAAAATCAAAACACTAAACTAATTAAAAACTGCATCACTCCCTCCAGTGCTGAAATAGAGCAAAATACCCATTTTGTAAAGTAAATAAAATATGACTTGTATGTAAATCAACTGGAGACACAACATGAATCTCTCCTGGTTTAAATCCCAGTAGTGTAAATCCTAATGCTTGTTGCATGCTAATGAAGGTGAGCTTAACTGGGAAGTCAAAATGTTGGTCCACACATCCATGTTTCAGTTTTGATCTCACTCTGCTGTTAGTCACCATGTGTGGTACTGCATCTGCATTTCTTCATGGGCATCCTCAAGGGGATGTATTCTTTAGGGAAGGAAAAAGACATAATGAAAACAAGAAATTACATGGCAGGTGATGGGCATAAATGTGCACCTACACAGATGAAAGAGTAAATTGATGGAAGTTGGGTTTTAATTAATTTTTTGGTTGTTATCCTATAAAAATCTATGAAGGGGCCTATGTTTTATTATGGAAAGGAGGATTTTTTTCCTGCCATTTGAAAATTGGATAAATTAGAGAAAATTTTATAAAATCATTTGAAGCTCACAGATCACAAAAGGCTTTCAGTCTGGTGTTGGGTGAGATATTCTGGGTTTTAGGTGAAGAAGATGTCTTGATTTTGGCCAGCAAGGTCAGTGGTCTGTGCCCAGTGAGTGGGATGGTAACTGCCTTTGTTTCCTTTCCCAGCCTTGTTTGGTGGGAGCTATGAGAAAAATATCCTACAAATCCTTCTTCTTAAACATGAAACACCCTTCTGAGGTCCTTCTGGTGCTCCCATGAATGCTAGGCATTGTGTTTTGGCTTCCTTTTGATCAAAAATGTGAGTCAGGACTCGCATTCCTTCCTTGCCCTCAATGCAGGCTTAACTTAGAAAGGTTGTGTAGGAGTCTGGGTTAGAATTTTTGTGTTGGGTTTGTGTGGTGTGGATTTGGTTGTGGGGAGTGCAGGAGCTCAGGACTTCTAGACAACCAACCAGTATGATTATTCATAAATCATTTATTGTTTACAGTAAGCTGTGTTTATACATTCTAACACATTCTATACATTCTAATATGTTCACACATTATTTGATTGTGCCTCTATCTTGTCCACATATACAGCATGCCGCTTTCAGGAAATATGATTGGTTATAGTCCAGTGCTTCATGGCCCTCCTTTATCTAGTTCTTGCAGTCTTGGTATTCTGTTTCTCAGCCTTCTCTTCCTTATTTTAGAACAATTTATGTCTTAGTAACCTTGATGAATTCCAGAGGGTTCTGATAATGACTAAATGACTTTAGAATGACTAAAGACAGTTTGGCAGGAGCACAGTGTGGCCTGAGCTGTTCAAATACATTGCTGGGGGGGATTCAGAGGTGACTGTCTCTGAGAGCTGCTGGAAGCTTTCCTCATGTTCAGCAGAGCCAAGGCAAACCAGCTCTGGGATGGCTCCACCACAGGGGAGCAGAGACCCACCTGCAGCCCCTGGAGGAGCCCACACTGGAATTGGGGCAGGGATGAGGAATCTCCCACTGAGGAGGAGGCTGCAGCGCAGACGTGTGATGCACTGACCACAGCCCCCATCCCCATCCCCTGTGCCACTGAGGGGAGGAGGGAGAGAAAAGTGGGACTAAAGTTAAGCCTGGGAAGAAGGGAGAGTGGGGCAGAAGGTGTTTTAAGGTTGGGTTTTACTTCTCGTTGTCCTACTATAATTCAATTTGTAATGAATTGATTTCCCCAAGTTGAGTCTGTTTTCCTGTGATGGCAGTGGGTGAGTGATCTCTCCCTGTCCTTATCTCCACTGATGAGCCTTTTGTTATATTTTCTTTCCCCTGCCCAGCTGAGGAAAGGAGTGACAGAGTGGATTTGGTGGATGCTTTGCCCAAGCCAAAAGAAATTTCATCTTGAGAATATTTACTGTAAGTGATAGTGCATCAGGGTATTCTTTTTGTTTGCTTAATTTCTGAACCTCTAAGTGCAGGTGGTTTGAGAGAAATGCCAGGTACTGTCAGGGTCAGCAAACTGGGAAGCTTCTGTCCTGCTGTCCCCAGTGAAGACATGGTGTTCAGTCACCTTTGTGGCAGGTCTGGCAAAAAACCAAATGCAGCATTGGACTGTGGCCTCAGGCCACCTCAACTCAGCTGGCAATGACTCTTTCAGGATGGAACTCTCTGCTATCCATTCTGTTCTTGAGGTCAGGGCATTTTTGTTTGCTTTGTTTTGATTTCCCCTGAAGCAAGTTGCAGACCATGATGTAGGAATGAGCCTTGCAAGAGCCCCAAAGTGGGAGAATGCTTTCCCCACTGTACAAAAACCTTAGAGGATTCATGCAGGCTCTAATCCCCACTGCACACAAGGATCCATGCTTTTGGAACCCTCCAGAGAGGCAGGCAAAGAGCAGAGCTGTTTTTTTTTTCAGACTGTTATCTTTCTTTCATTCTACAGTTCTTTAGAGGAAACCAGATTTTGACCAGTGAGCAAAATCCCCAAGATTTTTAATCAGAAGTTAAAGAGGAAAAGAGAAGGTGGGAAGAGCTCCACACTGGGGTGGCTGGTTTGTAAGGTTCAGTGGTTTGTTGGGAGCTTGAGTCTTTGCTGATTAACCTGCTGGGGCAGCAGCAGGAAGCTCTTGAGGAGTTTGGTGAATATGGTAAGAGCGTGGTTGTTCAGACTGGTCACTGTGGAGGGAAGGAAAACTTTGTGAAGCACTGAGTGTGCACTGCTGAGCAAGTGTGGGCAGCAGGGACATGCTGCCAGAACAGTGTCTGCCACCAAGCTCTGCCCTGAGAAACCCATTTTGGGGTACCAGCTTCCCATTTGCCTTTACCAGAGGAAGGGAAATGAGAGAAATGGACTAGAACAGCAAAAAATCTGATTTATTTAAAAAATACAGTCCTGGGGAGTTGCCATTATTAAATACACTTGCCACTTTTGCTTGAAGGTAAAAATGTGACCTGTGAGAGAGAAGGAGGGACAGTGCAGGGAAGAGGCAAACTAAACACAGTGCCGCAGTCACTGGGCTTGGTTCTTTGTCTGCAGTTACAAACTGTAGCAGCAGCCTGTGTGTGATGGGGCTGGTTCTGTGTTGTGATTAAACACTGAGGTCTTGGCTGGCAGGAGCAAGTTGCCTTAGCCCACACACCAATGAGCATCTTACTAGGAGGAGTGACAAATAAATAGACAAATAGAATGAGCCATTGGATCTCTCTTCCCTTGCAAAAACTACAAGAAAATTTTGTCCATACTGTCAGGGTTTTGCTGTTTGGGTTTTGCTGTTTGAGTTTTGCTGCCAGTGTGGTGTGGTCTGATCCAAGACCTGTACAAAGTGTATTAGTTTACTGTGATGAGCAACCTGGTGAAGAGGCCTCCATATCTGGAGGAGAATCCTTTGGCTTCAGGAAGGGACTGGTGTGAAGCATAAACAGCTGAATAGGGATCTTCTAGAGGCCAGTAAAGAATCTCTGTAGAAAGATCAGATCAGAATGATAATGTGATAGTATTAATGATTTCAGGTGAAAATAGTATTAAACCATGGAGTTAGCCCATCTTTCCAATATTAATGTTGGACATAGTGCCCCTTTAACTTAAAATTAATCTTTCTTGGGTAAAGCAGTATTATAAATGATTCTTGGACCCTGGTCTGCACAAATTTAATCACAGTTAATTTATGTATGTGAGCAGTTCACAAAGACAATGGTGTAAGTTAAATCTAAGAACATACCACCTGTGGGAAGGGAAGAATTTGAAGCCACATTTCTACTGCTGTACAAGACAAGGCATTTCTGCATCATGGTCCATAGAGCTGGACTGGAGTCCAGTTCATGAATTGATCCAGGACTGAAGTGATGGCTCAGTTTGTGTAGGGCCATGCCCGAGACCCAGAAGGACTCTAATACAGCCTTAGGACATAAAAAGAAGACTGAAGAATTTTCATGTCTTCCCACAGTAACCTTTAGTTTGACGGTAACCAATAAAGTGTTTCAAATGAAAAGAAAATCTATTTTGTTACATTTTTTTTTCTCCTCCCAGATGGCATTTCCACTCTTACTGGACAATCCAAAATATTCTTGGTGGACATAGCTGGCACATTTGAGCTGTGCAGTGTACTCTGTAGTATAGAAGATTAGGCTTAGTTTCAGTCAAAATTTATGTTGACAATGCTATTTTTAAGTAGGATTGGGACCATAGCTAATGTGTGATACTGGATCTGTAAAGAGTGTATATTTGTAGCCAGGACTAAGTCAAGCAAGACTCCCTCACACCTCTCAGATTCTGTGTGACACACTGAACCATTGAGGACAGTTAATATATGATCCACTTCCAGAAAAAAAAATAGGCTGAATGATAAATTTTAAATTTTTAAAATTTAACGTAGTTACTACTGGAAGTCTTTGCACTTTTATCAAAGCAAATTAATTGGCTAATGAAATCCCTTGGCCCCTGTGGTCTTTGTGCCAGCATGTCATGATTTTCAGGGTGGTTTTTGCTGATTTGCTGCCACTGGTACATGCGAAGCGTATGGGCACAATGTGTTTTGTGACCCTGTGAGCTCTGTCCTGTCACAGATGTTAAAGAACTGCTTACTAAAACAGAATTCAGATTCTCACTCTGATTCACTGGATTTGCCAACAGAATGGAAAAAATTCAGATAATTTGCCTTTATCTTTAAATTAAAAAAAAAAAAAAAAAGTACAATGGTTGTCAGTACAATATTCTTACCTCAATTTGGAGTTCAGATCTGCTCCAAACTGAGGTAAGAATATTGTACTAACAGTCACTCTACTTTTTTTAAAAATTAAAGACAAAGGCAAATTATTGTTTTCCATGGAAAGCCCCTCTCTCTCATACCCTATTTGTAATAATGTTGTAGTGTTGATATTAAGTTTGTCATAAGGGATGTTGAGGAAAATTTTCTTATGACTTTGTCTTCAAGCAAACCAAACAAAAGTCATCCAGCTTGAACAGGATAACTATGGCTACCTGGTTTAAAGGCAGTTATTAATAAAGCGGAGAAAATTGGAACTGAGTGAAGCAGTAACTGCCAAAGAAAAGAAAAGGTTAAGCTGGTATTTTTCATCAAATTTGAACTTCATGTTTTGTTCATTAAGTATCTGTTTTAGGGGTGCCACCTTAACTCAAAAGTTATAGCTAGGAGAAACCAAACTTAAAAAGAAGTTTTAACATATTTAAAGATTTTTAAAAACAGCATTCATGTTTTAAATTTCTAGGGTAAGGGGTCTTAACTAAGTCCAGTTAAAGTTTAGAATGGGGAGTTTACTCCCTTCAGTATTTTAATAAGAGATAATTGATTTTAAAATGGTTGTAGTGTGCCTCTTAAATCACATATGTTCTGATTTTGCTGCCCTGTTCTCTTTCATGGTGTATTACATGCTCACATGGGACCAGAACCTTAGAAGGAAGGAATCTGAGCTTGAGCTGGAGCTTGATTTAAAATCCAAGCTTAAATATTTTAATTGAAGTCAGCAAACATACAGCTTCCAATCCCAGGGTAGAATGATGGCTTTTCAAAAATCATAAATACACTCAGAGTCTCTAAAATTGAGAGAACTCCATATACTGAGAGTACAGGTTGTGGTGACAGCCACTGGCCTACACAAACCCCCCAGTCCTCATCTGCACACAATGTATTCTGGTTATTTTTTTCTGGGGTGATTTTTGGTTTGAGCTCAGAGGAGTTAGACCAAAGCTGGCTGATGGCCTCCATTTATGCAAAGAAGGGTTTTTTTTTGCATTGAAAAGATATAGGTAAGCTAAATATCAGCTTTCATATTAGCCGACTTTATTACTTAAAATAGATGTTTTTGATGTAAAATAAAAGGATATTATATAACAAAGGTTATAGAATTATGTTCTTTAAAAATTAGGTTAAGTTAGAAATTAAGTTAAATTAGAAATCACATTTCTTCCAATATTGATGTAGCTGAGAGTTAAGTTATAAAAGGAGTCAATCATACTAATGCAGACAGTTTCATACCACTGATTTCTAGAACTAGACTGGAGCAAAAATATTACTCCAAACCCACATTTGATTAATAAATTCCTGTGATGCCAAGATTTAAAGATGAACACATCGCAGGTTCAGTCTTGTTGCCAGATTTCTGATACCAGGGGACTCCAAAGGGTTATTGGGAAGCTGGAATGTTTATTGGTATTAAAAATTAGCACATCAAGTGTGCTGCACAGGTTTTCTGCAGGGCATCACAAATGTTTCCTGCTAGTGCTGGTATTTATGTCACTTAACCTGCCCCCAGGTATCCAAGAGACTTCAGCTTTGGTTGACCATGCAGAGAGAAATCAGGTTTTAAACTGGTTTGAAACTTTTTCTGGAAAGAATTATTGCTGAAAACAGTGGATTTTTGTTAGTTTACCTAACCAGATTTTGATCTTGGAGAAAAGAAACCTTCTGGCTCTGCTCAACCACCTGAAATGAGGGGAGAGCTGGGGGGGGGGGTCAGGATCTGCTCCCTCTGGGACCAAGTGATAGATGGTAGAGGAAATGGCCTCAAGTTGCACCAGAGGAGGTTTTGATTGGATATCGGGGAAAATTTCTACACTGAAAGAGTTCTCCAGGCCTGGCACAGACTGCCCAGGGCAGTGGTGGAGTCACTGTCCCAGGAAGTTATAAAAAAGCACATAAGTGTGGCACTTGGGGCACGGGTTAGTGGTGGCCCTGGCAGTGCTGGGTCACTGGTTGGATTTGATCTTAAAGGCCTTTTCCAACCTAAACAACTCTATGATACTATGATTCTATATATAGAATATAGGCAGCTATTCTATGTATTCTACATACAGAGGAGGATTGGAACCTGTTAGACTCTGTGGTCTGGGGAGTTAAATGAGCCCCAAGGGTAAACCCATGAATGACCAAAATCTTTAGTTTGGTTTCTCCCCAGTGGTTGCTGTCACAGTTAATTCTGAAACTGATCTGTAATCCCAACTCTTGGAGTTTGTTCAGTTACTGCATTTTATAGCTTAATCTTTACCACCTGATTATTTAATGATGATTTTTCATCTGGTGTGCTGAAGATTACTCTGATTGAAAATGGCTAAGAACTGCAGAAAGCTATCTTTCCATTTATAAGTATAGACTAAATATTTCTTGCACACTCTCTGTGCTTCTGCTATGGCAGGATTTTGTGCCTTCTCTGATCACCTCTGCAGTAGCCAAACCCCATCTTTTAGCCTCACACTGTGCAGACCTTGGATGAAGTGGCTCTTCCTTAAAGTCACTGAAAAATTGTGCTAAAATAGAAAGGTGGTGTTAATTTCAAGCTCCATTAGAAGCAAGAGGACTGATATTTATATCCATCCTCTGTGCTGTAGTTTGGACCCTTCGATATTTTGTTTTATATTGGAATGAGGAGTGTTTTTGAGGTCAAAAGGAAAATAGGGGTGAGGTCTTGTTAAATAAATGTTGACACGAATGCCACATTAAACTTTAAAAAAAAACAAACCAAAAAAAGTTCTGTTGCTGTAGTGCCTCCTCTGGCCATTTTATGATCAAAATGTGTCAGTTCTGGCAGCCCCCTTATGCTGAGGTATCCACGATTGGAAGAGAGGCAGGAAATCTGACTGGTGGTCAGAATTAGTTTTTTACTGTGATTTCCAAATGCTTATATATTATTCTAGGACGGCTAGCCATTTTTTTTTTTTTGCTACAACAATCAGGTTAAGCATCAAACAAACAAACTTTTACATTTTACAACATCTCTTGCTTGCCGAGATTGATTCAATCTTCTTTTCCTCTCGCCAACCTTGATCCAGTCTTCTTGTAATCTTCAAAGCTCTGTTTGTTCTTGCCAAGGGATTTTGGTTATCAAATTATGCTAATTAAATCCACAGTACCCTCGGTCCTCTGTCCACCCTGAGGGGCACTGGTGTGACTGTCCCTGCTGCTGCTCTGAGCACCAGAGTGGATGGAGCTGGGGAGAAGCAGAGTCTGGTCTAAGGCATGTGAGCCATGGGCAGGGGGTGCAGCTGGTGATGCCATGGAACAGGCAGCCTGAAGGAGAGGTGCTGCCTCTTGGATAAACCCACTCTGAGGGCTTGTCCTGCACAGAGCAGACATCCCTGTCAGCTGCTGTGGCTCTGGGTTTGGGGCACTGGATGACACCATGGCACCACTTCATGTGTCCCAGAGCTGCTGCTTTAACCCTTCTGACAGTGCAGGTCTGGGGCTCCTGACAACACAATTCGTTTTTTAGAGGATGTTTGTTTCTCTAATTTTTTTTTCCATCAGCTTGGTTTCCATTTGGTTTATGTTTAATCCAGTTTCTATTCCCATTCCAGCAGTTTTCCAAATTATGTCGGGAGTGAGCTAACAAGGAATATTTAAGAACAGAGATAAGATGGTTTCTGCTACTTTGTGCTGTCTGGAAAAGCAGCTGTGCAATGAGGAATAGAACTGTTCCTGATGAGAGTGTATTAGTTTAAATAGAAAACATTTAATGTGTCTGTGCTAATTATCCAAGCTTTAATCCAAATGAATGGGGTTTTGCCCCAGGGCCATCCAAACTCTGTTGTTAACTGTTGGAACCACGATGCCTCTTGGATAGCTGGGCTGCTGTTTCTAGCAGTGTGTAGAAACAGAGGATTCTATTCCAACGAAGCTAGGTATTTAACAAAGCTGAAAGTTAATCTGATCATTTTTGTAGCTAGCATTCATATAAATAATTTGGACAACTTTGTGCAAGGCCTGTTTTTTAGTCTGCATTTACCCAGTGCCTACCCCAACAGATTCCTGATCCCTACCTGCCAGCTCCTGTGTTAGTGCCTGACAGTGTTTAATCCTAGTGATGGGCCTGACACATTTCATAAGTGTACAAGGCAGATCAAGCATTTAGAGCTGTTCCAGTGAACATCTGTGATGGCAGAACTGTATCAGCTCACAGTTAATGAGGTGTTCCCCTGGCAAAATGCAGGTACTTGTTGAAACTGTGGAGAACAACAAACCAGCCAAGTAAAACAAATGCAAGGAAAAGAAACAGTAGCTCATGCTGTAGTGAAGATGTGTCATACAGGTGCATACAAACTTAATTAGTGTTTCAAAATCATAGGTTTGGATGAATCTTTTTTCTTTCTTACATAGAGAAATGGTAATGCAGCTATATAAATTCAGTCTTTAGAGTTTATAAATAAAAGTGTATTTAACCATAAAATGATTTGCAACGGTGAGTGTTTAGGGCAATTTCCCTTTTGTGTCATAGGAAAGCAAAGGAATCCACACACTGATTGGGAGTTTGTTCTGCCATGCTGCAAGACATGAGCATGGCCATCACAGGGGTTTCTCTTCTAGAGCCCCACTCCATGAGCACTCTACAAAAGCCCATTTTGATTTTGGTAGGACCAAGGCTCCTCCAAGATGTTGCCAGACTTGTGGCAATGCTGTCTGGGCTCTGCAGGGTGCATTTTGAGGTGACATCAGAGCCAGATCCCTCAGTGGCTCTGAAAACCTCTTCAGCAGCCACTCTGGGCAGTGTCTGCTCTCATCCCCTGTGCCACCCTGAGCAATGAAGCCCTGGCATGGCAGTCCCTGATCATGGAATTTTGGGTGTGTTAGGGCACAGGAGTGGCCCAGAGTGGGCTCTGAGGCTCTGAAGTATCAGCACCTGAGGTAGGAAATGGAGCTGAGGGCAGCAGGGTTTGGATGCTTATGTGTGGTTCAGGTCCACATCTTGGAAAGGTGCCCCCCCTGTTTTATTTCCAATCTCTTTTCTGCTTAGATACAAAATGGGATAGTGATGTGATGCTCACCTCACCCAAAAAGTATTTTTTGGGTTTGCAGCTTTTATACAACTGATGTATTAGGTTTTTTTTTTCTGGGAAATCCTATCTAAACCATGAAATTTCACTTTTTTCCTCTGCTGCAAGCCTCAATCTCTTGTGCTTTGCTCAACAGGAATTCTCCTTGCTCCCCATGTAAAATAAATATCATTTAAAGTTACTTTGTCCTTCTGAATTTTAGAGTCACATCTTACATGGTAGTGTCACTGCAGCTGTGATTCAGAGATGTGTTCAAAGATGTAAGAATGGCAAGTTTTGCATTCACACTTAGCTCTCAGATTTTGCAGTGTATGGACAAACAGAGATAGTAGCTGTGTTTTCTGAGGAAGATGAGCTATAGAATTATTTTAATAAAATTCTTTATTTTCTAAAATTATTTTGGAAATAGGGAAATAGTGTATGTAGATCTAATATGCCAACAGAGAAATTTATATTCCTCTCTTTTTCTCTCTGTATTTTAACCTCCCTGAGGACATTCTGAGACACAGCCATAATGGCACCAGACATCATAGTCTTGTGTTAAAAACCTGTGGATTAAAGCATCCCCCAGCAAGCTCTTACCGTGATGGATTTTATCAGTGCTATGTGATAAAAGGTCCCCACATGGGCCTGAACACCAGAGCAGTTTGGGAAGTGTCCTGGGTTGTAGTGTAGGATGTATACAAATTATTTATTCTCTCACCATCTCCATGACCTGTTGGAACCAGGTGGGGCAGTATTTTCCCAGGCCCCCTTCCTTTGGGCTCTTCTGCTCATGGCCCATCAATGTCTTGCCCAGGACTCACAGGGAACTCCCTCCAGGAGCTCTCTCTGTTTAATGGGCCATCAAGGAGCCACTGCACGACTCCTCATCCCATTGGGAGATGCTCTGCCCAGGAGGAGGAGCAAATCATTCCCACCTGGAGAGAATCTGGGATTTGGGACAGGACAAGCAGCCCTTACCCACTGGATTCCCAGAGGAGCAGAGCTCCCAGACCTTTCTGTGGGATCACTGCTTCAGGAAGAGCACCTCACCTGGACTGCTCCCACCATCCTGCTCAGGTTGCGTTCTGACTCTGCCAGTGATCTTTTGTATTATTGCATTTGTTTTATTTTATTTTATTTTATTTTATTTTATTTTACCTTTTTTCCTTTCTTCTTATTAAATTCTATTTCTGACTTGGAGCCTCTCACTCATTTTGCTTTCAAGCCACGACAGAAGTCTCTTGTTGTCAATGACCTGGGGGATGTCTGGAGGAAGGCTGGAGGGGGAGGTTGAAGCTGCTCTGTCCAAGGTGAGGGCTGCTGTTAGAGATGGAAATCTGGCAAGAAAAGGGTCCCTGAGATGAACCAAAGAGTGGAGCACGAGGAGTTCCAGGGGAGATTGAGGGTGCCCATCAGATTGCCAGGGAGATCAAAATGCTCAGAATCCTCTTGACAAAGAAAAGCCTAAGTCTCAACATTAAAAATAGATGCTTTTTTATCTTGTATACGATACAAAATCTCTTGTGATATGGTATTTTTCTATTATACTTTAGCAGCTCTGAGGAGTCGTGGATTAGGCCTGTATCACAACAGTAATTCACAGGAGGCTGTGTTTTGTCTTG
The DNA here is from genome assembly GCF_965231275.1 of Zosterops lateralis. Taxonomy (NCBI): domain Eukaryota; kingdom Metazoa; phylum Chordata; class Aves; order Passeriformes; family Zosteropidae; genus Zosterops; species Zosterops lateralis. Next base: position 10,101,974 of record NC_139779.1, on the reverse strand, counting down.
CTATGACACCAGCTACTATTGTTTTTGATCTGCAGCCTCTGAAGAGGGATGGTGCGTCTTCTGTGGGAGGTGTTGTGAGTGCAGATTAGTTAGACAAGTGCTGGAGTGAATGCATAAGTAGTGATTTTGCATAATGAGGTATGTGAAATCCCAGTGGAGGTTGTTAAAACAGATAGACAGCCTGTGGTAAACAACAAGGAAGGTAGGCTTTGAAAACAGATGGCTTTGAAAACCTGGCAAATGACTGTTCCATACTTAAAAATCAGTTTTGTTAGTGGAAAATATCTTATTTAAAAAAAAAAAAAGAAAAAAGAAAACCAAACCAAAACAAACAAACAAAACTGAAAATGCTTAGGCTGCACGTTATTCACAAACCTGAATGTGTTAATAAAGTTCTGTGGGGAAGCATATATCATCTGCCTTCCCTGCCATACGTGTGTGTGAGCGATGGGCTGCCCAGCTCGGGGTGTTCTGCAGTGATCCATCAGCCTTCCCTGTGCAGCTGCTCCTACCTGCTGGGTAGGCTGCTCTTCATTATCACTTGGACTCTCTCTCTGTGAGCACTTTTCACTGGGAATTCAATCGTGCACTCAAAAGGCTTAATTTGTCTTGAAAGGCAGAGTCTGTGAGTGAAACGGGAATACAGAGGAATATTTCTGCTGGTTGGAAAGGGCACAGAAAAGCCTGTTGCCATTTGAGTTACTACACTGCTAAGGCTGGGGCTGGCCAGAAGATGAGATGCTGTTTTGGAAGTTTAAAATGTAACTGTTTTCCATGTCTTTTATGCCTTTGGCATAGGCAGGAGGAGGTGTGACACTGAGACCAACCTTCTCTTCCCATGGTTGTTGTAGGCCCAGTGAGACACTGTCACTCTTGCTGTCACCTGCCTGAGGATGACACTGCTCTCTCCTGCAGGGGACGTGAACTGGGACAGGATTAGCTCCAAGCAGAACAGTTCCTGCAATGTGCCAGAAGCCCAGCTCAGGGGCTCAGTGCTGGCACTGATAAGGACCTTTCCCCATGGCCTGAGCCTGAATGTGAGACCATTTCAGTAAAATAATACTTTTCTTTCTCTTCCAGTGCAACTCCTAAAAGCTTTCCTTTGTCAGTGAAGTTACTCTACAGCCTATACCTATAGAGTAATCAAATCACCTGTCATTTACTTAGTTGTTTTGGTGTCTCCCTTAGAACAAGGGAGGCCCAGGGCTCTGTGGACTTGATTAAAAGACAGTGCAAGTGGTCCAATTCCCCTTTGGAAGGGATCTCAAATGCAAACAGGGGGGTGCTCAGCCCCCAACTTCTGCTGGAAAAAAGGCAAGTTCCTATGATTTGAGAATGAGAGATGGGTCATCCTGTGCTCTGAGAAAAACCAGGGACATGTGCTCTTGTCAGAGACTTGCCCTTGCCCACTGGGGCTGCCTTGTCTGATCTTGTTTGTGCAGTGACAACTGTGACAGCAGGATTCCTGCTCCAGGGATGGCACTGTGTGCTGTTAAATCCTGGGGTCTGAGGGCAGAGAAGGACAGCTGCTGTTCTCTGCTCTGCTGCTTCCCAACTCCTTAAAAATGTGTAGAAGATGGGATGGCACCTGGGAGATTGGCACAAACCGTGTTTGGCATGTCTGGCATGTGGCTTGTGCCAGTCTCCAAGACAGAGAGCCAAGGGATGCTCTGATGGTGGGAAGTGTCCCTGTTCCTTGTTGGAGTCCAGGGCATCCCTCTGGGCACCCTGGAAGGTCACAGACCTCTGTAGAGAGGCGTGGGACCCAAGAAAGAGGGTCTGGGGTCTGTGCAGGGGGGTTTGCCTGGCACAGAGCCCAGGAGGACACAGGCTTTGATTTTGGTCCATGAGAAAGACTTCCATCACAGAGAGGAATTACAAGTCACAAATGTGTAACAGACAGTGGTGTAGTTTATCACCGTGTGGAAGATTTTGTAGTTCTGGGATTTTTAGAATGTAGGTGCAAGGAGACAAGATGGAGGAATTAGGGTGGAACCCTGAGTTCTTCTCCTTCTCCCTTGGCATCCATTTTCTGCAGGGATGTGGGCACGAGGTAGTTTGACAGGATTGGGTCAAAGTAGAAACGACCCTTCTAGTATAGTTACTAGGCATTGGTATGAAATGGTAGATAAATAAGTACATAGTTATCTGTATAAAAGCAGAGTGACCTCCCATTACGAGGGGAGTCACATCATGTCTGAGCTGCTGTGAACACCTTGGCCAGACATAAAGAAATCCTAAGAAATAATAAACAACGTGAGAAACCAAGAAAATCAAGACCTTGAGACTCCACATCATTCTTGCGCTGAGCACAGATTCAGATTTAAATCCTTCAGAGGTCAGAGAGGGAAAAATACTCCCTCAAACCCACTTGAACCACCAGCCTGGAATCTCAGATCAGAAAGAAACCTAAAAACCTGAGATTCCCTGTTCCCTTTGGAACAGCAGGGCCTGTGCTGGGGACAAGCCCACTGAGACTGGTACTGGCAGAGGAGCTGGGGCAGCCATGGGCTCTGCTTTCATTTACCTTGGATGGGAGAAAGAGCTGTTTAGAAAGGAAGAAAAGAAAATTTTAGCCAGTTCATCTTTCTCATAAACTAAACCAAGGGCTGAGCAGCTCATTTCTCAAGGTACCAAGTACAGCTGTTGAGAATTTTTTGCCATTATGTTGTTTTCAATCAAAAGCCGCTGATTATAAAACTGAATTTGTAGGCATGAGAAGGAAGTGGGTTTTCTGCAGCAATTTCCTTTCTTGATGGATTTCAGTATGCCCTGTTTTAACATTTAAAAAATGACAGTGTGGGCCTTGTTATTATTTGACATTGTTATCAACATTTCAAACTAGAAGTGTTGGTTTTGCTTGAAAAAAAAAAATGAAATAACAAACCTGAACTTCTTTCCCTAGAGAAATTTTTGATTCCTTGTCAGGATTTTGACTTTGACCTGTTTCTGCAGATGGAGATCACCGGGTGAACAGCAGCTGAAAAGTCTGACAGGACAGGAAACTGGTTTTGCTTTCTGCTTGGAGAGAAACCTTTGCTACAGAGTGGCTGATCAGAAGAGAGTTTCTGCTGCTTCTGTGATGAGTTGTCTGGGTTCTCTCCTGTTGGAGCTTGTACCCACCATTAAGGCATTTCCAGAGTTCTTCCAGGCCCTGGACCACCCTCAGCATCATGTTTAAAAGCACTTCTTTTTTTTCATTTTTCCAAAGAGGCCTGCTCTTCATGAAGTTACACTGCCAAACACATTTTTCAAATGCACTTCAGGTAATGCACTGAAAACTTTCAAATTTTGACTATTTTTGCACCTGAATAAGAGTTGAGCTGTTCCAAACAAATCTCACCCCAGCTGTCTCAAGATCCGTTGTTTTCTGAGCTGCAACAAGACTATTACAAATATCTGTCCTAGATCTTTGAAGTTCTTCCAGAATAATCGAGAAGGGACAGCGTCCTGTCATTCACAGGTTAACAGCTGAAATATTCCTTTGATTTTTTCAGCTGCAGAGTAGCAGGCTGTTCCCTGTGTGACACTTCCCTATGGAAAACAGGGCAGCATTTCCCATCTCTGAGGTGGCTGTTAGGAATGGTTATTGCACACGGGGGCAGTAGCACTCCACAGAGCTGCTCCTGTGTGAGCTATGCCTGGGCTGATGGATGCCTGAGCGCCCTACTCGGGGATATTTAGTGCTCCTTAGCTGGCGGTGGGTTTGACAGATATTGGCAAGAAATATTAACTTGCATCCGAGTTCGTCTTAACTAATAAGTGATGAGCAAAGGGAAGTTTGTATTTGCTGTCTTAAAATGATCTGTGAGTCTTTATCCCGCAAAGATTTTTAATTCCAGTTTTGACACGTGGCCCCTTTCGTCTTTTTAAGTGTTGCAGGTGCCACCAGAAACCAAAAGTGAGAAGACTGCTCTTGAGAGCAACACCAAAGCATTCTTCTCGTCTTTGGAATCAGCACTTGTATTACATTGCCCTGTTTTGTCTATGCCCCTTTTTAAAGCTCTTTTGAATATATTTTCTGTGATACAGTCAGCGGAAAAGTTGCTCTACTTTTTTAAGGGATACCCAAGTGCTTAAGTGCTTTCCTGGATCCAGGCCAGAGCGAGCATCTTGCAGAATAGAGCCGATGACAACTCACTTCATCCCCAAAATCACAGTTTTCTTCACAAACCCCAGTAAACAAAGTCTCCTGATAGCCTGTGAGTCCTGGAGCAGTGGCAGTGTCCTGGCTCTCCAGATGGCAACGAGCGTGGGTAAATGGCTTGCTCAGGGGAGTTGGGAGATGAGTGGGGCTGGGCAGATGCAGGGGGTGGGCTCTGGGGAGGATTTTGCTGGCTGGCTTTATTACATGTTTGTTATATTCATGCTGCTGCCTGGGTGGTGTGATTGGGCTGCAGTTGCCTGTTCTGGGAGGTGTTTTTTCTAGAAGTACATCCAGAGCTCTGGGGGAGGGGGGAGTGGCTGTAGGTGCTCCCTTATGGAGGGGTTTGAATGACACCACCTTGCTCCAGGAATGAGTGGTCAGACTGCTGGGAGGGAGGAGCTGCAGAATGGTAGGACTGGGGCTTTGATCTGCCCAGTCACCCCTGAGTCTGGATGTGCAAAGGGAAATAATGGAAAAAAAGAATGAAAGCCAGAAAATGAACAAATAAAGCCACTGAGTAACACTTCTTTTTATCCTTGTATTTACGAGGTATGTTAGCATTAGTAACTCTGGTCAGGAACTCACCTGAAGCAATTATGCAGGGACTTCCTAATAGCATTTCGTAATAACACAGGTAGTTACAGAGGGATTATTTTAAAATAATACATTCTCTGTATTAATCATTAGTTGCTATTGACTTGGTGACACATTGCTGTTGGTGAAATGAACTGTGATATAATTAGTAGCAAATAGGACCCATGCATGCTGTGCTAATTATTTTTATGTGAACCCAATTCATTGCTAATATAAATAGCAATATTAATCACAGCAAGTATCAATATTTATGCAGCATGTTTCCATTTAAGTGCAGCTGTAGACAACAACACTTGTACATGCACTGAAGAGAGGAGGTTGAGGAGTCAGTCTTTTCAGCCACACCATGATGTGTTATGTCCACTCTGTGACCATTGCCCTGTGCTTAGAGCAAACACTATGGGATATTACTCCAAGCTGTTTCTCTGCAGAAGCCCCATGTCTTCAATAGTAAACTGAACTGCACACAGAGGACATATCTCTGTTCATTTTTCCCTCCTCCATTTCTAACCACGCTGGCTGTTAGCACCTCTTGGCCTGTGACTTGAAGGCACAGTGAGGCTTTGAGAGGATCTGGGTAGGAACAAGAAACATGTTCTGCTCCATTTCCATGGAAATCTCTCAGAAGATGAGGCTCATTTGTGTGAGTCAGGGTCATCTGTCTCTCAGTTCTCCATCTTTAAAAGACAGCTGTCATACAAGTGGGGAACAGTGTCAGAAGGAACACCCAACTGCCTCAAGAGAGTTTTCATTCTATTAAATAAAGCCAGGAGAGGCTATCTGGATGCCAGTGTTTGAGTGCATAGACTGTTGCTTTGCTTGTTCCATTTCTTCTGCTGCCATGCAATCTTTCCTCTTAATGGTTTTCCCAAGCTATTGCCTTTAATGAGTGTCCTGGACTGTTTCTGGTTTAGCCTTTTGCTGACTGTCCGTGTGTTCTGAAATGAGTCAGATTGGACTGTGCAGGTGAGTGGTGTGAACAGGGCTGGCTGTAGAGACTGCAGCAGTTGTGGCACTTGGAGGAGTCCCAGGGCTGGGGAAAGCAAGACTGCAGATTGGCATGTGATCCTGACCCTGGGCAGGGATGTACAGAGCATGCTGCAGGAGTACACTCAATAAATTAGACGATGATGTATGGCACAGTACATCACATTCTTGAAGGCAAGGCATATATACTCACCAGATAATGTGGAGCATGTGAAGTATTGAATATATCAAAGGAAGATTAATCTTCGTCTGGGAGTAACCCTGCACATTTTCGGTCTAGTTGAGTCAGTGCAATATAATTTAAAATGTGAAGGAAGTGTGTGTGCATCTGTGTGTGGACACAGGAAGAATATGTTTGTACATGTGCTAGGGGATGTCAGGGTACACATCTGTTTCTATCAATATTAAAAGATTTCCCCCCATTATTTTGCCAAAGAAAATGTTCTCTTCACATCTAAGGTCCTTTTCCTAAATGAGGACCAAGTGTCCCTTGGGACAAGTGCTGCAGGACTCAGAAGGTACAGCATGTCCTGTCCCAAAAAAGGTCTGCAGACAAGTGAGTTTCATTCTTTCACATCTCACCATGGGAAGCTGTGGCTGCAGTGTGTGCTGGGTCACCAGTACCCTTCTTGACACTGCAACTGGAAAATCAAAAACCAGTAACTGTCAGAGTGGGGCCATTTGGCAAATATCTGCTCAAAAATGGCTGTTGTTTTGTGAGGCTGCTTGGGACTGAAAGGTTAGCTGAAATTTTCCCATCTGTGTTTTGTTTGTGTTTAAGGATTGATAGTTTGTAGAGTAACAGTTGCTACAACTATTTTCACCTCAAAAATTTGCATCTGCTATGTTAACATGAAAATTTAAAACCCCACTGCATTGTATGAAATGATGATTAATTTACAGCATTTATCTTGGCTTACTAATCATTCTGTTTTTAGCTGATAATTTTATTTGTAATCTCCAGAGTTAAATTGCCATAAAATACCATAGTTACAAAGACATTCATGAGCAGTTGAAAGGATATGACACGTTGTAATTTAGGAATTAATGCACACGTTAGAAAAAAGCCAATTCATGAGAAAGCTGCTAATACATGTACATTGTAGGAGAAACAAAGCAATGAAAAAAAAAAACTGCAAACCAGAAGATAAGCACATGAGTAGTGCAGCTGTGTCACTAAGTGACAGTTTAAAGATATGGTGAATTCCATCCCACCATCTCTGAACAAAGAGCAACAAAGGGCAGAGAAATGTAACACAATCACCCAGCGATGAGCACGAGCAGAACCAGCTGGGAAACATTCCCCATCCATGCCTGATTGAGCTCTGCCTTGCTGTCTCTTGTAATGTGGATAGATACAAAATGTTCCCTGTTCAACGACACTCAGACACAGCAGCTCCAGTGCAGGAGCACTGAGAGAGGTGTCAGGACTTGTGGAATCAGGTAAGGCACAGCTGTGAGCAGTGTGCCCTCTCTTTGCAGTCCCTAAAGATAAGAGCATGGGACGAGTCCTTTGAACACTGTAGTGGTCTCCAAAGCACAAACAATCTGCTGCTATGTCAGGTTTCTCAGCCCATCTCCGTCCCAGTGTCCTGGTTCTGGCCAGGATAGGGTTAGTTTTGGCAGTACCCTGAGGGGGCATGGCTGGGACCCAGGGTTTATTCTGTAGCACCTCACAGAATGGCCAGGGCTGAGGGAAGGGAATCTTTGTCCAGAAGAAAGGGCTCTGTTGGGGGCAGCGTGGCTGCAGGGAGCATTTTGGCACGTCAGTCACTCTCTTTTGTACACTTATGCTATTAATATTTTTGCTGTTACTGTTAATTTTCTTATCTCATGTCCCCAGTAAATTATTCCTACCTCAACCTGTGATTTTTGCATTTTGTGCCTCCAGTTCTCTTCTCCATCCTGCTGTGGCAAGGAGGGGGAAGTGAAAGAGAAGAGCATGGTTCAGATTCTTAATAGAGGCACTGAACTGGTGAGTACCATTCCTAAATCACAACAGTCTTATTTGGCACCCAGTGTAGGGATTGAAGGGTTCAGATAACAGCAGATCTGCCCAGAGTGAGTTGGAAACAAATTTGATCCAAGCATTTGCTGTGTTAGGTCCTGAGCCACTGTTTGCAGTGTTGCTTGGTCTGTTCATATGGGTGTGGTACCTGACCCTGTACATATTCCCTTATGTGCTCCTTCTGGTGCTCTTTTCCAGAGCAGGGAGAGAGGTCAGGATTGCTTTGTTGCTGTACTGTGGGATATCAGTTTAGGACATGATAATATCAAGGGCATTTTGGGATACTCAGTGTTGATCTCCTGCCCTTTGCCTCAAGCACTACCTTTGGGAGTCTATCAATAATAGTACCCAGTCTGGGGGGGAAACTGCAGAGGATGATTTCCCCCAGCTTTTCACCCCCTTTTCCTTTTTTAGGCCTGCTACAAATTGGAATTCCCTTTGGGTTCCCACTTGAATTTCCTTTTTCACACAATCCACAGAAGTTTGTATGTAGCACACCACTGTCGTGTGCCCACTCATTGGCATTAATGTCAATGAAAGGAGAACAAACACTGCTTCAGGTGATTACACAACTCTGGCACTATGAAGATCATCCTTTTTTGTCCCTATTTACCTGTCCCTTGGCTGTGGAAAGACTGTCCAAGACTGTGGATGGATTAGAAAGAGTTGAGCAAATGAAAGAGGAAATGTCCCGTGCCCCAGCAGTACGGACCAGAGTCTCTGCCATTGGGAGCAAGTGCCCCTGCTTGGGACAGAGGGGACACAGCACCAGGTAACCTGTGGTTTCTCCTGCATGGCCACAGAGAGGACATGAGGAAGTGGGATGGAAAACCCACCTCTGCCCTGGTGAGTTGAGAGGAAGAACAACTACCACAGGAAATTCCTCAAGGCTAAATGCCACTGCAGTCTCCAGTGAGGAAGTCCTCAGAGACAACAGGAGGGATGATGTTGCTTCCAATCCTCTTGAAGGAACCTCCAGTTCACATTTACAAGCAGTGAGCATAGAGTACTATGGGCTGAACTAGAGGGGCCCTGCCTCCAGCCAGGTGGAGGAAAGGGACAGTGGGATCTCCTGGACTGTGTGGATCCATGGCACATCAGACCCACAAGCACATCAGGCTTGACACTGCTGCACAGGGTACCCTGATTCCATCAAGATGTGCAGGGGCCCATTCCAGCTCCATTTCTGCAGTGACAGGAGGATCCCAACAGCTGACTGTACTGGGAGCTGAAGTGAGCCTGATTGGGAAGGAGTGGCAAAACCAGCCCACTGTGACTGGCCCAGAGACCCTGTGTATCCTTGGCACAGATGACCTCAGGAGAGGGCATTCAAGGACCCAAAAGGGCATTGCTGGGCTTTTGGGAGAGCTGCTGTGGAGACAGAGGAAGTTAGACAGCTGAATACCTTGCCTGGTCTCTCAGAGGACCCTTGTGCAGTACAACTGCTGAGGGTGGAAGAACAACGGGTAGTGATTGCTACAACAGTGCCCTGACAGCAACACTGCAGCAACCAGGACTGTGGGACCCCATCCATGGGATGTGCTGGGAACTAGGGAGCCAGAGAGTGCTCAGCAGGACTTCTCACCCTTCAGCAACCCCACATGGCATGTGCCTAAGTCCAGCAGAGAGTGGGGACTGGCAGGGGACCAGCACAGCCCGAAAGAAGTCACGGCAGCACTGAGCATGGCTGTGCTGGATGTGCTGGAACTTCATTGAGAGATGGAGTCCAGGGCAGCAAAGTGCTGCCACCAGTGACATTGCAAATGTGGTTTTCTACATTCCTCTGGCAGCAGAGTGCAGGCTGCAGTTTGCTTTCACCTGCAGGGGCATCCAGTACACCTGGAACTGACTGCCCCAGGGGTGGAGGTACAGCCTCACCATCTGCCATGGGCTGATGCAGAGTGCACTGAAAAGGGTGAGGCTCCAAACCACCTGCAGAATGGGAATACAGCTGGAGAGCAGGACTCAGAGCAATGCTCAACTTGTGACTGAAGTGGATGAAATAATCAAGATCATGACACAGATTTTGGTGCATTTCACATGCACTTAAGTTTGTGGTAGATTTATTTACTTAAACGTCTCTACTGTAGTGACTGGTCATTCTGAATTGCAGAGACAAGAGTATCCATTGTAGATCAGTGTGGTTGCAGGAAGAAGAAATTTGGTATAATGTTTTTCTTTTCTTGACTCTTAACTGTAGAACTCTTCTAAGGTGCACAGGGAGAGATCTGTTTTCTTCCATGGCACAAGGCAGTCATAAATTATATGAAATGAAGTTTTTGTTTTTTTTTTTTTTTTTCTATCCTGTACAGACAACCCTTTGTTATGTGTTTGTTCTTCATAGAAAGCTGTTAGTCATTAATCCTATGCAATACAGTAGGGAATCTTGTGATCAAGAAATCAAGAGTTCAACCATATTTTCTTTGAAGGATGTTTTTACAAGACATAGAATATCCCAAGGCAAAAGTAATCCTTTGGAATAAAGAAGATAGATGAAAGTGCTAGAAGGAGGCAGAGTAGCAGCAACTCTTTGCTTACTTTGAACTCCCTTGGGAAATTGCAATTTATATCTAGAACCAAATTGGAAGAGGTTGAAGATTTCTGTGATAATATGAGCTAGGGCCTAGATGTTAACAGATTGCCATGTTTAATGGGCTCCTGGATTGCAAACAGACTCATTTCCTTTCACAACACTGTCCATGGAAATGCACATGTCAGTGCAGGTCACTGCTCTCACCCTGCTTCCATTTAAACAGCCTCTCTAAATAATAATGACCATTTGAGAACTAGCAGATATTTTATTATTATTATTATTTAGCTCAATCCCTCAGGCACTACTATACTGTGTATCCTAAATACCCCAATTCACTTATTTTCTACTCCAGCATTACTTTGATAATACATATGTTGCCATGAAGGATTTATAGTTTAGGTAATTTAAGCCACGAATCTTAAATAATTTAGAATACTAAATGCATTTTAATTTAATACTCCATAATGAGAATAACAGGTCAGTTTTTCTAAGTTAATGATTTTCTACAAGCTCTGATAGGGTGGTACCTGACTGGGTGACTTCTGTGCCATTAACTCTTAGATGATTGAGTTGGTTATAAAAAACTACAAGATAAATAACTGTTGTGTTCCACCAACGTTTCCTTCAGCTTTCTGCAGGTTCCTGCTGCCTGAGTGAGAGAGAGGCTGTATAAAGGAACACTTTTTTTACCTGCCCACATCAAGCTGAGAATGTGTGATCCTCCTGCCTCCAGCTCTTGGCTCAGCTGGTTCAGTCTTCACATCCAGCAGGTTTTCAGCCAGGGCTAGAGGTGACAATGGAATGCAGGATCACCAGAATATCTCACAGGCAGTTCACAGGATTGAATAGGAGAGGCAATGGTGTTATTTTTAACCCTGGGTTTGTTTTTTCTATAACAAAAAAAACCTTACCAGTAGCTTCTGGGCAGCTTTTCCATTTGTTTGTAATGTTCTCTCCATTGATGCTGTCCCCCAATAATCAATAAAACTTGATTAAGGAAAATAGTGAAAAGCAGCAGCCTGCAGCCTCATTAAATGTAAAAATCCAGTACAGAGTGTGATGACTAGGGTCAAATAATTGTGATTCAAAGAACAAATATGTGGCCACAGAATAGAAGAAACCAAAACTGCTCTTGCTGTGGTTGTTCTTTTTCCTCAATGATTTTGTCCCACAGGCAGAAGCTGTGTCTTCTATGAGCTGGCCATGGAATTGCAGCAGGACAGGAGGATACACCCTGCATGAACAAGTGTCTTTTTTAAAGATCAAACAGATGGGTTGGTTAGAAAGATGGAGAAAACAAAAAAAAATATCAGAAAATTCTGGTATTAAGGCTCAGTGAATGCTTTGCCTAACATTAAATGAGACATTTTATTTTTATCTATCTTGAGTAGTTTTAAATATTGTATCCATGATTAAAAGAAACTGACATTTTGGAATGAAACACCAACCCAAATTTTTAAAAATGAAAATATTTTTTTCTTTCTCTGGATATCTTTTCAAGCAGCAGTGTGCTGGCACAGGCACACCAATGCCAAGAGTTCTGTTTGAATTGGGATTCTTCCACCGCAAGGTCTAAGTCTTTGTAGCTATACTTGAAGGTCTGTGCTGGCAAGAAACCTGAGTCTTAATTTTTGGGACTGGTGAGACTTCCCCTCTTCAGGTGTGATGATAGAATTAGAAATGTCAGGGTTGCCAACTGCACATTTCTTAAGCTTGAAGTAATGGCTCAAAAATGATGAATGATTGCTTTAATGCACGTGGGGATTCTTTGGCTATTATTCTTTATGCCTTCTGGTTTCTGGATTGTTAGAGTATTTATGGTTAATTCTCCACTTTTCTGTACTCCCATGAAGACACAACACTCACTTTTTTCATTAGATGGGAGTGTTCCAGAAGAGCTGTGGCTTTAGCAGTAAAGCTACATTAGAAATGTCTAAATGGGAGAGTTTGCCCTGGACAGTTTGGTTCTTGTTGGGAACATGGAGACCTCTTGATGGAAGAGCTGGTGTGGCCCAAATCGCTGGATCCTCTCCTCTCCCTTCCCCTCCCCAGCAGAGGTCAGGACATATCACAGGAAGATTTCCCTTGCTCACATTCTCCAGTTCTCACTCCTCTCTCTCTTCAGCTGCTGAATGCTGGAGATCAACCACTGCACAAACACTAGAGACCCATGCTGTCTAAGGTGGTAGTGAAATAGGTAATCCTGGCTCTCAAATCCATTGTAGCATCCAGGCAATGCTCAATTAGCACATTTTGGAAGGCAAAATGCAGTGTTGAAGTAGAGGTAGCTGGTGGATGATAACTCACCTGCTGGTCCCTTACTGTGTCAGTGCAAAGTTGGCATTGTGCTTTACATTACCCAGATAATTGAGGCTGTCTCTGAAATAGTTTCTTCTGTTCCCCTAAATGGAAAGTTAAATGCAATCCACTTTCTAGAAGCTGTTTCTAATTCTGACCATCAAGTAACATGCTCCAGTAATGAACTCTATCCCTCTAGTTAAAGGTCCTTTGTGTAATTTATAGGCCCTCTTTTCTTTCCTCATAAGTTCCCTCCCTGCTTTCTAGGAAGGTAAAGTGAACATTAGCCACTCGCAGGAGACTCCCACACTGTGTGTATGACAACTGTGAGATAATGTCTGAGCTGCTGGTGCTGAGGGCACTCAGCTCCCAGCCCTGTGCAGAATGGAATCCTCACCTTGGCCCCAGTGGGAGCCAACAAGGGGGTGTTTTTCTTCCAGGCACTACAATTTTGGTGTGTAATTGTAGCCCTGGTTCCGTGCCTGAGATGTTTTGGTTTTCTGAATTTTTTTTCCCAGGGAATTTTCTGTAAACAGGAGAAAAGTTTTTGTAACTGTAACTTTGTTTTTCATTCTTTTCCTAGGAGGGACTTCTTGATGTCCCTCTGCTCTGACCAATGTGAGTGAAGAGGTTTGTCTTTGTGTCACCAATCAAACTGATCTGTGTAAAATAGTATAAAAGGGAGACACATCCCAAAAATAAAGGAATAATTTTCAGCCTTCTGAATCTCGGAGTCTGTGTTGTTGTGGTGCAAAACAGCATCATGTAATATTTCCCACAGGACTGACTCAGGAGAAGGGGATAAGGATTTTCCTTTTCCTCTATTTGCAAGTTCCTGACATGAATGGTTCTTTGAAGTGTCTTTAGGGTGCTGCAGGGCAACTATATTTCTCATTTAAAATATATTTTTGAATCACAAAAACCTTTAGATGTGTGTGTAATGTAAGCAGAGAACATAAGCACAAAGCTACCAGTGCTAATACACAGAAAGTCAGGTTCCTCAAGCTACACCAGGGCTGCCATTTCCCTTCAGTCCTGCGGTTGGGGACCTTTTAGATTAAATTCATTAGTTCATGGTAGTTTTGAGATGTAACATAAGCCTCCAAAGGCATCTTAAGCCTCTCTTTTTTATTAAAATTAAATCTTCCCTTGGCATTTCTCTAGGCACTTCTCCACTCACAAATAAAAGGGACACTGCTGAAGGATATTTTGCTGCACACTTAAATGCCAGCAATCCAATTAAAGAAATGTTTAACCTTTTGTAAATAAAGCTATGGCTTGTACTGGCTTTTGGCTAAAGGAAAAAAAATTAACTAATTTATTATTAAGCTTCTTACCCAAGACTGATGTATGTATTCATGATATAGTTTATAGCATTAAAAGGCCAGAATACTATTAAAATGACTCTGTCCCAGAAGGTCAGCTGGCTGCAGATTCTGACACGAGTCAGCTCTGCTCAGTGGTATCCTTCTTCGAAGCCACCTTGGAATCTTGCAGTCTCTGGACACAGAAGTCCTGATCCAGATGTCTGACATGTCACAACACTTACTTATATTTCTGTTTTTTGAACATGGCCTTTGTTAAAATGAGCATCATTTTCCCATTGCAAACAATATATGTGGATTTTGATAGGAGAGTGTTCAAACTCTGATGTACATTGTTCTAAAAGCATTTTTAAAGCTAAACAATTGATTCTATATCAGGGTGTTGATTTTGTATCATCTCTAGACTGTTATAATTTATCTTCATTGCCTCTTTTGCTGCTACTCAGACACTTGATCTGTTGGGGTGTTTTTGCCAAGAAGATTTGGCAGAGACAACAGACTAGACCTAGCAGCAAAACTGAGAGAAGCTTACACTGGGCATGGAGAGGAAGGGAAAAAATAATTTTACTGCTTTTCAGCATCCTGGAACCACAGAAGGCTTCTCTCTGAGGGGAGGAAACCTATGAAATATTTTTGGTGGTGCATTTGCACTAAGACAAGATAACCAAGTAGAAGCTGGGTCTTTTACTAGGCTGGCTGCTGTGCTTAAGGCATGGAAGAATGTTGAATTTGAATCAGAAGCAGAGCACTTTCAAAAAAGATGTAACTGGAGAGCAACCACACAGTGAGGATTTCAAGTTTTCTGCTTCTGTTTCAGATCTGAAAAGAAAAGCCAATGTGCCCAAAAACTTGTGTAAGTTTTCCAGCAGTAAGAATAGGTTTATTCTTTATATGGCGTCTATATACCCAGAAAAGTTAAGCCAGGGTTCATATAATTCTTACTTTCCTGCTGTGGCATTATTACCAAATATTCAGTAAAATAAAACTCCTTAACACCAATGTAGCATTAAGAAGCAGGCATTCTTTATTTGGCGCCAGATGCAGGAGAGGCCATTTCCTCTGAAATATCTTCATGCTAAGTACAGACAAGGCTTGTGTTTATATACTGTAGTTTACATACATATTAATTGTTTTTCCCAGAAGACACATGCATATGATAATCCTTTCCCCAAAGTCATCAGCATATTTCCCCTCCCACTGGCACAGATCTTTTCTTGTCCTGGGGGTCCCTTTGGTGGTGTTTGGTGGTTGCTGACCACAGAGTTATACCTGACCACCCAGTGAGCTCAGTGCTACTTTCAAATATAGAAAAGTGTTGGCAAAACCAGTCTGATTGATTATTTTGATCAATGAAGTGTGAGTTTTTTCCCCTTCTTGGTTAATGTTAGTTGTAGGCTAGTGATTTGGAAAAATTGTCATTGCCTTTTCTGTACCAGCTAAGCAAATTGTTCATCTGGCAACACTTCACCCCTTTGAGGCTTGTTTTCCCTTCAATCCTTCTTAAGCCTTACTTTTGCTTCCTTACCAACTCTGAAAAAAATGTTAGGTCAAACTTGGGGCAGAATTGAATCATAGAGTCATAGAATCGTAGAATAACAGAATCATAGTATGTTTTGGGTTGGAAGGGACCTCAAAGATCATCTTGTTTCCACCTCCTGCCATGGACACCTTCCATTAGACCAGGGTGCTCAGAGCTCCATCCATCCTTGGCCTTGAACTCCTCCAGGGACAAGGAATTCACAAATTGTCTGTCTTGTAAATTAGTGCAGGGTGTGTTTTGTGCTGTCCTGCAGGTCAGGGAATCTGGCTGGGTTCTTGCACTATTTCACTTTTTTACACAATGGAGAGCACAATTCTGCATTTGCATGATCTTCTCTATTAGTTTACTGGGGTATTTTTTTCACCAAACTGACAGCTACTTTCTCTTGTATCCAATTGCTTGAAGGAACAACAGTGCAGGAAGATTCAGGAAGAACATCTCAGGGCTGAGTCTTTTTTTCCAAAGGAAAAATATGTCCTTTAATTTTGGGAGTGCCCTGAGTCCCAAAGGACTGTTTTGATGGTGGCAAGACATTGCCATGGATGGCAGTGCCATTGCTGGCTCCAGGCCTGGTGAATCCCTGGTGCTCTGAAATTCCCCAGAGCTTGTCTCACACTCACCCCAGGCTGGACTCCACAGGACCTGGAACTGAGGACACCACAGAGCTCCATGTCTGCATGTCTGCTCACCTGTGCTTTGCCAGCTGCCTTATTCTTCTCTTGTTATTGCTCCTCCTTGCAACTTGTCATCATGTTTGGCAGTTGGGTTTTGATTTTTGGTTGCTTTTTATTTAATGTTGCTATCAAGGCAGATATATTTTCTTTTCCTCATACACTATAGAAAAACTAAAGGTTCTTAAAAAAATTTAAATCAATTCAGCTTTTTGAAACTGCATAATCGAAGAACTCTGAAATAATTGGCTTATTATAGTGCACCCATAAAAATGAATTTGCATCTCATTTATGAACTATTAGATTCCTTATTACATGCGACTGATTGTTCTTAATGTGACTTGCATATAATTTAGCATTCTTTACTCATACATTTTGTAGCTAAACAGTGGGGGAGGGAAGTTCATCCCAAAATCATGGCACCAGAATGTAGATTGCAGAGCAGCCACAGATCCTGTGCGGTGTGCTCCCAGTTTGTCTCTGCTCCCGTCACAGGCCTGTGCTGAGGTGCAGAAGTCCCAGATCAGCCAGCTGATTTTTTTCCTGATCTTATTCCCCCCAGAAAGCCTTGGCCATGATTTCAAATGACAAACTTAAGCTGCAGGTACCCAAGTGCTTTCCCAGAGCCAATGCACATACCCTGCACCCCATGGCAGAGCCTTCCCTGCCGAGGTTTCCTCATGTCCTCATTGAAGACTAGAAGTTGGGTAGTTATAAAAAGCAAAGTCCTTTATTGCATGGCTAAATCAGTCCCATGAAGGCAAAGTTATCAGAGCCCACAGCAGTATGCAGAATCTTTCTAACATAAAGTTTCTCAGTCCCAAGCAGAAGCAGCAGCCACAGCACTCTTAATTGTGAGCATCTTATCAGTAGCAGTCACAGCAGTAGCAACAACAGCAGCATTGCTGATGTTTTGTGAACCTCTGTGTGTTAACATTCTCAAAATAGTGCATTTTTATTCATTTTTAGCCAATCAGGCTTAAACACAAATTTTCTACAGTCTTGTTGTGCCAATCCTAAGTTGAGATTGATGTGTGGCAATATTTGTAAATTCTTACACAAATTCTATGCACATAGCTCAATCTGTTCTGTCTAGGAATGTTTTAGCAAGGCTACATTATTTTTGTCATGACTAGAATTTAACTAACTTGGCAAGAGGGAATGTTACTGAACTATAAACTGGGTATTAGGTCTTTTTCTTACTTATTGAAACAGGCTCTTATTTGTTTAAGGCACTTAAAATCCTCTATTTATTTAAAACTAAACTTGCATTTCTAGCTCATGTCTGTGTGGATTTATGTATCTTAGTTTCTCTGAAGGTTCTAATTCAATCCTCACATTTCTGGGCACTCCTGGGTCTTTATGGATTTGGCCCAGGGGAATTCATACTACAGTAGTCACCCAGGCCCAAGGTGACAGGGACATTGTTGTGCAGATGTGGGCCTGAGAGATTTTTACCCTGCTAGCAGCTGCTAACCTTTTCCCAAAGAAAAATTTCTCAAGAAACCTTTTTCTCAAAACAATCTTGGTAAACAACTCTCCTTTCTCAAAACAATCTTTCTCCAGCTGGGGTTTGCTGTTTCTCCAGTTTAACCAATGGGATCAGAGAGGTGTCGTTCCTATTCACCAATCATGTTAAGTCTGTATGGGAACACTTTATAAAAGGTGGTAAGAATTTAAACAATAAAACCTTTTTCTATGCTCTTTGCCTTCTGAAATATTTGGAGTCTTTCATGTCCTACAGTGACATGCAGACATGCCACCAAGGGCAGCACAGGTGTGGTGCTGGGATCACTTTGAAGTCCTCACCTCAGCAGTGGTGGGTGGCTCTTCCCCAGAGCTCCACCCCAGTGCTGCCCAGGTCTGATACATTGCTGCAAGAAGCCAGCATGTTTTGAGCCCCACAAAGGTATATCAAGCTCTGAGGGATGCCAGCAGCCCTAGAAATGGCTTACAAAAACTAGTGGCTGATTGGGGGTATATTGAAAAAGCAAAAAGATTTTAATTAAAAAGAAAGGAATAAAAAAAAAAAAAAACAACTAATTTTTTATTAAGCTTCTTACCCAAGACTGACGTATGCATTCGTGATACAGTTTATAGCACCGAAAGGCCAGAATACTATTAAAATTACTCTGTCCCAGAAGGTCAGTTGGCTGCAGATTCTGACACTCTAATCTTGAGTTGTGGGTGCTGATCCCTGTTCAGGGAGAAAATCTTAGGCATCAGGAAGCAGCAGCAGAGCCTGTGGGAATACTTTCCTACACTGGCCTGTGATTGTGAGGAGGAATCAAAAACAATCCTTGGACGGTGAAAAACCATTAGCAGGCGATGTTTTTCTAACTTGTTGTTTACTTCTAAAAAATGGTCTAGGGGTGTTGTTGTGTCCAATCATGCTTTTTTTTCTCAGAACAGTGTATAAAAAGGATATACCTTTCAATAAACTTTGCTTTTAAGCTCTCCAAGATGATTTGGAGTTATATTATTACTACAGCAGCCCTGAATCATAACAATATCGAGTCAGCCCTGCTCAGTGATATCCTTCTTCAAAGCCAATGTGTTTTTAGCCCCACAAAGGTGCATCAAGCTCTGAGGGATGCCAGCAGCCCCTCAGAAGTGGCTTAAGAATAATTAGCAAGAGAGCTGATTGGAGGTGTTTGGAAAAAGCAAAAACGTTTAATTAAAGAGAAAATAACAAACTACACAAAACAAAAGAACAAAAGCCGTGCAGAGTGCAGGGAGGTCCCTGGCACCTGCTAAGACACTCTGAAAAGCCCCAAGAATCTCTGTGCTCTCTCTTAACTATTCAACGATCCAGGAAGAGTTTTTGGCTTGCTGCCCAATAGAAAACAGCTCCAGTTCTTGAGGAACATCTCAAAGGTCCAACAGGTGCCTTTGTCCTGGCACTGGGCCAGTTATGGTGAGAGAAGCATAGAAGTTTCTGGTTCTTCTTCCTTAAAAGTTCAGGTGTGAGGCTTAAACACTTTTCCTAGTATGGGAACACCTGCTGAAGTGTGGGGTGCACTACAGCAGTGGCCCCACTGTTGGTGGTGGTGACAGCAGTGGCTCAATCTGGGTGTGCTGTGAGCTCACCTGTGTGATAGAGGGCTGCAGCTGCTGCCAGGGTAGTTACACTGAGGGTCAGAGCCTGGATGTGTGTGAGGATCACTGAGCAAACACTTCCCAGCTGCTGGGCTGGGAAATCCTCAGGAATTCCATGGATGAAAATGGATCCAAATGCTGGAAACACCCCCCTCTATTCCTACCAGAGCATTCCATCACCTCAGAAATGCCAGCACAGCCAGGAATCACTGCCTCCACTGTGCTTCCAGCAGCATTCCTTCTGTCTGAGCATGCCTTTAGGCAGTCATAAAGCCCAGTTCTGGCATCCATTACTCCACTTTGACTTGGAGGAGGGGAAAAATGGTAAAAACAAAAATGAAGCAAAATGTGGGGGTCACCCTGTGAAACTGAAGATGATTGTGGGTGAGTGGGTGTAGAAATAATATCACAGGGTTGAAAGGAAAGTGCCAAGCAGTCACCTTGAATAGAACTCTGCTAAATTACAGCAATTTCAGAATATTTTATTTACTGTAGGAAGTGGCAAAAGAAATAAGAATAAAGTTCATTTTAATAGATACAAAAAATGCTGTGGTCTTCATAAGAGGTTTGGCACAGGCAATTAAAAAACACTGATGCCAAGTATTCGGCAGGAGCAAGTGTAGTGAGCCCTGGGCCACGATTTGAGCATCAGTGGTTCCCAAAGTACATGGATACTCCTGTGGGCATTTTTATCAGAAAGCACACGGAGAACTGAGATTTTCATCAATCTCCTTGTTTAGCTGCTGGATCATCTGGTTTAATCCAGTGCATGATCCTACTTGTTTTTTCAGGGTAGCAAGTGAGCAGGACACCAGGAGAAGAAATTATGGATCAAAAATAGTACAAAGACATATGAGTCTTCAGACAAAATAAAATAAGTACAATTCTGTTCTGTTCATAGGAGGAACTAGCAGTGCTGGCAGCAGCAACATCAGAAGAGCACTGACATGTTTTGTACTTGATTTGCCTTTCTTCTGGATTGTCAATCTTCTCTGAATATCTGTTTAACAGCACAGTCAATACAGGCAGAAATACGAGGCACTAATGCCAGGGAGGCAGAAATCATCCCTGCAGTCTTCTAATCCTTCCCTTACAGTAATTTTGAAGAGATTAAATGTGGGTTCAGATGTGTGGCTGCACTGCACTCTTCAGAGCTCCCATTTTATGTAGGGAAATGATTCCCCTTATACATTAGAGCAGGTCAGAGTGTGTCCATGCCATTGCAGGGCATTCCTGGGCTGTGAGGGGAGCAATTACTCCCAGCCTGAGTCCAGCCTGACTTTGGGGCTGGAGCTGCAGCAGAGATGGTTCTGCATCCCCCAGGAGTCCCTTACAGCTGCTACCTGAGCCCATTTCTGCCCCTTCACCTTCTCACTGTCCAGCCTTGTTGGCCCTGGTTTGGTCAGAGGTGGTTTTACACCTCAGAACCCATGAAAGGTTGTGATGAGGGTTTGGAGTTCACAGGTTAAGCAGAGCAGATCTGTGAGCTTTGCCAAGGCAGGCACTCTGCTGCCCTGGCCTTTGAAGGATAAAAGTGTTATCCTGACAAATCCATGCTGCTTTTCAAAGCTGTGCAGCACAGCTGGGCTCTGGGAGCAGGGCTGCTGGCAGGGCAGGGAAGAGCAGCCTGCTGTTTTCTTTCAGAGGAAAGGTGGAAATACATTTTTCAAAGCATCTAGTTGTTTTGTAAATGTCTGGTTTTAAAACACAAATGAATGTGTTTCCACCTCAGAAGGTAGGTTCTTTAAAAGATTCCTTTCAGCTTGCACTAGTTGGTAATCAAAAGTGCCCATCATCCTGGATCAAACATTCTAATTCTTGGATATAAACTTGTAGTTTTGAGGGAAGAAGAAATCAGCGTGGAGTTGAGCTGTAAGATCTACTCCCTCCTTCTCCCTCCCCTCCCCCACCCCCGCTTCTATTTTTGCTTTGCTCATGGTTTGCAAACACTGCTGTTTGTTTTTTAAAGCATACATTGAAAGGACACACGGTGATTACCAATAAACTAAATTAAAAGGGCAAAAGCTGGAGACAGTAGAGGCAAGTTCACATACCTGTCACCATGTTCATTACTCAGCCCTGTGTGTGCTTTTCACTGCCCCAGATCACACCCAGACACAATGCTGATTATCTGTGCAGGAGGTCGCTTTTGCATGCCAAAGGAAAACACTGCTATGTCTTGCTAATTTGATTTTAATATCTGTGCCATGCCATTCTTTGGCCTAGAAATTAGCTTGTTTTTTACTAGTATAATTGGCTAATTAAAACATCTTCTGTAGAAGATGGGGAGATACAGTCCTTATGGGACTTGGAACATACCAAAGTAAGCAGATGACAGTTCCTGATCTGACAAGAGCTCATTTAGAGCTCAAAGAAAGGAACACAGGCATTGCAATTTTCTTAATAAGTTTTTTGAGGTGATTTAGGGTCCAGTCTTTGGAATGGAGATGGAAACACTGGAACTTAGAAGATGCAGCCCTGTAGGACTTCTGTGGCAGGATGGATCAGGTAGTTACAATCCATTCTGTAAGTTTGGACTATTTAGTATGTTTAATCATTTTAAGTTCTCTACCTGTGGCCAGTGAAGATGTACAGAAACAGAAAAAAAGTTACACCAAAACAGTCTTCCTTGGTCCCAGTAACGAAAACATTTTAGGTTTTGTAACCTGATCATACAGTTTTGGTATTTCCTTCCTCACCTGCTACCACATATGACCTGGAGTGAGTCCCCGAGAGGGAAATAACCCTGGCTAGAGCCACTGATTTCATGTCTCCCACTGCCTAGAGAGGATAAGGGATAGACAGATGAGGGAGGAACAAATGTTACTTCTGCCATAATGGTGAAAATGGAGCAATAAATAGATCACTCTCCTGTCCTGGATTTCAGCTCCAGCATTCACAGCCTCCTTCCCCCAGGATGCTCATTGAATTCCCTCTTTGTACAGTATCCTTCAGACAGGACTCGAGAAGTCCTATCCTAGACAATCAATCTTTGAGCCTGGAAAGAGTTTGAGAGACTTATGCTAATCATATTTAATTAGTATGTGCAAATGATTCTAACTAAATGTAGACTTCCCTTAGTATCTTCAATTAAAAGGTCTGGATGTACTCCAAAGTTACAAATTCCTTCCCTAAGCAAGTAGGGAATGATAATGAATTATTGCTAATATAGTCATAAAGCTTTTATTTGCATAAGTAATATGAAGTTAATGTGTGGATAAAATTAAACTTGAAAATTAAATATTATTAAAACAAAACCGTTAATGAATTTGGACATATTACTGAGCAGGTATATTTGGCAGCTGGCTGGAACAGATAACTCCAATAGAAGTCTAGCAGGATCAAAATCAATATTGAACATTGCATAGCACAGTGAAGGTTTTGAGCGAGTTAGATGTGCTCATTGTCTCAGTTCTGATGTGCATCATCACTGTTTGCTTTTGCAATCACAACTTAACGAAGACAAGGTGAGAATGCAGGAAGGAGAACCAAATCCTTGGATTTGAGTATTTCATTCTGTTTTTTTACTGTTTTGATTAGACTGGCTTGAGAGAAGAGGCTCTAAATTTTCACTAGTATGGAATAAATATTGAAGACTAAAAGCTGTGTTATAAATAGATGGTAGTCACACATGCTGCTTATACCAGCAGGATTGGTTGTTACTATATTAAAAATTTTACTACCAAGGCTGGACTTTTTTCTTCTCGAAATATTTCACTGATCACTTTTTACTCCTTCTCATACTGCAGAAGGCTTTCCTCAACCCCTTATGGATATTTTAGTGGTGGGCTGCAACTGTCTGGATTTATTTTGTTTACTATTTTAATTTGAGGATTTACTCCAAACTAAAATAATCTTAAAACCAGAATAGTACCAGGTAATGGAACTTACTCTGAAATAGGAACTTCTGCCTCTGTAATAACCTGTAGAAAGATACAGAGTGCAGTGTTTTGATCAGTTTTTTCTCTCTTCCACGATCACACATGAACCAGAATCTGAGCACCATCTCTCTGTTGGCTTGGGATATTGTTTGCTTTTTACTGTGGTTTCCTGACAAAACCTGCAAGAATAATTGCTGTGCTTTCCTCCACTCACTCTGGGCCAGCCCTGCTGGTGCCTCTCACACACAACTCCTCACTTCTGTGCAGACATTGCCATTGAGACACCTCTGACACAAGATGGACTCACCAGGTGTGGGGATTAGCAGGAGAAGTATTTTCAGGGCTGAGGTTTCATTATCGTGTCTGTGAAGTTAATTAATTTTCTCTTTTGTGCAGGAGGATTATGTGCTTCACCTTTTTGCAGAGACCAAAGTTCTGACACCTGCAAAGATGAAACCTGTCAACTCCAGCTGATGTCACAGCCTGAGTGGGAAGGCCTGTGTTGCCTTTCACTATCTCAAAATTTGCCCATATCTCTGGTCTTCCAGAATTGGTGTTTCAGAAATTACTCCACCAAATTGTTCAATTTTTGTAGGGCTTGTGTGCCTGACCCACCTATACTGCTTTGAAAATTCCAGTCCTTAGGAATCCAGTGTTGCTTTAGGGTGCAAAAAACACATTAGGTTTTCTTTTATTTTTCCTTTATATTCCATATGAATGGTTTTGCTGGGAAAAACCCCAGACATACCTCCTCCGGTGTTTCACTTCAGGTGCTTGTACTGCTTCTCATACATAATGCATTAATTTTCTCTCAGCACTAAGAACAGCCTGTGCAGCCAGTGGCTCTCACACATGCCAGAACCTCATGCTAGGGATACTGGTGTGTTTTGTGTCAGGAACAGAGCTGGGTACATGGGAGACCAAGGATTATCACCATTTTGCAGACTTCTTTTCCATTTCTGCACATATATGCATTACATTTAGCATTTCTATTTATTTTTATGCAAATTTTTTATACTTTCCAAGCTGACAAGTTACACCTTTCCTTTTTGTGATGTAATTATCTTCTAACTCAGTGATAAGGGGAAAGTAGCAGCAAGCTGTCTGTGTTCATTGTAAGAGTGTTGGCCCCTTGGAGACCAGATGGAGTTTTGGTGTTTGCACCAGAGAGGAACTGGAAGAATGGCTCCCACTTTTCCCACCTCCTTGGGGTTTGTTCTGTTGGATTATACCAACTCAGAGGTTTCCAATGTGGGCATCTGTGTTCAGCACAGCAGCAGATGCCTCTTGCTGTGTGCTGGGGCAGGGGAACCAAACCCCTCGGTGCAGGCAGGGACTGCTGGCACTGGCACTGCCTCTGCCTCCAGCACCAGCCCTGAGCAGGCACAACCCCTGGGAGCTGCATGTGAAAAATGATGTTCACTTTCCTGGTAAAATTTAAAAAGTTTAATAAAAAGACAATGGGGGACAAAAATAAAGCAAAGGGTTAAAAACAGCTGGGTGCTTGGCACTCAGCTGTGATCTTCCCAGGTTCCCTTTAAATACTTTTCCTATTACATCAGCCTATTACATATTCATAAGCATTATGCATATTCATATTTTTTCCTATAACTGTTTAGCATGGCCACTCCTTGGGCCCACCTTTTTAGAGCATTTCTGATTCTTGGCTGTGGTTTTATTATCACCTCCAGCTTGGGTTTTGGTCCATACTTCCTTCAGAAAGTAGATGCTGATAGTTGGTATATCAATAGCAGAGTCCTCATCACATCTTCACTGGATCTTATCCTGACCAAACAGACAGTTCGGTCATAGTTATAATTCATAACTCATAATTATATCAGCTACACTACTACCATGTCTAAGTTTTTGTTACTAGCAGAAATAAAAGTAAACATACATATAGCATTATACATAAATTATACATACAGCATTCATCTTAATATTTGTGAAAAGCCAACTTTATAATATGTGTTTATAAGGTGTACGATGCATCTTACAGGTCTTGCCTGTTCTAAGAGCTTGACATAATCAGGTTATGAAGGTTGGTGCACCCTGGATTCTCATGTTTGTGAATTTTGGCATGCTTGTGTCAAAACTAAGATCTTGCTCTGTTCTCTGGAGGCTGTGAATAAATAGGAAGTGATGGGAATAAGCCCTGAGTTTGTTGATGGGGAGGTGTTTCTAATGCCTTCCTTGAAACGCAGTTCTGCTGCTTTCACCAGAGGAGAACTTCATGTTCAGAGCAAGTTCTGAACAGCTGAAGAGGAACACACAGGCCATGGTTTATAGATCTCCAGCAATAGCTCAGTGGATTTAAACTGCTTTTATAAATAGATAAGAACAAACTGTGACTCTGCTGATAACTTGTGCAGCTGGAACTGCTGACTTCTTAAGCCCTGGAAATTGGGCTTTATAATGGAAATAGTAAGTCTGTGAACCTTAATTACAGTTGTAGTGCTGGCCACAGCCACCTTTTCACACACAAGAAGGATTCAATATGAGAGGGCGACCGCAGTAGGAACAACCTGTCATGAATTTTATTAGTGGTGAATGTGGACTTTGGTCATGCTGGTCACCTTAGCCAGCCTGAGAAAAGTTATTGAATTGAGCGTGGGCTGGGTCAGCACTAGGAAGGTAAAATGGAAGCCATGATTAACCTTTTATGTGTCATGTTTTCCAGAGTCATTTTTCTCAGTGGAAATGACACTGTTCTATTGCTTCGTTATTAAGGAAGCTTTGGGGAGATTTGACAAAATGCTAAAAGTTAAATCAGAAATGAATGTTCAGATGTGAGTTTGCTCAGCTCTGCTTTCATGCACTATCATGCCTCAGGTTCAGAAGAATTCAAATACTGAAATGGTGTATCATCATTTTGAAATGTTCAGAAGACAAGGCCAATGTTTCATCAATTTAAGTTTGTCCCAAATGGCCTCTATATCCAAGAGTGTGCTTGGAACTCTAGATTATAGGCATAGAAAGATGAAGAAAATTGTAATGATTTCCTTTAAAAGAAGACTAAGGTTTGGGGAGTATGATGAAAGTCAGCTACAGCTTGAGCATTTTTCTTCTGAGTATTTCTTCAAAGGAGTACAGTGTCAAAATCAAAAAAGATGACAAGGGTATGTTGTCTATTACTATACATAAGCAAACAGATGGTTTACTTTTTCTCCTCTTTTAAATATGTAACTCCTACGGTCTCATTATGTCTCTTGGAATGGTTTCAGATATTGATTTAGTTTGCAAAACTGAGTTCATTGAATAACAGCTATATCACAATTTCAAATCTATTAGAAATACAGCTTGCCAGAGGATCTGATGGTTTACTTGACTGTCAATAATAGAATTGTATAAGCCATGAATCACTTTGGACTCTTTAACAGTATTACATTTCTCTGTAATGGGAGATATGGGGACAGTGCTGTATTAGCTGCTGGGAGCTGTAGGAGCTTTCCTGGTCCTTTTGAGGGAGTTTCACTGTCTCGTGGTGTTTGTGGGAGTGATTCCCTCCCACCAGCTGCTTCTAAAGTTTATCCTTTTCCTCCTCTGTCCCACTCAGTACTCACTGCCAGAAGGAGGAGAGATTTGAGTCCTTGCTTTTGGTTTCAGGTGTATGCTCATTGCTGCTTTATTTTTCCTCTTTTTTTTTTTTTTGGTCTTTGTTATTTAGGTTGTCAGTTTCTCCTCTGCCTCAAGGAGCGTAAAATACAGATGGACAAGTACTTTCTTTTTTTTTGCTAACTGTAACTAACTGTTCTGCCTAGAACAATATCTTGTAACCTGGTTTGTCTCTCACTATGATGTATTTCATACAAGCCCTTCTGAGAAATAAAACTACCCCTGAGAGCCTAATTTTTTTAGACAGAGGTATTGAATAAGGTGATATTTGCGGGTTTTAGAAACCCAAGTGAGACACAGTGTTATCAGTAGCCTTCCTGGAACACTGATGATGTTTATCATTTCATCTGTTATTAGTTCAAAGCATGATTGTTTCCTTAATTGGCAGTGCAGAGCCCCATTGGGTGCCCTGACACAAAAGCCCTTGCTTGAACCTGTTTATTTTTGATGAAGGAACACCTGGGGAGAAAACTCTCATGGAAAATTAGTTGACCTCAAATGTCTACACTAGATGTTGCCATTTCTACAGAGTGTACTTTGGGGAGTGTCTTCTGTCTTCCCAATTAATCATAATTTTCAACACAATGCAAAGAACCCTTCAAAGAAGGACTCAATGCCCAAAAAGAGCACAGGCAATTCTTACACTGTGACAGGACCTGTTTCATGGACATCTGGCTCCAGTTTGCAGCTGCCTTGGGGGTTTGAGCTACAGCCTCCTGGTTTTTTTTTTTAATAGCCATGAACTGCTGGCTCAACTCTCATATTGTGGCATGAGAAAATTGGCAAACATAAATAAATATCATCTTTTTCCTTTCCAGGGGGATCTGAAATAGGTTGAGGCATATGAATTGGGCCTGGCTTTGCACACAGCAAACAAGCACCAGATCTGAACTGGGACAGTGAACTGAGGACAGCCCTTGGCTGCCAGGACAGGCAGTTCAGTCAACCCAGTACCAATTTGAAGGTGTTTTACATTGTAGATTTTAAGTTTTACATCAATGGCAACTGCCCAGGATGTGGAAGTGCCAATTTTTAATGTAGAAGAAGGGAAGAAGTTTTTCCAACCTTTTTAGGGGTCCACCTCCTCTCACTTCTCCAACAGCAACAGTAGGAGCAGCACTGAAAAACACAACTTACTTCATCCTAGGCCCAAATGTTCTCTTAAGGGGCTACACTTGTTTCAGGACCCTGATTTTTGGAACAGGTCTTGCACATGAGTGCCTGGAGGCCCTGCACTCATCCCTGAGTTCATGATGCTGAGCTCCTTGCTCTGTCCTAGGCTGTCAGGAATGCTGGCCAGCTCCATGGGCATGGAATTGCCTCCAGTTCTGCCTTCTCCTGCAGTCCCAGCTGCACAGGCAGGGATCAGCAAGTTGAGATGTGGCTGCTTTTGTAATTTAATGTGTGTCTTCTGCTGAAATGCATCCAGGGTCACCTGCAGAGGCATCCTGAGTGACACAAAATCCAGCAGGCTGTGCTGTGATCTGGGTCTGGCAGGACAGACGGAGAGCAGAGGGGCTCTGAGAAATCTTCTGTTCCCTGCCTGTTGTTTTCTTCAGGGTGATGATAATACCTTGTGGGTATAACCCACACTGGACATAGTCTGACTAGCCAAAATTATGGCTTTTAGCCCCAGACTAAAACAAGAAGAGTGTTTATACATTGCAGTATTTAAGGTGTATTGATGACTGTGAGTCTGACCCTCATCTATCTTGGATCACAGGAAGCTGGTTTGGGCCACAGCAGAAAGGAGTTTCTAGTTTGGTGTTTCAGAATCAGAATCAGAATCATCAGGTTGGAAGAGACCTCCAGGATCATCAAGTCCAACCCAACCCTAATCTCAGTTAAAACATGGCACTGAGTGCCACATCCAGTCTTTTCTTAAACACATCCAGAGATGGTGAACACATCACCTCCCCGGGTAAACCATTCCAATACTTTATTACCCTTTCTGTAAAAAACTTTTTCCTGATATCCAGCATATATTTCCCTTGGTGCAGCTTCAGACTGTCCTCTTGTTCAGTCAGCGCTGCCTGGAGGAAGAGACCAACCCCACCTGAGCACAGCCACCTTTCACAAGGTTGTAGAGAGTGATAAGGTCACCCCTGAGTCTCCTTTTCTCCAGGCTGAACAACCCCAGCTCCCTCAGTCATTCCTCACAAGGTTTGTGCACCAACCTTGTTGCCTTCCTCTGGACACGCTCAAGACTTTTCCAACAACTTCTTCTACTTCACTGGATGAAAACCTCCCTGGTGGAAAAACTGTGCCCAGAGAGTGGTGGTGAGTGGTGGCTGGTCATTAGTGGGGCTACCCAGGGCTCAGTATTGGGGTCAGCTGTATAGTAACTACATCAGTGATTAGGATGGGGGATTGAGGGCACCCTTAGTAAGTTGGCAGGTGACACTACGCTAGGTGGGCAGGAAGGCTCGGCAGAGAGATCTGGGCAGGTTGGAGCTCAGGAGGTTCTGAGAACAGCTCAGAAGGTTCAGGAAGGACAAGTGTTGGGTCCTGCACTTGGGTTGCAGCACTACAGGCTGGGGGAGGAAATGGCTCAGCAGGAAAGGACTGCGGGCTGTTGGTTGACAACTGGCTGGAGATGAGCCAGTGTGTGCCAGGTGGCCAAGCAGGTGAGAGAATCCTGGCCTGTATCAGCCACAGTGTGGCCAGCAGGACCAGGGCAGTGACCACAGTGACCACCCACCTGTAGGCACTGGTGAAGCACCTCAAACTCTGGGTTCAGCACCTCCCTTCAGAAAGGACACTGAGGTGCTGTCTCAGGTTTAATCTGTTGTTTCTCACCCAAGATTCCAAGGCTGGTGGTTCGTGTGGGCACGAAGGGAGTGATTTTCCCCCTTGACCTCTGAAGGATTTAGGGTCTGCTGTCTGACTCTGTGTCTCTGTGTTCTGTGCTGAGCTCAGTGCTCGGCGCGAGAATGATGAGGAGTCTCAAGGTCTTGGTTTTCTTGGTTTCTCGTATTGTTTATTAGTTCTTATCTTACAATTCTCTGTGTCCAGCCAAGATGTTCACAGCAGCCTGGACATGAGGTGACTCCCCTTCCCCTGAGATGGGAGGTCGCTACCTCTTATACAGATAACTACATACCCATTGTTTACAATTCTATGCCAATGTCTATCACCTGTACTAACAGGGTCATGTCTACTTTGATCCAATCCACTGAAACTACTTTGTGCCCATGTCACTGCAGAAGATGGATGCCAAGGGAGAAAAAGAAGAACCCAGGGCACCACCCTAAAATCACCATCTTGTCCCTTTGCATCTACATTCTAAAAACCCAAAACTACAAAATTTTCTGCACAGTGATAACTACCCTACTCTCTGTAACACCTTTGTGACTTGCAATTCTTCTCTCTGTTAGATGTTTTTCTCATGGACTAAAATCAAAGACTGTGTCTTCCTGGGCTCTGTGCCAGGCAAACCCCCCTGCACAGACCCCAGACCCTCTTTCTCAGGTCCCAGGCCTCTCTACCGAGGTCTGTGACTTCCCAGGGCGCCCAGAGAGATGCCCTGGACTCCAACAGTGCTGGAGGTGCTCTGGTGTCCAGAGAAAGGCAATGGAGCTGGGGAAGCCTAGAAAACATGTCCTACGAGAGTGGCTGGGGGAGCTGAGGTTGTTTAGTCTCATTCCCCACAACTACCTAAAGAGATGGTGCAGCCAGGTGGGACTCAGCCTCTTCTGACATGTCTCAAGTGAAAAGACTAGAGGAAATTGCCTCAAGTCATGCCAGGGGAGATACAGATTAGAAAATAATAACTACTGTAAAGAGTGGCCAGACAGTGGAATAAGTTGCCCAGGGAAATGATGCATCACCATCTCTGGGAGTGCTCCAGAGGTATTTGGATGTGGCACTTGGGGACGTGGTTAGGGGTGATCATGGTCATACTGGTTTGATAGTTGGATTCAACTACCTTGAAGGTCTGTTCCAGCTTTGATGATGCTGTGACCCACTGAGCTGCCACTGGTGAGGTCAGCCTGGGTGTCAGGTTCTTTGGGCCTTGGTGTTTTGCTCTGTTCTGTTTTTATTTGCTTGTGTTGGCACTGATCTCTGGAAGGCAGTAAAAATATTTATTCAGCACAGGCAGGGTGACAGATATCTCTTGTATGAAGAACTATTTGATGAGCTGTTAGTTTTGAGTGCCTTTCCTATTCATTGAACTAATTAGCTCTACAAATCTTGCTGTCAACCAGTCATATAGCCACTTATTTATTTTCCCATGTGCAGAATTTTTACTTTGCTGCATGTACACAGAGCTGTAAAACCAAATGCACCAAAAATTGTCTCTTAGTTGGATATAAATGGAAACAAAATACACTTGGAATTATTATTACATGTACCATTAATTTTTATTTGAACTGTCTTATAAAAATGCCAAGCTGCTTTCATTGTTTTTCACTGTTGCATTCATGTAATGAGTGTAATGCTCATTTACTGCATTACTGGGAGAGTATGAAAATGCCTGTGTCTGAGACAGGGAAGGATGGAGGCTTTAGTGCTGACCACATGGGCACCTGGAGGCTCCAGCTGTCACCAATTTCTTTGGTCCTTTAAAATTACTGCTTGGTTTTAACCTCCTCTTGTGCTTTCTCCCCTCCTGCAAGCCTTGCTGTTTCTTTTTTTTTTTTTTCTTTCCACCCTTTTAACCATTCTAGTGAGTGGAGTTAAGCATTTAATACAATTAAAGCATTTCAAGCTCATGCCAGTGCAGGCTGGGCTCTGCTGTGCTCAGTCACAGCAAGCCTGGCTGCTTCTGGCAGTGACAGTGCAGAGGGCATTCTCATGAAAGAGACACAGAAAATGTGCTTTGTGGGAAGGAAAAATGTGAATTACATGATTTCTGGCACAACTATCTCTGGTGATTTGATTGCTGTGGCATTTCTGATTTGGGACAGTATCCTGTGGGCTCTGGAGACTCAGCAGGATCTGCCAGCAAGCAGGGCTGCCCATGCAGAACTCTGGAGTGGGACCCAGGAAATGAATGATCACCCTGTGAAATACAGCCAGATGTTTTATAGCTGCACAGTTGCCTCCAAAAATTGCCTGTAATCCCTGGGAGTTTTGTGATGTAATGGCCAACTGGAATGATGCTGCCTATTGGAAGGGGATTTTCCATTTTGTAACCTGGTATCTCCAAAGTAACCGCAGCCAAGATTCCTCTTCAACATATGCAGCATCCTCTGCCCCTTAGAATGGAGCTCATGGAGACTTTTGCCAGTGCAGAGCTGTGCCATCAGTGGTCTTCTTCGTAATGAATCACAGGACATTAATTTATTTTCTCAAGTTAGGCAATGGTTTTATTTTTTTTTTAATGGTAATGTCTTCCCTTGTCCCCAAGTATTAAAATCTTAAAAACATCTCATTTTGGAAGCAGAGGTGATGAAATTGTGTAGTATCTACTGCAAGCACAAATTAAACTACATGTGAAAGAAGGCATTTACATTGTTTTTCTTCACACCCACTTCAAATGAAGGACAGACCAACAGAGTGTGTGCAGCCCAACACAAATGAGAGCTGTAAAATGGAAAACTGCTCCACAGAACTCCGCTGATTAGTCTTCAAGTGCTCTTATTTGAATAGTAGAGATGTGTGCCTGAGCTTGATGAGTGAATCCTGGCAAATGGGAGAGTGTTTGGGAAAGGGTTACAGGGAAGATTTGAAAATCATGTACTGTAAAGAGAGAGAGACTTTCAATCTCTTTACCTGGTTTTTGAAAAAGAAGAGTAAATGATTACTTGAAGAAGAGATCTTCAAAGACTCTTTAGAGATCACTAGAGCATGTTGGGCAGCCATAGCCCAGTGGCTCAATGGCTGAGCTGGATGGTTTAGGCTCTGGATGTAAGTGAATATTTGAGCAGCTTCAGAGTGTTGGGCAGTTGATGCTGCTTGAAATCTGTGGTCACAGCTGAGTCCTCAAAGCTGTAGACCTGATGAAGCTGTGACTCAAGTGTTGTGGTTCATGTTGGGCAAGTCAGATAATCACAGTGGAGCAATGGCAAAAACAATGTACTGAGGTTTTAGATAGAATTCGACAAGTGCAGCTGGGCAATATGGCTGGCTCTGGTATCTGTGGAAGGCACTCAGTCATCAAGATGATAGCAATAGAGCAAAAACTGATAAATTAAAATGGTGAGGAAGACTTTAGGCCTGTTCCTTGGTCCATTCTCTGTTGGTTCTCTTGATGCTTTATGAGATGTTGAGGTGATGTGCAGACATTAGGGCAAACCTGATCCCTTCTCTAAAGTGTGTAATCCCTGTCTTTGGGGAGAATGAAATCTGCAGGTGAGGGATATATATTTAAACCAGTACAAGCCTTGAGAGTTAGAACTCTTCAACATCAAACTCTGCCTGAGAGCTGATGAAGTGGGACTCCATCTGTGCAGGCCGTGGATGTGCACTTTTGGAGGTGGAGTAGGAGAGATGAGAAGAGAGCTTCAAACACTTGAAATGAGAGGCTTTGAGTTTTATATTTCAGTGTTGCACAGGCACTTATTTACCCTGCACAAAGTCCTTCTCTCTGTGCTGTTTATGTAACCATAATGCATCCTGTGGAATTTGTCTCTTCTTAAATTTCCTTCCCATCAACCAGACCTCACTCGATGGAAGTTCTCCACTCAGAGCACTTTCATTTGGGAAATTTTTAAGTTTTTTTTTCCAGAAATGTGCTGTTATCACAAGAGTTCTAAGCCATTTTCCAGCTGGGACAGAAACCAGACCGGTTTGACTTCTGCAAGAGGAACTGAGCTGTAACATCCAGGCTGTGCTTGCCTTAGAGTCAGAGGCATCTGGAACTGGGCTGTAACTTGGCCCACACTGGGTTATTGACAGCAGCTCTGAGAGTGATGCCTTGGGAGAGATGACCTGAAACAGAGACTGGACAGAGCTGGAGAATAAAGTAGGGATTTATTGAAAGGCCTTCAGGATCCACCTTGGACAGGACAGGGCCTGATCAGGGCTACACCCAAGGTAGAACCAAAATGGGCACAAAATGTCTCATTGGTCACAAAGTCTTACATTTTTATAAGTTTTGGTCCATTTGCATATTGGGGTTTAATTGTCCAGTTACAGCTTCAGGTCATGAGGTCTCATCCTTCTTGTTCCTCCCTTCAGCCACCCTTGTTTGTGCTTTTGGGCCTGAAAGTTGTCCTTGGTGTGCAGCAGGAAAAGGATTTGTTTTGTGTCCCTGCTCTGTGCAGGGCTGAGTGACACTGACTGTGAGCTCAGAACTGCACCCCTGGGCAGCACAGAATCTGAAAATTTGAAAGCTGAAACTTAAGGCATCAAGATGACACCTCTGCTGATGTTAACTCACTGATCCTGCTGCTCATAAATGTCTCCTCTTTGATGCTGCAGTCCCTTGTGGTCACCAGGAGAGCACCATGTGTTATTTCATTTGCTTTCTTCAAGCATCCAGTCCACGCTGTGGCTTCATCTGAAGCTTTCCTTGAAAGAAAATGCTGTTATGGTACCCAGCTCCTCACAACTTCTGAAGAGGAGAAGAAGATAAAATTTGTTGAGGTAAATGGAAAGATTTTGCTTGAGCTATGAGGGCTTTTGATCCAAGAGTTAACCCAAAAGGCATTGAGACATTCCAAAAGAAAAGAAATTGGTTTTAAAAGGAAATACATACCACATTAGAATAAATTACAAGTTAATGAGGTTTACTAAAGTGGGGTTTATGAGAGTTGAAACTAGAGCGGTCTTTTAATCCATGATGGCTGCTCATTTATTGTAATAGTAAGTTTACAGAACCTACAGTAAAAGAGACTATAAAACATGTAACTTTTTAAAATTATGCTGTAAACCCCAAGAACTGCTCTGTATCCTGTTTAAAGGAAGCGTGGCATTATGTTAAAAACATGTGTCCTTGTAGACTCTTCCTCAGGGTGACAAATCTCAACGGTGTCATTTTCCAGATGTGTTTGATTATAAGTCATGCTTTTATCTCAAGTTGTAGGAAACTCAGTGTTCAGGTTTATGCTTATTTTTGAGTTTTAATTCAACTTACAGCACATGTAATGTTTTCTTTAGTCCTAACACGTCGTTGTCAGCTCTATAGAGTATATTTTAGTACAGTTTTGAAACATTTCTTTGGTAGTAAGCACTTCTGTCTTGGCAATTCTAGAAATGCTTTTCCATATCAGCAGCAGTGCATGAATGCTGAACACTCACTGGAGAATTGGGCTGGGTGTTGAGAGAGATTCTAATTCAAAAAGGCAAATGCATTACTGGTAATCGTATTTAGGAAGTTAATGTAATAAAATTAAGAATTATTCATCTGTGATGAAGTGGGTTTTTTTCACACAGAATTTTTCACATCCCTAAATTTCTGAATAAAAGTACACTCTGGAAGGAATCATACCAGAGAAAAGTCACTTACAGCCCCTCAGGACCTTGGGTCTGTTTCTACATCCTGCGCTCAGGATGCCACTGGGGAAGAATTCACCTGTTTGAAAGAGGCTTTGCTGCTGTAGGTACCTGCGGCACACACAGGGGGGTGCCCTGGGCTGAAGCACCACTGCTCTGCTCTGCTGAGGGTGTCCAGATTTAGCCCTGAGCTGCAGCAGGTTCAGGAACTGCCGAGGCATCAGAGAGGAGTTTTTGCCTGGAGAAGACACAAATTAAGTTCTGTTCATAAAAGACCATTTTCATTTCTGTTGTATCCTTATACCAATGTGTTAGTAATTTCGTATTCCTTTCCAAACTGGAGTTCCTTCTCTCTCATCAGTTCTTGAGTGTTTGAAAGCCAGGGTGGGTTTTTTTTCACAGACATTGCAGGGATCCACAAGGATGCCTATTGTAGGATGTAAATCCAGTCACACATTGAAGCAACATTTTATTCTGTTTTATTTTATCAGAAAAACTTACACTGAGCAAAGCCAAGGCCATTTTTAATGCTGCTATTCATCATTTATCATTTAGCAGCTACAATAAAATTTGGGGAAGCAACCAATGTTCTCAGTGACACATTAGTGCAGATCTCCTTGGACCTTTATTGCCATGCTGGGTAACTGCAGGGGGAGGTGGGGACAACCTCTGGGAGGGCTGCACTGAATACTGTATTTAACAGTGGAGGGGGAAAAAAAAGCCTAGTAAAGTTTTCAGTAATCTTGGCTTGAAGGGTAATTTTCTTGTCAACTCTATAATTAATGCACCACACGTTACAGTAGCCCATTGTTATTCCAGAATGCCAGGGTGCATTTCAGACTGAATGGCTGTTTAACAAAACACTTGGCAGATTTATTACCCTCAGGTGATTCTGTCAGTCAGCATTTCCCCATGTTCAACCTGAAGGAGGCAGAATCAATTTTGGTATCTACTCAGTGAAAATCCAGGCTCTTTAAATTAAACCACACACATATGCAGAGGCCCCTAGAAAATCAGGACTAGTATTGGATCTTCATCTTTCAGCAGGGAAGTAGGAATTACTCTGGGAAGCTCCTCAGATTTCTCCCTCCACAATCAAGGCATCATCTGCCACTTCCAATATCTCACAAGAAGTATTTGTGGTCATTTTCCCATCATGTCTTGAACGTTATGTTTGCGGTTTTTTGTTACTGTACAATAAGTACAGACCACTTATTTGGCAGTGTCAGAAACAGGTTCAGCAGTGACCGGGTATGGAATGAAAATCCCGAAACAAAGGAGATGTCACACTGAATTTGCTGTTGCCAGTTCTGCAACAGAATTCAAGTAATGATTTAATACTGGAGGGATATGAACAGCACAGAACTTTTTCAAAAACAAGGTTGGTTTAAATTTCTTGTTACTAAGTATTAGGATTCCAAGGATGAAAATGTTTTCTTTTACTTTTTCAGAAGGAGGAAGATGCTGCTAGAAGATATGTATAGCCCAGGTATGAAGGTACAGAAAAATATAGGAGAGAAATAAGAAATTTATAATACAAGTTTGAAGCAGCAAAACATAATTAAATAATTTTCATTTTTGAGACAGCACAATCTTCTGCTCTTTTGAAATGATCTGTGGAAGATTCTATGATAATTTGTTATTCTATGAAAATGGATTACACTCAGTTTATCCACTTTTTCCTCACTGTTCATCTTCCGTCACACTTTTTCTTTTATTACTATGCTTTCCAATATTTTCTTTTTTAGTTTTGAAATTTATAAACTGCCAGAACTTTAATTTCTCTCCTGTTTCACAGTAGATGTTTTTACCAGAAGCTGAAAAGTCAGTAAAAAATAAAGTCAGGAATGAAGGGGGGATGTTACAGTTCCTACGCCTGACCTTAACTGATATTTTATTAACAGTAAAGGGAGAGAAATATAATTTTAAAAAATCAACACGTATTTCGTTCCTCAAGTATTCAAATAATTTAAAAAGGCTTGTTTTTCGCTCATAACTTCAAGAAAAATAAGAGAAAAAAACATGTCTATTGCATGACATAACCTAGAGAAGGAGCGCTTGGAAAAAAAAGATTCCTGATAAAGGACTTCGGTGAGCTTAAAAAAATATATATATAAATCCCACAGACTGGTCATCTGGATACTGCTGAAATGCCTGTAAGATCAGGTTCCTTTATCAGAGGATACAAAGTGCATTAAGGAGGGCAGGTTGTTCTACAGTCAGTCCTTGTCACTCCTCAGCCCAGCTGGTGACAATCCGGCTGCCCTTACCAGCCTGGGGGGTGCTCGTGGTCACTCAGGTGTTGTGCTGGCACAGAGACACCACGTGTGACATCGAGTGTGACACTGAGTGTGGTGGCAGCAGCACTGGGGGGAGTCTAACTCAAGCTCTTGACATGAGCCCTGTTTGAGCAGAGACCAGCACAGGCACAGGAAGCAGCAGCTGCTGGGCAGGGTCCTCAGGAACCGGGGAGAGGACAGGAAGGGCATTGGGAGCTTTCCCTTCCCCTCTGGAGCTGGGTGAGGTGGCTCATCCCCTCAGTGACCCCGGGTGGCTCTGGGCAGGGGGCTGGGGCTCTGTGTTTGGTGACACAGCCAAGGCAGCCTCAGCTGGTTTACAGCCATAGAAGATGGGGAGGTTTGGGAGTCAATGAAGTGTTTTCTAATTGATGCCAGACCTTGCCATGCTGTTGCTAGTGTTAACAAAGGTTCTCTGGGAAATAGTTATATAATATGTAATATATAATATATAAGGTAATATATATAATATAATATATCCCCATTAAACAATGATTCACTCTCAAGTTACACTGAGGAATTGGGTTATCCTGTTTGACTTGTAGCAAGACAACTGCCACTGCGAAGGATTTGGGTGGGTATTTGTTCCAGCCAGGATTGGCTTAGTCAGGTAGTTCTACCCTTACCAGGTCATGTTTTCTCAGCAGCTTTGGTTGTTGGTGTGCTGGACAGAGGAAAGATGAGGAAAAGGTACTCTCTCAGTGTGAGTACAGCTGCAGTGCAAACCCCACTGTGGATGTGACACTGCACAACAAACACACAGAGCCACAGGGGCCAGAGCTGATCAGGCAGAGGCAGCAGTGCCACTGAGCCGCTGCCACAATGGAGCCACCCTGAGGTCACCTGGGCCACTTCCCTGTGCTGGCCTCACCCACTGCACCAGGCACACACTGCACCTCTCCCACCCCTGCTCCAGGGCTAACAGTGCATTGGCCAACAGTGCAATCTGCATGGAACAAATTCCCCTTTAGAAATCCATGAAGAACCAGAATTAAACCATCAGCAATGGCTGCTGTATCACATCCTGTAGGAGGAGAGAATACAGGTAACCTCCCCCCTGACAAGTAACAGCTGTGTTAATTAACCAATACAGCCTCACCCCTGATGAGCAACAGCTGTATCCAAAAAGGATGAGTGAGATAAAAGAGGGGTGAGCTGGTGAGGGGAGGATCATCATGGAGCAGGTGCTTTAAGGAGCATGAAGGAGAGGATCATGGAGCAGGATCCTGGGCAGAGAGAGTCCCTGCTGTGAGGTCAGTCTGGGTCTGCAGTCAGAGCTTGTTGTAGGAACCTGCAGTCACAGTCTAGCCAGGTAAAAGCTGCAGTCATAGTTTGCACACCAATCCCTGCAGTCACAGTCTGGCTGGGTAAAAGCTGCAGTCACAGTCTGTAAACTCATACCTGCAGTCAGTTTAGCAGGGAATAACCAGCAGTCAGAAGCTGCAAGGGAAACCCACAGCAGGATCTTGCTGCAGCCAGAGTCAGTGAATGGCTGGAGTGAAGATGACAAAGCTGTGAAGAGGAATAAACCAGGACCCTTTTTATGCTGTGTTTAACAAGAAGTCTGTGCCTCAGCTCATTTTTGCTCTCTAATAAGAGGACTGCTGCAACAACATCTGTGATTAAAGTATGCCTTAAAAACTGTGGTTTTAAAAAGAGATCCTGAAGTGATAGTGGAAAGTTTGTTCTCTTGTGCCATTGGACTGTAGCTATGTCTGTGTGTTGTGACCCCCCAGCCTTCTGCTGGCTGCTGACTCTGGCTGTGTGTGGGACACATGGGAAATGTATTCTGGAACTGTAATGCTGGTGGCTGAGCTAGTGACTCTGAGATTGGTTTTATTTAGCCAATTTTTAAGTAAGTACCTTTTCAGTAGCTTTGGGCAATCCAAAGCTGTTTTTTTAATCTTGCTGATTTCTGGTGAAACCAAATCATGCCAGGAAAATACAGATCTATGCCTTATTTAACTTTTTTATGGAGTCGAGTTCAATTTTTGATAAAAACAGGAACTAACAGAATGTATGGAATGTCTGCTGGTGGTTATAGTTAATGACCTTTTCCTACTTCATCTCACTTGGAGAGAGGGAAGATAATCTCTCTAGATATTTTGCAGTTTTAAAATCATAATTAAGAAGGTTTTTTTTTTTCTTAACAAGTAGTTTATAGAGACTCTACTGCTCTTCTGACTGAGCTGGATTGGTGCAACCTCTGCACTATAGGTTGTATCCACTGGAATTGAGTTACAATGCACAACAGTTGGATTAATTAAGTGTTGGTTTAGTGCTCTTGTAGATGGAAATGATTTCCTAGGATGAATCCCTCCCTGGGGTGCTCTGACTTGGGTGGAGTTACCTCAGCAATGATGCGACCTGCAGGAAAAGGGGCTGGAACTGAGGGAACTGTCCCCAGAAAAGTCTCTATAGCTCTGAGCCAGGAGAGGAGCAAAGCTCTCTTCAGCCAGAAGCACTGTTGGGTTTTTTGGGATTTATTTTCTGTGATGTGTGTCCAAGCCATCTTTGAGTTTTTATTTTACACCCACAGCGTCTTGTGGCAATGAGTTCCAAAACTTGAGTTGTTCTGTCAAAAATGTCACCAGTGTCTCCAAGCCCTTCTAGAATGAAATGAACACTTTTCTTCCTTTACTGACTTTTTGCTGCCATTCTTAATGTCATAGGCTTCTACTGTGGCAGATTCTCTTTTCAGTCCTTGAGCATGTCTTTGGGCAAAGCAAATCCAAGTAAGGGAAGCCTGTAAATGTTCTGATATAATCCACAGCAAAACAGAGCTTGAATCCTTGAGCATGTAATGAATACACAGTTGGCTCCAGTGTGCTGCATGTCTGTGGAGAGATTTTTCAAAGTCTCAGGTGTAATTTGTCTTCCAAGGGAGACAGATGCCAAGCTGTCCTTTGAAAACTTCCTCTTCCACTCCTTCTCCCCTCGTACTTACTGTGTTTGATTTCATGCTCACCTATAAAATTATTGTTGTCAACCAGTTTGACACTCAGCATTATACAAGAGGTTTTCTAGCCCCTCACAGCTGGTTGTGTTTTGGCATGTTTGTAGCAAAATGTATAGACCTGAGGATTTCACAGATGGAATTTCAACCATACCCTGAGGTGTGCTGTTCTGGTGGTTAATTATCCCAGAAGTTCTCTTTAGCTTTACCTGGGGGAAATGAACCCACTGTGTTTATTCAGCTGCCATTGCATAAGGGGATGAGCATTGAGATTGTTTTCCAGATTGAAGAAAACACACAGAGAACTAAGAAGGCAAATTTACTTTTATACTGCAATATATGTGAACATGAACTAGAAGGAAATTTCATTGTTTTTAGTAAGCAGGATAAATCCTTTTACTTGTGTTTTATTTTATATCTGTCCACTTGATCTGTATCTCAAGGCACCCATGAGCCATCCAAAAGTATAAAATGACATCTAGGAGTAAGGAAATAAAATATCAGCCCCATATTTGCCCTTGATAATTCCTGTGCAGGTGTA
This sequence comes from Zosterops lateralis, assembly GCF_965231275.1. NCBI lineage: Eukaryota > Metazoa > Chordata > Aves > Passeriformes > Zosteropidae > Zosterops > Zosterops lateralis. The sequence goes on along the minus strand of NC_139779.1, from coordinate 10,061,100 downwards.
GGAATTAACTCTTCTGCTCCTTAAAGATCTTACTCCACAAACACTGTATTTGCTGTTGCATTGTTGGAGTTATTTTCATAATTCATAATTATCTTGGTTCTTAAAAATTTAGACATACATTTAAAAGCATGATCCAATCTTGTCTGATTGCCACCACATTGTGTTTGAAATAATTACCATTCACTTGGCTTTTGAGGCTGTTGAATGAATTTTCCACATGAGATTCCTTAATTTGTACATATTTTATTGCTATAAAATAGGTATTGGCAAGCTGCCTGAACTGTAGTGAAGGCCTTTAATTCCTATTCCTCTGTTATGAAACAAGTGCAAATGAGGAGGCATAAGAGAGACTCCTTAAAAAGTATTTTGTTGACATTTCAAAATTGTCCTTACACAGGTGTGAGTGCAGAGGTAAAACTAAGGTAGCTTAGTTCTGCACTTAAAGAGCCAAAACCAGTTAGTTTTCATACAAGAAAGATAATGTTCCTTTATAGTATAAAAGCTCTCTCTTTCTATCCTTGAGCTATTATCCCCAGGAGAAATGTTCTCTGCTTGAAGAGGTTATTAGTGCCTTTGTGCTGGCTTCCTGCAGACTAAGGAAAACCTCCAGGAATATTAATCTTCCCTGCCCTGTACATCTATTCTCCTGCGGCTGAGAGGCTGCCCTGCTAGCTCTAGGGTTTAGAGCAAGGAGGTGCTTGTCTGCTTTAAAGTAGCCATGGCTGGGGGGGGTGTGAAATAAGAAAAAATGCCTGCTCTGTTCCCTGCTCCTCCAGGGACACAGCATGGGGCCTTCCTTGAATATGGGACTCCTTTTCCTCCCCAATTAAACTGACACTTTGCTCTCTGGGTGGCTTTATAAAAAGTCTAATGATAGATGTAAATATGTCAGAATGCTGTAAATAAAGAGCAAATACTACAACTGCTCTTAAAGCAGTCAGGTTTCATAGCTGAGTTTTCCTAAACAGAATTACAACAAAATTTTAGGAGAAAAATCTAGTGTTTACAAAAAAAAGGAGGAAATGTTGTTTGATTTTGTTATTAATTTATTTTAAAGAATTGCATGAGAAGATCTACCTGTATCCCTATGTTTGCCCTGTTTGCCCTCCTGAGGAACCCCATTTGGAGGTTTCCTCTCAAATTTGCCCTAAACCAGGACACCCTACCAGGGTTTTTCAGTACAGCCTTTAAGGAAAAACAACAAAATAACAATTCTTGGCACATACCCTTGCACAGGCATAACTGATACAAAATTCTGCCCAAAACCATCCCTGGTGGTCTGGCATTTCACCATCATGATCTCTCATAAATCAAACAGCAAGGTAGAGGAGACTTTGGGTGTTACTAATGAGGACCTGCTGGCAGCCAGGCATTCCAGGTGAAATCCATCTCTTCCTGCTTCTGATGGAGGAGTACAGCACTCCAAAATGCTGATTTTGGTAACAAACCTGCCTAATTGTAGTCATCTGAAGGAAAAGGCTTCCAGATTGAGGAATGAACTGTGCAGGAACACCAAGGCTGGCACAGACAGGATTTTAGGGGATGGTGTAAGCATGGAGTGTGTTCTGTGGTGATGTTGAGGTGAGTGGTCTGAAAATTTGATGTAAAAGTGTTGGATGACTCTAATTCAAACATGTTGCTCTAAGGCCCCACTGAAATCATTACAAAAAAGGCAGGTGTTTAAAGGCTTTGTTGAATTTGAGGACCAGATTTACAACATCAAACATAAGAAATACATTGAAAATAAGGAATGTTTTATACTGGTCACCACAGGGAGCAGTCCCTTCTTCCCCTCCCTCCCCACAGCATCCCAGCTGCTAAAGAACTTTTATCTTTAAAAATCCCACAAAACCATTCTTCACCTACTGGAAACTCTCTGCCTTGGCCTTCTGAGCTCATTTTCACTATGCAGAGTCTCTGCTGGCCTGGGAAGAACATTTTGGATTGCACTTGGCTCTGGCCCTCTCAGTGCTGACTCAATCTCACAGTTCATGAAGAAATCTAAATTTCAGCACTTCCTGAGCTGTGCTGCAGAGGAGACTCCAGCATACAATTTTCCCAGGGCTGCTGTTGATGCCTTAGGAAGGCCGACCTGAAACAGAGACCGGACAGAGCTGGATAATAAAGTAGGTATTTATTGAAAGGCCTCCAAGATACACCTTGGGCAGGACAAGAGCCTGGCCAGGGCTACACCCAAGGTGGACTAAGAATAGTCACAAAATGACTGACTGGTCATAACGTCTTACATTTTTATAAGTTTTGGTCCATTTGCATATTGGGGTTTAATTGTCCAATTCCAGCTCCAGGCTGTGAGGTCCCATCCTTCTTGTTCCTCCCTTCAGCCACCCTTGTTTGTGCTGTTGGGCCTGAAGGTTGTCCTTGGTGTGCAGCAGGAAAAGGATTTGTTTTGTGTCCCTGCTCTGTGCAGGGCTGAGTGACACTGACTGTGAGCTCAGAACTGCACCCCTGGGCAGCACAGAAACTGAAATATATGAATGCTAAAACTTAAGGCATCACTGTTCCAGTGCCAGCTGTCTTTGTGCCATGACAGACCCTGCTGTGTCTTTGCTCACAGACAGCAGATGCCAGCCCCAAACACAAGGGAGGGAGCAGGGGCTGCATCCTGGGGGTGCTTTGCCTGGTGCCTCAGTTACTGCAGCACCCAGCAGTAAATGAAATGATTTAGTGTTGAGTCCTTTCAGCGTTTGCAGCCAGTGCTGCAGGGGCTGGATCTGCTGTCCCTGCCCGAGACAGGCACCAGATTGTCCGGGAGCTCCAGAGTAAACCAAAGGACAAGGTCATGATTGCAGGAGGCAGCACCACCATGGGCTTCTCAGGCTGATGGTAAATGCTCTCAGGGCCCTTGTTCTCCATGTTTTCTATGTTCTCTTCATCTGGGAATATCTTTACCCTGCTTTACCCTCATTCTTTATTGAGACTGAGAACCCCAGAGAGGACAAAGCCTCTGTTGTATTGTGGCAATACATGACTTAATTTTGAGGCAGATCACAGATTTGTGCCTGACATTTCTGCCTTTGAACTGTTGCAAGTTTTTCAGCAAACAGTGGAGGGAAGGGAGAAAGACAAAACCACCATGTTAAATGTTAACATGCTTTTCTTCTCCCTCTGGAGGTAGAGTTCAATAAAATGTATAACAATTTTAAATCTTGTTCCAATACATTTTTATGTGAAAATATATAAAGTATAGTCTGAAAGGACAAAAGACAAGTCTCATTTGTCCTTTAGGCAAAGGTTTTCAGGTGTTCATACATAAAATATGATTGAGAATGCCAGTGACATTTCAACTAGAGACAAAAACAAGGTTAAAAACATTCTGGATTGTCCTAAAAGTGGAAGTTTCATTCCTAGGTTCTTTATGAAACACCATAAATGGAGTGGTGTGCAATACAATTGAATTGCTGAATACAAATGTACCAAATTAAAGGGAGCACCTCTCCGTGGGGTTAGTGGCACTCTGTCCTGGTTTGTTGATGGCCTTTCTCTTCCAAAAACCAGACAAATGTACAGATTTATTTCTGTAAAGGAAAGCTTCCACCTTACCTGTAAATTCTTAGGAATAACCTTGGCAGTTTGGTCAGATCACATTAAAAATAAAGTCCCAGCCCTGGATTCAGAACCAAAATGTGCAGGTATGACTTCCTGTCCTCCTGCTTCAAAGAATATTCCTTATGTTTCTAGAAACAGCGATACTCCATCAGAGGGGGCTGTAGTTAAGAGAACAGCACAGGTAAACTCTGAAATGTGCATTTACAAAGAGAAAAATACCCTTTGTGTTTCAGGCACTTGGTGCCTCAGTGAGTATGGCTTTGCTCTTGCTGTTTCACTGCTGCTCTCTTGATTTGCCCAGTCATGAAACTGCAAAGTGCAAAAGTGAGTAAACTTCAATTTGTGCCTTTTTCTGGGACTAAGAGGAACAATGTACTTGTGTCTCATCCTGTCTATGATGGGAATTGCATTCCAGCTCACTCAATTACTGATCCACCTGTTGCTGCAGTGTTTCATACTGGCTGCAGCAGATTCCAAGGGGAAAGACAGGACAGGGGGATTTATCCAGAAATCTCCTAGGAGATTTCTCTCTTATTGTGTATTACATTGTTTTTCCCTGACCAAGGCAGCTGTGGGAGTGACTGAGCCCCTGATGTTGCAGGCAGGAGATGCATGTGAGCAGAGAGGAGGGAAACTCTGGAATTCTTCTAGGTAATGAAAAATATCTCAGCTTTGAGGTTGTGTCTTTTCTCTCTTCCCAAATCTGCATTGTACCTGCTGGGATAGAGCCCCCTCGTCTTGGGGCAATGTTGGTTATCATGTGCAGCAGTCTGCTGTGTGCACTCTTCAACACTGAGAGTGGCACAATGCACTTTTTGTGGGGCTTATTTTGTTTGAGAGACCAATATAATGACTTTGTAGTCTTTAGGGGTTTCAGGGCTGCACCTGTAGCTCTCCAGCAGGTAAGACCTTAACTCGGTGCAGGGCACAGCTCACTGACAGGTTGGATGGAATAATGAGTTGCTGGATAAAAAAGTCCATCTTTAGCTGTATCCCCTGACTTTACATTCCTACATGTGTAATGTATGCCCAGGTTTCTTATTTACATTTTACTTTGAACAACTTTTATCCTCTTGTTATCAAGGTATCATTTCTTCTTCATAGCAGTAGCTGTTTATTTGGATTTTTTTTCGGGGGGGGGGGGGTATTATTTGTAATCCAAACTGACTTTTTTGCTACATAACCACTCGAAAAAGAGATGTCCTGCTCACGTAAGGAATGCCTCAAGAGAAGGGCAGTCCTGCATAATTTCCTGTTCTCTCAGAGAAACCCTTCATATCGGAGAACTGGGGAATATTACTTTCTGGCCCTGCACACTCTCCTGGGTAGAAGGGTCCTGAAACACAATTTATTGTAAAACACACAGTGGTTACAGAGCTAGCACAGTCAATGATATTCCTTTTATTACCACTCAGATGAGAACACAAAATGACATTGGAAAGCAGTGAACTCACCAGAAGGGCAGAGAAAGCCATTAAATTCAACACGCATCATATTTCATAATCAGAATCCTGCAGTCAGAGCTGACACCACTGAATGAGTTTGTTGCAGTCATGATAATATAAAACCTGCTGCATCTGCTTCCCTTGGCACTTTTCTTTGTAGCCCCTTGCAGTGTACGGGCTATTAATCATCAGTAGCCAGGGACACTGCAGACCAATGCACTTTGTATTGCATAAATTGAAAATGCATCACTATTAGAGAGAAAACTGCCTTCCCTACATCTCTATTTAGATAGGCAGTTTCCTGAAGAGCTGCCATGCTATTATGGCTAACCACTTAATTGGAGTTCTTTTCACAGCCTGGTAATTGGGGGTAGGGGGGGGAGGCAAACACAATCCCTTTTGTAGCATGTATGAAAACAAGGCAGGGAGAGTGTTCCTTGCCCTGCCTGGGAACCCTGACACGTTTCCAGCTGGAGGTGAGAAAATGTAGCCAGAAAAGTGGTGTCATTTAACCTCACTAAATTAACTTCACAAATGAGAGGGCTGAGTGCACCTGTGAAGGGAGAGGGGTGCTGTGCCTCTGGTGCCTTCATGAATTTTCAGTGGCTGCGTGGAGAGACAGCTGAGCCAGGGGAGGGGTGCTGCCTTTGCTTCCATTAGCTCTCTTCATAGGAGAGGGTGAAACTAGGTTTAGGAGGATTAAAAAAGTTTCAGTGGCAACCTGAGAAAAGGCAGTTGTAATTCAGCCCTCAGAGTGGCTCTTTTTAAAGAGAATCTGTTCTATTCTACAACCATTTGTCCAAGTTTTATACATAAAGAGGAGAGATGAGCCTCTAATGAAAATGGGACATATAAAGTAATTTGTACATGAAAGTATAGCTTTTAAAGTGCCTGTGTTTAACTGTACATTTCTTCATGGTTTGAGTATTTTCTCTTGAATGGCTATGGCCAGTGTTTGGAACTTCATTATCTTTGGTTATAGCTGCCCACACTTATTTCTCATTACATCTACCACACTCTGTGGATCTTGTTTCCCAGTGTGTGCAGTCAGTGATGATGCAGCAAGACATGAGTCTGAGCTGAAATTGTATGAACTTGTATTGAATCCCAAATCTTCTGATACTTGCTGCTCAAACACAGGTGTATCATCTGAACTGCTCTGGATACAAATCAGAACAGAGTTTAAACCAGGGTTTATACACAAAGTTAGTTCTGACCTGGGATCTTCAGCCTCCCCCTCACATGGGTGTTCTTACGTTTCAGCTACGTTTCTTCACTTGACTTCTTTGGACAAGTTCTCTGGAAAGTTTCAAATCCAACCACAGCAAAAAAAATATTCCTGTTTGATTTGTTTGATTCCAATTTTTGATTGATCCAAACAGCCCAGAGGATCAGATACTGCATCTGATAGACGTAGTATCAGATACTCAGATACTACATCAAAGGAATTGGAACTGGGGAGATATTTCCTGAGATATGGAGGAATGAGGTTATTTGGCAGAGCTGGAGGATGTGGAGAGCCCAGGTTATCAGATACAAAGATTGCACTACAGTGAGAAAAGGATGGAGAGGGAAGGGCCAGGCTCCAGCCCACCATCACAGGCTTTGCTTTGGCTGCACACGAACAGTAAGACACGAGAGGTGTGCCCTGCACTTGAGTTGGGTAGAGGTCACTGATGTACTTGGATGGCACCTCAGTAAGATGCTAATTCCCAAGCCTGACAAAGGAGGGACAGAAATCTGAGAGGCCCCTTCATACAGAAAATAAGAGGGGGTATGGTGAAGTCATCCCCAGAATTGCACACACGAAGGATCATCCTCTTTTAAGTCCGACCAGTTTGTGCCTTTTGATGCTGGGATTTAATCCTGTTAGGAGTTAAGCTGATCAAAATCCATGCTGCTGTTGTCCTGCCCTGCCCTTCCCTTCCAGCCTGCCCCAGGGGCTCTGGTGCTCCTCTGCATGGCTGAAGCAAAAAGCTTTTGGTGTGCTCAGTCTCAGCTGAGTTAGCTCTCAGAACTGTCTCAGGGAAGGGGTGTGTGTGATGGTGATGCCCAAAAGAGAGGGGGAAAGGGCAGCACTTTGCTCCAGTAAGCAGTATTCAGTTCTGAGTTCTGATCACTGGGTCAGAGGCAGGCACTGGGGTCACAGAGGTCACAGCACAGGAACTGTGAAGGAGGACTGATAGAGTTTACATGAGGCCAGCCTGGAATGAGACTCACAAAGGTGTGCCAAGTTTTGAGAGTGTCCAGCACTTCTCAGAATGGCTTAGAATAATTGTGAGATGGCTGATCATGTGTGCTTTGAAAATCAGAAGATTTTAATAAGTGAGAAAATAACAAACAATACAAAGACAAAAAGCAAAAGCCCATCACAGTGCAGAGGAACCTCTAGCAATGTCTAGGGCACCCCAAAAAGCCCTGAGCACCTCTGTGCTATTTCTTATGTACTTAATGTTTTAGGAGGGTTATTTGGCTTGCTGCCCAATAAAAACTGCTACAGGTTTGGGGAAATTGGTGCCCCTGTGCTGGGACTGGGCCAATGACAGTGAAGGAAACACAGACGTTTCTGGTGCTTTTCCTTAAAAGTCAGGGGTGAAACTGAAACCCCTTTTTCCTATTTGGAAACATTTGTTTGGGTGTGAGGATACAATGGAACAGAGAACAGTGTCTTGCCATGGATGACAGTTGACTCCTGTGGAAAGGACATTAAGGTCTGCAGTTTGAAGAAATCTGAAAATAAATCTGCTCAATTAAAAAAAGGAACTACTCGGACACTGGCTCAGACAAGTTGTCTGCATCTTGTAGTTTAATGAAAGCTCCATTTCAGTCCAGGTAAACTGGTGGTGAGTTATAACCAGTGCTAATTGTTGGCTATGGCGTAAAGCAGTCAGTTCCTTGATGGTGGAGAACATGGAAACATAGAACCACAGAGCATCTTGAGCTAGAAGGGACCCATGAGGATTACTGAGTCCAGCTCCTGGCCTTGCATAGACACCCCAACAATCCCCCCCTGTCCCTGGAGTAGTGTCCAAACCCTCCTGGAGCTCTGGCAGCCTCATCATGGCCATGACCATTCCCTGGGGAGCCTGGGCACTGCCCAGCACCCTTTTCCTGATATCCAGCCTAAACCTCCCCTGGCACAGCTCCAGCCATTCCCTGAGGAATGCTGTTCAGTGCCTGACCCCACTCTGGGGAAAAAGCTTTTTCCTCATGTTACCATCTTTAACTGGAGTTAACAAGGAGTTATGTGATATTTTAAAATAATTGGGTAGCTTTCTGTGTTGTAATCAGGAAAGGAGAAAAGCTGTATTTGTGTGAGTTCAGCACAGGGCAGGCCTGGTAAGCAGTGTGGCTCTGGGACTGATGTCTGTGTATAATAGTCAAATATTAATTCTACGTATAAAAAAATAAAGAAGGAAAAACGCATTTAGGGAGATTTTGTGTGCTCTCTGCTGTCCATCACAAAGGGCTCTGAAGTCTTGAGAGCTACCTGATCTGATTTTAAAATGTAAGTAGCTACAATAGCAACATCCAAGTTATGAAAAAGCCCTTTTGAAAAACAAGCAATGCTGTCTCCTCAGACTATTGCTGCTGCTCAGTGTTGGTTTCTATAAAGTTACCTGTTCAAAAATACTGGAAATTTTTCCCTTAAAACCCAGGCATACACAATCCCCAAATCCACACACTCACATTTAATGTTATCTGTGCATGGAAGTATCTTGTTGATAGAAATAAATTATGCAGAGGTTTCCTAAATAATTTAACAGATACAGTAAACAAAAATTATGACTTCTTACAAAACACCCTCAACTTGCTGGCATTTTGTTCCTGTGGTAACACATGTGGGTTCTGTGTTTTGAGGCTTTAATTTTAATCACACAATATCCTGTCCTTTGTCAGAGCAGTGTTGCAGATGCAGAGTAATGTCCCAAAATCTCTGTCAAATGCTGTGCATCCTTCCAAGTTTCTCCTGTAAATTAAAGTAGATGCATGCTAATGTCCTAATGTTTACTGTAAAACTTTTCCTGTTATAAAATATCCTAGTGTCAGCCAGTGAGCATGGCTTTGGAAACAAGATCTTATATTTGTTAGTTAATGCTGACATGATGAAGGATTAAAACCTGTGCAAATAATCAGCTCAGCTGACTAGAAAAAACACAAGAAAACAAACCCCATGGTGGGGAACCCATGACAGTTTTCTCATCTACAGCCTACTTTCTTTAGATGAATTTTTCTTAGTCAGCAATGCCTTTTCTTAATGCCTTGATGTCACTTTGCTAAACACAAGGTTATATTTAATATAATTTTAAACTCTCTCTCTTCAGTAGTAAAAGTGACTCATGAGAGCAAATACCAGGTAAAATGAAGTGCTTCCAAAGGACAAGAAGTTTTCTTTCTTGAGGGATATAATTACTTTTCTCTTTCAGCATTGGAATAAGACTTGAACTCTGTTGTAAGATTTTGCAACAGGTAGAATAAGTTACTGCAGCTAAGCCAGGTTTTACATTTATTTGGTCCTTGGGGGGATGCTGGAATTAGGACTAGTAGTAAATGAGACCTCAATCATTTAGTTGCCTCAAATGTGTGAACTTAATGTGTGATTTATATGTTCCCTTCCTCACACACACCCTCCACAAAGGCAAATCTAGTCAGGATTTAGAGTTATGCTGTGTTTGTTGCTATGATTCTAGTGAATTGTTTCCATTTCTCATTACAGGTGAAAGAAAAGCTAAGCAAGGTGAATGATGACAAAATATTTCAATTAAAGCTGTATTTGACCCATAATGCAGTGCTTTGTGCTTCATATGTTGTTTTTCATACTATTAACTGTGGGCCTGATATTTCTGGGTCTAAGAGATTTTAGCTTGCTAGCAGCTGCTAACTTTTTCTCAAGGAAAAATTTCTCAAGAATGTTTCGAGAAAAAGCTATCTTGGCAAACAATTCTCCTTTCTCAAAACAATCTTTCTCCAAATGGTGTTTGCTGTTTCTCTGGTTTAACCTCTAATGGGATTAGAGAGGTGTCATTCCTATTCACAAACCATGTTTGGTCTGTATGGGAACACCTTTTAAATGGTAGTAAGAATTAGACAATAAAGTCTTTTTTCTATGCTCTTTGCCTTCTGAAATACTTGGAGTCTTTCATCTTTCTTTTGTGTCCTACAATGATAATTAACATCATTTTTCACTGTGAATGCGATTACAGTAAGTGCTCCCTACCAAGAGCTGATGCTGCTGTGGGAGGGGATGGGCAGGAACTTCTGGATTCACAGTTTAGGAGGACATTAAAGTGAGCTGAGGAGTCAGACAGTGGGCAGTGCCAGAGTCAGGAAGGGAAATTACCTTCCCTTGCTCATTTCAAATGCTAAAAATCCTGACTCGTATCCATCTGCACAGTATTTCTCTAGGATAATGTGTCCTGCTACATCCGTTAACATGAACCACATCAGAGGAAGTACCCACTGCTGGCAGTGCTGCAGAGAAGAGAGTAGACTGCACAGACACTGGCTTGCTTAGGATCACTCAGCAAACTTTCTTTTCTTTCCCTTTCTATCTTTATATTGTATTAATTTGCCTTTTTTTTTTTTCCCTGAGTGTGCAAAATAATAGGAGAAATGGGTTTGCTTGCCTTGGAGAGCAAGAGTGGAGGAGCCTTGGCCTTATCCCTGGCAAGAGGCAGCACACAAGAGGAGACCGCTAAGGTCAGACTGAGTGTTTGTGCCAGCCCTGGCTGCTCTGTGGGTAAAGAAGGAAGGCAAGAACTGCCCTCCAAGGTGCAATTGCTTTATGTGGTGCTGAGAACAGAACAGTTTGTGTAACATCACCTGTCTGCCCAAGGCTGCGTTACAGAGACAAACAGTGAAGTTCTCTACGTGGTGAAACTCCTCATGGATTTGACTTTGCTCCCTGTCTGGGAGTAAATTGGAGGTGAATTAGTGCCACTGCCCTCTTCCAGAGAGGAGGTTCTGTAGAAATGCATTTCCAAACCCAAACAGATGTTTCCATACCAGGAGAGGTTTAAGATTCACTCCAAAACCTTTTAAGGGAAGAAGATAAGAACTGTGTTTGCTTTCCTGACAGTAACTGTCTCAGTGCCAAGACAAAAACACTGATGGTCTCTACCTGTTCCTCAGATAAGTAGCTATTCTCTATTGGGCTATTTACCAGAAAACCCACCTAAATCATCCAATACTTAAGGGAGAGCATGAGGCTTCTCAGTGCATTTTCAGGGTGTTGTAGTAGGTGTCTGGGGCCTGTCCCTATACTGTGCTCAGCTTTCTTCTTTGTTTTTTTTTTGTATTATTTTCTTTTTCAATTAAAATCTTTTTGCTTTTTCAAGACACACTGAACCGTGCCGTCTCGCAATTATTTTTAATATTCTGAGAAGTGCAGGACACCCTCAGAGACTTGATAAATCTTCACCAAACTTATTCCATTCTGGCCAGGTGCAAGACTTTATCAGGATTCAGCCTGGCTTGCTCTGCTGGGGCAGGGAGGGTGAGCAGTGGGAGCAGTGCTGTGAGTGGTTTTACACACTCGAGGGGTGTCAGTGTGGATTACACACTAAAATCACCCCCAGAGATCTGCCTGGGAACAGATTGTGTCCTGAGAATCCCTGCTCCTGGTACCACTGAGTCTGCTGATATAGTGGCATTCCCCAGCTCCAGGGGACACAAAGTGGTTCCCTTGCAGACTGCAGTTGTGATTCCCACGAAGGCAGGTGGGGAATGACAACCAACCTGATGCAGCAGCAGCCTGCTGTTTTTCACCGTGGGGAAAACACAGCTCTGAAATCACCTAGTCATTTCTGTGAAACGACACGTTCAAGACTGATTGCTCACTTCTGGGATCTGCTGCAGCTGAAAGTGGAGCTGTTTAAAGACTTATAGGAGCAGGGAGTCGGGGTCATCCACGTAAATCACTGCCTGTTGACTGGAAATGTAACAGTTTGGCTCAGGTCTTAGGAAAGCATGCACAACTGGGTATGTTGAAATCTTAATGGTGCTTTTCCTTATTATTTGATACAGCTAGTAAAAAACCCTCAAACAATAAAAGTCCCCCAACCACAAGCTTTAATAATTTTTTGAAGTCAGCAGAAATGTCTTGAGAGTTAACATTTGGAAAAAAGCTTCAGTTGATCAGAACCAAATCCCTCCCTCTGTGTATGCACAAATACTTGATTTGCATTCATTTAATATTTCAACTAGCTATATTTGGAAAAATCATTATTCCCAGCTTCCTTGCTGGTAAAGGAGCTCAGCAGAACAGGAAGATGACAGAGAATCAGAGGCAGCACTTCAGAGATGGGAAATGAGAGTTGCTACATCAAGTTTTCAGGAAGATGCCTCCAGTGGAAGAGCAGGAGGCAAAATCCTACTAGTCTCCCTGGTTTGCTGTAGGACAGATTTCCATACTGCAAGTATGAGTTTCCTTCCACACTGTCTTCTGAAGTCCTGGAGGAAAACATAAACCTGTTGTAAGGGGAGTTTGTAACAAACTCTATCCAGACTCCACGGATATATCCAGCCCTACCCTGGCTCTCCCATCCATGAGAGCTCTTTGCTGCCATCTCAGTGGTTCCTCACTGTTCAGTGGCACCAGAGGTTACCTGAGTGTGCTCCCTGTCCCCCCCAGTGACCACCCCATGCTGGCAGCACCCACAGCCTCAGAGCTCACAGGAGCTGATTTCAGCTGCCAAACACATGCCCTAACCTGGAGTTCCAGGTTGCATGTTTTTCTACTAAGGGAGTTCTTTAAAAGACCACTTAAATGCCTAAAAGCACCTTAAAAGAGTTTTTCTAACTCTTCAGAAGAGTTGTATGCTCTGACATATGGAGAAAGTCATATCATTTTTCTGGGTTTATAATTATAGTAATCAATACCTTTTTTATTTAATTGTTTACCAAAGTCAACTTTGAGATTACTCCTTCACCCAGTCATTTGTCTCAGCCAGCTCTTCACCAAAGCACAACAAGCCTACTCTTCAGCACTAAGGAAAATTTTATTCAAAAAATTATTTCAACAAAAGTATGCGGCAGGTGAAGATGGAAACACTTGTCAAATTATTCTGTTGAAAGCTTTCCATGGTGTGCCAATCAGTAATCTCTCCTTATTTAATTCCTAGAAGTAAGAGATGTAAAAGATGTACAGTGTCAGTGCTGCCTGTGGAATCACTCCTTTGTTGAACAGCTTTGTATAAAACAAAAGACCCCCCCTGCCCACTGATGGGATCTGCAGTCAACAGAGCTGGATGAAAATTAGTTAATGAAGTTTGCTGCCTCTCTCTTTTTGTAGTCAAGAAAAACTTTTCAAAGGTTTCCATAAAGACAGAAGACATTAAAGAAATTATCTAAAAACATTTTCAGGACCTAACATTTTAAGCATTTTGTCACAAGGTAGGAACTTTTCATGTTGATGGAATGTTAAAAGTTTTGATTAAAAATGCTTCATAAGTTCAAGAGTGTTTCTTTTACAGATATTATTATCAGATATTCTCACTGCAAAATCTAAACTTGCACTTTTTAGTGTTACTCAAAACCAGAAATTGCTTTGAAAAAAAGAAGCATACATACATATGTGTGTGTGTGTATACATATGGAACCTGTTGTCAAAAATAAGCAGTTCAGAGAGGAAAGTGCAGAAAGGCTGTGTTCCTGTGTCCCACCCTTTTCTCCTATTAAGAGTTCTAAAATGTATTTCTTAGAGGTTTCTGAGATAAGTCTTGAGTCTTGGTGATTTTATGCAATTATTTTGGGTGCAGCAGTGCAGAAGTATAGATTACCATACAGGCTCATCCATTACATGCAAGGAAAATGTTGGTCATTGTTTAACACTTGATTTTTTATTTTCCCCCCCCATGCAGTTGCTGAATGCCTTCCTTGGCAAAACTGAAAGCCATCCCCTTCAGAAAAGGTACCCTGATTGCTGGAGGTTTGGTTCTGTAACAAGATCATGAAATAGATTCTATTGCCCCTCTCACTGTAGAAATATGAAAATAGAGATACAATTTTATGTTTCTAAATATTGAGTTCCCCACTTGTGCTTTTCATGTGTATGGTGCCAAAGCCTGGTCACACCGAAGTCTGAAGGTTGAGTAGTTATTTATAAAAACAAAAAAAGAACAATGAAGAAGGGAAGGCAGAATTTAGAATCCTGAAATTCTGTGATTTATTGGCTGGAAGGGCACAGAAACAGATCCTGAGTGCTCTTTATTAGGTAATAACAGCTGCAAGCACATGCACTGGGAGTTGTGTGACTTTTTTTCTTTCTTTTAACCATATTAGCTAAGCTAATCTGAAGGGGTCTATTTCAATAAATGGTAACCTGAAAGCAAATTCAATGCAAAGTGTGTTTTCTACCAACTAATAAACAGATTACTACTGGTACTACACATTTTAGGCCAAAAGCATTAATGTAAATACTAAATGTACTTTGTAGAAAGACCAGTCTTTTTTTCTATTCTGCAATTTTTGTTTCCATCATGGAAGACGTTAAGAAAAGAATATTTAATACTAAAAATATAGTGACTCCTTTGAACCCATATAGGATTGGCAGTGGGAATGAGGTACCATTTTATTTAAAATTCATGTTATGACTGAGTATAATCCCTTCTTCCAGCCATACCATTCATCCTCAGGCCCCTAAGATAATAATGTTGTTTGATTTGTAAATTTTTACAACCTGTGGTTTTGCAAATATAACTCCAATTCCATGTGCTGGTTTGAGTTAGATTTACAGTATAAAGAAATTGCCACTTAGAGTGATTTTCTCTTGTAGAAATTCCAAGCATGACTCTCCTAAAACACTAAATGCCTCCCTTCATTCCAACACATAACATGTGTTTGCAAAGCAAAACCAGAATTATAACAGCAGTTTTTACTGCTCCAGCTTGTAGTGTTGCTGCAGAGAATATCACAAGGCTCGTGTTAACCAGGCAGAGAGGAAGGGAAATGTCAAAATTTTCCTCAAAACAACTTTGTCTGAAGTAACCCCCACAAAACAGAACAAAGAACATTGTTGGGCATAATCACAGATCAGTATTTTCAATTAACAGCAGTTCTGTTGCAGTTCCAGGTACCATGGCAGTGCTCATTAGAGAGAAACCCCAGCATAGAGTGTTTTGAATTCCTACTGCTGCTGTTTACACTGTGTTTTGTCAGGGGCTTTGTCAGCTATTGCTCTGCTGGGTTTTCCTTGAGCTCTTTAAAGATCCCTCTTCAAAGTTACAGGACTCTTAAAATCATAGTAAAACAAAGACCTAATATCACAGTTTAATATTTCAGTTAAACTACTGTGTAATAATTGGCATTAATTGTAGCTTATTAATTGCGAAGGACAACATCTTGTTTTGTTGTAGTTAAAGATTTTATTAGTAACAGATACTTTTAGTTAGCGTTTGTTGCCCCAAGAGCTTTAGAGGAACTGATTTTCTGTCAGAAAAGATTGGAATCAATTGCATTCCCCCCTTCCAGATAGTGCTAAAACATTTATTTAAAGGTTTATATGCTCACCCTGCCTTATCTGTATTCCAAGTCACTTGTCCAATGAAATAAAATTCATTCATGCCTTCCTTCACTGTGTTATTGACAAAGTAAGCTTTATGTGGCTGGAAGCCAGAATTCTGTCTTTTGGGAATACCTCTCTCTAAACTTGTCCAAAAGAATTATTTTATTGCATTTTTCATGCCACTTCAAGTGTGTTTGAATGGTAAATCCTAGAAGCTGGGCTGTCTGTGACCATAACAGCCTTTTGAATTAGCAGCATGCTCAGCATGATACAAGTAAGAGATTGTAAGGAGGGAGTGTGTGGCTACACAAGTTTTTAATGGATTTTTTTTTCTTTTTTTTTTCAGATGTTAACCTACATGACACTACCTGCTTCTCATATTCAAGAACTAGGCCAAATCATTTTTTTAAAAATGCCTGGCATTAAGATGATGGAAAGTTTGCCATTAATGATTATTCTTTAGCCCATTCTCTGTTCAAGAGCAGTATGTGGAGAGCAAGTGCTAAAAACTAAGTTGTGCTGTGTTTCACTTGAGGAAAAGGAGCATCTGGGGCTGCTGTGTCCAGCCCTGAAGCCGGTGCTGCAAGAGCCACATCCAGCTGGCTGCCAGGGCAGGATACAGAAAAGCTGCTGTGGTCCAGGTGGCTTCTCTCATACAAAAGATAGAGCAGGTCATTGCTGAATTAAATACTGAACAAACCAGAGCAACCTGGCCTGGCGTCCACAGTCCTGCTGAGAGAGTCCAGAAGTGAGATAAGGACACAACTGTCTTGAGTTCCAATGCAAGATGTAACCAGCAGTGTGTATTCTATTGCCAGCTGCTAAACCAGCTGGGGAGGGGTTTTCGTTATCCCTTCCAGGACCCATCCTCCCTCCAGGGGATCTCTGCTGTCCATGGGCCATCCAGGCTCACTGCAGGGCTGATACAATTCCATCAGCCCATGGGGAGATGCTCCACCCAGGGGGAGGAGCCCAGCATTCCCACCTGGATCAAACCTGGCATTGAGAACAGCAGCACAGCCTGTTTGCACTGGATTCCCAGAGGGAGACCAGACCCAGCTCAGCACCACTGGACCCTTCTACAGGATCATCTCTGCTCCACCAGAACCACATCTGGCACTGCAGGAGGACTGGACTAGACTGACACCCTGATCAACAGGGGGTCAGGTTGTATTCTGACCCTGTCAGTGTTTTTATTTGGTTTGTTTGGTTTTTTGTTTTTCCCAGTAAATAACTGTTATTCTTATTCCCATCTCTTTCCCTGAAAGTCCCTTAATTTCAAATTTATAATAATTCAGAGGGAGGGGGTTCACATTCTCCATTCCAAGGGAGGGTCCTCAGCAGACACCTGTCTTTCCAAGCCAAGACAACAATTCAAGTGTCATTTCCCTTCTGTGCTGGGATAGAGATCTCGTAAAGCCAACAAGAGGGAGAGGTAAAAGTAGAATTCAGCAGTGGTGTGCTGATTTGAAACTAGAATGTGGGAGAAGGAAGCAATAAGGTTGCCTTTCCCTTCTGTCACTCAACAGATTCACAGAGCTGACCCTGGAGAGAGCAATGTGCATAGAGGCACTGGGATATCACAGCACTTAATTCCACTGCCTCCACCACAAACTAATTAAACCCCCTCTGATTCTACTAAACCCCTTCCTCTCTATTTTCATTTCCTTTCCAAACAGGAATTCAGTTTAAATTTGACAACCTTTGGGAACTCTGCAATAAATAAGATTATTTAAGTTGTTCTAGAGCTTTCTTAAGCTTTCCTCAGAGAAACTATCCACACATTCAGAAACGTGGATGGACTGAGAATAGATCTAATTGTTTAAGTTCTCACAACTGAGGGTGGAGAGGAGGCTGGGAAAGAGGAATTAATTCCATTTCTCTTACACAAGCTGCCTTCTCTCTAATGATGTTCGTGAGATGAGGCAGCTTGGGGAAGGCCTGTTATGGGAAGAGGCCACAGCAGCAGCCCCCACAAGCCTGAGGTACCCTGGGCCAGGTCTGCAGAGACTGGGAGCTCTCAGGTGTGCAGGTCAGACAAGGAAGAGAGGTTTGTGTTCTGCATGCTGAATCTTGTTTTGGTCAGCCTGAAGTAGTCAGGTGTTGGGACTAGTTGATTGATGTTGGTCCTTTCCAACTATAATGATGGTATTTTATCCTGGTTTCCTTTCAACAGTAGTGCTGTTTTGGGAGTATAGGGTATTTTCTACAATTGTCAGTTATGCACACATCAGTCAAGCTCAGGTGAGGACCTGAAGAAAATTTGACTTTGAGTAAGTAGCCTTCAATTTAGCAGATTTGGACCTAAAAATGAATGCTCAGTTCTATGATAAACCATTCTCATTGTGCTGATGGTGTTAATCAAGATATTAATTAGGTTACAATGTCTGACCTCCAGCTTTTGACTGTCTGTGGCTTATCTGCCTGTGGCCAGTTGTGTCTGAGCTGCTCTCCTGTGACTGCAAACAGGAAGCTCATGTAGCCAGTAGGGAAACTTTCCATTTCATAGCAACAGCCCTTTTTCATTTGCCAAAGAATATGGACAGCACTGCAGGCTCTCCAGATAGTCCCAAGCAACCCCAGCAGAAATACCTGTGGATTTTGTGCTGATCCATTTCTGAGGTCATAAAGAAAGTTGAGTTTGTGAGCACCCTTACTTTCTTTGTTGCCAGATGAAAGGATAATAAATGGGTCACAAATTTGGACAGCAAAGCAGATTTGGTATGCTAAGCAATGCTGAGCAGCAATTACCTCACAGATTCTGGTTCTGGCAAGGAAATTTTGCAACTATTTTTCTAGTTGCAGAATAGTCAGTCTACTACAGTCCTGAGTCACTCTGTGCTTAAAATATGCCCAGCTCTGAAACAAATCTGCAGCACAGAATAAAGCTTTTAATTTGTTTAACCCTATGTCAAATGCAAGCCAGTGCTGTAACACAGAAAGCAGACCTCAAGCAGGCATTTGAGGATATTTTATCTTGTTTTCCTCCTTTTGGACAGACCCTATTTTTAGAAATGCTTTTATTTAGTTACAGATATTATCTGAGTGCTGGGGAAATCGTTTACACCTGTAACTTTCAAGGCTCTCAATTTTGAGCATCCCATTGAAGGGTATGTGCTCTCCTCCCTTGGCCAGGCCACTTTTATATCACAGCCCCATGAGGATTCACCACCTTGAAAACCAAGCTGGGGAAGTCAGTCACCTCCAGTGCCTTTCTTTCACTGGGAATATTTTCAGGGAAGCTTTTTAGACTTCCTAAAGACAAATATGAAGTCAAGGCTCATCAGGCCCCACTGATGATTGATTCTCTGATGAAAAATTCTCATGCTCAACCCTATGCAAAGCCACCAACACCCAGCTCCCAAACCAGGATTAACATGTCTGTGCATCACTTTTGTCAATTCTCATGTTGGAGAGTTCTCCCACTCCTCCTGGAACTTACAGGGAGCACAAACACTTCACTAATGAACTGCCCTCTGCCTCAATAAGCAATCTTTTCCTTTGGTGTCTGTAAACTCTCTAACATGATGCCAGTCTGGGCTCCCCTGGCCCAGCCCCAACCCAAGTGACTCACATTAATAGGCACTAAATATATTCCTCATGAGAAATGAAACCTTCCCCCAGTCCCTGCCCTGAGGGCACACAGGGCTCCTCCATCCCTCCAGGGCGAAGGTCAGTGGGTGATACTGAGAGGCTCCCCCAGGCTGAGAGTTCAGGGCACAGGACTATTGAATTTCTCTAAGAGCTAGGTGTATTCAGCTCTATGAGGGTTCAATACCCCTGAGTGTCCAGCACCTCACAGAAAATGGCTTAGAGACAGCATGGTCGAGTGTGTCTTGAAAAAGCAAAAAGGTTGTAATAAAAGAAGAAAACAATGCAAAAACAAAAGAACAAAGCTGAGCACAGTGTAGGGACAGGTCCCACACACCTGCTACAACAACCCAAAAATGCACTGAGAAGCCTCGTGTTCTCCCTTAAATATTGAACAATTTGGGTGGGTTTTTTGGCAAACAGCCCAATAGAGAATGGCTACTTATCTGAGCAACAGGTAAAGAGACCATTAGTGTTTTTGTCTCAGCATTAAGCCAATTATTGCAAGGAGAGCAAAGAAACTTCTAATGTTCTTCCCTTAAAAGGTTTTGGGGTGAGTCTTAAACCTTTCCCTATATGGAAACACCTGCTCAGGTGTGGGGTGCTTTACTACTCAGGACCTTCCCACTGGCCTAGGGGCAGCTGTTGGCTCAGCAAATATGGTCTGTCTACAGCAGGAAATGGAACCTCAGTTGGAGAAGGGGAGCTCCTAACAGAAGCCAAACCCATTCACAGGGAAACAAGCCCCAGGAGCTGCTTCGCAGTGACCTCGTTTGCCCCCTGTTGTTACACGTTTGTCCTAGCAGCACTATTTCACAGGCAGCAAACATTTAAAAATAGCTTCAGATATGACTAATTGAAGACAAAATGTTGCTTTCAGCTGCCACTTGGCAGCTTTCACCCTTCTGGTGGGTAGGTGGTTCAAAGAAGTAGAAAGCAAATATTTGTATTCTGAAAACGCTCTTACTGCACGTTGTTTGTGTGTTTATATTTGAATAAACTACCAGCTGGATGGATGATTAATTCCAGAGAGATGGATACATAGAATGTAAAAAGATCATTTGGTGTTCAAGCCAACTTGCTAATGCAAAGGTGATAGTTTCCTGATGGGCCAAAATAATTTTCATTATGATTAGGAAGAAACTCAAACACATTTATGTGAAGTGAGGACTTGATGGTGTTCTTTTAAGGGAAAAAAAAAGAAAGATGAATTCCAGTGAATTCTGAAATGTTTTTGTACTGATATTATTTAATGTGACCATTCTCATTGTGTCTAAGAATAGGATGACAGCAGATGGAGAGAAAAAAAAAATCTATCAGGTAAGTGTAAACATGCCCTGAATCATGAGTTTCCTGCCCTTGCTCACATGGGGATGAGCAATGGTACAAACAGTCCTTGCTTTATCCCAGGGTTTAGAGCAGGGCACAGTGATTTCTGGGACAATACGAGTGCTTGGAACTTCCCAAACGTCAGGACCTTTGATTGCTTGGCCTTCAAACCAATTTTTTCACCCTTGCACCAGGCTGGAAGGACTCCCCCACATTCCCCAGGATTTACTGGCAGGCCTGGGTTTCTGTGGCCCCATGAACCTCTTCAAAACAAGTGGTCATTTTTCTTAGGGAAGGACCCAGCACTTTTAAGGTTTGTTAATTTAGTTCACAGCCTGGTTTTCAGATGTTTATTGCAGACAATAAACTTATCTCTCACTGTGAACAGTGAGTTTTATAGGAGCATCTCTCTATTGAGTTCACCCAACAATCAGTACAGGTGAGACCTGCCCCTTGTCTTGTCTTGAATCAGTTCCTAGACAACCTTTGGCAAAATACAAGGTTTTAGATGAGGAGGTTTGCTGTTGTGACAGGTAAAAAATTATAAAAGAAAGGCCTCATAAAATCAGGCCTACTCTGCTAGATTGCCAAAGTTAGCCTGTCCCTTCTTCTAAATGATTTGCAAGTTCCCATGTGAAAACATTCTTGGTATGAAAACTCGCTAGCACAACCCATTCCTGAGTTAAAAAACAAATGTACCTGTAATAACAAGGGATTTGTCTCATGAGAATCAGTAAAGAAAATATGCAAACAATCCCAGAATAGATAGATTCAGTGGACAAGTAGAACACCTTTTACTAACCAATAGAGTAATTGGCAAGAAAGGTATTAACCAATTAAAATTGCACATGAGGTCTGCAAAAACTGTATAAAATGAGCTGTGAAAATAAAGAATTGGCTTTTCCTGCATGAAGAAAATGGAGTCTTGGCTGACTTATTACAATAGTTTGCTAATGGAAAAACCAAGCAGATTCTTAATAAACACCAGGAAGGAGCAAAATCCCATTCAGGACAAGTGTTCTATGGGATGAAATTGCAACAGTACAATTCAGTGCTTCCTATATAAGCATTTGACTTCAGATTCTACATGACATGAGAGAAACTTGTATTTTGACAGCATCTTCACTTATGCAGATATGCCAGACTGTTGTGTATAGGGCAGATTATGGATAGGGACAAACAGCCCTTCCCATTTCAGTGGTCCAGACATGAGGATAGAAGACACAAATGAAGGACTGTAAATGGTAAAAATAAACAACCCACAGACCTGGGTCTTTGGCACCCAGGAGGGAATCAGCTGCTCCTGCATTCCCACAGACTCCTGAGTCATCAGGTGTGTACAAAAATAGCTTTTATGGGAAAAGCAAAAGCCTCTCCAAATTATTTTTCTTAGACATTTCACAGACATTTCTAACCTTTTACCTCTATGCTTCATCTATTTTATGTTTTTTAATGAAATGAAAGTGTTTTTCTAATTTAGACACATTAAATTGCTTTCTTATTGCAGTTCTTCAGGTGTTAAGTCTAGTTTTGTTTTCTGAAGTTTTGCTGATGCTTGTTTTCAGCTAGGAGAAAAAGCCCTTGGGAAGGCTCCTAAACTCAGGTAAAATTTACTATTACAAGAGACTACAAGGTAAAGTTTTCAAAGAATTGACTTGTTAGCTCAGTTTTAGGCAGGACAATTGATGTGGCAAGTGAGAGTGGTACCAAGGAAAAAAGAATATTTCCTCACATTCACCTGGAGCTCCCTTGGCCTATTCCATCCACAGACTCAAAGAAGTAAGTTGTTTTGTTGTTGTTGTTGTTGTTGTTTTTTTTTTTTTTTTTTTTTTTTTTTAAGAAATAAACAGCTCCCAATCTTAACAGTGAAGACAACTAATTAACAAAGAAAAATCAATCATGAAGAACAACTTCTTCTGAAAACAGACTTAAATCCTGAATAATGTGTCATATGTGAAAATGCTGAGCCAGTGTTTTCTACCAACCCTTGACATATAAGAAAGGCTGGTAATTGCCATTTTCATTTCTGAATGTTGTCAATGACAGCAATTTTGATAGGATCTACTTTTAGATATCACTGTAAAAGGCAGACAGTTTCAGGGAATAAATCAATTTTCTTCTCCTGTACACTCTGGTTTACACTCCTTCCTCCCAGCAAATGTCTAATTACCTTAGATAAATATCTTTAAACATGAGCCTTCCCCTCCACAATCCACCTTCTGTGTTCCTGGTTTTTACTGGAGTGAAAAAGTGCAGTCTATTTACCATACTACTTAAAGTAATGCTTTTAATGCTCTTTGCAACTTCATGGTCTTTTAAAAGGAGGAAAAAAGGCATGGAAATAGGGAATGATCACCTTTGATGGGTCTGGGTTCAATAACAGAGACTTCTAACCTATGAGCCTACAAAAAGAAATGCCAGTAAACAGATTTGCAAAAGTGCATTATCTGTTTTCCAAGAGCATTAATTTTCATTTTTATTCTGTTTATCCTTCTGTGTAATAATTCCTCATTCCTGATCTGGAGAGGAGACCCATGCATTATCATTCAGTATGCCACAAAATTCAATTAAGGGCTGGCTGCAGCATCCCTTCTTGGTTTGTGAACGATTCCAGTGAGGAAAGCAGATGACTTTTTCCATCACAAAGCATTCCTGCTAATTTTAACAGAGCAGACAGCCTTAAGCTATGCAAGCTATCATTAAACAATAAAGAAACATTAACAAAATGGCTCAAGGGGTAGTCTCATTCAGCCAGGGGTAAAACTATCCTTTGAACATTTTAGGAACCGAGGACATAAAATAGTGTCACAGATAATGTAATTCCACATCCTGCAGCCTCTGGAAGCCCAGTTTGCTCCTCCAGCTGGATCCAGACTACCTGGCAATTCTGCTGTCTGTCAGTCAAGTGTCAGCACTACAACCATCTTTACCTCAGAGGTGTACAGGCACCTGCCAGCTTGATGGAAGCACTTGGGATATAGTGATGGGATGAAATGTTGATTCTGGTCCTCTGACATAATTGTTATAATTTTTATTCTGTATGTTTCAGTTTGCTTTTCAGGATGACCAAAAGTTTCCAAGGCAAGCTTTAATTTCACTTATTTAGAAACCTTGAGATATCTTTAGGCATCTGGAAAATTCCTCACTTTCCCCCACAAGTATTTCATGAGAATTTTCTGACTTCTACCCACATAGTACATAGTCATGTTTTTAATTCTTCACTTCATCACTCGAGGGAGCGAGGCATGGATTAAATGTTCTATTTAAAAATGCTTTGACACGTTTTGTTGAAGCCAAGACAATTCTGTTGAAGCATTATCATGATTTACTTGAGGTAAATCAGCAAATAAATCATGTTGCCCCATAGGGCCATTCAGCTGAGCGTGTGTTTTATAAACACAAAGCCCTATAGCGGCAGCAATTGGCACATTTCCTTCAAGTCAGTGAGAGATTACACAGTAAGACAGAGATACTTAGAGAGCTGCTGCTGGTGGTGTCTGAGCCCCTAGGCTTTGTTCAGGCAGCTCCAATCTGAATGGATCACTTCCTTACCAAAGGAAATAACAACAGCAAAATCTCTGGAGTGCAATGCAAAGTGTTTTCCATTAATGGCAACGTGAATGTTATTGCCGAGCCATGTTATGCCAGATGACTGTATGCAGCAGAAGGTAATTTAATTCACCAGAATTTTCCTTTGCTTCCCCCTCCAGGTTAAAAGTCTGATCAGATGCTGGCTCTACATGCAAAAATCATTGAGTGACTGCAGCAGCTCCTGTGAGAGCACACCAGGCAGCAGCTGGAACAAGCCCCACTGCTGGGGAAGCAAACACTGGGGCTGTGGTTCCCCACTGCTCTCTCCAGCCCTTAGCTGGTGGGGGAAAGCAGGGCCCAGAGGCAGAAGGAAAAGGTAAGTACAGCTGGATGGAGGCTGTTGTGCCCACCTTGTGTGTGCTGGGAATTGCCTGGCACTGGTGGGGCACATCCTGCAGTTACCACAGCCCTGTGGTGTCAGTGAGGCTGTTTATTCACACCAGGGAGTTCCCTGTACCAGTGGCCCCATCACCTGGCTCAGCACCTGCCCTGACCAGCTGCAGAAAAGGGAGGTTGTATCCTTCCCAAGGTCAGAACAACAGTTTCTCAAACTGAATTCCCTCCTCTCCTGCCTTCTGCTCCCCTAAG
Organism: Zosterops lateralis; assembly: GCF_965231275.1. Classification (NCBI taxonomy): domain Eukaryota; kingdom Metazoa; phylum Chordata; class Aves; order Passeriformes; family Zosteropidae; genus Zosterops; species Zosterops lateralis. Next base: position 10,036,485 of record NC_139779.1, on the reverse strand, counting down.
GAGGATGATGAGAGGCTTGAACCAGGACTGCCTTCCCCATGATGGTCCCAACAGGTTACCAAACCCTGCCCAGAAGGATGTTGCTTCGCGTATCTGTCTCTCAGGTCAGCTCAGCATCAGCTGGGCCACCCTGCTAGCTGTGATACGCCCAACAGTACCTTTGCGTGGGTCCTTGGCTCCGCAGCGCTTTTGCCTTAGCTGTCTCGGCCGTGGTTTGAAAGAGGGGACACTCCGGAGGCTCAGGGAGAAAAGGTTTTATTCGGGTAACTCAGGGGCAGTCCCTGGTTCCAGGCCTGTGCCTCTGGGGAGTGACCCCCAGCCTCGGTTACAGGGGGTTTTTGTTCCCCCAAAATCTCAGGGGTGGACACCAGTTACAAGACCAATCACACAAAGCCAGGTGGGTAAGGTCAAAATGCAATACACAACATTAACAAATCAGGTGAATTTGGGATGTGGTCTTGTGAGACCCACCAATCCCTGTCAGACACCTCTCCTGAAGGTTCTGGGGTCTGGGGGATGGTGGACATGTGGGGGAGAAATACAATGGGATGGGGGAAAATACAATAGGATGATTGAAACCCAGGGCAGAGGATTAGAGTTGTCTTGGCAACTCTTATCAACCTCTGATAAGCACAATCCAAGACAGGAACTTTACCAGGCTAGGGTTAAAGTCCAAATCACATCAAACCTACAACTAAGAAACTTATGATACCATTCCAGCACCCCCACACCTCCCCCTTTTTCTTTTATTTGTGTCACTGGTCTGGAGTGTAGATATCTGAATTACACTCGCTGCTGGAGTCAGAGTCTGGTGGGAATTCGATGGCAGGTGTCACTGAATGCACTGAGGGGGCAGTAGTGGGGAAAATTGCATTCATGATCAGGCTTTTGACCAAACCAGAAGCAATGGCTACAATTAAGATGATGAACAGAAACAACAGTCCGGTTTTGATCCACGAGCTGGCGATGTTAGAGAGTCCAACACCTTTGAAGAGGTTGTCAAACCAGTCCCCTGTTTCTTGCTTGATGGACTCGACCATTCCTCGCAGCTGCTGGATTGATTTTTTGACGCTTTCAGCCTTAGATGACAGGTTGAAGCAACACAGTCCTTCAAACTCCTCACATGAATGTTGGTTCAGTAGAAGTAGATAATCAATCGCGGCGCGGTTCTGAAGGGTTGCCTGCCTGGTAATCTGTTCGTCTGATAGGAGGTCACTTATAGCTTGAGTTGTTAAATTTGCCTGTTTGGCCACCCAACATTCTAAACGGCCTAATTCTCCCATGGATTTTGCTATCGAGACCCAGGGTAAAAAAACTGTCAGGGCTGTGGCCTTTGCCCTGGACCAGTGGATGATTTCCGAATTACAATCTGGGTCGAGACTTGTTAGGTCTCTTTTCTGGATTGGTACATGGAGAGAGGAATTTTTTCTGTGCCAATTGAGGATTTGAGTCATGTTTGGAGTAAACAGGCTCAGCTTGCCTAAAGTGCATGGGCCTCCGATCAGCCGAGCAGGAATGCCTGTAAAAGCTCTGTCACCACAAATAAGGAAAAAACCTTTGGGTAGGGAACGGGGAAAGGGACTGTGAGCATCAGTGGAAGGAGTGGTAACATGTGCAATTTTTGTGCACCAGTTTTTTGCTATATAAGAATCCTTAATTTGTAACAAATGATAAAATGACTTGGTGTGTTCGTCTTGGGGGGTGTAACGAAAGTGAACACAAAAAGGAGCTTTTGAGGACCCAAGAAGGTCTAATTCTTGGGGCTCTTGGGGGGCACGCGGGAGTGTCTGCAACCACTCTTTCCAAAAAGCAAGGGGATTTATAACAAAAGCAGAAGGGGCATCACCAATTTCTGTAAAGTGGCTAGCTTCAACAGGTTTTCGGTTGTATTTTTGTTGTATCTGGAGTAGTGAGAATGGAAACTCCTCCTCTTTCACAGGGATTCCTACCAGGCAGGATGACATGGGATCTTGGGCTGCTGCTGAGGCTAGGCAGATGTGATCTTGACCTAGACTCTTTGCGAGCGTTTTCCATACATTGGTTTTGGGCTGTGGAACGATCCAGGGGGTGGTTATCAACGGGAAGCTGAGCAGCACTGCAAGGGCACAAATTGCTGTGCTGCGGACCTCCATGCTGATCACCTGGACTGCGGTTCTGTAACTTAGAAGAAAGGGGTCAGTTAAACAACCATCGAAAACACTCCTCTGGGGGAAACAGCTCTTCTGCTTCCTCTTCATGACAGAAAACCCAGGAGGGAAGAGTAATTGGGCTAGGAGGACTTGCCTCTGGGCCCGCTTCCTCTTCCTCCTTTTTCCTCCTTCTCCAGGAGGCCACAGTGACTTGTGGTACCTTCATTTCTGAACCCTTGGGAACATAGGGTCTCACATTTCTGGAGGGGATCCACCGCAAACCGGTGGGAGTGGAGACGCAGGCGTACCCACGTCCCCAGGTTACTAAATCATGGGGACCCTGTATTCTCAAAGTTTCTGGATCCTTGACAAGGACCTTTGGCCTTTCCCGGGGCTCCAACTGTGAGCTCCCACGGAAATGCCTTGTCACCGGCGGGTTCATGGTTTCAAAGGAACAGTTAAGAAAATTCAACGTGAACAAGGCACGGGCTAGTCTTACAGACGGTGGCTCAATCTTGAGAATCAGTTGCTGCTGGCTGAGGACTCTTTTGAGGTTCTGATGAGTCCTTTCTACAATCGCCTGACCTGTCGGAGAGTGGGGGATCCCAGTTTTGTGTTCCACTCCCCATTGTTGCAGAAAACTGCAGAATTCTTTGGACCTGTATGCTGGACCATTGTCTGTTTTCAGGGACTTGGGGATGCCCAGGACAGAGAAAGCCTGGATGAGATGCTTGATAGCATCCCCAGCCTTCTCCCCTGTGTGGGCAGAAGCAAAAACAGCTCCTGAGAACGTGTCCACAGAGACGTGCACGTATTTTTGCCTCCCAAAGGGGGCAAAGTGCGTGACGTCTGTCTGCCACACTTCACAGCTGGACAAACCACGGGGATTCACGCCTGTGGGCATGGATGGGATGGCATACCTGTGACATTGCGGACAGCCAGTCACAATCGCTTTGGCCTGGTCACGGGTTAAGTTAAACTGCCTGACCAGACCTGGCGCGTTTTGATGGTGAAGCTGATGGCTGATTCTGGCTTGCTCAAAACGGTTTGGCAGAGGGGCTACCTCCACAGGGGCAGCGAGAGCATCGGCTCTCCTGTTTCCCTCTGCTATGAAACCTGGGAGCTCTGTATGTGACCTGGTGTGCATCACATAAAAGGGTTGCTTCCTGTGGGAAATCAGTTTGACCAGCTTGGAAAGCAACTTAAACAGAGTGACGTTGGAAACCTCCTGCAGCACAGAATGTTCTGCTCTAGAAACTATTCCTGCAACATAACTTGAATCTGTTACCAAATTGAAAGGTCCAGGGAACGTCTCAAATGCTCTAACGACTGCGGCCAGCTCGGCAACCTGAGGTGATCCTTCCACCTCAACCACCTCTGATTCCCACCTCTGGGTGAGAGGGTCCCGCCAAGTCATAACTGATTTGTGGGACTTTCCAGACGCGTCAGTGAAGACGGTTAGAGCCTTAAGAGGCTCCTTGCTTTGGACACTTTTTAATTCCAATCGAAATTGGGCATCCGAATTGAAAATTTTGTGGGCAGGCCGATGGATAGAAATTTGACCAGGGTAGTTATCTAGGGCAAACTGCAGCGCTTCGTTCTCTTGAAGCAGATGCTCTAACATAGCTTTTGTAATTTGACCAGATTTCAATTTGATTGGCATGTGAATGCACTCAAAGTCACAACCAGCCAGTTCCCTAAGGCGCACTCTGGCTTTCCGGATCAGGTCAGCCATCAATTCTTGTGGCTTTGTCATTCTTTTGGTCCTGTGGTGGCTCAGAAAGACCCACTCTATAATAGAGAGAGGATCTTCTTTGCCTTGGACCTCCCTTGATTTTTTGAGGGTTTTGTTGTTCCACTGAAAAATCATCCCATGGAGATGTGGCAGCTTTCCTAAGATGATGAAACGAAAAGGCAGGTCAGGTTTACATCTGTTGGCCTGTCTGGTGGACAATGCGTGTTGAATGTTATCCAGTGCAATTTTTGCCTCTGGGGTGAGGGCCCTGGGTGAACTCAGTTCAGCTCCCCCTTTTAACAAATTGAAAAGGGGGGCCAGGTCTTCGGTAGAAAGACCCAGCCAAGGTCTCACCCAATTCAGAGCTCCACACAGCTGATGGACATCTGCAAGGGTCTGAATTTGGGTTTTGATTTCCAATTTTTGAGGAACAATAGTCCTCTTCCCAATTTCCAGCCCTAGGTATTTCCAGGGTGGCATCTTTTGAATTTTGGATTCCTGTAGTTCAAAACCTGCATCAACCAGTGCAGCCACGGTGAGGTCAAGGGCATGTGCCAACAGGTCGTCTGTTGGTGCAGAAATCAACACGTCGTCGATGTAATGCTGGATTATCACTTGGGGCACCGCTGCACGCACAGGTGCGAGCAGGGAAGCAACATACCTTTGACAGATCACAGGCGAGTTTTTTAAACCCTGCGGAAGAACTCTCCACTGATACCTCTTTCGTGGAGCCTCTCGGTTCAAGGTGGGCACCGAGAATGCAAACCTTGGGGCATCATCAGGATGGAGGGGAATGTGAAAGAAACAGTCCTTTATGTCAATTACAGTCAAACTCCAGTTTTCAGGGAGCATGCTTGGGGCGGGCATCCCTGGTTGCAGGGATCCCATGTCCTCAATTACCTCATTAATTTTGCGGAGGTCTTGGAGGAGCCTCCACCTGGTCTTATCTGCTTTCTGAATGACAAACACTGGAGAGTTCCACGGTGAAGTGGTCTCTTCAATGTGGCCTTTTTTCAGCTGTTCTTCCACAAGCTCATTGAGCGCCTTTAACTTTTGTTTAGAAAGTGGCCACTGCTCTATCCAGACTGGTTCATCTGACAGCCAATTCAGTTTCTGTATAGGGCGCTCCTCAGTGACCACTGCCCGAAAAACCTTTGGAGGGTCAGGAATATTAATTGTGACCCCCCATTGGGACATCAAATCTCTTCCCCACAGAGGTTCATCAAAATCCAAAACAAATGGGCGTAGCGTGGCCATTTGCCCGTTTGGCCCTTCAATTGTCACTGCCTTTTTTGACTGCTTGGCTAATTGCAAGCCTCCAATACCATTTACATGTTTGGCAATGTCCTGCAGTTCCCAATGTGATGGCCACATCCTTTCTGGGACGACCGTCACATCAGCAGCTGTGTCCCAAGCTCCTTTAAGGAGTTTGGATTCCCCACCCATAGAAAGCTTACAGAAATCTTTTGGCCTGTTTGAGCCTATCTTTTTTACCACAGCGACAGTGGTGTCTTTGTCGCTTTCTCCTTTGCCACTCTCTGTGGCACTTTCCTCTGGACTAGTCTTTACTACAAGCCCTTGCACTGCAGGGATGGCCTGGGCAATAATTTGCCCTTTTGGTAGGAAGGTGGGTGGGTTTTTACTGCGGAGCCACACAACAAATCGCTCTGGGTCAGTTGTGATTGTCCCAGGGGCGATCTGTATGTCTGAGGGGGTGAACTTACAGTCCCCAATGACCACAAATTTTGTCTCCACCATGTGCCACATGCCGGGTTCCTTTGAGACCATGGCTGTTTGCCACTGACTGTCCCGCAGGTGAAGAGGCTCAGCCAACTGGAGCCTAAAGGGCTCATACCTTTCCGTTGTTGTCAAGGATCCTGATGGCTCAGGCAATACTATGTGCCTCGGTTTCCCTTGTTTTGTCAGGTCCTGTGAAGAGAGAGACAAATCTGATTTAGGTGACCTTTTTTCTTTTTGGGTTATTTGGGCTGCCCGATTGGGATCGTCACGCTGGGCAGTTCCGCGCTCTCGAATCAGTTTTTTGACACCCTGGTGTTCTTTTTGTTCTCCCTCCCCTCATGTTCCCTTTCCTGTTTTAAGAAATTGTCAAATTGTCCTTTCATTGGACACTGATGGATCCAGTGACCGCTTTTTCCACACAGAAAACACTGGCTGTTAGCTCGTGCAGGAGCGTTCTTCTTGTGTGGTTCTGGTGTTTTAGGTGTTTCCACAGCCGCAGCGGTGATTTTATGGCGCGTTTTCCCCTCTCTAAGGGCTGGTTTTCTGCAGCGTGGGACGACGGCACTGACGGCTTGTAGCATCTCCTTGAGAGGAGGTGTCGAGCCTGGTTCTCTGGGTATCAGATTTATTGCAGCAGTGCACTCCTCGTTCGCATGAGAGAAAGCCAACTGCTGGATCACTTGTTTCTGTCCCTCCTCTCCATCAAATTGCTGTTCCACAGCTGAAGCAAGTCGCTCTACAAACTTGACATAGGGTTCTTGTGGTTCCTGAAAAATGTCTAAGTAATATTGTGAGGGGCCATCGGGCCGCATTTTTAGAAAGGCTTTGCATGCTTGATTAGCTACAAACTCAAGGACATTTTGGGGAATGTTGGTAGCCTGATCTGAGGCTGCTTTCCAATCACCTTCACCTAACAGGTGGTTTAGGGTAATAGGATTGCCTGCATTATCAGTTGCTGTGGTTGGGTCCTCCAGCAAACCTGGCAATGCAGCTTTCAGCAGTTTTCTCCAAGTGACCTCCCATAGCTCAAATTCCATTTTGCTTGAGAGGCACTTGAAAATCTGCTTCAAATCAAAAGGTACAACTGTGATTCCACCAAAGGAAGTAAACAACAAGCCTTCGAAGTAAGGGCTATCTCGCCCATACTCCTTTAATGCCTTCATGAGGTCTTTAACAAGCGTCTGTGACAACGCTTTCCAGGTGGCTACCGTGGTTCCCTGCCCCCTGCTCCTTCGGTATGTCACCGGAGTAACTGTGGGTACCCCATCTGTGTTTGCACCCCCGAGCTCCTGCTTCCCTCCCTCTCGGACCCCAGCCGCTGCCTCAGGTTCCCAGTTGTAAGCTGGGGGCGGCTCCCAGCCTGCCTGTGGCACGGGCGGCTGTGGCCTTTGGTAGCTTGGAAAAGCATTCCCCAAAGGAGGTGCAGTTGGGGACACCGTGTTCCCGAGTGGGGGGTAGGGCGGGGGCGGTGCCGGTGGGGCTCCCCCTGTGGGAGGGGGCTGCGGGGGGGCGGGCTGGGGCAGGGGCGCCCCGGCCGCGCCGTGGGGGGGCGGCAGGAACGCGGGCTGGGGCAGGAGCGGCGCCTCGCTCGCGCCGTGGGGAGGAGGGAAGGGACTCCACGGCACTGTGGGGTGCTGCTGCGGCGGGGGGAGAAAGGGAGGGGGGGCCACGGGGTCCGGTCCGCTCAGCCACTGTCCCGGTAACCCGGCAAAAGTGGCGGCAGCGCCGGCATTCGGTGGGGGGAGGGGGGCGGGCGGCTGCAGCTCCGGGGGGGGGAGGCAGCAGCCCAGGCAGTGGGCGGTCCCAGCACTGGGGGCGGCGCCGGCAGCACCGGCGGGGGAGGGGGGGCCGGCACCCCCGGGGGCAGCGGCGAGCCCCACGCTGTTGGGGTTGTGCCCTGATCCCCTCCCGGTCCCAGGGTGGGCAGGGGAGGTAGGGGATGCGGGGCTTCCCCGGGCCCACGTGGCTCGGCAATGCTCGGACCCGGGAAACATGGCTGGGGAAAAAGGGGGTGGGGAGGGTAAGGAGTTTCCCCGGAGGAAGGAACCGCCCACTTCGGGGCCGGGGCGGGCAGGGGGAAGGTTCTGGGCGGAGTCGGGGCGGTGCCCTCACAGTAGGAGTTGGGTAAACCCCACCCCTGGCTCTGCGGGGGCGTGGGAAGGGGCGTGGGAAGGGGCGGGGGAAGGGGCGGGGGAAGGGGCGGGGGAAGGGGCGGGGGCAAGCCTTGTGAGGAAAAAGGGGGCGGGTAGAGGGAAGGGCCAGTAGGAGGGGGCTGAAAGGCATTCTGGGAACAAGAAGAAGGGGGAAGGGCACAAAGAGGCTGCACCTCGTGGCTGCCGCCATTATGGGGGCCTTTTCCTTTGTTCTCTGGGGAGGGGGGGGCCTCCGTGTCTTCCTTCGGGGGTTTCTCACAGCCGTTTTCGCTGCCGGACCCAACCGGGGTAGTTGGGGACTGGTGGTCTTCCTCGGCGAATGAGAAACGGACTCTGGGTTTGTTGGCTGGGGAAATCGGGGGGGTCGTGGGGGGGGTTTGGGCGTTCTGGCCAGCCAGACTGCCCCGGGAAGCCCGAGCAGCCCGGCCGTGGCTGCGGGGAGCGGGGGACCCAGGAATTCTCAAAATGCTTGGCGAGGGGGAACCGTGGGGTGCCGGAGCATTTTTTAAAATACCTGGGGGGGTTTTGGGGGTTTTAGGGGATTTGGGGGGCTTGGGTTCTCTGGGGGAGGGGAAAAGGGGAGACCTGGGGGGTTTGGGAGATTTCGGGGAGGCCGGGGAATGGGACCGGGGGGGTTGGGGGGACTCGGGAGAGGCAGGGGGAGGGGTATGGGGGGAAGGGACTGAGGGACGGCAGTGAGAGAATGCAACTTTGTTATCTTGCATTCCTGTGATCTCTTTTAAGGCAGCTTTTATTTGCCACGGCCAGAATGCAAATTTTGCAGCCAGGACGTCTCCTGACTTCCCTAATTTTTCCAACTTTTTAGAAGCATTTTCCCAGAACCAAATGCTGTTCACTTGGTCCGAATTAACATTCGGAAAATGCAAAAACAAATACCTAATAAACTTTTTCAGTTCCTTTTTTGAGTATTTAACTTTGGCAACAATTAAAACTCCAATTAAACTTTCAAAAACCTCTTTCTGGGTGGTGTTTAGTCCGTTTCCCATTCTGACTAGCTGTTACCTTTATCACCACCCCTTCCCAGCAAAACCACCCCCCAAATCCCTGTGGGCGTCCTTTCCTAGGGGTAAGGGCTTCCTTCGGGTGGACCCCCGGTCCCCCCCTGTCCCGTCCCTCCTAGGGTTCCCTGAGGCTTCCCAAGCCTCTGTGGTGGGTATTCTCCCCTCCCTTAGAGGAACAATACTCACCAAGCCCTCGGGACGTTGGAGGTGTTGCTGGGGCAACCACAAGCCGGAAGGGGACTCCTCTGGGCAGGAGCTGTTCCCTTCTTCCACCAGGGGTGCTTTTTAGCAACCCCAGTGGCTCCGTGAAATGCTGAAGGCCTCGGGACACGACAAGGCGACGTCCTCTCAGAAGGTCTCTGGGTCACAGGGTCCGAGTCTTCCTCGGTCCTCCGTGTCAGCCCCCACGGCACAGCGGGTCAAAAGGCGTCTGCAGGCCCCACGAATGGGCGCCAATCTGTTGCTTCGCGTATCTGTCTCTCAGGTCAGCTCAGCGTCAGCTGGGCCACCCTGCTAGCTGTGATACGCCCAACAGTACCTTTGCGTGGGTCCTTGGCTCCGCAGCGCTTTTGCCTTAGCTGTCTCGGCCGTGGTTTGAAAGAGGGGACACTCCGGAGGCTCAGGGAGAAAAGGTTTTATTCGGGTAACTCAGGGGCAGTCCCTGGTTCCAGGCCTGTGCCTCTGGGGAGTGACCCCCAGCCTCGGTTACAGGGGGTTTTTGTTCCCCCAAAATCTCAGGGGTGGACACCAGTTACAAGACCAATCACACAAAGCCAGGTGGGTAAGGTCAAAATGCAATACACAACATTAACAAATCAGGTGAATTTGGGATGTGGTCTTGTGAGACCCACCAATCCCTGTCAGACACCTCTCCTGAAGGTTCTGGGGTCTGGGGGATGGTGGACATGTGGGGGAGAAATACAATGGGATGGGGGAAAATACAATAGGATGATTGAAACCCAGGGCAGAGGATTAGAGTTGTCTTGGCAACTCTTATCAACCTCTGATAAGCACAATCCAAGACAGGAACTTTACCAGGCTAGGGTTAAAGTCCAAATCACATCAAACCTACAACTAAGAAACTTATGATACCATTCCAGCACCCCCACAGAAGGACTCTTGGCCACAAAGGGGCAAAAATCCTCTGAAGGGGACTATTCTCATGCCTGTCCTCAAACAAACCCTGCCTGCATTGATTTGAGACTTCCCATGCCCATTTGTTCAAAAGCTCCAAGCTCTGCCTGGTCACTGGGCAGGTAACACAGCAGAGATCTGGAGCAAAGGGCAAGGGGACAGGGATTACACCAAGGCTGGTCCTATTTCTCCTGCTTTGCCCTGCATCTGAGACAAACATTTTTTTTGCTCATCTACTGCAAACAGCCCCTGAGGTTGGCTTTCTGGAAGGAGAAACCTCAGAAAGAGAGTGAGTGCCTACAGAAATACGCTGAGATATGAAATCCAGATGCTAGGAATGATTTGAATTGTGTATGAGGTCTTTGATGTTTCATCCAAGCTTCTTGTTTGAACTTTACCTGGCACGTGGTGAATACTTTGGACAAATTCAACTACCTGGTCTGAAAGCATTTTAAAGAACAGGTGTAGATGTTCATAACCAAGGGATAGGTCAAGCCACTTGCCAGCTTTGTTGCTTCAGTGGATTAGAATTCAAGGGTAGGGTCTTTCTTTCCCAAAGTATTGAGCTAAAAAATTCTTGACTACTTTCAGAAGTGATCCAAATCCTTTAAATTCCAGGTAGGAATAGATGAACAAAAGTGTTTTCATCTGCACACAGTTGAAAGCTAAAAGGGATCTTCAGCAACCTACACTTTCTCCCTGTCTTGATCAGAAGCTTCAGATGACAATTCAAAGGCCACTTTTCAAGGCTTTCCTCATGTGTGTGTCTCTGTGTGTCTTTTGGAGTAGATTAATCTCTATTAATTTTATTTTAGCTTTTATTTTAAATTAATTTTATTTTAGATTTTTATCAGCTCTATTGGACCTGGATAAAACTTCCCTAAGGGAAGCTGATTTCTGATTTACATTTAGCTCCTGTCTGCATTATCAAAAATACTCCTGATGGATCCTCCACACTCCTGAAGTCTTCCAGAGAGATTCAGTGGCTGTCACCAGTTACTGGCAGCTGGAGATCCTGCTAAGGGCAGTTCCCAGGGTCCCACCCAAAGCTGACAGGATGACTGGACATGCACAATCAGTTCTGAAGTGGGACCTGACATTTTCGAAAAAGACTTAAGCTACTTTCTCTGGGGTAATTCCTGTAAGGAATTACAGGAGGAATTCTGTAAGGATTTCTCTGGGGTAATTCCTGTATGTAATCTGGGATATCTGCAGTGAGTACATCTACTCTGATAAATTCTTCCTAAAATGGCAGATTTCAGAATAATTCTGAATTATATACCTGGAGAACTACTTCACAAGCTGTTTGAGAAATTTTAAGGAAAAAAATTATTTTAAAAGTCAGAAAAGAAGAAAGAACACATGTTTATGTGTTTTGGGGCTCTGATTTGGAAGCAGAGCTGATTGCTAAAGTTATACTGGATAATATAAATACTCTTTCAATTCCTTTGCAATTTTGAAGCTACGGCAACTCCAATGAAAGTTCCTACTGTTATTTCTCCCCTCTTAACCTAATTAACAAACTGAAAATTTATGCTGTGCTAAACGAAATTGCTTTCTTCTAAGCACTGCAGAAGGGGTTATTGCTCATTACCTTTGAAATCCTGGGTGCCACTGCCAAAGCTCCTCAGGAAAGGGGCACTGAGATTGCCCATCTGAGGCCACGCTCACACAGGATGCAAACTGCTAACATGAACTCAGGACGGTATCACCCTGATCCATTATTATTATTTTAAGTGTTGAGTTGTTAATTTTAGCATATTTGCCTGCTGTATATTCAGGAAAGTCTTGGGTTAGGTATATTTTTAAAGAATAATTAAAAAAAACCCTATCCCGAGATCCTTGGTTTTCATTTCATAAAAACATTAAGAACTCTTTTAATTAAATTATTAAAAAGCAACATAAAATTGCTTAAACTGAGAGGAATACTTTTTTCCTTGGACATGATTTTTCAGGAATGAATTTTTCAACAGAGTTTTATTAACGTGGGATTACTTGCTAACAAGAACCTGCCATCACTTTTAGAGTGATGTTCTAGGGTATTGCTAGTACTGTGCTAATAGCTTCACAAGCAGTTAGTTTCTCAAAACCAGATTTAACACATTTCCAAACAGAAAATGTGTGTATTATTTTGTGGCTTAAATCTGTTTTATCATGCTATCACTTCCAAAATACTGAAGGTATAAAATGGTTTATAGTCCAAAAGATAAACCAGCACAAGCTGCTCTGTTGGAATATAAGAAAGGATCTGAGGAAGTGCTAAAAGCATTATTACAGCTACAGAATGGACTCGTAAATCTTTTATGCAACTTGATCAGTTCCCCTTGAAACCACACTGTATTGTTTTCATAAATAAACACCCAAAGTTGCTGTGCACAGTGTTTCTGGGCTATCACACACTGCCTTTGTGCCTTAACAATGTTTGTGCTAAATTGTAAACGACAAACATTCCCATGAAAAATTCTTGTTCTCAGCACACTGCCCGTGGATGCAGCTCATCCTTCTGACAAGCAGCAGAGCCCTCACACCCACCAGCCAGGCTCTGCCCACTCCATGGAGTGCTGCAGCTCACAGCCCCACTGGGAGGAGCAGCCCAGCCACAGCCTGATTTGCTGACCTTGAATTTGTCCATGGTAATGAGATTTTAGGGGATAATTCCTCTCCTGCATTGGTTTCTTTTTACAGGGAGAAGCAGTAGAGAATAACCCTCCATTTTTACCTGCTCTACCATTACGCTCCAAAAGCCTCCATAACACTGGCCTGTCTTTGCCTGAATTAAAGGCATCCAGCTCCCTGGATTATTGCTAAGGATTGTCAGCCAAACCTGGCAGATAAGTTTGCATTTTTCCATTTTCAGTAGAATAATTCAACCTTATGCTAGACCATGATTTTCCAGCTGATTTTTAAAGTGCAATGCTCTTCAGAAGATCAGCTGTCCTGCACTGGCTACAGCTCAGTGATTTAGGAAGCACAGCTCAGTGATTTAAGAAGCACAAAGCTCTACATCCTGCAGACTGGAGCCCCCAAAATGCCCTTGTTGTCCCAACTCTTCACACTTGTGTCACACTCACCCTCCTCCCCACTTAGAAATATTGCAAGGATACCTGACAGAGAAAACACAGCTTGTCCAGAGGATTCCAATGGCTTGGTTGCAGCTCATTTTATGTGCTCCCCAGTAAACTACAGTCTGAGATTGTTAAACTCTAGGCACAGCTGTTGATAAAAATAAGATTTAAAGAAAAAAAAAAAAAAGAAAAAAAAAAGAAAAAAAAAAAAGGCTGACAACTGTGTGAAGATGTGAAAAATGTGAAGATGCATTCTGGAGAACAGTGTGAAATGAAATCACACAAAGGTAATTTCAGAAATAAGGACTCTTGAAAGGTATTATTGGAGAATCTGTGGAGTCCAAGACACATAAAAAGCATCTAGATTATAAATATTGAAAAAAATCTTTTGGTAAGAGAACAAAACATTTTTAGTGCTGCACAGGAAAGAATGGAAATCTGTGCAGTATAATTGTGCATTTTCTAATTCTGAATTAGTGACAGAAAGGTAAAAAGGGAAAATTAGTGTAGTTATCTTTTCAGGGCACTGATGAGAGGTATTCTTTAGATGTCCTTCCATGAGTCAGGATACAATATTGAAGTCATGTAAGACAAAACCATCTGCAGCTCACCATTGTGCAGAAAGTGTTTCAGTCTAGGGAATAGGACAATTAAACCCATCATCTTTTTCCAGAAGAGAAAACCCATGGCTGTCTACTACAGGCCACTTGGTACACAGATGGTGGTACCTCAGAGAACAAGATGTGAACAAATGGAAGGTCTGGCAATTTTGAGAAAAACATCTGTATAAGCTCTGAATGAACACTAGCCTTGCTGCCATGGAGTGGCAATAATCTCAGCATGCAGCAGCAAATAATTTGTCCCAGAATGGTTTATATTTCTTAGCCTAAAACAGAAATACCAGTCTCCACCCCTGAAATGCTTCCAGGCTGTTCTGTTGGCCAGAGTGGGAGGACAGCTTGGAGAGAGAGAGGAAAGAACTATCAGTGCATGAAGATCAGCTGAGACTGAGCCCCTGCTGTGCTGGGATCCAGACGTACATAGAAAAGTTCCTGCTCTTCTCTGAGCCTCCTGCTCTTTACATAGAAAGGATCATTATCTGTGTCTTGCAGAGGAATCAAGAGGTTTGCTGTGAGTCTCAGATGGACTTGAGTCAGAAACTGAGTACAAAGGCCTGAAAGTTGGACTTCAATTGCCTAAAACCCAGAGTCATCCAGAACAGGCCAGTGGGTGGATCACAGGACTTGTGACAGGGCTGTGCTGGTCTGAAATGGCAGCTGAAGGAATGTCTGCAGTGACATTTCTGCAGCTGAGTCCCAGCTTTGCATTGGAGCCCTTCATATTTTTCCCTCAACAGATGAGAGTTGAAGAGATACTTTCAAACCTGATTTCATGTGTCCACAGGTTAGAGATACAACCCCTCTTCCTTGAGGACTAATCCAGTGGTTCTGCACCTCCACCAGCCACAGCAGGAACCTGCAGGAATTCAGACACAAAGCAGAAGCAGTTTCTATTGTGCCATAGTTTGAATCACTTCTGAGCACACAAGGGACAAGATAGAAGAAATGAGCAGCCATTTAAAGCATGTGCTGCTGTTAAGGCTCATGAGCTCTACCCATGTATCAGCTCTTAAGGATATAGTATAAAGTGGACTTGAACAATAACACTGGATATTTCCTTCCCCTGTGTGGCACAAAAAGTAAAGTTCATGAAGAGTCTTTCATTAGAAGCCATGCAAAAATTAATTGCTGCTGTCTCATTACATGTTTAGAAAGATTCCTTCATAAGGAAATGCAAGAGGAATAAAACCTTTTGCCCCACAGCCAAAAGGAAATCCCATACTGTTTCCTGTATGAGTGGAAAGAAAACACTGGAAGAATAAAAGTGGATATATAGGAACAACAATTGCATCTGCCTATGCACACTGACAAGGCATAATTCAAAGAGCTATGGGGATGTTGAATCTGAGGTTACTTTTGTTGATATCTGTTGAAAATCACTGTTACATAACTCATACCCCAGCACAGAAAGATGTCAGATAGCAGCAGCAAAAATACAGCTTGGAAAGATTTGTCTTCACAGATGGTCTAAATTCTATCACAGAGCACAGACTGTGTTTTCTCCTACAGCATTTTTCAAGTTGTGTATCCTGTATTCCCAGCTATAGAACTAGAAAATGGATCCTTGATGCAGCAGCCCTCTTGTTAGAGGGTAGAAATGAGCTGAGGCACAGACTCCTTGTTTATCACAACATGAAAAGGGTCCTGGTTTATTCCACTTCAGAGCTTTGTCATCTTCACTCCAACTGTGCACTGACTCTGGCTGCAGCAGCTCCTACTGCAGGTTTCCCTTGCAGCTTCTGATTGCTGGTTATTCCCTGCTAAACTCTGACTGCAGGGATCAGCGTGCAGACTGTGACTGCAGGCTTTTACCCAGCTAGACTGTGACTGCAGGGATCAGTTTGCAGACTGTGACTGCAGGCTTTTACCCAGCTAGACTGTGGCTGAAGGCTCTAACAACAAGCTCTGACTGCAGACCCAGACTGACCTCACAGCAGTGATTCTCTCTCCCCAGGATCCTACTTCTTCATGATCCTCTCGTTCCTTCTTCCTCAAGGTTCCCCCTCCTTCATGATTCTCCTACAGATCCTGAAATAATTTCTTAGTGCAGAGTCAGAAAATATAAAACTATTGGTCTTGATCCAACATGACTTTCTCAAACCAGACCTTATGTCAGGACGAGTTAAATCTACCAGTTCTGATGTGGCATTGCAGGAAACAAACACTGAAGGAGTGGATATATTGGTCAGTGCTCATCAGGGTCAGCTGACAGCTTTTTAATGAGATGGATGTGATGATTTAGGTTAGGTACATTTAGTTTTGTTTGGAAAAAAAATGAGCCTGCATTGCACCTACATGAAGGCTCATGAAGCCAGCAAAGCCTGAGGGATTACAAGGCTTTTTTGAGGACACCACACATATTAAAAAGTACTTCACAAAATCTATGCCACCCTTCATGGTCTGCCACCGACTCATTCTGCTCTCCTCATGGACCTTTCTTTTGCTCACAGATCACCTTCAAGATTCATATTTACTTTCTCTGCATTGATTTTATCCATGAAGAAGTACGGCTGCCTTCAGCAGCCGGTCTCTCTCCCCTTCCTCAGCAGAATTCTTGGTATGTTCACATTCCAATGTGATGCATTATGTCTCCTTTGATTGTCTACTGGTCAGAAGTAGTTTTATCCACAATCCTGTGAATGTAGCAACTCTCACCAGCTAACAAAAAGAAGAGCAGAATTTATTAGTACCTTTTCAGTAACCCATAAAAACTCCTTTGACTTTTGTTTGTGTGGTTCCCCCCGGAAAGTAGGGGATGTGAGAGAAAGTTAGAGCCAGTCCATAGTCTCCTATGAAAATTTTCTTCAATGGGGGAAATAATGTTGCTTACAAACGAAGGAAGCTGCACTGCATGGGAAATAGAGCATGAAAAGGATTTGTGCTATGATGTCAAGATTAGAAAGAATAAACAACATGAATTAGCAAGTGGAATACAAATATTGTACATTCAAGTGTAACTTCAGTGTAATATCAGAGATGTGGGTTCACGAGGACTTAAAGCATCTTTAAAATAGCATTCAAACTGCTGCTCTCTGCACACTGGAGCCCATGAACTGTGGCTTAGGTGGCCCCAGCCTTCACTGAGCCAGAGCTGATGCTTTCTCCTTACTCTTTTTTCTAATGCACCATTATTTATTTTAAAGGGTCCAAGGCCACCTGGCCTCTGAATGTGGAATCCAGAGTTGTACAGATCACACTGCACTTACAATAAAACAACTATTTAAATGATTTGCTGAATCAGGGTCATGATATACTAAAGGCTTCCCATAACTGAAGGGAGGGGCTGGACTAGGAACCTTCTTCCGAACAAGAAAAACAAGTTTTCATATGCAAAAAAACATTTTAAAGGCTTTGCCTGTGTTATGGGCTTGGAGGAGGAAGTATTCCAAAATAAGAGCAAATGTTCAGTTTCCTTCAATTCTGCATGAACAGAGCCCATCTTTCTAAAGGACAGATCTCAGCTTGTCTGTGCCATTCATGTCCAGTGGTAAATTTAAGGATGATCATCATTACCTCCTCATTACCAGGCTCTCTGCTTGTGAGCTCCAGACTTGAATACAAAAATGAGAGGTTTAGGGCTCACACCATATAATTCCTTCCTATTTTCCCCTAATTTGCAGGTTTAATGCCACAGAAATTGTCTTCTCTCACCCTTATTACTTGCCCTTTCCCCCATAAATGGTGTAGTTTCGGTGCAGTGACTGCACTTGTCTCAACAGCTGCCTTCTGTGTGCATTGTGCTTCTCTACTTGACCCAAAATCATCTCAGTACTTCATTTATGGAGGCGTTTCATTGCTTTTCCTTAAGGAAATTAATTCCTTCCTTGTAGAAGAAAGCCAGCTTCTGCTTTCCACTTGAGTACTTTTTTTGGGCAGAGAGGGGAGGAGGAATGAAGTGGGTGATTTGGGTTTTTAAATCAATGAACTGCCAAACGACAGCACTAGTGCAAAAGGGCAAGTATGTAATTTTCCCAGTAGCAAATATAGCTACATGTACCCAAATCTGAGACATTCATCAGCTCCTTTATAGGATAAGACAGGGCTCAGAAATGATTTTCTGTTTAAGTACGTTAAGATCAAACATGTTTGTCATTTTAGCCTTCTCTTTATTCTATCTGATTTCAAGATCTTCAGACAGACTCTCTTTAGATGTCATTGCTTCAAGCTTCTGCTTTTATCACATTAACCACTCTTCATGAGCTTTTACACATCAAAATGTATTTAGATACATTGTTGAAGAGAGCGTACTTGTGAAGACTTCAATAAAAAAGTTGGAGAATCTGTGCCTGAAACTTTGTACAAACACACTTGGAGGAAATAAAAACAAAAAACCCCAAACAAAAATCCACAATGCCTGACAAACATTTATTTTTTTCAAGGAGAAAAGAATATGTTTTCCTTATGTTTGAATACAGCTTTGAGTGCAAAACACCAGACACAGTGAGCCATCCTGTGCCTGTCAGATCCTTGTGTTTGCAGAGCTCAGTACTTTTGTGGTTTTGAATTCTTCTCTTCCTGCTCTGTGAGGCAGTGTTACACCAAACTCTGCAGTTAGGAAGACTAACTGCATTTTCTAATGAATTGTCTAGGCCTTTATTGAGCCACATCTTCAGGTGTATCTGTGGATCCTGCTTCTATTTAAGTTTTTGACTAGAGAAAAATTCTTCCCAGCTAGTAGAAAGGACTGGGATTTGCTCTGCATTGTTTTAACTGAGGAAAGACACAGCCTTTGTGGGGTCCTTTGGCCATTTCCTCACTGGTTACCATCACTTGTGCAAGTAACACTAACGAATGTGGGATAGTAACAGCACATGAACAGCATTGAAGCTCCCTCATCTCTCACACCTGCAGCTTTGGGCTCACCTCTGTCTTTGCTTGCAAAGACAGGTGTCTGCTAAGGAAGGCAGGAACCTCCCTTGGAACGGAGAATGTAAATCCCCTCCCTCCGAATTCTAACAATATTGAAATTAAGGGGCTCTCAGGCAAAGATATGGGAACAGAAATAACAGTTCTTTACTAGGAATATTAAAAATAAAAATGCAGTAGAACAAAAAACCAACCAACCAAAAAAAACCAAAACACTGACAGAGTCAGAACACTCCTGACCCCCTGTTGCTCAGGGTGTTGGTGTCAGTCCAATCCAGTCCTCCTGCAGTGCCAGATGTGGTTCTGGTGGAGCAGAGATGATCCTGTAGAAGGGTCCAGTGGTGCTGAGCTGGGTCTGGTCTCCCTCTGGGAATCCAGTGCAAACAGGCTGTGCTGCTGTTCTGAATGCCAGGTTTGATCCAGGGGGGAATGCTGGGCTCCTCCCCCTGGGTGGAGCATCTCCCCATGGGCTGATGGAATTGTATCAGCCCTGCAGTGAGCCTGGATGGCCCATGGACAGCAGAGATCCCCTGGAGGGAGGATGGGTCCTGGAAGGGATAAAGAAAACACCTCCCCAGCCAGTTTCAACAGCTGGCAATAGAATACACACTGCTAGTTACATCTTGCATTGCAGCCTAAGACAACCTCTGGCAGGAGGGTGTGTTTGTACTTGGAAGAGAAGTTCCAGTGCACACCAGCAGTATGGGACGACAAGGGGACACCAGCAGGATGTTTCCTTAGCAAGCATTTCAGACTGGCAGTTTTCTTATCAGTTTCAGACTCACTTATTTTTGAGATAAGCTGCTGCTTTTGCCACAGCTGCTCACAGTCAGACTGGAGTGAAAGATGTTGGAAAGAAACTCCAGAAGTGTTTCAGGAGGCATTTGTGCACATGCAGGTTGATTAATAACAAGCTGGCCGAGCCACCTGGGCTCTGTCACCTGTGGTGGGGAACTGTAGCACCAGGATTTGCTACAAGACAAACTTCCTCTCCTTCATCAGCATCCCTGGGGTGTTGGAATCTCACTGAAGCATACACCATGACACTGATATGACAGCATGTTAAATAAGATAAAGCTCAGTCACTACATTTGCATCACCAGGTCTGAAGGTCAAATGCACCCAGCTTGCTCAGTACATTCTCCTGCATTTCCCTCAGAGTAACTGAAGCTTTGTTTGAAAAGTATCTACTTTAGTTCCTTGCATTAAAAAAGAACAACACAAAACAATTAGAAAAGAATTCTCACACGTGTCTGGTCATCTCTCAAGTTCTTCTGTAGAGCTTGTCACCCAGAAGAGGGAGAGTGCAATTTGTGAGTACAACAGTAAGCACCCAAGATGGAAACCCATGGACTTTCTTATTAAAAAGGAAAGGTGCATCCCCCTCCTACATCTTTAGCAAAGGTTTTCTGCCCTCTTGTGTGGGTGCCTGAGAAGCACACAACCCTCAGCTGAGTCCAGCTGCACAGCCCACACCTCCCATACACCATTTTCAGAACGAGTTGCCTGGAGGAAATATAGAGCAAAGGTGTTATTAATCACTAGGATCATTTTTTCCTTCAGCCATTTCGAATCTTCCACTGCAGAAGGTCCCAAAGTGTCTCAGCTGTTAGCAATCGTGTCCCAAGATGACCAATTCACAGTCGTCATTAGTTCTGAAATTAAACACTCCTCCCAACATATCATCCCTCAGAAACAAGACTAAAAACACTATTTGTCAACAGTCTTAACAAAACCATCCCACACTCTCAAACTCGTGCAGTGTGAAGAAAATGAGCAGTACTCTATTTTTTAATTTAATCATTGATGTCCCTTAGATTTAATTGCATAGAAAAGAAAAATCTTGTATTTAAAATACTTCCGTACATGAGACCCAGAGAAAACATCTTTTTTTAATAAAATGCAGAAAATCTTTGAACTCAGAAGACCTAGATAGTAAATTCAATTGTCTTCAATGTTCATGCTATTTGGAGAAGGCTTGGAGCTCAAAATGTCATGTTTTTTCAAGTCTTCTTCCCTCTTAATTTGATAGGTTAATTATGTGACATATGTGAAGCACTCAGGACTAATGATAAATAATTTAGTGTTTGACTCACACTGTTGATGTCGGAAGGGGTAGGTTTGTAGTTAGAAACAGAGAAAGGCCATTCAGTGGCTTCACAGATAAGGTCACAGATAAGGTTTTCTAGCAAGTTTTAAGCCTTGATTTATCAAAACAAAGAATGTACAATCCAGGACGTTACTGTTTAAAAAGGGGTTGTTTTTCAACCTGGTTCCTAGATTCCCAGACTGGTGAGGAGTGAGGTGCAGGTGAGCCACTGGGACAGCAGCAAAATCCACCCTGAGACAGGGTGAGGGACCAGCAGCCAGGGCAACAGGACTGTGCACGTCTGGTCATCACCAGTGCAAACAAAGTAATGCCAAGTTGTGTTGGGATTCTGGAAACTGAGGATTTTAGGCTTTCTGTGCTAGAAGGCACTGACCCTCAAGAAAACACGACATTTGATTTGAGGCCGTGGAAAAGGCTTCCAAAATTGACTGATGGCACTGGGATTGTGGGTGTGTAGTTTGAATAGAAGTGTGTGATATCACAGGGTGTAAAACTTAGGATTTAAGGTTTTAGTATATAGTAATATATAGAGAGATCAATATGGATGATTTAGGGCATAGGCTAAGTTCTTCTTCTTTCATCTTTTTCATGGGTTTGGGTGGTAACCTGTAATTGGCTGAAAAAAATCTGCATTATGGACCACAGGTGTTTGGTTATTGAGTTAAAAGTATAAATAATACAGGTGTCATCTCATAATTGGATAATTAGCACTTAAAAGTCCTTGGAAAGAGTTAGAGATGGAGCCATTTTCTACGTTGTTAGCTAAAACTCACAGCTTGTGAGACTGTACTTTAGATAAGAATTAATAAACAACTGAGTCTGAAGACAAAAAACCCTGCCTCTCCCATGTTTTAATCCTGGCTCTAACAAGAAGAAAAGAAGATAAAATCCTCACAAAGTTGCATCTGGGAAAAGGTTGGAACAGATACCCAGGAATTTAGCTGGAAATCCTGAAGGAAAGGTCTGTGTAAGTGAAGAAGGAGTTGTGACACTGATTGCTCAGTTCTCTCAGTAAAAGCTAGTAGCAGTGTGCACTCTATGCTGTCACTGGAGAAAACTCCTTGGCTATATAAGATCACTTAGCATTTCTTGATTTTTTTTTCTTTTTCTCCAGACTTAAATGTTTTTATAGGCTCTGAACAGTCTGTCTCAGTGATGTGTAATCCCAGTTAGGTATATGAGTAAAAGGTGATCTGTACATGTATGTGTGCACCAGAGGTTTTGTCTATGCTGGCCTGATACATTGCTGCCTGGGGCCAGAGTGTTGTTAACCCCACAAAGGTGTATCAAGCTCTGAGGGGTGCCAGCACCCTCTCAGAAATGGCTTGAAAATAATTAGAGAGATGGAGGTGTTTGGAAAAAGCAAAAGCGTTTAATTAAAGAGAAAATAGCAAACTATTCAAACCAAAAGAACAAACGCTGTGTGGAGTGCACAGAGGTCCTTGCACCTGCTAAGACACCCGGAAAACCCCCAAGAATCTCTGTGCTCTCTCTGTGATCTAGGAGGGGTTTTTGGCTTGCTGCCTAATAGAAAACAGTTCCATTTCTTCAGGAAAGCTCAAGGATCCAACAGGTGGCTTTGTGCTGGCACTGGCCTAATCATGGTGAGGACAGCATAGAAGTTCCTGGTTCTTTTTCCTTAAAAGTTCACGGGTGAAACTTAAACCCTTTCCTGTTAAAGTGTGGGGGTGCACTGCAACAGTGGCCCAGAAATTCCACCTTTGTGGTTTGCTGCACTCAGCAAAGTCTCTGTTCCCCATCCTGCCTCTGCTGCCAAGGGTGTGTTGGTGCTCCAGGGCCAGCCCCAGCAGGGACACAGCTGTCACCCTGTGTTCATGTGGCAGAAAATGAACACAGACACTACCCAAGACACCTGAGCAGTCCAGAATCACCCTCACTTATATCTTCTTATGAAGAGCCAAATGCCAGTTAGAAAAGAGGAGTTAAAGGAAAAGGAAATGGAGACCAAATAACTTGCAATAACCTTACAAAGGAGGTGTGTGACACCCAGCATGACAAAAAGTATTACTTCCCTAAAGAAGGCTGGGCTTGAATGTCCTGAACTGAATTTTGTAAAAGATTAAATGCTAATAATCAGATCAGGTGTGGATATATGAGATGGGAGATGAGGCTGGGAAATTGCTTGCCAGACTGAATGAAGATGAGGACAGCAGTAAAGTTATTAGCTCAATTAAGGAGAAAGATGGTTTGATGAAAACCTGTACTCACAGAAATAAATCAAGTATTTAGAATATTTAAAAAAACACCAACTTAAATCTGTGGACAGCTTTTCTTTGGCATCCTCTATGCCAGTGTAATCTAAAGACTTCTGTGTTTGTGAATGAGTATTACAAGAAATTATCTGCAAGAAACAAATGTAACAACATTTACCAGCCTTTCAGTATTTTACAGAGTTACTCAAATGGATTTCACAGATGGGAAATTACTGCTATCCCTGCTTTTTATGGACAGGAAGGGACAACACTCCTGGCTGCAGCTTTCCCAGCTCTAACCTGCTCCCTCAGGCTCAGGGCATTACATGGCTCTCCTGGTGCTTGTCCCCTCGTGGCCCAGCTGTGAGGCCGTGAACTTTGCTTTCAAGATTGATTTCAATGCTGAAGCATTAAAGCAGCATTTTAGGTACCAGTGATCCCCAGCGCAAGATCTTGGTGGATGTTTATGAAGCATTTTCTTACATCCCAGCCTGTTAACTTTTCATTAATTCAGGGATAGCTCTAGAAACATAAAATGTGTAACAGTGGATTGCTTACGCGAGAACTAAAAAAGAAAAGAACTATCTTAAACTCCAGAGACCCTCTCTAATTGACCTGACATGCTTATTAAGCAGTTTTGATCAGAAATAATTAACATAATCCAGCTAGACCAATTAGAGTTCAGAAAAGGAAAAAAAAAAAAAAAAAAGAAATTGGAACATTGTAGAAGCTTCAATTTGAAAAGCATCATTTGCAATATGAAATACCAGCTGATTCAGCAAACAGGTAGGAGTTCAGGAAACCCCTGACCCAAGGAAATAGTAGATAAACTGGAAAGCCATGACAGGACATTTTCTTCATGGCAGACAAACAGAAGATTTTTAAAACTTTTTATCACTTCTAGAAGAGATGAGCAGAAGACAGAGTAGTTTAGGTAGTGCAGCAGCATTGAGAGAATAATCCAAGTGTTGATTCCACACCAGAGGCCCTGTGGATAGGTGAGAAATACAGCTTGTGGGAAGCCTGCTTTGGAAATTTATCCCTGGGAGACACTATTTTTAATTTTAATATATTTACTATTAAATATAATATTTATATATAATGATATTTAATATAATATATATTAATTTAATAATATATAATTACTGTTTGTTGTTTCCACTGCAGGGGACTGGAGATCTCAAATCCGACTATCCTAAAGGCAAAGGAAGAGAGAACTCTACAAAGACACCAAACAGTGAGTGCACACAGAGGAAAAGGTCCCCTCTTGCCCTAATTTTTCAGCCTTCTGATGTTTTTACATTTTTGTACAGGAGTTCTCACGCTTGTAACACAAAGACTGATGTTTTGTAAATAATACATTCCTTTCCAGGAGAAAGACAAACTGATGGACTTCTGGTTTGACTAGTGGGGTCAGAGAGGTGTTAACCTCATGTCCTAATCACTGGTAAAAGTCCAAACCCTATTTAAACCCCAAACCAAAATAAACTTCCTTCTTTTCTCATTTCTCAACCTGACGGGTGAGTGTGACCTTTTCGTGTCCATCTAGTGACAGTCCCCTACAAGCTTTAATGAAACAATCTCAGTATCTCTCCTGACGAACTTTCATTCCTGTTTTCAGCAGGAAGATGGCATGGCCTGTCCTGGGCACACCATCCCCAGCTTCACATCCCAGACCATCCCCAGCCATGTGGTGCTGCTGAACCAACGAGCCCCTTCCTGAGACACCTTCAGGGCTGGACCAAGGAGCACTTGGATATATCAGCAGGATGAATATCAAGCTGCTGTGACAATTGTAAAATTCACTGTCAGATTTAATTCTTTAAAGAAGAAATGAAGAAGAATTCTTTAATTCTTTAAGATTTAATTGATCAAAGATTTGATTCCTTTCTGGCAGAAAGTTGTCTTGAGAATTTGAGCAGGTGCTCAGAGGGACTGATTTTCAGAGCAAATATTTTGGTCATTAGATCTGAGGTAATGTGGTACCAGGGAGAACTTTAGGTAAAATAGTGTATGAAAACCTTTGTGAATGGAAGTTCCCTGCCACAGAATATCAAATTATAATGGCCTATTTAGGAGTTTAACTAATGTCAAGGGGGTTGGCTAGAGGTTTGGTGCCTTTGTTTGTCCCACTCGTGCCTGTTTTCACAGACAGGCATGTTCCTCTGGGTGTAACACAGGAATTGTCAGATCCTGTAGGAAAACAACTGCAAATCTCAGCATCTCAAGATGCTGTCCTGAAACTTCATCTTCTCCTATTGGCACCAGAAAACGAATTCCTTTATGCACAAAATAAACAGCTTGAGAATCTCAAACTTCATGTGAATGTGAGATATTCAGGGAAATTTTTTTCACTTTAAACCTTGATGCACACTTTGCATTCTTGCACCAGAATCCCCAGAATTCCTGTCATCTCAGGGAATGTGGATTTCAAGGCTCGGATTCAGTTGGACTGACTAATTACTTGTGTTGTAATGATCAACCTGCTTAATTTATCACTTCTTTGAACATTTAATTAGCCAACAAGTGCAAGACAATTTAGGTCTGAATTAGGATAAATTAAAATGCTAGCTTTGCAGCTTTAAGGATATGTGAACTACGACCAATTGCTGCAAGGAAAACATTCAACAAAGCAGAGAGAAGAATGCAAAGATCTCGGCCAGGTAAATGATTCTGAAGTAGGAGACTTTGAAAACCTAATTGTGAAATGTGTCTGTTCAGCCACATGTCAATCTGCCTGTGCTGAAGGAAAAAGCCAAAGAGCTGAAAATGGCAATTTCTTCCTCCTCCTCCATGCTGGGCTCCAGCTCCCTCCAGTGTAGGAGGCTCCTCAGGCTACCCTCTCCTACCCCTGTGTAACTGGGGTCCCAGTTCAATCCCTGTGCACATCCATCTGGGGCAAGGTCACAGGTTTTCCTACAAGCAGAGCTGTAATTCATATTCCTAAGTACTCTGAAAGTGCTTTGGAACTTCCCTGGTATCTGACAGTTAAATGTTCTCAAATGGATAGAGAATAATAAACCTGAATATAGAACTTTAACAGGAAAAATGAGCAGTGGAGATGGTTTAAGATTAGTAATCCATGGAGACACTTTTGTACAGACACCCAAACTGCTTCCATTATGTGTGCTGTCATCTGGCTTCCATGACTAAGCCATTGTAAGGAACTGAAAAGGACCATGGATAACACTTTTAAAAGTGCTGGAGGATCATGAGTCTAATTCTTGCTGGTTCTCTGAGAGTCTCATTCTCAGCCTTGCACCTGCAGCACACATTTAAGTGCCTTCCTCATATAATTTCATCCTTACCATGGAAAGGATGAGACTCTTGGTATCTTTGTGTGTCTTGTTATCTTGGTAAAAGCCACAAAAGGAAAAAAATTGCTGTCCAAGTCCTTGGGCTGTTTTGACCCCTGAGAGTCTTTGTTCTTGAGGTGTTTATTCAAAATGTGAGTACACATTGTTTGTAGAACAGAGATGAGGAGCAGTGAATCCATTTCCATCTTGTCTGATGAATATATTTCTACAGCTGCAACCACCAGTGAGATGCAAATGCATTCAGAATCTCCCAAAGAGCTCTGAGAGATGCTCACATACATCAGTATCAGACATCTACTGATACAGAAACCAGGGGTGGCAAGCAGAAATACCAGTTAAGTTCCAAATGATTCTGACTATACTTTTCAATGGTGTATTTAGTGCTAATTAGTCCATTTTGAATTGTTTGCCCAAGCTATACAATAATATAATCTCATTAAAAAGGCTTCAATTAAAGAAGAGAGAAAAAACTTTCCATCAGAAAGCTATCTGCACACTTATTATATCTGCACACCCCAGATATGTACACTGTATAATCAGGCATGCTCAAATTAGAGATGAAATTACAGCTTTTCTGTTACCATGAGAACAGCAACATTTCTCACAGCCTGTTAAAATTATTAACTCAAGTAGCTTATATCTTTTTAAACTT
This sequence comes from Zosterops lateralis, assembly GCF_965231275.1. Classification (NCBI taxonomy): domain Eukaryota; kingdom Metazoa; phylum Chordata; class Aves; order Passeriformes; family Zosteropidae; genus Zosterops; species Zosterops lateralis. The sequence continues at coordinate 10,009,729 of NC_139779.1, read as the reverse complement.
CATTATTATTTATCTAGGGTTGTACAAGATTTGGCTGTGCCCACACTAGCCAGCATTAATCACATCTCAAGTGAACTACTGCCAGCATAGAGAGAGCCTGCACCATTTTTTTTGCCAGCCACTATAATTAGCTTTTATCCTTCTGTTGTATTTTTTTTCCCTAGTAGCCATGTGTGGACATTACACCAGAAACTGCTACAGTGAAAAAAAAAAACAACCAAACAACAGGAAAGCTTACAGGAATCTTACAGCCTGTGCTCCACAGCATTGAGCAAGTTCAGTGATGTGGGGAAAAGGAATGATGATGAGAGCCTCAGACCCTTTGCTCACAGCCCAAACCCTTTGCTCACAGCCCAAAGCCTTTCCCTATATCCCAAACCCATTCCCTACATCCCAAACCCTTTCCCCATAACCCAAACCCTTTTCCCACATCCCAAATCCTTTCCCCACAGCCCAAACCCATTTCCCTACAGCCCAAACCCTTTCCCAACATCCCAAACCCTTTCCCCATAACCCAAACCCATTCCCCATAACCCAAACCCTTTCCCCATAGCCCATACACACCCAGGTCTCAGTGCAGGCATTGGCACCCCAGAGCCTGAGGTTGCCATGGCAATGTGCAGGGAGGGCAGCCTTGCCCAGCAGGACCAGGGCTCTGTGTTTTCCCATCTGGTGGTGCTGGTGACTCGGTGCAGTGACTCATGCCCTGCCCTGTGCTGTCCCTCCCAGCCCAGCAGCAGTTGGAACAGTTTTGCTCTCAGCAGAGAGGGGCTGAGGAAAGGCCACTGTGAGCCTTTGGCTCAGGGCAAAGGAGATTGGCAGCAGGAGGGGTCTGAAGCAGACATCCTGCAGGCAGAACTGCCCTGATTCATGCTGCTCTTCACACACTTTACGTGTCCTGGTGGCTCCAAGGGGATGGAGGGGACATTTGGAAAAACAGAGGATCCCAACTGCCTTGTTACCCACTGACACTGGAGTCACTGGGAGCTGCCTGGGCAATTCATCATGTTCCAGCCCCCATCTAGCTGCCAGCTTTCAGGTTATTCCAGGAAAAGGGGACGCATTTGGCTAAAAGTGAACACAGGTGAACTCCAGTTTTTAGAGGTGTTTCAGACTTTCTTCAGTGTGGGAGCTGAAAAAGCAGAGGATTCTCACAGCTTGTGATAAGGTTTAATAATAATCACAATTGTAATAAGCTTACATAGATAGAGGTTTGAAACAGAGTTGAATTTTAGGCCTTGAAATATTTGAAGCATAGAAAGTTTCTAAGCTGCAAAAAATATAAAACAAGCAACTGTTTTATGCACTCTATGTGTAGTGTTTAGTGATTGGCTTAAGGAGATGCTTGTAAGCTCTTAGCATCAGCCTGTTGGTTAAAAAACTTTTAAAAGGCCTTGTAACAATGAGAACTTTGACTTCTGTTGTTATGGTGTGAATTTTACCATCTTTTATGTCTCCACCTTCACTGAGACTTACAGTGAAATAAAAAACTCGTGGAACTCCTCTCAGTTGCCCCATCCTGTTATTGGGGATTAGACCCAACACTTCATGACATGCTCATCATTAGACTCCTGCTGCCATCCCAGAGCAGGACAGATAAAAGTTTTAGCATTTCAGAAGTCAAATTTACAGAATTCCTTGACAATTCTGTTTCTTTTCTTTTTGTTTAATTGCTACTCAGATACAGTCAAACAGGCTTTGGGGCTTTGAGATGAACTGTGTTGTCTCGTTTGGTTTCCAGCCATGACTATTGACCAGCTCAAACAGAGACAGTGGCACAGGACCAGAAGGGAAGTGAGTGAGTGGCAGCACACCTTGGGACACCTTCAGCCTCCAGGAGCCCTCTGGCTCTGCAGGTGCTCAGTGGGACCACTCTATATGTGCAAATGTTGAGTCACACACTGCAGTCCTGCACTCTGCAAGTGCAAAATGAGTAAGGAACACCCTGGATTCCTGTTTTTCCTTTCTTGCATTTCTGGGGATGAAAATAATCCTTGTAAAGAGGCCCTGCACTTCCCTTGTAAGTTTTCAGACTCTGGGGGCTTTGTGCCCCATGTCTGTGCAGCAGGGCCTTTGCCAGGAGCTGAGCTGGAGGCCACACTCACCTGCCCTGCTCTCAGAGCAACTCCTGTGCTTGTAAATCACAGGGGTTAGTGCAAACAGCTCAGAGGTGTTTTCCAATAAATCTTTGCAACCGCAGTGTTTTAGTTTTGCTTGAGTCCTTACAAGGTACAAAATATTTCCAGAGGGAAAAAGACCTTATGATTGGAGAGCAGCCCTTTGACCCTCCCTGTGACCCATTTTTAAGTAGGCATGAGGCAGGTGGACAGGCTGGTTCCAATAGAGCCAGGTTATTACAATCTGTCCCCCAACCATATAAATTTGATGTGTGCACTTGACATGTATGCAACTGACTGCACGTTTTACCTGTGTGAAAGGGGCTCAGTGTATTTTCTGCAGCACTCACAATGTAGTAAACTAAGCTGAAACTTCTCAATACTACTGGAATTATTAGTTTTCAAATGGCTTTGTATTACCTTGCTATCTATTAGATTTTTGGTTACTTGTAAATCCAAAATTTCTTCTTGCCCAGTGCTTCCAGTAGTTTTGCTGCCTCATCTTCTAAAGACTCTAAGGCTTTTTTGATCAGTAGCCACTTATTGTTCTGAAAACAGAAGTAGGATAATGAAGATAGGTTCATACTATGAGGGTAAAGATAAGATAAAGGAGGAATATCTCAATAGATGAAAATAGTTTTGAAAATAAGGAATGCCCATGAATTCAGGGGAAAATAATAAGATTCCAGAGATAAAGTAAACTATAACAATCTTTATGATAATGGGAGAGGAACACATTAAGAATTTTATTAGCAAGAACTACAAAAATTAGCTCTCTCCAATTTCATTTTAGAATCAGTGAACATTTTGTTTCCATAATAAAAACAGCAATGAAAAGAAAATTGGACACAGGGCATTACACTTTTTCCTCTGGAGGGGAAGATGATTTCTTCTCTCTGAGGAGTAATGTGGACCATCAAGGAACTCTGGAGGACACGGTGCAGGTCATGGGTGTGACATCTCACCCACAGCTCCCTCCACTTCACAGCTCCCTCTGCATTTGATGAGCACAATCCTGGGAGAGTCACATCTCCTCAGCTACTCACCCCAGAACAGGAGTCATCAATATACTGAGATGTAGCCCTGGTTCCATGTCTGAGGTGTTTTGGTTTTTTGAAATTCTTTTCCCAGGGAATTTTCTGTAAACAGGAGAAATGTTTTTGTAACTGTAACTTTGTTATTCATTCCTTTTCCTAGGAGGGACTTCTTCTTGATGTCCCTCTGCTCTGACCAATGTGAGTGAAGAAGTTTGTCTTTGTTTCACCAATCAAATTGGTCTGTGTAAAATAGTATATAAAGGAGATACATCCCAAAAATAAAGGAGTAATTTTCAGCCTCCTGAAGTTGAAATCTGTGTCATGGTGTAAAACAGTGTCACTGATAGATGAAGGAGAATTTATTCCTTTTTTCCTTTTCTGTGCAGTGACAACAGACAGGGGGGCAGGACTCTGTACCCACAGGGTGCTCCAGTGCAGATGCTCCTGGCAGATGCTGACACTGCCTGGCCTCAGCAGGCCATGAAGCACCACAGGATAATAGACACAGTACCTTGAACTCAGGGAGAAAAAAAGCTGTGTCACACTGAAATGTCGCCCTGATTTTTCAGCCTTCTGATTGTTTTCATTTCTACTGGAGCTTTCTCACGCTTGTAATAAAAACAAAGACTGATATTTTGCAAACAACACATTCTTTCCAGGGGAAAGGAAAAATTAATGAACTTCTAAGTAGACCACTGGGGTCAGAGGGGTGTTCCTCTTGTCCCCCAATCCTTGACCAAATCCCAAAAATTATGTAAGTTGAAATCCCCAAAATAAAGTTCCCTTTTCCTTTTCCTCTCACATCCTGACAGGTGAGTGTGGTTCTTTTCATGTCCTCTGTGACACTGAAACTGCAGTGAGAGGTTCTTGTGGCCTCCTCCCTGCCTGCTTTAATAATCAGATGAGGACTTAGGATTGAAGAGTAAGTGTGAGATGCGAAAGACTCACTGGATGAAGTTCAAGAAAGTAAAAATCCTAAAAACAGAGCCACTGGTAGACCTGCAGGGAGCAGAAATCATTTGGGAATAGCTTTGGATATTTCCTGAAGCAGAGGGAAGAAACTCTGTTCAGTTTGGCTGAGTCATAGGTTTAGCCTAAAGAACCAGCATTTGTACTTTGGGTTGTGGCTCAGTTACTAGAGTCATTCCCTTAATCTCTGACTGAAAGTATAAGCACTACAAAGGGTTTGGTGCAAGAACAGCTTCCTCAGTCAGAAAAAAAACTGAGAGAGAATTGAAAAATTTCCTGTCAATGCAACATTGACTTGAATTCAGACTCCTGAGGTTTTGCAACATGATAGTCACCACCTGAAGCTGCAAGGCTGTAGCTGTGAAATGCTTCAGGATTAGAAGTTTCTGCATCTTTCATTTTTTAAAAATACTTTTCAGCAACACACATCAGCTGCATCATCCCTTCTTAGCACCATCCTAGAGATGTGGAACTTGAAATTCATGAATGTCTCATTGCTAAAGCCCAAATTGGGTTCCAGTTGGCTACTGAAGCCTCACTCTCTGGGATGTTTTCTCCCATCTCAATAAAATGTGCATAAGTAGTTCAAGACCAAAACACATCCCCTTGTAATGATCATTATGCTGCATTTTGAAGCCCATTTATCACTTCTCAGGAGCCATTTGTAATACCATAACTTTGCTTGCTCACTCACTGTAAAAAAAATTAGCTGTTTCCAACATCTAATGCTGCAAGGGTAGGTTGTGTGCAGTGATTGCTCCAGCTGACTTGCCAATGAGTCGTAACACTTTTTGCTAGGGCCATTAAGCAGACCAGGGGAACATTCAGGTATGTTTAATGCTCAGGAAATCAGTACAATTGAATTCCAAGGATCAGAGAGAAAACAAGTAAAATTAGAAAGGCTGATGAAATGAACAAGGGAAAATGGGCACACGTTGCTAAAGAACGTGAGCCTGTAAAACATGGCTTTGGAATTTTTTGTGAGCTTGAGACATAGGATTTTATCCTGGATCAGTTTATCTTCTCACTTATCTTGGTATAAGCACTGGCTCTAAACCAGGAGACTGCATCCCAGGGCCATTACAGCTCCTGCAGAGCTCAGACAAGCAATATGACACATTTAAGGCTTCAAGTTAACTGAATTCCTGGATTCACAGCACTGAAGGGTTAACTGAAGATGGCATCTTTGCACTCTGGAGGCCCAGTCACAGATAAGATTCAGAGTGTTAGTTTAGATGTAGTAGGTACTCAGTGTTGTAAGTACTCTGAGCTGATGTTGAGCTAGGTCAGTTGATAAATTTGATTTCCTGTTCAAATGTGGACAATGGATTCTGTGGGTTTCCGCAGTGAGGCATGAGACAGACTGACTGACTTCTAAGCTACTACAGGACCATCCTGTCAGTGCTCCTTCCCTTTCATTGCTCTCCTTCCTTTCCAAATATGGAAGAATTCCTCACATCTATTTTTTGAATAACAGCAGCTGTGGCAACTTACCCCAGAGAAGGATGTCCTCCTTCAAGCATTCCTGCCAACATCTCATGATGCTTCAGCACTGTGTGTTGGGTGAAGGCCAGTGAATTTCTCTTCTGGCTGCTCTGTGACGCCCAAGAGAAGCAGTGCCCACTTGCCCCATTTCTGTGCCCCCAAACCCAGTCCCCAGGACTGAAGGGCATCCCATGGTAACCAGAACAATTAATCATCCCTTCTTCTCATTTTGGAGCCTTCTTCATTTTAAAGAAGTCACAGGTGGACATACATGGCTGCCATACCTTTGACTCATTAAACTGCTATGGATCTAATTTATTGCCCTTGATTAGGAGTCATTTCTCTTCACCAAGAAGTAAATAAAGGCTTTTGACTTTAAACACGGCCCAGATATGTCATGCCTGCAAACAGCCTGCTGCTCTCTCAACATGTTTATCTAATGTCTGCAGGAGCAGGAACAGGGAGCAGGGGAGCAGATGGCGCAGCAATCTCAGTGCAGAGAGTACAGGCTACGGATGCAATATGTAAACAGCCAGTATTTTCTAATGCAACACTATAATTACTAGGGAGAGGATTTTATTTTTAAACTGCAGCTTAAATAAGATGATTGCTTCAGACCACATAGGCTCAAGTGCAGCTGGAATGATTGCAAGCCCTTTCTCCAGACAGAAGGGAGAATCCCAAATATATGGGCTAGGGTGATCAGGAATGTGGGACAACACAGCAGAGCAATAAGCTACTGAAAAAGGGATTTCCAGTACAACCTGTAACTGAAGTGTCCTCTCAAGAAGAATGTTTCTCCTCCTCTTTAGAAACATATTGGAGTGGTGGGAGAGTGCTGATGTACTTTGAAAAGAGTATCAATTGAAACTGCTCAAAAAGAAGAAGAAGAAGTGTAAAGGGAAACTGCAAAACAGACAAGAAAAACAACTCAAAGCAGAGGTGGGGTCTTTCTGGAGGAAGGGAACCAGTGTAAGTAAAGGTCAGCACTTGGCCCAGGTGGTGAGCAGCTAGTAACCAGCTATTCCTCCATCATCCAAATACTTGCCTCTTTCTCCTATTCAGCAGGAGCAGAGTTTCAAAGACCTAATTAATCCTTGCAATTAAGTTTTCAGTACCTAATTCTAAGTAAAGTGTGGTATTTTAGTCTGGTTCAATAAATAGCCTGTGTCACTTATCTCCCTCTCTCATGCAGAATCTCTGAAAAATTAAATTGAGCATGCTGAAATTTGCTCAGTGAGAAGGTTTCCTTCAGAAGCTGTCAGAAAATGAGGCAGAAGCACAAGATGGTTAATATCCCTTTGAAATGGGACTGGGAGTATTAGTTATTTTGGTATAAAAAGGACAGAGATGGGGAAAATACAAGGCTGAGCCATTTTTCAGCCCTCCCAGTTTAGAACAGAGAGACTGAAGGTGCTGTGCTGCTTGATGGGTGCCATACAGGGAGATAAAACAGGCTGCCCTTGCCCCAAGGACAACCCTTTGTGTTGTGAGCCAGAGAGGGCCAGGGCCTGCATTTAGGCAAGAAGCAACCAAAATAGCAGCAGGAGAAATGGAATCTAAGAGGTGACACAACAGAGGAGCCACAGTGCTGCCCTCCAACAGTCACTCCTGCCAGGGAATTGGAAAGCATTTTCCTTCACTGTCTGAAGCTTTTGAAATGAAGATGCACTTTCTATTTCCCCTTCTTCCCTGAGATATAAGCAAAAGAATACTTAGTGATAATGATACTATTGCTAATTTTGCACAGTCTTCAGTAATTTGTTTTCCCCTTGTCCTCATTTACTCCACTTATAGAGTACAGCTTCTACCTACATCATAAGAGCTTTAAAAGGAGAAAAGAGATTTATATTTGGCATGATACTAATATCTTTTGCAGCATATATAAATAACTTATGCAGTGAAAATTCAGTCTTGTATCTGGCATATTTTGATGAATAGTTTTTTTTAAAAAACAAAAATGTATAAAAAAACTACAGAACACTTGAAAATAAGTGACTGCTCTCAGGCCTGTGGGTAGCTCTTGGGGCTGTCCTGTGCAGGGCTAGGAGTTGGACTTCAGTGATCTTTGTGGGTCCTTTCCAGTTTAAGACATTCTATGATTCTATTTTCTAGCAGAAAATATTTGTAAGTGCAAAATGATTTTACAATCACAGGCTGCACATAACATGGCAGAAACCTACTGAAAAACAATCCTATGAAGTTGTTAAGATTGTATTATCCATTTATTTCTTGCAAGTTGCTGTAATGTTAGAAAGCCAAAGCTCTGAGAACAGGAAGCAGAAGGGGAGATCTCTGTTGGAATTTGACCATGCAGAAGCAGGAGAATCATCCAATAGTAGAAGCCCAGCAGGACAGGTATGGCAAGTCAGGAAAGAGCACTTGGCTGGTCTTGCCTGTAGTAAAAAAGCAGCAATATTTTTATTAAAATGATATTATCTCTTCAACTTTAAAATAGTATTTGTGTTGGTCCTTCTGAATGTCTGTCCAGTAGAACTAAGGTGATGTTACCTGACCAGTGTGGCATGTCTGTTCAGAGACTGAAATACTGTGAAAGAGACCCAAGCAAACCATTTGGTTTTGTTACAGGGACTTTAAGGTCAGGTTGAAAAACTTTTAGGCCACTACTTTTCCAGAAGAGCTAAAACATCAGCAAGAAATATCTCCTCTATCAGTAGCAAGCTTGATGCTTGGTGGGGTTGGTCTCTTTCTCCAGGCAGCAACTGACAGAATGAGAGGACACAGTCCCAAGTTGCTCCAGGGGAAATATAGGCTGGATATCAGGAAAAAGTTTTTAACAGAAAAGGTAAAAAAGTATTGAAATGGTCTGCCTGTGGAGGTGGTGGATTCACCACCCCTGGATGTGTTTAAGAAAGGACTGGATGTGGCACTCGGTGCCATGGTTTAGTTGAGATTAGGGTTGGATTGGACTTGATGATCCTAGAGGTCTCTTCCAACTTAATGATTTGATTCTATCACAGCTTCTGCAGCAATAACAACCCCCAGCAATCTGGGGTGAGGGCGGTGCTGAGTGCAGGAACTCTGTGCCCAGTACAAAGCCACAACCTCCTGCGGCAAGGAGTGCAGTCCAGAGACTACAGATCCCTTTGGAAGCAGATGGTGAGTGCTGGCTACCTCAGCAGCCTTCCACAGCTGTGAAGGAGATGTGGATCAAGTGTATTGTCCTCCTCTCCCAGGCTCCAAAACTCCTGTGGATGATTGAACATTCAGCTGTGCTACACTATGAGCTCTCCTCAGTGCCTTACACTTGTTTACAACCCCATATGTAAAGTCACTGTTTGGTAGTGAGGAAGCATTATTCATTCTTGAATGCTGTGAAAGTAGAATTTAAGTTCCCAGGATAACAACTAAAAATTTGAACCTTTGAAATGCAATAATCTCTCAATAAATGCAATAATCTGATCTCAAGAAAAAAGGCCTATGGTGAACATGTGGTCAACCTACCACCAAGCCAGAATAACCCTCTAGGAACTTAGGGACCTGGTAGCCTATTTTAACAATTTTTTACACAGAAATAGAAAATTCAAAGATAATCCCATTCATACAACTTCATGGCCATTAGTATCTAGTTAAGGCAGGGGCCCAACTAAGCACCTCTGTCAGGGAAAAGGCAAGTGGATTCTGGTTGTTCCTGCTCTGCTTGGTGGTCACGGGCTGGCCTGTCCTCCTCAGTATGGCTCTCAAAAGAGAACATGTAAGGAGGCTGGAACTACTCTGTGTAGTAATAGAGAAAAAAGGAACAAAAAGATCAACTTCATAAGAAGCTTGACTCCATTAGCTGTGTTGTTCACAGAAAAAACTTGGTGTTTTTAGAACACTATAAATCAAAGCTTTTGGTTTTAGTGCCAGAACAAATGGTTGAAGCATCTGGAAATTTCCGAAAATATTAATAGTGGTAGTAATAAAGCACAGAAGGTTCACTCTGTATTTGGTTCTTGTTCTAATGAGTTCTGAGTAGAAGAGAATATTTTAATCATGATATATTTTTAAAAGTAGTTCATAGGTGTTGTATTTCTATTATATAACACGATTCCTCTTCCCTTAGGTTCTGAATCATTCAAGGGAAAAAAAATAAAAATCCATCCAGTATTTCCCCCACCGACTCCAACAATTCAGGGCTGAGGTATCACATACTTTAGAATGAGACTATTTATTGAAAGCCTTTGTACACAGTCAGCTGGCAAGCCATATCTGCCAAGTAGGGTGTTCTGCAGCCAGGATTCTTCACAACAGCTGAGGAAGAAGTCCCAGTCATCTGTATGACTCAAATTAACAGCAAAACACTAGTTAAAGGTGATAGACTTGACAGAGCTTACACTGACAACTCCATATTCAAAGAAATATTGAAGAATCCAGATGTTTCTATCCACTTGCAAAAATAAAATTACCTTTTCCTGACTTTTTGCAGCAAAAGTAGGTATTAATCTGCAGTGCTTTGTTTTGCTGTCCTTGTCTCAAAGACAGCATAATCTCTAACTCTGCTCACAGGAGAGCTGGGCTCCTCCACTGCCCCATCCAGCCTGAGGCTGAAAACCACTCACACAGCACTCCCTCCCTTCAAGTGCTTCTGCATTACAGAAACAAGACCTGTCATATGCTGCCTACTGTGAGTCCATTGGCATCCAAACCTCACTGTTGGCTTTTTTTTTTGGTGATATTTTTGCCCCTTTCATGGTGAGTGGTAGGCACAGCTGGGAGCTTTGGAAGTAGGTCTCCGTGTATTATTGCTGCAGTAAACGAGTGGTTTCATTTCTCAATCTAAAGAGAAGAAAAAGTAATCTATACAAGGTGATGGATGATTGCACTCACCATTTGTAACAAGTTTTAATAAAACTGTAGGAGAGTTTTTCCTCCCTACCACATTACAACACAAGGTAAATTTTTAAAACCACCCTCATGTCACAAATGTTACATCCTTCTCTTTAGCGTAGAGATATTCCTTTTTTAACAGGTACATAAAAGGCATAGAGATTTCCTTTCAAGATTGAAAAGCTGATATGGACTTGCTATGAGAAACACTCGTGATGAACACACCACATACCCAGGATTTCCCATACCATGCCTGCAGACACCTGCAGGGGCACATTTCAGAAACCTGCTCTGTGTTTTGGGGGAATCCGGGACTCGAGGCTGCCTGATTGTTGTTTTGAGAGTTTGATGTGCAGGCAAATGGCTGGGGAGCTGCAGAGACACAGGCTGGACCTGGCTTTGTCTGTCATGGCAGGGGGAGATCCCTGTGCAAGGGAGAGGCACCATATAGACAGGGGCAGGCCAGTAAGCCCTGGGGTTTGTGTTTTGGTTTGCTCTGATTCAATTTTTTAAAAAAAAAAAAAAGTAAGAAGCCCTCACCTCACAGCAATGCCAAAGCATGATTATTTCAAGCATCAAAGACCAGAGTCAATTGTTGCAGCAGCCCTCTTATTAGAGGGTAAAAATGAGCTGAGACAGACTTCTTCTTAAAGAAAGCATAAAAAGGGTCCTGGTTTATTTGTTTTCACAGCTTTGTCATCTTCACTCCAACTGTTCACTGACTCTGGCTGCAGCAGCTCCTACTGCAGGTTTCTCTTGCAGCTTCTGGCTGCTGGTTATTCCCTGATAAACTATGATTGCAGGTATGAATTTGCAGACTGTGACTGCAGCTTTTACCCAGCTAGACTGTGACTGCAGGTTCCAACAACAGGCTCTAACTGCAGACCCAGACTGACCTTACAGCAGGTATTCCCTCTCACCAGGATCCTGATTTATGAGTCTCTCCTTCATGCTCATCAAGGTTCCTCCTCCATGAAGATCCTCCCCTCACCAGCTCACCCCTCTTTTATCTCACTCATCCTTATTGGATATTGCTGTTACTCATCAGGGGTGAGGCTGTATTGGTTAATTAACACAGCTGTTACTTGTCAGAGGTGAGGTCACCTGTATTCTCTTCTCCTACTGTTTGTGGAAGAATTGATGTAACTAATGGTTTCTCCTGGATCCTGGCCTGTGCAGGTGCCATGGATTGGTACAGAAGGAGCACAGTGGCCTCTGAGTGCCACAGCAGGGACAGAGTGAGATGCACCTGCCCAGCACAGGAGTCAGAGCTCTGCTCAAACAGCCCTGAGAGCAAAGTGCCAGGGACCCACGGCACTGCTGGTGGGGAAGGTGAGGGAGGTGTGCCCTGCTGAGGCTGGTGTGGCCTCACAGTGTGGCAGTGGAGCAGAGAGAGAAAACACCAGTGAGGTATTTCCTAGAGAAAAAACTGCAGTTTTAATTATATGAAACAACCACCTCAAACTTCCTAATGAGGGTAGGAGAATAAAGTCAGCACATACAGGGGGGAAGAAGCAGCTTTACAAATTCCGTAGCACTGCTCAGTGCTGATTTACAGTAATTCCTTTCATTTCATTTCTAATTAAACAACTCCTGAAGGATCAGGCCTGTCAATGTGATCTGAGGCCTATAGCCTGAAGTGTAAAGTGAGGCAAATTGCCTGACTTACTTGTGATGATAGAGTCATTTTGGAAGGAGATTGAAAATCAATACTTGTCATCCCTGTGCAGTGCTCTTTATTCAGAGGGGCAATTTGTAAGTGTAATCTGTATGAGTGTAGTGGGAGCATACAAAGTTACAGTACCAGTCATGCAGAGTGAAATGACAGAATATAAAATATAGGCTTTTTTGCCATTTTATTCATATTAATGTCAACGAAGCTTATGAATAAGCACAACATTTTAATTCAGTGCTGTGCAGTGAGGCCACTTGCTGCAGCTTTTGACTTAAGCTGCAGCCAACATTACAGGTAGCAATGTTTGACATGATTTCCCCTCTGACAATGTCAGGCAGTATCTGTGTACAGCTGCTTTCAGCCACAGCAAGGCAAACAAGGGCTAAAGAAATAAAAAGAAATGGATCAAGCCTGTGTATGCTGAGAAAACAGCAAACAAGCTCTCAGTGATCACGGGGCTTAGTCAAACTCCAGGAGGATGGCAGTGCTGGAGTGCAGATGCAATCACAGAGGACAAGAGGCACTCAAGATCTTGTGCTTTTCTCAAATGAGAGCACTCAAGAGCGGAAGACTGGCAGCTTCTCACTCCAAGCATTATACAGGCAGGTGCCTTGTTAGCTCTCCCTTGCATCTCTGTCAGCTCACTTTAATCTGCACTGGTAACTAGGAGCAGTTTTCTCTTGGGGAGGGTTTCTCACCCAAGATTTAGGTTGTTTAAAGTTCTTGGCCCTCTAAAAGCCCCGAGTCGCGTTGGTATAAAAAAGCAGAGTCCTCAAGGTTCTGTTTTCAGGCTTCTTGTGGTGTTTATTATTTGATATCTCAGAGTTTTCTCCGCTCCCAGCCGAGGTCTGGACAGGGCTGGGACATGAGGGGACTGACCATTGATGGGGGTCACCTCACATTTATACAGATAACCACAGGTGGGTTATTTACAATTTCATACCAATGCCCAGGGCTCACACTAAAAGGGTCACTTCTGCTCTGACCCAATCCACTCTCACTACCTTGTGTCATCACCACCTCGAGAGATGGAAGACAAGGAAGAAGGAGAGGGACACGAGGTACCACCCAAATTCCACCATCTTGTCCTCCATTTACCTCTATTTTAAAACCCCTAAAACTACTGAATTTTTCATCTTCTACTGTGCTAAACTACTGTTTTCACATCCTGGTGGTTTGCAATTCCTCTCTCAGTGTTGGAAGCCTCTCCCATGGACTAAAATCAAACTCAGTGTTTTCCTGGGCTGTGCCAAGGTCTCCAAACCCCCTGGACCAGCTCCACACCCCCTGTCCAGGGCTCAAATTCCCTTCCTCGGGTCCCAGCTCATCCAAGAGGATATCCTGGACTCTGATAGTTTTCCTCCTGAATCTCTCCTGGAATGAATTTGCCAGCTATGACAATTATTGGGAAAAATTAATTAGGTCAAATTACAGAGGGCCAAATGGGTTTTGGTTACTGATTACTCGGTTAGTGTTAAGCTCACTTTACCTATTCACTGTGTCAGAGATAAAGGAGTGAGCTGTAATTCTGGTCCACCTCTTTGCTATTACCCATCTAAAGTATTCTCTCATGCTGAAAAAAAATGGGTGACATCATAAAACACAATATGATATTTCTCTCTATGTAAAATGAGTTAAAAAAAAATAAAATGACACAAATATTTATGGAAAAAAGAGAGTTATTTTGAAAAGAACTTTCTTCTCCTCAAAGCACTACTTCCCTCCCAAGATAGATGTTAAAATTATAAAGATTATGGAACTGGCCTAACACCTTCCTGTGAGGAGTCTGTGCCCAAGAATTATCCAGTGGAGGACAGGGGCTTCCTATTGATGTGCATTCTACTTCTCATCTGGCTAGGAGTGCATTTTAAATTGATATTTTGAACTATTTTTCTGAGGGTCTTTTCAGTTCATTTGCACTCCATCTTAGCTCAAGAGACAGAGTGGACAAACAGAAACCAAACACTTCTTGCATCACCAGCCAGAACTCCTAAATTACATTATAAATATTTCAAACAATGAAAAGCTTTCATTGCCACTACTTTTCCATTTAAAGAATGATACTTTACCACCAGGCCTGCTGACAAAAGCTGATATTTGGAAATGGTGTAAATTGCCCAAGTTTTAAAAGCTATGTCTCATGGGATTCCCAAACTTTATGGTACTTAGATGGGAACGATAGAAGCTCAGTGACATGCTGGTCGTGGTGCTGCATCCCCTTTGCAGCCCTCCTGAAATCAATTGGCACATCACTTTTCCTCCAGATGGACCACAAATGGCACATGTACAGCTGATGTGCTCTGGCACTCGGGGAATGAGATTGCATTTGCCAGTTAGCCTGCCAGCCAGAAGCCAGATTTAATTTGGAAGAGAATGGTCCACAGTTGTTTAGAAATAGCAAGGAGCAGATTTTAAATCATCCTCTGTTCCTCCCTGTTCAGTCTCATCCTCTAATTGGTAAATGAGAATCCCAATCAGGTCAAATCACAGGAAAAATATGTCTCAAGCAGCCAGTGAGACAGAAAACAGAGGTACCCACTCCTTGATACCATGATCTTGCAGCTGTTTGCAAGTCAGATTTAGCTAATCACAGGGTCCCAGGGAGCAATTAGCCTCTCTTTCTAGGTTCCATGTGCAAGTTCTAGTAGAAAAGAGCTTTTTTCCACTTGCTGCCCTGATTATTTTTGCATGCTCTTAACTATTTGCCATTTTATCCACCAGAAGGGACGTATAATGCCATTTCATATGTTTGTAGATAAACATAGCTAGACTGAGCAGAAAACATTTTAAATTGAGTGTAGTAAAGTGCTTGGAAGTAAATTTTCTGTGTTTATTAATCATGGTGGTTTTCACCTCCCTGTATTTCTTCTTTGATGATGTAACATCCTTCAGTCTGAATGAACTCCTTAAGCCATGATCCTTAAAAATGAATTAAGACTGTCTCAGTCTCTAGACTTTGAGATGCTTGCACAGGGCTCGTTTTCAGCTGACAGCAGCTTGGTAATCAGCCTTTCATCTTGAATCTGGGCAACTTTAAATTACATCCCAGTTTAGAAATGTCTGGCCTGATTGTGGATGATTGTTCTTCATCAGGAGATGACTCTGGACAGTGCCCTTCCATTCCCAGGTGGGGACACCCTGTTCTGGGAGGGATAGGTGGCAGAATGTAGCCCTGGATATGTAACAGAGCTTTTAAGTTCTTAGCATCATTGTTTAGCTCTGTATCTTGAAGACTGATCTGTCAAAGCTCTTGCTTTCCATCGGATGGAGCCCCAGACATGTTGCAGACATTGAACCATGGTGCCCTGGTGGCTGCACATCATTTGCACTGACTGGCTCCTGTAAGCTCTGGTTTTTAGTGCCTGGCCTTCTGCACTTCTGCCCCACAGGCTGCTGTCCTGTGGGCTCCAGCTGCCTCCTTGGTGATTTCTGGCACTGCCAGATTATCTGAATTGGCAGCTGGAAAATACATTAGACCTGTTTTTTCAGCTGTTATAAGGACTTTTTAATATATAGTTATTGTGTCATCACTTATTCTTCTGCTGTCTGCCAAGTATATTTTAAAGTGTGCATTTTACAAACTGCTGTGTGTTTCTCGTGGTTCGTTATTGCTGCTTTTAAAGGTGGTTTTCCATGGCTTTGGTCTGCCAGGCTGCTTGGAGCTTCAGCATTGGATTTGCATAAGTACACTGATGCCTGAAGGCCTTTGAGAACATTGAATCAAGCTCTGGGCATCACTGCCTGGGCCTGAGGTGCTGTCCATGGCCTTGTTCTTCTCTCGAAAAATACCAGGTTTATAAAGCCACAAGTAAATACATCTTAGCTGAAATATGATTCTGCCATAGACAAAATCTCATTGCCTCCCACCAGGCCAGGTTGGAGCCTTCAACACCTGACCTGTGATCTGCCAAAGGCCACGTGGAATGTTCTGAAATCAATGGCCATACCCCGAGGAAGATGGGTCACCCCATGTGAGCAGGGCCTGCACAGGGAACCTCTGGGCCACCCCTGGGGTGCTGCCTGAGTGTTATGGTGCACTTTGAGTTTTCCAAAGTTCTGTATGGTTTTTGTAATTGGGTTTCTGTAATGGTTCATCCCTACCCACATCACTTTCCCAAATCCCTGTCAATAGCCTTCAATAGCCTCTCCCAGCCCATTGTACCTTCCATTGTATCTTATCTATTGACACACCCTGGTACATGATGGCTCTAGCAAAGCCAGGTGGCTCAGCTAAGGCTTCAGGTGTCCTCACTCCCCTTTTGTCCCAAAATGGCCATGTCAATGCCCCCTGTACCTTAGTCACTCCCCCTCATTTCCAACAGTAATACCCCTGTACTTAAGGGGAGGTAAGAGCCCAAATCCTCACTCACACTCTCTCATCCTGGGCTTTGCCCTAAATAAACACCTTCCTAATTACCACCAAGTGTGAGCCACTCCTTCTTCCAGGCAAGGTCACATCTCAGTCTGAAATCTAGACCCAAAGATAAAACTCGTTTATATGGTATCTGAAGAGCAAAGCCAGCTGGGAAACCAGCTCGGAAGAGCCACACCTGGGAACACCAGGGTGAAGAATTAGGGTTACACTGGCTGTCCTTGCCATACACTCACTAATCCAAAGGGGGATGATGCAGCTTGGGAAGGTACCTGGAGCAAACTGACATAAGTGCCTTGAATTACACTTTGGAGATATGGTAACCATGGAAACCTGAGGGAGAAAGAGTTTCTCAACTTTCAGTGCCTGGTGGTTTAAAAACTCTTATTGATACTTAGAGGTGAGAGGCTGAGTACAAAATATGAGCTCTTTTGTAAAGAGTAAACAAAAAGGGTAAACAAAAGG
Organism: Zosterops lateralis; assembly: GCF_965231275.1. Classification (NCBI taxonomy): domain Eukaryota; kingdom Metazoa; phylum Chordata; class Aves; order Passeriformes; family Zosteropidae; genus Zosterops; species Zosterops lateralis. Next base: position 9,992,779 of record NC_139779.1, on the reverse strand, counting down.
GTAACAAAAGCACTGAGATTGACAGAGGAGGAGTCAGGTTCTTACATCAGCACACTCAGATGAAGCAGATTCCAGCCGGTGTTTTTAGATAGACAGTGAAATGATAGTTTGGTTTTGCCTGGCCCCTCCTCAGTTAGGAACAGGTTACAAACATCAATTCAATCAGAACAGCTGCCAGTACAGGTAGGGTTACACAGCTATAGAAACATTTGATCTCTCTAAAGCTACAGTGATATGACTGGTAACTGAGGAAGGCAGACGGTTCACTTCTGAAGCTCTGCAGCTGTACAAAACATGTGCCACAATCCAGGGCACACTTGAGTTCCATGAAGATAGCAGCTCAGTATTCTGTAACTACCAAAAGAGCAAATGCAAATAAAAATAATAGTTTTTTTAAAAAAAGTTTTTATGAAAGAAATAGGTAGAAAATAAAATTATGTCATTAAAAATTGTAGCAATGATGCTCAAGACAAACACAATGTCAGTAGGCCTGTGAAACTCCTTGCCAAAGACTGCATTTGCAAAAAGAGCCCGTGGGATGCAGAGCCTGCATAGCACTTGGAGAAGACATCTACTGAGTCTTACTAGACAGATTAATAATATCAGATTCAGGAAATACCTTGAGCTGAAAATGGTCAGGGAATGTCAGAGTACTTCGGAAATGACAATGTTTACCTAGTTCTTATTTATATTTGGGTGTCAACTTATGGTCCTTAAGAGAGGATCCTTGACTGAATTAACTCAGGTACAGCTGCTTTCATTAGCTGGCTTAATCAGAGCATAAATGAATGAGCAAACATACAGATAGAAGTGCTTGTTAACACTGACTGATGTATACTGCAGGCACTTCTCTGACAAGTGCAGTTCCATTGTTTAACTGTAATAATACTCATTGTGGAAAGTGGTGTCAAATCTTTACTGATAATCTGACACCAAGTTTTTGTTTGCACAAATAATAGGGTATACATGAAGTGCAGGACTGTATAGTAGTCATGATTTTTTTCCTCATAAAATTGTTCCTCTTTTCAGAGAGATATGTAAAAAAGATAAATGAAATGACTCTGCAGACTCTGAACGTATTCTAGTATTAATTCTTTCCTGTAAACGGCTGCTAATTTTTTGCCCACTCAATTCTGTCCTAAATTCTTGATGCTGGTTTCCAATTCTGTTTACACAATTTCCATACAGTAATTTTGAATTTGAGGTAAAAATAGAAAGATGGAAGAACATTTCCATGTTTGATTTCTTGCAGGGCTTCTTTTACCGTGTCACATTTGTCAGGGGCATGGACTGGCTGAGCTGTGCTGCTCAGCAGAGCCTTGCTGGAGTTCCTGGAGGAACTCTCAGAGCTCCTGGCGGCACCACAGGCACCTGAGAGATGACATAGGGTGGGGATGGCCCTCCTGGGTGGAGGGACTCCTGGGATCCCTGCTGAGTCACGCAGCAGGGGAGCAGGTGAAGTTTAGACTGAATGTGCTGGGGCATGTAGTTCCTCTGGACCAGTCTGTGGGCTCAGTCCTTTTCTCATGCCAGGGAAGGTTCTTGCACCAACCTAGCATCTGCTTTATGCCACTTGGGCCCAAAGCAGTGAGAAGAAAGACCAAGACTGTTGCACTGCACTCCCCCCCATGACCAAGTAGATGTTTCTAAATAAAGAAAAGGGGTTTCAGTTTTACCCCTGACTTTTATGGAAAGGCACCAGAACTTTCTGTGTTTCTCTCATTGTAACTGGCTCAGTGCCAGCACAGAGGCACCTGTTGGTGTCTGTAGCTGCTCCTTGGAGGTAACAGCTGATTTCTATTGGGCAGCAAGCCAAAAGCCCTCCTAAAACATTAAGAAGGAGCACAGAGGTGCTCAAGAGCTTGTTGGGGTGTCTTAGTTGGTGATAGAGGTCTCTCTGCACCGTGCCTGCCTGGCTTTTGTTTTGTTTCTGTACAGTTTGTTATTTTCTCTTTTATTAAAACCTTTGCTTTACAAAACACACCCAAGGAGCCACCTCGCAGATTATTCTAAGCCATTCTGAGAAGTGCTGGACACCCTCAGAGCTTGATACACCTTGGAGGGGCTCATTACACTCTGGCCAAGTGTCAGACTGTATCACAAGAGGTGCCTGGTGTCCCAGGAGTCCAAGATAATAGAGACAGCAAATGACAGCAGTAGTGGGGTCTCCAGCACAACCAGCTGAGCTCTGTGGATGCCCTGTGTGTCCCTGCTTGGGTCACTTCAGGAGCCCAACCTCCTGAGCCCAGGGTCCTGCTGCCCAGGATCTCACACATTGGGGCTCAGCTGCACAGTCTTCTTGGGCTGTGGACATCTCCACAAGCACGAGCCAGTGCTAATGGAGGGGTTGCTTGCTGTTATAATGAATTTACTGTTAAAGAAGAATTATCCCAAATCCAGTATGACCTCTAATGTGTTAATGTCCTGGTTCTGGCCAGACGGGTTTTTTCAGTAGCCAGAGAGGGCATGACCAGGACCCAGAGGTTTATCTGTGCCACCTCATAGAATTGCTGGAGGCAGGGGGAAGTGACTCTCACTTTGGGGAGAAGAGGCTCCTTTGGGGTCAGAGTGAATGTGGTGCAGGGAGCAGTTGTGGGGTAATGCCAGTTCTGAGCTGGAGGGAGAACTGGGGGTGCTGTGGCTGGGTCAGCTTGGACTCTGCAGTGAGAATTTTGCACCACTCTTTTTTCTGTACACTTTTGTTATTGTTGCTGTTCATGTCCCTTTTTTGCTGTTTCCAGTAAATTCTTCTTATCTTAACCCATGACCTTTGCCTTTTGTGCCTCTGATACCTTAAGTTTTATCTTTCGTATTTGCAGATTCTGTGCTGCCCAGGGGTGCAGGTCTGAGCTCACAGTCAGTGTCACTCAGCCCTGCACAGAGCAGGGACACAAAACAAATCCTTTTCCTGCTGCACACCAAGGACAACTTTCAGGCCCAAAAGCACAAACAAGGGTGGCTGAAGAGAGAAAACAAGAAGGATGAGACCTCACAGCCTGGAGCTGGAATTGGACAATTAAACCCCAACATGTAAATGGACCAAAACTTATAAAAATGTAAGATCTTGTGACCCAACCAGCCATTTTTGGTGACCATTCCTTGTCCACCCTGGGTACAGCCCTGTCCTGCCCGAGGTGGATCTTGGAGGCCTTTCAATAAATATCTACCTTATTCTCCAGTTCTGTCCAGTCTCTGTTTCAGGTCAGCCTGCCCAAGGCATCACCTTCAATTCTCCTCTCCAGGCACAGGGCAGGAATGGGAGAAGAAAAGAGAGCAAGTGGCAGTGTGATTTTAGTGGGAGCACTAAATTGGAGAATACCATCCCTAAACCACAACAGTTTAATATTTTAGAGTCAGTTAAAATAAACAAACACTGAAGCTAATGTTCCCAGCAATCTGGAGGGAATTAACAGCACACTGCAAAGGGTGTTTCAATTACTTTTAAAATTCTAATTAGCCCATGAACAGCAGAGAGTGTGGGACAAATTGCCTGGCTTTAAAACAAGACAATAAAAAAATGACCTCAAAGGAAAGCAAAGGGTGGAGGAGGTTGTCATGAAATAAATGAAAATGACCCCATCCGTTTGTTTAAGTAATGGCCTCTTCAGAGTCTTATGTTATATTGTCACATATTTACAATGTTCTGGGAAATCAAGAGGCAGAGGAGAAGCTTCAGTGGGATAGAAAAAGCATTTTTTTACTACTAAAAATGATGACAATAAAATCCCAGATGCCTAGTTGCAATGAAATTAGCTGGAAACTAGTTTGGGGTGGTTACAGTTAAAATAATAAAAACAATTGTTCTGCCTTAGACTCCACCTTTCCCACAATTATTTTACTTCCCCAGTTCATATATAAACCAACAAGAATTTAGCTGGAAGGATTTTTGGCTTTTTAAGCAAACTCTCCCCCTAAAAATTTGGACTCCAAAGGCTATTTGTACTCTGATATTTTTCTTTATTGTGGCTGTATCAGCATGGGGTAGAAGGCTCTACCCTGCAGCACAATCCTTCATGCTGGAATTGTGCCTGATTCCAAGATCTGAGATCTTGTTAAGAAAAACTTCCAATGGAAAGATTGTTGTTCTTTCAGAGCCTGTCTGCCTCTGTTACAGCACAATGAACCAAAGTAGTGTCAGGCTCGTGCCACAGAACTTGACTGGAAATGCTGGGGTTTCCATCCTTTGCAAACACCCATGGTTTTCCTTGGTCAGTTTTGCTTACTCCAGCTCTGTTCTGCTGTGTAGCTGCGCTTTGGTTTACATAGACAGGTGTCTGCCAGGGAAGATTGGAGTCTCCCTTGGAACGGAGAATGTAAGGCCCCTCCCCGCCTCCTTTTTTCCAAATTATTGTAAATTTTCAATTAAAAGGCTGTCAGGAAAGATTTTGGGACTAGGTATAGCAGTTCTTTACAAGGAATATTTAAAAAAAATACAAATGCTGTAGTACAAGAGAATAAGCAAACAAATAATAAATCCTAAAAAAAATGTAATAATACAAAAGACCACTGACAGTCAGAAATACAACCTGACTCCCTGTTGGTCAGGGTGTTGGAAACAGTCCAAAGTCAGCCCTCCTGGAGTGGCAGATGTGTCCTGTTGGAAGCAGAGATGATGGTCCTGTGAAACCAGGGGTCCAGAGATGGGTCCAGTCTTCCTTTGGCAGTCCCGTGGGAACACCGGAGTGGCTGGTGACACTTGTGGCTCCTTTTTATCTTGGTAGAAATGGTTTGGCTCCTACTCCCTGGGTAGAGCATCTCACAATAGGATGATGTAATGTATCATGTCATTGGTGAGCTGTAATGGCCCATTAACACAAGATATTCCCATGGGGGTAATGGGAGGATGAACAGAGGTAAGAAACAATGCCTCACCTGGTTTTAACAGCTGGCTTGTTATCAGAAAGGCAGTCACCCCCTCCCTCCTGGAGTTACAACAGATAAAGAAAATTACCTCCCCAATTGGGTTTCAACAGATGGAATAGAATAATTTTTTTTTTTTTTTTGGGGGGGGTACAAAACTCAAGACAAGCTGTGATCCTCCAGGGATGAACAGTGGGAGAACAACAAGTTTGCCCAAGGATTCCCAGGGTTTTCCCATGTGTTTGTTTCCCTGTGTTAACCTGAATCTTCCTGAGTCAAGAGAACTGACAGTACACATGCTCTATTCTTCTCATATGACACTTTCAAAGTTGCCTTTCAATCATGAGGAAGCAGCAGGAGATACTAAAGGTAACAAGAACTGTGAGGGTTTATGCAGCTAATTTCTCATTATTTAATAGAAGTCTTCAATTTATTACATTTGACTTGTAGCACCACTGGTCTAAGTTGGGTTCAGAGGTTTTGACCTTTCAAGTGAAAAAGAACCATTGAACCATTGGACTGCCAGAATGTTTCTAGTGTCCAGTAATAGCCATTAATGTAAATTAGCTATCTGTTCCATTAACTAAGCCAAAACTTACACTCTAGCCGAATGCTGACAAAGAAAAAAATCCCTGTCTGAATTAGATCAAAGGAATTAAAACAAAAACCACTCAATGGTAGCAGTTAATGAACTGTAACTAACTGAAGAAATTCTCCTTCCAGGAGCAAGAGAGGATCAGTTTGGTCTGTAAATGCTTTGAACACACAATTTGCATTACCCTCCACCATTAATTTGTCTGAATATCCCCAGGTGTGGTCTGTGCCTGCCAGGCTGCAAATGCACCTCAGCTGTGCTGCACTGAGGGGAATCTCTGCAGGTCTCCTGCATTCTCACTGCCAGACCCAGGCATTTCCTCAGGGGCTGCATGGCACCAAAACATTTCAATGTACAGTTCCTTCTCTCTGAGTCCTCTAGCACATTCTGAGGTAATTTTTATTAAATGTTTTAAATTCTTGAAAATACCAATATGAAAGTATTAAAAAAAAATCAATTAACTCTCAATAATCAGTGAAAAATAATAATTTTTTAAAAATTTTATACAAAGCAAAGCTGGGAAGTGTGTGTGCAAGAAAGGCTAAACAGATGTGTACATATAAAGAGAGAAAACAGGAACCAACTGGTTTTCTTTGCTTTGGGATAAAGATGTAAAAAGACAATATACAGCATTGGAAAACAAATTATTTTCAGCCCTGGTAATAATGTTTCTGTAATATTTTTAATCAACAAATTAGGCCTGCTAACAAAGCTGGGGCAGAGTCTCCCCTGTGGAATTAAATCTATAATGCTGGTATGGAAAAATATGTGGAGCTTTACCAAAGACCAAAAAGAGTCTTTGGAGGAAGTTCAGGTCCTTTCCCTTTCTCTGTGTGCTCCAGAACTGGTTTCTGCCATCTCAGCCTAAAGGTGCCATTTGGAATGTGGTATTGACTTCCATCAGGCATAGAAAATGCCAGATCAGAAAAAAGTTTCTTCGGCTGACTGTCTAGCTTGGATTCACTCAATCAAGCATCATCCATCTTGATTTCTCCAATAGAGGAAAGTTTAAAGCTACAGAAGGGAGTAGGAAAAACGAAACAAAAAAACAGAGGGGAAGCATCTTTATGGAGCTGACTTTACCACTTTTACCAAGGTTTTCATTCCTCACTTTCCTATATGATGACTGGGTTTCTCTCCCAACCAAAACACATAAAAAAACCCCCAAACCTACATTAGCTTTCCCATGATATCAAAATCACTAGGTTTTCCTCTGCTTACAGTCATTATAACTGTAAATACCCAAAATGTATCTGTAATATATTTGCCAAAACCTCATTGCACAATGTCAGAATCCTGGATCATACCACATTCTTTCTTTTCTGTCTCCCAAACATTGCTTTCAGCTAGTTTCCTGATACAGATTTTCATCACTTTCATGTGGTATCTTTCCCCCTACAACACAACATCAATGATAAAACAATTGATACTGGATTTCTCATCCAAGAACAGGCCCCACAATCTTGGGGAGTCCAGACCTGTGTGGAGATTGAGTCTGAAAGCCTTTGAATTTGGAAGAAGGTGTTGTGATTTATTTACATTTCCTATTTCCTGTCAGAGTGTTTTCTGACTTTCTCTTCAGGAGGAAAACAGGAGCATAAGGAGTGAACTAAAAGGTACCATGAGTTGTCAGCTGCTGCCAGGAGGGAGCCTCATGCTGCTCCCTGTGCCTGCAGCCAAGTTCCTCCTTCTCCATCCATTTTTCTCTGCTTGCCCACGGGCTTTCTTTAAACTTCTAATCGCTCCTCATGTGCCACTCATTCCTAGGGCTCTCTTCCAAACCCCCCTCCTCTACCTGCAAGATTAAGTACAAAGCCTTGAAGATGGATTGACATCATTTTACACAACAACGACCCAGACTCGGAGCTTCAGAAGGTTGAAAATGAATCTTTTATTTTTGGGATGTGTCCCCTTTATATACTGTTTTACACAGACCAATTTGATTGGTGAAACAAAGACAAACCTCTTCAATCACCATGATCAGAGCAGAGGGACATCAAGAAGTCCCTCCTAGGGACAGGAATGAATAACAAAGTTACAGTTATAAAAACATTTCTCTTGTTTATGGAAAATTTCCTGGAAAAAGAACTTCAGAAAACCAAAACACCTCAGGCATAAAACCAGGGCTGCAATGGATGGCCCTTCTACATGACACAATAGCTTTTTAATTTGACATTAACACACCAAGTGTGGGCCAGGGGAGATGTGTATAAGCTGTCCTTCCCAAAGTGTTACTCAGTCACTCCAGTTCCCTGCCCCAGACCTGTGCAGACAGTATGGAGATGCCCTTTCAACCTGTCTTATTCTTTCAGTGTCAATGTCCAGAAACAATTTTTAACCTGAAGATCTTCCCCTTCCCCCTGTAGAAGAGGCTAGAGTGGGGGGTGGGGAACTCCACAGCTCAGCTATTTGACTTTGCATCATTGCAGCAATCTCAGTGGGAGCTATTTGATCAAAAATTTAACAGCTTCATGTTCCTATATTTCCAACACAGGTACTGGAAAGACATTGTTAAATAATGTGCCTGCATTTCACATGGTTTCTTCTGAAGTCTTTAATCAATAAAATGTTCTTTAGATCAATACAGATGTTATTTCTCTGCTTGGAGCCATTTGTAAGTATATGATGGAGGTAGTTACAGCCCAGGCAGTGCATGGTGAGGACAGCACTTGGGCACAAGGCACTTATAGCTCCACTCATACACAGCAGGTGTCAATTTAAAATTGGACACACCAGCATAAAATCACAACATCCTCTCTGCCAAGCAACTCCAGATATGCTGCACTGGGGGAATGAGGGTTGAGTGTGTTTAAAACACTGTTTTATTCCCTATCAACAATGTCAGCAAAAGCGTTTTGCAGATTTATGTTGATTATTGTATCGGTAAACTGACACAGTCCCTTGCTGAAAGGATGTCTGTAAAACGTGTCTGGTGCCTTGGTAATGGAAAATCTAGAGGATAATTCTAATTCTGCCAGCTCATTTAAAACTAGATGGGTTTTAAGCTGCGTGTCATGGGTGGAAAGTTTGGACATTGCGGATGGTGAGAGGCTGTTGTCACAGTAATGTGGGTGGAAATAACACTTAAAGTGTTGCTGAATGAAGGCTGGAAGATATTAGAACCTGGTTTATGCTGATTTTTAAACTCTGGGATACAGCTTGTGCCTCCAAAGCATTATACAAACTCTGAATAATTACGTATTTGGGTTGGCAAAGTAGATATTTTGAAATGAAACTCCCAGGTCACGGGCAGGTCCAGCCATTTTCCTTTCCTCTTGTGTCAGGTGTAGGACTTCAACCGTCTGCTGGCAGCAACCCTGACTTTTTGAGGAGCTCAGTGTTGGTGCTGAGCCAGCTCATGCCTGTTTTTGATCTCTGAACTCTATGCCATGCTATAAAACCCTTGCAGGCATCGATAGCAAACTAGGGGACCACTTTGTCACACAGAATCACAGAATTGTAGGTTGGAAGAGACCTTCAAGATCATCAAGTCCAACCCAGCCCTAACACCTCAACTAGATCATGGTATCAAGTGCCACATCCAGTCTTTTTATAAACACATCCAGGGATGGTGACTCCACCACCTCCCCGGGCAGACTATTCCAGTATTTAATCACTCTTTCCATGAAAAGCTTTTTCCTAAAATCCAGCCTGTATTTCCCTTGGTGCAGCCTGAGACTGTGTCCTCTCCTTCTGTCAGTGCTGCCTGGAGAAAGAGACCAACCCCCAGCTGTCTACAACTACCCATCAGAAAGTTGTAGAGAGCGATGAGGTCACCTCTGAGTCTCCTTTTCTCCAGGCTAAACAACCCCAGCTCCCTCAGTCGTTCCTCACAGGGTTTGTGTTCCCAGCCCCTCAACAGCCTCGTGGCCTCCTCTGGACGTGCTCAAGTGTCTCAATGTCCTTCCTAAACTGAGGGGCCCAGAACTGTCACAGCATCTGAGAAGTTGTCAAATGTGGCTGCCAGACAGAAGTGTGATGAGTGAGCCCCACAGGAGAAGGGGGAGCATCACCTCACAGACACAGGGGCCAGGGCAGAGGAGTCTGGGGCTGTAGTGGTGTGGTTTTGGTTTTATCAGTTTTATGTATATATTTGTTCCTTTTTTTGTATTATTTTTTATAAGTTGTAATGGTTTGCCCCATGTCACCCATGTTCAACCCTTTTTGGTTTTACCCCAACCCCAGTTCTTTGTCAATCATAAGTTATCCAGCCCCTGGGTCTTGTCTGTCACTTTGGGGTCTCCCCCAAAAGTCTGGAAAGTTCCAGTAAGGACCCCAAGTGATTGGACCAGACTTTGGCTGTCTCCCCACCCAAGTTACTGATTTGTTACAATGTATGTCATTTACCTAGAGAGCCATACCCCCTTGGTCCCTGACTTGTCCCCAGTTAAACCCATCCCTGAGTTCCTCCCCCCAATAAGAGATGTTACTTTGGGGGGTTTCCTGCTCTTTTTTCCCACTGCTTCTGCTGAGGGGTGTCTGCTGGGGTAGATACCCTGATGAATAAAGCCAGCAATTAACCCTGAACAGCCTCCCTCTTTCTTTCCTGCTGTCGTTGCTTCACTCCTTCGGGCAAACAAGAACTCACAGGGGTCGGTGAGGTTCATCCTGCTACTGAGCCGTACCCTTTTAGTGTCGAGGTGTCAGGGCTGGCCGAGGCAGAGACAAGACACCTCTACATGGGGCTGCACCAGGACTGGCCCGGGACACCTCGTGCCAGGGGCCTTGTTACAACAGTAATTAGGCATGCCAGAGTCATGCAGGAACACTGACTGCCTTCCAAGTGCTTAATTTTGCTATCAATTTTCATTTTCATATTAATTGCCATTAGTTAAACTGATGTAATGAGCCTAGAGTGGCAGATAAAAATGACAATGGGGGTGACTGTGAATTCCGACTCCCGCCAGTGAAAGAAGCAGCTTGTTAGTGGAGGTCTGTGTGGGCCATCAGCAAACTCAGAGTTAAAGCCCCAATTCAGCCTCAGTTTCAGTCTCTTCCTGTTGTGTTTTGAAACCACTGAATCCCTCAGACAAGTAATTGTTCATTTTGGTGCAAACTCCATGCATTCAGACTCAAATCTCCTGTTTTCAAACCCAATTAGGAGATGGTAATTACCTGTGGGACTTGGGGTTTTGTTTGTCTGCTGGGGCAATGCAGATACTCTGTTTGTATCTCCCCTTCTAGTTATCAATAAAACACTAGAGCAAAACAGTGTTTTCCTCTTGGTGTTTTCAGGCAGTGTTATGCCAAATGAAGGCAATATTATGAGACTGCATGTGTTTGGGAATAATCATGCAAGCTATTAGTAATAGTGCCTCACTGTTCTCCAGTGCTGCTCATCCCCAGCTTTTTTGTGTTTGACACACGAGGAGCTGTGTGATAATCTGCATCACTGCCCCTGGAATGGTGGAGCTGAGGTCATTGGGCAGCCAGTGATGCAGTCAGAAGATGAGTGCAATCTCCTGAGCTTCAGTACAGCTGTACTTCTGTGAAAAACTCCTCTATAACATATTCTCTACCCTGGTACAAAGCAGCCTCTCCAACTCAAGGACAAGCTGAGCAGGAGAAGGATATTGCTAAGTGGCTGTTCAGTAAAGGAGACCTGAAGAACATGGAGAACACTGATTTCCTTTGAAAAGTGCACACAAGAGTGGATTGGGAGTCTTTTGTGACATAGTCAGCACTCAGTTGCCAACCACTCTAGTAGGTGAGAAGAGATATTCTCAACTCTCAATACAATTTCCAAAGGGCAGAAAAGGCAGTTGTCAGCTCTTTGATCTCTGGATGAGGATTTCCTCTTCATCTTCCCCTTCATAATGGTCCCAGCCCTGGTGAGGCTGAGAGTGTTAAGGAAGAGAATCCCTTCTAATATGCAGGTGTCTCTGAAAAAAGAGAACACTTGCCATCTGGCTACCTATCCATTTGAAAATAATTTCTTCCTCAGTGTGCTGATTAACTGCTGTTATTGTCAGGAACTGTGGTAATCTTTGTCCTACAAAGCAAATTTAGCACATTTACTACAGTCCAGGAGTTTATAAAATTTATTAATTTTAAACACTATTTGAATTCATTAGTTTTGTTCTTTTCCTTCTCCTAAAACTTGCAGTGAGCTTGGCCTTGTGATGTGCCTGTGACAAAGGTAATCATTACTGGGACCAGAATGAACATGAATGGAGCCAGAAAGTCACACCAGCAGTCCCTGAATCAGCCTAAATGTTTGAATGCCAGGTCACTGTTTTGATGCTGAAATTGGTCTGAAAATGTGCCTGAGCTCCTCAAAGAACCCATTGGCATCTCTGTCATGGCTGGTAGGTCCAGGGTAGATTCTCATGGTGACACCCATATTATTTTTCTGTGCTGTGATTCTCACTCAGGAGCTCTCAACTGTGCCATTGCCAGCTGTGAGCTACAGACACTCCAACCCTTCCATTACATAGAGTGCCACTCCCCTGCCTCTCCTTTCTTGCCTGCCCCCCATAAGAGCCTGGAACCTTCCAACAGGGCACTCCAGCCACAGAGCCCATCCCACCAGCTTTCACTGGTGCCAGTGATGTCACATCTCTGGGGCTGGGCCAAAGCCTCAAGCTCCTCTTGCTCATTCCTCATGCTGTATCCATTAGTGTAGAAATAATTCAGGATTGGTACATTGAGCCAAGACCTCATGAAACACACTGAGGGATCCCTCTAGCTCTCCTTTCCTCCAGTTTTGGCACTCCATCCCATTGCTCATCACTGGCCAGCCTGGCTTTGTCCCCTTCTCCCTTCCAAGCTCATCCAATGCTCTGTCCATTGTTGCTAGAGGACACAAAAGAACCACCCTCACCCATCAGTTTGTGAGATGAGAAAGAAAGGGAAAGTTTATTTTGGTTTGGGGTTTAAATAGGGTTTGGAATTTGATCAGGGATTGGGGGACAAGAGTAACACCTCACTGACCCCAGTGGTCAACTTGGAAGTGCATCAATTTGTCCTTTCCCTGGAAGGAATGTATTATTTACCAAATATCACTCTTTGTTTTTCTTACAATTTGTGAAAAAGTTCCAGTTCAACAATAAAAACATCAGAAGGCTGAGAAATCAGGACAACAGCCCATGAGCTCCAGGGGCTCCTGTGCTAGAGCTCTTTCTCCCCTCTGGGACAAGTGCATCCTGACAGAGGTCAGTAGATCACGTGTTGAGTAGAACCTCTCATGGTCAACAAAGTCAAAATTTTTCCACTGACACCAGTCTCAGAGCCACACCTGATGGATCTGCCTCCTCCTATTATATTATTTGTTGTTATCAGAAGAATCGAGGAAATCACTCCCTGTGCTTCTGATCCTGCTGCCCTGATCCCAAGGCCCTGAAGCCTCTTTTGGTTGCATGGAATTCTCTTTGTTATTTTGTAAATAACATTTATTTACAAAGTTAATTTAAACCTGCAGAGGAGCTGGTCTCTTCCTCCCTTAAGACAGGTCAGTCATTTTGCAAAGCTGTGTGGAAGAGGACAGCATTCAAGAGCCAGGTTTACAAGAGGACCTATGTGCTTGAACATGAGAAATTTTGTTCCTTCAGGTGGCAAATGCTGATTGGAACATCAACATTAGTGGAGAAAGGCCCAAATTCACATAAAAATAAGACACTTTCCTAAAAAGTACAGAACAAACTGCTTCTTCATTTCTTATCGTTCTCAAGTCAACACCAGATGCTTTTGCCTTAGTCAAATACAAGTTACTGATCTAAGCCTTGCAGTAAATGGATTAAGAGTTATGGTCTGTGTGACAAAGAAACTGAGACTAGAAAATCTTCTTTGAACTGAAATCTGAAGAATGAGAATTATGTTGAAACATTATTGATCCAGTAATGGCAAAAAAAGAACAAAAATAATATGCTCTTGAACAACTGCCAGCTGAAAAAAAAAGGATAAATTGCCATCCTACTTTCTATTCAGACATTAGATATGACAAATTACAAAAAGAGTAATATATTAGATGTCTTATTGGAGGGCATCTGCTTCCTGGAGCTATCTCAGTCAGCACAGTGGATAACAAAACATTAGAGCATTTTTGGGATGTCACTTACTCTGAATCTCAGCTGTCTGCCACTATGGAGACACTCTCTGGAAACAGAAACAATGTCTGATTCATATGTTCAGAAGTAAATACAAAAGGTTTTTCCTTTCACCATCAGGTACCTGCTGAACTGTTCAGTGCTCCATAAGTCTGCTGCTACTTGTCTCTGGCTGTTCCCCCTCAGGGGAAATTTTGTGAAGGTTGACTTGACTGGAAGCTGAACAATGCCAGAGTGAGGAGCAAGTCAGCCTCATGCAGGTGTATGGACCTTGTTTTATTGGAAGTGGAGTCCCAAAATTCAAAAGCATGGGAACACAATGGGATAACTGTGTATTTAGAGCTGTGGTGTCTCTGGGGCTGGATCTAGTCCTTCATCCCAAATGTGCACATTTTGGATAGTGGGATTCATCCTATGCAATTATAGACCAAAATCACTTACATGATGTGGTGACATCTGAAGATGTAGGTGGTAGGAGATGAGAGAAATCATCCTGTATTCCACCAGCTATAGAGGGAGAGGAAGGGGAAAACTCATGTCCAGCTGTGTACATCACAGCTTTCAGGATTTCAGCTGATTATCCTCACCCTCCATGCTGACAATGGCTAAGAAGCAATGTCAGTTCAGAACTAAGGAGTTTGGGTTTGTTTTCACATGTACTTTCAGTCCAGGAATGGAACTGCTGTCCATGAGTTCACTGCAGTCATCAAATCCCAGGTGTATTTCAGCAATATGTTTCTGTCTGAGAAATTAATTGTCTCTGGTAACACTGGGGTGATTTTAAAGCACTTCAAAGGATCTATCAGGTGCCAGTTGATGGTGTTAAAGTGACATGTTGAAGCTGGGCAAATCTGAGGCGCCATGGATCAGAAGTGGAAATTTTGTTGTAGCTTGCCAGCTCTACACTTACTCTGACATATGTGGTGAGATGCTTGAGAATCATGTCCACTTTGTGTGTCTCAATTTTTAGTTGTTAAGTAGGAAACAGCCTTTTCCTTTCAGTTAAGTGCTTTGACTTTTACAAGTGAGAAATGTTAAACAAACAGATTGAAATCACTATAGTCCTGGGAATATTTCCTTTAACTTCAGGGAGATTTGGCTCATGGCCTGTACCATATTGTATTGCACCGGCTCAATTAGAAAAAGAATAATGAATTAAAAGGTCACAGCTTTTTAAATTAGAATTCAGGAATAAGGGTAAAATATGTGTGGTGGGGTTCCTCTTTAACTGCCCCAAGTGTTTGCCATAAGTACGAATGGGAACTCTCCAACCAACAAGTTCACTAATCTCCTTTTAATCTCATTGAGTTCTGAACATTTTCTGGAAAACATTTTTCGGAACTAATCTGCCCAGGCAGGGCGGGGAAAATGTTAAAACACACAAAAATCTGCACAACAGGAAATAATGTTAGAAAGCTGTGAAAATCATTTATCCTTTTGAAGCGTAATGGTTTTTAATTTTCTCATGCCCTGATCTCCCTGGCAACAATTTAAAAGTACATAAGCATTCATGAATCAAAGCCATTCACGTCTGCATTTTTAATTATGTGTCATAGGATTGAAACTTTCCCTTTGATCTTTGCATTTGAAGGGATTTACAATTTAATGATTACAATCCTCCTCCCCCCAGAGCCTGTGCTTATTACTGAGCAATGTCACAAAGGGGTCACTGTTGGGCAAGGGAAGACAGTCTTGTTCTGGATGTTACAAGCACGAATGTCTGAAACGTGCCCATGGTTTGCCTCGTGGAGGAGATCCCTGTGTGGTGGTGGGTCTTCCCAGTGGTGGTGACTCTAGGCCTTTTGCTCTAGGCAAGGCTTTTAAAACCAGAGTGAGATAAAAGCAGAACAAAAATTATCTGGTTGCCCATGAAGCTGTCCTGTGCTCTGGGCTCTGCCTCTCTTGCCCAGTGTAATAACCCAGTAGCTTGGGCACATGACAAAGGGAGGCAGGAACACTCTCAGCCATGTGCTGTGAGGGGTGGTGGAAGGGGTCAATGGATTTGAGTGGAAGGAGCACTTTGTCCTTTGTAGAGGGCAGTTTCCCCAGGAAAAAGAAAGAAAACTCTGGAAAAATGCCTTAGGAAACCTTGTTTTTAGTGCCATAAGCCAAAAGCTCTTTGACATGCTCTCTATGCAAATGGTTACCAGAAAGTTCTCAGTTCTCTGTGTTATCATAGGTTGATTTTTGGTGCAATAATTTTAATAATCTTAATCATTGTCCCCCATTGGACCCTTCCCTCAGACTACACTCTTGTTATGATTCAGGACGGCTCAAATAACGACACATAGGACTCTGATTTCTTCATGGGGCTCATAGCAAAGTTTATTGAAAGACAGATTCTTTTTATACAGTGTTTGGGTACAATTGGTCCTTCAGGGCACCACCTTTTTGTAAACATCTCTACCAGCAAACAAGTTGGAAAAACACCAGGTGTCAGGAGGAGGATATCTACAGGGATTGTTTTGAGTTCCTCCTTATGATTTCCCAGGCCAGACTGAGAGAGTTCTGTCCTTGGCTTTCCCACAGGCTTCAAGAGCCTGGAGCCTGAGAATCTGTGTTCTGACCACTGTCAGTTCCCACAACCACACCTTAACTCCCCACCCACAGCAGGGTGCATAAATACCCCTGTCTGATCCTAGACTCTTCCTTTGGCCTCATGCCTTTTGCCCCTTGTACTGCCTTGATCCAGTTTGCTCCAATACAGTGGACACCTTATTGTTTGTTATTTTTGTATTATTAAATTTACTTTTCGGACAACGGATCGAAACTGTCTCTCTCTCCATTTAAGTTGCCACTGGGCCAGAGTCCCGAGGAAACTCAAGGGGGTCTGAACATCTGGGCTCAGACTCCAGGAAGTTTCAGTCCTTGAAGGCAGAAATCAAGCCAAAAGAAGCACATGAACATTTTGATCCAAGCTGGAGAAAACACACGGCCATCCCATTGTGCCTCTTTGAGGGAATGGTCTCTGAGGGGGTTGGTCAGCAGTTGCTGTAGGGCACGAAAGAAAGACTTCAAATATCTCAGAAGGCAAAGAGCATAGAAAAAAGGCTTTATTGTCTAATTCTTACTACCTTTTATAAGGTGTCTTTGTACAGACTTAACATGGTTGATGAATAGGAACAACACCTCCCTAATCCCATTGGTTAAACCAGAGAAACAGCAAAACACCACCTGGAGAAAGATTGTTTTGAGAAAGGAGAGTTGTTTGCCAAGATTATTTTGAGGAGAAACTTTCTTGAGAAATTTTTCCTTGGGAAAAGGTTAGCAGCTGCTAGCAGGGTAAAATCTCTCAGACCCAGAAATATCAGGCCCAGAGTCAGCAGGGCAGAGAGGAAACCTCATGTCTGACACACAGGGGGAGAGTAGGGGCATCTGAGTGCCTTGAAAGAGAGACTGCTCTTGGAGGTGCTGGGAAGATGATGTACTGGGTATGGAATGGGTCTGGGATGGGAATGCTCACCCCTGGTGATAGCATAGGGTTAAAATGTTTCTAAAACCATGGGAACTGTATGCAATAGATTCAGGGGAGGTGGAAAAAGGCTGGGCCTGGCTAGACCTGGGAAGGGAACCAAAACTACACAGGCCCCGGAAACAAAGCTTGGGTTCTGTCTTTACTAGATCGTGTGCAGAAGAAACTGCACCAGCATCATCATCATATGATCAGTGATATGATTGTTAATTGTAATGATTATTTGGTGATGGAATATGATTATAATTTTAAACAAGAATCATGAAAAATGATATTTGGGGGGCTTGATGGAAACGACAAGGATTCACGCTTGGATGAGATCAATGTATCAATAGAACAATATGAGTTTAATAATTAACATATATAGTTATATAACAAAAGGGTATAAAAACACATCCATTTCTAATCTATGTCGGATCAGATTTAGGTCTGTGTCCTGCACTCCTGATTCCCTGAGCTCTTCAATAAAGCACCTGCAGATAATAAGTTTGTGATTATGTGTTTCAAGGCTAACGCTGGCATTACCAGGCGCCAGCAGTTTCCCACTAGAGGTGTGTGACTCCATGCAATGTGCAGCCCAAACTGAGCACTTTCTAATGAATTGTTCTTTCAAAGCTTTTCGCTGGGTATTTAATTTTCCCTGCTTAATAACGGTTTAAAGGTCACACAGATCAGTGACACATGCAAAATAAATGAAGGTTGTTTTTGATGGGCCTGTGCAAAATTAGGGCCTTGTGCAGACTGCTTTATATGCATAATGTTGTTGTATTTTCTTGTAAAAACATCAATAAAAAACCACTGACTTAAAACCCCTGATCACAATATTTTATGTCTTATTAAGCTACTTATGGGTGTAGATAAGATAGCAAGGGTTCTGTTAATCAATCCTTTAAGTTGACTCCACAGTGAACTGATGAGTTGAAAAATTTGTTTAAATCCCTTTTTGTCTCTCTTTGGAAGGTTTTAATATTGTAGATTTTGTGGAGTGTGCATAGGTTTGTGCCATTAACCATAAGCTAACATTACATGGTTTAACCTTAGAAACATCCCTTATTGAGCTTATAACTTAAAACCATCCAACTGGTATTTTCACTGAAATGCACTCCATGATGATCCAATTTTACAATGATTTTCTCAGATGAAAAAATTCATGGTTACACTATTGACAACTGCTGTTAAATTACTCCAGATGGGATTATACCAGAGGTAGAGCAGCCACATAAAGGCTACAGGAAAAGATCCTAACAATCATGAGAATGGGAATCAGGGATCAGGAAACACTCATGCTTTTAGAGCAGTTACCACTCATAGCTGAAGGGCCGAGAGTTCAAAGATAAATCAAACTTTGGGAATCAGTAGGGATAGCAAGCAGCTGAGAACCAGGGAGGCAGAGAGCTTCTAGAAAAGAAGACTTGAGCAGAATTTTGCTTTCTTTGTTGCACTTCAGCTGGGTTTGGATTTTTGAAAATTTTTTTGACTGAAATATTCATAAAGTAGGAGAGAGTAGGAGGAGCAGTGGTTAAGTTTTTGAAGCAGCAGCAATCTATAGACTGTTTTTGCCTATAAGATAATTAGTGCCATGGTATAATTAGAGAGAAAAGAACAAAAAGAAGAAAAGTATTGCTGAGGGCTTCAGTTTAATTTACAAGGAAATCTTGGTAAGCAGATAAATATAATATACTCCTTTTAAAACATTATAGTTTGGTATTTTATTTTAAAGAGGACAGATCTTCACTTTATAAAGGTAGAAACACCAGTTCTAAGAAATACATCTGTACCTTTTAAATTCTCTTCTGTAGATTGAATTTCCTTTTATTGAAATACATTTTATTTAAATAGTGTGTGATACTCCTGTTGAACTATAACTGAACTCTGTATCCTGAATAGAGTGCTGAGAATTTTAATTAAGCAGGAACTGGGGAAGATTAGGGCATTGCAGTTTGGTCCCTCCTCCAAGTCCTGCATCCCTGCAAGTAGCTGGTGTGTGGTCGTGATTCTGCAGGGCTCAAGTCTCCTTTTGTCACACCTGTCTTGGCATCCTCAGGCACAGTTGTCAGTGAGTCCAATATCTGCAAGAACACATGGATCTTGTTTTGAGCCAGAAAAGGGCTTTGGATTTGGGTAAATTTGTGTGAATTTGCTGGGAATTCACCTTCTGCAGTATTTTTAAAGTGTCCTTTCCCTGAGTGATTTGCTCATTGCTTGCACATTCATCTGACGTCTGTCACTCCAGTTGCCTTCTGTGGCACATAGGAAATAAATTGTTTGGAAAGCCTCACTAAATCTGGAACTAAAACCAGGACTGCCTTTGTTGGCAGTGGCACTAGAAGGATTAAGAAAGCAATTAATTTGGTGCCAATTTTCTTTTTGCCTGCAGAAGTGGTTCTTGGCATAGCTGGTGCAGTGTGCCAGCAACAGGCTGTTGGCAGGAAGTCAAATTGTTACTAAACAGGTTTTTAACGTTGTGTGCTCTGAATTGCTCTGTCCTTTGGTCTATGAATGTGGCATCTTCTTTTCCAGCTTGAAGATGTGAAACACAAGATGAGGAGTGCAAACTGACATAGTCCTGGCTTGGAACATCCCACATGTGAGTGTGCTGAACCTCTTTCTGAGTTAGTTTTAGTTTTGAGTCTACTCTGAACCTCTTTTTGAGTTAGTTTTAGTCTGAGTTTTTTAGTTTTGCTCTAAAACTCCAGGCTTGGAGCACACCACATGTGACTGTATTGAACTCCTTCCTGCCAGAATTCCTCTAGAATATTTGGGGATCCAGCTAAGCCACCATCAAGCATCGTTTGATGGCTCTATAACATATTTCTTCCCCTGTTAATTCCTTCTTCTTGTCTCTTTTTTTTTTTTTTTTTTTTTTTTTAAATATATTTCTGACATAAAGTTATGGACTACAGGGGACATTCAATATCTCCTTTTTTGCAGACTTCCTGTTAGAAAGTTCCTATGTTCTTCACAGTAATCCCAGAAATTATTACAACTGGCCAAAAACAAGTTGACTACAATAAAAAGTAACCAAGAATCAATGCACATACTTAAATTTTGTTATATAAAGTATTCAGATAATTATTTTAAATAATTAGCATATTTGGAGAAAATATTACAGAGATGTGCAGTTTTTGCAAAAAAAGCAAACTCATTAGATTAATTGAAAGAAAAATGCTTAGCTCAGGGCTGCCCTTGTTTCTATTATGGTTGTTGTGGCTGGAATGGTGGTACATCAGAGCACCAGCCATGAACTTTAGGTGAGGTTCCAGGAGCCTTCATTTCATAGTCATCATTTCTTACTTAGTTTTATTTAGGCTTCTGGCTGAGATTTGATCCTGAGGGAAAAAAAAAAAAAAAAAAAAAAAAAAAAAAGGCATCATCATATCATCATCAGTGCCAGAGTAAAATGCTTCAGTTTGGTGGGAATTCACCTTTTGAAGTATTTCTTAAGTGTCTTTTTCCTGATTCCCCATCCTCCTGATGGGACACCACACACCACAGACGTGTCACATGGAGGAGCATCAGCGTAGCTTTAGCAGCTGCATTGGAGGAGGAACCCCCCTGCCCTCAGGACCGTACAGCTGAGTTTACGGGGCTATATTTTCTCTGCTGCCTGGATTTGAAAGATTTAGGACAATTATTGTAGCTCCTGAATGTCAGTGAGCTAGTTTGAGGGGATAGCTTGGGTTGCCAGATGTGTTGAAACCCCAGACACGTTCCCTGCACAAATCAACTCTGCACACCATGTGCAGTGAATATAATGATACCAAAGCCATGCTGAAATCATTCTGGCTGTGCTGTATGATGCCTGTGCACAGAGACTTGTTTAGGAAGTCCTGATGGCAAAAGTGACATCCTCCTGCTCCCTTCTCTTTATTTGTAAACCGGAATTAGAGAGCAGGCTCTGCTGCTGGTGGCTTTAGGTCTTGGTTCCACAGTAGCCTTGGCACAGGGTCACACTGCTCTGCTCACAAGCAGTCATTTCATGACAAATTCCTGAGCAACTGCTCTAGAATCACTCAAGACCTTTGTGGAGGGTGCTCAGATCTCTCTTACTAATGTTTCCAGTAGAGGAAGTCAAACATCACACTCCAGCCTTGGGTGATGACTTAGATTGATGAAAGAAAATTAAAACTTTCAACTCCCTGCCCTAGAGGGAGAACATAATGATCCAGACCAATCCCACTAACCTCTTTGAAATTATTGTTATCTTTTTAAAGGGAGTCAATGATTTATGAGATGTTTAGTGGGCAAAACCCTCTGCAAACACTGGGCTGGTCGGTTATAAATGATCTGTGCACAATTCATATGCTGTCTAACTATCACTAGGGCTTCTTTCTCTGAGTTGCAGAGCATACTAAAATAAAAATGATTTGCTGGGCTTCAATATAGCTTAGGCAATAATAATTACTGCACAGAAAAGTTCCCTATTTAATCAATGGGCTGATGCACATTATACTGGATGTGTCCTCTTTTGCTCCAGCATAAGTAGGAAAAACAGATACAGAGGAAACAGAAATGCCAGTGATGGAAAACATTCAAACTCATTACTGAAAACTTTCTGCACTGTGCATTATACAAATGCAAAAGAATAAAAAATACAGAGGTGAAAAATCCCATCACAACAAAGAACAGAAAAAGGAGAGTCCCTGACCTGTAAATTCTTTAATAAGAACAGAAAACATGGACCAGCAGGAAGATGAAAATATAGAGGGAGTGCTGAGAAATAATGCAACATTTAAATAAGATATTTACTAAGTGACAAGTAGGTTTGGAGCAGAAAGCAATTCACTCTAGAACTAGAAAGAAAGAAATACAACTGGCAAGGTAAAGGTACTTTCCAGGAGAAACAGAAGGTGGGAAAGTTTTAGTTTTAAGAATGACTTGGCAGGGGTATTTTTGAGCTCTGATAGGCTACAGGGAACAAAGATCTCACCATGGCCTTTGGCATTTTACCTACATCATGTGAAGAAGGCTTTGTCCTAGGGATGATGAGCCAAATCTGACAGGAGGCACTGGGAGATAGGAAGCAGTTTGACTAAAGACTTCCAACAAATCCACCATTGCTAAGCCACTTCCCTGGCTGCCCTTGGCTCATTCTGCCAGACTTCCTCCTGACAGCTGGTGTTGTCATCCCTGAACTCATGTCTTCGACTGCAGGCACCTGAGATGCTCAGCCTGTGATGCTGTTATCAAGTTCTCAGTGTCCCCAGTCTCTTTGTGTATTATCTCTTAAGATTTTAAATAATTTTTAGGAGCAGGTGGACTTAGGCATCATATTCCGTGTCTGCAGGAATATATAGAAGTCATGCGCATGCATTGTTTTGGGAAGAAAATAGTGGGAGCAGATTCAGAAGGCTGCTGGGATTTTTGGTCTTCTGAAAATCAGGCTGCTGGTAAATCTGGATCTTCAAAATATGAAGCCTTTAGGTATTGGTTCCACAGTGGCCTTGGCCCAGGGTCACACTGCTCTGGGAATTGTATCTTTGCAAGAGTTTGTTCAAACTCCCAGCACAACAATTGCTAAAGTGTTTTGATTATGTGAGTGAAAGTGGTGTGTGCCACTCCTGCACATCTGTCTTGATTTGGAAAGGCAGGTGTCTGCTAAGGAAGGCAGGACCCTTCCTTGAAGATATAAACCCCTCCCTCCAAATTGTTATAATTTTGAAATTAAGGGGCTCTCAGGCAAAGATAAGAAAATAGGAATAACAGTTCTTTACTAGGAAAATTAAAAATACAAATGTAGTAGTGCAAAAAATGCAAACAAACAAAAACACAACACTGACAGAGTCAGAACACTCCTGACCCTCTGTTGCTCAGGGTGTTGGTGTCAGCCTAGCCCAGTCCTCCTGCAGTGCCACATGTGGTTCTGTTGGAGCAGAGATGATCCTGTAGAAGGGTCCAGTGGTGCTGAGCTGGGTCTGGTCTCCCTCTGGGAATCCAGTGCAAACAGGCTGTGCTGGAGTTCTGAATGCCAGGTTTGATCCAGGTGGGAATGCTGGGCTCCTCCCCCTGGGTGGAGCATCTCCCCATGGGCTGATGGAATTGTCTCAGCCCTGCAGTGAGCCTGGATGGGCCATGGACAGCAGAGATCCCCTGGAGGGAGGAGGGGTCCTGGAAGGGGTAAAGAACTGCCCCAGTTGGTTTTAACAGCTGGTGATAGAATACACACTGCTGGTTACATCTTGCATTGCGGCCTAAGACAACCTCTTACAAGTGAATCAATCCTGTACATTTCTGCAAAATGCTATATGTTCTCTAAATAGAGAAGACATTAGATTAGTCACTTAGAAGCTGCATGAAATAACTGTGTGCATTATAAATCTGAACCTTATAAAGCTGAGGGACAAGGTTCAGTAAATGCTGTGTTTGTTTTCTTTCATGGCTATCTTACTGAAATTTAACAAAAACATAGCTGGAAGCTGTGAAGACTTGTGCAGCATCATGATAGTCATGTACGAGTATTGTCAGAGGATATGAAAGAGACTGGGGTTGTAGGTAGAACTGTATTTTATTAGACTGATATTCCTGGGAAAAACACATTTTTCAAGCTCCAAGATGGGTATTTCTGGCAACAGCTTAGTTTGTGTCAGGCAAATACAATCTGAGTGGAGGCTGAGATCAGGCAGGGGACAGAAAAGTGGTGTCCTCTCTCTTCTCCTATCCCTATGGAATACCTGAAGTAGCCAAAATGAACTGCTGTATGGGTCAGGAATTGGCTTATCATGGTTTGTGTGCAGACTGTCCTGTACGTCACAACTTGTGTATGCTCAGTGTGTGGCCAAGCCACACAGAAAACATCCTCATCTGCATCATTGTTGAAGGAAAGGTCAGGCCCAGGCTGACATGGCCTTTCTGGGAGCTTTCCTCTCTGCGCAAAACCCACGACAGCATTATGCTTCATTACAGGGGTACTCAAGCTACAGGAATGTGATTGTCTCCTTGTCTGGGCATATAACTCCACAAACAAATGTTTGTACAGTGCACCAACTGTGAAAATGAGACATCCCTCTGAGGCTTTCAGGGACATGGGTACAGAATTCCAGTAATGTGCTGTGAACCAGGAAGGTTCAGTTCACAGAGCCCACAGGGGAAACTGTGCGGAAATTTAGGAATTCTTCTGCCCTTTGCATTTCCCTCTGAAAATTTCTCCCTTTGGGATCTCAACATGTGTTGGAGGTATCTAACCATAGGTACTCTGACATGGAGTTCTTTGTCTGCCTGCCATAAACACTAAACAACAGCCATCCAGAACACAGCACAACAGAAATAAAACTCTACTTGTAAAAGCTTTCAGGTTTCAGGTCATAAGACTGTATTTTCTTTTTCCTGACTAGCCTGTGTTTGAGGCCTGCCAGCAGGGAGACAGGACTAGCACCTCATCAGTGATTCATTTCCTAATGAAATGGAAACTGGCATCAGGAATGGAGGAAAAAAACCCCAAAACCTGTGCAAAAAAAGGCAAGATAAATGGCTGGCTTTCTGCAAAGCATGCAGTGAAACAATGGGACTAAATGAGATACATTCCTGACAAAGATCTCTTCTGTTCTCTAAAGGCTTTCCTTGTACCTGGAGTTGTGTTTTATCTTCAAAGAGTGGTCTTTATTTTATGTGAGCTCTCTCACCCTCACCCTTTTTTCTGCTTGCTGAGATTTAAGTAAGCTCTTGTAGTGCTCTATCTCTGATCAGGCTTAAAGATTTGGAAAGCCCTGAGTTTGCAATGATAAAAAAGGCTTCAGTATCTCAACACTGATAGATCTGATTCATCACCTGAGGTGGACATTACCACACAGCCTGTGCCACAGATTGTCTTGATAACAAGCTCTGGATTTTTCTTGGCACACATCTTTATTTAAAGGCCAAAGCTCTTCCAAAGAAAGAGGAATTGCTGGGTTAGGGAAAAAAAAAAAAAAAAAAGTCACATTATCTTGACAAAGCTGGAGAATTCACTAGGGCCAGGGCATTTAAAATAAGCACAGGGGTCCTGATTCTACCTGAAGAAAAGATGCTTTTGAGCTGCTCTAGGCTCCAGAGAACAGGCAAAGCCAGAGCAGGGCTGCATGGCTGAGGTTCAGCCTGGGCTGGGTTGAATGTCCACCTGGAGCAGATGGACTCAGGTCCCTCTCCTTCCCCACTTGGAAGCAAACAAGTGGAAAAATAGGGGCATTTCATCCCAGTCCCTGCCAGACCTTATGGATGAGGAGAGAAAGACACCCCACTTCAGCAGCTCCCCAGCCCTGCTCTGGTTTTATCTAGCAAAAATGAACACCTTCATTTTTAGACTGAAATGCCTGAGTTTCGTACTTCTGATTTTCCTTTTCTTCCCTTTCCTTCATATTTGAGCAATAATCTACAGCCTAAGATGTGCTAAACTTCATCTGCTCTCAGTTAGGATACCTCCCTGGGTAACAATTAAGCAATGACTGCTGCCCCTTAGTGGGGATGGTTGTTTTAATTTCATTGGGGTGATTTCCAGTGCCTTGTGTGGATCTCTGTGCATTGTCTGTCCCCGGCTTTAAGTGACATTCTGGCACCAGGACACACTAACTGCTTCCCCATCACCTTATCCTGTCTGCTCACTTGACCTTCCTATAACAGGCAGGGCCAATCAATATTGACTGTCCTTCTGCAAATTCCATGGTCACCTAACACCATAGGGATGCCTTGCTCTTTTAGGAATTTTTTGACCCAGCACACAATCTCCTTTCTTTCCTCTCCTCATTTTGGCATTATTTTCACCAAGAACAGTAAAAGAAGGCCCCTATTATGTGTTCAAAATTATGTCTTATGTTTTAGCATTCATGTATTTCAGGTTCTGTGCTGCCCAGGGGTGCAGTTCTGAGCTCACAGTCAGTGTCACTCAGCTCTGCACGGAGCAGGGACACAAAACAAATCCTTTTCCTGCTGCACACCAAGGACAATTTTCAGGCCCAAAAGCACAAACAAGGGTGGACTGAAGGGAGGAACAAGAAGGATGGGACTTGATAATCTGAAGCAATAACTGGACAATTAACCCTGATATGCAAATGGACCAAAACTTATAAAAGTGTGAGACCTCGTGACCATTTGTCCATTTTGTGACCATTCTGGGTCCCCTTTGAGTGTAGCCCTGGTCAGGCTCTTGTCCTGCCCAAGGTGGATCCCAGAGGCCTTTCAATAAATATCTACTTTATTCTCCAGCTCTGACTAGTCTCTGTTTCTGGTCAGCCTTCCCAAACCCATCAAAACCACAGATGGCTCTGTGCAGCAGAATTGTTTCACCACCCAGCAGTACCAGAGAAGGGCAGCAAGGAGGCTGGAGCCCCGGGAGAATGTGATTAGCAGCAGATCTAATTCTTTTCTCCAGACTGCCCTGTAATCTACTCTTTTATCACCAGAGTGATAAAATCTTTTTATCACTCTGCACTGAAATGATCTGGAAAATTATTCCACTGTGGAGTCAGCTGTGTGTGAATAACTGATTTGGTTTGGGTTGCTTTGGTTGTGAGAGTGGATCAAAAGGAAGCCAGGTTCACCGTTTGACAGAGAATCAAAAAGCTGAAAAGCAGTTTGCCCTGTCATAAAGCATTAATATTATTCTAAATACAGATTTTAAAGTAAATAACGTTGAAGAAGTAATACATGGTTTGGAGCTAAAACAGAAAAGGAAAAATCCAAAATGTCACATGTTGACAGATTTAGAATTTTTAAATTTAGTTTACTGGAAATGACAATATTGGAAATGCACTGCTTGCCTTCCGGCCTGTCTGATTTAATCTCAAGAGAAGAAAACTACCAGCAAATGGAATAAAAATTCCCACATGCTGATTAAATGAAAAGCCCACAAGGCACTCCCACAAGGAACAAATGAGCAATTCAAGTGTGTTTCTTTAATTGACATGATACCTGTAACAGGAAATGGTTATATCTTCACAGTGCCTGACAACACACAACACAGGTTTTTAAGGCTGGAGAGCCTATTGGAGATACTGTTTGTCATAAGTAGATTCCATCAAAGCTCCTAGATATTTTCCATTTTAATCCTATCTGTAAAACTTTGACTTTTCTAATCAATTGTGAAAGTAAATCCCCAGGATTTGCCAGATTATGTGTGAAATGCAAAAGGGAGTACTTAAATCTATCAGTAAATAAACAAACACATAAATCAAAAGCTAGATGGGGAGAAAGCAGCACTCAGTACCCTGGCTGCAATCCATGTTTATTATTTAACTTTAAAATGACAAATCAATGGCAAAATGGAATTAAGTAGCTGTGTAAGCATAGAAGTAATTTTATCAGTGTATGAGATGCTCATGTTTTACATTATACAGAACACGGTGTGTTTACTGAGCAAATGCAGAAACACCAGGGAGAGCTGGAATTGCAGCCAAGGCTGAGGGGAGCAGGGCCACCCTCAGAGGGATGAGACCCTGGAGACAAATGCCTGCTGCCAACTGCAGGGACAATGATGGGAAAGGGATGCATTCGGGTTCTCCAGAGAAGAAAATGAAACTTGTTTTATGATTTGAAGGTAGAGCTGAGGCAGAAGAGGAAAGACCTTGTCCAGAGGTCAAGGCTGACACAGTGTCAGCTGTTGAGGCAGGACTGATCTGACAGTGGGTACAGATGTAACCCTGGGACTGACCTTGATTAACTAACGTGTGCCTTAAAAGGCATCAGTATTTTCTCTTTGTCCTGGGTTTTGTAACCAAAAAAATGTTTATTCTATTCCATCTCTTGAAACCCGGTTGGGGAGGTGTTTTTTTTCTTTATCTGTTGTAACTACAGATGAGAGAGGATGACTACCTTTCTGATAACAAGCCAGCTGTTAAACTGGGTGGGGCATCGTTTCTTACCTCTGTTCACTCTTCCACTGCCCCCATGGGAATATCTTCTGTTAATGAGCCATTAAAGCTCACCAATGACATGACACATTACATCATCCCATTGTGAGATGCTCCACCCGGGGAGGAGGAGCCAAACCATTTCCATGTAGATAAAAAGGAGCCACAAGTGTCACCAGGCATCCAGTGTTCCCATGGGACTCCTAAAGGAAGACTCAATCCATCTCTGGACCCTTTGGCTCCACAGGATCATCTCTGCTTCCAAGAGGACACATCTGCCACTCCAGGAGGGCTGACTTTGGACTGTTTCCAACACCTTGACCAACAGGGAGTCAGGTTGTATTTCTGACTCTGTCAGTGGTCTTTTGTATTATTACATTTATTTTATTTTACTTTTTTTTTTTTTTTTTTTTTTTTTTTTTTTTTTTTTTTTTCTTTTTTCTTTTTTTTTTCCTCTCTCTTCCTATTAAATTGTATTTCTGACTTGGAGTGTCTCACAGGTTTTGCTTTCAAACCACTACACCCTTGTATTGAAACTGTGTGGAAGTAATGTTGCTGGAACACAAACACCATAAATCTGTAGAGATTTTGTGTTGCTCTCTAAGGAGGTTTCCCCTAGGAAATACCTCATGATAGATATCTGTTTCAGCCATCACAGGTTCACTGTTTGTGGGGAATTCCTATCCTTCTTGTGCTTTAGTTTTATTTTATACTTCATTTAAAACCCTTCTTTTGGGGAAAATCAGTGAAACAATGTCATCTATGTGCATATTCAGGGAAAGTGGTACTAGGACCAATAACTAGGATTTATTTTAAAATGAAAATAAACTAGATACATGATAATTAGGGCAGCAGATAACAGGGAATAAGTAAGTTACTAGTTGCTATTCCCAAACCAGCATTTCCTGAGCATGACACCACACTGTCTGGGATGGCCCTGGGCTCAGCAGTCCCAGCTCTGTCCTCCCCAACTCCTTGTGCACCCCCAGCCTTCTCACTGATGGAGAGAAAAACAGAAATGGCCTTGGCTCTGTCCAAACACTGCTCAGAGGTAATGAAAACATCCCTGAGTTATCATCACTGTTTCCAGCAGAAATCCAGAACCGGGTCCTGTACCAGCTGCTGGGAAGGAAATTAACTATACCCTGTCCAAACCAGCACAGATTGTTGAGGTAGAACACACTGAGGGTCTCACTGGACCTGCCTGCATCAGAAAACTGGATCAAATTTCAGACACTGATGTAGGCTCAGATGCAAGCAGAAATTCCATGTATGTTTTTACTGCTGTTGCTGTCTGCCCCTGTGCCAGGCCAAGCCACAATAGTCCCACACTTACATGACAGAGGGCTCAAAAGTTCTTAGTGAAGACAAAATGCAATGCAAGGCAATACATGGAAGTCACTGAAAATGAAGGCAAGTGAGGAAACCCAGATTTCATGATGAACAGGGGAATTTCTGGGGTCTGTCTTGCAAGAAGCAGTAAGTGCTCTGAATAAACCCTGAATTTGTAAGTGGAAAAGCAGATGGGAAGAGTGCTGAGGGAGTGCTGCCCTCTGTCCACCAGGGCTACTGAGCTGCTGTCAGTCAGGTCATACAACCATAAATAGGCTGGGTTGGAAGAGACCTTAAAGCTCATCCTGTTCCAACCCCCAGCCAACACTCCTTCCACTGGACCAGGCTGCTGAGAGCTCCATCCCACCTGGCCTTGAACACTTCCAGAGGTGATACAGGTTAACATGTGGTCAGAGTCTTATAAACCAGGTGTAAATGTATCAATCTCTGAGGGTCCAGCCCTTGCAGAGAAGTGGCTAAAATTAATTAGCGAGGCTGCTTTTCAGAGGAGTTTCGTAAAGCAAAAGGTTTAATAAGGAACAATAGCAAAATAACAAATGTTACAGAAAACAAATGAAAAGCTGCACACAGGTGTCTGGGAAAACCTCTGACACCTTGCTAAAACACTTCAAAAAGCCCTTTACTTTCTTTCATGCTCCTTCCTAAATACTGAATGTTCTATGAGGGACAATCTGGCTTTCTGCCAGTGAGATCACCAAGAGGCTTTGAGTTCCACTCTCAGAGCCCAATCCATGCTCTTGTGCTGGCCCTGAGCCAATTACATAAGAGAGAAAAACAGAACTTTCTAGCTAAATTTCCTAAAATGTCTAGAGGTAAAATGAAACTCTTTCCCTATTTGGAAACACCTTCTGGGGGGTGTGGGGAATGCATTCCTTCACAGGGGTGGTAAATGCTTTGGCTACCTGGCCTCTCTGTCCCACAATGAAATAGCCAAACTATTTGTGACCCAAATTTTGCTCTCCCAGGGCTGTAGCCATTTTTGCCTTCCCTAGATCTTGCAGCCAAGTTCCAGCAGCTCCTGTGGGAGTAAAACAAGTGTAAACCAAGGCAGTAGGATGGTGCAGTTCACAGAGCAGGGAAGGGCACACTTGTTTGAAAACAAGTAGAAAGGAAGAGAGAACAATTAATTATTTCCCTAAATCAGTGAAGAGATCTTAAAACAGCAAACCATCCCAGACTGTGGATTTTATGGCTCTCACAGAGCTCTATTGATGTATTTCTGGTGTAGATGCTAGAAAATGGTTTTATACAGGGAGAAAAGAAAGCTGGAGAGTAATTGAGGATTGACTACTAAATCAACAGAAGGCTTTCAGCTGCTAGGGGTCAACAAATTACAGACAAGTGACTGCTTGTTCTTTTGTAATGTGCTGTAGCAGTTTTATACCTCAGCAGTACCAGCAGGCTTCAGCTAAGATTAGAATCTCCTTGGGCTGCATTAGGTAGGAATTTTGAGGCCTTTTTCTTGACTGTCATAAGAACCTGAAACTTTATTTCTCTGCTCACAAGAGCAAACAGCTGAAGCTGCAGAGGAGACATGAAGTACCACAGTCCTTTAGTGGAGTCAAGAGAGCTGGCAATGCTGACCTCCTTTCCTCTGTGTTTTCGTATCAGTTTTTATTTCAAATCTTCTTTATCTTCAGCAGTCTCTTTGGTTGCTGAAGCTCTTGGGGATGTGATTCAGTAGGTGTTGACCCTCGTTCAAGGGAGCTGCATTTAACTGGTAGGTAGTATCAGCATTGGTGTTACAGCTGTGATTGTTTAAGAGAGATGCAAGGTTTGCAGAAAGATTCAGATCTTTTATAAACTGATCTGATGTGGTTGGAAAAGCAGTTCTGGGTGCACCAGCCTTTTGTCAAATCACTCTTTCAGCCTGATGTCTGGATAAAGGAGGGTGGGCACAGGGAGCCCTCCCCTTGGCTCTGCCCCTGCCTGCTCTGAGGCCTGGGCCAAGTTCATTCCTCCTGTTCCAGGACTCAGTTTCCCCATTGTAAGACACATAACTCACCTGAGTGTGCAGGAGTGTTGGTTGGTCTAAGGAATATCACCTTGATATATCCTTGGCACAAGACCTGAAATATCTTCTCTGTATTTTACACAGCCGTGCTCAGCAAATATTAACTCTCTGCCTATGCTTTTCTAAGACTATAAAATCCATAAAATATAATTAAAATATGTAAATCTATTATATTATTTAATGAGTACATTGAGCCCTGAAAGTTTAAAGTAGACGTAAAGTTGATACAGACATATTGCTATTGATTAGATATATTAATAAATCATTGCAGCTTTAGACAGAGATTTTTCCCATACCAGGTGGAAACATCTTTTTTTCCGTCATTTCATCCATCAGTTATTACATTTATGCAGACATTTAAAACTACTACAGAGTAGCAATGAATAACTGTGTAACTTTTCTGCAGCTAATATCCATTCTTTAGCAGAGTTACTTCAAATTCTCTTCCCTTCTGCTGCTCTTTCTTGGAAGGCACTGCAGGCCACTCACAGTAAAAATGAGGCAGCACAAATAAGCCCCAACCCCTCCCCCCAACATTTTAGTTTGATGGTACATCAGACACATATTTCAGGATTAGTATCATTTTCTGGGAGCTTGCATGCCAGTACAGTGAAATTAGAGCACTAAAACCTGACAATGTAACAGATTCGGAAGTCACCGTACCTTCTCTACCCCAGGGAAGGAAAATTTAGCAGTAAGGGCTGTGCTGGCCTTGCACTGGAAAAAACTCCTTTACTCCTTGCATGTCGCTGGCTGGCTGCTAATAAACATCTATTAAGGGTGTAGAGCTATGTGGGCCCTAAAGTAACAAGTGAAAATCTTGCCAAATGAAGAAAATGGAAGGTAATACAGATGCCTGTGTTAAAGGCTATCTTTTGCTGTCAAGCAGCTTGCTTTTTCCTCTAGTTAAATATATTTTTCTTCCAATGCACTTTGTGCTTGATTCATGCTGGAGGCTTTTTCATCAGAGTTGGAAAAAATCAGGGTGCTGCTTTCCCTGGAGGGCTGTGTGCCAGAGCCTGGGCAGCTCTGTGCACTCCTCCATCCTCCTCCTGCCCGCCCAGCCCACATCCTGCTCCTTTACAGAGCTGCTGACAGCAAAATCCAAAGGGTATTTCACAACAGATTATAAGTATTTGAAACCAGAGCAAATGTCATGCTGCTTGACAGCAAAAGATAGCCCTTTAGCACAGGCACCTGTATTGCCTTCCATTTCCTTGATTTGGCAAGATCACAGGCTTCAACCCCATTTAAAACCTTTTATCTGCATTTCCTTCCTGTAGGGTAGACATACATCTCCTCTCCCCTCACTCGTGCTGCACGGCTCACCAGCTGCATGCCAGAACTTCCCAGGGAAATATTCAGGAGAGGAGAAGTCATCAGCAGCAAAGCACCAATTTCATGTCAGGCAGTGTGTCAGTAATATGAGATAAAACAGCTCTTCCACCTGCTTAAAACCCTGATCCCTGTTAGACATTGGGATCAGCAGTTCAGGCAAGTTTGGTATTTTCAGGTACCAAGGTCATGTTCTTAAAGCCAGGCAGGGAAGTCAAATGCCCAGATCTGCATGCAGGAGTGCAAAGAGGTAATTGTGCATATGAAATGTGCAGTTCCATCACCCACTGGGTAATTGTCTGCTCACAAGCCTTCAGCTGCACCTGCAATTCCCTGATTTCCTTTTGGAATGGCTTGTCTGTGCCTGGGTGTGTGTGAGTGTTTGGCACTTTTCTTCTCTGCACTTGAAGATGTGGCCCAGAGCACAGCGTTGCTGTTTAGCACAGATTTAAGCCTCTGATTTCAAAGCTGCTGTAATTAGTGACTTGCAGCCAGTGTACTCTACCAATTCCCAGCCCACTGGGATATTACCAGGCTTTATTGTTTCTTTCTGTCTTTGTGGAACTTCTGTAAATCTTTTCTTTGATAGCAGCCAGGGTTTCAAAGCTGCCCACGTTTGAGCCAGAGGAGACTAATAATGATCTAATTAGTGAAAGATGTTTTTCTCTGCTTTGCTGTATTTTATCTCCTCCCCAAAGCCTTGTTGGTGCAAGCCAACCTCAGGCACCAGCTAGATCCATTTTTTTCCTCATGTATTTGAAAAAATACACAGACACATCTGTATATATCCCATGTTCTCACTTGAGTGTGTAAATCTTGAAAAATCTTCCCAAGTGTAACTTGGATTTAGGAAGTAGCTTTGTTATTCCCAGGAGGTTTTTCTTCCAGCTAAGATTTGTTTCTCTAGCTCAAACCACAAAGCCACTTTAAAAGACTCCGGTCTGTGTAAGCTGCAGTGTAGGACATACTTCTTATCCCCCTGTGGGTATTCACTGCCCCTTCTCCTCCTGTTTTTGCAATTTCACTCTCTTTTTATTAATTAATGAGCTCCCTCCATTATTTATAGAAGCCTTAAAATGCAGCAGGGTTGGATTGCAAAGTCTGTTCCTTGTCACAGTGCAGTGTTCTGCCACGGGAAGGGCACACATCCCTTCCCAAAGGCCCCAGCAGTGCTCACAGCTTTAATTGGCAGTGCAGTGACATGCACTCAGGGGTGCACAGCCCTGCTGTACACTCAGCATCACTGAGGCTTCCCTTGCAGCTCTTTGGGACCAAATGACACTGGGCAGGGCCTTCACCATCCTCTTGTTCATTGTAGGGAGCTGCAGGACAAGGTCTGTGGGTTGCAGGTCTGTTCTGCCCCTAGACAGGCTCTCCTGACCTGGCTGCATGGGAGGCATTTCAGCAGCATTTTTTGCTCCCCTTTTTGCTCCTAACCCTGATCACTTTCTAAGTTTCTCATTTCTTTATAAGAGTCATTAATGGAACTATTTTATTTTAGCTACTCCTCTGGCAGATTTGTTTTACAAATACCCTGAAACACAACACTTCAGCCCAGCTTTGCTATCCCTAAACCTCTGCCTTTGCAGCACTGGCTGAGAGGTATTAAATTAGCCCCCTAAAGGTATCTAATGTGTTAAGCCTGGCTCCATCCAAGCACAGAGGTGCTGGATAGTGTGGGAGGAAGCACAAGAAGCACCACAGAGCAGCAGAGAAGGGAGCACTTCAGTGGCAGAGATTCCAGCTGGCGAGCAAGTTGTGTCACTTTGTGGTGCTTTATGACCTTGTTAAACTGTCTCAATAAATCATGCCAAGTAATTAGAGACATAATTTAGAACTTAACTAGCATGTCACTGTGAACATTGGGTATACACTGGTGGTATGTCTCTGTTTTCTCTCTCTGTTTTCCTTCCCCCTTCCTCTCCACAACACTGAGCTCCAGTGGAGAGAAACCACTCAGGGAAAGCACAAAACTCTGACACAATTGATGGCTTGGTGCCAGGCCCTTCAACAGCCAGGAGCTGATCCAGCCTGGAGAGTTATCTGCAGGTGCCCAGGAGCCTCCTGCTCAACACTCAGTGGCCTCCTCCTACACCACAAGCAAAGCCACAGGTTCTCCTGCAGCATAAATATTTCCTTGCTGGTTTAAATAGAAAGCAGATGTGTCTCACTTACTTGTCACCTTGAGCACTGAGACTGGTAGCAGGGCAGGAGAATGATGGCAATGTATGAGGCACTGTACAAAAAAAGATAATGGCAATGATAAAACTCAGACAGAAGCTGTTGAGTCAGGAATATAATTTTTCTGTTTGTTAGAGTCTTAGAAAATAAATGTTCATTGGAGATAGCAATGCAAGGAATTGACAATTTTTGTGTAGCATTTGTCCTTATTCCAGCACAGAGTGCAGCACAGTTGAGTTGTCTTGTCACAGCTCCTGTGCTGGTGTTTTTAGAAGAGTCAGGGCAGAGATATTGGGGTGTGACAGCAGGAAAAGGGACTTGCTGCCCCTTAGAGAAACATTCCCGGTAGGGGCAGAGGGAAGAGGAGAAAGTAAAATCCCCTTCATAAAACACTGAGGTGCAAGAAAGTGACTTAATCTGGGACAGAGCTGGACAATTCCTCTGCTTCTGGCAAGCTGAGGTCATGCTGTCCTTTAACCACAGAAGACAAAACGGATATGGGAGCAGAATAATTGGGATGTTGGATGTCTGGGCTCAGGCTGTTTGGAATGTGAGCTGGAAAGCAGCAGCTGGGGAGGCTGACACTGGGCACAGGTGCAGGCAGGCACCACATCTGAGAGCAAGGAAAGGACCTGAACAGCATCCAGCAGCCCTTTATGGTCAGGACATGGCTGTGGATGCCTGTGCAGGAGCAGCAGTGAAATAAAGCAAACCTGATCCTCTGTGGTCAGTGTCTGATGGATAGAGGTGTTCCTGTTTCTCTTACACTTGTTCAACAGGGTAAAACAGTACAGAACATAGCACTTTATCTCTGTTTTCTTTGGTTTGCCTTTTCTGGGAAGCAAGCAGGTAAATATCCCTTAATTTAACATTTAATACTTGAAATTATAGTTGTAGCCTGCACAGTTCAGTTATTCT
Source organism: Zosterops lateralis (assembly GCF_965231275.1). Lineage (NCBI taxonomy): Eukaryota > Metazoa > Chordata > Aves > Passeriformes > Zosteropidae > Zosterops > Zosterops lateralis. The sequence continues at coordinate 9,957,189 of NC_139779.1, read as the reverse complement.
GACAGAAGGTCTCACTGGGTTTCTTTTACAAATTAAGCAAGTCAAGGAGGATATTCTCACCTTTACAAGGAGGATATTCTCACCTTTAAGCTGTGCTGGAGCCTCTTGCCACCAGCTGCTCCAGTATTGTCCCCCACCCCTGCTTTTCCATGGCTGCAGCAGAGCTAATTTCTGCTGGTCACCACCCTGCTGACACTTAATCACCTGAGCACAAACCCAATCACACAACAACAACAACAAAAAAAACAATAACAAAATCAAGGAGCTAATTAATTTTCAATTTGTGTAATTTAAAAATCCGTTGTCTCTTCTTGCACTTGGATTACAAAGTGTGCCATTTCCTCAGGCAGCAGGGAAGCCTTTCCAGGCTTTGGGTGGAAGACCACTCTTATCAAACCAGTGCCATGCTGGGTAAAACCTGGTGCAGCCCATCTGGATCAGATTAAGTTTGACTTAATTCTTTTTTCCACTTTTTTTTTGGCAAGGGCTTTGGTACTTCATTATTAAAACACAAATTTGACTCTGTGCTGTAATTGCTCAGCTTGACAAGAACAAATCTTATAAGCAGGTTTACTGTTCGCATGGTGGAAGGAAAGATTTACATTCATTCACCAGAAAATGTTAGGGCCAAAGTTTGTTTTTACAGCTCTGTATTTGGAAGTCTGGGCAACAAACTGAGGAAGTGGGGGCTTCCCCTCTGGTCCGTCTGGAGCAAAAAAAATCCCCAGACAGAGAGCAGGGCTGCCTTTCAGGTGAGGAGCAGAGGTCTGAGCAGAGTCAGCTGGAGGCAGCAGGAGTAACCTGAACTATTGGGAAAGATGAGACAAGAAAAGCTTACAAATCTGATGGCTTGGCAAGAGATTCTGAACATATAAAACCTGTGAGTGAAATAGAAATGAAAGCCAGCTTTGAGATGTGGGCATGGCAGGCAGGAAGACGGTGATTAGCTGGAGATAGGTTGAGTGATAACAAAAAATGGGACACCAGGGACCCAAGAGTGTAGCCCAGCCAAGGTATCAGGGAGAAGGTAAATTAGGAAGTAGCCTTTAAGGTTTAGAATACAGACTGATATGGTAATATAACAGTTCTCACAGGCTGTATGCAAAGCCTGTAGGATTTGTATCTCGCGCCAGTTGGTCACTGTAAATTAGAACATTCAACACAATAAGAGATACAATGCATTGTAACAAGGAGCTTGCTCTCTTTTTGGGGCGCCCCTTCAGCTGAGGCTGGTGGTTGAAGGCAAGGCTCTTTTACCCACAACCCGTGCAATAAACCATGTGTTCCAAGAGCCTCCCTGGTCTCCAGAGATCCCTCTCCCTGCTGTTGATGGATGCTCCTACACTGAACCCTCAGGGGAAGGCTGTGGTGTGGTTTACTCTGTACCACACCATGACCATAAACCTCACAAAAATTTATACTTTGAGCAGATATTTCTCATGCCCGGGTGGTGATTGACAAGTTGTTAATTTGGAGGGTTAAAGCAGAATCTGTTGAGTTTGCATTGCAAGCAAATAATTTCCTGCAAGGTTTGCAGCAAAACGGGGCCCTTGTTTTGGCTGGGGCCTGGCCCAGCAGGACTCTGATGGAGTGAACTCTTGCAGCCACATGCAATAGGGACAATTAGGTTGTGGCTGTGCTACTTTTCCTGGCTGTGCTGCTCTCCAGCCTGCCCTACACAGCCTAGGGTCTTATGTCAATAATTCCTGTGGTGTTGGGCTGGAATTCAGGCCTGTTCCCACTGCTGGGATCAGAGTTTCCTGCCAGCTGATACAGCTTTTCTGGTGCTGGGGGTAGCTGGACAACAGGGAGCCCAGAGCTGCCCTGCTCATGTAGACATTCCTAAAGTGCCTGGCTGTGTCACAGACAGGGTAAATATGGACAAAGTCTCAGTGGGGACTGGCCTAACCTGGGGATTAAACAGCAATGCTTTTGCTGTACTACTGGAAACAAGAGGAAATTGCACCAATGGACAAGGCTGTCCTCTAAATTTGGAACTGACTGTTTCATTTAGCCTGTGTGGGGACACAGTTATCTGTAGGGTTTGAAATAGAAGAGAGGGAGCCTGAGTGGGAGCAGACAGAGACACAGTGGGTTCACTCCTGTCTGCTCCTGTGACTGAAGGAGCTGTAGATTGGATTCCTTTCTGCTTCTTGTAAAGGTATAATAAACAGGGTGGACACAATGAAGATACTCAGCAGAGGCTCCTTCCCAGTTTCCTGGCAGCTGCCAGTGGCACTGATGCCTTAAGTTTCAGCTGTCATGTATTTCAGGTTCTGTGCTGCCCAGGGGTGCAGTTCTGAGCTCACAGTCAGTGTCACTCAGCTCTGCACGGAGCAGGGACACAAAACAAATCCTTTTCCTGCTGCACACCAAGGACAACTTTCAGGCCCAAAAGCACAAACAAGGGTGGACTGAAGGGAGGAACAAGAAGGATGAGACCTCACAGCCTGGAGCTGGAATTGGACAATTAAACCCCAATATGCAAATAGACCAAAACTTATAAAAATGTAAGACATTGTGACTGGACAGCCATTTTGGGTCCACCTTGGGTGTAGCCCTGGTCAGGCCCTGTCCTGCCTAAAGGCCTTTCAATAAATGCCTACTTTATTCTCTAGTTCTCTCCAGTCTCTGTTTCAGGTCAGCCTTCCCAAGGCATCAGTATAATAAACAGGGTAGAAGCAATGAAAATGCCCAGCAGAGGCTCCTTCCCAGTTTCCTGGCAGCTCCCAGTGGCACAGTAGTGCAGCTGGTCCCCAGCAGCACCCCCAGCCTGCTGGCTGTGCCTGGGTGAGCTGCAGGGATGCACTGGGGGTGTTCTCTTGGCCTGAGAGATGCAGCTCTGTCCTGGTACCAGCCTGTTGCCCTTTACTGCTGGCTTTGTCACTCTGGAGGGCACAAATCAGCGAGACTCCCTTCAAGCAAACAAGATGTCTGCCCCTCCCAGTTTCCGCAGTATGAGGAGCAAAGGCAGGATGTCAGATTATCAACCGGACAGGTTTGGTTTTTTTTTTCCTGCTTGACTCAATGCATTCCAGCAAGGTCAGAGATTTCTGTGTGAGAGGGTTTGATCGCTTTGGGTTTGCACATGGGTCCTCCAGTGACACTGTTGTACAATGACACAAAGACTTTGACTTTAGAAGGCTGAAAAATGACTCCTTTATTGTTGGGATGTGTCTCCTTTTTTATACTATTCTACACAGGCCAATTTGATTGGTGAAACAAAGACAAACCTCTTCACTTACATTGGTCAGACCAAAAGGACATAAAGAAGAAATCCCTCTTAGGGAAAAAATGTAAACATGTCTCTTGTTTACAGAAAATTCCCTGGGAAAGGAATTTCAGAAAACCAAAACATCTCAGGCACAAATCAGGGCTACACTCCAGTCATATTTCTAAGGTGAAATATCGAGTGAATTATCTCAGTGGATTTTAGCAATCCTATCTCTTTGGATAATTTCTTGCATAGTGCTGATTAAGGTCAATGAAGTCCCAGGTGCTCTGGACAAATCAGTATTTGGCTATTTACTGTCTAAATCCTGGCCAAACCCTCACTGGGCTGGTGTGTGGCAGAGGGGTTTGCTGCCTGCTCCCAGCCTTGCCTGGAGGGGGCTGACCCTGGAGCAGCCCTTTGCAGCTGAAGGCTCCCATCCAGGGAGACAGGATATTTGTTTAAAGAGCAGCAACCGTGATAATATTTCAGAGTCAAGTAATTAATTTCAGTGGGGAACAGGAATATGACACTGACAGCATCAATGTGAGGCTCCCACAGCAATACACCCCCAAACCTGAGCAGCCAACATTCATCTCCTGTAGGCTGAGAGGTGGCCTCAAGCCCCCCTCTCCAGCCTATTTCCCTCTCCCATCTGTGGACCCCAAAGATGCTACTTATGTTTCCTGCAGGGTTTCAGTTATCCCTCAGATCTTCAAGTCAAATGGAAGAAAAAAAAAAAAAATTGACTGTGCTTCACTGAGCCAAGGGAGAAAGAAAAAGATGAGCTATTCAGAAATATCAAATGCAAATTTTTGCTTGCCCCATCCCCCCAACACTGGTTATTACTGAAAAATTAAGGAAGTTTGAAATGCACTTTGCACACAGACTCAGCATAAATAAGGCTACTTTGCATTTCATCAGCCTTATTTTCCCTATGGGTTCTCTGTCATCTCTCATTTAGGCACCACAGGGATGATCAGCTTCAGAAAGAGGTTGAGATGAAAGGTGCCAAAATATAAGTGGATAAAAAATTCCTGGTACTCAAGAGCAATCCAGAAGACTTTCCACTCTACAGGTTCATGAGCACTGAGACACTGAGTCAGAGGTTATTTTTAAAAGGAAAACTTTTCTGTATGAAGAGTATAAAGATTTTATGAAGTAATAATTTGCTTTTAAAGTATTTACCAAAAATACTTGGTGACATTTGATGTGATCACTGTGAGACTAGGAATTCCTGTGGAATTGAAGGAAGAGGTGCAGAAAATATACTAATAAATTGTTATTTAATTTTTATTCTGAAATATAATGAATGCTATGAAGTAATTACAGCTGTTATCTACAAGGAAACAAAAGAACAAAGGCAAAGATTATGGCATTCAGGTTAAAAGAATTGCAGTAAGCCAGAGGACATTCCTGTGGCTCTGCTATCTCAGGTAGGATTTAAAGCTGAGTTCACCTTCCATCTCCCTGTCAGGCACAGTCAGGTCTGTCTCGTGTGTCCCAGTTTCCCAGCTGCTAATCAGGGGTTGCAATATCCCCTTCTCTCAGGCATTTTCCACAGTGACCAGCTGGGCAGTGAACCCTCCAGAACCCCTGAGATGCATTTTGCAAGTCCTGCCTGATTGAAAAGGAAGAGAAAAGGGCAGAATTCAGTGTAGGACACAGCAGAGGTAGGTGCAGAGAGGCGAGCACAGCCTGATAGCAAAATCTGTGACTCCAGAAGAGCCCCCATGAGCACAAATAAGTCCAGGTGATGCTGAGCACAGGAGCAGTGACTGATCTATGCAGGTGCCTCTGCAGGGTAAGGGCTGAGGAGGGAATGGACATTGGTCCACACATGGAGCACAGGGAAGCCTTTCTTTAAATGGGGCTTGTAAGAGAAAATGCAAAGATCAGTAACACTAGAGAAGTGATTAAAAATACCTTGGCAGCAACAAGAAAGGGATAAGGCAAGATCAATTCCTATCTTTTCAATACAGTCTGGTACACATAGATGTGCACAGAATAATTTTGGGAAAGGTGAAGCAATATTCCAAGAGCTAAATATCACCATTTTATTTGTTTTATGTGCAATGATCTTCCAAAAAGGGATTCATTCAAGACATCTCAGTAATATAGAAGAGCTAATCCACAGTGGTTCAGTAAAAGGTCACTATGCTGCATCCTCCAGAGGAGATTTATGTACCTCAGTATACTTGCATTTGTCTTCTTATTTGACTGTGTTCATACTTTAGGAGAGCAGTGCATTTTAGGTCAATATGAGGTGTCTTTGGAAACTTTGCGGTGCAGGGAATTCCTCTGGCTGCCACCAGCATGGCTTCCCTGGGTACTGCAGTGCCTCAGGAGCAGTTTTCAGACACCCATCATGCATAAAGCTCTCCTAGTGGGTGACCCAGGCTGTGTTTTCCACTCACTTTTACAGCTGTGGATGGTGCTTAGGCAGCCAAGGCCATGGAGTTAAGTGCTAAGCACATCTTCAGGGCAGCAGACTCATCAGCTCCCAGCCCTGCCTAAAACACACATGGCCACAAAGGGTGACACCCAGGAGCTGGGCAGCCCCTTCCCTTCCCTTCCCTTCCCTTCCCTTCCCTTCCCTTCCCTTCCCTTCCCTTCCCTTCCCTTCCCTTCCCTTCCCTTCCCTTCCCTTCCCTTCCCTTCCCTTCCCTTCCCTTCCCTTCCCTTCCCTTCCCTTCCCTTCCCTTCCCTTCCCTTCCCTTCCCTTCCCTTCCCTTCCCTTCCCTTCCCTTCCCTTCCCTTCCCTTCCCTTCCCTTCCCTTCCCTTCCCTTCCCTTCCCTTCCCTTCCCTTCCCTTCCCTTCCCTTCCCTTCCCTTCCCTCTCCCCTGGGGCAGGAGTGTCTGTCCCACTCAGGGGAAGCTTCACCCTTCCAGGTACCTGCCCAATCTCCACCAAAGCCAAGCAGAAACTCTTGGTTCTCCAGAGAGCTGCACATCAGGCCTTTACGATCCCATGGAACCACTTCTGGAGCCATCTCTACAGGCCTGGCTGTTTAATTGTTTGGTTTAGGGACTAGATGAGAATAATTTAGATTAAGAGAGAAGCCAGTTATGCTGCTCCAGAATTGATAATCCATAATGTTATCCACATGTTATTGCTATTGTAGCAGTGTTGTATGGTGGGTATGAAACAGCAGCATCATTTTTGACTGAGCTTGGCTATCTGTCATCTTGATTTTGTTGGCTCAATGATAAAATGAAGAGCTATTTTAAGCTTTGCTGTTGAGTCTTTCTGTCATAATGAAACTGCCTTATGCTAAAGATATTCCAAGGAAGGGGAAGCTGTAGCCCTGGTGGCCACTCTGAGATAGATGGGAAGACATCAGATAAATTTTCTAGCCACTAAAAATAATTGTTGTCCTGCTTTCACCTGGAAGAGCCAGTTCTGTTGCTGAAGCACAGGGGAAGCGATGAAATGTGCTGGTTACTGTTATCATAGCATAAAACAGAACTGTGCTTCCTTTCTGGAGCAGTTTCCCCTGTGTGTGATCAAGGTGTGATACAACCAGAGCGTGCTCAGACTGTGAACTTTATTTCTTGACCTTAGCATGACTCGGGGTTACAGAGGCAAATAACCCAGTCACTAAATGTGGTCTGTATCAATTGACCCCAGCACTTTTGTCCTGTCCTTTCAAAAATGTATTTTTGATTATGGTGGAGCTATTTAAAGGGTTATTCTTCTCTTGACTTTCTTCCCTGTATCAGGCAATGTCTTTCATATTTGAGAAGATCTCATTCTTTCTCATCCACTGTCTGAGCAACAACTTCTGATCAGTCATTTCAAATCACTGATTTCAGATCTCCTTCTGCTACCTGTGCCCATTATGTTACTACTGTTACAGCCCCTGGAAGATGTTTACATCAGACATCATGTTTATCCCCACTTTGTATTAGGTAAATTGATGTGTAAAAAAGAAACTTGCTTTAAGATATTAATGGGTATCTGTGATAGAGACATCTTTTAAAAGAGTTGAACTGTCCAGGTGCCTTTCTGATGGGCTCTCCAAGTTGGCATCAATTTTGGAAATTCTGTGCTGGGTGGAAGCAGAAAGTTCAAGTGCAGATATACAGATATATACCAGATACAAATAAGATCTGTGTTATTTCTAAATTCTTAAAAAAAAAAAAAAAAAAAAAAAAAAAAAAAATCCAGATATGCCCCAAATTATTTTGGGAATCAGCCCAAAATTGTTACATTGTCATCTCCATGTGAAATAACTGTTCCAATTCCCTCTGAAGCCCACAGAGAATAATGGGCATTGATAAGTCACAATTCCTCTTCTCCAGTGGGTGTACCAGGTGTCCTGAGAGTGCAGACTTCTCCCTTGGCTCAAACCAGGGTGAGTTTGACCTCCACATGGGAGTTATTGGAGGAGAGAACCTCCGTGTCCCCAGCTGAGGAGAGGCTCAGTGCTGTCCATAGGCACAGGTCACACAGATCTGGAAGCAGGGCTCACTGCAGCTTTATCCTGTCCACTGTCTCCTTCACCCCCTTCAGACACACAGCAGCAAACAATCACTGGAACCCAACCAGCCTGGGAGAAAACACAGAGCTGGATCCTTTTCTTTTAGCCAAGTATATGATTTGAAAACAAACAAATGCTTTCTTTAAACAAATCCAGTACAGCGATTCATTTGTAAAATTCCTGAAGTGTAGGAAAAGCCACATAAAAGCTTTGAGGCTGTGGACTGAGTCAAGGGTATGTTGTAGCCAGCAGAAGCTAATAGATAAGCCACAAAGAGAATACAAGGGAGGGGGAAAATTTCCATGGCAAAGAGCACGTGTTTATATCCATGATGTTTCTCTGGCTTCTCCTTTTCCAGATGTAACACTGAGCTCATGAGCAAAGGAATGGTCACACACACTGGTTATTGCAATAGCCAAACACAGAATATTATTGAATTCTGTAGGAGCATCCGTGGCTTCCAGGGACAAGGTACTTTGCCGACCTGTAATATTCTAGAATATGTGGTTTTATTGCAAGGGTTGTGGGTAGAAAGGGCCTTGCCTTCAGCCACCAGCCTCGGCTGAAGGGAAGTCCCAAAGAGAGAGGGAGAGAGAGCAAGAGGGTATGGGCTAAGAAGAGGGGAGCGAAGGAGCAAGGTGGCAGGGGTCAGAGTGCAGGGGGAAGAGAACAGAGGTAAGAGAGCAGGGAAAAGACAGCAGGCAAGAGAGCCAGAGAGAGCAAGAGAAGAGCTAAGAGCTCAGGGGGGAGAGAGCAAGAGAAGAGCGCGAGATCTTTGTTACAATACATTATATCTCCTTTGTGATGAATATTCTAATTTACAGTGACCAACCAATACAAGACACAAAATCCTATGTGTTATATTTCAAACTCTAAAAACTACTCTTTAGACTTTTCTGTTTTGCTGCATTGACCTTTGGATCCCTTAGCTAGCAGAAAGGTATTGTTGAATCAAAAGGGATTCTCCTTCAGCTGGCCAGACTATTGTCTTCAGGTTATATAGTAACTAAGACTTGGTATCCTACAACTCAAAGTAAGCTCCCATTTCTATTTCGATTACAGGTTTCATATTTTCAGAATCTTTTCCTAAGCAATCATATTTATAAGGTTTCCCCGTTTCATCTTCTCCAACCGAATTCCTTCTGTCAGCAGCCTCTTGCAGCCCAAAGCAGTGTGGGTCCTGAAGGACAGACCATGCGGTAGCTGTGCTGTGCTTTGGTTGTGCTGTGGTTCAGAGGACTGTCCTCACAGGAATCAGTGCCACTGATTTACATTTCTTGCTCTTTGCAGAGCTGTTGTTATTCATTATTAATTCAGACTGTGCCACGGGCTGTGGTCAGAGAAGGCCTGTGCAGTGCTGGGTTGGGTAAACCCAGAAGAAAAGGATGTGCTGGTGGTTTGGATCTGCACTTTGGACCGTGGTTTGCTTTTTGTTTACCATCATATGCAGAGGGACAAGATTTTAACCACATCACAAACATTCCCTGTCAATGGAAAACACCAGTCCTGTGGGAAACCCTTGTCCAAATCAACTGACAAATCAGCATGACTTTGGAAAAATCAAACCTAAGGCCATTATTTTGAAGTGGTCTAAACCAAACCAGCAATGACATTCCAGGTGAGCTGCAATTTTGGCCCTGAATATTTGATCCTAATTACAATATCAGGAGTAAAGAAAAGAAGTTTTCTTTCATACACACTGGGGAGTGTGTGAAAAACTGCCAACACTTTGTTTACACTCTCCTGCTGAGACTCCTCCCAACACTTACATATATTTGACATAATCTTTGGATAGATACACATTCAAGATAACACTCCAGGCATGAACCCATGTCAGCTACCTACTAACAGAGCACAGCTGATGGTAATGGGCTGAGCAGAGACCAGGAACTGTTAATTTCCTCTGATAAAACCTCTGTCCTCCTTCCCAGGAAAATCCCTGCCATGGAGGTGGTTAGATTTATGAGGGGAGGAGGTGTTGGTCTCTGTTTGCTGTTGTGTTGTTAGAGGAAGGTGAAGGGGCTCTGAGGATGGATTCATGCACTGATTTGTTTTATGTGATAAAGTCTGTTATTGCAATCAAGGAATTGGATTTTCCCTCTCTGTCCTCCAAAACTTATTTATGGATTTGTGGGATGAGAGAAGAGTCTGATGTAGGAAGCATGATGCAACTAAAGAGCACCTTGGGTAACACCAGATGCCAGAGGATCCTTGTTTCTGATTAGTTATTTCTCCCCCACTTGGTACCACACACATTTTACGTCAATGGTAACAATTCATACATGTTCAGAATGGAATTTGACAAAACTGAGGCAGCAAGTCCCACCAGGACAAATCCTGGCAGAAGGAAACTCTTGATGAGTTCAGCTGTCATCATAAACACTTTTAGACTTCCCTGGTGTCTTGGTTTGGAAAGACAGGTGTCTAGCTGGAGCTTCCCTTGGGAGGGAGAATGTAAACCCTCTCCCTCCAAATTATTATAATTTTGCAATTAAGAGGCTTTCAGACAAAGATATGAGAATAGGAATAAGTTCCTAGTGAAGAAAAATAGGAAAATTCACTAGGAAAATTAAAAAATACAAATGTAGTAGTACAAAAAAGAAACAAGCAAAAAAAAAAAGGGAAAAAAAAATCCTAGAAACCCTGACAGAGTCAGAACATGATCTGACCCCCTGCTGGTCAGGATTCTGGGAACAGGCCAATCAAGTCTTCCTGCAGTGCCAGATGTGGTTCTGTTGGAGCGGAGATGATCCTGTAGAAGGGTCCAGTGGTGCTGAGCTGGGTCTGGTCTCCCTCTGGGAATCCAGTACAAACAGGCTGTGCTGGAGTTCTGAATGCCAGGTTTGATCCAGGGGGGAATTCTGGGCTCCTCCCCCTGGGTGGAGCATCTCCCCATGGGCTGATGGAATTGTATCAGCCCTGCAGTGAGCCTGGATGGGCCATGGACAGCAGAGATCCCCTGGAGGGAGGATGGGGCCTGGAAGGGATAAAGAACCCTGCCCCGTTTGGTTTTAACAGCTGCCCATTGACAGAACACACCTGCCCCCTCCCCCTGGAGTTATGAGGAATGGGTTATACAAGAGATAAAGAAAACACCTCCCCAGCCGGTTTCAACAGATGGCAAATAGAATAATACTTTTGGTTACATATTGCAACCCAAGACACCTGGACTCTCAGAGCTGTCTAACTGCATAAACATGGTGGGGATCTTGTTCTCCTTGCTGGCATAGAGGAGAATTTATTTTAAAATTTGTATCAGGGAACTGAGCAGCTGCTCACTGGTCACAGGTTCCTTCTGCAGCATTTCTCCTACTAGAAGAATTGAGGAAGAATCCATGGCTCTGCATGAGCAGGAAACACAGAAAGATGGAAAGATGCTGGTACTTGCAGTGGCTTAGATCCAAGCCATGATAACATTCATTTGCCACAATGAATCTATACTAATATTCTAAAACTGTTGGGTGGAAGGGAGTCTTGTACATATCTGGTAGATAACATTCATATTTCAAGAGAAATGTGGGCATCCAAATCTGCCAGCAAGACACTCGGCTCACTACTTGTCCAGATATTTTGTTGTTAACAGAAGCAAATTAATTGACCAGGAAAGGAAATGTATCAAAAATTGGTGCCAAATATAAAATGAAGTCTCTACTCTTTGGGTGTCTGCTTAGTTTCATTTTTAAGAAGGACAAAGTATGAATGAGGGAATTTATATTAAAATTTATATTTAAGATTATTAAAACTTCTTCGCAGACTGCAGATATTAATATCTAGTCCATGGTAGCAGATAATCTCCCAGCAGGGAGTGGTGTTTGAACCATGAAATGTCAGTGTTCAGTTGTAGGACAAATGAACTCAGGGCTTTGTAGATCCATGTAGGAAAGTTTAAGTTCTTACTTGTGAATAAATATAAAATATTAATTATTGAAGGATATTTTAGAGGGAATGTAGTCTGAGAGTGGATGGTTGTAAAGCAGCTGCCCCCTGCCTTCAGAGGAAACACAATTATAAAGGAATTGTAGCGGGTAAAGAGAAAATGTATCTAATATATTTTGAAATAAAAATAAATCCTTAGAAATTAGATATGGCTGTCAATACTCTGCGAAAATCTCTAACCAAATTAATGCCATGATAAGTATATTTGTTGTGGGTTTAGTGGATTTTACAAGGGAGGCATGCCTAAGAATTTGTAAACACTATTTATTAAATCTGATGGAGGGGAAAATTTAACCATATGGTGGTAAGGCATGGAGGGAGCATGCTCTGGCATGCAAAACGTTTCATTAGCAAAGTTACTACCCTTCCAAAACACACTCCCTTCCAAGACTGGCATCAGAGAGGATGTCTTTCCTCTTGTAGATGGCTTGGTAAAGTTAGAGAACGGGTTACCAGCTGAGCCTGGGGAGCAGGTGATGGGAAGGAGGGATGAGGGAAGGCGGTGCAGCCCTGGCTCTGTGGGAGAGACAGCGAGTGGCAACCTCCCCAAAGGGTCCATGCACCTCTGCTGCTGCTCAGCTGCCCTGAGGAGAGAGGGAGGATGCAGTGGAGGAGGTGAAGGAGCTTTATCCTCCCTTGTCTTGGTTTGGGAAGACATGTGTCTGCCAGGGAAAGCTGGAGCTTCCCTTGGAATGGAGAATGTAAAATCCTCTCCCTCCAAAGTATTATAATTTTGCAATTAAGGGGCTTTCAGACAAAGATATGGAAATAGGAATAACAGTTCTTTACTAGGAATATTAAAAATAAAAATGCAGTAGAACAAAAAACCAACCAAACAAAAACAAAACACTGACAGAGTCAGAACACGACCTAATCCCCTGTTGCTCAGGGTGTTGGTGTCAGTCCAATCCAGCCCTCCTGCAGTGCCACATGTGGTTCTGGTGGAGCAGAGATGATCCTGTAGAAGGGTCCAGTGGTGCTGAGATGGGTCAGGTCTCCCTCTGGGAATCCAGTGCAAACAGGCTGTGCTGGAGTTCTGAATGCCAGGTTTGATCCAGGTGGGAATGCTGGGCTCCTCCCCCTGGGTGGAGCATCTCCCCATGGGCTGATGGAATTGTATCAGCCCTGCAGTGAGCCTGGATGGGCCATGGACAGCAGAGTTCCCTGGGAGGGGAAAAACACCTCCCCAACTGGTTTCAATAGATGCCAATAGAATACACACTTTTGGTTACATACTGTAACCCAAGACATCCTTACACAGGTCACCAGGAGGATTCCTTGACTTGAGCTGATCCATCAGCAAAGTGCTCACAGTCACAGAGCTGAGCTCCCAGGTCACCTTCTCAAGGCAAAGAGCTTTGATATTTTTTTCAGCTACTCGTCACTTCTTCTGATAAACTTGTCCTGGCATTTTTTTCTCCTGTGCATTTACCAAAGCCTGCAACAGTTTTCCATGTATGCCATGGACACCTGCAGAAGTGTGGGGCAGCTTTCTGTGGGTATAAAAGGAAGAAAGGGGAAAAGAATGCAGTGGAGCAGTTTCTCTCAATATAGGAACATCCATACACACTGCTTAACATTTCATCTCCTCCAGCCTCCAGTTCACCTCCTTTCTAATGTTTTGTTTAACCTTCAGTTAACCTTCCTCTTTAGCCATCTGCTTGTTTAGTGACTCCCAGATTTTCACCCTCAGTATTGCCTTCAGCAGTCACTGCTTTATTAGACCTTGATTCTTCCTGCACCAGAACTCCATCTCTTTCCAACAACAAGGAGCAGTTTGTTGCTCTGTTGAACTGGCTTTGGTATTGTGTAAAGACAGATTCCTAGAGCTGTTGGTGTAATTCCTAAAGCCCATGTCTGAGTGGTTTCCAGTCTATCAATAGCCATGGAGGCCTTTTTGAAGGAAAGGTAACACACCCATAGACACACCTGGATCCTGTTACAGCTGGGTTGCTTGAGGAGGCTTCAGCACTGCACCTCATTTGTTACTGGAGAAATACATGAAGGAATGTACAGCATTTCTAATTGTTGACATGATAAACTTCCATCAGCAGATAATCACAGAATGGGTAAGATTGGAAGGGACCACAGTGGGTCATCTGATCCAACCTCCCTGCCCACACAGATTCCAGATCCTGAATCTTGTATGTCAGCCTTTAGAGAGGGCCTTGCTCATCTGGGCCCATGAGCAGTGACTCCATTGGAATTCAACTACAGACTTTATCTCTGTTTTCTCCTTAGTTTTCTGTGCCTGTACTAAATGGCAGGGCAAGGCTATGTTCCTAATTGCACTCTGTAATTTCCAATTTACTGTTTAAGTGGTGCAGGTAAAAGAGAGAAAAAACTGAAATGGAGAGGAGTACAGCTCTGCCTAAGGCAGTCTGCTGAAGATGAGGAAGAATGAGACATTGAATAAAAGAAAATAAAAATTGCAGGTATTAGAAAATTGGCCAATGAAGAGGTCTTGAATTCCAGTTGTAAAAAAGGAGAAAGGGCTTTCATTCTTCCCAGTTTCAGTGTGCTATCCTGCAGATGAGCTCTGTGTATTATGGTATATTATCAAGTTTGAACAGTAATTCTACATGATTGTTCCTTAAAAATTGCTATTGATGCTTTTGGTTAACTCACCTTTCACAGCTCTCCTGCTACAGAGCATGTGGCTGTTAGGAGAATACTGAACCATCCTTAGGTTGGCTACTGATTTGAAAACTGCCTCTGTCAATCTGGAGAGATGACAGAGGATGGCCCTTCCATGAAATACTTAGTAGCGATCCAGGAAATACATTTGAATTTGTAATACAATTCCTAAGAACATGTAAAATTCTGAGAGTAGGATTGTTTTCAGTGCAGAGCAAAGCTGTGCCTGATGATGCCGAGATCACACAGTGCCAGGCACTCATGTAAAGGGAGACTTCCTTGTGCTCTGGGTAGGGTGGATGGGCTCAATATCATTGCTGGTGCTGGAAGGAGAAGAGAACATATGGTTGTCTACTGGAAATGAGACTTTTGTTATGAGGAATTATGTTTATTCCAACCAGCACATCAAGCCCAACCTTAGGATGAGCCAGGTTATGTGGGTCAAACCAGTGTTTGCATTTCTGGGATTTTTTTTTTAGCTGACACCTTTGATATCAAAAGGTCCAAACATAATTTGACCGTATAAAGACTGATTATATCCTTTTCAAATGCAGTTTGGGAAGTATGAAGTGCATAATTTCCTGCTTTCTTCATTAATTGTGAATTTAATTTGTTAACAGCTGCATGAGTTTGAAATTCCATCTCCTGTGATGAATACAGAACAATTAAGGTTGTAAGTAGAAATAATTTATGGGATATGTCAAAACCAAAAACAGATTTACATAGAACTGTATTGATTGAAATGCAATTTCATCAATCTGGAGGATGCTGTGGACGGTATTCAAGAAACCTGGAGATGAAAAAGATGGGAAGACAACACAATAAACTGAACATCTTCATTTGTGAGGCAACTAAAACGTATCACTGAATCCCAGCTGCTATAATAATTCCCTCCCTTCTCACACAGATCCACAATACTGACAAATCTAAATATGAAGAAGAAAAATGTCTGTAGAAGGCTGTTATTTTGCTGCCTGAATTGTGTCAAGGAAGTATAAATATAATCACATTTTATCCTCCAATCTGAAATGGATTTCAGTTGCAGAGATCACAATGTAGCTTGCCTTGATTGATAACAACTCCCTTGTTCCCATCAGTAATACAGTCAGGTGGGGGGAAGGAGGAAGGAGATCAGCCCGTGACAGAATTATTAGGCAATTCACTCAAAATCCTGTATCTTTATTTGTGCCAGGCAGGGAGAACACACCCCAAAGGTCTGTGGTGAGAACCAGACCATTCTAAGGAAATCCCTTCTAGAATTATTTAGACACAGAGGCCCAGGTGGTATCACAGGATACATGCAGCACTGTTATCTCTCTCAGAGTGATCCATAAGAAGCTTAGGGTTTTCTTGGGTTTGTTATGCATAAACTAATTCTGGCTGATACTTCTTGGTGCTTTCAGAAACAGGTGACAGCAGGCTGGTAGAGATTCAAAGCACAAGCTGCCTTGGTCAGCTCTGGAGGGGATTCTTGCTCCTTCTGGTCCACAGCTCACTGCAAGAACCTGAGCTCTTCCTGCCTTGCCCACTGCACAACTGAGCTCCCAGGGTAGAAGTGCCTTTTCTGAACTGGCTGTGTGAGCTGCATCCTGCCCTGCTCTCAGCTGCTCATGTCACTGTCGCCCCTGATTTTCTTGCTTTCAAGTGTTTGAACCTTTGCAGCCTGATTCTCATGCTGCTTCATGTAAACAATGTGTATTCTTAGAATTTATCTGTATGTTTTGCATAGTTGTTCTCTGAGAGAGAACTTGATTGAAAGTAAGAGTGATCAATCATGTCAGGAGGCTGTAACCTCCTTGGGCCAATGCTGGCCCTTTGTAAAAAGTGTATATAAGTTATTGGAGTCAGATAATAAAGGAGCCTTCCATGTTTGACCCTGCTGCTGCCAGCTGTTCTCTATGAGGGTCTACACCCACATCTCAACTTGTTACCCTTCTAAGTAAAGAGGAAACATGCCACCTCCCCAGTGGAGAAGATCAATCCTGTCCCTCCCATAGACAAATCTGTGCCAGCAGTCCAGGTACCAAGTGCTTCCAGCCTTGTCCTGCTGGAGCCAGGGTGGCTGGGACAGTGCTGACCCCAGGGCTCCAGGGCAGGAGCAGCAGTGGAGTGATGCCTTAAGTTTGAGCTTTCATGTATTTCAGATTCTGTGCTGCCCAGGGGTGTAGTTCTGAGCTCACAGTCAGTGTCACTCAGCCCTGCACAGAGCAGGGACACAAAACAAATCCTTTTCCTGCTGCACACCAAGGACAACCTTCAGGCCCAAAAGCACAAACAAGGGTGGCTGGAGGGAGGAACAAGAAGGATGGGACCTCACAGCCTGGAGCTGGAATTGGACAATTAAACCCCAATATGCAAATGGACCAAAAGTTATAAAAATGTGAGACCTTGTGACAGTTTGTCCATTTTGTGATCATTTTGGGTCCACCTTGGGTGCAGCCCTGATCAGGCCCTGTCCTGCCCAAGGTATAGGCTTTTCAATAAATATATACTTAATTCTCTAGCTCTGTCCAGTCTCTGTTCCAGGTCAGCTTTCCCAAGGCGTCAGTAGGAGCAGTGGCATCCCCTGGCAGCACAGCAGTGTGTGAGCAGAGCACAGCCCATGCTGGTCTCAGTGTGTTAGCAGAGCATGGCCTGTGGTGGTCCCAGTGCCCAGGGCTGCTCTCCAGGCTGGTTCTCCAGGTTCTGCAGGGAGCAGTATGTACTGGTGTGGTTTTAATTTTATTAAGTTCCTTTTAATTAATGGTTCCTGATCTTGTGCTGTTAAAATGGTTTGTTCCATGTACCCCTTTGTTACTCCCCATGTGGTTTCTCCTAGGTTACAGTTTTATGTCAATCAATATGTTACATAACCCTGGAACCTGTCCGTCACTCCAGGGTCTCTCCCTGCATCCAGAAAGTTCCAGGGAGAGCGTCGAGTGATTGGACAGGATCCCAACCCTCCCCTCCTACTTCTCATTGGTTTGCTATAATGTCTGTTTGTCACCTGCTGAGCCACTCCCCTGAAAGCCCTGACTGGCCTGGAATGAACCCAGCCCCCTGTTCTATCCCCAAATATAAGCTGCTGTACCAGAGTGTTCTGTGCCTGCTTGAGGCTGATGTTCTGGAGGTGAGGGCTGCCCTTGTGGGTTGCTGTCCTAGGGTGACTATGATCCCCAATGATGTGTTCTGTACCTTTAAGACTGGTTCTGAGTGAGCAGAGAAAGATGAAGTGTGCAGTTTGTTTTGAAAAACTATTTACTCCTCTACACTTCTTTTTCTTCATCCTTGGACTGTGTGGTCATTGGATGCCCGGACAGCAGCTAAAGAGTTTTTTTCCTTTAAGTTAGTCTAGCTAGCTGGGGCAAAAAAGCTTCCTAGATTGTTTATTTTTCCTTTTTCTTGGGACTGTTTAAATCTGCTCTGGACTGAAAAACCCAGAGGAGCCCCAGGAGCTGCACCTGTGGCCCACCAGGGCTGGACCTCGGCATTTTCCAGTGCCGAAGGGACTGGGACTGATAGAGCTGAGAGAGCTGAGCTGACCCCTGGCAAGGACTTCTCTCAGTGTTGCCATCTCTCTTTGGAGCAGCAAAAGATTTTATTGTTTCATATTATTCATTTCTTATGCTTGTGGACAGTTTGTTTGTTAAATAAATAAGTTTTTTCCACTTTTCTGCAAGGAAGTTCTTTTCCTGGACTGGCTGGGGGGGGAGGGGCCATTTGGGTTTGCTCTCCTGAGGAACCCCATTGGGAGGTTTCCTCCCAAATTTGCCCTAAACCAGGACAGATACCACTAAACTTCAGTTGCTGTCCCCTTATCAGAGTCTGCCTTTGCTTCTCATCACTACTCACTCCTTGCTGGCAGAAAAGGCTCCACAGGATGGGTGAGGCTCCCCAGGGCACCAAACAGTACCTCATACTGGGGCTGGTGTCAGGCCTGGCAGAGCAGGAGAGGAGTCCTGTGACACTGTGACCAACATCAGTGTCCTCATAGCTCTGACTGCTGGGCAGGGCATGGGGAGCTCCTGGTGCTGTGCAGAGCCAGCACAGTGCTGACAGCAAACTGAGTGAGCCTTGGCCTTCTTTGGCTGCATAATTGATTCATTTGGCAGCTGGAAACAGTGTGACTGACAGCTCAAGAGAAGAATGGAGAGAGGGAGGGATTGCTGGTGCTGTCTGTGCTCATCTGACCTCCTCCATGCATGGTCATTCACTGAAGGAGTGGCTGATGCTTGGCACATCTGCAGCTTCAGAATTTTAAATGAGTCCATACAGTGCCTTATGGATTGTAAATTAAATCGCAGACTGGAGCCATCTCCCGGTTTTCCCTCATTCCAGTTCTTGAGAAAATGAATTCCTAACCTGATCACCTGGCCAGCAAGTGAATTTTATCCTTGTGTTTCCTGCTCACATAGCCCCATCCATTTCCTCTGCCTTCCCCAGGCATGACTCTGCAGTAGCTGGCAGGGCTGTGTGAGGGAGCCCAGTGTGTCTGAGCTCTTGGTAGCTGGCCAAAAATGACGCATGTGGAGACTCCCCTCCACAGCTGTATCCTTTTCAAAGTGATGTTTATAGCAGAGAACTACAAAAGTGCTATTATGTTGTCTTGAGTGGCTATGTGGGCTGCATTCTAAGAGCAGGGATTAAATTTTGCCATCACTGCCCATGAGCAATTTGCCATTGTGCGGTGAGCAGCTCTCAGAGCAGGTTATTATTGCTGTCTGCATGGCATGAAACCTGAAACAGCACTCCCAGCCTTGGAAGAAAAAAGATAATCCTTTTTCCTCTGTTGTTGGCATTGCTGTCTTGGAAGTCAGAGAAATGCATCCCCCCTTCTCCTCTGCTAATGATCCCGTGCACAGTGGTGCTTCTGTGTTTGCTTCTGCTGCATCCCAGGAAATGCTGGGATGGATTTGGCTCTTCCCACTGGAGGGTTCCAGCTGATGGGAGGTCTTGTCTGCCCAGAGATCCCCATCTGTGCACAAACGAGCAGTGACAGCCACTTCTGGGGACAGGAAGTTACCCAGCAGGTTACAGAGAGCAGAGCAGGAGGAAAACCCCTTAAAGCTGTATTTATTTTTTATTATATTAGGGGTCAGATATAAGAGTGACAGAGACTGGTTTGCTGGAACAGAAATTGCTAAAGAAAAGAGATATTTATCACCAAGGGCTGTTTCTTCCATTATTCTTTTCTAGGCATGGCCAAAATTTTAACAGTTCAAGATGCTTTGAATTAAAGCAAACCCCATTCCTTTCCTTTTCTCATCACATTCCATCTCTCCCCCCAGTCACAATCCAGATCACAGAAATGCTCACCACTGCCTCTCAAATTAGTTTTTTTTTTTCTTTCAGATGGGCAAAAAAGTTACACTTGAGTGTAACACACTGTATTGAAGAGGTACTACTATATGTTTGCATTTTCAGTTTTCCCATTTTTCTCTAACTGTTAGTAATACTCCCAATTAACCCCAAATTTCAATCCTTTTCCTCATTATGTAAGAATTCAATTGATATTCAGTTGACTCCCACAGAATAACTTCAGATCTGTCTTAGGTATCAGCTTGATACCAAAGTAAATTTACCATTAAAATGAGTTCCAGTCATTTTTTTCTTTGCCTCACCTTCGTAATGAAGGAGAACTTGGTTCTTTGCAAAACAAGTGCTGATGGAAATAAGGTGACAGTTGTTAAATCTCCTGTCTTATCTCAGATGAACCCTGTCCTCTCAGGCTCCTCTGTGAAGATAAAGTCCTCCAAAACCCCAGAAGTCCTGGGAAGATCTGAAGAAGGCCACCTGTGTGGTTGAAATTGCTTCAGGAATCAGAGTGACTCTTCTTTCCTTTTTCTCTGGATCCATATCAATTCTAACCTATAGAAATCTTTTTTGAGAGAAACAATTTTATTAATTTTTACTCTGAGGACTCATACCAATCTCCTTTCTGAAAAGAAAGGGCTAAAAATTCAAGGCCTAGGGACAAAATCACCTTCCTAGAAGATGTTCAGACACAGAAAGAGGCCCAGTGAAGCTTTGATTTTATTGCTCCTGGTTTTCCCTGGGGCTGATGCTGTGACCCTTGCTGGAGATAAGAGACAGCAGTGAGTGGGGGGGGGGTGGGGATGCACATGGAATGAGCACATTGCATGGCTGGACACAGCTCTGACTCTGATTGACACAGGCCACCCTGCCTGGGGACATGGCACTGTGTCCCTGCTGCTTGTCCCAGGTACAGCCAGGGCCAGGCTGTGGCTGCACAGCGTGGCACAGGAGATTTCACTGGGTTTTCCATCATAAATTTGTCTTTTTTTACCTTTTCCCCCCTCTTCCCTCTCTGCGAGCAGATGAAACATGCACTTAATTTTCAGGAAAGTGACTGCTGTGGTAGCAGCTGTGGGAAATCAAATGCACAGCAGGCCCCCATAATTCACAATAATTTTGTGTAGCAGTTTCTGATGATCTGGTATCAGGTGAAAATTATCCCTGCTACTTTCTAATGTCCCACATCTTTGAACTCCAGCCTTCTTTTCCACTGGCATGTGTGCCTAAGGCTACCAGATTATTGACAGGGGAGAAGTAATATCATAGATTTAGTTCCTAAATCTTCCTTGTAAATGTATTGCTGGGGATGCACACAGAGTGCTGCTGGATACTCAGCAGCAAAGACCATTGTTGTTAGCCCTTTAATCTCCACTGTTTTTATTTACACAGACTCTTTTGCTAAGAAACATCCATTTTGCTTTATTATATTTACCCTCAAACGGGTAAGCAACTAGTGACAAGATAAAAATGATATCTCTGTGTCACAGGGGTTTATTTTAAATGAAAGATCTAATGTAGCATATCATGTTTTGTTATTGCTCTAAGTTCAGTTATCAGTATGTGAGGAGAGGGATCCCTCCTTCCCTATCTCCATTCAGGCAATGCAGCTGGAGCTTGGCTCAGGGCACAGGAAGGGATGAACAGGGGCTCCTACTGAATTTTAGCACAGGTGGTGCAGCCCCTCCTTTCAAAAGATTCTCAGAAATGTGCTTGGAAAAATGGGTCCAGGGTGCTCATCCTCCATCAGCCAGCTGGGAAGACATGAGGCCCAAAGCTCCACATCTCCTCTCCAGGAAGGAGAAGGTATCCAGGGGCCACTTGGCCCAGGAGGGGTTTGGAGGGTGTTGTGATGAAAGCAGAAAAGCCCTAAGGTGCAGGAGTTCAGGACTTCTGTATGACCAACCAATATGATTGAGCAGAAGCTGTTTATTGTTTACATTAAGCTGTATTTATACATTGTAACACTAGTGTTCACACAATAACACATTATTTGATTGAAGCTTCTATTTTGATGCCTTGGAAAGCTGACCTGAAACAGAGACTGGACAGAACTAGAGAATAAAGTAGGTATTTATTCAAAGGCCTTCAGGACACACCTTGGGCAGGACAAGAGCCTGATCAGAGCTACACCCAGGGTCCACTATAAATGGTCACAAAAAATGACTGACCAGTCAGGAGATCTTTCGTTTTTATAAGTGTTGGTCCATTTGCATATTGGGGTTTAATTGTCCAATTCCAGCTCCAGGCTGTGAGGTCTCATCCTTCTTGTTCCTCCCTTCAGCCACCCTTGTTTGTGCTTTTGGGCCTGAAAGTTGTCCTTGGTGTGCAGCAGGAAAAAGATTTGTTTTGTGTCCCTGCTCTGTGCAGAGCTGAGTGACACTGACTGTGAGCTCAGAACTGCATCCCTGGGCAGCACAGAACCTGAAATACATGAAAGCTCAAACTTAAGGCATCAATCTTGTCCACATGTTCAGCAGGCACCCTTCAGGAAATATGATTGGTTACAGCCCATCACTTTGTTGGGCCTTCTTTATCCAGTTCTTGCATTCCTGATATTCTGTTTCTCAGGCTCTTCTTTCTTAATTTAGTACTGTTTATGTCTCAGTAACCTTGATGAATTCCTGAGGGTTCTGATAAGGATAACTAGAGGTGGTTTGGTTAGAGCACCACACCATGGCCTAAGTTGTTCAAATATACTATGGCTTCTCTAAGGGCCCCTAAGAGGGATGTGCAGTTCCTTGACACCACATCAAAGGCCCCTCTGCCTTCTGTTGGCAGCACAGCAGGATTCTGGGATCAGTGTGAGCTGCACCATCAGATTCCTGAGTGAGGTGGGCTCAGGAAGGGAGGGAGATGGGATTGTAGTTAAAGAAGGCATTGGTGAAGGGTGAAACCTATTGCAATCTGAGGCACCATTCCATTGCTGGGTATCAAACGGGGCTCTTACAGCTTGGTTTGAAAGAACGTTTAAATATTGATGACGATTCTGCTCAGCAGAGCATTGCATCTACTGAGAGGACCCCGTGAATCTGGAATATTTAATGCAATCAGCTGGAATGTAATGCACAATATGTACAGCCTTGTTCAGCCTGTGCATTTAATCACTGCTCTCAAAAGGCTATTACCTGCAGTAATGCTATGCCAAGTCTAAAGTGGGGAACAAAAACTCTTTCTCAAGGGAATAGCACAGGAGTGCCTTCTGTGATTCTGGCTGCTTTGCAGAATATCATCAGAAATAAAGTTGTCCTAAATAACACAGAGTTAATTTGCAAATAAAAGCACTAAACACTATTTATCTGTAGTTGCTGGTTTAGTTACTGTTGGGAAGCTATTGGGAAGCCATATATATTAACTGAGAAACTAACAAAAAATATTACTTATTTGGAGACATACAGGAATTCTCTTTCCTTTTATAATTAATTCAAAGTATCAGTCAAAGATTGCCCCATTAATATACTCTTCCCTACTTTTCTCTTGGAAATTCCCTTCCTGCCAGGATCTTTCAATAACCCTAGAAGACCACATAATGCTATCATGAGCAAAGCTAATAGTGAGCACAAAATAGGCCAAATTAGAGAAAACAGTTCATTTGAAGTTTTAAGCTGAAGATCAATGATTGATGGACTCAAGAAAGAAAGACACTGATGCTGTTGTACACTACAATAACACGGACTCTGAGTTTCAGAAGGCTGAAAATTATTTTTGGGATGTGTCTCTCTTATATACTTTTTTACACAGACCAATTCAATTGGTGAAACAAAGACAAACCTCTTCAATCACATTGGTCAGACCAGAGGGACATGAAGAAGTCCCTCCTAGAGAAAAAATGTAAACATAAGTACAATTACAAAAACACTTCTCTTATTTACAAAAAATTCCCTAGAAAAAAAAATTTCAAAGAACCAAAACATCCCAAATATGAACCAAAACTACAAGACATCACCAGTGCACTACCAATCTGTCATTTGGAAGGACTGGTGTGTTCCTGACACATCAGATGTGTCAAGAGCCTCTGCAGAGGCAGGGTGCAGACAGCTGATGTATCCTGTCAGTGGACACACGGACAATAAATAGAATGATACACAGTCCAGCCAGCACTGATAAAATGAACACAGCCTGAACAGACAAACCTGTGAACTTGCTGTAGGGAGGTGGCAATAGACACAGTTCCAATGGCAAGACCCAGCTGTTCCACATGGATTATGGCTCCTGGCAGATTTATCCAGGGATTTGGTCTCACTCAGTCAGTGCAGGGCAGAGGAATTAGCTCGGGAGCAGCCCTAAACTCCAGTCAGTCAGAGGGGCAGAGCAGAGGGAGACACACAAGAGGTCAGCTCTGCTCCTGCCCTGGCCCTTGAGCTGCTGCACCTGTGTATTCCAGGGTGGGCTCCTGGCAGCAGGACATTTTCCCTTTACCAGAACACAAGTATTCAGCACATGCTTCAAAACCTGCCTTTTCCCCAAGAACTTTTTTTGCCTGCTGTACATGGAGTGGCTGCAGTGAGCATTTCTGTTTTTAAACAAGGGCTGTTGAAGGTTTGCTGCTTGTCTGAACTTACTGACCAGATTTCCATGCACCAGCACTTCTGGAGAAGGGCCTCACAATGCTCCCAGAGTGCTTTTTAGCCACTTTGTCATGTACTGAAACTCCATAATCCCAAAATGAGAGACACTTCTTAAGTGTGGAATAAACCAGTGAACAACACAGGCCCCACAGCTACACGGGCTGCTTTCCTTGGTTGTAGGGAAAAATGGGCTTAGAGACAAATACAGGGGAGACCAGTAGGGAATGTTTTTGCATTAACAAAAAACATCCCACCCAAACCTACAGCAGCTGACAAGGAGGATTTAATGGCTTATAACAGCTCCCACCTGCCCCCTATTCCATGAATTCTGGATGTGTGACCCAGATCCTGTTTTTACTTCCTACACTATTGAGGAATAAAGAGCAGGGAAAGGAGGGAAAAGGGCATGCTACTGTAATGGAAACTTGGAAGCCCCACAGAGCTACACCAGTTGCATTTTCATTTCCAGTGGTGCTGCTGAACACCCTGCCTGGGAAGAAGCACAAACAGCCAGAGAACTACAGCTCTGTCATGCTGGAAATAAAGCCTGTTGAATAATCCTGAGTGCACCTGTATTTATCTGCCATAGCCCTAATTCCTTACAAGCAGGCAGCCACCATAAAGCTCAGCACTGACTCATCACATCAGCTCCTCGTACCAGGCAAAGACATTAAATGAAAGTGAAAATCCATCAATTTTTTATTTCTTCTAAGAGCATTGCACTGGGCGTGCAAAGGTTTATAACCAGCCTCTGGACTGCACCTGGTCTCTACAGGAAGGTTTTTGAAGAGCTGAGACAACAGGTTCCTCTAGAGCTAAATGCAAATTGCAGTATCACATCTCCAGTGCAGGAGGAAATTGAATTCACAGGGAGGTGAAGCTGCTCCTCCACAAACCACTGAGCCTCAGCCCCTTTTCCAGGCATGCTAAAAGTAATCTCACACTCCCAGGCAAAAAAAAAAAAAAAAAAAAAAAAACACCAAAAAAAACCACAACAAAACAAAAAAACACACCACCAACAAACAAACAAACAAACAAACAAACAAAAAACCAACCAAAAAAAAACCAACAAAAACAAACCCCATGAGGAACAGCAAGTGACTTGATCCAAACACAGGTCATTCCTACCCTGACCTGAGGTATCTGTGAGCAGCTGCACCCAGCTCTGCTGTACCTGTGACAGCCATTCCAAGAGCAGAGGACCTTCACTGCCTCAGATAAAACACCCTCCTCCTTTCATCAACAAACTCCCTTCCCCTCAGCAAGTCCAGCCCTAGGAGTGCCCCCCCCTACCACTAACAATCAGCCCATGGGCTGCCATGGCCCAAATTTCAGAGTATTGGGGCTGGGGGAGTGGGAGATTGTGTCCTGACCATGCCTTGGACTGTGCTGGGAGAGGTAGCATCAGGTGAAGCTTTGTTTTCTTTCAGGCAAAATTAAAAGAGCTACATTTAGGAAGACGAAGCTCTAGGATTAAAAAAAAAAAAATAGGGACGTAATCCAGAAGTAGGGGGAGGGGAGAATATAAAAGGCTCTGGTTTTAATCAGGAAAAGCAATTTAGTTGCAGTTTTCTGCATAATTCTGCTGAAGAAATAAATTATGCAGAAGAATGTGCTTTTCTCCTGAGGCTAAAAAAAGAACAAGTGGGGCTCAGGGAAATGCCTGGGAGTTACATGTGTTTGCTATTTAGCTGCGTTTTTTGACAATTCCTTGTAGGTTGAATGGTTTATCCTGTAAGCTTCAGCTCTGAAATGGACTCCTGACAGGCAGCACTGTCCTCTCATATGGGAGAAATTAGTTTTCCCTTCTGTGGCATGGGGAAAAGCATCTGGGAAAAGCCTTTTTCAGTTCTCTCTGGGGCTGTTGGAGCCTCTCACATCCCCTGTGGGCAGCTCTGCCCCCTGAGCCTCCCTGATCTGCTCACCTGGGCAGGTGTGACTGTTCCTTGGGATTAACTTGCAGGATATGGAAACCCTGTCAAAAACAGGTGATGATGGAGGAAGGTTGGCTTTCCATTGCTGTGCTGAAGAAAAAAAAAAAAAATCCTGCAGTTTTTATTTCTTGGATGTTTTGTGCAGCAGTTTCCAAACTCATGAAATGAAGAAGTGCTTTTCCCAAAAAGAAGAAAAATCCAGGTGTACAACACTGAAATTCTGGGTTCCTTAACAGGAAGAATGTAAATTTTAAAATTACTTATTTTCCACTGAAATGTTTAGGTATGGGACTTCAGAGCTCAAAGCATCTTAGATATATTGGAATGCTTTTATTCTAAGCTTTAAATTATTAATTTAGAAATCCTTAAATGCAAGATCCTCATGAACTACCCTATCAAAGGTTTGTTGACTTTTCTTTTTTAGTTGAACAGGAGTACAAACCTTGTACATACAGTGGGTTTTGCAGGGGGGAAATACATATTGAGAGGTAAAACAGACTTTATCCTTCAAATTTTGGGCTTTTCCTGTAGAGATCCAGCTTCAGACAATTACTGAGTCCCTCCTGCTCAGTCTTGAGTGGTGTTTAGAGACTGGGACCAGCTTTTGTGAAGTTTTTAGCAGGGGGCTGTGAAGTGGCTTGGCTCGGGCTGTGCAATGAGCTGTCACCCACATGGGGAGGTGGCATCAATGACTTGGGGCCTGGAAATCAGAGCGCTGAGGAGGACATGAGGACAGGAATGAGGATGAGCCCTGAAGCTGGATCTGATCAATAACAGGGTGATCCAGAGGTGTTCCACAAGTTTTTTATTCCATTGTCAGTCCCAGTGAAAATAGAGACATAAAAGATGGTAAAATGTAGGAATGTCCCACACCCGAGAAGGTGTTTCCAAATAAGGAAAGGTGTGGGCCTGATATTTCTGGGTCTGAGAGATTTCACCCTGCTGGCAGCTGCTGACTTTTTCCCAAGGAAAAATTTCTCAAGAAAGCTTCTTCTCCAAACAATCTTGGCAAACAACTCTCCTTTCTCAAAACAGTCTTTCTCCAGGTGGTGTTTTGCTGTTTCTCTGGTTTAACCAATGGGATCAGAGAGGTGTTGTTCCTATTCACCAACCATGTTAAGTCTGTATGGGAACACCTTATAAAAGGTAGTAAGAATTTAGACAAGAAAGCCTTTTTTCTGTGCTCTTTGCCTTCTGAAATATTTGGAGTCTTTCATCTTTCCTTTGTGTCCTACAGCAACAGAAAGGGGCTTTCCCCTGACTTTTATAAAGAAGCACCAGAACTTCCCATTCTTCGCTCATTGGCCTTGGCCAGCACAGGGGCACTGGTTGGGCTTTGGAAATGTTTCTCAGAAACCTGTAGGTGCTTCTATTGGCAGCCAAATTAGCCCTCCTTGATCATCATATACTTAAAAAGGAGCACAGAGGTGCTCAAGTGCTTTTCTGGACTGCCTTAACCACTGCAAGAGTTTTCTCTACACTGTGTTTGACTTGTATTTCTTTTGTTTAATAATGTTTGTTATTTTTATGAAAATAACATAATGAAAACCTTTTCTTTTACAAAGCGAATTTGTAAAAGAAATTCTCTTTTACAGAGAATTTGGACGTCTCGCCCTTATTAAGCCACTCTGGGAGGCTGCAGGTCAACCCTCAGACTTGATACATCTTCATGAGGCTCATTACCCTCTGGCCACCTGTAAGACTGAATCAGTAAAACTCACGCCATAACAACAGAAGCCAAAGTTCTATTTGTTTCAAGGCCTTTTGAAAGTTTTTTAGCCAACAGGCTGATGTTGGCATCTAGTTAAGCCAATCACTAAATACTATGTATACACCTTACAGCATACAATAGTTGCTTTTTCTATATTTTTGGCAGCTCAAAAACTTTCTATGCTCCAAATATTTCAAGGCCTAAAATTGAACTCTGTTTCAAACCTCTGCCTGTGTAAGCTTATTGCAACAATGTGAAAGTCCTCTGCTTTTTCAGTTCCCACAATTTCCCCTCTTGGTACAACCAAAAAAACCGTCTTTTGATACCTTTGTCAATTATTAACCACATTGCACTGCATACTTCTACCATAGCGTGTCTTTTCTCATCTAATAAAACAGCACTACAAATTATTTACAAAAAGTTGCATTGCTAAACTTTAAAATGTAAAACTTTCAACTGTAAAAGTCCTCTGTTTTTTCAGTCCCCACACCCTGAGGCTTTGGAGTGCAGAGCTGTGTGGCTGAGGAGAAATTGGATTCTCTGTAAGGAGTTTCTTCCCCTGTGGCGTTCCTGTCCTGGAGCTTGTCTGAGAGACTGAGGAAATGTCTGGGCTCTGCAACCACCTGCAGAGGATGTGTGTCACAAGGGGACACATAAAAAGAACCACGCTCACCTGTCAGGATGTGAGATGAAAAGGAAAAGGGAAGTTATTTAGGAATTTCAACTTATATAGTTTTTGGGATTTGGTCAAGTATTGGGGGACGAGAGGAACACCCCTCTGACCCCAGTCGTTAAACCAGTAGTCCATCAATTTGTCCTTCCCCCTGGAAAGGAATGTGTTTACCAAACATCAGTCTTTGGTTTTGTTACAATGCGTGAGAACTCTCCAGTCTAAGAATGAAAACCTCAGAAGGCTGAAAAATCAGGGTGACAGATGTGTGTCCCCATGTCCTTTGTGCCAGCTCCTCCCCAGGGTCTCCTCATGGCTGGCATTGCTTTGGGGTCTGGTAAGGAAATGGGTAACAGACACCTCCAGCACACAGAGGGTATTGTTATGATTCAGGACGGCTCATGTAAGGACATGTAGAACTCTGATTTCTTCAGAAGGCTTATAGCAAAGTTTATTGAAAGGCAGATTATTTTATACAGAGTTTGGGTACAATGAATAGGATTGGTCCTTTAGGGCACCACCTTTTTGTAAACATCTCTAACCAGTAAACGAGTTGGAAAAACACCAGGTGTCAGGAGGAGGATATCTACAGGGATTGTTTTGGGTTCCTCCTTATGATTTCCCAGGCCAGACTGAGAGAGTTCTGTCCTTGGCTTTCCCACAGGTTTCAAGGCACTGCCTGGAGCCTGAGAATCCGTGTTCTGACCACTGTCAGCTCCCACAAGAGGGGCAGAGTGCTCCTGACTCTGCAAACTTAAATCCTCTCAGAGCCTTCAGCAACAAGCAGGAGTTCCTCAGAGAGAGGTTTGCTGGTGTCCCCTGAGGTGTGTGGAGGAGAGGAAAGGATGGCTAGACAAGGATGGCAGCAAGAAATTTCGATCCTATTTCCACCAGTTTAACCAGTTAAACCCTGGGCAGGTCCCAGGTTTCACTAATTTCAAACCCTGGGCAGGTCCCTCCATTTCTGGGAGGAATGTATTATTACCCTGGAACAGTAACACCCCAAGGAGGTGCAATACTGCCAAGGTAATTGGAATTTATAACACATAGATTCCTTAAGCCACAGGTGCCATGGAAGCTCCTAAATATCATCTTATGTCTGTGGCTATACTGGTGATGTTTTCTGTGGGTCAGGGGTTTATTTAAATGACTCTGTGATTGTGAGGAGATGTAGAATTGAATTTAATTCCCTGTTTACCATGAATTTGATTTGATGACTCCTCACAACTGCTGTATGACAAAGAAGACATGCATGATTACAGTTCATAGACATCTCACAGCTGGAGAAATAAATATTTTTTCTTAGTAATATATCTGTGCAGACCATAATGTACAAGCTGCCTTCCCACCCTGATGGCTGCAGCTTTGAAAAAAGGTTCAGGGAAACCCCATCATTTCTAATGGGAGTAAGAGCTATGTTTTCTATAGCAGGTGATTCTCATTTTTCTTCCTCACTCTGTAACTGTGTGTAGTGACTGATCCTGGAAGATGTATGAAGTGCAACCAGGATGAATGCAGTGCAGTGGGGACTGGCCTGTCCTTGAAACAATGGCCTGTTTTGTGAGCATGATGGTTAAAAATACAAGAGGCAGAAACCTTTTCTGCCTAAAACTGGCCCTCTGTTCTGTGAAGGAGGGTTTATGCTTCTACTCCATATGTAAGGAACCCTCCCTCAACTGGGGGTTGGAATTAGGTGATCTTTAATAAGGTCCCTTCCCACCCATTCTATGATTCTCTTCAACTGATGGAATGCATATAAAATCACTGATGGAAAAAATCATTATTTTTTTAAAGGAGGATTGAAAAATAAGACTTTTTGTTTTTCCAGACATTTTGAAATGCCAAATCCAATGCTCCACATCCAGAGAGCCTGCTCACATTCTTGGGCAAATAGTCTCTTTTGTGGGCTTGTGTGCCTTTAGTCCAAGTAATGAAAGACCAGTTTTACACATCAAATACATCGTGGAAACGAGTTCTGTGACAAGTGAACAGGGTGAAGGTGGTTTGCTCTGTCAGGGCAGTGAGGGCTGTGTGCTATGCCCTGACAGAGGACAAGGCTCTGTGTGTTTCACAGCAGAGGCTCTCAGAGGGCTCTGTTTTGGGACAGCTCCCCAAGCCCAGCACTTTCTGGCAGTGGGTATGTGCACAAACACATGGCTGCTGCTGAATCAGCTCACTTTTAGGGTAATTTTCCCCTTGTCCTTCCCCCATCCCCAGCCTGGCTGATTTGCCTAATGGAAGCTGACAGTAAAGCTCAGCCCTGATTGTCAGATTTCTCTGGAAACCTCCAGGGAAAGAGAGGAAGGCAGGCATTTGAGGAACTAAAATAGCACACATAATGAGCTCCCTTATTTAGCCAAACTGCTTTTTTAATAACCTTGCTTTTCTCCCTCACCCTGGCACAGACAGACACCCTGAACAGGTGGGAGTGTCAAACAATAGGATCTGCTTTGGGAATGGGATGGATATAGGGAATAGATGGATGCCACTGCTGGCCCCTGGGTTATAGCTGATCCCTCTGTGGAGATACAGCCTGGAAAAGCCATTTGGGAACAGTCTAAAAAGTGATCTCTTCCTTCTTAGTACTTTTACCTCATCTAAATCCTCATCTCTTGCCTGATTCAGGCTGCACTTAACGTGCTGTCCCTCTGCTCAGGTTGGCACTTTGTTGTGAGCTTTGGGCAACAGGACCAGTTCAGGACACCTTGTGCTTTTCACATCCAGACAGGGGAAATATTTTTTCCCCAAGGAAACACGAAAACCATCTTTAAAGCAGAAAAAAGATGCAGAAAAGCATGTGAAGGAAGTTATTTTTCTTATTTTTCTTATATATTTTTTAGAAGTTGGACATGACAGAATTTGATTTTGTGCCTGAGACAGTCTGTATGATGCTGTGTTCTATGAAATAGTCTCCTGGGAAAGGGTTGTGTTTTTTAACTGTTCCAGAAGTGTGACTGACAAGCAAAGAAGGAAAAGATTCTTTATTGACTTCCCATAGAAAAATACAACAGAAGATAAGATAGAAAATATGATCAGTGTCATATAGACAGTCAGAAGCTATGATGGATGATACAGGGTTTGATTCATTTCAGGATTTGTCTGTTCTACCTCCTGGTCTGAGGGAGGACAGAACTTTTCCAAATAACCCAGCACTGGAGGTGATAAGCTGGACTTTTAGCATCACCTCCCTATTAAGCAGATTGTCTTCGCCTTACTCCTCTCACTTGCTCTGGAGTCTTATTTTCTGGTAACCAGTTGTAGTGGTTTTACGTTTGCTTGTTTTTGTTTGCTGAATTCAGTGTAGTGGTTTGAGTGTCTTTTCTCTTCTGAGATAGGATTAGGAGAAAAGCAAGCAGGCCTGATTTAAAGATATAAATTTATTAACACACGCTAAAAGAAGAAAAAAAGAAATTAAAATGAAACTTTCAAAACACTTTTCTTCCCCCTACAAGTGTTTACTTTTTTACTAACAGCATAAAGAGACAAAACTTGTGATTTTCAGTCAGTTTTACTATTTTAAAAATAATCTTTTATCAGTTCTTTGGGAGAGGAGTCTCTTTTAGAGTTTTATGGAGACATTATCGTAAGAGAAACAGTCTTTTGGTGGCTCCCATGTTACAAATTTGTAGCTGCCTGAAAGAAACTTCTGTAAACTGAAATCTTACTTATTAATAGCTTTTCTTATGGCTTTGTATGGTCCTATCAGTTTGTTAGGGGTATTGTTTAAGAATGTTTTTTTTAGTATAAAACAAAGATTCTCTTCTTCTAGCTCTAAAATCACCTTTATCTCTAAAACTAGAGTATCAAGTTCTTGAGCTGGATGTCACCCTGAGCAGTGACATACAGAAAGAGTATGAGACCTGAGACTTGCAGATTCTTCAGAAAGTACAAACTGACTCCCATCACACGAGTGTTCAGGGCTCACACTGGTGCAGCAACTGGCTGCTGAACAGTATTTGTAGTAATTATTTTGGTATTAATTCAAGCAGGCCTAATTTCATTGTCAGTTTTGCTTACAATGAAGAAGGTCTTAAAAGGAAGAGTAAGGTTGTCTATTATTTATTTAAATATTTTCAAATGAGACTGATCTTAAAGAAGCAATTTTTGTTTTATCCCTTTGTTGTTCGGCTCCTAAATAACACTGCCAACTTTGCATTGAGAGATAAATGATGTCTGAATGTTTTTAAATGTTAAACAGCCCCAAATAAACCCCAATAAGTTGTCTGGGTAAGGAGAACACAGAGGTGAGGTATAGCACATCTTGTGTTGCCTCAAAAATTTAAATCCATTTCCTGTGTATCCATTAAGGCATATGTCTTATATTTATCTATATTCCAGAACTGCATCATCTTTTTTTTTTTTTTCTTGTGGATTCCTGTTGCTTTCCAGTGCTTTTAGTCGGTAAATTAAATCCCAGATATCTATTTTGTCTTAGATATATGAAATCAGCTCCTTCTGAATGGATACAGGAGCCTAAGTTTCTGTTCAGGCATGTTTTTAGGGCAAGGTACCCAGCTTAAAACCAGTCTGGGGTGAAGCCAAATGCCAGTTTGAAAGTGTTTCTTTATGAGAGAGTGATTTACCAGCCCCACAAGAGCTGTGATTGTTAGTTAGACTGAGTGTCTGTGCAGATGCTGTGCAATTGTCTGCTGCATCAGGTCTGTGCTACTTTGTGCTTTGGGAAGTTTTCTTAATCATTCACCAGGCCAGGTCTGGAAATAATGTCCAAGAAAGCAGAGCAGGACAAGCTTTGCACAACTCTTTTAATATCTCCCTTCTTTGCAAATGTTTTTTCAAAACCAGGTTTTCTCATCTCTTTTCTTCTCTGCCTTTTCTGCTTCCCTGCTCTGTCCACTGCCTTCCCTCCTGGCCAGCACTGCACACGGGAACTGATGAAATAACGCCTGAGCAACTTCACCAGTCAGGTTCTGCCTTATTTATATCAAAATTAAACTTTATTCTTGGCATAATATGTAAAAAAATGACACTTCCCAGCAGCCACAGGTGAGAAGATGCACATTAAACCTTCCCATGGTTGTGCACTGCTTTACCTCCTGCTGCTTTTATTGACAAGCCTTGCAAGTTTGTTATTGAAAGTGGAAGAGAGAAAGCTCTTACTTGTCCAACTGAAGTGGAGAGGAAAGTCCTTCTCATCTTTTTAGCTTGAGACAGCCCCTCTCATCCTCTTTGCCTGGGTGTTGTTTCAGTCCTTGTTCAATCCATCACCCCCTGGGAGCTGCTCTATTTTAAGGGGTCTGAGTGCGTTTTTCTCTACTGAACTACAACAAATGCCACTCATGTAATCTCCTTTAAGAGCAGAAATTTATATGTAATTCACCGTTGTGGCCCAATAAGGATGATTTTACTGAAGAATATTGGGAGGAAAAAAGGCCTCCTTGGAATCTAGAAAACAAACAAGTATCAAATTTGATTGTTACCTCCTTTCAGAAGTTGACACAAAGATTGATGGTTAATAAGCATGTGCTCTTAATTTGCAATGCAAAATGTTTAACACAAACAACAGACAGCCATCAAAATAATCAGTTTGTTATTTTGTGAGTCTTCCTTTTTCCTATTGCCTCCCCATGGGAGAGATGCTATATTTCTGTAAAGGAACAGTGAGAAACTCTGCTGGAGAACAGCAAGATAACAGATTGCAGGAGCTTTCCTCAGCTCCCTGAGCAGGTGCCAGGTTCATGTCTCACACTGGACAATTTATTCTGTACTGGAAATATCTTCCCTCGTTTCTTAATTTTTGCTAGCAGTATATTTACACACACACAGTGAATTTCAGATTCAACAGATGGACAAGATGATAAAGAAAAGACAAGCTGCTAAAAGAAAGCCAAGAAGCTTTTGTCTTTGATTTATAGATTTGTTCCAGTCCGGGAAGCTCAGAGCATCCTTCAATAAGGGCCATAAGTGATTAGGAAATAATGAACTATGGAGATGGGTCAGAAGATGTTGAGATTAGATCTTCATGGCTGAACAGGTCATGAGGATGAACCAATCTGCATGAAATGCTGCCTCTGTGTCAGCTTCTCAAAGCTGTTGATTTATTCCTGTTATCTTTAAATTTTGCTTCCAAGGACCAAGACACAGGGAATTAGGTAGCCAGAGACAGGTACATTTTCACTAAGTGTTTAATTAGCTTCTCTAAGTTTCTGGTTTACTTAAAACTTGTGCAGATAACTGTTTTTTCCTTGTTCACCTTCTCAGAGATTCATGTTAAAAAGAAGATTCATAAAACACTTTCAAGTGGGGAAAAAAATTCTTAGGTTAAATTCAAAGTCTCTTTTGATCTCCCTGAGATTTAATCATTGACAATTCTCAGTTGAAAGGGAAAACCATTATATCTACATTAGCCCAAGGAAATAGTATTGCACCTCTCAAAAGCCTTCAAAAGTTTTTCCTTGTAAAGTATAGAAGATCTCATATTAAAAACTGTTTCTCCTTATTTCAATATCTGCACAGTTAAAAGTTTCTTATGTCACTTGTAATATTATCATGAGGATTTCAAGCCAAGCTGGTTCTTAGTAGCAGTAACATTCTTATCCCTGTGATGATCTTGGGGTAGAAGTGAGGCAGGATTAGCAGTAGAGCCTTTCATGCTAATCATCTTCTGCACTCTTCCATGAAAACATAAGGCTGAAGAGATTGGGATGTCTTGGATTATAAGACATATTATAAATCTTATATAATATAGATAAGTTATACATAAGATATATTATATATCTTATATTTCTCATATATCTTATATAATATATAAGATAAATAGCTAATAATATATGTAAGAGATATATAAGATATATCTAAAAATATATTTTAGATATATCATATATATCATATATATATAAAGAAAACTTATGTATCTTATATATAATATACATATCTTACATATTATATGTGTCTTGTAAAATATAACAATATATTCATCCTATATTCAGTGATGAATATATGGCAACTCTAGCAGTTACCTTGGGGTGGGCAATGAAATGCTACATAATGACTTCAGAAGACACTGACCAAGCCCTCATTACAGTTCCTTTATTTGTAACTAAGAATAGACAAAGAAGGATTTTATCCCTGTTTTCTGTTAGGAACAAAGTTACACTGCGGTGTACTTGCTCTTTACTCAGGAAATTTGTACAAGGGAGACCAGTTGTGCCCAGATTGCCTGAATCTCATTGTGATTGCCCCAAGGGCATCTTCTGCATTTTGATTTTTATTTTAACTAATGTCTTACTCTAGCTTTCCAAATTCCTTAGACTAGTAGAACTTTGACATTTTTCAGTGTCATTTGGTCAGACACCAACTTCTGTTACAGGATAAACTTATTTGCCCCAGCAACTTTATATTCAGTGAGTTGTTTAGAATATTTTGATGCTGGGCAGCCAGACAACATCCTTGTGGATGCACTGGAAGCACTGTGTTTGTGGTATTGAGGAGTTCAAACTGATAGTCCTTGAAATGAATTGTTAAAACAAGTCTTCCTCTCCCTCTTCTCCTCTAGTCCCAAACCCAGGATCTCAGAGCTACCACTTGTTTTCTTTGTCCTGCAAAACTTCATTATTTCAGGTGTTATTTCATCCTTTCAACTTTACTTTGACCCAGCTACAAAAGGCAGTTCATGTTCTTTCCCAGGTAGGAGTGGTATCCATCTGTTTAAATAAGAAAAGACTATGTCTATACTTAATTGAAAAAAAAAAAAAAATGAAGTAAGAACTTATGTTTTTCTTGTCTTCCACTTGAAATAGGAAAGTGCTTGATTTCTCAGCCATACCCAGCCATATTAGATGTGATTTATCTCTGCTGTGTGATCATTGAGATGAGCTGAACACAAGCACAGGCCTGCTGTTTGCCATTCTCAGGCTCAGGAGATCTCGGAATATACATCTTGATGCTCTGTCAGGTGTCCCAGGACCCATTTGTGTTTGTGCCTCCTGTAGGCAGCTTTGTTCCATCAGATTCAGCTGGGATTCTTTGCAGCTGAGGCATCTTAGGGCAAGAAGCTATTGTCATTATTTGTCTAATGCTAGCGCTGTGCTGTGGGCTTTAACTCAGAGCAGAGCTCTCTGTGCTCTTCTCATATGGCTGAAAAATGATCGTGTGGTTTTATGGGCTGGTTTTGCTTACCAGACTCCAGTAGTGCCTGTGCAGAAGGAATTACTCAGGAGCCAATTACTGGGTTTTAGCCAATGCATGAAACAGGACATTGGACTGGATACATAAAACTTGCTCTAACTCTTCAGCAAAGATCCATTGCACAGATTTGAAGGAAACCTGTAGGGATTTCACCAACCCAAATCTATTAAATGACAGTGAATTAATATGGGTTGTCTGGTTTGTAATGGATCCTTGAAGACATCAAAAGTAGTTTCAGGTATGAGATGCAAAGGGGTTAACAAAGACAGAAGTCTGTTTGCAGAATAATTTAGTTTAAGTGCAGACCAAAAAGCCCAACAACTTTCTTTATCCCCTAAATTGTTGAAGCAGATTGATGACTGGATTAAGTTGAAAAGGTCATTTGGAGTCATGATTTTAATTCATGACCTTTTGTTTTCTGTGAAATGCTGGGTATGGATTTGGTCTCTGGTGACTGGGAACTCCTGTGTGATGGAGCCTCCCCATCCAGCTGCCTCAGAAAGCCTCAAGGGTCTTGGTGGGATCTGGGACCTCAGGTGCTTGTTGGGTCAAACAGGGATTCCAAAATGCCTTAAGTTACCCTGGCAGGTAGAGCAGGAATATCATTATTTACTGCTGTTTGGTTAACTTCAGTCTCTGATGAGACAAATTAACAACATCACAGCCCCAAATCAGCCATTTTTAATCTTTCCAGGCTCCTCTTCCCCAATGGCACAATAGAAAAAACACTTCAGTAATTACACAGCAACTCATCTTCAGCTGCAGAGCTCTGCCTCCCCAGCCAGAGCTGCCAGGCTTCCTCCTCCCTGTTCCCCAGCCAAGTTTCCTTTAGAAGTCCTTTTAATTGGCTCGTTAGTGTAACCTGAGGCTACCTGTCCTGCTTGGCTGCGTCACTAATGAGCCTCAGCTGCCTTTCCTTGGACCCAGGCAGGCTGGAGAAGGATCTGTAAAACCTGGGCCTGTGGATTTCAGAGCTGTTCCTGCCCGTCCCCTGGTAGCCCAGCCTCTCTGGCAGTAATGCCACCGGTGGCTTTTGCCCAGGCAGGCACCTCATGCACTCCTGGCAGGCACTGCTCACCTTTCAGACAGGGACTCTGTGCCTAAAAAACCCATCTGCTGATAAAAACATGCAAATAGAGAGCAAAAGAGCACTGGGAGTGGGTATTTCGGTGTGGAACCAAGGAAGGGCCCTTGGTGTGAATTCATGGCATACAAATGCTACTGAGAAAAAGTTTTCCTGGACACCAGTGAGAACACAAGTAAGTTCAAAGCAAGAGTGAGTTGGGATTTCAAGCACCAAACCCCTCAGTGGTCCTGTCAGGCTTTTGGTACCTTCTTGGGAGCACTCCTGCTCTCAGCCTGCTGTGCTGCCAGAGAGAATGGGGGTGGCACAGGCTGCTGAGGAACCCTAGGGAGGTTGGCACAGCTGAGCTCAGTGCCCAGGAAATTGGGGGATGCCTTAAGTTTGAGCTTTCATGTATTTCAGATTCTGTGCTGCCCAGGGGGGCAGTTCTGAGCTCACAGTCAGTGTCACTCAGCTCTGCACAGAGCAGGGACACAAAACAAATCCTTTTCCTGCTGCACACCAAGGACAACTTTCAGGCCCAAAAGCACAAACAAGGGTGGCTGGAGGGAGGAACAAGAAGGATGGGACCTCACAGCCTGGAGCTGGAATTGGACAATTAAACCCCAATATGGAAATGGACCAAAACTTATAAAAATGTAAGACCTCGTGACCAGTCAGTCATTTTGGGTCCATTTTGGGTCTACCTTGGGTGTAGCCCTGATCAGGCCCTGTCCTGCCCAAGGTGTACCCTAAAGGCCTTTCAATAAATATCTACTATATTCTCCAGCTCTGTCCAGTCTCTGTTTCAGGTCAGCCTTCCAAGGCATCAAGGGGATGGTGACTTTGGGGACAGTGGTACCCCCAGACCTCCCCACTGGACAGTTCCACTGCAGTTCTGGCAGCACAAAGGTTTGGCTCTGATCAGCCATACACAAATCAGGCTCAGCAGCTCAGTTTCTGTGCTGTACACACAGAATTCCAGGCTCTTTCCTGCTCCAAGGTCAGGGTGAATAAAACTCAGGTGATGTTGTTTTTGAAGTCTCTCTCTGAAATTTATTATCCTTATCTATTACAAACTCATGAGATGTGAGCTCTCTCTAACAAGTTGA
The DNA here is from genome assembly GCF_965231275.1 of Zosterops lateralis. Classification (NCBI taxonomy): domain Eukaryota; kingdom Metazoa; phylum Chordata; class Aves; order Passeriformes; family Zosteropidae; genus Zosterops; species Zosterops lateralis. The sequence continues at coordinate 9,918,426 of NC_139779.1, read as the reverse complement.
GAAAATGAGTTAAAATGGTTTCTGTTCAAGGCTGTTTAAGTCCCAATTATCCAATAAACAGTTGACATCTAGATTATTTATGCTTCTAATCCAATTGTGATCACCCAAAACCTGAAATGCAAACCTCTTTCACCCAATTAGAGAAAACCACCCAGATTTGTGAAGAAGAAGGTGCAAAAGAGACAACTAATCCACACCCCAAATTCTCCATCTTGGCTCCCATGTATCACCATACACTAAAATCCCAAATCTAAGGTTTTCACCCTGTGAGGTCACACAATGCTGTCCAATGCACATCCCCATGATCCCAGTACTATCACTAATTTTTGGAAGCCTGTTTTAAGGCCTCAAGTCAAGTGCATTGCTTCCCTGAAGTCTGTGCCTGTCAGCACAGAGAGCCCAAAGTTCTCAGCATCCAGAATTCCCACATACACACTCCTGGGAGCCTTGGGGGCTGTGCAGTGAGGAGCTCACTTGATGTGGGCAAAGCCAGGACTCCACATCTCCTTCTGTCCTACAGCTGCCCTTGGAGAGCAGCTCCTTTGTTCATCCAAGATCAGCAGAGAAGAGCCTGGCAGAGTCCTGGGAGCTGTGTGCCAAACCTGTGGGAAGAATTGGAGCAGGCAGGTTCAGAGCAGTTTTAATGAAACTATTTTTTGTTGGAGGGATTTTATCCCATGAACAGCATTAAATGGTTTGCAGCATCCATTTCTGAAATCTAAAAACACTAAGGGAGAGGTCATGTCCTTGCTTGGACTAAAAGCAAAACTTTTTCAAAGTAGAGTAAAAGACAGCAGTTAAAAACAAATGAGATGATTTCCTTTTGTGTTGGCTGATGATGGGAAGTGCCCCCTGCTGCAGCTGTGGAAATGCTGTGATGTTGGGGTTTGTCAGAGGAAGGGGAAGTGTCCATGCCAGCTGTGTCTGAAACAGCACCACCCCTGTGAGTCCCAGCCAGGAAAGGTGAACCTGAACCCAGAGATTAAAGGGAAGTGGAATGTACTGTAGGAAATGGGACTGGAAGAGTTTGGCTTGTTTAGTCTGGCAAATCACAGACCAAGAGATGAGCTGATTGCTGTCTAAAAATACCAAATGGGAGTACAGAGCAGTGAGAGAGGAATACATTGGCTAGGAGCAAAACATAGATTAACATGAATTAATCTAGCCTGGAAATAAGACAGTATTTACCCATTAAAGTAAGAAGATTTGGGAACAGAGCCGCATTAATGCCAGAATACCAAAGACAAAAATACTGCCAGTTTAAAGTAAAGATACATCTGGAAGCATGTGTGAAAGAGATGATGTGATGTAGTGGCCTCTGTTGTCAGTCCCTGTCAGCACAGTGATCCTGTGCTCCCACACAGCATCACCATCCCCAAGGAAATGTGCACTGCCTGAAGAGTTCCTCCCCTTCAGATGCCTTCTGGTTAATCACTGACCTGTGAGCAGATGCTTCTTTGAACCACAGGGCACAGGGTTTGCTAGAGAAAGGAAGTTTTTCCAAAGCCTTGATGTGCCTGTATTATAAATGGGCAATTCCAACAAAGGGCCAGAATTTAGGGAGGTGAAAAGAGTCTCTGGATGTTTCAATGCAGAATTAATCTACTTAATAAAAAGTCTTGTAGGGGGTATAAATTCCAATGCTCAAGTGTGTAGGTGAACCTATGCTAAATTGGGATTAGGCTGAAGCCTTGAGTAGTAGTTCCATTATCCCTTGTTTAGCTTTTGTAAGGCTTAGTACATCTTCAGTGAAGCACCTGATCCTGGGCATTGGCAGAAAGAAGTTTTTGGATTAGATTTCTTGAGCAGCATCAAAATCCCCAGGGTCCTGTTATTTCCAACTCTTTCACTCTCTAGCAACCTGGAAGTTATACAGGGCAGGAATTTCATCAGCTTTTGAGTTCCTGGGGATGATCCTGTATTGCTCTTAAGGAAGCTAGAGTCTATCATTTGACAAAAAGTAATTCTTTCTTTTCCCACCTGTCCTCTGGGGCAGAGGTTTTGGTTCGCACTGTTAGAGAAACAGGCACTGCCCAGATCTGCCCAATTCAGCAAAGCTGCCCAGGCAGGAGCCCCTTTGTGTCCCAGCTCACACAACAGGGAGTAGGGGTTGCCCTGAGCATTGACACTAGGAATTCTGTTCCCCATGGCCTTCAAAAGCCTCAGTGATAAATGCCTGACCCACATCCCATGAGCAGAGCAAGCCCCCGGGTGCTGTTAGCAGAACAGGAAGTGCCCCACACGCCCTGGGAGTGGCTCCTACAGCAGTGCTGCTGTCCCCACCTGGTCACCCAGCTGTGGGCTCTGCCTCTGATGCCTTCAGTTTGAGCTTTCGTGTATTCCAGATTCTGTGCTGCCCAGGGATGCAGTTCTGAGCTCACAGTCAGTGTCACTCAGCTGATGCTGTTTTATACTACAATATAACAGACTTCAAGTTTCAGAAGGCTGAAAATGACTCCTTTATTCTTGGGATGTGTCTCCCCTTTTATACTGTTCTACACAGACCAATTTGATTGGTGACACAAAGACAAATCTCTTCATTCACATTGGTCAGACCAGAGGGACATCAAGAAGAAGTCCCTCCTAGGGAAAGGAATGAATAACAAAGTTACAGTTACAAAAACATTTCTCCTGTTTACAGAAAATTCCTTGGGAAAAGAATTTCAGAAAACCAACTCAGGTACAGAACCAGGGCTACACTCAGCTCTCTTCAGAGAGCAGGAAGAAAAAACAAATCTTTTTCCTGTTGCACACCAAGGACAACTTTCAGGCCCAAAAGCACAAACAAGGGTGGCTGGAGGGAGGAACAAAAAGGATGAGACCTCACAACCTGAAGCTGTAATTGGACAATTAAACCCCAATGTGCAAATGGACCAAAACTTATAAAAATGTAAGACTTTGTGACCAGGGATTCATTTTGTGACAATTTTGGGTCTGCCTTGCGTGTCACCCTGGCCAGGCTCTTGTCCTATCCAAGGAGAATCCTGGAGGCCTTTCAATAAATCCCTACTTTATTCTCTAGTTCTGTCCAGTCTCTGTTTCAGGTCAGCCTTCCCAAGGCATCACCACTGCTGCTGCATGTCCCCTGCCAGGGCAGCTTCTGCCTGCCAGCCAACATCTGATGAGCCACTCTGCTAAATGACATGGGCTGAAAGCACCATCACTTCCCTGGGTTTTATTTTTGGGAGTTCTGAGCAGATCTGATGCCCCAAAGGCTAAAGCTGCTGCTGCCTTTTGGGAAACTCCAGTGAGAGGCAATATCTCATCTCCAGGAGAAGACAGCAGTCACACAGCACAGCAGGCACTGGCTTTCATCATTTCAGCAGGCACTACTAAATCACACAGCACATCATTTAAAACAAACACTGCATAAGGGCTTGTAAAATAACAATACAAAGCAGCTCTTAAATTTCCCCCGTGTCACACCAAGCCAGTTATTCTGGCAAGGCTCCAGCTTTTAAGGTGCACACCATGTGAAAGTGTCTCACTGTGGACAAGACGGGAAATACAGCCCCAGCACTTCATTCCTCCCACATCACAAGGAGACAGGTTTTCCCTGTGTTGCAGGCAGGAGTCTTACTGAAATCATGAAACTATTTACTGCACGGGCAGGTCCTGATTTCAAGCTGAGAGGCATGGTCCTCACCTCTAGCAATCCCTCAGCTCAATTTTCTGAATAGTTCATGGAACAGGGGAGGTGAAAATCCATAAAGAAATTGCCTGAGTGCTCCACAGTGGCTGCTGTTGCCTTTTCTGTTCACAAAGTATTGAACTCCAATAGCAGTGTTTGGTTCTGGAGGGAAGTGCTGTTGGCTGAAAATACAGTGTCTGGGATATAAACTCCTCTAGTTTCTAATATGGATTAATTACAGTCATTTCCAGCTGGATAGAATATCCTCAATTTCTATCCTAAACTCTTCACCAGCATTGCTCCTAAGCCTTGTGCGACACACCTTTGATGGATGAGTTGCTTATCCCACACATGGAAATCACCTGAAACCAAAGGAACAACGACATTATTAAATTTCAGCAAACCTCCTGCCCTGGACTTTCAGCCCTAGAGGGTGAAGTTGGGTGAGGTTTCATGGGAATGCCATCAGGGTGTCCCTGTGTGCTCTGGACTCTGCAGTCCTGTGCTCCAGTTTGCTGTGTCCCAGCCTCACACAGGTGTTCCCCCTTTTCTCCCACTGACTCTGCTGCCACTGTGAAGATTTTGGGGCTCTTTCTAAGCAAGGATCGACTCTTTTGTGAATACCTGCTGCTGCTGCAGAGAGACAGGGGATCATCTGTATGATCAGAGCATACACACCCATAGTTACTTAATCACCTTTGACAGTTTGCAACACTATTATTATTATTATTATTATTATTATTATTATGTTCCTCTTTCTGGGATGATGCTGAACAATTTACTGTTTCAGACCTGTTCTGTTGTCTAGTAATCTGAATCTAGTCCTTACACTGCTTTTCTCACGTTGAAGTGGATTTTGCCATTGGCCTGCTGGGGTATTAGGTGGACACACTGTTTAGGAATAGCAGCATTTGAAAATTCCTCATGTGCAGGTATTACTTAGTGGCATGTTTCTAGTCATTCTTGTTCCTTATAGGTGGAGGAGTAGCACTGAGTAGCCTCAGGGATGTGTGGGGAGTGTATGAGAAGATCCTGAGAAGTCAAAAAGAAAAAGCAGCCCAAGGCAAGACTCTAATCTAATCTATCTATCTATATATATATATATAATACTTTTGATTAGAATACTAATCACAAGTATGGTTTGGGAATTCTGCTTTTCTTAAGTGATTCACAAAGAAAAAAAAAATGATTTCTAGATTGTTTACCTACAGCAATTAGCCCTGTGTTGATAGAAGATTAATCAACTCTTTTTAGTGACTCTTCACTAAGTTTTGTTATTTTCCAGTACAGTTTGATGGGTGGAATGGACTTACCCCATGTTAATCAAGAAGACCCATCACTGTGCAGTCACTGATAAGCAATTACCATGTAAAATAACAGCAATGAACTCAAATTGCCCTCACTGCCCATCACTGCTCTGCTTTTTATCGTAATAATACAGTCCATTAAAACCTACAATCACTGTAATGTTTATGCATTATTGGGGAGATAAATTGCATAATTCTCATTTTACAATTTAAATGTAATTAGTAGCTTACTAATGACTAAAACCTGAATTTGCTAGACTATCAGTTTTTTCTAACACTTGCCAAAATTATAGGTAATTACTTAGAGCTTGCAATAATTATAAGTCCATCTTTTAAATAATTAATGTGCACTTTCATGGTACAAAACAGCCAGTAATCAAACGACCTCTGGCTTTTACAGCAAGCCCATGCAATTAGTCTTATTGTGCAGGTCTATAGAAACGTTCCCATCACAAGAGTCTCTTAAGTTGGCAGCCTTGATAGTGATGGCTGTTGTGTTTTATGGCACCAGACAATGATTAACACCCAACAGCCTTTGGAGGTTGGGGCTGAGGACAAAATCTGAGTGCATTTCCTGAGCCGTGGGATGCAAATCCAGAGAAGTGATTACAGGAGAGAGGAGTTTGAAGTTAAGTTTTGTTGTCTCTTGGACTGTCAGATATTCTGCTGAGGGTATTTTTCAAGTCCATTCATCTTCTGCATCATTTGACTTGAATCATTACCCCAAGACAGAATTCCCTGTCCAGGGGGGCCTATGTGGTATAAAACTATTTTTTTCTCTTTTTTTTTTTTTTTTTTTTAGGGGGTAGCATCTTTCACTGCTGCTCTAGATGCTGCAGAATCACAGAACCATCAAGAAATAGACCTACCAGATCATCCAGTCCAGCCACCCAGCCAGCACTGCCACTGGACTCCTAAACCACTAAACCACATCAGCCAGATCCAGATGTCAACACATCCAAGGATGGTGATTCCAGCACCTCCCCAGACAGCCTATTCCAATGCCTTGACCCCCCCCTTTCAACAGTGACACCCACTTTCAACAGTGAAAATTTTCTTTCTGGTATTTGATCTGACTCTTCCCATTCTCAGGTAAAGACCATTTCCTCTTGTCCTCTCACTGCAGGCAGGGCAGAAGAGACCAGCCCCTCCTCACTACAACTCTTCAGGCAGTTGTATAAAACAAAAGAGATCCCCCTTTGGCCTCCTCAAGACTAAACAAGCCCAGCTTCCTCAGCTGTTCCTCATCAGGCTTGTTTTCTACACTCTTCAGGAGCCTTGTTTCCCTTCCCTGGACACACCCAAGCATCTCAGTGTCCTTTTTAAACTGAGGGGCCCAGGACTGACTACAGCACTTGAGGTGTGGCCTCACCAGTGCCCAGCAGAGGATGGTCACTGGTCCTGCTGACTGCATTATCACTGATACAGGAGAAAGTGTCACAAGCCCTGTATAAATGTTTTTTTCCATCCATTGTCTCAAAATTTAATGGAATATCAGTGGGAAATAGACATCTAACCCATGAACCCCAGAGGTATCTGGCTCAAATTAACTCCATTAGCCAGTAGTGAGGCCTTCCTGAGGCCTGGAGGGTTTGTACAGAAATCAGAAGGCACAGGACTGGCTTGCTTGGCTTCATTGGAGCCCATGTGCCTGAAAAGCTTTGAAAATTGTGCCCTGTTTCTCAGAGATGCACCATTGTTGGAGCTCTAAAGGCTGAAAATCTCAAGCTTTCTGAGTTGAAGGGTCCCAACCCTCAAGCAAACACCTCATTTGACCTGAGACCTTGGAAAAGGCTTCCAAAGTTGAGGGATGGCACAGAAGCAGTGCATGTGTAGTTTAGATGGTCTGGACAATATTGTGTGATCTCACAGAGTGAAAAACTTAGATTTGGGATTTTAGTGTATGGTGATATGTGAGAGCCAAGAAGGAGAATTTTGGGTGTGGATTAGTTGTCTTTTTCACCTTCTTCTTCCCAAATCTGGGTGGTTTTCTTTAACTGGGTTAAAGAGGTTTGCATTGTGGGTTTTGGGTGATCACAACTGGATTAGAAGCATAAATAATCTAGATGTCAACTGTTTATTGGATAATTGGTACTTAAATAGCCTTGAACAGACACCATTTTAATTCATTTTCTTGACTTGTTAGAGAGAGCTCACATCTAGTGAGTTTGTAATAGATAAGGATAATAAACTTCAGAGTGAGACTTCAAAAACAACATCTCCTGAGTTTTATTTGCCCTGACCTTGGAGCAGGAAAGAGCCTGGAACTCCAACACACCACGTCCTCTCACTTTGCATTTTCAAAATCCAAAAATAAAAAGGTCTTTATTAGCCAAAGCTGGTAACAGTGGTGATTCTGGTATTTGTTGTATTCTCTTCAAACCTGTCTCCAAGACAAGGTTTTATGTTACTATTTTCTGTGAAGAAACCAAAGAAAAGGAAAAAAATAAAGCAACTCTACAGAAGACAAAATCAAACCTTAAAATTAGTGTCAATGCTTCCAGGGTCAATGCATTGATCTCAGCAGTGGAACCAGCACACTGTGGTGGGCTATAAATACAGTCCTGTCATTGCAGTAGTGTGAGTGAAGTGTTTTTGTCCAAGTCCTGCTCCTCAGCTCAAGAATCTGCCCTTTGCCTCAATACCCTGCACCCTTCTCCTGCCATAGCCCCAACACCTGCTGCCAGGGGTGCTGAGGGGTCCTCAATCCCACCTGCCCTGCCAAAACCACTTCACACCTGAACCCCACCTTACCTGTCCCTAAAATGAGAATTGTGGTAACAGTTACCACAGCAGGGCCATGGGATTAATTACTGTTTATAAAGACTTTGAGGTCTTCACATGAAAATTGCTACAGTGTGTAAGTGCAAAGTAATTATGATTATCGTTACTTTCACTTGCATCTATAGACTGTAATTAGCTGTGGATTGTATTGCATTGACTGTGAATAATTTAAAAGCTCTCTTCAGGAAGGTGTCACTTTAAATGTTTTTTATATTTTGCATTTTAATAATACTGTAGTTTAGCTTCTTTTTCCCTTTCTTTACTCTCTGATAGTGATATATCCTACAGTGTTGGTTATTGGAGCCCTGAATATAAAGCAGTCTGTTCCTTATCCTGCTTTCCTTCATTTGAACAGAGGAGAAAATATGACAGAATAGAATTCTATGCTGATTAAGGATAGAATTTATTTATTATTTAACACTGCAGGATGCCCTGGCAGGTCCTTCCTGTGCAAACTGCTGAGGAGAGCCTCAGGCTCACCACCCCTGGTACCTGGGATTGTTCTCAGGGCACCTCCCAACTGCCTGCACAGTGATGCTGTGGATGTGGCAGGGGTCCAGTGCATCCACAGCTCCTGTGACAGCTCTGTTGGGTACCCCCTGCATATTTACCTCATGGCTCTACTCCTTATTGAACACAGAAGATCCTCATTTTCTCCTCTTCTCTGCATGTCTTGCAGCATCAAGGAGGAAGGAGAAAGGAACAACAGCTAGAGACTCCTTCTCAGGGCTTTCAAATGCTTCCCAAGTGTCCCTCTGAGCCTTGTTTTGCAAGCCTGTGTGGCAGCTACTCTCCTTTGCTGGACACAGCCTCATGCTGAAGGCAAGAACATTCCTTGTGGTAATTCCCTTTCTCTTGGAACTGAGTGGATTCAGAGAAATGAGGTGCATCCTTCAGGTTGTGTCAAGACTCATCTGCAATGGCAATCAGGTTTATCCACTTAGAGCAGGCACAGTTAGGTCAGGAATGTCGGTACCAAGGAGATCCCTCCACAGTCTGGGGAGGGAGGAGGACAGGCCAGTTCTGCTGGCTGGTGCAGGATATATGGGGAGCCAGGCTGCTCAGATTTGTGTACCTCACTTAAACGCTTAAAAAATGCTGAGCATCCAGATTTCTGCTCTGCACCTTCTAGAAACATGGACAGCTAAATTGTTTAAATGTCTAAAATCCATTTGGTGTGATCTCAGCAGATGTCCACTCACCCATGGGGATGAAGGCAGGAGCTAAAGTTCTGTTCCATAATGGTTCCCCTGAAACTCCAGAATTTGCCTCCTGAGAATGTAAGAAGCATTAGGTTTGGGTGATATGTGAATCCCAGGAAGTCAAAGCCAGTTTGTTAGTTTAGTTACCCCAAACTCAAGTCCCTGTCTTTGGAGCTTATTTGAGATTATTATTTTATACTATGAAAGCAGAAGTAATAGTGTCTCTTTAGGCAAACACCAAAACCTAGACTTAAATTAGCATCTTTTAATTAGGCAAAGGAGAACAAACAGCAAGCAACTGCTGTTTGTATTGCATGTCAGAACACACGTGAGGATAGAAGGCAGGAGCTGCTGTTCTGCTGCAGCCTGTGTGCCATGCAGTCCATGCATTGGGATCCACTCACATCCCCCTTTGTGCTGCTGGACACTCTGCATCACCCACAGAGCACCTCTACTGCTCTGTCCTCTCCGTAGCAGCTGAGAAACAGTAGAGTATGTCCAATTAAGTGGCACATTCACACAGAAGTTTCCAATTATTTCTTTAGCTGATGATCTCAGAGTCATTGTAGAATGATAAAATGGTTTAGGTTGGCAGCAGCATTAGAGCTCATCCAGTGACACCGCTGCCATGGGCAGGGACACCTCCCACTGTCCCAGGCTGCTCCAAGCCCCAGTGTCCAGCCTGGCCTTGGACACTGCCAGGGATCCAGGGGCAGCCACAGCTGCTCTGGGCACCCTGTGCCAGGGCCTGCCCACCCTCCCAGGGAGGAATGGTGGAACACTGTTGTTAACATCTCACCTTGGGGTGGCTTCCTGTGATGACTTCAATGTCCACCTGTATGGGATGGGAGTGTGCCAGGGGATGGACCAGGCTCTTCTTGGTAGTGCCAAGCAACAGGCAGGGACTGAGCCCAACAATTCCCCCTGCACAGGAAGCACAACTTCTGCCCTGGGCAGTGCCCAGCCCTCAACAGGCTGCCCAGGGAGGGGCTGGAGTCTCCTCAGTGGGGATATTCCAGAGCCCTCTGGACACAATCCTGTGTCGTGTGCTCTGGGATGGCCCTGCCTGAGCAGGGATCTGGCACCAGTGACCCTCTGTGGTCCCTTCCAGCATTACACATTCTGTAATTCTGTGGGTTTGGGGTGATGCAGAAGACCACTTGAATCTGTTGTGAGGGAAACACCCTTGTTTTCCAATGCTTGAGCTAAATTTACAGCTGGCAATGCTATCCATCATCTCAAAGTACCTTGAAAAAAACATACACTGCCTACAGTCATATCTGGAACTCTTAATCTCCTAAATGTGTTGTCCCTCTGAGGAAGGGAGGCACAGAACTGTTTGTCCTGTTGTTGACAGTGAGGAGCAGAAGAATGAGGAGTCTGTGGAAGAGCAGGGAGTTACAACAGAGCAGGGCTAAGGGAAGAGGAGGCAGCTTTAAGAGGGGAAGAAAGTAATTTGTCCTTGTTATCTGCAGGAGAGAGTACAAAGATGTTTAGGCTTTATACTGCAGCCAAGGAGATGCAGATTGCTGCTGTGAGGAATAAATGGTGAGGCCTGGAGCAGCCAGCCTGGGGAAGCCCTGCAGCTGGGGCAGACTCTTGGAAACATTACAGTGGGATACAGTCAAATTACAAGGGGGACTGATGATAGGATGTTTTGAAAACCCTTCTTGCCCTGTAAGACAGGACTGACTGGATCACTCATGTTTGGAGTCACAGGTCAGCTTCTCCCTCCAGGACTTGCCCCTTTCACATGCTGAAAAATGCATAATTTACACATCAAGTCTGGGTAGAGATCTACCCTAGGGTGATTCATACAGGCTAAACTCTGCATCTAAATTGAAAGGAGCATGGAGCATCCTGGTCAGGGCCAGGTAGCTCAGAAATGTTTGAATTATTACTTCTCTTTTTATGTTTTGAATAGAAACTTTGGGCTTGGGACTCTCCATCTGGTTTTGCTGCCATTAGTGTGAGCTACCACTGAGCAGTACAGTGAGCTCCACAACAGCAAAAGGTCAAGCTGGGGACTGACACTGTTTTACACCACAATGACACAAAGACTCTGACTTCAGAAGGCTGAAAATGACTCCTTTATTTTTGGGATGTGCCTTCTTTTTTGTACCATTCTACACAGACTAATTTGATTGGTGACAAGAAGACAAACCTCTTCAATCACATTGGTCAGACCAGAGGGACATCAAGAAGAAGTCCCTCCTAGGGAAAGAAATACAAACAATTTGCTGTTACAAAAACATGTGTCTTGTTTACAGAAAATTCCCTGGGAAAAGAATTTCAGAAACCAAAACATCTCAGGCACAAACCAGGGCTACAGGGGACTGTTTCTTCTTCCATTGTAACAATAGTCTGGGCACCCCTAATTTTTTAACACCAATAAAAGAGAATCCACAATGAAAAGTGTTTTAATTTCTTTAGGCTTTTACTGGAATGATGAATAATCTCGACAAAGTGATAACAGAAACCCGAATCTTGTTGATTTATTTGAAATTACTACAGGAAATCAAGAGATCCTGCAGGGTCTGTTCACACCAATTAGCTCTGAGCTTCTCTTCCTCTGCAGGGAAGTGTACAGTGATAACCTTGTAGGAGAAGTTTGGATATGTCTCAGTAACAAGGTAGGCGTGTGTCCAGTGTGCAGTGTTGGCTGCAACTACTTAACATGCTCAAGTGTAGGAACTGAGAGAAATCAAGGGTTGTTTACTGTATGTGTAAATGTGGATCAATGGCTTGTTAATCTGTGCCAGCCTCACTAAAATTAACAGTGTCTGAAAGAATAAATGACTTTATGGTGATGGATAATCCACCTACAGTAAGATGTTATTAGAGAAGATGTAGAACCTGGGGATGCAGGGGAAGTCATTCATTTGAGAGGAGAAGGCTGTTGTCAGCAAATGCTCTTGCAGGCAGTTTTGCATGTTGAATTACTGAGGAGAGAAAGGGCAAGAGCGTCAGCAGACGTCAGCTGGCACAGTTGTGTGACTACAGTGGGGATGCAGGGATTTACATCTGCTGAAGATCCAGGTCTGATCCAAAGATGGAGATCAAGTCCAAGAAGAGACTTCTGGTGATTTCAGTGGACTGAGATTTCCAGTCTGTAAACTCCCACATCTCAGCCTCCCGACCCCCAGTATTCCTGAGATGTGAATATTGCTGTCCTGAACACTGGAGACTGCAGGGAACCTCCTGGAGCAGCTGAGAACCTCATCTCCCTGGAGGTGCTTTATTCTTGTATTCTGTCTGTATCCCAGCACTGTGTTGATACTGAGGTAAATCACAGCCAAAAGAATTAGACTAAAAGGTGGGGGCAAGAAAAAAGCTCTCCCTCAGTTCTCTCTAATAGAATTTCTTATTGGCTCATCCCATGGGCACATTAATACTCCCCACATAAACTTAATTGTGTAAGAATGGCCACACCAGATCAGACATTCCCCTCTCCAAAGACATGACCTGGTTTGGGGTGTGACATGTAAATATATCTGGACTTTCTTTCCCCCTGTGCTTTTCCTCTGTGGGGTTTCAGGGTGCTGGATTGGGCTGTGATTGTGATAAGAGTGCAGTGCCATTCCTGGCCAGTCCCAGTTCTCTGCTGCACAGTAGGAGACAAGTTATTGTGATGTATTTGGTAAAGAGAGGCTGGGAACCCCTCCGAGTTCCTGGCATAAGTTATCAGTAGAAGAGTATGTACAAGGACCTTTTTTTGGAGTTGCACTCCCAAGAAGAGCAACTGAGAGTTATTCTTCAGGGCCTCAGTATTCAGATCACAGCTCCTTGCAGACAGGTCTGTTGTTGCTGTAATTAGGTTTAGTTTACAAAATCTTTCACCAGCATTTTACAAACTGCCTGGTGATTTTTAAGTGCCCAGCTACCCTTAAGACAAAACCATTAGAGAGTGTGATGCTGGAGGCTTGAGCAATTGTAACTTAAAAATCTTAGGTATGAGTACTTAGCCTCAGTCAGACCCCAGCTGTGGCTTATGATTAGCAGTGACAACCTGTGGCTGTTCTCTCCACCTCCAAAACCTGCTACAACCTCTTCACCAAACGCCACTGGAACAGTAGACATGTCCCCTTAATTAGAAGTGTATTAATAAATCCATCCTGTTCTCTAATCCCCACACACATAATACAGTGATTCATTAGCACAGGAAGAGATAATTTAGATTTTCTCAGACAACTGCAGCTGTCACTAATCAAATTAAAGGAGGAAATGCAGATCTGAAGTTGGACAAACTGCTCTGGCAGGGACGAAGGTGACAGGATGGTGTGAAGGACCTTCTGAAAGGAGGACAGGGGCAATTCCAGGGGCATCAGCAGCTCCTCCCAAAGAAATTGTCCCAGTGCAGGGACTGACTGTGCCCCACTGCTGTCCCCATGTCTAGAGCCTGAGTGCTCCTGCTGACATCTACACCTTCAGTGGGGCTTTGAAATGACTTGTGCACACAGTGCTTGGTGCAAAACCTCCTCTTAACACAGAAACATCAGGGATTGAACCAAGAATATATTTTTCAGGAATTATCAGGGTTCCCTTGCCAAGGGGTACACTCACATCCTCAGTGGGAGCCCCTCAGGGGGTTACACTACCTGGACAAACAGAAAAAAAGGTTAAAAATAGAGTTGTACTTAGCTTTTCTGAGTGAAAAAAGTTTGTTTGGGTCTTTTTTTGTTGTTGTTGTTTGGGTATTTTTTGGTGGTGGTGGTGGGGTTTTTGTGGGGGTTTTTAACAGGTTGATGGCTTGGCTGGTGCTCGTGCTAAGCAGCATGAGCTGTTGCTGGTCCTCATCAGAAAAAAAGACCCATCCAGGCTGTACCAGCAGTGGCTGCAGCTCAGGGGCCTCTCCCTGGCAGGCATCAGGAGCAGGTACCTGAGGCTGGGAGCGTAGAAACCCCTGACAGACAGACAAGGAGCAAACACCTCACAGAACCCAGACCAAAAGGAAATTTTCAGATCCTCCATTCTGACAGCCCTTGACTTTGGACAGCCATGATGGACATGTGTATTTCCAGCACCTTTTCAAATCTTTCTTGCTTTTCCTTCAGGACCATTCATTTCCACTGACCATCCAGTCAGTGAGTGCTGCAGGCTAATCACAGTATAAAAATATTTATTTTTGTGGCTTTGAATTTTTATCCGTTCAACTTCCTTGAAAGCTCCTCACTAATGTGCCATGGCAAGAACTAAAGGTCTCATAAGTCCCTTTCCCAAATTTATATTCATTTGTGGTGTGATCCATTCCTGTTTGTTCCCATTGTAGACCAGTGAATTGCCAACTGTTTTTTATGTGTGAAGAGATATTCTGTTAGTTGTTTTAACTCCATGTGGAGGATGGGACACTCAGGGCCACCCCACTGCCAGTGGCAAGAGGGTACAGACAATGTATAGGGCTCTGAGCTGCATTGGCAAGGAGTCCTCATGTAGCTTCTTGGCTCCAATTTTGATAAATTAATGAGGGCTCTCTTGTTTTGGTAGCATTATAGGCAAATTCAGTGTTTGGGATGACAGGAGAAGCAGAAGTGGCCTGTCCCCAGGCCTTGCTGCCACTCATGCTCTGTGGTTTTGGTCATTGCACACTTGTGTCTTGTGCTTTATCCTGAGGCTGAGCAATTCTGCAGCTTTGCCTGATGTCCAACATTGCCTGTGTGTATTGAAAGCAGGAGATCAAAGGAATGAAAGTGCTCCCTTCTCTATCACTTCAAGGATATGAGCAATTAAAATACAAATTAATCTAAGCAAGATGAAAATGCAGATTTTTAATAGAGCTGCTGGAGTCACCTTGAACTTGTGCCTAGTGCTGTTTAGCCTGGGTGATTAAGGACACTAACAGTCTATTAAAAAACTTGTCATTCTAATGTGAAATCATAGAATTATAGAACTGTTTAGCTTGGAAAAGACCGTAAGATCATCAAGTCTAACTGTTAACTCAGCATTGCCAAGTCCACCAGTGAACCATATCCCTAAGGGCCACATCTACAGATGTTTTAAATCCCTCCAGGGGCAGTGATTCCACCACTCTGTTCCAATGATTGGCAGGCCTTTTGGTAAAGGATTTTTGCCTAATATCCAATCTGAGCCTCCCCTGGCCCAGCCTGAGGCCATTCCCTCTCCTCCTGTCCCTGTTCCCTGGGAGCAGAGCCCGACCCCCCCGGCTGTCCCCTCCTGTCAGGGAGTTGTGCAGAGCCACAAGGTCCCCCCTGAGCCTCCTTTTCTCCAGGCTGAGCCCCTTTCCCAGCTGCTCCTCACCAGACCTGTGCTCCCAGGTCTGTTGTCCAGATTCCATGGGGGGAATGGGGTTGAGTCATTCAGAGAAAGGAGAGGGAGGGACAGGAAAAGAAGAACGTGTGTTCATGGTAATTATTTGTCCTTGACAACAATAATCTGCCTTCAAAGAGGGAGATACTGGGTCAGGCTTGACCATTCAGAGGGATGTGAGGCTGCTCCTTCCCAGAATGTGCTGGAGGTGTTTGAGGGAGACCTTTGGGCCAGGACCAGGGCAAGCCAAGCCTGGGGAGAGCCCAGAGAGTGGCAGGGAGTGGTGGCTGTGGCTCAGGGGCAGCAGCCTTGGCAGTGGCACACAGAAAAGGTTCCTAAATATCCTTCCTAGATATCCCAGCAAGCTGCTGAGCACTGCTCTGAGAGAAAGTTTTAAGGAAATAGATATATTCCACAGGAACACACTGGGAACCCTAATCTTATCTGCAGTCCTGAGTACTGTACAAAGAAAAGCTGTTAGTTCTCTTCCCTGCGTACAGAAACCTCATTGGGGTGTTCTGGGAGAGGAGGTCTGGGCAGATGGAGCACAGAGATGTGACTGCCTTGGTTGCTGTCACTGTGGTGTTTCTCAGCAAATTTACAGGACAATTTTTAAGACATTTTCATTGTCTGTCGAAAATTTAATTCAATCCTGGTAATTTTACATTGTATACTGCATTCAAAACATAAAGAGCTTATAGAGACAGTCAGTGTTTACTGTACATGGTTGTCAGCTTTTCCAGGCACTGAATCCCAAATCTCTTCTTTTCCTTCTTATCCTGCAAACCTCAAACATTATTAACTGGTCTAAAGTATGTTCTAAAACATCTCTGCTGTGAACTGCTCCTCTTTTCTGGTCCAGCCAGCAAATGCAGCAGTGGAAGAACTCGGCTGTGGGGACAGTACCTCCCTTCCCCTGGAGGACAGCAGAATTGGTGAGTGGAACTCATCACTGGACTGTGAAACACAAAATATTCTTCAAATTGAGATAGACTTCAGTCTTTTTTATCCTCTCATAAAACCATCATGGTCAGAGGGCTCATTACCACTGCTGCTTGGGTATTCTACTATGAGTGAGAACATTTCCGAGGAAATGTTGGGAATTCCTGGTTCTGGAATGCCAAACTGAACCTTTTTCAGAAGGAAAAATTTTCACATCAGCCGTGGAGGTTTGGTCTTTTCCACCTATCCTTATAGGAAAACTTATTGGAAACAATAATGCACTGGGAGAAGTAATGCTGATTATGCCAATAAGCTGCATGTAAAAATGTTAAATCACTTTCCCTCAGCTCCATTGCTGATTATTTTTAACTGTAACTGTCAGTAAAGATCCAATGCAGTTTCCACTGACAGGTGAAAGCTTTTTAACTGTAGCTGGTGCTGAATTAGTTCCTAAATAAACCTCCAGTCGTCACTTGAAAGGACTGTGCCAAGTAAATTATAATGGAACTCATAATAAACACATTTCCCTGAACTAATGCTAGAGGATCAAATGAATCAGGTTCCCGTGTTAGCCACTGAGCCAAGAGAGGGAAATGGAATTGAAACATCTCTTCTGTCATTTATACATGGAGGTGAGAGACATGCTTTCTCATTATAGGCACTTTAGGGCTATGTTTAAATAAAACACCTTCTCTTGGCTTGCCCTTGAACTCTGTCCCCTCCGTCCAATTAAGCAGAACTCTGTGAAAGAGAAATGTAGCTCCAAGCTTGCCCTGCAAACTGCACAGACTCATCTCTAATCCTGCCATCAGGAGGGGTTTGAAAAGTTTAAATCAATTTTCTGTGGAAAATCAATTATGAAGCAGACAAATTTGTCTTTGTGGCAAGTGGAGCTGATTCAGCTGTGGAATGCTTTTCTCTCCAGAACATTTTATTTGAGGTCTATGGCAGCAAATACTGGAAGAGAAACCAAACAACTTTGTACTTCATGATAAGCAAAGGACCAGGCAGAGCTGCTCACAGCCCCCTGACTCTGCTCCAGCTGCTGAGAGCAGCTCCCTTGCTGTCATGTCTTGTGTGCTGATGTGCTCCAGGCATTCTGGTAAACTCACTGCTCCTCCTTCTCCGTTATTTTTTGTGAAAACCTGTATTTGGTTGACAGTGTAGCATATGCAAATAACCCAGCAAAACCCCAGCTGGCAGTGATTTCACTGGAATACTTATTTAATAATGTAAAAATGCTGTTGACCATTTATAAATGGCCCCTGGCACCACAGGATGTCTGTCAGCTGTCATTGATGGGAGTGGCTCATTAACTTCAGTAACTGCAGAGTTAGACCTTAGATCTGGCTAAGACTTAACACACCTGAGGATGTGAGCCCTGGACCTGCTTATAACAGAGTATTGCACAGTCTTGATGCTGCCAGAGGTCTCCACACAGCTTGATTCCAGCTTTCCTTCTGCTAAGAGAAAACCAATCCAGTGTTCAGTGCAGGAAATTGCAGTGATACCAGGGAAGAGGAATAAGGAGACTTTTTCAGTTATGGAACCACTCTGGATATACCTTTGCAGATATTAAGAAAACAGTGTTGATACAGGTTAGCACATAGTCAGAGTCTTATTAACTAGGTGTAAATGTATCAATCTCTGAGGTCCATCCTTTGCAGAGAAGTGGCTGAAATTAATTAGCTCTGAAGAGACTGCTCTTCAGAGGTGTTTTGTAAAGCAAAAGGTTTAATAAAGAAAAATAACAAATGTTACAGAAAACAAATGAAAAGCCGCACACAGGTGTCCCAGAATACTTCTGACACCTTGCTAAAACACTCCAAAAAGCCTTTAACTTCCTTAGTGCTTCTTCCTAAATACTGAATGTTTTAGGAGGGACAATTTGTCTTGCAGCCAATAGAGAGACACAGGGTTTGAAGAACAGTGACAAGGTCCAATAGATGCTCCTTTCTTGGCCCTGAGCCCATTAGTGTCAGAACTGCAAAGAAGTTTCTGGGTTCTTTACCTTTAGGGGTGAATCTAAACCAGAGAGGTTATGGGATGTCTACCAGTGGAGATATTGAAACCCTATCAGCTCCTTGGCAATCTAATCTAGCTGAGACAGGTCTGAGTAGGAAGTTAACCTAAAAGCTTCCAAGGTCCCTTCCCACCTGAATGATTCACTGGTTTTGTTTCTATCCCATAGACAGTCAGCAGTGATGGAGTGTATGACAAATAGCAATAATCATAAACATTTTCTGGTTGATGGTGTACATTTAACACTCTCCAGAGTTGAAGATCATCCAGAACAAATAAGAATCCTTAGTGAAACAAGTTAGTGTCAACAGTAAGTGATTTGGTTTCCTATGCATCAGGTATCACCAGGGGAGCAGGGGCACTGCACTACTTCAAATCATTAAATCTCAGGTTTGAACTGTATATTTTTCTCTGAAAACCAAGCACTGACTCAGTGTCTGACAATCTCTGAGTGTCCTGGCATGACAAACCAAAGATGGGAATGTGAATTGCTCTGGAAGACCACCTTCACTCTAAGCATGTACCAGTCACCTCATCAGCTCCACTGAGCTGTGCCCAGTCTTAGAGAAGAGATGAACTGTGGAAACACAACATCAGAAAGTAGTTTCTGGCTTCTTCTTTCACTAACTCTCCTTCCTTCCTCCATTATTTCTTTTTTTCCCTTTCTTCTGGGGATATTTTTCAGAGCTGTGTGATTGATACTTGATAGGACACAACTGAGCAATAAAGCAAAGACTGTTGCAGAGTCATTTTAGTGAAGTGACATTAAAGCTGTCATTTATTTGCTGTCATTTAATTGGCAGCTTGAATTAGGGGAATGTGTCAATGGATTTCTCCTGCTGGTTATGGGGAAATGACATAACATCATATGGCGATGGGGAAAGGAAGCACTTTAGCTTTTCCCCATTGCACAGGCAACATTGCCTTGCCATAATGTTCCACTCAGGCCATGAGTAGTCCTTGGCTCTGCAAAAGAGGAGGAAAAGAGTCTGTTTCCTGTTAAATCTGCCTCAGTAGCAGCATAAGTCTTCAGGAAGCCTTTTAATAAAGCATGTGTACAGAAGGGAAGGGTGGTTATGGAGCTGGAGAACTTGGTGGTATTTTTCACTCTCATTGCAGCCTGAATAGGGATGGAGAAAGTGGAAAGGGCAGATGTGGATGAAATGCCACTCTTGCAGCTACAGCAAAGAGAGATTTGCCTACAGAACCACCTGGAACAAGCAAACGAGGTCAGACTGAAAAGCAGGGAACAGCTCATCAGGGGAGTAGCTGATCAGACACTGAGAGCAATGGAGTGAGTGGGGATTCATGGAGAATATTGCAGTTTTTGATTTCCCACATCTTCCATTTTATTGTTCTATAAGGTAGTATTGAGATGATTTTTAAACAATGCAGGTCTCACACTCAAACTTAACACAAGTGATTTGCTCTGAGGTTTTTCAGAGCAGCACCACAAAAATCCCAGAGAAGCCTCTCTCCCCTTGCCACCTGTATTTGTAGAGTTGTACAGAAAATGTTGTAATTACAAGTTGGTACAAGTTAAATTAATTGCCCACCAGTCTGTTTTTAATTAGAATCAGGCAAGCTTGGTAATCTTCTAACATGTCCAGGAAAGCTGGATGAGCGCGTAAGTGCACCCATGCATTTTATTGATTTGAGTTAAAAATTCAGCTCCTGAAATGAAACCCATAAAAACCAAAGCACGTTCTGGGATCTGAGAGTCTCTTCCACACATTGAGTACCAATGTTTCTAAATTTCCTTTTCTCTGGATACAGAGCAAACCCAAGAATATTTAACAGTTAATACCCAGTATCTCATTTTAGAGAGAATTTTTTAATAATAGTTAGAGACATTGTTTTATAATTGCATATTTCACACCAAGGATGTAACAGCCACCATCATGAAAACATCTCTGAGACACAGAGGGTGAAATACATCCCTCCTCCAATTCAGAATGAAATCTATCCCACCAAATTTGAAGCCTGGCACAGAAATAAATGTCATCCAGTGGCTTTGGTGGCGTTTGCAATATATCTCACATTTTTCTGTCACAGTTACTGGAAAATACCAAGGCATCTCAGAAATCCTGGCAGGGGGATATTGATTGGAAAACACTGGAGGAGGGCTGAGTTTAAACGCAAGCAGTGTGTATCAAAGGAGCTGCTGATGGTTACAGCACAGGCTGACAGCATGGACGGGGCACAGTGTGAGGGAGTCACTCCCAGAGCTGAAACAGAGCAAAGAACAACAGACAGAGCAGGAGTTCCCAGTAAGACATGATTAACTGTAATGGTTTCCCTGAGGAAGAGAAAAACCCTGGGATAATGCCCTGGAAAATCCCTTTCTGAGTACAGTAAGCAAAAGGCTTACTCCTGTTCCCTCGGTTCAAGTATGCAAATTGTTGCTGGAAAGTTCCTTGAAACTCCCGGGGGTCTGAGCCAGGACATTCAGACCCTTTTGACTTTCCTTGGGACTCTGCCCTGATGATGACTTAATGGAGAGAGAGACAGCTTTGATCCAGTTGTCCGAAAAGGAATTTTAATAATGGGAAAACAACAAACAATAAGGTGTACACTCCATTGGAGCAAACTGTAAAAACACATTAACAAGGGACAAGGGACAAGGGGCAAAAGGCAAAAGGCAAAAGGCCCAGTTCTGGGTCAGACAGGGGTATTTATGCAACCCAGTGTGGGTGGGGAGTTAAGGCAGGGTCTGAGGGAAGGGTCCAATAGAGGAGAATGATTAGGAATATTAAAATTCCTGCACCAAAAATTAACCTATGGTAACACAGAGAATGAGGAACCTTCTAGTAACATTTGCATACTTAAACATGTGAGTAAGCTTCTTGCTTATTGTATTTTGAATGGAGTTTCCCAAGTCATTTTTCCAGTGTTTTCTTCTTCCCCAGGGAGACCACCTCTACAGTTCCTAGTTCTCTGTGTTACCATAGGTTGATTTTTGGTGCAGGAATTTTAATATTCCTAATCGTTCTTCCTTATTGGAGCCTTCCCTCGGACCCTGCCTTAACCTCGCCTCACACTGGAGAACAAATACCCCTGTTTGACCCTGGCCTGGTTACTGCCTTGTTCGAGGTTGCTCCACATATAGTGAACACCTTATTTATTGTTATTTTTGCATTATTAAAATTCCTTTCTGGACAATTGGATCAAGGCTGCCTCTCTCTATCAAGTCACCATCGGGGCAAAGTCCTGAGAAAAATCAAAAGGGTCTGATCATGGAGGCTTGGACCCCTGGGGGTTTCAATTAACCCTCCCCAGTCTGGGCTGGGTTCTGGGCTCCCTGCAGAGGAACCTCAGGCCAGGCTGGTCTGTGTCACCTGAGGTGACAGCCATCACAAGAGCCAGGTCATATCTGCCTGAACTGCCTGAGAGCCAAGCTTTTTGCTGTTATGCCCCGAAATTCTCCATTGAGACAAGTAAGCACCTTGATGTGGATTTAGATGCCTATATTTTAAGCACCTAAGATCAGAAATCAGGCTGCAGGTTTGATATCCTGTGTTGTGGGAAATTGAGGTGCAGAAAACTCTCAAAACCTTGAGCATGCAGGCCCAGGCATTGAAATGAATACAGGGTTTGATCTGAGAGCTTGGAAGAGACTTCCAACTTCAGAGACCAGAAGCCAGAATGTGGGTTAAGTAGAAACATGCCAAGCCAGGTAGTGGAAAGTTTTAGAGTTCAAAGTTTAGATATAGAAGTAGTTACAAGGGTAGTAAGAAGTTTTAAGGTGGAGTCCTGTAAGTTTGTGTGTCGTTATATGATTGGTTAAGAAGGTCTGCATTGCAGTAAAAACTTATAATACAAAATAATTAGTAGTTGGTTTAAAGACAAAAACAATCCTTGTAGCAGTAGTTTATTGGCTAATAAATCTTTAAAAGGCTTTGCTTTGTAACTAACTAGAGATCTTGTGACCACTGACCACTGACCATGGACAACTACTGACCTCTGGTTTACGCAGTGAAGATGTTCTCACCTTTCATGAGACTGATGAAGATAAAAGCAATAAATCATGCTTTAATATCAGTGGTCCTGTCTCTCTGTTAATCTCAATACTATGTCTTGTGTTTCCTCTCTGCTGTTATGAGTGAAGCCTCTTTCTGTATCACTGGAGAAGTTGTCTTCTCTGTCTCTGAAGCCCAGCTGAGGTGAGGTCAGACCTGGCCAGGGGCACACAGCTGGGGTCTGGTGGGGTTCCCCATTACAGGGAGGGGTAGGAAGTAGGAAAGCTGAGCTGACATGGGCATCCCATTCCCTTGGCTCTTCTGAGACCCAACCGACTTTAACCTGCAGGACTGGGGACAGATTACTCCTGGCTTAGTGAGGTGGCAGCACACAGGAGGGTAGGAGAAAGCAATTCTTAGAGGGTAAAATCTAGGGGACAGCTCTGTTTGACTTGGAGGCCCTTTTTGCAATGTGTGATCAAGGCCCCTGCTGCACTGTCCTGAGCATTGTGTCTCCTCGTTCTGGCACTGAGTCCCCTCAGAGCACCCCTGTCATTCCCTAAATATACAGGGATGCCCTGTTAGCCAGTACTGCTGCTCTCTCCTTTCCCAGCTCTTGGAAAGCTTAACATGATCTCTCCTGTGTCTCCTTTATGTGCCAAATCTTCAGCAGATTTCTTGTTTCTGTGGTGCATCTGCTTGCAGGAAGTGTTTTCTGCTTTCCAGGTTTCTTGTGCTTTTTTGGAAGTGCATTTCCCACTCTGCTCTGCCATATTGCACCTGCCAGGCTGGTTTTTTCCCTCCTTTTTAATACTGTAAATGTGTCTTACTCTCCTTAATCTCCTAGTTGGTAAAATAAGAACCACAGCACAGACATGTTTATATGAAGCTGACTTATTATCCAAGAGTGGAATAACAAGTGTTTCTATGGGATGAGACTGTGGAAAGAAGCATGAAGGACAGGCACTAATTGCCCTTTAAGGAACTCAAGCCTAATACTCTCCTGCTGTTAATTCCTCATTTTCCTGATCTCCACAGTCACGGTAGTAGAGCAGTTTGAAGAGGTCAGGGCTATATTGGCTTAAAAATGATAAATGCTTTAATAAATGGATCTGTACAGCCAGTGTCAAAGTGCCACAAAGAAGAGACAGGCAGCTGGTCGTGCTGGGACAAAGGGCTGTGCTTTGGCCAGGAGGCAGCCCCGTTTCATCTGCCAGCCAAAGTCCCCGTAGCTCAGGTATCTCTTCTTGCCTAATTAAATTGTCTGTGTGCTTAGGTGGGGAGAGATGCAAAGTGCAGCAGCAGTGTGCAGTGCTTACATAACCTGAGTGATTTCTGCAGCAATCATTGGAGGAGTTGGCTAATGGCAGGGTACGGCAGCCTCCCGCTGAGTTCCCATTACCTTGTAATTTTCAGCTTGTTCACTGTTGCAAGAATGCCCCTGTCTTGTAATTCCTGCAGCATTCATGTCTCATCTTCTCCAGGCTTGAAGTGCATAAGATGCTTTCTGCAGGGGGATTTATTGAGATAAGTTATTGAAGTCGAGCTCTGAGGCAAGCATCCAATATTGTGCTATTCATCTCTGAATTTATGTTCCGTCTTTCTTTTGAAGGTCTAATGTAATCACAAACAATTTGTTTTGTATATGTTTAAAAATTCATCATTTTCTTGTACAATGGAAAAAACAGCACTTGTAGCTCATTAGTGGTGGGATTCACAAAACATCTGGCTTTTCCTTTTGATGTAATTTCTGTGTGACTAAAATTCTGCCTTCATTTTGAGTGGCTCAAAAGAGGAGGTGAAATCACTCTGCCAGAAACTCATTGCAATGTGCCCATGAGTCAACCTGTGTAATCTTACAGTTTGAGACAATTATATTTATTTTTTTTCCCTCTGGCATATTCTGATCATTTTCCTGGGATATGGGGGAAACCCCGTTTGCTGACCCTCTCACAGGGAGGGTGTCTGTTCCTTGGCTCTTTCTTCTGTTAGAGGCCATGGAGCTCCCTGTGCTCAGTGCTGTGGAAGAATTTCAGAGCTCAGAGCCTGGGAATGAGCTTCCAGCTCTCAGTAAGTAACAGAAAGGTGTAGGATTGTCCCTGCCTTACAGCTGTGGGGGTTAGTAGAAGTTTTAAGGGCTAAGCACATATAAATTCCACTGGGTAGCGGCTGAATTCAGTGTTTCTGGAATAAACCAGACTCTGAGCAATCTGGCCAGCCTCACTTGGGATATCTGTGGTCGAGCTGGGAATTAACCAAGCCCTCTTCTTCCCATTGCTTAACCACAAGCCACCACTTATTTTTGAGTAGCTGACATTTGACTGTAAGCTGAATGTTCAGAAAGAATAAAGAGCCCCCAGGAGCCTCAGCAGATGAGGAGTCAAGTGCTGATCACAAGGAAGACTACTGGGGTGAAGCATGGGCAAGGTCTTTAGGGCTTACTCCAAAGCACACCAGAGTCAGGAAAAGTCTCTTGGAAATGTCAGGTCAGGAACTCACTACTGCTGTGTCAGATGTTAGAGCTGTTGCTGCTGTGTGCTGCTAACATAATAGTGATTTTCTTCTAGGGCAACAAATCACACTGCCCAGGTTGATAGGGTGGAAAGTGTGACCAGACAGCAAAATTTCCAAATTCACAGAAATGCTGAAATATCCTGGCTCTGCAAATCTGCTTTAGGCAGGATGTATTTTCTTTTGCACAGGGTTAACAATATTGTTGAGCTATTCAGCTGCTCCTGACAAGAGAGGTGAGAAAGCAGCTCTAAGCTCCACAAAGCCACACATAAAACTTCAGAGGAGGGTTTTCTGCCCAAGTGACTCAGCAGCAGCTGACAGCTCCTGATTCCACCTCCTGCCATGTCTCTCAGTCCGGGCAGATTTGTTCATTTGTAAAGCTTAATCCACTTCCAGCCTGGTGGAGATGTCAGGAACTGCATGGAGATCTGTACCTGCCTGATCTCTTTTCATAAAGGTGTTGTTTCCAGATAAATGCACAGAACAGTGTGAGGGTTCTGGGGTCACTGAGGGATGCTGACATCCAATGGATGTGTATGTGCAGTGCTGCCGAGGCACAGCCGTGTGCTGCTGGTGCTGGATCACCTCTGCCTCCAGTCACACCTATTCCACTCATCACTCATGACCTCCTGTACCTGTCCTGGGAGTCTGGCAGGTTGCAGTTTACATTCCTGAGACAAAACCTCATTTCCAAGGTCCATCTGATGCCTTATGTTTTAGCATTCATGTATTTCAGATTCTGTGGTGCCCAGGGGTGCAGTTCTGAGCTCACAGTCAGTGTCACTCAGCTCTGCACAGAGAGCAGGAAGAAAAAACAAATCTTTTTCCTGCTGCACACCAAGGACAACTTTCAGGCCCAAAAGCACAAACAAGGGTGGGTGGAGGGAGGAACAAGAAGGATGGGACCTCACAGCCTGGAGCTGGAATTGGACAATTAAACCCAAATATGCAAATTGACCAAAACTTATAAAAATGTGAGAGCTCGGGATTTGCCATCCATTTTGTGTCCATTTTGTGACCATTTTGGGCGTAGCCCTGGTCAGGCCCTGTCCTGCCCAAGGTGTACTCTAAAGGTCTTCCAATAAATGCCTGTTTTATTTTCTAGTTCTGTCCAGTCTCTGTTTCAGGTCAGCCTTCCCAAGGCATCACATCCATTATTTACAGTATCCTGCAAACAGGTTTCACTGGCATGGTCCATCACTTGCTGTCTGCAGCTCTTTGATCTCCCCCGTGGCAATCATGTCAGACAGAAAAAAATGACTTTCACACAGGAACCTGTCTTTCCAAAAGGGATTTACAGGCAGTGAAAAGTCAAGCTGCCATGAAGCTGTGTGCAAGCTGCTGATGGGGGCTGTGGCACAAATGAGTGTTTTAAGGTCACTTAAAGAATCACTAGCACAGATATTTGCAAAAGCAGGTTCAGTATAAAAGAGAAAGCATGGCAAAGCTCATGGGCAAGGTTCTCTGTACTACTTACTAGGTGGATAAACACACAGAAAAAAAGCAAACTGAAATCTAAAATCAATCAATCTAAAATCAGAATCAGCCCCAAAATTGTCTTTGTGAAGGTTGGGGGAGTTGAGGTTGGGGGCAGAGAGTTGAAGGGGTGAGGGTAGGTAGGGTTAGGCTAAACAGGAATATCAGAGACCCCCTGGTTGAGGCACAAGGTTCAGAGTGGGCCCCCCTGCCAAAGTGAGCCCTGGACTCAACCAACAGTGAGGTTTAACAGCACTTGAACCTAACAGCACTTACTCAGTAGCATAAGTTAACTTAACAAAGGATTTGTGTAGAATTTACTGTAGCACAACACCTCATTTACCTACAAATCTGAAGTATTTAGTGATGGGGATAGCAGTATTAATGTACATTGGCTGTGGCACGTTCCCACCTGCACACACACAGCCCCAAAGAATCTGTACAAGGTACAAACCTGGGAAAGAATTCCCCTCCAATCCAGTGAAGTGTTCACATCCAAAGCCTTTGGATCTTCCCAAGGGGCAAAGCCTGGAGCCCTGGGGAGGGGGATCAGCCCAGGATCCATCCCTGTCCTTCAGCAGGTCCCCCAGCAGAGCAAACCTGAGATTTCCTGAGCTGGGAGAGGCCCCAGCACAGGGAGGTCACTGGTGCAGCTGCTGCAGCCCCAGAGAGCTCCAAGGGTCTGAGTGGGGCTGCTGTTTGTAGGGTCAGAGAGAATTTGGTCACTGCCACTGCCCCTCCTGGCTGCAATTCAGGTCGTGCATTAAATAAATTTGCTAACAAAATTGTTATTCCAGGGTTGTTACTGGGGAAAGAGGAATGAGTTTCCAGGACTTGGTTAAAAAGCTGGAGCTCATTGGGCAGCAGCAGCTCCTGGGAGCTGACAGAGTTTCTGATAAGCTCAACAGGAGCTGAACCCGAGGGCTGTTCATCAAGAATGAGGCCTAATGAGCATTTATGAGATCATAATACGGCCTGGGGAGGGGGTTACACCAGCACAAGCTGGCACAGGAGTCAGGACCTCAGAGCCATCCAGGTCAAGTACAGTGTGGACACAGCTAATGAGATCTGGATTTCTGGCTCCCACAGTCACTTTCTAATGTCTCTCTTGAAATATTCCATCTGCTCAAGGGGCATCTCTTCCCAGCCTGTGTTTGGGCTGGCTGCCTCTCTGTGCTCCAGCTACTTCCCAAGGATGACCCAGTGTGGGGGTGCTGAAATTGTTTCATAGGTTTTTTAGTTGTAAGTTTGATGTGATTTGGACTTTAACCCTAGCCAGGTAAAGTTCCTGTCTTGGATTGTTCTTATCAGTAGTTGATAAGAGTTGCCAAGGCAACCTAATCCTCTGCCCAGAGTTTCGGTCATCCCATTGTCTTTCTCCCTTATCTCAATGCATCTCCCCTCCCCACCCATCATCTCCCAGGCCCGAGGAGAGGTGTTGGACAGTGATTGGTGGATGTCCAGGACCCCATCCCAATTTACCTGATTCATTAATGTTGTGTATTGCATTTGGCCTTACCCACCTTGCTTTGTTTCATTGGTCTTGTAACTTGTGCCCACCCCTGAGATTTCTGGTAAACAAAAACCCCTCGCAAACCAGGCCCAGGGTCACTCTCCAGAGGCACAGGCCTGGAACCAGGGACTGCCCGTGTTTCCCGAATAAAACCTTCTTCCTGAGCCTTAAAGAGTGTCCCCTCTTTCGAACCACGGCCGTGACAACCAAGGCAAAGGTACTGCGGAGCCAAGACCCACACAAAGGTACTGTTGGGCGTATCAGAGCTAGCAGGGTGGTCCAGCCAAACGCTGGGCTGGCCTGAGAGACAGATATGTGAAGCAACAACCCAGGGCTTGTGTCAGGAGCCAGAGCTGTGGAGAAGCCCAGGCTGGTTCTTTCAGCCTCCCCTGGCAAGCCTTGCCAGCCTCAGGGGAGGGTCAGTTCAGACAGCCCTGCCAGCAGGGCAGAGCTCCAGCCCAGCTGTGGCTGTGGACAGAGCTGAGGATGGGTCTCCTCATCCCCCAGCCACTTCCCAGCATCTGGGAGGTTCTGTTTTGCTGTATTTAGACATGGTTGAAAGGGTACCAGCTGCAAAACACCAATTTCAGCTGTGAATTGGGACCCTGGTTTTGGAGCTGAGTTTATTTCGTCGTCACTCAATATGTCTGGAGGAGGCTACTTCTTCTATTTAAAATATTTTTATGTGCAAATAACACTCACATACATAATTATTTATTTTTCTTTCCTTGGTGTCTGGTACCAGCTACTTACCTGCTCAAACAAAATTCTTCCAAAAATTAAATATATGTTACCTAGCTATAGGTCCAGTCAGTTAAAACTCTCAGAGGCATTTGTGAAGCTGGAACAAAATTCTCCCAATAGTGCAGCTTGCAGATGCACACCAGAAACTATCAGGCCCCATAACATCACCTTGACAGAGACTATAATTACAAGTAGATTATATGGCATACAATTAACCCTTAATTAACATTTGTGTATAAAAAACCACCAGGAGTCTTCATAATCAGTTCACCAGAGAAAAGCAACTTTTAAAAAGAAACAGGATATATTGCATTTATAATAATCTGGCAATTACAAAATGCCTCCTGCTTTTTTAAAAAAAGGCAACCCTGTGTTTTGGTCTATAAGTTTGCTTTTCATAATCCCTTTTTGATGATACATGGTTGTATTGGCTCTCATGTTGCTTAGGACACCCTCTGGAGTGGTGTGTTTCTGCCTGGCCCTGGAATTTGTACTCTGGGAGATTTCCTGGAGGTTCAGGAAGGCAGAAATTGTTCTATCAAAGCAGGTCTTTAAGAAAAGTCAAAATGTGTGCACCAGGTTTGATCCTGGTGAAGGCAGATGACCCAGTTCTACTGAGGGCAACACAGTTGCTTCACTTATATTTACTCAGAGCTTTAGTAATTTATTTTGTAGATCAGGAGTATGATTTCCAGAATACAATAAAACATCTGATCTGAAAGTTTATCTAGCTATTTCTGCCTTATGTTGAGCATATTTTGGGATTCTCTGAATGCACTGCAGTTTTATTAGTCAAAATCTATGGTGTTATAAAAGAAGCATAATTTGGAAAACTTCTGCTTCTGAGTCAAAGGCTTCTAGTATTGGCCAGGTCATACCCTGATATTATTTAGAAACCCCTCATTTGTGGCTTGGCACAGAGGAGATCATGTGCACTCCCAAATCCTTTGATCTGAATGTGGCCAGTGTGTCCTTCAGTGTGGAGTCCCAGTGAATCTTTGCTGCAAACCCAGATTCTCATGTACATCTTCTCCTGGAAAGGGGAGTTTGGAGAGGCTCTCTACAGTTTCCATGAAGCAGGAGGACACTGTGCTGTCCATCACTGTGGAGAGCAGATCACAGCCAGCTCTGGAATAGAACAACCCCAAAAGGCAGAAAAATAGGAAAACTCAGCACAGCACGTGCTGCATGTGTGATACACTCGAGAGGCCATTGTTTAATGTTGAGGCCCTTCTTCTTTTGCTCCAACATGCAGTAAACATCCACAGGGCCTCTCTCAGGCAGCAGACTCAGGGGATGCTCAGAGCAGTTGTGTCAGAGCCTGCAGTGCCCTGTGCTGTGTTTGACATGTCTGTGACACGTTCACAGCACAGAGCAGGTGTGGAGCCAGCTGGAGCCACCCTGGGCTCCCCTGGCCCTGGGGCCTCTCAGTCCCTGTCCCCTCCTGGTGTGGGGGCCAGGAGCTGTATGGCCAGTGTGGCTCTGCAGCTCCTGGAACAGCTTTGGGGTTTTCTCCCAGTGCCCAGTTTAGTGGCACATACAGGGGTGGGATGGCCCTGGGGAGGGCACCAGGCTGGGACCTCACATGTTCAGGGACAGGAGGATGTGTCCTTTCTCCCCCAGGGACAGAGGTTTTGTGTAGTTTCCTGTTTCTCAGGGCTGTGTTTTCTTTTGAACAGCTCAGGCTATTTGTAAGACCACCCCATCTCTCTCCTGCACAGCTTCATTCCCCACCTGTGCTTCTGGTTTGTCTGGGGCTTACCTGAGGACTTAGGGTACAAGAACAGTATTTGCAAAGGGAAACAAGTTGCCTGACATGTTATTTAATCTGTGTCAACTGTTAAATATGAGGGGTTTCATTCATTTAGTTATTCATCCATCCACTTATTTTTTTACACCTTCCTGTAAACATACGGCTATAATTACTCTGAGGTGCTGCAGTTTGAAGCACTACCCCAGTAAAACATGACAGCTTTTGTCTTTCCTCAGAGCTCCCAGAGCTTCAGATGGAAGGAGATGGAGAATTTGAAAGTGATCTCATTATCCTCTATTGTGCATTAACAAAACCCCGGCACTAACACAGTGAATACATATGGACGTGAAAATAATTGCTGAGTGAAAGTCGGATTTGGATTTTTCCTCTCACTTTATTATCTGGATGCTGAAGGGAATATTAGTGAATCGTGGCATGGGAAAGTAGGTCAACATCAAACCTGGATGGAGGGGAAATGTGGTCAAAGAAGTAGAAGACTGACCCTGTTATAGTGGGCAATTGAAAGATACACTGAAATTACAGCCAGAAACATCCGACAGCTCTTCCTCTGCTTGAGCTTTTGAAGAGCTCGGCAGTGAAACTGTTGTGTAGGCATGTAGGCATGTCCTCAAAAAAAAAAAAAAAAAAAAAAAAAAAGGAAAAGAGAAAGAACCAACCCTGTATTGATTTACACAGAAAAGTCGAATGTTTCTGCTGCTGCAACTGTGATAATAAATTCAAAAATATTTCAGGAACTTCTGGCTCGCCACATGACATGCCAGGGGGACACATGTCCTGGAGGAGAAGCTCCCCAGTGGGGCAGGGGGTGCTGGGAGAGGATTGATGGCTGTGCTGCAGAGCCATGCACAGTGCTCAGCTTTGGGAGGGCTTTGCTCTAATGAAACCTTCAACCCTCTGCTGCCTTTGCAGCCCCTGAATAGCATCTGCCAGCGCTGAGGAGAAGCTTGGCACAAAAGAAGAAGGGTCAGACTGAAAAAATGGAACTGGACTTAAAAAGTGGTGGAGATAAGGGGACAACAAGAGTGTTAGAGAAAATATTTTGGGGTTTTTCTTGTTGTTGTTGGGTTTTTTGGGGGTTTTTTTTTGGGCTTTTTTTTTCCTTTGGTAACAGCTGATTGCAGCATTCCTTGTTGGGAAAGGCATCATTCAGGGAGATGAGGTTTGTTGTTGGAAAGATGAGACAGGAAAAGCTTACAAATATGATTGCCTGGCAAGAAATACTGAAAATATAAAACCTGTGAGTGAAACAGAAATGAAAGCCAGCTTTGAGATGTAAGCATGGCAGGGAGGAAGTGATTAACTGGGAGATGGGTTAAGTGATAGCAAACAAAGGGACACCAAGGGACTCAAGGGTGTAGCCCAGCCAAGGTATCCAGGAAAAGGTAAGTAAGAGAGTTTAGAATACAGAGTGATATGGTGATATAGCAGTTCTCACAGGCTGCATGCAAAGATTGTAGGTTTTGTATCTCATGCTCGTTGGTCACTGTAAATTAGAATATTCAACACAAAAGGAGATATAATGTATTGTAACAAGGTCCTCACTCTCTGACCCTCTTACCTCTCTTACCTCTCTTATCTCTCTTACCCTCTGACTCTCTCTCCCTCTCTCTTTGTGGCTTCCCTTCAGCCCAGGCTGGTGGCTGAAGGCAAGGCCCCTTTACCCACGGCCCTTGCAATAAACCCACGTGTTTCTAGAATATCTCAGGTCTGCAGAGTTCCCTCTCCCTGCCATCCATGGATGCTCCTACAGTTTGTGCACAGGGATTTCAGTGCATTCTCCCAGGGACTGTCTGTAATGGCTGCAGGGAAGGGCCAGAGCTCACCAATCCTCCTGTTTGTCTCTTCTTACTTTCTGGGCCTGCAGTGCTGAAGCAGAGCTTCATTTTGTGAGGTGCCACTGCCAACAGAGACTGAACACACTCCTCCTGCCCCAGAGTGGACACATTTCCATGTAAGAGAAAAGGCGAAGTTTATGTAAAGCAAAGGAAAGCAGGTGGAAGAAATGAGGTGAAGTGCTGGTGTACCACCTGCCTTCCTTAATGCCAAGAGGGGAAGGTAGACTTAAAACACATCAAACTCAACACTTTCTCTAAACTTCACTGTTCTACAGTTAAATGGACTAAAAAAGGATAAAAGTGTCATTTCTTCTCACAGGTGGTGTAAGGAGTGTTGACTCTGTTGACTGTAGTTTGGAAGAGTGTTGGTCTGATTTAGCTCTGGGGAGTACAGAAATGCCAGTTATGGCACAAGGGAAGTTTAGGATTAAGCTGCTATGAACCACTTAAGCCCAGTCAGCAAACTGGAAATTAATTTTGCCATCACCAACCTGAAAAATGACCTGCTGCCGAGATGGAGCCACAGTCTTTGAGATCCAAAGTCTGTTTCATTACAGGTGCATTGACATGCAAAACACCAGGGTGATGAGGATTTTTTAAACAAAAGAAAAATCAAGAATTTTAATTTAAAAGGGTCATGATTCTTCCATTTGCTAATCACATCTCTTTTTTAAGAATTGTCACTAACATCCCCAGCACTGTGGCAAGGACACAGCATAAAGTAAAAAACCTGGGGAAAATACTGCACACAGACTTCTCTAAGGAGAGAGGTGGAGCCTGGGCAGCCCTTGGCTTCATGGCCTAATGCAGTCAGGAAACACAAGATTTCCCTGACCTTAAATGCTTTCATGGGACTGATTTTAAAAGGAATAGACATTAATAAAGCACATCTGCTGCAGTGCCCTGCAGAATCTCTGGAGGTTTTAGGCCAATACAGATTTTGCTTTTCAAGAGTCACAGTTTTGTCTGCCTTTTAAATACCTGTTTGCTTTTCCACTTGAGCAGGCACTGTGGTCCTGCCTCTGAGCCAGAACCCCCCTGGGCACATCTCTGACCTCCTTCAGCTCCTCGTGCTTTGGGATGGGAGCCCCATCACACATCCAGAAGATGTTGGTGTGCTCTGTGGATTTGGCTACACGTGGCCTGAGTGAAGCAACCCAAAGTTCAGGAGGCTGATGTGCTGTTCATGTGTTACTGTAAAGCTAATGCTCATTTTCTTCACGTGGACTCAAGCACTGGTTTGAGCACTAGTCTGAAATGGTGTGTTGGGATGCAAATCCCTCTGGGCTCCATTCACACAGGCTCAGAATACTCAGAAATGTGAGGGCTGAATGAAAATCTTCAAAGAAACTAAAATACATGAATCCATGCAGACATGAGGTAGAAATGTAAGTTTAGTTTTAAGTAAGTAGAGAATATTTTAAGTGCCTTAAGCAAATAAGAGACTGTATCAGTTAGTAAGAAAAGCCCTAAAGCCCAGTTTAAAGTTCAGTAGCATTGCCTTTTACAGAGTTAACTAAGTCCTAGACATAATGAAAACATAATATAGCATTGCTGGCATTCCTAGATAGGACAGATAGAATTATGTACATAGAATTTGTGTAAGAAATTACAACCAGTTTTTTACATCAATGCTAGTCCTGGATAGGTCCAAGAAGACAGTAGGAGAATTGTGTTTGTAGCTGATTGAGTAAAAAAGAATAAAAATGCACTGCTTTGAGAATGCTGGAGATCATGGATGGAAGCTGCTGCTGCTGCTGTGAAGGCTGCTTCTGTCTGGGACACAGGGAATTTATCCCAAACAGCTTTGCATAACAGCACAAATTGTTATCCTTTGAACTCTGCCTACATGAGACTGATTTAGCCATGTAATAAATGACTTTTACAATAACCCAGCCTCTTTAGTCTTCTATGAAGACCCCTAACAGCTTGACAGTGGTGTAAAACTGGGACACAACTTCCTGGATAGCAGCAGAGGTGCTTCATGTTCCCCCTTACACTGGGGTCAGGACATGACCTGTTCTGTGCTCCAGAGATGGGTGGGATCAAGGGGAGATCAGAACTGTAGAGGTTTGGATGGGACTGGGGAGAGTTTCCTGCCAGCAGTTCTGAACAAAGGCAGCTCCAGACACTTGTGTCGCTCAGCACGTTGGAATTTGATTTTATGGATTGACACAGATTTCATCCAACACAGGGATTTGCATAAAATGGCTAATGGTTTATGCGGTGATAATACAAAAGTCAATAACAGTGTCGAGGGGAAAAAAGGACAGATCAGTGCAGAATGAGAATGTCTCCCAGGAATCTCACAGCCTGGAGATGCGAGGCTGGGAGGAAGTTCCTGCTGCTGGCACAGGGAGAAGCCTCAGATAACACAGCAGAAAGGTGCAAGGTGAGCAGTGACTGTGTGCCACCCCAAGGAAAGGGTGTGACATGTGAGGGGAAAGGGAACCATATTGAAAAGAAAGGAAAGAGGTTTTATCTGAATAATAAGGCAGGAAGCTTGGGCTTATTTATCTGCTTTTGAATTTTAATGATCAGTTCAAGTGATAATTACAGAATTTCTATATTTATATAGAACCAGCACATAAAATAGCACAATTTGATATTTATGAAGTGCCAGTTTTCCATAAATACAGAGATTTGTTAATGAGCGCTGGGAACTATTCATTAAAATTCAGAAGTAGATAAATAATGAATAGGAATTGCTGTTTATTCATTAAAATCCTTAAAAAAAAAAAGGGCAAAGGAAAAATATCTCCTCACTTATTGTTGATGAATCCAGCCTGTTTTATAAGCGATTTGTTTTAATTAATGCCATTTGACAATAATGGTGCCAACATAGCAGAGAGTCACTCACACACTGCAGGCTCTAAGTAGGTCTGCATTAAAGCATCTGAGGCCCTGGAATAAACAAATCTGGGCCCAATATGAACATTCCTGACTGTCTCAGCCATCAGTACATCCCCACTTGGGAAGGAAGGGTCAGTCAGTCAGCGCCTGCATGATGTGGGTCCCCTGTGGACTGTGGCTTCTGCAGGGATTTCTGTGCTGCTCCTGGGGGAGGATTTATCCTTCTTCAAAAGAAGGCCTTGCTGGTGAAATATCAACAGAACAGGAGATTTCAAAGGAAAGACGCAGTCAGAATTCAGTACAGGTCATAGGTTTTGTGTCAACCTATCTGCAAACTCAGCCAAAGGTAAATATTGGTTATTTTTGGGTCCTTAGATTTCAAATCCCACTTCTGATGTTCAGAACCGGCAGCTGTTCTTCCCAGGAGATGATATCTTAGCCCAGATTAGAGGTCTAGGTTGTGGCATTGCTCTTTGGGACCTTCTGCCTTGGTTTGTGAAGGGTGGGGAACATCTCTGCCATGGATGCCTTGATGTGGAGATGAGCAAGGACACTGTGCTGGGGCCAAGGGGTTCAGCACCTTTTTGCTGTGAGCCCTGGGCACTTCAGCTTATCCAGAGGCATGTCTGGTGGAATGGTGTTGGAAGGAAAATGGACATGTGTGAAACATCCCTTCATACCACATGGATACACCCCTGGAAGGGTTACTTGTAAGTGAGGCTAACTTAGGTTTTGTGTAAGTGCAGGATGGGGAATGGTTCTGCTGGGCTTGGAAATCTGGATGTTTATATTGTGTAGCTGCCCATCAACTCAGCATTCACTGATATTTTCACCACTGAAAAAACTGCAGCAACATGATGTTGCAACCAGGCACAGGCTGTCAGGAAGCAAACTTCCAAACAAAGCCCTTCACTTGTAGCAGTCCTTTTCTTCCTCCACCTGTTTTGTTCCCTTTTACTGCTTTGTTCCATACATAACTTGTGCTTTTACACCCTTTGAAGTGTCCTGCACGGTGTGGAGGTGACAGCTTTGAATGCTGATGAGTCTCTGGAAGCCTCAATAGCATTTTGTTTGTTTGGGTGTGTTTGGGAGAGCTCACCCCCTTCCCACAGCCAGCCCAGGAGTGTGGGGGCAGAGCTGGGGGGGGTTTCTCTGGTGGATTTGGGGATGCTGGATCAGTCTCCCCCAGGGCACAGGCTCTACCTTGTTTCTGGCTCTTGCTGTGGAGTATAAGGGGAAGAGTAATGCTGTCAGTGGTGTAACTGTCAAGAACACAAAGTAAAGGGTTGTCAGGGAGAACATGGAATTGGAAATGAGGATACAGGGGCCCCTTTAAAAGAGTTTCTTGTCTGTTTTTTTTGAAACCAAGACAGACAAAATGGGGCTTAGGATATTAAACAGGGTCTTAACTGCATTTGTGCTGTCAAAGATCCCCTCTCCACTTTCCATTCCTTCTGTCTCTCCTTGACCTCTTGTCTTTTCCCTAAAGTTGGATTTAAAACAATGAAATGAGGGGGTTATGTAAAATACCAAATTGACTCCTGTGGGGAACAGAATTAATTCTACTCAGGAGCAGAAAACGAAACCCAGAAGCATTAAAGCGTAGACATAAATTCAATATCCCACTGAGCCCATCACTTAGGATACTTCACCCTTTCGTGCATGTCTGTCTTTCAATCAAATGTAGATGCAGGGAAAGGGTTTGTTTTAGTTTAGCCTGGTGCTACAAAAGCAGAAGGGAAAGAGCAGCAGCAGTTGCTGTCTGTTTGCTGCGTGAGGTTTATAATTTCACAAATGCCAGATGCATTAATCCAAGCTGTCATGTTGCAGCTCTGTTTGTAGATCAAATGGGATTAAAAGATTTAGTTGAAGCTTTCCTGATACATTTAAATAATATGACTAGAAATGTAATATTCAGGGAAATTAATATTTTAGAGGTACAATTTGAGGCACCTGATATATTAACACCTGCTGTAACAAAAAGGAACAGAAAAGAATAGTCGAAATTCTGCAAAACATGCCACTAATTCACTCTGTGTTAGCAGCAGGAATGTGGCCTGACCCTGGCATGGCTGGGTGTGCTCACCTATGGAAATCCAACCAAGATGCTTTAGTGCAATTATTCCTTAGTGCAGGACTCAGTGTTAGGGATACACTTACACACTTTTTGCTGGGAAGGATTTTTGAAAATTCCAGCCATATTTTTCATTTTTGAAATTCCTGCAGCCTGTTTCTTCCCATCTTTTATCCCCCTGGCATACCAGTGCTGATTACCTCGTATGTAGGAGAACCAGTTTAATCTATTGTCTCTTTTTGCCCAGTGATGTCTGTTTTAAAAAATCCTTTTTATTTGTGGAATTTCCCAGAAGTAGGACATCCAGTACACAAGTTTGGTGGAGCAGGAGCAGTGTGGACCACGTGACTGAATAAAGAGCTGTTATAAAATACCTATTTAGGACTGACTTATTCTGCACCCAAGACCTGTGGTTGCAGCACAAACTGGGGCATCCAGAGCTACTCTGGTTTTGGTCTTGTGCAGGTGAGTGAGAGCAGGGAGGAGACCTGCTCTGTGGTTGTGGGCAGCCTGCAGTGCTCACTGCAATGAATGCAGTTTGACACTAAAATAATTTCAAGCATGTTTTCATAAAACCGTAGAGTCTCAGGATATCATGGGATGAAAGGATTCAGAGGGATCAATGATCTCAGTTCCTGGCCTGCACAGACACCCCAACAATCCCACCCTGGGCATCCCTGGGAGCTCCTGGAGCTGTGGCAGCCTCAGGCTGTGCCCATTCCCTGGGGAGCCTGGGCAGTGCCCAGCACCCTCTGGGGGAAAAACCTTCCCTGAGATCCAACCTAAATCTCCCCTGATACAGCTCCACCCATTCCCTTGGCTGCATGTGAAGGGCATAGTGTTGATGATACGGAGAGAAAGAAAGAAATGTGGCATGGCTCTGCCTGCTGTAGGTTCACCAGCCTGCAGCAGTGCCCCTTGGTTAGGCAGCTGTACTTCCCACACAGGAGCAGCTTTGGGGATGTGTTGAAGGTCATGAGTTTGATCCTCACACGGGGCACCATTTGTCAAGATTTTGGTGTGTCTTCATTGAAGGCCACAAGCTGGGTAGTTGTAAAAGCAAAGTCCTTTATTGAACCATTAAAATCAGTCTCCAGAAGGCAGTGGTGTTACAGTTTGTGCCAGTATGCAGGAAGCCTTCTAGCATAGAGTCCCTAACTCCCAACAGAAGCAGCAGCATCTTTATCAGTAGTTGTGGCAGCAGCAGTGACAGCACCCATAATCTGTGTCCCATAAGCATGGGAGCATCCTCAAAACAGTGCATTTTTATTCTATTTTTAGCCAGTCAGGCTTAAACATGAATTTTCTACATTCTGGCTGCACCTATGCTAAGCTAAGATTGATGTGTGACAGTATTTGTAGTTTCTTGCACAAATTCTATGCATATAGCTCTCTCTGTTCAATCTAGGAATGTTTATCAAGGCTGCATGGTTTTAGTTATGTCTAGAGCTTAACTATCTTTGCAAAAGGCAATGCTACTGAACTTTAAACTAGGTTTTAGATCCTTTTCTTACTAACTAATTCAGTCTCTTATTTGCTAAGGCACTTTAAAAAATCCTTTACTTATTTAAAACTAAACTTGCATGTCTACCTCATGTCTGTGTGGATTTATATATTTTACTTTCTCTGAAGGTTTTAATTCAGCTCTCACATCTTTGGACACCCCTGGGCCTGTGTGGATGGGGCCCAGGGGGATTTTGCATCCCAACAGAGATGGTCTGTTAGGAGTGATCAAGAAGATGTCAAACAAAGCAAGCTTTGGCAGCGTGGCTGAGCAGAGACATGATTGCTCTTTCCAAGCCCACAGGGAGGAAAGGAGTTTTATGCTGCGATGGTGAAGAGCCCTTGAAGAGAACAAATAGGTATAGACTGGCCATCAATAAACGAGAAACCACAGGCTGCCACAGGAAGGAAGTTCTGGAGCAGCAGGAGTGTGGGATGTGCACTTAGCCAGGCTCATAACAAAGCTCCTCTGTTTCTGAAAGGGTTTGTCTGACAGGGTTTGCTGCCTGCAATGGCAGGAGGCTGCACCCACAGGCACAAGGGGCTGGGGTTAATGAGCCCCAGCCCAGGACAGCCAGTTGGGGGCTGTTCACGTTGCCTGGGGCAACAGTTTGCCAAACAGTGCCTGGAGGGTTAAATCAAGGCAGACTGTAGGATAGGGGAGAGGTTTCTGCAGAGGTAAGCACCAAGCTGTGAGAAAAAGAGGTTTGTTTAGCATTTCTGGATGTTGTGGGAATAGCAATTGTACACTGGGCTGAGAAAAGAACTGCTGGCACCTCCGTATTCATGGCTGTGAGTAGTTCTTCAGTGTTGTCAGGAACATCTAAAGGTGTCAGCATGGTCTTCACCAGGGTCTGGGTGCAAGTGTTGTTAATTTAATGTCAGTACTACTCTCTTTAGAAGAACCTTCCATTTTGGCTCTTCACCCTGCCAGTCTCTCATTTGAGATAGTCCAGCAGAGAATGAAGTAAAGGTTAAAAAGATTGTTTGCTTTCATTCAAAGGAAGAACTTGAAGCTTCAGGCAGAAAAAAATTCCATTTTAACATTACTCTTCCCTTTGTCAGTGTGTGATAATTCATACAAACATGGCATTTATATTTTCCAAATCAAGAGTCAGCTTAGCAAGGTCCCAGATTCTTGGTCATTTTGAGGTTTGGATGTTTTCTCCCTCTTTTCCACACCATACCAACCTATCTTCCCAGGCACAGGCAGTCACTAGGTCATTTTATATCCCATTGCTGTTCAATACTTTATAAACCACCTGTCTCCTAAAGTGCATCATACATATGAAATGGAAATTCCCCTCTGACTTTTGTTCTTAACAAAACAGTGAAAATAAATCAGAAAGAGACTTATAGGCCCTGTATCCTGCATGGCACAAAATTGTTCCATCTTGTATCTTCTGATTTTTTTCCCCACCTCTCTGAAATTCTCCTACCTACTGACACAGTGAGAACTACAAGCTGTGAAAAATCAGTATCTATGTTACATATTTCTGACAAGCCCTGGTATTACCCAGGGAACAATCCATTACTGACATACCGAGGGATGAGAGCGTGTGCCTCTAACTCATGTTAACTCACCATGATTTCAAATATAAACACTTCACAGAAGTGGGTGAGGAGAATTGAAGGCATTAGGATTCTGTCATGTCCAGTTACAGTCAACCTTCACATTGTAGTCTACTTCTGGAAATAAGGAACAGTGGGGTTTTGATCCAGTCATTTTTGGCTGAGCTAAGGCAGCTGTTTTGCTATTGAAATATTTCAAAAAAGCAGCTTTTTTTTTGCCTTTTTTTTTTTTTTTTTTGAAAAATATTTTTCAGGAGGGAAATACCCTCCCAAGTCTTTTAAGAAACTGCTAGATCCTAAGTCATGTCCAATTATAATAGTGTCTGGTTATCTGGGACCAGGTTTGGATAAACCTTTAGGACAGAAGCTAGAAGGATTTCTGGACACACTTAGATAGCCAGGTCTCTGCTGAAATTAGAGCTTGTTTTCTTAAGATGGATTGGTTGGTGATGGAGTGAGATTTCCATGATCAATTTTCAATCTCAGAATTAGCCAGGCTGAGGGTGACAGGAGTGCTGAGGGCCATATCTATGGTCTAAGTGTTGCAGTGCTGGTCTGGGTGCACAGACAGAGGCAAGAGCAGCCCTCCCTGGAGCCAGAGCTGCAGGTGGGGTCCCCTCCCCTGGCAGAGCCCACCTGGGGCAGGCTGGTGCAAGCATTAACCTCTCCTGTGTCCATCACTCACAGCCCTGCAGAGGCCTGAGCACCACTGTGGGGTCAAGGGCAGGGACTGATGGGCTCCCTTGGACCTCACAGGACACCCAGGCTGTATTTGGGGTCACCCTGAGCTGTTACCCATAAATGAAGAGAATTTTAAACTGGAGCACTTGGGTCACTAAGCCCAGAACTTGGGTTGGGTTTTGAAACCAAGGAGGATGGGTCCTCCCTGCTGCTCCCTCTGTGCATGCAAGCCTAAGCTTTTTTTTTTTTTTTTTTGAAAATCCATCATCTTTACCCTCTGGTCTTCACATCCCTGATCACAGAATCACTGTTTGAGGAGAGAATCACTACTTTGGGGCAGCAAGCCCTGTTCTTACCTATCTCAGCTGATAAATCCTGCATGGTTTGATGAACTGCTCACACAGAGAAACTTTCTGATGTGTCTGTGTGCTCGCAGGAGTAAGACCCAAAGCAAATCAAGTTATCCATGACATCAAGACACACTTGCAAAAACAATTTTAATCAATTACAACCACAATTGCATGCTGAACAAGCTGCAACTGGGTTGTCTTATGTACCAGCCGATCATATTTGGCATGTAAGATTAAATTAAAGTTTTCTAATTGCGTTTGGGAACATACAAAATACTACAGTCTAAAGTGTATCAAATTAATTCTTCAGGCGTAGCCTAATTGGATGGAAATTGATTTATCATGTTTGGACCAAATGAGCCAGTAAGGCATGACTGGTACAGGCAAGGTAAGGAGAACAACGGCTGTGTCATTAATGCTTAGAGAAAAGAGAATGTCTGGAAGAAATGAAGGGTGTTATGTTGAAAAGTCTCTCTGAAGAGGCAAGAAAT
This sequence comes from Zosterops lateralis, assembly GCF_965231275.1. Classification (NCBI taxonomy): domain Eukaryota; kingdom Metazoa; phylum Chordata; class Aves; order Passeriformes; family Zosteropidae; genus Zosterops; species Zosterops lateralis. Next base: position 9,876,935 of record NC_139779.1, on the reverse strand, counting down.
GACACATTCAGAGTCTCCATTGTTCATGCACACAAAGTGGCTGAAAAGCCTTTGGTTATTTCTGAAGCTCCAGGAGATAGTTAGGTCAGCAAGGGAGGGAGAAAATTACTTTTTTAGGCTTTGTAAATATTATTGTTCTGTAAAAGGAGATTATCTGCTGATCAAGCCATTATACTAATGCATTGTCAAAATGGGGATAAAATTGCTCCTTTGTAAGAGTTGTTCAGAATCTTTAGACAGCCAGGCACTCGGGCCAGCCTGGAAGGCATCACAGGAAAGGGCAGGTTCTCCATGGGAAACAGCCTATTTTAGACTAGTTTCCATATCTTTTTAAGTTCTCTATAGACCTGATTAAGCTCTGTAGCACTTGCCTATGGTAATGGCACAGAAAGCTTTTGAATTTATCTCCCTGATTCACCTTTTGCATAAGGAGAATATTCCCTCTCCTGAACATGAATTCAGCCTGAGCAATGCACTGACTGGTGATCTGCAGGTGTGGTGGCCCAAAAAGCTCCTGGCAGGGAAAAATGTGTTCTGGAGACTGTGGGTAGGTGACAGGAACCATTGGTGGGTTATCTGGGCAGAGCAAAGGTGGAGATGTGGTGCCGCTGTTCTGTGCTTGCCCTGCACAGTCCCATAGCTGATGGAATGCTTTGAGGTGTGAGGAAGCACAAAAACATTGTGGTCTAACAACAAATGCATCATTTTTTTTGCAGTTTACTGCTGCGTTGGGAGGACAAGGGTGTCCCAGCCAAAGCCTGTACCTGGGCTGTGGGAGCAGGGAGCTGTGGGCTTTGGGGGGACCCTTCCTAGCTCAGACAGGGGCAAGGCAGAAGTGCTTGCAAATGACATTTAAAATTTGTGAATTCGGGACACAGCCTTTTTTATTCAGTAGTTCCCTTTTTTGGAGGCAAAGGAAATGTCAGCAGTTATAGAAATTAGTGGTTCTGCTGTTGTCCCCCTCCTAAGGGTTGGAATTACCTTCTGGATGTATCTTCCCTCTGTCTCAACATCCACTTATGAGGGACTGAATATTCTCCATTTAACCAAATACTGTATCAGAAAAGAGGATTTTCATACTGAACAAACTGAGTCAGATTGCCTATTGTACATTTTCAAGAGTTGCTTAATACTCTTAATAATATGAGTAAAATTAAATTTACTTATCACAATGAGAGGAAGAAGAATGAAGTTTATTAAATCTCCCCACCGAAAGCACTGACTTACTGAAAATAACAAGTCTTCATTAAGAAGAAGCTGATTTGCTCTAAGGAATTGCTTTGCTTGTGTAAACAGGCCAATTGCTCTGGCTGTGAGCAGCACAAGGAATGTCTCCTGGAGAAGAGCAGAATTGTGCTTTCTTGAATTTTATCCACACAGGTTCTTGTTGTTCTGCTCTCCCCAGAGTGAAATGAAAGCTTTAGACATCTGGAAAAATTGAAGTATAGACACTGAAACTGAGAGGAGACACTGCTGCCTTTCCCAGGGGAAGTCAGTGCTGACCTTTGTGGTCCCTCTGGGCAGCCTGGCCAAAAGCCAGTGAGGGGCTGAGCAATTCAATGACTTTCTGTTTGCTCCCTTTCTGCCAAAGAGGACACAACATTTCCTGGGCAGGCTATTCTCAGCATAGCTGTTAAACAGCTGAGGAAAATTCACATAATCTCAAAGTTGGCCCTGACTTGCAGTTCATGGTAGGGTACCTTGTGAACCTTGTCAAGCTGACATTGTGCTATAAAGCAGAAAAAGATAGACATAGATTGGCTTTACTCCCATTTCTTGTGGGGTTTCCCTCTATCTGTGGGTTTCCAGAGGAGATTCAGGCAAAGCAAGTCTTGTCTGCTGGCTCCATGGAGCACCAAAGCACGGTGAAAAGCAGGATGCAATAAGGGCTCGTGTGTGCCTTTACAGCACTTCTGTGTGACTCTACTTCAAGCCTTGTTGTAAAGGTCATTGACATCCCAAACCATCTACAGTGGCCCAAAGAACAAAGTGGGATATTCCCCCTTTTAACTCTGTAGCCTATTGGCACCTTGTCTAAATGATATTTTCCCATGAGGAGGGAGAACCTGGCTGCTGAATGCAGCCAAATACGATGGGGAGCCTGTGGCACAGGGCAGTGCTGGCAGCTGCAGTGCAACAACATGCTCTGAGAAAATTTCAGTGAGGATGTGTACACTTTCACACCCGATTTCTTTTTAGAAAATCATCTTCAACATCCAAGGTGTTGTTTTTCTTTGCTCAGAGGAGAACAGCTTTTAGCTATTTGTAAGACATTTGCATTTAATTTTTTTAGTCAGTGCTGTCAAACACACAACATCAATTGGTAATATGGATTTATGTTCTAGATATATGTGGCCAGAGCCCAAACTGTGCCATGCCATGGCTTGGAAATGGGACATTTCCTGCCCAGCCAAGCTGTGCTTTGTGTTTTTTGGGAAGGCAGTATCAGTGCAACTTTGCAAGCTGAAGATGTACCACTGGTGTAACTGTGCAAGGCTTCACCAGAGCCACTGGGTCTGTGTTGTTGGGATGGTCACAGCACACAGAATGACACCATAAAAGTCCAGAAGGCTCAGAAGGCTCTTTATTATGGCCCCATGCTGTCTTTTATACAGTTTTTACAAACCTCGAGGGCAACTTCTAATTGGTTAATAGCTTTCTTGTTAATTATTCTATTGATTACTGAAAGGTATTTTACTTGTCCATCAAATTTCTCTATTCTTGGTTTGTTTACATATTTTCTTTACTGATTCTCATGGGACAAATCCCTTGTTATTACAGGTGTACTTATTTTTCACCCTCAGAATAAACTGTTGTGTTAAAAGAACTTCTCATTCTCAAAACAGCTTCATATGGGAACTTACAGATTGCTTGCTAGCTCTACTTAGAAGAAATGACAGGCTGGATTTTTACCCTATTCCTACAGATCTGCTGTGCTTTACATCAGTCATGGCTCATTCTCAGAGCCTAAAAATGTTCCTCTGAATGACTCTGAGCCCATCTCCTCCTCAAGTGAAGCCGGCCCAGAATAGAAATTGAAAAGCAGAAGGAAAAGGCCAGAGACAGACACAGATCAGAGCAATCTGATGCTGTAAAAGTAAATCCCTTTGGAGGCTTCTGGGATTATTTAAAGGAGGTGGTAAATGACTCAGAATAAAAACATAACATAGTTCAGAATCACCAGCTGTGTTTTCCTTCCTGCAAACTGACAGAGCTTGTGTGCTGTGTCTGACAATGAAAACAAAGCAAAATTCTGCTGCTGGGGTTCACAGGTTGCCAGACTTCTGGGCAATGAGATGCTCTTGAGAGAGAAGCTATCCTTCAGACAAGGGAGACCTCATACCTGATTCCTCCTCAGCAGCCAGTTTTGGGGTCAGTGAGTCCCAGTCTTGTGGATTCACTGACTTCGTAAGGATAAATGCTTCTGTTATAAATGCTTAGTAATAGCTGTTACAGAGGTGACTAATCCATGTATCAAATGGTTATGAGCATAATGGGAGCTGACACTGTAAGGCATTCATAAGCAGCCTGTGCCTCTGCTGGTCTCATAATAATCTGTGCAAATTGATTAGCTACTTATCCAAACACCCTTTACCTAACCCTTCAGAAGCTCTCCATAAATATACCTCTAACACAAACCACTTTCCCTCAGCTGCTTTTCTGGCCTTGGACACACAGTGCAAGAGGAATCAAGTGCATGAATTCCTTGGAAGTCCAGCTGCTGATAAGCACAAGGCTGAGTTTGCATGTGGATCCTGTGTAGTTCAGTGAGGTTTCTGTGGGACCAGGAGCTGGCTGTACATGAGATTACCTTTGGTCCACATGCATCACTGCACACCAGCACAGGGCTGCTCTGGCACAGAAAATAGGGCAGGATGTGCCCAGCAGCACAGGATTTCTCCCATCACTTGCACAGTGCTGCAGGGGGATGTCTGTCTGCTGGCACTCTGCACTGGTTCCACACAAGCCATGTTTGAAGCAGTAGGACTGGAAACCCAGACATGTGAGAAAGAAAAGCCTGTATGATGACAGAATCACAGAATCACAAAATCACAGAATGTGTAGGTTAGAAGAGACCTTCAAGATCATCAAGTCCAACCCAGCCCTCAACTAGATCATGGTGCCACATCCAGTCTTTCTTTGCCACATCCAGTCTTTCTTTGAACACATCCAGGGATGGTGACTCCACTGCCTCCCTGGGCAGACTATTCCAGTATTTAATCACTCTTTCCATAAAAAACTTTTTCCTAAAATCCAACCTGTATTTCCCTTGGTGCAGCTTAAGGCTGTGTCCTCTTGCTCTGTCAGTTGCTGCCTGGAGAAAGAGACCAACCCCCACCTGAGCACAGTCACCTTTCAGGGAGTTTTAGAGAGTTATAAGGTCACCTCTGAGTCTCCTTTTCTCCAGGCTGAACAACCCCAGCTCCCTCAGCTGTTCCTCACAGGGTTTGTGTTCCCAGCCCCTCACCAGCCTCGTGGCCTCCTCTGGATGTGCTCAAGTGTCTCAATGTCCTTCCTAAACTGAGGGGCCAGAGCTGGACACAGCACTGAATGTCCATCCTAAACTGAGGGGCCAGAACTGGACAAAGCACTCAAGGTGTGGCCTCACCAGTGCAGAACACAGGGGCAGAATGACCTCCCTGCTCCTGCTGGCCACACCATTCCTGATCCAGACATGATGGGATGCGCTGACACATTTGCCAACAGTCTTTGTGCACAGACAGAGCTCTGTGCCTGATCTGACAGCTCCTGTCCCTCTCTCACCCTGACTCTGTTTCTACGCTGTCTCCTGATCACCATCAGCCCCTGGAGCAGCTTCAGCCTCCTTGGCCTGCAGAATGTCAGCTCTCCCTGCCGCAGCACTGCCCTGGTGTCCTGGTTTAGGGAAAATTTGGGAGGAAAGCTCTGATTTGGGTTCCTCTGGAGAGCAAACCCAAATTGCCTCTCCCCCCAGCTGGTCCGGAAAAAGAATTTCCACGGAGAAAGGTGGGACAAACTATTTATTTAACAAACAAACTGCCCACAAGCATAAAGCATGAATAATACGAAATGAAACAATAAAACCTCTCACTGCTCCAAAGAGAGATGGCAAAACTGAGGAAGTCCTTGCCATGGATGTAGCTCAGCTCACCCTCCGGAGGTCCAGGTCACAGGTGTGAGCCCTCGGTGCTCCTCCGGGTTTTTCAGTCCAGAGCAGGTTTAAACAGTCTCAGAAAAAGGGGAAAAAAAAAAAACAGTCCAGGAAGCTTCTTTGCCTCAGCTAGCTAGACTAACTAAAAACAAAGAAAGACGTTCTCTCTCCAGCTGCTGTCTGCACCTCTGACAAACACAAAGAGTCCGGAGAGAAGAATCTGTAGGAGCAAATGCTGTTTTCTCAAACAAACCCCACACTTCTTCTTTCCCTGCTTCATCCTCAGAACCAGTCTTAACGGCATAGAACACAGCATACAGCACACACAGAACAGACAGCTTAGGGTACAAACATCAAAAGTCACCCCAGGACACCTGGGCAGCCCTCCCTGGGAGCTGCCCCAGAGCCAGGGCTGAGGGCACAGCTCAGACCAGAGGTGAGCTGGTGGCCCATCCTCCTCCCTCCTCAGGTGGGCAGGCTTTGCTTCCCAAGGAGCTTCTGCAGAGATGGTGCCTTTGGAACTTCCCTGTATTTTCTAATTGTTTCACTGCCTGTTTCAGGCTGGGCAGGAATCAGCTTGGAGCACGAGCATGAAGGGAGCATAAGCAGAGCTGAATATTCTGCTGGCAGAAATCAGTCCAGCCTCACTGAAATCAGTCCAGCCCCACTGCTTCCTAGAGCTGTGGGAGCTCCTGTCATTCACATTAATGCCTTAAGTTTCAGCTTTCATGTATTTCAGGTTCTGTGCTGCCCAGGGGGGCAGTTCTGAGCTCACAGTCAGTGTCACTCTGCTCTGCACACAGCAGGGACACAAAACAAATCCTTTTCCTGCTGCACACCAAGGACAACTTTCAGGCCCAAAAGCACAAACAAGGGTGGCTGAAGGGAGGAACAAGAAGGATGGGACCTCACAGCCTGGAGCTGGAATTGGACAATTAAACCCCAATATGCAAATGGACCAAAACTTATGGACCAAAAGTGTGAGACCTCATGACCAGTCAGCATTTTGTGACCATTTTGGGTTCACCTTGGGTGTAGCCCTGGCCAGGCCCTCTCCTGTCCAAGGTGGATCCTGGAGGCCTTTCAATAAATACCTACTTTATTATCCAGCTCTGTCCAGTCTCTGTTTCAGGTCAGCCTTCCCAAGGCATCAACATCAGCTGCAAATCTGTTCTGGAAGCTGCCCTGGAGGCTCAGGAAGGTGTGGTTTCTGGTCACAGTATACTTTTCTCTTTGCTGAGACAGTTAAATGTCCCAGTTTTCCATAGGATGATGTTCATGGCTAGCAGGGACTAAATTCTTCTAGTTGCCATGAACCATGCTGGTATTGTGACTGGAATTTGCCATATTCATGTGCAGCGTGAATACTGGTGACTTTATTATGAAAAAAGTACGAGGTGAGAGAAGAAGGAAGAGGAAATATTTTCATTATGAAGGATGGTATTGAAAAAATGAAAACAACAAACCCACACTTTAATTAAAAGAAAATTATCCAGAAATTTTTAGCCATCTCTAGAAATTGCTCCTTGCAAAGCAGCATGAAGGTTTCACTGACAACAAGTGACTTTCATAAATTCTGAGAAATCTTATCATTTTGAGTTTTTAATACTCTGCTGATGCAGGTGGCTCATGTGAAAACAGGCCATAACAAAGCTGTTTCACAACCATTTGAAATAATTTCGAGAGGTATTACTGAAAAAAAATCACATCTGTTACTCACTAAAACTCTTTTTAAATATCTGTGAATATTGTCTGGTGAGATCCTTCAAACATGTGAATAGAGTGGTCTCCATAATGTCAGTGGTAGATATTGTCCATCAAGGATAATTCTGCCTCATTTCTCTGTTCCCTCTTTCCCTGGGTCTCTCAGCACACCCTACATAGGTATTGCTCCCTCCTTTTTACTCTCAGGACTTAAGTAAACAAACCAGGGCTGTCTTGACTCCTTGACATTTGTTTCTCCCCTTGCAGGAATATCTACACAGTGGCAAACCATCTGTGATTGGGCAAGATTTATTGTTCCACTGATTCCTGGGTCTGAAAATATTAATGATGTAAAATATTGATTTGAAAAAACAAACCTCTGAGTTGCTCAATGAGCCTCTCATCCAGGCACAATGCTAAAATGTCCATCCATATTCCATTTTCATATTTATTGGTAAGTGAAAAATCAGGCATGTCAAGCTGTTCAATTTCTGAAGTGAAGTACTTCTCTCCCTCAGATGCACATGAATAATTCTCATTAACCTTCAAGGGATTAATGCAGTTTCTTGCAAATGGCTGCAATATACAGTATTTAATATTTATGCTTTCCATATGGCTAGTGCTGTCATACATTCTTGTCAAACATGCTGCACAGTTAATGATATTTTAACTAAATGTAGTCTGGAAGACCTGGATGTTTGAGGGACACTTGTGCCCATCTCCATTTTTATGGATGCTATTTGAGCCTCATAAAAAAAATCCTAGAGAGATTAAATCAGCTGCTCTACCTAAACATAATGTTCAGCTGCCCTTAAAGCAAAGCTAAATGTGATGTTGTCAGATGACACCCAGAGCCAGTGAGCTCTGTAATATCTGTGCAGACCCCAGAGAGACACAGAGTCACAGAATCATCTCAGAATGGTTTGGGTTGGAAGGGAACCTAAAACTCATCTCATTCCAACCCCCTGGCATGGGTACCTTCCACAAGACCAGCTTGCTCCAGGCCCTGTCCAACCTGACCTTGAACAATTCCAGGGCTGGGGGTAGGATGGGAGATGATGGGGATGATGATGAGAGGATGGGGACTGTAGCTCTGGTTTGTGCCTGAGGTGTTTTTGTTTTCTGAAATTCTTTTCCCAGGGAATTTTCTGTAAACAAGAGAAATGTTTTTGTAACTGTAACTTTGTTATTCATTCCTTTTCCTAGGAGGGACATCTTCTGAATGTCCCTCTGCTCTGACCAATGTGAGTGAAGAGGTTTGTCTTTTGTCACCAATCAAATTGGTCTGTGTGAAATAGTATAAAAGGGAGACACATCCCAAAAATAAAGGAGTCATTTTCAGCCTTGTGAAGTTCGGACTCTGTGTCATTGTGGTGTAAAACAGTGTCAGGGGACAGTTTCCGGGTTGGAAAACAGAACAAGAGAGGGTAAAAGTAACCTGGCCAAGGGCCCAGCAAACCAGTGTCAGAGGCTGGGAGAAAGCAGTGGAGTGCCCTGTGCTCTGGTTAGACCCTGCTGTGCACAGGATGCCTGTACCCTGTGCTCTGTGAGTCTCTGACTGGGGCAATTGCCGGATTGCCACAGAACCATGTTCCACCCATGGGGTGAGGGGAAAAGTTGCTTTTCACTCACACTGATCCATCCCATGGGCTAAGGTTGTATCCCACCTGTTGGATCAGACTGAGGGATGCACAATACACCGTGACCTATGAGTGATGAAGCAGTTTTAAACATTTTATTAGCATTTTTCCCCCTTAAATTAGTTTGATGCATTTCGAACAAGATAGATACGTATTTTATCTGAACAAGTCTCCTGGAATTATTCAAAATAAAGTAGGAATTTTATTGCAATCTTTGCATTCCAGTTTTCCTGTAATCTACTGCACGTTCCCTCACTGAGAGACATATCACTTCATTTTCATTTCCTTCTTTGCCACCCCTTACCTCAGAAATGAACATATCCAGAATTTCTGTTCAGTGTCAAGGCAAATGTCAAGGTTTTCACAGTTGATTTTGAGTTGCCTTGCACAGCTTTTCAGTGAAGAAACCAGACACAGTGGGGAAGCAGTGGCTATTTCTCTTATTTATGTGTCCACGCATTGCTGCATAAGGAGAGATGGTCACAGGCTGCAGGCAGGAAACCTCCTGCTCCTGGAACCTCAGCCCAAACACTCCTGCCCAGTTCCCATGGAGCAGTTCCACCCCAGAGCTCAGTCTGGCAAAGCCATCAGAAGAGAAAGCAAACAGTTTGCTACAGCTTCCTATTTAATGGACTAAAAATCCTCTCTCAACCAGACCCATAAGCATTTCTTCCAAAACCAAACCCTTATTTTCATGCTAAAGTGGAAGGACCTGTAAAACGTTGATGGTGCTTGTGGTTTGAGGAGCAGGGTCATGGGCTGTGATGACAAATAATGACTGCACAGAGTGACAGGACACCCTGCCAAGTGAGAAGTGCCAATTGTCATGACAGGGTTGTCATCACAAGTGAGAATGTGACCTGTTCTGGGATATCTAAAACACTCGTCTTTCAAGCCTAAAGCAGAAGGAGTTAAACCAAATAGATTTGAATAAGCAAGAAGGTGAAGCATTGCCTTGAGATGAGATCTGGAACAGAGGCTGGAGGGGGAGGGAGAGGCAGGGCTCTGGACTTGAATGGCCAACGCTGTTGGATGCTGATAATTTCTGGCCCACTCAAAGCATCTAGAGTGGGTTTTTTCTTAGTTACAATTATACACATACTTGCATTTTAGGGTCATCCAGTGCCAAGTGGGGTCATCACAACTCATTAAAGTAAAATTAGCCTCTGCATCTTTGCCCTTCTCGCACCAAACAACAAAAAAAGCTGCCTGTAATGGTACAGGATGAGGCCTGTGAGTGTGCCTATAATTAAAAGGTTGAGCTACTCTTGTAAACAAATTACCATGAACAAAGGGGTTTACAAATGCTGGCTAATTAGTTTGGATTCCCTAAAGCTTTTAGCTCTTTTTTAATTCAATAACACAGTGTAAATTCTCTAGCCTGGAAAGTCTAATAGGAATTGGCAGAAAACTAAATAATTGATATTGTCAGCGATTGCAGCCCTCCGATGTTATTGTCTGCCAGTGAGCAGGACTGCCGTTATTTCCTGAGAGGATAAAGAACTGGTTCTAATGAATTAACAATATAAATGGTAGACAGCTGGCTTTCAGCAGCAGCTCAGGAGGCAATGTTTCAAGTTGAGGCTGTAGGACCAGCAAAAAAAAACACCTTCAGAGAAGGACTTGATGAGAGATGTGCTCTTGCTGAGGCCCCAAATCCCTTCAGCTTTATTCCCCAGACACCCCAGTGGAGCCTTCAGGCTCACTTCCAAGGCTGAAGGGAGCAGGAGGCAGCTGAGCACCTGAGCAGATGCTGCTGGGGAAGGGGAGGATGCCTCACCCTGCAGCTGCAGCTGCCGGGAGGGCACTGGGGGAGCACCTTCAGAGGGGAGCAGTGAAGTGCAAACAGCAGCCCAAGGTGTGGAAGGTGTTCTGGCACTGTGGAGGTCATTGGGGAGCTCCTACCAGTCACACAGTATCCTGTGCCTGCTGGGCAGACTGGTTTGGGAAAGCAGTCTGGGCTGTCCCCCAGCAGTGTGGTGGCCTCTAGGTTTTGACCATGGTTTTCTGTAGTTTCAGGGGGTTTCTGTAGTAAAGCACCTCCTACACACCCAGCAGGTGCTTCCAAATAGGAAAAGAGTCTCAATTTACCTTCGGACACGTTAGGAAGTTTAGCTGGAAGATTCTGTGGGTTTCTCATTGTAATTGGCTCAGAGCCAGCCCGGAAGTGTGGATTGGACTCCAGGAATGTAACTCAAAGTCTGTTGTTACTCTCTTTGGGCCAAGGGCCAAAAAGCCCACCTGAGCTGTTAAGAACTAAAGGGAGAGAACAAAGAAACTCCAGGCTTTTTGAGGTGTTGTAGCAAAGTGTCTGAGGTTTCTCAGGTGCCTTGTGCTGCTTTATTATTTGTTTTCTGTAATATTTTGTTGTTATTTTTACTTATTAAAACTTTTGATTTACAAAACACCTCCTAAGAGCAGCCTTGCTCAAATTAATTATAGTCACTCTTCTGCCAGGCTGGCCCTCAGAAGTGTGGGTCAAACCCATAGGTTTCTCCTGGGTTTTTGGTTTGTCTGGCTTTGTTTATGCTTCTGTAAAGCATAATTAGGGTTATGGGACTTGTCTAAGGGATGAGGCATAATTAGGGACTTGTCTGAGTCCCTGAAAGCAGAATTTGGTCACATCATAAGCTAATACGTGTTTTAATGCACTTTGCCCACCTCTGTTGTGTTGGAAACCAGCAATGTGTGGGGCTCTGTGCAGCCCATCTCCTGGTCTCCCAGCCTTACCAGAAATTCTCTGCTGGGACAATGCTTGTGTCATGCACAGATTTTTAAGTGGTTTTTTCCCTTGCAAAAATGAAGCATTTAGTCTCTGGAGAGATGTTTTCTTGGCTCAGTTCTTGTGGAACCAGCACACTGCCTGTGTGCTCTCTGGGACCAGCCCTGTGATCTCTTTACCAGCACTTGATTTGCCCCAGTTTGTCACCAAAGCTGGCTACCTGCTTTGAGTAGATTTAAAGACCCATTTTAAACCCACTCCTTACACCCCTCCCCACAGAAGAGCTTGGAGCAGATTAGTTTGGTCTCCACCCAAAGTTATTGTTTTAAAGCTATCAGCTGTAGCAGCTGGATCTTGACCTTGCTTCCCACTTGATGTGAAGGAAACAATCGACTTTCAAGAAGGCAAGCTGTCACCAGCTCCTCCAAAGGAGGTCAGAGAGAGGGAGTATCAAGAAAAATCAGAGCAAACAGTGATGTGGGCCACAGCTCAGCAGAGTTAATAGCCAGGGAGAATGTGGAGAGAGCTGAAGTGGGCTTGAATACACAGGGCAAAGTCCCAAACTGGCATAAACTAGCTAGGCTTTGAAGGCAATGACCTGATGCTGTGTGTAGTGCCTGTGGATCCATCCTGGAGCAGCCTTGTCATTGCTAGCAACAATGGCAGAAAGAAAAGAGGACTCCTTTTCTCTTTTTTATTTTTTTCCTCTATTTGTTGAAAAGGCATTGGTTTCCTCTGAAGAAAACTAAAATAGCTCCACACAAGGACTTGGCAGCCTGGAATATCTCTGAATAGCCAGTGTGAAGCACAGCAGAAGAGCACCTCATTCTTTACAGAGTATAATGCACAGTAATGCCACTCAGAGACCACACGAACAAAAGTGATGAATTTCACCATTTTTAAGAACACAAACCTTTCTGCTTTCATAGACATTTCCCTTCAGTACTCCCATCTCATACATGGCCTGAGACCAGTCCTTCCCTCCTGCCCTTTCTTGGCTACAGCAGAAACCTTTTCTTCATCCTCAGGAGATGACAGCAACTCTGCTTCTCTCTCCCAGGTATCTTACTCTCCTGATTTTACCCTGGGCTGCTTTTCTAGTGCAGGGCTGGGATGAGTAGGAGGAGAAGGAACAAATCCATGCAGGTTGTTCAGCTTGCAGGCGATGGTACATTTTCTTTTCCAGCATTTTTTTCCTCCAAACCCCAAAAGAGTGATTGAACTGCATGTAATGACTGCATTTTCTAGCAACGGGAGCACCTAAAATGCATTTAGATGCTGCAGAATGCTGAAATCACTGTTTGTTATTGTTTATTGCTGCCAGTGCTGCTGCTCTGGAGGTCCAGGGGCTGTGTGCAGGGAGATAATATCACACTGCCTCCTGCAAGGCACAATTAGGTCAAAATAAATATCTTCAGGTGAGTTCAGTGGGTAAGTTTTTCATCTGAAGCTGGGAATGTTTGTGTTTCCAGTGCACAATACTTGGGAGAAGGGGAAGCTGGGGGTGGGAGAACTGGAATGACTTGGGTGTGTGTGGTTGATCAAAGGAGATTTAGAGCTGCCTGTGGGCAGAAAAGTGGGACGAACCTTGAGTGTTGGTAATGTTGAAACCCAGCTCTTCTCAGGCCATCCCACTCCACTCACCAGCACAGCCCATGGTTTAATGCAGAGCAGAGACTGTGTAGCACCTAGGCTAGATTTATGGTGGAACTGGGGCATAGTGTCAGTCAGAATGAAGGCTCAAGAGCTGAATTCTGAAGGCTCTCTAATTGAAGAAAAAAGTGCCTTCTCATTTAGGAAGCTCAGCTTACAGTCAGATGAGGTTTGCACAGAACACTGAGTTTTTGTTAATTCATGCAAAAGTACAGCTTTGGGGCCTGCAGGATACCCTCAGCTCTCATTGCAAGAATTCACCACACTCTGTGGAATTGCAGCCTAGTGGAACAGAGATTAAACTGAACTTTATTAATTCAGAAAACAAATACACCTTTTTTTCGTTATCTTGACAAGCTGTAGATTTATTTCCCTTGTCTAGACTTAGGGGCTTTGGTTCCCCACCAGTGCTCCCAAGCCACCCCAAATGCTGAAGAACAAAAATACATTCTCCACCACAGGACAGTGGATGTTTGTTTTAGGCTTTTGGTGACTTGAGCTGTTTGTGCTCTCATCCAAATGTTATCAGGGGAAAATGCAGTTCTGACTCAGATTCTCATCTAGGAGAAATCCATGTGTTCAGTGGAGTCCTGTGTGAGTTCCTGCAGATGCCAGTCTGCCTGGGCTGTCTGGGTCCTGTGGCTTTCCCAGCTCATTCTGAGGTGTCCTGGTGACCCATCTGTCCAGCCTGAAATGGGCATTACCAGCTCCAAACCCCACTGGATGCAGCTCATAGCTTCTCACAGCAGTAAAGTTCTCTGAGTACAGCAGCATGAAAATGCAGGGTATAAGCAGGAGTGCCATTCAACACTTATTATTTAACATTCTTGTGGGATGGAATCCTGTCCTGTGGAGCCTGGCACTTCTGCTATAGACAAATGGTTTCATTTTCCTCTTCTCTTACTCACCCTGCAGCACCATTCTGAACTCTACCAGTCTGTATGGTTTGTGCCTGGAACTGCTCCAGAGGAGGCTGAAATGGTTCACACAAGGTCAAACTCAGTCTCTGGGGCTGCAGTGCCTTCCCTTCCCCAAGGACCAGCTCCTCTCCCACTCTGCTGGCCAGCACAGCAGATCCTGCAGAGCAGAGCTCCCTGTGGCAGGAGGCTGCACAGTGCCCAGGGACTGGTGACACTGCCAGGGGTAACACCAGAGCTGAAACCGCTGCTCTTGCAGGGCTTCTGTGTCACCCTGAGTTTTCAGCCTTCTGATTGTTTTCATTTCTGCTGGAGCTTTCTCATGCTCGTGACAAAAACAAAGACTGATATTTTGTAAACAACACATTCTTTCCAGGGGGAAGAACAAATTGATGGGCTTCTGAGTTAACCACTGGGGTCAGAGGAGTGTTTCTCTTGTCCCCCAATCCTTGACCAAATCCCAAAAACTATATAAGTTGAAATTCCCAAATAAACTTCCCTTTTTTGTTTTCATCTCACATCCTGACAGGTGAGTGTGGTTCTTTTTGTGTCCTCTGTAACACTTCTGCAGGGCCCAGGATGACTCAGGAGGTGCAGAGAGCACAGGAAACAGCAGCACTGGGCGCTCAGCCTGCCCCCATGGGTTTAGATTGCAGGGATGACTTTATGGGTTCTCTTAGATGTATTAGCCAAGTAGGATGGCCTTTCTGCTTGCTCTTATGAAGATAGAAATTGTGAATCTACAGGCAAATATACAAAATGTTTAGGCTAAGCAGTGGCTGGACTTTAATATCCATTTGCTGCTCCAAAAGAATAATGTCCAGTTGTGTGGCAGTGACATTTAGAGGGGCCTCAGTCAGTGTGTGCCCATCTGTCAGTGTCTGGGTCACTGAGCTGACAGAACAGATAAAGCAGTGTGCTCCCCATTTTAGAGTGTGAACTGGAGCTCACTGATATCCAATCTCCTGCCAAAGGTTATGCAGAGGGATTGTCTCAGGACCAGCACTGAACTCAGGTTTGGATTGCCAAAGCTGTGCTTTAAACAGAACAGACACATGGTTCAGGTGGTGGATCCAATGCCAGGGCAGGGTGCAGCCTCCCAGGCTTAGGCAGCACTGAACAGAGTCAGAGAGGGGCTGTGAGAGGGGAGGGCATGCAGAAGAGCCCTGGGGACAGCCAGGCTGAGCCCGGCAGCCACATCAGTGGTTCTTGCATAGTTCTGGAGATTTTTCCAGAGAAAATAGAGCAGAAATCAGCCTGGCTCAAACCAATCCTCCTAGCAGCATTCCCTCTGCTCCTGAGATTATTTTACTTTTATGGGTGCACTGGTGTGCTTTCAGCTAAGAAAACCTACAGCTCACAGCTGAAATGTCTCTTCAGACACGAGTGGCACGCCTGTGTTCTGCTGCTGCAGTGAGTCTGGGACTGCAAACAGCCCACCCAGGCATGGGAAGGGGATTTGGCAAGGGAGAAGGGGATGAGAAGGGGATTTGGCATTTTAGGGAGAATCCACCTCCTGGCAGTGCTCACAACAGCAGCACTCTGAACTGTCTGGGGGCAGCAAGGGCAGGATCTGCCCATGCTGGGCTGTCCTCCTGCCCCACTAGCCACTCCATCCTTCACTCCCAGTGCTGGGTGTGAGAGTGGCAGCAGATTGCTCAGGTTATAGGGAAACATCACTGGGGATATCAGAGGGAATCCCAGACTGCACTTTTCTGTAGGAATGGACATTAAATCTCATCTGGTTCCATGCAGGGTCACCTTCTCCTGGCCCAGACACATCCATTCTGGCCCAGAACACTTCCAGGGAGTCCCTGAAGGCTATTCTGGGTTTTGTTGTGCCCTGCTTGGGGAGGGAACATCTGCCTGCTGAAAAGGAGATTCTGGGATTGGATCCCATGCCTCCAGCTTCTCCCATGACCTGCAGGTCCTTGCATTTGGAGAAAGGACACTGAGAAGGGGAGGGCAGACTGGGAGTGTGAGCAGTGCAGGTGTGGAGGCAGCAGAGTCAGGGTTAGGGAAGGGTAAGGGGTACAGGATAAGGATAAAGGGTTCATGTATCATATAGGAGAGAGGACAGAGGTGTGGGAGGGTGCAAGGAACCTGCAAGGGGCTGTGCTGCTCCAGGCAGCAGCTCCACAGGCCAAAACTGCTGCCACTGTTGTGTCAAACTGCCTTAGGGACCAAATCTGGCCAGCCCCCCCTCCACTCATCATGGGGAATCACATCTTATTCCAAAAGACATTTCAGGCCACTTTCTCTTGAAATTATTTCTTTCAAATGAAATGGGCAGGGAGGAGCCAGAGTCCTTTGTTATAATTCATGCAACTCCCTTGAGTCTTGCTCATGCCAGACATATGAATTCACAAGTTATTTGATAAATTGAGTAATCTTTTCTTTCAGGAAGCAATTTCTGACAGATTTTGATGTGTGATATCATCTGGAGACTTGTTAAGGTTTTATTGTTCTCAAGGAAATAGAGATTTTAGTTGTTTTCTCTTTTTGAAATCTGGACTCATTGCTTTGCCCAAGAACTTGGGCTCCAAATGGAAATTAATTTTCAGTAATAGTTCTGTGCAAAAAGGAAGAAAGTTTTGCGTATCAATGGATTTGGACTGAGGTCTGAATTTGGTAGGTTGATTTGCATGCTGAGAGGAAACTAATTAATAAAAGTGAAACATCACATTTTCCTTTCAATATTTTTTTGAGTTCTTGTGCACTTTTTTTGAGGCATTAAAGCACTACAGTATTCCTCCAAATGAACACTTTGTTTCACCAAAAATACAATTTTCAGGGTGTTTTTTTAAACACCAGAAGACCAAAAAGAAATGTTTGGGGTTGTTGTCTTGCTTACATTTTTTTGTTTTGGAGGGTCAAATTAAAAACGCCCTCTCTGGTATGGAAAGGTGCCCTCTTGGCTTTAAAAGTGCTTGTTGTGGTGCCTCAGCAGGCAGGGGTGGGACCTCTTGCTATCACAGGTTGCCTGGTTCATTGTTTTAGCTCCAAAGGTGACTGATGTGTCAGCAAGGAGGATGGCTGTCATGAATATGCATAGCAAGAGATGGAGCTACTCCAAGCAGCTCAAAGTCAGGCTAAAAAAAAATTAAAATAAAACAACTCCCCACCTCCTCCCAAAAAATTAAAATTGAACAACCTCCTTCTGATGCTGTTTTACACCACAACAACACAGACTCCACCTTCAGAAGGCTGAAAATGACTCCTTTATTTTTGGGATGTGTCTCCCTTATATACTATTTTGCACAGACCAATTTGATTGGTGAAACAAAGACAAACCTCTGAGGAGTCCCTTGTGCCATTAAAGGAATTTCCAAGTGCCTTGCCCTGGAAAACTGAAGATTAAAGATCCCCCTCCCAGGTGTAACCAAAGGCTTTCCCCCCATGGCTCCTTGCAGACATTGTGCAATCTTCTCTCTGGGTTTGGCAAGTCCATCACCCACCCCATGGTATCCCCTTTCCCTGTTTCCCCACTGGTTATGGGGCCTGGGGTCCTGTTTCTCTCTTCCCTATAGTCACTTCCCCCTGCCCTGCCCCTTGTACCACCCCCAAACCTCAGACACTCTATAAAACTGAGAAAAACCACATGTTCTCCCTCTTTGGCTCTGAATCCACCTTCGGCACATGGAATAAGTGCTTGTTGGAATTGCTCTGGGGCTGGGAGCCCTCTGCCCCTCTGCTGAGCTCAGCTTTGTAACGTGTGTGGATGTGTGAGCTGGAATTGCTGCCTGAATTCTTCTCCAGCAGTTTATCTACAGAGAATCTGAATGGGATATAGAAGGGCTGTGGCTGCACTTTGAAAAGACACACTGTTACAACCTCTTCAATCACATTGGTCAGACCAGAGGGACATCAAGAAGAAGTCCTTCCTAGGAAAAGGAATGAAAAACAAAGTTACACTTACAAAACACTTCTCTTGGTTACAGCAATTCCCTGGGAAAAGAATTTCAGAAAACAAAAACATCTCAAGCATGAAACCAGGGCTACACTCCTTCTCCCCTTGCCTCCTGGAAAGGGGGCACAGAGAGCAGCAGAGCTTGCATCCATTGGAAGCCAAGGCATCCAGGTGGGGTGGGAGCTCCCTGTGTGTGAAGGTCACCACCTGCATCCTGCAAATGCCACTGCAAGGGGATTGCCTCTGGATTAATTTGGACTTGGACATACAGCTTCCATCCTGGGATTGCTTTGCTGCTTTAAACACACGGGGTGTTGTAGCCCTGGTTCCATGCCCAAGATGTTTTGGTTTTCTGTAATTCCTTTCCCCAGGGAATTTTCTGTGAAACATGAGAAATATTTTTGTAACTGTAACTTTGTTATTCATTCCTTTCCCTAGGAGGGACTTCTTCTTGGTGTCCCTCTGGTCTGACCAATGTGATTGAAGAGGTTTGTCTTTGTGTCACCAATCAAATTGGTCTGTATAGAACAGTATAAAAGGGAAACACATCCCAAAAATAAAGGAGTCATTTTCAGCCTTCTGAATCTCAGAGTCTGTGTCATTGTGGTGCAAAACAGCATCACCTCTGGATTCATTTGGACTTGGATGTGCAGCTTCCATCCTGGGATTGCTTTGCTGCTTTAAACACATGGGGTGTTCCATGGCTGTGATGAGCAACCCCCACAAGTGGGAGATGCTTCCCTGCTCCCCAAGCACAGGCAGCTGTAGTGCTCTGCAGGAAGGGGTTTCCTGAGGAATCCTGCCATGTGGATCCTGCCTGGCACTGTCCTGGCAGGGAAGCACTGATGTTTCCATCTGGAAACCCACTGGGAAGGCTGGTGTCAGCTTCATGTTCAGGGGACAAAGGACAGAGCCTCTGGGGTGTAGGCTGGCAACCATGGAGGAGACAGCTCCATTCTCTTGCCATGAAAAACCCATTTTCAGTCCAATTACCCAGAAAATGTGGGTTTAAAAGGCAGTTGCTCTGTGGGGAAAAAGCTAAGAAACTGAGTGAGTGGAAAATTCCTCTGGAAATCTAATGTGAGGCAAATTCCCAGAGTGATATAAAGTTATTTTTGTAAAGATATGGGTTGATTGTTTTTTTCCTGTGGATTTTTCCAAGGGACTCTGCCTGTGTTCTGGAGAACTATTGTATCTCCCAGTGAGCTTTATCAGAAAGGACATGAGAAGCAGTTATAATGAGAATTAATAAGTTTCTGCTGATTAGTGAGGAATGCTCTGGACTTGTTGAACACAGTGGAATTAGTAACAAGTTAATCCATCAAATCTGAGGCCAGCACCTCTAGCTGACTCTTCCAGATGGGGACACATAAAGATGAAGAATAATTTGCTGAAGGCCACTGGAAAGTTAGGAGCAGAGCTGGGATTCCCCTGTATGAGTCAGAGGATCTTCAAAATGCTTCCACTTGCTTTAGAAGAGAAATAATCTCTTGAATCCCTCCTGAATTTATTCCATGGAGAAAGAAGGGCTCCAAACCATATCCCACATCCTCCATGCTGGTGCTCTGTGTGCCTGATACAGCTTTTCTTCAGTAGGACTGACACTGTTTTACACCACAATGACACCGACTCAAAGATTCAGAAGGCTGAAAATTACTCCTTTATTTTTGGGATGTGTCTCCCTTATATACTATTCTACACAGACTAATTTGATTGGTGACACAAAGACAAACCTCTTCACTCACATTGGTCAGACCAGAGAGACATCAAGAAGAAGTCCCTCCCAGGGAAAGGAATGAATAACAAAGTCACAGTTACAAAAACATTTCTCTTGTTTATAGAAAATTCCCTAGGAAAAGAATTTCAGAAAACCAAAACACCTCAGGCATGGAACCAGAAATACACAGGACATCCTTGTCTGGAGTGCCTGGCTCTCTGGGAAGGGCAGCTGTCCCTGGGGATGCCACAGCAGCAGAGATCAGCCCTGGGAGCTGCTCTGTCCTGGGCAGACACGGCCCCCAGGGCACTAATCCAGCACATCTCAGGGCTCTTCAGGTGTCAGCCTGCAGCTGGCAGAATTGGCAGGTCTGGGTGAGCCCCTTGGGCACTGGTGTGTTTTTCCCAGGTATTTCAGAGCTCCACTACAGCTGATTTCCAAGGGCATTAGGAGCTCAAGTGCCTTTTGAGAATAGGAGATTGTCTCTCTCTTTCCTTATATGTGAAATGGAAGTAAGAGCACTTCATCACACTCCTGTGTGAAGACTGCATTAAAAACATCAAATACTTCAGGAATACAGGACCATAAATAATAACTCTGCCTTTTTGTGACAGCCACCAGCAGGTACCAGCAGCAGAAACTTGCTCTGTATTCCAGCTATCCCCATCCAAGAGTTTCTGCCTTACTTCAGATTTTAGCAACAACTAATTGGTCAGTTTTACCTGTTTGGCCTTTTGTGGGTGTTTGATGGGGGACACAGAGGACTCTTCCTCCCCTTTTGGTGTGAGTTTATGGGTGAGCCATGCTTGAGCAGTGCAGCGTCCCTGTGCACACACTCCTGCCCTTTGACCAAAGAGAGAACCTTGTGTGGCTCCACTCTGCTGCTGTGGTCATGTATTGTCTGAGCCAGCAACAGCAGCACAACTCTTCAGCTCTTGTATTCAGTGCTCTGTTATTTGGGAAGAATATCAGGGGACCTCCTTATTTGAATAAAATCAGTAAAATCATGGACAAAGACCCTCTAACTAGTTACATTTATAAAGTGGTGTGTTTTATTTCAATGTCAGGTGGCACAGGAGCCACCTCCTAAATATCACAATCAAAGCACAAAATTCTGGCCCTCTATTTATTTACAAAAGTCTTACATACTCAACAATGCTTATGGATAATGTCAGCACCTCCTATTCTCCCCTTTGTATTAAAATGAGCCCAAAAGTCCTTTACATGCGTACAATTCTCTCCAATTGGGTTGGTGGTCTCAGAAATGGGTCAGTGGTCTTGAAAGATGAAGTAAAGACATCTTCCTCATAGTGACCTTTCTACCTTTATATTGCTGGCAGGCCTATGTGACCTCTTGGCATAGTCCAGTCTTCTCTTGGTTGTTTCCAATTAGTTTCTGTGTCCAGGTGCCATCATGGTTTCAATGATTACAATGGTCTATTTATCTAATTTCCTTTTACAAACACAACTAAAACAAGGAAATCCACTCTCTGGCTTAAACATCTAATAATTATTAACTCATCTCTACTCTTCTAACTTAAATCCTAATCAATACAAGTTGCTTCTACCCCTTAGCTAATATCTTAATTCTGTAAATTCTTAACTCACTTTGGCTGGGCTGGATTTGGGGCAGCATCAGGCTGGATACAAGAGTTAGAGAAGTGCCTGCAAAGGAAATACAATATAATGACATGATCCAACAAGAGGACACCAAGTTAGAGAGAACCATGACAAATGCAGGTGGAGTCAGAGCAGTGTCTATGGTTGGAGAGCTTTGGTTCCCTGGCAGAGCAGGATTGTGAAGAGGGTTTGGGGAATTCCTGCCTGTAACCACAGCAAGAACTCCACTCTCTCAGCTGATGGGAAAACCCTGGCCCACGGCTGCAGCTGAGGACAGGCAGGTAGCTCTGTGCTTCTGGCTGAGGGTGTAGCACTGGCATTGCCTGGAGACCAGGAGGGCAGCAATTAAGAACTGAAGAGCATCTAATAAGGGAGGTACAAACCCCTCTTTGTCCCCCAGCAACTCTGCTCCAGGCACCTGCTTGATCTCAAAGAAAGCTTCCAAAAATGGAAGCTAGCAAAAGAGGTGGAAAGCAGGAAGAAAAGAAGCATTGTTGTTAAAGCTGACATTAATTTGCATTCTCAATTCAGTCTCACAAATGGCTCTTGGGGGTAATGAGTTACCTGAATCAAACCCTATTGAGGATAGAAATTGTTTTTAATTATAATGCATAATAGCCTGAATGGCTTTGAGAAGGTGCCCTTTTACTTTGTGTCTGCTGGAAGCAAAGCAGAATTCCTGGTGGCATCTTTCTAAATAATGTGGTTTGCAGTAATGATGTGAGGCTGTAGGGCGGTTCCTTTTATTCATGAGCAGTAGCCATCAATCCTCATTTGATAATGCCTCACCTCCACCCCTCTTCTCCCTCTCCCTAATTTTCTATGGAGGAGATTCTTCATGACACCAAAGCAGCTAATGGTATTTAACACCTATGCCAAGGAGATGTAACCAGAAATACAGAGAATAAGCCAGATTTAGCACCAGTGGTAAAAAAAAAAAAAAAAAAAAAAAAAAAAAAAAAAAAAAATTATTCCTAATTTGGACACATAACCGGCCTTTTGTCAGAGAAAGGGCCAGCAGTGCCCCCGCAGAGGGTGGATGGAGGTTCTCAGATCCCCTGGGAAAGAGGCATAAAAATGCAAGGAAATCAATATTTCACAACCAGGGAAGCAATGACATTCAAATCTTTACAGGATATGTGTGAGCTTTCTGGAGAAGATGCAGCCCTTAAGTGTTGAGGGGTCTCTTGTGGCCCTGGGAGTGCAGACAGAGGAACTGAGGGTCACAGGGACCATGTGCCACCAGCACACAACCAAACCAACCCAGCACAGCCGCATGTCCCTGGGCAGAAAGATCTGAAGAACAGAATTGACTCAGAGAAAGGGAAGCTACCAAGGACAACTTTCTAATTAAACAATGGCAGTCAATTCATTTCTGCTGTCTTTTCTTCCCAAAATGTGGCAGATGTGCAGAGAGACTCCCATACTCCAAGGTGCTCCCTCTTCCAGGGAGGCTGAACCCTCAGGAGCATTTCTGCTGCTGAAGACAAGTCTGGTGCTGTTGGAGATGTGCTGGCAGATCCTGCCAGGTTCCCAGCTGGTGTTTAAGAGGGTTCAGGTCTCTGTGGGGTCATGTCTGACAACAGCAGAGTTGTACATTCAGGACCTCAAATCTCACCCTTTTTTGTGGTTAATGGCATCCCCTCACTCTGACCACAGCAGATCTGTACTTGATTCCCAAAACTATTCCTGACCAAGTGCTAATGAGATGAGTTTCCAGTCTGGTGTTTGGGGGAGTCACATTTTCCCTGCCCCCAAAAGAGGGATCTGTGGAAAGGATTGGGGTTCATAGCATGGAGAAATGGAACTGCAGTCCTGGGATAAAGGGGGAGAGGAGTTCCCAACATGCACAGTATCAGAGCATTTTGTGGTCTTTCATAGCCTCGTGCAGCAAGTGAAACATTTCATCCAGTTATTTTAATCCATTAGCAATAGATTTCAGGAAAACACCAGTAATGTATGTAACGTGCACCCAGGAGAAACAACAAATGGTTAGTTAGAGAATTTAGATTTTAATTAAGTAGATAACGTGTGCTTGTGTTTAGTCTTATAAATGAAAATGTATTCACTGTAGAGTAGCTGGGTTCTACTAGATTTCCCTGAGCATAAAGAGAAGGGTTGATTATTACTGATTACTGAACTATTAAGGGTTTGTACCTTGGGCTGCTTGATTGTAGCTCTGTTTGCTTCTGTTGCTAAAAGGCCTCTCGTCTGCTACCCAGATATGTGTGAAATAGGCAGCGTTTGGACTCAATGTGAAAATTAATTCTAGGTTACAAACCTCAGCAAATGATCCAAATAATAGTGCTGGTTGCTTCTCTCTGGCCATAACAGCAGGTTTCCATGGCTCAGGGAAGCTGGTGGTGGGGATGCTGCACATCACTCCCACTCACGAGAGGCCGAGGTGAATGTGCTGCTAAAAGAAGGGGTCACTGAGAAAAGAGCTCTTGGAAATGAGGAGCAGGTCAGAGCTTGCCCAGGGTAATTCCCATCCTCTGTGACATCTCTTCTGCATGGCAACATCAAGAGATTACAAGACATACAGTGCACTTAAGAAAGTGCTTTATCTCTGGAGGTCTTGTGAATGTTAATTAGATAAGCCCAGAGATGATTTAGGAGATAAACAAACATGAACAGTGATTTAGTAGTGGGGAGACTGAGGCACTGAGGGTTGTTAAATGATTTACCTTTTAGGAAAGCTCTGGGAGAATCCAGCCTGGGATGCAAATCTCCCACCTCCAGCCACTACCTCTGCCCCCCTGGTGCTCTATTTATCCCTGCTCTTGTATTTGCAGCATGCCATGGAATGTTGCTGCTCTCCCTACTTCTAAAGCCAGTGGTGGAGCATTACATAAAATGCAAGATTTCAGGGGCTTCTGTGCTACACAGGAACCAGTTTTCAGAGCTGTCCCAGTCATTTTCTCACTGCAGAGCAGGCACAGAGCCAGAGGTTCTACTTCACACCTGAAGTGATCTCTTTTGGTGGGTAATTGCCTGGGGAAAGGGTTTGTCCAGGAGGAAGTACCCCCAGATGACACTCAGCTTTCCAGGTGGCACTTTGGGCTCTATCAGATGGAAACAAGCTGGGATAGCTTCACTTTGCCCTGATTTACTGGAGACCAGAAGTGGCTGCTGGCCTCTGGGAAAAAGGAAGAAAAATATATCTGAAACCTCACTTTCTTGTCTTGGGTCTAGTTCAGCATTTCTTTGCCAGACCACAGCCTCCAGACCAACATTCTGTGTTTTTGGCCTTTCTAGAGCTCTTGTCATTTATCTCCATAATCTTGAAATGCCTCCCAGCATTGGGAGTCCTGTCTTGGCTGTGCTTCCCCAAGCACCCAAGGAGGACATCAATTCCAGCCATCACCCTGAAGGATGTAGTTAAAATAAAATGCTTCTCCCAAACTGTTACCTCCAGCACAGACTGGAGATTTGCCCTGCTAGGAAAGCTTATTCGGGTTAGTTTGATGGTAAAACCTGAAGGAACTGACCATGGAAAAGTAGAGAGTCCAAGATTTTTTTCTTTCATGGTCCTGAATGTCTGAATATCTGGAAGAAGAGCTTTTTAACAATTTCAGTTAATGGAAGTGAAGCTTCCTAAACTGCCTTTGTTTCTAGTGGAACTCTGCTTAATTATGCTTTGTTGGAATTACCTTTGGAGAGCAGTGATCTGTTTGGGCCTATGGGTATTAGTAAGGGCTTTGGGAGAGCTGGGGCTGCTCTCTTGCTCTGTTTCAGATTTACTGGGTGTCTCTGGAATCCCTGTACCCCACCTCTTGGGAACAATCGAGGCTGCAATTCACAGTGAATTTGATTTATTTTTTGGCACTTATAAAGCTGGAGATAGACACCTCCACATCCCCAACAGTAAAGGAGCAGGTCTAATCTGACAGGCATTCCTTAGACAGATGCACCCTAAGGTGAAGACTTCTAGAGAAAATGAATACCTATGAGATGGACTGGAAATGATTTTGACTTCTGCCATGTCTTGTGGCTGAGTGTGTAGGTGAAAGAAAAGGTGACCCTTCCTGGGCTCCTCATTCAGTATGTGTCACCTTGTCTTGCATTTCTGGCTCATGGCAGCAGGAATTGGGGGAATTTTTTTTTTTCCTTTATGTATTTAGGACCGTGGAGAGTAACTGAAAATGTTAAAAGGCTGATAGTCTTGGGAGGGAGTGCCTTTCATCAGGAGGAGGAAAACACAGGACAAAGGCAGTGTCTGGCTGAGCAGAGAACAAAGCTAAACTGGTGTTCTGGTGCAGCTTTACCAGCTGGCTCTCTCACCAGTCACAATATGGAGGGTACAGCCTTGTACCTTTGATGTTTGGTGGGTCTGAGCCCCAGACACAAATGTAGTTACAGCACGGAAGAAGGAGGACTCTCACGTGGGAAGCAGAGAGGTTTATTCAACCCAAAACCCACCTGAAGAGTGTGGCTGAGGGGCTCAGGTTGCCCATTAAGTACCAGAGGCATCTCCCAGGCAAGGAGATACCCAGAACCAATCTCAGGGAAGGGGAGAGTGACCAAGAACAGGGGACAGTTGGCAGGGCCATCTATGGACAGAAAGGGGAATGGGGAACTTGATACCTGGCTGAGTCACCCTGAAGCCTCACTAGAACTTTCCAGGCTTAGAGTGTGGTAGCAGTGATTGACAAGATCCATCACCAGGGAAAGACCACAGGGAATTCGGGATGGGGTGTGTAGGGACAAACCATTACAAAACTAATAACAGAACATACAGAACTTTGGAAAACCCCATAACGCACACTGCAACACAAAGCCTCTGCTGCTGATACTGCGTGGGTGCACCAGGAACCATCCCTTGATAAAGAGATAAGGTGCCCCAAATGGACAAACCCATGGTGAAGTCCTACCAGTTCCTTCTGGAGGCAGCACTGCTGGAGCTGCACTCTCATGTGGTTGCTGGGCAGTAATGGGATGTATTATTTGGGATTGTAGCTTCTCATAACAATGAGACCTTCCTTCTACCCTTCTCATTCCTTTAATGCTGGCCCATGTGTCCAATCCAGTTAACTAAACCAGGGAAGTAACCATTAATGTCAAAGTTCCATAATTAAATGCTGACTGAATCACCGCTCAGGCTTGCAACACTGTACTGTAATTTTTAAAGAATATCTAAGTTGACATTAGACTTTTTAAACAGATTAATTAGTCACATTTCATTTTAAGTGGCGCTGACTTAATAAGTACTGCAAATGTACAGTATGTATTTACTTAAAGCCATTATAACATAATATTTACAGGATATTAACATGTATTAATTACTGTATAATGAACCTCGTGACTACAATATTGCCATTCTTGCATGGCTGTAAAAGTTTTATCATCTTGTGAGGGGGGAGGGAAATTAAAATAAATTGCATGCACATTGAAAGCTTATTTTTCAGAGGAAATGTGCAAGTTATAAGAAAATGTAAAACAGGGGACCCAGTAAATCACAAACAGCTAACAAATGCTCCAAGACATGCTATAATGTTTTTATGAGCGTGTTTTACAACCCATTCATTACGCTGTCTGTCCTTCTGAAAGCTGGTTATTAGCCTGACTGTGCAAAGTAACACATGAATATCTGTGCAACTAGCCATGAAATCACAACTAAGCTGATCACTTTTATTTTGCCTTCATCCTGGAAGACACCCTAAAGCATTTTCCCCCTCACACTGTAATTCCCCAGCACATGTTAGCAGGAGAGGTGGTGCTGAGGAGTGGTGTGGGGCTGGTGCAGAGGTGTGTTCCTGGGAGCAGTGTGTGCCTGGTGATTTCATACCTTCTTTTCTTCATGTCAGAGCTAGGATTAACACATAGGAGTCACAGTTTCATGTTTGGACTCAGTATTTTTTAATACTTATCTATGTTACAATCTCACGAGTCGTGAGCTCTAACGAGCAGGTTAGAAAATGGAGGTGCCTCTAACTCTTTCCAAGGTTATTTAAGCAATAATTACCCAATAATGACATTACATCTATATTATTTATATTTTTTTTTACCCAATAATTAACCACCCAAGGCCTGCAATGTGGACCTTTTTCACCCAGTTAGAAAAAAAAACACCCAAAACCATGAAGAAGAAGAAGAAGTTGAGGAAGAAGGACTTAGACAATGCCCTAAATCCTCTATATTGCCCCATATATATTACTATATACTAAAACCTTAAATGTAAGTTTTTTACCCTGTGAAATCGCACAATATATTCAAATTACACACCCACAACCCCAGTGCCATCACTCAGTTTTGGAATTGGGGCCAATTCTGTTCCACAGCCTCAGGTCAAATGCAGTGCTCACTTGAGGGTCAGTGCCTGTTAGCACAGAAAGCCTGAAATTTTCAGCCTCCAGGGTTCCAACATGTGCCCTGCTCAGCCTCCCCTTTTTGGGCACAGATCCTCCTGCCTGCTGGAGCTGAGCCATGGCTGTGTGTTGCTCATCTCCCTTGGGAAAACCCACATTTTGGAGATGTCCAGTTTGGTTCAATGCCAGTGGCTGGAGCGAGGACAGGCTCCTGTGGGTCACTCCTGCAGGGAGCTGCAGGCTGCCAGGTGGCTCCATGTGCCTCCCCTCCCATGTGAGATAATGCTCGAGGCAAGGGGTGACCAAAGTTTGTCAGCTGACAGAGGGAAAGTATCTGCTGTGTGCTATGAGTCAGCTGTCAGGGGGAGGCTGCAGATTGGGTTGTCTGTCAGGGGGGTTAAAGGTGTCCTTAAACTCAGATGTTAGGGGAAGTGAATGCTCAAGCACCTCTCTGCCTGCTCCTTTTTTCATTATGTGTGTGATGTGCAAAATAATGGGAGCAGATAACCCTGGAGGCCCCGCTGCTGACCCTGCAGGCTCCTGTGGAGTGAGCACACCACATGCCACAGAGCCACAAAGGGAGGTGACAGCCAGGGAGCTCTGGCATTCTGTAATTTCCCTTCCACTGCCACATTACAAACGGCTTCATATTCAAATGGCTGCCTCTCTATGATTGTCCAATTATTCACTACATTCTTTCTTTGATGGCACAGATGTTCTCAATTTCTTGGAGTAGAGGGTTTTTTTATTTTTTTTTCATCTAAAAAGTCGTTCTGCCTCAGAAATGCAAAATTCTCCACAGTTCACCAGGTTCTCTGATGGGTTTGCATAATTGGTCTTCAATTTGCCTATTGTTTTGTAATAGAAAGCCTATGTTTAATTTCATTTTTGTAAACCTATAGAAAGAGCAGAACATTCTGCCATTTATGTCATTCTCCTCATTAGGATCCGAGCGGATTGTGAGCATTTAGACTTGATTATAAGGCACAGATTGTGCTGAAAGGAACACATGCTTTCCTCTTCCATTGTTTTAAGCACTTCAAGAGCCTGATCCAGAAAGATGCTAAACATGTTCAACTCTCTTTGTACCTTTGTGAGAGGTGTTTTTCCCCTGGCAAGGCCAGGCTGATTTCTTTGGGTGTACTGGCATGCCAGGTAAGGCAGCCCTGGTCTGTTGCAGACAGGAATTGTTCAAATTGTGGACATGGGGGACTGACACTGTTTTACACCACAACAATACAGACTTTGACTTCAGAAGGTTGAAAATGACTCCTTTATTCTTGGGATGTGTTTTTTTATATATATATACTATTTTACACAGACCAAATTTGATTGGTGACAAAATGACAAACTTTTTCAATCACATTGGCCAGACCAGAGGGACATCAAGAAGTCCCTCCTAGGGAAAGGAATGAATAACAAAGGTACAGTTTACAAAAACTTTTTTTTGTTGTTGTTGTTTACAGAAAATTCTTTGGGAAAAGAATTTCAGAAAACTAAAACATCTCAGGCATGAAAACAGGGCTTCAGGTGTTTGCATAATTTCCTGGGAAAGGACATTTTGTTGTCTGTCCTGAGTGATGGCTGCAAGCTGCCCTTGCAACAAGGGGGTATCACACTTTCCTAGGGCCTATTTCCTCTTGTGTCCTGGATGTAGCCATAAAAATACCTGTGGTGTTAAACTGGCAAACAACATTCATGAAATAACTTGGACTTCTCATTTATATCTTATTCTTACACGGCAAGGCAAGGTAGAGATACCAGTGTGATATCAAAAAAAGCTGTTAAAAAGGCTACAGAAGAGAGAAAGGCATTTCTAAAACTTCATAGGGAGAACAACAACAAAACTCCAGCAAAACCCTGCACCAGCTAATGGCAGCTCTGGGGGTGAGGGGGAACTTGGTAGATTGGAATCTGGGAAATAAAAAAAGAAATTGTAAAAGATTAGAGGCTTTCTAGGATAATTCAAAAAAGAGATAAAGGGATGACCCAGGGAATTAAAACCTCCCAGCAATCCTACATAAAAGGATTGGGTTAAAGCCTCAGCAACAAAGGAGGGGCCAGCACTGAAGGTGTGCTGCTTACCCCAGGGCATGGCCAGGTGTGTTGCTGCCCTTCCCTGCTCTAGAGAAATGCCCTGAGCTTGGTTTTCCCCAAGGCATTCAGTACAGTGTCTTTCAAAGTCCCTGGAAAAGCTGCTGGCATGTCTGTGGCACAGACAGAACTGCAGGGTTGCTGTGGAAAGGACCTTCCACCTGGCACTGGCCTTGCTACAGTGTCATGTGCTGCTCACCACGGTGCCTTAATACTCCTAAGTGGCTCATGGCAGTGTCCCAAAACAGCTTTTGAGAGGCTTAGCCTCCTGAGGTTACAGAAGAACAGTCAAGTGTGGCTCTTTCCTTGCACAGCAAAGGGGGAGAGCCTGGCAGACTGATAAAAATATATTGTAGACAATAATCATGTTCATCCTGTACTGGTTAGATTGGAGAGTGCTGGGACTGGCAATGGGAATGAGTCCATCCCACCATGGATCAGCCTGTGCTGAAGGGCAGAGTGGGTCCTGGAGGGACCTCTCCTGCTGCTGCCAGTCTGTATTCCTGATCCAGGAGAGGCTGTCTCCTCAAGCCCTGTATGTCCTAGATAAAAATGACATTGTAATTGGCATGAAGAGAACCTGTTTTCTGTCACAGTGTGCCTGGAAGGAACCAAAAGGGATCTCGAAGTGACACTGTAATGCCAACACTTTGGAGGTCTCTACATTTGTCTGCAGCCTTGTTCTCTGTATCAGATGAACTGATGCCTCAGAAACAACCCTTGTACTATATCTGTCTTAGAAGGCAGTCAGGAAATAGCTTTACCAAGCCACATGGATGTTCTCTGAGGAGATAACAAATACCTCTACTCAACAATACATCAAACAAGTCTGTTCTGAGATGGGGAGCCAGAGATGCTACCAAAACCTCTACATCAAAGCCCAGATGATTCCCTTCTCAGCACTGGGATTTCCAGTCAAAGTCACAGTGGACTGGCAATTACTTTGTGTTAGATCTTGGAGACAGTGCCCAAAGACAGAGCTGAAAGGCAGGAGAAGTGTCTCATGGGTCAGAAGGATGAGATCACAGACAACACACATTTCTTTTAGGCTATCATCAATATCAAAGCCCCTTGCTTCTTTTGTGCTGGTTTTGGAAGGAAGGGAGATGCTGCTGCTGCCTTGTTTCACTTCCTTCCATCATTAAATAAGAAATGTCCCTTCCAGACCCAGCTCCTGTTGGAAGAGGAAATTTGGTATTTCCCAACCTCAGTCTCAATGGATAGTTCTGTTGGTCAGCTCACAGAAATATCAGTGTTGTCTTTGTAAAACACTAGGTTGGGATTCCTTTCCCCCCTGTTTTGTCCTCTTTCAGGCTTTCATGGAGCTGGACAGAGCAGAGGGCCAGAGTCAGTCCTGACTTCAGACACTGAAATCTGCACTTGGAAAACAAAGTTCTCACACATGAAAACGTGAAATACATGCAAACAAGTGTTTCCATGTGTCCCTGTTTTGTACTGCCTCTTCCTTCACAGCTGCCTTTGCTCTCCACACAGCACCTTGTGAGCCCTGGGGATGGGAATTGCCATCACGGCTTGGCCTGAGGGAGCTGCTGCCTGCTCTGTCTCTGAAGGAAGAGAGGGCTGCAGCTTCCTCAGCAGAACTTCAGTTGTTTGTCACAATAGGACACAAAATAAAGATGTTTGACTCCAGTCAGGAGGCAGTAGGAATCAGAAGGTTTATTTACAATTCATTCAGCCCTTTTATAGCACGCTGTGCTAAAGGCACGTTATTGGTCCAGAGCACTGACACCTCTCCCATTGGCTCAGGAACAGAAATAGCAAACAACTCCTGTGGTTGTGGGAAAGGAATATTGTTTACACAAGGTTGTTTTGGGAAAAAGAAAACTGTAGAAAAGTTTCTCTTGGGAAGAGCTCAGGCTCAGAAAATATCGGACCCACAGTCATTGGTTGCCAAACTCAGAGAACTCAGGGTTTGATTTCCTGTGGGGCCTGTCATAGGTGGGAGGTTTGCTCTGAGCAGTGGGAAGTGCTGGCTCAGAGTCCTGGTACAGCCCAGCTCTGAACATCTGGATTGAGCAGATGTCCTCAGAAGGCAAAAGTGGCCACAGGCCTGTCCATCCATGGAGAGTCAGTGTTTGCCCTGGGAGGCAGGTGCCTGGAAAACAACATTTCTAGAAAGCAGATCTAATGCTTTAAATTTTTCAGCTGCTTCTCACTTCTCACTAAAATCTTGTTGTACAATATTGGGCATGCAGAGAATGAACTTCATGTATCTGCAGGGAGGGGAAGCCCTGCTTGTGCCACCTTGAGGTTTTGTCAGAGCAGGAGTGGCAGAGCTGGGCTGATGTGTGTCCGTGTGGGGCCAGAGTGTTTTTAGCCCCACGAAGGTGCATCACACTCTGAGGGTTGCCAGCAGCCCTAGAAATGGTTTAAGAGACAGCTGATTGGAGGTGTTTGAAAAGCAAAAGGTTTTAATTAAGACAAAAACAACAAACTGTACAAAACAAAAGAGTATAGCTGTGCACAGTGCAGGGAGGGTTCTAACAGCTTCTATCACATCCTGAAAATGCCCCAAGTTTTCATGCTCTCCTTTGTCGTCCCTGCATTTCTTGGTTTCAAGTGTTTGAGTCTTTGCAGCAGCTTCTCACGCTGCTTCATGTAAACAATATTGTATTCTTAGAATTTATCTGTATGTTTTGCATTCTTGTTCTCTGAGAGAGAACTTGACTGATGGTCATATTGACCAATGGAGTCAGGAGGTTGTAACCTCTTTGGGCCAATCTTGGCCCTCTGTACAAAATGTATATAAGCTTTTGGAGTCAGATAATAAAAGAGCATTCCATGTTTCACCAAGCTGCTGCTGCCATCCTCTGTGAGGGTCCACATCCACGTCACAACGTGTTGCCCCTCTAAGGGCAGGGATAACACTCCTTTAAGTATGTAATGATCCAGGAGGGGGTTTTGGCTTGCTGCCCAATAGAAAATAACTACATTTCATGAGAAACAGCTCAAGGGTCCAGCAGGTGCCTTTGTCCTGGCACTGTTTGAATTATGGTGAGAAGAGTATCGAAGCTTCTGGTTCTTTTGCCTTACAGGATCAGGAGTGAAGCTTAAACTCTTTCCTAGTATGGGAACACCTGTTAAGGTGGGGGGTGCACTGCTACACTGAGCTGCTCCCCTGTGGTGTCCCTTCCCTTGGCTGTGGCACAGCTCCCTCCACATCCTCTCTCCCAGGGCAGGACCTGCCCCTCTCCTTGCACATCGAGCCCCTGGAAGCATCAGGAGCCTCTGGAGGGCAAAGGCTCTGCACAGGTTCCTGCTGCCAGGGCTGTGCTGAGGCAGTGGAGGAACAGGACTGCAGAGTCTCCTCCCCTGAGTTACCAGACTCGACCTCTCTTCTCACTGCTGGAAGACTTTACCATTCCCAGCCATGTTGTAGAGAGGTTTTTCTCAATTGACCAGAGTTTGTCCTCTAATTATGACAGCTGAAGTTTTCCTTCCCAGCTGTAAGGCCAGTAACAAAGCAGGTTGGAGCCTTACACTTAGATTACATTTAGAGTAACTTCCACTAAGTGTTCATGTCCCCAGGGCTAGGGAGATGACAGCGATTTTCCATCTGATGGCAACACTCAGCACCAGTCTCAAAAATGTCAACTGTAGTTAAAATTTGTTTATATTTTCAAGGGTAATATTGCTTATTCTCTTGTTGACAATTGCTGCTTCAAGCTTCTAGGTTTAACTGAATAGCAAGAGTTTGTCTTTAGATGGCAAGTTTCTCTTTTCCCTAGTCACTGATTTGTGGCTACGTTTAGGAATGACACTGTTTTAATTGCATCCTCCTCATTTTTCTTCCCCCAGTGTTTTTCTAGGCCCAGCATTTACTAAAAATTCTGAGAGCTCAGAGGGGAAAAAAAAAATCTATTCACTCTATTATTCTTGTAGCAGACACAACCCAAAAGCCCTTTTCTGTGACAGAGTCAATAATTGTTTAATCCATGTAAAACAAGCTGCTCTCCACAGTCACTCTGCTGAGAAAACAGCAGGCTCTGTTCTCTGGCCACCAGAGACAGCACAAACCTGCTGGGTGTGTGGTCACAGCTCAGCCAGTGCTCAGTGACACCACACCAGGGGACATGGCCCGGCTGGGTTGTCTTGGTTTGGAAAGAAAAGTGTCTGTCAGGGAAAGCTGGAGCTTCCCTTGGAATGGAGAATGAAAACCCCAGCCTCCAAATTATTATAATTTTGCAATTAAGGGGCTTTCAGGCAAAGATATGGGAATAGAAATAAGACTTCTTTACTAGGAAAATTAAAAATAAAAATGTAGTAGTAAAAAATAAAATAAAAATAAAGCAAGCAAACAAATTTCTAGAAACACTGACAGTCAGAACACAACCTGACCCCCTGTTGCTCAGGGTGTTGGTGTCAGTCCAGTCAAGTCCTCCTGCAGTGCCACATGTGGTTCTGGTGGAGCAGAGATGATCCTGTAGAAGGGTCCAGTGGTGCTGAGATGGGTCTGGTCTCCCTCTGGGAATCCAGTGCAAACAGGCTGTGCTGGAGTTCTGAATGCCAGGTTTGATCCAGGTGGGAAT
Organism: Zosterops lateralis; assembly: GCF_965231275.1. Taxonomy (NCBI): domain Eukaryota; kingdom Metazoa; phylum Chordata; class Aves; order Passeriformes; family Zosteropidae; genus Zosterops; species Zosterops lateralis. The sequence continues at coordinate 9,842,969 of NC_139779.1, read as the reverse complement.
GCTGGGCTCCTCCCCCTGGGTGGAGCATCTCTCCATGGGCTGATGGAATTGTATCAGCCCTGCAGTGAGCCTGGATGGCCCATGGACAGCAGAGATCCCCTGGAGGGAGGAGGGGTCCTGGAAGGAATAAAGAACCCTGCCCCAGCTGGTTTTAACAGCTGCCCATTGACAGAAGGCATGCACCCTTACCCCCTGGAGTTATGAGGAATGGGTTATACAAGAGATAAAGAATAAACACCTCCCCAACCAGTTTCAACAGATGACAAGTAGAACACACACTTTTGGTTACATCTTGCAACCCAAGACATGGGTGCCAGCAACTCACACTGCCAGAGGCTGACACGGACACTGAGGCTTCATCTGAGCCACTAATCCATCAGAAAAAACCAAGAAGATTCTGGGTTGAACATTTGGGAGTGTTTATTTTTTGGTGGCTTTGGATATGTGACTGCTAGAGGTGTGATGAGGGTATTTATTTACAGCACATTGGCAGATCCCACAGCTCCCTTTGAGGTGAGGGTTTGTAAGTGATGGAGGGTTTGTGCCATCAGCTTTCTGGCTTTGGATGAGGTGTTGTGTCTGCAGAGTGCTGGAGGTGAACATTAAGCCATGGAAGACAATTTTGTGGGGTGGGTAACCCAGCCTGGACCAAGACAACTGAGTGGAAAATAAAAGGGTTTTAGAGGCATCCTGGGCAAAAGGCACCTCTGAGGGCACAGCTGTTCAGGAATATACACTGTAAATACATCTGTCGTGACTGCCACTTCTGCAGCTTGTGCAGAGTGGTACCTGAGGACTTGCTGAGGATGTGAGTGTCACCACAGGGAGTCTGGGTCTTTGCTGAGCTTCTCTGCTCCCTTCCAAAGCTATCTGGACTTCAGTAGAATTTTTTACAGAACTGTTTCCTTACAAAATCGTTAGTCTTCAATAATAATTGTTATTGATGTGATTTAGTAAATAATCCTATTAAATGAGCCAATAGATAAAACTGTGATCTTGGCTGAGCTTTGGTGCTGCTTGGTGCATGTTCTCTGCCTGTGCTGCTCACCAGACTCAGCTGGTAGTCCATGTAAAGCATCTCATTCCCTGCCTGTTTGGGAGGACTTGGATCAGTACTCTGCTGAGGCTTTTCTTCTCTCACTGAGGGTGCTATTATAATTGGTTAGAACATTTTTTGTTAAAGTACCTCAAATAAGTTTACGAACCTCTGCTTTCCAGAAATCACGGAATGGTTTGGTTTGGAAGAGACCTTAGAACCCATCCAGTTCCATCCCCTGCCATGGGCAGGGACAGTTCCCACCTTCCACCTTCCACTTTCCACCTTCCATCTTCCACCTTCCACCTTCCACTATCCCAGGTTGCTCCAAGCCCCATCCAATCTGGCCTTGGACCCTTCCAGGGATGGGGCAGCCACAGCTGCTCTGGGCTCAGAGAAGCCTCACTACCCTCACAGGGAGGTTTTCTTCCCAATATCCCATCTAACTCTGCCCTTTGTCTCTATAGTGTAATTGTCTCCAGAGTCCAAATCTTCAGTATTCTACTATTCTCTCCCCCTCCAGTTGGATAAGCTAAGCCCAGGCCTTATTTTGGGATATTTCTCATACATGTCTGTCCATAGCAGTGTGATGGGGAAACTCATTTGGGAGCTTGGTTTTACTTCAGGAGGAGAATCTCTATCCCTCTGCTTTGGTTGTCTGAGCTGTCTCTAGCAAATACCAGATGCAGGGAGACTTGGCCCATCTGGTGTAAGATCTTTTTACAAGCCTTGGTCACCAGCCTGGCATGGTTTGGCTTGGAAGAGTGGCCAAAGTATGGACATCTCTGAGGCTCCCAGCTGAAAAAAGGAAATGGAACAGCTGGATTTTCTTTGGCCTTCTTCAAGCCAAACTTGAACAGATTAACAGATTTGGGCTTGTGGAAAGATAAAGCAGGTGCAGTGGGATAACAGATCCTTTTCCTTGCATCAGAAGTCCTGGACAGTTGTGATTTGGGTGGCAAATGGCCAGGTCTGCCTTTCCCCACACAGCCAACCATCGAAACCCTTCAGAGGCACACAGCAACCCTTGCATGGGCTGTGCTGAGGGCCAGCACATATTTCAATGGGATTTTGCTGGTGCTCATTCTCTTTCTGGTTCCTGTGTAGTCTTGGCCAAATCACTTCATCCCCTCAGCCTGTTTTCCATTTGTAGAAAGGATTAACAGAACTTCCCTTTCTCGTTCTGCCTGTAGGCACAAAAAAATAAATTACTTATTTTGCATACAAATTCCTGCATTTTGCATGCAGTCCCTGGTACAGTCAGACCTTATCTTACATGAGACATCTGATGTATTAGATTATAAATGATAAACACCCAGAACCACAAGGACAAGTTTCCTTGAAGTCTGTGTGCATGCTGATGTGGGTACCAGGGCTGCTCAGTGCCTGCTGAAAGTTCATTTCTACAGTTTCCAGTGGCTCCTAAACTATTTCTTCTGTCTCAGTGCTGCTGGTGTGGGCCATCAAGCATGAAAAATATGCAGGCTGAACTGAATAATCTGGCTTCTGCTGATTTCATGTGATGAAGAGATGCCATACTTGCAATTCAAGAGTAAATGAGAGAGACTGTTTTCCTTTGTGAGTGTGTTGTGAGCTTTATTGTTTAATATTAAAGCAGCCTTGTGCAAAGTGGCCCATAAATGGCTAATAAAATCAGTGTTTACAGCTTGTAAAGTGCATCAAGACTTTACCCTGCCTTGCCTGGGGAGATTTGTATTTGTGTTTGCTATCTGGGGTTTAAGAACTGCCCATGGTTTTTCTTTTTGGGTCCATTACAAATGATACTGTGGACAAACATCTTTCCCTGTTAACTCAGATGGGTCCTGCTGGAGCATTGGCAAGAGGAGGAAGAGCAGGACTGCTCCTTCCTCAGCATCAGGGTGAGGAATCCACCCCAGGCTGTGCCACACCGCGTGGAAAGCTCCAGAACAACCTTCCAAACTGCTGGGAAACCCTGACAGTAAAATGAGCTCATCATACTCCTGTGAGTGCAGGCAGCAGAAATACCAGTTTTATCCTTGGGTCTTGCCTTTGCCTCCATTTCCCTCAGTTCTGTCTTCATTGATGTTACACAGGATTTTTTTCCTTTTCATTGTATGATTTTGTGTTTTTCTTCTCCTTTGTATGAATTAAGGGAAAAATACTGATGCTGCACACTGCATTTTATCTGGTGGTTATACTGGAGCTGCATTTATCAGTTTTAACCATCTCTCATAATTGTGAACAACTCTAAATACAAAAATAGATAAAAAACACGGGTCATTTCTTCTGACCAATGATACCTGTGAAAACTCTTTGTTTTCTTCTAACTTTGGAGAAAAGGGTTAAGTGTGTAGGTAGCTGAGGTCTTGGAGCTAGCAGTGCAAACTTCCAATAGCAAACCTGACTCAAGTCTGGAGTTTAGGAGTTGTGAAATGGATCTGCTCAGATCTGCCCTGAGAGGTCCTTCAGAGGAAGGAAATGCCAGCAAGCTTTACTGCAGTAAAAAGTGACTTGCTGACAAGCTTGTCTCCAGATATGAGGAGATGAACAGCTTCTCTACTTGCCAAAAAAAAAAGCTGCACATGAGGATATTCAGTGGCTGGAAGCAGAAAATAAACACATCCACGTCCCTAAAGTGCTCTACCTGCCAGGCAGGGCATTCCCTGTCAAAGATCATGATGACTGTCCCTGCTCCGAAATGTGCCCACACACTCACACTAATGTCAGCCTGGAGCTGGGGGAGGCACCATAGCTGAGGGTCTTTTATTTTCACACAGGACCTTCCAGACTCTTGTAATGATTAAAACACTTCTATGTAAAATTTTCAAGGCCTCATGCACTTGGGGCTTTGATGAAAGCTTTTCCTGCTCTGGACACTTGCAGCTTCAAATCTCTGTTCCTGGTCTCTGACAGACCTGTAGGAGCTCAGTGGGAGTGAAGTGATGGGGCAGGAATTGCCCTTGAGATACTTTTGTAGGAGGAGAGTTTGAACACACAGCTGGGATGTGATGTTAAACGCTGGATTGCAATGAGGTCCACTGAATTTAGTATGTAAGGCTATCAGATATACTTGGAATTACTTCATGCTCTTTAATTACAAAATCTGCCTTGAGGTGTCTGTTTCTTTGTCTCCATGGGACGTGTGGAGGGCCCTGCAGGCCTGAGGACACAACTCAAACACATATACTGCCAGCTCATCACAGGTGACCCTGCCCACTGTCTCTGGCCTCATAACAGTTCATTACATTGTCCAGCATTTTTGAGCCAGAGGAAGTGAGATTTATAGGTTGCCTGGGGATAATCATTTCAAGAAGAAAGATCAATGATATGCAAGTCACTGGAAAGAACAGCAAGTTCCAATATCTGCCTTGTTAGAAGACATCAAACATCTTCATAAACTATTTAAAGGTAGAAATTATCATTAACCTTTGCTGTAGCCAATTACATTCAGAGTGGTCAATGCCATTTAGCATGAGTCAGGGTGACACCCCATTAGGGTGTGCAGGGATGTTAATGCTTTGAAGTCATTCTCACCCTGGGTCTGTCTTGGAGGACACAGTGGACAAGCAAAGTGAACAACACCATGTGTCCTTGCTCACCTCAGAGGAGCTCTCTGGCCTTGCTTGCAGATGAACAGCAGCAGAATCACCTTGTATCCACCTCAGACAAACAGCCAGGGATCCTTTTGCTATCTCCTTTAGTTAATTATTACTATTTTTACTGTGATGTGAAACATCCCATTTTTCCTATGGGGGAGATCACAACCCAGGTCGTTCCTTGCAGGGCCAGGAGAAGAGCAGATTGTCCAGGCTTGGTTTGCTCCTTTGAAACCACCTCGAGGAGCTGATGGCCCCAAATCTCTTTGAAACACTTGCAGCTCCACAGCAACACATCCCTTGGCTGCTTTTCTTTAAACACTGTAGTTATGCTGCTGCCATTTAAGTGTGATCTGTTGTGAATAATCTCAATCCTGCCTCTTCTCCTCCCAGCCCTACTGATGCTGAATCAATGACATTTTTCCCAAGATGCCTACATCTGGTGTTTTACTGATGACTGCATGTGGCCCTCTCACTTTAATTACTTCTGCTGTGTCTAGCACTATATGCTTTGTAATGTTTCAGAGACTGCTTGCAATTAAAATAAAGAAGATAAGTAATACATTACAAGGTTACAACCCAGTCAGTCTCTTTATACACTGAGTTACCCCAAGTGGCTCCAAGCCCATGGAGCAGTAGCAAATCCTGGGACACAGGAGTGGCCAGGAGGAGTCCTGTCACTCTGGGTTCCTGAAAGGCATCATTTCCTGAACACTGCTTTATTTTTCCAGCTCCTTTGCTGTTGGAGTCCAGGGCACAAGGAAAACCCCTCAAATTGCCCTGGAGAGTCCAGGACCCTGGCTAGGACCCCAGGAAAGCATTGCCTTTGACCTCAGCCCACGGGAAAAACTGCCAACACTTATAGATGAATTGAAAACAACAAAGATTTAAATTAGACAGTAGTTTAGTTTGTCACAGGGTGAAAATTTATAGTTTGGGGTTTTTAGAATGGAAGTAGATAGAGGCAAGATGGAGAATTTTGGATGGTGCCTTGAGTTCTTCTTCTCCTTTGACTCCGTCTGTGGAGTGACGGTGGCACAGAGACATTGGTGGGATGTGTTTGATGTAGAAATTGTGTGTCTCGATCTATAGTGATTATTGGCACAAAGCTGTAAACAGCACGTTTTAAGAGCTAACTGGACTAGAAGCTTTTAAAAGACTTTGAGCACTAAGCCTGGGGAGTTTTTTGGCAGGTGTTTTCCAGCACATTAAGCCTGGTGTAGGGCAGTGCACAGACCTTGAGATAAAGAATTGAATAAACATCTTTAAGGATTGAAGCTGCAAGTTCCACTCATCTTTTAAACACTGGTACAGGACTTTGTAAGGAAAAACCCCAAATTAGAGGTTTCCTGGAAACCAAATCCAAGACTTTGCTCTTGAAAGAAAATATCAACATCCTCAACTTCTCATCCCTGGGTTTCCTGGGGACTCAGTGTGATCAGTCTCTGTGCTGGGGAAGGGCTGTGTTTGTACCAAGTGAGCTCAGCTGATGGTTGGGGCACTTTGGTTTTGTAACTGCTTTAACAGCAGGTTGGGAGGGACTAATCAGATGCAGTTTTGAGTATTCTGGCTTCAGATCAACAAAATGCTTAATTTTAAGCATTGGTTTTGCCCATGAAAAACAGGGACAAAATATACTCCAGCCATCCTGCTGAGTAATCCTAACAATTATTTCTCATTCTTGGTTGTTTTTTTTTTTTTTTTTTTTTTTTTTTTTTTTGTTTTTTGTTTTGTTTTGTTTTGTTTTGTTTTGTTTTGTTTTGTTTTTTTTTTTCCTCAGTGCTTCTTTGCCCCCACAAAATCTTTCAGGCATTCTAGAAGAGAGAGCACAGAAAAGCTGAAATGAAACAGCTCATGCAGGGAAGCACAAGCAATGTGGGGAATTTTCATTTAGCAATCCAAGCAGCAGATTTCTGTTATTATAAATACTGGCTGAATTCACTTGTGGAAATATACAACAGTTAATTTGCATGTAAAGTGGCAAATTAAAATCTAAAATTCCCCGTTTTGTTCTCTGAGTGGAATATAACACGACAAGCTTTGAAAAATGCCTGAGCTCTGCTCCAGTGGCATCCCCAGTCTGGTGGTGCTGCAGCCATCACACTGAACCTGAATGTGACAGAGCTTGTGTCAGCACATGGAAACAACTCAACCCAAATACTCAGAGGTGTTGGGTGCCTAAAACTCGTTTCAGTTGGGTGATTTTTAGCACTTGGTCCCTAGAAACTGGAACTGGGTCAAAGTACAGCCACTCTTGGCATGAAGATCAGAAAAGTGCCTTCTGTCAGTAAGGAATAGAAGTATTTGTCAGTCCCATATTGTGATAAATTTGGGGTAAAAATTCGTGTATGAAATAATAATCTGGTGTATAATAAGAGAATGTTAATAAAATGTAAAATGCAGTAGGAAGAAAACCGTTCCCCCCCTCAGCCTGCACGGCTTCAGTTGTGAAACAGGACAAGAATCATCAGACTAGACAAAGACTCTGGCCAACCTTGATAAGAATCACTTCCTCGCCAATGCAAGGAGAAATTCCTTCTTGACGACGATGCAGATTTCATCAACTCCCTGGCCCGACATGCAAACTGAAATCAACATAAGACTGACCTGTGAAATTGACATAAGAAAAGAACCTTCCCGGAATGGAACAACGGGGCTTGACAAGATCCGGGAAGACCATCGAAAAGAAATTCGGACTATTCAGCCCGCCCTGGACACCTGGACTGCCTAAGGGCAGAAAAATCCTATAAAAGGGTGGACTGAAAGCTGCACAGGCGTGGATTTGGGCGTCTTGCACCCTGGTGTGCGGACCCCTGTCCACCCAGCGCGGCGCTGATATTCTCCTATTTTGTGGTTTTCTCATCTTTCTGGTGTTCGATATTCTGTTATTAATAAATTGTCTTTTATTAATCCGATATTTGCTGTTGCATTTATAACACATATGGTGTAACACCACAGGAATGGCTGCATTTTGTTTTGGCTAAAAGGCAGAAGCTGTCTGAGCAGGGGCTGGGTGTTCAAAGGAAGGTGAACATACAGCAGCCGTTCCCAGCTTCACCCTTCCAGCTTGCAGGAAGGAGGGAGTTAAACACATGATGATCCATAGGTTCTGTCAAACCTGCAGCCTTTCCTGGAATCTTTTCCAGTTCCTTTATCTGATTTTGTGAATTGGAAAGGTCATAGTGGCACAGGGTGTTCAATACAGGCATGAGTGGTGGTATTACCTGCATTTTGTGGTAGCTGAAGAAAAGCCATTCATCAAAGAAACTCAACAACTCATCCCTGCTTATGGTCTGCTGTGTGCTGGCATTTCACTAGTAAGGACATCTCAGACTGAGATGTAGAGCTTTCCCTGATCAGTCCAGGCTTTTTGATCGTTGCCACCTTTACTACTATCAGAATACAGAATTCTGTATTCTGTATTCTGTATATTCTGTATTCTATATTTTGTAATCTGTATTCTGTACTACTAACCTCCCAATTGTTGCAAAGTCAGAGAATCCTCTCATGCTGCAGTACAAAACCAGCCAAAACAAGGGTAATGCTCATACCTGCCCCAGGCTGCTTTTTGCCCTGGGACCATCTCTATTTCCTGCTTTTTTGTTTCACACCTGCTCTGTGGAATGTCCCATCATTACTGTGGCAGCTCAGCTTCCACCGTGGCAGGTCCAGGGCATGGACAGGTGCCACTGTTCATTTGTTACACTCTCAAACAGCATCAGCACAGCTGACACTGCATCCGTGAGCACTTCCCTCTGTAGAAATTCACTTAATCTTTTCTGACAGTCTTTTGGTGTTTAAGACAAAACGTACTGGTTTATTCCCATTCCCAGACACTGATGTAGAGAACTGGAGGATTCAAGTGTTGATGAACGCCTTTGTTTTAAATGATTGCAGTAGAAGCTAACAGGGAATAGTTTTAACAAGGCTAAATGAAACCTAAGTTTCCTGAGTGATGCTGGTGTCTTTTCTTAAGGGACATCAATGGCAGCTGCTTGCTGCCTTCCAAGGAAAGCCAGCCTGAACTGCTCACACTGGTAGAAAGCACAAGTCAGGGCTCTGCTGAACTAACATCTGTCTTCTCTGGGCTGAGCTCCTTCTTCTCCTCATCCCTGGCCCACCGAATCCAGCAGAAAATATTCCCAGGACATGGGAATGAGTGTCCTGAATTTCCTCTGGAGCAGGAAGAGTTGAGAAACCTCTGCACCGCAGTGTTGGGACCATTGTGGACCAAAATCATGGACCAAGACCATGGATCAAATAGAGGAGGGGGTAGCACCTGCTGGTCCCAAACACAGAACTCAGATACAATTGTGGGTCTCAGTACAGCTGATTCCCCTGTGTTCCTCCAACCAGACTTTTTGAAGAAAACCAGATCTCTAGTGCACAGTGTCCATATCCAAGTGATTTCCAGAGCAGGCAGGTGGGAAGAGCAGCAATGCTATAAAGGGAATTTGAGCTCTCCTTTTGCATGCAGGAGAATTTCTTAATTCAGTGTCAGAGAGGAATGGAAAGGTTTTTTCCCAACCCTTCCCAAGTCTGTGCTGCAGTTTATCAGGAGACATGGGGCTGTAGGCATCTCATGAGCCTTTTTAACCCCTGGTTTTCCTCTGCTCTCCCTCATTCCCTGCCCTTCTCAGGGTTTGTCCTGCTCCTGCAGCAGAGCAGAAAGCTCTCAGCTGGCAAAGACACAGCAGGGACATAAACTTTGCACACAGGGACGTGTGTTCACACAACACCCTGCTCTCATCCACAATGGTCACATTGTGACAGCCCTCCCAGCAGCACAGTCAGCTGCTGAGCTGAGCAAAGGGAGGTGACACTTCTGTATGAGAAACTTAAAGGAAAGTTGTTAAAAACAAACCCAAAAGCTCTCATCCAAAATAGCAAGATCCTCAAGGCCCCTGGTGTGGGATGGTTCCCCTGGCTGTTCCAGGTTCTCCCTGTCCAGGCTGAGCTCTCCCTGCAATGACACTGCCACAGACCCAGCACATCTCCCCCACACTGTGATTAATTAATGCTCCTGGTGCCTACTCAGTGAGAGCCATCTAAAGCTCCAGGATATTTCGATGGCAGTGTCTATTCATAAACCCCTTGGAGCAGAGCTGGAGGGAGACTTCAGGAGGGGAGCCCACAGGCACTGGGCTCTGCCAAGGGAGGAGAGGCAGCAGCTGAGCCAGCTGTGAGCTGTATCCAGTTGTTGTCCTCCAAGGCCACCCTTTCTAAAATCAGAGTTGGGGATTCAGGTGAGCATCCTACAGCTTTACCTCTGCTGAAGGATTTCCCCTGCATGAAGAAGGAGCCTGGATTTTCTCTGCATTACAAAACATTGCTTTCCTTGTAGAGCAAGGATGTGTTTGTTTAAGAAGGAGGTTAGTGTCCTGCAAGGGAGAGGGCAAGTGAGGAAGGTGTATGTGTAAGAAAACAGTAAATGGCACCCACTCTACTGCCAACCAACCTGTATAATATCACTATTTCAGCCTTTGTCCAAAGAGGAATGGTTATCCTGCACACCCTTTAGTTTTCAGGCAATAGGGAGAGCTTGGATTCAACCTCCCAACAGCCACACTGCACCAAGGGTTACAAAAGCACTCAAGGTGTGTTAAAGCAGAGTCTCAGGCTGGCAGAAACCTGCTGAGCTCTGTGGGGCCCTGGTGCATCCCTAAACAGGCTGTGAGGTGCCAGGCAGGACCTGGCTCCTGGCCTGGCTGTGGCACAGACTGCAGGGGTTCCTGGGGTGACTTTAGGGTGCTTGTATCCCCAATTGTCTGTTCTGTTTGTGCTGGATATTGTGTTCTGTACCTTTCAGACTGGTTCTGAGGGTGAAGGGGAGAAAGAGAAGTGAGGGGTTTGTTTGCAGGAACTGCTCGCACTCCTCTGCATTCTGCTCTTGGACTGTGTTGTTTGCAGCACAGATAGACAGCAGGACAGAGATCTCCTGTGCTTTTAGTTTATACCTAGCTGAGGCAGAGAAGTTCCCTGGACTGATTTTTCTTTCCTTTTTTCTTGGGACTGTTTAAACCTATCCTGGACTGAAAACCCAGAGAGGCACCTGCAGCTCACACCTGTGGCCCACCAGGGCCTGGACCTCAGGAGGGACTGATAAGAGACTGAGCTGAGCTATAAACCATGGCAAGGACTTTCTGAATTTGCCATCTCACTTCAGAACAATGAGAGGTTTTATTGTTTCATATTTTTCAATTTTTATGCTTGTGGACACTTTACTTGTTGAATAAACTGGATTTTCCACTTTTTCTCTAAGGAGAAATTTTTCCAGACCAATTGGCTGAGGGGCCGTTTGGGTTTGCTTTACAGAGGGACCCCATTCGGGTCCATTTGCCCTCTCACTTCAGAAAAATTAGAGGTTTTATTGTTTCATATTGTTCATATTTTTATGCTTCTGAGCACTTCGTTAAATAAACAGTTTCTTCCACTTTTTCTCTTAGGATATTTTTTCCTGGACCAATTGGGGGGTGGGGCCCACTTGGGCTTGCTTCTCCAGAGGGACCCCATTCACAGGTTTCCTCCCAAATTTGCCCTAAACCAGGGAGAGGTGCTCCCTGTCCAGGCTGAGCTGTCACTGCAATGACACTGCCACAGACCCAGCACATCTCCCCCACACTGTGATTAATTAATGCTCATGGTACCTACTCAGTGAGAGACATCTAAAGGGACTGGCAGGTGCTACCCCCTCCTCCATTTGATCCATGGTTTTTGTCCATGATCTTGGTCCACAATGGTCCCAACACTGCAGTGCAGAGATTTCTCAACTCTTCCTGCTCCAGGGGAAATTCAGGACAGCCCATTCCCATTTCATGGGAATATTTTCTGCTGGACTTGGTGGGCCAGGGATGAGGAGAAGAAGGAGCTCAGCTCAGAGAAGGCAGATGTTAGTTCTCACAAGAGCCCCGACTTGTGTTTTCTGCCAGTGTGAGCAGTTCAGGCTGGCTTTCCTTGGAGGGCAGCAAGCAACTTCTGGGCAGGACCATGTGGACCCAATATTTTCTGAGTTTGAGAAGAGCTATCTCTTCTCTATGGAAACTTTTCAACAGTTTTCTTTTTCCCAAAACAACCTTGTGTAGACAATATTCCTTTCCTACAGCAACAGGAGTTGTTTGCTATTTCTGTTCCTGAGCCAATGGGAGAGGTGTCAGTCCTATGGACCAATAATGTGCCTTTAGCACAGTGTGTTATAAAAGGGCTGAATGAATTGTAAATAAACCTTCTGATTTCTACTGCCTCCTGACTGGGGTCAAGCATCTTTATTTTGTGTCCTATTGCAACAGGGCCGGGTTGGTTTTGATTAATGCACTGATAAAGGCAGAGATTAGCTGTCGGTTTTCATGCCTAGCCACTGATTGGTGTTGCTATAACTCCCTCAGAGGAATCACTTCTTTGCTAAACCACCACACTGGTGGTCCCCAGGTGCATTGGCAGCACTGCCTGGCTGCAGCCCCACTTGAATTAGGGATGGTTGAAACCTCTGCCGTGGTGGTGTGAGGTGTTATTAACCTGCCCCAGCCTATGTGCAGAGGATACAGAGCACCAGGATAAAGCTGTGTTAATCAGGGATATTCAGAGAGCCAACACATCCCTCCCGGCGTGGGTGGGGATGTTGGATGTGTGACCCTCTGAGGTTCAGAGCACAGCAGCAACGTGCTGCTCCTGCTCTGCTGAAAGGCTGTGCATTTAATTTCTGCTCCTAAGTAAGTGCTATTTGCAAATCCATGGAGGGTACATGGAGCAGGTTTCTAGGACATGGACTTGTGTATATTCATCCCTTTCATCTGACACTGTTGACCTTGGGGTATAATGTATGCCTGTGTATCTTTGTAGAGTGCCCTTTGCTAGACAAGCGAGGCCAGGAGAGGAGCCAAAGGTTGTGGTACTGATCTGGATTTGGGAAGACACAGGTTTAATTCCCTATCCTTATGCAGTCTCCTTGTGAAGAAATCTCGCATAATAAAAACCTTCAGTAGGTGAGGTTCAGCAGGAATGACACAGAAACTGCAAAATGGAAAAAAAGCATTTGTTAAAAGGTAGAAAGCATCCGAAGGCCCTTGGTTCTTAACCATCAAGTATTTTGTCTTGCCTGGAGGTCTGAGACCTTGTGTGTGAGAGCTCTGTTCAGCTGCAAACTGTTGGAATAATGAAGATGGACATTTTTGGCTCTCTGGATCAAACAGTGATGGTTGTGACTGCAAATTAATAGAAGAAGGGGAAAGTAAGAACATATAAGGCAGGTTTTCAAGCACTGGCTGCCAGGATATCTTCACAGGGCAAAGGTGGGTCAGGCAGGGCAGCTGCCTGATAAATCCTCCTGGGAAGTCTCTGTTTCCATCCTGTTATAGAAGAGTTCACAGGGTGGCTGCAGCCAGGGAATGGTGGGAACCCTGAGCAGACAAGTCCTGGTGTTTCATTAATTTATTCATTTTCCCAAAGTCCAGAGACTCTTTAAAAGGCTGTCCTAACGTGGCTGTGATAATTTCTACCTGCAGACAGCTCTGACTTAATTTTCAAGGATGATCTCCTCTTCAGAGGTGGCAGAAGGATTATTTTAAATGGCACTTATAAGCAGCAGATTAAATGTGTTTGTTGTAAGTCCAGTGCAGCAGCCAGCAGAGCTGAGATATCCTGGACTCTTTCTGTTTATCTCTGAGAGGAACCAAGGCTGAGAGTCAAGGAGTCTGAAGTTATTGTTTGGGGAAGAGCAACATTGTGTCCACAGCAGAAATCACCCACTTCAGCTCCTCAGGTCCATGCTCTCTGAAGAAATACCATGAGTTTCCCTGAAAAGTATTTGCTTTTTGCCCTGCCAAGGGTCCATCCTCCCTTGGTGCCATACCCAGTGTGTGTGTGATGAGATCCAGCCACAGGAGGGGGACAAAGATGCACTCGGGGAGAAAGTTTGATCCTGTCAGAGATTTAACCTGACCACCCCCTGGCAGTGAGACTCCCCTGCGGCAGGCAGAGGAGCAGACCAAGTGCCTTCCAGCCCTGTGGATTTCAGTCCTGCCATGGATATCAGGTCCTGAGGACAGGGACTGTGCTGTCTTGTTTGCAAAGGTCTTTGGATCAGGTTACCATTGCAGGAAACAAGAGTGAGTGGTAACCCAGCAGATCCAACAGACAATGGGAGATGGTTTGAGAGGGAGCTGGGGTTGTTTAGTCTGGAGAAAAGGAAACTCAGGGGTGACATTATCACCCTCTACAACCTTGTGAAAGGTGGCTGTGGCCAAGTGGGGTTGGTCTCTTTCTCCAGGCAGCAACTGACAGAACAAGAGGACACAGTCTCAGGCTGTACCAAGGGCAATACAGGTTGGATATTAGGAAAAAGTTTTTTATGGAAAGAGTGATTGGGTGCTGGAATTGCCTGCCCAGGGAGGTGGTGGAGTCACCATCCATGGATGTGTTTAAAAAAAGACTGGATATGGTACTCAGTGCCATGGTTTAGTTGAGGTGTTAGGACTGGGTTGGACTCAATCTTGTGGGTCCCTTCCAACCTTGTGATTCTTTGAATTCTGTTTTACCAGTGGGAAATACCCACCCTGTCCTTGGCACTGGCAGGCAGGGAGGCTCCTGATGGCCTCTCTGAGCCTCCCCATGTCCACTGCCTGCCTCAACCCTCAGTGTAGGCTCTCCATCTCCACTGCACCTCACCAGCAATGACCAAGATGGTGTGATACCTATCCAAACACACCCAGGATTCCCAGAGTGAGGCAGCAAACCCTTCCCAAGCTGGAAGGCAGGGCAGGGAGATGCTGATGGGAAAGCCCTGTGCCCATGGCTGCAGAGCAGGCAGTGCCTGGCTGAGGCAAAGGCAGCCTGGTGCAGCCAGAGCAGCTGGGGCTGGAGATGGAGCTCACTTAGCAGGAGGGAGAGCAGGTGGCTGAGCAGCAGGGAGGAAGGCTTGCCAACCACACGCATCACGAGGAGCCTGAAAGGAAACAATTTGTTTAACTAGTTTGCCAAATAATATCTATATTATGAATGCACCAAACGTCCCTTATTCCTCCTCACTGGAGGAGGTTCTTGCTTCCAGGATGAACCTGTTGTTCCCTGCAACTCATAGCTAGGGAAAGGTTGGGAAATGCTGCTGAAGTCCCAGTGGGTCTTTGCTGTGAGTCAGTGAAGGTGGGAGGTGGGTTTGTGCTCTTCTGGATCACTCCAGCTTTCCTTGGGGACAGGTTTGCTCAGTGTGTTTGAGAGTCTTCCTTCACCTGCTCTCAGCTTTGAGTTGGGCTCCTGTTTATCGCAGTTTTGGGGAGCTCCAGCATGGCAAACCCTTGTGAAGTGCTGCTTCAGCTGCTGCTGCTCAGCCAGTCCCTGTGGCTGCCAGTCAAGCCTGATGTTCTCCCAACAGGCCTAAAAGGTGGAGTTCCAAGTGGTCACAATTCACACCCAAGGCCAGCTTTTTCCAAGAGTCATGTTAGGATCCAACTTTACTCAAATTCCTGGGTTTGTCTGGAGCTGTTCAACATGGGTCATAGCTTTGTATCTAATATTAACTGGTGTGTGTGAATGGCAGGGGAGCTGTGAGAACTGAGGCCTCAGCACATCAGGGGTGACACTGTTTTACACCACAATGACACAGACTCTGAGTTTCAGAAGGCTGAAAATGACTCCTTTATTTTTGGGATGTGTCTCCCTTTTATACTATTTCACACAGACCAATTCGATCGGTGAAACAAAGACAAACCTCTTCAATCACATTGGTCAGACCAGAAGGACATCAAGAAGAAGTCCCTCCTAGGGAAAGGAATGAAAAACAAAGGTACAGTTACAAAACACTTCTCCTGTTTATAGAAAATTCCCTGGGAAAAGAATTTCAGAAAACCAAAACACCTCAGGCATGGAACCAGGGCTACACAGAGGAGCAGTGAACATCCAGAAAACAGCAGATGGGGGGTAACAATAGGTATGCAAAGGTGTGTGCAAGGGCAGCAGGGTACTTCAGAACCTTGTGCTACAGTAAATGAGCATTGCACTCCTAATCCTCCATAAAACTGAACAGTGAACTGTCCAAAAGCTGGTAATGTTCAAGCTGCAGCCAAATTCCCTGATTTTCCCTAAGTGACAGGGTTTAAAAGGAAAACTGATGAGGAGATGGATGTGACATATGACTTACAAGGGCATTAATGGAACTCTAGGAAAACATTCATAGCAGCACAAGAAAAATAAACACAGTGGAAAAGTATTTATGGATCTACACTGACTTAAATGGTCACCAAAACAATTTCTTTTTATGTCTCCCACAGGGAAAAAAATGAAACTAGGAAATATAATAAAAACACAAACTTCAGCTCTGCCTGTTGCCTGGCATTAACAGCCTCTCTGGAGCTTGAAAACACTGTATGAGCCTGGATATAGCAGTGCCACACAAACACACTTGCTGATCTTTGCAAGAGCTGAGGTGCTTTTCCTGCTCTGTCAAAAGGCATTTGAGGTTGGTGATTGGCAGGAGAGGAAGGCAGAGAGAAGGGCTGGAGGGCTTGAAAGTGGCATAACCAGGCAGGCAGCTTCCCCTCTGCTCCCAGTTGTACTTTCCCATCATGAGTGCAGAAATATTTTCCTCTAGTGCTTCAGCTTCACTTAACTCTCCCTTTGATCAGTGTTTATAGTAATGGAGCTTGGTATAAGCCCTAATATCCCTAAATGCTGTAAATATATATCTATAAACACCAAATAAAACATTCCCTATGTAATAAACAGAGACCAGAACTGTGAATTAGGGCCCCAGACAAGGCAGAGATGCACAGCAACAATTCTCAAGGACTTTGAAGTTAAAAGCCTGGCTGTGTAAATGTAAGAGCTTTTGTAAGTCAAACTAAAAGTCTCATTAACGCAAAAGTTCCATGATCAGAAACCTGACTAGTTCAATGAGAATCCCCAAGGACACGAGTATTTAGCACACTTTCTAATTAAAAGAAGAGAATTATGGCACAGCAGCTAAAATATGGTTTATACTCGTCTAGGAAATGTTCAGTAGGTTGTGTGTGCAGAGATCCCCTGCCAGGGCTCTGCAAATAGGCCAGGAGCAAACCAAGGTGCATGGACTGAGACCTTCATTGTGCTGGGTAAAAACCTGATCTTTTGGGCACTGCAGAAAGGTCACCTTCACTGGGCTCCCCTCCAGAGTGAAGTGCAAGGAAACATTGCCTGGACACTGCTGAGGTCTGACATGGGGAGTGTCCCACTGTCCTCAGGTGTGCCCACCATCCTCTGGGGAAATTCTTTCTTTCCTTGGGCAGAGCCCTGAGGGATCTCTGCCTGTTTGGGCTCCAGAACTGCTGTGATTCCCAGCTGGGCCAGGCACTGGGAATGGCTGAGCTGGGCAAGTTGGTGTCCATGCATCCCTCTGTTGTGATAGGACACGAAATAAAGATGCTTGACTCCAATCAGGAGGCAGTAGAAATCAGAAGGTTTATTTACAATTCATTCAGCCCTTTTATAATGCACTGTGCTAAAGGCATGTTATTGGTCCATAGGACTGACACCTCTCCCATTGGCTTAGTAACAGAAATAGCAAACAACTCCTGTTGTGATGGGAAAGGAATATGGTTTACACAAGGTTGTTTTGGGAAAAAGGAAAAACTGTTGAAAACTTTGAAAGGACTTCAGGACATGCATTCTCAAACACATTTACATTACCTGTAGGCTTTCCCATCCATCCTAAAGCCGAAAACTGTACTCCAGCAGTCACTTTTCAAGGGCTGTAAAGGGGCACTTTCCTAAATGTGTGCCTGTAGCTGTGTGGTCATGCTGGTGTTTCCTGGCTGTGGGACAGCAAGGCAGAGCAGAGCTTCAGCACACCAGGTTTATAACCAGAACCTCCTGGGGTCCTTTGTCCTCTGCTGAGGGGAGACAAATTGGGGTCACACCCAGGTGTGGAGATTCCTCTGCTGGCCAAGCCTGCACCTCCCCTGGGATTGATGCCTTGGGAAGAGCTCAGCAATTCTCAGGCTCAGAAAATATCAGGTCCACATCCCTCCCTGCTGGGCAGAGGCTGTTAAAAGTCCACAGATGATGCCAAAGCTGTCTCCTGGAGCTCAGCCCCACCACAGGAAACAGTTCAGGTTCCTGGTTTGGGGAGTGGATGCTCCACCTCTGCAAACCACTGCCAGTGTACTCTGTCCATCCACTGTGGATGGGAAGGGTGCTGTGTTTGTGGCAGCCACAATCTGTCCAGCTCTGGGACATCAGTTATCTTCTCAGGAATTGTGTTAACCAAAACTAGGAGAATATTCCTGAGCAATAACTGATTATTCAATAAAATCACAACTTTATTGAGGAGCAGTGGGGGAGATGAAGAAATTACAAACTTCTAAAAATTCAGTTGTCTTAAAAATCGCTTTTGTTTCAATTTCTTGCATTTTCTGGAAGCTGTGAAGAATGTGACAACTTCACCTAAAAAAGAGTATTTTACTTAATGTCAAAAGAAATTATGCATCTGAAATGGCATGGATGTTTTTAAAAATTGATTTAAAAAAAAGTGATTTCAACTTTAAGACAAAACTTTAAAAACAAAAAGTTAGTTCAGTTTGTTACCAAATGAAAACCCATCCACACACTCACATGGGCCAGCAAACTGAAACACCATTTATTGCATGGTTTTGGTGTCAGGACTGCAATCTGGCTAAATTCCTTAGAGAGCTCATTTAAATTCAAAACAAAGAGCCTGGTGAAGTTATTAGGCTTAATATTCTTCTATTTTAGATTAAATATTCTGCTTTTGGTCATGCTTTGCTGTTTCCTTTGGCCATGACAGTGTCTCTTTTATGTTCTCCTCTCCTGGCACCAAGTGTTCCCTGTGCCCAGCCTGCTGAAGGTCTGGGATCCTGATGCTTTAAGTTTCAATGATTTCATGTATTTCAGGTTCTGTGCTGCCCAGGGGTGCAGGTCTGAGCTCACAGTCAGTGTCACTCAGCTCTGCACAGAGCAGGGACACAAAACAAATCCTTTTCCTGCTGCACACCAAGGACAACTCTCAGGCCCAAAAGCACAAACAAGGGTGGCTGAAGGGAGGAACAAGAAGGATGAGACCTCACAGCCTGGAGCTGGAATTGGACAATTAAACCCCAATGTGCAAATGGACCAAAACTTATAAAAATGTAAGACTTTGTGACCCACCAGCCATTTTTTAGTGTCCACCTTGGGCATAGCCCTGGTCAGGCCCCTGTCCTGCCCAAGGTGTGTCCTAAAGATCTTTCAATAAATCCCTACTTTATTATCCAGCTCTGCCAGTCTCTGTTTCAGGTCAGCCTTCCAAGGCATCAATCCCAGGGGAGGTGCAGGCTTGGCCAGCAGAGGAATCTCCACACCTGGGTGTGACCCCAATTTGTCTCCCCTCAGCAGAGGACAAAGGACCCCAGGAGGTTCTGGTTATAAACCTGGTGTGCTGAAGCTCTGCTCTGCCTTGCTGTCCCACAGCCAGGAAACACCAGCATGACCACACAGCTACAGGCACACATTTAGGAAAGTGCCCCTTTACAGCCCTTGAAAAGTGACTGCTGGAGTACAGTTTTCGGCTTTAGGATGGATGGGAAAGCCTACAGGTAATGTAAATGTGTTTGAGAATGCATGTCCTGAAGTCCTCCCTGGCTGGCTGCAGCTGAGCCTGGGGCTGTGCTGAGTCATAGGGAAGGTGTTGGAACCCTGGGCACCGAGAAATTCAGGCTTTCTGTGCTGACAGCCACTGACCCCCAAGCAAACACTGCATTTGACATGAAGCCATGGAAAAGGCTTCCAAAATTGAGTGATGGCACTGGGGTTTGTGGGTGTGGAGTTTGAATAGAAGTGTGTGATATCACAGGGTGGAAAACTTAGAGTTTAAGGGTTTAGAATATAGTAATACATGTAAAGCAAGATGAAGATTTTAGGGTGTAGACTGAGTTCTTTTTCGCCTTCCTCTTCATGGATCTGGGTGGTGTTTTGTAATTGGGTGAAAAAATCCACATTGCAGGACACGGGTGGTTGGTTATTGGGTTAAAAGTAGAAAAAAATTAGGTGTCATTTCATAATTGGACATTTTATCCTTAAAAGGCCTTGTAGAGAAAGAGTCAGGAGCCTTTTTTAGTTAGGTAGCTTGAAATGCTGTAGAACTCACAGTTTGTAATATTGGTAAGAATTAATAAACATCTGAGTCTAAACATGAAATAGCATCTTGAGCATTTAATCCTGACTCTGGCAGAAAAGAAGATAAAAAGCAACATTCAATGGTGCCCCGTGTGAGGATCAAAGTCATGATAAAAACCAACAGGAAGGAAAGCAAGTCCTGCCCTGGAGCACATCAGCACACCCAGGGCTGCTTTGAGTTAGGCTTGCCTCATTTTCCTCATGCTATGGAGCACCCAGCCTTGGAAACTAGAGTGAAGGATTTCATTAACCCCTAAATATAGAATATCACATCCATTTGAAACATGGTGTTTTCAGGGAGAAAAAAATTATCCGAAGCACTGAAAGGAACAGGAAAAGGGGAGGGTGAGGAGACACAAAACTTTCTCATTTAAGAAACAAATGAGCTCAGGTGGCTTCAGTTGAAAGGGGTAATTAAAAAGTGAAGAAGCAAGTGAAGCCAATTGGTTACAGGAGCTGAGCTAGAGGTGTTTGTGGAATGAAGGGTTATCCACGTCCTGGCTGTTCCCACCATCCTGTCTCAGATGCCTTCAATGCCCTCCAAGCTCCTGTATTCCTCTGTACAGAGTAACCAGGAAAAGTATAACTATGTGAAATAGGTTTTCATTATTCTTTTAGTGCTAGCAGCATTATTATTTTAATGAGCAGTTTATTCATTGTTATGTCTGCTCCGGGTTATCAGTCTGTGCTGCCATTTGTGTGAGATCTGCCTTGTGAGCTGGGAGAGAAATGAATTGCACTGAATCTGACTGACGTCAGTTTACACTGGGAGGAATTAGAGAATTGACCAGGTCTATGATCTCAGTGAAATTGGCACAAATACGGGGGTTTGAAAATGTAGAAGCTCCCTGTGTGGTATGAAAGGTGTTTTTGCAGTGTATTCCCTTTGAGTTTGGCAGGGAACAGGTTTTTCGGCTATCAGTTCCACTGGGTCTCTTAATGAACAGCTGTTCCTCATTGGCAGCCACCAGTTTCTTGTGGATTATTTCTGAAACAGCAAGAGACAGCAGCAATCATTTCTGTTACCCTTGACTAAAGGCTGCCTGTCAAAATGTTTCTTCAGTCTCTGTAGTGAGGATTAGGGTGTTATTCCCAGCTCATGAGGAGTTAGGTGATTTCAAAGGGTTTCCCTGTCTGCTTCAGGATTCCTACAGAAAATCTGATTTTGTGACCAAAGAAAAGAAATGTCTATCAGACCAACAGCTACCTTCCCTTCAAGTGAGTCAAAATGCTGAATCTTCCCTTTGACATCCTTTAAACAGCTGCTTTTTGGTCTAAAATGAAGAAGACAATGCTTTTTAAAAATATTATTTCAAAGACAAAATTAGGAAGTCTGAGACTTTAGTTTGAAAATACAGAATGAAGAGACTTTCACAGCTTTGAAACTCTCAAGACATATTAGGTGAAAATTTATCATACTAGGCTTTTCTAGAGTTAACTTTGCACGAATGACAGACTACAGGCATCTTTCATTTAAAACTGTTTTTAAATGTTAGTGATGCAAAAGCAGAGCTATTTTGGGAAGGTCCCCTCTGTGAGAGCTGCTGCTGAAATTAGTAGCTCCTGGTGCCTGCCATGTGTTTGTACTTTTAATGTAGGTAACCCTGAGCCAAGGTTGGAGACTAATGTCCCACTTAGTTTCTCACTAGTGAGCTGCTGCAGTTTGCTCTTTTCTCCTTCCACCCAGGATGTTCTTAGTCCAGGTCAGTGATTGCACTGGGAAGGAAGGAGGAAAACAGACTCCACAGGAGTGGGTGAAATAGGAACAGAAGACACCCCTGTGTTCAGGCTCATCTGGTAAGGAGGGAAGAAGGCAAGGGCACACCTGGATCAGTCTAGAAGCTTCCTCAGGGTTTCTTGGGGTAAATAATGGCATATTTTTAGCAGCATTTCCATCCCTGATGCTGAGGAAGATGTTTATACCACACCCATTCTGTGCTGTCAGGAGTTTATCCACTGGAGTCTCCCCACCCTGGGTAATACTCTGGGAAGAATCAGAGAGATGCTGAGGCTCCTCTTACATCTGTTCTTTTTTTGATCCCTTCCAAGCTCCTGAATGCCTTCAGCAACCAGGATCGGGATCAGCTTCCTTCTCAAATCTCTTTCTCCCTTGCTCTGTCCCAGTACACTCTACCTCTGACTAAGACAGTTTTCTTTCTGCTAGCACTTTCACAATATATATGAAAATGCCAACATAATTAAATAAACCAGTGCTGAAACCCTCTAAAGAACAATTGTCTTTTGTTTGAAATAGTCCTGGCAGAAATATTGGAAAACTGACATGTAATTAGCACACTGAGCCCCACTGCAGCATTAAATACAATGCATTAGGGCTCCTAACTCTGACTTCTCCAGGATTCCAATTGACCAGCAATAGTGAATTTGTGAACTGGTTTTATATATTTGCACACTGTAAGTCCAAGGATATTAAATGCTCTTTCAAGCCTATACTCTCCTAGTCTCCATTTTGCTCATTAGGCTCTTCTTCTTATCCAGAAATTCTCACCTTTAAATGGCTTTTCTCTGCCATCTGTGTGATCAGGGAGAAAGAGTGGTGTTGGATACTAACCCAAAACCAGAACTGGATTAATTGCACGACTCCCAGTGGATTAAAAAGTACCTGGGCCCCCAAAATGGCAGATAGGGTGATTTCACAATACTTGCACATCCAACCCTCCTTGATTCCAGTTGTCTCTGAACACATCAAAAGTTGCCTGAAAAGATAAAGGCCTGAACCCAGGATGATGCAGTCAACAGGAAGATGGAAGAAAACCAGTGTTTGTGTCTGAGGTGCTTGTTGGACACAGAGCCCCCTCCCCTGCACACAAAGCTCAGGTGCAAAGCAGAAGCTGCAAGGCCTGGCAGGGTCAGTGATGGAGGAGCTGGCAGCTCCCTTACACATCCTAAAGGGAAAGATCTGTCAAAAGGGAACACGGCCCTAGAAGTTGTTTGTTCTTCTAACAGCAGATTGAGTTGGCTTTTATGTTTCCAAATGTGTATATATGCACCTCCCCACTGATTCAGAGCAGCTGATATGCCAAGAGACCAGGAGGATGACTTCTGGGGAAATAAAAAAAAAAATCTGATAGATACCTGGAGTCTTTTTTATCATAAAAGGGGAAGAGCAAGCTGTGCATGACAGGTATTAGTTGTGTTATGCAATTCAGTGCTGGGAAGTACACAAGTGCTGCCATGAGAAGGGACTTGTGTGAGAACTGATGTAAAACTGGCTATTTATATTAAAACTACTTTAGCATTTCTATGAGTACCTTATCTTGAAAGAGCCCCATATAAATATTTTCAGAGGTAAGAGATGATGTGAATCTGCAGGGTATTCAAGTCTGGAGGAGAGGACTAGTCTGAAAGCAGGTTTTGCAAGGAAGCTGCTCCTCAGGGAGAGTGGTGAGGCTTGGGACAAGCTGCTCCCCTGGCTGTGAGCAGAGCTCCAGGCACAAACCTCCTGGCAGTTGGGCTCCTTGGGCTCCCTTCCAGCTTCCCTCCACCACAGAGTGATCCAGATTTGCTTCTTGAATGACTCCTCGTGGGAGAGCTGTTGTGTTTGGTTTGGGCTGTCACTGGTTTCTGTCCCCCCCTTGAGCATTATCCTAGGGGGATGTCAGAGCAAATGGGGATTTGATGCTGCAGTTTGTCCTATCCTGGATGGTTTGCCATTACTGGAGTGGTGATGCAATCACTCCTGGGATAGGGCTTGGAAGACATTTGGTAGAAGAAGAAAAATATGTGGTAACCTTCTAAAGGGAGCTGTGTAACACCACAGGCTTTCCTATAGGGTGGGGTTTATAACAGGAGGACAGGAGGGTCTGGGCAGTACAGTGCAGGCACCCAGGAGCTGCAATCCCCAAGGAAACCTGGCGTCTTGGTTTGGAAAGGCAGGTGCCTGCTAAGGAAGGCAGGAGCGTCCCTTGAAATGGGCAATATAAATCCCTTCCCATGTACTTATTATTATTTTGAAATGAAGGGGCTCTTAGGCAAAGATATGGCAATAGGAATAACAGTTCTTTACTAGGAAAATTAAAATAAAAATGCATTAAATAAAACCACTGACAGAGTCAGAACACCATCTGACCTCCTGTTGCTCAGGGTGTTGGTGTCAGTCTAGTCCAGTCCTCCTGCAGTGCCAGATGTGGTTCTGGTGGAGCAGAGATGATCCTGTAGAAGGGTCCAGTGGTGCTGAGCTGGGTCTGGTCTCCCTCTGGGAATCCAGCGCAAACAGGCTGTGCTGGAGTTCTGAATGCCAGGTTTGATCCAGGTGGGAATGCTGGGCTCCTCCCCCTGGGTGGAGCATCTCCCCATGGGCTGATGGAATTGTATCAGCCCTGCAATGAGCCTGGATGGGCCATGGACAGCAGAGATCCCCTGGAGGGAGGAGGGGAGGAGGGGTCCTGGAAGGGATAAAGAAAACCCCTCCCCAACTGGTTTAAACACTGGTGATAGAATACACACGGCTGGTCACAACCTACATTGCAGCCCAGGACACCTGGGCAGTTCCCCTGCTCAGCTCAGGGACAAGGACAGAGCCCAGGCTGCCACCACTGCAATCTCAGCAAGGCTGAAAGAGGAGCAGAGAGCTGGGAGAAGGCACAGCCAGGTCTCTGGGGGCTGCAGCAGAACACAGACCTGCAGAGACATGGTCCTTCAGCTGACAGAAAACACCTCCCAGGAGGTGTCACAGCAGAGACTTTGTCATTGGAAAACCAGGAAGAGATGGGGAGCACTGCTGACAGTAATTAGAGGCTAATTAAAGGACTAATTACTACACCTAAAAGTGAAGTTAATGACAATGGTTAAACAAAGTCACAGATTGGTGGCAGTAATTCAGTGGTGCCTTCTCAACCTGCTGAGAACAAGGTGACAGCAGTGCAGGATATTAAAGGAAACATCAAGTCCTACAGATAAAAACAAATGTATTTTGTGGTTGAGGGTCACCTGTGCGTCTTCTCTTCAAGAAAGAGTCACCTGCACTCCATGATTCTGCCAGTGTGATAGCATGGGGTTAAAATGTTTCTAAAATCATGGGAACTGTATACAATAGATTCAGGGGAGGGGGAAAGAAAGGTTGGGCCTGGATAGATCTGGGAAAGGAACCAGAACTACAGGCCCTGGAAACAAAGGTTGGGTTCTGTCTATACTAGATCATGTACAGCAGAAACTGCACCTGCATCATCATCATCCTCATGATATGACTGTTAAATGTAATGATTGTTTGATACTTGAATATGATTATTGTTTAAGAGTCATGAGAAATTATGTTTGGGTGGCCTGATGAAAACTACAAAAATCCATACAATGGAACAATATGGGTTTAATAATTAATATATAGTTATATAACAACAGGGTATAAAAACATGTCCATTTTGAATCCATGTTGGAGTCAGATTTGGGTCTGTCCTGTACCCCTGATTTCCAGAGCTCTTCAATAAAGCACCTGCAGATAATCATTCTGTGATGATGTGTTTCAAGGCTAACAAATGGACAGAAGATGGGATTACTGTGCCATAGCTCCAGGTGCAGGCTGGGTGCAAACCCCTGCTCCACTTCAGCACTAATGCCATGTGTGGACAAGGCCTTTGTGCCTTGTGGTGATTCCAGACTGGGGATCCTCAGCTGAGCCTCCCCGTGAGCAACTGAATCATCTCCTGGGCTCTCTGATCTGTGAACACAGAGTGGCACTGAGGATCCAGCTCTTCCAACCTGTTCACATCCTGGATGAAAATACACATTTCTGCCCTTGAAGAAGTGGAATCAGAGGAGTCTGTGATAGGGGAGCATGGCATGGATGAAAGAAGAATGTGAAGGACTTTGAACATGTAAGAGAATGTGAACAATGGTGATCCCAGAAGGGGAATTCTTCAGGGAATTGGAAGGAAAATAGATGTTAGGGAGGCAGGATTAAAACTGTTTGAAGTCAGAGGGGGGAAGCTGGATCTGAGTTTTGATCATGAAAAGGCTGAGAGGAGGGAGAGTAATCTGAAATCAAAGCACAGATGGAAATCAAACCTGAACATTAAACAACCTGCAAATCTCTCTCTGGAAGACACGAGATCCAAGGACCCAATAAAGTGAGGTGAGGAGTTTTCTTAGATCCTTGCAGAGGGACACAAAGGGTCCAGAATTCCCCTGGCCTGGCAGAAAAGGGGAGAAGGAGAGTGTTTGTCATGACTGAGAAGGTTTTACCACAGGCCCTGAAGGAGGAACCAGCAGGGTGACACCCATACCCCCACCCAGTAAACAGGACTCTGACTTATCATTTCCACCAGCAACCATATCTGCTCTCCTCTAAGTGTTTCTGGTACTGTCCAAAGGGCTGAGCTGTTTCTGTCTCTGCTGAGGCCCTCAGATGATGTCCCTGAGTGGGGCTGGCTGGGAGCCAGAGGGAAAACCACGGCTCCTGCAGGCAGATCCCTCCTTGAGCTGCTGCTGAGCCCTGTGCATGCGTGTGTGAAGTGTCCTGCCAAGCTGATGGGCTGGAGCTGCACAATTAACAGTGTTGACTCAGGCCTGAAGACTTTAAAGGAATTTATATCAACAGATTTTAGAGATCTTAAAATATACAGCTTGAGTAGCCTTAGGTTTCCCAGGCAGCTGCCAAATCAAACTGAATAATAAAATAAAACTGAATAATAAAGTGATCGCACAGTGTAAGATCAAGACAGGGCCAAGTAGAGGCACCTCCAGTAATTACTGGATTGGGAGCAGCCTCCTGACAAGCCTCGAGTTTCTGCTGACACGCTGAGAACCAAAAACAGCAACAGAATTTCTCCAAATGAAAGCAGCTCTTCCCTCGCCTCAGGATTTACCCCATTTATTCCTTTTTGCTCCTTCTTGTCAGCAAGACCTGGGATGGGGAGGTGCCAGGCAGGGCAGGCGAGAGCAGTGTGAGGTGCTGCTGGTCCTGAGCAAGGAGGAGGAGGAGGAGAAGGAGGAGAAGGAGGAGGATGATGACGATGAGGATGAGGAGCAGGATGAGGAGGAGAAGAAGAAGAGCTGGGTGTGACCCAGGGCCAGAAGGAGCCTGTGGGAAGGGGCTGTCAAAAGAGGAACAGACCCCAGAGAGGACAATGCTGATGGAGACATGAATCTGGCACCCAAAAATGTAGCCCTGGTTCCATGCCTGAGGTGTTTTGGTTTTCTGAAATTCTTTTCCCAGGGAATTTTCTATAAACAGGAGAAATGTTTTTGTAACTGTACCTTTGTTATTCATTCCTGTCCCTAGGAGGGACTTCTCCTTGCTGTCCCTCTGGTCTGCCCAGTGTGATTGAAGAGGTTTTGCCTTTGTGTCACCAATCAAATTGGTCTGTGTGAAATAGTATAAAAGGGAAACACATCCCAAAAATAAAGGAGTCATTTTCAGCCTTCTGAATCTCAGAGTCCGTGTTGTTGTGGTGTGAAACAGCATCACAAAAGCACCAATTCCTGCCCTTGGGCTGCTGCCCACACCTGGGACAGGTGTGTCCCCTTGCCCTCTCCCCAAGGGCTGACCCTGCAGGTCTTGCAGGCCCCAATGTCCCTTGCAGAGCCCAGCTGTGGTACAGGAATGGATCATCCCTACTCTACATTTTATTATTTACTTGAAGTCTGGAAAAAATCAATATTAAAAGCCTAGTGAGGGGTTTTAAAAAAGAATAAATGGCCTTGAGATGCTCGTTTTTCATTATTTACATTGCAATAGTGCCTCAAAGTCATAAAAAGCCCAACAAGGAACCCTCCATTTGCTTTAAAGCTGCTTGTGTTTTGTTTGGGGGTTTAGAGGTTTAGAGGGGGGGATGTTTAGAGGTTTTTTGAGGGAAAGTTTTCATTTTTTTGATAAAAGCATCCTGGAAAAAATGAAGCTATTGAGGAAGGGGAACCAATTTTTATTCCTTTTTGGTGACATTTTTCATGAGATAAAATGTAATTCCTGAGAAGCTCTAACTTTGGTCTTTTTTCATCTTTAAAAGGTTTCCTTCTCTCTAGACTCATGGCATCCATTTCCCATTGTCCTATCAGAGTGCCAGGGCAAATATATCTTTCTATTTTGGTATTGTCAAGAGGTAAGGTTTGAAGGGAAAGGTAATATCTTTTCTTAGAGAGACTGATAGAACTGAGAAAAAAGGGACTTATTTTTGGGCACAGAAGCCCTGTCTGACTCTTTTGTTTATAAATTACCCTTCTCTTCTCCCAGAGACCTTCCTGGCTCTACACTGAACTCTTTTAACTCTCACACAGACGCGCAAAAAGCACAGTCATCATTTATCTTTACTGATCCTGCAATCTCCTCGTCACCTCTGCTTTCTCTCCTCCTTCAGCTACTCACTCCTCTCTGCTTTGCAATCTTCTCGAGTGGCTTCTGCAGCTGATGCTTTATTACTGACGTGTGCCTTTTTCTAATCCTCCATTATTTGGGGCATATCCTTTGTTATCTGTGTTGGACTCTGCTGTGCCCTGGGGATATTTATCACTAATTGTTTCACATAAATGAGAAGGTAAACAGTCATTTCTCTTAGAATACACATCCTGCTTGCAGCAAGACAATCCCTGGAGCTTTTATCCTTTCTTTCTTTTGTGGTTTAATGCATGGCTGGTTGGAGCTGAAGTGGAATCAAGGTGATGTCTGCAGTGGGCTGAGCAGAGTGTTCAGGATCTCTGTGTATGCCTTTGTGGCTCACTGACCACACCGGGAAGAGTCACAGCTCCCATACAAGTCAGTGATTAAATGTACCTCCACCCCTCTGTGGGGAAAATATCCCCTGCAAGCCCCAAAAGGGGCAGAGAGGCTGACTGAGGTTTGGGGAGGAGGGAGCCCATCAGTTCTGTTCAACATTTCCATTAACAACCTGGATGATGGAATTGACAGCACACTTATGAAACTTAGAGGTGGCACAGAGCTAGGAGGGACTGCAAATGTGTTGGACAACAGAATGAGAATTCAAATGAGTGCTACAAACTGCAGAAATGCTTTGGGGGAGAAAAGAAAAAGAGGAATTAAATTGGAGACAAGCGCAAGGCACAAAACTTGGGTGGAATGATCAATGCAGGGTATGAGGAAGAGGCAGGAGCTCTGCAGAAAGGGAATCTCTGAGTAGAGGAAAATAAGGGCTGGACAAGAAGTCCATCAAGTCTCAGACTCACCTTGGTGGGAAGAAAGGGCAAGTGTAGATAGGACATCAAGTAAGAGGCTCCTTTGACAGCACAAGTGATGCAGAGGGTGCACCAGGAAAGCTTTTTGATGGCGAGCAGTGCTCAGTGAGGGCTGAGGTGCTGAGGAAGAGCATCCCCCAGGGATGAGGCAGGCACAGCTGGGACAGCTGTGGGGCAGGAGGAGGCAGCAGCACTGTCTCAGGATCCTGGAGCCCTGGTGCCTCAGGGATGTGCTTCTTGCCCTTGTGTCCCACAGCTCCTGCAGGGACAGGGGAGGGCAGAGG
Source organism: Zosterops lateralis (assembly GCF_965231275.1). Classification (NCBI taxonomy): domain Eukaryota; kingdom Metazoa; phylum Chordata; class Aves; order Passeriformes; family Zosteropidae; genus Zosterops; species Zosterops lateralis. The sequence continues at coordinate 9,813,798 of NC_139779.1, read as the reverse complement.
CCAGTGCTGGTTCAGGGCCCCACATCCCCTGTGAGCCCCTTACAGCTCCAGAGCCCTCCCTGCTCCTCTCTGCCCTGCCAGGGCTGTGACCCTCTGCAGGGTTTTGCTCTGGGGTGTAGCATCAGTTTGCCCTGGTCATGTATGGAGCAGACTGTAGGAACATGGGCTTTTCCATTATTTTTTCCTCACTTCACTAGACAGAACTCTGGTGAGAGGAGGATATGAGTTTAACTATGCTGTTGGCCTTGAGGCTTTAGGTATCAAGGAGAGATTATTTCAGAGATCAAACTGAATGCTGATTTGAGGGAGTAGCTCATCCCTTTGGAGTGCTCCAAAAGGAAAAAGGAACATTGTCAGTTCAATCTACTGTGGAATTTATAATATTAATGATCTGAAGAACACTTTAGGGATTTCTGTCAGATGTCTATTTTAATTTAAACTCTTGGGTGTTTAACTACCCAAAATATTGAGTTCTAGTCATTATAAAAACTAATAACTGGCTTATTTTGCTGCTAATTCAGAAACTGAGGTTAATTATCTATAGTGAAGGGATATGGTAGTAATCTAAAGTCTACCTGAATAAGATACTGTGGTTAATTGATTCCCCATGAAATGACAAAAGATTCCTTCAGAGGGAAAAGGTGTTTAGTATTCATGGCTTTCTCAAAGGTACTTGTGTTTGCTTCTTAGGAAAGGATTTTTTTTTTTCTGTTTGGCATGATCAGCTGCACTTTATCCTTTTCTTATCATCATTACTGGTTTATTTTAATGAAAAAAAAAAAAAAAACAAACCCGGGACCACTGGATGATGATGAATTTCCCATGTGCTGCACCCCTGTGGTTCACAGCACACCTGAACCAGGTGCTTACAGCAGCCCCTTCCTTGGTGGGCACTGCTTGATGTCTAATCCAAGGAGAGGGGATTGCACTGCTGAACTTGGCATCTATGTTTAACCTGGACACAGGGATGCTCCCACACCCAGGGTTTGGTCCAGCTGACTTTTCCAAAATCACAGATGAAGCCAGAGCTGAAATTTCTTCTTTGCTTTCTGTCCTGTCTCTTCTCTGTTCTGCCATTCCTGAATCTGCCCACTCTCCCACTAGTTTATTTAATAAAAATTACTTTCTGAGCCAACTGCAAGCAGCTGAAAAAATTAATTTAAACTTCCCCTAAAGTGTATTTGTCAACGTCCACTGTTGTAATTCATTGCATTGTGTCCTAGCATCCCCTGAACATGGCAGTGTCAGAACTCTGGTGATGTAGTGCAGTCTGCATGTATAATATATCACGAGAACACTTTCAACTTGGATGATATATGGAGCCAGCCTGGGAGGATTTTTAAAATAGACCTGAATTTCGAGATTTTTTTGTTGTTGTTGTTTAGCTTTGAGTGTTTGAAGGCTTCACCTGAAGCATTTTCTGAACATCTGAATATTTTTTTCCCTTGCCACATAGGAGTCAGCCATGGCAATTAACCTCTAAGGGCTTTGTAGGTTAGCTGCCCAAATTGCAGAGGTGATGTGTGTGCATTACCATTTACCTGGGTTATTCTGCAGTGCTGCTTGTGTTTAAAACAAAATACTAGATGTGATTGCAGCCTGAATTGGGCAACAGGCAGTTTGGGAAGGCTTTTGGGCAATGGGATGGTGTATGGAGGGGTGATGGATTGTAGCCCTGGTTTCATGCCTGACGTGTTTTAGTTTTCTGAAATTCTTTGCCCAGGGAATTTTCTGTAAGCAAGAGAAATGTTTTTGTAAACTGTACTTTGTTTTTCATTCCTTTTCCTAGAAGGGACTTCTTCTTGATGTCCCTCTGCTCTGACCAATGTGAGTGAAGAGGTTTGCCTTTTGTACTCCAAGTGTAAAACAGTATAAAAGGGAGACACATCCCAAAAATAAAAGAGTCCTTTTCAGCCTTCTGAATCTCAGAGTCTGTGTCATTGTGGTGTAAAACAGTGTCAATGGATAAACTTCCTACCTGAGTCCTGGACTGCAGGGCGTGGGGCACCAGGCTTTTCTCATAAGAATTGTTCTGTAAGGAATGTGTTGAGTGGTGTAGCTGGGTGTAACTGAATGCTGAGAGGGCAGGAGAGGAGAAACAGCTGAGAACAAAAGCTGGAATGGGTAAGCCAAGAGCAGAAAAATATGAGGGAGAAAATGGCAGGAAAAGGGAAGAGGAACTGGAAATGAAAATTGGATCGATCACATATCTCTGTTCACAGACACAATCTGTTACCAGGGCAGATCAGGATTTTCTCTTGAAACAGATCTTCAGTACAAACTTTAGAAAAAATAAAACAGAGACATGAGCAGAGACCAGCTACCTTCTCTTCTTCCCACTTCATATAAAAATGCAACTCTTCTTGTCTCTCACTTTCTCCTTCTGAGTTTGCTGTTCTTTTTTGACAAAGAGGCCCCAAATTCCAGAGAGATTTCTTCTTGCTCAGGAAGTGGTGAAAGGTGAGTGTGAAATGCACTTTGTGCTGCTGTGCTCCATCACTGGGAAGCAATTGCTGCACTTTTGGAAGAACCTGCCTTTGGTTGTCAGGGCTGTGGTAGAAAAAAGCCCTCTCTGAGTGTGCAAGAGAACATTTAAAATGTTATCTAACAGTAATAAAGATTTGGCCCAGCTCAATGTTCCAACTTAATTACCAGGAAAATGCTATTCATTATGAAGATTTAAATAATTTAACAAGCCTTGGGTGACTCTTAATGTTTTGGGGTTTTATAATTACTGCCCTTTTTACACAGTTTTTATTTGAAAGGACAAAAGTAATACTCAGAGTGGGCTCCTGGCTGGGGGGTCACCTCAGTTTGCACAGGACACAGCACAGTTTTCATTAGCAGAGAAAGGATGATGTAGTTTGCTCTGCTGACCACTAAACATGGGGTAAGGAAGGCCAGGAGCCCATTTGTAGGCAGCCTGTTTGTGTAAAAAAAACTTCAGCAGGTTCAGGGTGGGCAGGATGCTCAGAACGCTGGTGATGCTGTTATACATCCCAAGGACACAGACTCTGAACTTCAGAAGGCTAAAAATGACTCTTTATTGTTGGGATTATACTATTCTACACAGACCAATCTAATTGGTGACACAAAGACAAACCTCTTCACTCACATTGGTCAGACCAGAGGGACATCAAGAAGAAATCCCTCCTAGGGAAAGGAATGAATAATAAAGTTACAGCTACAAAAACACTTCTCTTGTTTACAGAAAATTCCCTGGGAAAAGAATTTCAGAAAACCAAAACATCTCAGGCACGAAACCAGGGCTACACCCTGGGAATCCCCTGTGCTATGGGGACTCCTGGCATGGACTGAAGTTGGTGGCTGCTTGTGGACATTAATACTGAGATGTCATGTTACAGCTGAACCTGAAGGAACAGCTGCAAGGGAGGAAGAAAGGGGAAATGTTCTAGGCTGAAAGAGCAAAGGCAGCAAAGAGGTAAATGCTGGGTTGGTGCTTGTTCACTTCTGTCCAAACTCCTCCTCTTATTAGGGGCATGGTTTGATGAAACAATAAATCTGACTCTGGGACCAGAAACAGCCAATTCCATACTTGTGTGGTGTGTAGCATTGGTGCAGCACAGACTCTGCTCACCCAAAAGCTGTGAGGAGCTGAGAACTGCTGGAGCCCAGCTCCCACCATTGCTCTTCCTGGGGTGTTCCTCCTGCTGCCTCCCCATGATGCCTTCGGTTTGAGCTTTCATGTTTTTGAGATTCTGTGCTGCCCAGGGGGGCAGTTCTGAGCTCACAGTCAGTGTCACTCTGCTCTGCACAGAGCAGGGACACAAAACAAATCCTTTTCCTGCTGCACACCAAGGACAACTTTCAGGCCCAAAAGCACAAACAAGGGTGGCGAGGAACAAGAAGGATGAGACCTCACAGCCTGGAGCTGGAATTGGACAATTAAATCTCAATTTGCAAATGAATCAAAGCTTATAAAAATGTAAGACTTTGTTACCAGTCAGTCATTTTGTGACCATTCTGGGTCCACCTTGGGTGTAGCCCTGGTCAGGCCCTGTCCTGCCCAAGGTGTATCCTAAAAGCCTTTCAATAAATATCTACTTTATTCCCTAGTTCTGTCCAGTCTGTGTTTCATGTCAGCCTTCTCAAGGCATCACCCAAGCCCCGCCCTTCTCCCTGCACCCAGACCAAGGGAGCTGCAGCACAAACCCTTGGAGAAGGCCCCAAGTGGGGACAAGGGAGCTCATCCCTCCTCTCCTGACAGGTGGTGACAGCCTGGGAGAGGTGAGGGGCTGTAAATAAACCTGATTTATAATAAAATAAAGAAATAAAATACTGTAAATAAATGTAAACTGTAAATAAAGTACTGCTTTGTGTGGGACAGGTGTTCCTGCCCCATCCTGCCATGTGCCCTCTCCTGATGGGCTCAGAGCAGCACCCTGCACAAAATCTGTGCCAGACATGGATCAAAAGTGTGATATATATGTGTCTCTCTGGGCCATAAAGTCCTAATTACACCTTCTGCTGGAACAGCCCAGTTTAGTGAGTGAGCCTTTCTGTAAGCCCAGCCTGTGTGCAGTAATCTGAGCCTATAAAATGTGCAAGTTTCATGAGGAGAGGTTCTTTTCTTCTTCTGCCCTTGTGATTAGATGCTGTCTAAGCTCTTTGCTGCTTAAAACCATTTTGGAAGCAGTTTTTTGTGGGTTTTTGTCTCTGTGAGCCTTAGTGTTTTCAGTATAGTGACAAATATTCAATCCTCCTCTGGCTCCCGGGTGAGAGGATCATTTCTGATGCCTCCTGTGGTGGGTATTGCAGGGCTTACATGGTGTGTAAGTCTGATTTCCTGAGTCAGTGATAAATCATCCCTTCTCACTCTTGTCCCTGTGCCCCAGGCAGGGAACTCTTGCAATGGTGCTGGTTAAATTGGCCCCAGTGCTGCACCCAGTGCAGGCCAGCAAAGCCATGCTTGAAGTACCTCTGCAACAGAACAAAGAAGCAGCAGAGCTGCATTGGCAATGAATTCATTAAACATTTGCATTTTCATGGAAATCTGATGCTATTTCATCTAATCAAAGATTGTACTTGGTTTCCCTAAAGTCTTACATCTCAATCTATAACTGACACACTGTGAAATATCTGAAATCCACTTGAAAGCCCATGGGATCATTGCTGAATTCCACAGCCTTTTAACATATGCAATTACACTGAGATACACAGAAATTACTGTCTTTTTTTTCCCCCAGGATTTTCTGCTAGTTCTGTAGAAGGCATATTTGCACCAAGTGGAGAATTTTAATTCTCACCCATAAGACTCTTTGTTCGTTTTTGCCAATAACTTTTATGACTGTCTGCAGTTTCATGGGCTATGTATACATCCAATACTGTGACTTAAATGTTTCCAGATTTCCTAGCTTATTACTTAAAAAATAGAGTAAAAAAAATACTTTTGTGAAAAAAAATAATTGTTACAGTTGCCTCTAACATTTTTAGTTAGCATAACTCTCCCAAATCTGGCTTGTGAAATATGTGTTCCTGAGGTACTCTGAGCTCTGGAAATAACACTTTCTGTTGAACTCTGGGCTTGTCTGGTCTCCAAAGCTCAACATCTGCCATTGCAGACAGAGCTGGCACTGAGCTGCTCCTGCTCACCCTGTTGTTTCTCCTTTATTCTCCACTTTATCACCTCCACTGATGGGCATCAGGGCTGGGAATTCCCAGTGTGGCTGCTCCAGGGCCAGCAGCATCAGCTGTGCCCCCTCAGGTGAAATGAGCCCAAACAAGTTGGGAGAGACTGTTCAGATCTGCTCCCTGCACACTGAAAGGAACAAAGAGGGAAGCCAGCATTCATCATTCAGAAGATAAACATTTGACAGCACAGCTTGACTATGTCAGGAACACTTCTGTTTTAATAGTATGCCTGCAAGCTTTCAAAACAAGTGTTTACCTGTCACAATAAACATTTATGAGTGAAGTACACAAAACACACTAAACTTGGAGCTGGCAAGCTTCCAGAAATGCCATGTGCAGTTAAACTCTTGAGCTTGTCATTCCATCCAGCATAAATCTCTTCAGTTGTCTTCTCTCTTCTTCAGTGTGTAACTGTGGGACTCTCCCGACTGCTTTGGAGACATCTGTCTTGGATGGGTACAGAATCCTGGGAAGTGCAGCAAGTGCCTGGAGCTGACAGGCACATTAAGACCTAAGTCTCAAGCAGCTGCAATTAACTCACTAATGGCTCCTGGTGAGACTGGGTGTTTTACAGGTAAATAGGAGCTTGTGTCGCAAGAGGACACGAAAAGAAGGTCACTCACCCATTAAGATGAGCAAGAAAAAGACTTTATTTTTAGATTCAGGGTTTAAATAGAGTTTAGACTTTGACCAGCGACTGAGGGGACAAGGTTGACACCCTTCAGACCCCACTGGTCAAACCAGCAGTCTGTTAATTTGTCCTTCCCCCTGGAAGGAATGTATTTACCAAACATCAGTGTTTGGTTTTGTTACAACATCAGTCTTTGTTTTTGTTACAATGCGTGAGAACTCTCCAGTCCAAGAATGAAAACATCAGAAGGCTGAAAAATCAGGACAACAAGCTCGTAGTGGAAATGTGAAGCAGAGCACATGGGGCTTCACTTAGGTGTTGGATCAGACCTCAAATTTGGATTTTCTGGTGACTTAAGAGGAATAAAGAGTCTGATCTAGTGGTTGGCCTGGCCTGGCTTTGAGTCTGACACAAGAGAAGGTCATAAGTTTGCTTGGCTGGAGTTTCCTTTGGCCATGCCAAACAATGAGAATTCCCACTTTTTTCAGAGATGTTATTTCACTTTGTAGGATTTCTTGCCAAGTCTAACACTGTGCAGCATACTGGAAAAACAGCTAAAGTCAATAAATACAGCCCATAAAAATAAAGTCTGGCACAAGGTTTGCACAGGAAACAATTACGTCTTGCCTTTTTTTTTTTTTGTTTGTTTTTGTTTTTTTTTTTGGCTATTTCACATTTCAAGAGCTTAAGGAAAGCTGGGAGAGCAAGGGGAATTTCCTCCTGTATATACGTTTTACTGTATATACATAGACATTTTATGCTTTGGGGTTTCTTTTACATTTGGGGTTTCTTTTACATTTTTACATTTTAATGTTTTCATTTTTTGGTTGCAAAGTGAAGTACAGGACAGTTTCAGCTGGCCAGATAGTGTGGTCTGACCAGAATGGACAGATTAAAAGGTCCACCTAATGCTGGGGGAACAACAGCTGAAATGGGAATTAGGAACCTCTGTCTTGGGGCTCCTGGGTTGGGATTTGGCGTCTTGTATTCTGTGAAAGACTTTGAAATCAAGACAATGCTGCTTATACAGGAAAACACTTCTTGAGATGGCACAGTCAACTCCACAGCACTTTTTTAAGTCCGAGTGGGGTGGTTTGGGGCTTTGTCAAGGAATTCCTGGCCTGCTGTGGAATTGTTGTTGCCAACCAGAGATTCACATCCCCACCTCCCCCCTGGGCACCCACTGTGACTGCAGTTCACCTCCTCGTGACTCCTGGCTTGCAGGTGAGCACTGCAAGCTCCAGGCAGTTGGTTTTCTCCCATGCCCTGTGGCTTCTCACAATGGCAATCCTTCATTCCCTGAGCCCTTGGTGCTTTCCAGAGCCAAAAGATGCCCAAGTCTGCTGCTGAGCAGCCCCTTGCTCTCTCCTCTCCCACAGTCAGCGTGGGTGGCCTTCTGCCTTGACTCCCATGCAACATTTCAAAAGGCTTCATTTTTGCTCTAGTGCAGAATGTAAAAGGCTTTCAACATCTCCATTTAAAAAACAAAAAAATTCCAGTGTTTGTACTCTCCATTTTCCCTCGAAGAGCGCAGTGAGAAAAGGGAAGGTCCGCCCTTGTTCAGTCCTGGCAAGTCCAATCCTGAGCTGTGTAAAAATGCATCTAAAAAAAGGACCTTTCTTCCAATAAATGCCCATTTAATGAATAAAAGAGAAACAATTGAAGTCTGCAGTAATAGAACAATTATGTGCTGTTGTGCATTCCAGCTGGCTACACATTGAACAGCTCTTACAAATTGCTGGAAACACAGCAGCGCCCAGATCCGATACATTTCAGGACAGTCATTATTCCCAAGAAATACCATGTGTCAATCTGCTGCTGCCCTGCCAGGGCATTCTGCTCCTAAAATCCCTTAATTACTGCTCTGGGGCTCACGTGTACCCCTGGCCCGCCGCGTGTGAGAGGGACAGGGCTGGGAGCAGGAGCCCCGTGTGATGCTCATTAACACCCACAGCCTCTGCTCTTTCCTCTGCTCAGCTTCAGGGGGAAGGAGGCTGGGCAGGGGGGCTGCAAGGAGACCCTGATACTGTAGTACACCACAACAATACAAAGACTTCAACTTCAGAAGGCTGAAAATTGTTTGTTTATTTTTGGGAAGTGTTTCTCTTTTTATACTATTCTACACAGATCAATTCAATTGGTGAAACAAAGACAAACCTCTTCAATCACATTGGTCAGACCAGAGGGACGTCAAGAAAAAGTCCGTCCTAGGGAAAATATGTAAATAAATTTGTTGTTACAAAACCACTTCTCTTGTTTACAGAAAATGCCCTGGGAAAGGAATTTCAGAAATTCAGAACCAAGGCTACAAGTCCCAGCTCAGGAAGGTCTGAATAGCTACAGTGGAACAGTCCAGGAAACTGGGGGAGATCTGAGGTGAGAGGGGGACACACAGAAAGGAAAAAAAAAAAGGCAAGGAAGGCAAAATAGCTGGTGGGTGCTGTGCCTTTGAGCTCCACAGGCTCTCCTCACGCCTCTCTTGGATGTTTGCCTGTGTTGGTATTCCAAAGGCAGTGAGGAGGATGAGACTGGCCCTGGAATATCACACTCTGTGTGTGCAGCCCACAGCAGTCAGCAGAGCACAGCACCTGCCAGTGGCACCACTCAGAGATTTGGGGTCAGGGTTGGCGCCTCTGGAGCCTCCAAAGAGTGACTGAATCCAATCTGCACCCTAAAATAGCACAAAGCTGAGCAAGCTGCCTTGCCTACCTGTCACCTTGATCTTCAGCCTTCTGATTGTTTCTCATTCTGGAGCTATCTCACGATTTAAACATAAACAAAAATTGATGTTTTTGTAAACAACATCCTTTCCAGGGAGAAAGACAAAGTGACGGACTTCTGAGTCGACCACTGGGGTCAGGAAAGTAGTCGTTTCATCCCCCAATCCTGGATCAAATTCCAAATCCTATTTAAACCCCAAATCATAATAAACTTTCTCTTTCTCTGCTCACTTCTCAACCTGATAGTGAGTGTCGTTCTTTCATGTGGTTGTTTTTTCATACCCACTTGTCCTTCAGGTTCAGGATTTTAATCAGTGTTTCAACATTAATGGAACCATTTGATGGACATTTTTGGATGCCAAACCAGGAGAAATGTGTCAGAAGGATTGTGGTTTGGGAATGGCACAAGGGGTCCCGTGGGGTCCTCGCTTGGTTGGTCCCATAATGATCTTTGGTCACTCAGTAACAGAAAAGGTCATGAGGGGTGCTCAGAGCTGGTGAGTGCTGATTAAACATGATATAAACACCTCTTATGTGTTAGATCTGGGGAAAGAATTTAAATGCCTGAAGTGCAGAGGAGTAGGGATTAACGAGCTGTGAAGGAAGGAGATGTATTTAAGGTGTTTGTGAATAGGGAGAGGATGAAGTTCCTACTCCATATTTAAGACATTAAAACTACTTTGCAGATCTTTTTTTCTTTCAAAAGAAAGCCTGAAAGCCCCCGCAGTTCTGAGTACTTGTCAGGGATGTAATGATGGAAATTTTGTCAGCCTTGCTTTGCATAATAGGGATCATTATGTGATGGTAAATTTCTCTGTATGTTCTGTACGTTCCTAATGTGGGAGGAATAAAATATTCCTGAGGTTTCTTTTGCAGAGCTTGTCAATGAACAGGCTGGGTCAGATTGTCTTCCCATTTATTAGCAGGAAAAGCTAAGATGATTTTATGCAAGCACAACAGTAGGAAATCAGTATGCTGGGGGAATCAGGCTTATTGCTTCAAACCCTCCCAGCCTGACAGGTCCTTCTTTCTAGCATCAGCTCTATTTTAAGTTCATTTTGGGAAGCTCTGCTTCCTCCTCAAGCTCCTCAAGTTCTGCTGGGACAGCACAGGACCAGGTGGACATTGCATTGCACCTGCTCCAGGTGCCAGCTCCCTGCCTGTCCCCGTGTCATAACTGGGGCTGGTGTGGTGGGCAACCAGTCAGCTGGGGCTGGGGGAATCCTCCTGAGGGGTGCAGAGACCCACAGCTTGTTCTTCCAGTGCTGCTGCTATAGGAGTTCCCAGAGACTGCAGAATTCCTTACATGGAAATAAAGGCCATGGGGTTTTCCTCAGGACTTGAGAGTGTCACACACCTGTGCAGAGCAGACCACTAAGTCCTAACTTGGGCTCACATAAACCACAACTGCCTGTTGGAGTTAAAATAATCCCAGTCTGGCTAATAACAGCAGGTGAGGATTTCAGAGAGGTTTTCTTGCCCCAGCTCCTGTCTCCTCCATCAAAACCTCAGTGGGAAATTTACATGGGGAGGAGTATTAGCCAGGACTTTGCAAAGGCAGGAGAAGTCATTGCAGTCTCCTGAGGGTAAATTAATCCCAAAGGGGCTACATGGACCATCTGGAGCTGCAGGGGGCCAGGGCACAAGCCCTGTCAAGCCCTTATTTCACCAGTTCTTCAGGTACTTTTGCTACCTGCAAGAGGCTTCTGTGGTGTCCACAGGACACATTTGGGTACCCCGAGCTGGTAATGGCTCATTCTCAGGGGTAAAATTACCCCCTAAAATTTTATCCCTCATTATTGAGGACTAAAATCAGTAGTTGTTGGAATAAATTGCATTTTCCAACAAGGCAAGGCAATGTGTCCTTTCACAGGCAGTAAGTAGGTATTTGTTCAAAACAATTAGCCTCCGTAGCCTAGTTTAGTACTTAATCAATTTATGTGGTTCGTTAAAGTACCTGCATATGCCCTTAATAAGTACTGACACCCTTTTCCTGGAGCATTGCTTACAGAGAAATTACACTTTTAATTATGCCACACAAGCCTAATGCAAAATCTAATTATGACAGCAGTATTTTTCAACTTTTGTACAAATAGTGTATTTTCTGTAATGCAGTTGCAAATGTTGGCTTTGCTGTAGAGCTTTGGGACAGGAAATTGATTTGGTGCAGAGTTTGTGCTGTGTTTCATGGATTATTTATTAATCACTGCTATGTATTATTTGTCTGCTGTCACAAATGTCCTGGTAGTTGATGCAGTAAAACAGGCAGATGGAAGTCCTTGCTCAAAGGATTCTCACTGGTCTGAACCCAACATTTATGCAGCAATGGAAATGCTGAAGCTGCTCCTCAGGGATTTGTGTCCTGACTTTTGATTCTTTGGTGTCTAATGTGGTGTGAACTCTGAAATATTTGGCATGGATCAGGATGTTCACAGGTTTCCTTTGTGCCTAGTTAGGGTTCAGTTTATCTTGGAGCCTCTTTCTTCTTGGGGACAATGTACAAATAATTTAGGTCAGGACATCACCCTTCTCCTTCTGGAGTGACCTGTTGCTCACTAGCTTTCCATGGTCATGATTTCTCTAGCAGCTCCACCTCATCAGAGGGTGAGGAATAGATTGTGTGGAATTAAAGTCTCTGCTTTACTCAGGTTTTCCCCTTTGTAAGCTCCAGACAGTCCCAGGGATTTTGTTGGAGCTTGCCAGTACTTTCTGCAAACTCAGCAATACTCTTGGTGCTTTGAAACAGTGTGAGCTGCGTTAGTTTGGCTATTTCAAGGGGAAAAGAAGGGGTTTTAGGTGCTATTCAGAGTGGGTCTAAGCCTGTTTCTGCTCAGTACCCAGCATGAGCATCAGCAGGGACAGAGCCAGAACAACAAAGCCATCTTGCACATCCCATCCCTTCTGCAGATGGACTTGCCTTGGGGAAGAGGAGCCCTACAGCTGCTCCTCATGAGCCTCACTGGCAGTGCCTGGGTTTGCTGGGAGCACTTATCAATTTAATTGATTACAGCACACCAAACCCCTGAACTTTTCAAAATACTTTCCATCAGTGTCTGAAAAATCAGTCAGGGTCTTAATTACCTTGCAGTTCATATGCAAAGGGCTACAGCCAGCCTTCTGTTCATAAAAGGAGGGCAAACTGTCTCTCTTTGCTGTCTCTGCCCAGCCTGAGCTGGGGGAGGGAAGGATTATCCCCCTGTGCACAACACCAAGCATTGGAGGTGCTCCTCTGGGTGTTTATGGAGCCACTGGACACTAACAGAGGTGCACTGCTACAGCAGGGACACAAGGTGTGGCTGCCACACACACACAGACTGAAATTTGTCCCAACCCCTAAAAGCCTGTAAAGTGCAGGGAAGTGGAATGCCCTGATGATGGGAGCAGAGCATGGGGCAAGCTGAGCTTCTCAGGACAAATCCTTGGTTCCTTTGGATGGTTTCTCCTCTGGTTCCTCCCAGAGAAGTGCCTGGACAAAAGGTTCACGACACCATGTGATGGTTTAGAACCCACTCGAGCTGCTCCCCTTTTTCCCCAGCCCGATCTGATAATGGAGGAACACCAGGAGAGATTATCAAATTACTGAAAAATTGGAATAACCACAACAGTATTACAAAAAGAGAGTTGAAAAGAGAGGGAGAGTTTTACCCTCAAAGTGTATTAACCACTGAATAACCAAAAATGCTTCCCCAAGACAGTGAGTTTCCCAAAGGCAAAATGGAAACTGGCTGGCCCCGGGCTGGGGCCATGTGTTATTTGGGAAAACAAAACCAATATATTCCAGGCAGCCTCTGATGGAAGCCACAGGGCCAGCCAATAATACAAACACTCTCCCCTTAAGAGAAAACAAGCCCTCACTCTCAGGGTTGTAGGAGGGCCCCTAAGGGAGAATCCCTAGGAGACAGCTCTCACCCTCGTGGTGACTAATATGCTCCCCCCCATAAGGCTTTGCAGTTGTTATGTTAATCAGTTGTACCCCATTGGTTCTTTCCCTCCTTCCTCTTTTTTGCCCCATCGATTGGTCCATTTTCAATCCTTCCCCTGATTGGTCCATTTCTCAAACTCTAACCCAACTGGCCAAGTTGTGTAACCCCACCCCCTGCCTCTCCTATATAAGTTCCTGCTCTGCTGAGCTTTTTGGACTTCTGTCCTTGAAACCCTTCCAGGAATAAAGCTCCTGGAGACCCCCCACCAGAAGGCTCTGTCCTCCATTCTTCCGTGTCACCCAAATAGAGCAGCTTTTCATAAAAGAGCTCCATCACTCCAGTAGCTTGGATGTGCCTGTGCCACCAGAACAGGGTGGCACTTCTGAGGAATGACGCTTCTGACCACCTGCCACAGCCACAAGAAATCTCTTCTGGCACAATTTCTCCACCCCCAGCCCCAAACCAAGAGAAAGCAGGGACAATATGAAGTTTGTGAAGTTTGTTTGTCTGACTGAGGGGCTGTGCTGCCGAAACAGGGCAGCCCAGCAGGGTTTGGGGCTTTGCTGCTGGACCTCTCCCTGGGGCAGCAGCAGGGTGGCAGCAGTGACCATCTCACAAGCAGTGTGAGACACAGGCAATCCCCATCTCACACCCTCTCCAGAGTAAGAGCAGTAAAAAAAATGTGGACAACTTCCCACTCCTGGCCTTGGTTTCTTCCCAGCTGGATCCATGTCCCCCATCCTGTTTGATACCACATGAGTGTTACCAAACAGACAGCACCCAACACTCCAGACCCCTGCCTCAGTACTCAGGGCACTCTACAAAGGTTGTTGACTTCTAAGGATCCTATTCAGAGCAGAGCTAGAGCAGCAGGATATTTTCAATTAATATTTTTACTTGTCAGTGGAACAAGTCTGTCCTGAAACCTGACTTGGTGAGATGAGCCCCTCTGGGTGTCACTGGGGTGATGTATTTAACATCTCCCATCTCCCTTTCTGGTTTATTGGGTGATAGAGCAGAAGAAAAGTTATTGCTCTGAGCTCATATTTTTTCTTGGTTGCTTTAAACTGATTAGTCCTGCTTGGGTGCTTGGTGGCTACTAACAGATAATATTATGGGAAGGACTGTAAAAGCTGGTCACTGGAGAGTGCTGAAAATGTGGATGTCTGTTAGTGTGCAGAGTGTCTTTTTCTGTAAACTCTAAAAGCATATTGCAGAAGTGTAACCTCTCCTGCCATCACGAGTCTTGTGCCCAGACCAGATGTGATCACCTGGTGTTCTATATTTCCATATGAGCTGGAAAGCAGTTAAAGCATCCTATTGGCTCCCTTCCCCCTCATTGCTTTAATCACAGACATCTCCATTTTCCCAGACATTCCCACTGTGGGGTATTAAGGGTGGTAGATTAAAAATGAATGAAAGGAAAAGGGAAGGTAAGAGGGACAGTGCCAAGCTAAAGCTGACCATCTGTCCTCTGTCCCTGAAAATGAAAAGCCAGTTTTGGAAGGAAACTAAGGGGACCTTGATGGCTGGAGTGGCTTTAGATCTAATGGCAGTGCCCACTGCCCCGCAGCAGGAGATTGTCAGGCAGAAATCTAGTTGGAAATTATTTTAGTATTTCCCTGGGTGGTGTGGTTTGCTTTGGCCTAATCCATCTTTTGTGTTTTTATTCTTTGTCTCATGGAGGTACCTACAGCCCTGAATTATCTTGCTGAAGGTACTGGTGCCAGGATGAGGCAATTTTATTTCAGCAGGTCCATCCCCAAAGCTTTCAAAGTGCCTGAGATTATGGAAGTTACCCTGCCTGTGCAACTTAATTGCACTACTGGGCTAAAGGCTGCTGTGAAGATATCCCTGTTAAGTTATTAACTGATATCAGCTCACGCAGATTAAATTTTATTTCTTGAATTATGATGATTAGAGCAGTCCCGCCAGGTAAAACTGCAGAGAACGGGTTTACTAATAAACAGTGCAGAGCAATCCTTCATTTCTCGTGTCTGTGAGAAGCCTGCAGCACAACAGATTGCTGCTGGAGGCTCCTGCCTGAGAGGCTACCGAGCAGCAGCCTGCCATTCCATCCATTTCAGCATTTGTTAAACTGCAGGGCAGCCTTACACTGGCCTGCCATTTACATCAGTGAGAGGTTAAAACACTGCCGAGTGCTTCAAAGGCCTGCTGGGGAGGAGCTGAAAAATGCCTGGGAAATAATGGCTTCCCCCAAACCCTCATTTTCACAGTGGTTGCAGAGTAAATCTTGCTCTCCACATCGTCGATTCAGACCCGGCCTCTCACAAAATTACGTAATACCTTTCAGCCGAATAGCACCTCAATTTTAAGCCCATTAGGTGACAAGAATATTCATTGTTGAGGGAAAGAAACGTTTTAGAGCGTGGCCAGGCTGGTAAGGAGATGAGGTGGGAGATAGAGGGGGGGAATGGAAGGCACAAGGCAGACAGCCACAATCACAGGGGCTTTTCAAATGCTTAAAGCTCCAAGTTCAGGCCTTCCTGTTTCACTTCCAAGACCTCTTTGCCCACTGATGCCCACTTTGCTTCAAGGAAAAAGAATCCCAAATATATCCAAAGCTTTATGACTCTCTGGTATGTTGTGACTGAATTTTGCCACCCTTGAGATGAAAGCAGCATTTGTGTGGACATGAGCAAAGTCAGGTTAGGGAAAGGTTTCTAAGGCAGGAGCTGGGACGGGGCAGCCCAGCTGGGAGACCCAGAAGCAGCTCTGAACTGGCCCCTTCTAATGATCACTAAGCCCTTTTGCCACTGGCAGACCCTCAGTGATTTTCTTGCTTCAGAAACAGGAGGAATTGCCGTGGCAGAGGCAGCAGGGCTGTTTTACAGCCACCGCTCACCCCTCTGTGTACAGCAGGGCTGGTGTGTGCCAGGGCAGCTCAGCGCCCAAACCCACCCCTCCTGCTTCTCCTTGGCACCAACAAGGGCAGCTGGCAGCAACAGTGCTGCTGGCTGAGGGGTGACAGCCAGACCAACAATGTCCTGCAGAGCCAGCAGGTCCCTGTGCTGCTCCTTGGTTTGGAAAGACAGGTGTCTGCTAAGGAAGGCATGAACCCCCCTTGAAATGGGCGATATAAATCCCCTCCCTCTGAATTATTATAATTTTGAAATTAAGGGACTCTTAGGCAAAGATATGGCAATAGGAATAACAGTCCTTTACTAGGAAAATTAAAATAAAAATGTAGAAGTACAAAAAAGCAAACAAACAAAATAAAACCCTGACAGAGTCAGAACACAACCTGACCCCCTGTTGCTCAGGGTGTTGGTCTCAGTCCAATCCAGTCCTCCTGCAGTGCCACATGTGGTTCTGGTGGAGCAGAGATGATCCTGTAGAAGGGTCCAGTGGTGCTGAGATGGGTCTGGTCTCCCTCTGGGAATCCAGTGCAAACAGGCTGTGCTGGAGTTCTGAATGCCAGGTTTGATCCAGGTGAGAATGCTGGGCTCCTCCCCCTGGGTGGAGCATCTCCCCATGGGCTGATGGAATTGTATCAGCCCTGCAGTGAGCCTGGATGGCCCATGGACAGCAGAGATCCCCTGGAGGGAGGAGGGGTCCTGGAAGAGATAAAGAACACTGCCCCCGCTGGTTTTAACAGCTGGTGATAGAATACACACTGCTGGTTACAACCTGCATTGTAACCTAAGACAGCCTTACCCACCAGCCCCAGTCCCACATAGGGATGTGCTGGGTTTGGACATTTCAGAGCAATCTGGAGCAGACACACAGAGTCAGGGTAGGAATGAGATGGAGGCTTGAGCAGAGCCACAACACCTGCCTGGGAGGAAAAAATCAGGGTTGGGGAATTGCTGTTGCTTTTCATGCAGATACAGCTCTTTTTTTTGCCCTTTTTTTTTTTTTTTTTTTTTTTTTTTTTTTTTTTTTTTTTTTTATTCTTGGTGTCATGTAAAGAGCAATGGGGTTGTTTTGAATGTGCAAAGGAGCCTGAGCAGACAGCCTTGTTCCAGGGAGGAATCCCATGAGGATTTCTGAGCAAGGCTCCACACACCACGTGCCATCCTTCTGTGCCACACTGGAGAGCTGCCCCTCTCTGGTGGGACGAGCAGGAGCCCCAGCAGCACTTCAGGCACCCCACACCTGGGAGAAGCTATTCCTGCTGAAGAGAGACATCAAGAATCACTCCAGTTTTGCTGGAGGAAACCAAATTTATAAGCAATTGATGACAGTCTGAATCAGTGTATTTATGAAAAGTGCCTGTCATATGTTAGCACAGTTCTTAGATGAAAGTGGAGCAGAAATCCTACAGGAGAGGGAAGGGGGATGCACCAAAAACCTTGGATGAAGTCCAATATTCAGGCAATAAGACCTTAAGAAGCAGGCATCATTATAAGATAATTGACTGTGGAGAGCAGTCACACATCCCAAGGTGAAGCATAGGGCACTTAACATATCAATAAGGTCAATTATCTGATTATGTCAGCTGCCTTAGTGCTGTTATTAACCTATATTGCTCTTATTAACCTTTCTGATGAAGAATCTTTCAAAAATAATTATATTAAAGTACAAATCTCTCAAGTTTAAAATATGTGAATGTTTCATTTCAGCAGTCGTGTGTCATAGGATAATGAACAGCTGATTGCCTGGCTGACACAATGAGGTTTTTAATCAGGCTCCTTTCCCTAGGATCAGCCTGTTCACTCTGACAGCCTTCCCCGGGCCCAGGCAGGCTCATGAAAGCACTGCTGTCATGTTACCAATGGCAGGATTTAAAATTGAAATGTGAGTAAATAAGACGAGAAATGTGACGGATGTGCTGAGGAGAGGGGTCCTGAGAAAATACCCACTGAAAGCCTCTGCAGTCAATGCCAATTATTAAAGCACACAGCTGATTCAATTAGTGCCCATGTACTCGTGCATACAGGATTTGCTACCTCACACAGCTGATCAAAGGGAACACACTGCTCGGGAAAATGTGTCCATATTCTTTTTGTCCCTTTTTGCCCACTGCAGAGCATTTTGAAGTAGGAAGGCATTTTGCCACAACTTTCAGCCATTCTTTCATCTCCCGGGGAATGTGAGTGTTCTGATTTCTGCTGTGGATTACTAATTCATTACATGCTTTTGGCAAAGCCACTGCAAATTCTGCTCACTCCAAGTTTTGATCACTGTCCTGTTTCTCTGTGTATCTGAGCAAGAGGTGAAGCATCATTTCATCCAGTGTGGCTGTGCAGTGATCAAAACAGGGGCCTTATTTTTACTTGTCATGCTCACACCTTGATGTGGTTTGGTTTTAGATGACTACAGTAAGCATCTCTTAAAGATGCCTTTTTTTTACCTCTGGGATTTGTCATTAATTTGGAATTACTGGGCATTCGGAAAAGTTTAGGTTAAGATTTCTTATGTCCATTTTAGGCTGACAAGATGTTCTCCAGCTGGAAGTGTCTCGTGTCCCTCTTTGGTGTCCAAGTGAATTCCTTTGCTAGTTGAAAACGAGAGGCAGGGACACATAAAAAGCTACAGCAGGAAAATTATTATTCCATGAAAATTCCATACACTATCTCCCCCATTTTGCTTCCTTTGAAAGATCACCATTGTCAGCACAAGATATCTGGTGCTTGGGAAGGGGAAGTATTTCTGTAGTCACTCCACATCTTCTCTTCCCTCTTTTATAAAAGATAACAGATGATGAAAGATAATTTCCTGGTTTCCAGGTCCTACTCGGGAGACCCTGAAATACTTCTTGTTGCATGTTGGGAATACCAAAGTGAAATCTTATTATTCAGGATGAATGCCTACAAAGTCACCTCCTTGCTCCACCAGTGTGAGGACATGGCCCTTTATCAGAACCCAAAACACTGCACAATCCAGGCACTTCTGTGACCATCACAATCACAGCTCCTGGCTCAGGCAGTTCAACATTTTGGTGCTGATGAACATTTCTTCCTTTTGTACACACATATTTTGTACTTCTTCTGGTGGGATTAGGTGCATCTGTCTGTGCCACGCGCACACATTCTTGGTCATCTTCCCAGCTGTGATCCTATTGGACATGTTTGTGCCAGGCTCTGCTGATTTTTTGCAAGATACTTTGTGAAGTCTGCTGTGAAGACTGTGCCTCTGCAATGTTCTGGGACTGAAATGAACTATTAGGGCTGCATTGGAAATCAAAGTCTGCTGGGAAATAGTCTGGAGGTAAAGAGAGGGCAGCTAACAGAAATGAGGACTCAGTGAACACTCTGTCTTGCAAGTGACACCTACCTCTGGGCCATGTCAGTGTATCTGGAGAAACCCACAGGAACAATCCCTTCCAGGAAAACAAGATCTGCTTTTACGTCCCTCTAAGGTGTCAAAGCTGCAGCAAGACTAAATGTTTGGGTAGATTTTTACTCATTAGCCTTCCACTGGGACTGGAATTGGCTCAGCCAGACCACACCATGATTAATTTTATTGTAGCTGTGATCTGGGGGGCTTTTTGCCTTGTGGAGGCTGTTGCTTTTTGGGTTACCTTGAAGGTTGGAGTGTTATCATGGTTTCAGAAGTGTTTTCTCTGCCCTGGGACAGCCTTATCAGTTCTCACAGGCTGGTTAAAATTGGCTGAAAGTTGATGCCATCACACCCTGCACACCGGGAAACTCTCCCTTTTCATCTCTCTTCTTTTTGAAGACATTTGGGAGATGCTGGGGCTGCTGTCAGGACAAGTTCAACATCAACTGTGATATCTCCTTCTGAAGATTTTCCTTCTTCTTTTAATCACTGGTTTTGACATTTGTATCATTTGTATTTAGGTGCTCTCTCTTTTTTTTTTGTCAGCAGTGTCAAAAGAAAGCTCTACCAGACAAGAGGTGAAATCTTTGATTAAAAGGCAGATATCCAGTGGTCTGAACCCTGCTGCTGCTGCTGTGGGATTGAGGTTGCTTCCAAGGTAAAATCCAAGAGGAAATATTTGCTGGCCTGAAAGCTTATCTGACTTCATTTCCCACATATTGCTTCTTGTTTTCTGGTGGGGGAGTGAAAGTGGTCTGTCAAAAACCTGCTACTGCTCATTCTTTGGAGGATATTTGGTGGTCAAGGACCACTGAGTGTGCAGGAATTGGTAAAGTGGCCACTTGGAGGGAATCTGTACAGAGGAATTGTTAAGCTCTAGATCTTTACAAAGGTAGGGCTGGATATTGCCACATTTGTGTACCAACTTGTGTTTCCCTGTTTCTAGAGAAAATCTTTCAAACATTTCTTCTTTTACATTTACCAGCCAGAACAGAAGGCTGTAGCAAGGTGAGGGGAAATAGGCAGAGGAAGATGCTGAAAGCCAGATTTCATTTCATATGTTCCCAGTCCTGGGAAAATCTGTGCAAGAACTATCAAAGTAGTATTTTTCTTCTTTTATTTTTTTTCCTCCAGTGCTGAACTTCACTATAGTGACAGTTTGAAATTCTTTCATCTCTATATTATTCAGTTATTTGGTGAAAACCTTCCTGTTCCATCTTCAGCTTTTCAGGGCTCTGACCATCACTTGGAGCATCACAGGACTGACTCTTGGAGACTCTTATTTGGTCTTTAAAGATTATTAACATGTTCCTCACAGTAGCCTGTAATAATGTTTCTTGCTCCAGTGTTTTTACACTCCCAGCATTTAAATTTGTGTTTCTGAATCAAGGCACCTCTTGTTCCCCTCCGGTGCTGGGACACAGATGTGGGAACCTTCCTGAAGAGAACACAGGACAGGGAGGGTGTTACTGATGCCTGCCCTGGGCTGTGGGACAGCTGAGAGCCCCTGACATCCCCCAGTCCCTCCCTGAACAAGGAAAGGAAGTGCACCATAAACTCAATGATGGAACAGTCTTGATGCTCCTGCAGAAAGCAGAGGGGATATTGTGTGTTGTCAAAGGCCTTGATTTAGTAGGAGACACTTGAAGATGTAGAGAAATAGAAGGCATTTATTTAGGAGAGCTGAAATTCTGCTTTCTTCATGATCAGCCTCTCAAGCGACCACATTCACCTTCTTCACATTAGCTGTAGCTGTCTATGCTGCAGCTTCCATTGCTCTACAGAAGGGGAGATTTTTCTCTTTCCCCCCCTTTTTTCTTCTTTCTTTCTTTTTTCCTTTCTTTCTTCCTTTCTTCCTTCCTTTCTTTCCTTCCTTCCTTCCTTTCCTTCCTTTCCTTCCTTTCCTTCCTTTCCTTCCTTTCCTTCCTTCTCCTTCCTTCTCCTTCTCTTCTCCTTCCTTCTCCTTCTCCTTCTCCTTCTCCTTCTCCTTCTTTATTCATTCTTTTTAAATTTTGTCTCATTTTTCTTTTTCCTGTTTCTTTCTCATCCTCTTTAGGAGCTGAGAAGGAGCACAAACACTCTAATGGTTTCACCAGTCACTCCTGTTTGTAGTGGATATCGTCTGCATAGAATTAGTAGTCTGTAAAATTCCCACAAGACAGGCACAGCTGAATAGACATAAAACTTCTTCTTAAACAATTAATCAGATTTTAAGCAAACAATGGAATTTCAAGACAGCTGTTTGAGATGATAGGGAATTGCTGCATTTTTACCTGAAGTAAAGCAAATCAACAGTAATTCTGTTTGTCTTGTCAAAGGAGGGAGGGAGTTTTAGAGGTGGAAAACTCTGATACTTGAAGCCTTTTAAAGACATTGCTCTTGGCTGGTTGCCATGGTTTGGAGAATCTGCAAGTAATTGTCCACACTATTAATTAAATACAAGTTTGTGAAGTTTATTCTACTGGGAATTTGCTACACAAGCAATGTTTTGAGGCTTTGTAATGATGTCCCAGTAGGACACTGCTTCCATGAGACACATGACTCATGAGAAAATGAAATCCCACACAGTTCAAGGGAAGGTGGAGATGAAGGGCCCTGTTCAGCTCAGCAGAAGAAACCCAAGAGCAGACAGAACTTTTCCCAATGGTCCCAGAGGAATTCTGGAAGCAGCTGCATGTGCTCAGGGTTGTTTGCTCTGGTTTTTGTGGTTTTGTCCTGGCTACCAGAGATGCCACCATCGTGACTGCACTCAGGATGTACAGACAGATGAGCTTTGAACAAGCCATTTAAACAGGATCCAGTTTAGTTCTGCCTTCCCTTGGATGTCAGTGTTTCCCTGGACTTCTCAGCCTGCAAAACCATGAGACACCTCTCCAGCAGCCTCTCTGTGGGCATTTCTGCTCCCAGGCAGCACCAGGAAATGCAAAAGCAAGTGGAAATGAAAGCTGGTTTGGGTGCAATTGCACCTTCTTGATTTGCTTTGTTTTATCTGATATTCCCAGTGTTAGCACAAGAGGCTTTGTGCTCTGCTGTGCCACGTCAACAATGTCAAAGAAATGCTTGAAGTTACTGTTTGTCTGTCAAAGCCCTGTTCAGTGGGCAGCATCAGCCTTAGTCCCAAAGCCTGGGCTGTTCTCTGTGGGCGGAGCTCAGGGTCAGCCAGCTCTGGGCTGGGCACATACCCTGGGCCTGGGGGCTCTGGCAGGGCCAGCACACTGCTGCTCATCCCCTGGGGCCAGGGAGCCTGGGGAGCGGGTGTGGGGCAATAGGGAATACTGGAGAACAGGATTTCATGCAGAATTGGGACTCACAGTGAGGTCAGCAGGACCAGAGCAGTGACTGTCCCCCTGTGCTGGACACTGGGGAGGCCCCACCTTGAATCCTGGGGGCAGTTTTGGACCCCTCAGGACAGGAGGGACATTGAGAGGCTGGAAGGGAACAGAGCTGGGAAGGGTCGGCAGCCCCAGGAGAGGCTGAGGGAGCTGGGAAGGGGCTCAGCCTGGAGAAAAGGAGGCTCAGGGGGGACCCTGTGGCTCTGCACAACTCCCTGACAGGAGGGGACAGCCGGGGGGGTCGGGCTCTGCTCCCAGGGAACAGGGACAGGAGGAGAGGGAATGGCCTCAAGTTGTTCAAGGGCAGGTTAAATAGGGAAAAATTCTTTACTGAAAGAGTTGCAAAGCATTAGAACAGGGTGCCCAGGTCAGTGGTGGTGTCACTGTCCTTGAGAGTGCTCAAGTGTGTGGATGTGACACCTGGGGACATGGTTTAGTGTTGGCCTTGGCTGGTTGCACTCAATGATCTCAGAGGCTCTTCCAGCCTAAATGATGCTGTGGTTCTATCCAGGCAGAGGGGAACCACTGAAAATGTCTGTGTAGAAACCCAGGGGTTGACAGTGGAGTTGTCTGGAACATTTCACCAGTCAGCCCATCCCCAGCCATGACTCAGCTGACGTGGCCATTCGTTAGAGATCCCTGGACAGGGGATGGATTGTGAGCCACACTAATATTTGGAGCTGTTCACATCTACACACTGCCATTTTTACATAATAACAAGGACCCCAGGGAGGTCAAACTCTGACTCCAGGGAATCTTGACAGAAAGCTCAGAGCTTGGAGCTGTGGGCTGGTTTTGTTTCCCCACCACTGCAGTGAAAACCATTGATCTGGTGGAGAGATGGCAGGAGCAGGGCAGGGCTCTGTCAGAGCAAACAGCAGCTGCCAGCACTCCCTGTGGGTGTCCCTACAGCAGGTGAGCTATTCCTGGGCTTTCCCTCTCTTCAGGGGGTGTGAACCAGGCAGTGTTGGGGCACCTGGGGCGAGGGGAAGGGACCTGCCCTGCCTGCCCTGGGGAGCAGTGCCAGGCTGCAGGCTGAACTGCCTTGGAGCAGTGGCAGGTGTTAAATAGTAACAGATGTTAATATTGACAAACTGAAGTGGCTAAATGTGGAAATACAGCCCTGCTGAGACGTGTGAAGCGAGGCAATGACCTTCACACGTTGCAGATGGAGTCAATAAAAGGAGTTTGAGGGGAGTGAGACGTGCGCGCATGGCAGGGCGCGAGGCTGGCGTGGGATGGTTTCCTGTCTCCTGGGGAATGGGATGGAGAGCCTGCCCTAAAGAGGGGCAAACCCCAAAATCCCAGAACTCAGCACACCTACTGCCAGCACCCAGTGACCCTGTGAGCCCTGTGTGTGCCCTGCAGCCCCGTTTCAGTGGCACAGGGAAGAGGCAGCTCTGTCACTCGCCTCTGTGTGGTCCCTCTGTGGCTTTAGCCCCTTTCATCCCCATTTTCTCTTTTGTTTGTCCAGATCAAAGGCCCAGGTGTACACTCTGTTCATGCTGCCACAGAACCTTTTCTACTAACATGTTTTATATCAGACCTCAACATTTTTAGGTCACAGCCTGCTTTTTTGTGAGTTTAGCCAGGAAATCCAGAGGGCCAAGGATTTGATCTCTTGTTTCAGGGAACAACAGCAATTTCTGATATTCTGCAATTTGGGAGAGATGAAGGCGATGCAGAAGGAGATGCTGCATTAAAGGGAGATGGAGGTTGTTTAGGAGCTCTCCTGTATCCAGTCCAGGCTGTTTCAGCAGCTGTTAATCCCTTGAATGACCCTGGCCCTCACAGTCAGCCACAGGAGCCTCCACCAGCCTATGCTGGGTACAGAGATCTGGGGAAGCCGCACTGTGATGAAACCCCCTTCATGCTCCTTGCTTCCACCCCACAGGCCCAAATCCACTGAGGGGAAGATATCCTGACTGAAGGGATGCTCCATGTGCCAGGTTTTTCCTGATAAATGCCTTTGACTGGGATCCAGTTTCACAGCAAACATTGAAGCTGTTGATTTAAACATGCTGGATTTGTTTTTTCCTCTGTTCTGGGCATTCAGCAATATTTGCACCAAGCCCAGGCAGGGCAGTGCAGCACTGGGGGATTCAGAACTCAAGGCATCCCTTGGGCCAAGCAGCCTGAGCTGTTTTTGACTGGCACCAGCTCCCATGGCAGCAGCAGGCACAGAGATCACAGCCAGGAGACAGCATGGTGATGTTCAGTGACAACATTAGTGGTGGGAATCAGCTTTCATTTTTCACTTTCCATTTCTCTGCAGATCAGAAGTGAATATGCACCATCTTCATTAGCAAGGCAAATACCTCAACATGTGAACAGGGGTGATTCCCTTTCCTTGTGCAGCACAGAGCAGGAGATAAACACACAGCAAAGGGGGAGCTGGTGATTTCTGTGGAAGGATCCCAGTCTGAACTGGAAGGTGTTGGAGAAGATCAAAGTTTAACAGGAAAGTTTCACAGATACGTAGTTTTAGCAGAAGGCTCTCTGGATGTAGAACCTGAAAGCAGAATAGAGATAGAAGCAAGTTTTGATATAGAAGCCATTTTTGATATAGAAGAGTAAAAGATGTCTAAATTAAGGATTGCTGAGCCAGTTGTTAGTGGACGACTCAGAAGACAAAGGTTAAGTCGAGTTGGAAGGAGGTTTTATGGCTGGAGCAAAGGATGTGTTGACCACAAACAAAGAAGATGTTTTTAGCAAGCAGAAAGAGGTCTCAAGAAAAGCAAAAGATGCCATAAGCAAGCAAAAACATGTTTTTACCAAGTAGAAAAAGGGTCTAAGAATTTTCCACTGCAAGAAAATAGAAAAACAACTTTAAGCTTAAACTGTAACATAATGTGGTAATGATAGTAGTCATGATAGGCAGAGGTAATAGTAAAGGTGTTGTGTATGTTGCTGATTTGTTTTTATGCATTAAGATGCTCAGCAAATAAAACTATCTAAAGTATTGTAACCAAAACTAAAGTAGGCTTCAGGCATGCTAAAGCTGTATCTGGCAGCTTTAGGCAAGGCTCTGTCACCTACTGACCCATGACTGCAGTGACACCTTTGATACAATAAACAGCATTTTGAAGAGCTGCCTGTTGTCCCACATCTCTCATTCAGGGTCTTACAGAAAGGGTCCTGCACAAGCCCCAATCCCAGCTCACATGTGCCAAGAGGAAATCAAGAGTTTTGCTGGTGTTTGCTGGTGTTGGGGGATGCTTTTTATTGGTGTTGCTCAGACCCAACCACTGCAGTTTTGAGCTGTAGATGAAATAGTAACTATGATAACCAGAGCTCACCTCCAGCCTGCATAATTCCACTCCTCTAAAAATCATGCTTCCAGGCTCCTCTGAGAGAGCTTGGCAGGCTCAGAGTGTGACTCATCCCCCTCCCAAAATACCTGAGTGATGGGATGAATCACCCATTGACTGGGGAGGATGTCTCTCCTCAGGTGGCTCAGGCAGGATGTCTGCCACTGAGATGCCAGTGGTAGGTGACCTCAAAATTCTCTTTGCTTCTTGTCTCTTGGTGAGCCAGGCTTGTTTTAGGACATCTTTGAGGTTCCCTTTCTTAAATCAGTGACAGATTAGTCGGATACTTGGAGCAGCAAACATTTGAGCTGACAGAGATCCTGTGGGCAGACTCTGCTGTCAGGGAAGGAGATTTTCAGCTGTCCTGTCCCCACTGGGCAGTCACAGCCCTTCACCTGCTCCAAAGCACCCAGAACCAGCTGGGCTCAGCCAGGGCTTGCAGTGGGACCTGTCTATGGGCAGGGGTTGCACTGGGACAGTCATGAACAGAGCAGAGTGATGGTTTCTAAAACATTCCTGGGTTTGGAAGCACATCTGTCTGAACCTTTCCTTCCTGCCACAGGCAAGGGAATTCACATTTGCAGCCGTGACACCCAGAGCTGGGCAGCCTCTTGTTTTTCTTCCTGAGATCTTCCAACACAGACTTTAAAGGATGGCTCAGCCTGTTTGCAGTGATGGAAATTACAGCACATTAACAAGTGTTCCAGCATGTGGGGTGGAAACCAGCAGTTTTCACCTGTGGGGTGAGGCAGGGCAAGGCAAGAGGAGTTGGCTGCTGTTTCCCACCACATCCTCTTTCCTGTAAGAGGCTGTAGGGAGAGGAAAGGCTTGCACCAGCTCAGAGGTACGAGAAGTCCCTGGACACTCCCCCACCAAGTTTCCAAGACAAGGTCTCCCCCACATTTGCTCTTTTTGAACCCTCAGAATTGCTGAGATTGCTGGAAATAAGATCTCCAAAGGATGAAGGCCTGTGGACTTCAGGACAGACAGGAGTTCAAACAGGCTGCACTCTTTTCCAAGAATTATGCAGAATCTGAGCTTCGATTAGCTGGCTTTGTATTTCCAGAGCATTAAAAGCAAGGTGAATTCTGGCTTGGTAATGTTTAAGCTTATTTGTTCTCATCAGAGGGTTTTAGCATTAACCTATCAGCAATGCAACTTTTAATGTGATGACACAGACAGCTTCAAGTTGGTAGAGGTCAGTTCTCAAGGATTTTAGCCTGCAGGAACCTCCTGATTTTTAATGGAAGTCACACAGCTAAATCCCTGCATATGGTCTTGAAATTCATTCCATAAAGCCCGAGCCTTTCCAAGCCTTCATTTGAGCTAACATCATTATAAATACTTGAATGACTTTTGGAGATCATATAGGATATATCACCAGTCAAAGTGAGTTAGAAACAAACTGACATGCTCTTGCATCTGGGAAAGGACTGGCTTTTCTTTGGGGTTTGTTGTTTTCTTTAATTTGTAATTAAATTATTTGCTCTGAAAGTTGATTGGTATTGACAAAGAGCACATTTTCTTTCCACGGAGTACAATTGTTTCTTTTACTTTGTGAATCAGAGATGAAAAATTTACCACTTTGATACTGAGGTGAAAAAAACCCTGCAAGTTTAAAGTTAGTGAGCTTGAAGCTTTTAGAGTGCAGTGTTGTGGTCAGCACCTCTGGACCTTGCACAGAGCTTCAGGGAAAGCTTGAATTCCAGAGAAGATCTTAAATAGAGGGGAACTCTTTACAGGAAGGCCTCCCTCAAATGCAGTGTGGAGAATCCACTTGTCTCTGACAGCTGCAGCATAACCTGCTCAAAGCTCCTGAGCAACCAAGGAGCCCAAGATCTATTAGCTCAACGTTTGAAATGGTTATCCTGCCTTACTGCCAGAATGTAGGGCATTCATTTTCCTGGATCACTGAGCTAAATGATTTTTCTTAGCTCAGACCTAGGGGCAGAAACACAGGCTCTTGGCTCCCAGTCCACTGCTCTAAATATTTCTCCTTTGTCAGAGAGATGAGCAGCAAATAAATTCACACAAGCCCTTGACAGGAAGAGCATTTGTGGTGGGAGGAGGTACTGCCAGATACTGCATGCTTAATTCAATTAAGGAGTTAGTGTCTGTTTATAGTTAATGGGGATTTAAGGATACATTCCTCAAATGTGCTCTGAATGACCCCCTGGAGAAGCCCTTCCCTCTCCTAATCTGGGACTGAGGTGTCTAAAACCTTGTCCATCCTTTCTGACTCCACAAATCAGCCTGGACAGTCCCTTCTCTGAGAGATGAGATGATCTGTGCCAGAGCAAACTATTTCCTTGACAGCTTTTGCCCAAGGGGGCATGGATGACTTCCAGCTGTAGGTATTTCCTTCTGCAGAAATTGCCACCTACTCCCAGCCACAAGGAAACCTGGTTGACATCTTTCACTGCCAACATCTGCCAAAATGCAATCTGGAGAGGCTGAGACCAAGCTCACAGTGCATAGGGAGCCCTCAGAAGCTTGGGCAGGCCAGGCTTTCTCTCCCATGCAGTGAAATGACCCATTTTGTAATTCTGCTTCAGCTGGGGGAGCACAGGGGATGGAGTGGGGGAAGGAGGGGGCAGCAGATAAAGCCCAAGAGAGTCTCCAGCTTTGTCTTGCCACAATGCCCAGGGCTTGGGAGGGAGAGAGTTTGCCTGAATACATCAAGGTGTCTGTGCCCATCCTAGTTAGGGGCTGTGTGCCTTGAGGTTCTAAAATTATGGCCTAAGTTTTGGTTAGTAGGATTATCTGTTTGTTTCTCTTCATTTGAAAAGTAAGTTTATATGCATTGATGTGAAGTGGCATTAGTTTTGCTGAGCTGAGCATTGCTTCCTCCCATGTTCAGTGTTTCTGAAGGTTGCAAGTCTGAGCTGCAGAAGGTTGGATTATTTGCCTGACTCGTGGCTTTCATGGACAGGTTGCCATCAGCCTGGTGCTGCCCTCTAATCTCTGTCCTTACTGAACCCAGAGAGCAGCAGAGCTGCTGGAGTCCCCCTGCTCAGCTGCCTGCCCTGGTTTCTGTGTCTCCTGATGCTAATGCAGTTCTAATTAACTTGAGCTCTGGGAGTTGGTGTGGTGGGTGCTGCTCCTGTGGGGTTTGTTAATGCACAAAGCAGCGGCAGCTGTGGCTCAGAGCAGCCCTTGGAGGTTCTGCATCACCTGCACCAAGCCCTGAGGCTACTTTTCCAAGCAAGGCTTTTTAGGATGAAAGGAGTTTTGGGTTTCATTTCTTTTTCTTCATCTCAAGAAATTAACTTTTCCATGAATAAGGAGAACACTTCTTTAGAAGTTCTGCTTTTCAGCTCCTAAATTTTTTATATATCTATTCACATAACAGCTGAACTACTCTTCTGTACTAACCTCTGCTTCACTGTGCCTGTTTCTCAGGGGCACCAAGTCTGTCTTGCATTAAACTCTAGTTCTTGTATTATTTTAACTCAGCCTTTTAGAAGGTGGCTCATTTCTAGTGGCAGGTGAAACAAGTCTGTGTTTCCTGCCAGCTCTGGCCCGTCCTTCCTGATGATGCTGAGCTGGGCTGGATCAGGCTCTCCTCCTGCCTTTCCTGGGGCTGGGACTACTCCTTCCTCCCCTGTGAGAGCCCATCTTGCTTCATACTCCTTTCAAAGTGACCCTCCCTGGGATCTCCAGGCAACCCTGACATTGATAAACCACAACATATTGTTTAACATATTGTTCCCAGTCCAACATATTGTTCGCATTCATCATGGCAGCAATCAGTACAGAGCATTTTATTGCAAACCTGTTTCCTGGTGCTCATCATTAGGTCATTAACCTTAACAATGTCAACATGTTCTCAGTGTGCAGTTTAATTGGAGAGCAGTGCAGAGCATTGCACAGGCTGTGCCATGTACAGGGAGCAGTGCAGGGGGAACAGAAATGCTGCACCAGCAGGGCACTGCTGAGAAATAAAGTCAGCTTTGGGCAGAAAGGTACAAATGAAAGAATAATGTAGCTGTACCTCGGGGGGCTCAAAGAATCTCTGAGCAGAAGTATAATTTCCTGTGAGCACCTGTGCCAGGTGAAGGTTTTCATTTTACAGTATCCAGTTCCAGGTACTGTTTTTGCAGAGTTTTTTTCCCTGCGGTGCCTGTGTGAGTTTCAAGGAAAAGAGACGGCCAGTCCAGTGACTTTTGCTCCACTAAATGCAGAGTCTGATCTTGGCAAGGCTTTCCTCTGAAAGTGCTTGTTAAAGCAGCAAACTCATGTCTCCCGGGGCTGGTTGCTCCCAGGCTATGTGACAGAAATTCAACAAACAACTTGCATGTGGAGGAGTCTCATAGGAGCAAGTAAATCCTTCAGGAAAATATCCTGATTGTATACTAAACTTCAGGAGAAGAGTTGTTTTTCTTGCTTCTCTTACAAGATTTGTGTAGTCAGTTATAAAGTATTCTACTCCCTGTATGAGCTCTGCTTGGTTCCTATGGAGATTATCAGGACACCACCACCTTTCTCAGTGCAGATGGTCAAACTCAACCTCATACAAGTGGGGCCAGGTCTTGGCAGTGGCCCTGAAATCTTCTCATAACGCTGTTGAGTGCTGATAACCTGTGGTTTGGGTATTAAGGTTGAAATTTCAGGTATCTGTGGGATGTCATCTTCTATTTCTTGTTGATTTTCATTGGCAATTGGGTAGATGTGAACATTTCAGCCTCAGTTCTGCTGGGCTTTGATTGCCCTGCAGCAGTACTTAGGTGGAGTCTAATTAACTGCTGTGCACACAACAGAGAAAATGCATCCCTTTCACTGCTCCAGGTGAAACCACAAATTGCTCAGCACTTCAAGGCCCAGGGCCAGGTTTGTGCTGCAGGAAAGGAAGAGGTGTGGCAGGGAAAGCACCAGGGAGTGGCAGGTCTTTAGGGGATCCTCTTCTGTTGCCTCTGCCTTTCCTATGAAACACAGGCCCTTTTTCCTACCAGCCTGGCCCATTTCTGCTGTCTCATATTATGGTACTTTAGCATGGAGCACTGCTGTGCCTTGACAGGAAGGTCCAGAGGTCTGATTGACACCTTGTTTATTCCCCATTACAAAATAAACTAATTTCTTCAGCTTTGCACAATATTCTTTTGAAAACAGGTATTGATCTATGCAAGTCTGTAGAGTGAGTAATCACTATCCACCAGTTTGGGGAGAATAAATAAACCAAGGGAGAGGAAATGATGGATGAGAAAACTATTGAGTGCTTTTTGAACTGATGCTTTGTTCTGACTGCTCAGCTCCTGAAAGGGTGGGCTGGATTTTGTAGCAGCAAACTGATGTGAAAGCTTTGCCAGCTTCAAATTAACCCAGTTGTTAGATGTTACTGGGTGATTTTGAACTAGTGATGCTTTCTAGACCGACTCTTATCCAGTTAAAGACAATAGCTCCTGAAGAAGGAAAGGCTCCCCTTTCTCTCACTGTGGCATTTATAAAGCCTAATCAAGCTTAGTGGTTTGACATTTGTATCTACCTGAGCCTGTCTGCGTGGATCCTTCAGAGCCAGGTTGGAGGGCAGCAGGAGAGACTTTATCAGCATGGGAACACTGGAGTGCTGCAGGCCTAGAGAAATCCAGAGAAGCTGCTACCCTTATCTTGCTCTAAATGTACTGTGCACCTCACACAGAACTTGCATAAAGCATTTCCAGCCCAAAACACAGGCTGAGTGGAAAGCAAGAGCTTTCTGTGTGCTTTGTGCATGGGGAAGAATCCAGCTATGGGAACAGATGTGCTGTGGCTGCAGGTCAGGAATCTCCCTTTTGGTTGCAACTGCCCAAATCAGCAATCTTTCCCCAGGTACCTCCTCCTGCCTCACCCCACCCTGTGTTCTTTGCTGGCTGGATCCAGTCCCAAGGCACACCCAGCTCGTCCTGCTGAGCCCTGAGTCTGGAATCTGAGAGCCTCTGTGTCACTCTTGATTAGGAATGGGGGTAGGAAGGACACACAGACTTCTGGTCTCCAGAGAGTGAAAAGTGATCTTTATTTTTCACCACCCTTTATATAGACAGTTCTGAGCAAGAAACATGGTTGGACACTCAGAACAGCACCCCTTGACTGGTTTTTCCACGTAAACAACAGGTTAGAAAAATATCAGCTGCTGATGGTTTTCCACCTTAACTGTTTTTCACCTTCCAAGGATTGTTTTGATTCCTCCTCACAATTTCTCAGGCTAGTGTGAGAAAATTAAAAATGTTACTTGATTTCACACAGACTCAGACTCTGCTGTTGCTGCCTGACATCTCACTTTCAGTATCCGCAGCTCTGGATGAGGGCAAGAGCTGCTCCAACCCATGACACAAGAAGCTCTCTTTATCCTCAGCCCACTTTCCTACACCTCTGGGATACTAAAACCTTCCAGGGAGCCAATCACCATTATTTAATCTATAATTAAAAGACCAGATAACAATCTTGCAGACAACATGGCCTGTCTAAGCCAGCCTGAGCTTTCTCTGGAGCAGTGGCACAGGGAGGCAGTTGTCCTCTGCATACAGACAGGTCACCAGAGGGATGGAGGGGAAACAGGGGCTCTTCAGGTGCAGTTTCAAGCAAATGAGAGCAGCCCAGGAGAGGCAGGAGGAGGGGCAGCCTATTGATCAGGCTGCACACTGAAATCCAACACGGCTGCTTCAAGGATTGACCTTGTTTCGAAAGCAGAAGGGTCTGGGAAAGTCTCTTTGATGGGAACGGAGAGGAAATCAGGCCATGCTTTCAAAGCAATGTGCTCTTTCTCTCCCCATCCACTGAATGTAGTTTCTTGAATAGACTTTGGCTGTCATTTCCTGAATGCTCAGGGAGCAGCTAGCCTGAGGTTTTATGTGTATTAGCAGAGATCAAACAGGAGGAGTGTAGCTGTGCATGGCTGGGGAGAGGAGAAGGGCTGGAACACACCAAGTGCTGTGTGCACTGCACCTCTGTCATTGATGGAAATAAACAGGCTGCAGAAAACCTTCATGCAGCTCCATCAGCTGCTAAACCTGGCCTGACAGCCAGCCTTGAGAGACACCTCCCCCAGCTCCAGGCTTGGGCTGAATCAGCAGGTTTTGCCCTGAGAGAGAGGCCTGGCTTCCCACGGGCAGCAGCAGAGGGGTGGGAGGGAGGGACACGCTGCTGTGCTCGAGGGCACAGTGTAAAAACTCTCTGAGTCCTTGCAGTGCCTGATGGGGAGGCAACTGCTTGAGCTGAATATTCTTGGCAGAGGCACTCGTGTGTCTGAACTGACATCAGCTGCCCAAGAGTGATGTTAGGAAAGAAAATAGCAGGAGTAAGTGAAAAAGAGTTGGCAACTGGCTGATGCCCACCAGGATAAAGAGAAGAGATCTGGAGGGAGGTGGAAGTTGGGAAAGTGAATGAAGGAAATGGCAGGGCAGAAATCAGGGATTCAGCTTCTGCT
The DNA here is from genome assembly GCF_965231275.1 of Zosterops lateralis. Lineage (NCBI taxonomy): Eukaryota > Metazoa > Chordata > Aves > Passeriformes > Zosteropidae > Zosterops > Zosterops lateralis. The sequence continues at coordinate 9,780,584 of NC_139779.1, read as the reverse complement.
GCTGGCTCCTTCCCTGGCCTTGGCCAAGGTAAATAAGCTGAATAAACATTTGCTATTTTAAGGAGCAAAGCAGTGATTTTAGGCACTGAGCTCCAGATACTGAGGTCTAAAAGGAAGCCCTGTGCCTTCAAGGTCTTCCAAGAGAAAGTGTTGTCATGTCACACCTCCACTGTTTCCATCCTGACATGGTGGGAATGTTTTATGACTGTTGAATTTTGTATTTGGTTTGTGTGGCCAGGTTTTGGTGACAGAAGGGCTACAGGGGTAGCTTCTGTGAGAAGCTGCTGGAAGCTTCCTCCATATCCAGCAAAGCCAACCCCAGGATGCCCCAGGACAGACTTGCCATTGGCCAAGGCTGGGCCAATTAGCAATGGTGTTAATGCCTCTGTGATAACAGATTTGAGAAGGAAATAAAGGAAAGTTATTAAGCAGTTGTACCTGCAGGCAGAGAGGACAGGAGTGGGAGTATGTGGGAGAAACAGCACAGCCAGGGCAGTGAGGCAGGAGGAGGGACAGGAGCTGCCCCAGGTGCCAGAGCTGAGGTTCCCCTGCAGCCCGTGGTGCAGCCCATGGAGAGGCAGCTGTGCCCCTGCAGCCATGGGAGGCATGGGGGGCATGGGGGGCAGAGATCCCCCTGCAGCCATGGGGGAGCAGAGATCCCCTGCAGCCATGGGGGGCACGGGGGGCAGAGATCCTCCTGCAGCCATGGGGGAGCAGAGATCCCTCTGCAGCCCCCAGAGGAGCCCACACCAGAGCAGGGAGATGCCTGAAGGAGGCTGTGAGCCCATGGGAAGCCTGTGCTGGAGCAGGTCTGTGGATCCATGGGGAGAGGTTTCCTGGTAGGACTTGTGACCCTGTGAGGGACCCACACTGGAACAGACTGTGCCTGAAGGATTGCACTCCTTGGAAACAGACCCATGCTGGAGTAGTTAGTGAAGAACTGTTGCCTGTGGGATGGACTCACGTTGGAGAAGTTCATGGAAACCTGTCACCCATGGGAGGGACCCCACACTGGAGCAGAAGGACTCTGACTCTGCTCCCTGAGAGGCAGCAGAAACAACCTGGGATGAACTGACCACAATTCTTATTCCACGAGCTGCTGGGGCAGGAGGTAGAGCTGTGAAGGGGGAAGGGGTGGAGGAAGGTGATTTTTTTTTTACGTCTTATTTTACTTCTTACCATCCTGCTCTGCTTCTGTCAGTAACAAATTCAATTAATAACTCCAAGCTTGTTTGACCCGTGATGGTGTTTGGTGAGTGATCTCTCCTGGTCCTTATCTTAACCCATGAACCCTTTGTTATATTTTCTCTTCCCGGTGCAGCTGTGGAGGGGAGTGACAGAGTATTTGGTGGGTGCCTGGCATCCAGCCAGAGTCAACCCACTGCAAGTTTCCATCAAACAATGCCCAAAATATATTTAAAACAAAGACTCTAAAACCTCTCCAGTAAGTCCAGAGTCAACTGTTTTTACTGATGTATTTTAGAGGGGTCATAGTGGAGTTTTGATGAACAACACCATCCCCACAGACAGGCACTGTGGGCAATCTGATGGTTTGTTTATTTATTTCTGTGGGACTCGGGATGCTTTGCTGTGTGCTAAACAGCTCCTCAAAGCCTCCCAGCCTGGGGACTGGGGATGCCTTTGGGATCCCCCTTCAGTTTGTCCAGCCCAGACACTGAGCTGGCTCCACTTCAGGGTGCTGGTTCTGTGAACCTGGAATTAGCTGAAGTATCTGTAGGTTGCAGGTACGGGAGAAGCACAGCTGGTCGTTTTGATTTGTATATGTTTATGTAAATGCCTCATAAAATATCCCCCATTGGGACAAGCCCAAGTCACGCATCATAAAGATCAGCTCCTGTAATGGCTTATTTACAACTGCATTTGCCAAGGTAGTGAAAAAAAATATGCCTGTGTTTATAGGAAATTAATTTCTGTCCCTTCAGTGATCAGCCCTGAGCAAGCAAAAGACCTGAATTATCCCACTTGCTTCACTCTGGCAGAGAACTGCTCTTCAGAGCCTCCTGCAGTGTAACCTGGTGGGGATGTTTAATCAGAAAACCTTAAAGCAGCAAGGCCCCGATCCAGCCAACTCAGTGCTCCTGCAGCAAGCAGTCCTTCTTCAGCAAAGCACTAAATCACACCTTAATTTTACACCTGTGCAAACCCCAGGTACCAGGCCGGGTTGGGGAAGGTGTGTAGGGCTTTTTCTGAAGAAGAATGGATTTTTGCCTTGGGCTTGAATTAGCATACAAAGAATGAAATGCCTTACCAGGCAGATCAGCAAGGTTATTTAAAACATAAAGTATAAAACAAGCCAAGCACGCAAGTCCCACCAAGGAAGGAACAGTTCTTAGTGCTGGAAGGTGGTGTTCTGCCAGCTCCCTGTGTGGGTGAATCCACACTCACCTCAGGTTTGTGCAGCACCCCAAAATTCTCACAGCTCGGAGCTGCTCCCATGGCAGAGGAGGCTGTGACTTTGTTGGGGGTGAGCCTTGAACACCCGTCCATGTGTACATGTTCTGCAGAAAGCAGTTGGGTTTTGTAAGAGTCTTTAGGTAAATCTTGCCCTTCAGGTAAGATTTTTGTACCAAGAATGTAACTGCTCAATGCTGTGGGTAAACCAAACCTGAACTATTTAACTCTGCAGGGCTTCTCGAGAATTGAGAAAGAGTAGGTGGAAATTTTGTGCAAACTCAAGCCAGCTATTAATTTGTCTATAATTCATTAATCATAGGTTTTGTCCTGAAATCTGCTGTAAGATAAGATTGACACATTTTTTTGGTATATTTTTAAGATTCTGGCAGAGAGGATGGTGGTGCTGCTGCACTGGGCAAAACCAGCTTAAGGACAAACACTGCTCCTGCCCCAGCCAAGGTGCTCCCTTACAATTTGGGGCCATCAGAGGCTCCTCTGCAGCTGGAGCAGGGGCTGAGGGTGTAAGACCTGTTTAGCAAGAGAGGCAAACCCCTGTGCAGTGGCTGCTGATGGAAGCAGGGCTTCCATCTGTCCCTTTGTGGCCAAAGATTAATCCCATGAGAGCTGAAGAGCAGCAGACATGGGCAGATGTTCAAATTAAGTGTTTTATCTCTATGTGTCACCCCACCCTGTGTGTTAAATCCAGCCCTGGCTAAGCCCAGTCAATGAAAGAAAAGTGTGTTTTCTTTCAGGTCCCCCTTAAAATTTGAGGAGTTTCCCTGACAAAGTGATGCATAGTTATGGGCTCAGTAAATGGTAGAGTGATTTATGGCTTACACACTGTAAATCAATAAAAAGAATCACAGACATTGACAGCACATTCACAGCCCATTTCTTTAAATGGAAGGCACTTTTCTATCCTTCCCATTTCAGACTGGTTGGTCCTCAGGGAAGTTCCTGCCACTAACAACTGCTAAGAGAGTCTTTATAAAGCTTGTAAAACCTACATCTTATATAATACTTTTCCTTATATGCCCTTTCTTGCTGTATCATCATTTCCAGCTATAGAAAGTACCATGTCCTGCACTCTGGCTTATGTGATTTCCTTCTCCTGGACAGGATTTGAACAAAACACATGAAAGATCTTCTGGGTTTGAAGCCACTCCAGACCAGTTCCTCTGCCTTCCCAGGGTGTGGGAAACCAAGGCACAGAAAATTCTCAAAACCTTGAGCATGCAGGCCCAGGCATTGAAATGAATACAGGGTTTGATCTGAGACCTTGGAAAAGGCTTCAAAATTCAGAGACCAGAAGCCAGAATGTGGATTAAGCAGAAATGTGCCAAGCCAGGTAGTGGAAAGTTTTAGAGTTCAAAGTTTAGATATAGAAGTAGTTACAAAGGTAGTAAGAAGTTTTAAGGTGTAGTCCTGTAAGTTTGTGTGTTGTTATATGATTGGTTAAGAAGGTCGGCACTGTGACAAAAACTTGTAACACAAAATAATTAGTAATTGGTTTAAAGACAAAAACAATCCTTATGGCAGTATTTATTGGCTAATAAATCTTTAAAAGGCTTTGTAACTAGAAATCTTGTGACCACTCACCACTGACCATGGACAACTATTGACCTCTGGTTTATGCAGTGAAGACATTCTCACCCTTCATGAGACTGATGGAAAAGAGAGCAATAAATCATGCTTTAATATGAATCTCAGTGGTCCTGTCTCTCTCCTTAATCCTAATGCTAGGGTTGGTATAAATCCTAATAAAGGTGTATTTCTGTTGTAAATACATATTATAACATTGGCTTTTTGCAAATATTAAGATGAATGCTATATGTATGTTAAAATAACTTTGCTGTAAGGATATAGCTTTTATTTCTGCTATTAACAAAACTTAGACCTAGTAATGAGATAGCTGATAGAGGTATGTTTGAACTGTCTACTTGATTGGGATAACATCCAGTAAACATATGATAAGGACCATACTACTGATATGCCAACCATCAGCAACTGCCATCTGAAGAAAGCATGGACCAAAACCCAAGCTGGAGGTGAGAATAAGAACAGACTAAAGCCACACCCAATAAATGCACATGCTCTAAAAAGGCAGCCCAGAGGAGGAGCCAGGCTAAACAGTTCTTGGAACATGGAAACTGAAGAAAATGAAATTTGGAAAATTGAAACCCTTGATTGTTATGTAATAAGTGTATTAATATCTTGAACGTTTATTTTGTAATGTAACAACGAGAAGCCACCTTGGTAAGCAAAAAAGGAGAAAGCTCTTTAAAAACCGCAGGCATCCTCCCTCTGACCCAGAGTGGACTGCCTGCTGCCTTAAAAGAGAGAGAGAGCCTGCAACCCCCCCCAGACCCCGGACCACCTTAAAAACAGATCTTGGGAGCAGGCTCGCCCGCTCCCTTCAAAGAAGCCCGGCACCGCCGCTCCCCACCCCCACCCCTGACGGCGGGCGCTCCCGCTGCCGGAGCCGGAGAAGGGGAAGCTTGCCCGCCCGCCACTGAGGCCACAAGAGAGCCCCCGTGGCTGAAAAGCGTGCCGCACGGCTCCCACTTTGCTCCGCGGCGCGGCCGCTCCTCCGTGCCCACCGCGGGGACTCCAGTCGCCGAAAAAGCTGAGAAGTGAGCGGGGCAGCCCCGCCCCGACCCCCACCCGCCACCACCGCGGGGTCTGGCTCCCAGCGCCCCCGCAGTCCCTGCCGGGCAGCCAGCCGCCGCCGAGAAAGCCAAAAAGTGAGCAGGGCCGGCCAGCCCCGACCCCCGCCGCCACCGCTGCGGGGTCTGGCTCCCGGCGTCCCCGCGGTCCCCACCTCACAGCCCTGCCACCATCAAGACCTCCGAGACGCCATGGCTGTTGCGAAACTACCATGAGGTCGTTAGAGCCTGCAGCCTCTGCCCCCAGGGCAACCCTGTACATGCAAATTAAAAATCCCAGGTGCATCTCGGGACCCTTTTAACACCAAAAACCCCTTATAAAAATAAACCTAAGTAAAATTTAAACCCACAAGAACCAATGCTAGGCCGTGTGAACCCTAGAAGATCAGTGGAACAGATTTTTCCAGTTTTTGTGACTCACTGTGACTTAAAAGTACCAAACCAGGAGTGAGACCCCAAGGCAAACAAAGGGAATTCAGAACTCCGGGAACACTCCCAGCGAGGGAAGAGTTCTCCAGCCCTGCTGAACTTCCTGCAGCAGAGCTGACAAGGACCCTCCTCCTCCACGGTGCACCGGGCAGCCAAAACCCCTCGAGCAACCATTGTAAGAGCTGATTAATAAAGGCATTTTAAGGAGAAAAATATTATCTCCGCCCATTTATAACAGAAACTAGTTTGGGGAAAAGTTTAAATATGCATAATTGTTTATGAGTATGCAACAGGCTGATGCAATAGAAAAGGTACATAAAGGGTGTCTCCAAAAATAGTAGGGGTGCTCTTGGCTGAATGCCAAGCACCCAGCCATTAAAAACTTTGCTTTATTATCTCTGTCTCCTATTGTCCTATATTAAACTTTTAAATTTTACTAGGAAAGTGAACCTCGTTTTTCACATTTTGTTTGTGTGACTGCGGGTGTGAGGTCAGGTGTGTGCTGCAGGTCCTGGGAGCTACAGGGCAGATAGAACAGGGGAGGGAATTTCCCCTGGGCAGGAAAATTCTCCTCCTTGGGGCTGCCAAAGGAGCTCTGTGTGCTGCAGGCTGGGTTTTGAAGGGCAGGAGGGTCCCATGGAGGATCCTCATGCTCTACCCTTGTTAAGACACACAAAACAGGCATGTCCCTGAGAGCTTTTGGGGCCCAGTGCACTCTGCTAATAAAGGCTGACAATAAAGGTGAGGAGACAGGGTCAGATTTCAGTTTGGAAATTATTTATTCTGTTTATTATCGGTGCTTGCATGGGAGGTGACAGCCTCAAATATTGGCCAGGGACAAGAACAACGACTGAACTGAGAGCATGGGATTAAATACAGGGAAAAAGGGGTGGATCCCAGGAACAGCGTCCAATAGGAACAGGGTACAGTGGTGCATAGGCGGGGCCAGGGACAAAGGGAACCAATGGGAGAACAGGGGTGGAGCACTGGGGTAAAATACAACCAATGGGGATGAAGGAAAGGAAGAACATTCTAGGGATTATACATGTAAGGTGAGCAGGGGCTGAACTGGGTGACATAAACTTAATAAACCAATGGAATAAAATAATTTACAGGACATTAACATGTGGCTGCAAAGGCCCATGGGAGAGAGGCTCTTCTCACCTTCACCTAAAAGAGATTTTCTCCTCGTCTGGCTCAGCCCTTCCAAGGCTGAGGTACAACAACCTTGGTGGCAGCCCCTACATACCCCGTGTCAGGAGTGTGTGGGCTCAGGGCTGTGCAGGACAGTCACCAGTGGGGACCAGGAGCCTGGGTGCCAGCCAAGCACCATCTCCTTTATTTACATATAGATACTAGCCCTGGAACATGTTTAACTGCTCTGCTGAAATGGGCCATAAATGGGCCATAAAAGTCAGCCATTTAAGTCTGGAGAAGCATTAAAAGAGACTCTTCAGTGTTGGATGGGTTATAAATAGTCCACAGCTCAGCCAGCTTCCACAGATTCTGGAGTCCTGGCTGCTCTGAGAACCCCAAATATCTGCTCGGTGCTCTTTCCTGGGACAGCTGTGTAACAACACAGGACAACTGCACAGGGTTTCTTCAGCCAAGCTCCCAATGCTTGTCCACACTCGAAGCAGCAGCAGTCAGCAACTTGTTAAAGATTACAGACTAAAAGATAACGACTTGTAGAAATTCAGATTTTTTAATTAAAGCTTCCACTTGCCTTTAAAGACAACAGTTATTACAGGTGTACTTGCTCCTTGGGAACACAGCCTGTGCTTAGACATTCTTTGGGTAAGCTGGAGACTTCCCAGAGGGTGCTGGTTTTAACACCAGAAGGGAACTAAACTCCAAATAAACTCCCCCTTTCCCCCATCTCTTCCAGGAAGAGAGGGAGGGACAAAAAAGGAGAGACTATAGGTTGAAACAACAATTTATTTAAAGCACAAAGCAATGGAATAAGACACACAGAGTAAAAACAGCAGTATTAATAACAAAAGAGTACAAAGAAGAGAAGGTGTTTTACCCACAGAAGGGTGTTCACCACCAGGAACAAAACCACATAAATTGGTGACGCTTTCCAGAGAAAATGGGGGGAGGGCTGTCCTGGGGTGACTTTATTATTCTTGTACCCCCAATCATCTGTTCTGTTTGTGCTGGATATTGTGTTCTGTACCTCTCAGACTGGTTCTGAGAGTGAAGGGAGGAGAAAGAGAAGTGAGGGGTTTGTTTGCAGGAACTGCTCTCACTCCTCTGCATTCCACTCCTGGACTGTGCTGTCTGCAGCACGGACAGACAGCAGGACAGAGATCTCCTGTTAGTTTAGTTTAGCTAGCTGAGGCAGAGAAGTTCTCTGGACTGGTTTGTTTTTTCTTTTCTTTCTTTTTTCTTGGAACTGTTCAAACCTGCTCTGAACTGAAAAACCCAGAAGAGCACCAGGAGCTCAAACCTGTGGCTCACTTGGGCCTGGACATTGGCATTTTCCATCACCGGAGGAACTGATAAGAGACTGAGTGAGCTGAGCTACACCCACAAGGACTTTCTCAATTTGCCCTCTCTTCGGACACCGAGAGGTTTTATTGTTTTATATTGTATGGTGTTTTTTAATGCTTGTTGATACTTTTGATTGTTAAGTAGTTTTTCCACTTTTCCTGAGGAAATCTTTTCCTGAACCAGTTGGGGGAGGGGCTGCTTGAATTTGCTATTCTTGTGGGACTCCAATTGGAGGTTTTCTACCAAATTTGCCCTAAACCAGGACAAAGGGGAATCAGTGGGGTGCACAGGGACCAGCTCGGCTGGGGTGATGGCAGCGGTTCCTCTGCTGGAGCGAGCCAGGCAAGATGACTTCTTGTTTTCCCTGCCCAAACCACTCCCCTGCAATGATGTGGGTGGTGTAGAATAAACAACTTGGCCACCCTGGCCTGTGCTGAGCTGCACCATCCTCCTCTGCAACCAGGCCACTCAGTTGGGCCACAATTTGAGGAGCTTGAGGAGATTTAGTGTCTCCTTGTTTCTTTTGATGAAGGAACAGGATACACGCTTTGCATTGATGGGCATTGTCCATTGGATTGCAGCCCTGCATACTGCAACCATCTCCTCCTTCTTGTGTGCAAAAGTAAATGAAAAATCAGCCATGGTTCTAATTACTCTATGCTAATTGGGCTGCATTCAGGCTTCATTGATGATGCTATTATGCTGCAAGAAAACAAGGGCAGCATATGTACTCACCTTGCTCTACTTATCCTATGATTATTCTCTGTTAGCACAGAAACATCCTAAAGTACCAGCCTGCACACAAATTAGCCCATGGATGGACTGCTGAAGTTCAGCCCTGGAGCACACTCACTGTCTCTTTTTCAGCATCAAATGCAATATCAGGGATGCCACAGCAGCTCAAAGCACTTTTATCTAGTATTGGGCTCAGCTTGTAACAGCATTTGCAGTCGTGTGTTTCCTCACAAGAAAACACTTTTGTATTCCCACTCGATCCATCCTGATGTCCTTATCTAATAGGATCTCCAATGCAGAGTTTCACCACAGCCTCTGGAAATCCTGCTGCCTGGGGAAGTATCACCACATGCCTGGCAGCACTCCTGTGATGCTGTTGTACACTACAACAACACAAAGACTCCAACTTCAGAAGGCTGAAAAATGATTTCTTTATTTTTGGGATGTGTCTCCTTTATATACAATTCTACACAGACCAATTTGATTGGTGAAACAAAGACAAACCTCTTCAATCACATTGGTCAGACCAGAGGGACATCAAGAAGAAATCCGTCCTAGGGAAAGAATGTAAACAAATTTGCAGTTACAAAAACACGTCTCTTGTTTACAAAAATTTCCTTGGGAAAGGAATTTCAGAAAACCAAAACCTTTCAGGCATGAACCAGGCTACACTCCTGTGCCCATGCCTGCCAATTAGCTCCAGCCCTTGATAAGGAGGAGGAGGGCTGGGTTGCTCACTCCTGCTTTGGTAACTTGAGCAGAACTTTTTTCTAGTGTAAACTGGACTGAGACATTTGCATATTGTTTTTTGCAGTAGTATCTAATATGCTGAGAGCTCCTGGAGTCATTAGAAAATCATCAGTGCTTGTTCCAGTGTGATATATTCTGTTTGTCTAGCTGGCTGTTCTCCTACCATATGTATTTATTGAAGCTGGCTGAGTATCTGATTCTGCGATGTTTTGCTTATTTATTCAAGAATGAGTTCATCAAAATTCAGCCAGGCTTTCTGTCCTCAACATACAGAGATCTAATCAAGCGTTTGAACACACCCATCACAATAGCAACTGAATGCAAATTTCCATCTGATTCAAAAACTGAATGCAAACTTGATGGGAGCACTGAAAAAAGTCTGCCTGCCCCCAAATCCATCCCGAGTGTTACTCTGTGAGACTGTAATGACCTCGAGAGGTAAAGGAGGAAATTGGCTCAAGTCGCACCAGGGGAGGTTCAAATTGGATATTTGGGAAAATAATAATTTCATGGAAAGGGTTGTCAAGCACTAGAGCAAGCTGCCCATGGAAATGGGGGAGTCGCCATTCCTAGGAGTGCTCAGAGTATGTGTAGATGTGGCACCTGGGGACACAGTTTAGTGGTGACCATGATGGTGGTGCCACACTGACAATTGGACTTCATGATCTTAAGAGTATTTTCCAATCTTGACAATTCCATGATTTCTCCCTTTAAGGCAACTCAAACCACACTCCAGTGGGAGCCCCTGGGGAGTTTCTAGCAGGTGCCTGTCTGAGGGCCCATCAATGAGTAAAGTGGCCATGATATCATGTTCAATATTGTGGTCTCATCAGGGAGACTGATTTGTGTTGCATTAAGCAAGACAGGGTTGCTAATATCCACTGAGGTTTACATGGGAAAATTTAAAGCCTATTCCAGTATATTAAATGAAGCTGAAAAGCTTCGATCAATAATTTCCCTTGTATGAAAAATAAGAGATGAAAATGAAGGTAGATTGATTCAAAATACTTAATGCCAGATACCAGCTGATGGGAGTACCTTGTAAATAGCATTTTGTACAGTTGCCAGTGAATTAGTCTAAATTGTGAGGGTGATTGAAATGTGTTTTATAATGTTCATGTCCAGCTTAGTGGCCATTTACAAAATTTAGAAGAATATGAAATCCCCAAAGAGTAAGTGAGCAGCCAACAAAACCCAGAGCAGAAAGCAGTGGTAGCTTGCAAATGAGATCTTGGAGTAGTTTATTAGACAAAAAAAGCCTGAGTTCTTTACAAGCAAGAAGAATCAGTGGTAGTAGTGTTTTAAATTTTAAAATATGTTTTCGAAGTACTTCCTTTTTCATCAGCCCTCTATTTTACATTGAGATTATGATCTTTGATGTGGAAAGTGAACTGGATGTGGTTTGTAAAGTTAATTTGGTAATAAAAGAACACTCTTTTCTCTGAACAACCTCATGCTCGGCTGGGGCGGTTCATGTAGGACTATTTTGAATTTCATCACACTGATTTCTGCAGGGAGTTTTGGAGAATTGTGTTCCTTTGTTGGCTCACTGGGGTAGATGGTGACCTTGGGCAGTGGTGTGATGTCTCCTGGGCACAGCCCATGGTCCCAGCTGCAAGAGGATGCCCAAAGAGACTCAGGATTGAGAGCAATTACATCATCCCTCACAGCCTGTCTCTCCTGTGTGTGCAGAAGAGCCTTGCAGCCTTCCTCCCCTTTCTCAAAGGTTTTTTCTGGTTCCCTCTGGCTCTGTGAGCTGTCCCAGGGCTTTTCACACCAGTGCTTGGCAAGGCTGCAGTGTGGGTCTACTCCATGTCCTGAGACCACCAGGCAAACCAGCAGGAGATCCAGAAAGATCCATCCACATTGCATCCCCTAGGGGCTTGGCTTTCATATAGAAACAGCAGTGAGCACCAATTTTTGCTTCTGTGCTCTTGTGTGGGCGTAGTCACAAGGGGAAGGGCTCTGCACTCTGCAAATCTGGGTCTTAACCATTCTGAGGACTCTGTTTTGTGCTGATTTTTTTCTGCTTTAATGCATTGTGGCACTGCACTGCTGACACTGGAGCTGATTGTTGGCTGCAGCCAAGGCTTCCTGCAGACAGATCCCACTCCAGCAGTTCTCTGACAAGTGACTGACAGCCAGGCTGCCTGCTCAGGGGTCACTTGCACTTTTTGTCCTCCAGTGAGCCCTGAGGATTTTTTGGGTTTTCTTATCTTCTTAATGAGATTAGTAGGAAAAGTCTGTGCTTCAAAGCAGAAAGCTTTGGGGACAGCTCATTGCAGCCTTCCCAAGAGGTCTTGCAAAAAAAAAAAAAAAAAAAAAAGAGGGATAGTGACTTTTTATACAGCTAATAGTGATAGGACAAGGGGAAATGGTTTCAAACCAAAGCAGGAAAGATTTAAATTGGCTGTCAGGAAAAAGTTCTTCCCTATGAGGGTGGGCAGAGAAGCTGTGGCTGGCCCTGGATCCCTGGCAGTGCCCAAGGCCAGGCTGGACATTGGGGCTTGGAGCAGCCTGGGACAGTGGAAGGTGTCCCTGCCATAGCAGGGGTGGCACTGGATGGGCTTTAAGGTCCCAAACCATTCTATCATTCTATGAATGTCTTCTTGGGTGGAGCTGGCATTTGTAAAAAAGCATTTTAGGTGCACTGACACCTTTCTGCTCCACAATCATACAATCAGGAGGAAAAAGACAGTGTGCAGCTGCTGGTGCTATAAAAGCAATGGCTAATAATGAATTTTGTCCTTTACTTTAGGATGTTTTATTGGAATGGGAAGAAAATGCACCAAGGAGGGGCTGTGGAGGGCCCACAGGGTTATGCTGATCACCAGTGCCAAAAGAAAAGTGCTAGAAAAGTAATATCTTCTCATGAGTAACAGGAAAACAGCTTTTTTTCCTGGTGATTCAGTCCACTAATTAGTTTCCAGTACTCAGTCCACAGGATCTTTGCAGGAAATAGGTCTTTCTATTTATAAATTGTTGTTCTGTCAAGTCACAATTTTTAATTTGTGGCCTTGAGGATTTTCATTTCCTCCTTGTAAGGTGCATTTTAACTAAACCATGTTCCATCAGCACTGTACGAGCTGCTGCCAAAACTGCTCTTGGTGTCTCAGCCTTTGTGGGGAGGAGGGAAGCTGGAACAGGGCTGAGACCTCTTGATAGAAATGACCAGAAGAAGGTCAGAGACCTTTCTTCACTTTCTGGCTCTTTTTTCTGCTCTTGGAGCCCTTTGTGCTGACCTCTGTGGCCAGGACTTGCTCTGGTGGCTTTCCCTCAGTTGCTGTTCAATGTGCAACCAGGAAAATCTACATAATCCAAAGGACTGGCTGGTTCTCCACAGCTGATCAGAGTCATAGGATATCTTGGGTTGGAAGGGACCCACAAGGATCATCAAAGTCCAGCTTCTGGCCCTGCTCAAAATGGGGTTTGGAATCAGGATCTATCTTGTAAATCCTTTCCAGGTTTGGGCTGCTGTGGGATTTTCATTTGAACTTGTAAAAAGTGGGAAGCTTTTTGATCCAGTGTTGATGGTGCAAGTACAAAAATTCAGAGGATATTTCTTCAAAGATCTCATTTTGACTTAAAAAACACAGTCAGGTTCTGCGTCATTCCTCCATATGTTTTTCTTGATACAAGAAACTCGTGATGAAAGTGAAGAGACTTGCATTTTTTCCCCTGGCACTGCTTGCTGTGTTTCGAAATCACGTTTGGTGTTTGTACACTCAAAAGAGGCTCTTTCTGTTCATTTGCACTTTTTCTTGGGAGTTATGAAGGGCAATAAGGGATGAAAGGTAGGTGCACTGTAGGGGAGTCTGAAATGCTTGTGAATGTTCCTGCACATTACTTGTGAGGAGCAGCAGGTGAGGATTAATGTCACTAGAGGACACAAAACAAAGGACACGCACACAGTCGGTCGCCAGGGCAAAAAAAATAGGGAAGTTTATTTCCTGACCTCGATTTATATGGATTCTGGACAATGAGCAGGGAATGGAGGATGAGGTTGCCACCTCTCTGACCCCACTGGTCAAACTAGAAGTCCATCAATTGTCCCTCCTCCATAGAGGAATGTAAACAGAAAGAACAGTTTACAAAACATTACTTTTGTTCACATAAAAATCTGGGAGAAACTCCAGTACAAAAATGCAAACATCAGAAGGCTGAAAAAGATCAGGACAACAGATTAATGTGCATTATTCAGGGCATCTGCCTGGCTGAACACATTGAATTCACAGAATCACACACTGCTTTGGGTTGGAAGGGACCTTACATCTCATCTTGTTCCACCACTTGCCATGGGGACACCTTCCACTGTCCCAGACTGCTCCAAGCCCTGGCCTTGGACACTTCCAGAGGTGGAGCAGCAACAGCTGCTCTGGGAAACAGGAGGAGTCCTTCATCTGAAGGCTGAGCCACATCCTTGGGCTTGGGATACTGCTTCAGAGTTTCCTGAAGCCACTTGGGCAGCAATGGAGGTCTCAGTGTAAATCTTCCTGGCTCTGGCCTCGAAGGGGACCAGCAGAGCACTCTGGCTCAGCAGGCAGTGGGAGAGTGATTGTTGCTGTTGCTGCACCTGCAGAGCCTGGCAGAGCCTTTGGAAATAAAAACCCCATATAAGCCCCATAAAAAATATAAGTGACTTCACAAACTGAGCAGTGAGAGCACAGCAGGAGAAATGCAAGAAGGGCCTTCCATAGGCATGAAGTGATGGCCCTGTGGAAGGTGATGAGTGTCACAATTGTACACCACAATGACACAAAGACTTCAGCAGGCAGAAAAGGTGACTCCTTTATTCTCAGGAACGTTTCCCTTTTTAAACTATTTTACACAGACCAATCTGATTGGTGACAAGAAGACAAACCTCTTCAATCACACTGGTCAGACCAGAGGGACATCAAGAGAAGTCCCTCCTAGGGAAAGAATGTAAACATTCTTGCCCTTACCAAAACATGTCTCTTGTTTACAGAAAATTCCCTGGGAAAGGAATTTCAGAAACCAAAATATGTCAGGCACGAACCAGGGCTACAGACGGGTGTCAAGAGGATGGAGCCAGGATCTTGTCAGTGGTGCCAGGCAATGGCACAAGAGGAAACAGGCAGGAACTGATGCCAGGATGTTCCATGTGGTCATGAAGCACTTCCTGTGCAGTGACTGGACCCTGAACAGGCTGCCTGGAGAGGATGGGGGGTCTTCCTCACTGGAGATATTCCAGACTCCTCCGGACAATCCTGTGCCCTGTGCTCTGGGATGACCCTCCTGGAGCAGGGAGGTGGCACCAGATGACCCCCCTGGGCCCATCCTGTGATGCTGTGAATGTCTGGCACTTCTTCCCCTATTTCCCAGGAAATACAAGAGTAACTGCAGATGTTGCTGTTGTGGAGGAAGCAGGGCAGAAACAGGAGGAATTACAGATCTGCTTCACTGCCATTGCTCTAAACAGCAAGCAAATAAGCACTAATCAGTAAATAAGCCCACAAAATTTCCCCCAGACACTGTCCTCAGATGGCCTGTTTGTGCTAATCCTCCTCAGCACGGAATCACATACAAGGCAAAATACCCCCCAAACCTCTGAGTGAGAGGTTTTAAACTTACTGTCTGGGAGAAAACTCCCCCTCAAGGCTGGTTTGTAGCTTGTACCAAACAACCCCAGGCCCTGGGCTGGATGCTGAGGCTGTGGCTGCTTTTGGAATCTGCTGCTAATTCATAAACATCACAAGCAGTTGATTTCAGCTGAACCCCTTGATTTAATTACACTCTTGTATACAATGGGGACCTTGTGTTTTCCTATATGTAATGAATATTAAGCTGATAGCCCTGTAATTTCCTGTGCCAGGCTTGCTCTCATTTTTTGCATATTGATACCACATTTGGTTTGTTATTTTCCAATTTTCCAGTCTTCTAGACTTGTGCTCAGCGAGTTCTCCATAGTAATTGCTGTTGGCACACACATTTCCTTCCTCAAATCTGCTCTAACACACTGCAACGAATTTTGTCTCATCCTAGAGATTTGCTTGGGTTTCAATTCCTCTTATTTATTCATTGTCTTGGACTCGGCAGCCCTGGAATCGTGCAGGACTCTGGAAAAAATTCCATATTCCACAGTTTTAATTTCCTCCTTTATCCCAGGCATTCCCTCTTCCCCTCAACGTGTGTGTGTGGATGGTTTTTATCTGATGCTGTGACTTTCTGCTGTTCATAAGCCACTTTCCATTGCTGCTTCCTCAGAAGCTCTTATCCAATTCTGAATGCTGAAATGGATTTAAACGTGGCAGGATCAAAAATAATGCTGATATTGACTCAGTTTTCTTGGCCTCTTGGTGCATTTGGAGTTTGTCCAGCTTTTTCTCTCTGTCTTTGAGGTGCTCCTCTTGCCTTTGAAGGTGAATAAACCCCTTTTTTTGGGTGTGATTTGAGCATTGGAAGGGTGTGGGATGAGGACAATGTACTTGGGGCAGCATGTGGGGCTGCTTTTGTAGGACTTGGGTGGAATTAAACCAAAAAGGAAGTTGACAACTTATTTGGGCTTTTATTTGAACTGGAAAAAAGTGTTAATTCTGCAAGGCATGTCAGCTGTTTGTCTATAAAAGCCAACCCCAGGTTGCTGCACTGGAGTGCTGGGGAGAAATGCTTGGCCTTGGGAGGGAGAGTGTTTGATGCCTTTGACTGTCACTGCTCTGAGAAGTTAAGCACCTTAGGAGGAAAAAAAAAAACAAATAGAAGGGGAAAAAAAACCCCACAACTAAATTGTGTCCATTTCCCAAGGTCTGTGTGAAAATCAGGTTTCTGAAATGTGCCCTTAGGAGGGCACCCACTGCCTGAAACCCTTGAGCTTGTGAACACAAACGTTCAAAAAACAGTCAGCTGGACTGTTCCTGTGGAAGGGGCAGTCAGGCTGTGCCCAGTGCTGGTGCCTCTGGTTTCTCAGGCTTTTGGGCCCTTTTCCACCTCTCAGCTGCTCGTGACATTCATGTCCTAAAGGTGCAGGACCTGGCCCTGGCACCCTTCTGATGGTGCCCTTCTGCTGGGAGCTCATGGCACTGCTTTCCACCCTGGATCCATTTCCCTGGCTGCAAAAGGAAAGCCAGATGCCCTCTCTGTATTTCTTTGTGATTTCTTTCCAAGAATATTTACTGAGAAGAGTAATCCCATGGTGAATAATCATCTTTGCTAGAGCAAACAGCAAGGAGAGGTGTGCCCAAATCCCAAACCTGGCCTTCACCCATCACACCCTTGAGTGTACTGCTGGCAGGGAGGGGGGAAGCTGGCTCTGCTTACCCCAGGTAAGCACCTACCAGTTGTATAAATATAAACCAGTCTGGCTGACTCATTTTTGAATGTGAAGTTGTATGAGGCCCAGGTTCTTTCTCAGCACTTAGCATATAAGGAGTTATATTTATATCTATATCTATTTTATTTTTATTTTTATGCGTGTATGTATATGTGTGTGTGTGTGTGTGTGTGTGTGTGTGTGTGTGTGTGTGTAGGACTTTTTAATCTCAATTGTTGCGTTCTCCAACCATCCCTCAGAAGATTGACCAGTATATTTTAACCAGGTTTTAACCAGTGTATTTTAACCAGTACATTTTTGACCCAGTCTATTTCTGTGCTCTAGCTACCAATCTTTAAAATCTCCTTCCAGTTTGGTCATCATTGCAGTGCTGGGGAGCAGCCAGAGCCTGAGGCAGAGATCAGTGGATGAAGATGTCACGTTGATGGTAGTGTTGCCATGTGATGATGCAAATTTTTCTATTTTTGTCAGAAATGAGAGCCTTGGTGAACCAGAGTCTAGATCAAAGATACCATAGTTGGAATTCTGCTCATTTTGTCACCTCTTTCTGCAGAGTAACCTACTTCTGGTGCTACCTCATGTAATCAGAAGCAACCTGTGCAATTAAGAAACTGAGAGACATCTTTAGATGGCAAAGCTGTCAGATTCCTGTCTTTCCCAGGTGACTTTTATTTTCCTTAGTGCTCTTGAGGTCTCTTAGCTCCTTTCAAGAGACAATTCTGAGCCACAGGCTCAGCAATTATTGATGGCTTCCTTTGTCAGACAAGCAGGGCATGTGAGCATGTGTGTACCACTCACAAGGTACACACCACTGGCCTAAATGCATCACTGAACATCTTAAAATTAGCAGCATAAACAACATTCCTTACTGAAAACTCCATTCTTACGGAGCTAAATGCACCAACTCCTTATCCACACTTATAAAAAGGGAAATAGTTTGTATAATTTTTTTTTATTTTGCTGATTTATTCTTATTCCTGCTGAGAGTGCTGGTTGTGGGTATCACAGCAGGATGTCCCAGGCACTGTTAGCTGTACAGGTACCTGTGGCAGAGAGTTTTGGGTCAGGGAAAGGGAGATTTTCCTGACACAACTTTGTGATGAGGATGTCATTGTGTTCTGTAGATTTCTAAGTGTATTTTGAATGGTGGGACTGGCTGGGTCTGGATGATCCTTACTTGGATTCAGTTTGACACCTCAGAGTTGACTTAATGGTTTGTATTTTGCATTTATACAGAGCCCAAATCATCCTCCTGGCTGTAGCTGATTTAAATAATGGCTCTTTCAGGGGGAAACTGTCTCTCCTGCTCTTCCTTCTCTGAGAAGAGAGCAGAAAGTGGCTGAGCAAGTGGCACATATGGTTGAAATAGTCTTGGAGCAGCAGCTTCAGAGTTATTCATAACAGCTGAGCACGTAATTGTGCATAATGCAGCAGAAACATTTCTCTTCTTATGATTGAAAGGCATTTGCTTTTGATTGGTGTGCAACTGTTGTACCTGGGAATATCAAGGGGCTGTGAATCTGCATCATTTGAGGCACGAGTGCTTAGCAGTCACATCTGAGAACACTGAGCAAAAATGGCCTCGTGACAAACGCAGGCAGGGCCAGCAACGACCTTTACAAGACAGTTTTATAGAGCAGGATAAACAAGAGGGGCTGGATCCTCAGCTGCAATGAGGCACCCTGTCTGTGCTGCTGCTGCTGCCAGGCAGGAATTGATGCTCCAAGATCCAGGGAAATGTCAGGCAGCAGCAGCTGCCTCTGCTTGGAGGCTGTGGTGGAGCTGTGCTGAGCAGACCCAGAGCTGCTGTGGTTGGAAAGGTTTTTCTGTCTTAGTTTGAAAGACAGATGTCTGCCAGGGAAAGGTGGACCCTCCCTTGGAATGAAGAATGTGAGCCCCCTCCTTCCAAATTATTATAATTTTGAATTAAGGGGCTCTCAGGCAAAAGTATGGGGATAGGAATAACAGTTCTTTACTAGTGTGTATAACAAGGCAAAAAAATAGCAATAACTGTGGCATTAACAACAAACAGAACCAGGAACCTCATGACCTGTCTCAGCCTTCTATGCTGAGACAGGAAGGGATAGAGGAGAGGCTTTGCTCCACAAACCCCAGGGCAGTCTGAGCCCAGTGCCCCTGCAGGACTCTGAGAGCACCAAACTGGAATGGCAGGGATGAGCAGGGATCCCAGGCTGGTGGATGAGATGTACTAGGAGCTCCATGGTGGTAGCTGGAACTGCAGGAATGAGCAGGGATCCCAGGCTGCTGGATGAGATGTATCAGGAGCTCTGCAGTGGTAGCTGGAATGGCAGGGATGTCCTAGCAGGGCAAGGGCTGCAGGGCTACAGTGCAGCAAAGACCCAGAGCAGAACTCAGAAGTGGTGGGGCTGTACAGTGGCAGCCCAGCTCCAGCAGGGCAGGAAAAGGTGAGCTCAGAATTCCTGGACACAGGAGCAGGTGGTGGTAGGACCCTAGGACTGGGCTCCAGTGATGACAGTGAATCCTCCCCACAGCAAACAACAGTTTGACCATGCTCCTTCCAATGCCAAGAGCAAGAGAGAGCTGCTGGCCCCATCTCTGCCCTTTACCTGACCCCAAAATTCACGTAGCTTTCCCCTCAAACTCCTAGAGACAAAAGAAGTGTAGCCAGGTGCTACACTCCTCTCCTCTGGCCACTTTTGGTTTTTTGCTTAAGCACCCATAAGTACCCAGTAGTTAGTTTCCTAGCAACTTGTGGGGAAAAATTCTATAAGTAAAAAATAAACAAATCTAACCCCCCACAGCTTCCTACCAGCAAACCTTTATCTGGAATCTTTGTGGAGCAGGTGAGCTTGGGCACTGACCCAGCCACACTGTGGCAGTTTGCCATCATCTCAAATCCAGGCACTGCTCACTTGCTTTCATACTCCCCCTTGGACAAAATATTGACCCAGCAGGCTGGGAGTGCCTGTTTTAGATAAAAACATCTGGAAGGGCTTTGGAGTGCCCTTGGACACGGTCCTGGTGGACAAGAGACTGGAGATGCGGTGACTCATTAACTTGTACACCTTGTCCATCCTCCCAGGATAAAACTTGAGATCTGAGTTGGTGTAAGGGGCAGATTACCTTTGACTGAGCTGGGACCAGATTTTGGCCACAGAGGAAACTGGTCCTGGTTTCCTGCTGGAGATGTTTTGGTTTTCTGAAATTCTTTTCCCAGGGAATTTTCTGTAAACAAGAGAAGTGTTTTTGTAAACTGTACTTTGTTTTTCATTCCTTTTCCTAGGAGGGACTTCTTAATGTCCCTCTGCTCTGACCAATGTGATTGAAGAGGTTTGTCTTTGTTTCACCAATCAAATTGGTCTGTGTAGAATAGTATAAAAGGGAGACACATCCCAAAAATAAAGGAGTCATTTTCAGCCTTCTGAATCTCAGAGTCTGTGTCTTTGTAGTGTAAAACAGCATCAGGAAACCACGTTTGTACTCAGGAGAGGAGTCCAGTCCACAGAGCTGCTGATTTGAGACTTTCATCAGTGTGAAATTCACTTTGGAAGAGTAATATCACCAAAAAGGAAAGCTGGCTGGCTCCCCTAAATTAAGCAATTACTCTTAGACACAGTCCTGTCTGTGAAGTACTTGGAAGTTCATCCTCAGGCTGAGATGGAAGGTGGTTTAACAAGGTGTTTTACAAAGTGTAGGTGGATAAATTCCTGGAGCATATCTGTATAAACCCGCTGCAAGGGCTGCACAGAGGTTAAACAGATAGATAACTTCATGGAAGCTGAGTAATCGCACTATTACTCTGTATAATCTTGCTGGAAGGCACATTTTTCTACAGAGCAATGATACAGAAGATATTTGTGTGTAGTGATTACAGCAGCAGAAATCAATTGCACACAGCAAATAATTTGTTAGCGCAGGGGTGCGCATTATGTCATCAATAAAGGGATTAGTTTGTTGAACTATAATGAGGGTAGGAAGAAAGCAAACTTCATACTGGTGTAACTAGTCCAGTCATAATATTGGCAACAAATACATCTGGTATGCATACATCCTTCTGGAGAATGAGTGTGTGAGCTTTCCTTAACACCCACTAGCTCTGTATGTTCTTTGCATCTTCAGTATACACTATAAGTACTCATTATTTCTTAAAAATAATATTTAACCTGATTTTAAGGCATGTATAGAAGCACAGTGCTACATTTACCATTACAATGAAAAATGCATCACCCTAATGTCACTGCATGTATTAAGATACTTTCTGCCAAGGTACAGTCAGGGTAACCAGTTTCTTTTTGTTCTATTCATTAGGAGCCGTGGTGTGGTCTTGAATTAGATATTCCCAAAGGCAGGCCCAGTCCCTTATCCATTGCTTGGATGGGGCCCTAGCAGTGCTAATCTCAGCTGAGCTCCTCTTACACAAACCCTACTCCCCTGTGGCACGTACTCTGTGCTCTGACAGCCACAAATCACTGTGGAGGAGAAGCCTCCCCAACACCTGCCAGGTGGGTTGGTTTAATTATCCTCAGTTCAGAGTAGATTTTCCAAAGAGTGCTGCTCATGGCACATGTTCAAGGTCACACAAAGAGAGTGGGACTGCTGGGCTGGGAAACAGATGTTGGGCCCTGCCTCTTCTCCCAGCCCCTCATCCCCACACTTGGTGTGAGCTGCAGAAAATCCCTCCTTGAGCCCCTCCCAAGGATGACTTTAATGCCTGTGTGCAGCTCCCCGGTGCAGAGGGGACTGTGACTCCTTGGCAGGGTATGATGGCTTCTCTTGAGGAATCACTCTGGTTTCTCAGCAAGCACCCAGGCCAGGGTCAGCTCCAGCACAATGCTCTGCAGGGAATGACAGTGCTGAAGGCTGAGATTTGTCTTGCTACAAATCCTACACATTAGGTAGAAATGAGTCTTTCCCTAACCCCAGGTTTGAAGATGAATTTAAAACTGACCACTTTGGAGAAGAGCCAGAAAATAAAGAGGAAGCTGAAAAGGCAAATTGGGAATCAGCAGGGGAAAATAATCCCTCCTGATTCCTGCAGGTAGCCAAACGCTACCTGCAAAAGTCCCAAAGCAGGGGATTAATGTGTATAAATAAGGTGTGAACAAATTCAGTGGCAGGAGAATGCCCAAATCCTTTGGCCCTCTTGGAAATCAAACCTGTTCTTGAAGAATTCAATTATTTCTGAGATCCCACCTTAGCTAGGGATTAACTGACACCAGGGATCAGGAAAGCCATTATACTGGGACATCTGCACAGACTTCCTGGGCTTGGTTTTTGCTGCAAATGGTATAAAGAAGGGGTATGAGCTGCAGGGTTACCACCAGGCCCATCCAGTTTTTATAGCCAGCCAATGGTCCCTTTGGATTTTGATGGAGCAGCTGGAGGCAATATTTTCTTGGCCAAGAAAAAAAGGGAATATGACACATCCTGGCATATACTGGGAGTTGGGAAAGTAGTGAAAAATATCTGATGTTGCCTTGCACGGTGTAGAGAGGTTTTCTGCAAGCTGCTTAGTCATCCTCAGGATCTTCCTCCACAAGAGAACTCAAGAGGGATTTTGACAAGATCTTGGAGTGAGAGGACAAGGGGGGAGGGGGGGGGGGATGGCTTCCCACTGGCAGAGAACAGGATTAGATAGGATTTTGGGAAGAAATTCTTTCCTGTGAGGATGGAGAAGCACTGGCATAGAAACTCTGGCTGCCACTGGATCCCTGGCAGTGCCCAAGGCCAGGTTGGACACATCTTGGAGCAGCCTGGGACAGGGGAAGGTGTCCCTGCCATGGCAGGGGTGAAACTAGAGGGTACTGAGGTCCCTTCCAGCCCAAACCATTCTGTCATTCTGTGATCAGACAGAAGGTGATGCTTGGCCCATTTCTGTGTTGGCTGAAGCAAAAAGCCCATTTATCAAGGGTATTATAGGAACTGTTTTCCTTCCCATGTCTTGCACCATGATCCCCACTGTCACGGGCATGTCAAAACCTGAGGACTATTTCCCCCAGCTGCAGAGTGTGTGACATGGGGCAGTGACATTGTTTTACACCACAACGACATAGACTTTGAGATTTAGAAGGTTGAAAATGACTCTTTTCTTTTTGGGATGTGTCCTTTTTTTATACTATTCTACTATTCTATTCTATAGTAATCTACAACTTGATTGGTGAAACAAAGGCAAACTTCTTCAACCACATTGGTCAGACCAGGGGAACATTAAGAAGAAGCTTGTCCTAGGAAAAGGAATTAATAAAAAAGCTACAGTTATAAAAATACTTTGCTTGTTTACAGAAAATTCTCTGGGAAAAGAATTTCAGAAAACCAAAACACCTCAGGCATGGAACCAGGGCTACAGGGCAGCAAGGCAAGAGAGGCTACAGCAAAGTCTCCAACCCAAACAGAAGGAAAGGAAGGGAAAATCACACTGGTTGTTACAGAAAACAGAATCACATGTAAATTGCAGCTCTGCTGGTGTTTTCTGGGGAGCTTCCAGCCATGTAATTGGTAAAGACAGATATGCAGCAGTATCACTATTTGCTGGGGACCCACATAAATCATCAGGGATGGTTTCTGCTCCCATTACATGTAGCCAGGCCACTGGTGGCCTGAGTGCTACAGAAAGGAAGCAAAATACAACTCATCCTGTCAAGGGCTGCTCTGTGTTGTAATTGCAGTATCTGTAAGAAATGCCAGGGCTGGATTATTGGAGATGTCAGAAACAAAATGGGAGAGATTAAATGGCCACAAAGAGCTGCAAAATGAGGAGGTAATTGCACTTCATCCGAGTGCAAAGATAACACAGGGAATGTAGATCCTGACCAGGGTTGTGTGGAGCTGAGAGTGCCTGTGGTGTGTCCCTGGTCCCCAAGGGCTCTCTGGGGAGCCCCTGTGGTGAGCCTGAGGAGCCTGGTGGGCACAGCCCTGCTGGACTCACTGAGGCAAACACCTTGTCCCTGATGCAGGAGATGGCACAGAACAAAGGGGAGCTCTGCTGCATCATTAATGCACTTTAGCAGCAGCCTTTGGAATGAAGAAACCAGCTCCCTGCTGAATGCAAACACAAGGAATATGCACGAGTGAGTCTCCATGGAAGGTCTGGGCAGGCAGAGCATCTCCAAACTTAATGGCAGGTGTGGTGCCTGGTGTGCCCCCGGCACCTCACATGGGGCCAGCCCTGGGGCTGCACCTTCACCACCCCTGAGACTGCACCCTCATCACCCCTGGGTCTGCACCTTCATCACCCCTGGGGCTGCACCCTCATCACCCCTGGGTCTGCACCTTCATCACCCCTGAGGCTGCACCTTCATCACCCCTGGGTCTGCACCTTCATCATCAGCCCTGGGGCTGCCACCACCTTCATCACCCCTGGGTCTGACCTTCATCACCCCTGGGGCTGCACCTTCACCACCCTTGGGACTGCACCTTCATCAGCCCAGGGGCTCCAACTTCATCATCAGCCCTGGGGCTGCCACAACTGTCATCAGCCTCTCCATGGCTGCTGTGAGTGAGTCATCCTGAGCTAACCTGGAGGCAGTAGGAATCCCTGAGATCTTTGAGGAGGAAAGGCAAATACGAACACTTTGCTATCTTGCAGATGCCAGCTTCATCCTGAGCCAGCCCTCAGGCAGTGGAAGAGCTCTACGGGCTCTCCTTCATCTGTGGTTGCTGCTGTGCCCATACCTGTTGGAACCCTGGAGGCTGGAAATTTCAGGTTTTCTGTGCTAAAAGGTGCTGACCCTCAAGCAGGCACCACATTTGATTCGAGGCCATGGAACAGGCTTCCCAAATTGACTGACGGCACTGGGGTTGTGGGTGTGTAGTTTGAACAGAAGTGTGTGATATCACAGGGTGAAAAACTTAGATTTGGGATTTTAGTATATAGTAATACATGTGGTTTAAGATGGAGGACTTTGGGCATTGTCTAGGTCCTTCTTCTTCACCTTCTTCTTCCTTCTTCTTCATGGATTTGGGTGGTTTTCTGTAATTGGGTGAAAAAGGTCTGCATTGCAGCCTTGGGTGGTCATTATTGGGTCAGAAATATAAATAATAGAGGTGTCACCTCGTTATTGGGTGATTAGTACTTAAATAACCTTGGAAAGAGTTAGAGGTGTCCATTTTACCTTATTTCTCTGACTTGCCTGTCAGAGCTCACAGCTCATGAGTCTGTAAATAGATAAGAAATAATAAAAATCTCAGTCTGAACATGTACTACAACTATTGTGTTTTAATCCCAACCCTGGCAGAAGAAAAGAAGCCAGAACTGTCACACATACCAGTTGTGTTTGTTTTCTCCCTGCTCCTGTTTTCTCCACAGCACTTTGCTGCTGCCTGGCTGTGTCTTGTACACGCATCCTGCCAAGCCAAAAGTGACCTTCAGTGTCCCATTGCTCGTGGAGCACAGGTGGAGGAGTTGGAGTGGAGCTAATGGCTATTTCTACATCCCTGCATGTTCTACATTTCTGCATGTTCCTCTTCTCTCAAAATTTAAGGGACCTATTTTATTTCCCTGGAGCAAGGAGATCAGCATGGCTTTTTTACACATAGAAGAGGATGTGCTCTGCCTGTATGCCCTTATGAAATTTAATTTAAGGGGGTTTTTTTCCAAGAAGCTTCATGTTTGATGGAGGAATAATGTGTCACACCAGATGAGGTTGTTGACTGCCAGTTAATTGGAATTTGTCTGGGTCCAATAACCAACTCTTTATGGTGTCTGATCTCCTGCAAGTCCAAACTCAAGATATCTCCCCTGGCACAAGTGGAATGGGCTATTGGAGGATCTAGTCCAATTAGTGTAAGTGGCATGGGCTCTCCTTTGCATCACTCTTCAAATCCTGGAGAGCTGAGCTTTGCAGGAGAGAGGGAATTTGGCCACCTGCCTTTCACGTGGTGCCAGTTTGGATGAATTGATGCTTTTTGTACATAGGCAGCACCACCAAGTCAACTCAAGTGGGCAAAGGTTAAGTGAGCACTGCAGGCAATTATCCATTAGTATAAAAGCTCCTTGGGATAATATTTATGCATTGAAATGCCAAAAACTGGACATGATGATAGCTTTTGCAGCACTGTATAATTCATACATTAGAGCTCTCCTTTGCGCGTTTGGTATTTCAGAAATAAGGGAAACCATTTTTGTCAGGAAATGCAACATGTGAAATGCAGTGGGGGCAAGTGAAGCAGCAACATCCAGTAAATTGCTTGCTGTAAATCTTTTCCTGGCTTTATAAATGTCCTGGGATGTTTGATGGAAAAAGGTCTCTGAAATGGTAACCCTGAGACACCCAGTTGGTAGAAATCTCTGCAGCTCACATGGAGTTGTGGAATTGTTGTGTCCCTGTAAGAGGCAGGGACAGAGCTCCCCTGCACTGCTGTGAGAACGGGATTTCTCCTGCAGTCTGCTGTCAGGCTTCAGTGACTCCCCTGTCAATGATGTCTGTGGTACCTGGAAAATCCAATTTACAGCTGAAGGGATTAATAACTGGCTATTATCAGGCATTACCTTAGAAAACAAGTCTGTCTTGTGTGTATTAAACAAGTGGTTCTCTGGCATCAGTGTGCTTGGTGCTTGCAAAATTCCCCCTGAGGATTCTCTGGTGTCTATAGTCAGTATGGTTTTGGGGTTTTTTTTCCATAAGAGGCAGTAATTTGGGACATACCTACCCAGGAGTTTACATGTTCAGGTGTTCCACACATTCAGAAACTTTGAGGTTTTGGGACTTCAACCTCCACCTCCAATTTCCATAAATCCTTTTTTTTTTTTTTTTTTTTTACACTATCAGGATGATACTGTGAAGGTTCATCCTCATCTCATGCCTTGATCCATGGCCAGATTGGGAGAAATTCAATTTTTAAATGTATGCTTTCCCTGATGCACCTTAGAGCTGTGGTCTGGCTGATTTACCTTCATGGGATTGTATTCCAGTTGCCTTAAGAACCACTGTTAAAACATTTGAATAATCACAACAGCCCAGGAGCTCCAGTTTTACGCATAAGGAAGCAAAAAAAAAGGGACTGGACCATCTGGGATTCAGTGTGTGGATCCTATCCTTGTGCTTTGGTGCAGCTGTGGAGACTTGTCATCTCAGGTTGGATTCACCTCCTCTAATCTACAAGTCTGATCCTCTTATTTCTCATTACAGATCAGTTCCTGAAGTTGTCTGAGCACATCAGAATATCAAATTTCAGTTTTTCCTGTGAAAGTAGTAGTTTGCATTAAAAAACTTTCAAGCAGTAAATCCTAAATGTTGGGAATCACTGGGAACATTCTGTAATTCTGGGAATGAGATTTTAAATTGTGTCTGCTATTCAAACCAGTATCATGGTTTTTGGGGACTGTGGTGTTTGGTGAGGGTGTAGTGAGAAATTTTGGATACTGAGACAAATTTTCACTGCTCTGTGAGTATAAAAAATGATTTAGTGTGAGAATTAGCTTTTCCAGACTCTAATAGCTGTCACAGTGTTTACTGGTCAATCTGTGATCCTTCCATCATCTTTGGAAAGTTAAGGACCCTGATAAAATACCCATTAAAGTCAGAGTTGTTTTGTACACCTCCCCAGGACCTGGATGTGATCCAGCCTAAATACCCAATCTACATTTTCATGAGTCATTGCAGGAGCAGGGAACACACTAGGACAGGTACAATTGCCAGTTTCAGGGGGAATTTTGCTGCCTCCACTCTGACTCCAGCCTGGCCAATCTACATTTCCATTATGGACAAGGCTAATCTTATATTCCTGTGGCACACTGCTCAAAATACATGGACACAGAGTAGTTATAAACCATTTTCCAATGACTTGGGCCTTGATATTAAAGCACGTATGGCTCATGCATCTGCTCTTTTGTAAATCTGCTGGTGCTTCCACACAGCCTGCATAAGGAGCAGGAAAGACACAGGAACATCTGTTTGGAGTTTTAAGCAGCTTGTTAGATGAATTCAGCACCTGGGTTTCCTGCAGTGAGTCAGCTCTCGTCTCCTCAGTACGGATGAGAAATGGAAAAGCTACAACACTCCTTGGGATCCCTGTTCTCCTGGCTTGTGGTGGATTGCTCGAGGTAATTCCTGCTGCTGCAAGTGGGAACTGCCTGTGCAAAACCCCCAGAAGTAAATATGGGAATAGCATTCTGAAGGGGGAGAGTTTACTCTGCTAAATCTGCTGAATCCTACAAGAAATCTGCAGAGGAACTGTTTATGTGGCACAGAGTGTCAGGATAAGGGAGGATGACCTCAAACTGACAGAGAGTAGGCTTAGATGATGTATCAGGAAGAAATTCTTCCCTATGAGGATGGGGAGGCCCTGGCACTGGTGCCCAGAGAAGCTATGACTGTCCCTGGATCCCTGGCAGTGTCCAAGGCCAGGCTGGACATCGGGGCTTGGAGCAGCCTGGGACAGTGGAAGGTGCCCCTGCCATGGCAGGAGGGTGGGAATGATCTTTAAGGTCCTTTCCAACCCAGACCATTCTGTGATTCTTATGATTTCTGTGATTTCTATGATTGTGGTGCTGCTACAGACAGGTAGTAAGTGTTTCCATCTTGCTGCCATCCCAGGTAATTCCTTGGCAGTACCCACTACTGAGCAGTGGTCCTGAAAAATTCACTGTGTCTGGTAAAAAGTCCCAGTCCTGAACCAGTTTTCTTTCTGTTCCCTATTCCCCCTTTTCCCACAACAGGAAAGGATCTCTCTGGTTTTGGTGACCATTACACAGCCAAAGGGAAATCTCATTTTGCTGGGAGCTTCTGGCCAGGCTGTGAAAGGGACTCGGCTCTGGAAAGGAGGTTCAGAGCAGCTGCATGAAAACAGGTAACTTCTGTTTGGTAACCCTCTCTTTTCCTGCCTGTGTATGAAGTGTTAAACATGAATTGATATTGAGGGCTAATTTGCCACAGCAAGGAGAATTTCTGTTTAAGTAAATTCATTTTTAGCCTACTCAGGGAACCCAGGAGTACATCCCCTCTGCCCATTTGAGTTTGTGAGCAGAAGGAATGGGCTCGTGAAATGAACTGGTAACTTGTAATATCATTTAGTTCCTTGCAGCTCTAGAATCAGGCTGCCTAACCTGTGTGTTTGTGTCATGGCCACAGAAGCAGAATCATTTTGGCTGTGCCCAAAGCACATTGAACCTCTCTCCAAGGCCGGTGTACAGCAAACTGGCTCATGGCCCAGTGCAGAGCTCCTGGACTCATCAGGAGCCCCCAGTTTTAATCCTTTATGGCCTGAAGTCCTTGTATCCCTTTGGGCTCATCCATTCCAAAATTCAGGGAGGAAAAGAACTGTGATTGTCTGGTGCCTCTCCACCCTGCATGAACAACACTGGCCTCTGGTAACCTGGACATAATATGTTTTGTCTGATGTAGTTACAATGATCATTGAGCTATTTCCCTCTCTTTTCTGAGTGATTCTGATTATTATGTATAACAGCACATAGTCTCCAGTGGATAAAAGCCTCTAATTCTATTTTATCCAACTCAGAGAGCAATCTCAGCAACTGGCTGTTGCCTGTATTATTCAGCAGCAACTATGGCATGTATTATTGCATATGATATGAAGGACTTTGTAATAAATATTTTGTGTTCTTTTAATCTGTCTGTTCTTATATCATGTTCTGCAGATTATCCCCTACTCCACCATGTACAACTTAATAATTCTTCTGCCAATCTGCTTTTCTCCCTCACCCAGGCACCCGTGTCCACCTGCCATGGGATGTACTTTCCATCAGTCTCTCTTCTGGGCAGTCTTCAGAGTTCTGGGTTTTCATGACTGTGGAATTAAGAGGAAGAACATTTGTTGCTTGTGTGGATTTGTGAGTATCAATAAGCTGTTTTGTGCTTAGATCCCAGCTTTTTGGCGCACAATAATTACTTCTTTTCATGAGTGGAGCCCAAAGGCCTTTGGGAGACACCAAGGTCTGGCAGTGGCATGGGACTGGTGATGTCTGTGTTTGCTGCTGGCTCTTTTATCTGGTGCCAGTTACTTTGTGCCTATTCTTTCTTCTCATCCATTGCACGGGTGGGTTGGAGCCCTTAAAGGAAGGGGCTTTCCTAGATGGGTGTTGCAACAGCCCTCTTATTAGAGGATAAAATGAGCTGAGGCACAGACTTCTTGTTAACCACAGCATAAAAAGGGTCTGGGTTTATTCTTTTTCACGGCTTAGTTATCTTAACTCCAACTGTTCACTGACTCTGGCTGCAGCAAGCAAACCTACCTGGTGTAGGTTCTCCTTGCAGGTTCTGACTGCTAAACTCAGACAACAGGTATTAGTTTGCAGTCTCTGACTGGAGGCTTTTACCCAGCTAGACTGTGACTGCAGACACAGACTGACCTCACAGTAGGGATTCTCTCTCCCCAGGAGTCTGCTTCATGATTCCTCCTTCACGCTCCTCAAGGTTCCTCCTCCATGATGATCCTCCCCTCACCAGCTCACCCCTCTTTTATCTCACTCATCGTTATTGGATGTAGCTGTTACTCATCAGGGGTGAGGCTGTATTGGTTAATTAACACAGCTGTTACTTATCAGGGGTGAGGTCACCTGTATTCCCTTCTCCTACAGGTGGGAATCTGAGCTTGGGGCACCAGGCATCTTTGGAGTGTGGAGAACAAGGAGTTCAGCTCTCCTGGAGCTCTGTCCCCAGCATGGCCACTTTGCAAGGGCTGAGCAGAAATAAGTAGAGCTGTGAGTTGGGGAGTGTTTTGTGGCAGGGCCAAGGAGAGAGAGGGACAAGGCCTCATGAACACAAACTGCTCTGAGTCTGCCCTGGCTCTGGTGACCAGGGACAGGACCTGGGGGAATGGCTGGAGGTGTGCCAGGGGAAGTTTAGGCTGAATATTAGGGAAAAGTTCTTCTTGCAGAGGATGCTGGGCATGGCCCCAAGGCTGCCGGAGCTCAAGAAATGCTCAGACAATGCTCTCAGATAGATGGTGGGATTGTTTTCCTGTGCAGAGCCAGGGGTTGGACTGGATGATCCCTGTGGGTCTCTTCCAACTCAGGATATTCTACAATTCTTTGAAAAGTTGCCTCCAGACCACCATGGTTAACATGCAGCTAAAGTCTATTAACTGACCTTTTCCCTCTCTGATTCAAGATATAACCATCAGCTTTCCTGTACCTGTGGCAATGAGATCCAAGTTTAAAATAATCCAGTTTTTTCTCACGTGAGTTCTTCTTGGAGCAAGAACCATGTGACAAGACAGGTGCTCATACACCAGGACATGGAAGTTTTTGGAGCACCTTTTCCCCAGCTAGGCCTGACTCGCACAGTCAGATGTACCCACCTCATGTTTCTCTGCTGCCATAAATTGAGGCTTTTCTCCCCCAAGGAACGGAACACCTGAGATGGGAAGGGGATGTCATGATGAAAAGGACAGTGAAGGGACCCAAAGTGACAAGTGGCATATCTGCAGTGGTACCCTGCTTCACTGCTTCAAAGTTAGTTATACTGCAAGTCATGATTTGTTATAACTATTCCATAAACTGAACTAATGAAATCATGCCAGTATTTGTTAAAGCAGGCAATAATGCTGAACCAGAGAAGACATGAAAAGAGTTCTGATCATCTGTTAATAGTGTTGCAGTCCTATTTTGAAAAGACCCCCAAATTCGTGTGTGGTGGCATTAAACACTAACCTCCTTAAAGAACACTTAGTGCACCTTAGTAGTATCTATTATAGTATATGGGATTTTAATTGCTTTATTATAAAAGAAAGCAATATTCGCCCTTTTATGAATTTTGATTTAATGACTTTAGCACATTCATTATTAGTTCATTATGGTTCTGTGGAATTGAGGCCTCCTGAGTTAAAAGGATGTCCCCACACTAAGCTGGCCTCAATTAAATTGTAATCATATTGTGGTTAATCTCAAGGACTTGCTCTGTAAGAGCAGGGGTGTGTGAGAGAGAGAGGCAGTGGGGGGCAGGAGGAAGAAACAGGAATGCAAAGAAGCAGGATTTGTGTTGATGAAAAGCTGTTTAAGTCCACCTCTAACAATGTCCTGGGCCAGAACCTGGAATGGCTTCCTTAGCTTGACCAATAATATTACATACTTAAAGCCACAACTAGAACTTCTTGAAGTAAATAAAACACTTCTGGTCTTTAGGAAGAGAGAAAAATCCTCTTTCGGGAGGTTTGGCCAGTTTCTCCTCCAGTCCTGGAGCCAGCAAAGGTCCATGAGAACAGGCCAGTGACAGTCCCTCAGTGGGACTGGAGGTACATTCTGACACTCTTGATTTGACTGGGACCATTTGTGTGCAAATGGGAAGGAAAGGGAAGCCCCTTGCAGAGGGAAATGCCAGTGCTGAGGATGCTGCAGGACACAGGGGAGTGAGACAGCAGCACTGTGGGCAGGGACATCAGTGACAGCCCTGCTCTGTGCCCCTGTAGCCAGGCTGGTGCACAAGAAGGGCCCCTCCACTTGAGCCTCCCCTGCCATGTTTGGCCA
This sequence comes from Zosterops lateralis, assembly GCF_965231275.1. NCBI lineage: Eukaryota > Metazoa > Chordata > Aves > Passeriformes > Zosteropidae > Zosterops > Zosterops lateralis. Next base: position 9,748,402 of record NC_139779.1, on the reverse strand, counting down.
CGGGACCACATTAAGGAAACCAGCAACTTGGGATGATCTGGAAGGAGATTAGAAATTCAGCTCACAAGTAATTTGGTTGAAATATTCCCTCTTTGATGTTTTGCCATACTGAACAGTATAATAACTCTTCCCGAAGAACACTCCAAACAGAGCTATTTTGGGATTACATTTTTTCCTTTAGCTTTTATCCTGTGGTTTTCCTGAATCTTCTTTTTATCTCCCACATTTCACTGAAAATGTCTCAAGCTCTCACCAACAATTTCTGATGTTTCAAGTTCCCTTCAAGCTTAGATCCTGGGTATAAATAAGAGTTCTTGTTCATAGAGCTGGAGTGCTTTGCAATGACTGTTTGAAAGGTTTTGTGTTACATTTTTTTGCCCTACTCTGGAGCCAAATCTGGAATCCATGAGGCTGAAAACTGAGGAGAATGGGGAGAGCCCAGATTCCTGTGTATTCAAAGCAAACATTTATAGTGCTGGGATCAGGGAAGATTTCCACAATAACTTCCCATTAGAAAGCCAGATCCTCAACAGGAACAGAATTGAGTACAATCTTCAATTTTAGTTCTTAATTTGATGTAGTTTGAACTAGAAAAATAGTTAAAAGGAAAAAAAACTAAGCCCCAGAGAAACTAGAATCCTGCTTTCACATAATGTCCTTGTTAATATAAAGCCCAGTGAAAATTGTCAAGAACAGCAATTTTTAGGCTCTAAAAGATGCTTGCCTCTGTAAGAGCAGAAAGTAAATTAAGTCTAAAAGGTTAGTTATCAAGAACAAGCCTCACCAGATTTTGTGCCATGTTGTTTAATAATTATGAACAATAACCACTGTGGGAATATCAGTAATGCTGATAATGTCAATATTTCATAAAGTTTTTCTATAGTTCAGGAATTAATTGGAAAGTGTTGTGTTCCATGAAGTAAAAAAAGCTGTGGGGGGAAAATGATGTTTTTATTGCAGTGACTTATGTGTGGAGTTATACAGCATCTTTTCAGTCTGTAGCTGTCTCTTCATCAGCTCACAGCTGCAGAGAGCCTTTTGTTTCCCAAATTACACAAATCTCTTTAAATTCCTATTATATATTGCTGATGATCAAAGGCCAGGCCAGACCCTTTAGCTTCGCTGAAGGAAACTCCACTCTCAGCAACCTTGACTGTACTCAGAGAGCTGAGGAGTTCCCTAAACTGAGGCACATCTGTTTGCCATGAGAATTTACTCTTTTTTTCAGTGCTCTTATGCCATTTAGGGCATTAACTTACAGATCATCAGGTCTACAAAAGGCCCAGATACTGAGTTCTTGTGCAGAAAATATCCAGCACTGACAAGACAAGGTCCAGGGAGAAAACAGCCTTAGGGATTTCTTCATGACCATGGAAATATGTCCACATTGCTGAGAGAGGCTGGCCCTGGCTCCTGTGCTGAGCTCCTGGCAGTGCAAGCTGCAGCTTTGGGAGCAATTCAGCAGCAAGCAATGAATGAGAAGTGCTGTGTGATGTAAAACCCCTCAGAGAGCAGGAACACAGCAGTTCCTTCCAAGTGCTCTGCTTTACGGGGTTTGGGGTAAGTTCAGCCAGTGCTACGTGGGACAATCCAAAGCAAATCACTGCTGCTTCTGTGGCAGTGCAGCCATTACTTACCATTCCCAGCAACACAACCTCGTTGGCATGGATGAGTGTCGCCCTGATTTTTCAGCCTTCTGATGTTTTCACATTCTTGTATTAGAGTTCTCACAATTGTAACATAAAGTAGATTGTTTTCACATTCCTTTCTGTGATAGACTTCTGGCTTGACCAGTGGGGTTAAAGGAGTGTTGACCTTGTCCCCCAATTTCTGGTCAAAGTCCAAACCCTATTTAAACCTCAAACCCCAAAATAAAGTTCTTCTTTTTGCATCTCACATCCTGATGGGTGAGTGTGGTTCTTTTTGTGTCCTCTTGTGACAGATGAGTTGTTTGCAGAGCACAGTTCCCTGTGGCACACTTCTGCCCCAGAGAACAGCCAGAGCAGCGCCCTTCCCCTCTGCCCTGCCATCCCCTGGGGCTGGGAACTGCAGCAGGGACACATTGAGCCTGTGGCTGGGCTGGCACCAGGGCTTGGAGCCACTGCTGTGTGCTGCTTTCCAGGCCATGCATGTTTGCAGCTACTGAATGTCCAGGAACTGATCTACCTTATCCAGTGGATGGAATCCCTGTGTGGAGGCCCAGGGCCCTGCCACCAAGGTGGTCATGCCTCAGCCCTGGAGGGGCAGAGGCAAATGGGGAGAGATGCCGCACTAGATTAGGGAGAGAAAAGCCTTTCCTGGGGGGAAATGGGCCACTGAACAACCAATCAATATGATTCCAACAGAAGCTGTTTATTGTTTACATTACATGGCAGATATAGATTCTAGGTCTGCTGTCCATGTGGGCACACATCCCTGGGTTGGCTGAGCTGCTTCTCCATGAGGCAGACACACATCCTTCAGGACATCCAATTGGTCAATGTCTATCCTTACATTGGGCTTCCCCTATCCAGGGTTTGCATTTTTTGCAGACATTTTTTCAGGCTCTCTTTTTATTTTTGATCCTGTTGTTTTCTCAGTAACCTTGATGAATCCCTGAGAGCTCTAACAACAAAACTGCAGGTAGTTTAATAATATTACTCACAACCAGTTTGGCTGGTGCATCAGAATGGCCTGTTATACACATACAGTGCTACAAGCCTCCCTCCCACGGACCTTTGCAGCCATATGTTAATGAGTTGTATGTTCTGTTCCTTCATGGGTCTGTTAGTTTACGTCACCCCCTCGTTCAGCCCCCGTTTACCACATATGTATTTACCCTAGAATGTTCTTCCTTCCCTTGGCCCCCATTGGCTCTGTTTTGCCACAGTACTCCGCCCCTGTCACCCTATTGGTTCTCCCAACTCTCAGCCACTCCCCTGCACCACTTCCCTTTATCCCTATTGGCCCTCCACCCTCAGACCCACCCCCTTCGTCCCTTATTTAACCCTGTGCCCTCAGACCAGTGGGGCAGGATGGTGGAAATGCTGCAGCTTTCCTGGGGTTGTCTCCTTCAGAAGCTGCTCAGAGTAAGGCCACAGGAGCAGCCATTTCCAGTCCATGTACACACACACACCCCACAGATTGCTCAGCAAAGGAAGGACAGGAAGGGCCTTGTGTATGATGAATTCCAGTGAGGGTTTAGTGCATTCACCTTGCCAAAGGGAACAGGCACGAAAGGCCCAGACCACATGGTATGTAGCCCTGGTTTGTGCCTGAGGTGTTTTGGTTTTCTGAAATTCTTTGCCCAGGGAATTTTCTGTAAACAAGAGAAGTGGTTTTGTAACTGTAAACTTTGTTTACATTCTTTGTCTAGGAGAGACTTCTTCTTGAATTCCCTTTGCTCTGACCAATGTGATTGAAGAGGTTTGCCTTTGTGTCACCAATCAATAGTATAAAAAGGAGACACGTCCCAAGAATAAAGGAGTCATTTTCAGCCTTCTGAAACTCGGAGTCTGTGTCGTTGTGGTGTACAACATTATCAATGATGCTCAGTGGTTGAGTATGGGGTCAGGAGCCAAGACCTGAAGGCACAGGGTCTGTACAAAGGGCAGAAACCTATAGAGGGGATGAGGCTGCTACAGAGGCCAGCACCTTCCACATGCCACTGAGTGATCACTAAAGTTCTCCAAGGAGAAGTCAGTCTCTCACACTGTGTGTATGTGTTGGGAGTAGGTACAACCTGAGCCTCCTGGGTGTGACAGACTGAGAGGAGCAGGTGGAGAAGAAGGTGCTGGTGAGAGATGAACACTGTCAAGCACTCTCTCTGCTTTTGAATTATTTGCAAAGATGAGTAATTAAATCCTAACAATTTTCCTTCAAAATATGAAGGAGTCATCTTCATCTTTTGTCTTTCCCTGGGCTTCCCTTCCCAAGTATACACAGACCTGAGTCTTGATCAGGAGGATACAGCCTGTAGAGTAATTTCTGTAGAGAGATTGAACTGCCTTTTCCCTCAGTAAGCTTGAGAAAGGTAAAAATTATCGTATTATGGGTTCTTTGGCCATGAAGAGAAAATGATGCTAAATGTGAAGAGAAAGAACTTCTTCTTATCCCTGGGAATTTTTAAGCATTAAATTAATTCCCCTATCTCTTGGCATGTTAATGGGAAGGCTTTCAGCTCTGTGTTAGACAGAGGCCCACATTTGCATTTAGATGGAGCTATTTTAAGGATTGTAGTTTATACATAGGGGCCTGTATCCCATTTACAATAGAATCTGTAAGATAAAATTAATATCTAGTAAGTGGTTGTTTTTGCAGTTTTGTTATAATCTGAATCCGTAACTGAAGTGCCATAATCTGACATAATAAATACCAGAGTCTTTCACTTGAGAGAGATCTTATCCACCCACAGGAAGAATACTCTCCTTAACCACTGAAGTGGTATTATTTTTTCCCTTTCACAAGATAATCATGCAGTGCTGCATCCAGGCCAATTCCTGACAGTGATACTCAGATGACTTTTCTTTTAACTTGTGTAAAACAATGTTCTGCCTCAGGAGGAGAAATGTTTTTGTCCCATCACCCAGGACAGCATAGCAGGGTGGTAGTGGCTGTGTGGGGGACACAGTGGAGGGATTTTAAGCCCTGGTTTTTATCTCTGTTGTCTCTGAAATGGTCTCTCATGGGAATTTGTCACACATGCTGGTGGCTGTGCTGGTTGTTGCTGCTGGGTTTGCAAACTGCTGGTTTCTAGAAACACCTTGAAACTTCGGTTTTGGTAGAACTCTGACCTTGTGAGATCCTCAGCTAGAGCACTGCATCTGGGTCTGGGGTCCTGTGCACAAGAGAGAAATGGGCCTGTTGGAGAGGGTCTAGAGGAGGCCATGGAGATGCTCCCAGGGCTAGAGCCCCTCTGCTCTGGAGCCAGGCTGGGAGAGCTGGGGGTGCTCACCTGAAGAGGAGAAGCTCCAGGGAGAGCTCAGAACTCCTTCCAGGGCCTAAAGGGGCTGCAGGAGAGCTGGAGAGGGACGGGGGACAAGGAATGGAGTGACAGGACACAGGGAATGGCTTCCCACTGACAGAGGTGGGTTTAGGTTGGATATTAGGAAGAAATTCTTCCCTGTGAGGGTGGGCAGGCCCTGGCACAGGGTGCCCAGAGCAGCTGTGGCTGGCCCTGGATCCCTGGCAGTGCCCAAGGCCAGGCTGGACACTGGGGCTTGGAGCAGCCTGGGACAGTGGAAGGTGTCCCTGCCCATGACAGGGAGATTAGAACTGGATGAGCTTTGAGGCTGTTGCCAACCCAAACCATTCTGAGATCCAGTGATTTTGAGACAAAAGCTTGGTGCTGCTCTGACCTGCTGCCAAGTGGGTCTGTGGCAGGGTGATCTATGAAACCCAGGTTTGGGGTTTCAGCCTGGTTTGCACCACCCTAAACCTGTATTTCTGTGGCAGCTGAAGTCTGAAGGAGAGCCCTGGCACACCTGGAGCAAAGGCTGTGCCTCGTTCCCCTGCCCAGGGGGACTGAGCAGCCCCAGGTTCACTTGGATTCATTCTGGTGGTAGGGAGTGAAGTGGTGATGGAAAATCAGTGGGGTTTGTTTCAAATCCAGTCTGCTTTCACTGACACAAACTGGTCATACATCATCATGTAAAGACTTTGCATCCAGTAACAAAGGGTAACCCCAAAATAATCCACCCCTGCAGCTGGAGTTATGCAAAACCATGGGTCGTTTGATGGAGCAGGCACCCCAGATGAGAAATCTGCTCAGGTGCTTCTGAAGGGCTCATCAGGAGGGTGTGTAAGTGTTTTTTTCCTGAAATTGTCTCACTGAACTAAAAGGAAAATTTTGTTGATTTTGCTGCCATTTTTTTTTTTTTAGGCAAAACTCAGGCAGGGTTTCACACTAAAGGTGCTGCACCTTGCAGCTCCTTGTCAAAGATGGAAATGGTGTTGGTCACTTAAGGTCACTTCCAAGGCTTGTAGTAAAGGGATTTCTTTTACTTCATAGGAAATCATTAGAAGCTCCTTTTATCCTCATGTAAAAATTCTGAACAAAAATTGCTTGGAAAATGACAGTCTCAACCCCTCTAAACTAAACCCATTTTCTTTAAAAACACTTTCCTTTAAAAAGCTGAAATGTCTTCTATTGGTGTGACTCTTATGTTTCTTAGGCTCAGTTATATCTCATAATAGCTGTGCATTGAGAATATTTTTAAGAAATTTATGGCAATAGTGCATGTTTCTACAGTAATGAAAGCTCTTTTGACTTTTCTCTAAAAATGAACTTCTGTTAAACTTACAAAACTGGCACAAGAAATTCCCCACACAGCAAGCAAGCATTGCCTCATGGAAAATCCTTCTGGGAAAGATTTGGAGTGCTGTGGGGCTCTGTGCTCTCTCTCACCAGAAATTGCTCATCTGATGGGGAGAAATAAAATTTTATCTCCCAAGAACACGTTATCAGCATTCCCAGGAGCTGCACCTGGCAGAGGCCTGGCTGCCAGCTCCTGTTGTTCCTTCTCTTGCTGACAGCTATGAGAGAGTTTCTATTTTAGGGAGGAGCAAGCTCTCCTTTTCCCAGCCTTTCCAGCTGCCCCGTGCCTGCCTGCTGCCTGCTCAGCCCCTGATGAGTGTCTGTGGCCCCAGAGACCAGGTCTGAGATTGAAACTCAGATCAAAAGCCTATTTTTTTTTTTTCAAGTGAATCCCTGTCTATTAAGAATTGGACTAGTGAGCAGTAATCCTCAAGTCTTACATGAAAGATCAAATGAATGGATGGGAAAAGGAAGATAACAGGGGAAAAGCTTGATTTGGACTTGTTTCCCTAACAAGAATGGAAGAATAGTGAGACATGTCAATTTGACTTTTACAGAGCAGGTTAATGCCAGATACTTGTTTATCCTCTGAGATTCCTCAAATCCAGCAGATCTCAGCACTGCCTAATGAAAGCTTAGGGAAGAGTGGGAAATGGAGCATGTACAGTTCAGAGGAGGGGAAGATGCAGATGAAAACAAATGTAAAGTCTGTCCCCTTCATGTTTCAAGTGCCAAATTATGCTTGACATTTCAATTTCCCCAAGGCGTGCTTCCGTAAAATCGTCTTGAACTCTCCTCCAAGTGTGTTCAGGCTTCCATCAGCTCCTCCCATGGCATCAGACAGGTCAGGCTGAGCTCTGGCTGGGGTGTGAAATGCAATCACTGCAATCATCACCACAGCACTGCACTGCTGGCCTGCAGGAGAGCCAGGGATGGGCTTCCCCAGCAGCTCTGCACGATGCAAACCCTGTGCCCAGCCCATCAACTGGTGACAGAACTCAGCCAGAGGAGCTGCTTTGCTTTGGTGACTCGCATGGGGCTCACTTTGTACCATTTCTGGGAAATCAGGATGTTGACCACTGGCCTGTGAGTTGTTTCACACGAGGATCTCTGTACTGTGGGTCCATAGCCAGGAGGTCTCCAGTCCTTTGGAGATCTGTAGGAGAAATCTGCAACCACTAAAATTCTCATTAGTGCTCAATGTTCCAACATTTTTAGGAAGCTTGGAAGCTTGAGTTTTTGAAGTGTTTTGACCATGTCCCCTGTGAAAAATACCATGATTAGGGAAATGGCAGAAACTGTGTGTTTTTCCCAATCTGTTCTGTTGATGTACTTTGTTTTCCTTTTTCTTGTTTTCCTCTAAAGGTCAGCGAAATTTTCTGTTGCATAAATTTTATTGACTTTACTCATTGCAGTTGGGCTTGTGAGGGAGATGCTGAGACTCTGGGCACTGTCAGTGCAGGAAGTCAGAAGAAACCCTCCTCCCACGTGAGTGGGAATAATAGTGACCCAGCTTTGGAGAGACCTCAGTGAATTGGATTCTTTGAAAAATACACCCTTGGGCTGTGGTTGCTGAGCACTTGAGAACACATATGATTGATGACATGACCATTACCAGCATGATTAAAAGCAGCCAGGATTTACATTCACCACCTTGGCCTTTCCCAGTGCCTGCTGAGCCATGGTCCCAGGACCACCAGTGCTGTGCACGGTGTGTGTGTGGAGGGGAAAGGGGCAGCTGTGATTAATTTAGCTGGCAACACGAGGCTGGCTCTCTTCTTGGGTTGCAACTGATGAAGAGTATTTTAAAAGCTGAGAATACATTGTGCACTTTTCTGTAGCCCCTGTACAGTCTGAGGGCCAGCACCACAGCTGTGCTGTTTGCAGTGGGTGCAGCTCAAGAACCTGGAGGAAGGAGAGAGAGCTTCTAGCTTGACTTGAACTGTGGATTCTGCTTGACTTGCAGAGTGGCTGGAGGCACCAGTCTCCCTGTGGGGGGTGCTGAGGGGGTTTTGGGCCTGAGCAGGACTCACATTCACCAGTTCTGGCTGCTTTGGCATGTTGAAATAACAAGTTGTTGCTTGAGCAGTGTTCCCTGCCCTCCCTCAAACTTTGCTATTGCCTCTATGCCTGGAAGGCCTTTCCCCTTTCTGGCAGAGCTGGAGGTTCCCTGCTGCTGTTTGGGGTGGGCAGGGTGAGCTCCCCTGCCCCAGGCACAGCAGGCACCCCTTGGCTGGTCACGGTGCCACCGTGCAGGCATCCTCTGGGGATCTTTACATTGAATTCCCCCCAAATTTGGACAACCTTCATACTTAACTCCTGCCTTTGCCAAATTTGGTTGAGATGGTCTGTCTGGCTGAAGCTGTTTGGGGGAAGAGGCAGTGAAGGACAGCAGGATGGAAAGGTCAGGCTCACATGCCCTGTGCACTTCAGGAGCCAGAGCTGTGCCAGGGTGGGGAAGCAGCAGCTCCACAGGCACAGGGAGCAGGACAAGCTCCTCTGCTGCCCTGCATGGCAGCATCCATCAAGGCACCTGGGCAGAGTGAGCCACGAGTGGATCCCTTTTTGTATAACACAGCAACACTTCTCCAACATCCATTTCTCAATTCACAGTACTGGCTGTTAGTGATAACTAAAACTTTCCTCACAGGACCCCTGACTCGGTGTTCATGCCAGGACTGATTTGATAGCAGCTATTGAAGGAAATAAAAATGACAGTTTGGAGCAGTCTTGTCAGGCAGCCTGATGACTCCTGGCAGCAGGAAAACCATTTGCCTTTCTGGACACTGCTGGTCACACCCAGAGTCTCAACAGACAAGGTACCAGGTATTTATTTTCCCTCACAACTGGGTTAAAGCCTCATGGGAAGGGTCACCACAGGTGACAGACTGCATCCTCACAGCAGCAGTTCCACCATAAAATCAGAGGGAAGTTTGTGTATGTTCCCCACAGTGTGGGAGATGGGGAATTTTGCTGCTTGCAGGAAAAAGTGGGATATTGCTTCCACTGCCCCCCACCTAGCCACCCTCCATCCTTTCCAGCTGCAGCATCTTCTGCTCCCTGCAGCCCCCCCTCCTGCTCCCCAGGGGTTTCTCCAGACAGGCTGGCTTGGCACAGGGCAGCCTTGACAAATGTTTAAACTATGGTGATAAATTATGCTCCATTGCCCAGTCCTTCTGGAAAGAGATTTTAATGTGGATGAAAATAAAAGAGGTTTGATAGATGCTGGAAATGTCTCCCTTTGGCTGTTAAGAAAAAAATCTGAATGCCTGTAATATTTCTGCCGAGAATTACAATAATTGGTATTTAAATAGTATTCTGAGCAGAGCTGCAATTGCCTAGGAAAGCCAACCCCAGGAGCAAGATCTGTTGTCTTTAAGAGCTCAGCCAGGCTTGGTAACTTAAAAAGAAACTTGAATTATTGGGAATTTAAAACATGCCCTTGCTTTGGCTTGAATGCAACATCAAAGCAGGAGCCTGTGTGTTCCTGAAAAAAAAGTTTTCCTCCCCTCCCAGCTGCTAAACACTGTTTCTCCATTGATTTTATTAGTGCCACTATCCCAGCATCATCTTCATCTACAAATGCCTTTTTAATGTGCTCACAGGAGGGAGTCAATTTTGTCCTCTCAGAGGAAGATTTACCCACAGCCCAAACAAGAAGTGCCAGTAGCTAAAGAAGGCTGGTGACCTTAGGAACAGCCCTGCTCCCTTTGGAAGCTGTGGGCACAGTGCTGAGAGAGCCTCTGGCATCCAAGGATGGGTTAAATCCATCACACACCTCGTGGTCACCCTGCATCCCATCACCATTGTGGTCCTTGTGCTCAGGAGCCACTGCCCAAGCTCTGTCACCCTCCCCTGGACACAGCAGTCTCAGGTGGATGGTGTTTCCTCCTCCACCTTCTGCTGTCACCTGCTCTTCAACGCTCAGACAGCCCCTACACAGCTGAGACCTCCACCTCACAAAGGCCCAATCGCTGTTTCATAGAAAGTCACACAAAATTTGTTTTATAATGGCAGGGTTCTTTTGAGACCAGCCCCACTATATTTGTATCTGGAAGACACTGCTGCTGTCTCTCCTGCTACTTCCCAAACCCAACATCTTTTGGTGACTCAGTTATACACTGAGTCACCTATTTCCCACGCAGACCTAGCATTTATTTCCCTGCAAATCAAACCTCTTAGAACACTGCCAATTGCACATGACTTTTCCCTATAACCCCTCCGCTCTCCCACCATGCATGGGTGACCCCACAGATGACCCCACTAATGGGAACACATCAGTGCCTAATGCCACTAGCAAGCTCTGCCTCAGACAAGCTGGGGACTCTGAGCATGATATTCATGAGTCTCAGACCAGCACAGTCCACTGACACTGATTGTCTCATATTTTTTCTGTTTCTACCAAAATCTCCATTACCTGTACTACATATATATTTTTTTATATATATAGCGTATATATATAGTGTGTGTATATATATATATATAGTTGGAATTCTGGAAAATAAATATATATGATATTGGAATTCTGGAAACTGAGAATTTGGAGTTTTAGTATATAGTAATACACGTGAGTCAAGATGGAGGGCTTTGGGCATTTTCTGAGTCCTTCTTCTTCACCTTCTTCTTCCTTGTTCTTCATGGGTTTGGGTGGTTTCCTATAATTGGTTGATGGAGTTTGCATTGCAGAGTTCAAGTAGTTAGTTGTTGGGTTTAAAATAAAAATAATTTAAGTGGCATTTCATAATTGGACAGGTTGACCTTGAAAAGACCTGGTAGAGACAGAGAAGTTCTCCATTTTACTTCATTTCTCTGACTTGCCAGTTAGAGCTCATGGCTCTTGAGTCTGTAAATAGATAAGAAATAATAAACATCCAGGTCCAAACACAAAACCTTCGTTTCCCTTGTATTAATCCCAACCTTGGCAGGGAAAAGGAAGCCAGAACCTTCACATTTATTTATTTATTAAAAATTCATTGATTAAAAAACCCCTAGGTGGGTGTGTGAGGATCCCGCAACATGATGGTGTGGACATTCCCAAGCTAATGCAGGATGAACAGGGGCAGGCACAGCTGGGAGCTGTGGCCCAGCACTGTGTGACACTCCTGGCCTCTGTGCAGCCTGGACGTGATGTGTGGACAGAGCTGAGGTTTCTAATGTCAGCAATAACCACTGGGAAATGTCTCCCTTTGCCTTGAAATCGTTACAGCTTCATGTGACAGCAGCTTTAGTCCCCAGCTGAGATTAGAAGTCCATTAAGTGCTTGAAATGGTGTGCATGCACAGTGTGAGGGTGTGCGCTCCTGAGCAGCTCACGGTGTTAACTCTGTCCCAGCCAGGTGTCCATCCACCTCCAGGTACCACCTGGACAGACAGAGACCCCTCCAGAAGAGGATTTGCCCAGGGTAGTTGATGCAGAGGCTACTCTAATTTTGGGGTTGTGTTTGCTTCCTCTAATTTCAAAGAGCATTTAAAAATGAGAGGAAAAGAAAAACGTTTAATCTCATAAAGGTTAATATATATCAAAAGATAGAGGATAATATATATTGAATATATATTATACATTATTTGTGGGTTAAACCTAGTAATTACAAGTTAAATTCATTACTAGTTCAAATGGAAAATAATTTGACTGAAGACAGTGGAAATTATTAACTCAGGGAAGCAGATAGTTATCTAACATTTCCTCTTAGGAGTAAAGAAATAAACCTCATTTCTCCCGTGGCATCTCTTGCTTTTTCCCCAGCGTAATTCTAGTGATTTCTGCAGGGTTATTTCTAGGACTGAAACACTGGAAATGCACAAATGCTCCATTCATAAATTCAGACTAGAGTCAAGTGACAGAGGGGGGAAAAAAGGACAAATAATCCTGAAGAGGAAACGTCAGTGAAGAGGTTTGTGAAAGCAGGAGCACGAGGCTCACCAAGACATTCAGCTGCAGGAAATGCTTCAGTTTCTCTGAGTGGTGAATCGACCAGAGCCAGGGGCTGCTGGAGCAGTTCCTTACTGCTGACTGAAGGTTAAACACCATCAAGTGTTTGCTGGTCACAGCCAGAGGAAAAAATCAAGAACAGGAGCAGCAGCTCAGGTGGAGGTGGGATTGTTGTGGGGGAATGGCAACCAGGCTGTGCTTAAAAATATGAACAGATCTCTTTTCAAACCTGAAAGATTACTGCAGGTATTTCACCATTCACGGTCAGGGGATTTGTTCATCCAGAGCTGACTGAGATCCCTAACTCACACCTAGAGAAATGTGTTTGCATGCCAAGGAGATTCTCAGATTTGGATTTTAATAACTAAAAATATTGTATTTTGGGATTTTTGGTAGTCCTCAGAGAGCTGGGTTAGGAGCTTGGGAAATTGAATCCTGGAGCCTTGGTGAAGCTGTTGGGAGCTGCCACATCAGCCAGCCCAAGGGCAGCTGCAGACCCCAGGCACTCTGAGCCCAGACCTGTCCTTCACCTCATGGCAGATCCCACAATATCTGATGGCTTCAAGTTCCTGAAACATTGTCACCACCTTTCCCATGGTGGCCAGGGGCTCCTATTAACTCAGGTCTCTCCCATCTTCAGGGTAGAACATCCTTGTCACAGGACATCAAGCAAAAAGAGGCAGAAGCCCCCAGCAGCACCCCCCTGCCCTTCCCTGAGTGCACTGCCCTGCCCCAGAGCCAAAAGCTGTCACCCAGAGAGGCTTCAGATGCTGGCAGAGCAGGAGGGATCATTCCAACTGAATAGAGCCATACACAGAGGTGGAAAGATCCTCTTAGCACTCATTAATTGTAATTTTCAGGATTAATGCAAAAGATTTGGCAGCTTGACAGAAGGGAGTTTCAGCACAGATAATTTGCTGCGTCTGGCTGGAGCCAAGGAAAGGGTCAGCAGCTCCCCCAGCCCCAGCAGTGACAGGTGAGGAGAGGGACAGGAGGAATCAGCCAGGGAACAGGGATACAAAGCACCTGAAAGGTGACAAGGTGCATTTTACACAGGGCAGTGTAAATATTCATGTGATTTATGAGAGCAGCAGACTTTTCATTGACGATTATATTGAATGGAGGGTTATTTAGAAGCTGAGGGGATCAATACAGCAGCTGGGAGTCAAAGCAGCAGAAGGAAAAGTGTAATTTGCAGTGGCTGCTTCAGTGTGAAGTGTTTTCACTGCTCCTGGAGCCATATCTATGTGTGTAGTGCTGGACATCCTTCCAGGGAGCCCAGCTCCCCCCAGGGCACTGCAGGGAGCCCCACTTGGGACATGGGGCCTGATATTTCTGGGTCTGAGAGATTTTACCCTGCTAGCAGCTGCTAACTTTTTCAAAAGGAAAAGTTTTTCAAGAAAGCTTCTTCTCAAAACAATCTTGGCAAACAACTCTCTCAAAACAATCTTTCTTCAGGTGGTGTTTTGCTGTTTCTCTGGTTTAACCAATGGGATCAGAGAGGTGTCATTTCTATTCGCCAACCATGTTAAGTCTGTATGGGAACACCTTATAAAAGGTAGTAAGAATTAGACAATAAAGCTTTTTTTCTATGCTCTTTGCCTTCTGAAATATTTGGAGTCTTTTGTCTTTCTTTCGTGTCCTACAGGAACAGGGACAGGCTGTTGGGCATCTGGATTGCTCTGGAGGAGGGGAAGGCCAGTCCTGCACAGAGCACCAAACCAAACCTCACAAATGTTCTGCCACAGATGCAGCTCTGGGCTGGATCATTATTTTAGCTCCATCACCCCCCTCACTCCCATCCTCAGCAGGAGGCTTTGGGCAGGTAGGGGTCAGAGGGCAGGGTGATTGCCAGAGGCACACAGCCTTTGGTGAGCAGGGCTGAGGTCCCCAGGCCTGCTAAACCCAGCTGGTGTGAGTGAGGACTTGTCCTGCTTTTCTCTGGCATAGAATTCATTTTTCCTCTTAGTGGCTGGTACTGTGCTGTATTTTGGGTCCAGTGTGAGAATAAAGCTGATCCCACACTGATGTTGTTGTTGAGCTGTGCTTCCCCTAAATGAAAGACTTTTCAGTGTCTCTTGCTCTGCCCATGAGAAGATGCACAAGAAGCCAGGAGGGAGCACAGCCAGGACAGCTGCCCCAGGCTGGACAGAGCTCTGGCTATTCCATACCATGTCATGGCCCAGAGAGAGACTGGGAGGAGACTGGGATGCTGCTGGGCATCAGGCAGCAGGTGTACTGAGAATCACTTGTTTCTTTTGGATTTAAATCTCTCTCTCTCCTTTTAATTACAATAATTATTACTGTTATTAGTAGTATTTCTACTATTTTATTTTTATTTACTTCAATTATTAAACTGTCCTTATCTCTGTTATTAGTAGTATTTCTACGATTTTGTTTTTCTTTGTTTCAGTTATTAAACCATTCTCATCTCAACTAAATTCTTTTACCTTTTCCCCCCTGATTGTCCTCCCCATCCCACTGGGGAGGCAGAGAGAGAAGCTGCAAGGTCCTTGATTTCTGGCTGGGGTTAAATAAAGCATGACAGGACCATATATCTCCTCCCTGACCCATCCCACCCCTGCCTGCACCTTGGGGCCAGGGGAAGATCAGAGAATCATAAAATAGTTTGTGCTGGAAGCAACCTTAAAGCCCAATCTCATTCCAACAAGATCTGTAGCAAAGGCTTTATAAATCTGATGTCTTTGTGATGGGGAGTAGGAAAAGACAAGGGAGATGATTCCTTGTGTGAAACGGGTTATTCTGAAGCACATCAGCAACTTTTCACCACTGTCTAGCCACTGGCGTTCTTGTGACTATTGGGTTTTACTCCCTATCACTTTTTATTACATTTATTCCTGCAGAAGAAATATAACTCAAATGTCCTTAATCTTTTTAGCATGAAATTTTAGATTTTAATGGGTTTGTTTTAATTTGCACATATTCTTGTTAATAATGAAATCTGTTTAACGGGACTTAAACCAAAAAGCCTGTGATGGTAATTCAAAACATAAAACTCCAGTGCATTTCTGTAAGAATTCCCTGTTAATATTCTTAAGGCTTTTTAATGGGTATTGGTATTAGCAGAAACATCACACAAATTAAAATTAGGCTCCTCGTGAATATTTTAAAATGAATATTCACAGACTCTTCAGCATGAAATTAAATCTAGTTACATTTGATGCTGCTGGTATGTTTTAAGGAAGTATACTTGACCGAAAAAAGATTGTGTTGCCTGTGAACTTATTCCTGATAGTTCATTTAATTTATTACAGGCTGTTGAATGTAACAATCAAATTTTATATAGCATAGCCTTAGGAGCCAGTGTGAGGCTTTAAATCGGCAGAGATGGAACCTGAGCCAGTAAATCACTGATGGAATTAGGAACAGGGACTTCTGCTCTGTCCAGCACTCCTGTGTCTCTTGGCTGGGTGATAAACCTGCCCCGGGGTGCTCTAAAATGGCAAATCTGACTTTGGGGATTTGGGGTTGCCCTACAACTGGGCCTCTAAAAAATCTTGATATTTTTTTTTCTCCTATTCTTCCTAGTTTAAACACAATACTTTGCATTGGGGTCACCTGTTTCACAAGCATATTTGGGCCTTGCAGAGGTTTGTAACTCCCTCTGTGTGCTTTGTCACCAGCTCTGCCTCACCTGCTGATGAGGGCTGGGGAAGCCACTACAGCTCCAGGCCCCTTGCTTAACCTGTGCTGGAATTAGCGCCTCTGATGCCAGGGGATGCATAAAGAAACAGTGAGTGGGCAATTGTGTCCTTTCTTCACATATCTTTGCTGCTCTTTGCTGAATTATTTCCCTTTTCTCTGTTTTTCTCCTGACCATAAAGAACTAAGGTCAGCCTTATAAAATCCAGATTAGCACCCCCAGCTAGCATGACAGCAAAGCAGGTGCTTAAAATTAAACATGTGCAAATCCATGGAGTGAAGCATATATTAAAATTTAAGCAAAAGGGTGAATTCTGAACTGCTGGTTTTAGGAACACACTTTTGGACAGATAAAGTGATGAGGAGACATCCCAATCTGACACAAGAAAATGCCTCCATGACCCCCTACCCACTGCTATCATCACAGGATACTCAGATTCAAGATCTGCCCTGGTTTAGCTCTTTGATTTTGACAATAACACCTTGTGCCTGCCTCTGCATCCCAGGAATCAGGCAGCACTTCCCATGATATATCTTGGAGTTCTTAAAACACAAAAGTGGAGTGTCATCTTCCTGCTGATGTACACCACAAGAACCTGTCATTCCCTTGATACAATACAGCAGAAGAATGGTCTCTCCAAAATACATCACTTGGGATAGTGGCATTGTGAGTTACACAGTGCCAGGATGGCAAGGGTCTGAACCATTCACAAATGTAGACAAGACAGAGTCAAAATACATCTCTGGTTTTCATGTGGGCAGCTGGACTATCTGAAGTGATAAAAATCACATCACTGTCATTGTCATTTAGTGGACAGCAAGAAGGTGAAATGGGATTAAAGCACTTCAGTAGTTTGGGTTCCTAAATCCCGTTTACAATAGTCCCCAGCAGATGCAGAGTGGGCAGAGATTGCAGAGTCCCCAGAGAAGGCTGAGAAGGGCACAGGCTGCCCACCTGCAGGTGGAGGCTGACCCAGAGCTCCTGGCAGGGCAGGATGGGTTGCACACTCCAAGTATGGTTTGCAGGACCAAACCCACCAGGAGGGCAGTGGGCTCTGTGTGAACCCATGGCCTGGTTTTCTGCTCTTAGGGCACTGCTGATTGCACCTCTGGCCTGCCTGGACCTGAAGGATGTACTGCCCATGCTGCACATTCCCATATTATTAAAAAAACAAATGGTAAAAGTCTTTGCTCTATAAGGCTTCAGTGTTCAAAGCACTGTGTCCCCTGTGTCCCCTGTGTTGATGTCTTGGGAAGGCTGAAACAGAGACTGGGCAGAGCTGGAGAATAAAGTAGGTATTTATTAAAAGGCCTCCAGGATACACCTTGGGCAGGAGAGGAGCCTGGCCAGGGCTGCACTCAAGATGGACCCAAAATAGTCACAAAATGACTGACTGGTCACAAAGTCTTACATTTTTATAAGTGTTGGTCCATTTGCAAATTGGGGTTTAATTGTCCAATTCCAGCTTCAGGCTGTGAGGTCTCATCCTTCTTGTTCCTCCCTTCAGCCACCCTTGTTTGTGCTTTTGGGCCTGAAAGTTGTCCTTGGTGTGCAGCAGGAAAAGGATTTGTTTTGTGTCCCTGCTCTGTGCAGAGCTGAGTGACACTGACTGTGAGCTCAGAACTGCACCCCTGGGCAGCACAGAACCTGAAATACAAGAAAGCTGAAACTTAAGGCATCACTGTCCCCTGGTCCCAGCACTCACTGGTGCCAAGAGCACAGCCTGTTACAGCACCAGTGCTCCCAGTGCCCAGTGCCTAAAGATCTGTTGGATGACTGGCTCAGCTGGAATTCTTTGTCAAAACTTATCTCCATGAAGAACTCATGGAATCATGCAGGGCCAGCTCTTCAACCAGCATGAGTGGTTCTCTGGAAGCTAAATGGAGGATCAGCTCTTCCTTGGGGTCTGCATTAGCTATGCAAGGGAAAGGAACAATTCTGGCATCTGGATGAACAGTTCTGTGATGAATTGGGTGAATTTTTTTATTTATTGTCTTGATGTTGCTCTGTTCTACTGCTGGGAAATTACACAAGTTCTACTTGCACAGGAGAAGAATACTGATAATGAAGAAACGTGCAGCTTGGATTTGAGATAATCTCATGAATTCACAGCAGCGTTCACACACAACAGGACACTGATGGCTGTGGGACCTGCTCTCTGACACCCAGGACTGGCTCCTCAGCCCTGCAGGAGGTCACTTCACAAGCTCTAGATGGGAAAGGAGTGCTTGCTGGAGAGGAGCAAGGCAGTGGAAAAGAGGGCAGGGCTAGAAGGCAGAAGGACCTGGCCTCCCTTCAGGCCAAGCTCTGCAGGTGTAGTTAAACACCCTTGTCTGTTTGGGGTTCACACTGCTCTCAGGACTGGCTGGAGGCTGTTCAGCCTGTGGAGGGGACAAAGTCAGGAGTTGGAGCTCTTGCTGCAGTATCACACATTGGAGCAAACTCCCAAACTCCTCAGCCTTTCCCACACTGGGTATTATGGCAGGAGGCCAGGTTGAGCCTGTGGTGCACAGAGAGATGTGTGGACCACAGCACAAACATCAGCTTTAAAACTGGCTGAGTGTAGAATCAGCTGCTTTTATTTCCAGATTCTGTGATTTCAATGCAAAGGGGGAAAAAAGAAATCTTAAGTTGTTTGTTAGATGGAATAAATAAAAA
Organism: Zosterops lateralis; assembly: GCF_965231275.1. Lineage (NCBI taxonomy): Eukaryota > Metazoa > Chordata > Aves > Passeriformes > Zosteropidae > Zosterops > Zosterops lateralis. The sequence continues at coordinate 9,729,857 of NC_139779.1, read as the reverse complement.
AGTTTTACTGATTTAGGAGTGACATTTTGAGGGCTAATGGTTGGGTGGTCAGTAAAATTCCCTCTGCATGCACAGGGCTGCCCAAAGAGCCCAGCCACACTGGCTTGGTCAGCAAATCTTTTGAAATTCCAGCTATTCCTGACAGCTGAAAATCCAGCCCTAGCTATGGAAGTGGAGTAGGTCACCCCTTGGCCCAGATAGAATTAGCACAAGGACAGGTTATTTTCAAATGCAGCAGACCAGCTTATTTGCATAGTCTCCACACAATTTATTGAAATATCCCAGAATCTCAACCAGGGAGTCACATTAGCAGAAGGAATATTAACCTGGGGACCTCCACAAAAAAACTTTACCATGACTTTCTTCTATCTATATATTCTTCTCTCAATACAGCACCGTCAATGGGCAATTTAACTCTCTTCTGGGCACAATTGTCAACCTGTTTTCCAGAAGGGACACATGCCACAGGATTTATTTTATTCCATTTACGTAGCTATGACCAGTTGTCATAAATTGAGGAGTGGAAATTGCTCATTCCCTGAGGCTCTCTAACAAATGAGATCAGAAGTCCAACAAGTACGTCTTGCAAAGCTTTTCAGTTCAATTACAGATGTTCATGTGCAAGTTGTGATGCCACGATCAGTTCAAATAGTATCATTGCAGGTGTGAAAGACCTGCAAATTGAAGTCTGCTTCACATCAGTATCCAACATGTGACTGGGAAGATTAAAAGGAAAATTTTCAAGGGACAAAGGATGAACAATTAATGAGCCCTGGAGTGGCTCTGAAACAGGTAGCAAAGCAAAACAACTGTAAAAGGAGAAGCTGTCACAAATGAGCAGTTTGGTGCCAAGTTTCAGGAGGAGATTAGTGGAGAGTTTCACTGGATCCATTAGTGTTTGCGAAGGACTTGTAGAGTGGATCAATGAGCATCACAGAAACTCCCAGGAGGAAGTGAATTAAAAGCTTTTTCTCTCTCTCTCTCTTTTTTTTTTTTTTTTTTTTTTTTTTTTTTAATAGTGGGAAGCAAATAAAGCAGAGCTCACACACCAGCTGAGACTAAGACAAGGCACTCATGGACCTCTGGCCTGTGCCTGCCTTTGCCAGGGTGAGGTCAGCTGGAGGAGTATGTATGTGGCCATGATAAAATGTAGTGATGGCCAGCAGAGGCTGGACCAGAGGTTTTTAAGTGACCTTAAGTCAATCTACTGATACTTAAGTGTATCAAGGGAATGACAGGTTCTTGTGGTGTACATCAGTAGAAAGATGACACTCCACTTTTGTGTTTTAAGAACTCCAAGATATATCATGGGAAGTGCTGCCTGATTCCTGGGACGCAGAGGCAGGCACAAGGTGTTATTGTCAAAATTAAAGAGATGAACCAGGGCAGATCTTGAATCTGAGTATCCTGTGATGATAGCAGTGGGTAGGGGGTCATGGAAGCATTTTCTTGTGTCAGATTGGGATGTTTCCTCATCACTTTGTCAGTCCAAAAGTGTGTTCCTTAAGTCTCTACTTTGAGCTTTGGGTTTTTGATCCTCAGTTCGGAGCATTTGGTGGCAGGTGGCCCTTTGTAGGTGGGCAGTAAACTCAGCGACTTGGTTTTAGTGGAAACAATAAGAAGGTACTAAAATCCTGAGAGCCACCTTAAAGATGCAGCGCCAGAGCTTCAAATGATTACGCCAGCACTGCACCACTGAAGCTCCCTGAGTGCTATTGATTTACACCAGCTGAACATCTGGCCCATATGCTTTGTATTATTAAATACTTCTGTGATTATTATGTGAACAATTAAGATGCATGGAAATGAAAAAGCAGGCTATGAATTGTGCCTTCCCTGCAATTCAGGAGGAGGAATTGCTCAGGGAATGCTCTGCTCTGCCTTTTACTGAAGCTGTGCAGTTTATCTGTGGGTTTTTCCAGAAACCAGAAACTGAATGGGATCTTGGGAGATGTTCCAGGTTACCTTCTTCCTCCAGGGCAGTGTCATCACAGAACCACAGAATGGTTTGGGTTGGGTTGGAAGAGACCTTAAAGCTCATCTCCCCCCTGCTCTATAGGCAGGGACACCTTCCACTCTCCCAGGTTGGTCCAAGCCCCCTTCAACCTGGCCTTGAATCCTTCCAAGGATAGATAAACCTCAGCCCTGTCTTATTTGCTTGAGATGTTCCTAAACCTCTGACACTTTAGACCCTGCAGTGTATCTCAGTGCTGGTGCTGATGTAACAATCTTTTCCCCAGTCCAACTTACCTCTCCCCCTGGCTGTGCTTGAGCTCTCCAACCTCTTGTTCTGTCCTCCATTGCCCTGGAGCACAGCACAGCCCCTTCCCCTGCCCAGCAGCCCTTTGTACACAGAGCCTGTCAGTTGGTTTATCTCTTTTGTGTAACATTCAATCTGGTCAATCAGGTTGGAATTCAAAGCTGAGGAAGTCCAGACAAGCCCAAGTAAATGTTAGCACTGCAAATTCTTTATTATTTCTTTCCATAAGCCTGATTCTCTTTCATGGTTTGCTGCTGAAGTGTAGAAGTACATCCAGCCATGAGAGAAAAAGATCCATCTTTCAGCATCAGGAGATTAAAGAAATAGAGTGAGATAACGTTCTGCAAACCTGAAAGGATTTGAAAATCCCTCTCCTGCTATTTCTGTAAAAAAGTCAATTGCAGGGCAAGATTATCTTCATTAATAGTGTGAGAATGAGTGTTGGCTAGAGGTTTTGTTTAACCTGAAAAGCAGCATTCAGCAGCTGGGTTTCCACGTCTAAAATAATATCCGGAGAATCAAAAATTCTTTGCCACACATGAAATCATCCTTTGGTTGTGTAATAGAGCTCAGCAGTGCAGGAGAGCAGGATAACCTTGTAACATCACCACAATCCCCAGGGACTGGCCTGTTGCTAATTAACAGATGCTTGGTGATTTGAAGTTCCCCAACTTAAAGCTTTGTATGTATTGCACAAGTCACTGGTTTCATTGAGAGCTTGGGAAAGACAAAATTTTTTGGCTTTCATCCTACTTTTCAGACGTGGCATGATGTAAGTGACTGCTCTGAAGTGAAAGCAACTGTTCAGAGAGACAGACAGAGCTGAAGCAAGGTTGTGGGAACTGCTCTGGAGGGCCCAGCCCATGGTGTTCTGACTCTGATGTGAGCCAGGGGCACCTTCAGAAGGTGTTTGGGGGGCTCACCCCAGCAGCAGAAAGCACACATGCTGTCATGGGTTATGTAACAAAAAAAAAGTTTATTCTATTCTGTCTGTTGAAACGGGTTGGGGACGTGTTTTCTTTATCTCTTCTAACTCCAGGGGGGAAGGAGAGGGTGCTTTCTGATAATGTTCCAGCTGTTAAAACCAGCTGGAACATTGTTTCTTATCTCTTCCAGGACATGTCGACCCTCCAGGGGATATCTGCTGTTAATGGGACATTAAGGCTCACCAATGAATGACATGACACATTCCATCATCCCATTGTGAAATGCTCCATCCAGTGGGAGGAGCCCAACCATTCCTATCTAGATAAAAACTGAGGTATGCTGGTTTTCCACTGGATTCCTGAAGGAAGACTGCACCCATCCTGCCATTACTGGACCCTTTTCTACAGGACCATCTCTACTCCAACAGAACCACATCTGCCACTCCAGGAGGGCTGACTTTGGACTTCTCCCAACACCCTGAACAACAGGGTGTTAGGTTGTATTTCTGACTCTGTCAGGGTTTCTAGCATTTTTTCTGTTTGTTTTGTTTGCTTTTTTGTACTATTACATTTGTATTCTTAATATAACTAGTAAAGAATTGTTATTCCTATTCCCAAATCTTTGCCTGAAAAGCCTTTAATTGCAAAATTATAATATTTGGGGAGGGGGTGTGTGTTTACATTCTCCATTCCAAAGGAAACTCCATCTTTCCCTGGTAGACACCTGTCTTCCCAAACTAAGACATGCCCTTTCCAAAGCACACCTCTCACAGAACCATGGAATGGGTGTGGTTGGAAGGGGCCCTGGAGGTCACCCAGTCTACCCTCCCTGCTCAGGGGTGGAGCTGGGCATGTCTGGAGTGCAGAGTTGTTACCTGGGGTTTGTGTTCACTGCTTCCATCTGGGCTTTGGGCCATGGACTCAGTGAGCATCCTCTGCTTCTTCATTCTCACTGATACTGGCTCAAGGGGAAACCATCCCTTTCTGTGCCAAAGACAAGGCTGCAGGTAACTCAACCAAAGTACTGTGGTTCAGTGGCAAAATTAAGAAAAAGACCCAAAAACCGGCAGAGACACCCATCACAAAGACTGAGACCTTCTCTTGAGGCCATGTAAGGTTTTTTCTCCACTGACTCTTTGGATTCAGCAGGTCTTTCTGGAGGACTTTCATTTATGTCTGGAAGCCAGGCGGCTCTTATCTGTTCTCCTCCTGAAGGCATCCAACCTTTGGTTGCTCACTGCCCCCCTGACACAGGAGCTGCTTGGAGAGCCAGGACTGTGTGCAGGAAGAAGATCTAATTACCAAAATCTCCCCTCCAAGAATTCACTGTTTTCAGGGCACTCCTCCACCTGCCAAGCTGTGCTCATGTTAGCAGTGCATGGCAAGAGGAACTTTAAACTAGTGCTGGAAAAATCCCAAACCCTGTCCCTGAACAAAATGTCACCAGCTCCCAAAAGACTTGTATGACAGACAGAGAGCCCTGTAGCTGTCAGCACTCCATGACTTTGGGGGCCTTGCTTATTATTTTTGAATATTTTATCTCTCTGGTGGTTCTTCTAGCAGTGTCTCCTGCACAAGCAAAACATAAGGGTCCTTAGCAGAGCTGTCTATAATTTTTAATATAAGCAGGATAACTCTTCTGTCACTGTTATAAAGATAATGATAAATCTGCATTTTATTTACATTTTGTAGGAACAGAAGAGGTGCACCTTGGACGAAAGGAGTGTTGCTGGTCTCGCCATGTGCCCCAGCAGGGTGGGCAAACAGGGGCTGGGGCTTTTTCCAAAGCAGCAGAGAGCTGACAGTACTGAGAGCCAAGCAGAGACTGCAGCACAGCCCTGCCCTCCCCAGTTCATCACTCACCCTCAAATCAGTGACATTTCATGTGAGAAGGGGAAATAAATAGAGGAAAATTACGTGGAGATGGAGGATCAGGGAGGTGTGGAGAAGGAAGGATTGGGTCAGTGAAGGTTTTGTGAAGAGAATCACTGGCTGGGACTGCTTGACAGAATTATACTTCATTACTGACGCTTCACAGCCTTGATTTTCATATTTATTTGTGACTCTTCTCTTTTAAACCATGGGCTCTTTTGACATGAGAGTCATGCTGTGTAAAGCACTATTGATTAGAGTTTCTAATTTCATGCCATTACAGCATGACCATTGGGGAATGAAATGTATTTTATTTTTTCCACCACAGCTATGCCAGCAGTGTTTGGGTAGCAGCCATGGCACAGCCTGTCAGCAGCAGGCATTTTCAGCTCAAGATCTCTGCTGTTTGAGCCAAAAGGCGAATTTGCCCAAGGTCTAAGCCTCAGCTCAGTGTGTTTTTCCTGGAATTAAAACACATCAGTTACAGAGTGTATTTTGAGGCCAGAGGTTTCCAAAAGGATGGCTGACTCGGGGACTTTCCATTTTTCAGTCAGGGCTGCAAAATACCATCTCTCCATTCCCATTTTTTCCCCCATTTTCAGTCATATCTTCTGTCTTTACACAATCTCTGGTTTGGTACTCAAAAAAGTGAAGGAAATTGCTGAAGGTATGGGACCACAACATCTGATGTGATCATGTAATGTACATAATCCTCATTAGGCACAAAGGAATTGACTGCAGATCTGAGGAAGACCTGGACCAGCCTTATTTAAAATAGTTTTTTTCCTCTCACCTGCCAGATGTGGACCCTTCTGGAATTTCCTAAGGAAAGGGTTCATGGTCAGGGGAGTTGGTCCATTAATAGCATCTCATCCTGTTGGTGCTGCCTGGGGGCATCTTCCCCCTCCCTCTTCCTCCTGGTACCTTCCAAAACCCTTGGGCTTTTTGGTCCATCCTCAAAAAAAATCTCTAAGATCTTTCTTTTAGCAAAAAAAAAGAAAGAAAAATCACTTTTTTTCTTTTTTCCCCTCAGGAAGATAAAATCAGCCCAAGTCTGTAGTTGAGATTGGCTGCAATGAGTTTCCCTCATGCTGTACCTAACGTGGCTTGTGTTGCCCTCTGCTTTGGGCTCTGAGCAGTGGATGTGCACTGTCCTGAACTCATGAAGCTCTCCAGCAGTGCAGACAATCTCCAAAGGAGTGCCCATGGATGTGTGAACCCCTTAAAAATGGCCAGATGAGAGAAGAGTGAATGCTTGAAGTCTCTCAAAGGGGAACCAGCCGTTAAAGTTCTCTGATTTCTGCTTTTCTGCAGGAGCTCCTGAGCCGTGCTCGTGGGTGATGAATTAGTGGAGCTCAGCTGGAGCTGCTCATGGGCTGCAGATGTGAATCCCAGAGCTGTTCCTACGTGTACTTGAGCACTGGAGGTTTTGTGGCCAGTTTTGGGTTCCCCTGGCAAAAAGACATTGATGTACCAGGACAAGAATGAGAAAATCTGGAGTTTTAAGGAGGGAAAGAGGACATCTCAGTGGTGTGGATGACCTTGAGAGGAGAGAGTGCAAAAGGCAGAGGCAGACTGTGCTTGGACACAGTGACAGTACAAGGGGAACAAGCACAGATTGCAGCATGGGAAGTTTTGATGAGATATGATGTCAGAAGTGTCCACCCTGAGGATGGTCAAATGCCTGATGAGAGGCCAGAGAGGCTGTAGGACCTCCAGTTTTGGAGATGTTCAGAACTCACCTGGACAAGGCACACTGGTTAGTTGGCCTTGATTTGGTTTGGAGCCACCTGCTTCCCAACAGGCATCTCCTGATTTCATCACACCCTGGAATGTCTCTTGGTTTCATTATGGGGTGTGGTGAGATACTGAGTCTCCCTCACCTGCATGGGGTAACTGGCCAGCACCTTTTAGGGCACAGGGCAGGAAGCCCCTGGGAATGGCTGTCAGGCAGTCACCCTGCATGGGTCACTTCAGTGCCACACTGGTTTTATCCTTGTGTTTCCAGAAGGTGCCCCAGCTGACAGCTGTATTTTAATATTCAAAAATCCATGTGCTTTCAGGCAGTAAGCAAAAGGCTTTTTGGCCTCAGCTTGGTCTGGAACATCTCAGAGCCTCAATTAAATGTGGATGCCTCATCCCTACAAGTGCCCAAGGCCAGGCTGGACAGGGCTTGGAGCAGCCTGGGCTAGTGGAAGGTGTCCCTGCCCATGGCAGGAACTACTTAATTTTTTAATGACTTTAAGATCCCTTCCAACTCAAACCATTGTAGGATTCCATAATCATTCTATGATCCTTGTAATGTTCTCATCACACCACATGTGTGGCCCTGCTCCAGTTTTCACTGTGAAACAGAGGCTCCAAACAAGGCTCTGTCCCTCCCTCCTGCACAGCCCTGGCTTTGTGCGCCTGTGGCACACCTCAAACTGGCACTGCTGGAGAGGATGTGAGAGATCCCATCCCTCACTGTCCTCTCCTGCCACTGCTGTCAGGCTCCCTGAATGCAGCCAAGGAGCCCTGGGAGGGGAGTGCTTAGCCCTGTCCCAGCACTCAGGGTTCAGTGTAACCCATCCCTGTGAGCTTCCACACCTTCCTGCTGCCTGCAGACTCCTCCAGGCCTCCACCAGCCTGCTGACATTTTGTCTTGGGTTGTAATGCAGGATGTAACCAGAAGTGTGTATTATTGCCATCCATTGGAACTGGTTGGGGAGGTGTTTTCTTACCCCTTCCAGGACCCCTCCTCCCTCCAGGGGATCTCTGCTGTCCATGGCCCATCCAGGCTCACTGCAGGGCTGATACAATTCCATCAGCCCATGGGGAGATGCTCCACCCAGGGGGAGGAGCCCAGCATTCCCACCTGGATCAAACCTGGCATTCAGAACTCCAGCACAGCCTGTTTGCACTGGATTCCCAGAGGGAGACCAGACCCAGCTCAGCACCACTGGACCCTTCTACAGGATCATCTCTGCTCCAACAGAACCACATCTCAAAATAACTATTATATAAAAACAAGCCACTGTAAGGGCGCTTCATATGAAAGGTGTGTTTCTGTAAACACCTTATAACATCCCCCATCTGTCAGTGCAGGAGGACTTGACTGGACTCACACCAACACCCTGACCAGCAGGGGGTCAGGTCGTGTTCTGACTCTGTCAGTGTTTTCTTTTTCTTTGTTTGCTTTTTTGTACTACTACATTTGTATTTTTAATATTCCTAGTAAGAACCTGTTATTCCTATTCCCATATCTTTGCCTGAAAGCCCCTTAATTTCAAAATTATAATAATTCAGAGGGAGGGGGTTTCCATTTGCCATTCCAAAGGAAGCTCCAGCTTTCCCTGGCAGATACCTGTCTTCCTAAGCCAAAATACAATTTTATACATTTCTAAATATCAGGGAAGTATTGCAGGGAGAGGGAACTGTGCAGTGAACAACACCAACTTGCAGCAGCCAAAGGAAGGAGGTAGTTGACAGCTGGATCGTGGTGACCATGCCAATACTCCCCTGAGGAGTGAAACCTCCTGTGGGAACGGAGCCTTTTCCAGGAGATGAAATGAACTTCTTTAGCATTAGCCCTGAGTAAACACTGGTCCAGCTCATAAAACATCCTGGAGTGCAGAACTGTTTACAGACTTTATTTGTCTTGAGCCTTGTGCTTTGTTAGATCAGAGGCATTTTTATTACCCAGCCTTGTGCAATATCATTCCAGAAACAAACACCATGTGGATGTTTACCATAATGAGGGAATACATTACAGCCTGAAAGGATGGCAGTGTCTAATAGAAATATACTTCTGGAGCACCTTAGGGCCAATGCCAAGGAAGGGCTTTTCCTTGCTCCTTTTTACCTTTTTTACTCTGATTTTTACTCTCCTTGCAGCTGGATGCGCCTCACACAGAGGGCAAAGAGGCAGGACTGAGCTTTCCCTCCCTGGTGAAGGGCTTTGGGTTTTGGGGAGCAGTTCCTGGTAATCACTTTGGTTTTGGGGATCAGTTCCCCACAGAGAATTAGAGCCCTGGATAGAGGGGGCAGCAGCAGCAATGCTCACCCAGACACCTTGAGTGCTACAGAAAAGGGAACTTGGTCAGTTTCCAGTGCGGGAGCTTAGCCTTTGATTTTCCAAGGAGGATGCAAGCAGTTTGTCCTTATAGGATGCTATAAAGGCAGTTCAAGAATATTATATGGTCTGCTACTGCTACAGAGAACCTCTTAAAAGCCCAATTGCCTGTGACACCAAATGGGAAGAGAGTTCCTTGAAAGATTCTGTGTTTTGAAACCACACAGCCAGTTCTAACTACTTTCAAACGGTACATACCTCTTTCCTCCTGCTGACAGTCAGAGTAATAGCTGAATGCAGGATATGGGAGACTGGCTGAAGTGTTTCAGCACTGTTCTCTTGTTCATGTTTTTTCACAATGCAAAAAAGACAGTGGCATAATTGATCTATGACCAAACACAAGATGAGGAGACAGAGAGATCTCAATGACAAAGTGACTCTAAAAGCTTGGGGACATCTCTGCTCCCGTGCCCAGTTCTCTTTACCCTCCTTCCTTCTCAGCTGTTCACAATCTGCTGATGTTTTTGTGAGGAAGGAGGGAAAAACATCCCAAGACCAAAGTCTGTTAGCCATGCTTTGGAAGAAAATGGGTTTCATCAGGCACAGCTTCTGCAGAAGAGAGGTCCTGGAGCTGAGAAACTGTCACTGAAGCCCAGGTAGTTTTCACTATCTCAGGAGCCAAACTGGGAGGCATCACCCAATCAAAGCAATATTTTCAAAATTTTATATATAACTTTATATGTTAGGATATATATAAAATAAAAAAATTACATAAAATAAAATTTATGTTAAAATTTACATTTATCTTCACACATCAATCTTAAGATTAGTCCAACCAAAATATAAAAAAATCCTATAAAAACCTAATTAATTTAAAATATAATAATGCACTGCTTTAAAAACGTGCCACAGAGCTTTGGTTCCTGCTGCAGGTCTGCTGCTCACAAGGGTGACAGGGACAGGGACAGGGGGCTCTTCACATCATTTATTCATTGCACTGACTGACCAACACCTCTAATAGTTCTGGGGAGCAGGAGACCTCAAGAGTTTCAGCCTGATCACCCACCCATCGCTTTTGTTTTGGCCATAATATTTAGCACAGAGGATTCTCTGGTCTCAGCCTGGCTGGAGCTAGCACAGGTGTTTGCTCTCATGGTGTTTGTGCATTAAGGACCTGCTTCAATCTCCTCCTTTCCCTGTGTGGCCCATGACACACAATAATATGAGACAACAATATCCATTGTGACATGATGTGACATCTGGAACCTCAAAGGACACAGACACAGCCTCGTGCTGACTGAAATGTGGATAGGCTCTCTTTACACCTGCTCTGAAAGCAGGTAAAGATGGATGTGATCTATAGCATTAGCAATTTATATTTTTTTAATATATATAAACATCTCATTTTTTTTCCTTTTTTTTTGGGGGGGGGGGGAGGCGGGGTGGGGGTTGGGGTTTGTTTTGTTTGGTTTTTTGAAGGTTTTTTTGTGGACGAGCAGATCTGCAAAGCCCAGCAGATGTCTCAGACTTTGAGATACAAGGGAACATTTCTCCTCAGCCCTCAGATGAAATGGACTGGGCTTTGCTCCAGAAAAGAGAAACGATTAATCCATCACTGAGCATGAACTTAAATGAGCTAATATTGGGTGCTTTAGTTCTGATGTATGTGCTAAATGAAGTAATCATTCAGGGTGTAAAAGTGATGTCTTTGGGAAAACGCTATAAAATACCGTGGCTGAGGCACGTGGGGCTGGAGGGGCTCTGGCATGGCCATCACTCCCACAGTGCTGTGCCACAGCTGCAGGAACCTCACACTCCTGGAATGTCTGCATTGAAAAGGGCATTAAAGCTCCTCTTGTCATCCTCCACTATCCCAGGGTGTTCCAAGCCCCAGTGTCCAGCCTGGATTTGGACATTTCCAAGGATCCAGGGGCAGCCACAGCTGCTCTGAGCACCCTGTGCCAGGGCCTGCCCACCCTCACAGTCAGAGGAAGATGAGTGCACCAGGTCTGAGCCCCACAAGGCTACTCTTGAGTATCCTCTAAGCACACAGTGAGTAAATAGTGCTTAGTGGGGAGAGTTTCCAAAAGTAGTGCCAGCGTCTGTGCACATTCTGCCTGCTCCAGCCCCTGCCTCTGGAGCTGAAGGTGCCTCTGCCTTGTGCTGTACATGCCTCCTCCCATTATCTCCTAGCCTGGATTCTTTGCTCCTCAACTACCACTAACCACAATTACACCCTTGAGCAAGGGACAGCAATTGATATTTCATCATTGGGATTTTTTATGCCCACCTGGAGTGAATAAACTATTCCAAGTTTCATCCAATTAGGTTAAGTGCAGCTGGACACAGGGTGCTGAGCACAGTCTGTGTTCAGTGGGAGTGTGGGACAGTCCCTCATCAGCTCAAGGCACCATCATTCATTAAAACATCATCACCTGCCTCTCACCAGTGAAGCCGAAGCACAAGTGTATAGGATGTCATAATGAGGTGTGCTAATGAAAGATGGGCAGAGCAGGATGAACAAAAGGCTCCTCTCCACACTGTACCTGCCTCTTACTACTTTGTGCAGTCCCCATCTTTTATGATCCGCTAGAAACATTTCAAGGGGTGCTGGAACTGAGGCCTACAAATCCAATTAATAGCTGTGCCCAGAATTGCCATACATCACTTAGAGAAACACCTGAGTGCAGCAGAGGAGAAAAAGGAAAGCATTGGGCATACAGGACTGTAAATGAACCTCTGACCCATCCCAGCCTGTTGTTCTTGCTCTGGGCTAAGAAAATCTTTGATAATTAGTTTAGCACCTTTGCTCTCATGAGCTGGTTTGACCACCTCTGCCCTTTCAAAGAGCCCAGTTAGGAACTTATTTTTACTGGAGTTATTTGGTTGATGTGCCAGAGGCTAAGAGAGAAAAAGAGCCTACTTGCTTCCCAGGGTCACAGCTCCCTGGGCTCAGGGAAGCAGGACTCACTGGTTAAGGGGTCATCCCTCCTGTGATGGCACAGCCCTCTATGCTCCAACCCCATCCTGGGCATGGCTGGGGAGCAAAGGCAGAGTTACAGATTGTCTCAACCTTATCAAGGTCCCAATGGGATCCAACAAAGTGTCTTCATGGCACATTGCTTCTTGGACTGGTTGTCTGAGGGCTGAACATTATGTTTTGTCCATCAAATCAGCCTTTGAAACTGCCTGAGTGTGAGCAGCTCAAGTATTTCCTGAGTGCAAAGAGAAGATATTTCAGAGCTGATAAATTTTGCAATGCATATGCAGTTACAGGTGGAGAGAAGGACCTGCTTTTACCAGCAGAGTTCTGCATGCATTCATTCACTGCAGTATGTCACTCCAGTGAATATAACTGTGATACAGGCACAGCAATATTGGAATGAAGATGCTTTTTTTCAGGACCATGATTCACACATGGGGGTAAAGCTGGGGTGTCTCTAAAACCCAGAAAGGTAGTGCATGGAGCTGGGCTGGACTGGACAAATGCAACCCAGAAATTCTCCCTGAAGCACCAGAAAAACCCAGTGGTGGCAGTTTCTAGAACCAGGCTTCAGAATTCCCTCCACTCATGGTGGAGCAGAGAGTTACAGCACTGAGACTGATTTTGTATTTCTGCCAACACTTCACATCTAGTTCTGTCTGTAGTAAAGCCTTTGTTAGTATAGAAATGTCATTAAAATTCACAAATTCAAACACTTTGCTGTGTCCCAGCCATAGTCTGCCACATAAGCTACTTGTAGCAGATGATGGCCAAGGCCTGTGGTTTTCACAGAGTAAGTAGCACTGGAGAAAAGCTGAACCAGTTTAGTGTGGTGAGACAGACAGAGATAGTGCTGAAGGCAATCTTGCCCCCAATACATTACAGCTGTGTTAATTACCACAGAGTGGGAACAGCCCTGCCCTCACAGCTATGGGTGTGATAAAAGAGTGAGTTAGATGGGAGGTAATGAGTTGGAGTCTATTGGTTGTGCTGTGATATAGAAGGGGTAGGAGGTTGTGTGGGGGACAGACAGGGTTTGGTGGCTGTGCCAGGGACAGGAAGAAGTGGGCCAGAATTGCAGAAGGAAGAGAGAAAAAGCCACAGTTGCATGGAGCTGCCTATGGGAGGCTACATAGAAAAGGTATGAGGGACTTTTGGATAAAAAGGTGCTGATGCTTGAAGCCTTCTTTGGTCACTTGTACCTCCTCTGTCAGTTTGGCTCCTTGTGTTTTTCAATCCAGCTCCAAGTGTGGCAGCAGGGAGTCTGGGAGGGAAAGTCTCCGTTTCTGTACCCCTGTCAGTCTGGGCACACCTGGAGCATGAGGACATGTGTGGCAGGTCCAGCTCCCTGTGGTCCTGCCCCAGGATTTGGGACTTGCAGTGCCTGGCCAGTGTGGTGGGGAGTGTGAGCAGCCCCACACTTTGCTCCCAGGGAGTAGCCCTGTGGGGATGTGCTGGAACATGCACAGTAATATTAGCTCACAGCCCCTGCAGACTCTTGGCCATGCCTTGTGTGTCTACAGTCTATAAATACAGACTTTAAATTTAGCTTATCCTTGCAATTTCTACTTCCCAGAGAGCAACAACTACCTGTGGCACTGGAGACCCAAAGTGCAGCTGTGAATCAGCTGCTCTAATAACTCACCTGCACAATCCTACACAATACACTCCTGGAGGGAGTGAACCAGGTGCCTGAATACATGGGGGAATCTTATTTCTGCTTATCTTCTGCTTTTATCCAATTATCTGGATTTTTACCACCTATAATGTGTTTTTCTTCCCAGCATGCCCAGAAGAAGCACTACACCCAATTGACCAAAAGGGAATTGCTGTGGAGACAGATGAAGTGATGTGACTAAGGTCACCCAAGGGCTGTGTCTAAGAAAAGAGCTGAGCCTGGAGTGCTCCCAGCAGGGACTTGAGTGCAGTGTAGGCTCTGGCTGTACCTGGATGCAACTGAAGAACAAGGATTTCAGCCACTGTAAGTCCTGTCCCACCTCTGAAGCCAGTGAGACCAACAGGTCAGAAGAAGATACTTTCTAACATTTTCTAATGATTTTCTTTTTCCAGGTTATGTGCGCAGCTTACTGGGAAAGGCCCAGCATGCCCGCAGCTGGGCCAGATGTGCAGCTGATTGCTTCATTTGCCTTTTTGGTTCCTATTCTCATGTTGATACATATCAGTCCAGTCCTGCAAAATTGACTTCTTTTTTTTTTTTTTTTTTTTTTTTTTTTTTTTTTTTTTCCCACTACTCCCAGAAATACTGTTTTGCAATGATTTTTCCATTTCTGGATGGGTCAGACTGTCATGGTCAGTGTCCCTGTTGTGGTGTCAGAGTGAGTTAGGGAGGTGGTGAAGCAGAATAGCATGGCCAGAGCTCTGCCCCAAGCACTAGAAACTTGGAGGCTGTTCCCCAGAGAGTACATCAGGGGGTAAGAACTCAAGCAGATTCTTAAGTGAATGTTCCCATAAGGAACTCTTCTAGAAACACTGAAACTGAACTTGAACCAAAAGTGCAGGAAAGGACCACAGGATTCCCAGAATGGTTCAGGCTTGAAGGGACCTTAAAAACCATCTGGTTCACCCCCTCCCATGGGCAGCACACTCTCGGGTTTTGGTTTCTCTCTGACCTGAGATTCCAGGCTGGTGGTTCAAGTGGGTCTTTTTCTGCCCTTTGCTCTCTCTGACCTTGGAAGGCTTTGGATCGGTGCAAGAATGGAGGGAGTCTCAAGGTCTTGGTTTTCTTGGTTTCTCATGTTGTTTATTAATTCTTATCTTACAATTCTCTGTGCTGGCCAAGGTGTTCACAGCAGCTCGGACACGATGTGACTCCCTCCGTGATGGGAGGTCGCTCTGCTTTTATACAGATAACTATGTACTTATTATTTACAATTTCATACCAATGCCTGGTGCCTGTACTAGAAGGGTCATTTCTACTCTGACCCAGTCGTATCAAACCACCTTGTGCCCACATCACTGCAGAAAATGGATGCCAAGGGAGAAGGAGAAGAACTCAGGGTTCCACCCTAATTCCTCCATCTTGTCCCCTTGCACCTACATTCTAAGAATCCCAAAACTACAAAATCTTCCACACAGTGATAAACCACACCACTGTCTGTTACACATTTGTGACTTGTAATTCCTCTCTGTGATGGAAGTTTTTCACATGGACCAAAATCAAAGCCTGTGTCCTCCTGGGCTCTGTGCCAGGCAAACCCCCCTGCACAGACCCCAGACCCTCTTTCTTGGGTCCCAGACCCCTCTGCTGAGGTCTGTGACCTTCCAGGGTGCCCAGAGGGATGCCCTGGACTCCAACAGCACACCTGCCACCACACCAGGTTACTCAAACACTTGACCTTGCTTCAAACACTGTTGGAAGCAAGTCTCTTTGACCAAAATGTAGATATATTCCTGCACTCCAGTAAACCTGACTGCTGTCACCCCTCCTGGAGATGACTTCATTCCACGAGATTCCTCAGCCCAGGCTCTGTGCCTCAGAAGCAATTGTTTGTGCTCTAGTTGGGAGATGTGCATCATCACTGTTGCCTTTTTTCCCACTGCAGAGTAATTAATAGATATTTCTCGTGGAAGGCAGTCAATTTTCATTACACTGGGCTTTCACAAAGCTGGTTTGTTTGGGCTTTTTCCTCAGAAGTGGAATGTCCAAGAGACACTTTGTGCTAAGGCTGAAGTCTCTGTGTCACAATCACTCTCTTTGTGGTGTGAGAGTGTGAAGGCAGCTCTCAGAGGCAAACTGAAGGCTAATTTTATGGTGAGGGAGGCAATCACAGGTTCAGAACTCTCTGAAGCTCTGTGTCAGCTGCTGTGAGATGGTGCCAAGGGCTGGGGCAGGAGCGTGGCAGAGTGGAGGTTACAAGACACCAGCTTTTTGTTAATGCAAGATTGTGGAATCCTGGAATGGTTTGGGTTGGAAGGGACCTTAAAGCCCATCTCACTCCACCCCCTGCCATGGGCATGGGCACTTTCCACTATCCCAGGCTGCTCCAAGCCTGTCCAATCTGGCCTTGGGCACTGCCAGGGATGGGGCAGCCACAGCTTCTCTGGGCACCCTGTGCCAGTGTTGCTGTAGGACACGAGAGAAAGACTCATAGTATTTCAGAAGACAAAGAGCATAGAAAAAAGGCTTTATTGTCTAATTCTTACTACCTTTTATAAGATGTTCCCATACAGACTTAACATGGTTGGTGAATAGGAACAACACCTCTCTGATCCCATTGGTTAAACCAGAGAAACAGCAAAACACCACCTGAAGAAAGATTGTTTTGAGAAAGGAGAGTTGTTTGCCAAGATTGTTTTGAGAAGAAGCTTTTTTGAGAATTTTTTCCTTGGGAAAAAAGTTAGCAGCTGCTAGCAGGGTGAAATCTCTCAGACCCAGAAATATCAGGCCCACATGCCAGGTCCTCACCACCCTCAGCATGAAAACCTCTTTCCTAATATCCAATCCAAAGCAACTTTCTGTTAGTCTCAAACCATTACCCCTTGTCCTACCACAACAGGCTCTGCAAAAAAGTTTTTCCTACTCTTTCTCTTAGACACTGATGCCTTGGGAAGGCTGACCTGAAACAGAGACTGGACAGAGCTGGAGAATAAAGCAGATATTTATTAAAAGGTCTCTGGGATACACCTTGGGCAGGACAGGGCCTGACCAGGGATACACCCAGGGTGGACTAAGAATGGTCACAAAATGACTGACTGGTAACAAAGTCTTACATTTTTATTTGGTCCATTTGCACATTGGGGTTTAATTGTCCAATTCCAGCTCCAGGCTGTGAGGTCTCATCTTTCTTGTTCCTCCCTTCAGTCCACCCTTGTTTGTGCTTTTGGGCCTGAAAGTTGTCCTTGGTGTGCAGCAGGAAAAGGATTTGTTTTGTGTCCCTGCTCTGTGCAGAGCTGAGTGACACTGACTGTGAGCTCAGAACTGCACCCCTGGGCAGCACAGAACCTGAAATACATGAAAGCTCAGATTTAAGGCATCAGCACCTTTCAGTGCTGAACACCACTATCAGATCTCCCAGGGCTCTTCTCCTCTCCAGTCTGAGCAATCCCAATTTCCACCACCCTGTGCCAGCTGTGGAGTTTGTGTGGCACATTCACAGCAGTGTGGGGCCAGCCAGGATCACAGTCCCAGCAGCCCTGCCTGCTCCAGTGCTCCCTGTAAATAAATACCTGCTCCATCCTCACCCAGTGGTGTGGGGAGGGGAGGAGCTCTGCTCCCTGCACAGGTGCAGCACCAGCAGGACTGTGCTGGAGTCTCCCAACAGGCTCCCGAGTTCCTTCCCAGCTCCATGGATTTTACTGTACAATACAGCACTGGAAGTCATTATTGTCACAAAGAATCACTAATTCAATAATGCCACTACCCTGCAGGAATAACAACCACACACTATTAATGCGCTTCCCCCCTCGCATTCACTGCAGAACACAAAAAGCTGCTCACAGAATGCAGGAAGGCTTGGAGCAAGGACACCATTAGTGCTGCCATGCACTGCTCACACCCAACCCAAGAGCTGGAAATTATGATTGCAAGGCACATTTTTCAATGCCATTCACAAATATAAAAAAAAAAATTGTTAAAAGTTTAAACTTCAAATAAAAGTAGGAAAAGCTGCCTGGCGTTGCATGATAACACAGCACTTTATTATTCCTCTTCAATTGTTTGACGTTTATGCCTCTGTTTAGTAAGTCTGTTCATTATCGTTCTCCAATTAACAGAGACTTTTTCAGATTATTTTTATGAAATTCTCATTTAATTAGCAATACAGCTGAATCTCAAATGGCAGTTTTAAAAATATCCTTCCACTGATCAAGCAGCCAAATGGTCTTTCTGAACACTTGCAGAATTGTAAACTTTCATTTGTCTGCTAATTATCCCCCCTGCTTAGATGATGGGAATGGGAACACCTGACAATCAGGGGTTATTCACCGGACACTTTCATTGAGCATGGGGTGGAAAAATACAGATTTCACTTATTAAAACCTTCTCATGGGCTCTTTTAAGAGTGGAGAATGGGATTTATCAGATGATTTTCAGAATTCATACAATAGATGGAGAATTAAAATAATAGGACAAATAATAGAAAATAGGTGTGATAGGAGACATCAGGCATTCTACAAGCACAAAGCAAAATGAGGGGAAATACACTGATAATACAGTAAGAAAAAATAAACTGAGCAGTAAAATGTCAGTGAATGGGCCCTCCTGCCACACAGCTGGAGATCATTATGGTATTTAGCAATACACACACAAATAAGCTTAAAATGCATATTTGCCATATATTGGTGGGTGTATGTAGTTTGGGAGAAAAAAAAAAATCCTTTAATCTGCCACTGAAGCACTTCCACATTTGCAGGGCAGTGTGGCAGCTTTCCAGGTCAGTCCTCCCTTGTCTGTGTGCTCTGTCCCTGTGCAGCCCCCTGGGGTGTGTGAGCACAGGGACCCCTGGCCCTGCTTCACTGCCTGCTCCCAGCACCACAGGGGTGTTTGTCAGTGGGGTAAGGGGGAAAAACAAGTTTTCCCAGCACAGGGCAAAACACTGAATTTGAGATGAAAGGAGACTTGGCCATAGAATGGTTTGGTCTGGTGGGGGTTGAGGGTCATCTAGGTCCAATCCTCTGCCATGGGCAGGGATAACATTTTCTGTTCCAGGTTTTAAGTCTCATCCTAGCAGGATATCAGGACAAATTCCATGCCAGAGGTGAGCTTTGGGTGGTGTTGGTGCTGCCATTATGGCTTTGCTGCGCTCCTGCTCTCATTTACATCCCTGCAGTGCTCAGAAGCCCAGAGGCAGGAGGAAGGCAGGTGAACACCAGAGTGGGCATTTCAGTGGCTGGAAGGGATGTAGGGCTTGCAAGACCCCACCAGCCATCCTCACTGAGTCTCACAAGCTCCAAGAAGAGCTTCCAACCCAGCGTTTGGCCAGGAGAGAAGGCAGGAATACCTCCATCCAGGCACTGAAGGGGAGTAATGGAAGAGTCTGCTGCTGCCAGATAAGTGGAGAGGATTCCTCAGAGAGTCACTTTGGATCTCCAGCTGCAGTAACACATTGTTATGAATCTCTATCAGTGCACTTGTAGTGCAGCTGGGGAGTGTGTCTGACATTGCCTCCAGTGACCTTTTCAATATAGTCCAAGTGCTGCAGAGCTGGTCTTTCAGGAGGAATTCAAATCGAATTTGCTCAGGCAGAAAGAATTGGCCTGAGGACAGCCCCGCTACTCACTTCGCATTTCTCCTTGTCATTCGCATGGAAATTGCAGTTCTTTAATGCATGGGGCTTCTTCCTATGAACTGCAAATGTCTCCCTTCTAAGGGAGTTCTAAGGGAGGGTTTGAGATGTCCCGGTAGTGACAGTGCTGTGCCAGGCATTGCTGCAGTGGGAGGATGGAGGTGAGAACCTGAGCACAGCCTGTGCAAAGGTGACGATGTGACCCTGTGAGCTGGCACACCAAATTAGCTGCTGAGTGTCAGGAACCCACCATCGTGTTAAAAAAAAAAAAAATGCAACTCATCGCCACGGGATGGAATAGCTGAGATTTGGATAAACTTCAGGTGCAGGGAGAGAAATTCACTGAGTGCTCTGCAAGGTGAGACGGCCAAGGAGCAACATCTGGTGCTGACACTGATGGCCCTGGGGTGAAGCCTCTGCCCTTCTTGGGGCAAAGGGTGTTTGGGAGGGGGAAATGTTGGTGTTTTCATGTTCTTTCCTGGCACAGCATGATTATTTCATACATTTGTCTGAGGTGCTTTAAAATGCAATTTCTTTGATTAATTTGGTGTCTATATTTTCACTGTTTTGTTCACTCCAATTTATGACAAAATTGAACAAAGTGGGTAACAAAATATAGCCCTGTCAGGCTCCTGTCTTCACGGATATAAAGAAAAATGTGAAACTGTCAGGCACACAAATGTGCCAAACCCCAAGGAAAATTATTACATTCTGCTTGACATTTACTTTAATTTTACAAAATTCCGTAATACCATTATAAATAATAATAATAAAAAGCAACATGGAAATATTTTTAAGTGTATTTATTTTCATTTGCTAGCTGGGTGATTTATGGGTTTGTTTTATTTTTTTTTTCCCTCTCTGCATCAGAAGAGAGAATGAGCACCTTGAGCTCGAGTGCTGCTGGAGTTGGGTTTCCAAGGGAATATGGCTGCTCACAAGGAGGGGACAAAGTAACAGGGGACATCTCTGCTTCCAAAAGCTCTGCAAGGCTGTTTGAGCCCCTGTAAAGTTGTCTCTAAGGGACAGGTCAGTAAATGCTAACACCAATCCAGGTCTGTACCAGCTGAGGGTCCAAAGAGGGGCTGATCGAGCACTGCTGTGTGGGGATGGGAGAAAGAACCCCAAAGAAGTGTGGGAAGTGAGCAATCTAATCCAAGGACTACTGATGAAAGTAGAGGAAGAGCTGAGAAAAAAGACACAAGAGGGTGGGAGTCAGCAACACTCAGATTTCAACAATGGGATGAGCAAAGGTGCTTTGAAAAAAATACAGGTGGGTGATTCTGAGGAACTAATCCTGCTCCTCCTGCTGATGTGAGCACCACGTTCTACCCTTCCCTGGAGACCAGGGCTGGCTCCTTAGGCCACCCCAGCCTTGAAGTTCCTGTGCAGAGGTACAGATGCTGTGGACTGGAGCAGTTTTTAATTGAGAGGTAGCTGTTCTGTCTTTGGGGGAACTCAAAAGGCCATCAACTCACATCACTCTCTCAACTCTCTTCTGAAACTCCTGTTCTCCTCTCCACCAAGCCTCAAAGTAGAGTCACACACACCAAAGGAAATGAGAAAAGAAAACCACTTCAGGACATCAAGGTGACTCATACTTCAACAGCTGAAGGCAAAGGAAAGTGTATGAAAATAATTGATGGGATGTAGCAAACGGGGCTGGCATCATTTACATACTGAACTGACAGCATGTGCCATTCACAGGCCCTTTCCGCTGTAAATAATGCCATGTAGTGACACAGGAAAGTCTTATTTATAAATCTTGGAAGTTAAAAAGGCACCAAGTGGACAGCCAGTTTCTGGACTCCCCAAGAAAATGTTTATATAGGAGAGGATGCATTAGATGAAGATATATAACCTAGCTGATCTGGGCAAGGCTCTGTTAGTGAACTCCAGGGATTTGCAGCCCATATTCATGATCCCTGTGCTCACCCCAAGGGCTGATGCATTGCCTGAGACACAGCTCTAACACACTGAAGTCTGAAAACCCCAAAGGTCTTGGAGTGGTCAGTATTTGTTACCTTTTCCCCTTGTCATCCCTACAGTCTCTCATTTCAAGGGTTTCCTTAAGAGCCTCCAGCTGTGCTGGATTTGGGGCTGAGTGCTCCAGCTGCTCCCCACTGCCCTCCCTGCTGCTCTCAGAAAACCACCTGGATTAGTTACAGGAAGCTCAGGATAAACTGTGCTTGGGTAATCTGCCTTGTTTTGGCAAGAGTGGGTTAGAGAGTGTTCTCTGGGCTGGGATGTCCGTGGGCTTGGTGACCTTTGCAGCTGAGAAAGTCCTTGCACTGTAGTAATGCAACCCCACACCACCAGCAGGTGCTTCCAGGTAGGGAAAGAGGTTCAGTTTACCTCTGACATTTTAGGAAATTTACCTGGATTCTTCCATAGCCTTCTGACAAGGATTCGGTTTCTGAGGGTGTAACTCAAAACGTCTTGGTGATCCTATTGGCTGTTAGCCAAGTTATCCCTCCTAAAACATTAAATATTTAAGAAAGAGAAATAGTGAAGAGAAAGAGAAAGTAAGAGCTTTTTGGGATGTCTCAGCAGGGTGTCAGAGGTTTCTCAAACACCTGTGCATGCTTCATTATTTGCTTTCTGCAGTGTTTTGTTTACTTTGGTATTTTTCATTATTAAACCTTTTGATTTACAAAACATCTTCGAGGAGCAGTCTCACTAATTATTATAGTCTGCAAGGCTGGACCCTCAGAGTGTGGGAGTCGAACCCACACGGCACAGGCTCCACCCACCTGCACCTGGTGGGGAGGTGCACCTTGGCCATGACATTGCATGGGAGTGTGTCACAGCTTTGGTGCTCTAAGCCCTGTGCAAGCCCTGATGTCCTTGGATTGCTCAGCTGGTAAGGAGCAGTCTTTGCTGAGGAGTGAGATGATTTTATTCCTGTTGGGTGAAAGGTTTTGGTGAGCCAGATTCTTCCAGATTGCAAGGTTTAATTTGTTTTCATTTGTAAAGGATGGCTGCTGTTGGGAGCTAAACCCTGGGGAAGCGGTGAGGCTCTGTCATCCCAAACAAGTCAGGAAGCTCATTCCTGGTGTTTCCAGCAGCTGTTTTCACCCTGTTGTGCTGGTTCAGTGGGCAGCAAGCCTGGACCCCTCATGCTGCGCTCAAATGAGTGGAGCTGCTCCTGTGTGCAAACCCCAAACCCCAACAGCCCCTCGGGGCTGTGCTCTGCCAGCCAGCAGGTCCCCACTCAACCAACCTCTTCTTCCTAAAGCCCTTCTAGGAAGTGAAATGTGCTGCCTGCTCAGGAAAAGGCGTTATAATGGGCAGGTACCTATGGGGGAAGATGGATCACTGAGTCAGAAATCAATCGAGAGCTTGTGATGGCATCATAAATCAGGGGATGCTGAGCGTTAAAGAAACCCAACACTTGATTTATAACTTGGCACAAGCCATTTGTCGCCAGCCAAGATTTTCAAAAAGAGAAACATTTTTGTAAGCTTAATTTAACATTATTTTTTTTCCACTGTGCTAAGTGTTTCTGTAGGGTTTATTTTTCCTCCCGCAGATAAAACTCAATTTGCGGATAAAAAACAGCCAAGTGACATCTGAAAATTTTGTTTCCCTTTGAAATTCTTGATGGGTTTGTGCTCCCTTTTCCCTAATTCATGGTCATTCTTCTCTCAGCCTGGGCTCCTCCCTGATATCTTTTGATATTTTATCTCACTGGGAGTTGGAGATTTTTGCTGGTAGATGGCTGGTACAAATCCAGCTCATGCTGCTGAGAAATATTATCAGTTAATCACCACTCTGCTGCTGATGTGGAGCTCATTTTGGTATCAGCAGCAGCTGCCTCACCTAAACCTGCCCTATTAGCTGTGTCTGGGTGGCTGCAGGGGAGGCTGAACAATCAGTGGCCATGGGATTTTTCCCTGAGCTGTAGTGGCCCTTTGTGCTGCTGCCCAGTGCTGAGACTGGAGCCTGCAGTGCCTGATGCAGCAGAGTGGTCTATTTGTCCCTGCATCTCAGCATCTCCTCTCTTATGGTGCCATATGTTCATATGTTATTAATATACATTTCTTTTATTAATGAGGAATTAAAGTATTGTTCTGGTGTGAGGGGCTTTTCTGAGAACTTAAAATAAAGCATCTGTTAACTCTAAGGTGCTCTGAGCATCAGGCTTGATGGACGATGCTCTTCCCAGAGTTCTTACCTTTTTTCTGTTATTTTATAGTTAGTTGGATTTTGGACTTTATTTTTTCTGGTGCCTTAAACCAAGGTGGGAAAGCACAGAGGAGAGCTGTTCTGGAGTTCTCTGTTTGCCCTGGTGGCACTGTTTATACAACATGGATACAGTGGTGGGCACAAGAACTGCCTCTCCAGGGTCATGGGCACATCACTGAGCCTGGCTGACTTCCAGAAATGTCTGGATAATGCCTTAAGCACATAGTGGGATTCTTGGGGATATCCTGGAGATGTACTGAGCTAGGAGTTGAACTTGATGATCCTTGTGGGTCCCTTCCAACTCAGAATAGCCTGTGGTTCTGAGGTAATTGTGCTTCTTAATTGGACATATTTGTCAGTGCATTGTGCACAAGGTCATGGTGGGGAGTGTGCTCAGTTTGCAACTTGTCTCAGACCCACGTGAGGTTCTGCCAAATCTATTCCAGGCCAAAAAAGATAACAAGCAAGAATAAATAAAAAAGTATGGAACTCAAATATCCTCCACCTACAAATAGTGCCTGTGGTCCATTTAGCTTCATATACACAAAGTAATATTGTTCATAGGCAAAAATCCCGTGAGCTTCCTGGAACACAGAGGATCGGTGTTGCTTAGTTACCAGTGGTACACTGGCATGCTGAGATAAATCAATACAGCTCCAAATATTAAAGCCTTTAAAATAAAATCAAAGCTGTGTCCATAGTCCGCAGTGCTCTTTGCCTTGGAGCAAACGTGGCCCTGGAGCTGTGCAGGAGCCATGGACACAGTGACTGCACAGGCTCCTGCTCTGCCTTTTGGTTCTTTCTTTTCCCACTCCTTGAACTACAAGTGAGAATAGGCTGGGCCATCCCAAAGGAGAGAGCAGGATGGAGGGGGTGGGCAGCAGGGCTTTGTGTGGATGTGGAGGTGACTTTTATCTGCTCTGCAGCTGTTCCAAGCCCATCCCTCCTGTAGGAGCAAGGGTCCAGCCTGGGACAGACACGTGGCAGCAGCAACAGCTCTTCCCTTACGGGGCCTGGGTGAAGTTAACCCTGGGCAAGGTGCTCTGAGCTGGGCCTGAAAGGACCACAGAGCCCTGGGCAGAGTCATGGCATGTCCTGACAGTGTCTGTTGAGAAATGGACAGAGAGGAAATATCTATAAAAAAATGCCAGAGCAGCTTGGTTCCCCAGGGAACTGCCTCGGCTGCCAAGATCCCAGGCCCTTCTTCACCCTGGGGTGGATGTGCAGGTGGGACAGTATTGTCCTTGAAGAGGAGGTAGATAACTTTAAATGTTTGAGTCCTGCTCTTAATTAAATAAGGGTGAGAAAATCATATCCCACAGATGGAAAGAGAACGAGCAAAGCACAGAAAAGAAATAACCCTCTTTGGCTCACTTACTAGAGTGAATAAAATTGCTGGCGATTGACCTAACTTTCCTATATAAATGCAATTTATATCATTCATTGAGACTGATTTTTCTACAGATGGGTAATGGTACAGGAAGATCTGGCTCTGAAGTCAAATGTTAGCAATGCCTTGCACCCACAGGCATGGGGTGGGCTGCCTGGATCAGGTCTCTGGGCTTGGAAATCCCAGGGAACAGGAGCTCAGGTTCTGAAATGCAAATGTAAAACAATCAGAGACCTTGGTGCACGGGCACAGTGCTGAGATAAGTCACTTACTGGCGCCTGAGAGTGGGTTAAGCTGTCTATATAGACACAGCCCTTGGAATTTGTGTGACAGTAATACCTAGAGAAATCTACCAGGATTAGATCACTTATATTAGATTTGGTAGATATGCATGTACAGCCTCTTCTCCCAAAAGATTGTAATGTAAGTAGACAAGTCAAAATAATGGTGAGAAAAAAAGGCTGTAACTTTACTCCAGCTTGTAGATGGCAAACTAGAGCACAGCAAGGCTCAGTAACTTGCCCACAGGGACAAAAAAAAAATGTAGTTGAGCTGGGAACTGAACCCAGATTTTGATAATTCCAGCAAGTGCTGGAGGTGCCAGGACAGGGTGAAGATGCTGTGTTGATCCTGTGGTCCCTGTGGCTGCTGGGCTGGGACAGCCCAGGACAAAGGGCCAACCCTGGCAGTGTGTCAGGGGCTGTGCTCAGCAGCCTCGAGCTTTAAGCCACACCAGCTGACATTTTGTGGATAAACTTTGTCCTTTCACTTTTTCCCTGTGTTGAACAGAGCAGCACACACCTCTTGGAAGAAACCAGGTCATTATAATACAGCTTGAGTAGCACTAAGAGGACAGGAGAAGCAACAATGTGCACAGCTGGCCACACTGTGATAGTCATTCCAAGAGAAGGAAGTGTCCAAAGCCAGGCTGGACAGGGCATGGAGCAACATGGTCTAGTGGAAAATGTCCTTGCCCATGGCAGAGGGTTGGAGTGAGATGATCTTAAAAGCTCCTTCCACTCCAAACCTTTCTGTGATTCTTATGTATATTTTAATTGATTTGGTTATGTTAAAGTCTCCAGAGACCTCTTCTTTTTTATTTTTACCTACTCCATGAGAAGCTACTCTGGAGAGAGCTGCCAGGCAGAGAGTTCAGGTGATCAATGTCCAAACTAAGGTAAGAAAACATATTTTCATGGAGGGCAGCCAGTGAAGATTAGCAGGCAGTGCAGTGGGATGAGGGTGGAGAAATGATTACAGGTTGATAAAGACAGATGTAAGACATAAACAGCCAAAAATTGGTTTAAATATTTATAAGAGCCCAGGGGTCTCTTACAAATGTTATATTTGGGAAGGAGTTAGAGTGATTTATAGCTGCTCTTTGCCCTGCTCACTCTGCTTTCATCACTCCGTGGTCTGAGCTAACCCGGGTGTCTCTCACAATTGAGGTGGAACTTAAGGTCACACAAACATTGACAGAGCATGATCCTGTCCTGTAGGGGCCCCTGTGTGAGTATTCCTGAGCCCCTTGGCTCCAGCAGAAGATGCTCCCAGGGCTGGAGCCCCTCTGCTCTGGAGCCAGGCTGGGAGAGCTGGGGGTGCTCACCTGGAGAGGAGAAGCTCCAGGGAGAGCTCAGAGCCCCTGCCAGGGCCTAAAGGGGCTCCAGGAGGGCTGGAGAGGGACTGGGGACAAGGGATGGAGGGACAGGACACAGGGAATGGCTTCCCACTGAAAGAGAGTGTGTGTAGGTTGTATATTGGGAAGAAATCTTTCCCTGTGGAGGTGGGCAGGCCCTGGCACAGGGTGCCCAAAGAAGCTGTGGCTGCCCCTGGATCCCTGGCAGTGCCAAAGGCCAGGCTGGTTAGGGCTTGGAGCATCCTAAGTTGTCCCTGCCCATGGCAGGGGTGGAATGAGATTTGAGGTCCCTTCCAACCCGAACTCTCCTGTGATTCCATGGTCCCTCTGCTGCACATCCAGCACTGGGAAATTGTGCCCATGGAGGGCTCTGGAGAGGTTTCACTGTGTTTCCTCAGGGGCCTTGGCTGTGTTTGCTGACAGCACCTGCAGTTCCACACTGCTGTGACAGCAGGTTGCAGTCTGGAACAGTCTTGGCTGGAGGCTGGGAAGGTTCCTCCATCCCACCCAAAGGTTCACTCCACCCTACACCTTTGTGTGTCCTGAGAAAGTCTGGGGCAGCTGCAGTGTGAGGGGACTTACAAGGGCTCTTTGTTTCCAGCCAGATCAGTGTAAGGCAAGTTTTCATCCCAAACTGCAAACAGGGCAGGACCCTGGGCACAGAGGAGCAGGGAACTGAGGAGGGGGAGCTGGTGGCACGAGGAGTGGGCAGCAAAGGGGGAGTGGGCAGCTTCAGGAAAAAGGAGCAAAAATGTTACTGGTGGGAGAGTCTTGGAAAACACAGAAGCTGTGGGAGGGCAGGACTGGGCTCTCCAAGTTGGGCATGGAGAGCAGAAGAACCAGCAGGACATGGGTCCACTGGGAATAAGGATGTGCTCATTCCTGCAATCCAGTGTCTGCCTCACTTACATAGAATTTGCAGTTGTCTTGTGTTCAATGCAAGATGTATTCTATTCACATCTGTTGAATCCGTTTGGGGAAGTGTTTTTCTTTATCTCTCATACAATCCATTCCTCATAACTCCAGGGGGATGGGGCAGGTGTCTTCTGTCAATAGGCAGCTGTTAAAACCAAATGCGGCAGTGTTCTTTACCCCTTCCAGGACCCCTCCTCCCTCCAGGGGATCTCTGCTGTCCATGGCCCATCCAGGCTCACTGCAGGGCTGAGACAATTCCATCAGCCCATGGGGAGATGCTCCACCCAGGGGGAGGAGCCCAGCATTCCCACCTGGATCAAACCTGGCATTCAGAACTCCAGCACAGCCTGTTTGCACTGGATTCCCAGAGGGAGACCAGACCCATCTCAGCACCACTGGACCCTTCTACAGGATCATCTCTGCTCCACCAGAACCACATGTGGCACTGCAGGAGGACTGGATTGGACTGACACCAACACCCTGAGCAACAGGGGGTTAGGTCATGTTCTGACTCTGTCAGTGTTTGTACTTTTTGTTCATTTGGGTTTTTGTACTACTGCATTTTTAATTTTCCTAGTACACAACTGTTATTCCTATTCTCTTCTCTTTGCCTGAAAGTCCCTTAATTTCAAAATTACAATAATTCAGAGGGAGGGGGTTTACATTCTCCATTCCAAGGGAAGCTCCAGCTTTCCCTGGCAGACACCTGTCCTTCCAAACCAAGACAGCAGTGGCAAACACCACCCTGATGGAGATGAAACCCCTCTGAGAGCAGCTGGGCACCAATTTGTCCCCACACACACCTCGGGGGCAGCACGGTCCCCACCCCTTCAGGCTGTACTCCCCTGTATGTGCATGGTGTGACCTCCAAAGACAAATGCTCCTGCTTGTTAAGCAGTGGAGAAAGAGCTGCTGCTATTAATTATTAATGAAATCTCACACACAGCATTAAAGACAGAGGCAATTCTTTTTGGCAAGTGTAATGAAAAAATTAATTGAATAATCATTCCATGTAAATAGATTTAGATAAGCTTCTCGTCTTTCTTTTCATTTTTTTTTCCTTCCCCTCCTTCTCTCTCCCAGCTCACACCTTCCACTTTTCAGTAGAGAAACACTGTGATTAATTGCTTGGAATATTGTTTTAATTCATAGCATCCTGTGGTGAGCAGTGGCTGTACTGGCTGGGGCCACCAAGTCCCTCGTGTCCAGACAGTCCTACCTGGGGATTGCAGAGCAGTACTGGGGAGGAAAAGGCTGTTAAAATTTACTGCTATGTGGAACACTTCAAAAGAAACTGGAATGCCTGATTTATAGGGTGTTGTTTTGTTAATGGCTTAGAGGGCCTGATCCTGCTCATGTCTGTGAGTCTTTGCAGTTTTTAGGGGGTTGTTGCCTGGTGGGTGTCCCTGGACCTGGATCCAGGCCCCCCTGCTTTTAGGGACCATGTGGAGGGAACCTCCCCTGCCCTGCTGCAGTGACCTGCTTTTGTGAGGTGCTGTTCCTGTTCCCCCAGGCTGCTCAGGTCCCTGTCAGCTTCATGCCTTAAACTTTCACGTTGGGGTGGGAGGAAGCATGACAAGCCTTCCAGTTATGCTTTTCTCTTTTCCCATTAGTGAGTTCTTAACATTTCCCAATTGATGAGCCCATATGTGACCCTTGGGCAGGGCTGGGCATCCCTGTAAGTTCTTGCATTGCCAAAAGCCATGGGAAGGATGTGGAGCAGCCAGGCCAGGGCAGCCCTCCCCAGCAAGGATCCAAAGCCCAAACAGACACAGGACCAAAGCACTGAATTCCTCACAAATGCCAGAGCCTGGGGCTGTGCTGTCTGCTGTGAAACCAGTGAAGAAACCCCTTGTTATGCTGTGCTCTGGTTCCCACCTCCCATCAGAAGCAGTCTGGCTTTTTCTCTCTTGTGTGTTTCAGTGAAAAATACTTTCCATTATATTTTATCTCAGAGAATCTTCTTTGGGGTCCCCAGTTCTAATTCCCTAACAGGGAGTATTTATAAAGATAGAAACCATTTTACCTTTGCCCATGGAACTTCTCAATCCTTATTTCTCTGCAAAGTGGCATAAATTTAAGAAAGAGCCAGGAGAGAATATTTTTTCATAGGAATTTCTTACAGCTTTAAAAATTAGTGATCAAAAATACACACAAAAACAACCAGCCCCTCAAACCGCCTTTCTCCCCTCCCATGTAGGGCCCCGAGTTCCCACAGATGCCCAGCAGCATCTCAGCAGAACCACAGGGAAGGTGTTCAGGACCAGGTTTAGCATCAGCACAGGTTCAGCAGGACACATCCACTTTCTGCATTTTGAAGTTTAAAATGGCCAAATTCCTCGACCTTTGATCTGCCCCGTCTTTAAGATGGTGTAGACAAATTTTAACTCCAACTCTGCAGATTTTCCAGGAGTATTACACTAGCATTTTCTGAAGACATGCTGCCATTTGACCCTGGGTGGTTTTCAGTTCCCCATCTCAAATTTCCACCTTCCCTGATCCCTATGGTTACAACTATGTTCAAACAGTGTCTTATCGTTCAATCAACCCACACTGCACCAGCCAGTTGCCTGGAAGAGAGAACTGCTCTTATGGCTTTTCACACTTACTCAGCTGCTGCCTCACTCTGTCGGAAAAACAAAACAAAAAGGGAGAAATAGAAACTGTCTGCTGAAGTGAAGGAACTGCTTTGTTGCTGCTTGTCGTGCCTGTAGCTTCCCTGAGCTTCCATGCCCCGAGTTTCTGAATTTCTTTTGCTTTAAATGACAGCTGAGTGTGTAACTCTCCCCTGGAATGACAGAGGAGCCCAGTTTATTTCTACCTTGGGATCTCACCACACTGAATTTTGTGGACCATGGACTCAAGGTAGCTCAGTTGGGTGCTGGAGATGAGAACAGGAGCTGGCTGTTCCACAGGCTTGTCTCACAGGTCTGGCTAAATACCTGTAACTCTTCTCTGGGGTGTTTATTTCAATTGCCAGATAGATGCACAATTGTAACATTCAAACTGAAACCATTAAGATTGCATCTCCTTTGTGCTAACACACCAGAGCCCTGCCCACCCCCACAGCCTCTGCCCAGCTGGGAAGAATTTGCTTTGAGAGTTGGAGCAGCCCAGTTGCTCAAGAGGAGTTAATGAGCAGTTCCCCTTCTCAGGGATTTGATAACTTGGGTCTTCTAATTGACTGTGGGCTGAAGCTCTGTGTGTAATTGTCTGCTGTGATTCAGTACAAAATCAGAAAAACTTAGTTGTTGGAGAGTTTCCCCCCTCACTGATGTTCAGGCCCTGCTGAGGCCATCTCAAACTCATCACCTGCTGCGGTTTGGCTCAGATGCCTGTGGAAAGGGTTAAAAGTCCCTGGCCCACAGCAAAGCCAGGTTATTTACTGGGGCTGGTGCTCAGCAGTATCCAAGAGTGATCTTCCCACAGTCAAAGTCTTGGGACTCATTTCTTCCAATTACACCAGTAACCCCAGATGAAAACCAGCAGAAACACACCAGTATAAAACAGGGTCAAAGG
The DNA here is from genome assembly GCF_965231275.1 of Zosterops lateralis. NCBI lineage: Eukaryota > Metazoa > Chordata > Aves > Passeriformes > Zosteropidae > Zosterops > Zosterops lateralis. Next base: position 9,698,870 of record NC_139779.1, on the reverse strand, counting down.
TGAGATGACAGTCTGCTCCTACTGACACTGCTGTTCTTTTCCCACTGATGTTTTATTGCCCTCTGGTATAAATCAGGTCTTTCATGGCTTTTAAGGTTTGGTTCCATGTGACTGCCCTCTGCTGAAGTGTCCCTTCTCAGGTTTCAGAGCTCTGTTTTAACCCTTAATTAAAAAAAGAGTGAGTAATCTATAAACAATGTAACGTTGTTCCTTTTATTTTTTCCTTTTTCTTTCTTTCTTTTTTTTTCCTTTCTTCTCCCCACAAAAGAGCCAACTGAGCCTAATCCATAGGACCTGGCAGCCATTCAGGACTGCTTTTACTGGGTTTCTGTGGGATTTGGTCACCTGTGGCTCCAGGCAGCCCAAATCTCTCAGGATGTGCAGGACAGGTGAGGGAGGGCCAGGCATTCATGGATCCTGCGCACAGGAGAGTGGGATCAAATCTTGCACGTCTCCAGGGAAGGACAGTGGGAAAGGAGAATTCTCTGGGGAAAGGGGAGACCTCAAAAGCCTTTTTCTCATGGTGGGATTGACCCTCACTATGTTGGTGTTGTTCCTGCCCTCTCATCTGTCCCTATGGACAATACCCAAAATCCAGGCAATCTTTCCAAAAGCACTCAGCTCCTGCCTGTGCTGCCAGTGAGAGATTTTTTTTGTTGTTTGGAAAGAGGTTATGGAGGCCATCATCACCTGGATGTCATTGGGAGGGCTCGGGGTTGTTGGAACATCCAGGTTTCGGATGGTCAAGGTCCTGCAAAACAAGCTCAAGGTCCCATTAAAAAATGCCAGAGTGGCATCATATCCATGTATTTTAGGAATCTGGGCTAGGTGGATTCTGCTTTTTCCCAGTATTGCCAGCCCTCAATCTGCTCTGTAGCTAATACCATGTCTCAAATGCATATTGTTAAATAGTTTCCTTAACCTTCATGTTTCTATTCTCTCTGTCTTAAAATAGGTATATATGGGATTGTACTGTGGAAGACTGATTAAAATCATTGCACAAAAAGCATGAGACTTGTGCAAAGTGTTTCTGTGCATGCAGGAAGAACCAGGTCCTTGCCTGCTCAAAATGCTTTTTTGCTTTGTTGGAGTCAGTGGATTTGCCACTTAAAAAAACAAAACAAAACAACAACAACAACAACAACAACAACAAAACAAAAAAAAAAAAAAAAAAACCAACCAAACAAAAAACGCCACCCAATTAAAAAAAAAAAAAAAAACCCACAACCAACCAACCAAAAAAAAAAAATTTTAAAAAGTAACAACACCAAAACCAGCCAAGTCTGAGGTGAGCATGAGTGAGCATGAGGAACATGAGAAGCTCTTGCAATCAGCAGGGAAAGGTTCAGGAGCAGTCACTGCTCCCTTCCTTAGTCCTTCCCAGTGCCCAAAGCCCGGGGCTGTGGCCACACAGGTTCCCAGGGGCTGCAAGGTGAGGCAGAGGACTCTGCGGCTGAAGTGCCACAGATTTTTTCCAAGGCTGTTTATTAATCAGACATCTGCCTCTGATATAATTAATGTCACCCTCGGTCCATGTTCCTGCAGAGGAAGGGGCTCAGTCACCTGCTGGGGAAGCTCCAAAGTCTCAGCACGTGGGAGTGAATAGGGAAATAAGGAGGTCTCTCTTCCCCTGAAGTGTGGGGTGTCTTGGTTTGGAAAGACAAGTGTCTGCCAGGGAAAGCCAGAGCTTCCCTTGGAATGGAGAATGTAAACCCTCTCCCTCCAAATTATTGTAATTTTGCAATTAAGGGGCTCTCAGACAAAGATATGGGAATAGGAATAACAGTTCTTTACTAGGAAAATTAAATATACAATTGTAGTAGTAAAAACAAAAACAAGCAAACAAACAAACAAAAAGTCCTAGAAACACTGACAGAGTCAGAACATGACCTAACCCCCTGTTGCTCAGGGTGTTGGTGTCAGTCCAATCCAGTCCTCCTGCAGTGCCACATGTGGTTCTGGTGGAGCAGAGATGATCCTGTAGAAGGGTCCAGTGGTGCTGAGATGGGTCTGGTCTCCCTCTGGGAATCCAGTGCAAACAGGCTGTGCTGGAGTTCTGAATGCCAGGTTTGATCCAGGTGGGAATGCTGGGCTCCTCCCCCTGGGTGGAGCATCTCCCCATGGGCTGATGGAATTGTATCAGCCCTGCAGTGAGCCTGGATGGGCCATGGACAGCAGAGATCCCCTGGAGGGAGGAGGGGTCCTGGAAGGGGTAAAGAAAACACCTCCCCAACTAGTTTCAACAGATGGCAAATAAAATACACACTTTTGGTTACATCTTGCAACCCAAGACATGAGGTTTGTGGGGGATGCTGAGCTCCAGGGGCAGCCTTGTCCCCACAGATGCTGTTGTTGTCTTCTCATGAAATTGACAGTTTGTGGTGGGAGATGAATCCAGACACTGCTCCAAGAGAAATGCTCAGGAAGTCCATCCCAGTAGAGATGAGGACAGACTGGGATCACCTTGCGCTCACTGTGCTGTAGCTCCAGTGGTCTCCAGAGCCCCTCTGAGATTTTGTGTAAAAGAAAGCAGGATGGGTTCATTACACAGGTATGAAATGTTGGTACCAGAGACATGGTAAACGTGAGCTGCTGCTGCTGCTGCTGCTGCTGTTGGCCTGGCCAAGGAATGGTGCTGTGGGGGTGAGCTGCCTGTGGCAGGAGGGGCTGCAGAGCTCGTGGCCCTATAGCATGTTCTCAAGGAGGCTTGTCAGATCTGGGGTTAACTAGAGTGTGTTTAGAAGTGGAACTCAAGAGCCAAAAGTGGCTGTGGTGGTTCTGGCAGTGGCCCAGATCATCTTTATAGACTGAGAGGTGAAAACACCAAAGCTGTGCTTGCATGGTGCATGCCTTTTTCCTCTCTGTGGTTTGCTCATGGTTTTTAGCAGCCCTGTACTGAATTTGGCAAAACTTTCCTCATCCACCCCTCCAGAGTCAGTCAGGCAGTTTGGCAACTTATATTTTGTTTTCCTTTGGGAATTTGCACTTTGTTTTGGGGTTTCCCAGGGACTGCCCTTGCTTGCAGGAATGCAGGGCAGTGGGTTTCCTGCCAGCACAACACACAGGTTCTCACAGCTGCTCCTGGGTGCAGCAGGAGGGCAGGATGCAGATGTGTGGCTCAGGGGTGTCTGCTGAGAGGAGGGACACAACATTCCATCAGCATTGATTCTTGGAGGGCCATCTCCCTGACACTGATGGGAGAGGTTTAGCTTCAAATTAATCCAAACTTGGGATCAATGGGGTAAGATCAATGAGTTCAGGATAAGCCAACCTCTAACAGCTACAAGCTGGTTCATGGCACAACAGGATGAGCTTGTTTCAGCTGCCACAGGTGTGAGGATATGGGAGGCTCTGTGGATTTGGTGATGGACATGATGGGGGCCCCTAGATCTGGCCTGGACAGTTGGACCAAAGAGCTCTCACAGGTGGGGCGGGCTGGTTTTTACAGCCATAGAAAAGTTTGGATTGGAAGGGACTTTAAAAACAGTCTTGTTCCACCCCTCCCTGCCATGGGCAGGGACACCTTCCACTGGGTCTGGTTGCTCCAAGTCTCACCCAATCTGTCCTTGAAGACTTCCAGGGATGTGCTCCTGTTTCACACCAGGCCTTACACTGAGGCTCCACAGTTGGCATGGGCTGCCCAAGAGCAGATCTGCAGCATCAATATCCTTCCTGGAGGTACTTCTGCAGATGTGCAAGAAGGACCAGCCCAGTTTGTTTGGGGGATCACAGCAATTAATGTAGGTTGCCATAGTGAGTAATTAAAATCTTCCCACACCCCCTGCTCCTGCCCCTCAGCAGATGTTGTGCTCACTGCAGGCACAGGAGCAGCCTCTGAGCACAGGAGAAACCCACAACGTGCTTTCACCTCTACTTGTCCTGGTCAATGAAATGGTCCCTGGCTGGAGCTTAAATGATGCTTTTAATGCTGCTTTGCACAACGCAGAGGAGCTGCAGGGTACAGGCTGTAATCCGTGGATGATTACTGTCTTGGAGAGTGTCAGATATTGTTGTCACTGTTGCAAAATGTACCAGATAATGGCATTAAAGAAATAAAACCTCCGAGGGTAGCTGTGTGCCTTGCCTGGTGCCAAGCAGAGGCCAGGAGCTGTTGGTTCTGCAGTGTGGCCTGAGTAGGTGTTTAACAGATGTCAGCTCCCAGGGCCTGCAGACTTCCAGCCTCAGTGCTGGGTCTCTCCTGTAACACTGGAGCATAAATTGCAGTAAGATTTCCTTCCTCTGCTTTGGGATGTCTGTGGGAAGCCCTGTGATGGGAGGCATTGAGGTCAGAGCTCTGTGTGCTGGAGCAGAGCTGCCCTTGGGTCCAAGTGGCCTTGTTTGTGATGGGTGTGGGACATCCCAGCCAAGGCAGAGCTGAGGTGATCACTTCACCCCCAAAGAGAAAACACAAGGTCTGGTATGTCCCAGTTCTGGCTTTATGTGACTCATCAGACTGCCTCTAGCTGGGCTTCTCCATTTCAACCCTGAAAAAAATCAAAACTGTATCTGACTGGTTTTGCACTTTGCTTTTTCCTCCCTGGATTTCTTTGCAGTGCCTCTACTCTAATTGTTTAAATGAGTTAGGAGGAAGCATGGACAATATCTCCTGTGCTCTTCAAGGAAAATCTTTGTGCTGAAGCTTGTGCAGCCTCTCCCCCTTCCTTGTGCCTCTCTGAAGATGCGGTTGTGAGCCCAGCCCTTGTTGGAAAGCTGGAAATCCATCTCCAGTGGGTTGGTTACTGGTGTAGCAGATGGTGATCCCAGAATTGAGGGAGGAAGGAGCTGGTGGGACCAAGGGGAGAAAGCTGAGTGTGTAACTGTCCCCTGGAATGACAGAATTACTCCAGCACACCCCTCCTGCTGGGCTGGGGCTGGGGCCAGTCCTGCCAAGGGATTGATTGTCCAAAGAACAAAAGCAAAGCAGGAGTAAAGTGCAATAATCATGTGAGAGGAGAGAAACTTGAGAAGCACACCACAGGTCCACTTAACTCCTGCTTGGTCGATAAGCTGCTTATTGAAAGGCATAATTCTTGTGCTCCTGATTCCCAGAAGTGCTGGAGCTGCCTGGAAGGCCATAACAAAATGACTGCCAGCTCGGCTGCCATTGATTTTAATGGAGCAGGACACAGCACTGGGTAATAAAGTGTAAAAAACACGATTCCCCCAAAAGGAATAGCACAATGGGATTGCAGGACTAGTGACTGGCATGGAGCTGTTTCCTATTCCTTTGCACAAGGAGCGTCTGGCTGGCTCCTTGACATCCCCATCCCATTGCAGGGCTGCAGTGCTGATTTGGGGCTGTGAGCAAAGAACCCACATGGAGGGTGGGCTGATCACCACCCAGAGAGAAAAAATAAGTCAATGAATGTTTGTTTCATTACTCTGATATTCTACTACTTCAGCTATTCACAGTTTAAGAGCAGCTATTTCCTTTTTCACTGTTATTTAAAGCAAGAGCTCCTGTTAAAGCTGTGTGAAATACAGATTTCCTTTGGATTTACTGCCTGAGCAAAATGTAATGCTTTGGATGAACTTTTTTTTTTTTTTCCCCTGGGTGAATGATAAAAAATTAGAGTTACCAAAAATGCCTCATTCAATGACAAATTAGGTGTTTTGGTCGAGGGAATGGAAGAGAACAGCCTTGACAGCCTTGAGAACAGCTCTGCTTTTAAGTTACATTTAAGTAAATATAAAAGAACATTGCACATAGAAAACATTTGAACTGAGCAGTGGGTCTAGGGATGATGTTTGTGAAGGTGTTGGCATAAATTTTTAGATTTTAACATTACTGAACTTAGTTTTCTCTTTTGCAAAAAGTTCTTTTACTTAAATGAATTTGTATGGCCTTAGCCATATTATAATAAATATCAAAATCTAATTTTAAAAACCAAGGTCACTTTTCAAAAGTCAAATCTCAGTTATATATGTAGACCAGATAGGTTCTGTTTTCAGTGATAGTTGGGGGGCTCATTTTTTGGACATGTTATTTCAAAGTGAGCTTGAACAGAAAAAGGCCTAGTTCAGCCTAATGCAGCAGCAGAGATAAAAAAGGAATTGTTCTGGTGGTTCCCACAGCCCAGCCCCAGATGCCATTATTTGCCCTGGGGCTGTGGGATCACCTGTGAGCCAAGGGAAGTGCCCTGAGGGCACCCCGAGGTGCAGGAGCTTTGTGTGGTGTGAGGATGATGTGCTGAACCCTTGCACTGCCCTGGCTGTGCTCTGCTCGTGCCTCAGTGTTGCTGTGTGTAATTTTGTGATTTAATATAGTATGGTTTGTTCCCTTTCACCCTCCCCATGGTGGTGGTTTAGCTGGGGCTGTGTCCACCCCCTGGGCTGTCAGTCATCCCTGACACAGACCTCTTATTCCCAAATGTTCTCTGTCAGTCTCCCCTGGCACCAGCCCCTGTCTGCACTGCCCCTTGGGGAATTCCCTATTCCTCCAGGCTCCATTGCTCTGTTTATATAAATCTCCTCACATTATCCTCCCCATTGATTTGTGTTCTGCAAACCTCACCTTGGGTCCCTCTCCAATCTTCTCCCTATTGGCCCCTTGACCCCAAACTCCACCTGGATTCTGTCCCTTAAACCCCACAGTCCAGCCTTTGTTCCCAGTCTTCACCTCTGCCAGTGTTTGAGTTTCATTACAGTTTGTGTTCTGTAATAAACAATCCTCAGATTGCATGTGAAGCCCACTTTGTTCCTTTACACACTGACTCTACAGTGACTGCCTGGGATTCCTGGGACCCCGGGGGTAGTGTCACTCCCTGCCAAGTGCCACATCACCAGGCATGAAATGACACCTCAGGAATCCCCATTTTACAGCAGGGCATTGGCCTCGGAGCTGCACCTGCCATTGCAAACTCCCAGAGGATTTTTATACCATCCCTTTGGAAGCCCAGGTCAATATTTGCTCTGTCCCTGACCCTGGATGCAGTTGAGTCAAGGGAAGGGTTCCATCCTTGAGCAGGTGAATGTTGTTGGGTTATTTGAAATTCTTTGAATTATTGTGGGTGAATTCCTGTAACTGCAGTGCTGCATCCAGGTCTGGAGTCCTCAGCTAATGAAAGACATGGACATGGTGGGTCCATGGAGATGCTCTGAGGGCTGGAGCCCCTCTGCTCTGGAGCCAGGCTGGGAGAGCTGGGGGTGTTCACTGGGAGAAGAGGAGGCTCTGGGGAGAACTCCTTTCCGTATTAAACAGGACTCATGAAAGAGCAGGAGTGACTTTTTACGAGGGTAGATAGCAATAGCAATACCTTAAACTAAGAGATGAGAGATTTAGATTAGCTGTAGGAAGGAATTGTTCCCTGTGTGGGTGGGCAGGCCCTGGCACAGGGTGCCCAGAGCAGCAGTGCCCAAGACCAGGCTGGACATTGGGGCTTGGGGCAGCCTGGGACAGTGGGAGGTGTCCCTGAACATTCAAAGCAGGGGGTGACCATGAGATATCTTTAAGATCTCTTCCAACCCAGACCACTCCATGATTCTGTAACTCTGGATTTGGTGTCTGGCCCTGTCTGGGCATGGGGACAGCTCTGCCTCCTCCTCCTGCCAGCAGATCCCGTGTGGACAGCACAGTCAGTCTTGTGAGCTCTGTATTGATCACAGCCTGAGGGCTGCCCCTCCTGCCAAAGGCCAAGCCCTGGGCCCATCACAGCAGCAGCTTTTTTTTTTTCCACATTACTGTATTAAGCCAGAAGCTGATGCCAGTAACCCCCATCCTTACAACCTTCCTGGATGTTTGCTCAGCTTCTTGCTTCCCCAGCCATTTAACATCAGGTGTGCCATGTCCACACCAGCTGGGACAGCCTGGACTTGATTCTCTTCCCAGGGATGCTTCTTAAAAACTGTTGCACACTACTGGTCCCTTGCCAGCACTGAAGGATGCAGCATCCTGGTTTACTGGAAATCCAGTGAGACAAAGTGTGGGAAATGGCAGAGCAGGGACTGGAGTGCCTGTCCCTGCCTGCAGTAGCACTGAGGGTGCCTCAAACCCTCCTCAGCCATTGCAGCCCCACAGACTCCTGATTTATTTTTATTTAAGCTGGCTTGAATCTGGACACCAGTGCTGGGAGGTCTCAGCTTCTGGCTGTGCAGTGTTTGGGTGGGTACCTGGGGAGGGAGGGGTGGCCACAGCTCTGTCCCCTTCTTGCACCCAAAAGCAGTGTTATGTCCTGAGGTCTCCGTGGTGTTGGGGACACTGAGTGTGCATTAATCTCTGGCTGCCAGCGCATGGAGATCTCTTTAAGAACTCTTTGGACAGTCCATCCTAAGTCTGTAAATGGTTTTGGAGCAGTTAAGTCCATGGGACATTCCCAGCCAAAGCAGAGAAGCCCCATGAATGCCTCAGGGCCATGGCTGCCACCCTCGTGTTGCTTTTGGGTAATTTTCTCGATGTTCTTTGTAGATTTTCAGAGCTGCTGTGGGGTCCATCACCCTGGGATGCCCCAAGGCAGCGGAGCTCACATGCACCTTATTTTTAGCAGTAGCTGAACATCCACAGTCCCTCCTCCTCCTCCTCCCAACAAGGACTCTGAGTGGAGCTGGCAATCAAACACTGTGAAACCTCTTAGTTCACCTGGCTTTCTAAATCCCTGAAAACGCTTCAGTTCTATTTTTTTTTTTTTTGGTTGTTTTTTTTTTTTTTTTTTTTTTTTTTTTTTTTGTTTGTTTGGTTTTTTTTTTTTTTTTTTTTTTGTTTTTTTTTTGTGTTTTTTTTTTGTTTTTTGTTTTTTGTTTTGTTTTGTTTTGTTTTTGGTTTTGTTTTTTTTTTTTTTGTTTTTTGTTAGAAATGGCACCAATCAGGTGATGTTTTGTCATCCTAAAACCTCACCCTGTCCAGACAGTGCTGACCTGCCCATGGCTGAGAAAGAGCTGAAAAGAGACAGTTGGGAGGTTGAGCAGGGAGAGAGGCTGAGCAGGATCATGGTGAATTGAACTCTTCCTCCTCTCTGTCTCTCTCCAGGTTTGTGTCCCACCACCCCCATCTTCCTGGAGACTGGTGTCACCCACAATAGCTCAGTTTTGAAAAGAAGGTGGATAGGTAAAGGAGAGAAGGTATAATTATGGGTGGAATCTGGGAATTTTTTTATCAGATTGTGACACTGTCGAACGCTTTCTGCGCAAAGTATATTGTCAAAAAGGCAGTGATTGTGCTTTTCCCACCACCATTATCAAAGCTCCAGTCAGTCAAATCCTCCCTGTTATTAAATGCTGCTCTGCAAAGTCTGCATTGTGAAGCTGAAGGATATAATCACAGGTGCCAGACATGGGGAGCGAGCTGATCCAAAGGTGTGAAAAAAAAGAAAACACAAAGATGAGCTGAATAAAAACACATAAATGAGGTGTAAAAAATCAGATTACAGGGGGCAGAGAAGGTGGGAGTAAAATGAAGCAGAAAAAAAATCCATTACTTAGGCTTCTTCCCCCCCTTTTGTTAATATAGCAGACACTGGACAAATGCAAGTCAGAGTATTTGTCAGTATTTCCCAGCCCTGCTTGAGACATGCAGGGCTGGAGGTAATTGCGGCAGCTCTTGGCTGCTGCTCTCTGTGTCCCAGGGCCATCAGCACCAGCACTGGGCCCGTGGGGAGCAGAGCCCTCCCAGCCCAGCCATGATGTCCCACAGGATCTGCAGTGGCTCTGGCAAAGCCTGGCACCAGCAGCACACCTGGATGGCTGCTGTGCTGTCCATCCATCACAGGAATTAGGAAATCAAGTGTTTGAAATTAAAAGTATTAGCAGAGGCTTAGGCTCCTGGTAGAATATTTCCAGTGTTTTCTGCCAGAGTAGATTGGCAAAGGGATTAGGTCTGTCAGAGCTCCTCTGACAAGGGGAGGGGGTGGCTGCATGATGCCATCAACGTGAAAAAAAACACATTCTGGTCGTGATGCCAAAAAAATCCTTTGGAAACTAACTATGACTGCTCCGGCCCAGGGGTGTCAAGCTGAAAGGTTTGCTGCTACCCCCCCTCAAGCTCAATATTTCAGGGTGTTTTCAGATCAGCCCTTGCTGGAGCGGACACATTCCTGCAGCAAATTTCCATTTTGATGAACTTGCATTTTTTAGAAAACTTTGGAGCAGCATTAAATGTGTCCTTTGAAGACAGCTTTGAGAAACCAGATCACTCTGATTCCCTTCAGATGTGGGTATCTCCAGCCGATTACTCCACCTCCCTCCACACTGCCCTTGTTCCTTTTACAAAACCCTCTGGCTTTTACCCCAGAGCTTGGCCACAGCCAAACTGGGCCCAGTGTCCCTGCACAGGGCCAGCCTTGTGCAGAGCCTCCCCCAGCACAAGAGTCTTACTCTGGCTTAGCCTAAGCCTGTTTGCAGTCGATGTCAATTAGGACAGAACTGGGAGAAGTGCATCACGCAGCTGTTCTCTGATAGGTTTGCAAAACCCTCTGAAAAACAACACTCTGAGGTCAACCAGTGCGACTCCAAATGGAGAAAGCTGGTTTGCAGAGGCATTCCTGGGTGGGAGCTCTATTAACAGGCAAGGCAATAGGTCACCTTTTTCATGCATAAAATGCCAATGGCGTATTAATGGAGCTCAGACAAGCAATCAGCCCCTGCTTTCTGGGCAGGGGTGCAGTCATGCTTATAACATAGAAAAACATAGATTTTTTTTGTTCTGCCCCAAGGCACCTTGGAAATTTGGCCCCATAGAGGTCAATGAGGTTGGAGCGTTTTTTCTGGATTTTTTCCTGACTCTTCACAGAGGTAAAGAGAGCTCAGAGAAGGATCTATGATCTCACTACAGGAATTTGAGAGTAATATTTGCTGGCCTGTTTTATGCATGAGGATAGGTGAAGTGATCATACAGCTTCCTTCTGCCCAGTCCACCCCTTCCTGCAGACATTTTTCTTTTTGTCACTCTGAATTTCAGGGGGTCAGAGCATCACTTGTAAACTGAGCAGCACAGGCATTGGGTAAGGCTAATTTTGAACACGGCAGGTCATCTGTCAAGCTAGTGTGACCTTGGTTCAAATTCCACTATATTTCAATTGTTATGGATTTTCAGTGCCTCTTTTCTGAATAGGAACCTCTGAAATGAAATACCATGAAGTGCTATAGATCTGTTTGCAAGGTTATCACAAAGGCAGGCAGGACAGTTCTGCCTCTGAGAGGATGCACTGCAAAGCCTCCAAGGTCCGTGAAATACTGACACTCCAGAGACGTGTCACTGGAGATGAGGGGCCAGTTTCCATCCTGACCCTAAGAGCAGCTGTAATGTGCAGCTTTATCATTGTGTGCTCACTGTCATTCCTGCCAGCAGTGTGGGAATGCCCTCAGACCCTTGTGCAGGGCAACAGGCACTGCCTGAAATGGCCTTTCAAGGACACAAAATCTAAGTTTCCAGAATTCCAACATCTAAAGACCCACCTGCCCAATTTAGCACTGATTTTCTGCTCCCAGCTGCAGAGCAGCTCTCCTCAGTGCAGGAGAGGGCAGAGGTGCTCCGCCCAGAAATCAGTGCCACCCTTGGGAGATATGCCAGGCAAAGGAGATGACAGAGAGCAGCTCATGTTCCCAACGCACTCGAAACCAAGTGCTGTGGAAAAGAATGGAGAACCTGCAAACCTCCAAAGCCCAAGCCACAATAAAATAGTATTCATAGCTGGGATGGATTTTTACTTTTCAAGTGCCAAATGGGATGATATCCAAGTTTGTAATGAAAGGACATAAACCATACGCTCACCACTGACAGAACAAAATAATTGATTTTTTTTTTTTTTTTTTTTTTTTTTTTTTTTTTTTTTTTGTCTTGTTCCAAAATATGTTGCTTTGGGGGCATTTTCTTGATGTTATTTGCAGATTCAGCAGGTTGGCTGATGAGGTGAAAATTGTCCAGCTAGTGCTGGCTTGGCAAGATTTACCTGACCTGGGAGATTCAGCCAGAGGAATCAGCAGTGTTGATGTTTGTTGGTGGACAGCTAAAGCCACATGGTTGAACTATCTGGCACAGCTTTGGCTATAACCAGGAAGAAAAATATGATGGAGTTTTTGTTTCAGGTGCAAACTTCTGCAATTTAAAACTGAAATCTTATTTTCCTACAAGCAATACTTGGATCTTTAATTCTGGTGGTCTAGTGGAGAGCAGTAATACTCATAAACTTTTGTATCTCAGGGTGTCTATGCTTATATACCAGAGTCAGAAGCAGGCAATATTTATACATTTCCTTTCAGGTGTTTACAGCTGCAGATCTCAGTGAGAAAGCTCTTCACCAGCTTTAAAAAGAACAATCAAATAGTGTAGCAAGGGGCTGATTGCTTCTCCATGGGGAACTGCTGCTCATATTATAGACTATCTGCCTCACACAATAATGACAGACAAGTAGATGACCTTTCTATGCTAATGACTTGGCTCCTCAATGAATTCATCCTATGTGAAACAGGCAACTTGTCTTTGCTCAGTGATGGATCATGTCATGGGATCCCAGAGCTTTCCTGTGTTAGTTAATGTTCTGTCAACACAAACCCCTGAGAGATCGTCCCAGATGTTCTGGATGACAGTTAAGCTCTCTTGAATAAAGGAGATGGTGCCTACCAAGTTTCCAGGAGCTGAGGCACTTCCTGGAGCACAACCAGTCACATCCTGGTGGGAATGTTCCCTCTGTCTGCTGCTCAGAGCACGAGAGCAAGAGCAGGGTTAAAAATTCACACTAAAATGAACTGGAAAATATTGATCCAATTTAAAGCTGCATTAGGAATGCCCAAATCATTGAATCCTAGCATTAACTAATTTTTAAATATCTGATGGTTTTATCTGCTCTGCTGCACTTCATAATGACAAATAAATGTGTTAGTGCATACAGCTCCTCCACTGCAGATATTTTACTTCCCTGTACCAAATTCAGACATTGTGCCTGCCCTTTCTCCACATCACAGCCCTGCAGTAAAGGGCAATCTGAGAGAGTGTGAGTGAGTGTTTTGGTTTGGAAAGGCAGGTGTCTGCTAATGAAGGCAGGAGTCTCCCTTGAAGATATAAATCCCCTCCCTCTGAATTATTATAATTTTGCAATTAAGGGGCTTTCAGACAAAGATTTGGGAATAGGAATAACAGTTCTTTACTAGGAAAATTAAAATATAAATGTACTAGTAGAAAAAAACCACTGACAGAGTCAGAATATGACCTGACCCCCTGTTGCTCAGGGTGTTGGTCTCAGTCTAGTCCAGTCCTCCTGCAGTGCCAGATGTGGTTCTGGTGGAGCAGAGATGATCCTGTAGAAGGGTCCAGTGGTGCTGAGCTGGGTCTGGTCTCCCTCTGGGAATCCAGTGCAAACAGGCTGTGCTGGAGTTCTGAATGCCAGGTTTGATCCAGGTGGGAATGCTGGGCTCCTCCCCCTGGGTGGAGCATCTCCCCATGGGCTGATGGAATTGTATCAGCCCTGCAGTGAGCCTGGATGGGCCATGGACAGCAGAGATCCCCTGGAGGGAAGATGGGTCCTGGAAGGGGTAAAGAACACTGCCCCATTTGGTTTTAACAGCTGCCCATTGACAGAAGACACCTGCCCCATCCCCCTGGAGTTATGAGGAATAGGTTATAGAAGAGATAAAGAAAAAAACATCTTCCCAACTGCTTTCAACAGACGGCAAATAGAATACACACCTTTGGTTATATACTGCAACCCAAGACAATAGAATTCCCCTCAGTTTGTGCTTCTACAGGATATTTTATGAAGAGTTTCAAACAGTTATGTCCCTTAGAAGGAGTCCCCTTCATGTCCTGCCCGTGCAGGAGAGCAGTGCCCTGCTCAGGCTGTGTGGGTTTCCAGGAGCCTGTGCTTGGATATCAGACATGGACCTGTTTCCCTGGGGAATTAATTGGATTTGATGGCTGTGCTCTGTCTCTGAGTGTAATGGGTGAAAAACCACTCCAGGCAAGGTAATTATTGCAAATATTTCTTGTTTGTGTTACAGCACCACAATTGTGTTTCACAGCCAGGTGTCAGGGAGGGTGAGCTTTACAGGAATAACTGGACGCTGTTCTCCAGGTTTGTTATTAATTAATTAACCCTTCCTCACAATGCCCCTTGGAGCTCAGCAAGGGCTTCCAGCAATGAGGGAGCTGCAGCAATGACATTCCTGTGTCTTCCAAGGGTTGTTGTCAGGAGCTGGAGCACAGTTCAGGCCATAACTGTGGGTGCTGGAGCAGGGCTGAAATGGCGTGGCAAAGCCCCTGGCAGGAGGGAACAGCACAAACCCACAATCTGTGTTATGGGGTCATTGAAAGGACCAGTCACACCAAATAGGATCAAAAGTTAGATTCCTCTGGTGGAAAAAATCTGACCTGGCATTTTTCACAGTCTTAGTGTCTTTCCTTCGAAAGGCTCCTTTGTTTTGCAGGTCTCAGGGTGAAATTTAATAATGACTCACATAAATACTGATTTTTTTGACTGGCTGGGAGCCAGTCTTGGATCAGGTAGATACTTCTGCCCCTTTCCATGGCATATACACACCATGTTAAAACTATTCCTGCCCTCCATAGTGAGGAAGATCAGGGGCATTTTCTCCTTTTCTGGAAACCCTGCTAGAGAAATGGGAAGGTGAAAGGCATTCTTATGGCTCTGGCATGGGATGACACTGGGCTTTATGGGGAGGGCAGCTACTTATGGAGCACAGGGGTTTGGGTCTTGCTGGTAGAACAAACTCATGTGCAGTTTTTGTCTCAGTGATCTGCTCAGGAAACATTTTTGACTGAGGAATTTTAGTAGCAATAATTCTTCAGGCACTTTGACTGGAAAGCTGCAATCAGAGGGCAGTTTATGACATGTCCTATGCTAGTGCTTGGTGTTTGCAATTCAGCTTTGCAGGACTGTGACTGGTCCCTCAAGTCCCACAGCATCACCCCAACTTCCACATTGTTTTAAATTAGGGAGCAATGAATAACAGGCCATGAAATTTGGGGTGAATGCTAATTTAGGCTGACTTGTGTGAAGCTTTTATGAATTGCAGACATTTCCCTAATGCCCTGTGGTTTTCCAAATGCTTGTGAGTCACAGCCAACCACTTTCATTCACAAAAATATTTACAAGATTGGTTTTTTAACTATTTAATCAGTTCTGTGAGGGCTGGAATGCTGTTTTCAGACTGAAGTTGCTGGAGATATTCACACTCATTTCACTGGGATGTGGATCTGGCCTAAATTACTCTAACAGCATGTAATTATATACAAATACAAAAAAAAAAAAAAATATGCAAAGGGCATTTACTCAGTACCTTCCAAAATGAAAAGCAAATGCTCAATTAAGATGAAAAAAGACCTGGCCTGAAAATAACCTGTGAGACCCTCTAGCCAATGTAGTCCTGGCTATGGATGTACCTTTTCCTGAGACAGAGGAACATTTTATGTTAGTTCTTTTCCCCTCATCTCCAATAACATCTGCTGGAAGCTGTTCAAAGGATTTGGACTTGGAAATACAACTCGAGGGAGATGGATTAGCAGGCAGGGGGTTGGTGAGGTCAAAAAGACAACTTATTTTATTGCTTTGTGCCCACTGCCCCTCTCAGCTGTGCATCAGCACACGTGTATCTATTACACACCAGAACATTGCAGGTACAGGCATTTCTGCTCCAGGAAAACCCTTCTCTTGTGTGATTGTACTCACAGAATCACAGCATAGAATGGGTTAGAAGAGACCACCAGGATTTCAGAATTCCACCCTTGCCATGGCAGGGACACCTTCCACTGTCCCAGGCTGCTCCAAGCCCCAATATCCATCCTGGCCTTGGGCACTGCCAGGGATCCAGGGGCAGCCACAGCTGCTCTGGGCACCCTGTGCCAGGGCCTGCCCACCCTCCCAGGAGAGAATTTCTTCCTAACACCAAATCTATCACTCACCTCTGATCAGTCTCTATGAGCAGCTCTGAGTATGGACAACCAGTACCATGGACTGACACTGAGCACTTGGGAATGTTTTTGTGAAGGCAGCATACTCTAAACCTGAGCAGCCAGGTTTGGGTGCTGCTGGTGGGGCAGAGGAGGGCACTGACTGCTGGTGGGGCAGAGGAGGGCACTGACTGCTGGTGGGGCAGAGGAGGGGATTGACTGCTGGTGGGGCAGAGGAGGGTCCCCGGTGTGAGCCCCAGTGCAGTCCCTGGGCAATGCTGTGGCTCTGGGCAGGGCAGGGCTGGGCTGCCTGCCCGCAGGAGGGCTCAGAGATGCCTTTGGTGCTTCAATCAGGGAGCAATCAGGCTTGACACACCATTGCAGACAGCTTAGGGAAGTGCCCTGCTTGTCACCCCAGGCTGTCCCTGCCAGGCTGTGCCTCCCTCCCTCCCTCCTGTGCCTCACCTGGTGCTGCAGAGCACTCATCCCGTCCGGGCAAACAGCAAACTCACCCCTCCTCTTTATTGAAACCATCGGCCTTGGCTGAAATCTCCGGGCTCAGAGCAAAGGCAATGACTTCATCCTTGGAGCTGCCTCTACACAACCTTTGCTTTCACGGATCTATTAGGAAGCTCCCCGGGAGGGAAAGCCCAGCTGCCAAATAAATCACACATTCCCAGCAGAGAGGTGTGAGGTGCTCAACGGGAACCCGAGGGCCTGGAAGGAGGGAGATGGGGGATCTTCTGCAGAGATTTTTCCAGGCCTGTCCTGGCACTGGCTGGGCCAGATCCTCAGCATTTACACCATTTATCCATTGATGTAAATGCACCAGTTCAGTGCAGTTCTGTTGCTTTACTCACAGTGAGGATGTGGCCAGAGCTGTGTGTGTGGTGGGTAGAAAAGAGACTATTGTCAACTGCAGGGCTTTTTATTTTTCTTTCTAATTAAAAGCAGACATTTTTATTTTTTTTAAAAAACCAACTTGCACTGGGAAACTATAATTTAGTTTTAGAATTTCCCATTTAATACTCCCCTAATGCCTGTGAAAAGGTTTGAGTTGCAGGTCACAGTTTGAGTCTTTATAGACAATTGGCTGGGGAAGGACTTTGAGAAACACGGGTACAGATTTGCAAAGCTTAGGGCAGGGATGTGGGGAAGAGAAAACCTTCAGATGGAGCAGCTCTACTGCAAGACAGGGTGGATAAAACCCCAATTATCCCTTTCCTTTAAAGATGGCTGCTTGAGCATCAATATTGCATGATCCAGGGGTGATGTCAGACACCAATAATTCAGATTTGTGAGACCAGAAGCCAGATTTCCACATCTATCTCCTTGTGATCTCTGCATTGCATCTGCTGGACCTGACAGAGCTGACACCAAGAAAAGGGTACCCATGGTCTTGAAACTCCTCTCCAGAGGAGTGGTCCAGCTTCAGCAAAGACAGGATCAGCTGTGAGTGTGACCCCATCTGCCAGGAGGGGCTGTCCCAGGGTGTCCTTTGCAGAGAACAGAGGGTGGCTCTAAATCCCTGCTGCAGTGCCTGCAAAAGAGCAAGGGCTGGCCTGGAATTACAGGGTGGTTCACATCTGTCTCCTCCTGAGAGAAGACTGAGGGAAGAAAAATGAGATGTGAAACTTGTCTTATTTGTGCATCATTCAAGTCTTATTTCAGAGGGTTTGGACAGTGGGATGAAACTGCCAGCCTTGGGGCCTCTGTTTAAACTAGACCAGGTTTCTTTGCATAAAAACATAGGTGTTGCTGGATCAGGTTTCTGGTCCAGGTTTTTTCCCTGGAAGACTTGCAATCTCCAGCTACTTCAGAGGAGGACACAAAAATGAATGCCATGAATTATTGGGTTTCATATCCCTCATCCCAGCTCCAGTGAAAACTTTATTTTTGTATCAAAAATGAGAAAACCTTCCAGCTTCCACAATTTTCCCTGACTCATATTTTTCATCTCTATGAACTGCCAGTCTTAAAAAGTTTCCCATCCTCTGGGCTTTCTCCTTGCCTGGTTTTGCTCATTTTTCTGCGAGCCCCTTCTGCTCCCAGTGCAGCAAATGAGTTGGGGGTTTGTGTTTAATGCTTTCAAGGGCAGACATTTCAGCATTACCAGCTGTAATCCAGAAGTACCTATCTGCAGGGGGCAAGGGGAAATAAAAGGTTATCTGTACTGCTGAAGAGAAGTGAGATTGGTAAGTCAACAAAATGTTTGTCTTGGTGTCAGGGGGTTGATGCTGGAGGTACAAGCTGGCCCAGGGCTCTGTGGCCTGGCTGATGGCCCCAGGTGACACCAAGGCTACCTGAGAGGGTCCAGCCTGCAGCTCTGTGCCACAGCTGTGCCCCTCACAGGAGTCACAAAGGGGTGACTTCTCCTGCTGCTCGTGGCTCTTCCTCTCCAGGCTGCAGCACAAAGCTCCCCATTGATGTGCTGCTGTCAAAGTATAAGTAATCACTTTCATACTTACTGAGCTGCGTGGTCACCAAGGTGTAATATCTGATGGGCAACAGATGTCTGCTTTCTTGCAGGGTTTACAGCCTTGTATTAGTGCTGTTATTTGCTCTGGCTCCACGCTGCCGGGGGCTGGAGGAGGGGCAGATTCTGGTGCTGCCTGCTGAATGAATGGCACCCACAGTCTTCCTTTGGCTTTGGGGGGGTCTGTGTTAAGTGCTGAATAATACCCAGTGCTCACAGATTCAGCTTCTCTCCTCAGGAATGAAACCGTGTCTCCTGCAGTGGGAATTCCTCGTTTATTCAGATAACTTTTACCCAGACACAGCTGTGCTCAGCTAAGGGAGCCTTGTTGCATTTCTCAATGCCTACACAACACTACTGAAGATAAAATAACCTGGGAATCAGATGGGGACTGTGGCTCCTGAGGAAGCCTGTCATGAATATGACACAATTCACCATTGCATGAGCTGCCTGTGCTCAGGGACCGAGGGGAGATGTGCCTCCCATGGTGTCAGCAGCACTTCAGGCACAGAGTGTCCTGCTTTATCTTGCTTGATGGAGAGAGTCAGGTGGTGCCTCTGACTCTGCTCCAGTGCTGCTGCATCCTTTTTGCTTTTGAAAAACTGTTGTGCAGCCGTAAAATTCCACTTCGATACCCTCCAGGAAGCCTGGCTTAATGCCCCATCTGAAGGACATGATATGAGTCATTAAAAACAATTTTTAGAAGTCTGGAGATGACCTATGGGGCTCCAGGAGACTGACTCCTGTATAGCAGCAAGCAGCCAGTTTGTACCTTCCACCACCTTGACAGCTCTTGGCACAGCAGCTCCTCCTCAGGGGAGAGGACTGGGCTCATCCTGAGCTCTGCCAGGACCTCCCATGGGAGCTGATGGGAACTGAGCTCCAGGGACAGCCATGGCTCAGACAGACTGAATTCCACCCAGACCCTGAGCCAAGGCTTCCTGGTGCCTGCTCCAGCAGCCCTGATGAGCACTTTGAGCTCTTTGTCCCACATTTCAGGAGTACTGAACTCTCTGTTCTGGTATCTTCTGTGCAGAAAAAAATATCTGATCTGTCTGCAGCAGGACCCTGATCTGCAGGGTAGCTGGGGAAGGGCTGGGGACATGTGGCCTGTCCTCACTCACCTCCTGTGGGCATCTGAGTGCTCACTGGTGTGGTGAAGGCACATCCAAGGACACCCAGCACAGCCACTGTGGAGGTGACTTGGTCCCTTTCCATGGAATTACTGTAGGGAGTAACACCAACAAACAGGCTTTAAAAACTCCTCTGTTCCACACTGTGGTTGCTGTGGCACCCACCAGGGGCTCAGATGGGGCTCCCCTGGGGAAGGGCTCAGACTCACACCCAGCTGCCTCTGTCCCTTCCCAGCCCTACCACCCACAGTGTTCCCAGCATGCCCCCGGTGCAAGGGATGAGTCAAAATTTCCTGACACTTTGCTATATGGCAACCACAGGCAGTTTATTTTGGCTGCCAGTTGGGCTTCAAAGCCCTCAGGAGGCTGGGATGATGATAAAGGCTGTATCCCCCTGGATGAGTGCATGGTTCAGGCATTACAGCTGGAGCAAAGGAAAGAAATGCCAGCTCAGGGAGGTAATTTGGCTCCACGGAAACGCCTAAGCCTTGCTGAGCTAACACTTGTGGTAATAGGTATTAAATTGGCTCATGTAGACATGGCCCTGAAGGGCAAGGAAACAACTTCACATCTCCTTTGTAACATCTCTCTCTTTCCAAGTCAAATCTTTCCCTACCTCAGGTGGGGAGTCTTTATGGCTGTTCAGGTTTTGCTGGAGCCTGGAGGTGTTCAAGTGCAGCTGCCTGTGCCAGGAGCCATCACTTGTTTGGGAGGGAGACCCACAAGGAAGGGCTTAAAATCCCTGTAAACACAACAGGAAAAGGAAGCATTCCATCATTTTGCAAGTGTTTGTAGGGGGTTAAATTCCAGTGGCTATGGTCCTTGGTGCTCCTCTCTGTGGAGCTCTGTTTGCTGCAGGAGAAGGGGCTCCTTGTTGCTAGAGGACAGGAAAGAACCACACTCACTCTTTAAGTTGAGAAGTGTGGAGAGAAAAGGAAGTTTATTATGATTTTGGGTTTTTATAGGGTTGGGAATTTAGGTTCAGGGATTGGGGGATGAGAGTAACACCTCTCTGACCCCAGTGGTCAATTTAGAAGTTCATTAATTTGTCCTTTCCCTTGGAAAGGAATGTCTGTTTACAAAATATTAGTTTTAGGGTTTTGTTACAAGCATGAGAAAACTCCAGTAGAAATGGGAAACAATCAGAAGGCTGAAAAATCAAGGCAACAGCTCCTAAATTCCAATATGAGACCAAAGCATGCACCAGCCTCCCTGCCAGTGCTGGGTTCCTTCAGTATTCCTGGCTGTAAAACACCTGCCTTAACCCACCCCTGTGTCTGGAGTAGCATCCCAGGACAGAAAGGAAAAGCTCCCTGTGCTATCAGAGACAGAATATGAACCTCCTTCTCCTGAAACAAAATCTGGTGTTTGGCCACAAAAAATCTCAGGAAAGAGCTTTCCCAGTCCAGCACATTCATCTTTGCTGCAATCTGTTCAGGAGAGGCATCCACAGCCACTGCCTGGCAGGTTGGTTTTAGCCTTCTCCAGAGCAGCAGTACTCTTTATTTTCAAGATGAAAAGGCTTTTCTGTGATCTTTCTGAATAACAAGTTCCCGTGTCACAAACTCTTGTCATCACCCAGGTTTAGCCTTTGAAAAGCCAAACTTACCCATTGTCTTTGTAGGTAAAACAAAGGAAGTGGCATCTTTCTGCAAGCTGTGGGCAAAAAGCCTCTGTGAGCTGCTGAGGTGCTGCTCAAGTGGCATGTCAGTCACAGCTTTCCTGGCTCTCTGGTGGTTCATCTGATGGAGCTCCTGCAGCCTCACATTCACACTGTCAATAATTATATTGGCAGGCAGCAGGGGTGAGCCGCCTCCAGCTGACTCCTCCATGGGACAGGACATGAGTGTGCCTCGTCATGGTGGTATTTTTGCATTTTTTGTGTGTCATTTAGAAATGGGCTGCTCAGATCCTATTTCTCCCATAGTCCTCTCCTAGCAGGATAAATGGGCCCCAGCTCCTTTGGTCACAGCCAGGGCTGAGTGTGCATCCACAAAGGCATTTGCATCTGGACTCCTGTCCTGAACCAGATTAGAAAGTCTCCAAAGCATGAAAGTCTCTTGGTCTCTCTCCTAGACTGGGCCTATTTCCAAGGTAAATGCAAGTATTTGCAGGCAAGCTGTGGAAATGAATGCCTTACCCACTCTGGGGAAGAGGAGAGAGGTCTGGAGAAATGCTGCAAATTCCTGGCTCAAATGGCTCTTCCTGTCTTTTCCAGGGCCTGTGCCCCCAGCAGGACAGCACTGAGGGATTTCAGTGGTGTATTAACAGCCAGACTGGTGTGTCAGCTATTCCCCCCAGCAGGACTTTATCCTGAAGGATCTTTTCTTTTAATTGCTGCTTTTCCATTTCTGGTGACATCTTCCAGAGTGAGCAATGGACTGTGGGACACCTTGGGCCATTCTCTCTCCATTTGATGCCTGGAGAGGCTGCCTAGAACAGAGGCTGGACAGAGTCAGAGAATAAAGCAAGTATTTATTTAAAAGGCCCTTAAAGGATACACCTTTGGCAGTGCAAAAGCCTGGCAGAGGCTACACCCAGGATGGACCCAAGTCACGAGTTTTTCAGGCAGATATAACATTGGTGAATTTGCAGATCAGAGGTTAATTGTCCAGTTATAGCTCCAGGTAATGAAGTCACACCCCCCTGGTTTGCTTCTCCCCCCAATTCACTTTTGTTAACACTTTTTGGGCCTGAGGCTATGATGGTGACCTTGGCTCCCAGGCCCAGAAGGATCATTTAGTCTGACCAAAATGTGAAGGAAGCTAACTAGCATTCTATACAGAGTTCAGAGTTATACACTCCTGCAGTGCAGGATCTGAAAAATATAAAAGCTAAAAATTTAAGACATCACACTGGTGTACTGAAAAGAAAATTTCCACACCTGACCTGCCCCTGCTTAACACTGGGGAAGAGCAGTTTCCTCCTTGTTATGACAACAGAGCTCCCATGATGTGAGGATGAAGAATGCCAGGAAAGGTGCAGGAAATTGTTCTCCATTAGCACAACCACCAAGGTACCCCCATCCCTTTTATCTCCTGGCTGCTGGACATCACTTGGAGTACAGGAGAGGAGAAGTCCCACAAGCTCTCTCGAGGTGTCACAAAGTCACAGAAAGGTTTGGGTTGGAAACGACCTTAAAGCTCATCTTGTTCCACCCCCTGTCATGGCCAGAGGCACCTTCCACTGTCCCAGGCTGCTCCAAACCCCATCCAGCCTGGCCTTGGACACTTCCAGGGATGGGGCAGCTACAGCTTCTGTGTGCCAGGGTCTCCCCACCCTCACAGGGAAAAATTCCTTCCCAATGTCCCACCTAACCCTGCCCTCTGGCAGTTTAAAGCCATTCCCTCCTATCACTATCTGCCCATAGAAGAAGCCCTGATGCTCAATTTGTGAGCCCCCTGAAGATACTGGAAGGCTGCAATGGGGGAACCAAAGCAATGTTTTCATCGTTTTTCTCCAAGGAGTGTAGAAAGTCTTATAAATAGCAAAAGGGAGGAGGAGAGAGAAGGAGAGTACTATTCATAGAATAATCATAGCATAAAATAATCATAGAATAATCATAGGATAATCCTGAGTTGAAAGGGACCCACAAGGATCATCAAGTCCAACTTCCATGTTTTATGTCATGGATCAGCTCCTGCCCTGGTCAGATTTCTGTGTGTGCTCTGAGCTTGGGGGCACCCCCAGGACCTGAGCTCTGGGTCCTCCAAAGATTTTAGGGTCACTGATGCAGTGGGACAGCTCTTCCTTCTGCTGGCCCTGCCCTCAGGGAGCTGTGTGACCCACTGGGGTCAGCAAGGTCTGTGCTGCTGTTCCCTGAGGCTGTAGGTCCTAAAACCAGAATGGAGAGCTCTAAATCACCAAGGAGATTTAAAACCCAAATAATCTCCTTTAATTCAAGGTGCTTTGGCCTGAAGTTTCTCAATTCCACCCCATTTTCAGCCCACCTCTGGTGCTCACAGAGAGATGCGGCCAAACAGATTCTTTGATCCCTAAAGCTGTAAGACAAATCTTTAGGAGCATTGACTGGGCCAGATGTATTTCCTTCCTTATCTCCCAGCCCTCCATGACTTGGAGATGCCTACATAGGCATCTATGCCTCCTCTGTGGTGGAGGAGCCTTTGTTTGAAAGGTTTTCTCACTTGGGCTTTTTTGGCAACTCTGTTCAATATTTTCAGATTACCATGAGATCCTGGAAGTCCCTCCAGCAGCAACAGGTTTGGGCCCTTCTCCTGCAATGAGGGCTGCACAAATGATCTCTGATGTCAGTGCATGTGGCATATCAAAGGGTTCTGGCCTGGTCTGTGAAATATATTCTGAATTAATCTCTCCCTTACCTGTAAACCAGATGAAAAAGCATACACAAACACACCAACTGTTTGATGTTTCTCCTCCGAATCAAAAAGACCTGTCTCCATGGTCCTATTATCTCCTCTTATTAAGTATGTTTTCATGCTGTGCCTTTTTTTTTTTTTTTTTGTGCCCACAGTCAATAACAATTTAAATGATACTCTTTGATGACCTTTGTTCACATCATTTATTTCCATCTCTTTATCTGATTTTGCCAACAGGACCTAATTTGAGAGAGGCTGCAGTTCAGCGGCAGGAGGGATTTAAACACTGTTAAGACTGACATTTTCCCTCATCTCACATCCCGTGGGGTACCTGATTGCAAATTTATAATACACCAGAGGTCTTGCCATCAGAAGATACAGACTTACAGTAACAGCAACTAATTTAAAAAAGATCTCCAGCGCATCAGTGTCTGGGGCTGGTTTACACAGACTAATTAATCCTTATTTGACCTGAATTAACTCTTAATCTGTGTGAAATGAGAGAGCTTTACTGGGATATAGAAAATTTTAAAAGATGGAAAATCCTTTCAGAACAGGAGGTTTCTGCAGCTGAGTGACTTGTGGATTAAAATACTTGTTGGCTGCTGCTGCTGTGGAAAATTAGACACTTCATTTTTCTCCTTTTCCCACCCCTCTGATACTAACCAGAAAGAAGAGGGGCAGAAGATTTTTTTGCCACCAGCAGTTACTGTTCCTTGGTAAGTAGAGCAGCAATGTTGTCCTTGCTGCTTCCTCCTGATATCTTGGGTTTATCAAAGCCATCAGCAGCCTGGCACAAGGGAGAAAAATCCTTTTGGTGCAGATCCTGCTGCTGACACTTCCAGGTCACAATCTCCAGGTGAGAGGTGGTTGGAATTTACTGTAGCACAACACCTCATTTACTTCCAAATCTGAAGTATTTAGTGATGGGGATAGCAGTATTAATGTACATTGGCTGTGGCACGTTCCCACCTGCACACACACAGCCCCAAAGAGTCTGTACAAGGTACAAACCTGGGAAAGAATTCCCCTCCAATCCAGTGAAGTGTTCACATCCAAAGCCTTTGGATCCTCCCAAGGGGCAAAGCCTGGAGCCCTGGGGAAGGGGATCAGCCCAGGATCCATCCCTGTCCTTCAGCAGGTCCCCCAGCAGAGCAAACCTGAGATTTCCTGAGCTGGGAGAGGCCCCAGCACAGGGAGGTCACTGGTGCAGCTGCTGCAGCCCCAGAGAGCTCCAAGGGTCTGAGTGAGGCTGCTGTTTGAAGGGTCAGAGAGAATTTGGTCACTGCCACTGCCCCTCCTGGCTGCAATTCAGATCCTGAATTACAGATTTTGATAACAAAATTGTTATTCCAGGTTTGTTACTCAGGAAAGAGGAATAAGTTTCCAGGACTTGGATAAAAAGGTGGAGCTCATTGGACAGCAGCAGTTCCTGGGAGCTGACGAGTTTCTGATAAGCTCCAGAGGAACTGAGCCCAAGGGCTGCTCATCAAGAAGGAGGCCTAATGAGCATTTATGAGATCATAATAATGATCTTGCTGTGCCCCAAGGAGGGGGGAAAGAGGCACCAGCACAGACCCCCAGCCCCTGCACAGCAGGACCTTCTGCCACCCCTGTAAGGCTGCAGTGAGTATAATAATAATGTTATTATTGCATTAAGTGTCCCCTGCCCCAGGCATGGAGAAAGCCCTTTCACAAGATGCCACCACAGCTTGAGGTGACCACTGAAAGGTTACCCAGTGCTGCTGGTATCTCTATCCCCAATTACCCCCACTTGTTGGCTTTAAAGTCTTTAGTATGGAGAATAAATCAGTGTCCTGCTCCATCACTCAGTGAGGCCTGAGGTGACAGTCTCAGAAGATCACAATTGCAGGGAGAAGGGGCTGGTTATAAACTGTGCACCATTTCCCAGCCACATATTTGACCTCAGACTGCATTAATGTTGTGCCATTTTTAGGTCCAGTGCCAATCTCTGTCTTGCAACATATCATCACTGCAATGCCTGATTTACACTCT
The DNA here is from genome assembly GCF_965231275.1 of Zosterops lateralis. Classification (NCBI taxonomy): domain Eukaryota; kingdom Metazoa; phylum Chordata; class Aves; order Passeriformes; family Zosteropidae; genus Zosterops; species Zosterops lateralis. Next base: position 9,673,076 of record NC_139779.1, on the reverse strand, counting down.
GAATTATGGTAATTTATTGTAATAGCACGATTCGACCTTTTCAGTATTTCCTGTTTTTATTGGCTCTTGCATCCCCTTCCCCTGAGGTTAGCAGGACTTTGGGGGAGAGGAGGAGGTGAATGAGCCTATAAAAGCACAAAATGCTGAAAAGGACAAAACCACAAGAGCATCCTGCTAATCCAGGGGAACACATGGAAATTTAAAGGTGGTATTTGTGATGAAACACAGAAACAGAGCTGATGTGTTGTCAGCCTTGTGAGCCTCTCCCAGGTGTTTGTGGTGCCAGCACTGGGCAATGCCCCTGGGAGGGGATGAGCCTGTGCCTGGAGGAAATGAGCTTTGGGAATTGGAGTGTGTCCTGGTGAGACAGCAGAAATGTAAAAGGCCAAGATGGAAAGTGCAAATATAATCCTGACTGTTTCTCTCTTTATTGCACTCTGCCCAGAAACACTGCTTCTGCAAGGTGGGATTTGCAGGCATGAGGGAAGACAGTGATAGCTTACTGGTAAAAAGGAGAGAGAGAGAGAGAGAGAGACAGAAAACCCAGAAACACTAAAATAATCCTCTACAACATAAACCTTTGATAAAAGCAAAGCTGAGCCTGAGGGTGATGCTACTTTTTCACCAGGACTGAGTTTGTTCCCGAGGACCCAGCCTTTCCTTTCAGGTTTGGAGTGGGTTATTTATTTTCTTAAGGACTGCCCTCGGGCATTCCTTTTGAAATGAATATTTGTGCCTGGCTCTGGAAAACAACAGCAAAAGCAAGCAGCCAGCTCTTCTAATGGCCATGCTGCCTTCCAGGGAAAAAAATCCTGCTTCCAGGGCAGCATCTTCAGGGTTTGCTCTCAGGGGTGGGAAGGCACTGCCGGGATGGGGCTCCAGCCCTCCAAGAAGCATTTTGAAACTTCTGCTAATAAGGACTCAGACAAATACAGATCTACTTCTACTCCAGAGGGGTGGTGGCTGCTGGTACAAGGCTTTGATGGGAAGCAAGTGTAGAAAAATACTATAAATATCTATAGTGTGAGAGTATGTGTGTGTGTGTGTGTGTGAGAGAGAGAGAGAGAGAGAGAAATATGGGGGTTTTAATACAATTAATATTTTAAAATATCTATATATCTATATCTAGATATATGGATATATCTCAAGTATAGACAATACAGGCTGGGAGAGCTGGCTGCGTTCAGCCTAGAGAAGAAAAGGCTGTGGGGAGACCTTAGAGCCCCTTCCAGTGTCTAAAGGGGCTCCAGGAGAGCTAGAGAGGGACTGGGGACAAGGGATGGAGGGACAGGACACAAGGAATGGCTTCCCACTGACAGAGGGCAGGGATGGATGGGATATTGGGAAGGAATTGTTCCCTGGGAGGGTGGGCAGGCCCTGGCACAGGGTGCCCAGAGCAGCTGTGGCTGCCCCTGGATCCCTGGCAGTGCCCAAGGCCAGGCTGGACACTGGGGCTTGGAGCAGCCTGGGACAGGGGAAGGTGTTCCTGCCATGGCAGGGGGTGGAACAAGCTGAGCTTTGATTTTTCTTTCCAACCAAACCATTCTGGGATTCTATAAAAAACAAAGAAGCCAAGCAGGGGATGAGAGCAGGTTAGAAACACAATGGGAGTGGAGTCATCCAGTGCCTCCTTTGGACACTTGTCATGGATTACAGGTGCTTGAATTTTGCTCAAAACCAGAGGCAGAATTAACAAATGTGCCTGGAGAGGTGCTGGTGCCAGCCTGGTTCTGCTGAGACCTCCAGATGAGGGAGGGGCTGCCACAGCTGGGGCTGCACTGGAGCCCAGGCTGGGGCTGCAGCACTGCTGGCCCCAGGCAGCAGATGGAGGCCAGGGTGATGGATTAGCAGTGACATCAGGGAGACCAGGACATGTATTTTGTGCATCCCAGGAATTGTGTTTTCAGGTGATTTGTTTTCTCTCGAGCCATCCAGCTCATCTCCTCTGAAGAGTTAATTTATGGTGTTTACCCAAAACCTGGGTCCAGGGCAGAGGATGGGGTGGAGTCTCCTGGTAAAAGGTCTCCCTCCAGCTTTAGCCGCTGGACACACAATTCTTCTTGCTCTGTGTCTGCACCAGGTGTTTTATAACAGGCAAACATCCATCATTTCCAATTAATCCCAAAGGCCATTTCCATTACCCCTTGGTGGAGCTGGCTAGAAATAACAAAGTTTCCCAGTGCTGTTCTTCAGTAAAATATTCTGAGTATCTCATAAGAGATGACTTCCTCTTAATACCAGTGAGCACTTTGTACCTCTCAGACAATGTTTTATTTCATTGTCTCTAATGGGATTGCACTCCCAGGGGCTGAGTTCCTCCCCTGGATTTTCCCAGCACGTTTGCACTCGACAGTGACACAGTCCTTGGGCTTTAGCTGACATTCTTCTACAAGTCATGCCCCAAGTTACAACACTGGCAGGAGTTAAGTGCCTCTGAGACTTCTGGCCCTGTGTCAAACCTGGTTAAAACTGCTCACAGCTCATCTCTCCTAATGAGTGCTGGTACCTGCAGGCAGCTCCTTTAGAACCTCCCTGGTACCTGCATGCATTTGGCTTTTAAGGTGTGAAAAAAACATTTTTAAAATGCTCTTTGATCTGATCACACCAAAGCCCCAGATGAAGTTTGTCCTCACAGAGAAAGACTCTTCTGCCCTATAAAGTGTATTTTGGGCTTGCACTGCATAACAACCTGTCCCAGGAAGAAAAGGCAGCTGAGTGGGGCTGGTGGAATTCAGGATCGGAGGTTTTTCCACTGATTTCCTCAACGACCTGAGACAAGTTTCCCCATTTTGATGTTTGTTCACCTTAAGTGCAGCCAGGTCAACAACAGCTGCGATTTGACAAGGTGTTTGCACAGGTCCTGTGGGGCCCTGATTTGGGACTGAATGTGAAATTTGCTGGTTAAATAAAAATGCACCAGGGAGTTTTGATACAGACAGCTGTTCTGCAGGTGCTGTCAAAGCTCAGAGCTGATCTCCAAGCTGGCAAGTCCATATCTAAAGGGTAATTAAATACAGTAGATGGATACTATGATCACTGCCTGCTGCGAGGGAAGCTAAAGCAGAGATGGGCATTCCCAAGTTCTCGGCTTTCCAAGCAGCCTCCAGGAAAACCCTACACGGGGTGTGATTTTATTGTGCATTTTCAGCCCATCCCGCCAATACAGGCAGAAGTGCACACGCTTCCTACACACAATCACCTTCATTAGTCTGATATGCAAATGGTTACTTAGAGATCCTCAGTATCTGCAGTGAGTGGTTTCAAACCTCTCCACACAGAGACACAGAGCTCTGCTAACACATTGAGAACAGCTCCTTTTATGCTGCCACTCGCATTCTGCCTCTGAACTGGGATTTTTGCACAAATATTTTTAAGTCATTGTTTTAACGTTTTCACGCTTGCTTTTCAAGCAGATCATCCTCTGTGATCGCAGACAATGGCAACAATTGTTCAGTGGACTCTCACTCTAATCGAGTCAATTTGCTTTGCTGGGATTTCCCTCTCCCCTGTATTCAGCTCAGGACCAAACAGAGTGAAGCGGATCTAATTAACTTTTCTCAAGGGTATTGACTGTCTGCAAAGGAAGAGGAAAGCAATGAGGAATACATTATGAGAGCCTATTCATTGCCAGCTCACACACAGGAGCACATCTTCCTCCTGCAAAGCCAAGGTTTACACAAATTTCCTTATTTGATTGTATTTCCTGTTGCACAGAGGCACCAGGGGCTGTGTGAACTCCTACGGGCTCTGGAAACAGAGTCAAAAGGAAATAAGGCAAAAGTGCTTTGTATAAACAGTGGAAATTAGAAATTTCTAATTAGCATTTATTCATTAGAAGGGTGAGAAATGAAATGTACTGCAGGTCAGTGTGTTATGTTCTCTCCTTTAAGGCACAGAAGCTGAGGCTGTTCTCAGGTAAAGACACTGAGCCTGACTGAAGATCTGATGCTGCCTCCACCTCCCTGGAGCACTGTGGGAATAGTGAGGACTTCACAGCCGTGCAAGGCAAATCCAAAGTTTGGAAAATCAGGTAGAACCTGGGTCTGGCAAGAAACTGCTGCAGCCATGGGAGGGTGTGCAGGGAGGCTGGGCTGGCCAGGTGCCATCACTGCCAGGGCACTGCAGAGGGTGACAGGAATTGCCATCCATGTACCCTTGGGTGTGGCTAAAGACCAAAAGCTCCTCTCTGCATCATTTATAGAACAACCCCCAGCCCCAGTGCCTCAGTTTCCCCAGTGGAAAGCTCACAGTGAGTGATGGCACAGGCCACACAAGGCTTTAGCTCCTGGTGCTGGCCCACAGTAGCTCACGGTGAGCTGCTCTCTGGACAGCCCTGCCCATCTGTGTGCCAGGGGGGTAAGAACATCCCCAGGCACAGGGATCACACCTGTGCTGAGCCAGCAGCATCCCATGAGATGGCAGCAGCCTTCATCTCTAAGGGAGTGTCTGCCAGAGAATCTCCTGTGAAAGTGGCCACAAAGCTGCCACAGGCACTGTCACCTCGGGCTAACAGGAATTCCTGGTTGTAACTGAAGTCACTCTCAGCTATTGACACAAACTCAAAAGGACTTTCCAGGTAACTTTGGGATTCTGGTGGGAATATTTGCTTGCAGGACGTGCAGGTTCCTCCAGCCATTGCACTGTCACAAGGTCACGTCTGCTTTGGAGACCTGGACCTCTCAAGGCAGGGAGAAGCAGAGGGAAGCTGGAATGAGGTTACTTTGACTCTGTGAACCTTGGCCTCTCTCTCTTCTGAAGCATTGGGCAGTCAGTGAGTCCTTCTGACCACTGCACTGGGATGAGGGAAATGAGGATGGTGTGTCAGGCTAGCCAAGGTAGCCTGTGAGCATCTGGGAGCTGTTTTCAGATGTCAGAAGTTAACAAGGCACTGGCTCTTCTGCTAAATTGAAACCCTTTCTGAACCTCCCCACTTCTGACACAATCTGTTGATTGTCATCTTTACTGTACCGTGTGCAAATAAATACATAATAGCATCTTGTCAAAATGTATTGCCATTCAAATTGCACCCGTACTCTGGGTGTCTACCACAGCCTCAGTGCTTCCTAACAAACACATTTCCCCACCAATTTCTGCAGATGAGAGCCCTGCTCTTGCAATTTATTCAGCAGTAGGGCTGAGAGCAGGGAGGGGATCAGGGGTTGGGAAGGAAGAGAGAAGAGACACTGTCAGCACCTGCATCAGCACAGCATCAACTCAGATTACAAGAGACATTAAAGGTACAACCAGAGCAGAAAAACCCTCTTCTGAACACAGCTGTGAGCAACATCAGTGCTCCCAAAATATTTTGCTGGTGCGGCATCACCTGTTTAACAACAGGATGTTCTACAAGCCTTTAAATTCCCTCGTGTCTTAGCACCTCCTAGGAAGGGCAGGCGGGGTAGGAGGGAGCTGCAGCAGTTGCTCTGCTATTTGCATTACCCCAGGCTTGTGTGGGCTCTCAGTGCCTCCAGCCCTCTCTGCTCCACTGGCTGATGTCCAGCCCTACAGTCCCGTGGGGATGTTCCAAAAATAAAAACTGACTGTTTGCTCAGGCAGTAGGAAAGCAAGAATCACTCACATGGGAATAGAGAGAGGAGTGATGCACTGGGGTGGCTGCCTGGTGCTGGCAGAGCAGAGTATTTCACTGGGGAGTGGTTCAGGGAATTGCCCCAGGGCAGACAGGCCCTGCCCGGTGCTGGCTGTCCTTGAGCCCTGGGCTCTGAATGAGGTGGTGCTATCAGCCTTGGGCTACCAAAACTAGCACAGGGGGGCAAAAACCCAGGGTTTCCTCAAAGGACAAAGACAAACAGCAACAAGTCACCCACCCTCCACTGTATTTTTAAAATGAGCACAAAGCACATTTGCTGTCAGCAAAGTGTTTTATGGTTCCCACCTTGCTCCTGCTGTTCTGACAGTGTTTGCAGCTCAGCCTGGGACAGCCCTGGGGCTGAGTGACAAGACAGGCTGAGCTGTGGCCCTGGGATGGTTTGGGAACAGCAGTCTGGGTTAGGGCTCTGAGAAGGGGAAGACAGGGTGATGGAGAGGCATGAAGCAGCTGCTGTGCTCCTTCCTCTCTGCCAGGGTGGAGGGATTCATGTGCATCAGGAGGAGCAGCTGCTCACACCACCAAGAGTTTACACCCTGTTTTGCCTCTGCTCACGAGTGGTGCTAAATTAATCTGAGACACCTATAACAGCAATAGGTTCTAAATGCAATGATTACCTGTATGCTAAACTATGCCCTATTTACATTCCTATATATTCAGTTGTGTCACTGCACTTAATAAGTAGAGCACAAGGTGGTTTATAGGCCAGGGCTATGCATTTATCAGCTTTCTGCTGTGCTTATCAATGAAATCATCAAATAATGAACAGATTGGCTCAGCTCTATGAAATTACACTCTTCAGTCCCATACATTCTGTAATTTCTGCTGTGTGTGCTGGGAGGCTGCATGGTCTCCTCTGTCTACATGCACCAGATCTGGGAGAGTTGCTGACAGAAACTGGAGTTTGCTGCATGGCAGAGCAGGGGCTTGGGATTTTCATACCATGACCTTCTCCACACCTGGGCAAGTAAAGCTGCAGCCCCATTCTCTAAACTCCATTTGAATACGAGTTTTACCCTCAGCAGTCTTTGGCTGCCTTTTTCTCCTATAGGAACCTTAATTCTAACACCAGGAAAAGCACCCTTGAGGATTTTAAAGAATCCCAGAATGGTTTGGGTTAAAGATCGTTCTTGGGTTAATGATCCTTAAAGACCATCCCAGCACTGCCATGGTCCAGGAGCACCTTCCGCTGTCCCAGGCTGTTCCAAGCCCCAGTGTCCAGCCTGGCCTTGGACACTGCCAGGGATCCAGGGGCAGCCACAGCTTCTCTGGGCACCCTGTGCCAGGGCCTGCCCACCCTCACAGGGAAGGATTTCTTCCCAATATCTAAACCAAACCTAGTCTTCTTTCTTTGTTGCCACAAATGCCAGGAGGTTTTTGGAGAGCAGCAGAATGTGGGGGTTTTGTGGTGAATGTGTTATAAGATGTTTGGCCTTTCCTTGCCTCACATATCCTTTGGGGTGAAACAATGTGAGCAGGACTTGACCCGAGGGGTACAAAGGAAAAATCAATGTTTCCATGACATCACTGCAGGGTACCACTGTTCATGACCAGAGGAAAGGTGTACTACACCAAAATGAAAAAATTAAATCTGTCCTGGGCCATTTCAGGGCACAAAAGCTGCATGTAAGGGTCCGTGTGTGTGTCTGCAGCCTGTGGAATGGGGTGGTGGCTGCAGCATTCCTGCTGGGAATGGGAAAAGCCCTGTGCCAAGGCAGTGAGAGCACCCTGGGCAGTGCAGCTCAACCACAGACCCTGCTGAACCTCCCTGAGTGCCCAGGGACATTCCCATCCCCTGCTGCAGTGACAGGGCCTGAGGGCACAGCCATGGGAATTTGGGTCCCTTGGGCTCTGCCACCATCAGACAGCCTTGTGGCTCAGCCTTGTGGCTGAGTCCACAGCCAGTACAAGGCTGATGCAGCAGAACCCGTCTGGCAGCAGAATAGAGCACCAAAGGTTCATTTTAGACTGCAAAACATTAATTTTTTTAGAGCAATCCTGCTCCTCAGGAATCCCATCAGCTCCTGCTGAGTGAGTGAGAGCAGCTCCTGGCCCTTGCTGGGCTGGCTTACCTGGACACTGTGCTGCTGTTAACATCCTTCAGTGCCTTGTGAAGCTCTTTGGGATGATTTGGCAAGGACTAAGGTGTGTTTCTTCCAATGCCAGTCTCCTGATTCCCTGTCTTAGAAAAGCTGCACTAATTAAATTGTAGTCGCCAGCAGAGAGGGTGTTTTTCCTGGCAGTTAAATGCCTGGATGATCCGAGGGCCCCAGGCAAAGCCGAAGGTATTTGATCCAGCAAGATGTTAACTGCCAGGAAATATCCCAACAAGACAGTGCTGTAATATGCTTAATAAAACATCCTGCTTCTCCTCTGGCACTGGGAAGGCACGGGGACAACACACAACTGTTCCTACACCTGATTCAGCCGGGTGGGCAGAGAGCAGGGGCTGCAGGGCACCCCTGAGTCCATCTGCTCACACACGCTGCATGGACAAGGATATCCCCACCCAGAGTGGCAGGCCAGGGGAAACCAGTGTTTGCTCAGCCTCTTAACACCTGCAAGTCCATGAGAGGATTGTGTCTGGTGCCAAAGCCAGGGTGTACTGGTGCAGAAAATGAGCTGCTCTTGCAACTGGTGTTATTTCTTGTCTTTTGCTATCTGCACTCTGTTTCTGCTGTAATGGTATGAGGGGAGGGGAGGGGAGGGAGGGGTGGTGCTAATTTTAGAAAGAAAACAAAAGAAAATGCTTTGCAATCTAACAAGGATTAATGCTGATTTAGGTTAGGATTCTAATCTCTGTTTTGTAATGGGACACTAGGACAGGTTTAAGGAACCAGGCTGTGACCCCATGGTGAGTTAGAAGGAAAGCTGAATTAACTCAGGCCTGCAAAGGAGCTTTCTGTCACTTTGTGGGGAAAGAGGACTGGATTCAGGCTTTCCCCAAACATCCTCCATAACCGTCAGACCTCCTCCTTCCTGCCTGTAAAATAAGTCAAAACCCCACTTTATCTCTCCAAGCTTTGCTCCCTTCCTCTCTTCAGAGTGCAGACCCCATCAGAGGAGTCTGGTTCTTACAGCCCCTACAGAGAGCTGAGCAGCTCTGATCTCTCCCTGCATTCCCAGCCTGGAGCCAGACCAGCACTTCCCTGGGACTGCCTCACACAATAGCAGTGCTCGTGTGAGAGCAGGTTTTATCAGCCCACATCATGCCAGAATTAATGGCTGTCTTAATAAAAGCAAGTGAGATCATCACTCTTGTCTTAATTTTTCCTTTTTATTGCCTTTTACATGTAGAAGTAATGATCAGCTGCTGATATATCCCTAAAGCCAACACTTAAGGACATGTCCAAGTCTCTCACTCTCCCCTAATGAATGGCAGTGTCATTCCAGGGGGAATTTTAGCACATTTCTGGACCAAAAAGGGGGGTTCCTTACAGGACTAGTACCCTCACCCTTCAGGACTCCTGAAATCAGTGAAGTCCCATTAAAAGAAGGAGATACTGAGGCTGTGGCTGGTGCTGAGTGCAGGCTCAGGCCACAGAGCACACACAGGGCTTAAGGCAAAGGCAAAAGTCTCCGTGCCTGTCCATGAAGCCCATGTTAAAACAGAACCTTCACAGGGTCCCACACACAGCTTAAGAGATTCTTGGACTCCCTAAAAATCTTTCAAGAGAAGTTACCAGGTTAGGGACCAAAGGCTTTGTTTCCTCCTGCTCCTCAGAAGGATTTCTAGACACCGTGGTATCCCCACTGACCCACTCCATCCCAAAAAGAGTATCAGAATCAGCCTCAAATGTTACTGAAATATGACCTTTGAATACAAGGGCCTAAATGTAAATTATGTTCAATGTGATTCCAACTCCCAAAGGCCTGTATCACTTAAAAAATTAATTTTAGTCTCTAAGGCCCATCCCTCTCCCTGAGGTATCACTCATTAGGCATCAGTGGTGGGGCTGAAGTGGAAGAGTCACAGAATCCCTGTGATTACCAGGATGGAAGAGATCACAGAATCCCAGGATTGTTGGTATTGCAAGGGACCTCAAGATTCATCTTTTTCCAATCCCCCTTCCACAAGCCCATGTTGCTCCAAGTCTGCCCAGGGCCTGCCATTGCTCTGCAGCAGCACATACATTGACAGTTTGCCTTTCTCCACCTACCATTAATCTGCAACCTGTGGGAATTGTAATTAAAGTCATTTAGAGCAAGACATTTTATGCAAGACACCAACATCAGCAGTGCTTCATCCAGTAATCATCCAGATCAGGTCTGTTTGTCAAAATAATGGTGTGGGGGAAATTGTGTCTCCCATAGCTCAGGCTGTGAGTGAGCAGTGCAGAGCTCAGATGCTCCTGTGCTGTGACAGCCCAGGACACAGCTTTTCTCCAGAGCTCTGGAAAAGGACTGGAAACCTTGTAGAGGCTCCAGTGAAGCCCTGAATCCTCCTGGGAGCCCCGACAGAAATGTCACTGGAGTTAACAAGGTTAATGAGATCTGTGCTGGGCACAGTGTTAGTTCTCTGTTCTTATGAGGCCCCCCCCCTGGCCCCCACTGCAGCCAGATTTGGAGTTCCTAGCCCAGGGAGGACAGGGACCTGCCCAAGAGAGCCCAGAGGGGCCATGAAGATGACCAGAGGGTTATGGAGAAGCTCTGCTATGGGGATGGGCTGGGAGAGCTGGAGGTGTCCAACCTGGAGAAGAAAAGGCTCTGGGGAACCCTCAGAAACCCTCCCAGTGCCTAAAGAGGCTCCAGGAGAGCTAGAGAGGGACTTGGAACAAGGGATGGAGGGACAGGACACAGGGAATGGCTTCCCACTGCCAGAGGACAGAGATGGATGGGATATTGGGCAGGAATTGTTCCCTGGGAGGGTGGGCAGGCCCTGGCACAGGGTGCCCAGAGCAGCTGTGGCTGCCCCTGGATCCCTGGCAGTGCCCAAGGCCAGGCTGGACACTGGGGCTTGGAGCAGCCTGGGACAGTGGAAGGTGTCCCTGCCCATGGCAGGAGTGGCACTGGATGACCAATGAGGTCCCTATCAGCCCAACCCATTCTGGGATTCCATTCTTCTATGATTCTGGGATGCTGTAGGAATTCTTAGGAGTGCAAGTAGGGTCCAGGAGCTGTGTGGTGGCCACAGGGCCAAAGCTCACCCTGCAGGTGACACCTACAGGGAGTGGGTGCCACATTCAACCACCCTGCAGAGGAGCTCTGTGCTCCCAGCCCTGCTGTGGCAGCTCGTGGGAACCTGCTGTGTTCAGCTGATGGGGCCTTTCACAGAAATCAAGGAAAGGCTTCAAACCAGGAGCAACTAATTGCTTGTTGCTTGTCTGGGCCCTGCAGGCAGGGATGGAGGAACAGGCTGAGATTAGGACCTGTGAGTTCTCTGTGTTGGTAGGAAAAGAGAAAGGGAATGGCTTTCAGTGAGCAGGAGGTTACTGCAACAGAGAGTACCTGTTTGTTTATTATTTATGGAGCAGCTTCCTCAGAGAGGTGTTGGATTCCCCATTCCTGGACACATCCAAGGTCAGCCTGGATGGAGCTCTGAACAACAACTGGGCCAAGTCCCTGCTCATTGCAGGGGGGGGTTGGACTGCATGAACTTTAAAATTCTCTTCCAACCCAAACCTTTCTATGATTCTTTGGGAGGGTAAGGGAGGGGATGAAACCCTTCCCTCCTGCACTGTGGGCTGCCTGCATCCACACTGCAAGACTGGGGCAGCCCAACTGGTCCCTGCTCCATGCCAAGCCACCCTCTGCATGCAGGGGTCAGGACTGCAGCACATCTGGCAGCCTGAGCTGTGCAACATCTGGAAAACCAAGGGTTTGCCACCCAGAGAGGGACTCAGCAGGCCTGGGATTTGACTTCTTGTCCTTTCCGGGCAAGGGCTGGGAGGGAGGAAGCTTTCCCTCCTCTGCTTTTGTAATTGTGTTGGTGCATTTGCTGGGGCTGTGCTGGCTGAAGTGCTGACAATTTGGGGAGGCTGCATTCCTCTGGGAGGAAAAACTGTGAAAGTACTTACATCTGCGCAGCCTCCAGCCCATCTCAGCTGCCAGAAGTGTACAGCAACAAAACTGAAACATGCTCTGGTTTCAGATGCTGCTGGCCTTGAAAAGGGGCCTCTTGTGCCACAGCCCCCGTGCAAAGGGGACAAGCTCAGGTGTGAGGCTGGCTCTCACTTGCACTGGTGTTTATTTTGGGTGGAAGCACATGTGTAGTGTTGGTGGGGAGAGAGGGGCAGGGTGATTCAGGAGGGTTTGCAGCTGTGGAGATGCTCTGCTCAGCAGGAGCCCCCAGCACAGCCCCTGTCCTGGGGTGACTTTGTGATGCTTGTATCCCCAATTGTCTGTTCTGTCTGTGCTGGATATTGTGTTCTGTACCTTTCAGACTGGTTCTGAGAGTGAAGGGGGAGAAAGAAGAAGTGCAGAGTTTGTTTTCAGAAATTGCACTCACTCCTCCACATTCCACTCCTGGACTGTGTTGTCTTCAGCATGGACAGACAGCAGGACAAAGATCTCCTGTGCTTTTAGTTAGTTTAGCCAGCTGAGGCAGAGATGTTCCCTGGACTGTTTTTTGTCTTTTTTCTTGGGAGTATTTAAACTTGCTTTGGACTGAAAAACCAAGAAAAACACCCAGAGCTCACACCTGCAGCCCACTGGGGCCCAGGATGGCATTTTCCATCACCAGAAGGACTGATCAGAGACTGGGCCAGCTGAGCTACACCTCCAGCAAGGACTTTCTGAATTTGCCATCTCACTTCAGAACAATGAGAGGTTTTGTTATTTGATACTTGTCCTGGGGTGACTTTTTGATGCTTGTATCCTCAATTTTCTCTTCTGTTTGTGCTGGATATTGTGTTCTGTACCTTTCAGACTGGTTCTGAGAGTGAAGAGGGGGAAAGAGAAGTGAGGGGTTTGTTTGCAGGAACTGCTCTCACTCCTCCACATTCCACTCCTGGACTGTGTTTTCTACAGCACAGACAGACAGCAGGACAGAGATCTCCTGTGCTTTTAGTTAGTTTAGCCAGCTGAGGCAAAGAAGTTCCCTGGACTGTTTTGTGGTTTTTTTTTCTTTTTCTTTGGATTGTTTAAACTTGCCCTGGACTGAAAACCCAGAAGAGCACCAGGAGCTCACACCTGTGGCTCACCGGGGCCTAGAATGGCATTTTCCATCACCAGAGGGACTGATCAGAGACTGGACCAGCTGAGCCACAACCCACGACAAGGACTTTCTCAATTTGCCATCTCTTTGAACAGTGAGAGGTTTTATTTTTTCATATTATTAATTTTTCATGCTTGTGGGCACTTTACTTGTTGAACACACAGTTTTATCCACTTTTCTCTATGGAAATCTTTTCCCAGACCATTTGGAGAATTTGCCTTCTAGAGGGACCCCACCCAGAAGTTTCCTCCCAAATTTGCCCTAAACCAGGACATACACATTAACACTCTGCCTTCAGCCCCAGTGTGGATATTGCAGGAGCTGAGCCTCTGATCCATGAGGTTCCTTTAGCACTGCCTCCCCCCTGCCCTTCCCACCTCTGTCCCTGGCTGGGTGCTCTGACCCTTGTGAGAGAGCAGGGACATATCAGAGGCTGTTTGTCATTTAATGCTGCATTTCTTGGCTTTTTTTCTATTTCTCTCTCTGCCATTTAGTGCCCCACGTTCAAGAGAACCTTGATGGGTTGTCAAACCCTCCTATGAGATGTTTGATTGAAGTCTCACCTGCCTGGGTAAACCTGGCTGCCTGGGAAAGGCTTTTTTGCTCTGCAAAGAAATGTTACAGCTGCTTTCTTCCACCCTCTGCCTTTCCAGCAGAACACAAATGAATTGCCTATCAAATTCAAGCAAATTTGATAATAAGGTTGGGGTGTCAGGAGTGATTACATCCCAGGGTATTATGGTATTTTATTTAAATAGAGAGGTCATGTTTGGATTTTATAATTTATTTTTTCCCCCAGTTGCCCCAAAAGAGGGACAAAAGTATTTGCTCCTTGCTGGATATGGCTGGGACAAGGCTGCAGCTCATCTCCTGCTCTTGGACCTCCACAGGTCCCAGATTTTCTGGGATTGTCTGTCACCTGTGTCCTGGCAAGGCAGGACCAGCATCAGCAGGTCCAGGAGAAACAGCTTCAAAAAGCACTGCCTGGGCCCTGGTGTATTTTCCTGAACATCAGGACTGAGGTGCTATTCTGCTAATGACCTTTGCAACCCACCTGTGTGCCTTTAAGTTGCTACAACCACGTGTGGAGCAGTGGTATTAATAATAATACTATTCACACCAGAATCTCCTGGGCAGCTGAATGACAGGATGAATGTGGATTAATATCCCTTAGCCACAAGGGGTTGGGAAGGAGCTGGTGGAAGCACAGCTTGTGAAATTAATAATCACCACCCACTTGGAGGAAAAGGAATTGGATTACAGGGACTCCAAAATTAATAGTATCCTGGGCAGGCAGAGCCTATTGAAATATTCATTGGGCTCAGCTCCCCCAAGACAGTGAGAGGCAGGTGAGGTGTGATGCATTTTGTAGCCACAGGCGATGCTGAGCTGCCTTCTGTGGCCGGGGGCTGCTGCTCCTACCTGCACAACAGCAGAGTGGCACTAATTGGGCAGGGGAGCTCAGGGGGACCTGTCTATCCACTGATGAATGCTGCCAGGAATGTTTATTCCCAGGATAAATAAAGCAGCAAGGGATGCTCTTGGGATGAAGCACAGGAAAACTGGAGGAGAGGAGGCTTAGGGGGTTGCCACATGGAAGGTTCCAGCAGGACACCTCTCTGGATTCTGGGGCTGCCTCTGCAGACACACCCTGGTTTGAGCGTTCCTGTGTCACTGGGTGGGGCTCTGGATGCCATGGGGTGTTGCTGTTGTGGGCAGGGCAGGAGTTTGGTGTGAGAACAGGCTCCTCTTCTCCCAGAAAACCCATCCTACCTGTGCCAGTGGGAGAAGATAACTGGTGTCACTCCCAGGCACGTGAAATCGGTGAGAGAAACAGCAAACCCACTGTTGTCTCCCAGAGAGCATCCCCAGAAGTGACTGTGATATCCCAGGACCTTAAATCCTGCAACAGGGAGAGCAGGGGGAGGGCAACCTCCAAAAGCCATTTGTGGGGGTGGGCTGTGTGCCTGCTGCTGACTGGGAGGGAGCTGGATTCAATTCAGGGGGATAAATGGCCTCAAATGCTCCTTTCAGGAGCTCTGCACAAGCCTCTTAAACCCACTGGCATCAGAACTGTGTGCACTGATGTGAGAGAGGACAGGGGCCCTGTGCACCCACAGCAGACCCTGGACACAGGTACATGAATGCCCCTCACCAATCCAGCCTGGTGGAATTGTCTTTCATGGTTTGGGAAAACTGCTTTCAGCAGGAAAGAGCAATCATGGCCCTTCAGCCCTGGTGATGTCTCTGCACAAGGGCCTGGGATGGGCAGGGGAATGCTTAGAGCTGAGACTGGTGCTGTGTCCCTGCCCTCTGGAGAGGCTGCAGGCCAGGAGATGACCACAGCACCATTTCTCCTCCCTTTTCTGCCCAATCTGCCCCTTTTTGCCTCAATGGCCAGAGTGTAGTGAGAGAGGTGCCCCACAGAGCCAGCCCTGTGCTCTGGGTCCATGAGGAGCAGTCTCCTTTGCCTCTCTCACCAATGGAAATGTCCTCTCCCAGCAGATCCAGGGTGGGCAGAGTGTGGCCACTCAAACAATTGCTCCTCTTCCTTTCCCCCCAATCCTCATTTCTTGTTTTCATCAGTGTGCAGCCAGAGAGCTCCAAGGAGGGTGACCTGTGCTCCCCTTAGCAGGCAGGTCTCTGGCAGAGCTGTGTGGCACAAAGATGTTGTCACCAGCCCAGGTGAGGCTCAGCAGGCTGTGTTGGTTTGGGAGGCAAAGCTGGAAAACAATCCATGCCCATGGCTGCAAGCCTGGGGGTACAGCCTGGCCTCCACCCATTCCCCTCCATCCCTCCCTTTCCACACTTGGACAAGGCTGACAGCAGCTCCTGTGAACTCTGCTGCCAGGAAAATGAAGGATATCTCTGCTCCAGAGGCTGATAGGACCCCCTGAGAAGCAGCTGTGGGCCAGATGCCACCAAATGACATGGAGGCAGAGTGCTTGAAAGAGGAGAGTGTCTATGGGACAGCAAAGGCAGCACTAAATTAAATTGGTTGTGCTATTGAAGAGGGAGACATTGCCCCTGTGAGAGTATGTCAAAGTCCTGCAAGCTCATGTGAGATGTGCAGTGAGCCTGTAGTGCTGCCAGCACACTGAATTAACTCCTTGAGTGGGTATTTGAAAGGGTAAATCACTACAGGGGATCATCATTTAATCAGTTTGAATTAAAGATTCCCCAGAAATACAGTATTGTGCATTTTAAAAATGTATATGTCCTAACTGT
The DNA here is from genome assembly GCF_965231275.1 of Zosterops lateralis. NCBI lineage: Eukaryota > Metazoa > Chordata > Aves > Passeriformes > Zosteropidae > Zosterops > Zosterops lateralis. The sequence goes on along the minus strand of NC_139779.1, from coordinate 9,657,087 downwards.
GTGTTTCCCACAGCTCTGCTCTGCTTCCAGGAAACCAGTGATGCTCATTCTGCCTCAAGGTAACTGTCTCGGTTTGGAAAGACAGGTGTCTGCCAGGGAAAGCTGGAGCTTCCCTTGGAATGAAGAATGTAAACCTCCTCCCTCCAAATTATTGTAATTTTGCAATTAGGGGCTTTCAGGCAAAAAGATGAGAATAGGAATAACGTTTCTTTACTAGGAAAATTAAAAATAAAAATGTAGTAGTACAAAAAACAAGCAAACAAACAAACAAAAGTCCTAGAAACACAGAGTCAGAACACAACCTGACCCCCTGTTGCTCAGGGTGTTGGTCTCAGTCCAATCAAGTCCTCCTGCAGTGCCAGATGTGGTTCTGGTGGAGCAGAGATGATCCTGTAGAAGGGTCCAGTGGTGCTGAGCTGGGTCTGGTCTCCCTCTGGGAATCCAGTGCAAACAGGCTGTGCTGGAGTTCTGAATGCCAGGTTTGATCCAGGTGGGAATGCTGGGCTCCTCCCCCTGGGTGGAGCATCTCCCCATGGGCTGATGGAATTGTATCAGCCCTGCAGTGAGCCTGGATGGGCCATGGACAGCAGAGATCCCCTGGAGGGAGGATGGGTCCTGGAAGGGATAAAGAACACTGCCCCCGCTGGTTTAACAGCTGCCCATTGACAGAACACACCTGCCCCCTCCCTCCAGAGTTATGAGGAATGGGTTATAGCAGAGATAAAGAAAACACCTCCCCAACCAGTTTCAACAAATGACAAATAGAATACACACCTTTGGTTACATACTGCAACCCAAGACAGTACCCAAAGCATCTGGGTTCCAACCTGACTCTGTGGTGTCCAGCCCACCCTCCTTTCCCAGAGGAGGAGGAGGTTCTGCTGGGACACCCAGAGATGAGGCTGCTGCTTGCAGGTGTAAAGGCTGGTCTAAACACGAGCAGTTTTGCAAGAGACATCCCCTGCTTGTCCAGCCAAGTAGAGTTGAGTCCAGATGAATTTGCCAGGTTACAGCTCTCTGTGGCCAGAAGCTGAAAAGTGGGTTTGTTTTGTTGTGTTTATAACGGGGAAAGAAGTTTTGGATATGATCCAATGCATGTTTAAAATCTGCAGGAGCCTTTCTAGTGAAGCCAGGAGTGTGCTGGTCCTGCTGTAGGTATCTCAGGAGGCATCATGAACCATCCCATTGGGAAGTGTCCAATGAGCTCCTGCTGAGAGCTTTGGTGAGAAGAACCCTAATGGACCTGGGGTGATGATGTCCAGTGGGTGCCTGTTCCTGTTTTTTTGGCATGGTTGGTTTAGAAAAGGCATCTTAATGAGATTTATGAGGCTGATTTTAGAACAAAAGTTGCCTTGCCAACAAGAGACACATGTCTGCTACATAAAAAATATGATGATGAAGGGATGACAGCTTTGTATCCATATACTTTCATCCCAAGGTGCCTTCATGCAATTGCTAAATATTTAATTCCTTATAACTTCCAGCCTTGGATATTTTTAGTAGGTGAAGATGCAGAAAGCCCTTTGCCCCATATGGGTGAGGTGGAACTTGGGGCAGACACAGACCCCAGCAGCTGCTCCCCAGCCCCCCTAACACTCCCCACTCTTACAGGGCTGTCCAGCTGAACAGCCTTTTGTGGATTCTGGTTTAAACTCAGAGTTTCTCTTTGTAGCTGCCTTTGACTAGGAGTTGAAATTGATCTGGAGAAAAGATTCCACAGCTCCTTTTAGCCAGGAGAGCTGTGAGGTGCCCAGGGCAGGGTTTGGGCTGTTTTCCAGGCTGGAGCGATTGCAGATCCTGAGTGTGGGGGGACATCAGTGCCAGGGCAGGGACAGAGCCTGTCCCGTGTCCCCTCCTGATGGATGGCCCAGCCAGGGGCACTGGGAGCCTCATCTGCTCTCACTGCCTGATTTTCCACACAGTAAATCCTGTCCCTTAGAGCACAGACAGGACTTGACCTACATACTGCAGCTGGTGGGAAAGGCAAGGGTCCCCCATTTGGATTTTGCTGGGAGCTGGGAAGAGGAGCTTTTCTTTTCCTCTGGCTTATTTCTTTCAAGCTTTTGCAAAAAGAAGAGGGTTGAAATGTCAAACTAGAATAATGCTATTGTTGTGGCAGGTGTATTTTATTCTTCAAAATGGAAATTCCTCTCAAACTTCTTTAGCTTGTATACTACAATTAATAATGTTTTGCTTTCCTTTTATGCTGGGGGAGCAAAGGCCAGGGCTGAGGTTGATAAAAGAGACCCTGTGGAGTGGGATCCTCAGGCAGGGCTCTCCTGCAGCCTCAGTAGTGCTGGGGAGGAACAGGCAGTGTGGGATGTGAGTGCTCTTGTCCAACATCACGTCTGTGTTGTGAGAGGGGAATCATGTCCTGAACACTCACACTCCCCCAGGTACAAATGATGCCTAAAGTTTTAGCTTTCATAATTTCCAGATTCTGTACTGCATTAGTGTGTGACTGAACTTTATATAAAGTGTTAGCAAGTTTTCTTCACAGTTTAGTTAAACAAAACAATCCTTTTCCAGCCCCAGAACCAAGGACACCATTGCAGCTTTAGACCCCAAAAGTGCAAACAACAGCGAATTGAGGAGAGCAAACTGGGAGGATCAGACTCACCTGAAGCTGGACAATTAACTCCAAAGTGTAAATGGACCAAAACTTATAAAAGTGTAAAAACTCATGACCCCCTGTCCATCTTGTACTGCCCAAGGTGTGTCCTTTAAAGGCCTTTTAAATGAATACCTACTTTATTCCTTTAACTCTGCCTATCCTCTGTTCCAGGTAGCCTCTCTAGGCATCAGTTTCTGGTGAACCTCTCAAGGCATCACTTGGGGGTGATCAGTGGTGAAATCTGGTAGATCTAAATATGCTGTGGACACTGAAAGTGAAATAAATCCCACTGCTGCAGTGATGTGCATGTTCTGAATCTTTCTGAAAGAACTCTGACATCCCTCCTTGTGTGCACCATCAAGGTCAAAGGTCCCTTCAGCTGCACATCCAGAAACCATAAAGCCCTGAACCAAAACACTTAAATACTTCTGACCCTTGAGGTTTAATTGTAGTCCCAGACAGACAAATAATTCCCAGCTGCCTGTTGTGCCTCAGGGTGTCCTGCCCTGTGTGTCAGCCCATGGCAGTCCCACACTGTCACCTCCTGCACAGGTCTCCTGGCTGGGGCTCTTCACTCCAGGCTGCAGTGGGGGGTGACCAGCCCACAGGGTTTGGGGCTGGATGTGCAGGAGGCCCCTAAAACATGGACATATGGTGTCCTAAACCCAGCCAGAGTGCTGCATTCCACAGGGAATGGGGATGCCTGAGGGACAGACAGGCTTCTGCTGTCCCAGAACCTGTGGTTTTCCAAAGGCATCTTGCCCAGGAATGGGAATGGAGCTGAAGTGGGTCCTGCAGTTTATGAAGCTTTAGGTGAAGCTGGAGGCATGGGCTTTAACATCCTTCCTCTGTCACTGCAAGAGGGAAATGTGAAGGCAGGGTGCTCAGTTTTGGTGGTGAGTTTTGCTTTCTGAGGGCACAAGCCCGAAAAATAATAAAAAATAACAAGCCACAAACCCTCCAAAAAACCCCAAACCATGTGTGACCCAGAGAAGGCAGCTGTAGTTCCCCATGGCACATCTGTGGAGGTTCAGCCAGCCAGGAGACAGATCTCACAGAGAAATGAGCTCTCAGTCTGCTTTTTCTTCCCTGTCCTCTTCCAATGCCCAAAAAATCCTCTGATTCCTGTAAGTTACATGACAAATGAACAGCAATATCTACCCACTGCACCAGGAGCTCTGTGATTAAAGGCTTGTCTGCACTGTCCAGGCTGGGGTTTGGCTGCCCCTTGCAGGGACACTGAAGGAGCAGGACTTGGCTCATGTTGCAGAAAGCAGATTTGGGACCAAGGTGTCCCAGCAGATCAAGGGTGATGGCCATGAGGTGCTCCAAGAAGGTTCCCTAAGGACACACAGCCAGCCAAGGAGAGCAAAATCCATGGGATCATCACAGCAGGGTTTGGGCTGGAAGGGACCTTAAGGTTCATCCAGTTCTAGCTCATCTACCATGGCAGGGACACCTCCCACTGTCCCAGGCTGCTCCAAGCCCCAATGTCCAACCTGGCCTTGGGCACTGCCAGGGATCCAGGGGCAGCCACAGCTGCTCTGGGCACCCTGTGCCAGGGCCTGCCCACCCTCCCAGGGAACAATTCCTGCCCAATCTCCCATCCATCCCTGCCCTCTGTCAGTGGGAAGCCATTCCTTGTGTCCTGTCCCTCCATCCCTTGTTCCAACTCCCTCTCCAGCTCTCCTGGAGCCCCTTTAGGCACCAGAAGGTGCCATAGGGTCTTCCCAAACTCTTCTCCAGGCTGAACAACCCCCAGTCTCTCAGGCTGTCCCTGGGTGGGCCCTGGGGTCTGGATTGGAGCTGTGGGTAACCCTGGTGTGAAACCAGAGCTCCAGCTCAGCTGTGATGTTGGCCCAGTGTCACACAGTGTCACCCAGCCTGGTGCATCATACAAACCCCTCTTCCCTGTCATCCTTCTCCAGGGTCTCCCTGCTGCATTTTGCATCCCTGTTCCCTGTTCCTCAGGTGCAGATCCCATGGGCAAGGAGCAGCCTGTGCCTCCAGTGTGAGTGCTGGGGCTGTCCTGCAGGCTCTGATGTCCCCCTTGAGCTCACCATCTCTCGGGTTGGTTCTCACACCCGAGATTCAGGTTGTTTAAACTCCTTGGCCCTCTAAAAGCCCCAAGTCGTGTTGGTATAAAAAAGCAGAGTCCTCAAGGTTCTGTTTTCAGGCTTCTTGTGGTGTTTATTATTTGATATCTCAGAATTTACTCCGCTCCCAGCCGAGGTCTGGGCAGGGGCTGGGACATGAGGGGACTGACCATTGATGGGGGTCACCTCCCATTTATACAGATAACCACAGGTGGGTTATTTACAATTTCATACCAATGCCCAGGGCTCACACTAAAAGGGTCACTTCTGCTCTGACCCAATCCACTCTCACTACCTTGTGTCATCACCACCTCGAGAGATGGAAGACAAGGAAGAAGGAGAGGGACACGAGGTACCACCCAAATTCCACCATTTTGTCCCCCATTTACCTCTATTCTATGAACCCTAAAACTACTGAATTTTTCATCTTCTACTGTGCTAAACTACTATTTTCACATCCTGGTGGTTTGCAATTCCTCTCTCAGTGTTGGAAGCCTCTCCCATGGACTAAAATCAAACCCAGTGTTTTCCTGGGCTCTGTGCCAAGGTCTCCAAACCCCCTGGACCAGCTCCACACCCTCTGTCCAGGGCTCAAATTCCCTTCCTTGAATCCCAGATCATCCAAGGGGATGTCCTGGACTCCAACAACCATCCACTGAGGACCAGCCCTGCATCCCTGGGCACTCTCCAGTGAGAGTGTGAATGGTTCAGCAGCTCCAATGCCTGCTCAGGAAAGCTCTGAAGGGAGGTGAGAAAAAAGTCTGGAAAAAAGGACCTCTGGGAGACTTTATGAAGGTGAAGCAAACACACCAAGGTGCTGAACACAAGCTGACAGAGCTGGGCTGCAGTGCTGTCCCTCCCCTGGCTCCTGCAGATCACAAACGCACACTCTGCTCCCAGTCCTTTGTTCCACAAGGTTTTAGTTCCTGTCCAGCCAAGCTTTTTATTCCACTCCTGACACAGAAGTTAATCTGAGAAAGAGGATAAAGTGCCACATTCTCCTGAGAAATGAACATGTAAATGGCCTGGAAGCAACATACTTTTTTCTCTCTCTCTCTCTCTTTTTCTTCTTCTTCTTTTTAATTTTTTTTCCCTCTTCCCGACTATGAAAGGAGCATTAAACCTGCTCAGAGAAATAGACAGAAATGGACAGAGCTAGAGAATAAAGTAGGTATTTATTAAAAGGCCTCCAGGATACACCTTGGGCAGGAGAGGAGCCTGGCCAGGGCTGCACTCAAGATGGACCCAAAATAGTCACAAAATGACTGACTGGTTACGAGATCTTTCATTTTTATAAGTTTTGGTCCATTTTCATATTGGGGTTTAATTGTCCAGTTACAGCTTCAGGCTGTGAGGTCTCATCCTTCTTGTTCCTCCCTTCAGCCACCCTTGTTTGTGCTTTTGGGCCTGAAAGTTGTCCTTGGTGTGCAGCAGGAAAAGGATTTGTTTTGTGTCCCTGCTCTGTGCAGGGCTGAGTGACACTGACTGTGAGCTCAGAACTGCATCCCTGGGCAGCACAGAACCTGAAATACATGAAAGCTCAAACTTAAGGCATCATTTTGATCTGCCCTTTCCAAAGCTGTTTCCCTGGTGCCAGAGGGGATGGATGGGCCATGGCTGGGGCACAGGGAAGGTCTGGCTGGCTGGAGGCTCCCACTGCAGGTCCATGTGGGATGGGAGCACATCCATGGGTGTGTCAGTGGGTCTGGGTGCAGGATGAGGCTCTTGTGGTCACTGAGGTCCAGCACAGGACAGGGCATTTACCCCAAGGGCTCAAACACAGGTGTCCTTGGCATGTGCCTCCTACCAGCAGGAATAGCAGGGAAGAGAAAAAAGGATTTTTATTGATTGCTGTAGAAGGAAGGTTGCTGGTGCACTGTGACTTTTGGGAGCACCGAGTACAGGCATGGATCAGAGGCTCCAATTATGCGGAGAAAAATACACAGCTCTAAAAAATAACCCTCCCTTAGAAAGACTTCAGCACTGTAACAAAATATTAATGTTTAAAGATATTCCTTCTTAATATTTCAGGAAGCAATTGGAAGTCCCACAGTATAGTTCATTCTACTTTTTAAATGGAAATATTTAACTTGGAGCAACGGAGCTCACATTGGCTCCAAGATAAACTTTCCTTGGCAGTTGCAGCTCGTGTATAATGCTAAAAGCAGCTCCATCTTTGGGGTGGCATTTTTTTTTTTTTAGCTCATCTTGGAGAGCCAAGCTCCAAATTAAAAGGAAGGCTTGAGCAGCTGCTGTTTTGCCAGTGAGTCCAGAAGCTTGTCTGAGGCTGGGGAGGGGGAAAAGGGCAGTCTGGAGGGGGAGGCAGGATCCATACAGAAGGTTGGGCTAATTAAATCTGGAGAAGTCACCAGAGAGCCCAGTGTTTCTGCATATTGTATCTTCAAAGCTTTCCCTTGTGTGGGGTGTGATAAGGAGAGGATCATCCTGGCACTTTCATCTCCTTCTCAAAGGATGAGCATTGAGCTAAATAAAGAAATAAATACAGGTTGATGACATAGGGAGGGAGGGATAGAAATATCTGCATGTTCAAACAGCTAATGTGTCTCCCAGGGCTCCACAGGCTCATTAATAACCATATTTATTATTATTTTTATTACTGTATCTGCCAATTGAGTGCTGTATTGCAGGAACTCCTGTTTTCACACGTCCCCTGTGATGTCAGCAGCCTTTGCCAGCACTGGCACATCTCCCCACCTTTCACAGAAAGATGGAAGAGCAGAGGTGTGCAGGGGGTGTATCTGGTCCTGCTGCCCAGGGCTGCTGAAGGAAGGGCTGGGTCAGGTTTCCCCAGTGCAGGAGCATCTCTGTCTCAGTGTCAGGGCTTGTGTGTCCCTCCTGTTCCTGGAAATGCTCAGCTCCAGCCATTCCTTTAACTGGGAGCACTTTGCATGTCTAAACAGTCCAACTGGCAGTGCATGAAAATACAGATTTGGAGACTGACGAGAGAAAAACCTACCAGGGATCCTCCAGTGCCATCTCCATGTGAGAGCTCCCTCAGCACCAGGAGCAGCTCCCCAACAGCCTCCCTGCACTGTGGGAGCACCAGGCTGGTGCCATCCCTTAAACCCCAGGAACCTGGGTGAAAGTTCCCAGTGGTGGCTCTTTGTTTAATAGATCCTTTAATGACCTTTTTTCCCCAAGAGCTGCAGTTGGCAATTGAGGTTTTGGGATGGACCCTAAAGCTTCAGGCTTGTCTTTGGAAAGGCTGTCTCAGTGTGGTGAGTAGGGCAGAAAAGCAAAGCAGAGACTCCAGAGGGGTTGATTTTGCACTTAAACACACTGGAATTAACCTCCCTGATACCTATAAATTGGTGTTCACTCTTTGGGGGCCAAAGGAACAAAACCGAGTTGTTCCTGTGTAAGAAAAAAGACACAGAGATCTGGAGACTGAAATAAGGCATAAGCAGACCTTTTCTGAGACAGTTCTGGTTTCTTTTCCTCTGCCAAGGTTGGGATTGATACACGGGAAATGTAGATTTTGAGTTTGGATTTGGATGTTTATTATTTCTTATCTATTTATAGCCTCATGACCCGTGAGCTCTGACTGGCAAGTCAGAGAAATGAGGTAAAATGGACACCTCCAACTCTTTCCAAAGTTATTAAGTTATTTAAGCACTAATTACCCAATAACGAGGTGGCACCTGTATTATTTATATTTCTGCCCCAATAATGACCACTCAAGGCCCACAATGTGAACCTTTTTCACTCAATTACAGAAAACCACCCAAACCCATGAAGAAGAAGGAAGAAGAAGGTGAAGAAGGACTTTGACAATGCCCAAAATCCTCAATCTTGACTCACATGTATTACTACATCCTAAAATCCCAAAATCTAAGTTTCCACAATTCCAACACTTTCCTAGCAGTGTGCTGAACCCCAAATCTGCCCAAAGAGAGGGCTTTGACTTTTTTAGAGTTAATACAGCCTAGAAGCCTTCAGCTTCAGAATGTTACACCAAATGGTTATTTACTCCCCAAGGCTTTATGATGAGTCCCAGCAAAGCAGAGAGGGATTTCTCCAGCTCCTCCAAGGCCTCTTGGATGGAGACACAGACCTGGCAACAGGGCAGAGCTGCTCACAGGTTGCCTGGCAGCTGGAACACTCAGCAGAATTCCTCCTTTTCAGCTCAGATCTATAACCCTGGGGGTGGAAAAGGAGGTTATGTGTGGGGAAAGGCATGGCCTCGCTGCCCCAGCTGGAGTGGCAGCACAGGGGACACAGCACAGGGAGCATCACTGCAGCCCTGCCATTCCACAGGCGTGTCCCAAGGCACCCTCCACTGCCCACTGCGGGATGTGGGATCAGCCTGGATGGTAATTACAGAGTGAAATGTCAGCCTCATTCACAGGAGCATCATTACCCATTAGCTAATTAGGCATTAGCCATTCCAGCACTGCTGTCAGCTGCTTTTTAAAAAGCCACTGGATATTAGCAGAGAGAAACACTTTGAAATTGCACTTATGATAGTTGGTTTGAACGAGCAGGGAGTCCTCTGATGCTTTTAGCATGTTGGAAACACAAATACCTCTTTTTTCCCCAGCTCAGAGGTGAGGAGGAGAGGAAGAAGGGCAGATTTCTGAATGTGTCCTGTAGAAAAGGACATGATTGCATGTGTCACTGTGGACCCACAGTGACTCAGGTCCTGTTCACTGATGGTAACAGGACCAGTGAGGAGTTTGGAAGGGACACTGGGCTTGACTGAGATCCACATTTCAGCTTCAGTTTATGTCTTTGGCTGTGGGAAAGTCTGTTTTCTGGTGATAACTGAGTTTTAGCTTAAAAACCTGAATCTTTGACAACAGAAATGGCTTCTGGCTGTAAATTTCCCAACACCCTTGAGACCATGGTTCAGCCTTTCCTGGGGAGGAAGCCCAGGGCTGCTCTCACCTACATGGCAGCTCAGCAGGACCCTTGTCCTGGCAGGTTTTTGCTTTTGGAAATTCCCCAGTACAACTGTGTTTCCTCTTCCCTCTGAGTGCCCTGAACATGACAGTTCACAGGAGACTTTATGGTTTCCTGCTTGTCTTGTACAGCTCAGAAACCCCTGTGGGTTTGCTCTCTAACTCCCCAAAAGCAAAGCCAGCCAAGAAGGATGGAGTGACCTTGGGAGGGGCTGTTTTGGCTGAGTTTCAGCCCATTCCCACCAGCGTCACAAGCCTCTGAGCAAGAGCTATTTGGGACTGGTCTCGTTGCTTTTTACTTTCAAACATCCACTGCTGCAGCTTTGCGTCTTCCAAAGGATGCTGCCAGATCCTCATTCTCCTCTCATAGAACCACATAGGGCAGGAGGGAGACTCTCCTCCAAGTGTCCAGAGCATAGAAGAGATATGGTGGAAGTTGGCTCTGCTCACAACAGAATGGGGAAAAGGAGCAGATCCATATTTATATAGATCTGTCATCTCTATGTAAACCTGGGGAATAAAGAGCAATTTTATGTACATTAGATAAGGGAGCCATGTTCTCCTTTTAAATGAAGCAAAGATTAAATTGGTCCCAATAGGATGGCTCTTAATTCCTTCCATTTATATGTTCTTGTTTTATTATGCATGTGTGATGGCAGCACTTAGTAAGAAAGACTGAACAGCTAACATAATCAAAGAAGGTCCATAGGAGTGATTTTCCCAAATTATCAATATATCCAAGGCTACTTCCTGCCTTATTTTCCTTATATTTTCCCATCACTTTGCATTTCAGCTCAGTGTTTAACAAGAGTCAGGGAGAAGCCTCTGCTCCTCTGCCAGCACCCAACAGGGAACAAACCCTCTCCTGGCTGCCCCCTGACAGCCCCTGACTCTGGTCACAATAAATTACAGCTCCTTTCTCTGTGCCTCTCAGCCTGCATGAAGAAGGAACTATGTCCCAGGAACCCTCTCCACCTCAGGGTGAAGGCTCACCAGTGATGTAAGTACAGTACAGCCAGGTTTACTGATGGCCAAAATTCAGAGTGAACCACTGATGCTCCTGGCCCCAAGGCCCTGGCAAGCTCCAGCTGCCACAGCACAGCAGATATTTGTGCTCATGTGGGGCAGAAGAGGGTTAAAAATGGGAAGCCTCTGGCATTTGTTGTCATGAGGGTGGTGGAACACTGGCACCTTGCCCAGAGAGGGGGAGGATGCCCCATCCCTGGCCATACTCAGGGTCAGGCTGGACAGTATTGTGATAGGACACAAAATAAAGATGTTTGACTCCAGTCAGGAGGCAGCAGAAATCAGAAGGTATATTTACAGTTCATTCAGCCCTTTTATAACATGCTGTGCTAAAGGCACGTTATTGGTCCATAGCACTGACACCTCTCCCATTGGCTCAGTAACAGAAATAGCAAACAACTCCTGTTGTTGTGGGAAAGGAATATTGTTTACACAAAGTTGTTTTGGGAAAAAGTAAAACTGTTGAAAAGTTTCCCTTGAGAAGAGCTCAGCAATTCTCAAACTCAGAAAATACCAAGCCTACAGGACAGGTCTCTGACAGTCCAGCCTAGTTCATGTCCCTGCTGACTGCAGGGGTTTGGCTGGATGGCCTTGAGAGATCCCTTCCCACCCAAACCATTCTGTGAGTCTATGAAAGGTGCCCAGCTGGAATCAAATTTCAAGCCTGGAAAGTAAGGGAGATGCTCCATGAGTGGGATGTGTGCTGGCTGGGTGGTCTCCCAAGGCTTTTCCAGCTCCTCCAGCAGCCAGGGCTTTGGAGAGAAAAACTCAGGATGTGAGTCCTTATTCCCAGCCTGTTGGCTGTGATACTTTTGTTTTGAAAATGGTGCTCTTAATGCTGAAAGGTATCTGGAAAAACTGTTGGGAATGAATTCAGAGTAATTTAGGGAAGCAATGTGCAGGAAATGGTCTGTGGTGGGGATTGCAGGAGTATTGGGTGCCTGCACAGCGTGATGGTGCTCCAGAATAAGCACACAGAAGGGGCAGGGGGTGGACCTGGCTGTAGACAGGGATGGTGGTGTGGCTGTGCTCCCTGGGAGGGCAGTGGCAGGCGGTTCCCAGGACAGGGAGGCACCGAGCTGAAACAGCTCCTTGGGCTGGGGTTGTTCCCAGTGTCAGGAGAGCTCAGCAGGGAGGTGAGGCAGTGGTGTGTCAGCTCTGGAGACATCAGACAGTCCCATAGTGGTGTGTCACCTCTGGGCACAATCCCACAGTGGTGACAGTGGTGTGTCTCAGCTCTGGACAGTCCCACAGTGGTGGCAGCATGGCCAGGGCACTCCCTGACCCTGGAGCCAGCCAGGGAGGGTCACAGTGGGATGCTGTCCCTGTCCCCAGGGGCAGTGTCACATCCACACACTGCACCACAGACTGTCAGGCTGTCCTGCACCACATTCCTGCACCTGGGGAGCAGCTGATGAAGTCCAGCTTTTGGAGAAAAAGCCAACCTGTGCCACTGCCAGGTTTGGGGCTGAAAGCATCAGACTTGCTCTTCCTTTGCTATTGAAGCCTGGGACATTTCTTTTGGTGGATGAAAATCTGTTTTCAGAGAAAACTTTTTTATGAGTTTTTTTTCCCCAAATGGACTCTCCTGATTTAGATACAGCACAGAAGAGAGGAGAAACCTCCTGTTCCCCATGGATTTGCCCTGGGGTGCTGCAGTCCCCTGGGCAGTGGCAGATTTAAGCATCAAGTGAGGGCAGCTCTGCCCCACATGTAGAATCCCACGGATTCCATATATTAAACACAGAGCCAGGAAAATTCCCTCTGCTCAGAGGGAAATTCAGAATCAAATGCAAGGGGAATTGTTTCTTTTTGCCCGGTTCAGCTCCAGCAGCATTCCTGATGTTTTGGTAGGAGGGGTCTTTGACCCTGAGTGATCCATGGCTAATTGAGGAGGGTGTCCATACAGAGGCACTTAGCCTGGCTGTGCAGCAGGGAATTGTACTGGGAGAGTGTGAGCCTGTGTATGTGTGTGTTAAATACTTCCCTCAACAAACGTGTGCATGGCTGTGTACATGTACAGTGTAACAGTTATCACTCTAAACTTAATAGGATTACAGAGATCTGCAGACAAATGAACATATCCCTCTATAGCCTTATCACCAGCTGATAAGTAAAAGCCCGAAGATTGTTGAGACAATTATGTTTTGATATTCATCTTAATACTTGTTCAGGAGACAAAATGAATAAATTGCTTTTCGGCACCACAGGCGTGAGCCACAGCCCACAGTGCCTGAGGCTGGGATCCAGCCCCTGCCTGGCCAGCTCTGGGATTCAGCATCTTCTCCTGTACTGCAGGGCCAGGATGGGGCTTTGCTCATGTCTTGGGTTCAATGCAAGATGTATCCTATTCCCATATGTTGAAAGCAGTTTGGAGATGTGTTTCTTTCCTCATGGCTCTGGGGGGAGGGGGCAGGTGTGTTCTGTCAATGGGCAGCTGTTAAACCAGCTGGGGCAGTGTTCTTTATCTCTTCCAGGACCCATCCTCCCTCCAGGGGATCTCTGCTGTCCATGGCCCATCCAGGCTCACTGCAGGGCTGATACAATTCCATCAGCCCATGGGGAGATGCTCCACCCAGGGGGAGGAGCCCAGCATTCCCACCTGGATCAAACCTGGCATTCAGAACTCCAGCACAGCCTGTTTGCACTGGATTCCCAGAGGGAGACCAGACCCATCTCAGCACCACTGGACCCTTCTACAGGATCATCTCTGCTCCACCAGAACCACATCTGGCACTGCAGGAGGACTGGACTAGACTGACACCAACACCCTGAGCAACAGGGTGTCAGGCTGTATTCTGACTCTGTCAGGGTTTTTCTTTTTTGTTTGTTTGCTTGTTTTTTTTTTTTTGTTTGTTTTTTTTTTTTTTTTTGTATTACTACACTTGTAATATTCCTAGTAAAGAACTGTTATTCCTACCCCCATATCTTTGCCTAAGAGTCCCTTAATTTCAAAATTATAATCATTTTGAGAGAGGGAGTTTACATTCTCCATTCCAAGGGAAGCTCCAGCTTTCCCTGGCAGACACCTGTCTTTCCAAACCAAGCTCATCTCCCCAGTCTCTGCAAGATGGACACAACCTGAGCACAGCCTCACTGAGCACTCTCCACAGCTCCCATAAATCTGCTGTTGCCACCATGAGGGAACTGAGACAGGATTGCAGCTGGTCCCTGACCAGCCCATGGAAAGTGGAGCCAAACCTTTCTGTCTCTAATTGTGGGTTCACAGCTCCATGTGTTGGCACAAATGGCCCCTCCATGCTCCCTGCTGCGCAAGGCCGAGCTCAGGCTCCGCTCCCCCCAGCTCTGGAGTGTGCTGAGAACTGACCCACAGCCAAAGCCTGTCCTGGCACACGGCCCCAGCCCAGCAGGGGACACCTCAGGCACCTCCCAAGCACTTCCAGAACTTCATGGCACAAAGGCAGCCAGTCTCACCTTCCCTTTTCTGGCTCTGCTTCTTGTCCTGCTGGATCCCAGGGCTGGAGCAGCAGCACAGAGCTCTCCTGGTACTGGGTCCCTGCTCACTTTCTGCAGAGGCTGAGGGGACTGACCAGGTTAATGTTCATCCTCAGCCTGCACCAGCACTCCCCAATGGCCTGTGCTGGCTTTTGCAGCCACAAAATTTCTGTAGCTCCTCTGTCCACATGGAGCAGGGGGATGGAGAAGTGGAGCAGACAGAAGAGCCTTGCTGGAAGGAAACATTCCCATCCTCTGGTTTCCTGTGATTTTTGGCCACGTTCTTGCACTAATCTGGAAGAGTTTTCTGGAGATATTGAGAACAGCTGCCCCTCTAATTAGAGTTGGGAATGTTTGTATTACCAAAAGTGTCAAATTGCTTCATTACAACAAAAACAGGAGACACTTTGATCCAGAAAATTGGATGACTTCAACTTTGTATGAAGTTGGAGCTCTCCTAGGGTTTGAGAGGCAAAGCAGAGGAGAATAAAGCAGGGGATGGTCTCAGCTGTGGGTGTGGGCAGCTCTCAGGAGTGAGCTAAGAATCAGGCTGCTACTTCAGACCTGCAGAGCTCTTGAGTTTTGCCAAGCAACCTAGTAAAACTGAAAAATGTACATCCAAATTACCTGTAAAACAACAACATACCATTGGAAACAACATCAGCATTTTTCAGAAATCACTGATTTTGTTGCAAGTCCTTTTTCAATAGGCGAAATTCCATGGAAATCTCTCCAGCTTTCTTTGAGTAATTCCAGTTCAATCCCACCCTACGTTTTCCCAGTGGGAAGGTCCATGGGATGGTTTGCAGCAACTTCCCTGGAAGGCAGCCTGCAGCCGCAGCTGTGCCTGGCTGGGGTGGACCTGCCTCCACGAGGAGCAGAAACAGCTCTCCTCATGTTCTTATGGGGCTCAGGCCAGGGTTTGCAGCCAGGGCTCAGTCCAGGGGGCTGCAGGAAGCCTTCCTGTCAGAGGAAACATCCTCCAAAGGCAGGAGGTGCAGCCACAGCTGCCCTGGGGCATCATTTGCAGCAGGGCTGCCCACAAGGGCAGATCTGGGCTCAGCTGTGCTGCTCCCTGTGCTCTCCATGCAAGCAAGCTGCCTTCAGCTTGAATCTCTAATCTCTTCTTATCTCTACATCCTTATTCCAGACAGGCTTTCCCTCCTAACAGTGTGTAAAGAAAGCAGGGGGATCTACTTGCCATTACCTGCATTGAAATAACACTGGAGGGTTGTCATCTTTAAATCCCACCAGGCAGATGCTTTTGTAACATCTTAAAACTAACCAATGAACCCAGAATCAACCTCCCAAATAGAAAAGGGAGATAAAAGATTCATCCTTCCACATACTTTAACAGTAGGAGAGCAGTGATATTTCAAAAGCCAGGCAGACATCCTGGAGGTGAAGGCAAAGGACGCGTGGGAAGCACAGAGAGGATGCAGAATTTAAAGGTGAATAGGAGGGCATCTGTGCTCAGCACTGTGAATGCTTCAGTCACAAGATGAGACCTCTTGATTCCTCACTGAAGTGGAATTGCACATTTCTGGCTCTTATTTATTCTGCAAACAGAAAGCAAAATCTCCAGCCCCACTTGCTTCCCAGGGAGAGTGGGCTGCTGGTGCCAGGATGTGCTGCAGCAAAGAAGGGCTTGGAGTGTCCTGGCAGGTTGGCCAGTGTACCCACAGCTCTCACACACCTTACCAGACAGCTCCAGATGGGTGAATAGCTGTGTGCTTGCAAATGTTGTCATGACACAAATTTACCAGGATTTACCAGGGGCTGGGGTGTTCCAGCCTCCAACACCTCCAAGTGCAGCTGCAGCCGTCAGGGCTGGCACAGCATGGGCTGGGGATGGCCAGGTAAAACAAGCCCCAGCCTTGAAACACAGACCCCACGTTCAGAAAGTCTGGAAACATTGTATAAATACAGAAAATGTGGCACTTTCCAACCCCAGAAGCCCACCTCCTCCTGCAGTGTCTGTGTATACCTGTGTTTGTATGGAAATGACATGTAAATCAGCCAACCCACCAAGAAACAAATAGAGTGGTTGTGAAAAGCAGTTTTTTTCCCCTTATTAAATTTGCTTGGGTTCCTTCTCATTCTTTTTCCTTCTCTATTGGCTCCCATCAGCTCATGAGGTGTTTTAGCCAGCTCTGCCAGGGCCTTTCTGGAGGAGCTGCTTCCTGTCCTGCCACTGGCTGCAGTGGGAACAAGGGTCCCTCGGAATTCCCAAACAAAGCTGCATAAAGAGGACATTAAATTCCTTTCTTTAAGGCACTAGAGAAGGTATTTTCTAGGTGTAAAAAGCTTTTCTGTCATTTTTATTATGTTTTAATTATAATGAGACGTAAGGAAGGGAAGGCAGTGAGCACCAAGTCTGAGTCTGGATGGAAGAAGGGGCAAGGTGTGTCCTTGGGGCACGGGCTCATGGTGTTACTTCAGTGCCTGAGAGCTGTTTTATTTTTAAAAGACTACAAAAATATCTTTAAAAGGCTAAAAAAATAATCTTTAACTCTCCATAGTTTGCTTGTGTCCTTCTCTTCAGTCTTTTCCATGGACATGGAGCCACCAGCCAAAGCAGGGCCAAAATCCCAGGGGAGATGTTGCTTTTTCCTGCTTGTTGCTGAGCTGAAACTGCTGTCACACAACACCTCGGACACAAAATATTGACACAGCTTTATCCAATTACAGTCTAAACCTGTGGGACAAAAAATCTGTTGACAGCTGTTAAATGTGATGGCATTATCTGTGTCTCTGGAGGTGGGAAGCTGTGGATCACCAGATGTGGAGAGACTGTGCAGGGAATCCCACATGGAACCTGCCCATATGGGCTTGCCCTGGATTTACAGGCTCTTTTAGATACCTGCTCTCAGCCAGTGTCCAAAATGAGATTATATAGATTTCTGGTCTTTCTGAGGGAGCAGTACATGGAACAGTCTCCTGTTCCTGCCCCCTTAGAAAGGCAGCCTGGGTGTGATGGAGCAAAAATATCAGATCAGAGCAAGGTGTGGTTGTCTCTGGATCCCTGGCAGTGCCCAAGGCCAGGCTGGATGGGGTTGGGACACCCTGGGATAGAGGGAGCTGTCCCTGCCCATGGAGGGGGTGGGATGGGATGGTTTTTAGGGTCCCTTTGAATCCAAACCACTCTATGATTCTGTAAAGATCTTTTCCACTCAGTCCTGGCATAGGATGGGTCTGAGGCAGCCCAGCTTCTCTGCACAGCTGGTCCCATATGGGTGAAAGGCACCTGAAGCCTTGATGAAGCAGAGCTGTAGTTTTCCACAGACACATTCCCGGAGGATATGTGTGTTATTAAGGGAACAAACTGATGTGCAAGTCGGCTGGTTTTCTCTCTCTCTCTCTTTTTTTTTTTTTTTTTTTTTTTTTTTTTTTTTTTTTTTTTTGAGCCTGGCATCTCTCTCTGTATGAGAGGCAATTTACAAAAACAGCTATTGAAGGTTTTTAATTCAAGTATGAATGTGTCTTCAGCTGGGGCAACTGATTGCCTCTTCCCTGAGGGAATGAGCTGTCTTATAAAGCACCATTCACTGCTCTAATGGCCTGCTCCCTTTGGGGCAAAACACTCCATTTTAACTAAAAGGGGTTTGTGTACAAACAAGACTTAATGCATCCCAACCAGAAGTGCTCTATCGGGGTGGGTTTCCAGGGCCCTGAGCCCTGAGCCCAGAGGTGAAGCACAGCAGGTCCCCAGGCAGGGTCTGGGCAGGTCCAGGATGGGGATGTGACCTGGGACAAGGGACAAGGCTCTGGGACAGGGAAATTCCAGCAGCAGCTCAACCAAACTGGAGCTGGAATTCAGCTGGAACCACATCCCCTCCCTGTCGGGCAGCAGGGGGAGGGCTGCTCCCCCTGCTCAAAGAGGCAGCACAACACACAATTAATTAGCAGCAGGACTGGCTGCATGGCAAAGCCACACCGAGCTCGTATTTGCATGCAAATATCCCCTGGGCAGGGAGGATTACAGGGGGCTGGCAGGAAATGATGGCTGGGAGGGTTTAACCTTGAATATTGCAAAAGGCGCTGCCGCTGCTGCTTTTGACACATGTGTGGGTCAGCCAGACCATGGAGGAGAATAATTAGGGAGGGAAAGGAATGCAAACTCTTATTATTGAAGATACCTGGGGGCTAACGGCATGAATACATTTGTTATAATTGACCCGTGGCCCGATGATGATAATTCCTCTGTAGAGATGGCCACCTAATCTATTCCGTGTGCCAACATGGGTGTAAGAAATAATTGCAGCCTTGGCTCCATCTCGTTTCCACTCTTCTGGAGAATAGCTAATTTATGACAGAAAATAATGACTAATGTTAGAATAAACAATATTATGACTCAAGTGACTTATGAGTGCTGCAGATATGATGCACATTTAATAGGACATGACTTATCCAGACACGTAATTCTTTTTCTGAGCAGAGTAAAGTAAGTGTGGCAGAAATGCCAGAAACAGCTTTGCAATTGGAATATGCAATTTAAAATAAGTAAAGATTACTCCCAGGTAGTTTATTGCTTTAACTACATCAAGGCAGGTCCCTGTAGCAGACTGCATAATGACTCTCATTTCATTTTTGGTTTGTGTCAAATATCTTCAGTTAGTTTTGCTTTATTGGCTTCATGCAATTTATTGCAGCACTAGAATGTGATTGTAATGCAACTAGTATTTTAGTTTTATCTTCCACTGGTAATTTTTCTTCTTTATGGAGCCTATAGTGTCTGCATTAATAAAAGCCATAGAAATTATACAGCGTGGAACCAGGTTTTAGTAAGTGCCAGTTTGCTGTGGAAGAACTGAACTAGCAGTGCTGTTCTGCAGCCCAGAGGAGTGTTGGAACCATGGAGGCTGAAAATTTCAGGCTGTGTTAAAGGTCAGGCTGTACTGACCCTCAAGCAGGCACCACATTTGACTTAAAGCCTTGGAACAGGCTCTTGAAATTGAGTGATGGCACTGGGGTTGTGGGTGTGGAGTTTGAATAGTATTGTGTGATCTCACAGGGTGAAAAACTTTGATTTTAGGATTTTAGTATATAGTGCTGTATATGGAGCAAGATGGAAGATTTGGGGCATTATCAAAGTCCTTCTTCACCTTATTCCTTTTTCTTCATGGGTTTGGGTGGTTTTTTCTTATTGGGCGAAAGGGTCTGCATTGCCAGGCCTTGGGTGGTCAATTATTGGATTAAAAATATAAATAATACAAGTGTCATCTCGTTATTGGGTAATTAGTGCTTTAAAGACCTTGGAAAGAGTTAGAGATGGAGCCATTTCCTACCTTTTTAGCCAGAACTCACAACTTGTGAGACTGTATTTTGGTAAGAATTAATAGACATCTGAGTCTGAACACAAAAACAGCATCCAGTGCATTGATCCTGGCCCTGACAGGAAGAAATGATAAGAATCCTCACAGAGGAGGACAGACCCACAGGGGCCAGGGTGCTCTGTGGCACCTTCTGGGCACAGTGCTGCTTTCAAACATGGCCCAAGCACTGTTGTTTGTCAGAAGGGAGAACGGGGTGAGCTCATCTCACTAAAGAGCAGCTCACTAAAGAGATCTCACTAAAGAGTTTCTCCTTCATATCAGTGATTCAAAGCTGTCAGGGTGAGCCCAGTCCAGAGGGCTCAGTGTCTGAGCCTCTGCAAGGAGATCCCAAAGGCTGTGGTGTCCCTGCTGGGGCTGAGTGTGCCTGTGCCACTTCTGCTGCTGAGCCAAGGACAGGGTTACTGCCCACAGCAGCACATGGGGGCTCAAAGGTGGGAGTTTCATGCTGTTTCTTCCAAGACAGGCAGGACCTGACACTTGCCTGAGGAACCTTCCTGCCCAAGTGCTCAGGGCCCAGCAGCTCCCAGTGCAGTATTTAGGGGAGATGTCCTGGCTTCTTTCACCCTCCTAACTCATCTTTAAAACTTCCTACCTGGGCTGCACCTGGAATCCTGGGGTCAGTTTTGGGCCCCTCTCTAGAGAAAAGGCATTTCTCCAGAGGAGCTGGAGCATGTCCAGGGCAGGGAATGGAGCTGGGAAGGGGCTGGAGCACCAGTGATGCCTTAAGTTTCAGCTTTCATATTTTCAGATTCTGTGCTGCCCAGGGGGGCAGTTCTGAGCTCACAGTCAGTGTCACTCAGCTCTGCACAGAGCAGGGACACAAAACAAATCCTTTTCCTGGCCAAGGACAACTCTCAGGCCCAAAAGCACAAACAAGGGTGGCTGAAGGGAGGAACAAGAAGGATGAGACCTCACAGCCTGGAGCTGGAATTGGACAATTAAACTCCAATATGCAAATGAACCAAAACTTATAAAAATGTAAGACTTTGTGACCAGTCAGATATTTTATGACCATTCTTAGTCCACCTTGGGTGCAGCCTTGGTCAGGTTCTTGTCCTGTCCAAGGTGTGTCCTGGAGGTCTTTTAATAAATCCCTACTTTATTCTCCAGCTCTGTCCAGTGTCTGTTTCAGGTCAGCCTTCCCAAGGCATCACCAGGAGACGCTGAGAGAGCTGGGAAGGGGCTCAGCCTGGAGAAAAGGAGGCTCAGGGGGGACCTTGTGGCTCTGCACAACTCCCTGACAGGAGGGGACAGCCAGGGGGGTCGGGCTCTGCTCCCAGGGAACGGGGACAGGAGGAGAGGGAACGGCCTCAGGCTGGACCAGGGGAGATTTAGATTGGATACTGGGAAATATTCTTCTCTGAAAAGGCTATAAAGCATTGGAATGGGCTGTTCAGGGCAGTGATGGAATCACCATCCCTGAAGGGATTTAAAAACCCTGTGGATGTGGCACTCGGGGACCTGGGTTGGTGTGGGGGGATGACTGAACTAAATGATCTCAGAGGGCTTTTCCAGCCTTAATGACTCTGTGATTCTGCTTGACCAAGGGGTAAGAACAATTGAATGTCCTGGTACATAAAACCACCTGAGGTGCTCAGATGCCCCAATGCCGTGAGCACCCAGGGCTGGGTGACCAGCACTGGTCTGGTTCCCCCACATGTACAATACTCACCTGGAAAGCTCACAGGGCCTTTGTAAATTTGAGGGTGTTGATTAATTCATCCAAGCACCTTGGGAGTACAATTTTTGCTGTGTGACTCTCAGTGAATATTTATAGTGCATTTTCTGCTCCTCTTTTGACACTTCTCATCCCTTGTATCATAAGTCAGTTTTTCCTCTCATGAAGCACCAGGCAAGTCCCATCAGCACCTTCCCCAAGCACTAAACCACCTTTCCCTACCAAGTGTGCTCGTGCTCCTCCAGCAGCAGTGCTTCCCTTCCCAATTTTGGTTTATTTTGGCCACAGATGAAGATGCTCTGGGGAGTTCAGACCAGCCACAGCATCCATATGGTGCTTGTGGGACCCCAGCTCACCCCTCCACTAGTAAAAAAACACAAGTGAAAAGCTTTTATGGGTATTTTAGGGAGCCTACTTAAGCAAGAGCCCAAACTGAGAGGGAAGCTTGTGACACACCCCCAGGGGCTGAGGGTTACAGAGGCATTTCTAGGAACCAAACAGCCAAACCCCACAGGCTCGGGATGGGACCTGGGTACCCAATTCCCTCAGGCACTCTTAAATTTGCAGGCAAAAAATATCCAGTGTATACAGGGGATGGGGTTCTGAAAGACTGATTGTGCTTGCTGCGAAATGAATTTCCTTTAAAGCTGCATTTATTGCACTCCATGGCCCCCATTAATCAGTAAGTTATATCTGGCCTTCACATTATGGCCAGAGAAGAATGTGAAATATTCCTAAGCTGCAAAATTACTCAGAACTGGGAGTGGGGGGCCAGAGGGGCTGGGGGATGAGGTTCCCCCTTTGCATTTGATTTCAGTGTGGAAAATAAGGCACTTTTTGGGAACGTGGCTCTGTGTAAGGAGCCCCACATCCATTTGTCCCAAGACAGCCTTGGGCAGGTTTCTCTGTGGCACCCACATACCCTGGGGTGGATCATTCCTGGTGCCTTTCTGGGGTGGGAGCTAATGGATGTCTTGGAGAAGAGTGGGAGGGCTGGTCAAGGTGGGGTTCTTGCCAAGAAAAGCTGACTTTACACCCTTTGGTTATCCCAGAAGCTCTTTTGTAAGAATGGGGGTTGTGGTTTGACCAAAACTTGGCTATAATGCAGGCCTGAAGCTTAAAAAAATTAAAATCTTCAAGAGGCTGAAAAAATGTCTTACTTGGTTGGATTCAATGTGATAATTTTTATAAGTGTGAAGGTATGAATCTGGCAAAAAAAGAGAGGGTTTTTTTACATAGACCAGTAACCAAGACTTTGTTGGAGCAGGAAAATGCTTTCCATGGGAACACATCTGTCTGAGGTGCTCAGTGTAAGGTTTTTGGGGCCGGAGTTATTTCCTCAGTGAATATATATCCACAGCAAGGTCTTGATCTTAGCAGGGCCTGGAATGGCAACAGCCATGAACACCATAAATAAAACATCCTTCTGAAAACACGAGGCTGTTCCTTGCTGTCCCCCAGGCCTCCCACAGGCTGCTCGTAGCTGGCCAGTGCATTTTAAAGTTGTTAAGCCCTGGATACACAAACATCTTATTAACCACCCTTTCATAGATACACAAACATCTTATTAACCACCATTTCAAGGGAAAGGTGGAGAAATCTGTGGAAACACTCCTTTGAACAACTTGACCCCGGTGAGTGCATTCCCATGGCTGAGGGAGCTCCTGCAGCATTTCACGGTGGCTTAAATCACTTCTGAATAGGAGCAGGCTCCCCTTAGGATGCACCTTTGCACCTCTGCAGAGCAGAGACAGAGCATCCCCCAGTGCGGGCAACTCCACCTTCCTTCCAGGAAAGAAATGATTTAGCAAAATTACCGTGGGTAAACAAGAAGTCACTTTTGCAAAGCCTCTCTTTGATGATGCTAAATGAATTCCCAGAGGGTGGATAAACTTTCTCACAATGACGACCATTTGCAGAACAAAGAGGCAATTTTTTTCTCATTTCAGTGTTTTCTGACATTTCCCCCCTGGGGGAATAAATGGGCCCATTATTCTACCAGCTTCCCTGGCATTTGCAGAGCCTGCGTGGGGATGCTCCAGTGCCTCCTCCAAGGCTGTGCCGTGCTGCTTTGTGCTGACACCCAGCTGGCCTGAGGTGCCATCTGACTGCCCCAGCTTCTCATTTGGGAGCAGCTCCCGAATTCCTGAGCTGCTGAGCTGGAGCTGCCACGCTGGGAAGGTGTTCAGGCACCTCATCCCAAATGAATGAACTCCCCACAGGGAGCTGGGGGCTGAATGCCACCCAAAGGGTGGGACTTTCACTGGGGGACAGACTCAGCACCCACGTGGAGGGGAAATACGAAATTCAATTGTTATGGAATGTTATGGATCACTCCACCAAAAACACTTCTGAATTTAACCCGATGATGCCAATCTTCCTGTCACAGCCAAGCCCAGCAAAGCCAGTCCTGATGGATTATTCCCACCCACTGATGGGAAGAGTGGACAAGGGACCCCAATGGAAGGAGGCCACAAGTGTCCCTAGGCTGGTGTTTGCAGGTGTGTAGCCCTGGTTTTGTGCTTGAGGTGTTTTGGTTTTCTGAAATTCTTTGCCCAGGGAATTTTCTGTAAACAGGAGAAATGTTTTTGTAAACTGTACCTTTGTTATTCATTCCTTTCCCTAGGAGGGACTTCTTGATGTCCCTCTGGTCTGACCAATGTGAGTGAAGAGGTTTGTCTTTGTTTCACCAATCAAATTGGTCTGTGTGAAATAGTATAAAAGGGAGACAGAGCCCAAAAATAAAGGGGTCATTTTCAGCCTTCTGAGGTCAGAGTTTGTATCGTTGTGGTGTAAAACAGTGTCACAGGTGGACAGCTACAGCCTGTGGTCACCACTCCTGTAGCAGCACGAGCCCCATCCCAACTACAGCTCTGTCACATTCAATAACCTTCTCTGGTGTGCTCACAGTTTCTGCTTGGCCTGAGAACAGCCAGGATCAGGAAAGCAGACAGAAGGAGCTGGAGAGGAAACAGGGAATAAAAATAATATATTGGGAAATACTTGGTATGAAGAGAAGTTTTAAAAAAAATATTTCCTTTTCAATATCATCTGCTGTACAAGAGCTTCCAGGGAGGGTAAAATCTCACTGCAGATGGGTTATAATCCTTATTGATACAGTAAATGGAACTATCAAGCTGGAAAAGATCATATGGCAGTTAAGATAAAGGTTTGACTTGTCCCAGAACCAGGCTTATCAGGGTTTAGCAGTAAGTGAGTTTTGTTGCTTAGACTGCATTTAAAAAGGTCATTGATTTGCAGCTAATACCAAGTTGTCATAGTTTCGTGAGTAAGAGCTTGCAGTTTCCAGAATCAAAGCCCTTTCCTAAATCGATAAGAACAGATTCAGTGAGATTGCCTGAGCCCACTGAGGCAGACACAGAGGCAACCAGCAAATCCACCTGGGCTGTGACAGGGGAGAGCAGCTCTCCCAGCCTGCACATCCCCTCAGGGCCTGCACTGAAGCTTTTCCAGGAAAGCCCAAAACACTCAGGCTGGCAGCAGATGGGCTCTGAGAGGGTCTGTCAGGGACCATCAGGCTGCCTGGTGCAAACCTCCTGTGAAGTAATTAGCTGATTGATCTGGGCTCTGCTGGGTGAGACTGTATTTCCTGCATTGCCCAGTCAATACCATTGGATTTTCACACTGCTGGCTGCAGAAATACACATGTACAGCCAAGTGTGGCTGGAAAGGGGGATTCCCACCTTGGGGATGGATTCCTAGGCCTCCAGATTCTCCCTAGACACCAAGTGGAGGCTTCAAAGTCAAGAGAAAGGAGCATCTTGGTTAGCAGAACCTCTTGCTATTCGTGTGTCCTCATCATTTATCGCACAGACAAGAGCAGGGCTTTCAGCTTCCAAAATTTTAAGCTTTCCTGCTTCTTTATGGGATAAAGTCAGAGTCCAGGGCATTCCTTTGGTTGCCCTGAAAGGCCACAGACCTCAGCAGAGAGGCTTGGGACCCGAGAAAGAGGGCTTGAGATCTGTACAGAGAGGTTGCAGACCCTGGCACAGAGCCCAGGAAGACACAGTCTTTGATTTCAGTCCATGGAAAAAAAGCTTCTAACATTGAGAGAAGAACTACAAGTCACAAAGGTGTGACAGACAGCAGTGTAACTTATCACTGGGTGGAAAATTTTGTAGTTTTGGAGCTCTTAGAATGGGGGACAAGATGGAGGATTTAGGGTGGTACCCTGGGTTCTTCTTGTTCTCCCTTGGCTTCCATCTTCTGCAGTGATGGTGGCACAAGGTAGTTTAAGGGGATTGGGTCAGAGTAGGGGTGACCCTTTTAGTACAGGCAATAGGCACTGGCACATAATTCTAAATAAGACACACGTAATTATCTGTATAAGAAGCAGTGACCTCCCATCATGGGGGGAGTCATCCTGTGTCCGAGCTGCTGTGAGCATCTCAGCAGGGCACAGGGAAAATTGTAAGATAAGAAACAATAAACACACGAGAAACCTTGAAAGACAAGACCTTGAAGACTCCATGAAGGCCTCACTCAGAGGGCAAAAGACTCTCTTGAACAACCACCTGAATCTCGGGGGAGAAAACCAAACCCGAGACTCCAGGTGTGTCCCACTGGCCCCAACCAGAGCTGCCTTCTGCCTGTCTGCTGCCTGATTCCCAACCAAGGAAAACTTCCTCCTATTGAAGGAAGACCTAATTGGGTCTACTAATCCAATTGCTTGAGAGAAGCAGCCTCAGGGTACCACAAACTGTGCATCTGTCTCGAGGACCATTGGCCACTTCCAGCTCAGTCTGACAGAGGGAAGGGGACACTCACATGTATTAGTTTCATACATGCTGAAAAAAGGTGGACATGCCTCCTTCTAAGAAGTGAGGGGGCATTAATCTGCTCAGCAAGGGAAAGGCTCCCAACTTCCACTTCTATTAAACTTCAAAGGGTCCCCACAGGAGGAGGTGAGGGGTCACCAGGCTTCGTGTGTTTTATGGGTCATGTAACAGCTTATTTCTAAATCAAACAGAGCAGAATGCTGGAAAGTGCTGTTCTGGTGTTTGGTATCTCTACTTGAAGCCACCCACAAACACAAAAATAAAACACACACACACACAAAAGTAGCTCAGAGAGGTGCACCAGGGATACTGGTGCCCACAGGTAACTCTCACACATTGGGCAAGGAAGGCTGATGTCTTTATGGCACTGGTTAAATGGTTAAATCTGAATTTTATATCTGGGGTGAAAGTTACTACAAGGTGAAACTATCAGAAGTTACCATGGAGCAGCTCTGCTGTAGAGTCAGGCTGAGAGAGCTGGGGGTGTTCAGCTCTGGGGAGACCTCAGAGCCCTTCCAGTGCCTGGGGGGGGGGCTCTGGGGCAGCTGGAGAAGGACTTGGGACAAGGGATGGAGGGACAGCACACAGGGAATGGCTTCCCACTGCCAGAGGGCAGGGCTGGATGGGATATTGGGCAGGAATTGTTCCCTGGGAGGGTGGGCAGGCCCTGGCACAGGGTGCCCAGAGCAGCTGTGGCTGTCCCTGGATCCCTGGCAGTGCCCAAGGCCAGGCTGGACACTGGGGCTTGGAGCAGCCTGGGACAGTGGAAAGTGTCTCTGCCATGGCAGGGGTGGGTGAGATGATCTTGAAGATCCCTTCCAGCCCAAACCATTCTGTACCTCTGTGAATGACCTCAGATGTCAGACAGCTTTGGACAGGAAAATGCAAAGTAAACCAGGCTTAAGCTTCAGAAAGGGCAAAAGGTGGTCTGGATCAGCTTTACTGTAGTTGCAGAGAGAGGAGGTTTTTTCAAGAGGGACAAACAAAGTTTCCCACAGAGCTTTTGTATTCAGCATCCCCTGGACCAATCCAGTGCCCTGCCCTGCTCCCCTTGAGCCTCCTGCTGGCCTTGGGGCTGGTTTCTGCTATTTGAGCACCTTGCCTGAAGACATGGTGTCTGCTATTGCCCTACAGTAACAGAATGAGGATTAATTTGAGCAGGTAACTTGAGCACAGGCTGAATTTGAAAGATGTGGCCAGTTGTGTGTCCTGCTCTGCAGAGCTGTTGACACAAGCTCCCAGCCAGGCCCTGCACTCACCTCCCCAGGCCCTTTCCAGCTCCCAGTGCTAATCTCAGCTAAGTCAAGGGAGCATGAGCATGTGCTTGATGTGCTAGTCCTGGTGCTAAGCATATGCTTAAGTGCTTTGTAGAATTGGCAGCCCTGAGCACCAGGGGTGCCACGAGGCTGGGAACAGCATCACGTTCCTCCTGGGCAGAAAGCAAAGCAAGGATTATAAATCTGAGAGGCAGCCCAACTCTACTAAGCTCCATGGCATAATCTCTCCTTGCTTGAAACTGAACAGCAAAGCAAAATCACAATCCTTTTGGGATCAAGGCAGTCCCAAGGGTTGCACATTTATGATTATGTTTATGAGTGTTATCATATATGGATGGAAAAGTGTTTGCCCTGAGTGATTTGGAGACCCAGGCCATAAAGAGAGCAAGTCTAAGTGTAAGAGCTCCTCAGCTGTGTCCCAGCTCAATTCCTAGAAGACAGGTAAAATTTTAAGGTTCCAGTTTTAACCCTGACACAATGCAGAATGAGGAGTTTCACAGGAGAACCGCCAGCCTCTTGCTTTTCTGGGATACATTTTAGTTTCCAGACTTTTCTAGGATATGGTTTCTGCATAATGGAACTCCTCCATGCTTCTTTTTCTCTGTGTTCCCACCCCTCTTCCTGAGCCTCCCTTGCCTCCCACCTCCCTTTGAGTGAGACAGCCACAATATCTCCAGTGGAGTATTTTAAGATTCTTTTTCCTTGCAAGGCTTTCTATTTTGAGTGCTGCTACAACAAGTTGCATTTGAATCCCACCAGCCCAGCACAACTGCAAAGTGCATTTCACACACACAGAGATGATTCTTTCATTGGGGAGCCTTTGTCAGCTCTTGTCCCTGCCCTGAGTAGCAGCAGGGTGACAAAGGAGCCTGGCACGCTCCCTGCCAGCCCCACAATGGCCTCTCTTGTGGCTGGGGCTGCTGATCCTCCTCCTCATCTGTCTGGATTTGTAATTTGTCAGCAGCTCTTGTGACAGGGCCAGCTCTGCAGCTCCTGGCTGTGGCCAGCCCAAGGTATATCTGGCAGCCAGGCTCTGTGTGCTCTGATGTATTTCTTTGGCAATGGGTAATATCGTTTTTTGGCTCCTTCCACAGCCCCCTGGGTCAGCTTTCGCTGCCAAAGCTGCTGTGGTAGATAGCTTGAAGCCTTCCTGCAGGTTCAGTGGGTCAGTCTGGAGCTTGCCTTCCCTCCACAACAGAAATTGTCCATCAGGGGAATTAACCAGCACCAGGATCAGCACAGTGCTGGGACATACTTGCTGGTGGAGAAGGGAAGTCCTTCAAATATTGCTTATTGCAGCTTCTGCCTCATCCTCTCTTGCAGTTTATTTGCACTGTGATACCTTCTAATGCCTTTTCTTACAGTTTCAGCACCTGTGCTTGTGTTATTCCAGGGCTGTACCAGGTGTTGCAGAGGAAAGCCCTTTGCCAGCTCTTGTGCTGGCAGAGAAATTTTAACCTGTGACTGGACTGCATCCTCAGGGTCTGGGGAAAAAGCACCAAGTCTCACCAGTCTCCCTCAAACCTCAGTGCCCAGGGAAGAAAAGAATGGGGGTGATGAGGAAACAATCCACCATGGGGAGGAAGAGAGCAGCTGTGTCCTTCCAGCACTGGGGACACAACTTCACTGTGATCCCTGAACTGGGGAATCATCTCCTGTTCCAGCCCAAGCCCCAGGGGACACTGGCAGTGTGGGATGTCTGTGGATGGGAAACCCTCAGCACAACTGAGCCCAGAGCTTACCTGGAGTGTTTGAGGGCAGCTGACCCGGTCCCAACAATAACCATCAGATCTGCCAAAGCCACAGGAACTCTGGTAAAGCCAACAGGGATGTGTGGCCAGTTCTGCCTTCTTCTGGCCTAAACGAACCCCAGAGTGCCCCAAAGTCCCCTCAGGGGCTGTTCAGGCCAGGCCAGTGAGGCCCTGGTGCCTGGGGCTGACACCCAACACCTGGAGAGGATCAGGGGCAAGAGGCAGCACTCCTGGCCAGGGCTGCAGCTCGTCCTGCATCCTCTGCTCTGCAGCAGAGACCAGCCTGTGCCCAGACAACACCCAGCCACTGTCTGGAGCAGGTTTTGTGTCTGAGAAAAGCAAAATCAATTCTGCAAGTGGCCCAAAGGCTTCCTGGCTGTGCCAGTGTGTCCCAGCCTCCGTTAAGGGTAATATCCCTCATCAGCTCCCTCGCTCCACTCTTCGCCTTTCTCATAAAAGAGAATTTTCCCTGTGGCACTGAGAAGAATGTAACCTACAGATTTATAGCCATGAGGGGGAAAAATAACACACTCACTACCAAAACATCAGCCTGTGAACCCTTTGCAGCAATGTTTTCCTTCTGCAGGAGTCACAGTGCTCTGCACAAAACCCTCTGTTGACCTACAGCCTGGGGACACTGTTGGGGCTGGCAGTGCCCTGTCCTGGCAGTGGGGGCAGGAATAGGACTGGAACCCCATGGTAAGGCTTGGGCTGTGCTGGGGGAAGGAGGGAGCATCAAAGCTCTGCTTGGCCCCACTGGGTTTGCATTTTCCCAGCCTTGCTCAGAGCCCCATTTTCAGGGTGATGGAGAGGATTGGCCAGCTCTGAAAACAAAACTTGGAGAATCTGTGTCTTTCCTCTACAGCTTCTTGGTTGGCCCAATGAATTGATTGCCAGAGATAAAACTTGATGAAGAGGCAATGTTTTCCCAGCATAGCACTTGACTCCAGAAAGCAGAAGATGCAATAGATTTTGTTTATGTGCACATCCACTGTTTTTTATTTATACGTCAGTGCTTCAAGCTAATTGCACATTGCCAAGCAGCACAGAAGAGCTGCTCTCCCCTGCCTTTCCCACAGGTTGGAGGATGATTGGAGCACAGCATGTGGGGAGGGCTTGGTGCTCATGGCATGACTGAGAGCTCAGTGTACCAACAGCAGGTCTGTCCCAAGAGGGAACCCAGAGGCAAGAGCTCTGTGGTGGTTAATAAGGAACAGGAAAGCAGTTGTACCATGGTTGTGACCCACTTTAGGGAAGGAGGCTGATGAAAAGTTGGCATTTTTAATTCCCAGGCTGCAAAGCAGGGAGAGAGGAAATCCAGGAGGGCACAAGAGGAGAGAATGGTGCAGGGAATGGGGTGGAAGGAGAATGCCCACACTGGGCAAGTGAGGCCAGTGGGGGATGTTTGGGCACTTCTGCATCACTCCTGTGCAGGGCTGGTCACCAGAAGGTTGTGCTGGGCACAGACAGAAGGGCTTTACCCTTGCAGGGCTTGGCACTGGCTCCTCTGTGTGTATGTGCAGGTGTGTGGGGGTGAATATGCCTACTCTTTAAAACCTCCTAAAGCTCCCTTCAACTCATCAGAGTAATGCTGACTTTAGAATTGTATGGTCTGAGTGGTTTTGCCAGTGCCAGAAGGGCTGTTGCAGGCAGTACCTGCCATTACTGATCCTCCCCAGCACCTTTTGAAGGTGCCAAAGGCTGTGGATGGGTCTGAATCACAGAATGTGTAGGTTGGAGGAGACCTTTGAGATCATCCAGTCCAACCCAGCCCTAACA
Organism: Zosterops lateralis; assembly: GCF_965231275.1. Classification (NCBI taxonomy): domain Eukaryota; kingdom Metazoa; phylum Chordata; class Aves; order Passeriformes; family Zosteropidae; genus Zosterops; species Zosterops lateralis. Next base: position 9,626,353 of record NC_139779.1, on the reverse strand, counting down.
CCTCAACTAGATCATGGCACTGAGTGTCACATCCATTCTCTTTTTAAACACATCCAGAGATAGTGACTCCACCACCTCCCTGGGCAGACAATTCCAGTATTTAATCACTCTTTCTGTGAAAAACTTCTTCCTAAAATCCAACCTGTATTTCCCTTGACTCAGCTTAAGGCTGTGTCCTCTTGTTCTGTCAGTCGCCTGGAGAAAGAGACCAACCCCAGCTGTCCACAACCACCCTTCAGGGAGTTGTAGAGAGCGATAAGGTCACCTCTGAGTCTCCTTTTCTCCAGGCTAAACAACCCCAGCTCCCTCAGTCGTTCCTCATATGGCTTGTTTTTCCAATCCCTTCACCAGCCTCGGGGCCTTCTCTGGATGTGCTCAAGCGTCTCAAGGTCCTTCCTGAACTGAGGGGCCAGAACTGGACACAGCACTCGAGGTGTGGCCCCACCAGTGCAGAGCACAGGGGAAGAATGACCTCCCTGCTCCTGCTGGCCACACCATTCCTGATCCAGGCCAGGTGCCCTTGGCCCTCTTGGCCACCTGGGCACACTGGGCACCACTCCTGGAGCCGTGAAGCTGCTCTGAATGAGCCCTGCCTGTCACACTGTGCCACCAGGGCCCAGCACACAGGGAGCCAGGAGCTCCCATTCACAAACTGCAGCCTCACTGCGGGGGAAGAGATTTACTGACAAATAACTGTCATTTGCTAACCTTGTCGTGGCAATCTTTGTTTTCCCCTTTTTTCCGCAGGCACTCCAAATGCTGAATGCCAGCATCTGTTACGGGCCGGAAAACAAGCAAACACTGATATTCCTGGTGGCTTTGAAAGAGCATTTAATGCTTAGCTCTCTACACTTGCCTTTACCAGGAAAATCACTTCAGGATGTGCTTAGCATGATTATGATGAGGAGTGTCTGGGCAAAACCAAAATAGAGAAGGCAGCCCCTTGCTACACACAGGCTGAAAAAAAATCTGTGAGTCTTCCTGCCAGATGTTGACATTTTGATTTGCATAAAGGTAAACTTTTGAGTCAACAGCATGTTTAATTTTCTAAAACATCTTCAAGAAGTAGAGCATGTTTACAGATAATGAGTTTGCATCATTAGCAGTTTTTGTCAGACCTGTATCCTGGCGAAACTGCCTTGGAACATCTTTGTTTCTGCTGCCTCTGAGCATCTCCCCATGACTGTGCAAGGAGGGAAGGCAGCCAGGGGGGTGCCCAGGAGCTAACAGAGGGGCAGCTGTGAGTTGGGAAGAGTACTAGCACATTTGTCCATGGATTGTGAAAGAACCTGCAACTCCCAGCCCATGTGGAGACAGTGCCATGAACAGCCTCAGCTCCAGCACCCTCCTCCTGCCCTCCCATCTTCCATCCTCGGCAGCAAATTCCAGCTGGCTCTGCCCCTCAGTCAGAACCTTGGGAGGTTTTCACCCCACTAAGAAGTAACGAGACCTGTGAGGGCATCCTTGTGAAGAAACAAGGACGTGCTCATCTCTGAGCTGGGGGAACCAAGAGCCAGACAAATCACCCCCCTCGCCTCCTCTGCAGGGAAAACATCCAAGCCTGGAGCAGAGAGCCCAGAGCCACCTCCCTGTGCCCCAGCTGGGAACACACATTCCTGGGTCTCCTCACTGAGCTAAATTAACCTGCAGCAAGATGCCAAAACTCAGGGAGAAAATAAGATCCTAGGACAGACAGATAACTCTTTCCTAGTCACCTGTAAATCCAGAGAGGAAACACTGTAGGAGACAGTGGGCTGGGGTTCTGTGTGGGAGCACTCAGCCTGCTCTGGGATATAAACTATGCCTGGAGCCAAAAATTCCTGCCATATTTCACCAGACTTTGGGTTTCTGTCTCTGAAGAGGCCAGGACAGTTTGAGTCCTTTTGAGTGCGTGCTCAGCAGTGCACAAGGCTCCTGGGTGCTGAGCTGTGCTGGGGCATTGCACACCAGGAACACATCACCAGGTGCCACAGGAGGGGGAACAGCAGTGCCCCTGGAGCTGCTGGCCCTGCTCTGAGCTCTGCAGCCCAGCCCAGCCCAGCCCAGCCCAGCCCAGCCCAGTCCAGTCCAGTCCAGTCCAGTCCCATCTAGTCTCAGGGGTGCCCAGTTGACACTCCTTGCCCAGCTCAGGACTGGAGCAAAACATCTGCCCACACAAAGAATGAGCTTGTTATTGCTGCTGGAAGAGCAGCTAAAACAGCAGCAAAGGGAAAACCAGACTCTCCTGTGTCTGCCACAGAGCTGAACCAGCTCTTATGGATTGCAGAGCCCATTCTTCAGTGTTTTCCTCTACCTGGGCAGCCCTTATGGACTGCAGAGTGTAACAGTGTGTCTTTTAGGGGTGCAGCCCACAGCCCTTCTATATCCCATTCAGCCTCTCTGTAGATAAACTGCTGGAGAAGAATTCAGGCAACAATTCAAGCTCACACATCCACACACGTTACAAAGCTGAGCTCAGCAGAGGGGCAGAGGGCTCCCAGCCCCAGAGCAATTCCAACAAGCATTTATTCCGTGTGCCAAAGGTGAATTCAGAGCCAGAGAGGGAGAACATGTGGTTTTTCTCAGTTATGCAGGGGGTTTGAGGTTCGTGGGTGGGACAGGGGGCAGGGCAGGGCAGGGGGAAGTGACTATAGGGAAGAGAGAAACAGGACCCCAGGCCTCATAACCAGTGGGGAAACAGGGAAAGGTGATACCATGGGGTGGGTGATGGACTTGCCAAACCCAGAGAGAAGATTGCACAATGTCTGCAAGGAGCCATGGGGGGAAAACCTTTGTTACACCTGGGAGAGGGATCTTTAATCTTCAGTTTTCCAGGGCAAGGCACTTGGAAATTCCTTTAATGGCACAAGGGACTCCACAGCAGAGCTCATTCTTCAGCACTTTCCTCTACCAGGCTGTGGTGCCCACCCAGCCAGGCTTGCCCTGAGCATGGATCCCAGTCTGGGGGGATGAGATGAGAGATGCCCAGCAGCACAGGACTGCTGGCACCCCAGAGGAGCTCCCTGCTGCTGTGCCCAGCGTGGTCTCACAAAGCTCTCCAGGAGCTGGAGAGGGAGGACGAGACTGCAATGCAAAGTGCTATCATTGCTGTATTAGCCTCAACTGAAATGTGCTACATAAGTGCAAATTGCTGTTATAAATCATAAACATCAAAAGGCCATAAGTGCCTAATAATGGCCTAAGTGGCTAATTTGTTTTATGCGCTACTGGAAGAAGCACCGTAAAGATACGGAACAAAAAATTTCCCTCGTTGTGGTTTGGCCTCTGATACCAAGAAAGGCTGGAAGGGGGTGGGAGCAAAGTGCTGCTCTAGCACATATTCAGGAGCATTTCATATCAAAGCCTGTAATTAAAAACACAGCACAAACCCCTGTCAGAGCCTGGTCCCTGTGGAAGGGAAATGTGGCGAGTGCTGGGGGTGACCCCATGCGAGTGGATGAGTGGGGCAGGTGCTGGTGAGCAGGACAGAGAACAGTGGCACCATCCCAAACTGTGAGCAATTATTTGTGAAAAAAGGTGAAGAAGTGTCGTGGCCAATGTGCCCTGCCTCTGGCACTGCTGAGGTACATAAGTGGGGTGTGATGCCTGCCATATTCCCCTGCTCAACACTGTGTCTCTGCAGGGACCTAGCAAGATCCCAAACACCATCCTGAGCTGGGCTGAGGGACATCTTTAGCCTGGCCTCGCCCCTCTGCACCTCTGTTTCAACGTGGCAGTCTCCTCTCCCCACCCAAACAACAACTGTATGCCCTCCATCTGCCTTTTAATTGCCCTGGGATTTTTGGGTTTATGTGGTGCTCTAAAGGCTCTTTCTGGCTGCCTGGCTCTGCTTGTGAAATTAGCCCTGAAGAACCACAAATACCCTCATCCAGCCCAGCTGTGCCCTGCAGATATTTTCCTCATGCAATTCTTACACTCTTCAGGTCAGAGCTGCCTTCCTGCTCCTGGACAGGCTCCTGTTGGAATTCTGGAAACTTAGATTTTGGGATTTTGGTGTATAATAGTATATATGAAGCAAGATGGAGGATTTTGGGCATTGTCTGAGTCCTTCTTCTACACCTTCTTCATGGTTTCGGGTGTTTTTTTCTAATTGGGTAATAAAGGTCTGCATTGCAGCCTTGGGTGGTCATTATTGGGTCAGAAATATAAATAATACAGGTGTCACCTCATTATTGGTGATTAAGGCTTAAATAACCTTGGAAAGAGTTAGAGGTGTCCATTTTACCTCATTTCTCTGACTTGCCAGTCAGAGCTCACAGCTCATGAGTCTGTAAATAGATAAGAAATAATAAACATCCAAGACTGAACACAAACTATGACTGCTGTGTATTAATCCTGACCCTGGCAGAGAAAAAGAAGCCAGAACCATCACAAATGGTGCCCTGTGTGAGGATCTAAATCAACCTTTAGGCTCAGGGTGCTCCATGCCCAGCTCAGCTGATGTGTTTTGCTGGTGGAGCAGAGGAGGTCTGCAAGGAACTGCCGAGCCCTGCATGGACTAAACCCTCTTTTAGGATGCAACACATTGAACTCATCTCTTGGCCCAGAGACCTGGCCATGGCCCAGCAGAGCCCAGATGAAAGTCCTCAGCACTGGGCAAGTCCCTTCGTGGCCACCTGGATGGAACATCACATACAGCTGGTTTATTAGGGATGAGCAAAACCAGCCTTTCCTAATAATGTACCTGAGCATGTCCCCTTCTTTCTCTCCAATGAATCCCAATTCCTGTAGATACTTTGGCTGTAATTCACAGTAAAATCCTGGTGTCCCTCTCTAATTGCCATAGAAGAGTTCCCCCAGGTATCTTTGGTGGAGGAATAATATGTTTTGGTGATCAGAACAATATGTTTTGTCATGGTGCTGCAGTGAGGATGTTGTGATGGCAGGAGAGAAACATCAGGCCATGGTAAGGACCAGGAGCCCAACACTCAGGATCCACCCACATGCCCTTGTATCCCAGATGGATCATATGGGGATTGTTCCCAGCACAAGGAATTAATTCAGCAGTATTTCAACACAGGTACAAATGATTTAGAGTACAAACAGTGCTGCTTTCCTCTAATACATTGCCCTGCACTAAACCCTGGAGGGAATGGCTCAGGGAATAGCCCTAATTGGTCTGTTCCTCTTGTGATATCTGTGATAGTGTAGAGGAAGAAAAAAAACCTTTGTCCTGAAATAGCATGCCAATAAACAGCATTTTAAGAAATAATTTCTTTGATTCTTATCACTTCCACAGCACATGTTCAGTGGGTTCTACAAACAGGAAGCACAGGCTGTGCCTGACCTCTGCATGCCCAACGAGAGGGGCAGAGCTTTATTTGTCACCTTGGTGGGGGCATGGGAAAAAATCCAAATCCAGCTTTTTTACAGCTGTGTGTGAAGGCACAGAGAGAGAGCTCTGTGAGCTTTGCAAGTGGCTCAATGGCAGGGCTGGAGTTGGCAGCTTTTGTGGCAGTGGCACAGAGTGAGTGTGGACACCAAGCACCTGTGGGTAGGTGAGTCACAGCTGTGCCTGCAATAGGACATAACCCTGGAAATGGAAATGGAAATGGAAATGGAAAGTGGCTTTCCCTTCACCAGCCTGCTCAACACAGGGAAAAATGGGAGATGCAGTGTGTGTTCAGATTTCTGAGTAGAAAACACTGAGATGATCTGTGTTAACTCTGGTAGTGCTCAGACCCTCTTTGAGGCAGTAGAAGGCATTAACCAAAAGAAATCTACCCCATGTTGTTTGCTGGGCTGTTTGTTGGGCTTGTGGCAAAATAAGTCAGGCTGCCACAAGAAAAAAGAGTCTATTGACCACAGACAGCCTGAAGTGAGCAGGAGGAGATAAGAGAGTGGTAGAGAGGATGGGACCTCACTGTGGACAAAACAAACTTCTCCTTTCTGAGCAGAAGGGAACAAGACATTTCTGACATTTGCATGTGAGGCAGCAGAGCTGTCAGCAAGGACAAGACTGGAGAAGAAAGTGAGAGACTGCCTGTGCTCCTGGGGAATGCCAGGCCTGGCTGTGTGTCAGTCCATTTGGCTGCTTCAGCACCTCCTGCAACAAAGCAGTTGATGTGAGAGCTCTACAAACCCAGGCCCAGGGGTAACCCAGCCCTGCAGAATGTGCTGCTCTGCCAGGAACTGCAGCTCAGCGCTGAGGCTGTTTTACACCAGAACAACATGAGACTCTGACCTCAGAAGGCTGAAAATGACTCCTTTATTCTTGGGATGTGTCTCCCCTTTTATACTATTCTACACAGACCAATTTAATTGGTGAAACAAAGACAAACCTCTTCAATCACATTGGGCAGGCCAGAGGGACATCAAGAAGTCCCTCCTAGGGAAAGGACTGAATAACAAAGTTACAGTTACAAAAACACGTCTCCTGTTTACAGAAAATTCCCTGGGAAAAGAATTTCAGAAAACCAAAACACCTCAGGCACAAACCAGGGCTACACAGAACCACCATGGCCAGGGACAAGGGCACCTCATAAAACCTCCTGGCCCCTGGACACCTGAAGGCAGAGGCAGGGTCATTTCCATTCCCTGGAATACCCTAATGTGCAAAATGGATTCTTGTCTGCAATCTCAGCTCCCCAAATCTTTAAACCTCCAGTTGATGTTATTTTATTATATTACAAACTGTAAGTAATAAACTACATGTAATGTACTTTATTGCTGCTTTTAAGCAAAAATAACTAATTGTTGATCTGTTTGTTAAATGACAGTACAGGTGTTATGTTCTGACAGCAGGGACAAGGCAAGGGTCAGTTCATGGGCCCAAGAGCCGTTTCTTCCCCCTCTGCACTGGGAGCATCTTTCTCATGGCTGCTCCAGAGCTGCAAAGTCATAGTTTCTGAGCTGGCCCAGCCCTCCTGCCTTGCTGGCAGCTTTGCAGGGATGGAGGTGGCCATGGTTCTGGCTGGCCATGAACGCCTGCACCAGTCTTCACCAGTGCACCCATACCTGTGGGCCGGAGTTTTGGTGAGGCCAGAGGTTTTGCAGGGGGGAAATGGGCCACTGAATAACCAAATCAATATGATTCCAACAGAAGCTGTTTATTGTTTACATTACATGGCAGATATAGATTCTAGGTCTGCTGTCCATGTGGGCACACATCCCTGGGTTGGCTGAGCTGCTTCTCCATGAGGCAGACACACATCCTTCAGGACATCCAATTGGTCAATGTCTATCCTTACATTGGGCTTCCCCTATCCAGGGTTTGCATTTTTTGCAGACATTTTCTCAGACTCTCTTCTTATTTTTGATCCTGTTGTTTTCTCAGTAACCTTGATGAGTTCCTGAGAGCTCTAACAACAAAACTGCAGGTAGTTTGCTAATATTATTCACAACCAGTTTGGCTGGGGCATCAGAATGGCCTGTTGTACACATACATTGCTAATAGGTGTCCTGTGATGGGTGTGCTGGTTCTTTCTGCTCATCCTGGCCCTGCCTGCAGGAGGCTGCTGCTACATGATGAAGCACCAGATGATGAGCTTTTGTTTTAGAAACCTGGCAGTGACCTGGTATAGGCTTTTATAAGGTCTTTATCAGGTTGAATATATTCAGTTCTGCAGCACTGATTGCCCTATGGAGTTACATACAAGTTGCTGACTGTCCATTCAGTGGAAGTGTCTCATGAAGAAATGCAACAGTTCAGAGATGTGTGGTGTGCCTGTCCTGCCTGGAGCTTGGCATTTCCCTAGGGCAAAGCAGAGGCAGTGGGTGCCAGCCCCTGCCTGCTCTGAGCTACAGGCACTGAGGGCAGCAAGGACACTGCAGGAAATTTCTTCACCCTGGGATAACCAAGCAGGCCCTGCTGCTGTCCACTCTTCCTTTTCCTCTTCCTCTGCTCATCTCCATCCCTGCCCTGGGGGAGAGCTGCCCTTTTTTCTCCTTTCCCATCTGTGTGCTGGGCTGCTGATGGTGCCTGAGCTCATCTCCACATGCTCCTGCTGCTGCTCTCTCCCCATAGCCCATGGCCCATAGCCTGGTGACATTTGCTTCTTCAGTTCTTTACTTTTGGATCAGTAAGTACCATGAAAGCACCATCCAACCCGCCCAACCCTCTGAGTAGTGCCAGGAATGAACTGGCACTAATATAATTTCATATCAAATGAGATTACCCTTCTCCCCCATTAGGCACACTTCTCTTCCAGGGATAGTAGCAATGCAGGGACACAGCAATTCCTCCAACCAAAACCTGGATTCAGCAGTGGCTTTTAAGGACGCCAGGCAGTTCCAGGCTGTGGCTGGTGCTGCTGCTCTGGGTCTGAGGAACGGCAGGACTTGGCCTGGGCTGGGGCTGGATTGATGGCCCCTGTCTGCCTGTTTCACATGCAATTGCCCACAAACAGCTACTCCTCCCACCTGTCACAGGTGCCTGTTGTTTATGAGTGCCATCCCTGCGGGTGTGACAGCCCCTCACTGTCCCACTGACCTCTGAGGGATCCTGACAGGCACATCTGGGTGGGGCTGTGCTGCTCAGTGTTCCTGTGCCCTCCTTTGCGCATCGGTGAGGTCCCTTCATCATCCACACCACAGCCCACATGTGCTGGCTCTCCTCTGAAGACACAAGTGCCTTTGCTGAGACAAACCTGGGTGACAGTTTAAAGATAATTTCATGAGGGAGCAGCTCTGGGAAGCAGCAGAGGCAGGGCTGTACCAGCACAGGCCCTTCCACACCCTCCCCTCCTGCCTGAGGCAGCAAATGCAACCAGTGCCATGACAGATGCTGTGACACTAACCTCCCCTTATCTCAGGAAAAGAAAACTATGCAGGAAAAATTGTTTTAAGGCCACAAAGTCACTCCATAGGTCTGAGGCAGGTGTACATCCTGGCATGGCTTGATAACTCCCAGGACAAGCACAGAGCTGCCACAAGCCATTTGCACCTTTTGACCAGAAAGCCAGGGACTGCTTTCTGGATGGATGCTGGTTTGCTGGCAAAAACATTTCAGGATCTCATTTCAAGTGCTTTCAACTCCTGCCAGACTGCTGAGAACAGGAGGGTTTTTCACATTCGTGTTGTTAAACTGTGATGCTCCCGGGATGATGCAAAGGATTTCACAGACAGGTAAGATCACTCACAGATCCATTAGTGCAGCTTCTGACCCAGAAGGGCCGTGCCTGGGGCTACAGAAGAGCTCAGGCTGTACCTTCCCCTTCCCCACCTCTGCATGCCCGGGGCAGGGCTCTGAGCAGGGTGTTCAGCAGGCTCCAAAGGGCAATCATTGCTCTGACCTGTCCATTGGGATCACACAGTGCTGGATTTGGAGATCAGACATTTGGATGTTTCGAGAATGATCCAGACTACAATTCCTAAGAGGACTCAGTACATCCATGATGTCAGAGTGGTCAGAAGAAATTGCTCATTGCCTTCCCTGTGGGCAGGGCACAGATCTGTTTTTCTTTCTTCAGCTTATGGGTAAAAATCAGAATTTTCATTATCTGGGAATTGTAAGAGGAAAATACACACAATGACCATGGCCCAGAGCCAGATCCCTGCAGACTGCAGCCACAATGAGCTGTTGCTCCCTTGGTCCTCCTTGGTTAACTGACCACGAGGAACTGGTGAGGACATGGCAGCTTTTCCTCCAGATGAGGTTTTTGGTTGTCCATTGGCTCAGAACTGGGCCAGAGGGTCCCTCTGCATTAGTGATTCTTGCATGGATCCACCTGACTCCCCTTAAGGTGCTCTCCTTAACTGCAGTGTGCCTCATCCCCAGTTTTTCAGCCTCATGGCCCAGCTCCAGCTGAGTACATTATCCTGCTTACCTTGAAAAGGAAAATAATCCCATGGATTTGCTCTTGCCTTGCTGGAGATTACTGGGTGTTAGGCTGTGAGTTGGCTAAAGGGTTTCTGTATTATTTGGAGTTAAAGTGATGGTTTAGTGCCAGGCTGACAGCTCCTGGCATAAAGATGCTGCCGTAGCATCTCTCCTGGCTTTTGCTATGGATCAGCTTTACTTCTATGGGTTTGTTTTACTCACAAAATCAGAACTTTGCTCCTCAAACCATCCCTGGCAGTCTCAGGGGAAGCCCAGAGGACTCTGTCCTCAGAGGCATGCTGGTGGAAATTCCTGTGCCAAGCAGTGGGGGATCTTTCATCTTCATCTCTATGAGACCTTCAATGCTTCAGCTCCTTGCTGCAGTGGGAAAGAAGGGTTAAAATGTGGGAGCAGGGAAGGGAAAGGTCAGTTATGTAAAGCCACTTTCATGTACTTAGGAGAAGAGTGGTAACAGGAGAGCTGTTAAAAAATTTTATAGCTAGCACCAAACAACGCTGGTGTTAAAAATCATGGAACTGTTTAATAGCAAGTGGAGGTGTACATTACTTAATTAGAGGCATGCAGCAGTGAAGCCAATGGAGAGATATTATTTTAGTATTTTTTCCAGAGGGCATATCAAGTCTACTCACGAATTAATAAACAGATTGTAAAGCCTAAGCAAGCATATTAGGGAAGTGCACGTGTGTGTACTGGGTCTATAGACTGGGACTATGCACACTTGTTTGTTGCCATTGCATTTGAAATATGTTCCTTGTTTTCCATATAGACCTCAGCGGAAGAATTATAGCATATTGGGTTTTTCCAAAGACTCTAATTAAGATCTTCAGAGTTGATGTGTGTTTACTGAAAAAATATGGCATAAATGAGACCTAAACCAGCAGCACTCAATTAACCCATGAGTGATAAGGTGCAGTGGCTGTCACCTCAGAGCCTGCCTTTGGTGCACAGAAAGAGGAAAAATATCACAGGATTCCCTCCAGTTCTCTCACCCTCTGATTTAAGTTATCATGGAAAAGGTATTTTTGGACTACTAAAAGCTGCCTACAGTTTAACACACATCTCTGGCCTCTCAGCTCTCTTAGCTGCTGTTAAAGATAGTTAGATTATGAGGAAGTGTCAGCTCACCCTGAGGTGATCAGCAGTAGGACAGATGTGGACTTTAGGTAAGGAGGGCCCATCTTGTCTGTAAAATGACGTTTCCCCCAAATGGAGTTGCTGGATTTGCTCTGATGAGGACAGCATCAGCCTTTTAAGCCTCAGTAAGGCTACCCTCCATTAGGCATTTTCCTAACCCAGTTTGATTTTGCCCCTAACACCGGTTTGATTCCTTTTCTAAACCCACTCGTGCACCTTCTCTAATTCCCAGTTGCCACCCTGAGCTGCCCAGCTCCATCCCTGCCTGAGTGTGCCCTACAGGAACCCGTGGTGTTTCACACCTCATTGGCAGGCAGGGAGCCTTCCAGCCTGGGGTCCTGCATGGCTCCAGCTCTCCTGATTCCTCCCTCCACTTTGCTCTCCTAGTTTGTATTTTAATACCAAAATTTATGACAAAATATGGCAAAAAAGTCTGTCCTTAGTGGGTATCTCAGTGCACACGGTTTCCTCCAGCAGGTGCAGGTTTGCAGCCCTGCCCAGGGCTCCCTCTTCAGCCAGTGCTCTCCTCCACCTGGAGGAGTGGCAGAATTGGTGAAACATTGACCTTGTAGAGTTACCTGACAAGTGATTCTCCTTTGAACCATTCCTGATGTTCTCATATATGTTGCTATGCAAGGACTCACCCTTAAGAGAAAAGACTCTGATCAGAGTGTGCAAACTGTCAAAGTTTAGAAGTAGATGAAATGGTAGGAATTGATTTAGTTTATTTTTTACTACTTCTTCATTACTACCTTATCATTCCTCACCACTTCAGATGGAAATTATCTCCAGGGAATTTTTACATTGCTTTGAAGAACAATATTGTAATATTAAGAAATAGAAAACATCAAGAAACGAAGTGCAGCAGTGTTTATATATTCTGAAGACAGATAATGACCAAAATACTTCTAGGTATGGTTTATTAAGTTGACTCGACCACTCCATTCCTGGCACAAGCCACTCCCCACATGGCCCAGGCTGCAGGGAAAGACCAATGGATTGCACCTCAGAAAAGAGTCAAAAGATGAAAAGTAGACTGGGTCTCTTTTGCTTGGCTGGGGGCAGTCCCATAAGCAAGGCAAGTAATGAAGATAATGATGAATGAAGGAGGCAAAACTGAAAATACTCCTCCCGTGTTCCTATTGATCTTCCAGCAAAGGCCACATTCCTGACATTTAAAATGGAGATATCATTTTAATGCAGTGGCCCTCCCTGGGCTGCAGTTAAGCAATTTAGATCGCAGATATTCACAAAACCCCTTCTTGCAGCCTCAGCCCAAACAGCTCCAGTGCCAAACACCAGTTTGGCCAGTGCTCTTGGAGAAGGGCTGCTGGGAACCAGAGCACAGTGAGCACTTGGCACTCCAGGAGGAGAGTGGTGCTGAGCTGATGGCAGGAGAGGTTTCTCTGTGTGACTGAAAGATGATCCAGAGGGGAAGGAGACCACTGCCCTGTCTGGAACTCCCCCAAATTCCCCTGCAGGGGGACAGGGCCATCAGCACCCACCACTCACCCCAGAACACCTTTAGTCCACAATCACAGCCTTTCAGCAGAGCTTGGAAAAGTCAAACCCTCAAAGCTTTACCCCTTTGGGATGTGGGATGTGGTGGAGGAGCTCAGCAGGGAGCTCTGCCCCTGATGCCACCCCTGGTGAAGCCTGGTCGGGTGCAGCTCTGGCCTTTGGCTTTGAGTGAGACAGAGAAGCCCAGGGTTAGGCTACAACATGTTGCGATTATTTTAATAACTGCAATTTTTCTTTTAGAAGAGAAATATTTTTTACTTTCATCCTAGAAACTGGAACTAATTGTACATGTGTGGTCCAATTAACTATTAATTTACCTCATTAACTGCTGACACTTATGCCTTTACTTTGTATCACATACACATTTGTGTTCCCATAGTCTAAGCCTAAGAAGCTTGTCTGGAAAATATGAATTAAAGCAGCATAAAGGTGTTAAGAGTTACCTATCTTAGCAACAGCCTCAGGAAGGTCTGAAAAAGAATGCATCATAAAAATGAAAAAATTTTTATGCATGCTATCTGAAGCTCTTTTATTTTAATAATAAAATCCCCAATTAATTCAAGAAGCTCTGATGTTCCCACCACTTCCTGCTAGAGAACTGATCAGGATAAAACCATATTTGATTTCCAATGGCAGCAGTGCCATGGAGGGCTGGGAGAACCCATCCCTGGAATATTTCTTCACCCTCCAGGTTTCCAGTCTGTATCATACTCACAGCACTGTTGCCTTGAGGCCTTTTTTCATGCAGGTCTGCAGGGAGTAACACCTTCTCCACACCATGTCCAGTTTGATTAAGTCTCTGCCTTGGCACAGCAAGCCAGCAGGTCTCAGCCCAGGCTATCCAAGGACAAGACACTGACTCCAGCTCTGCCCAGCTTTGTGCCAGCTCAACCCCACGGACACCAGGAGGAACTGACACTACACAAGTGCCTCAATTCCTCCTTCTGCCAGGAGAAGCAGCACTTCCCCGTGCTGTGGTGTAAGATGCTTTGGAAAGGCAGCCTGCTCTTCCCTGGCTGTGTGTGCCCTTGCAGCAGAGCCAGCCTGAGCCTGATGATTCTCTGATTGGGGTATCTGGGGACATAGTTTAGTGGTGGATGCAGCAGTGCTTGATTTACTGTTGGACTTGATGATGTTAAAGGTATTTTCCAACCTAAATGGTTCTATAGTTCCACATGCACAGGCAGTGACAGACAAACATCTGTAATGATGCTCTGGACAAGAGAAGGGTGTTCTGTAATTACAGTGAAGGAATGACAGAGACCTGCTGGAGTGAGGCCAGAGGAGGCCATGAAGATTGTCAGAGGGATGGAGATCATATCCTGTAAGGCTCTGGGATGGGGATTGTTCAGCTTGGAAAAGACAAGGCTCCAGGGAGCCCTTAGGCATATTCAAGTATGTAAAGGGAGCCCATAAGAAAGATAAGGACAAATCTTCTAGCAGGGTCTGTTGTAACAGAACAAGGGGGAATGGTTTTAAACTAAAAGATGGTCAGATTAGATCAGATATTAGGAAGAAAGTCTGGACTATGAGTGGGGTGAGGCCCTGGCACAGGGTGCCCAGAGCAGCTGTGGCTGCCCCTGGATCCCTGGCAGTGTCCAAGGCCAGGCTGGACGCTGGGGCTTGGAGCAGCCTGGGACAGCAGGAGGTGTCCCTGCCATGGCAGGGGTGGAATGGGATGAACTGTAAGGTCCCACTCCAACCCAGCCCATTCCATGATTCTGTGCTGAGAGATTTAACCACAAATGTAAGTATTTAAGTAATGCTGTAACATGTACAGACAGGAATAAAAATGAGAACAGAAGGGTAAAACACCCCCTGTGAAATTCTGTGATTCCTATTCTGTTGAGGGTCAGGTGAGGTTATCACAATGTTCCTGCCAACCAGAAATCAGGTGAAGCACAGCTTCCTCCTCAAACCTGTGCCTTAAAATACACCTCAGCTATTTATGTTTGGGTCTGGTACCCACCTGCCTGTAAGTGTTGCCTGACAGCTCATTCAGCAACATATGGTGTAATTTTTAAATGTGCTCCTTCATTTGAACATACCTTTGGATATTTCTCAATGCCACTTGAGTGCTTGCTGATGTTGCTATACTGTGCAGTGGAGTATGTGACAAAATGGACTGGTTCTGGACACTACTGCCAAAGCTGATCAGCCAGCACTGATCCTTACTCCATGCCACTTTCACACTGGTGCAGCTCAGCTAAATTAAACTGCATTGCTCGACTGGATTTTCATTGACTTAAGTTAATTATACAAGCATTGAGGAGGTATAAAAGAGTGAAAATCAAGCCCACTTAAAGAAAAAGCAGAGTAGATTTTTTTTTTTTTAGAAAGGATCTGTTCATAATCCAATGGATGTCTTTTATCCACTGTATTGATCTTCTTGTGAGAACTAAGCTGAAGTTAATTTCCAAATTACCTGACCTCAAGCAGTTAAAATATTGCAATATAAAAAGTTAAAATTCAATTGATAAACCAGTACTGGTCAGAATATTTGATTAACGTATTACACTTCCTTGACATGAGTGTGAATGCAGGGAGTGTCCAGCACAAAGGGAAAGGTGCTTTCTGGAGGAACAGGCTGCAGAGTCCCTGCAAGGTGGCAGAGCACACCTCTTCTGGTGCTGAACTGAGACCTGCTGGGGGAGATTATCCCTGGGGTTTTTGGAACAAAGGAAGGAGAATATCAGGGCTCTAAGTGACAGCACTCAGTCCCTGCCTGGCAGGGAACCATAGGATGGTTTGGATTGGAAGTGGCTTAAAGCTCATCCAGTTCCAATCCCCTACCCTGAGCAGGGATGCCTTCCACTGGACCAGGCTGCTCTAAACCCCATCCAGCCTGGCCATGGACACTTCCAGGGCTGGGGCAACAGTGGAAACCAACAGTGATGAGAGAACTTGGAAGATGGAACTGAAATACATGCAGGGAGCAAAGGCTTTGAGGAGCTGCTGTCCTGTGATTTGGGACAGAACTCCATCCCACTGTACCACATTTGCAGGCAGCACTGAGAAAATAAAAACATCTCATGAGACAGTTCTGCCCTGTAATGGATGTCCAAACCAGCACAATATCCCCAGGACTTTTGGGCAAAGATGTTGTCCACACCCAAGAAAAAAAAAAATCTCAACTGAAGATGAGAGTTGCCTCCCAGAAATGGAAAGAGGGGAGCTTGACTCTTTTACCAGCTGTCAGTGCTGATATTATTGCATGTAGAAGCAGCTTGTACACAGCATCTCTTTACAATGGTAGCAGGGAAGCTGGAATGTTGTTATATCAGACTATCAAGTTGTTATGTTGGATTACATATAATGCTATCACAAATGACAGAATGCTTGCCTCCCATCAAAAATTTAAAGAGCAATAGACCTCTTTTCAGCTGTCATTGCTGATAACATTTTATGCACAAGTTTATTCAAGCTCAAATAGAGATGCAGCCTGTCAATAAAGAAGCCCTGGCAGATTAGGTATCGAGTATATTAAAGCTAACAGTACTAATGTGACTGTGCAGCCTAATCTGACATTTTAAAACTGTGACAAAATGAACCCTCCGAGTCCTCCCCAGCCGTCGCAGCAGGGCACGTTCGCTGCTGGGTTTTATGGAGTGGAAACCAGAGCAGGAGAAATGAGCCGGGCTGAAAACCACAGAAAGGTCGGCGAGGCTTGCTTCCCAGGAAACACGGCGGATGTCTTCCCTTCCTCCCGCTCTTATCTCATCTGCTCTGCTCCTCTCTTCCAGAAAAGTGGGTAGAGCAACAAATAATGGCCCTAAATTGCGGCAGAGGTGACACAGATTACGCATTAGAAAAGCACTCGAGGGCAGGAAGGGTTCAGCACTGGAGGAGATTGCTGGAAAGGGCGTAACACCTCCATCATTACAAGGCTTTAAGAAGGGGTTAGGGAAACATCTGCCAGCAATGAGGAGGGGTGGCTGATTTTGCTTTGGAGACCCAATGCTACTTTGTGCCATTCACTTTCCTGTTCTCAGTAACAGCCACGGCTTTCTACTGCCAGCGGAAAGGGCATGCGAGTGCCTGTGTGCTGGAACTGTTTGCACCAAAAATAGTCTATTGAAATCAATAAGGAGCTGTGGTTTTACAACAGATGGCCTGGTTATGCTCCCCTTTCCCCCTGCCTACTCTTACAAGGGGTCTCAGCAGCTGTTGCTGATCGTTTGAGGGATGCAAAATCAGGAGAAAGTCTTTCCCAGGCCTGGGAAAGTGGAGCATCCAGAAATTTGAATCTGTCCTTTGCAGCTGGCAAATATTCACATGGACAACTTGATCTTCAAGAAAGACAGTCTGTTCCTGGCAATCTGTACATTGCAACTGTGGTGTCTTCATGCTGTGCTTGGTGATAAAACACAAGCCTCCACAGTTTGATAGTTCCAGCTAAAATCCAAATCTGTGTGTGACACCTCCCTTCCTGGGGAGGGAAGGGGAACACCAAGGGCTGCTGAGAGGCTGCTGAGGGCTCACAGGTTCCCCACTGCAGTGAAATATCTGTGTGGCTTTGGGGCACAGTGAGACAGCCTCAGACAGCACCAGGGCAAAGCCTTCCTCTCCTGCAGACCAGAGCTGCTCAGGGGAATGGTGGAAAGGAAAGTCACAGAGAAACCTACAGGCTGCAAGCAGGGCTCCTCCAAATAGGCCTCTGGTTCTTCACTATCTGTATTCTAAGGAAAAAAAATACTTTGAAAAATAATGACAACGTCTCTCAGAAAATAATGAGTTCCTTCCAGTTAGCTGGTGAATTGTTTACTGCTGTAGCTGAATAATAACAGCACATCAAAGACAACTGCTGTAATTAAAAGATTTGTGAACATAGGTTAACAAATTAGTGTATCATAATGTGCAATTGTCTAATTAGGACAAAATTCTAGTTCCACGTAAAAGACCAGTAAGAAGAAATTATAAGGGAGAAAATAAGATAGACAACAGCATTGATACTACAGAACATTGGTAAAGATGTTATCTGTGACTCTTGAATGGTATCACTAACACCCCAGGGGGATCAGCATTTTTGTGGATTCATTTACAGAGAAATTCAGTCTGCCATATGAATCCCATGAGCTGGTTGAGGACTCCCATGAAAAGACTAAATTTGTCACTGACTGTTTTAAGCATTTTGCATTCTTTCAGCACTCAGAAGACCTGGGAACAGAGACACTGTGGCTGCACACAGCCACAAGAGCTCCAAACCCAGATGTGACAAGAGGAGATGTATGACATTCCCAGGGTCACTGGTGAACATTGAGGCAGAGTGGGAGGAATCCTGTTGCTCAGTCAAAGCTAAAGGCGAAAGTCCTCTTGAGTTCAGTGGATTGAGAATTTCATTTGGAGAGATGAAGGCCAGTGCTTCCCCACAATGAGGAACAGATGGCAGAGTGAGTTTGGCTTTGATTCAAGCACCAGGAGGAACTTCCATAGTGTCCAGAGAGTTCAGGGCATAGATGCTGAGCTATCCAGACAACCCTGCTCTCCCATCAGCATGGATATTCCTGAGTGCTGAGTCCCTGAGGATCTGCCTTTACTGGAGCTGAACCCCTGGGAATCAGCTCTGTGCAGGGTCTGGGCTCAAAGCCAAACCCTTCATTCCTCTGTGCCCTCTGCTGTTGGCCCATTAGGAATGTGTGGCAGGGCACAGAGTAAGAGTCAGACTCTGGAAGCTCCTGTTGAGTGGTTTCACCCAAATCAGCCAGAGCCCCTGCATCTTATGGTTCTGGCTTCTTTTTCTCTGGCAAGGTTGGAATTGATACACAGGAAACAAAGTTTTTGTGTTTGGACCTGGATGTTTATTATTTCTTATTTACAGACTCATGAGCCGTGAGCTCTAACTGGCAAGTCAGAAAAATGAGGTAAAATGGAGAGCTTCTCTATCTCTACCAGGTCTTTTCAAGGACAACCTGTCCAATTATGAAATGCCACCTAAATTATTTTTACTTAAAACCCAATAAGTAACTACTTGAAGTCCGCAATGCAGACTCCATCAACCAATTATAGAAAACCACCCGAATCCATGAAGAAGAAGGAAGAAGAAGTGAAAAAAAGAACAACTAACCTCCACCATAAAGTCTCCATCTTGCCCCACATATATTACTATATACCAAAATCTTAAAATCTAAGTTTCCAGAATTCCAACACCTGCACAATCCCTGAGACACAGTTAAGAGCTCTAGAGGCTGGTGTGTACACAGGGGAGGATAAAATAGGTCCAGACACAGGGGTACAAAACCACTACAGGGCTCCTCACCCCAGTCAGGAACAGGCAGAATTGCAAACCACTGGGCATACAAAGAAAGAGATGCTCTCATCCAAGAGCAAAGGTAAAAGGCATGAGAATAAAAAACCTGGAGTGGTAGCTGCCCCAGGTGGATCACAGGAGGAACTCGAGTCACACTGGAGGGAAAAGATGCACATGGTTAGAAAGGCAACTGTCATTTATCATCTTTATTCCCAGTAATGACACTGCAAGCCTCCACTCCATCTTCAGGAAAAGCACACAGCCAACTTTTGCATGAGTTAATAGTAGGGCTTGAACATGCAATCTTCTGCATTACACCTCCTGTACCTAATGTACCAGATGAGCTTCATTAGCCCGTGGCTGTGCCGGCTGCCTCCCTGTGTTCTGACAGCTGCTGGAGAGACACACATGGCAAACTCTGCAGCAGTGACCGACCTTGCCTGAGCCAGCAGAGCCCTGCTCCTCCTTGGGGCTCAGCTGTCTGGGCAACTCTGAACCGAGAGCACAGCCCAAACCCCATCAAACAGCTCCAAACAGGGATATTTCTGGTGTTTCCTTGCCCTGCTCTGGGCTCTTTAAAGCCTCAGGGTCCCTGTCACCCTCCTGCAGGGTGGGCTTGAACAGCCTCACCTGGGAGCATAAGCCCAGCAGCAGAGGCCCTGCAGCTGCTCTGAGCATCTGTCAGAGCAGCAAAGATCCTTCAGGTGAGCTCAGCTTGTCTTGAAACCAGTAATGTTACAAAACACACACATTAATAATCAAGGATTCTATAAGTGTTTTGTTTGTGTCTTTTATTTATATGTACATATGTATGAGCTGGAGTACATTTTGTTTTGCTTTGAGAAAGCAAATTTTGAATTGCTGGTGGGGTATTTTCTCAAAGCTATTTTAAATGGAAAAACACACCTTTCTGAGAAAACAAGAGTATTTTTATGAGTTTCTTCTTCCTACCAGTAAACCCTGAATGTGACAAGGACTGGGGAACATGAAAATTTGTCAGAATGCACAAAGCTTTGTATTGTCTCAAAAGGGCTTTTTTGTTTCCTCTTGATTTGGGAAATAGTTGTTAATCGCTACCTAATTTTCATTTTAATGAGGCCATATTAATAGGACTCGATTCCATATGAAAGACAAACACAGCAACTGAACTCCGTGCAACAGTTTTGGGCAAAAATTGAAACCATAGGAATAAACACAAACACATGAGTGTTTACACAATCAGAGCCTTAAAAACTAATGAGCAGCAAATAAATCAGAACTCTACCTGACCAAACTGGGATCTGGTGGAGGAAAAAGCCCAGTTGTTCAGGAGATTTTTCTGCTGGTCAGGTTTACACCTGGAGCCTGATGTCCTCTGCAATAAAGCTCAGGCTCTCTGGTGCCCAAATTAGTCAATTGTTTCTGCTGCTCTTGTGAACCCAGCACACTCCTGCTGCAGCCTCTGCCTGCAGAGAGCACAGGGAGCTGCTGGGGCCACAGGTATTGCATCTACCAAATGGAATACTTACTGTTGTTTATAGATATGTGTGCCTTAGTCCACTGGAATAATGTTTATTTCCCATCTGAGATGAAGAGTTACATCCTTTGTGAGCTGATTCTGGTCTGTGAGTAAACAAGGAGACTTATAAACTAACTGGTTTTTGTTGGGGAATTTTTTTTGCCATATGTCTCAATTATAGGCGATTTCTCCTTTTTTTTCCTACCTCTCACATTTTAGAATGTTTCAGGTAAATTTCTTGGTAAAGTGAAATGGAGAATATAGCACATATTTTAGCACAAATCAGCTTCCTGTTTTTGCCTAAACAACAAAAAGACTGACAAACCCAGATTTCAAAAAGTCTCTGTAAACATACATGTAGCCTTGGGAAGGTTCCTACTTTGTAACAATCCTGTAATAAATTAGAGAAGCTGCAGACACATCAACACCACAAAGCCCTTCAGTTTGTGTCCCTGTGTGCTTTGTATATCCTGTACTATAAATGACAGGGTCCCCAGACCCTTGATAATGCTTCCAAAAAAGCAAGGAGATGTTTGAAAACATGGGCTAACTCTAAGCACCCTTGATGAAGACACTAAAGTTATGCAAGTTCTATGAATATTAGGGGAGTGTAGAAGAGAGAGACCCTGTTATAAGTCACTCCTTATGGGAATTGGGAAATCCAGGTGGACAGAACTGGTGGAAATCATATTTCATTAGTTCTGCTGCTCAGGCTTCTTGAGTTTTCTATATAGGTCAAAGCTTTTCATAACCGAGAAGCTGAGCCTTAGCTGTTTCTTTAGTCTGGATCTGAGCAGCAGTAGAGCTAACACTGCTCTCAGACCAGGACCATTCTCAGTTCAGGGGCAGCTCAGCACAGAAATCGCTGCCTTGAATGTGTGACCTGATTTCCAGAGGGTTTGGGAGCCCATATGTTTCGATGGGTGCTCAGTACTTCTGGTGCCTTTCAATTTCTAAATATGGACTTGGAAAGCCTAATTTTAACCACGCACTTTTGGAAAGTGTTGGCAATAGTTTAAAGAGACTGTCTAGCCCAGCACGCCTCGCTGCAGCAGATTGCTCCAAGTGATTTATATATTCCTGGTGCTCACTGTCTCTGATGCCTTTTCAGTGCCTTACAGCTGTTGCATTTATGCAGCACTCTTTATCTTGACCTCAGCCCTTGGATTTCTCAGCTATTCTACTCTCTTAACATCTGGGCCTGAAAGGTCACTAATTTACCTTATGTTTCCCCGCTGTGGGTGCCATTGGGTTGAGTGGGTCCATTTTGAAGAATAACACTCTGTTGGTGGGCTGCCTTTGAGAAGGGCTTTCTCCCCTCGGCATCCTTGTGTTGCCTTCTCCCACTGCAGCAGCTCTGGGTCATCCAGCATCTGCCCTCGAGAGCATTGGAGTGTACTTGTGGGATCCTTATGTGCTAAAGCAGCACACTGGGTATCCAGAGTGCTGAGATTAAATTGCTTTTGCAGCTTGCCTGGAGATTAAGGGAGGGAACTTTATTTGTACTAATGCCCCTTTAATGCATCTCAAAAGACCATAATAAACATCTTCTGGACTGTAAAAGGAAAATGTATATCTAGAGGTTGTGGTAAATGATGAAATTCTGGCATACCTAATAAAAATCGTATCTCAGTGGGTTAACATTTAGTGAAATGTTAGATGATGTGAAACCAGACCTGGCTTCACTTCAAGCCCAGGTCACTAATGTCACTTGGGGAAATTATGAGAATTTCCATTAACTTTGTACTGGCAGACCTCCCAATCTACTTCACATCTATACATTTTTAACACCCCATGAGCAATACAAAATGTTATTTCTCATATCTGAGAGCCAGACAATATTGCAGAGCCTCTCTGCATACCAGAGGCAACTTCAGAAATTAACAGGTCAGATCTCTCATTGATTTTAATGCAGAGCTGTTTGTGGCAAATGTCTTGTACATAGAAACTGAGGACTGATTTGGGCTTCCTGTCAAAGCCAGCACAGCAGGACAGAGCTTTAAAACTTGGGGAAAGAGCACAAGAATGTTAAATCAAACAGATTCTAGACATCGAGGGCCAAATTCAGCTAGAGCTTAGGAATTGCTGAGACTGGTTCACCACACAATCCCTGAATTGGGAGCCTCAGACCAACAAAGTTGTGACAAGGCTTTGGGAGGGAGGCACTCACAGAACTTTTAAAGCATTATCTCAGATGCACTCTGTTCCCTGTTTTCCCCATAACCCCCCTTTCTCCTCCTGCCCATTCCCCTTTACAAACCTGCCAACAGCCAACTTGTTTTGAAACTCAAACAAGTTGGTCTGGAAAGGACTTTCCATTAAAGCCTAAGAATTGGAGCAGACTTAAAAGTGGCTGGTAGTATTTTCAGAAAAGAGGTATTTGGCAAGTCTTTAATGTCATGCTTGCCTAGAACTGCTCTCCTCTTTAATTAACTCAGTAAAAATCCTCTTGTTACTGCATTTTATTTGCTTAAACCACTACAGAAAAATAAATGCACACAAAACCGATTAATAAATCATAGAAATGTGCTGTTGTTTACTGCGATGCAGCGGAGCACCAAATTCCCTGTACATAATTCAAGCCCCTGGCAACAAAGTCATTTGTGAAAGTCCCCTGTTTTGACACAAACATAAAGGTGGAGCATCCTCGGAGTGAAGCACAGACTGTGGTTTTCCAGCTCATCTTCTCGAGGAAGCCTTGAGGTGGCTATTAATAATTGAAGTTGAAAGCAGTGTCCAGGGTTTCTCAGGCTCCAGGCACACTCAGCTCCTGGGCCGTGTCTGTCACAGAGCCTGGGCCGGCAGTGCCGCGCTGGGAACCCGCCCCGGCACCCCAGGGGCGCCTGAGCCCTGAACGCTGAAAACCTGCGGACAGAATGGGTACAGCTGCACCAGGGGCTGGGACAGGGATCAGGACAGGCAGTCTCACCCCTCAGTCTCCATAACCATCCGTGACGGTGGGAATCCTGCCGAAATGCGGCTCGTGCTGAGTGATGCCCTGGGACCGTTGGGACAAACGCTCCCTGTGGAGCCGGGGCACCCCGATCCCGCCCAGGCCGTTCTGAAGGCCCTCTGCAAAGAGCGAAACATTTCCTTAGCTCACCAAATTGATGTCCTGACATTTAGCTTTAAGTATCTTCTCTTTCCCTCGGTGTGTGACCTTTCCCTTTCCCGCACGGCTGTTGCCCTCCCCCGCCAGTGCAGAAGTACCGCAGAGCCATTATCAGCCTCATCTCCCCGGCCATCAGCCATCCTCATCCCGCTGCCCGGCTCCTCCTCATCCTCCTGGCTGCGGAGCAGGCCATGGGGGCCAGCACGGGGGGACAAGCAGTGGTACAGCTGTGATAAAAGCTCATTTCCAGCCGTGACCGCCCCTGTCTCCAGCAGGACGCAAAGCAGCCGGCATTAAAACAGGAGCGCCGTGGATCATCCCGCTGTCATTTCCCCCAGGGGTTGATGTGAGGACTGCAGCGAGATGCACCAGTGGTGGCACATTAGCACTGCCACGGGCTCCTGTCGCTCAGAGCATTCCTCACGCTGGCCATTTATCCAGCGGGACATGCAGGGAGGGCAGGAGCTCGGGATGGGAACCAGCACCGCCCTCATGGGCTGGGTTTGGTGCTGTGTGAAGAGTTCGCTTCAAAACGGACAGAAAAAGAAGAGGGAGAGGAAAAAGAGGAGATGAAAAGATGCTAAGCTGGAGGTAGCAGATAAGAGGGGTGATAAGAGAGGGAAGGATGTTGAATCTAAGTACAGAAAGCCATGTGCTGGGAATTCAAATGAGGGGCTGGACTGGATAGAAAACACACAGGGCTTTATCTAGAGATTGATAAAAGAGAGATTAAAACAACTGTTCAAAAGTAAATGTGTGTGTCTAGAAACACGGGAACTGTAGGGAGAGAAGACAGTACTCTGACATACCAAGTTCACCCTCAGCAGTGTGAGTTTTCCAAGTTGTCTTGGCCAAGAGGAGAAGAACAAAGATGGGATGTTGCAACAGAGCTGGAAATGATAGAGAAGAATGGGTGTGAGAGCAGCGATGGAAAACAGGCAGGGACAGCACTACTGGGAAGCAAAGGCAATTTTGTCTTGTAACCATGTGCTCACTCAAGCTTGACAGAGAAAGAAGAAAAACACATTCCTGTTATAAAAATTCCTGTGTAGGTAAATCACACAGCAAACTCCATGGTTCAGTGTGCCCAGGCTCAGCTCCCAGCTTTCCTGAACTTGGGCTAACCTATAATGCTTGTCTGTAAACTGTGGGTGATGCTGCTGCACTCCCAGCCTTTGCCTCTCTGACCTTTGGTGATGGCCATCCTGGGGCTGTGCTGCTACATCTGTAGGTAATGTGAAAATAATCCCTCTATATTAGCAGTGTTGTGAGGATGGAGATGCCAATGGTGCTTTATGTACATCTGGCCCCAGTCCAGGGAAGCTAAGATGGCTTTTGTACTTTTAAATATAATTTTTGCCACTATGTAACATAGATATGAAGCTTCTTGGGAGATGAGGCAATGAACTAATGTGGGAGCTAATGAAGGTCATGTTGAGAGAGCAGTAAGAGTAATGCCTATTGCTGGGAGACTTCTCACTGGGAGCCCTCAGACTTCAGCACTTTCCAGTCTAAATAAGATGTATGCTTCCCTGACCTTGTCTTCTCCAATGTAAACGCAGAGCAGGATGTACTTAGAATAAAGATAAATAAGGCCTTACCCAAATAAAGCACTAGTCTGCAGAAACAAAACTCCTCCAAGCAAGAGAGGGAATGGAAGCAGAAACCGATGCTACTCTACTGGAAAAAGATCATGTGCTATAGAGATGAAGGAACAAAATATCTGCTTCAGAGTGCAGTGGTATAAATGCATCTTAAAGTTGAAGGTGCTATTGTAAAATCTTGTGAGTTTTACTAATTAACTTGTGGGAGGTGTAGCATTTAATTTCTCTACCTGAACTTTGTTTTTAAAGATACTGTAGATTCAACAAAGCCAGTGCAAGCTCCTACACCTGGGTTGTGGAAATCCCTGTGGGCTGGGCAGAGAGGTGGTGGAGAGCAGCCCTGGGAGAAGGGCTTGGGGGTGATGGGTGATGGAAAACCTCCCCAGGAGCCTGCAGTGAGTGATCCCAGCCCAGAAACCAACAGAGCCCCGGGCTGCATCCACAGGAGGGTGGCCAGCAGCCAAGGGAACAGGTCCATTCTCCCCCTGACTCTGCTCTTGTCAGACCCCACTTGGAACCCTGTGCACAGTTCTGGTGTCCCCAGCATAAGAAGGACATGGAACTTTTGGGGCAAGTCCAGAGGGGCCATGAAGGTGATGAGAGGACTGGAGCACCTCCCCTGTGCAGACAGGCTGTGGGAGCTGGGGCAGCTCAGCCTGGAGAAGAGAAGGTTGTGTGCAGAGCTCAGAGCACCTCCAGGGTCTGAACGGGCTGAGGGAAGGCAGAGAGGGACTTTGCATCAGGAACTGCAGTGACAGGACACAGGGAATGGGGACAAATGGAAAAAGGGGAAGTTTAGGTCAGATATTAGGAAGAAGTTGTTCCCTGTGAGGGTGGTGGGACTGGCACAGGGTGCCCAGGGAGGCTGTGGATGTCCCAACCCTGGCAGTGTTCAAAGCCAGGCAGGATAAGGTTTTGAGCAGCCTGAGCTAGTGGGAGGTGTCCCTCCCATGGCATGGGGGGTTGGATTTAGAGGACCTTTAAGGCCCATTCCAGCTCCTTAAGGTTCTATGATTTTCCCCCTAGACATGCAATAGACAAGTTCAGCTAATCTTTGGGAGACAGATGTAAAACCACAACTTTCTGAAAACAATTAGTACAAACCTTCGTCAATTGGAACAAAGTGGAAGAGAGAGGGAGGTTACCTTACCTATGACAGGATTCCCAGTTCAGCTTCTTGCAACTACAGAACTACAGCCCTTCTGCAGCTCATGACTTGGGGTGGTCAGTGAGACCTGTTTTTTACTGGGAGGGTGGGCAGGCCCTGGCATAGAGTGTCCAGAGCAGCTGTGGCTGCCTCTGGATCCCTGGCAGTGCCCAAGGCCAGACTGGACACTGGGGCTTGGAGCAGCCTGGGGCAGTGGGAGGTGTCCCTGCCCATGGTAGGATGTGAATGGGCTGAGCTTTGAGGCCCCTCCCAACCCAAACCATTGTGGGATTCCTTGATTCTTCTTCCATCCAGCACAGCAGAAGGAGGTCGGTGTGCTCCTCTGAGCTGTCCTGTGCAGAGCTGGGTTATGGCTCCCAGCACAGGGCTGCAGGAAGGATTATATCTGAGCCCCACATTTTTAACACCACATCCTGGTGAGGAAGCTGAGAGGCAGTTAGGAACTGGGGAAGCAAGTGGGAATGATTTGTATTACAAATGACGATGTGAAAAGGGTGGAGGAGCCCTGTCAAAATGTAAATGTGCAATTTGCATAATTGGGCAGCCAGGATTAAATGAAGCACAGAGAAGGATAAGGATTACACGGAGGGACAGAGAAGGGAAATAAGAGAAGCACAGAGAGAAAACACTGCAGATAGATAGAAAATCTCAGATAAGCAAGAGCAAAGGGAGAAGTTGCAATACTCAAAGGCAGAGAGAGGAGAGGGAGCTGAGAGGAGCAGTGGTGTGTGTTACTAATCCAGGCTGTATCTGAGCTGGCTAGGAAGTGTGCAAATTAATTTTAAAAGGAGCTTGAAATCAAAGGGGAGTGTCAGCTGGGCATTAAACATCCCCTTTAGTGGTGACCTTGAGAGCCTGGACCACCAGTACCTAACAACCAAACACAGCATTCCTGAACACTTCCTTCACATCTCATCCATAATTAATTTTGCCTTTGATGAAGGGTCATTCTCCACCAGGATATTTGTCAGCTGTCAAAATCACCCAGGTGGTGGCCTGTGACAGCCTTCTTGCTGTCTCTGGCACCAGGGCAGCTGTGGTTGCTGACTGTCTCTGTTCAGCTCTTCACAGGAGCTGTGCTTGACTGCCCGGTTGGACCCAGCAAGGTCTCAGATGCTGGCCCTGCTCAGCAGTGACCAACATTTCAAGCACTCAATCACCCCATCTCCCCTTGGTGCTAAAATTCTTCTACAAGTCACTCCAGGTCAAGGAGCCTTCTAGAACTCTGTGCAACCACCCTGAAGCCCTTCTCCTTACCCACCCCTAAAGCTCCCATGGGCTTGCCTCTCTCTGGCTTGTTTGTGGAGGGAAGATGGTTGTGGCCAAGCCAAGCCAAGAGCCAGCCATGTTCCACACAAAGCCACATGGAGAGGCAAAAACATCACACTTCTTTTAAGATTTGTTTTGTGTGAGTGCCTAAGGGCAGGAATTGCATTGTACTTGCTGCTGTGCACATGTAAAACAGAGTGTTTGCAGCCCGGGAATGCTTGCTCTGATAAGAAAGAGAGGGAGGGAGGCAGGGGAGCGTGAAGAACGAAGCAGGAAGGGGCTGTGATGTGGCAGCACGATGGAGGCACCTACTCTGTCCCTGCAAGGGGAATCTGCTGGATTCTGGCTGATGGAATGGAGGGAGCCACATGGTGCTTTATTAACCTCCCAGAGAATATCAATATTGTTTTATTTTCTCAATTGCCAGAACATAACTTGTTCAAGTGACACAGCTCAGAGAGGTGTGGGAAGAAAAGAGGGTGGTGCATGTAGGTGTTCAGAGGGAGACTGGTTTATCCATGAAGCCTGCAGAAAATGTGGAGTCTCTCTAAAATATGTCCCTGGTTGGTTTGTTTCTTCACACTCTAAACTTGGATTCAGCAAAATAAAACCTGCTGCTTGACAGCTCTTTAAAGAGTGATGGAAGGAGAAGATGAGTGAGGGATCCTCTTTTTAAAAAGGTAAAGGTCTGTTCTGTTTTTACTAGAAGTGTTACGGCATCCTCGCTGAGAGCTGAGAGTAAACTCATTGAGTGAAACATTCCAGGTGGGACGTGGGGACAATTTGTCCTGATTTGCTGTTTTCTCTGCAGTTGCTTTTCTGCAGGGCAGTGCTTTGCCTGGGTGATTACAGCTCCCACACTCTGACCTTGTCCCATCATCTTGGGTTTCTGTCCCCAGACGTTTCCCCAGGGCTCCAGTGATTCAGTCAAATCACTCACATATTAATTCTTCAGTGGGATATCTTAAGAAATGCACTATCCAACTCCCCCAGTTCAGAAGGGAGAAGCTAGGTGAAGGCTTAATACAGGAAAATGTGAGTCCAGACACAGAAGTGAAATTAGGTGTCAACAAAAACCAACATCACAAAGCTTTACACACTCAGATTGTAAATCTCTTCTTATTGTAGTCACTCAAGTCTCTTATTTTATGTGGTGTCACATTTGATGTATTCTCCAGCTATCACAGAATTTCAGATATAGGAGGAACTGAACTCCTAATAAAACTGTAATAATAATAATAAAAAAACCTAAACCAGACAGGCCTTCATCAACCCTTAGTGAGAAACAGAGCTGAAGGGGGAGGGAAGGGATATTAGAGAAAGGGCAGAAGAGGAGAAAACATAGCCTTGTTCAACTTCGGCATCCTTTGTGAAGCACTTCTTTTTTGTCTTATTCTTACTCTTTTCTTTTTCTTTTTTTTTTCTTTTTTTTTTTTTCTTTTTTTTTTTTTAAATTTTATTTTTAATGTCTACAGGCAGGCAGCATGGCCAGTTAAGTAAAGCAAGTAGAAAGCTTGACATTGCAGGTCAATAAATTGGAAAGAGCTGGCATTCCTGAATTTTCTGTCATTTAGATCATTCAGGATTCTTCAAAGTATATAATCTCACTCAATTTTGAAAATACTGTCTTCTGTCACAGTTTAATTAATCTTGTACTCCCAGGGGTTGTAATTTTGATTGTCTAAAATGTACAGAATTGTGCTTGGAGGTTATTTTTGGTGTTGTTA
Source organism: Zosterops lateralis (assembly GCF_965231275.1). Lineage (NCBI taxonomy): Eukaryota > Metazoa > Chordata > Aves > Passeriformes > Zosteropidae > Zosterops > Zosterops lateralis. The sequence goes on along the minus strand of NC_139779.1, from coordinate 9,597,292 downwards.
TATTGCCACTGTCTCTTGATTTTTACATCATTATTACTTATGACATAAACAAAACTCCAGTCTTGGCTTTCCCCAAATGTTGGTTGTTTCAGGGTTGGTAATTTTTTGTTCATTTATTCCCACTATTACAGCACTCCCAAGCTTTGGAAGGATCAGCTTGTCTCCTCAGGAGCATCCAGCTCTTTGGAGGAAAGAAGTTTCTGTACTGAAGCTCTCCAGGAGTACTGCAAGCTGCAGAGGCAGTGGCAGTGTTCCCACTGCTCCCACACACTGACAAAAAGGGGTGTTCTAGATTCTTACGAGAGAGGTTTCCTGGTTTTTCCTTCAAGATAAAATCAGGCAGAATAATATTTTCTACTCTGGGGAAAAAATTATTCATCAGTCAATAAATCCTCTTGTGAAAACTTTGTTATTCACAACCTTTAGTGTAGCCAAGCTACCAAAACTGGAGCTGTGTTTACACCCCACTGATGGAGAATTACTCCTAGAAAACAATAGCTCCTTCCATGGACAGCAATGTCTGAAGTATTTCTGAAAGAGTTTCCTGGAAAAATGCAACATCTCATACTGCCTATGATGATTTGAATAATGAAAAAGGAAAAAAACAAAACAAAACAAAACAAAACAAAACAAAAACAAAAACAAAAACAAAAACAAAACAAAACAAAAAAAAACAAAAAAAAAAACAAAAAAAACAAAAAAAAAAAACAAAAAAAAAAAACAAAAAAAAAAAAAAAAAAAACCCTTTTTTTTAAAAAAAAAAAACAACCAAGATAATAATTCATGTTGTTTGACCCAAACCTCTTTGTAATACAGATCTTCAGGATCTTTTCCAGCTCCACACTGAGCTCAAAACAGCTACAAACTCTCATTTGTATGATGAGCACAGCAAATCCTCCACAAATTTTTTACTAACTCTGTGAACAAAGGATTAATTTTCTGAGACTCAACACAGGTAAAATGATTTCATATCCACTTCAAGAATCGGTCTTTAAAAAAATGGATTTTCAGTAATTACAGATATAGATATTTCATACGCTCAAAACTCTGAAATCCAAATTTTCTAAAATCAAGGCAACAGCCAGCAAAATTACAGGGCTGATTTATGAAAACTATATTATTGAAGAACTGATTGTGAAAGGATGTGATTCGTATACTACTCTACTATAAAACTATTTTTCAAAATGCTGAAGGCTAATGTCTTTTTCCTATTATTATTTAAAAACTGAGATTACTGAACAGACACTTGTCTTCAGCTGCTGTCATTCTAGAAATACTGGAGTTGGACAACAAATATTTGAGGTAGGAGCCAGTCATATCCTACTCTACACAGCCAAGATCTCATTGAAACTGGCTGTTTCATTTTTAGTTGAAACTATCAGAATGACTAAATGAAGCTGTTTAACAGAAGTAACAATTTACGGTTATAAAAGGACCAAAACCAGACTGGATAAAAACTCATGTTTCTCCTGAGTCATGGCAATCTAAGAGATACCTCAGCCAGTTTTTCAATGAAGGTGTGCACTGCATTTCTTCCCACAGAATTCTTCTTCTTTCTGCAGTGAGGGGCTCATAGAATCATAGAAGCACAGACTCATTTAGATTGGAAAGACCTCCAAGGATCATTGAGTCCAACCTTTGATCAATCTCTACCTTGTCAACCAGACCAGAGCACTGAGTGCTACATCCAGTTGTTTCAACTGAAAAAGAAACATCCCATTGTTTCTTGAACACCTCCAATACAATTCAGCCTGGACTGTAGGTCCAGTCCATGCCTATTTGTACACTGAACATTTTTTTCTTCAGATTAATCACATAGATTTAAACACTGGACTATCTGGAAGTGCATAAGGACAGGTTGGAGGGGGCTTGGAGCAACCTGTTCTAGTGGAAGGTGTCCCTACCCGTGGCAGGGGGTGGAATGGGATGATCTTTAAGGTCTCTCCCAATCAAACCACTCTGGGATTCTATGAAATGGGATTTCTCATGGCAGCAAGGTTAAACAGATGTAGAATTGCTTTTACTATAACCTAGTTTTAAATGCTTGGTAGTACACACCTCACAGCATACAGCAGCTTCCTGATTGCCATCCTGGGTGGAGGAGGAGGTACATTTTCCCTCCAGCTGTGTTGCTGGGTACAAGCTGCACTGGAGGACAGCACAAGCACCATTCAGCCCCTTGGGAGGCACCACGCAGAAGAGCTGTGATCCTTCCCTTCTGGGTTGTAGTGCATGCCCATGGCTGAGGGCAAGACAGACAGATGGGTGGGCAGTGTCCCACAGCCCCAGAAATACTGTGTCTGAAGCTGACATTGCTCCTGGAGCATCTGGAGAGCAGCTCAAAGTCTGCTGCATGGAAAGGCCTGTGCAAGCCCAGCTGCTCTGTGTTAAACCCCAGGCCTGGAGACAGCTGCATCCTCTCCTTTCTGAGCTGTGCCCATGAATATTGCATTTATTTGAAAGGTTGAGCCCAGTGACAATCGTATTTCACACTCTTGCACTTGTATTTCCATTTATGTTAATATGTTAATAATAAATAAAGGAATAAAACTTTCTGCTAAAATCCCTATAATTTCCTCAGCAGTGCTATAAATATGGCTGTAATCTCTGAGCCTGTGAACTTGACTAAAGACCTGAGGAGTTATCAAAGGAACCCCTGTATTCTGCTTTTGTGTTTGATTAATTTTAGTTGAAAAGAGGTCCCAACATTTAGCTGCCAGAACACCATTAGTGTGACCCAAGAAAAAACAAAAGAAGAAAAGTCTTGGTGGGAGTTCTGTGAAGCTGATACGATATTGAGACTACATACATTTAAGCATGGAGACAAATGCACATATTAAATACCAACGAAGGAAGAAAAGAAGCCAAATCACTGAAATCTAAGTGTGTGAAATGTGAAAAGCAGAAAGGAAAATTGCAAATCAATACACAGGGAAACAAAAAGAGAATTGAAGATAAACCAAAACCAGATAGAAAACAAGAAGAAAAAAAAACCTCCAACAGTCAACAAATTTGGATCTTGACAAGATAACAGTGCCGGGCTAGTGAGTCATGTTCTGATTTTACAGTTGGCTGAAATAATAAAGCCCTATTAAGTTATGATGTTAGAAAAGGTATTTCCTACTGGAAGCGTGTCTAGCATTTCCATACTCTGGTTTGCTGTGGCATTCCAGAGACTGCATGTAGTACCAGCCACTGGTTTATGATGAGGTCCTGGCACAGGGTGCCCAGAGCAGCTGTGGCTGCCCCTGGATCCCTGGCAGTGCCCAAGGCCAGGCTGGACACTGGGGCTTGGAGCAGCCTGGGACAGTGGAATTTGTCCCTGCTCATGGCAGGGGTGGAATGAGATGGTCTTTAAGGTCCTTTCCAACCCAAACCATTCTGGAATTCCTTGAATCTATGAGAGGGTAATGTCTGGACTGAATGATATTAGAGGTCTCAACCAACCCACCTTGTTTTGTGGTTCTGTGGTGCCCCAGGGCTGGGACACAGCTCTTCAGCAGCTCTGTGAAAGGGACCTTCAAAGGCAGGTCCTTGATCCATCTACTACTGTAACTTTCTAAGGTGTGCTGTAAAGGTTTATATACCTTTTTTTTCAGGATCCAATGGTCCATATTTGCTTATGATTAAGTTATGGCTGCTGTTATTTGATTTGGGACAGACTACAGAAGCAATGGCCTCAGGCAAGAACCACTGCTTGCCCAGCAGTGAGAACATAAGGATTCCATTCACCTCAAGGGGTTCATGATCCCCTCTGACCAATCCTTACAGCTGGAACTTGCTGTTTTCCTTTATTACCTCAACTGTGCCTTTGCAAGCAATAATCCTCTCTCTCCTATTTTTCTCCCCTTCTCCCTTCAATTATACATGGCATTTGTTTTTTAAGAGGGAGATTTTTTTTTCCTGAGAAATTACAAGCAAATTTCAAGTCCAGGAAAAAAAAAAAGCTGCATTGGAAAGTGAAAGAATAATTATAGCAAGTGGCATGGAGGATAGGAGAAAATGTCAAATCAAAGAATTAAATTTTAAAAGGCAACAACATTCTGACAGGAAAAGGAGAAGATGAAAACAAGGTGCATCAGATCAGTAAAATCATAAACCAGTTTCTACCCAACCAAACTCTTTGTTCAATGGACCCTGATGCTCCTTGTTTATTTAATTATTTGGTGTTTTGCCTCATATGACAGTAGGTTACAGTCCTGAAAGTTTTATGGCTCAAAGGTCTCTGCCTCAAAAGAGGCAGGAAGAATGCAAAGAGAAAGTGGTGAACTGGGTATGTATGAGAAGATGACTGGGACAAAATGTTGGAGTAATTATGGCCTGTGATGCTTAAAGATGATATTTTGAACTTCTTTTGGTGATCTGGATGCCTATGAAAATTCCCATAGATTGTATCCAAATTGTCTGACTCTGGAAACCATTGCCCTCCATGCCTGAGGCAGCCTGTCCTCAGAGCCACAGCCTTGGCTCACCTCTGCTCTTGTGAGCAGTGTTGAGGCACTTTGCAAACAGGGAAATTAATTCCATCCCTGTTTCCATGACCATCTGAGTGAAGAACAAATGACTGGAGTAATTTGCACACCATTATTCACGACAGGTGTCAGAACCAGAGCCAGAAAACAGATCATAAATCTCCTGATGTGGCTCTTCATCTGATCTTACAGTCCTGCTACAAATTAAAGGCAAAGAGGATCTTGCAACTGAACCCATGAGGAGCAGACCCAGGATTTTCATAAGGATTCAGGGAAACAAGGGAGAGGTTATTCCCTGGAAAACAGAATGCTGTCAGCATGAGGTTCTGTACTGTGCAGTGCTCCATCCCAGAATTGGGAAGATGGTGATGAAGACTGGATTTAAAGTCTATTAAAACAGTGAGGATTTCTTCTTTGACTTCCCGGGACTGGTTGGTCTTCACTGCACTGAAAGAATTGCTACATGAACAAGATGTGTGTGGGGATTGTGGGAATGATGAACAAGAGACAGGATATTATAGAGCAGCTTCTCCACTGAAACGCAGTGTCTGAACTCAGCCTTTCCTCATGAATGAATAATGAAGTGGCCATGTGTTATTAGCTTTACTTAAAATTGTCTACTACTCAAAACACTTTTTTGAGCCTTTTAATACTTCTCCAATTTGCTGCAGCAATTATTTATTTTCATTTTTATTCTTTTCAGGACATGGGAGCCAAACTGATCTTGATGTTTCAGTAATTATCTGTGTAAAATGTGCATGAGGTATAATTCCATCTGTGAAATGAATACTAGGTTGATATTCAACTCATACAAGTTTTATTACATGAACTTCTGGGGTAGGTGCACACATTAATTGCTAAGATGTTGATTTATTAAGTTTCTTGTGTTCTTAGTTTTGTTTACCCTTTGTTTACCCATTTCTGTGGTCACTTCTGACAGTAGAGAACCTCAGAGTCAGGAGGAGCTCATGAGATCACAGAGTGGCTTCACACATATGGTTAAGTCTTGTGCTGGTAAACCAGTATTGGACTGGCAGCTTAATGAAAAGATTTATTGTTCTGTCATCACCACAGCTTTGTGTGTGTCCAACATCTTATTCTGCTAAAAATATTCCGCTAAAGAGTAGCAATGCACTAATGATAATGGTATGTTCAGTGTTTAGTCTTTAGGATCTTTATCCAAGTGACCCAGCCCCTCACTGGGAACTTTCCCTGCAGTACGACCACAACGCTCATTGCAGCCAGAAATGATTTCTGCAATAATGGCATTTTCAGTAAAATGGTAAACTTGACCAATGCTGATGCAAATCATTTACCTGCAGTGGCATTTCTTATGGTTCTTTGCAATCCTGACTCTTTGGGGCAGAGCAGAATTTACAACAACCTGCAAAACCTGGTTAGAATTGTTATTTAAAACCAAGAACTGTTACAGTTTTATTGTTAATATCAGGGAGGAATATTACTTGCAATCCTGTGCTTTGATTTTTCTTCTGTCTCCTGATGCAACAAGCTCACAGAAGAATTCACAACTCTCTCAAATTACTTATTACAACTATGACTTATTCCAAAATCCATTTTGAGCATAGCTGAAAAGTGTGGTTAATACTGCTGCTGTAGTTTCTATCTTTTTCCATATAAAGTTAGGGCTTGATTTTATGTGTCATCCTCAGTGAGTATATATTTGCATAGCTCTGTTGACATCAACAGTGCTATATTGATTTATACTGCTTGTGCCTGCCTCATTATTATTTTTATTTTTGTTCAAGGAGCATGGTGCATTTTCAAATTTGTGGTAGATAAAAAGGGATTGCCTTCTCAGAACAGAATATATACAGTGTCTGCTGATGGGATATTTTAGATTTGGACAAGCAAACAATGAGATATTATCAGTGAAGTTCTGTAAATATCAAGGCTGCTTGTACACTATCTGCAGAATATTATCAGATCTGTAGGTTGGGCACAGGGTGCCCAGAGGTGCTGTGGCTGCCCCTGGATCCCTGGAAGTGTGAAAGGCTGGGTTGGACGGGGCTTGGAGCAATCTGGGACAGTGGAAACTGTCCCAGGCCATGGCAGAGGGTGAAATTAGATGAGTTTTATGGTCATTTCCAACCCAAACCATTCCAGGATTTTTAAAGGTGCCTTAGATTTCCAGTTATCTCAAATAGTTAGAAGGATTTGGTGTCCTATGATACAAGGCTGTCAGTCATGATTTATTCTTTACAAGCAAACTTGCTTTTTCAGAGATGGCTCAAATCTCCCTTTCTCCAGAACAAAGTCGAGTGGTCAGGAACAAGATGGAAGAGACCACAGTTAGAAGGGTGGAAAGATTGGGAAAAATGAGGTTAAACACCCAAGAGATGGGAGGTCAGGAAAATATGTTCATTCCTCCCTGGAGGGAGATGCTGCATTGTTGTAGATGCAGCAGCCATACCCCGTCTTGCAGGACTGTGAGAAAAAGCCTCCACCCCTTGTCTCACTCATTTGCTCATGAACAGACCCTTGGGTCTGAGTACAGGAAGAGGTGAAAAAATGGCTGGAAATACACAATATAATCCACAGAGAAAAGGATTTTACTGCCTTTTATATCTACAGACTATGTCAAAGCAGCTGAGGCTGATCCAAGTCCTTTGCCTGAATCTCAGGGCACTCTTGTATAGACAGGCTCTTCCTAGGCACTTTCACAGACATGACCATGTGTTCACTGTTACAGAGATTATACCAAGAAGAAGATAACCTCACCGTGTCTGATGTCACCTTCCACAAGAGATTCCAATGAGTCAGTACCAAACCAGCCAGGACAGGACTGTCCTCCTCCCAGATCTCACCACAGGTAAGCTCACTGGCCAGGGGACTTCCTCAGGGCCCAAGTTCAGCACATGGAGTGTTAAAATGAGAGAAACTGCAGATTTCTTCTCCCTCTGCTTTCTTCTCCCTCTGCTTTCAGGGACTTTCCATCAAATTTCCTTCTCCCTTCTTCTTTTCTCTGCACTGAACTTCAGATGGAAGCATTTGGATCAAAGAGAATTATCTCTAAACAACAACTTGAGTTGTAGTACATTTTCGAAGAATCAGGTTTTATTAGTCACAGAAGACCTTGTAAAAGTTTGCTTAGGATCCTTTTTAACAGCCACCAATAATCCTTCCCCCATCAGCCAATGAAAAACAACCCAAGCCTCCCCCCAGCCCCTGTGTGATGTGTCTTACAGAAATACAACAATTCTGGAGAGATATAAGTGATGTTTTTGCCAAGCTGAGGGCTTTATCCACAGTAACTTACACTAATACAGCCCTAATTTCCTTCTGGAAGCTACCTGAGCACTAAGCACACTTGAGGCTCAGTCATTGTACTGTTGTTTGGAGTAGTCAATAATTGCATTTGATTTCACGTTGTACTTTTCTGTCCTGAGATTACTTAAGGCCAGAGGACACCTAGTCATGCTGTGATCTCAGACTCTGCTCCTGCGTGTCCCGTGTCAGACCACTGTTTTCATCAAAACACACCAATACAACATGTTAAACAGCAAGCCCAGAACATTCTCTCTCCCTTTCCAGGTAGATATTACAAAGCAGCATTCCCTGCAGCGTAACTGAGTTAGCATCCACGGACATGTTCAGGCTGCTAATCCAGAAGTTACCTTCAGCATGTTGTTAGTAATAGGGAAAGATAATATGTAGGGAAAAAGAGGCAGAGGATGACAGATTGATTCCAGGGATGTGTGTCCCATAATTCTCATAAAACTACAGTGAAAGCTGAACCCATTTGACAGCTTTAAAAATCAAGACAGTCTTATAAATGCCTAAGTGCAGATGAGGGACTTCAGGTACTCAGGTGTGCAGATTTGGACCACTTAGCTCAATTCTGATCTCTGCAGATGAACTCCAACAGAACACTTCATTGTTTTCATCAGCAGAATCACACTGATAAATGTGAGTAAACTACAGGATATTTTCTAATCAATTTCTGACAAATAAAGATATTGTAGTTGCACTATTTTAGTGCCAATGAAAAATAGTGGAAAGGTATGAACTTCAGAAATGTAAACTTGAGTTGTCATTAAAAATCAATTTTCATGATAAATTTAATTCACATTTCATAGAGAGCTGTGTAATATCAATAAAAATGCTTTAATAATTGCTGTGCTGGCACACAGTACAGTGTAAGACATAAAGGGATATAAATTTTTTGTAATTTAGAAGACGGGGAACTAAACACTGTTTTTCAAAAGAAACCGTTTCTCAGGAAGAAAAATGAATGTTGGAGGAGGATGTAATTCATTAGGGATTCTACTCCACCCCTTTTCACAAAGACTGCTCTGAAATTAAAACTTTCAGAGATCAGATTTCTAATTTATTCGTAGACTTAAAAGGCCAGAAAAGACCAGGATCAGGTAGTCTGACCTTCTGGATAACCCAGGCTATTAAATTTCGTGTAGTTCTCTCTACACCATAACCTGTGTTGGGCTAAAATATAGTTTCTCTTGAACATTGATTTTAAATGGTGGAAAAAGACCATTCTTGTGTATCTTTTACATGCTTTTTGTTGAAGGTGGGAGAGAAGGAAAGATGTAAATTGGTTGTTTCCGATGACATATCAGCAGGACTGGTACAGCATGCAATAGTGCAATCTGAACTCAGCATCACTAAATTATAAACAGTTGGTGTTTTCTGGTAATAAAAGCTGACTAATTTTCAGGGCAGAGATATATGCTACCTACATAGAAATATACTTCGGTGAACAATTTTTGAAGGGACCAAAGGGCAGGTATATCCCCCTAAATCTCCCAGTCACATTAAAAAAAAATCCCCATGATCAAATTGTAAAGCCATCTGAATTTCCTGAAGAAAATAATAGTTTTGTCATTTACATGTAACTGAGGTCAGAATTTCACCCTAGAAGATCAGTCCACCCACAATGACACAAATTCTCATCTTGCCATTTATCACCATCCTTTACAGTTTCACAAACAATACAGTATTTTTTCTATCCACATAACTTGGAACCATGTTTTGAAATGAAGTTTCCTGAAACCCAGTGACACCTGCTTTACCCTATATTTATGAATGGTGCCATTCACCAATGTTCTTGCTGTGGGATAAGGAATCTCAGACAATTAGAAACACAGGTTTAGTCAGCTTAAGGTGTTTATTAAGAAATCCCAAGGAACCAGCAGGATACAAAAATTCTTGAGTTTGTCCAGCCATACATGATAAAAATGCAAAGCTTTATTGCTCATGACTGTCCTGTTCTCCAGGGACCATGTTCTCCCTGCTGTAAATTGCTATAGATCCACATGAGTGAATAAATCAAGACTCTGTAGTTCTTATCTCCTGCATGATCTGATTTTTCCTTTTTTCTCCTGATAAAATTAGTCATAGATACTTCAGAGTTGTATTATAATCAACTAGAAAAACAAGAAATATAGATGAATTAGGTTTTCATCTTTTCTAGGGAAACCTGTACTTCTGCTGATGCCATCCAGCTTTTTCTCCACCCCTCTCCCCAGTTCCCAGACTTTCTGAACTCTAAGTTATTTTTAAGAAATAGCTGCCCATTACACAATTCTTTTTACCAGTTACAAAAACTCAAACTTCCAACTTTTTCAGAACCAGTTAATTTACCAGCTTTTTCATGTGCCCCCTGATCTCCTGGTAGCAGTGAGGATGGATACAGCATTGTTGAAAACCCAGGAACTAAAACACCAGAGAAATGAACAGAAGTTCAGGTGCATGCCAGCCCTGACCTGGCACATTGCATCGGGCTAATGGTCCATCAGTTCAGTCTCCTGTCTCCTGCTTTGTTTTAGAAACTGTTTCAGGTTCTGAGGCATTCAAATGTACATCCCCCTCAGCCACTCTGTAACCAATGTTTTGGTTACTTGGAGAGTTCTCATTATTCTGGACCTCAGAGCTGCCTTGTGGCAGTGAGTTCCACTGACTGGGTTAGTTCCTTCATTTGTGAAAGGAACAATTGTCTCTTCTCTGAGTATTTTCTCTCAAGGTTGTTCTGGAAACCTGCCTGCCCCTGGGTTTCAACTACCTACTTTTAGTACTGCCTTTATCTTTAGTCTTGAACTATTTGGGTTTTTTAAAGGCCACAGGTTTCTATTCCTCCTTGTTGGTTCTTTTTGGCTGCTCCTTCTTCTGTAACAGTTTCTGTTTCCAACCACCTTCTAGGAAAACACCTTTTAAATTAACAGGTGCAGCCCTTAGCTACAATCCTTTCTGATAAGCAATACAATTTGGATAAAATTGGTTTAGTTTTATGGAACTGTTTTAAATTCCTCTGCCATCCACACAATCACCCTGGCTTTTATTTTGCATTAGAATTTTGGTTCTCATTATTTGCTATTCTTACAAATGCAGTGTATGAGCAGGGTGGAAACAATAACAAAAAGGCTCTTTTCCCCATTTCTCTTGGGTTTTTTGTGTTCCCAGATCAAACTCCTTCTAAAACAAAAATAATAGTCTGCAAGACAGACACTCTGCTATTTTAAACTACCCATCTCCTAAAAGGATGATAACCTCAGAAAGACACATTTGCCTCTGCTGATATTCCTGTGTGGACTGAACTTAAAAATTCCATCTTTGGAACTTAATGCCAAAGCACATTGCAAGTTACTCTTGCTAGAAGCAAGGTTCTTGCCATTTCCTCAAGCAATGAATTATCTCCTGATATTCAAGTTAGTTCAAAATGTCCTTTCCATTTAGGTATGCCAGGGGCTAGTCCTAAGAAAATGGCTTCTAGTGTTTTTACAGTTGCAAATTTTATTTTGTTCCAATGCCTAATGGTGACATGGAAATTGCAATTGTTGCTTTTGGTCTGTGTTAGCCTTTCTGTCTTCGTCATTTAGGAACAGAAAGCTTCTGGTATCTGCCTCAAATCAGAAGATTATAGGTCTGTTATTACATGCTGGAGAAGTACCCTTTCCGTGGGTGTTAATTACTGAGTATCCAGTTGAGTACACTAGTCATTAACCTCAAAAACAGTGACTCAGCAAGGTACCAGAGCCTAAGAAAAAAAAAAAAAAAAAAAAAAAAGCGTGCTGTTTTCTCACACCAGATGCCAGGCAAGATGTATTTCTAGAGGAAAGCTAACAGGCAGCCCAAGAACAAATGTGCGTGGAGGTCTGTGGTATTCTTTCTGCTAGGATGACTTGAAATACTCAGCTGGAGGCAAGAGCGCAGTGGAGAAAGAACTTCCTGAGGATCTGTCTGATACTCCCAAATCAATTAAGGTTTGTGGAAATGCTCCTGCTGGATCAGACCCAGAAAAGGGATAATTCACCTGTATTGTACCCAAGAAGGTGACCTGTGATTTCTAATGCTTGACACAAATATTACACAAAACAAAAATGTTTCGCAATGGAGGATGAGTTAGATGGATAAGTTTTAATCTTATTTTTTTCCATAGACATGCAAGTCTGGGGATTTGTTTCTACAAAGAATGCAAAATGAATCACGTATCGTGTCTGTTATCCACATACATACATTCAAGAAGAAAACAGACTGAGCAGACTTTCAGCCACGCAATGAATGTCTGCAGAAATGTATCCGACTACAGGTCTCTTAAGTCACTTTAATGGTGATGGATATGCAGTAAACTATAATCAATTACTTTGCCCTGAAAATTACACAGTTCTTTTCAAAAAACCCCAACAGGTAACAATTGTTTGACACAGCATAGCTTAATATTTCTCAGAAGACAGAGGTCTTGTAATATTTGAGCTTGCTGTACACACAAATTGTAACACTTCAGCAATACTAGTGCAGCTTCTGTGTAGTCAGATTGTATAGAACTGGCAGGCAATGAGACAAAAGAACCTAAAGATAGAGAAATGCATTTGTTAAACAGAAAAAAAAAAAAAAAAAAAAATCTGAACAGGGAGATCTAAGGTCAGATTAGGAGATGTTCTCTGGGTTGATATTTGAGAATGTTTAAAAACTAGCCATGTGCCTCTGCAATGAGCAGCATGGCCTTCTGTAAGGTACACGCTCTCACACTCTCGGGTTACCAACAGCTTTGTGCTTCCTCCTCTTCTGGCTCACACCAGCTTGAAAGTCACTGCGTGCTGTCCAGGGGATGTGGTGTGCACAGAGGTGGCAAAGGTGGCACTGGCCTTCTGGAGACAGAAGGTGTATCCGATTCCTAGTATTTCACAGAATCACTCAATGCTCATAGAAAACATATTTAAAATATTACTCGATTGGTGGCCTAAGGGTACAGAGTAAACAATGTATTATACAGTCAAGCAGAGCCTCATCCCCCGAGAGTCAGAGCAGCCCAGAGGGAGAATATTGGAAAAATACACTCAGCCTGTGTGTGTTCCCCTTGCTGGGGATCTCAGTGGAGGAATGATTAGCAGCTACAGGAGACAGACTTGGTTCCTGTACAGAAGGGTCTTTGTGGAGGAGGATTAAATGATTTCTCTTTTCCTACCTGCCCTTCCAATCTCCTCCAACATACTTCAAACTACACAAATAGCACGATTACCTGGTAGATGGTGGAAAACCAGTGCTGTGCTTCCAGAGCCCCTCTTCTCTGCTCTGAATATTGAGACTTCACAGTTTCTTCCCCATCTTGTTCCTTGCTCTTTCTCTGCCCTTTTCCTAACAAATGTCCCAATTCCCCTGGGGCTCTGCTCCTAATGCTTTCTCCCCAAAGCCAGACCAAACAGCTCCACACACCCTCCTCCTTCCATGCCCATTCCCTCAGCAGGTTCCCTTGGGCAGAGACAGAATCATCAGGTGAGAAGGGTGACCATAAGAACCAGTTTAAAAAGTGATTTTGTTTGTTCCACAGCCCCGTCGGTGCTGAGGTGACACGGGCAATATGCCCTAATACCACGGAGCCGGGAACATGAGGAGAGGAGACAACAAAGCCGAGGCTGATACAGGAGAAAGGCCCCACACAGCGTGGGCAGAGCCAAGGACAGGTGAGCTGCGGGTGGGTGGCCACAAGTTGTTCTGCTCGCACCCTCAACATCCGTGCCAGTCATGCCGGAGGGTCACCCTGGCAAGGCCACAGCCGCCATCCCGGGGCAGAGGGTGCGGGGTCCCCTCAGGGACAGCAGGAGCACAACCCACCACAAGGCTGGGCAGGGCAGCGCCCGCAGCAGCCGAGGCCGTGAGAGACGAGCACCTGAGGCAGCCCCGGGCCGTGAGGGAAGGACACCGGGCAGGGGGACAAGGGCTGGACACAGAATCGTGTAACCACAGAATGGGTTTGGAAGGGACGTCCAGAGATCACCCAGTCCAACCCTCTGCCACGGCACGGCCACCCGGAGCAAGTGACACAGGGACACGTCCTGCTGGGGTTGGAATGATCCCAGAGAGGGACACTCCGCGCCCTCCACGCACAGGCGGTTCCCGTGGGGACATCCCTGCCCGGCTGGAGGGACGGAGCAGTGCCGGGGCGGTGTGAGGGGAGAGGAGTGTGAGGGGTGCTGAGGGGCGGTGTGAGGGGAGCGGAGTGTGAGGGGTGTTGAGGGGGCTGTGAGGGGAGCGGTGTGTGAGGGATGGTGTGAGGGGAGCGGTGTATGAGGGACGGTGTAAAGAGAGCGGACTGTGAGGGGTGTTGAGGGGCGGTGTGAGGGGAGCGATGTGTGAGAGGCGGTGAAGGGGCTGTGTGAGGGGGCGGCGTGACAGGGTGCCACAGCGCGTGCCGGCCGCCCCACCGCGCAGGCCCCCCGCGCATGCCCGAGACTTATTTCGCGCGGCGGGGGCGCCGCATTTGGCGCGCCGCCGGGCGGGGAGCGGGCGGGGCGGGCGGTCACGTGGGCGGCGCGGGGCCGCGCGGCCGCTGGGGGCGACACCGCGACCGCCCCGCGCGGGGCTCGGCGGGCGGCCCCCGGCACCGGCACCGGCACCGCCCGGGCGGCTCCGAGCCCGCCGAGCCGAGCCCGGCCGAGCCCAGCCGAGCCGCGCCCGCCGAGCCGCGCCCCCGGGCTGCCAGCCGTGTTGTTGTGGCCGCCGCCGCCGCTCCCGGGGGCCGCCTCCCCTCCGCTCGGATCTATTGTCACCACCACCAGCACCCCCCCCTCCCCCCCCCGCTCCCGCTCCTCGCCACAATTAATACGATGAATTTGCCATGATTGATCCGTATTAATAGCTGGGGTGGGTGGGCGGGTTTTGGGGCTCTTTTTCCTCCCCTTTTTCTCTTTTTTCTTTTTTTTTTTTTCCTTCTTTTTATTGTTTGGTTTTGTTTTTGGAGGGGCCGGGCTGGGATCTGATCTCCACTCCCGAGTCCATCCCTGGTCGGTGCCTGAGAAAATTGCATCTGGATGCATCGTTATTATTATTATTGTGTTTGATCCAGGGAGATAAAGGAGGAGGGGGAGAGGAGTGCGTGTTGGTGGGGAGGGGAAGGCTGCACCCTTCCCTGCACACACACACACACACACACACACACGCAGACAGAAGGGGAGTTCCGTACATCTACATATATATTTTTTCCCCCCCTGGAACTTCTTTTAGTTGGGGAGGAAAGGAAGAAAGAAAATAAATTTTGTGCAAGGAAATACTCTCAGCTCCCTCCTTCCAGCGGGTCTCCTTTCTTTATTTTTTTCCCCCCTTCTTCTCAGCCTTTTTTCCTCTCTTTCGAAGATCCTCGCCCTCCCAGCCCCTTGATCAAAGCATTCCGCTATTCTGATTTATTGCCTGCTTGGTGAGGCTTTTTTTTTTTTTTTTTTTTTTTCCTTTCTCTCCGTGCCTTTTTTTTTTTTTTTTTTTTTTTTTTTTTTTTTTTTTTTTTTTTTTACAAAGGCGACCTGAGATCAGCCATTACTTTCCTTGGCTCGCTTATAGGAATCTCTTACATTTGGTGCTTGCTGCTGGTGGTGGTGGAACCGCACTCGGATTCTTTCATCCCCCCCACCCCCTTGCTGTCCTCTCCTCCCTCCCTTTCTCCTTCCCTCTCTCCCTCCCTCCCTCCCCCGTTATTCCGCCGGGGGAGCCGGATTTGTGGCTGCGGTGGGGCGGGGGGGGACGAGAGCGAGAGGGAGAGCCGGCGAGAGACATGGATGGCCCGGCGCGATGCAACGGGCTTCGGAAGAAGCGGCGATCGCGGTCCCAGCGCGACCGGGAGCGGCGAGCCAAAGGCGGGCGGCGCGGCTGTGCCGCCGGAGGGGCCGCCGGCCCCGGGGCCGCCGCGCTCTCCTCCTCGGGCTCGGAGAAGGAAGACAATGGGCCCCCGCCGCCGTCCCGGCCGCGGCCCCCCCGGAGGAAGCGGCGGGAGTCCTCCTCGGCCGAAGAGGACATTATCGACGGTTTCGCGATGTCCAGCTTCGTCACTTTCGAGGCGCTGGAGGTAGGAGCGGCGGCGCTTTGTGTGCGCCTCATTGTGTGGGGGCAGCGGCGGGGGAGCCCCCGCGGCGCCCCCCCCGGACACCCCCCCCGGCCCTGACCCCGCTCCCCGGGCCGGCCCGCCGGGGGTGCCCGCGGGGGCGGTCCCGCCGCCCCCTCCCGGTCCCCGGGGTGCCCCGCTGCCCTCCCTCCCTTCTCCCTGCTGCCGCCGACACCTGCAGCCCGGCGCGCCGCTCCCGGCGGGCGGCGGGGCCGTCCCCCGGCCCGCATCCCCCCGGCGCGGGCAGCGGGGAGTTGTGCGGTCCCCCGGCGGCGCTTCCCTTCCCTTCCCCTCCCCTCCCACGGATCAAACTTTTCTCGCGCCGCCGTGGCCCGGCGGGGCCGCCCACTCGTGTCCGCGGGGCCGCGGGCGGGGCGGTCGCGGGTGTCGGTGCCGGCGGTGCCGCGGGCGGGGGGCGCTCCCGCCGGCCTGTCACCGGTGGGGCCCGCGCTGGGCGGCTCCGGCCGGCCCCCGGGGCGAGGGAACGGGCTGCCGGAGCCCAGGCCCGGCCGGGCGGACAGAAGGGACGCCCGGGAATCCCCGCGGGGCTTCGCCTCTCTCCGCTCGGCCCGGCCTCGGCTCTCCGTGCGCTCTCCACCCACCCACCCACTCGCGGCCGTGGAACCGCTGTCAGCCCGGCCAGGATCGCGGGGCTGGGGATGCTGCCATGGAAGGGGACCTCCAGCCTGTGTGTTTGAAGGGCTTTGTTGTTTGTAAGTTCTGAGCAGGAGAAGTTTGCTGTGGTGAAAAGCAGGTTTATTTGGGTTTACGTGCACTGGAGTCACAACTGGAACGATGATGAACTGTCAAAATAAATGTGGAGGTGAAGCTGATTGTTTAACAACAACAACAACAACAAAAAACTGTGTAGCTTTTAAGATGTTTAAATGTTTAGCCAGGAATACTTAGTGGCATTTTCCAGGGGTTTTTTTGGTTTATTTTATTTTTTGATTTGTAGCCAGATTTTGTCCTTGGTTACACCTGTATCCATCTACACCATGCCTCCAAGAGAACTTACTGTGGTGTAATTAAGGGAGGATTTGTTCACTCCAACAAACCTCCACATGGTTGGTGTTAGACTCGTGTAAGCAATAAGGAACAAATGCTGAGGTAATGTCCAGACTGAATTTATCCACCATTTCTCACCTGGTGAGCCCATCCATGAGTACCCTGCTCAAACCAGAGAGACCAAAAGTGTGAATACGTGTTTATTGGCAGGAGAGAAATTTATATGCTTCTGTTTCGGACAAAATTCGGTTTTTCCTCAAACAAAGCCCTAGTTTGTGTCATTAAGCATTTTAATGCAAATAAGGACTCGAGAATTTGGCTGTGGTCCTTTTTGGAGACGAAGTGAAGAGCAAGTTTAGAACTTGGTAGAGCATTTTAGAAAATGTCTTTATTCTGTTTCACTTCTTATTTGTTTATTTTCAAGTTGAAAATAATTGCTGTGCTCTCTTCTCTTTGCCAAGCCAACCATGGCTACTACTTGCATCCTCTTGTAATCCTGTATCACTAAAAAGGAGCACAGCTACATTACCCAGTTCTGCCAGCTAGTATCACGCTCAGATAAAACAATAGCTTGCACACTGAGACTTGACATACTTTTAATGTTCATGTGATAGGTGGCACGTTTTGACCTAACGATTTCATGCAGCGTTAAGAAATAATGTCACAAAATCATTGTTAGGTGCTTTTTCCTGCAGCTCCATGTGTGCGTTGAGAAAGTTGTTTCTGAACATCAGAGGGAGATGAAGGTGTCTGAGGCACAAGCCCAGTGTGGCAGGAATTGCTCTGTGTGTTGCATGTAGCAGCCTGGAGTTTTTTATAGTGACTCTGGTGTTGGTGAGGAGGTTGTGAGTGGCTGGTGGAGTAAGATACCTCAGCCTCGGTGAGATGGTCAGGTGTTAATGTGTGTCAGTTGAGTCACGAGGCTTTGGGTGCTGTGCAGAGGTGTCCTGGTATGCACACACCTCATGTTGTGGGTTCTGCCTCCAGCTTGTTGGAGGCCATGGAGATGTTTCCAAGGTTCCAGAAGACATTGTGCCCAGAGTGTAGACAGAACTTTCTGAGCCCCTGCCTTGTGCTGGAACTTCAGCCTTTTCTCGGGCTCAGCACAGCTGAAAGGGTGCAGAGATGGTGTTTTGTCTGCCTGGTGTGAAAAACTGAGAGGGAAAGTGCAGAACGTTTCACCCACTGGAGGATCTAAGCCCACGGTTTAGAAGTAGTGGGTGGTGGCTCATACAGGAGGGGACAGCCACCATGGAGGGACAAGGCTGAGCTCTTGCTCCTGGGGACATCCTTGCAGCTGTAGGGGTGTGGGTTGGCTGGGTGTGAGGTGTCACCCCAGGACTTTAATATATATATCAAGTTGCAAAAGAAAGGAGCAAGAACTTCCACACAGCTTGATTTCACCTGTCTTTTACTAAATGCTTTTGCTTTTTGTTGGGGGGACTGAAAAAGCCCAACTTGTGCAAAATACCATGTCATGAGGAGCTTGTAGATGGCAAAGGGACACAGTTACTGCACAAGAACACAGGTCCCATGGCACTCTAACTTCAGGAGTCATCCAATCTGTTATGGTTATGTTGATAAAAGTTCTCGTCCTTTGAAACAAAACTTTAACCAGCTCCCACTCTGGGAACTGCTTTTTTGTCCAGGTGTCAGTAGCCTTCTCATACTTCTCAAATATAAATTGTTTGGTGTTGAAATAGAGGCCATGTGCTTCTGGTTATCTGTCTCTGTATTGATGGCACCCTGTACCTTGATGTCTCTAATGTTTGTGTGGGGAATACACAGGAAGAGGGAGTTAAATGAAGACAAGGGGATCTGATTGTGGATTTTTTCCTTCTTGGAGTGACAGTTGAGCAATTCCAGTGTCACTGCAGATGTGGCTGGACTGATCCTTGCCTGACCTTGCAAGGCTTCAATGTAGCTGTGTGCAATATGGGCCTGTCCCCTACAGTGGGGAGCAGTTTGGAGCCTTGGCCTTCAGAAACCTGCCCTTAATCTGTAGTAAAGCAGCTGAGATGTGGTCCTAAAATTTGATATCATTCACTACATTCTCCCGTGAGTGGCCTGCTGGGACTGACAGCAGCGAGCTCTGTGGTTCTATCCAGAGTAGTTTCTCACTCAGTAGTTGCTGCCCTGACCTCCCTAAATGTCCCAGCCTGGAAAAGCAGGAAGGCACAGACACTCTGTACTGGTGTTAGTGTGACTGGTGGCTTGTCAAGCTGAGTGCTTTTCCCAGCTTGGAGGAGCCTGTGCTGCACTGCTGGTGTGTTTGTTACCAGCAATAATAGCATGAGGTTCTCCAAACCCAGGTGGGCATTTTAGACACCAGTTTGACAGGGAAGGGTCATTTCTCAGAATGTGATAAATCAATCCGTTGGAGTGACTTTCTCCATGATGTTCTCTGGCAGTGGCAAGGCTTCTGCAGGGCTCTCTGGTGAGATTTCAGGAAGATGTTTGTCTCTCTCCTACCCCCTGATGCAGAGGTGTCCGGGCAGGAGACTGACGTGACATGGCTGTTGACGTGCCGTGGTGAAGATAGTTTGCTGTGATGAGAAAGGAAATCTGACCTGAATGTTAAGATGGCTTAAAGCCTGGGAAGTACTTTATGTTTCCTGAGTCAGCTCTGGCCATCCCTATGGAGTAAGCAGTTGGTTTCAGGTTTTCTGAACACTGAGTAAGGTAATGAGTTTTTTCTGCGGATGTTTGTTTAGCTTCAACTGAGGCAGCTCATCTGACAAGCCTGAAATGGGACACAGATATTTATAAAGCATAGATAGAAGTGGGGTGGGAAGCTAGGGACTCGCATTTAAATGGGGATTCTTGTTTCATAAAACTGTCACAAGTTCTCACTGTGCATTTGCTGAGCTAATTTCTGTTCAGCACGCAGGCATTAGTCTGTTTTGAGACCATGCTAAATTATCGTTAGGTAAAGCCCAATATAATTAATTACAAATGAGAAATGCTGACAAATATTTGTCAAGGAGCTGTTTAATGAGCTTCAAATTCTATGTCAGATGATTCCATCCACCTAGTGTAAATAATTTTAAAGCAATTGTTCCACGGTGTTTGTGTGGTTTGGGCAGATGTTAGCTGCAGCACTTTCACAAGTTGCACAGATAGCATGAGACTAGATGGAGTAAAGCTTAACAGCTGATCTGGACTTTAAAATAAAGACACTACAGAAACAAAATGTACAAGTAGCAGGAAGGTTTTGAAGATCCTGTGGTCTCAGTTGTGTGTCTGTGTGCACTGACAGTGTGGCTCTGTGTATGCATCTGAATGCAAGAATTTGCTTTAATAACTGGTGTGTGATACTCATCTCTAGCATGGCCCACTGAAAATAGAAATAGCTTGGCTGTGTGACAGCAGGAGCTTTGAGCTGGTCACCAGAATGGCTGGCTTGCTGTGTGCTTTTCCTCCCCAAATCATTCTCTTCTCACCAGTCTTCTAGCTGGCCTGATTAGCCTGTTTGCTTAAATTTCTCTGAGATTTCAAGCAAGTTTGTTCTGCCTTGTCTCTATCCCTTCATATTTCAAAAGGAATTTGATCTTCCTGCCTTACCACAGCAGCATCATAACATCAGGTGTTTGTTTAGTGCTGTCAGCAAATCTTGGTGGCCCTTCTTGTGTTTATTGACTGCTTAGATGCTTAGGTATTTGTCCCAGTCTCTGTTTGCACATGCAAGTCTGCAGATTTAGGCCAGCTGAGAAAAGAAGGGAGTAACTAAATGAAGATATCTGGGGATGAGGGGAGGCATTAAGCTTTGTGTGACACTGGGATATCACACAAAGTGATGTGTTTATTATTTTCACTGCGTATTTAGAGGAAACAGTAAACTGACCTGAGATTAAATTTTGAGACAACCTTGATAGAGCAGCTGACTATCTTGATGAAAGACCTGAAAAAGCAGCAACTCAAACTGAAAGTGGGACTGAAAACAGCAGGATGCGTGTTCCACAAAAGGAATGTCTAGGGTGATGTTTGAAACATTTGTTGCTATCATTTGGGTACCTGAATACTTTAAAATAGTTTTAAATTATTTTGAAAACCCTGGTACCTTTCTGGGAGGTGAGGCACTCTTGTCTCCAGCTGATTTCAGTAGCTGTTGGAGAGGTGAAGCTGTCTCTTCAGGCAGATAATGACCAAGGATTGAAATTGTTGCATAAATATTCTTTTAAGCTCCTGAAGGTAACCATGTAATGAAGGTGGGGATTTTTGCCATTCCCATAGGTGGTAGTAGGAGGCACAACGGCCTTGAGTTGAAGAAGGAAGAGTTTAAACTATAAGGACAAGTTCTTTTAGATGAATGTGATTCAGTTAATCTCCACTAGCACTGCTCTTTAAGATTAGCATTAATGAGAAATATGCTGCACATCAAAAGACAAAAGACACCCTTGTCCTCCCTTATCTTGGCATCTTTTTTCCCTGCTATTTAGGGGTGTAAGTAAGCCCTTTCTGATTAAATATCTGGGCCCTTTGCTGGCATTGAAGGAGTGTAAAATCCAGAGTCACCATCCCTGGAGAGAGTTAAAAGAAGCATAGATGTGGCACTTGGACACATGGTTAGCAGTGAGGCTGGCTGGGCTGAGTTAATGGTTGGACTCTCTGATCTTAGAGACCTTTTCCAACCCAAACAGTTATATGATTCTATGATTTATAAAATAAGGGTAAAGGATCAGGAACTTGGAAGGAAAATGATCATTAGGGAAAGGCAAAAAAAAATTGTCAGAAAAGATATCAAGTGTCTGAGTAATTGAAAGATTGACTTACAACACTGAGATCAATAGAGAAATAGCAGGGACTGTATGGGAACACAGAGGACTAGAGGGGGATGTTGTTACCAAAAGTGGGAGTTTCAGGAAAGATCCATTGCTGTGTACAAAAATGCTCCTTGGTGAGAGCCCTGCTGTCAGTACCAAGGGGAGACACTCAACCAAATCTGTCCCTACTTAAGGAGCCATTAATCCCAGTAACTTCAGGTGGGAGGAAGGCAGAAAGATTCCTCTCTCACTGAAGGTGATCCCTTCTTTCCCCCAGCTCTGCTACTATTGTTTTTTGGGTTTTTTTTGAACACCTATCAGTTTGACTGGGACACCCTACCACATTACACTGGGGGTCTGACCTGCAGCCTTGTAATTATCTGCAGCTAAATTAGAAGTTTAATCTTTGTTCTGAGCAACAATAAGTTGAGTCAGATAGGTTTTAAAAATAGCCCAAGCTCAAGTTTAGTGAAGTCTCAAATGCAATTAATAAAAAGGTAATGGAGTTAGGAAGTTGCAGGCTGAAATGTGGAAATGTTTAACTCTCAGTTTTCCTGCACTTGAACTGCAGTGTTGCCTTGGTTCTGCAAGAGAAAAATGCTTCCAACATTTCTCTGTCTTTTTGTACATCGTCCTTATAATTTATCAGTTCAGTATCTTGTGTTCTTGTTGGGGTTTGGCTCTGTATGTGCCACAAATTACCAGCTGCGTGCATTTTTTGTATAGTCAGTTTGTTGTCGTTTTGACTCGATGCCAAGCCATGGTGAAGACCACTTCAGAACATCATAGTCCTCTAAACTCCTTTGTTGTAAAATGGATATGAAAATCCACTTTGTAAGTAATGAGGAATGGCTAATGCAGGTAGGGATTTGTTTTGCTGTAACAGCAGAACGTGCAGTGGCAATTTGTCAGATCCCCAGCTCAGCTCTGCTGTACTATTTGCCTTTAAATAGTGTGTTACCTTAATGTCTTGAGATTTTTCTCCTTGTATCTTGGCAACACTGCCATGGAAGTTCACACACTCATGTGGTGGAGAGAGAAGGTTTGAACCAAAAGGTTCTGTGTCTTCAGTCTGGTAAATATGATAGGCAGGAGTTTTGGTTCTGTCTCCCTCTATGCAGTAGTGGTGGAATAAATCAGCAAAAGAAGTGGATTTTCCCTTGGCTCTGCACATACTCTTCTGTTTGTGAGGTTCTACTCTGAGGTGTAATTTGATCATGCTCCATGTGAATGTACTTGGTATTTGGTGTGCATCTCAGTCCTGCTGTTTTTAAAATGTCCTGAGACAAAGACATGGGGAAAGTGTAGAGGTGTGCTGATATTTGATGTGCCCGAGTTCCTGGCTGGCTGAACTTGTGATTGTGTAATGCTGGCTGATGCACATATTGCTGATAGGATTGATATATTAATATACCAACTCCACATAGGAATAGTTACTGAGAGCCATGCAGGAGTTCAGCTCAGTGTTCTTTACAGGAATGATTGCCCTTTAATCTGTCTGACATGTTAGCCAGCTTCCTAAAGTGGAAGTTTCTTTTCCTCTACAATTAGTGCTCTTACAAATTGTCTCTTTTCATAATTTTATTTGGTACTAAAGGAGACTTAATAGTTTGAGAATAAAACTACTGTCAACCTGTCCTCCCCATCCAGACACAGGCCTGGACTTTTCCTTTGTTGGAAGAGCTCATGAAAAGAGGCAAACATTTTCAGCCTTTGGGACAAGCCCTGTGCTGAGCATCATTTGTGTGAAGCCACCTGGAGCAGGTTTGTGGATGGTGCAGGATGACAGTGAACACCAGAGGCAGATAAAGGTAGGCACCAGAAGGTTCTAGGTTAGATTGATGTTTGGGTGGCTGAAACTCTTCACAGGGACTTGTGTGTTGTGGAGTAATGCCAACAGTTGTATCAGACCTTAAAACATGTGTTACACTCCCATGAAATTAAGTCGTGGTCAGATTCAGACTAAATTCATGAAAGTTTGTGAGAAGCCTTTTTCTGTCACAGGCTGACTGTGAGAGGAGCAATGCTTTAGAGGAGAGTGTGTAACCGTGATAATACCTGGTGCAGGTACCCTCTACCTGTCAGTGAAATCCAGAGCCACTGTTGCCTGTTTCCTTAGGTGCAGGCATGGGTTAGCATGTCCCAGGTGACCCATTCTTGGGGACCCTCTTGCTGGTTGCTCTAGAGTGTCCTACAGATGCTCCTAACTCACCCTCCTGGTGTAGTAAAGGCATTTTAGTCACTTTGCCTGTGAAGTGGAACCAATGAGACAGAAATTGTTGCCACTGACTTCTCCAGGACTGCACTTGGGTGGCTCTTGTGTGCAGGAGAGCAGGGTACAAAACCCGTGTGGTGAAACGTCTCCCTCCTGGCAAATTCTGACAGCCCATGTTTTGTTGTTTGCACACCATTTCCTATTTCTGAGACTGAGATGATTTACAAACATGGTGATAATTGCTCTTGGCACTGATTTTTGTTTATTTTCTCTCTGGAAGTCCTGAGTGACCCGAGACCTTTCAGTCTGAGAATCTGGTTCATTTCTTTTGTTTGTTTGCTTTCTGAGACATCTCCTTCTGTGGAAGGTGTAAATAAAGGATGGGTGGCTGAAGGACCTGTCTTCTTGTTTACAGGGTGGTGGGAATGGTGGAGAGGTGGTCAAAGGACCTGACTTATTGCCAGGGATGGGGCTTTGTTCTTCACCTGGCTCCTGATGACTCCTGTCACCTTCCCCTTGTCTCCTGCACATTCACACACCTCCAGAGGGTACCATAAGTGTCTTCCAGGGGTCCTCCAGAAACTGGGATCTGTTGCCCATCTTCCAGAATGCCCAGGGGAAGGAGCTGGGAGGTGCTGCTGTTGCAGGAGCTGGGTAACACATCCTCTCCAGGTTGTCTGGAATGGCTGGCACGGTGTGACATCCATCAGACAGGGCACTGATGAAGGGCTGAGGCAGTGAAAGTAGTTTTTGACCTCTGAGGGGTCTGTGTGGTAAGAAGGCAAAGGAAGAAGTGCTGCTGTTGGGGACGATTTATGTTGTGACTGTGTTGGTGTTGTGGAGTTTAATGCATGTCAAGGGCACTTTGACCCTTGGATAGAATCTTTTTGGTGTGAACTTGTGTCTTTTCCCCTCTCTTTTCTCCCCTTAAAGAAAATTCAAAATAAATACTGACAATCAAAACCATCTGTTTTGAGAGGACTAAATTGCCTCTCTTAATTTTATGGGATTTGAATATTACTGAACGATTAGAAGTCCTACTAATTTTTACTGTCTGGCTATTGTGCTTGTAGGCAGTGACTCTGCTAGCATTCGTCATTTTAACTATGGAAAAAAAATAATAAAAATGCAATTAATGTGGCTCAACAGCTGAGTCTGCTGGACTTTTTAAAAAAGAGGGAAAAAAAGTAAATTTTAATGAGTTCTGGGATCATAAAGATACATCTGGTGGATGGATTAACCAAGTTTTCAACCTCAGAATGTGTATTGAAAAACTCAGTGAATTATGTAGCTACAAAAGTGGATCTTTGTACATTTATAAAGCCTCAGTGCAATCTCCTTATATTTGCCTAATGACAGACATCTCACAGAGGCACAGCCCAGGACACACATGGGCTGAAACAGCTCCCTAAGCTGAGAGTATTTGTATAGCTGAGAGTATTTGTATTGGGATGCTGCTACTAGTAAATATTAGAGAATCCATTAAGTGCAGGGAGGAAAATATTTTGGTATTGGATGAAAGAAAAGAGAAGGAAGGGAATGGAGTGAGGTAGAGGGGAGAGGAAGAACTGCAATTTTAAATGAGCATGATGTGTGGGCTAAGATATTGTGCCTCCACTGCTGAACCAGAAAATTTATAACAACTGTTTGTCATGTGTATGTATTTATAGCTATTCACATAATGAAGAAGTTTCATGAGGTTGTAATAACATATCAAGATGGATGTAATTAAAACAGAAGCAAATTGACACCTCTAGATTAAAGGCAAACTCTAAACTAATACACCTGTACGCTGTCACTTATGTATTAGTTGTCTGGGGCAGTCTGCCAGATATGCAAATAAAAAGACATTGGCAAATTTCCTTGGATGTGTGGTTATGAAAAACCCAACTATTTAATCATTTACCTAGCCCTGCTCAGGTTTGTAGCAGGGGTAGAATTTAATAATTTGGTGTCACCGTGCTTTGTGATGAGCAGAGGAGTTAAAGGCTACAGGGTGAGGGGAAAGGAGCAAGGAGAAATACAGCACAGAGGGCTGATGGGGAACAATGTTCTTTACACTGGGACCCTTCCCTTAGCAAAGAGGTGTCAGCTGCTCCATTTCACATCTGCCCTGACTCTTGAAACTCCAGAGCACTGAAGAGTCCTTGACGTTGACACTCTGCAGCTTTTGAGCACAGTTCAATGCTTTTGAAAACTGCCCTGTAACAACAGGCTTTGGTTCTTGTCAGGCTGCAGGTGCAAACATCTAAGATTTATAGTTTTGCACCAATTCAGATCTGATGGAAATCGTTACTAGGTCTGTGAAATAACTATAAAGTTGCTTAGGAGTTTTACTTAAGAGTATTTTTCAAGTTGTTTCAATTTGCAGAAGCCTAAAACATTTCCAGTGGAGTTGTGGACATCCATTTCAGGCTGTGATCAATAGATCTGCTCTCCTAATTAACGCTCCATCTGCAAACTGCTGATGTCAAATAGGCTGGTGGGAAGGAGCAAGAAGGGAATTATTTGCCTTGTTAGTTCCAGGGCTGTGAATGGAAATGCCAGCCTTGATTTTGGGTAATTTTCACCCCAGATAACCTAAATTCCTTTAAGTGGCCTGGGGACAGAAACAAACCCCGTGGCTGGTGATGAGAGTTTTCTGTTAAAATCCTGGTATCTGTGCCTCCAGCTGCTCCTCCCTGAGTGGGAAAATCCACCTTTTGTGGATTCCTGAGATGGTTACTTGGGTGTGTAAAACTAGTTATTAGTAGGTCAATACTATGTGAGCTCTGGACAGCTCAATGAAGCCCGAAATTCTTGTACTCGATTTTGAATTTGGGCTTGAAGTTTTTTGTCCCAGTCAGGGATGAACCACAAGAAAATCCCACTATGGGCTGGAGTTCTGCAGAGCAGGGGCTGCTAAATGCACTAGTTTCCAGAGAGCCGACAGCATAAAAACTCCAATTGGCATGTTTTGTTAGACTTCTGAATTAAAGATACTCTTTTTTTAGTACATCTGGACATTAAGGATCACTCGTATGAGGTACATGGCTTCAAAGTGATTTCAAACGGTAGGATTTTTTTGTCTTCAATATTTCAACAACTTTTCTTCCACCTTTAATCTTTCATGAGCGAAAGCTTCAAAAGATAATTAGTAAAACATGCTTTTATCTGCATTTATCTCAAAACATGATTAATTTTTTAGCTGCAATTATAGCAATCATTTCGAGTTTACTCTATATTAATGAGTAAAGGATTTTTTTTGAGAGAGCATGAGCCTAAATATGGCTATATTGGCTGAGTTGAAAGGTGCATTTATGAGTGTGCTTTTGTTTTCATTGCTGGGGATTGAATTTCCGGTTCCAGGAAGTAATATTTCACATGGATTAAAGTCTTTGAAATGCTTTTGCCCAGATTCACTAGATCATTTGGAGGAGCTAACAATGACAAGAACTGGATCATGCACTTGGCAGGACCTGGCTACTGAATACCCAGTTCCATGTTTCCCTTGTGTTGGTGATTTTTTGCTCCATGCTGTGCATGTGTTCCTTTGCTTGTTGCCCTTGGCATTGAAATGTGAGATATTTGATGCAGAGGGTTTGTTGTTAATGAATTAGCAACGAACTTGTAAGTTTTCACCTTTACCATCCTTGTCTTTGTTATAGGCAGCTTAAGGCATTTTTATTACTATTTCACTTCTGTCTGTTCCTGTCTTTATTGCTGCATCTAATATATGCAGGACTGTCCAACTGGTGTCCTGCCTGTAGGGCCAGTGTGTGGCCCCAGAGCTCCTAGAAAACTGTGGCACTGGCACAGAGATATCCCAAAGCAGGTACCCATTTCAGAGCCTTCCAAAGCAATGGATCACTGCAGAGCACTACTGCAAAGAAGCACAATTAAACCCCTTTTTCACTAGAGTACAGCTTTTGCATAATTTTGCCCCGTGAAGGCTGCTCCTCAGCCCTGGCTCCTGCTTCTCCATCAACAGGCGGGAGAGATTTTGGGCTGGAGCTGCAGTTTCACTGCTCTGCCTCCTAAGGAACCAGGCAGAGAAGAGCCCTGGGGCTGCTGGCAGTGGTGCTGGGCTGGTGCATGGCCCCAGCTGCCACAGCAGAGCTCAGGCAGCAGGGTAAACAGAGCAGTGAAACTGCTATCACAAGGGTAAGGACAACAGAGATTTTTGTGGATTTTTTGGTTGGTGTTTTTTTTTCCCCCCTTGTTTCCTTTTATTTAGGCCCTGATCCTGGATGTCAGAGAGGATTTGGAGTGAGTGTGCACAGCCTTGGTTCATGTCTGATTTTAGCTTCTAAACTGGGATTGCAGCTCCCCTGCCCTGTGGTCCCTGGGGAGCTGGATGGGCTGGTGACTGGAGCAGTGAATTGGGCAGCTGCATAGGGGAGCACACGAGTGTATAATCAGATTCTGATAAACCCAGGTCTCTTAAGTCCCTTGAATGGGCAGCTTTGCTGTGAATGGCCTCGTGAGGTCTGCTGTGGCTGCTCTCTTTGTTTGGTACTCTGACAAAAAATTGCTCTGGTGTCCTTGTTGGCATATTTTTACATCTGTTATCCATATTTTCGATTTGTTCTGGCTGCAGTCTTATTTTGTTTTGCAAAATCTACCTGGGATTGGGACGGAGATCTATGTTTGCTAAGGCAGATTTGGAAATTGCGTTGTTGAAATACAGCCCATATGGGCCATTGTAAAATGGTTACTGCAGCATATAATTGCCTTCACAATGATGTGCTTTGTCATTTTCCTTCCATCTTCAAAGAGGCGCTCCTGTAGTCTGCTGACAGCAATGGTGGTATTAGAAAACATATGGATTTGTAAAGGCATCAAACTGTCTTTAGTTCAAGGATTAGATTACAGTGTTAGAGTGTGGGTCACCACGTTTCCGTGGGGATAGGCTGCACTGCAGTGTGTTGGTTTATGTTACAGGTTAGGGAAGGGTTGGTTTATTTATTGAAAATATCTGATATAAGATCCTTTCAAATACATGGGGAAGGAGGTGTCTCTGGTGCATGATTTGAGCTGCAGCTCTGTCTGAGGGCCATGGCATCACATTGGTTAGGGCTCACTATCCACACTGACAAGATATCTCATCAGGAAGTGCCATTTACAACATGGAAAAACACACAGAATGTAATCCTCACAAAATTTGCTTTGAAAATTTAAGGGCTTTTTTATTTTATTTTTTTTTAAGTCCTCCATTCTGGGCTGCTACTCTGAACATTTTGTGTATTTGTTTTTTGTTCATTTTACACTGCACAGCTCCACACATTTTGAAATACTGGGCAATCTGTTCAGCTTTTACCTCTTTTTCTGTCTTCACAGTTTGAGGTGTGGCTTTTCTGGCGTGGCTGGAGGTCTGCAGTGCCTCTGTCAGCCAAGGCCTGTGCAGCATTCTCCCCATGGGGTGCACATGGTGTAGACATGGCACACAGCCTGTCCCAGCCTGGAGTGATGCTCATGCTCTTTACACCTCTAAAGGGGAAAGCTAGAGAGTGGAAGGGATAATATGCATAAAGATGCTTCTTTTTTAGTTTTGTTACCATTTTTGTCTTACTTTTTGCAGCCTGCTCAATTGGGTGCTCTGCCTGGCTGGGACCCAGAAGGAGATGGGGCTTGTTTGGCCCATGGCCACCTTCACCATGTGCACACTGCCGTGTTTGGGTTTGCATAGGTCACTTCCAGAACAGCTCTTTGACCCCTCTTTTCCCTCAAACAAACACTCTTTTAAGGAAGGTGCTGAGCTGGTCCTTCAGGGACATGGGCTGGTTTCTGTGCAGGCACAGTCATACTTGGTGACCTTGAAGCACTCACTCCTTTCCCATTTCAGCACCTGCCCTGGGCTGTGCCGAGTAGGGATGGATTTGGGATTGGATCCCTGTGTATCTCAGGGGACTGGCTGCATCCAGGCTGTACATTTGGGTTTCTTGACTGAGAAGAGCAGGCATGTGGGGACAGTGCTGATGTGTGAGGTAGTATTTAGTGTGAAGTCCAAATATGTGCTTAGGGATCACCTTGAGCTGGAGTGTTAGTTTTGCTGTAGCTGAGTTTTTCTGTCCACAAAATAGGTTTAATAATACTGTCCCTCTTCTGAGTTTGTCTAGCTATTTAATTAGTATCTGCAGGGTGCTCAAATAGTAAGTGGTTAACATAAAATATCTACATAATTTTACTGTAGGACAGTAAAGCACCAGGGCCTGTACACATGTAGCAGGGACCTGCCTGAAACACTTATTTGAATAACTGAAAACACTTTTTTATTGTCAACTACCTTTTAAAATGAAGCCATTATTTTGCCTTAAAGTTGCTGACAACAGCCAACTTTGTTAAGGAAATCTGTTGGAAGCGTAACACAGTGAAATTCTGATTAATGCTTTATCTTTCTTTACACTGTTATAATTATTAAGTGTGTAAACATTGGTGTTGCTTAGTTATGGCTTGCTTCAGTTTTAAATCACTTACATCATTGTATGTCCTAGCTGTGGTGGGTGTCATGGCTATTTATGGTAATATCTTTCCTTAAATCCATTGCAGAATAGGGAAGAAACTCTCATTCTGCCTACAAGAAATGTTAAAGGATGTATTACTGACTCTGGCAGCTGTGATGATGATAAGCAAATTAGGTCTGTCATTAATGCCAGGGTCTGCAGGTATAATACCCCATAAAACTGGTATATCTCTGGTACTAGCTGGCCTATAAAAATAAATAAATACAGGGGGTTTTAATCCTGGTGTAGCAAATTTAAGAGCAAAGCTGCTTTACCATAAGGTTTGTGTAAGATGAACACAAAGTTCATGTATATGGTGTGTTTTTGCAGCAAACAGTGCAGAAGGGAGGAATAACAGTCTAGTGAGAATCTGCCACTGATATCCCCAGGTTTTGCTGTGGTCCTGTGTCAGGGCTTTATTTAAGGACTCAGTTATGCAGATGTTTAAATCAGTCCCTCTTTAAGAAAGTGTTTGAGTATGTTAAAAACCACAGCACAGTGTACTTATAATCAGGACATGCTGAGGTGCAGTCAGGAGTGAGATGTTATAAGGTGTATAATGTAAGAAACATACATTTCATATGAAGCTCCCTAACAGTGCCTTGGTTTTAAATAATAGTTTATTTTGAGGGGAAGCTTGGGAGAGGGACTTGGGATTTTTTTGGTTTGGGGCCTTCAGGAGATTGAGTCTGGTGGGACAGCTCCTGGAGCTGTAGGGCCAAGGCATGTTCCAGAGTTTTCCTGGTGATGTAGCTCGGCATCATCCTGTGGGATGCAGGATGTGACCATATACTGGAGCATGCTGGAAAAGCCCAACAGAGAGCTTGGCTGGGGGACCACAGTGAGGCTGAAATAACTCACTGGCATGAGCCTGTATTTGTCAAAAGCTTTTTTCTGTCCTTAGCTGCATGAGTTTGGATTCAAGCACAGGTTTGGGTCTGGAAGTAACACACAGCATCAGAAGTCTCTGTTATATGGGATTGAATTTTAGCCCTCCCTGTGAGAAATGGTGAACTTTGCAGCTTTGCTTGCAGAAGTCCTGGTAGTGAGGAGTCATCAAGATTTCCCTGGCAAGTGGCATTCCTTTGGGTAATTACTTTGGAAAGCTTCTGGAGGGTGCTTCCTCCTCTCCCCGGGGCAGACACCTTCCCATCCCACCACATATTGTTGCTTTCTCCAGTACCAGCTAAACAGGTGGCAAGATTCAAATCACCACTCTCTGAATGGAGTTAGCTCTCCACAATAGCTCACCAGAGGCCTGTTTTGTTACAGAACATTGATTAAATAAATATTCCTATGCATACAAAAGAGGAGAAATCTGTTACAACGCTGTAGTTATTTTTCCATTAATGGCAAGGAGCTCTTTCTAATTTTCCTGCCCCTTTCAATCTGTTTCCTTGTCTCCCTCCCTTCCCATCACTACTAATGCCTTGAAGTGCATGAGTAACATACAAAGAGCTCACAATCCCTCTGGTTCAGATCTGTGGCTCCAACTCACTGTACTTTGGGAAATCCCCCTGGCCCATGCAGGGCAGGACTGACTGCTCCATGCATGTGGTTTTGTTTAACTTGATATTTCATGTTCAGTATCAACATTCCTTGAGCTAACTGACCTCCATTAATTTATATAGCAGCAGTTAAAAATACAATTTTGCAATACCAGCATTTTGCATAATATTGACAATTGGGGCAGAATGTTTGACTTCTGAAGAACATCTTTTTTCTTCTGTGCTCTTCTGTGCCCTCTGATTTTTAAAACCTTTGAGGCAGGAGTTGCTGCTCTGTGGTTTGTGCTGATGGGGGTGTGTGTATGTTTTGGAAGAAAAGCACCTCATTCTCCAAGCCAAAGGCAGCTCCACTGCAAGCAGCGAATCTGATTTGATATAAAATGGTGGCATCTGAAAATAAATACAGGGTAAAGGGGAAAAATAGCTTGACTAGTTTTAAGTTCAGTAGATACTTGTCTCAAGAAAGAACTTTTGATTGAACCAATGTCTTGCTGCAATAAATGTGGACTATAAGGAAATACCATGGATTTACTTTGGCTCTGCATTGATGTGATAGAGATAAAAATCCACCCCAAAGAGAGTAACTCAAACTTAGCTGCCTTTTCTTCTCCCCCCACCCCCTGCAGGCAATGATATCTATTACTTTGGAAAAAAACTGGAGTCAGCATTTCTATATCATCATTTTTCTTAAACAAACTTAGAGCAGTTAAATCACTGAGCTGTTACTCTAGAGAAGTAAATTGTGTAATGCATTTTTTGAAGTTTAAAGACCATAAATGAAGCCTCCTTTCATTATATGAGTTTTTCTTAAAATACTTGTCACACTTGGTTAGATTTAGGATGAAGGCTGGAGGAGTTCCTGTTGGGATAAAGCTGATCATCTGAGCACTGTGTCAGGGAGAGCCCTGGCCCTCTTGCCTGAGCTGTGTTGGGATTGCCATGGTATAAATGAAGCTGTGCCAGCACACTCTGCTCTCCCCAGGGAGAGGGAGCTTTACTGGCTGGGGGTGAGAGAGATCTGGCCGTGGAAGGCTGTGGCAGAAGCCCAGTGCCTGTCTGCTCTTGCTTACCCTGGGCAGTTAGTTGGAAGTGACACTAACCTGAGTTTAATTCTAGTTTTACATTGCAACAACATGCCAGCTGTTCCCTGTATTCTTCTGTGACACTGCAATGTAATTATTTTTTTGTTATCTTTCAAGATGTAATTTTATGTTGGTGTGCTCTCCCACTAACCCTTTGGCACAGAAAATGTGCAGCTAATTCATTTTTTCTGGGAACATGAAGAAGCAAGGGAGAAAATCTCAAATTGTGGGGCCAAGGGGCTGTGCCAAATGCAGCTGAGGAGCAACGTGCAGGGAGGAAAGGCCCTGTCTCAGATGGAGTCTGAAAGCCACTGGGATGTGTGCAGTGATTAATGGTGTCGTTGCTTTTTAGCTGCATCAAAAGGTTTCAGTGTAAGAGTTTCTAAGGAATGCTGATATTCACAGGAACCTATCAAAGGGTACAGAAGATATCAAATGAGCAAGCAGGAATGGGAGTTAATTACTGAACAGTGATTACTGTGATATAACCAATTATTGGATCATTAAATGTTTATTACCTTTTTTATGCTCCTTTCCCTCGTAAGTGCAGTTTTGTCCTCATAGTATTAAAAAAGGGGTGGATCTAACACATAAAAAACCTTTTCCAAACGTAGCAGGTTTGGAAGGACATCTCACCCTAACACCTGCTGACCCTGCTCTCCCTGCCTTGGCAGATTTGGGCTCAGGTGCTGTGAACCCCATTAAAGGCCAGATTATCTCACTTCTAGGAAGGAGTGCAGCAGCAGGAGCAGGGCACAGGACACCAGCAGATTCACTGCCCTTCCACATGGGGTTGCGTTCATTCCTTCTGCTCCTGCTGACAGTGGCTGGTGGCTTTTGTGTCCCTCTGTCACCCAGAGGGTCCTTCTAGGGCTGCCTGGCCCTAAGGACAGAGTGCCATGGCCTTCAGTTTCCTTGTGCTCAGAGCACCTCTTTCTCTCCAGTCACTAAGCCTCTCTTAAAAAGAAGTTTCCATTGCAAAGCTGAAATGATGCTGTTTGAAGGAGAGACATAAACCCTGCACTGGACATCTGCAAAGTGAAAAATACCATCTTTTCAAGCTGAATGCAGTTATTTTGGATGACATTTGAGGGTTTAAAATGTTAAAGCAATTTTTTAAAAATACAGCTATTTGTGACTTTTGTTGATGATCCTTAAATATTGAGTTGTTTAAGCGTCATATCTTGGGAGAAGTATGGGTCAAAGGGAAAAACCATAGAAACCCAGCTCTTTTTCTCTGTCAGCAAAGCATTTCTTGGCAGTGGCCTTGACTGCTCTGGGTGTGCAGGGTCTGGGAAGGCTCTTCATGGACCTTGTGCCTTGGTGGGTGTTTGGGGGCAGTTGGAGACACATGGAGGTTCCTCACAGTCCTGGGATGTCACAAGCCCTCAGCAATGGTGTTTGTGTTTCTGCTGAGGGCAGGGAGAATCTGGGGAGGCAACCAGGGTGCTCTGCCTGGTGGGGGAGGTCTGTGACCATCACCAATCTGCTCAGTGAGGCAAATTCCTCTGCTTCTGAGGCACTTGGTGTGTGTCATCCTCAGCTGCTACCACCAGCACCTCTCAGTAGCCATGTGGGTTCTTATCCCATGTCCAGTGTGAGTGTAGAGGAAGTTCTCAAGAACCAAATTTTTCTGTGCCCTTTATTTGTGAATTTAGCTTAATCATTTTTATTATCTTCCTTAGGGGATTATTAGTTTTTTATTAATACCTCCCTTTGCCAAGTTGGAAGCTTCAACCATTTTTGAGCTAAATCTTCAGTGAATCTTTTTTTATTCATCTTTTCTTTTTACATTTTCTTTCTTAGCATAATCTTCCCTGGACCTTCCCTCACAAATGGGATGTTCAGGTTTTATCTCTGACACCTGAACCCCCATGAAAGTCGGTGGGGAAGGTCATAGGGAATGCACAGCAGAGATGGAAACCAGGAAGCTGTTTTCCACTTTGTGTTATTACTGTAGGGAAAAAAAAGAGGAAACTCTGTTAAATTGCACTCCCTGTGCTCCTGGGAGTATAAATTACTGTCTTCTCTGCACTGCTGTGTCAAATCAGTTATGTGGCAGTTTGGACTTTGCCCTTTTTGGAAAGATGCTTCCTCCTCCTGATGGATTTTTCTGTAATCTTTCAAAGGAGAACTTTATTCTGGGTTCACTTCCCTATTTTTCTTAAAAAAAAAATAAATTAAAATAGAGCAGGTTTACTTTGCAGAGAAAATATTATGCAGGTCACAGCTTCCTCCTGTGCATGAAGATGGTTTTGTCCCCACAGTGCAAGTCTGTGGAATCAGGACTTGGCAGCGATACTTAAGGATGTGCTGCTTGCAGGAGCCCACGATCCCACACAGGCATCTGCCTTAAACACCCTCACTCTGAATATCCAGCAGCAAACTGCTTCCTCCAGCAGTGAATCACAGTGCTGAAAGGCCACTTGAATCTGCTGCAGGCACAGTTTGGGGATTGCAGGCTGGTTTGGGGGGTTCTGTGCCCTGGCTGCAAGACTCACAACCAGGGCACTCAGTGCTCTGCTCACAGGCGTGGCTGTGATTATCCCTCCTGGACAGCCTCTGTGCAAAATATTGATAATAATAATAATAATAATAATAATGAAATGTCCCTCAGGATTTCCTTTTAATAAGTGAACACACAGGAGCTGTTGTAAACTGTCTCAGTAATGTCACATCCTCTCTGAGAAAGACGAAGGGCAGGCGAGGATCCCAGGATCAGGGAAAACAAGGCGTCCAGTGTTTTAGATCCTGTACAAAAATGTGTCGTGGTTGCAAGGCCACGGGAGATGAGCCAGTCTCCAGGACTGCTACAAATGTTAGATTTCAATGAAAGGTCAGCCAGAAACAAGGTCAAAACAAGCACGATACACAGAGCAAACAGCGAGGCTGCAAGGCACAGATAAAGGTTAATGTGAAGGGCTATTGGCATTAGTGCTGCGTGTGGTCAGCTCGCTGAGGAGCAGGGGCTGAAGCAGGAGATAATGAGGAGGGTTTACTCTAATTCTATTATAATGTATAATTAACTATCATAATTGATAGCAATTTTCCCTGTGTGTCTGTGAGTGTGTGTACATGTACGTAAAGTCTCATTTTTGGCTTTTGTGTTGTTGCACCATTGCCTTGAGCCGATGGAAACCCTCCCTGGGGCTTGGGCTCATTGTCTTGCTCAGCCCGTAGGTGCGGAGGGGAAGCATTGTTTCCAAGAGCCTGTTTTAATCTGCCCCTGGAATTAGACATGATATGGATGTGGTACCTGGATAGGGCAGATGTGCTGCTGATAAAGGTCTGTAGTGCCAAGAGCCTGGATGAAGTTAGTGTTTGAAGGGGGACTAAGGGACAGGTCAGCCCCATCTCTTTCTGGGTTGTTTGTACCTTTTGTTCTCAATATCCCTGTGAAAACAGAGAGCTTGAAGTGAATTTTGCTTTTGTGCTCATCTTTTGTACAGAATAAAGTTCACTCTTTGTTACTATGCAGAGACATAAGCAAACTCATGTTTCAGATGCACTGGGGATTTTAAGTTTCCCGGTGCACAAAGACGACAAACCATTGTGAATTCCTTTGCCCCTTCTCTAGAGAGAGCAGAGAGCAAATAAGCTCCCAAATCAACCAAAAACCAGGCTGTAATGCTCTCCTGACCTGGTGATGTTTGGGGTTTTGTTGGGTTGTGGACAGGTGGGGAAACCTCTGCTTTGGCATTGCTGCTGGATCCCACTAAATGAAACAATTAGGCTTTACCCACATGGCTGATGTTGTTGACTTGCAGGAAGCTTTGTTGTATCTACTGTTACATCCTGGATGCAGTATGAAATCATCAAAGAAGGAAATTTAGGGTTGGTTTTGTGATGGATTTTTTTAAAGTGTTGAATGACTTATCTGGATGGCTGTTTAGCCTGTCCACTTTCTTGATTTCACAAGGTACAATTGAGGGCAGACATTACTATATAGTTATTTTTTTTTTCTTTCAGTATCTGGCAATACACATTTTTCAAATGTAAATGCAAATAGCCCTCTCCTCCATTCTTAATCCCTTGGGATGGGAAACCTAAAGGCCATATTCTTCCTTGAGAGAGGGATTTACCCTTCCAGCTACATTAAATGTTAGCTGGGAACATGTGGCTAACGGCTCCCAAATACTGAGCTGAGACTCTTCCCTTGAGGTTCTGGTTTATTTGGAAATTTAATTTGTAATTTTTTTTTTCTTTCAAAGGTTACATAACTCTTTAAGCCTCTGATTTTAGGTCACACTGCCTTTTACAGCCAGATCCACCTCATCAGTGAGAAGGCTCCCTGAGGACTGCAAAAGATTCAGGCTTAGTGTTATCCAGGAAAAATGTGTGCAATAGTTGTATTATAAAGTAGTAGGTAATGTAACCCCCATCTGCCAGCCTGATGAGTGCAGTGTGAATGGTGGTGTGGTACAGTTGCATGCACTTAAAGCCCTTTTTGACAAAATAATGCTAATTGTCCTGGGCTGAGTGATGCCAAGGGCTTAGAAATACTTACCAGTGCTCATAGAGGGAGCCAGGAGAAGTCAGGTGGAGAAATCAGGGAGATTGGCTCTCATGTGGAGTTTCAGTGTCTGAGGCAGTGCTAAATCTAGCAAAGGATTAATACCATAATAATCCTGCTTGTCTGGGAAACTCGTGACAACATGAGGGTTTGAGATCAGTGTGAGATGCTTTAGAAGGAATATAGTAATAAATTCACAAGTCACCAGAGATAGAAACCAATTGCTTTTCATCCTACATCACGTCTGAGCTTTTCCACGGTTTGTTTCCTGCTCCAGTGATATGAGATCCCTTCCCACTTCAAGTCTAGCATCATTTTAGTGCTGGCTTTCACCAGAACCCAGAAAAATACTCCAAATCCAGCAAAAGTTCCCATATTGCTCAGAATCAATTCCTCCATCTATTTGAAGAGTTTCATCCTGGCTCTGGGTGGTCTGTACCATTCTCTAGTGCCATCAGGATTCTGCCTGCAAAAGTTCACTGAAATAGGAGCAGAAGTAAGGCGGCACTTGGGAGGGTATAGGTGTTGTGGGTTTGGGATTTTTTTAAAGCACTGTGACTGCTTAATATCCAGCTCTTGTTTATCTGTTGCCATGTGAGTGATGGAAAATCACTCCATCATGATTTTGTGAGTGATGGAAAATAATGTGAGCAATGGAAAATCTCACCTGTATTTTTGCTGTTTTTTTCCTGTATTGTTAACAGGGTGTTCAGATGCTGTGTTGTTCTGCACTGTATCGAGTGTCCCAAGCTGTGAAAAAGGTGTGGACCTGCCACAGCTTCTGCTCATGGCCTGGTCCAGTGCTGTGTTCAGGGCTGCTGGGGCTGTTCCTGACACCCACACCCAGCCTGTCCTGTCTCTCTCCAGCCCCACTGCTCACATGAGCAGCACTGGAGTTTTCTGAGCATTTTGCAAGATGCTAAGCAGAAGAATACATAATACATGGAGACCGGGCTTCTTTTTCAAAGCTTCTTTCCCTGATTTATCCTTGAATGCTGTGAGTTGGGCCATGCCTCCCATAAGACTGTGCCCATGAGCCAGGACTGTTTGGATTTTTTTGGATAAGCCTGAGGTTTCAGTGAAACTGGTTTTACATTGCTGCCAGTGACCATGAGCATGGTGTGCCTTGTGCCTCAAGGCCACCTTGTCTCCAACTGCCTGTGCAAAAATAACCCAGAGCAGGGTCCCTTGTGCTCCCCCAGCTCAGCAAGAGGAGCCAGCAGGTGCCTGGGGAAGGGACTGGGATCACAAACACTTGGGATATCTCCATGGTGGAGGTGCTGGACAGCTGGTGGTGAGGGCACCTGCAGTGGTGGCAGAATCCAGTCAGCTTCAGCTCCTCTCCAGCACTGGAGAGCTTGCTTTCCCAAAAAGCACTAATGTTTTTAAGCCATTTATTTTCTGTGGCACTGAGTCATTAAACATTTCTGCCAGGGTTTTGTTGTTTTTACTCTGTGTAGGAGCAGAGGGAATTTATTCAACGTCTCAGTCTGGTAATGCAGGGGCTGAGGAGGTGCTTGACTCGGCAGGCACAGGCAGGGATGTTGCTGCCTGTGACATCTTTCTAGTGAAGTGGGATGTCAAGATCTGAGATCCTTTTCCACTTAGTGTACAAGAGCATTAGAACAAAAGGAAACAGAAAGCAGCCCTGCATCACAAAAGAAACCAAACCAAAACCCCTCCGGCTAAAGTATATTTTTAATGTTATGAGCAATTTCAGACAGAAATTGAATGAAAGAATTCACCTGATTGTTGATGGATCTGCTGGGGTCAGAGGAATTATGCTGGTTTACTCCAGTCTTGTATGTGATCCTCCTTTTTTTTTTTTTTTTTTTTTCTTTGTTTTGTGTGGGTTTGTTTTTTTTCCATTCCAACTGTGTTCACAACAGATGGTGATTATTATGTTTGTTCAGATCAATGAATATTAAAAAAAAAGAAGCAAGACAAAAAATACAAAAATTGCCCTTCAACTCAATAGAGTCACCCGGGGTTCAGCTGTAGCCTCTGGGTTTTCATTTGGACAACGTTAAGTTATAGTAACTTAAATGGAATTTTTATGAACAATTGTTTTGCCATGAAACAGGATCTCCCATGGCACTGACCCAGGCAGATATCTGCCCTCTGGATGTGCCAGGCAGCTCTTGGAGCAGCCCCTGCCTTGGTGGGGCACATTGCTGAGGTGAAGATGGTGCTCCACTGGCAAGTGCCTTTGGGGATGTATGGACTTGCTCTCACCTTGCTTTCCTGGAAAAGACACATGTACAAAGAAAGTATTTTAGCAGCATGAGAGATTTAAAAGCACATAAAAATAAATTATTTGAGACAGAATGCAAATTAATCTGTTGGTGTAAATGGGAGTATGGGGAATGAACAACTGGGAGCAAGGCTGGGAGTGGAGGAGATGGACATGGGTGACAGTAGGAATAGGGGAGCTGCACTTCAAGCTCCCCACAGGTGTAAATGCTACTCCCCAGCATTTCCTCCTGCCTTGTTCAGCCTTGGGCTTTACTGTGTTTGCTTTACTCTGGTTTTGCCTCAGCAAAGCCTCCTATGCTAGGATCCACCCCTGGGGTGTGAAGACACACAAATCCTCTCTGTCCTCAGTGTTTTTTCCAACGGTGCAGAGCACTGGCAGTCTCAGGGAGTGAAGATCCTTTGTGCACAGGTGTTCCCTTTGGAGCAAGCCTTCCCTTCAGTATGATAGCTTTGTTGCTGCTGTACAGGCTAAACCACAGCACTTTGTGATATTTGAGAGGTGAATGAGTTATTAGTGGTCAGCCCTGCTCTGTGCAGTCACAGACAGGATTTGTGCCTTCACTGCTGTGTGGTCAGACCCCTCTGTCCTTGTCCCTGTCCCCCCAGATGAGCTGAGAGCCCAGTGGGATGTGGAGCTGCTGCATCACCTGTGAGCACTGCTGAGTGCTCAGCCTCTGTGCTGGCTGCTTGCCAAAGGGCCCCAATAGGAAGGGGAGGCTCTAGGAGTGCTTAAAATTGAAGGGATCTAAGGAATAACAATAATAAATGCAACAAATCACTTTTATATGGGCTGGACGACAGCACAAATTGATGTCTAGGCTCTTCCCTGCTGTGATTTTGAAGGGATTCCCCCAGCTCTAAACAGTGAGGGAAGCAGAGGGAGAGGATGGTGCCTTTGGCTGAGGAGGTGCTCTGAGAGGGAAGGAGAGAGGCTGCAAGCCCTGGGTGAGCCTGGCTGGCAGCACAGCAGGCACAGGAGGGCTCTGAGTGCTGGAGTGGAACCCCAGGCTGTGTCCATGTCTTACCTCAGCTCCCAGCCTCTTCACCCAGATGTTTCTGTGCAGCAATGGGAGCTCTTCGCTTTCAATGCAGGTGTTTCCATGTGTGGTTTGCTCACAGTGAGCTCAGGAAAGAGCTCTCCCCAAATTTTGTGGGTTTTTTTTTTATTATTTTTTTTATCAAGTCTGATTGCAATGGCCTGTTCAGACAGCAGAGCCATTTCCTACTGTCTCTGGAAGAGGCTGCAGGCTGTTTCCTGCTATGGAGAGGAGATTTGTCCTCTTCTGGGCACTAAGGATGAATGTTCTTTTAATTCTAGTACAGAGGAGCAGAATGAAAGCAAGAGACTAAATGTGTTGGGAGAAGGGAGAAATGGGGAGCAGGCTGAGGCCAAACATTACTGATGTGTTGGTTAGGGATTTATTTCCCCCTTCTGTTTTGTACTTACCTGATTTGCAGAAAATTTGTGATTTTATCCTGCACATACAGGATGGGCTCAGTGCAAATGGCTGCTCAGAGTACAAGGAACAAAGTCCCTGTTCCATTGACAGTGCTTGTTAATTAATGGATGTTTTTAAAAGTATGTATATGATTGCATCCTGCAGGCAGACTGTCTGTAGCAGGCAAGTTTTAACCTCCCTATAGGTGTGCAGAACTGGGGGTAGCTCCAGGTGACTCTGGGCTGGGAGTTTCCCTGGAGTGGGAGCTCCGTGCTCAGTTCCCAGTGGTTGTTGGCTCCAGCCTGAGCCCACTGCAGATGTGGCACTCTCTGAGCCCCCAAATCCTCCCTGTGGGGTTTGCTGATGGATGCAGTCCGTGTTTTCACACTGGTGGGGTGCTCCCTTGCCTCGATTAGCTAAACCTTTGCCTTGGCTTTAGAGGCATTTTCAGAGTATTAATCTCAGAGCTGTGGGAATCCCCCAGCTCTGGGAGGGCTGGAGGAGAGAAACAGACACAGCTGTGTGTTTTCCAACCCCTGCCTTTTTGTTTGGAGAGTCAGGTTCAGGTACTGGAGCCATGTGAGAACTATAATTAGTTCCCTGCATTCTCACTGAGCATTGACTTTGTTCAATATTCACAATAGCACATTTTGTACGAGGACTAGCATTTATCTTTGCATATTTGGAAATTACTGGAGCTGAGGTTAAAACAATCTGTTCTCCTGTGGAAGCTGTAGAGTTGTATTAAAATAGAATATCTCACCTTCGGTGGTGTGGTATTTCATAATACATGCCCCCATTGTGTGTTAAATGATAAAGCACTATAATAAAATATGTCCAGATTGTTCTTTCTATTTTATGCCCTGTAACATTCTAGTATTTGCAACTATTAAGGTCTACCAAAAGAACCAAACCTGAGTGGGGCAGTGTGAGAGAGGGTGGAGTTGTGCAGGCAGAATTTTTTACTGGCAGCAGTGTGACTGGGAAGGATGTTATCAAAAGATAAACCTTACACAAGGACAGTAATTCTGTAGAAACCTTCCTTTGGCTTTCCAGGGGGAATAGTTCCAGGAGCTTTGCAGGGGCTGGAGCATTCACAGGTGAAGATCTGTGGGACTTGTGCTTCCAGAGGCCCAAATTCAGACTGAGCCATTTCACAACTGAAAACAGTTGGTTCTGTGGACTGGGTCCCTAGTGAGAAATAGTCCATGTCAGAATGGGATCTTGGTGTCCCTTTAGTTGGTGACTTTTGTTCAGAAGGGGCCTGGGATGTTTGAGAGCAGGTTTTGCAGGCTGGAGCTGAGGAGAGCTGTTTTGAGAGGCAGCTGTGCTATGACTCGAGAAGTTGCTCGTCCTCATGACTGATTTGCCTGAAAGCTGAAGTGCATTTGGCAGTTAAAGTGACATTATTTCAGGTCTTTGGCATTTGTAAAAGATGCTCTTGCTTCTCTCTTTCATCTCCTTTTCTCCCATGCTTCCCCCCTTCTCTAACCTGTAAAACTGTCATAAATTGCCTACAATGGGCTTTTCTTTAAAGATAAACTCATTATTCTCCAAGATAAACTCATTCACATAATCTGCTCATCACTTTTGTAGCCCCCTCCTGAGAGTATCAAATAGAGACTCTTATTCTGACACTTAAGCTATGGATTAATATTATTCTAATGAGCATTATAGTTCTGGCGTTTGCAGACACTTTTTTGGTGCCTACAGTCATGAAGTTTTTGGCTGTCCCTTGAGCGTGTTCATTGGAGATTTGGGATAACAAATCACTGTGGACTATCTGTTGTGCTTCAGCATGTTTCATGTAATGTCTTAAGCCAGCTTGGTTAGGGCTGGAAGAGCAATGTGTGATGGATCCCAATCCTGTTGGGGTATGTGCCTGCTGTGTCCCACCCACACCTGCTCTGTCCCCAGGCCACAGGTCTGAGCACTCCTGGACTGTGGATGAGCAGAGGAAGGGCTGGGTTGGGTATCCCTGAGTTGATACACAACCTGCACACATCTCCTCCCTTGCCCTCTGAGCACAATCCTAAAGAAATAACCAGTTCAGAGCATTCACAGAACAAAGGGGGTGCCAGAGCAGAAATACAGGAGGAACAGAAGAGCCATCATATTGCTGTAGACATCCATGGGTTGCTATGTCTGGAATGTGCTCCCTGTCTCTAATGGGTATAATAAAATTGGAAGAGGTACAGGGATAGGCTGTGAAGA
The DNA here is from genome assembly GCF_965231275.1 of Zosterops lateralis. Classification (NCBI taxonomy): domain Eukaryota; kingdom Metazoa; phylum Chordata; class Aves; order Passeriformes; family Zosteropidae; genus Zosterops; species Zosterops lateralis. Next base: position 9,553,999 of record NC_139779.1, on the reverse strand, counting down.
TGGTGATCAGAGAGAGAAAAAACCTTCCGTGTACAGAGTGGGTGAACAGAGGAGAGCTCTCCTCTGGAAAAGGGATGATTAAGCAGGAGTGTGATAAACATTGATACAGTCATGAGTAAAGTAGATGGAGAGTGACTGTTCAAGTTCTTCTTCATAGCAGACCTAGAGGTGGCAGATGAAGTGTGGAGGCTCAAAAGAAGATATTTCTTCCTGCAAGCAGGCAGCAAGCTGTGGAAATCATCACCTCTGGGTGGGTGTGAGAAACTGATGTGGGTTTGGAAATGTGCTGGAGGCATTTGTGGAAGAGACACAGAGCAAGGCTGCTAAAGAGCATGACTCAGGAGATCCCTAGTCACAACTTGTGCAGGTGGCTGATTATTCTGGTGGACTCATTATGCTCTGAGCCTGTTCTGATCTTCCTTAGACCTTCAGCTGGCTGTTGGCAGAGCACCCAGTGAGGTGGCTGCTCTGCCTGGGTCAGTGTGATCATTTCCCTGTGTTCTCCTGGGGAAAAGCACAGGAGTGGTTGGAAGCACCTGCCAGGCTGAGCCTCGTGCTCTCCCTGCACCACGCTGCTCTCCACAGGGTCATGGTTTGGGGAGAAGGAGGCTGTTCACAAAGTTGACTTAGACTGGATTCTTTATTCCTTTTTTTTTCTTGATTGTTTGGAAGCTTCTGTAAGATGCCAAGGAGCTCTTGCCCCCAATTCTCCGCAAGTAAATACTGTTTTTCTTTATCCTCTTCTCCAAATTTGTTTTTAAATTACTGCTTTTTCCTGGTGTTGCTGAAAACAGGGAGATCCCTCTCACAATGATCCATTTTCCCACATTCTTTCTTTCCCTTCCAACTCCTTCAAATGATGGCTGAATGTCTTTCTGCAGCCTGATTTCCTTCTTGCACTGGTCAGAATTGTGAGAAAACCTCAGTAAAATCCAGGTATTTAAATGGGGTGAGGTGCAGGGAGAAGTGAGAGCCTTCCCTGGAAGAAGCATCCACTGTTGTTTTATTGCTGTGGGGCTCTGTGGAGACATGGTTTATCTAGTAGTGGGTTCAATAAAGATGCAAATTTTTATACCTTCATCTTCTATTAACATCAAGAAAAAGATGCAGCGTTATAAGACAGTGGCTGTGCTACAGCCTGAGCTCGTTTGTCTTTGTTCTGGGATTCTGGTCCTCACAGGCACAACTTCCACTGACCCCTCTTTGTTTGTCTGTCTGGTGTTGGAGGATGTCTGTGGTTTTCTCCTACCCCTTCCAGGAAAAGAGGTGGCTGTGGCACATGTCATCTACATAATGATCATAAATTGCCTACAATGGGATTTTTTTTCCCTTCCATAAAAAGAAAGCACCCTTTTCCTTCTTCCTTTAATAAAAAGAGAGTGAAATAAATAAAACCCCTAGACAAAACCCAGTAGATGACAAACTGCCTTTACCTGCAGTTTCCCAATTAGCTAATTATAACACACATTTGCACACAGGGTTTTTTAAAGCAGACTGTTGCTATTCTCTTTCTGTACAAGGTTTTTAGTCACTGTACATCTTGTGTCTTTAAATAATGTATTAGGAACATTTTCGAGTCTGTAAGTGCTTTTTTAATGAGTGTGAAGATTTTAATGGGACTAGATTGCTTTTCATGACATTTCAGAGTGACTTAATTGTAACAATGTTGAGAGGCTGTATTTTAAAGTTTGCTAAGTATGTCTGGTGTGGATTGTAGTCAAATGCTTTAAAGACAGAATGGCTGATGAGATCAGATATAGCTTCCTTTTTTAATCTCAGCTTTGTTATAGAGGAGAATCTGCAAAGTTGACATAAAAGAAGAAAATGAAGATTTTTAACGTCTAAACCAGCGGTGGTCATCCATTCAGTTTATGCCTATTCTCACTCATTTTCAGAGATTGTTTCCTGTATTTCTGTGTTTGTTCTTGATCCCTCTGTAGTCGCTGATGGGGTTGTTGAGGGCTTGTAAGATTTTTTGTTATAACTATTTTATTTTTTTAAAGCAGCAGCAGGATTTGATACAGGAGTTGCATTCATTTTCAATGCATTTAGGCAATTTTCCAAAAGCGTTACAGACCGTTTTGGAATGGCTTTTAATTTATGATAAATGATTGGTCAGGGATTTGTCATTAGTGTCCATCAAAGTGGGGGCTCTATCCTGAGCCTCAGTCCCTTCCAGCTCCCTCCTGTCCAAGCCAGAGCAGCTCTGTGGAAGAAGGAAATATTTAACTGGAGAGAGCCCAAAGGAATCAAGGCATAACCTCTAGCAGCTTGTACTTTTGTTACACAAGCACCCTGTGCACAGGAAGGGCAAAAGGAAATAAAATAGCATTATAAAACCACTAGGGCAAAAGGAGTATTGGAGTGCAGCAATGAGAACGAGCATGAAGTTATTTGCATTTCTTCAGTCTTTTCCTCTCAAATATTTAACAGCACTTGCTGAGCACAAATGAGATATTGTGGAGTGCTCCCCTGTGGGACAGGGCAGCCTGGGGACTGGTGAAGGACTTGCTTTAGTTCACCTGCAGTATCTGTGGCAGAGCCAGACTCACATCTGCATGGCTGGACTCTGTGGATTTAATTAAGCAATGGGGCCACTTGTTTCTGGCAGGGCTTCTAGAAGTGACAAAACTTTTTGCTTAAGAAAATGGAACTCTAATTTAATTTGAATTAGCAGGAACCTACATCCAAAGTAACTTCCTGAATGCAGATTCAATTCTCATTTTAAAACAAGTGCAGTGTTTAAGCATTTGCAGAGAGCTAAGCCTGGCTTTTCTCATGAGTACCAAGGGGAAAAGATTTGCAGTGAGTCAGTCAATTTGCATGTGAGGTTATTAGTATGTGCCAGTGTTAGATTTCACTTGACTTGCTCAGAGGTCTCCTGTGCCTTGGCATGGGATTGGAGAGCACCTAGTATTTGGCAACATGCACCAGGCCAGAAACTGGTGATGGTTCCATCTGAATGTAAAGTTGTTGAAATCAATGGAGGTCCCTCTGCATTACAGAGCTGAGCATCTGCTGCCTTCCATCCCTCTTCACTCTGTTTTAGTATCTCCTGAAATGCTGGTTCTGTAACCTCCACTCACTGTTCACAACCACAAATTGCTATATATGAGCCAGTCCCTAAAACAAAAATATACCCTGTGCTGTGCCTGTGGTGTGTTTTGATTCTACACCAGCTTGATGGGATGAGTGATGGTGTTTGTTCTGCAGCACAGGCAATCCAGGAGGGCCAAGCTGCTGACAGTGGGATTTCTGTAGGGGCAGGGTTGAAGGCTTTGGGAGGAACATTGTGTTTCTGAGTTGTCAGTAACCAACAGTGGGCCTCTCAGCCTTGATTCTAAAAATAATTGTTTCCACTGGAAAAATAATGGGAAAAATGCTCATTTAAGAAAAAGGTGACATGAGAAGGTGTTTGGGGAATGAGGAATCCCTTTCTTGCCGCCTGGTAAGTCAGGATCAGCTGAAATGGTTCATGTTTCCTGGTGTGCCCTTACCTCTCAAATTTTGGTCTGTTGGGAGGGCTGAATTACAGGGTTGGACAAATCCTGCCCAGAGGCTGCTGCAGGCTTTCATCTTTGCTCCTTTCCTCTGATGAATATCACTGAGGAAGAGATGCCTGAACTAGTCCTTGAAAATAAACATAAAGGAGGGCTTGAATAGATCTGCAGCATTGCTGAGCCTGCCTGATTCAGGTTAAAGTCACTTTGGCACTACAGCTGCTCCTTGTGGGCTTAAAATGACACAGGTGGATGTGTGACAGTCACAGTCACACCTCAGGTGAATCTGGCACTCAGGAATTTCTCCAGTGCAACATCCTGAATCCCAAAGACCAATGTTTGGTTCATACTTGCAGGGACATAGATGACAAATGAGCAGATAACTGCAAAAGTCACACCTGGATGCTCCAGCTGTGGCTCCAGCCCCTCTCACTCACAGATGCTTTCCTTGCTTGGTGGGAACTGTGTGTGCACAGTTGACTTCAGTTGATGTGTGGATTTTTTTGGGGAAGCAGGATACTTTTCTGTGTCTCTGTCAGCCAGGAGTATCCACCTGGGAGCTGACCTTTGCTTTCCTCTCCAGGTTGGGATGTAAAAGATGTGTCCTAAGGATCTCTGTTCAGCCTGTGGAGAAAGGAAATGTTTTTGTTAGGGCTAAAAGCCCCTGAGGAGATGGTAACTCCTGCACTTGCTCATCCCTCCCAGGGCCCTTGCTCACTTGCAGAGGGTAAGTGCTCATCAGTGCGATTTATGGCATCATCTTTGCTTATCAAAGGAGATGTCTGCAGAGGCCCCTCCATCTCCCACTCCCTGCTGGCCTGCAGCTGTGTCCAGCTGTGTGTGTTTGCACAGCCAGAGCTCTGGGAGAAGAGTGATTTTATTTCCTTTTGATCCTCAGTGCTGCTGCTCTGCACAGCACCTGGCAGCCAGGAGCACCCAGGACTCTTCTGAGGGATGGGTGACAAACAGAGACAGGGCAGAATGAGTTTAAAGGTAGAATAAAGGAAAGTGGGTCCAAGGAGTGTCCCTTCAGCAGCATTAGGGGAATGCTCCATACCCTGCAGGATTAGACTATAAACCCAGGCTTTAATAATTAGTGGCTCTTATAATTGAAGATCAGCCTCACGTGTGTCTTTCTATTTGTACACAATAGAACTTGGATGGAAGTTGTCTATTGAGATGTGATATGAAAATGACAGAAACATCCACTGGCAAAATACACCTAGGCAGTCTTGATTAGATTAAATCAAATGGTTACAGCATCTGGAGGCTTTAGCATGTAGGGGGCATCCTAATGGCCCTGAAAGCTTCCCCAAATCCTATTAGATAGGTTAATCTCATTGGAGAATACATTCCAGGTCTACATAAACTGCATTGCTATAATACTTTCTGTGGTTGCCTAATCCTTTAATGGTGAACTGTCACAGACTAGCTCTGTGGTGTCCATTGTAATTCAGTGCCCCAGAAAAGTTCAGGGAAACAATGCAGTTAAAAAAGAAAAAATCAACCCTAAAAAGCTGACCCAAACTCTGCAATAACTCAGAAATTGGCAGGATGAAGTAGAGCTGCAAATCTGAGATAACTTCATTGCAAATGGATAAAAACAAAAGGTGTTTTGCTCATTATCATGCTGTATTTTGTTTGTGGCACTTGGGAAGAATTGCTTCATTCATTCCAGTGGATCCTCCATGTCCCTTTTCCAGCTGACTCTTTCTTTCTCTGGGGTGGTGGTCAAATACATGAGATCCTCCCATTGTGACTTGGGGTGCTCTGGGGAACCAAGGCTTGGAGAAAGGATAAATTTACCTCAGTGCCAGAGGCTCAGGTGAGGTTGCTGGTCTGGGCTGCCCTCCTTGCTTTGCTCAGGGCTTGGTGTGTACTGCCTGCCCCAGGACATGGTGACTGAGCACTGGTTTCTTTGGGAAGCAGGGATGGAGCAGAGCCAGGTGCTGGACTCCTCCTGGCAGCACCCAGTCCCTGCTAGCTGGGAATCATCCTGAGGGTGCAGTACTGGAACTCAGGCTCAGTACTGGGCTGTGCAAGACCAAGGTGTGGGTTATTTCACTGGGGGCTGCTCTGCCTCAGCTCCTCCTCCCCATTCTTGGTGTGGTTGTACCACCTGCCCCTGTGACACAGCAGCTCTCTGGGGTGTGATGGGTGGGGTGGCAGCAGTCCCAGTCTGTCATTGTCGAGATAGCCATGGACTCAGAGTGCTTCAATAAAAACTTCAGAGAGCTTCAAGCATCAGCACCATGTTATCTAGATGTCTTTCATACCTTTTCTACATAGCAATCCTATGGGCAGCTCCGCATAGCTGTGACTCTTTCTCTCTCCTTCTCTCTTCCTTCTGCAGTTCAGCTCACTGCTCTCTGTCCCTGGCACAGCCACCTGACCCTGTCTGTCCCTCATATAGTGACTGCTCACCTTATCTGTCCCTCACACAACCTCCTGTCCCTTCCTCCTCACAGCACAGCCAGCAGACTGCAACTGACTCTCTACCAACTAACTCACTCTTTTATCACCCCCATATCTGTGATGGCAGGGCTTTTCCCACTCTGTGGTAATTAACACAGCTGTAATGTATTGGGGGCAAGATTGCCTTTAGCACTATCTCTGTCTGCCTTCCCACACCAGTCTCTGCTCCCTCCCTGTCCATGCCTGAGGTGATACACTGACCCTCACTCTGCTGCACCTCTGGGGACTTGCAAGTGGCTGATGTGGCCCTGTGGCACTGTTAATTTAAGACTTGTACCCAGTTATCTCTACCCCATTGCCATCTCTTCCATCCTTTCCAGCCTGTGCAAGTAATGAGGCAGTTCCCATACTCTGCTGTAGAAAGGGGCCAGATTTTGGCATTAGAAGGGATTAAAGCCTCAGTTGTGGTCCCTATCCTGTACTGCAAGGATGTCTCCTGTGACTTTTAAAGAAATTCAGAGTATTCCAAGGAGACCTTACTGCAGCCCTTCGATACTATAAAGAGGCTTGTAAGAAAGATGAGGAAACTTTTTAGTAGAATCTGTAGGACAGGGGAATTGGTTTTAAACTATGAGGCTTGATTCAAATTAGATATAAGGGAGAAATTATTACAGTGAGGGTGATAGAAAACTGGCACAGGTTGCTCAGAGAGGTGGTGGATGCCCTATCCCTGGACACTGTAAAGGTCAGGCTGGATGGGGCTCTGAGCACTTTGTTTTAAATGCCCACTGTGTGACCTTTCAAGGTCCTTTCCTGCCCAAACCATTCTTTGATTCTCTGATTCTATATTCTGCCTCCTGCTACTTGGTTCCTGCAATAAGGAGCCCAAGTCAGAAAAAATGAGGCTCTTTCTCAGCTGCCTTGATGTGCCTTCTGGCAGAGTGTGTCCAGACACGTGGCTGGGAGACGTGGTGCTGTCTTCCCTTTGCTAGACCCAGCTCCACATGCAACCAGCAGTGTATTAAATGTACATATGTGGGTTGTGAGTGTATCTGCAACCTGGCTGGCTGCACTTAAATAACAATTAGATCTGCTCGTTGACCATTTGGCACTTAGCTGTCTCATAATTAGTAACTGCAAACCAGTAGAGACAATGAAGGAAATCCCTAATTTTTATAATACTGCCCTGCTTTATGACTATCTGCACAATCATAACCTCCTGCTTGTACAAAAAAAGCAAACACTTCAGTATTTTGACAGATGTTATATATAAAAAAGAGCTCAGCTTGTGTATTAATTTGCTGTTCCTTGTGTTGTCTTTTGGGTTTGGTTGTTTTGTTTTGTTTTGTTTTGTTTTTTTTTCCTTGAATACATCTATGGTTAGTGTTATCTGCTTTGGGTTAAATTGCTGCTATGTTTGCTTTCCCCTTTTCCATATGGTGTTGGAGGTGGAGGAGCTGGTCCCCCAGCATGGAGCAGGGCCCCAGTGCTGCCCCCACAGCAGCAAGGCTCCTCCAGGAGTGCCAGCAATTCACATATGGATGGGCAAGGGGCTGTTGTTCTTTCAGGTCTCCCACTGGTCTGGGGGGAAGTTTTGTAGCCACAGCAGTTGCTTGCCAGCTCCCAGGGTTTGAGAGGCCAGTGTGATTGATACCAGGACAAAGGAAAACATGCCAGTTGCTTTGCAAGGAGTCGTGGGGTTGCTTTAAGGGAATGAGTTTTGGGTCAGCATCTCCTGGAGTGGGAGAAAAAAAATCCCTGTTCTTGTGAAAATGAAAGAATTTGCAATATGACTTACCTGGGGACAGGTAGGTGCATTGTTTGGCTGGGAGCTTCCCTGTATTTGTGTTATCCTGGGAGAAAGGGTGACTGTCCTTGACTGCTCTTCTCACATCCTTCAGTGGTTTTCTGTTTTCTTGCTCCAGGACAGGGTTTGCACAAGATTCAGTCCCAGCAGGAAGTGCCCAGAACATCCCAACATCAGCTCCATCCTGGCTCCTGAGGACCCAGGCATGGGGAGCACTAGGACACTCCCACACTTAGGCAGTATAACCTGCAGTTCATTTGCTTGCTTGCTGAAGCTCTTCAGTTTCTTGATCACTGCTCCCTTTAGATGGGTTTAAATCCCCTTTGGGAGCTGCAGCTTGGATAGACTCATTGATTTGAAGCATGAAGTCTCCCTTGTTCCTTTGTAGTAGCTGGGACTGCAGCTGCTCCCCAGAGATGGGGTTCATCCTTTGCACTGGTGTGTGCACAGGATGGCAGCAGGAACATGAGCTGGGCTACCCAGGGCTTTTCTGTGGCTGGGAGTAAGAACCAGGCACATCTGGAGGGGTTTGGCTGAGTTTCCAGCTGTTTCTCTCCATTGAGTCTGGAGCCTCTGCTAATTCCAGTTCCTCATTTAACGAGGCCAAATACAAACAGAGCTGCAGATCTCTAATTAATATTGGAGTGGGTTCTCTCTCACACATTTGTTGTTTCTTCCCTCACCACTCTCTTTTGAAATAATTTATTTTCTCTTCTTAAAACATTCCTATATTGTTATTGCTCTCACAGTGGTGCACACTGCACTCACTAAATCAAATTTATAATGCTGGAATTAATTTAGAAGGTTTCTTCCCTTTTCTCTCCATGTACATTTAAAAAAGAGAAGTTCTTTAAATTAACCTGATGTAACTGGATTTGTTTTGACTTTATTAGCTTTGGAGGGGGTTCTCTTGAGGACCTCAGTGTCATTATATTATCTGAGGAGCAGATCTGCTTCAGTCTGATGGAAATTTTTAACAAGAGCAATGTTTTCCCATTTCAGAGTGAGTAAATACTTTACTAAAATGCAGGGGGCCGATGCTCTACTGCATTACCAGTAAACATGAAGTGAGAAACAGCTGGCAAAGGAGAAAGGAGGTGGAGAATACCAAGTGCTGGTGTGCCTGCTGATCTGCAGGAGGGCTCACAACTCAGGTGTATTTTTGTGAGTGATTTTATCTGTCCAGAAGATTTTAGCTCTCAGCCAGCTCTGAAGCAATCTTGTTTTCAGTATTTATTGTTAGCTTGGTATCTGATCTTCCCCCTGTACCACTTACCAGAGGTGTGGGAGCTCAGTGCCTTCATCATGGGGATGTTTGATGCCTGGGAATAGCTGCTCCCTGTGCCTTGAAGCCTCTGACTGCAGCCCTTGTGCCCACAGCAAGCTCAGGAGGGCTGGGGCCAGACAGGGGCTCTTTCCAAGGTGGCAGGAGCAGGTTGATAAATGCCTCAGCAGGATTCTCAAACTCTCCATGCAGCAGGTGGAGTGTCCTCCCCTTTGGAGACAGGCCCTGCTCCTTATTTCTGTTGTGTAAGGAGAACAGCCAAATAATACGAGGCCTGTCACAAAACTAATTTTCAACTATTTGATTATCCAGAACCATTTTGGTGCGGATAAATATTTCTGACCCCGCTTGGCACATTATTGCTTTGACCTCTCACCCCTGGCAAAGCCCTGTCTGCATCCTCCCAGGCTGGATGGCTTGAAAACTATTATCAGTGACAAGTAAAAGACTGCAGAGAAATAAACAACGGGGACCTCTGAGCTTGCCCTTGTAAACTCCGGTCAGGCATCACCCGAAAAGCACCCGGAACACAGACAGATCAATGCTCTGCACAGCCCTCTGCAGACACACTCCCTTGCAGAGGCCTTTCACAAGCTATAATGCATGTTTTGATAATGTCTTAGCACTGCATTTTTTTAAATGTACTTCCTTTGTTTGTTAAGGTGCCTTTCAAGCCAAGCCAGTGCTGGCTTTCCATAAAGATTCTCTGGTGCTTCCATCATATACGTTGAAAGTGGTGTGCACAGGAGCACTTCTGTCAATATATATATTTTATGTATTATTCAGCTCCTGTTGTTTGTGTTTGCCAAGGAAGTTTGCATGCAATCTGCCAGGTTAGTTTCTTAAAAGCTTGAATGCTGAGTTTCAGTTTTCATCTAACTCTTCCCTGGATAGGAATGAGCTGTCAGGAGCAGTACATTTTTTTGTTCAGTGCTGTGCAAGTCCTGGATGTCCAAGTAGAAATGTGACAGGCAGAAAAACCCAGAATGTGCATTTTTTTTTTTTTTAGTTTAAAAGGAATTAGTAAGTTCTTGAGGTAGTTTTTGTTTAGCAGTGTTGGTGTCAAAGTAAAGTACTCTGTGCTTCTGCACTGTGGTAGCTGAAATTTGAATAAGGTCCTGTTTTTTATCAGCCTTCACTTGGGAATGGAGATGAGCCATGAGGGCTTTAGCAGGGGATCTTCTGTTTCAGTGAATTAGCACCATGAAGGCAGCAGCACTGGGGTGAGAGGATTATGGTTGGAATGAACATCCAGAACTAATCTTGCTTCCATGATTCACTGGATACAGTTGGGAAGAAAGCTAATCCAGAGGGAAGCATTTTACTTCTCCCCTCATGTGTACTGGAGATCACATTGTCCTGAATGACCCCACTCTCCTCTTACACTGCTGTGTTACAAAGTGCTGGAAAAAATGAGTCTGTGGTGCTGCTGTGTTACCTTTGGGGTATTCCTAATCCCATTGTCATGAAGGTCCTGGTGAAACATCACACTCACTTTGCCTGTTTCTTGCTGCTGCTTAATGAAATCCCAAGAAAAGAGTAAACATTTAAATTTGTGTTTACAGCATTCATCTCTAAAAGACATTTTTACTTTTGTATTGTTGCACTGTTCTTTTGGTTATTGGGGTTAAAATCCTAGTGATTCCTTTGCTGATACCTGTTTTTCATCACTTGTGAAATAGCAGGGATGGATATAATGGTTTTTGGTGGAGGGGATGTGTAATGGGAGGGAACACCAGGGGAACGTGGGCTCATTTTCTCTTCTGGCAGGGGGCTTGGTCTTGTGCAGTAATATACAGCTCAGCTGAATCTGGCCTAAATCCTCACTCCTGAGGTTTCTTGTGGCAAAGCACCCTGAAGATCTCTAGACAAGGTGTACTAAAGACAGCCCGTGGTGTAGGGAGGGGAATTCAGACCCAGAAATCTGATCCTTTGCTTTCTCTGCACTGCTCTGTTAAACAAAGAACCCTTCCTGCATCACTAATAGATGCTGATGAAAGATGCTTTTAAGATTTAGGTGCTTAAAGAGTCTGGTAAAAGGGAAAATACCCAGAATTGGAAATCTGCTCTGAGAGCTTAGTGCTGTCTTGTTGGAAGTCTGATAGACCCTTGAGCCTGGGCTGAATTTTGCTCCTCTTCCCTTCAGACAGACTCTGCTCTAGCTCATGTATTAATAGAGATGCTCATGCACCTGGGCTTGGCCAGAGTCCAGAGACACAAGACAGAACCTGATGCAAGGGTTACTTCACAGGTGGCATTTCTTTCCCTTTGTTTCAGAATTCTTTGAAATCCTGGTCTGAAGCATCAATCTCAAGCCAGGTTGAGCAAACCTACATTTTCTTTCTATGTTTCCTTTTCTCTCCATTTGACTCTTTTACTGGCTTTGCTTATAGACCTGTTGTGCTTTCCAGGAGCTGCCATTAGTCATGTTCCCCAGAGTCCCCGTTTCCCTTCTGGCTGTCATGCATGCCATTGCCATAAGTTTTCAGTTTATTTAAAACCCTGCTGCAGCAGGTTTCCCCCCTGCATCCCTTCCTGAACTAAAAGCACTAGGCTATTCATTATTTTCAATAAATAAGCAGTCATTTTGTTAATCCATCTTAAAAAGTATGATCAGCCACAGGTGGAGTGCTTTTTTATGACTGTTATTTGATTCCTTGCCGTAGATCATTTTGCAGAGCTCCATCCCTCAGCCCCGTTTCCCGCGGGGAATGCAGGGAGGAGGTGGCTGGTGTGGGCAGCACAGCTCCCCGGGGCTTTGGGGTGCTCTCACAGGGACAGGGCTCAGTGGCATTGCCTTCAAGGTGGGTAAGTCTCCCTCCACCTTTCTCTGCCTCCTCCCGTGGTGGCAGAATCTTGCTTCTTGCCTTGCCCATCAGGTCACTCTGTTGGCAGTCACATCCCTGAGCCAGATTTCTTAAAAAAACAATCATTGCAGCAGTGGCACAAGGCAGGGAGGGAACAATGACCTAGAGGTTCTGCCTAAATACTTGCCTAGACCGGCTTATGATAGGTACTGCTGTCCTGGTGCTGGACTTGAGTTAGGAGGGCTTGATTCTGTGCCATTGATCTTAATGTTCTGAATCCAAATGCAACATTTATTCTGGAAAAAATTAGTAATATTTCTGCTTCTGCCTTTGAATTACATCACGTGTAACCGAGATAAAGATCGAGGCTCTTGCTGTGGTGCAATTCTAAATGGGAAAGCAGAGGATGAATTTTTAGAAATGCTTGTTCCTAGCAGAAGTTGCACTTGGTGAATTATGCTCTTAATTTCAAAGGAAAGCCAAATAAAATCCCTGACATGAGAATCCTGTCTGTAGTTTAAAAAAAGCACATATATGGATGTGTACACACAAACTATTGTTTAAAAAATAATAAACCTACAGAAAGCAGTTATTTAAGCTGCAGGTAACAGTTATTTGGCAGTGCCTGGGTTTTGTTTGGCTCACGTTGTAAAAAGCCCCCAGCTGGGATGTTTTCCGCCCCTGCCTCCAGTGGGGCCTCCTCCAGTCTGCAGTGTGGGGCTGCTGGGGAGGGTTTGGCTCCAGGCAGCCATGGCAGAGACACCAGAGTGCAGGGGAGGATGTGGAACGTGTTTAAAGCTCCTGGTTGGAAGGACTTGAGGGATGGATATGGAGGTTGAAGACAGAATTTGAATGTAAGGCAGGGCCAGGTGGGGGAGCGCAAGGATGGGAAGGCAAATCCCATCCCAGCAGATCCCATCTGACCCCGTGTCCAGAGACCTCCAGAGATGGACACTGGCCCTGTTGTGGTTGGCATCCCATGGAGGCAGAAGGAATAGAAAAGGCATGTGTGATTTTGTTTTAGATTAGTTTGTTTGCCTTTTTTTGAGTTTGGGAGCCCTGAGCCGGTTGTGTGGAGATGGCATTACTGAGTGCATGTGTGCTGAGCATATGTGAGAGGGGAATTGAATTGCTGGGAGAGAATTTTGTCAGCTCTAGGTACAGCAAAGAGATGAGAAAAGACAGACGTTTTGGGACTGTTTCTGCTAATTTTATGTGGGAGAGTAAAATGCATTGAATTATGCTGGGAGAGGGGATGTGATACGTGAGGCACTGAGGTGATGCCTCTTTGCATGGTAAAGAGCAGCTTTTAAAAGCAAGGGCAGAAATGGGAACAGATGGTGAGGTTTTTGATGGGGGAAGGTAGTTATTGGTTCTTTAAGTTTGTTTTTAAGAAGTGACTAAAGAAGGCAAGTCCACTAGTGGAGAAAAAACTGAGAAGCAACCTTGCCAAGGAAGCCTTGCAGACATTGCAACATTTCCATTGTTTTCTCGAACAACAAACCCAGAAGGTCAGACTGCAGGATGGGTGTCCCTTCTCCTCCCTTACCGTTGCACCATTCCTGCCTTTGCTGGGAGCATATCTCTCTGCAGAGGGGCATCTCTCCTGTCTGACCCTGTTGCAGGTTCCTGCTCTGGGGCAGGGGGTGCAGGAGGTGTGACACAGGCTGTTGTCACTCCCAGGCACTGCTGGTGCTCCCCTGCAGTTGTTTTGTTTTCCCATTGCAGCCCTCAATCCATGGTGTTGAGTGCTCCCCATCAGCTGCTCAGGGACCCTCCAAGAGAGAGAGGCAGCCCCAGCCAGCCCGAGGAGATGAAGGACTCCTGTCAGCTCAGGCAGGGAGGATTTGCTGGGGAGCATCATGGTTTTCACATTTATTTTGCCAGGCTAGTAACATTATCCTGCATTTGTCACAGCTCTTTCTAGAACTCTTTTTGTCTGTATTTAAAGATCTTTCTATTCTCTGTTTAACAACGGGAGGCTTTAGGTTTAAATGGCACAATAGTGTATGTAATTTATATATACAAAAAAGATAAATTGCTGCTTCTGGAGACACAAAATGCAACCATTGCTTTGTTGGCTGAATTAACTTTTGTGCTATGTCAGGCGTGGAAGGTATTGTTAGAGATATGATTTTAGTATATAGCTGTACTAAATATTTTATCTTGTTGGCAAGTGGTGTTGTTGCAGAAGGTTTAAACTTCAAAGTGAGCTTTGCTAAAATGTCTTTAAAATAAAATAAAAAAAAAAAGGTGGAGAGGGAGATGTAAGAGTGACTTGATTCGTGCTGGAATGATTTCACAGAAGGATTGTTATCCACTGAGACACAAGGCTTCTATTTGACCTCCTGCTGACTTCCCTAAACAGTGTTTGTAGGATGTTTAAACACTTTAAAAAAAAGGGAAGAAAAAAAAAAGCAGCAAAGCTGCTCTGCCGGGTTCACATCTCTTTTTTTCCAAGTGACACACAGAGAAAGTATTTAGCACTTACAAAGAGCTTGTTGGCAGCTCTCAGTTCTGGGGACGCAGGGGCGACCCAGGCGCTCTATTTTAATTTCATTCTGGTGCTAGGTCTCCCTTCCTGCTCAGACTCTTCACAGAATCAGCCCATCACTCTGGTGTCCCCACAGGAGCATCAGCCCCATGGGGCTGGGCAGGATGTGCATAGGAGGTGCTGCTTTGTGACAGCTTCACCTCCGGGGTCTGTGGTATCACCCCAGGGGTCTGTGGTACCTGCTGGGACATTATCCTGGGGTTCTGTGGTACTGCTGGGACATCACCTCAGGGGTCTGTGGTACTGCTGGGGCATCACCTCAGGGTTCTGTGGTACTGCTGGGACATCACCTCAGGGGTCTGTGGTACCTGCTGGGACATCACCTCAGCAGGAGTCCCAGCTCCCCTGCCTGCTGCACCAGGAGCTGCTGCACCATGGGCTCCAGCAGCCTGCGTGTGATTAGTGAGCTATTTTGGGACCTTTCTGGCAGAAAAGTGCAATATCATCCTTGAAGAGACTGCTGGGGGATAAACTGTGACTAAGATCTGAGCTGGCAAACTGCAGAGAGCTCCCAGGCCTGGGGATCTGCAGTGAGGTGTAGACACAGGGAGGCTCAGCCCCTCCTGTCGTGCTGCAGGAGGGGTTAACCAGGCTGACAAGTTCATGGGCTCTGAGCCCTGGTCAAGGGGCAGCTCTGTGCTGCCCTCCCCCAGTACCCTGGGCTCTCAGAGGGCTGCATTTCACACACCAATTTCCAAATTTCCTCAGTAACAGTGAGGAAGTTCATTGTAAGGCAATTATTCATGTACCTGAAGCTGTTCCCATTTGTTTCACCTCCTCCTTGTCTTTTCTTTGCTTTCCCTACACTCCATCTTCCTCCTGTGCTGCCTTGCTGAGCTGGCATTTTTATGAGGGGCTGGAAATTTAACGTGGACTGAGGCTCCACCTTCTACCCTGGAGGTGTCCCAGGTCATCCATGGAAATGCTGCTGGACAGGGCAGGGCAGGTGTGAGGTGAGTGTGAGCACAAGCTGTGTGCCCACATTTCCTTCCTGCAGAGTCAGAGCACCTTTCCTGGGGGAAGCACCAGGAGACATGAGTGAGGAGGAGCAGTGTGACTCAGAAACTGTAGATCAAGGTGAGCCCAAGGGTGGCCCATAAACCAATTACTAGGTTAAGCAGATAATGGCAGTGGTTGGTGCACAGATTTATTGTCATTTGTGCAGTTCTGAAGCACTGGCAGAAAGGAGACTTTCCCCTTCCTCACCTTGAGGGCACCACCAGGGTCCTGGTGGCCAGTGGTGCTCTTCTCTTCTGCCCTCCTGTCTTTCATGCACTTTTTTCATGACATGCACACACATGGTTCCTTTCCTCCTGCTTGTGCTGATGTGACTGAATTTGGCACACTGGTACCCTGGGAACAGAGCTAGTTTTTAATCTCTAACAGGCTCCCTGTTGTCACCATTTGGGACATCTCAGCAGCAGCAATATGAAGTGACTTTAGGCAGGGAAGAAGGGAAGTGTTCACAGTTTAGGCTGGGGCAGCTGTGCCTCCCGCTGTGTCACTCTGGTTTGAAGGGGATGTGTCTGGAGCTCTAGAGCTGGTGCAGACCCAGTGGTGTTAGTGGAAGACCCTCACTGACTGCTCAGGGGCAGTTGGGGCCCTCTGAAGGGACTGCAGGGGGATGCTGGTGGTGTGTTGGGCACTAGAATCTCCACAGAGGCCACTTCCCATATCTGTCACACATCATGTGTGATCTCAGAGTGACATGAACTGTATTATCTGAATTTTAGGCAAAGAAGAACCTGTTTTTCATTTTTGGCACGGCCCTGGGAGAGATCAGGCTCTTCCCAGGGTGGTTAGACCTGGAGGCAGAGGAGATCAGCTCTGCAGGGCCTCTGCCCCTGGCTTTTACATGGCAAGGTTGAGTGGTTGCATCCAGCAGTGATGGTCTGGAGTATTACTGGAAGTAACATGAGTGTGTAACTCAAAACTTAAGTGCTAAAAGGTAAATTTTTTTGGTGTAGATTAAATATTCAACAATGAGGTTGAGCTCTGCTTGCTTTGGCAAACAAGTACATCCCCAAATGGATCAAACAAGTTGTAATGCAGAACAAATTGGAATAGTAGAGGATTTGTCTCAGATGCTTAAAATCATATTTTATCCCCTGCCTTTATATTACCATCAATTCAAGCAAAAAAACATCTTTTGAAATACTGGTGGAAAAAAGAGCTGAGTGAATGTTGTTTGTTCCTTCGTGCTGTGGCACAGTCTTATATTTCTGTCTTGTGCTCTTTTCCAACCTTGGAACAACCTAAAAGATAGCCGGCTAATGTGCTGTACTCAATTGCTGTCTCTTTTTCCCCCAAAGGTTTGCAAAAAATTATTTTAAATTAAGCAGGGTACAAAGTTCTTCTAATTTCTAGCACAGAGAATTCATTTTCAATTCCTCTATCAAAGCAAAATGACAAATACAAAATGCAAGTGAAACCAGATGGACTAACTATATTAGGAGCACTGCATGCATATTTTGTGTCACTTATTAGCATTCATTAAGTCAAACACGGGGAGAAATAAGCTTTGCCTACATGTATTAAACCAATAAGGCTGGCAAGGATCCAAGCCTACTCTCGTGGATTAATTGTTTTATAACTGCTTTAATTAAAATTGTTCAGTATATGATTAACCTAAAAGTTTTAATTTCCACAAAATTGTTGAACAAATGAGACATTAATATTTTACATTAACCGTGGAGAGTGTGCTGGGGTTCTCTGAGCAGCTCACAGTAAACTTGAGGCAAGTGGCATTGTGGTAGGGTGGCCCCATTGGGGTGAGAGGCTCCTGGCTGGGCAGCACCTTCCAAAAGTTCCACACCTCCCTCCATTGTGAGGTCAGGGCAGCACAGAACATCCTGGTTCTCTGGTTGCACGGAGGGCCAGTGTGTGTTGTGGCTTGTCCCCAGGGAGGGTGGCAGTGCAGTGCAGAGGCAGCAGGGGTGGCTTTGTCCTCTCCTGCCTTGGCTGGGCCAGAGAAGCACATGGGCTTCTCAAGGCCAGGTCTGCCACACTCTGAGCTGCCCCTGCAGGCATGGACACAGTGAGGAGATGATGGACACAGTGAGGAGATGGCAGAATCGGTGACAGAGTGAAGGAGTAGTGGCTGCACAGCAGCTGCAGCCAGGAGGTACCAAAGGCATGGACACATTTACTGTGGTGGTCACCCTATTATCAATGTCTCCTGTAGCCTCCCCTCCATCTTTTTAATCAGAGATGCTGCCTGGTTGCTGTAGACTGATAATTATTTTGCCACTCTTTAACCATCCAGTTTTTCTTACAGGCTGACTGGGATTTTGCTGCGAAATGGGCATCAAATCCTACCAGTGAAATGAAGGTTTGAGGGCAGCTGCTGTGGGCACCTCCTAAAGGTGTGCCAGGCTCACCTCCTCAGTGCTCACCCCACAGTGGCTCCTCTGCAAAGCCAGAAGCTGTTAAATCTCCAAAGTGCCAGACTCCAGTGGGGATGGAACAGTTGGAGCTGTTTGGTCTGGGCAGAAGAAAAGCTGTGCTGAGTCTTATGGGGATCAGGTCACCTCCAACAAGAAAACCTCCATGGGATTTTTCGAAGTGCGAGATGTCACAAACTGTGGTTTTCCTTGTCTTATCAGGAAATTTGGACTTTCCATATTTACATTTTGCCATGCCTTTCTGGGGTGTTACATTAGCACAGAAATGGGGCAAGGGCTGCAAGGAGCTGTGTCTTGCAGGGTTGGGATGTGCCAGGGAGATCTGCAGCTCTCTCTGCCCAGACCTGACCTCCTCCTCCTGCTGTCTGATGAGGCACTGTGGCTCCAGGGTGTGGATGTAATCACATCTTAAGAGTTTACCTGTTTTGCTGGAAGTATTTTGATGTGTGATATTGCAGGCAGACGTGTGTGCTGGCTGAAATGACTGCAGAGCTGGGCTGCACCTTGGTGTCCTCCTTTCCTCCTTTCAAAAACCAGCCAAGTCGTCATCTAAACTCACAGCCTTGTTTGAGTCATCACAAAAGTGTCATTTAAGTGGGACTGAGAGTTCATATCTAAATTTAACTCCTTAGGGCCCTGTTTTTTGAGGTGACTGGTGTTGCCAGTGTTGGAAACTCAGTGTCAGGCCCCCAGTCTGTGGGATTTCTGTGGGGAAAGAGGCTCCTTGCCTGATGTAGGAGAGCTCCTTCGAGTCTTGGTGGTACCTTGTGTATTTTGCTGGTGTTCCTTTATGAACTGGTGTTGGGAAAGGTAGTCTTTATGTTGATGGCCTCCACGGTCACACAGTATGCCAAAAAATAGACTTAAGTGAAGTGCTGGCTGTGCAAAGTCCAAAACCTCAGCTGAGTTTGCAGGAAACATTGTGCACCGCCGTGACATCCCCTGCTGTTGGGTCCTCTTGGAAGTACTTCTGTTCAAATGCACTTACCTTCACTTCAACATTATTTGGGCTTTGAATGTGCCATGAAGTATTTTGCTTTCTGATTCTCCTTGAGCACCTTTGTGCTTTCCAGCATGGAGCATGAGGAGTGTCTGCCATTGCTTTGAACGTGGGAATTTCTCCTGGTGGGAGGGTGGCTATAGAGGGCTGTGTCCTCTGTTTGCCTTCATCACCTACTGCTGGCATTGCTATTTAAACTTCATATGGCTTAGAGTTACCAAGATTTGTGGTACTTTGAGCAGCTGGCCATGGTTTGCTGGTTTTCAGAGAGAGCAAGGAAATCCTCCTAGTGTCGGTGATGAGTTTATAAATGCTCCTTGTGTGTCGATTGGGTGGAGTCGGGGTAGAGTTGTTGGTGTCCATTTGTGTTTCAGTTTTAGGATATTTGGTTAAGCTCAAAACACTGAGGAAATGAAAAATGGAGAGATTTTCAAGAAAGTCTGTGAGGGTTATCTAACTCAAATAGAGATGGATTTTGATTCCTGTAGCTTCCTGGAAAAACATAAGGAGGGTGTGTACACACACACAAACATGTGCTATGTGCTGCTCTATGTAAATACAGCAGTTTCTCTTTCTGTCACATCTGATGTAGCTGAATCTTGTAATACAGAACTACAGCTATCTTTTGTAGCTGAATCATGTAATACAGAACTATAAAGATAATGAGCAGAGTTTTCCATGGCAGTGCCAGGAGTTGTCTGTTGTTCCCTGCTGCTGTGGGCACCAGGCATTGCTGGAAATCAGACCACAGCTCTTGCTTGCTAAAGCCTGAGTTTAATGCCTGTGGGCCCTGGATCAGTCTGGCAAAAGTCCATCTGGGAAGCCAGCTCTGAGGTATTTGCATGTGAAAATGTTGCAGTAATCGACCTTTCAGGGTGCACATGGGGGTTTGAGGACGTTTGCCAGCCCCACACGAGTCCAGCTCTGCTTTCCTGCCCTGTCTCTGGGGGAGATGAGGATGCAAATCCTGGTGTCCTAGCTCCTAAATCCTTGTGTAAGGCTGCTGTGGAGCACTGTTGTCTGTTTTAGGCTGTGGGCAATGCCCAGCAGCCATGTCAGGCTGCAAGTGCTGTACCAGTGATGCCAACCTTGGGAACCAGGCAGGGCTTCACTGTGTATGAAAGATGGACATCACTTCCCTGTAGTCCCACCTTGTCACAGAAGGACCCAAAGCAACAACATGTAGATGTATTAAGTGCTGATTTCAGTCAGGTTGAGCTCTGAATGCACCAGTATTTCTGTAGGGGCTGAAGCCAGTGTGAAGCCATGGTGGGAGATCCTGGACAAATCACTGGGAAATGCAGCATTAGCCATGGGTGAGGCAGGTGGCCTTAATGCCTTGTCAGGGGCTGTCCCCTCGAGGAACAACTCATGTGTTGGGTCCTGCACTGTGTTAGCCGTGAGTGCAGAGTGCTGCTCCACTGTCCAGAGAGGAGGATCAAAGTGCTAATTCCTCCTGCCAGAGCCAGTTTCTCTGGGGACATCCATTGGCATTTCTTCACTGCTAATTTGGATGCTAGTTAGGGTTGAAGGGATTTACTCTGCTCTCAAGGCTAAAAGGCATTGAGAAATTTCCTTTGCAAAGCTGTTGCCCAGCTCAAAGAGCTGCCCTGAGGGGGCTCCTTGTCTGTGGGTGGGTGACTGCAGCAGGTTTATGCCTTTGCTCTGAATCGGGGTTTGTGTTCTCCTGCTCCTCTGGTGATGAGAAAAGAGTGGGGCAGGGCTGCTGAAAGCCGTGCTCCAGCCGATGCCTGGAGATGCACTTTGCAGTGCTCAGAGTGGCCATCCCTGCCTGTGCAGACCAGTGGAATGCTGCCAGGTTTTCTCCCTCCCCACTGCCACCTTCCCCTGCGGGATCTGCCCGACAGCTCCCAGCGCACTCCAGGATTTGTGGAATCCTCGAGATGATGAAAAGCAAATAACAGGAGTATCAGAGCATTGTGTTCTGTACAGCAAGAGATGTTTGAGTGCCTCTGTGGAGATTCTCAACCTGCTTTTCATGTACAAAGGAAAGGCCTCTGCTGCTTTCCTGTTAAATGTCCTTTCCCTTCTGTTGCTGTAAGGAGAGGTAAAACTGCAGTCCATGGTGAGGAAGATGCAAAGCCAGTGTATTTTTGTGTTTCTTGGTTTTAAAAGCATCTTTTCAGGATTGAGACCAGTGCTTCTCATTAGTGCACAACTTCAGCTGTGGTGCTGCCCTCTGAGGTGACAGCATGTCTGTGCTGAGAGCACTGGAGTGGACTCTGCAGGCTGTACTCCCTGCTGTCCTGTGGGAGTTTAGCACAGCTCAGGTTCCTGGCTGCAAGTGGGAATGGCTGTGCAGGGACTGAGAACAGCTGCTCTGGAGAGCTGTGTTTGGTAGGAAATGCTGTTGGCGTTTGATGAAGCTTCCCCATGGCACACCCCTTTGTGTGAGGATGCTGGCAGGGGGAGCAGGAGCAGCTCCTGGGGTGAATTTGGTGCAAATGCTGAGATTGTTGTGCCTCTGTGACTGATCTGCCCTGGCAGCAGAGCCCAGCAGAGCAGGGGCACAGGGAGGAGGAGCTGACTTGGTGAGCTCCACAGGTAGTGCCATCCTCAGTAGTCCTTAGGGAAATATACCCAAGCAGATCCCTCCTGCTGGTTCACCAAATATCTCCATAGGAACCAGTGGGGCAAGGAGCATTATTGCTCTTTGTAGGACTCATTTTGGGACTTACCTAATGACTGCTCTGATGAACCATCTAAGAAAGAAAAGCTTTAAGAGATAAAGACCTTCCAACCTTCTTCCTCCCGAGCATGAGTCTGACTTTGCATGTTTACACAGTTTCTACTCCCCTCCTGGATTTACTGGGAAGTCCATGAGGAATGATGAACATGCCAGTTTATTGGGAATTCTCCTTTCCAATGGCCTTGGTTTGTGATTTGTTTTTAATGTAGTACAGCCAGCTAATTCACTGGTAGCCTTCACTTCAAGATTGTTGACATTATCCTCTGACAATATATAATGTGTGGTTAATCCTATTTCCTGCAATCAATATGGTAATAGTAATTAAGTATCTGAATTATGAAATACTTATGTTGTTTATTTTCCAAATCACACAAACTTCCTGCAATTAGATACATAAAGCTAAATTATTTAATATCAGGAACTGAATCCAAGTCATCTGCACACTAAAAAGCCTTGTTTCTATCAAGACAGGGTTTATAACCATTGTATTTTTTTGTGAGTTTTCATGAATTGTTGTATTTCCCAGTGATTTTTCAAGTAATCTTTTAGAAGTATAATGGGCCAGCTTTTCCAGTAGTGGAATTAGAATTCAGACCAGCCCATACAGGGCAGATCTTTGGCCTCTGGGCATTTTTCCTGTGGCAAATTAGAGTTTTTCTGTCTCTGTATCCTCTTCTGAAGACTTCATCTCTGGTGGGCTGGGAGCTGATGTGCCCCTGCTGCCCAAAGGCTGCTGTGCCCATGAAGGCCCTGGTGGGCTCAGCCAGAGGGATGGGGACAAATGAAGGCTGTGAAACCAGAGCTCACCCAGACCTCTGTGGACCAGGCGTTTGTGTCTCTTCAGGTGCTGCTTTGCAGACACTGGTGGCATGTCCTGAGCACCCCACTGTCCCAGGGAGCTGCAGGCTGCTCTTCCCCCTGGATCCCTACTCAGGGAAGGCACAGGAGATGCTCCAGTTGTTTCAGTATTATCCATCCTGTGAACAAGACCTCACTTTGCCTGCAGATTATCAGAGTAGCTGGGGACTCCTCTTTGACTTGTACCCAAATCGGCTGTACATCCATTCAGAGCCCTCCTCCTGAGGATGCAGAGCATGCTGAATTTTCCACCCTGGTGGTGCTTTTTGTTCTTGAGTTTTTGCTTATCTTTATTCAGCCCAAGCTCTGTTATTCAGTTCATTTTGTCCCTGACAGGTTTTCATTTCCTTTATAAATATATAGCATTTTCATTGGCCTCTTGGCTGTGAAAAGGATTTAATACATTGCTTTCTCCACACTTGCTTTTTTCTGTTACTATCAAAGGCTATTCTTTCTTTTCCCAGTCCCTTGAATAATCACTGGAGACAGTAAGGGAGTCTTTCTACATAGCTGCACGCTTGCAATACATGGTAATAAATATTAAGCTCCTTATGAATTGTAGCAACTTGTGTTTTGATTTAAGTTTTAGCAATTGGAGATGGCTTTTGACTTGTAGACAGAATGTTATGTGGTGAATTTCCAAAGATCTGCCTACTGAATACACATCTGCTTGTACATGCAGGCATTTATGCACTGCTCCTCACTTTGCAATGCAAATGTGTGATCTGCAAGTCCAATACGGGTTCTTCTGTGTGCAGGAAGTGTGAGGCAGGATCTGAGCTCGGGCTCTGAATTCCAGTCCCGTTCTTGCCCTTATTTCTGTGACCAGAGGCAAAAGTTGCTTAAGGTCCTCCATACCTCAGCATGATGCTCTGCAAAACAGGGGAGACAATGCCAGTGGCACTATATAGTGCTGGATGGAGCTGAAGAGAGAGGCTGGATGTACTCCTCACACTCTGAGCAGTGCCTTTCCTTATGGAAATGTGGTACCATTCCTTCCAGGTGAGGTATCCCCCGAGTCAGCGCGGGGGAGAGAGATGTGGGCATTCATCCCGAACCAGTTCATTTCCAAAAGGATGCTGGCTTGGCTTCAGCCCCAGATGTAAGCCTTGTGATAACAAACAGGGCACTGAAAGCCATCAGGAGAAGTCTCCATCACTTTGGAAAGCTGGAATGGAAATGCAGAACACTGAACAAATACCTAAGTGCCTGGTGTGCTGCTGGCAGCCTGGTGGTGTCTCGGCTTCCCAGGAAACCCCACTGTCCCAGCCAAGGGACCTGTCAGAACGGAGTAGAGAGAGAGGCAGCAGGCAAACATAATTCAGCCTTTCATTGGCTTTAATATTTTGAGGTAAACTTGATAGAAAAGGAAGGGATTTCTCTTTGCATGTGCTGTGATTTATATTTTGAGGTGAACTGCATCTCTGTTATGCTGGAAGATAAATGTGCTTTATATTTGGCTGCTGTTATCTATTACTTTTCTCTGTCTAGCTCATGTAGGAGAAACTTCAATGTGGCTGAGCTGGGAGCTGTCTTTCCTGAGGGATTTGTGGCATGGACCTGTGTGTCCCAGAAGTCCCACAGTCATTATTGTATTTCCATTTTCCTGCAATGTTCAGCATTTTTTTCGTGTCACCTTCCTTGGAGTGTTTCTCTTATTATTTTCTCTGCTGGTTTAAGCAGTCCACAACATCTGTTCCTAATTTTATAAAAGTATGAAGTTCCATTCCTGGATCTGTTTGAAGCACAGGAATCAAATGCACACACACACACTTCCCCTATGGAACAAAGCATATTTTTGCTATTAAAATATATTATGCCTAAATATATACTTGGGGCAGAAAAAAAATCAGTATCACATTTATATTGTGAACTGGAGAGTAGATAGAGGTACATCACTCAGGCCAGTCTCTAGGAAGGTTTGCCTGGATTTAATTGGGAGCCAGTGTGGGAAGTGGTGCTGGGCAGTGGTGCTGTGAGCAGGCTGGTGAGTGCAAGGGGTCAGGATGGTCCAAAAGGGCTGTCCAGCCCTGGCACAGCTGCCCAGGGCAGTGATGGAGTCCCATCCCTGGAGGGGTTTAACAGATGTGTGGATGTGGCACCTGGGACATGAGTTAGTGGTGGCCTTGGCAGTGTTGGGGCAAGGGCTGGACTTGATGTTTTCCAAGGGCTGTTCCAGCCCCAGTGTTTCTGTGTCTCTGGTGGCACAGAGGGCAGTGCCAGCCTGTGGGGCTGTGCCCTGGGTTGGAGCTGTGTCCCTGTGAGTGATCAGTGCTGTTGGTTGTTGTGGCATTTCTGTGTGAGGATGGTGGGAGAGCTGCGGGAGCTCTCAGTGCCTGCCCAGTGCCAGGAGCCTGTGCAGGGCTCACAGAAAGGGATCAGAATGGCCTCCCTGGGAGCCATCACTGCCTCTGAGCACTTGAGGATGTGGGAGTGGAGGAGGAGAAAAGGCGGTGAGTAAGAAGTTAGTGGAGAAGAGAACTTGGCTTATGTGATGAGAAGGGTGAGTTGAAAGTGATTTTTGCAGTCTGCCTACTACTCTAGCAGAATCTGGATCTGTTGCAGGATCTGAACCTGGACAGCAGGAGAGCAGATGTCTGAGCAGGGTCTGAGCACAGCTGTGACTCATGGCTGAATGACTTGGGATGATAGATGGTCACTGCTCAAAGGGTAACTGGCTGGTGGAGCCAGGACCTTCTCTGGGTCAGTTACGTCCAAGGAGGCCTGGAAAATACCAAGCTGCCCTTTCAAAGCATCTTTAGATGGTTGGCTGTTTCTCCCACTTGATTTGTGCTGGGAGCAGAAACTGGTGCAGCAGGGTTTGATTTCCTTTGAGATGCCAGGTTTGGTTCTCTGTTCTCGCAGTGACCTTGGCTGGCTTCAGGTCAGCCCCTCTCTGAATGTGGGAAAGGCACACATGGAATGAGTTGCAGCCATATCTCAGTGTGGCCTGCATGAACTGCATTTCCCTCTCTGCTCCTGTTCAGCCAGGACTGGTGGCACCCAGGGCTACTGTGCAATGACAAAAAGCATGTGCATGGTCTGAGAGGTGGAGCTGCTGCCTGAGCTGCCTTCACACTCGTGCTGTTTGAAAAGCAGCAGCTCAGTTCACGCTGGGTTTATCGGAAGATTTGGCTTGAAAATTGGTGTCTGATTAAAACATTGAACTTTGCTTGTGCTCCTGCCATTATATTTCAGACCCATCACCCAGCTGAGGCTGGAACTCCGGAGCAGGAGGAACACAATTCTTACAGGCAGATGCTTCTCAGTCCCTTCTCTTTGAAGTTTTGTCTGAGATTTCCATGTAGCATCCCATCTCAGGACTGCCTGAGCATCAGCAGATGTTTTACCCTTTATATATATGATGAGATTTTTCATCTGGTGATCTCAATTAATTAAGCCTTGTAGTACTACTTTGAGTTATATGAAAGCTGGATGGATACCCTCGCTGCTCTTGCTCCCACATGATGTTAAACTGCTGAAGCAGTAGGTAACTGACTGAAACCAGATTAAAGCTCTATTATTCACATAGATGTTAATCATGAGCAGGAATTCTTTGCACACTGCAAATCTCCACATATCTCGCTGGGCTTTGAAGGAAGAGCCAGGCTAAAAATAAAGGGTATGAGTGATTACCATGTCCTCCTTCAGGGAGTGGGTTAGCTGTGTTTTTGAAGAACTGGAATGAGCACTGGAGATGTTCATAGAGAACTCATCTTGGTTTTCAGCACTCTGTCCTTGAGCATGGAGTTTGGATGGGGGTGTCTCTTACGTAAATTCAGATCTTGGGTCAGAAACTGCTCTTGCTAAACGGGCTAGAAAAAGTGGTAGCTTCAAAAACTGAAATAATTGGGTATTTATAGCCCAGTCTGCAGTGTGTTGGTGCACTTGGTTTGCTTCTATAGTGCCCTTGTGCATCTGATTATCATGAAGCACACTAGTGGTGGGACTGGTTTCTTTAGGAATATTGCTTGGGCAGAAGGCATTCCTGGAGCTTGCGTCATCTTCAGGAATGGAGCCCTTTCAAACAGATTTGCTATAATAGGATGCACTGGAGAGAACATAAACACAAGAAAATAATGTCAGGAAATACTCTCACTTAGAAAAAATACTCAGACACGTCATTTGTGTCATAGTTTTCCTGTGAGAAATCTGCCTAGTAATAAAACCTTTTAAAGTACCCCAATCTGAGGCCAAAAGCTACTTCATTCTGAATTGTTTTCTACCTCCTGTAAATGCATTGAGTTACAGTTGTTGCCGTGGGTGCTTCACTGAAGTATTAATGCAAGTACTGGAGAGAAGAGGCCAGGCACGAGAAAAAGTTGGAACCCATGATCCTTTCTTATCAGTGGCTTCTGTTAATATGGATTTCCACCCTCATTTAGTGTTTATGAGCTAATACAGGACTTCTGTGTTGAAATGCTTGTGGCTGGATTGAGTTTCTTGTTTGACTTGTCCAGCAGTAGATAGAAATGCTGGAGTGATTCTCTCCTCTCACATGGCAAGTCTGAAGCCCATGTTTGCCTGTTCCTGGGCTGTAGGAAAGTGGGTTTGGCTGACCTCCAGAGCTGCACACATATTTGCTTCTGAAACTATGCTTGAGTTTGTGTTTCTTGCAGCTCCTCTTGTGCCATCAGTGACTTGCAGGCAGGGTTCTACAAGGCTGGTTCTGCTGCTGTGTGGATTTGGGCCTTTGCAGAGGTGCCATGGGAGCAACACGGGGTGTTATGTCATGGTGTGCCACTGCTCCATCTTCCCTTCAGGCACTGTCACTGCTCTGGCTTTGCTGAGTTCATGCCATTAAGTAAAATGCTGTCTTGGGAGGTTGCTGGGTGTTGTGCTGTATGTGTTGGTGATAAGCTCAGAATTTCCTATTTTGTCTCCTAAGGAAATCCTTTCCTGGCTCTCTGAGCAGCCTGTGTGGTCCTTCATTCCCACCAGATCCTCCTGTCCCAGCATCTATAACCTGTAATGGCCTCAGTGCTGTACACAAGTGTCTGAGCCATGAAGGGACCAGTGACCTCACACTGTGATGGGGTTTTGATCCAAGGCTTCCCAAGCGCTCTGGCTGTGATGCTGCCCTGTGGGGACATGACCATCCCTCCTGCCCACTGTTGTGTCTGGCATATCAAGAGAGTCAGTGCACATTTCTCAAGGGTGTTAGAATTAGGTTAGGGACAGCCCAAGGTTTGGCCATGCAGTTTGAGAACCCACTTTGATCTGAACCCGGTAACTCCATTCAGGACAGATCCTCTAGAGCTCCAGGGCACTGGCTATAGGCTCTTCTCCACTTGCCTCATTAGCATTACATCTCTCCTCAAGACTCTCTCTTCACAGGACAGATCACTGCTGTGTCTGAGGCTGCTGGGAAGGGTATATATTAGGATCTGCTCTCCAGAATAAATTCCCTGTTTGGGGCTAGTTTTGCTTTGCCACCCCTGTGCAATGCATGGAGAGGCTGCACTGGCAGAGTTTCAGTAAAAGCCAATCCTGCAAAAGTCCTGGTTATCTTGGATGTGCTTTGTTATTGTGTTGTAGGGTTTAAGTTTGTTTAATTAATAGCTGGAAGGAGGAAATCTTCTCTTTCTCAGAGCAGAAAGGACAGATCTCACAATCTCAGTGGTCAAGAATGAAGCAACTGCCAACAATACTGCAGTCTCTTTGAAATGTGATTATATGGTTCAAGCCTAGCCCTGTGAAGTGTAATAAAAAGCAGCAGGAGACTATAGCAAGGCTGAAATATCATGCTGCTGCCTGCTTTTACCAGTTCATACTGCCTTTTGAAGAGTTGTTGTCTTGGCAAGAGGTTGGCCAGCAGCCTGAGCAAGGCAGAGCCAAAGCAAGGAGAGGTCTGGGGTCCTGGAAATAGTTACACTTTTCAAACAGCTATCCTTGGAGGAAATATCTAGGCTGGATTAATTATGATGAGAACAGAGAATTGGTGTGGAAAGGTGAAAATCTTATGCATTTACAGTTTGTTTTCGAACTGCAGGCATGTGGATATGTTGTCTTCTTCTGCAAGCCATTTGGTGAGTGAGCAGCACAGAGAGCTGCAGGGTCAAACTCTGAACACTGGCAGAAGTGATATCTAGGCACATTATATAGTCAGAGGATTTGCTTGTGGTTTCAGAGGTCCTGAATCCAAACTAAGGCAGAAAAGCAATGTGTTGGCACTTGCAGCCATAGTTCAGTGGTCTGGGAGCACCAGGGCTGACAGGACCAGCCTCCTCTGGGTCCAGGTGGCCCCACAAGGTGCTGCATTAATTGCAGCCGAGTCATTGCTGCAGAAAGCCAGGGAAGGTACTTGCATGTCCCTATTCCTTGTTCTGCCATCTTTCTTGTGGTCTCTTTCCCCCAGGGTTGTTTCTGTGGGTCTCTCCAGCCTCGGTGCATTGTGATGCTGAAGTTTCTCTCCTCCCACACTATGCCTTGCCCTTCCTTTCCTCATCCCTAGATCCCAACATGCCTCTTGGAGACCATCATCATGTTCAGCTCCCAGTATGTTTCACAGACCTGTTGCAACTCCAATTTACACAGATGAGGCTTGGCATAACAGAAACATACATCATCCCTCTCCTTATGGAAGCTGGGGAGAGCAGAGGGTATTTCCCCAGCTCCTTCCCTGCAGCCACTGGAGTTACAGCCCTGGAGGGTCTCCCCTGTGAGAGGCTGAGGGTGAGACTGTGATGGATTGACTCTGCCTTCTGTTAACGCCAGCACTGCCTTTCATGCCCTGTTGCTATTTGTGTTTTTTGATGAATGATTAATTAGAAAAATAATCATTTGTAAATTGTGAGTGAACCAGACGTTTGGCCTTTCCTGTAGGGAAATTGAGGCTCCAAGCTCTGCTGCAGCATGCAGCCTGCTCACAAATGCAGGAGTATTCCCAGGCTAGTGATGAATTTACATGAAGTTCCCTTTCAGCATTTTAATGACTGTTACAGCTGAGTAACTAATGAAAGATATTAAGAAACAGAAGAAGTAAATATTTAATTTTTCTATAGCATTTTTCCAGCTTGTGGCAGCCAATATTTTAAATGTATGCACCGGAGGATTTGTGCCCCAGTCTCCTCCACCTCTTTGGAGTACAAAGCTTGCTGTATGTGCTGGACAGGATAAAGATCTCTATGGAGATATTTCACCCCAAAGGGGGCTGTTCCTCTGCCCTGTCATGACAGTCTATGGTCAGTGTGATTTAGCACAGCCCAAAAGGCATTTCTCTGCACCAGGGATTGCTGCAGCTTGTGGTCCCCTGAAGATGAGATGGCCACAACAAGGTCATTCAGTAAACTACAGTGATTAGTGACTCCATCAAGAAAAGCTGCTGAACGCAGCAGGGAACAGTCATTTGAAATGTCTCAACTCTGATAATTTACCTGCTTCCACCCTTTAGTATTTCACCTCCTTCCTTTGCCTGAAAAAGCCTGCTGGGGAAGATTTTCTGCAGGGCCTTGTTATATCCCAGCAGATTCTCTTGCTTGTTTTTCTGTTGTTTTTCTCTGTAGTTCACCAGGATGTGATGAACTGGTTTACTGGGGCTTGGGGTCAAGCTGAGGGATGAAAGGTTCTGCCAGTTCTCTCCATCCTGAAAGGTTCTGCCCATGCTCTGTTCAGATATGCAGGGAGAATTGGGGCAGAAGTTGCCTAGAGGAAATGTTTGCTGGGAGGATTTGTCAGTGGCTTCAGGGGTGTTTGTCATTTAGCAAGCAGTGGGCTGGCTGTGTTATTTGGGCACACGGTGAACCAAAGCTGTGCGCGGGCGATGTCACAGTGGGGTGGCAGGTCCAGCAGTCCCAGAGTGCCCAGGAGCACTGCCAGGCATGGGGACACAGTCTGTTCCTCCCCACCTCACTGCCAGCTCCTGCCTGCTCTCCATCCAGGCTTGTGGCAGCAGAGGGCCCAGCACAGCAAATTCCACTCTGTGCAGTTCTGGGCATCTGGAGAAGTGTTTGCAGGTACGAGCTGTGAACAAATGAGGCAGCTGAGATCTTTGTCTCTTAGGCATTACGTGCTTTGGGGAGGGGGAAGAATAAATCTCCACTCAAAGCGTGCAGGAACTTCACCAAGCACTTATTTCAGGAAATTTGGCCAATGTGGTGCACCCACTGTGTCATTGTGGTTGTCTGTGCAGGGCCCTGCATGATGTCAGTCTCTCTGCGTTGTCTCTGGCTTGGTCCTTGTTTTCAGCAGAGCTGGTCCAGGCTCCACACGCCTGGGATCCAGCTGCCTCAGCTCTTCCCCACGCTCATTTAGCCTCCCCAGCCTGCCAACCTTTACAGCCAAGAAAAACTTCTGCTAAGTGAAGCAAAGCATTCATCTGGATGGAGATATATGTATGTAGCAAGAGTCTGTGTGTATTTGTTTTTTTAAAGAGCTCATCAGAGTAGATCATAAAGCTGGAGCAAAACAGAGTGAAATGTTTGATTTGAGACAGTGTTTCTTAAACACTGGTTTGTTGCAGATCTCCTTTCTACCTACATCTAGACTTAATTGCCTCTCCTCTTCTGTCTGTGCACTTTGGAATATGTAAGAGAATGCAAGAACTGGGCTTTTTCCCTCTGGGTGCAGGAGACAGGATGGGGACTGTCAGGATCTAAGGCACCATTTCTGAGGGAGGTGAGGGGAAATGGAGGCTGGATGCTCCAAGTGTTGTGTTTCATGCTCACATGGGTGAGTGTGTGTGGACACCTCTGCTCCTCAGCAGGTCTCTGTTCTCCCATCTCCTGCTCCCTGTGTCTGACATATCTCCCCTTGGCTGCTCTCTGTCCTTGCTGAGCTGGGAGGTGATGACTCCTGTTTGCCACGGAGGGGATGTGGGCTCCTGCTCCCTCAGCAAGTGGAAGCTAAATGTCCTGCTCCTGGGAGCAGAGAGGGGTTTCACAGAGCTGCTGGGTCAGGATCTGCTGTTCTTTGGTGTGGGGTGGGCTCAGGTGTGTGTGACCCTCCAGCTCCTGTGTCCAGTGGGAGTCCAGGGGGAGAAGGGCCCCTGGTACCAGCCTGGATGGTGCTGCTGCAGTGGGGTCATCCTCACAGAAAAACATGAGCTGGCTCCTCTCTGCTGCCTTCAGAGTTACTCCTGCTGGGCTGGATGGCACTGGGGGTAGGTCAGGTTCTTTGTCCTCTGTGATGTTGGAGCAGCTCCTTTCCGGACTGGCCTCTGTGCTCACACAAAGCAGGGCACACGACTTTAACTGGACTCTGCTTGGCTGATTTTTCTCCCATTACAAGCACCTAGCAAAGCTGTTTGCCTTCCTAAACAACCCTAGGAAGGTTTTTTTTTTTTTCTTCATTTCTGAAATGCTGAAGGGGATTAGATCATATAGTGGAGTATTCAACTGTCAAGTGATTTACAGCAAAGATGCAGTTGAGTTATGAGAGCTGTTAAAATGCCTGTTAAAAGTACTAAATGCTTTTAAAAACTCGTATTATTTGGCTGATAGAATGTAAAGGTCTGATGGAGCTATTACTTTGCTCTGTATAAATACACATTTGGGCAGGTGTTATTTATGTACGCTCTCACTGCTGTGCCTTGCAGTGACCCAAAGCCATTGCCACCAGGTGGTTGTACATCAGCCTGAAGCCAGACAGTGACCCTGTTCCTGGTGGACTGTTGGATCAGAACTCCTTGCTCTGGGGAAATTCAGATTCATCTTGGCAGTATTGGGATGATTTGAGGGGTAGCACTGAGGCAGGCTGGTGTCTGTAGGTGAGGGCTTTCAGTGGTGCCCTGAAGTGATACCTCCTTTCACCGAGGGCTTTAGTGCCTTGGCTCACTGGCTTTCTAGAAAGTTTTGGCAGAAAAGCAGCAGGTCTGTTGTCCCAGAAAGCATGGATGCATCTTTACTCAGCACTGATATTTCTCACATCCCAATGTTTCTCATGATGGACATGAGCAAGCAAGCCTGAATAAACACTTTTAGTGTTTTAACTGACTTTAAAAGAAACAGGGTAAATTTGTGGTCTGTGAACTCTGATAGTTGATATTTATTTTTAAAACTCAGTTTTGCACCTGCTTTTAAACATGTTTGCCCAGAAGAAACTGTGGGGAGTCAGTAAGTTTACCACAGATTTATGGCTGAGTGTCAGACCTCCTCTCTTGCCTAGACCTTTGTAACCCAGCAGAGTCACCATGACCCCCTGGTTACCTGCCACTATAACCACTGGAGACAGTCCAGGTCTGTTCCTGACAAATAAATATGGGAGACTTTGGCCAAGTATGTGTGATATCCTCTAGTACAGCACTCCTGGGTTGCTGTAGCTGCCTGGTCAGGGTGCCCTGGTGTCCTACATCTGAGTTCAGGGGCTGCTGGATTTGTGAGCTGCAAATGTACACTCTGGGATATCTTCCTTGCATTGACAGCCCATGGCTGATCCAGAGGAAAAACTTTACACCAGCTTCTCATGCAATGTATGAAAAATTCATTCTTCTGGCTTCCTGGAGCATTGTATACCTAGGAAGGGTTGCAGTGTTGTGCTGTGTAAATTTGTGGTGGTGCACAGTAAATATTATGCTTTAACAGTCACAGGTCTGACATTTCTGTTGAGTTATGTACCATAATGTTCCAACACCATGGGCTGAATTTGATCTTAACTACGTGGGTGCACTTTAGTGCATGCCTGAAGAAAATTGGCCACTAAACTTGCAGGTTCATGTGCACAGTCAGTGATTGAACAATCTGGTGATGCCCCAAAAGGTATGAAATTAATTTTCAGGTACAATAAACAATATTTCAGCCCTGACTGGCTTGACGGAAGCTTCATCTTCCAGCACTAGGTATTGAAATGGGTTGCAGGATTGCATTTAAGAAGGGATTTGTTCTGCCTGTCTCTTTAGTGCAAAGGAAGCTCATGAAGTTGTGCCCAGGCAGTGGTGGTGCAGCCAAATGCTGCTTCACCTGAGCAGTGCCTCTGCAGCTGGAGGTTCGGAATCATTCCTTATCTTGCAAATTCCTCATCGTGTAGATCAAGCAGTGATTTTTTTTCTTCCTGTTTACCTTTGTATAAGCTGGGCATGGCCCAGTCCAAATGCATTTATCACTGACTGCTTTGCAAAAGGGATTTTGCACTGTTTCTCCCTCAGAACTGAGGGTCTGTGCAGGACCCCCTTTCCTGGAGAGGGAGACTGGCTGGGCACAGGGGCAGGGATGCTCAGGATGGGTTTGCCACAGCCTGTTCAGGTTTTAATTGCACTGCAAATGTTGCCAGTGACTGAGGACTTTCTGTGCAAGGAAATATCGGAAGAGGCTGCAGCAGAAAGTGTCTGTTATGGGATATGTGGTCTGTGGTCAGCTGCAGGGGGAGTCCACAGCAGCAAAACCAGCATAGACTTGCTACCAGGAGGTGCTGGACCCTTGGGACAGGATCACTGAGAATGTATCCATCAGCAGCTGATCTTGTGTTTGCTCCGTTAACATATTTGCACGCCTCTCCCCATATTACCTCAGCTTTACCTTGGAAGAGTGTTTGTGCAGTCTGGAAGAGTTGTAGGACCCACTTGATCCACATCATGGAGCAGCCTTTGGTATTAACTGTTCCCACTGTTAGCTCTGTAGGTCCCATTCAAACCAGGCCCTGGATAAAGAAGTTGGTGTCAGAGCCATCTTCACCTTTCCTGCTTGGATTCAAAGGCTGGGGAAGGATAAGTAATGTATTATACAAATTTAGCTCTTGTTTTCACTCTCCTGTTTATAATTGTCAAAGGTTTGAGCTTTCTGAAATAATAAGGTTAAGTGGTCCTCTCTGACCTTAGGTGAATAGGAAAAAATATAGTTATTGAGGGACTCGGGCCATTACACCTCAGCAGTGAGGAATCCGAGGTGTTGGAAAAGCCTGCTAAATTATCCTGCTTAATGCCAGACACTCCAAGGTGACTTACGGTGCTGCAAAAGCATAAACATCCCTAACTGTGACTGCTGCAGGCCAGGAGTGGGTTTGCCACATGCCTGTGCCTGGGCTGGCAAACAGGATGGTGGCACATGAGCTCCATCTCTCTGGGGGTGCCAGGTCCTGGCTCCACGGTGGTACCTGAGCCAGTCCTGGACACGGCCCAGGCTGAGCTGTGCTCTCACCCTTGGTTTCACAGCATATGTTTGATGTGGAGCCTGCCCAGGCTGCAGGATGCCTTGCCTTGCTGTGTGGCACGGACCTGTCATTGCTCCAGGGAACCTCTCTAGATCTGCCTCAGGACTCCCTGTGTCCAGGGAGGACAGGAATGGAGGGCTCTCTGGAGCTGTACCTCTTGTCCTTGGTGTTTGCTGCTTCTTTTCTCCACAGTCTGAGAAGGGAAAAGCTTATCTTCTTCTGGGGGTTACCTTTTAGATGCTGCCTGTCTTTCCCAGCTGAGGACGAGACAGATGAAGCATAACTGTCTGATATGAAGTCTGATTAAGGCCTTGGTAGCCAGAATGTTCTTTTCCTAGAAGAAGAGCAAGCCTGTGGCTAATTTAGGACTGGATCCAACAAGGCATGGAAATGGCACAGAGAAACCCTTGCAGCTCTGTTCAGATGTGACCTTAAAAAACATAGTAGGTTTGGGCTTGGATAGCCATCCCTCTGCTCCAGATAGGGACTCAGAAAAAGAAATGTCCTTGGTCTTGAGTCCAGAGTCTTGGAGAAGAGCAAAGTGCCCCCACTATTGGGCACAAACATCTGTGTGTCATTTTGGCAACCACTGGTGCCACAGCTGCTCTGCACTAGGGAGAACCTGGTTCAGGGTTGCCTTTTCCATGCATTCCTCTTTATCTGAATTATCTGCAATCACAGGAATTCCTGCTCACAGACATGTTTGCTGGAACATTTGGAGAAAGGGGGTTCAGAGCTGGACTGAAATAGACTTGTTGAACGGTGCTCTGTCGTAACACTCTCCCATGCTGAAGAAAAACTTCTTCAGCAAGCACATGGAATGAATCGGCATGGTTAGTCAGGAGCCAGGTGGAGCAGAAATCCAGATTAAATAGAACAGAGTTGGATTCAGAGAAATGCAGAGCAAAAGCAGCACATGAGCTCAGGGTGAGGCAGTGCTGCCCTGAAAGGGAACAATCCCTGTTCTCACGGGAGCTCCGGCATGGGATCATGATCGGGGCTGGTGTAACTGAGCTACTCCTACAGAACTGAAGAGTCAACTCCCAAAGCCAACCAGAAACACAGGCATCTAATTTTCCCTCTGCTGTCTAAATAAAATGCTGCTGCAGATGGAAGGCTCCCTAGAAGCTGCTTCTGGACTCCTTCCACCTTTTCATGAAAGCTCCACTCAGCTGTGGTACAGTGTGCACTAACAGAGCCCATTGAGTGCCATGATCCCTGGAAAAAATGTAAGGGGGAGAGAAGCTGGGAACCTGCCTTGAGATTCAGGGTTGGAAATAATGATAGAAGAGCAAAGTATTAATATTTCACAGCACAATCTGCTTTGCAGAAAACAAGGGGCTTGGGGAAGGAGCAGATGGAAGGAGCTGAGTATGTGTTTCCCAAGAAGGCGGCATTGTGTCTGTTGCTTTGTTAGTTGGAGCTCTAAATACTGAAACAAAGGCACAGAAAAGAAAGAGGCTGAAATTTAAATTTGATGAGTTGCTCTTTCTTTTCAGTTTGGGATTTAGCTGGAGCTGTTGTGGTCTGTGCAGGTGTTTTGGTTGTGTGTGTCCTGTGTGCACCTCTGTGCACGTGTGAGTGTCCGTGCTCCTGCAAACTCTCCAGGGTTAGCACAGGCCCTGGGAGCTGTCCTGGGAACTGAACCTGGCCTGCCATTAGCACACACTGAGGTAAATACAGCTCTACAGGTGCTCTGGCAGCCACCTGCCCAGGGACACACTCCATTCTAAACTCTGCAGAAGCTGTGGTTGTGCCCTAGGAGACGTGCAGGCTGCTGGCCACATCTCCTGGGGAGCAGCTCCCTCCTAAAGTGCAGATCTGCAGCCTTCAGTCTGCAGGTGAAGGTGTGCACAGAACCAAGGGACAGCCCTGCTCCTCCAGTTTCATCATGGCTTGCAGATTTTCACACTTTCTGACCGGAGCAGAGGTTCAGCTGGACCTTCCAGTCATATTCTCTGTGTCCAGTGAATGCAGTTAGATTGTGCATTAAGTTGTCTCTTCAGATTTTTGATGCTCTGGTTTGGCTATCTGAGACTGTATTCTCTTGGGATAAATGTAACATGGACAGGAGCTGGAGTTATCTCTTAACATGGAGAGGCTGGGAAATGGGTGCAGAGAAGGGCCTGAACCACATCAACTGCTTCAAAGCTTACCCCAAACCAGTAGAATAATTCCTGAAGGATCTCATGGATCCTGGATAGGGTCTGAGTCAGTGTGTATCATAGTTTGAGTTGTAGCTGCACATTTCAGTCCTGAACGTGAATTCCCCCTCTTTAGCAACCCAGTTGTTTGAACTGGAGTCACCATGGTTTTTATAAGTGGCCTTAAAAATGTTAATTAACCTTCTGCAGTTACAGAGAAACTTCAGCTGTGGATAACTGTGTAAGAGAAGGACTTGGGGATTTTGAAAATCTTTCAAGAGCACACAAGGGAGATAGATGAATGTTCTGTGGTCATGGGTGCTGCCCTTGGAGCCTGACCTGGTCACTGTGTGCCATAGCCCCCAACTGGATCCTCCTTGAAGGACTTTCTGGTGTCCAGCTACCAGGCACTGAGGACTGTTCTTCACTGGTGAAATTATACATAAACATACACACTGTGAAGCTCAGCCCTGGGATTGTTCACTGTAAACATTGCATTGTCCCACAATTTACATTAATGAGGATGATTTACATTTATATAGCTCCTTTCATCCCGATGGATCTCAGAGACTCACAGACTAAAATACCCAGGGTTTCCTCACAGCAATGTGAGCTGGTTGTGGTGTGAGCCAGCCAGGCAGGACAAATGAACATTGCTTTGTCTTGAGCAAGAGGTGTTTTGGGGAAACAGGTCAGATATTTCATCCTGTGCAGACCTGGCTGGACCTTGTAACTGAGATCCAGTCTGAAAGACCAGATGTGGAGAACTTGGTGGTCTTGTGCTTTGTCTGTTCCTGCAGCAGGAGGGACTGAGGTGACCTGGTGTTTTCCAAGTGTTTCACAGAACGTGGGATGGCCAAGAAAAGTTCTTTTCATGGTCCCTGGGTCTGAGGTACAGGCCTTGCCCAGCGCTTCTCCAGACCCTTACCAGAGGGAGACAAGGATCCACAGGGATCAGATGAGGATGGGACTTGTCCTTTGGGCCATACTCCTGTGGGCGAGCTGGGCTCTGTGAAGTCTATGTCTGCCATGTGCTCCTGCAGTGTAATCATCTCTTTTGGGGTTCCTGTTCACCCCCACACTGCTTCTTTCTGTGCTGAGCCCCACTGAGAGCCTGGGCTTCCTCCTGCAGGCCTTTGCCAAAAGGGAGTTTTAAACATTCACTTGCTTTATTTTTAGGTGTATATTTAAAATACTGCCGACATTTCCAGGGAGCATTTGTAAACGAGGACTCTATGAAAGTTATTTTTGTGCATTAATTCATGAGGCAGCTTCAAAAATTCATGAAGTAAATAGGACTTTCTGCCAGGAGAAATCGGGGTGCCTTTGCTGCCCTCCAGAGCAGAGCAGACATTTCAGTGTAGTGCAGTAACTCCTAAACAGAGTCTTCTGATCTCAGTGTGCTGATTAAGGCACTAAGACAGGCTGCAGAGGTGCTTTCTAAGTCTTTAAGATGTCCTTGTTTCACCAGCCTTAACAGTGATCTTATTTCAGCAGGGATTAAGTGAGCTGCAAAAAAATACCTGGATGGCAGAGGCATCTCTGTCCCTTGTGCTGTCCTGGAGCTCCTCGGGGCTCTCCTGGCCCATGGAGTGGCCAGGATGACTCCTCCTTGTTCCCAGGCACGATCCCTCCTGGTGCTGTGCCTGGAAATGTGCAGTGCCTCTGCTCTGGCATCAGCACAGTGCTCTGGGTTGCTGCTGGGGTGACTGAGGGGTGAAGTCAGCTCTGCTGGCGGATTATTTCTATCAGGCTAAAAGCAGCAGTGATTTAAATGGAGCAGATTGTGCTGGGCGCCCGCACTGGTGCCTGCTCTGGTGTAGCTACAGATAGGCCAGTGGGGCTGGGGTTGGTTTATGGAGTCACTCTGCAGTCACTGAAACAATGTCACTATAAAGTGAAAGCAAAAAAGAGGAGAATTGGGTCTCACACCTCCAAGATGGGTTAAACTAAACCAGAACAAGCTGGTTTTTCTCTGCAATGAGCAATATCCACATGTCAAATTATTTATAAACAAATCTTCAGAATAAATTTGTATGTAGAGAGTCTTCCTTCCTTCTTATCTTGTAGTGAGATCTTCCTCTAAATATTAAGCTGCATGTTTGGATGTCTGAAGTATGGAATAGCCAAGTGCTTCAGAATAGATGAAGGACCAGACTGAGCCTCTTTTTGATCTGTGAGGAAGGAGAGAAGTCCATTTGTGCTGGCTCCTGCCCCAGCTCTCTGCTTCTCTGTGATGCCAAACCTGCACTGAGTGTGCTGCTGCTCCTGGGTGTGGGATGCATTTCAGGCTGGACAAATGTTCATTGTGGTTTGCACAAAGGTTGCTTTTCTATGCACAGCTCAAGTCTTGAAAAGAGAAGGAAAAAAATGCTCTCCAGACTCTCTTGGGATTATGTTTTTTGCCAGGTAGCTTCTGACCTTGAATGATATTCAGTGTTTTTCCATTAACACCAGTGGGGCTCAGGCTTGTGTAACATTTAGGGGTACTCCCTTTTCCTCCTCCTCACACTAAATGCTTTTTTTATTATCCATTAATGAGTAATCAGAAATTTCTAAAAGGATGTATGGCTTCAGTTCTTTCACAGACAGTGGGATCTGTGCAGCTTTGCAATTTGTAGACAGCTATAAATGGTAATGAAAAGCATGTTCAAACCCTGCCTCCACAGCATGGCTGTGATTGCTGTTGGTTTCCTGCTTGGTTTGGTGGAAGGGGCTGAGCTCTCAGATGTGCCCTCTGATGAGCCCAGGCCCTGCTCAGGCACTCCTGGGACATGCTGCTGTGTTTGTGTTGGGGCACTGCCCATGAACTCCCTGACAGTGACACTCCCTTCCCTCCACACTTAGAAACTCTCACAGCCCAGGTGTCCAAAGTGGTGCATTTTATCCCCCTTAGGAATGAGAAGGATGCAGCTTCTGTCAGATCTCACAGTCAGGCTGCAAGAGAGCTGGGAAATTACTTGCTGACTTCCCAAGTCTGCCTTTATTCCTGGGCTCTGTGTTGTATCTCTGTAAACCTGACCTGAAGTGCCTGAGCATCCTCCTGCACTGTGTGTGTGTGACCCAAGGGATGGACAGTCCTGATGTCTCCAGGTGGCAAACCTGGGGTTCCAGGGGGGCTTTAGGAAGCTCTTAGACTTGGGTGAGACTTGGGTAGCATCAGGTGCAATATAAGGCTCAGAAGCTGTGCTCGCTAAAATGCTTTTGTGCAGCAGAGAGGAGTCAGGAGCATCTCCATTGTGCAGGAAGGTCAGATGGGGTCTCACCTGTGAAATGGATGTGTTTGGTTTAGAGGCTGTGTTTGAGAAGTGTGGGGATTTGCTTCCCTGTAGTGCTCTGGGTTTGTTAAACCTCTGTAGTTAGAGGAGCAGAAAAGCCATTGAATTATTTGGTCCATTGAACTGATGTGCTGTGAAGACTCACTTGTACTTCTAACATGCTGCAAGTTCACCAAAGGTGCACAGCCCAGTGCAGTGTTCAAGGGGGAATATTGCATATCTTTGGTTCCACAGCACCATGGGAGGAAACAGAAGAAAGGAAGAAACTGCAATACTTGTTAAATATCAACAGAGGAAGTTTATTATTTCTTGGAGGAACCCTGTGATGGTCTCTGGACTGAGGTTCCTCCTGTTTTCCCATGCCATCATCCACATACTGAGCCATATGTCCTGGCAGCTGGTTGGTGAGAATCCACCAAGCTTCTGAGCAATAAGGCATTTTCTGTAGTGATTTAATGTTTAGGTGATTACAGAATGCAGTGGATTACTTGATTACTTTGTGTGTGTTTCTGCAGGAAATATGCTGGAGTGTTTTATATCTTTTTTTTTCTGTTTTGAGGGATTTTTTTGTTTTGTTTCCTTAAAAAGGGGATGGAGTGCTACCTATAAGAGATTGAGAAGTGTAGCCAATAGTTTTATTATCCTCCCAGTGCTGGCCTCTTCTGTCTTTACAAATGCTCTGAAGCCACAACTCTGCATAAGAAAAATGGATTTGTCACTGAATTTTCATGCTTCATCCTCACAGAAATGTAACTGTTGTCCTGGGCTTTAGCACTCTGCCTTCAAGCTTGGATTTAATGCTGATCATTATACTTTTAGAGCAGGTTACATAGAAAAATAGAGGCATGGAGCACATCCAAAAGCAAGCGGCCTTGCTTTCACTCCCATTTTATTCTGGTGAGGATGCTGAATATTTATTAAGAAAATCCCACAATCCCACTTTTAAAGAGGAAAAAAAAAAAAAAAAGACCTCAGTAATTTAGAAAGGAACAGCTGTAAAGTGCAGCTGTTGAGCTTAATTGTATCTCTTACAATTTCCCCAGGGCTGGGGAAAGAGGGAGCTGAGCACTCGAGGCTGTGCTGGGTTGGGGTGGGTTGGTGCTCAGCAGTGGAAGGATCATCCAGCTCCTCTGCGAGATCAGAGCCTGGCTGGTGGTACCTGATCCCCCTGGGAAACAGGGATGGTGCAGGGGGGTTCAGCTGGGTGCTGTGTGATTGCACAGATTCCTGATGTTTGTGTCTGAGGGCTTTGGAGAAGGGCAGTGAGGATGGGGCTGGTTGTGCACCTTTCAGTGCCTTCTGCTGCTGCTGTGGTGGGAGTCTCCAGATGGCTCCTTTGACAGTTTCCCAAGATATTTTTATTTCTGTCTTAGCACAACTGTGCTTTCTTTAAAGGAGGCTGTGCTCATTTTCAGGATGTATTTTGTGTTTCAGCTGTTGGTCGTAGCACAAGAGTTAATTTATTGTTTTGATCCAGGCAGATTTGACCCTGAAATCAAAGCACTGCTGCTTTCAGCTGATGTTTCTGAAAGAGAATTTCTCAGAAGCTCCTTTTGAACACCTTTGTTTGGGGATTGGCCTTATCATGTCAAAGGGATAGTTGCCTTGAAAAAAACCTTCTATTTGACACCTGAGTGATGATTTCCCTTTTGTTGAGATTCCAATTTAATTCTTCACAATACTGAGGGCTTGGTAGCAAGCCGACATAGCATTACATCTACTGCACTGAGCCTGCTTGGTTTTGAATGCAAGATCAAAAAATTCCCTTGCTTCTGCCCTCCTTGCACACTCAGTACTGCCTCCCAGCATGGAATTTCCAGGGGGAAGAGCAGAGGGGCTGAGGATGTCCTGCTCTCCAGGGCTCCAGCACGGGAATTCAGCTCAGCTCAGCAGAGCCCACTCAAGGCTGCTGAGATTTGGGCCCATTTTCTTTTCATCTTAGCAAAAGTGAGCACGGAATCAAGTGAAACAGAAAATAAATGCAATATATTTATTGCA
Source organism: Zosterops lateralis (assembly GCF_965231275.1). Lineage (NCBI taxonomy): Eukaryota > Metazoa > Chordata > Aves > Passeriformes > Zosteropidae > Zosterops > Zosterops lateralis. Next base: position 9,512,158 of record NC_139779.1, on the reverse strand, counting down.
TTTTGATCTGTTCAGCCTCTCCTAAATTCCAGATACAATGTCCTTTACTTTTGCTTTGCCTTTCTCTTGGTGACTGTGTGTTTCAGAAATTGGTGTTTCTGGCATATTTTCAAGCCATCTTTCAAAATAAACACCTTTCCCAGAGGTGAGGGCAACCTGAGGCCCTGATTGCATCAAGTGTCATTAACCAAACAGCACCAGAGACAGAGGTGACTAATACACACCCTTGGAGCTTTGTAGGGAAGCTTCATGGTATGATCCTGGAGCAAATAGTATAAAGCCTTTGGAGGTTCAGCTTGAACCCAGCTCAAGCCTGTGTGCATTTAGCTGTGGATTTCTGGGGTCATTTTCAACACCTAAATAAGGCACTGGTGTCCTTCCCTAGGGGAAAATGAACTGTGCTTTCCAGTATTTGCTGTGGGAATGGTGGTACCAGTGGTTGCAAACCATTTTGCTTGTTCATACAGCAGCTGGAGCATGGCCAGGATGGTGGCACCAGGGCTGGGACCCTTTGCTTGGGGGTCACTGACTGAGCCCACTGAGCCCAGCTGAGGAGGACCCCTGGGCAGGGCTTGGTGTCACAGCCCAGGGCGGGGTGTGCTGAGAACTGTCCCTGCCAGTGATCCCAGCTGTGATTGTGCTCCCCTTTGCCATCCTGGGCCACGCACAGAGCTCCATGGGGACAGCCTGGTGGCCTTGTCCCAGCTCTGGCCACACTGCCCCTGTATGGGCTGCATCTTCTGGGTCTCCTCCTTGGAGGACGTGCAGAGCAGACATGCCCATCCATCCCAGTGCTCTGGATCCAGCAGGGAACCCTGGCTGGTTTAGGAGCTGAGCTCTGGGGCACTGAGAAGCAATGGTAGAGAATTACAAAGGCCTTTTGCTCTGAGCAGCATTTATGTAGCCAAAAATGAAAGGAGAATCTAGGGAAGCTGGGGGAAGGCCTTCAGGTAAAAAAAAAAAAAAAAAAAAAAAAAAAAAAAAAAACCAACAACAAACCAAAACCAAAAACAAAAACCCAAAGGGTTAGGATGGGGCAGGTGACACTTAAAATAGAAAACACTTATCTTTGTTTCCTTTTGAAATGTGTCCTGTATCCTTGGGAGGCTTCTTAGCAGCCTTTGGATCAGTGCCCTGCCTATTCAAAGCTCTTCTACTTTCAGCAAAGGACTGTAATTTGCAGCTTGTTTCGGGTGGTTTTTACTCTGTGCTTTGCAGGACTGCGCTTGGCTGTGCTCTCCTGGAACGCAGACAGAGTGATGTCCCAGAGGAGCCTGCCACCCTCTCAGATGGGGAGGGATGGTGGGAGAGGGCAGTGTCCTGTCCTGGCAGGAGTGGGTCGGTGTGGGGCACATCCTGGAGCCTCTTTATCCGTGGTGTGAGCAGCGCTCCTGCCCGTGCTGCACATCCCCGTGTGCCTGGGCACCAGCAGTGCCCTCGGGAGAGGTGCTGTAATTAACCATCCCATTAGGAGAGAGCCCTTCCCATCAGCTCCCTCTCTGCCAGCACATTCTCCTCCGCTGTCTCTTTTTCTAGTAGAAAGCTCTTCCTACAAGTGGTACTTGTGTAACTTGGCAAGGATGTTTTGATGGGCTGGCCGCATTGTTCATTGAATTACTGTCTGGCTGGAAAGCCAAGGGCTGCAATTTTCTCTGCATTATTATTCTTGGGATTCAACCTCTTAGAAATGCAAAGTGGGACAGTTTGCTGCTCGAAACATTTCCCAACAGTTCAGGGCCTGGCAAGAGATGGAGGGATCTCTTGGGCTTCAGTAACCTTCAGGTTTTCACATGCTTTGACATGCATTTTGAGTGAGTCCTTTTATTTATTTCAATAGTTCTGTCAAACGATCCTCCTCCCTTGTATTAACTATGGCTGCACTGCCCTAAAATAACCCAGCAGGGTTAAGAATATTTGCCACAGGAATCTTGTAAATGGCTTGCACATAATTATGTTTTTATTCCAAGGCAAAGGAGATATAACTCTTCAAAATGGATAAAAATCTTGAAATGAACATCTGGACATACAAATTAAATTGCTCTTAGTGTAAGGACAGTAGAGTACTTTATTCTCCCTGGCAGGCTTCAGCACACTTGCAGACTCGACACTAATCCACAGGATCAGAGTCATCTTGTAAACTTAATGTCTCTAAATGTTTTCACATATTTTTATTGCAAATCTATCCTTTCAGGACATTAGAGATCAGCCTGAGCCCTGGTAAGGCACACGTAGCCTCTCTGCATTGACTGAGAGCTTTATATACTTAAATTGAGATAGCCTTGGGTCTCAAGAGCAAATCATTCTTCTGACAACAAACCCTCCCCTGCCCTGCACAAGCTGTCACCCTCACCATCAATGAAATTATAGATTAGGTTATTGATTATTTTTCTCTTTTTTTGCCTTCCCACTTACTCTCAGACTCTCATGAAAATTCAAGACATTTCATATCTTTCTATTGACAAAAGCAACAACTAAATCAGATTATGCAACTCTCTTAATTCCCAGAAGTAATTTCCCAATTGTTCTTAGGTCCTTTGCCTGTCTGGTGCTTGCATTTGGATAGAGCACACTGAGATACTTGCAGCTTGTCATGGTTTAAATCTTAATTAGTTCATGGGAGTGCATCCTTTTGAAATGCAATACTTGGACTTTCTCTAGGCTATTCTTTTTTTCCTAAGAGGGATTAAAATATCCAGTATCATAATTAAGCATTTCTACTCATTTATGACAGAAGTTTTTGAAGAGTATTTAAAGAAAGCAAAGTCAACATACTAACTACCAATATTACAGGGGAGCAGGAGGTGGGTGTTGGTGCTGCTTCTGGTTTTGGGGCTCAGGTCCCCTCGTGTGCCAGAGTGGTGGCAGCAGTGACATCAGTAAGGCCGTGCAAATTGACATTGATGTTGGCCCTCCCTGTGTGTGTTTGTGAGATTTGATGCAGTTCTGGTTCTTCTAGACAGGCTGGGGGGGCTTGAACTGCTGAACAAATAATTCTTGCTATAGATGCAGAAAGCTTATCATTTGGGGCACTTTTTATTTAAAAGGAAAAAGACCAGGGCACCAGTAAATACAAAACTGATCACTCTACCAAGCCAGTAACGTCAGCACTTCAGTGAAGTTTCCAAGGGGAGATTTATGACTCCTGAGATGATGCTTGTATAAAACTTGTTTGGCTGTGATTTTCAAAGGCTGCAGCAGGGAGGGACTGCTGGGGTGGCTGGTTGTGTGTGCAGAATGCTGAGGAGCTGCTTGGACAGAGGAGAGGGCACAGGAACAACAGGGGTTTGAGGGTTTGGAAAGCCCAGAGTGGTGAATGCCCAGATGTGACAGAGGTGTGTGACAGGGATGTGTGCCAGGCACAGGGCACAGGGTCTGTCGGAGTCATGGTCATACCTGCCCATGTTAAACACTCCCATAAATGCAAAGAATAAACCCCATCAGTCCTGATGATAGGTTTGATAGTTATGTTTTATATGAATGGACACGTAAAAACACACAAAAAAGTTTTGTTTTCCCATGATCTGCTTTTCTCTGTGGCTGCCTTGGCCTCCAGCAGGATAAATGACCAGGATGGAGACAGCCTTCCCTAAAAGGTGTGAGAGGGTGTTTAGCTGAGCACAGGGACAGCTCCATCCAGCAAAGAACAGTCCCTTGCCCATTGTTGTTGTGCAGGGCATCCTTAGATTAGATTTTGGCACAAGAGCACATGTTGGCTGGTTTCCTCTTTAACCCTGGAGGTGCTGGTCTGTATTGCCATGTCCTCTGTCCTATTTCAGTCTCAGGCACTGGGAAGTGCATGTGTATGCTCTCAGAGGCTGAGGTGTCTTCTTTAAAACACTGTCTTCTGGATCTGCCCTTATTTTCAGCGCTTGAGTGGAAACATGGCTGTTTTAAATAAAAATTGGGTTTAATGTGCTTTTAAATTGGAGGCAAGTGCACTAGTTATGCAATTAACTGCAAATATTGAGTTCGAGAAAGGGCAATGCGAGTACTTCCAAAATAATCAGAAGTGTTTTTAAATGGATGGCTAATGGAGAACAGACACTGCAGTGTGAGCTGCCTGTGTTCCCTAACAAAGCATTCTTTACCCAGGCTCTGCATAAGCTTCTTTTCAGCGTGTACATTAGAGCAGGAGTCTGGCAGGCTGTCTCGTCATGTGTCTTGTCCTGTAGAGCCACTTATTGGATTTCATCTGCTTACCCTTGTGCGATCATCAGGGCAGTGCTTAAAAGCAGCTCTTGTATGAAAACAAACGCAGCAGATTATGCAGCCTTAGTCTCTTCATGGAAGAGAGGAGGGGAGAGATGAGGAAGGGAGGAAGCCTCTATTCGTGACCTTTAACTCAGCAGTAAACATAAATCTGCTCTAATGCTCTGCATTAGACCTTTGGAAGAAGGGGCAGCCAACTCAGGCAGACTACAAGGGTGTTGTGAGGTTATGCAGGGAGAAAATCAGAAGGGCCAAAGCCCAACTGGAACTTTATCAGCCTACTGCCATAAAAGACAATAAGAAATATTTCTATAAAAACACTGGCAGCAAAAGGAGAGCCGAGGAGACTCTCTGTCCTTTATTTGATGCAGGAGGAAACACAGTGACAAAGGATGAGAAAAAGGCAGAGGCACTTAATGCCTTCTTTGCCTCAGTCTTTAATAGCAAGACCCGTTGTCCTCAGAGGACCCAGCCCTTGAGCTGGAATACAGAGACAAGGGAGCAGAATAAAGCCCCATAATCCACAGGGAAATGATCAGTGACCTGCTGCACCCTAGAGACACACACACAGTCCCATGATGGGATCCACCCAAGGGGGCTGAGCAAGCTGGGGACAGTGCCCACTGAGCCACTTCCATCATTTATCACCACTCCTGCCTAACAGGGAGGCCCAGGGGACTGGAAGTTACCCTGTGGGACACGTGTCCACGTGAAGGGTCAGCAGGATGATCCTGCCAGCCTGGCCTCAGGTCACTCCCAGGGCCACCACATGGCACTGACAGGGCACCCAGGGCATCAGGCCCTGCACAACTAACCTGTCTTTTGTGACAAAGTGACCCTCAGGTGGCTGAGGGAAGGGCTGGGGATGTATTCTATTCTAGCTGGAGTTCAGTGAAGCCTTCTCCTGGGGACACTGTCAGCCATGGCTTGGGTAGCTCTCTCTTTGCTGGGTGAAACACTGCCAGGTGAGTGTGCTGGGCAGTGAGGTGACACCCAGCCAGAGCTGGTCGCAAGTGGTGTTCCCTGGGCTCAGTATTGCAGCCAGCCCAGTTTAGTGTCCTTATCAGTGACAGGTCTGGGTGAGGGGATTGAGGGCACCTTCAGTCAGCCTGCAGATGACACCAAGTTGGGTGAACATAGTCTGAAAATAAGTCACGGAAAGATTACCTTCTTAAGACAAGAATGTTTGCCTGAAGTTGTGTCCAAAATTAAAAACAAAGACCTAGAAATACTCCCACCAGTTTGCTTTCCATAATGTAGCTGCCCACCCAGAATGTCACCTCCCAGAAGTGGCTCTTTCTCACCTTGTAGGTGATGTTAAGTCATTCATTCCCTTCCCTTTTTTGCAGGGTCAATTCTGTTGCAGCTTGGGGAAGCTGTTAACATTTCCCTGCTCTCCAGGCATGATGTGCAAGGCCTGCATTGTGATTCTGTGCACAGCCCTCCTTCCCCTGGGATGGGCTGCTCTGAAGCTTGCTGTCTTTGGCTCCACGTTACAGTGCAGACGTTTTGAACAAGACCAGGCTCTCTGTGGAGTTCAGGCTCTCTTGTTCAGATTCAGAGATCTTATATAGCTCAGGGAACTGGAACATCATTTTAGCTGAAATGACATTATCTGTTCTGTTTTGTTTTGATTTTTCTCCCCTTTTCTAGTTTTATGCTCAATTGGTGTCAAAATCTTTTGGTGGGAGTAGAGGACCTCAACACTTGTGGAGAGAGCAGCAGGCTCCTTGCTGGATCTGCTGGCCCTGCTGTCACCTCTGCACTTTGTCTAGAGAGCTCAGAGGACTTTTTTAAGCCTGTGCAGTGAGCAAAGCTGGAATCAGGAGTTGCTGTCACCTGTGGTCCCATTACACCTCCTGCTCTGCTGTGTGCTGTTCTCACCTGAGTAGCAGCCACTCGTGGGCTGTATGGCTGATGCAGGGTGAAAAGGGTCTCCAGTCTGTCCTTGTTGTACTCAAATTTGTGTGAGTTGGCAAAGGTGATGAAGGTTTCTCCAGTCTGAGTCAGTGGTGAAGCAGAGAGATTGTGTCTGTGGGTGTGATGTGGCTCAGCTGGGATGGTTTCAGTCCAGCAGGAGTTGTCATCCCATGGTGGGGTCTGGACTGGTGGGATCCCAAGCCACAGAACAGATCTGCTCCTTCATTGCAGTGCTGGGGTTTTTGGAGAGAAAAATCACTCCCTTCTGTAGGGAAGTGATGCTGGTTGGATGGAAACCAGTTAAAGGAAACTTCCAGATAAACTGATGATCATGAAGTGAAAGAATTGCAGGAGCTGGAGAAGAGTTGGAGCTGGAGCTGCAGGAAGCCAATGAAGTAACTTTGAGATGCTCATAGGGGCAAGTCAAGGAGAAATACATCAGTGTTCAACAGGTGCCTGAATGGTCGTGGGCACAGCTGGTGGTTGGGCAGAGAAGGCTGCAGAGTGATGGTGGGAGGTGCACAGAAAATGGAGCAAGTCCCAAGGGTGCACCAGGACTATCAATCCTGCATGTGCCCTCCTTGAGCAGAATTCCTGAGGGGAGAACATGGTGTAAATTAAAAACAGAAGTGATGATTGCAGAGGGAAAAACAGGTGATGGATTGAGGAGTTGCTGTAGAAGAGGGAGGAGCTAGGCAGATGAGATATGGATATGAAATGTAAATGAAGCTTGGAGGTGATTAAGTGGACTTTTCTACAGTCATTTCTTATGCTGGATGTGGGAGGCTGTGCTGATGGGGGAGGAGGAAAAACACCACAGCTCAGGAATCAGCAGCATTTCCCTGTTGATCGTGTAGGCAGAAAACAGGGGCAGCCTCTTCCTTGGGGGGGCTGAACTGAATCAAATCCTCCAAATGCAAACCTTGGCCATGAGACCCTTGTGTCAGGCAAAGGGAATCTGCCTTTCTCACCAGCCCCCTGCAGAGGAATTTGTAATTCCTTATGACATCTCATGGCAAAGTGATTTTGTAAGACGTGGCGTGGAGGTGTGGAGAGAGGAAATGAGTGAGATGTTTTTAATTCCAGATAATTTGTTTGGTGTGTAGCTGTGAATTAGACACATAGGGAGTCAAAGTTAATGGATGAAGAGTGTATTAAAAAAGACAGAGTAATGTTAGCAAGAGAAGAAGAGAATTGTTCTCACCAGGCAATGCACTTTGCAGAAGAGAAGACTGTCATCTGGTTTTATTACAAAATAGAGGTTAGCTTCTTTTTTTTTTTTCTTTTTTTTTTTTTTTTTAAATTTTCCTCCTCTAAACTGTACCTGTTTGTGAAGTTTTTTCACAAATCCCACATTTTTTTCCTGAAAACTGCAGTTTTGAAAAAAATACAAATCCAAATGGTAAAGCAATTAGGATTTCCTGCAGGAGAATTCATGTTGGCTTTGCATTTCCTGCGTGTTTGGGAGCAAAGGAGCAGATCTGCTCACAGGATGAGCACTTGGGTGACATTAATCTTACCTTTGTAGACTGCCACAAAATATCCTGTGGCAAACAGGCACTTAGGAATTTGCTCATCATATCAAACAGAAGATCTTGGGGCAGGGAGGTAGATTATGGATATCTTTAGTGTCCTGCTGCAGCCACATAACTCCTTGCACACAGGAAAATCCTGAATCCCAAAGAACTTTCCCTCTGCATGACAAGGTCTAAATCTTGGTGCTTGCAGGCTCTTGATAGTTCTTCTCTGGGGCACAATCCAGATCCCAAAAAAACTCTTATTAATCTCTTCTGCATGCGAAGGAAATGCCAAAGAATACAGGACATCTGTGGCCCCACTTCAGACCCTGCTGTATCCGTCAGTGATTTCCATGGGGTGTCCCATGTGTGTGGAGAACTCCAAGAAAAACCTGGCATGCAACAGCATAAACTGGTGGAGACCTGGAGCAGTGTTAGTATTCCTTTTGCTTTTTATTATTTCAAGGAAATGCTTGTTTCAAAGAGTGAAGGCTTTAATCATTTGGCTTGTTGAGGGACTTGTCTCTTTAATCTCTTACACTTTGGTTTTGGCTTCCTTCAAAAAAATCATTGCAGCGCTGTTGTCGTTGGTGCCTGTTTGCTCAGATCAGCCCTTCCAGAGGGGAATGAAAGCAGCGTTTCCTCATTTAAAAAAAGAGAAAAGACAGAAAAGATTATTGCAGCACCAGGTTTTTAAGGTACCAAGCCTGGCTTGCAGCCCTGAGATGAAAAGGAAATTGAATATTGTGTTTTCTAAAGGACTCCTCTATCCCTGCTGGATATAGATCTATCAGAAGAATATTGAAATAGAGGCACCTGGTTTGGTGCTGCATGGCTCCAGCTCACATGGAGCCTTCACCCCCCTGCTTTTGGAACCAGGGCTTTGATTTCCACAGGGAACTCACACCCACAGGAATGTGGAGCACAAGCAAAGCTCCAGTCCTGACAGAGGGGTCCAAGCTTTGGGAAAACATCAATAGTCTGCTGGAGCACTGGAGGGGTGCCTGGGAAGGTGCTCTGAACGTGGCCATCCCCAAACTCTGACTCCTGGGAGTTCAGTTGTTCACATCAGAACATTCCTTTGGCTTTGGTTGTTATTGGAGAATGTGTATCTCTGCCTTTCCCCCCCCCGCCTGTCACTGCACAAGACAATCATCTGTGTCCATGCTGGAGGTGTGGAGTACAAATTAAAATCCGAATTAGTTTTAAAGCTGCAAAACACCTTCTGTTTTCAGCAGGACATCTTATGCATCACTAAATTCCTTTTCCTCCCAATTCTTTTGTTCTCCACTTTGAAAATGCACATGAAACATGCCTGGTAATTAACAAGATGGTAGCAGGTTTGGGGGGAAAACAAGCATGTTAATTCTTTTAAGGCAGTGTTAAAAAACCATTTCAAATGTTTTCCCAGTGGTGGTTGGGATTTTACCTTCTAAAATTGCACAAAAAACGAAATACTGTTCTGTGATGATACTAAACTGTATAATGTAAGGTCACAAGGTTGAAGGAAACACGTTTTCCTAGAGGAGATAGAAGTGTTTATCTAGTCAAGTGAGTCATTTTCCTAGAGAAACAAGTTTTTTAACAACTGTAGAAAATTAATTTTCAGTAGGGAATAGTGAACCTTTAATCTCGGCTTCCTTGCTCAGCATTAGGAAAATCTTCACTGGAGAGTGACTGGTATCTGTGTGCCTCACGATGGTAACATTTCAGATGAGCACCAGGTTTCTGAGTGTTTTTCTGAACGCTGCCAGCATGGAAAATCCATCCCTGATTTGGATTTAGCGGTGGGCGGTTGGGGCAGCGTCTTGATCTAAAGCAGCAAAGCTTTCCTGTGTGTACAGCTTTGGGGTTTGGCAATGCCTGTTTGTATTACCTGTGAGCAAGGAGCCTTCAAGGGCTTTAGAGAGGTGAGTTGTGAATTCAGCTTTGTTTCTTCCCAGGTCTCTGGGAAGCTGATGCAGGTAACCTGATTTATTTGTATTTAAAATTAGAAGAGAATTGTACTATTTCTGGGGGTTTAGACAAATATGTGTGTTGTTACAATTTTTTTTTTTTGAAAGGAACAACAACAAAAAAAATCTGAATACTAGTGTTTTCTTTGAAATGGATTAAAGCTGGTAGATAAGAACCAACTTTCCTAAGACTGGGATGAGTGATGGCTGTGCTGTGCTTGCAGTTGCCTGATCCAATTTCACAGAATCACCAACTCATTTGGGTTGGAAGGGACTGTAAAGATCCTCTAGTTCCACCCCGTGCCATGGGCAGGGACACCTTCCACTAGACCAGGTTGCTCCAAGCCCCATCCAGCCTGGCTTTGGACACTTTATTGGTCATTGTTTTACTTTGCAAAATCTCTGCTGTGCAACAGGATCCAGCTCTGAGCTGTGTAATGATGCTACACCAGAGAACCTCAGAACAGGGGAAAATATCTGTTTGATACCCCCAAAGCCAGTAATGGCTATTGGAACCTGTCATTATCCCAGAGTTACAGATGATAGGTAGTGTAGACTCTGTGAAAATGGAGGTGAAAAGCCAAAAAAAAATTGGAGTTGAGGAGTCTTCTGGTTCAGTGTGTTGTGAGTCAAGTTGGTAAAATGCAAACTGGGAACCCTGGGACTGATCCACGCAGGGGCTGCTCCTGCCTTGGGCCGCAGAATCAAACCCCATTCTTTTGTTGAGCTGCATTACACAGCTTCCATTCAGCTTGCTGATTCAATGCAGCCATCCCCAATGAAAATGGGATTTGATGTTCTCTTAAGAAAAATTCATGTATAAAGAAAGGAATTATTAAGCCAGAAATTAAATCCCACTCACTGTGCGTTTCCCAGGCATGCCTGGAGCTGCTGTGCTGGTTAACATGAGCTGCTGCACTCTGCCTTTGCTGCAGCCTTCCCCTCAGCCCTGGCCAGGTCTCCCTTTGATTTCCTGCCCGCTGGAGCAGCTGCCCTCGTCTGACTGATCCTCACAGCCAGCACAAAGGAAGGGTGATTCATTCACAAAATATTCCTGAGTGAGGAGCTGGACTGTAACTCTGCTCTGGTTTTACACTGCTCTAACTGCCCTGATGGGAAAGAAGTGGTTCCTTAGAACATGGGGGATAGCGGCCACATCTCACCTTGGGGTGAAATTTTTCTCCATCTTGCCCTGCTTTTGGTTCTGGGTAGGGAATTGTCACTGCAGAGTCAATAAACCAGCTGAGAGAGGCTCCCAGGACTGAGGATTTCTGCCAAGTTGACCTTGGTATGTCCCAGACCAGCAGGGCTTGTTAACATGATGAGTCCCAGGCACTGAGACCTCCCTTGCTTCAGAGGGGCAGCCAATACCTTCCCTAGTAGTGTCAGGTTTTCAGGGGGTGTTATAAAATGAAAGATGGTTTCACCAAACTCATTCTATTCTGACAAACTGATGAAAGAATATGCCACATTTTCCAGTACAGATTATCCTCCCTTCCACTTGGTTTCACCTGGAATTATGGCAGACGTGCTGTCGTGTTGCCTTAGGGAGGACAGACATCTGCCATTGCTGTGCAATGTGAAGGGAGACCTGGGAATCTGGAGCTTACCTGCTCTGTGTTACTAAAGTTTCATTTAAAGCTGTGTAGAATGAGCTGAGATCTGCGTGGATGTTGGCTCTGCTTGTGGAGTAGAGGTGGGAAATGAGAGAGATTTGTTGTGCAGACACTCTCTTAGCTGAACAAGCTCATTTGTACAGTCGGATTTTTGGCAGCTTCTTGTCCTTCCTGGTGCTTCCAGGGCTCTGATGTGTTTCTACACTGTCATTCATGTCAATGGGCTACAGTGTAATATTGGCATTTGTTTGCTACCTTCTAGCAGAGCAGGTAATTTTTTAAAGAATAAGTGGCTGTTTTGGAGGCTCCCCTTTTGCAGCTCTCCATCAGGAGGATTTACCCTGCAGAGGCTGTGAGGCGTGCACTGCCAATACTGACACTGATAATATTCAGTCATAAATTCTGGCTATTGGGTGAGCTCCTAATTGCTTCGATCTCTCTTGGTCTTACTCAGTGTTGGATAGATCATAACAAACAAGATGGTTGAATTTGCATTAATCTCCATGCTTAGGGCACGGTTGTGTTGGGTTTTTTTATTTTTTTGGGTTTTTTTACCTCAGAGAAAGATGAAAAAATTAATTTTCCACCTGTAGTTTTAAATGATGGGCATTACTGTGCATGTGATTGGTTTTGTCATATCCTCCCCACTTATGTGATTCTCCAAGTGGACTTAGCTCAGCAGGGCAGGCCTGTGGTACTCTTAAAATACTTTAAAATTCCCATGTGGACTTTGCCCTGGATTGGTGTCATAAGAGATACCATCAAGCAGGAATAAATAAAACCAGTAGAAATGAAGCTTCCATGATTCTTTGATTCTTGAAGTCGCATTTTTTTTTTCCAAAATCAGTGGAAGCGAGGTATTCCTTGCAGGTGTTGGAATAGAAGTTATTGCATTCATTCATCAGCAAGCTGATCTCTGTTACTGTTCATGGAAGGCAGTATCTCAAAAATACATTCTCAACGTCTGCAAAACTCTGTGCTGCTGAAAACTACCAAATTATATTCTCTCTTTCTCCTTTCTGATGAGCTGATCGATAAAGGAGGCATTTCCATAACATGGTATTTACCCTCTCTACAGTTGAAATACAATATTTACAGTTGCAAATATTCTTCACAGCTGGTAGCTGGTTTCTCTATCCTGCTTTTATGATAAGTTTACAGTACACTGCTATCACAATCCTACATGGTTTTTTGGCTGCCTCAGAAGAAAAAAGACAAGGCAGCTGCTTTGAGGTTCTGTGTAGTGTTTATGCAGGAGGTGTGTGTTTCTTTAGGGTTAAATTCTTAAGGGAACTTTCCTGGTGCTGCTGGTGCTTCAGGCTGCCCGTGCTGAGTGTGAGCATTTGGGGTGTAAAACGTGCTGGGGGAGCAGTCACACATCCCACTGCTCATCCTAGTTACCCTGTCTGTGGATTTCTCTAACCTCATGCATTCGAGTCATTTAGTAGGAGCCTGAACCAAGTAGAAAATGGGAAGTTGTGGGGAAATGAAATTGCTGGGATTTGCAGAAAGATGATGTGAGTTGGGTGTTTGACTTTGGTGAGCTCCAGGGGCCTGGGAATCTGTGAATTTCTTCTGCAATTGTCAGTCAACAATTTTTTCTCATTTCTACATATTTTTGTTAGTCCTAATTAAATCATTTATAGTGCAAGAATTATTGGAAATATATATATACACACACATGTATGTAAAATTTACATTTTCCCAGCTCTGTCAACTTAACAACCTTATTAGCATTTTCATGTCATCTTTCCAATTAGTAAATTTTTTTTTTTTTTTTTTTTTTTTTTTTTTTTTTTTTTTTTTTTTTTTTGTCAATATTCAGCTTGCAAGTAAAAGAGAAAGCTCCCTTGGATTAGATTTACATCATGTTGTCCTCTTTGATGAAAGCTCTGATTAGCACAAGTCGTTTGGTGCCGTTCCCCCAGTGCCGCTCCCCACACGAGCTGTCAGCTTTCATCAGGAGCAGGAAATGCATGTTTGTAAAGCAGAACTGTTATTAGCACAATTCAGACTATGGGAAGGTTGGGTTTTTCTCTTTTCACTCGCAGATGTGTTAGAGGAGTAGGGAAGTGTGTGGGCAAGTTTGCTTTTTGGTTTTGATCATATTTCTCCCCTGCATTTTCAGTTATGGCATTGTTGAATGACTTACCACAAGTTCTCCCACCTCTGTGAAAAACAAGTACAGTGTGATAATGGGTTTTTGTTGTTGTTGACTGGTACATCAGGTCCTCTGTTAGCAAACCAGTTAAATGGTGAGTCACTCCAGGGAGTAGGAGTGATTGCAGCATGCGAAAAAACAGTGTAGGAAATTTTGGATTATAAGCAGAGAAACTATCAATAGAAATGCTGACCATTAGTGTTCCCTGAGGTAGAACAACCTGGCTTAGAGGGAGGAGGAAATAGATTAATGTTGGTATTAGCAATGAAGTCTTAGTTTTTTCTACAGATGTTTCTGTTTGGCCTTTAGAGAGGAGGTGGTGACACCATCACTGATGCTCGTGGATGAGGGACAGACAGGGGCTGCTCCAAGTGCTGCTGGCAGAGCTGGGAACTGTGTCCCTGCCCAGGGTCCATCACCTGGCGTGGGTCTGTGTCCCCTGGGAAAGGCAGCAGACTTCCCAGAGGGTGATTTGGGGTGCAGGTAATGCAGGGCTCTGGGAAGTGAGCAGGAACTTGCTCCAGGAGCTCCTTGAGCACTCGTGGGACATTCCTGCCCTGCCACCCGTGTGCCAGCCCTTTCCTTGAGAGCAGGAGTAGTGTGCAACCCTCCTGCCACAGCCTCAGGAAGCATCTTTTGCTACTTTCACATCAGCCACCAAGTGTCCATTAAAAAAAGAAGTAGCTTTGAATGTATTTATTTGGAGTATTTGTGAAAGTTCAAGTCTTTGACTGAATTGGTTTTACTGGTTCTGTTAGCTAATAGAAAAAAGTGAGGTTATGTAACGAACATGGTCTTTTTAATAGTAATATAAATGTTTGCTAATTACCATATGGAGATGAAGGTCATATTAATTACAAAATGGTTCTTGCAACGCTACCAGGCAACCATCCTTTTAATTTTTTTTTATGGGATTAATTAGAGATAATATGCATTCAGGACTGACAGCTTTTCTTCATAATGTCTTCCAGAAAAGCACGTATGGCTCTATTTGAAACTAATTGACTGCTGTGTGCCCTGCACATCTGTGCTGGGTGGTGGCATCGACATCTCGGCTGCACTTAGGCCAAAAAGGGCAATCAAAGCAAACAGCCAACACAACAGCAGTGCTGGAGCACGTTTGGCCTTCTTAAGCAGGAATTTAAAGTACAGATGAGAGCTTGTGCCAAGAGGCTGCTTGAGAGCATTGGGTCTGCTCTCATTAAAGACTGTGGGTTAACTCTTGTGCCAGCAGTGTAAATTCCAAGTGCCTGGAGTGGGATGGGCAGGAGAACCTGCTGCTGCTCAGCCTTGTCCTGTATGGGGCATCACTGGGAGATCTGGGGTGGGATGCAGAGCTTTCCTCCAGGGCTGGGCTGTTGTCAGCAATGGCAATGGTGGGCTCTTCCATTCCTCTGTTCCTGTGCTGTCTCTGTACTGGAGGCACAAATTCAGTTAAAATGTGCAAGTTGTGCAGTGCCCAAGCTTTGCCCCTCCTGGACGTGCTCCTGAGGCACTTGGTGCATGGATGTGTGTGGAATGGAAATGTGGAATGGAATGGAATGGATGATGTGTGATGGAAATGCCCACAGGCAGTCTGGTCAGCTCAGGGTGCTGGGTTACAGGCCTGTGCAAGGAGAGGAGTTCAGGCACTGCTGATGGCCATGAGTAAGCTGGTTCCTCCAGTCTGGAGTGGGACAGGATGGCTGATGCCAGCGTGGAGCTGTCTGGGCTCACGCTTTGAGGTTTAGCTTTGAGGTGCTCTGGGCCTCCCTGGCACTGTGCTGGTGAGGTGGTGCCCAGCATCTCTGAGGCACACAAGCACTTGTGAAGGTGCAGGGTCATACCCAGCCTGGGAGAGTGGAGAGTGGTTTTGTTTGTCATGAGCCACAGGTGGTAATTGAGGTCTTGCCCTTTACTGCCATGACTTTCCAAATATCATGGAGAATGGCTTGGCAATTCCATCAGCCAATTCCTGCCAGACTCTGGGGATGCATTTCATCAGGTCCTATGGACTTGTGTACATTCAGGTTCCTCAGGGGGCCATGAACCTGATCTTTGCTTACAGTGGGAGAGACTTTGCTTTGTCAGTCATCCATCCTGTCATCCATCCACTCCAGAGGTGTGGGAGCTGTGTGCCTCTGAGCTGGTACCACTCACCATGATGGGAATTCTGAGCTGGCCTCGGTGTGCAGGCAGCCTCTTGGCCCTCTGCTGACCTCAGGCAAGGGACAAACTGGAGCGGTGATGGAAGAACTGAAGATTGGTGATGAGTTTTGGTGTTTGGCATCTCCTGGCATGCATGTGCACATTATATTTGCCTGTGTGGGTGTGCATTAGTGCCGTGTTGTAGGTGAACTGATTCAATCCTCTGAAAATTGCAGCTCTTGTGCCCAGGCATTCTTTGATTGCTGCAAAATGATCTCTAATGATCTGGGTTTGTATTAATCAGCGTGGGAATAAAAGGATGGCAGATCTGAAGCTGACAGGCTCTGTTCAGGGCACCCCTCCCCACACTGTGCACACAGTCAAGGCTCTCCCCAGTGTGTGGCTGTGTTGCTTGGACGAGTCATGTCATGGCTGAGCAGCTTCTTTGCCCTCCTCCTGCCCACACTTTGGAAGATCATGCTGAAGATAAAAGTCAATAGGAAAAATAAGCCCTTGCCTGTGTTTCAGCCTGTGCCAGGATTTAGTTTTTAGTCCCAAACTCTTTGCTGTTCAGTTTTAGATGTTTAATGTGTCACTCAAGTTGAACGTTGTGATGACAGCAATCAGATTCACTCGAGTTCTTTTGTGCTGGCACAGTGCTCCCGTTCAGATACGTGTCAGCAGAGGGGATTTAAAAATACGGATATGCCACGCTGAACTGAGTTCAGAAGAGTTGTGTGCACAGAGATGGTCAGTATCTTAAAACAATTACCCTTCAAATAGGCTGGAAAGGAGGAAGGAATACTAATGTCTTCTCTGGTGATGTGTGTCTGAAGCCATGAAGAGGTTTAGACTCGGATGCCTGAAGGTATTTAGAAGTCTAAGCCTAGCTTAGGTGGCCAGGTCATTATGTGCAGAAATCTCTAGAGACTCTGGACAGCACACTGAAGGTCACAGGATAAGGACTAGCAACAAGCCAGTTCTACAAGCTGAACCCAAAGAGCCTTAGTCATAAGTGCCTTAATTGTTGTGGTGTTTTTCACCTTTAACTTTACTAACATGGAGGTGCTGCCTTTATTTTCAGAGCTCATTGTTTTTCTAAAGGTATATGTAGTGAATTTAAACGTGTTGGGTGTGAGGTGGATTTTCTTTGTTACCCATCAGAAGTCTCCTAGATGTTAAGAGTCCAGCCCTCTGAAAATCACCATTATCACAAAATTATCAGTAGTTTCTCAGATGGTTCACAGGGATATGTGGAGCTTAATGCTCAAATGTGGCAGCAAGTTTTTTCTCAGGTAAAGAAAAAAAGGAAATCATGGAAGTCTGTGAACATTTTAATGCTTTATGCTTGTCTTTAACTTATATCTAAGATCTGTCTTATGTAAGTGTCTTTAAGACACTCTTCAGGTCTTATTTTAAAGGAATAATTTTCTTGATTAGAGAATTACTATCATACTGATTTTTGTTAATGTTATGCTGATGAATGTGAAGGTGACCTTCAAAAGGAGGAAACCCGGAGAGGTGTGTACTGGTTCTGTACTGAGCAGCTGGGTCATCAAACAGCTCTGTGGGTAACACGTTGTTCTTTGGGGACACTGTAGAGACATTGGGGGAAAAGACACACATGAACATCACACCAGTTCTGTGCTGGAGTGGGACTGAGAGTGTCAGGCTGATGCTCAGAGCCTGAGGAGATCACAGGCTCTTTCTGATTTGTTTGGGACTTGTCTAAATAGTGAAGCTCTTGCCATACAAACGAGGGAGTGACATCAAGATACCAGATTCTCCTGTTTCCTCTCGGTTTGGACTGTCACCCATTTGAGTTTTTACATCTCAGCTCCACATGCTTTCTAGTCCACGACACTGTGCTAAGGACACATTCCACTTGAAGGGGCCGTGTGAGGAGGTGGTTGGCAGCCACCCTTGTCCCCAGGCTGTTGAGCTCTTGGGTCATCACACCTTCTGGAGACTGGTTTTAAGTTCAATGCTTAGTCTCTGTCACCTGCAAAGGGAAAGATGTTTGTGGCATCCCAGAACCAGGAGCCCAGGGTGTTTGCTTGCCCCACTCAGGGCTGGAGTTCAGGCCTGGGGAACCTTGTGTCCCCCAGAGATGATGTGGCTGCATGGAGGGTCAGGGTGGTTGTCCTAAAATGATGACAGTGACAGTCAGACCTGCTGCTGTCTGCTGGCTCAGGACTGGTGCAGAGATCAGATCCTTTGTGCCCAGTTCCCAGGTGCTTCTCAGGAGCTCCCTGGAGAGCAGAAGAGGGTGGGTGCTGACAAATTCAGCTGTGAAGGGTGAAACAGTTTATCCCAGTTTCAGGGTGTTTGTTTTTCATCTTTTTGCTGGGTTGAGAAGATGCCCTTGGTATCATTCCAGTGACATGAAATGAATGGTGTGCTGGCCTGGGAACTAAAAAGCACTCCAGCATAAAAAAAATTAATTCCTCTGTACTGTAATCAGGTAGAAAATGAGAGGATTGTTAAGCTTGTGTTTTCTTTGTGGCAAAGACAACTTAATGGAAGTGTGGAGTGTGCAATTGAGCTAACAGAGTTTTAGAAAGCCAACAGAAGTAGGTAGCTGGTAGCAGAACGACGTGTGTCTGACAGCTGAGTACAGAGGATGTGGTGACAGAGGCATGCAGTGAAGTCTGGAGATACCAGCAAAGGGAGTCTGGCAGCAAGAAATAGGTTGGTGAGAACAAAGCAGTGCCTGTCGTGGGAATGATTGCTCGTCCCTTTTGATCACAGAGAGGAGGGTGCTCACTGAGCAGTGCTCTGCAGAGGGAGGGGAGCCAGGGCTGAGGGGCTGCAGCTGGGTGTGGGGGGCACTGCTGCACAGCCCTGCACCCCAGCCCCTGCCCAGGGCTGGGCTCAGCAGCAGCACCGCTGGGCAAGGAGGGAAGGGGGCCTCAGGGCAGAAACCCTTTAGGTTTCACACTTCTTGAAGGCATTGCTCAGTCCCCCTGGCCTGGCTGCTCCCAGGGCTTAACTGTGCCTGTGAGACCCCAAGGGAAAGGCTGGAATACAACCTGTGTAATCTGCTCAGCCTCTGCCCTGGCTTTGGGTTCCTTCCAGCCCTGTGGGTGGCCAGCAGGAGATGGAAGGAGGTGGAAGCTCTCCAGTGGCACACTGCAGTAGGTTTTGACCCCAGAAAGGACAGAAGAGGAATTGTAATGGGCCACATTTGCTTTCTGGTGGGCTTTGAGTGGGAGGCTTTAATGTGATGTTGGTTTAAGAGACTCCAGCAGTGCCATGGGCCCTGTTTGTTCATCTCTTCATGCAGTTGCTCTATCACGTCTCACCAGCAGCCCCCAATTACTCATCCTGAGCACACAGCTCTGACCAGGACACAGCCTGCTCAGCAAAGCTGGGATAACAAACCAGGTCTTCAGTGTGGGAAAGGCAGCAGTCCCCAGTGCTGAGATAGCCCTGCCTGTTCATTTGACAGGCAGAAACTGGAAATAGGAAGAAAATTTTAGCAGTGGTTTCATGTTGAGCTTTTCCAGCCTGCAGCATGCTGTAAAGCTTCATTAACAGTGTGGTTTTAACTTTTTTTTATTATTATTTTATTATATTTTAGACTGCTTGTGTGGGCCAGCCCTGGCCACACAATGGTGGATCGGGTGGCACGCTGGTCTCTGCTCCCTGTGTGTGCAGTCCTTGCTCTGCAACAACCACACCAAAGCCTTTTAATCAGCTTCCTTTCACTCAAGTGTACAAATTCTGCTCTCATTACACGTACTAGCTCTCACATTTACAGGCAGGAACTTCTTGGGTAGAGTAATATTCCTTGGCCACCCTAGAATGCAAATTTAAAATTTAATATCTTGCAGCAGGCCTGTTCGCTTTTATGCAAATTCTAATGTAAGATTATGTTTTATAGTTGTAAATGAGAAATTAAAGTAAGTTATGCAGGGGAAGGGTATGTGAAAAATGGTAGTCTTGGATTTATATTTTTTTAAATGAGGTAATCTTAGTCGTTTGAGTAACACAGAGATGTACATCCTCTTAAAAGGAGGAGACTTGAACAGCAAACACGGTTTAAATGGGTACTTAGCTCCCATAGCTGTTAATGAAGAAGTGGTTGCTACAAGACTGTCTCTCTCAGTCTCCTGACTTCTCTGAATGCATTCTGAGGCGAACAATAGGTTAATTGTTCTGGTGTAGGCAAAAAGAAATAAAATCCAGACACGGCTCACTTTTGTTCTTCTGTAACCCCCAGAGCTGAGGGTGTGTGTGGGGACCTGCCTGCAGCAGGGCTGGGCTGTAACTCCTGCCTGGAATCTGTGGTTCTGGGGGATAGCAGCTCCTGACACAGCTCTCTGCCCTTAATTTCTGTGCAGCAGATGTGAAATCTCTGTGACACACAGTGATAGCTGGATCTGGTTATTCTGACTGTCCCAGGCCTTCACATGGCAGCTTGGCTTGGCCCATTGCAGCCAATGATCTTGTGTGTGGCAGCCTTGCCTGGTGAGCAGCTCCTGCCATGCCATGGTGCCAAATGCAGGAAAATCAGGACCAGCAGAGCAAAGGGAAATGAAGAATCTGAGTGAATTTATTTTTCTCCTGGAGCACTGCTCACAATTGTTCTAGAAGCAGCCAGAGCATCAGGAGAAGTCAGATTCCCTGGGTATTCACACCACACAGGCTGTACTTGTGGATTGTTCTTCAAGAGTGGCCCTTAGTGGCCTAAAATTTGCCAGGAGATAGATGAGAGAAGAAGGGGATAACTCAGTAATAGAGAATCCTTTTGTGTATAACCAAAGAGTTTCTGAACATGCTCAGTATTTAGATTTGATCTTCAGAAATCAGTATCTCTTAAATCACTGAAGGGAGTGACGGGCTCTAGTGCTATAATATCTATACCCAGCATATTTTAAAAAGACTAAAATCAAAAGTATTTCACAATGATGTTAATTGCATATGGATAAGATTTTGTAAAGCAATTTGGGTTCTGTCTCCCTCACTGACTTTCAGCGGTGCCTAAGCTGTCGTGCTTCAAAGCAGCTTTTGAAAATGGAGTTTCCAGGGTTGAGCCCTGTGTGTGCTTTTGAAATCACTCCTTAACTCTGAAATACTTGTATTTTTCTAGATTGCCTGTTGACAGGGTGTCTTTTCCCTTCCCATAGTGTCTCCAGAGGAAATAATGTGATGGAGCCCTTGGAGCCTGGGTGTGGGACTGTGCCCGGTCCCAGATGGATCAGGCACGGCCTTGGCTCGCCCCCGTGGCCATGGCAGCCCCAACACACACAGCAGGGCTCACAGAAATGCCTTCCCAGCCCTCAGTGCAAAGAGCTGAAGAAAAACACTGCTATTATGGGCTGTTCATTTCTTTGCAGATCTGCAATGGCTGACATCTGTTTGCTTTTCTTTGTGGTTTTGGAAAAGAAGAGAGGATTTGGATCCAAAATAGCTATAAGATGGCTTGACATGGAGTAGCATGAATAGGCTTGTTTTGTCTCCTCCTGTTATGAATCACTTTTCATATTAATTTCAGACTTTGAGTCGATGTGTATCTGGTCTTGCAGAGCTGCACACCACTTCAGCTCATCTTATTGTTTGAAAAAGAAATACCTCGTGTTTATTTGCTTTGTATCAGAAAACAGGGTCCCGTGTGGAGGCTTGGAGAGATGGGTTGGTGATGAACCTGAGCTGCCAGGGGGAAGTTCAGCCTGTTCAAAGGCTCTCCCTGGGCTGGGGAATTTCAGGTGTGCTCCCAGCCCTGCAGTGAGAAATTCAGACAGACTGTTGTGCTGTTCCTTCACCCCTGGCTTTGCTTTGTGTCACCTCTGCAGCCAGCCCTTGGAGTCACCACGCTCCACGTGCCCCAGTGCTCTGCTTGGGCAGTGCTTGGGCAGTCCATGGCCCAGCCTGAAATGGGCATACAGAGCCTGCTGAGGTCTCCTGTCGGCTGCAGTTGCTTGCAGAACCATCAATTAGAGTATTTTCCCCTCCTTTTCTTTTGCATTTAACATCAGTCAACTTGCAGTAAAGGTCCTTCCCTACTCTTTTGCCAGGTGTCATAGATTACTGCCTCTGAACGGCTTTCCCATGAAAAGCATAAATAAATACAAGTCTTCAAGCTCCTGGCAGGAAGTCAAAACCCCCTCCTCTGTTTGTTGAGATTCTTTTTTTTTTCCCCCTCTATTTCTCAGACAGATTAATGTCTTGTCTTTAATGGCCTATTTTGGTCAAACATCAAACCTACTCATCCTTCTGTGTGTGTCTGTTTTCCTGGAGGAGAACGTGGCCATTTCAGGGATGAAGAGAGCAGCCATGGGGTGGGAAGCTGAGCACCTGCCCATGGGGAGCAGCAGCTCTGGGTTTGTCTTCAGACTTTTATTCTGCCTTCTGTGTTGGTCTGGGGATCAGATGAAAGTAGGAGAGGGCTGTGTTTATGTACAAGCTGTGTTATATTGTTGCTCCACAGGCAGTCTGTGCCGTGAGTTCCTGTTGTGTGTACAAGAGTGCAGCAAATGGAGGGGAGGAAAACCTGTGGATCTTTTTGGTGTGACTGATAATGCATTGCTACTCCTCATTCTGTGCTCCTGCATGGGTTTGAGCACATTGAGCTTGTGCTTTGCAGTGGTGGAGTTCCTTCTCCCCTCTGGCTGAGGGATAACTGGAGGTAATCTGTGGGATCAGCTCTTTGACTTACAGTGTTTTGAGCCCTGTAATGTAAAACTCAGGAGCTAGGCCCCACATAAAGGTGTGATACCACTTCAATAACTATCAAGGAAGGAAGGAAGGAAGGAGAGGGCTTTAAATCTGTCATTGGGTCCCATTTTCAAGTCCTTCTCTGATATTTAAAAATTCTTTGTATTGGAAGCTGAGAATCCCAAAC
The DNA here is from genome assembly GCF_965231275.1 of Zosterops lateralis. Lineage (NCBI taxonomy): Eukaryota > Metazoa > Chordata > Aves > Passeriformes > Zosteropidae > Zosterops > Zosterops lateralis. Next base: position 9,489,806 of record NC_139779.1, on the reverse strand, counting down.
CACATGATTCCTGGAAAGGTAGTTTAAACAAGAGTAGCTGGAGTAAAGCAAAAGCTACTTGTGGAACCTTTGCAGTAAAGTCACTGGCACTACCAGCAGGGCACTAAAAGAGTGTGCTGATTAAAGCTGGGAGGAGCTGTTTGTATTCCCTTACATTTCCCTGGGAATGTAGCATCTCATGGGAGCACAGGCTTCTGCAGCCAGCTGTAGTTTCTGTCCTTGTAGCACCTTCATGTAGGGAATATCAGGCTGTTTGCTTTCCAGGGCAAACTGCAAACCTGGGAGCTTTGCTGGCAACACCAGTCACCAGACAAGGGACCAATAAATTGGAGCACTGGGATGAATGGAGAAATAAGAATGTTATATATCCTGGTTTGCTGTACACCAGCACTCATCTGAACACTGTCTGTGGCCACTGTTTTGTTCTCAGCTGCCATCCTTGTGGTGCTGCTGTGCTGGCTCTCTCCTCTCCCAATTCTTTTGTGATTTGTGAATGATTAAGATGGAGTCAGACAGAAAGCAGAGTTGGCACAGCCAGGCTGTTACCCTATTAGAAGGTCCAGATGTACTGAATAAGGGTTCCTTGTGGCTTCTGATGAGGAAGAAACAAAACAGTGCTCTAGTTAGGTTTAAGGGATTTGGTAAGCACACATGTGTCATGGTCTAACTGCCTTTGATGGGTACCAGATGGCAAACAGAGAGGGGAGGATGGAGGTGGGGGAGGCAGAAGGATGGAGAGGTCCTTTGTGAGCCTCTGTGGGGAAATGTCATGTGCAAAAGGTGCTTATTTATACAAGTATATAGGTGCTTGGACAGAGTTAAATATGTATATATGTATAAAATCATATTTCTGCCCACTGGGTCACCGAGACACGAGCCTGTTGCTTCCCATGGCTCTCAGAAATGACGGATCTCATTGTGATGTATCTCACATCTCTGCGTGGGTTTGCAGCCACCTTCATTTCCCGAGGAGGGTGGGACTCTGCAGCTGCAGCTCTGGGAGCTGGGAGGTTTGGTGGGGCTGCTGGCCTGGCTGACAGATCTCTCCTGTCTCCACTTGAGTTATATCCAGTGCTGAATCTCAGCGTCAGAGGGAATAAGCTGTCACACAGACATGGAGGGCAGGGATGCTGCAGGGCTGGCTTTGGGAGAAACAGACACTGGGTCAGTTCTTACCACTTGTAATTGGTTTCTAAGTCACTGAATCCTTGGGCTGATAAGATTTTCTCTTAAAAAAATTACATTTGTATATAATGACTTGGGAAAGAGAAGACAGCTCAGTGATTTATTTGTGTGCAGTGGTTTAAGCACTGTGAGTTTTCTCAAGTCATTCAGTCCTAAAAAAAGCCAAACACTGGAAAGAGTTGAAAGGATTATGTATGGCAAAAGTGCTGGAAGAGATCTTCATTGACATGTCACCCTTTTCCAATTTGCAACCTATAGAGCACTGCATCTGTAATCAGGAGATTCTGTTGCTTAGATAATTTGGAAAATAGTGAGATATTAGGATTTAAAGTCCAGGCTAAATGGCTCATTAGTGTAAACCAGCATGGCAGTTTGGCTTCCAGGGAAAGGTATGGATTTATATACCAGCTCCACGTCTGACGTGGTGTGTTTTCCACTCTTGTGCTGTAATTCAGTACAGCTTGTACAATAATGTAGATGAAGTGCTGGCAGGGAAATGGAGTAGATAAATCTTTCATGAGCGAGTCCAGTGTCCCTGAGCTGTGTTCAGCCCTCTGGGGAGCTGCACAGGAGCCGGGCTGGCTCTGGCACTGCTCTGGTGTCTGTCACGGGGTGAGAGGTGGGATCACCTGGATGTGGTCCCTGAAGTCTCCATGGCTGGGGTAGCCACTGCTCCATCTGCAGCTGTCCCACATATATGGGACAAACACATCCCATGTATTCCTCTTGCAGTGACAAAATGGGTGCCAGCAAAGCCCAGAGCATTTTCCTTTTTCCTACAGGAGCAGGGAGGGTGTTAAAAGCAGAGCTGGAAAAAGGTTTTGCCAAAACCTATTTGATTAAAAATAAAACCAAGTATTTGATATCATTTAAATGTTTAGAAAAATGTGTCAATTCCCATATAATTTCCATGGAGAAACATTTTGGAAATGAAAAATATGTAGATGTAGAAAATGCCAGAATTTAGCTGGGGAATTTTGCAGGGTGGTTTTATATGTGTGCCTTTCTCCCATGTTATTTTTGCATTTTGTAGTCTATTGAGTGATCATATTATTGAGCTGGCATAATGTGGTGTGATTTGATACATAGTTAATGCATTTATTTACATTTCTAAAATGTGTGTATTTAGATACACATGATTATTTGTTGAATCAATAGGGGCAGCTGCTATTTAGTATGGTCTGAGCCTCCTGCTTTCCTATGTCAAAGTGTTTCATTACCAAATACTAAAATTTGGTAATTTTGATATGTCTGAAGCTGAGCTGAAGCATGATTTGAATCACTGAATAGTGAGGGTTAGAAGGATCTTTGATCCAGCTGGAAGTTGGGCTGCAGGTCCTTTGGTCCAACCCCTCTCCTCAAAGAAGGCCAAGCTCAAGTTTAGATTGGCTTGCTCAGGCTCATACCCCTCTGAGTTTTGAATACATCCAAGGTGCCAATTCCTTGGCCTCCCAGTACTGGATTCCTGTCATGGTGAAAATTGTTTTCTGCTATTGCAGTGTCTCATGTTGCAATGTGCTTGTCCTTGTGCTGTGCTGTCTCTCCACACCCTGGGTTACAGGGTGAAGGCTCTAACAGAGTTCCCTGGGACTCTCCTCTTGAACAAACACCTCTCCTGAGAGCTCCTCCATCGTGTTCCAACCCCAGGGAATGCTGGAATGTCCATCCCCCACTGGTCTGTCTGAACTGGGTGCTGATAACAGCAAAGATGCATCAGCCTCAACCCACCAACGTGTGCCCTCACTAGGCTCTCAGCTCCATCTCCACAGCCCCTGTACCTTCTGCTGCCAGGGCTGGCTGATTAAAGCCTCTTCAGATATGTTAATTCTCCCTGTCGTCACGTTTCCAGAGCCTCATACAGCCATGGCCTCTGTGCCAGTGTGGGGGATGCTCTCCCTGCAATTCAAATCACAGATATTTTTATCTAGACAAAAAAGTGTTTCAATTAGTAATAAACAACAGCTGTCGTGGAGGAATTAAAAATAATAGTTGCTCAACTCATATGGTGCTGTGCCTCGTGCAGAGAGTATGTGGGCAAAAAGAGAACATTCCTAACAAAATCCTGAGAACTTCTGTTTTATGACAGTTACTTAAACTGAAACTCAGCACTTGGATTGGGGGTGTTCTGTGCTGGAGGAGTCCTGGGAGATGTGTAACCCACAGCCACTATTGGCACCCTACAAATGATGCTCTTACCTGTTCTGAGGTATCTCCAGTGTGAGGATTGGCAGGCTTTGCCTGTATTTGGCTGGGTGGGGATCCCCAGGGAGCCCAGAAGTCTCTCAGTGAGCACCATTCTGAGTCTGCACACGTTGTCACTTGTGGCCTATCTCTGTCCCAGCCTCCCTGCCCTGGAGTGTGCCAGGGGACACGCACAGAGGGGAGAGGAGGCTGTGGAGCAGCTCCTCAGTGCCTGGCCTGGATGGCTGACGTGCATCTTCCCATCGCTGTGCCAGCAGATGCAAGGATGTGAGCAGATCTAACATAGGCAGCTGAAACCAGGAAACAAAGGACACTGGTGTGCATGAGCCTTGGGAATACTTGGCTCATCCTGCCATCAGCAGGCTAAATATTTGTAATTTCTGTCATAAAAAATTCACCAGCTGCAGAAGTCAATAGAGGGGAAGTAGTAAACATGACATGACATTGCTTTTCTAGCATTGCTGAGAACAAGAAATCTCTTCTTTCAAACAAAAGCCAGACATTGCTGCCTGGATGGACTTGAATCCTTTTAGGATCTTGTCAGAAAAATGTCTGCCCCAATTCAGTCATTTAGAAGATCCCAGGTCTCTTTAGAGTAATAAGGCTTGAATGTAATCTCAAGCACAGTGATTTAAAGTGCAAGGAATGTTTCTTTACCCTGCCTATTTATAGGGCAATGTATTTTTAATATTGAATGATCCAAAAGTCAGTTCAGGAAGGATATACAATCAAAGGAAGGAAATAGGTCATAATTTCTCACGAGGGACTGCATGAAACCTTCAGTCATCTTAAATTCCTCATCCAGTCCATTTCCCTGAATATTAGATGGTGCCAAAAAGGGGGACTTGTTTGGGGGTTTTTGTCCCAGTGATTTGGCATGGCAGCAGCAGCATATGTTGAACATCTCAGCTGGGGTCTTTGGGGCCACAAAGGTAAAACTCTGCCCCATGGTGAAAACAGATGGGCTGGTTTATCTTTCCTTGTGGGAATAAGACACGTGCCATCACTGCAGAGGAGGAGCAGTGGCCACCCCCTGTGTTACTGGAAACTTCTCTGGCTCTGTCACTGGGATCCCAAAGCCCTTATAGCTTCAATGAGAAATGAAATTATCTCTCTTATTTATATCCAGTAATAATTGCTTCTTCTAATTGCCCTAGTTTGTGAGTTTCTTCCCAGCAGGTTAGGCTGAAATTTCAATTTCAGTTTGATTTGCATAATCACTTGAGCCTCTTTCCCTTTCCTCCCTTCTTTCACTTGACATCAGGACTTGCTTGTCCTCCCCTGGGACCAGAAGCAGTCCTACAGGTCTGTGTCACCAGGGGAGTGGGCTAAACTTAGTCTCCTCTCAGTCTGTCTTTCAGTGCCCCCTCTGAAGTTACATTTCATTTATGGCATTCCTTGGCAGCAAATAATGGCTGGGCTGAAGATGTGGGTGATCAGGTCACATTGTGGATGAGCTGGGGAGGTTAGGGGTGCTGCTGCTCTTCTTTCTGTATTTTCTTTTCCTTTCCAAGGGCAGTACATTGCAAGGACACAGACCTCGGTGCACCATGACCTGCAGGCACTGCTGGCTCAGGCACAGGATGGGCTGTGCTCAGCTTCAGGGCCCAGCTGCAGGGGTTCAGTCAGTCAGGTGCAGGACACAGCTCTTTAGGCACTACTCTGCCTTTGGAGATGGCAAAGTAACTTCTGAGGCAGGTTCCCAGGGCTGCAGAAGGAGAAGTTCTGGCCCCAGGATTGTGAGGGTGGCCTCCCAGCTACAGCTCCTCTGACAGGGACTTCCTCAGGCTGGGCAGGGAAATGAGAGCAGGGCATGCTCTCAGGGTTGCAGGGAAATGTCCAGCCAGGGTTTGCCCCTGCTGAGCCTGTCACCATTTCATGGCACATAAAAGAGGAACGATGGCTCTGGCCTGAGGTACTCTGTGTCCCTTGACACTCCCTCCTCCTGCCAGGGGCATCTCAGAACACCTGGGGCTCCAAGGAGGCAGCAGCTTGGGCTGGCCCAGGGGCTCAGGGTGGTCTGGGGGCTCAGGGTGGCTCAGGGTGGCCCAGGGGCTCAGGGTGGGCCATGAGCTCAGGGTGGCTGAGGTCTCAGAGTGGCTGGGGGCTCAGGGTGGCCCGGGGGTTAAGGGTGGTCTGGGGGCTCAGGGTGGCTCAGGGGCTCAGAGCGGCCCAGGGGCTCAGGGTGGTCTGGGGACTCAGGGTGGCTCAGAGTGGCCTGGGGGCTCAGGGTGGCCCATGGGCTCAGGGTGGCCTGGGGGCTTGCAGACACCCCTGTGTGTGTGACAGCATTTCCCCACGGGTGGCTCAGCCCTGCCTGGGGGAACAGGTTTGGGTTGCAGCGACTCCCTGATGCTCACAAAGGAAATTTGAGCCAGAAGGCATGAAGCTGCCTTGAAGACAAAAGCCCTCCCCGCTTATAGATCACACATTGTCATCTAACAGATTTCTGTGGGTAAAGAGCCCATTTTTCTCACTTCTGTCCCAGTCTTCTAAGGTGTGAAGAGCCTTTAGTCAAGCTGGAGGGAGAGAAAGGTTTCTGGTGAAGGGACTTGGTTGATCTGGGGTTTGTTTTCAAACCACATCACAGATTTTCTTTTTGCCTGTGATTCTCAGTTCACAGGTTGTGTCTGTAGAAATTTTTGGAAGGAGCTGGTACTTTCCCTAATTACAGCAAATGGATGCTGGTCATCAAAGCCGTTTGAATTCCTGAGGGTGTTTTGCAAAGAGGGGGTGAGGAGGGGTGTTTGTGTTGCCCCAGAGCCTGAACAGATTCCAGATGGGTGTTGTCCCTGTGGTTATTACATCCCACTGAGTGGAGCGGGAAGGAGATCTCTGTCAGTAACCACTGCCTGTGTGTGCTGTGTCTGATGGACTTGGGGAAAGTGGGGAAGTGGGAACCATAGTCAGCAGGAGTGTTTTGTTACTAACTCAGCATCTGAGCACTCAAGCACCCATTTTTAAATGAATTTGGGTTTATTATTCATTGCTTTTTTTAGGGCGTCCTCTAACCCTAAAGGTCCTAGATGTAGTTCTGCATTCTAGTATTAAGAAAGCAAAAGGACTCTTAGATCTAAAAATAAACTCTGCAGGGAAGAGGCTACATATATATTTTGCTTTTCAGTTTCTGGTATGTTTTATTTATGTATGTAAATGAAGAGAGGTACCTATATGTGGCTGTTCAGTGTCTAAAATGTATGCAGCTCTTCTGCCAGGTGAACGAGGCAGAGACACCCTCTTACAGAGACCAACTTATAAAAATCCAAACACTGTTTGGAAATTAAAATACCCAGGCAAACTTTTTGTTGTTGAGGTGACTCTTGGGCCTGGATTTTATCTCTAAGCAGAGCCTCCTTTACTCTTGAGAGGGGGTACCCTGTCCTGCCTGTGCTGTGGCCTGTAGTGATGCAGTGGTAGGGTTATTTTATGGAGGAAAACTAAGTGTCTTGTTAGGGCAGCAGCAGTGAGCTGTAAAACCAGTAAAAGGTTTTACTTACTGAGCAGGAAGGAATCCTCACTGCCACCATCTGAGGCATGTGCTACCATAACCTTGCATATAAAGACAGCAGAAATCCCCACCCAGGGCACTGAGGAGCAGGATAAAGCTCAGGCTGACGTACCCCAGTGTTTGCCAAGATTAGATTTGACAGCCCTTCCCCACCACTGGCAGTAATTAGAGCTCTGATGAGTGTTTGCCAGTGGCACTGGTATGGGCAGCTGGCAATTGCCTGTTGCAGTTTGGATATGGTGAAGAGATGGTAAGAGAACAAATAAATATAATCAGTTAAGCTGCAAGAATTGTCTCTGAGCCAGGCCATGCTGCTCTTGGAGCCTGGCAGTATTTTGTCATAAGTGATGACTGGATTTGGGCTCCCTCATTTCCTGCAACATCAGATTTGTTCCAAAGGGAACAAATTATTTTGAGGAAGCAGAGTTGTGCTGCTCATTGGGAAGCCCAGGATGTGTCTGGCAGTGCCCTCTTGCAGGAAGGAGGACAGTTTAGCTCAGGTGGATGTGGAGGAGAGGCAGCACATGAGGTATATGAATGTGGGATCTGTCTTGGTTACGAAACCAAGGAAATGGTGGTGAGTACCAGTTTTGACTATGAAAAACACTGAAATGCTTTTTTGCAACATCTGCAACTCTCTGTCCCTTCTCCCTCCCCTCCTTCCAGCATCCACACCTCCAGATCCTTCTCTGGTGCTGAGCAGGAGCCTTGGATGGCTGCTGTGAGCTTTAGGAGCAATAGGAGCCTGAGCTGTCTGACTTGGTGGCAAACCTGCTCCCAGAGCTGCAGGGATGTCCCTTGATGTTCCTGGTGTAATAACAAGGAATTAAATACACTCGTGTTCATTTCAAATTCCATTTGAAATACAAATTGGTAAACCCTTAAATTAAATGCAAAGGAGCCAGTGGAGAAAGGAAGTTCAGTGAACATTTTTTGTTTTAAATCTTCTGAGAAATCCTACAAAGGGCCCTGAGTAAAACAAGGCCAAGTAGCAAGAGAGGGGCTCTCGTTGCCTTTTGATTCAGAAGCTCTCAGGAGGGTTTAATCCTGGCCTTGCTCCTGGGATGGGAACCTGTGTGTCTTGGGCTTCTCAGGCAAGGGAGGGAAGGAGCACAGCTGAACTTGCCTGACACCACTGATCACCTACTGAGTCCCCTCAGGCAACTTGTTCGAAATTTCCTGTCCTTCTGGAGCACAGTGAAATGGTGTTTGCTGGGGTGTTGTGGGTTCACATCTGCCCCACGGCCTCCCAGGGAGAGGGAGCTGCTGTGCTCTTCAGAACAGGCCTTTGACACCTCTTAGCAGCCCAGGACCACGCTCAGCTGCACCTGGAATTATTGATATGGCATTGACCTGTTTGTCTAACAGCTGACCCCAAATCTATTAATGCAAAGCAGAAGAATCCTATTGACTTTGTTGGATGGAGAGCAGTCCCTGTGCCTTGTCCTCCATCAGCAGGTGCTGGTGGCTGCAAATGGCCTCGGCCACAAAAACTGCTCACACTCAGTGATGTCCTGCCATGCTGGAAGGGAAGAGGGTGGATTTATGTGCTGGGGGCTGAGGGACCCCGGGGTGCAGTGCTGGCCTGTCCATGGCTCTGGTTTGCCCTCACAGGACAGGTCAGGGTGAAGTTCTCAGCTGCAGGAATTCCTGTGGAGAGAAGGGAACAGGAGAGGGGTTAGGATTTAGCACACATTTGCTACAAGCTGGGTTTACACCTGGATCTGGGGAAGATTTAGCAATATTTGCTGTGTGCTTTGCTTCACAGAGTGGCACGTAGGTAGCAATTTTATTCCTGAATTCCTCTGCTAGCAGGAAAGGCTGAGAGATTTGGGATTGTTCAGCCTGCAGAAGACAGGCTTCAGGGTGACCTAATTTTTGCCTTTCAGTGCCTTAAGGGACCCTGCTAGAAAGATGGAGAGAGACAATTTACAAGGGTCTCAAGTGACAGGACAAGTGGGAATGGCTTCCCACTGCCAGAGGACATGGGTAGGTGAGATGGGAGGAAATCCTTCCCTGAGGGGAATGAGGTCCTGGCCCAGGGTGCCCAGAAAAGCTGTGGCTGCCCCTGGATCCCTGGCAGTGCCCAAGGCCAGGTTGGAGAGGGCTTGGAGCAGCCTGGGATAGAGAAAGGTGTCCCTGCCCATGGCAGGGGGTGGAACAGTGTGGGCTTTATGATCACTCCTAGCCCAAGCCATTCTGTGATTCTTTGATTGACTGCTTCCCTGTCTGCAGCAAGCACAGATTCCACTTCAGCAGCCAGCAAAATTGGCTCCTAACAGAGCACCTGACTCCTGTTTTGTTAAGGGGGAAGAAAGAAACGTTCACCTGGGAGAGAAGAGTGTTTGTGTCAGGCGAGTGTGGTTGCTGGCAGTGAGGCAGGGAAGGGTTAAGCTGGGCTGGCTGTGCACAGAACTCCCTCCCTGTGCTTTTCAGCAACCCTTAAAATGAGCCCCAAATGTGCCCAGGGAGCCCAGACCCTGCTATCAGCATCCAGCAAGGAGCTGATAACCATGACACCATCACAGGAGCTCCTGTTCCCTCAAAGTTCTCTGCAGCAGTAGCAGGGGGAACCCGTGGGTTTGGGTTTTTGTCTGGCATCCAGGCACACTGGTGGAGGCATTGCTGTGGTGTGTAGTGCAGAGCTGAGCCCTAAATATGGCTCTGAGATACTGCTGGATGGGCTGGGGGAAGAGTCTAAAGGGTGATTTAGCAAAACAGCAAAACTTTGTGAGAGCTGCTGATAACAGTTTGGGATTTGGCTTCAGCTGAGCCATGCATAAGAATAGAGCTCTTGGAGCAGAGTCTCAGGACTGGTGGTTTAAGGAGTGTCTCTTTGTTTTGAACAGTCCAGTTTGAGCACTGGTGGCTGGGCTCAAATCTCAGAGTCCAGCTCAAGATTTCCAAGAACTGAGGCTTTTTAAAGGCAATTCAAGTTGAGCTCCCCTCCTCCCACCGTGATTTTAGAAGATCACAGCAGAGGCTGCTCAATTAAAATGTAATTTAGTTTTCCTCATCTGAGATCTGGTCCTGTTTATTCATGTTGTTGGTGTTATTCCCATAAATAGCCTCATGGCATTCCCTGAATTCTAAATATCTGAATTCACTCTGAGACCAACTTGTTTGAAATCCTGGGTGGCTGCAGGAGAGCCCAGCAGCTCCTGGTGAGCTTTCTGAACATGATTCTTCAACTCTGGCTTTTGCTGGACTCACAGATTTTTGCTGGAGTGGGCTGTGAGAGGAAGGCTCGCTGGGGTTGCAATATGTGAGAAAATGAATTTGTGTGTTCAGTGAACATTTGAAAACCAGATGTCACGGCAATGGATATGCTGATTATTGGAATTTGGGAGGAAAACATGCAACCCCCAAATCCATCTGAGTCTTTTACCCCAGGAAGCATTCTACATATCAGACCTAGAGGAATAAATAATAATTATTGCTGTATTTCTGGTAACTGACCCAACCTGTCTGCTTTGGCCTTTCAGATACATTTAGATATTGCATTCAAATTATGATTTCATTTGGATATCAGGGGCAAGCATACAAGTATATACTTATGTACTTGTAAGTATTTGGTTTTCTAAAACTATTAGCCAAGCTAAGCAAGGCAGACTGTAGTAGGTGAGTTTTAAGAATTCACTGATGATATTTTAAGCCCAAATTAAGTGCTTTGTATGATCTGTCAGTCAATCCAAAGAGGGTCTCATGATGGATAGACTGTGTGTTGGCTTGTCTGACACTTCTCAAAGATTCTGACAGTGACATGTATCAAACAGGATTGTCTTTCAGCTTCTTTGTCTTCAGCTTCCTCTACTGCTGGTTTGTTTATGTTAAATTATAATATATTGTGTGATGGCCCCAACTTGGAATATTGGGATGAAAATGTCAGTGGTGTTTGCATCCAGATGCTGACTCCTGGGTGATGAGTGGCTGGATCTCTGTGCTACCAGCTCTGAATCCTTTTCTACATGTTGAGTTTTGATAAAATAGGGGTCTAAACTCAGGCCTGATTTAGCTTTCTCATGGCGACCTTAATAAGTGTCATGTACAAGGCATGTAAATGTGGCACTTGGGAACATTGCTGGGCTTGGCCGTGCTGGAGGAACAGTTGGACTTGATGGTCTATCTCGGGTTGGTTTTCTCACCCGAGATTCAAGTTGTTTAAAGTCTTTGGCCCTCTAAAAGCCCCGAGTCGCGTTGGTACAAAGAAGCGGAGTCTTCAAGGCCTTGCTTTCTGGTTTCTCGAGTTGTTTATTATTTGATATCACAAAGTTTTTCTCCGCTCCCTGCCGAGGTCCGGACACTGGCTGGGACACGAGGCGACTGCCCACCGATGGGACGTCACCTCACATTTATACAGATAATTACGTATAGGATATTTACTATTTCACACCAATGCCTAGTGCTTACACTAAGAGGGTCACTTCTGCTTTGACCCAATCCACTCTAACTATCTTATTTCATCACCACCCCAGAAGATGGAGGACGAGGAAGAAGGAGAGGGACACGAGGTACCACCCAAATTCCACCATCTTGTCCCCCATTTACCTCTATTCTAAGAATCTTAAAACTACTGAATTTTGTATGTTCTACTGTGTTATACTACTATTTTCACTTCCTGGTGATTTGCAATTCCTCTCCTAATGCTGGAAGTTTTTCCCATGGGCTAAGATCAAACTCAGTGTCTTCCTGGGCTCTGTGCCAAGGTTTCCAACCCCCCTGGACCGGTTCTACACCCCCCTGTCCAGGGCTCAAATTCTCTTTCCCAGGTCTCAGGTCATCCAAGGGGATGTCCTGGACTCCAACAGTCTAAGAAGTGTTTAATCAATTCTGTGATTCCATGGTTCTGTGTCAATAGAAAAAAATAATCACTTGTTTAAAACCAAGTCAGCTTTGCTGGAGAGTTTTAATTTTGAGATGGAAAAATTATGGTCACCCCATGGCACTGCTCTGGGGATTCACACACTGCATGTGGGTTCCTTAGGGAGATCATCATGCTCTAATTAAAGTCTATGGAGAATGGGAATTGGTTTGGTGCAATTAGAACAGGCAATAGCATTTAATGAGTGGGTCAGAGGATTTTCCATGCCAGTCATCCCTTATTTCTAAGGCACAGAGGACTGCTGTTTGGGGATTCCACAGCTGGGCTGCACTCATGGGCTGCAGAAAGCTGGGCCTGGGAAGGGGAGATTCCTTTCCAGCCCCTCATGTCTGATCCTGTGTTTTGAGCAGGGAAAGGTGGGCTTGGTGAGCTCTTTACAAGAACTCAAATTCCTCTCCCCTGACTTGTGTGCACAGTGGAGTTCTCAGGCTGGATAAACAGTGGCTGAAGTTCAGGTAGTTCTCACCATTTAATGCCAAAGCCCCGTGGGTTGTTCAGTCATATTTTTTGGTAGCTGAGTGATGCTGGAGAACCATCAGAATGATTTTTAACAGCTCCTTGGAAGCTGGAGCTGGGCTTTCCAGGTGTACACACACTGTGTGCTGCTGGTATGTAGGTAAAGAGAAAATACCTGATTTTCAGTGACAATGAACGTCACACTGTGCCCTCTGATTTGCCTGAACATCCAATATTGCAATTAGACAGAGCACAGTACACACAGATGACAAAACAATTAAACAGCAGTGAAACATAAAGGGGAAAAAATTAACAAGTAACCAAATTCATTTGACACAGAGATCAAAACATATCGACGGTGTCTCACAACTCTGATAATTCCATTGAGCTGTGCAGAGCTTAACGCTGATGCTCACACGCAACCTCTGATTAACATTAAGTGGGGCTGTCATTTTGACATAGCTGGATAAACCAATATTGAAAAATCTATTAAATATATCAGACTCGAACAGGGAGCACAAACCTTATTATGTTATTTCAGCTGTAATTAGGTGGGAGATAAAATCATAAACAGGGAAGTTCAGGGAATGTTCTTGTGATGACACCTGGGTGTTTGTAGTTTTGGGGAGAGGCTGGAGAGGAGCCAAGGACTGCAGGGCTGAGAGGTGACTTTGGGAATATGCACAGAACAGGTTTGTTACTCCAACGGTATTAGCTCCAGTCCTCCCTGAGACAATGACAGTCGTAATGAATGTCCTTGCATTTAACTGGAAATAGTATTCAGTGCTTTTAGAACCCAGAGCCTCCCTAATTGCTTCTTTGAATAGATAAACATTGCTATTTAGAAGGATTGCTTTAAGATGTTTTCCATTCTGTTCTGATTAATAATGGAGGTCATGATACGAAAGTCCTTCATATGCAAAAAGCACAATTTTAAAAACAATTCTCATGTGAAAACAAAAATAAAGACACCTTTTTCAGTTTCAAGACCATTGAGGTGCAAGGCCAGGCCCTCCAGAGCAAGGAGGGGAAAGTTGAGGTTTCTTCAGCTAGAGTTTTGTGCACAGAGGACACAAGTTTAGTTTTATTATGTGGCCCCATCGTGTTCTTTCCATGCCAAGTTTGTGACTTCATCCAAGGAACTCAGTGCTGCACCCTGAGCCAGCAGCTGAAAGAGCAGCTTTAGAGGTTTGGAACACATTTTGTGTGTTGGGGACCAGAAAGCAGTTCTTTTGTTTCTCGTTATTGAGGGGGAATTTATCTTGCCTCACTTCAGTTGTTGAAAAGCTGGTGTCCCTGTGTGGCTGGGCACTTGTAGAAGGTGACTCCCATCTGGGGATGGAGGGGAGCTGAATCCTGGATGGAGGTGCCTCTCTCCATTGGCAGCAGGAGCTGGCTAAACTCAGGTGAGAGGATTTCCAGCAGGAATATCTGGTCCCCATCCTGGTTTAATGCCATTCTGCTGGATGCCATTTGTTGCTGACTCAGCAGCAGTGCACTGCTGTGCAGGGACCTGCTGCCATTCCTGAGCATTTTACAAGCACAGACCCCGGGCAGAAGTGTGAAGTGAGTTTATGTCCCAACTTTACACAGGGAGTTTGTGACAGGCAGTGAACGTGACTTTCCCAAATGCCACTTTAATGCATGACTAAAACACTTTTCATCTTCTCAAAGCTTTTCCTTCTCCTCATGTGTCCCGAAGCCCTGTGGTGAATGAGGGATGAGCACCAGGGTGCTCCTCACACACTGCACAGCATCCCTGGGAAGGAGCTCCTCGGCTTCCGCTGTGATTCCGGGAGCTGGGAGCTCCCTGGGAGCTGATGGGCACGTTGCCATTAGCTCCAGCCAAGCCAGGGTTTTATCTTCATCATGCAGCCCTGCCTCATTCTCTGTCCAATGTTTGAACTAACTGAGGCATAAATTCAGTTCTGATGTTGGTTGCTAAGAACTGAAAACTGAGTTTCTGCCAAACCAGGATATATTTTCAACTCTATTTAAAAGGGGCCCATCCCAACAGGTCAGAACCTCTTTCTAATAAAGTTTATGCTAATAGATTTAACTTCTACTAGTGTATTTGCCTTAATGTTTGCAGGGAAAGAGGCACTTTGAGAAACAGAAATGATCAATGTCAGGCATAGAATGTTTTGCTCTGTCTCATGTACTTTAGTGTAGGAAGAATGAACAAATAGTCTGTGAATAAATAAGGGAATATTTATATTCATTCTGGATCTCAACTGCCTGACATGTTTCTTTCTGGAATGCCAATGAGTTCTGAATAATTCCTGCAGGCAGTCATTAATCCTGCCTTCTCCTTTGCTCTGAGCAGGGGACACCTAGTTCAGATATTATCAAATTGTGGCCATTGGGTGTGCATTGGAGCTGCCCAAGCTAAAGCCAAGCAGCCTGAAATGTCACTCATGAGAGCAGCATGCAAAGTACCATTGGCACCTCCACATTTTGGCAGAGGCATGTGCAGCTGAGGGGCAGGGAGCTTGTGGAGGGCTCTGTGCTGGGGAAGAGGACTGCTTTTCACACCTCACCTCTTCACCAGTACAAAGATAAAGATGGAAGTTTGAAAGGAGGACAGGAGACTCTGATTTCTCTGGGACACAAATCTGATAGCAATCTCTGCAAGCAGAACCTTGTCCTGGTGCTGGATAAATACTTGTGGGAGAAAAGAATACGTAGTAAGAAGTCTCAAAGTGTATCCTCAGATGGACAGAGGTTTTTTGAACTCCATCTTTTTTTACGGTGCCAGAAAATAGAAGAGCGGGAAGAGTTGTGTGGATATTTAGATGCTTTTGGGACGTGCTTTTATTTCCGAGCAGCTCTGGTGGTCTCATCTGGTAGCATAGGTGGAACCTTCTCTTGCTCCACCATCAAATGTGCAGAGCCAAGCTCAGATCTGCTGGGTGAATGTCTCAAGACATGCTGACACATCTCATGGTGCCTTGTCTCTCTCTGGCTCTGCTTATCTGTGTGTCCTCTGCAGCTGCTGTTGGTGTGGCTCCAAGTAAGGGGTGCACAGGACAAGCATGTTACAAACTGAGTGCAGAGCTGAGCACAAAAGCCCAGCCCAGGAGGCAGTCCTGAGCTGATAGAGTTATGAGGAATGTGTCTCTGACTTCTGAATACGTGGATATAATCTTACTTGCTGAAATGCACCAACAGAAATGTAAACACAAATGATCATTAATTTTATTGCAGGTTTTTTTTTTTTTTCCCTTTTAAGGAAGCTTGGAAGTGCTGTTAATTTGGATTTGAACCATCAGTGACTAGAGTTCAAAACATGAGCTTGACTCTTAACAAGATTTATACGTGTACTTAATGATTCTCTTGAAAGAGTTTCCAGCTGGAGCCTTGCTGTCATTAGATTGGAAGCATGTGTTAGGGTACACGTCAAGTACATGTATGAGGGCTCCTAATTCCCATTAATGCAGAGTGAAGAACTGCACTGGCTGTGAAGGAAAAGTATATCTGGCTGTTTGAATTGCACGTACCATGGAGCCTGCTGGACACGCAGCAAGACCCAATCCTTGTCTTTCCTTGTTTCCAGATTAACTAAATGCAGCTAGAAGGATTAGGCAGTGATTTAAAAATCCACTAAAAGCAAGCTGTCACGTTGGAAAGTAACTTTGCAAAGGCCGTGGCAGAAATCTGCAGGATGCAGGGTCTGTGTGCCAGGAGGAGGAGGGCTGAGAGCACCAGCAGGACGTGCCACAAGCTGTCATGTCCCTGCCTGATGGGGATCCTCCTCAGCATCACAAATTCTCCTAAGCCTACTCATTTGGAGAGCAATGAATTTATTTATTGCTTTCAAATATTATTAGGCACAGAAGGACTATAAGGCTGCAAAGAGTGAACCGTGCCCATTCGAGTGGAAAGCAGAGATGGGCTGTCTCAGGGCCTGCTCAGCTGGGAGAGCTGCTTGGAAGGATGGAGCTTTTGCAGGGAGGGTGAGGAATAGCTCAGGGAGGGAAAAAAAAGAAGTCTGAGCCCATAAATGGGAAATGTTGGTGTTGGTGTGCTCAGGATTAACTGCAAGGCATATGGCATGTAACTGCAGCCAGTGATGATGTTTCCAGCTACTTTATGTATTTGTTCTTTGGGAAGGTAGTTGAAATAGCGAGTGTTTAGTTAGAGCCCAGCCTGCTCTTCCCTAGGCTGGTTATTACTCCACGACTGACTGAAGTGCTGAAGAACAGCTAAGACCTCCTGCTGCAGAAAGGAAGTGAGGAAATGTATTAACAAGCCGCCAGAAGTGACCCTGGAGATTTGCTTTGGGTATCAAAGATAACAGTTTTTAACCCCCCAGGGTACAAGCCCTGCCCTCCTCTCAGCAGCTTGGAGTCCACCAGCACTTCTCAGGCCTTCTCCAAAGTGGTTGGCTGTGAATGTCCTGTTGGAGAGAGCTGCATCAGGAGATGGTGTAGGTGCTGCTACAAGGGTGACTTTTTGCTCCAGGCTAATAAAGGCTGAGTATGTGCTTTGCCAAGAGGAAACACATGGGTGCTGAAGGCTCTTCTGGGATCCTGGTGTGTAGGTGTCCTGGTTTAGGGCAAATTCAGGAGGAAAAAAAAAATCATAGGAATCAAAATGAAACCTTCAAAACACTTCTCCTCCCCCCACAACTGTCCACTTTCTCACTAAGAACATAAAGAGACAAAACTGGAGGGGCCACCCAGATTCTTCTCCGCATTTCTTCTTGCTCCTCCTTCGCTCCCAGAACCAGACTTAAGGGCACAGAACTCAATATCAGCACAAACAGAACAGACCACTGGGGATCATAGAGCATGATAAAGCCTGATAAAGTCACCCTAGGACAGCAGGGCTGTGGTGGTTTGATTTCTCTCCTTGAAAGCAGCGAGCCCCTGGTGCTGGCTCTGTGCAGGAGATCCCCATAGGCATGTCCTGTGTCTGCCTCTGGAGCTGAGCATTCCCAGAGAGATTCCCGCGCCTCTCCTGCACACACAGCCTTCGTGTGGCCTCCCCTGCAGCCCTGGGCCCGGGGTTGTTCACTCATCGTGCTGACAGGAGCCGTGCAGGCACCGTGCTTACTCAGACTCCGAGCAGCCTTTATTTATACAGCCGCTGCCTCCTCCGAGCCGGCTAAAAATAAAAGGCTCGCTCTGAGTAAGCAGATCGCCTTCTCGGCGAGCTCCCTGTGATGTAACTGCGGGGTTTTTTCCCTGCTGCGGGGAGCGGGGCTCAGCCAGAGCAGCCCTTGAGTGGAGCAGGGCAGCGTGCCCGAGCCGGGCTGTGCGGCAGTGACAGTGTGACAAGTGCCACCTCCCACGCCCAGGCACTTGTGGAGAGGCCCCGTGGCACAAGGAAGTTCACACTCATTGACTGCGATGGGTAGCAGCTCCAATCACGCCCCAAAGCTGACAGAGAAAAGAACATTTCAGGGCAGAGCCGTGTCAGGAAGAGAGAGAGGCAGGCGGGGGCTGGGAGCAAGGCAGCCTGACAAGTGCTAAAAGGGCCTGCAATCTGCATTGTGTCATCATTAAAGTGCCTGCCATTAGCTGGCGAGGCACATTAGGGAGTGATACCAGGCACATCCAGCCTTTTGCTCCAGTGCCCTGAGATGCTCAGGAAAATCAGGTGGTTTCAAGGAGCCCCTAATCACATTGTGCTTTGCATGCAGAAGTTACACCTGAGCTGGTTACTGCAGGCTCTGGGGAGCTGCTGGGGCAGGTGCTGCAGAAACATGGACTGAAAGGATTCTTCTCTGCTTGGCCAAAGGAATTCCCCAGCCAAAGCACATCCACCACCCCTCAAACATAAAAGCCGTGAAGGAAGGAGATAGAGGGATGAGATAGAGATAGATAGATAGATAGATAGATAGATAGATAGATAGATAGATAGAGAAACTGGACTGCGCATCCAGGGTGACAAAAGCAAAATGCAATGACTACTGCCCAGTGCTGTGTTCTCTTGGTCACAAGTCAGCTTTGATTTGTATAATTAATAATTAATACCCTAAGTTGCTCTCAGGGAAATTCAGTAGGAGGAGAGTTCCTGTTAGCTCCATCTTGAAGCTTTGTAGAGATTCTGGGGCTTGGGGTGATGTTTTATAGAGTGCCTCTTCATTTTCTTGAAGACCTTGATGCATCAGCTCTGCAGTGAGATTGTGCAGACTCCCCTTTGCAAGTACATTCTGCTTGGGCAGTCAGAGAAATGAGTCCTCACCTTGTAACACTGGTTTCCCAGAGATCACAGCATCATTTTTCCTGGCAGTTCATTTTCTAGATACTTCTCTCTCAGAATAACCCCAAAATAGGAGAAGAAAAGGCAAGGCTCATCCAGTGGGTGACATTTGTTCCTGTTCCTTTCTGTGCTGCTGGTACTGAGCTGTGCAGAACAGACACCGAGTGGTTGTCAAACTGTTTGCCCTGGGATGACTCTGTGGCAAGAAGTTCCATGAGCTAATGTACTTACACTGAAAATTGTATTACCTCTGTGATTCCACCAGCTCCCTTTTGCTCTTACAGAGAAAGGAGGTCTTTTGGGGTCATTTTCTGATGCTTTCAGCAACTGAAGAGATATAATTGCCAAGGAAACACCCAGCTGCAAGGCAGCTGAGCTGCCAGGGCCTGAGTGGAGATGGCTGTGAAAGCACAAAGGCTGGAGGTGATGGGAACTGAGGAAATTGGAGAGTGCAGGACACCCTGAGTATGGTGTAGCTGGGGAAGTGCTGCTTTGGGAGCTCTCTCTGCTAGTGAGTGGGGAATGTGGGCTGGAAAGGGAAGGAGGGCACTGTGCTCCCAGGATCCCACCTGTCCCCAGGTGCTGCCCAGCAGGAGCAGCAGGGCTTGTCCAGAGCTGGGAGCTGCCGTGACATGGGATGGGGACAATTTGCTGGTGCCACGTCAGCTCCCTTCCAGCCCTCTGCAGCCAGGCCTGCTGCTGGCTCTGCAAGAAGCCTGCCAAAGCCAGGCATTAATGGTGCTCTGTGGAAGGAATGGAGGTATCAGAGGACCAGTAAAGAAAATGGATTATTATAGACCTTCTGATAGTACAGAAATCTTTGTAGTTGGCTGCTACTGAAGTAGAACTTCATGTGATGATGAGAACAGACATTAGTGTACACCAGACATGAGATTTTTACAATCAATTTTATTAATTTTAATTGATTATAAAATAATGGAGGATACGTTTAAGAAGACTGTTTAACTCACTGTGATTATAATATGCTTAATTATTATAAATTTGATGGTGCAATAAAGGTATTAAAATAAATAGAACAGTAGAGGTTCTCATTAAAATTGCATCTGACCTCTGTGCATTGATATGTGCTGGAGTGAACGCAGTAAAATTGGCTGCACTGTGGGAGCAGTGGGAGCTATTAATTCCCAAATCACAGGTCTTGGCAAGCATGATGCAAATAAAGTCAAACTTAACTATCTGTCTCACACGGAAGAGCAGAGAGGGCTCTGCTGAAAGAACAGTAGCCTGGGAATCACTGATGATTCCAGTTATGCAGCTGCTGCAAACGTGGGGCTTGTGGCACTGGAATTCTGGACACTTCATAGGAACTGAAGTGATGCCCTTCACAGCAGTGGAAGATCCACACTTGCAGGTGTGTTGCAACTGCTGTGGCACAAGTGTTTGTTTCAGAGTGTGATTTAGACACTTGGATGCTTATCCTGGCCATGAGCAGTTGGACTGGAAAGCTCTCAAGAATTGGTGTTTGAAGGCTATTTTAGATTTTCACTGCCAGACCCAGAGAACATTTTGCAATCTGGAAGCAAGCAATGACTGAGGGCCAAATTTGCAATTTTTTATTTTGCTTGGGGTGGGGAAGAAATTTGATTTGCTTCTGTGGTGTGGCAATTGTCTCAGTGAGTTGTTTCCACTCCCCCTGTATCCTTGGGTGCTGTGAGTACACAGGATGTTGCAGGGAAGAAACATTAAGCCCTTGACTGAGTTAAAGTAGCTTTGCTGTTGCTGCTGCTGGGCTCACTGCTGTCTCTCCTGGACATTTGTTACTGTGTCTGAATGCCCTGAGAAAAAGCTGAAGCAAGTCTGTGTATGTCACAGCTCTGAAAATGGGGATTTTGATTTTTGCAGTGGACAGTGGCCCCATAAAAGCCATTGGGCAGTTATTTTAAACCTGTTCACAGATTCCTGAAAACTGAAACTGCATAGATTGGAAAGGAGGATGTTACAATGGTTGTAAGGAACCTGGTGTATTATAGGCCAGTTGTTTCCACTGAGATGTAGAACAAAACAAGCACTCCTTTTCTGTGGTGTTTTATATAGGTGAGCAGTTCTTGGAGCATGGAGGCTGGCATTCAGCTTCTTCCTCTGCTGTGAATGTGGTGGAGGAATGGTAATTTCCACATTAAATGTGAAGGAGGCATTTTATCCTATGGCAGCAGCACCTGCTTTGCATTGATCTGGTGAGAGGGCACAAGCACTTTCTGGGAGTGAGGAATGGGCCTCAATAGGATATTCCTGTCTCCGAATGCAAAACTCCTATTTCTGCCTGCTGCAGCCCATATATTCAGACTCATTTTTGCACGGCACTTAAATGGACTTAAATATTTCACCAGCTAGCAAGATAACACTACAGCTTGTTTGGTATTTGGTAATCAGTTATTAGGACAGGGCTTCAGTGAAATAAAATATGAGGGCAAAGGAAAGTAACGTGCCTGTGGCATTAGAATGCTGTTAGCAAGCTTGAGGCATATCAGAGAGATTGGTCCTGGGAGTAACATTTGCTGTCTTACTGCTTTTGAACCTTTTTTTTTTTTTTTTTTTTTTTCATTTGCCTGTTTCTGAGGTCTGGGATTTATCCTGAATTTAAGAACTGACAAGTTTTGATCATTTGAATAGGTATCACTGTTCAGCAGGGAATACATGTGCCAGCTGAGTTGTCTCTTAAAGCCAATTTGTACTACCAGTTACACGAGATGATTTCTCGAGACTGTAATGTATTTCAGCTCCAGATTCTCCACCTGAACTGCAGCTGTTCCTCTCCTGTCCTCCCCACCTGAACTGTCCTGTCCCTTCCCCACCCAGTGTCCAGACACCTGGGCATGTTCTTTGATGTGAATACACACAGAACCACAGGAAAACGACACTGCAAGGTTGAGAGTCTGACTTGGATTTACTAAGGCAGAGCACTACTAAAGCTGAAGTAATTTCTTAATCCCAACCTCATCATTTTGTGCTGAGCTCTTGCAGTTTGTCTTCATGTGAGCAGAACCACCCCTGCCATAGAATCTCCAGCATTTAGCAGCTCCTTGAGCTTCCCTCTCTATAAATGATGGCTCAATTCCAGAGTCTTCACTGTGCTGAAGAGCAGAATTGAGTTCATAGCTACTAATAGTGGTGCACAAATCAGAATTATTTATAGGTAATGCCTATAAAGAAGACTCTTGCCTGTAGTAGTGCTTGTTCATGAGACCTCTGATGAAGACATTTATGCTCTTTGGTAGGATGACTGTGAACTCTAAATGTGGGAAGAGATGCCGAAGACTTGGGATTCAAGTTACTGGTACCCTGAGTTCCACATACTCAGACATTTGTCTGCATGAAACTTGGTCATGTCCTGTTGTGCTCCTGAAGAGTTGTATTTGTGGGAAGTTGGGAAGGGAATGGATGGTTTCAAGCTTTCAGCCTGAAAGATGAAGACTGTCTATACCTAATATCTACACAGATGTGCATTATACATATACAAGTGATACACCAATCCTGGAGAAGTTGGTGGGAATGGAAGAAAATTTGGAGAAGCTGCCTGCCCCCTTAATTAGAGAAGGCATTTGCCAAATTTCACCTCCCAGTTGTTACCTTTCTAGGGAGATGCACTCTCTGGCTGCTCCACAGAGAGGTGCAGTGGCAGTCACTGGTGTCTCCACAGCTTGTACAGAGTACACAGGCTATCCATGAGCTGTGGAACTGCACAGACCAGCCAGACAGCCTTGGCATGAGCTCAGATAGTCCCTGCTCATCTGCAGCTAGGCTGGGATTGTCTGTTTGAGCAGCAAGTGCCATGTCTGTCACAAAAACCATAGATAAATCAATCTGCAGCCCTGCCAATAACACACAGAACACTCGATGTGCTCGGGCATTATTCCTTGATCCTTGTGGACCCAATTTTACCCCATTTCCCATGCATCTGTCCATAAAGAAGAACCATGAAGGGAAAGGAATGGCAGGAATGAAACATTTGAAGAATGCTTTCAACGAGCCCATTAAACCATCCTGCTGGAAACTGTAGCCTGGTGTGATAGGTCTGGTTCAGATTTTCCATGTATTTGAAGTCTTATGTTGAAGAATGAAGGGTCTGTTTTAGAGAAACGAGTCCCTAAGCGGAAAAAGAAAGAGCCCAGCTGTTAGTAAGGCACTTAAGGTTATTTTGCTTTTTGTTGGTTTTTGTTTTGCTTTGAAACCTTCAGGCAAGTGTAGCTGATACTGCTGGCTCTCGAGCTGCTTAGAGAAATCAGTCCTGCCTGAGTGGAGCTCAGCTCGTGGGTGGTGAGGTGGGGAACCTGCAGAGGACAGGCTGCAGTGTCTGGGTGTCTTCCTGCCAAGCCTGGGAGTGCACACATTACACAGGGATGTCAACTACATCCCTGGTATCTGCAGCAACAAAGAAAAGGAATGAGAGACCAGAATGTTCAGTGTTTCCAAAGTATTGGTTGGAATGGGTTGAACTTTGCCTGGTGGGAGGAACATCCATCTTTTGGTGCATATTTACAATCAATCTTGTGGCTCTAAATCCAGCCAGTTACTTGAAACCAAATGTTTCAAGTCTCTGAGTTCTTGATGGTACCTGGTGACCATTTAATGATGCTTTGCCCTTGCTCCCTGTCAGTGCAAGGCCTGTGGTGGTACAGGAGACAAGGGTGGCTTTTGTGGGACTTGAGGTATTTCCTCCTGTGCTGCCCAAGGAAGGGCCAGGGCAGCCCTTGTTATCAGGCTGTCAGAAGAATTACGAATCAAGCAGTTGCATGAGCAGCAGGATGATTGAAGGCTGGTTTCCGATGGACTTTTATCTGGTAATTGATTTCCTCTGTGGGTTTGTGCTGTCTAATGAGGTGTGAGCTAACAGCCAGCCTTCCCCGTGGTGGGAGGTGAGAGAAGCCAGGCGCCTTTTCCTGCGCAGCTGCAGGCTCCTCACTGAACTTCTGGGAACTTGGCACTGTGGAGACCTCTGCCCTGCTGTCACATTGACTTGAAATTAGTGGGTTTCAAAAGTTATTAGAGGGGGGACAGATAGGAAAACACACACAGGCAGGATGAACTTCTGTACTCCCGGCTCTTTGAAAATTAAGCTTAAAAAAAAAAAAAAAAAAAAAAAAAAGAAATGGAGAAATTGCTTTGGTCTTAAAAGTTTCTTTAGTCTGTGTTAATCCTGGGATAGGGGAATGGGCAGGGAGGGGTTGGAGAATGCAGGGCAGGAAAACCTGGTCATTATCAAGATTGTAATTCCATGCTAAAATACCTTCTTGTCCTAACTGCTGAGAAGTGTGTTGGTAACTGCAGAGGTTCCCAAGGACTTGAGCAAATAAACAAAAAACAGACTCCTGGAGCCACGTTTGGGAGTGATTTAGTTTCTGGTGCTGTGAGAAACCAGAAAAAGCTTCTCCCTGGCTATTGCTCAGCTTTCCTGGGGTTGACTGATCCCTGCCTGCTTTCCCTGGATAACCATTTGCTGGGAAGACTGGACATAGGTTGGATGTTCTGGCCCTATTGGAATGGGGAAGAGCAATATAATGGCTGTTAGCACTTGAGGGTTGGAAAAAGCTTTGTTTTCCTTTAATCCTGGAGTACCTAGACATTTACATAAAACTTGGGAACCCTAAATGCTTTATTAAGCCAGTTCAGCTTTAAAAGAAAAGTTCCTAAATGTTTGGATACAGTATAGAATTGTCCTTTCATCCATTAAACAGTTTGTATCCTCAGGCATCCATACAGTTAATAGTGTTAGCCCCAGTGGAAAGCCTCTGGAGGCACTGCTGACTGCACTGGAGAGCGTGGATCATTTAAACATTAACAGCTTTGGTTATTAATTATTGTGGAAAGTGTGGGAGTGGTGAATGCTGAACTGGAAATGTTGTCCCACGCTGCATTTTTCCCTTGCTGCATTATCAAATCCATTTCTGCTGTCAGCTGAGTGCAGTGCTTTTAGAACAGTGTGATGGGAGCAGAGGTTATTTTGCCTCCTGCTTGGCTTCCAGGTTTTCACTTGACAACGATGATGGTGTCCTTTCTGTAGGCTGTACAGATGATAGGCTTCAGCTTCATTTAATTTACTGTGAGCTCTGTTTTCAGCCAGGAGGAAAATGCCTTGCAAAGATTGTGTCCTGAACACATCCTGGGAGAAGGCCCAGTGTGGGGAGGGTCTGGAAGCTCTGGGGGCTGGAGCTGTGCTCGTGGTGCTGCCTGGTTCAGCCCTGGCTCCCCGAGCTGCTTTCAGCATTTCAGGCTGCTGGCAATCCAAGCATGGTGATTCCTGCAGTTTTGGGGTGTTGGAGCAAGGAGCTACCAGTGTGGTCAGGGTGAGAGAGGTGTGTTCCCCTTGTGTCATTGTAGGACATGAAAGAAAGATGAGAGACTCCAAATATTTTAGAAGGCAAAGAACATAGAAAAAAGGCTTTATTGTCCAATTTTTACTGCTTTTTAGAAGGTGTTCCAATACAGATTTAACATGGTTGGTGAATAGGAACAACACCTCTCCAATGCCATTGGTTAAACCAGAGAAACAGCAAACACCAACTGGAGAAAGATCGTTTTGAGGAAGGAGAGTTGTTTGCCAAGATTGTTTTGAGAAGAAGAAGAAAAGTTCAAGAAGCTTTCTTGAGAAATTTTTCCTTGGGGAAAAAAGTTAGCAGCTGCTAGCAGGGTAAAATCTCTCAGACCCAGAAATATCAGGCCCACACAGCCCCATCTCACTGAGTGCTTTTAGTATTTCAGGCTGCTGGCAATCCAAGCACAGTGATTTCTGCAGTTTTGGGGTATTGGAGCAAGGAGATACCACTGTGGTCAGGGTGAGAGAGGTTCCCCTGGGATACACAGAAAGGTTTGGAGCCCTGTGTCTTCCCCTGGGCCTGGCTCTTTGCATGGCATGGCCAGAAGCATCACACCACAGGTGCTGGGGACTGAGCACGTTGGAAAATCAAACCTCTCTGTTAGTGCTGGAAAGAGAGACTCCTCAAAAGCTTGGCCTCTTTTGAGTATTGATACAAACATGCCCTAATGTCAGTACTCACAAGGCTTCAAGTCCTTGTCATCCTTAGATAGGTGCTCTGAGCACCTTTGGCCCTTGGATTTGGGTCAGTCTCCAGCAAAGCCTGTCCTTGCAGCAGGGCTGGGCTCTGGAGGGTGGCCAGGGTGACTCACCCACTCGGTGGTAAATAAGTTCTGCCTCTTGCTTCATTTGCATCCAGCTAATATAGCTGTAATTACTGAATTGTATTTCCTAGACACTTGGAAATAATTTAGCTCCCTATAAAACTAATGTGTCTTGCCAAATTTAGGCTTAAAATTGTTTCTACGGTTGAGTGCAGTAATCTTCTATTAGATTTAAGGGTTTTTTTAAAAAATATTTTACTAGTGCCTGGCTTGATTGACTCACAGTGTTGTAGGGCTTATTTGTGGAGGGGGTATAGAGATATTAAATGAATTTGGAATTAAGTAGGTGCTGGCTAAATTCCTGCTTTACTTGAGCCCCAGTGATCCCAGTGATACGGAGTCTGGGCATGCAATATTGTTCCTGGCTTATTGAAGCTGAGTGGAGGTATAAGCTATGAGAATATGAGAGACTGGATTCTTGAGGGGTTTATTTTTGGTGCTCTTTCAGCAAAAACTGGGCTTATGTGAATAGTGTACTTAAAAAACCACTTTCCACTCCTGCTCTCTTATTAGTTAATGGCAGTACTCAGAGGAGGTTACAAAGAGGGATTTGTGAATAGCTGATTCCCCTCCTCGTCAGGGGAGGTGGTGAAGGTTCAGGAGGTAAGCGGGCAACTTCAGGTACAGAAGGCCACTGGAGATGCAGGGGGATGAGCAAAGAACTGAGAAAGTCCTGGCATAAATCTGCTGTAGCAGAAGGGCTTTGGAGACCTCAGTGCTGTTCACACACGGGCACCTTGCCTTGCCTTTGTGTTAAGAAGTCCAAATGTTCAGACTTACGTAGTTTGTACCTGGACACTGGCACTGTGGGCTGCTTTGGGAGCTCTGTGAACTCAGTTTACATGGCTTCTTTCTGGTTGGTGAGTCATAATTAATGATAATGAGCCCTGGAGACAAAAGCCCAGGAGTGCCTGGCTGTGGGTGGGGTGTGTACAGCTGGGCAGGGAGCAGCTGCTGTGCTGGCTGCCCAAGGGACTGCTGCCATGGGCTGGATCTGCCGGACAAGCCAGCCACTAACAGCAATCCAATATCCTTGTCAACAGCAGGATTAGGCACACTATCACCGGATTTGTGTAGGCAGAATTTCTGAGGAGAGCAGATAGGACTTTTTTTTTTTTTTTTGGAAGAGCTCCTTATTGTGCATCTTTATTTTTTCATATATTGAGGGGTTTTCAAGGTTGCCATTCAGTTTTAGGTGTTGAGTGAGGATGGAATTATGTACTGTTATGTCAGATTTTCATGATTGTAGGGATGCTTCCTGTCTTTTTCTTTCTTTTTTATAATTTCTGGTGCACTGTTTGGTGAAGTGTCCACACAAAGATTCGTGTCTCAAATGCTGTGTCATGGATGGGCTCATGGGGCTCCTTTGCTGGCTCAGTTGCTGTGTCAAGCTTTCAGTGTGACTGAGTGGTCAATGCTGGGAATTGCACATGTTGGAATTATAGATGTTCCTACAGTGCTGTGTTCTCTACTGCAGGAAAAGGCCTTTTGCTCTTAATTGATTTATAATTTTTTTCTGTGATAAAAATTGATGCTTGTCTTTAGAAGCGTTTAAGTTGCATGTGTGGTTACATTTGGAAATAAATTTCTCCTGTCTCTGTGTGTATACACAAATGTGCATGTGTGCAAGCTATGCAGGTGCCCACATGGAAGACTGTAAAGCTGCTGGGCATTTGGCCCTGTATTTTTGGATTTTAGAAGGAAAGACGTATTAAGGAAGTGTGTATTGTATTAATACCTATGCTAAAGGACAGATGTAAAAAAACATGTGGCAGTGATGCTTTGTATGGAATGAAAATCTAGTTGTTAACATCCAAACCCCCAAACAGCTCTGCCTGGGAAGGGGCCATTCATCAACTAGACCCCACCTTGGACAGATTCCTATAGATCATAAACCCTCTGTCCCTACCACAGGGCTGTCTCAGTGTCCCCAGACTAGCAACCTCTGCTGTGTTCCTGTCACTGTTAACAATGGCACTTGAATTATTCAGGGAATCTGAGTATATCTCTACTGTATGACTTATTTATTTATCTGCACTGAACAGTTTTTGTTTTGTGTATGCAGCAAAGCAGGAGCCTTCCCCTGACCTTGCAGGATTTCAGAGACAGATGAAGGTGCCTGAGTGTTCTTTAAGGCAGCTTGGAATTTATGGTGTTTGAAGAGACTCTGGCTCCAGTGTGGGTTGTTGGCAGCAGTGCTGATAATCACAATGTGATAGCAACTGGGCTCTATTATTTCAGATGTGCTTAAATCTTATTTTCTTGTGCTGTAAGCTTATGTCTTTGCAGAGTACAGAGCTCAGAAGGGAGAGAGGAAAACAATCCCAACTCAGGAACCTTTGTTTCAAGAAGTTGCGAGCATAAATCTTTTCTGTTTTATTTTGATCACCGATATATTTCTGGATCTGAGGTGGTTATTACAGGTAGAATGGGTGAGCTGTTACAGAGTTGCTTGTCTAAAGCCCATTTGTATGAAACAGAGCCCTCTTGTCTTGCAATCTGTTGGAGCAGTACCTTGTTAATTCCCTGGATTAGCAGACCTCTCGTGTATGCTTGCATTTTGAGAGTTAGCAAATCTGGTGAACAAATGTTCCACAAAAGCCAGGAAAATGCATCACAAACCCTGTTCCATCTCTTCAATATTCACTGTAATTGCTGCCAGTGATATTCTGTGGAGGATACAGAAGTGTATCTCTTGTACACGCAGTAGGAGTGGAGTAGTACATGTCCTCAAGCATTTGTTTCTGAACCGCAGCAGAGAGTTAACAGCAGTAGCAAAACGTTCTGCTGATGTATTGTTGATCAAAAAATGTGTAGTAATGCCATCCCTGATGTGTTTGCATCTGAGATTTGCTCAGTTATTGGGTGTGCAGCCATGCATTGGCAGCCAGGATCTCTGCAGGGCCCTGCAGCCACACACTGGGGTCACACACAGGGAGACCCTCAGTGACACCTGCACAGGCTCCTGGGGCTGCTCCAGCACTTTGGGGTCATTGTCCCATCCAAACACACAAACCCCATTAGAGCTTCTCTGTGCACAATGTTATTATTTTCAGCTGCTCCAGAGGTGTGTGCTGTGCAGCCTGGGGTGGTGTTTTGGAATGGATGTATGGGATGATCCCTCTTACCTGTGGTGGTGTCTGTGTGTCCATGTGGGAAGTTTTCACCGGGATTTTAATGACACCTGTTTAAAAGTCTGTGAGGTTAAACTTTTTAACCTCACAGATTAATGATTTTAATGACAGGGATTTTAGTGACAGGGATTTTAATGACATCTGTTTCAGACCCGAGAGCCAGAGTTGGAATGTTGGTGGGAGCAGTGGAGCTCAGGAGGGTGAAAACTCAAAGGAGGAAGGAATGGGTTAGGAGGGATTTTTAAAAGACAATAAAGACATGTAGTGTTTCTTGCAGAGGTAGCTTTGGAGGAATTTATAGATGCATATTAGATATGTAAAATACCTGTAGCAGGAGTTGATTAATAGATATCTCTGATATAAAATGTCCACATCTATTGCTCATCAGTTAGTGTGTTTTTTTCTTTTTTTTCTCCTAGGCTGGATTTTTTTTTTTTTTCTAATGGAACTGTATACTGCAGATTTGGAATCCAGGAAATTTTTTTTTTTTTCTCATTTTAGAGTTAGCAGTATGTAGATTTCATTTTGTTGGTCTGGTTTTTGGCCTATATGAAATCCACATCAGTGTTTGAACTTGCAGACTCTTGGTCTGGCCCTTGTGGCTTTCCTGGGTTGTAAGTGCTTTCTACAGCTTGGAGAAATATGGATCAATAAGCAAAGAAAAAAAATCTGGTGTCAGGAAAACATTGTATTTCAGGGTCTATCCATAAAGAAAACTAATTACACTGCTAGATCAGGTATCTATTTACATCTCAAAACATATAACTGAATTTTAGGAAATAACCCATGTATATAAAGTACTTTTAAATTCTGTATTATTTATATTATTAATTATATTACATAAGCATAAAATCTGTTAGACACCACCGATGCATACATGGTTTTAGCTCCCTTGTGGTTTCACAGGGCTGTTCCCCTGCTCTCCCCACCCCACCAGGCACAAACACATCTTGTTCCTGTCAAATGGAGTGAGCACAAGGCCTGAGGTTCCCTCCTAAAGGGGATTTTAAAGCCCGTTAATTATATTGTATTGAAGGGGTCCCTGGCCACGTGTCCCTGAGGTCCCTGCAGCCGGGGGGAGCACAGTGGGGTCATCTTTGGGGCTCCCTCACTGCTAATGAGGGGACAGCTCTGTAATGAGGCTGATGAGCCTGCTAATGAGAGCTCCTGGGCTGGGCAAATGAAGGTGTGTCCAGCCCCTCCTTGTGAGGGCAGTGCTGCTGCCTTGGTTTTGGGAACCTTCTTGGGTTTTCTGAAGGTCTGGGAAGGTTCTGAGCTGCATCCCAGGGCCAGGCTGTGAATACCAAGTGTTGTAGGAGCTGTGTCTGTGTTTACATCACTCACCATCCCCGGTGCTGGGTGCTGGGGCCTGGCCCCAGTTGGGGGCTCCCTGTGGTGGCTGATTTGTTGTGTTTGCCAGACTTAGACTGCAGGATGTTTGTGAGTTGTCACTAAACCTTGACACTGCAGAGGTACTGGGCAGTTTGTTGACTGGCCCCTGCTGGCCTCTGTGTCCTCCCCAGGGTGAGAGCCTGGACCAAGCCTGGCTGTCACAGGGGGTGCAGCCTCCTCTCTCCTCAGGGGCTTCACAGCCCTGTGGTGTGAGGCTGTGCTTTGAGGAGGCACTTGCTGGGAAGGGGTGGAAATGATAACACAGACATTTAATTCATTTTAATGAGACTCCTGGTGCAGTTCTCCAGGTGCTCCCATGTCAGGTCTTTGGAGATGTGCCTTTGTGACAGAAGCCCTGCACTAAAGAGGCGCCGGGCAGGTAACAATAGGATGTCAAAACCCAGTGAAACAAGGGCAGGGCAATTTTATGGAGATGACATGACAGGAGGAAAGTATGGGGGGAATGAAAAGAGAATTTAAGATGTCAGTACAGGTTTACTGAAGGCTTTCCAGTGTCAGCTAGAGGAAATGTCAGCACGAGTGACGTGGCGGTGTCAGGGTGATGGCAGGATGGAGTCCCATCGGCTGGGTACTCCTCGTACTCCAGCTGTGGGGATGAGCTGCTGTCAGTAAAGATGATGTCAACCTGATAATTATTTTGTACATTGTGGTTTAAGTAGGGCATTGTTTCTGTTGAGGTATTTTGAATTTAGCACAAGGTAGGAGAAGAGTCATTCAAAGATAAAAGCCTCCAAACTGTTCCTTTGTGAGAATGGCAGGAGCTTTCAAGGCAGCCTGTGAGCTGCTGCAGTGGAGCTGGACCCAGCTGCCCTGGGACTGGGCACTGCCTGCACTGGGGAGAATTGAGAGGGGCTGAGATACAGCTCAGAATACCTGAGGCTTATTTTCATTTCTCTCTTCCACCTCTGCCTAGTAAATAAGAGGGCAGAGGAGAAAACTGGTGTCACACGGGAGTGCAGCCGTGATTTTAGGCAGGCGGGTTGGAGATATTTGAGGATGAACAATTGTAATTCACTGTTGCTGATGAAAATACACGCAGCTTGTGTGATACTGTGACATAATTGGTGCTGAAATAGCTGCCTGTGTTGAAAGTCACTGGGTGTTGTACATGGCAGAATAAAGTGGCAGCAGAGGCTCTTCCCACCTCTTAGGTTTGTTTTAGGATGCCTGTAGAGTTAAGTGGAGTCCTGAGGAGTAACAAAAAGAAGTGCAATGTGTTACCAAAATGAAAATTCAGGCCCTTAGCTGTTGTGTAGTTGTAGGGAGTGGGTTTGGGAGTAAATTGTGGCACACAATAAATAACAGGGCTGGGGTGCACAGCTTGCCAACAGCTCACCCTGCCAGGCTCTCCCCTCTCCCAGGCACTTCCAGCATCCGAGTGCTGCCATGTCTGGCACCCTTTCCAAGGAGGGAATCCCCTGTTAGTTAAATTGCCCTCACTCTCTGTGTGTCCTTTATCACAAAACAAACAAACAGGAAAAAAATGTGCTGCAAGAGCCAATCTAAGGCCTGGCAATCCGATAATAAATCCCCTGTCTTTCCACACACACTCAGTGCCAGCTGTAGGCTAATTAAACTCAATAGTTCACAGGTGTTCCTGGGAATGACTATCGCAAGAGCACTCTCCTCTTTAGGGCTCGTTAACATCTTTTTCAGAGCTCTTTAAATTTCATACACCAGCAACACTGAGCTAAAGCAGATGAAAGATAGTAGGAAGGGACTTGAGCTATTACAGGAGTGCTCTCAGTGTTAGCACAGGCTGTAGCCTCACTCAATTCAACAGCTTATTCCTTTTGATGGGTGAATCTCTTGGAGGCCACTGTAAGAAGGGAAATTGCTTTCTTAGAAACATTCTGCTTGCTGTAGCCAAATAAAATTCTTGTCTCTGGAGCTCATTATATAACTGTACACACTGTCAGGGTGTCTATAGGCTCTAGACACACACAGGGGCTACAGAAGAAGAAAGTCTGTGGCCAAATGAAGCAGATTTAGCCATTTTTGTCCAGGCTTCTAAACCTTCCCAGGGAGAACCAAATGGAGAGCAAGGCTTTCTCTAGCCTCCCCTGCTTATTGAATCTTCTGGGCTTTGAGAGTTGTAGTTTCTTTACATTAATATTAGAGCACTGGGCTGTCTCTCTGCAGGCTGATTTAAGGGGACAGTTGCCATGACAAGTGCTTCCAGTTCCAGCCTGCTTCCACTGCCTGCTGTGTAGCAAGAGCTCAGGTTTTAGTAGATCTCACAGCCTTGTGTAGTTCTGTGCCTGGACAAGCTCATCTGTTCATTCATCTACCCATCTTCATTCATGTCCTTTCACCTGTCTTACAGAATTAAATTTGAATTTCATTGAGAGCTCTCATAAGAATAGAAGAAAGAAAGGAGCTTTTAGCATTGTCTTTCAAGGTTCCCTAAAAACCTCTCTTGTGGAACTGGGCCACATTCCACCTGAGTCTGATGTGCAACTTTCCATCTTGGAGAAAAAGCTCCTTGTCCAGAAATATGGTGCCAGAGGAGGCAGCCCAGAAGGAGGAACTGGGTAAGATAGTGTTGGTGGGATAAAAATATTATTTAATCTAGCTTGGAATACCTGATCTCTTGCTTTACTATCCTATGTCAGCCATGTGCTTTCCAGCAGACTGGAATGGTTCATACATGGATCCAGTAGGCAAAAGTGTTTCTGTTTTAGCAGTTACTAATTGAAAGGAATTTCTAGATTTCATAGCTCTTGTTCTCATGAGCTCTCATGCTTATGTTTCTTCCTAATGATATTTTCAGTTGCACTCTTTTACACTCTTCCCTAGACATGAAATCCACAGTGATATACCTCAATCTTAAATGGTTTTATTGCTGATTTATGCTAAATTGATATCCCTAAATCAAAATAATATTTCCTACATGAGTCGGCTGCACCATTTTAATGAAATAATTTTTTCAATCAATTCTATTGCATCAGTGCAGTTTTACCCTATCCATAAAATCTTACTTAAACTGCTACAGCTCTTGGTGTGGCTGTGAATGGGAACAAGCTTTCATTTTCCTAAATGTCAGATCTAGGGGAAAAAGAAACTGTTTTCAAATTTTAAAAAATCTATTCACGTGTAGTTTGTTCTAACTGTCCTTTCAGTAATTCTTCTCTTTCCTGTGTCACTGTCACGGGTAAGTCTCACAGTGCTGAACAGAAAAACAGGATTGGGAACTAATGTTGTATATTTGGGAAATAGGTCCAGACTGAAATGACATTTCAGTTCCCAGGCCTGGCTACAGGAAGCCACGAGTAGGAGTTCACTGCTCTTTCCACCAAAGCTGCAAAGTCTCCTCTAAACTCTGCTTAGTTTCCAAACATGCAGAGTACCCAGGTAGAGGTGAGTGTGAGTGAATTTCCAGAGTCAGCCCTGGATGAATGGTTTGAATTGGGCTTTTATAAATCTCATCAGTTTAGAAAAAGCCTAAAAGTCTTTCAGTGACTTTGCATTGAGGTGATTTTTGTGTACAGAATTAAGTTTGAGGTGGAGAGATAATCAGCAGGACAAGTACATGTTTTCATAAAGATTTGATTCGTTGGCATTTAACGACATTATTTTGTGAGTAACAAAGTAAAACCCCAAAAGGTGCAGGGCACAAAGCTAAAAGTGCTAAGCAAAAAGTGGGCAGAGTATAAGAAATCCTTTCCTGACCCCAATCCCGTGTGTGCTTGGGTATCACTGCTTGTGACATTGATTTGAGGGTATTTAATAAAGAAAAAGACTTCATAGTTTCTGAGACTCCCCTGTGGCTGGCATCCAAAAGCTTATTTGCACACCAGTTCTGAAATCAAACAAATTATGTGGCAATCAGTGTAGCACTAAGCTGAAGCACTGATAGGAAAGAGAAGGGCTTTACAGAAAGCATTGCCTTTGTTTCTGCTCCTCTCTCTTTCAGATGAGGAAATGTTTAAAAACACAGTGGTTTTTAACTAATGAGTGTGGAAAAATTTGGATCCCTCCATGTGTTGGTTATTTTTCAATGGCCAGTGAAACAGTTTCAGTTGTTTCAAAACTCAAATTGAAAACTAAATGAGCGGATTTACTGTTGAGAAAAATACCTGTTAGCAAAGGCAGCTTTGGTGTTTAGCTCATTGGTACACCATCATCAATAGAGTTTAGAGTTTCTCTTTGGTAAAATATGAAGTAGGAACCTCTATCCCAAACTGGGTGTTTGTAAAATCTAAATGCATATGGACTTCTTCAGATACTTGTCTGCTTGATGACTGAGCCTGTCTGTTCTTGGTAAGAGACTTGCTGTCATCAGATTTAACTAAATGTGTGCTGTGTAGTTGTGAGGAAAGATGTCTGTGGGTAGGGTTTGGATTCTGGTGTTAACAGAGTGGCTGAAATGTTCAGGGGCCCAGATGCAAACTCCAACCAGCTCCATACAGATAGACAAGATTTCCCTGCTCTCCTTTTGCCAGCATATTCTACAAACTCTTCTGAATGTAAGTTAGTTTAGGAACCAATTAATTTATGAAATGCATTAAGCACCACATGACTTAGATCAGTGTCTGAGCTCCTAATCTACAGAGATGAAAAAGGGTGTTAAGGTGACTCTCTTCAGTACTAGTTTCAAGATTAGCTCTTACTCCTTAGGAGTTAATAGGAAGTGAGAGATCTATGTCTATCTATGTGATAAAATTAATTTCTGCATAAGATGAGAGTAAAGCTCAACTGCTTGGAAGTTTAGTCTCTTGATTTTATTTCTTATGAAACTGAACCCTTCCTCCTCTTCTGGATTCAAGGAAATAATATAGTACTGAGATATATCTTCAGTTGTTTTCTCAAAGGGAAGACTCAAGCTCTCCTTTGAAGGCCAGATTATTTCTATGTAGCTGTTAAACAAATCCTAGAGCAAACAGCAGTGCAGCACCTCTCTAAAGCAATACCCCAATCTGAACAAGTAAAATGTTAATTTCTGCATCACCTTATGCTTTTGATTTTGTAGCAAATCAAGTACTTCATGTCAACCCAAAATTTTTAAAGTGCCTGATGATTTGGGGGTTTGTGTATTTTGGTTGTGCAGTATAAAGGAGGTGGGTTGGTTGGGCTAGGTGATGCTGATTGTGACCTTGAACCAGCAGCTGTGTTGGTAGAGCAGGAGCCACTTCTCTGAGTTTGGGGGCTGTCCCCAGTTCAGGGCAGGGAGGGACAGCAGCTGCTGGGGCTGTCCGAAAGTGGGGACACCATCCCAAAACTCTCCTTTGGGCTGCTGCTGCCAGGGGAAGCAGGACTGCTGACTCCTTTGGAGTCCTTGGGAGCCTGGCAGTTTGATTTGTGTTGTGACTAATGGAAAATGAGCACAAGGAGAGAAGCAGGGAGGAGGCCTTTCCTTTCTTGACAGTGGTGTATTTATGTGTGGGAAAAGTGCTGTTTCTTGACAGGCTTTTAGCTCCTGCACCAAGCAGAGGGCAATGCACCTGCTCTGGGTTGGTGTCGTGGGTGATTCTGGTGTGACTGAGCCCACGTCCCTCAGCCAGCCCCTCCTCGGCTCTGCACAGCTCATGGCCCCTCTGGGGGTGTCTCGGCTCTGGTTTAGCACAAATATCTATTGCTGCTTCTGATTTTCTCCTAAATCAGACACTAAATAGTTTCTTAGCTGCAGCACCAAGAATCAAGTCCTTCACAGATCACCTTGCGTAACTTTGACTTTTTTCTTTTCCTCATTTATTCTTTGTGATTGGTTTTGGTAATTTTTTTTAAGCAGTAAAGAATTGATCCAAATTCTCTTACAAGCCAACAGACTTTGGAACATGACATGAAAGGAGAATAACATTTGTTATCTTATTATTCAAAACACAGCATAATTTGTTAATGGTTATAAAATGTATTGACACAATTGGGTGGAAGGTGCTCTGGAAGTGACCAAGGCTATCACTGAGATGTGATCAGTGTACATAAGAAGTGACAAGGCAACTATGCCCACAAGGCTTGTTTTGATGATGATGATTATTATTATTGATATTAGTAGTATGACTATTAGCTTTATGTCTGTGGATCAGCAGCAAAAATCCTCAGATGCTCTCTCCAGTGAATTCTGGATTCATCTCACTTAAGCTGAATTTCAGCAGTATCTTTCTATGGACAAGAGTTTTCATTTCCTTTTCTCCTCTGACAAGTCACTGCAAAGGTTTTTGCTTTGTCCCATCTCACAGGCAGCTGCTCTTCTATTTTGGGAGAACTATTACTTTGCAAGGTCCCTCTGGGTGAAAGGCAGGAAAGTTACAGTCATTAAATAATAGTACCGTGGAGCCCCCAAATATTATTTGTTTTAATGCTGTTGCATAATCTTGGGGTTTATTGATGCTTTATGCTCCTGTATAATGGCCTCAAACACATGAGAATGTGGTGAAATAGCAACAAGGAAAATGCTCAACAACACTACATTTTTAAGCTAAAAATGCTTAAAGCAATCTTGCCTGCATTTCTCCACAGATTAATTAGGATATTCTTTCAAGAATCTTTAAAGATGCTGGACAAAGAACAGTGTGACTCTCTGTGCCCAAAGTCAAATGTTAATGGGGGAAAGCATTATACTCTTTTCCCTTTATCCCTGCTCCTTGCTCCCAGGGATGCTGTGGATCTGACCTGCAGGTCAGGGTGGCAGCTGGGGATGGTGCACAAGTGTCTGCAAGTAGAGAAGGAGTCTGCCTGGCCATGGCTAGTCATGAATTAGTCATCCCCCAACACCTCCAATTAGCTGAGCTCATTTCAGCGGGCTCTGCTCTGTTCATTTATGAGTGAATTTGAAGCTGGGATTGAGGCTGACCTCTCTGGTAGCTGGAGAAGTTCTTCCCCACCTGGTTGTGCGTGGTTTCGGTGTGGGGAGGGATGTTTTCAGCCAGTCCTTGGAGCTGGCTGGCTGAAGGAAATATCCAGTGTGCCTTGTGGTGTGGATGGAGATGTTGGTCACCCCCCTGCCAGGGAGGGATACTACTCATGGCACTGCTGAAACAGGTTTTGCTGTTGGTTTGTGCTGCTGCAGGCATGGTTCCCCTCATGTGCAGGGAGAGGAGCATCTCTTGCTGCTGAAATCCCTCATTTTGAAGGGAGGTTACAAGGCAGAAGTTGGGAGCAATCAGTTAAAGCTCCATTTCCACAGTGCCCTTCATGCCAAGCCTCTCAAGACACTTAAGAAAAAACTGGAAGCTGTACAGCACAAATAGCATTGGCACATTGCTCAAGAAAAACAAACCTCCTGCCTGGATCTGAAAATTGAAAATTTACAAGACTGATTGCTGAGCTTCCAGGCCCAGGAATGGAGTTAGAAATAGGGCCCTGTGAGATCAGGGCAGTTTAGGGTGCTCTTCAGGGATGGGGATGACATTGCCCTCAGTGCTGAGAATTTTTCTGGTGGATTTTTCTGTTTTGCCATCACACCGTCTCCTCCTCCTAACAACCCGGGCTGGAGTATTGAATTTCTCTTTTCTGCAACAGCAGCACAGTGAACCTTCTTTGGTGTTTTTTTTTTTTTTTTTTTTTTTTTTTTTTTTTTTTTTTGTTCCCTCCCTGGCTTCTGCTAATATGATTCTGATCCTAGAGATAGCAGGTCCAAGCTGAGTTCCCACTTACAGCACAGTATCTTGCCTTCCGATATTTTGAGAATGTGGCTGTCCTCCTCCCTAGGCTGTAAGAAGGGAAAATGTGTCTTTGTTTTGCCTCATCTTGGATGTAAATATTTACCCAAACCTGACCACCTTGCCAGCATTTCCTCTTTGTTACACTAAGGAGACTTGCTGGGGGTGACTATGTGAGGTGGTCATTTCATGATAAACTCTTCCAGTCTGAGTGGCCATTGCTGCAAGGCACCAGGGATGTCTGATGTGAATGTGGGGGGGAAAAAAAGTCACAACTAATAGGAGTTGCTCCTAGTAATCCTGGTGCAGAAATCAATCAAAGTCTGGTGAAAAAAAAAAATGTTAAACCTGTAAATATTTTCTGGTTTTATTGCTAAAATGAGTTACAGTCTGGTCTCATGGGATTAAGCCCATTTTATTTCCCTGAAGGGATGTGGAGGTTTGGGGTTTAATCTTTGGCATTGTGGGGGCTCTGGAAGAACCAAGGTAACCATGAGAGAGCTGCTACTCATGGTGCAGAGCTGCAGCAGATGATCTCAGAGAACTGATTCCTCCCTTCCAGTTTGCAAACGTGTATTTTTGGAGTTGGGGAGCCTGATATAAATCCACTGGCAAGAAGTTGTTCCTCTCAGTTGCCTTTTTAAAGAACAGTCATCTGAGTGTCCACAGTGCTACCTAGAGAAGTTCTGTCCATGTATCGTCATTGCTGTTGGAGAGCAAGAGATAAAGAGGTTGGTTTGGGCTGTAGGTTGTCAGGAACAAAAAGAAAATCCATCTCTACCAGGGAGACAGGAGAGATTAAAAAGAAGAGCAAAATGCTAGAAATTGGATGCTGCTGAATCTGAGTGTGTCAGAGTAGCTCCACACAGAGAGAGGTGGAGGAGGTGATGAAGCAGTGACGGAGCACTGAGCCTCAGTGAGCCTAGCACGAGGAAAGGGAAGTTCCTGTGGCACAGGTGGAGATCTGCTTTCCTCAGCTGCAGAGACACTTCAGCTGGTCAAGGCTGAGAGCAGCCCCCATGCAAAAGCCAAGGTTGCATCACATGTGCCTTTGAACAAACTAATTACTCCCAAAATAGCCATTTGACCTTCATCTTCTTAAAGCCCTGCCGTGAACCTCTGCACTGGCTGTGGAGCCACTTTTTCATATGATGAAACAATGAATAATTATCAGTTTGTGTAAGTCTGATAGGAATTGGACTTGATAAGCATTTCTATTTTTTCTTCTTTTTCTTTTTTTGTTCTCCTAGCAGGGCAAAATGGAATGACAAAACTCCTGTGGAAGTCAGAAGTGTGAGTCCAAAGAAGCAGAACAAGGGGATTAGACCCTTAGGAAGATTAGTGTCTATTAAACATGATGATCTGGATGTAGCTTCCGGCTCTCCAGGCCTGTAAATTGCTGGGCTGTGTATCCTGGGAGAGGGGACCAGGGAAAGGGTTACCTTAAACTCCCTGCCTGCTCCTAGCCACGATGACTTAGGGCTTGGAGAGCAGGGTAAGGGAAAAGGGCTGCTGGTTAAGCAAGTTGCAAAATTCTGATGTTTCAGCAGACTTGATGTTGTCTAAAATTAGTCTCCATGAGCACCCCTCTCCCCAGCAGAATGGCCCAGGATTCCTTCGTGCTGGTGGCTGCACAGAACCCCAAACACTGACCACAAAAACCAGGCATTGCTGTGGAAAGGGAGGGCTGAGCTGACTCCATGGGGTGCTGGTGGATGGGTGCTCTTCCATTAAAGGCTGGATTGAGCCACTTGAGAGGAGGGCTTGGTCAGCTGGGAATGAAACACCTCGTGTGTCCTTCTGTCCCTCCAAAAGTTTGGTTGGAGTGCCGGGCCTGGCAGGGCTGGGCCGTGCCAGGAAAGTGTCAGCAAACCTCATTTTGGCATTTATATATGAGGAGTAAGCACAATCCTTCTACTGTTCCAATGAGCTGCTTTTGCCAAGAAAAATCATTTGTAACTCTTTCTTCCTGCTGTAGTGCTTCTCCAGCAGGCCTGGCTTGGATTGCTTTAACCCCTGCAGTGCCAGCAGGAGCTGCAAGGCAGAGCAGAGCCTTGTGCACGTCTTGGCAAGTCCTCCCACGTGCCGAGCAGCTCCGCAGCAGACTGAAGCCTTGTCTGGCAGTTGGCTTTTCTTTTTCATCAAGTCTGTTCCTTAGGGCTGCTGCTGCTTTTTTTATGTTTTCATTCCATTCCTGGGGCTCTAGCAGAGGAGGAGGAGGAGGCGGAGGAGACTTGGGAGGAAGCTGCTTTTCAGACAGCTGCTAACCTGAGGAAGGAGAGGAAAAACAGAGCAGGGAAATGGTGAAGTGGTTTGACCCTTGCTCTGTTGTGTTGTCCAGCAGGATGCTGAATCAACAGCACAGCAAGGCTGCCAGTGTTATGTGCTTTTAGAGATTTGTTCACCTGCGAGTTCAGAAGCAGCTCTTCCTCTGTTCTCTCAATAAAGCCTCAAAGAATAGGAGATGCCTGTGCCTTTTTATGATATACACTTCAGCTCTTGCAGTGTTGCATATATGCGCTTTTACCTTTGATCATCATTTGGAGAGCTTTGCAAGACAGGTTTAGTTGTGTGAGAAATGGATGTGCTGTTTGCAGTGAGCGATTTCTCCCCCTCCCTCTAGGTGCTGGCTGAATTTTAAGTTTATCACCACCCTGTGCTCTGAGCAGAAAGGCTGTTTGTTCCCTTTGTGTGTTGCTTTACAGGAGAGCACTGCCTTTGCCCTTTTTTAGAGACTGGGCAGCTGCTTTGCTAAAATCCTTGATGAGATTTAGCAATTCATGTTTCTCTACATAAGAAGTTGAAAGAGACAGTAACTCCTTTTGTCTGTGTAGTATGTGCTTTTTTTTTTTTTTTTTTCCAAAGGGAAAGGAAAAGAAGCAAATTATTTTGTTTAAAAAAATAACATTTTAATAATGTAGTAGTCTAACCTTTATGCTAATTGCCCCAGGCTTTTAATGAAGCAGCGTAAAATCAGTCCTGTGAGTCTTCATTAATCAAATATAGGAGCTGATGGTATAGTAATAAGATGCTGTGCTGCCTCTGCTCCCCATGCAATGTTGACATTTGCTTATATTCAGAGTAGAAAGCATCTATATTTTTTTTTAGTAGCTCATTAAAATAATTAGCCATGTTTGACTTTTTTTTTTTTTAAAAAATCTTTTCTTAAAACATCCTTTTAATGAGGAAAGATGAAAACAGACAGGATGGAAAAGTCAAAAGAATCAAATTAAGATAGAAAAACTGACTGCTGGAGGCTTCCTTTGAACGGAAGATTTATGTATGTTAATGGCAGCTGTTGGCTGGAACCTCTGCACAGACACCTTGTTTGTTATTTGCAGAACTTAGAGCAGAAACAAACAACTTCAAGGGTCTTTGTTGATTTGTTTTGTTCCAAATTATTTTCCACAGGTGCTCTAAGACTCTCTGTGCCTGATGCCTTAAGTTTTAGCTTTCATATTTTCCAGATTCTGTACTGCATTAGTGTGTGGCTCTGAGCTTTATATAAAGTGTTAGCAAGTTTTCTTCACAGCTCAGTCAGACAAAACAATCCTGTTCCAGCCCCAGAACCAAGGACACCATTGCAGCCTCAGGCCCAGAAAGTGCAAACAACAGTGAATTGAGGAGAGCAAACTGGGAGGATGAGACTTACATGAAGCTGTGACTGGACAATTAACCCCAAAATGTAAATGGACCAAAACTTACAAAAGTGTGAAAACTCATGACTCACTGTCCATCTTGGGTGTAGCCACAGCCAGGCTCCTGTACTGCCCAAGGTGTGTCCTTTGAAGGCTTTTGAATAAATGTTGGAATTCTGAAAACTTAGATTTTGGGATT
The DNA here is from genome assembly GCF_965231275.1 of Zosterops lateralis. Lineage (NCBI taxonomy): Eukaryota > Metazoa > Chordata > Aves > Passeriformes > Zosteropidae > Zosterops > Zosterops lateralis. The sequence continues at coordinate 9,448,223 of NC_139779.1, read as the reverse complement.
TTAGTATATGGTAATACATGTGAGTCAATATGAAGGATTTTTGGGTGTTGTCTAAGCTCTTCTTCACCTTCTTCTTCCTTCTTCTTCATGGGTTTGGGTGGTTTTCTGTAATTGGTTGAAAAAGGTCTGCATTGCAGCCTTGGGTGGTCACTATTGGGTCAGAAATATAAATAATACAGGTGTCACCTCATTATTGGGTAATTAGAGCTTAATCTTAGAGGTGTCCATTTTACCTCATTTCTCTGACTTGCCAAGTAGAGCTCATGGCTTGTGAGTCCGTAGATAAGAATTAATAAACATCCAAATCAAACTCGAAATCTATGTTTCCTGTGTATTATTCATCCTGACCTTGGCAGAGAAAAAGAAACCAGAACCTTCACAAATAAATATCTATTCTTTTAACATTGCCTAGCCTCTGTACCAAGGCATCCTGCCTACTCTCTGTCCCAGAGCTCAGTGCTTGCCTGTGGGATGTGCTCCTGCACACGGGCACTGCTCCCTGCCCCTCTCCAGGTGAGGGAATTCTGCTGTCCTGGGCTGGGTGAGCCCAGCTCCCCTCTGCAGGCACGGGCTGTGCTCTCACCACCTTCTGCTGAAACTCTCAGAGCACACTGGGCTTCTGCTGAGCCCTGAGTTCAGAGGAAAGCAGTGCTTAAACACCCTCCTCTCACTAGAGACACAACCACAGTGCCCAGCCCTTCCTAGAAGTTTCAGGGTGTTTTGAAAGAGCCAAATCCTGGAGCTCCAGAGCAGAATCACATCCACATCTGCACTCCCTGGAGGGAGGGGTAGGCATCTGCTCCTACGGTCCCATCTCCACTTCAAAAGCATTTCAAGCAGTATTTTCTGCTCTGTCTGCTGCCTAAGTAGAAACTGCTGTCCGCTATAAAAATGTTTGCAGGGAGGAATAGCAACAGAGCATGGGTTTTGTGTTTAAGATGCTGGTGGAGCAGCTTTGGGGTTTTGTGTTTAAGATGCTGGTGGAGCAGCTCTGGGTTTTACAGGGTGGTTCTGAAAGGCCAGGGAGGAGCTGGGATGATGATCCTCACCGAGGATGTGTCAGCCCCTGGTGCTGGGCTCTGTAAACATGCAGGACACGGCTCCTCTGGAGAGCTGCACTGGCAGTGAGAGGGCACATCCCCTCTCACTTGTCGAGATGGTGGCTCTCATTTCAGAGTTCAGCCCTTGGTGGCAGGGCAGCACAGCTGTGATGCTGCTGCTCCTGCCTCTGTGTGCCTGCACATGCACATCTCCAAATGAAAAATGATGGTGGTGTGCTGGAGATGTGGGAATCAGGGAGCCTGCACTCAGTTCCTGTGTTGGCCATATGGGATTAGCAGCTCTCCTCTCTTTTCTCTTCCATTTTTCTCTTCCTATGCTGCCCCTTCCACAGGCACAGAATGGAGATGAGGATATCCCTTTCTATTAAAAAAAGAATTTGGCTATCAGTGGATGATGATTTTAAAAAGAACATTGTGATTTCACACTGCTCAGAAATGACTGATAATTTAGCAATTCAGGCAGAAAGGAACTTGGATTTCCCCCCCCACATTCTACTCCTCCCCATTTCTACCCGTGTGCTTGCTTCCAGATAAGTCATATTTCATTTCTGATCTGTTTTCTAGTGTGTTCCAGCATCTTTCTCGTTGCCAGATTAACAGCTCTTCTCTCCCAGTAAAATCTTTCCATTCTTCCTGTTCAGAGAGCTCCATAAAATTTGTTTGTTTTTTGAAAAACATTAAAGTAGGTTACACAGCACTTTGACAGCCTGGGGTGTGGGGACTATGAAGGTGAGGGAGCAATCCATGGCAGGAAAAACGCTCTATTTCCTGCACTCAAATTCTTGGTAGGAGCCTCAGCAACCTAAAATAGCTGCCTCCAGAGGACTCCCACAAAAGTCTTATCCTTGGATTGTTTCACCTCCCAGCCCTCTGCAGCCTTCAGTTTAAAACTTCCTTTTTTTTTTTTTTTTTCCCCCAGCTAATGTCACCCTTTTCCCTTTCTGTTGTTACCCAGTTCTGTAAACATAGACTGCAATGGATGCTCCACAATTATTTGTGAAATTTAAAAGAAAAAAATTACCTGAAGCTTAGCCACATGCAGTGGGGTGCAGTTATTTCTCACCTTGCACAGTGAGCAGAGTCCAGCATGTCCCAGGGGCAGGAGAAACCTCAGGAAAACTCTCAGGGCTGAGAGGGTTTGAAAGCCTTGGCTTGCAGCAGGAGGAACAGTATGAGGCGTGAGTTCATGTGTATGCAAAACCTGGCTGATGAGGTGTGGGATTAGATCTCTGCTAATTACAAAGCTCTTTCTGATCCCTTGGCCAGTGGGGGCAGGTTTGGTACAGGTCAGGTCAGTGTCAGCCAGAGGCTCTGCCCACAATTCCTAAGGCAGGAGTGCGCTGTCAGGGTTGGTGATGGACAGCGTGGCCAGAGCTGGGCTTTGGCTTGGAGTGCCCCACAGTGTGAGATGAAAGCAAGCAGGGAGCTCTGGGTGCTGTGCACATGGACAGGGAGCTCTGGGTGTTCTCTCAGCTGGCTCTGGGTGCTGTGCTCAGAGGTAGGTGTCATAGTCAAGACAGCCATGGACTCAGAGTGCTTCAATAAAAACTTCAGAGAGCTTCAAGCATCAGCACCATGTTATCTAGATGTCTTTCATACCTTTTCTATGTAGCAATCCTGTGGGCAGCACCACACAGCTGTGGCTCTTTCTCTCTCCTTCTCTCTTCCTTCTGCAGTTCAGCTCACTGCTCTCTGTCCCTCATACAGTGACTGCTCACCTTATCTGTCCCTTCCTTCTGGAGCCAGCAAACTCCAACTGACTCTCTACCAGCTAACTCACTCTTTTATCACCCCCATAGCTGTGAGGGCAGGGCTGTTCCCACTCTTTGCTAATTAACACAGCTGTAATGTATCAGAGGCAGGATTGCCTTTAGCACTATCTCTGCCTTCCCACAGGCAGGGGAGGTGTGCAGGGGAAACACTGGGGACAAAGCCTGCAGCCTTAGGCCTGGCTTAGTCCCACTGCCCACACCAAGCTCCTGGGGCATCCTTGGGCAGCACTGATCTCCAGACTTTAATTCTGTGTCTGCAGGGTGAGAACACACATGCTTTAGCCACACTTTGGTGAAGTGCTTAAAGAGCCATAGGAACCAGTTCAAGGTATTATGGTTGCTAATGTAAATATGTATTATATCACAGTATCTTCACCATGTTTATTCCATGGAATATATTTATCCATAAAATTCTTTTACATTTATATACACCTCCAAACACCCTGGAAGCAGCTAGGTGTTGACAGAACAGCTGCAGTCTTTTACTATGTACAATAAATACAAATGGATATAAACAGTATCCATCTGTCAAGCTCAGTTAGATGGTTTAAACATAAAGCTATTTTGTTCCTGTAATTGTATTTAGATCTGAAATGATAGAGGTTTGATTTTTCTTTACATAGTGATAAGATACAAATTCCTTTGAATTGCTTTGACTCCTGATTTATTGCAATAAATTAAATAATAATCCATCCTGTCTTGTTTCACCCCTTCTCCAAGAAAAGAGAGCTCCCTGCTCAGGCACTGAAGCATCCTGCTCACAGTAAGCCACCCTTCCCATGCTCATAAGCACCTGGGCCTGTGACCTCTGTGTTTACAAGATATTTATTGCTGCTTTCCACTGCTCCAGTGTTATCACTTCAGTGCCTTGTAAAATTTGATTGTGTTTAATAAATGTATTCAGCGTTATTGCTGAGCAAGTCTGACAATTTCCCCTTGTTCCTTCCCTCACACACACGAACCCAGACACCTTCAGAACCCACATATTTCCTTAGCTACGTATGTTATTGCTTGTGTTGTATCAGAGGCAATTTTGGATGCATCTCAATTAGATCATTTTTCTAATTAAATAAGTGCTTGTGGTTGTAACGTGAGCGTGTCTCTGAATACTGAGTGAGTGTGATTCACTGCAGTGATTTCTCCAACTCCTGTGTGATGTTTGCTTTATAAAAATCAGCTTCTGGCACGGAGGCATCTCATTACCTTCCTCGTGCTGACCTCTGGAGCTGATGTTAGCCAGATGTGCTAGCTGCCTCCTTCACCACAGGCTTCCTGTGTGACGTCAGGAGGATCATTTGGTCTCACTGCACTGGTTCTCCCTCTGTAAAACAGTTACCAGAACCCTGAGCTGCTCCTTTTGGGGAGCTTAGGCTGTGAACACACGTGGCAGTATTGTGTCAGGAATGTCTGAAAACCTGTGCTGTTCTTTACCTCCTCCTCCTCCTCACCATCATCTATCTGAGCGTGAGGGGACAGTGAAGCAGATGTTGCTCTGTTGTGGCAGAGGTGGCTTTTTATTTCTTTATCTTTTTGTGTCCTAGTGTCCCTCCTTAAGACAATGGTTTAACAATATGAAAACTCTGTTTTGTGCACGTGAGGGGGTTTAGGCACCATCTCCTTGGTGTGGCTTCTCCTGGGTCTGTTCCTTGCCCAAGCAGCCTTCACTGCTATCCTATTACCAGCAAAATTAGATGAGAAAAGAGTGGACAAACAGCTGCAGGGTGGTGCTTCTATTACCTTACTTTTTTGCTTCATTTTGTGGGGAATATTTTCCTAAGAATGGGAAATCAGGATGGAGATACTGGGTTTGCTTCTGTAAGACTGGTGGAAACTCACTGGTGTGGCTGGAGCAGGTTTGGGTACCCTGTAAGCTGCTGAACTGTGGTGTGTGAGTTTGTGCATCCCCCTGGGTTCTGAGGAACAGGCAAATGCCTGTAAAGTCTCACTGCAGACTAAATATTTCTATTCTATATATATAAGGAGGAGAAAGGCTTTTCTAACTATCAGAAGTGAGAAAAAAAGGACAAAGTTTAGAAAGTTAAATGCAGGCAAAGAGATTCTTGTCTCTTCTTCCATTTCTTCTCTTTAAACATCCATCTCAAAACTACCACAAACTGCATCATGTGGCTTCTTGCTCTTGATTAACTGTAACTAAAGCACAGAGTCGAGTCCTCACAGGCCAGTGTATGGTCCTGGTGTAATTTACTGCCTGTGCAGCTCAGGATGTGCTCAGCTGGAGCAGCCCCTCAGTCCCAGCCCTCTCTGCTGTGCCTCATCACACCAGGGGCAGATCAGCCCCTGGGACATGTGGGAGCCACTTCTGTCACCAGAGCAACCTGACATTAAGCTGATTTTCCTCCCAACAAAGTTAATTGCTCTTGTATTTTATGGAATTTGCCTGAGTTCTTGGAAGTCAAGAAGCACTGGTTGTAAGCAAATAACAGCTTGAGGGAATGTGTGACTAAATAATAAATATGAGTACTGGTGGAGCAGAAATGCAACGTCCTGTGCTGTCAGTCATGGAGAGTTTTCCCCTTGCCAGAGTTTCAGATGCAGATTTCATCCTTGGGCCAATTCAGGTGTCTGCTTTGAAAAAATGTTTTTCCAAAAAGCAGCAGAGTAACAAAGAATAGGAAAGAACTCCTGTATGAGTACAGTACAACCTGCATTAAAGCCTGGCTTTTGTGGGCTTTTGCTTGGATTCTAAATCACTGCTTCAAACAGTCTCCAAGGATTTCAGTAGATAGGAGACAAATGTGTAATGGAAGACCACTGCTAAAATTCACAGATGTGCCCAGGTTACATTTTCTTCACGGAGTCTGGCCCTTAATAATCAAAATTCCATGGACTTTCTGATACACTTGAACGTGAAAATTGCATTTGAAAATAGATTATAGGCCCTGTGAAATACTCTTTACTAGTGACTGGCCATCTATTTCTGCCTTTTTCTAATTTTTTTTAATACTTTTAGAACACAAAAATCTATTTGGTTTCTTTGAAAGCAAGTGCTTTTCTTTTCAGGGAGTTACTGTAACTGGCAGCATCATTTTGGAATAGGGGAATCTTCCATAACAATAGAGGGAATGTGGAAGATTAACAAGTATCAGTGTAGATAAAGTGTCAAAAATAGAGACTGAAGCAAACAATCATATTTTATAAAATCCATGCTTGCAGATATAAAATTCAGTGCTCCTGAAATCTCAGTCTGTAATGGATTTTTTTTCTTGATGGCAGTGGGAGGTTTGCACAGAGATCATGACCTTTATGTAGCAATGTTCTTATTATTTATTCAGAGCCATCGTGTCACGTTCAAAGTGAAAATTTGCTCCTTGTTTGACCAGCAACAATTCTGATCTTTTTCTTCTCTTCCATTGACCGTGTCTCCTGCTCTGCTTACATTTCATTTTGCTTTTTGTGCTAAGCCCCTGTCCTGTGCTGCTTCCCTGTCCTCCCCCTCAAAGCCTTCCCCATCCTGTTTGAAATGACAGAATTCCAGTTAGTTGGGCTCATTCCAGCCAGGCCTCCATGATCCAGCCTGAGGACAGCCTGGCCATGCCCTGGAGGCAGGAACTTAAAGCATCACCAGAAGCCACCACCAGCAGGTGACACTGACATCCCCCAGTGCCACCACTGCCATCCCCCAGGGAGAATGGGTGGCTTGAGCCTCCTCTCTAAAGTGTCCTCCACATCTTAAGCTGTTTTCAGGGTTTTCTCATCCTTATGGTTCATGTTCTGCATCTGATGATTGAAAAAGGTCTGGTTTCTTTAAAGGTATGAAGGGAAATGGAGTGGGAGATGGAGCCCAGGGTGCCAGAGCCAGGTGTGAGTGTGAGGATGTGGAGGCTAAAGACAGACAGGAAAGCTGTGGTGCTCTGGGCTGTGCTGATTTATCTTGCACATAAAGTAAATATTTCTGAGTGAACTAGAAACTGCTCTCTTTTGTGCAAACCAGTGTGTGCTGTGGCAATTATTGTGAGCAGTGAGCCCTCCCTACCCTGTGCCTGAGCTGGGAGGTAACAGAATTCCTGCTTGAGCCTCTGCAGGGCTGGGTCATTTCTGCAGTGAGGGATGGGAGGTGTGGACAAAGTGCAGATGTGTTGCTGTTGTTTGTATGCAGCTATTCAGTCTTTTCCTACACTTGAGACTGAAACCTGTTTTTCTGGCACTGACCTTATCGAATAAACATCGATTCAAGAGCTGAATGTCCCACTTACATTTTTCCATTTGACAGCCAGCAGAAATGCACAGGCACAGTGTGAGCTCCTTCAAGGAGGCAGAGTGAGAATTTTGTGATCCTTTTTTTCACTTACAGTCTAAACTCCACCATTAAATATCTATTTCTTTCTATTTCTCTATTCCCCTCCACACACCCCACACCCCCCCCCCCCCTCCTGCCCTAGCCCACTGCTTGGCTTTCATTTTGGCCTTCTTTTTCCTGTCAGGGAGAATTTGGGTTTAGGACCTTTAGAGTGGCAGCAGTGGAAAATTAAGTCGTCATTTTGTCTGCAAACCTGCCACTGTGTCCCTAGGCACAGGGCAAGCTCCCTGCCAGGGACTTCTGCCTCTCTCTCAGAGGATCTTCCTGCTGCAGGTGCAGGAGGTAATTCACATTCAGTGCCCATCTCTCCCTGTTCTCTCGAGGTGCCAATTATCCAGCATTGTGTCAGGTTAGATCTGGGGGTGTGTATGGAAGGACCACAATTAGCTGGTGCAGGGTGGAGAGCTGAGGATGCTGACAGTCAGCCCTGCCAGCGAGATGAAGTGGGGAAGGACAAAACAATCTGGATGCAATTAGAGTCCTGCTCACCTTCTCCCACAGCCCCTTTCAAACACACAAATATGCATCTTCCTTCAAAGATGAAAAAGTTTGGGCTTCGTCCCCCATCCTCCACCTCCCACTCCTTTCTGTGTGTCTGCACTTCTGCTTTCCAGCAGGGAAGGAATGTTCAGTCCTACAGGGAATTTTTCCTGCAGTGTCTCTGGCTCGGAGCAAAGCTGGAGGTGGTGGATCTCCCAAGGGAAATTTCTTCTCATGAGGTTTATGGCTCACTTTTGCAGATCTCAGGGAGGCTGCTGCTGTTCAGAATGGGAGATGGAAGTTGAGAAGGCAGTTGGAAATGCACCTGCTGAAATGTTCTTCATGCACCCACACTGATTAAAGTATAGCCTACTTCTTTTTCCTGCTTCCCTCATAAAAGATGTGTTGGGTGGAGCTCATCTGTCTAGAGGAAAGGAAGGCAGGGTAGTGGAGACTGGATTCTCTTTCTGTCTGTCCTTTGATCCTCCTGTGTAAGTTGAAGGTTTTAGAAATTATTAAAAGCTTCATGCAGGGTGAATACTTTCAGAGGAGACTGAACCTGCAGAACTAAGTTCCAGCTCTATGGTTCTCTCCTAAGCTCAAGGCTGGGGTATTAAATCCCATCACACTGATCAACATGGTCAAAAGAGCAAGATGAGTGTGGAAGTGGGTTGACTTCTGCACATTTTCAAAGCCTTGTTTCAAACTTACCCTTAACAGCTTTTTAGGAGAGCCTCTCAACTGGGGAACGTAATGCTGATTGAAACAGCTTTCTGTGATGCTGGGGGGGTTTAGGCACACAATAAGCTGCTCTGCTCTGTAAGTGGCCAAAAAATAGCTAATACCTGGCATGATGATGTGGTGCATTTAATCCTCCTGATTAAGAAATGTTATCCTTTCCCTTTAGTCTTTCTGATAGGCAGCAATCACCTGTCACTCCTTTTTAGCATATCCCACACATTAAATGAATGCTTCAATTTTGATAGTAATAACAAGAACAACTCTGCACTTAAATTGAGTCTGTGGTTTCCAAAGTGCTTAAGAAACTCACAGCTAATTCTGCCACTGTGTATTTAACTGTAATTTTCCATACCTGGAAACCTACAGAGTGATACTAGTAAAGCCTGTAGTCATAAATTGTGCTTTTGGTGAAGAGCTTTTGGCTCTAAACTGATCAGTCAGGTTTTTTTCTAGTAGAATAAATTGATGCTGAGCTGGGAATGAAACTCATTTCATGAGGAGTGTAGTTTTTTATTCTAGTCTCTAAGTGTTACTGTCCTTCCACCCACGAGGTATCACTGGTTCTGTCTCAGTAGCAAATATTAACCCCCAGCAACATTACAGAGTAGTAGGAGGAAGCTCTTTCATCAGTCATTTTCCTTGCTTGAGTACAGGCTGCAGCCAGTTTAAAACAACCAGCCATTTCTTGTTATCTGCTTTAAATTGCTGAATCCAGCAGCCCTGGAGAACGAGGCCACCTCTGGAGAACCTGCCTGTGCTGCCAACGTTCCTCTGAGCAGCAGGGAGGAAAGAGCCTCCTCCTTCTGAAGCAGCATCAAAAGAGCTGTCGTGTGTGTAATGCCCTGTCTCCCAGCCTGCAGTCTCTGAGTGTGAGATTCCCTTTATCATAATGCAGTAAATCATCTCAGAAACACGTACTTGGGGATGAAGGGGATTATGTTTTCGTTAGTGTCTGATTGCCTTTTTCAGCAATCCCTTCTCGGGCATTAAAACTGTGGCTCTTTGCAAACGCTGTTGTTTTCGGGGCTGTCGTGTGGTGGATGGGAAGAAGTTGTGTTGCTTTGTACCTCAGACCTGTTCCAAAGCAGCCTGACCATATTCTGTTGTGACAGTAGAAAAGCTGTCACCCTCCACCTCCAGGAGCAGCCCTAGAACTGAGCTAAGTGGGCATTCTCACTTAGGAGGGTGTCAAGACATTAAGTTCAAGTCTGTTGTACTTTGCTGTGAGGTTCCTGGGCAGAGTTTGGAAGCCCTGTACTACCATTTCCCCTCTGTACATCAGGGATAGAAGTAGCTCCTGTAGGCTGGAAAAAGAATTGGAGACATTGAGCAAACTGTGAAACAAAGCTCACCAACCCTTCTGTCTCCACTGAGCTCATGGGCAAGAGCTCTGTATGGCTGGAGTGACCACACACACCCCATGTGGTGCAGAGAGCCTCAGGAGAAGTGTGTGAGCAGGAGATGGCCCTGGTTCCTCAGGGAGCACTGGGACAGGCCAGGGCTGCACAAATCCTCTCTCTGGGCTGCCCTGCTGTCCTGAGCCTCAGCAGCTCCTGCTGGCCTGCTGTGATTGATCCCCCCCAGCTCTCACACCAGCACTGCTCCTGGCTGGTCCTCCTCAGACATGGGGACCTGCTGGTGTCCTGCTGGTCACACCCCAGGCTGGCTCTGGCTGCCCCTGGTCTGGGGAAATGGGGCTGCTGATGCATTTTGTGAGGTGTGATAGCTTTGACTTGTCCAAGGCACTCTCTTACACTGCAGCACATCCTACTTCAGTGATGGCTCACCTCTAGAATACAATGATTTTTCTTTTGCTATTTATTTGCCATGTCTGCTTTTTGGTCTTTTGGAAATGACCGAGACCTTTGCTGCAGCTCAAGAGGCTAAAACACAATGATCCTAATCAGGAGAACTGGAGCTATGCTAGTTAGCTGAAGATTTTCATGTTTTCTCTGAGGTCTTCTCTTTTTAACAGTTGTCTTCATTGAGGCTCAGGAGTTAGATTAACCATCATCATAGTTTGCCCCAATTAGAGACTGGGGAGAAAGAACCACGGCAAACTGGTGTTTGTAATTGTGTGCTGAGCAATTACCCTTTGGGACATTGGGGCTGAAGTGGGAGGCAGGGCACACTGGAGAGAGGCATGCTGCTATAAATGTCCCTTTAATTGGGCTGCCTGACACAGAAGGAGTTTGACACTCAAGAGGTTACACCATCTGGTGTATGGGAAGCCTTGCTTTATAGATGTTTAACTTTTTTTTAAAGTACACTGAAGAAGCATTACTGATTCCCATGTCATGAGGCTGTTAGACATGGAAAGCCTGGTGAAAACACTTGAGCAGAGGCTCTTGAAAGCAGAAAAGTGGTCTCAAGCAGTTTAACTGCTACTTAGAGTGTGCAGTTTGCCGTGGCACGTTCTCTTCCTGCCCCCAATCCAGCTGGGTTTCTGCAGGGAATTATCTTAATGCTCTGTGGAAAGACACATAAATAACTAAGCACAAGATTCTGCATAAAGCACAGCCTGAATGTGCATGTTTTGCTGTATATGTGTGTGTGTAGCTGTAAATATTTGTGAAATAGCAATATAACCATGGCATGCACAGTATTGGTGAGCAGTTTCAAAACAGATCAGCTTGTGTAGGAGTAGGGCTTTCCTAAGTTAAAGCTAAGAGCATCCATGAACCAAACTCTTCACTGTACCTGGAGAAATCCCGTGAAGTGCAGGACGAGCTGTTTTCCCTATTTTAAAGAGATGACAGTTCATACTCTGCCACGTTTTCTCATCAGAAAGTCTGTTTTCATTTCCAAAAATATGCAAGTAAGGCAGAAACGCATTCATATTTAGATTTTGTATATTTTGTCATGGTTGTGCAACTGCTCTTTAAGATAAAAGCCATGGAATGCCTTGGATTGGAGAGGGCCTTCAAGATCATCTCACTCCAAATGCCACTACTTCTCAAATATTACTTATATGCATTATTTATTCATTTTTCCCCTAATCAGTAGGATTTACAGCAAAGCAGTGTGCATGCATGCTGAATTATCTTCTGGTGTTCATGGGTTTTGCTTTTGTTTGGTTGGTTGGGTTTTGTCCGTTGGTTTTGGAGGTTTGTTTGTTTGTTTGTTTGTTTGTTTGTTTGTTTGTTTGAAGGAAGCTGGGACTAGTACCAGCTATTGCTGAGAGCAGCTAGTCAGCATTCCTGTTTCCTGTGATTTTCACCAAACTGGGAGCCTTGGCTGTGAAAGGGGTGTGAGGCATTATAAAGAGGAACTTTCTAGAGGGAAAGGAATTTAAGCAGCCAAGTCACTGGAGCATGCAGAGTCTGAGTTAATTGCTGTGTTTTAGGTGTAAGAAACTGTTTAGTGTAATTTTAGAACTGAGCGGCACATTCATGTGGGTCCAGGAGCGTGTCAGGCTCCTCCATAACCTCCCCTTTCCCTGGCTGCAGTTACACTGTATGACTTTTCTATGATTATGGTTATTTGTGTCTGTAGGATTTACAGTAACAGAACCCTGATCTTTGATGGGATTGCTTAGAGCTACTGCAATGTGTTTTGAAAAGGAAATAGTCATTTGTGGTGGCCTCAGTTTTGATAGCTGAAGGTTTCCTATGGTTGCAGTTATGTAGAAGACTAAGCTTTTGTGTGGTGGTGTGAGAGTCCAGAGTCCCTGGCTTAGAAGTGTTATTTACATCTGGAAGTTAAAGGTGAAATACTCCTGCCTGTCTCTGTTGTGCAGTTCTCCTCCATGCTGTCAACAGGGCGCCTGCTGGCTGTGTTCTTTGTTGCTGCTTTTAAAAAAAAATTCAAGGAAGAGGAGAGCAATCATATTTAATAATGCAATTACAATCAGGGGAAGATGTTTATCCTGTAAGATTCCAACTGCTGGAAAAGCCCTAGGGCATTCTGGGAAATGAGATGCAAATATCCAGGATTACCTCTTCCTAAAAATACCAGAATCAAACAACAACACCACTCATTGCTCTGAGCAGTGTATTAAGTGATTAGTCTGTTATTGCCTGCAAGAAGCTTTGGGCTCTGCAGCCAAAGGACCAGCCCAAGCCAAACACAGCCCTGGCGACGGGAGAGGGGAGAGCCACGAGGGGCTGTTCCAGGCCCCTTGTCCCTGCTCAAACATGCAGCACTCCCTGTGCTGCACAAACAGCATTCAACAGTTTGGCAGCCACAGCTGAGGCCTTCACACAGGTAAAAGCTCTGAGAAGAACAGAAACCACATCTTGTTTTTCTCTGTTATCCAAAGGCTCTTGCTCTGGCTGGTGGCAGTCCGTAAATGAAGACACATTTTGGTGACGCTTTGTGATGAAATTCATTTGCAAAGTCCCAACTCCTTCTCTAAGTTGGCCATGAGAAGTATTATTCATGGGGTGAAAGTTCTGAAGAAACTTTAGTTGTGGAGCAGCAGCAGCAATGCAACACTGGGTGCACCCTGTTTATTTCTGTTTGCTGGTTACCAAGCAGTGTTAAACCCTAATGTCTGTTCTAGGATGACAAGAGTTGTATTCTATATTTAAAGTAAGATCAAATATTAAACATAACCATTTCAAGAACTAATCCGAATTTAATTTCAGAAAAAAAATGTTAGCTGTGAAAATCTTGATGTTGGCTCTCTAAATTTAAGGCTTCATTGAATCTGAGCTAAATTATAGATCTATGTTGCTAAGCGTGTGAACCGGGGCCAAAACATGCTTTTCAGTCAATTAGATAACCCAAAAATAATTTCATACAGTACTGAACTGAACTTCTGTCTATCCAAACTGAATTTGAATCCACTTCTACTGGAAACAAAGGATTCAAACACCCATTTTCCTGTAAGTGCTCATTAACAAGGGCATGATCACAGTACTTTCCATTTTATATGCTGGGATTCAAGTGGAGAGATTATTTGGAATTAAATTTTAGAAAATTTAAAATACATATTTGAAGATGTTCTAATGGTATTCTTGTACTAAATTGGTAAGATTTTTTGGATCAGAAGATCAAGGTCCTTAGTTTTCATAAGCTCCTTTTTGGGGGTGGTGATTTACACAGTCATATTTCATTCAAGTGCATTCCCTGGAAGAGGCTGCTCTTGGCAGGTTTGCTGTGTTGTGTTATCACAGGGGAGAACAGGAGCTTTCTCTGTCTCACGTGCCATTCCTTGGCTTTGTCCCCTTTCATTTGCTCCATGTGTGGGGAGGGCAGTGCTCAGGTGGGGGCTGGCCCAGAACCTCTGTCCCTGGTTCCTGGGGGAGCACGGGTTTGGAGTGCAGTGACGTGGAGCGTTTGCTGTTGTGCAGTGATGTGCAGTGTCATGCAGTGGCATGCAGTGGTTGCTGTTGTGCAGTAACATGCAGTGGTTGCTGTTGTGCAGTGACATGTGGCTGGCTGTCCCTCACCCCTGTGAGTGCTTTACCCATCACTGCTTTACCCCTTCCTCCTTTGCTGCTCCTCTCAGCGTGGCTGAGCCCTCAGCAGTGAGGGGGAGTGAGCACAGAAACCACTCAGGCCATGCTGCTGCTCCAGGAACATGCTCACACCTCTCTGTATCATCACATGCTCTTGTTTCCTTACTGCCAAAAATCCACAGAGTTTTGGTGGCAGATTTAAGGTCTCTGGATAATACTGTGGGATCATTTCTAGCTGGAGTCAGTTGGCTGAAGGACCCCCATGAGAACAGTGTCCCATTGTGGGAGACAATGTCCACGTGCCCTGAGGAAGTGGAGACTTTAAGTGAATAATGGGCAGGTGCAGCAGCAGGAAGGGTAAATATTATGGCAGGAGTTATTAGCATCTATCACATTCCAGAAAATGAAGTGTGCAAATGGCATGTAAACTCAGTTAATAGATCTATGTTTGTATGTATGTGACTGGTTTCTGGATATGAGGGTATTGATCATGGCTGTTGTTTGCAGCAAGGCAGAGCAATGTGCACTGCAATGGGAAATGAGCTGGGGAACAGTAACTGGAAGGGAAGTAATAAGACAATAAGAGACAAAAAGCAATAAGAAGTTCAGGCATTGCCGTGTGTCTGGAAGGAGCCATGACCTGGCTGTGGCACAGAACACATTGTGGTGAGGTTTTTTCCTCTCAGCACCAGGGACCCCTCCTGTTCCCTTCACCTGAATTGTCCTAGGGAAGAAAGGGAGACTTTCTTCTTTAGGGCATCAAGCTTTTAGAAATATTTGCAGGTTTTCCATCAGTTAAGTAGCTTATGTACCACAGAGACTCCACATACCTGCAAACAAGATGTTTGTACTTCAGCCTTTGTGGTTCATCTGTGACTTTTGGGGCAGAATTTGGTTCTTGAATTAATAACCAAGATCAACCCCTGCCTTTAGGCACTTGTTCCTGGTACAAGGGAGGGAAAACCCTGAACTTTCAACTTAACATTGCATACAATATCCTGCAATTTGCAGTCACTCAGACTGCCTTCACTGTGGGATGGGTGGCAATGCAGAGACCAAAGAGCCCAAGCTGGAGTGGAACAAGGGAGAGCCAAGTGTTTCCCTGCCTGCTCCCACTGAACTTCTGCCACAGGCAAGGAAAGGCATTGACAGGGCAATGAGATGGGAGATGCCTGTTCCAGGAGCCTTTTCCCAGCCCTAAAGATCTCTGAATCTGAGTAGAGTATAAATATTTCCCCTGGACCATGTTGCTTGTAGACTTGTCACAGGTTGCTGTTCCAACAGCACCAGGATTGAGGAGTGAGGACAGAAGGGGTGGAAAAAAGCTTGCATAAATATTTTCTGACACTTGGTTTAAACATGCAGAAGAAGTCAATCTTGTCGATATTCCCATTGAGATCTTTGTGCAGCTGAGGCTTAGGGAAGATCTTTCCTTGCCCCATGGTGCCTACTTTAAACTACGGCAGTTTATGTATTAAAGAGGAAGAGATTTGGAGGTAAATGCCAGGTGATCATTCTGTCTTATGCAGGACGGATCATGGCCAAGACTAATCTTCATTTTTACCACTAGCATGATCAAAGAGGGAGGAAAAGAGCCCCAGCTGTCTCTGGGGTGTCTCTGGCCAGGCAGGAAGGGACCATGCACTTGCTTATTCCTGGTGTCGGAAGTCAGCCTCTGCTCTGCCAAGTTCAGCCATCAAAGGGGCTTCCTTAGGGGAGCCAGCAGTGCAGAGCTGCTCAGCTGGAGGGCCTGACTAGCTGAATTGGTCTGTTTGATGGGTTTGAACTGGGTGGGGACAGGGAATTTAAATCTTGATCACTGCACACACGCTGTAGTAGGGACAAGGCAGCTGTGCTTCTGCTGTTGTTGCTCGGCTGCTTTTGGAACTGTTGTAGAAAAGACCCTGAGTTTTATGTTACTAAAAGAAAGGGCAGGAATGAGGAATTCTACCAATTGAGTTGTGTTTTATTAGCTGCTAGCAGTGGGCACAGGATCTGTGTTATGTAGCTAAGCTGCTCTAATTCCTTCCAGCAGAGGTTATGTGTGCCTGCATGGTTGGTAAACTGAGATTAATTTATTCCATGGCCTTGGCAGGCTCAGGTAAACAGCATTGCTATAGGGAGTTATGGGGGAGAGTATCAGATGTCAAACTCATTTTGGTCTAACAAGGCAAAGGTTTTGGGGTTGTTTAAAACCCTTTTCACTTTGTTTAATATTTGGGCTCTTATTCGAGTTTGTTTGTAAGTGTAAACACAATTCTGCCCTCTGAGTGTGTGTAGGCAGTGGGAGGGTTCCTTTGTCCATACAAAGACAGGTTACTGCAGACATCCACTTGCTTTTAAGTGATTTTGCCACCCTTGTCTGAAGGGTGTCAGAGGCTGGCAGTGCAGACAGCCAGCTTCTGAGTCACAGGAATATGCAAAAAGGGACCTTGTAGATGTACTGACCTTCGGATAATTACCTTGATTTGTTGGTGTGTGACTTATTAGTCAAGGAAAGGCTGTCCTTTAAAGCAAACCAATGAATAAGACAAAAAAAGGGCAGTCCAGTTCTTGTCTTTTGTTAGAGCAAGAGCCCAGCTTTAAAAGCAAAACCCTTTGGAGTGGCTCAGCTGTGAATTGAAAAAAGGGAGTAGTCTCAGTAGGTATTGACCAAGCAGAGTCCTGAGGCTGTTCTGCAGTCTGGAATGCACATGTATCACCACAAACATGCAGAGATTCAAGCTGGTCTGATCTGAGTTTGGGTGTAGAACTGAGTTTTCTCTCAGCTGAGGTTCAGGTTGCCTTGACTTTTCTCTCTGACTGATTTGAACCATAAGTGTGTGCAAATGCTTGTGACTTCCACACTGCTGCTGGTGCTTTATTAGGTAAAGGGCTTACCCTGCTCCAGAGCAAGGAAATTGTTGTTGCTCTTGGTTGGAACAGCCTGGGGGTCTCAGATGCCTGGGATACAATGGCACTGTCATGTTTGGTGCCTGCCCAGGGTCTCTCCCTGGTGTCCTTTGCTATAGTTGCATAAATACTTTTCCCATTAAAGGAATTAAGCCTTGCCTGATCAGCATTTAGAGCCAGGAATAAATGAAATACAGCCTTTTGCATTAAATAGCATTGAGGGTTATAGTGGAGAGTAAAAAGCCCATTATTCCATCAGGGAAAAAGAGAGCCTGCTTTTCCAACTTGGCTGAATGATTCTATGGATATAAACCTGAAAATTGACATCAGAGCCCAGATCTTTCTAGATTTTGCATTTATGTATCAGTGTTGCTCGTTGCAACTTTAATGCAGCCACATGTATTGCAGTGGTGAAATTTTGGGCAGATACTTTGGCCTGGTGCAATCCCACTGCAGGTCATGGGTGTCCTGAGTGGGAGAAGTGGTGGTCAGAGGTACCTTCTGCAAATCCCTGTACAAGTGTCCACAGCAAAGCCAAGAACCTCTGGCATTTTTCCATGCACTGCTTTGCTCCTTAAGTGCCTCTGTACAAGTGTTGAGCTCACTGTTAAAGAGTTATGATGTGAGATCCAGATCTGTCCCCATTGAGTTCTGATCTTCCCCCAACATTTGTTGCCCAGAGCAGCTGTGGCTGCCCCTGGATCCCTGGGAGTGTCCAAGGCCGGGTGGGATAGGGCTTGGAGCAACCGGGGACAATGAAAGGTGTGTCCCTGCCTGTGGGTGACCTTTAAACATTGGATGATCACCTCCTCTAGAAGTGCTGGCACTTAATTCCACTTTTATTTTCCATCATTTGGAAGCAACTCCAGCAGTGGTAGATGGTATCAAACAGGTGTCACACAGAACAATTTAGCTCTAAGCTAATAGAAAATTTGTCCTCCTGCATGTTCTTCAACTCCACATGTGAAAGCTGCAGAGTGGTTTGGAATAATATCCACTCCCATTATTTAGCTGCATAAAATACCTTGAAGGCAAATAGCACATCTATAAATTAAGCTTCTGAAGTGTTGGTCAGGTTACTCGGGGAGTTTTTGACAGTGAGATTATTGACGGTGTAAAGTGATAGTTCTGCTCTTGAAAAGCTCATTCTCCCAACACAAATCACAGCACTGCCAGGATTTATTGAACTGCCTCATGGAGAGGTACCATACGAGCCTCTATTAGTCCCTTTCCTCAGCTTTGCCATCAGGAGGCTTTAAATAATTGTATTTGAAAGAAATGTCAGAGTGACAGAATTGGGTGCAGAAGGCCATAGATATTCCCTCTCCGCCCCTGTTCTTTCTCTCATGCTCTCTCTTGCTCTCTCTGTTATTTGATAATTTCAGAGGGAGAGGGCTTCCCCAGCTGCATAATTGGAAGGTTTCAAGACATTGTGTCTGCTACTTTAGGCAAAGTCTGGGTTATGCTGCAGAAATGGGAAACTTCCTAGCTTCACACAGTCCTGCAGATCTGTTTGGACAACCAGGGATTATCCTGCCAGGGCTGGGGCTGCCATGGTGGGTGGCAGTAGCAACTGTGAAAAGAGAAAAACCCATAATGGTGGCACTGTGGGGATCATAGGCTCGGGGAACAGAGGTGCAAGCCCTGGAAGGGGCTGGGAAGGCAGAGGCTGCTCACAGTGCCTCTTTTATCTGGCTGCTGGTGGAGCCTTCATGTGAGGGGAAGGGCAGCTGGTGTGCAGGAAATCAAACAGGAGGTGTCTGCCTTTGAAAATAAAGGACACTGAGTTTCTGAGATCACAATGTTTTAACTGGGAGCAGAGCTCTGCAGGTTCTCTGGTCCCATGAGCAGGACTCATCTGCCTGTCACAGCCTGGCATGGCCAAGACCCCAAAATCCATAAGGACAGAGCTTCCCTGAGGGTCTTTGGGCTGGTGGGTCTGAGAGGAGAATGCAGGTGCCCTTGTTCTCTCAGTTCTGTGTTTCTCCAGCTGTGTTCCCAGGACATGAGTGTGTGGTGCCCAACAGGGCAGTCACTGCACCCAGGGCACCCAGCTGTGCTGGGCTTGGGGCTGTTCTTTACTGGGGAGGGACAAATCCTGCCTCACTGCAGCTCCTGCCCACAGTGCCCTGGGTCTGTGTGAGGGGTTCTGAGTGAGCTGGGACTGCCCTGGGTCTGTGTGAGGGGTTCTGGCTGAGCTGGGACTGCCCTGGGTCTGTGTGAGGGGCGCTGGCTGAGCTGGGACTGCTCTGGGTCTGTGTGAGGGGCTCTGGATCAGCCAGGACTGCCCTGGGTCTGTGTGAGGGGCTCTGGATCAGCCAGGACTGCCCTGGGTCTGTGTGAGGGGTTCTGGCTGAGCTGCCTTGCTCCAGCTTGGTTTTAGTTGTGTGCAGGAGAAATTGAGGTTAATGGTGTTGGATAAACATAATGCCAGCGTTGAGTGTGACCCAGGTGACAGTAGGGTCAGCAGGGATTTATCCTCAGCCTTTCTTTGTCCTTCACAATGTTGGGATTGTGCTGACCTGGCCATTAACAGACCAGTGGGGCTGAACTGGCCACAGCACTGAGATCCTGCCCCACTTCAGCATTGATGTATTAAATGCATTTAAGCACTAAGGCTATAACTGATCCTCAAGGATGTGAAACTGGGCTTTAAAGTTAATTTTTGTGGCATTTTGCTACACACTCTGCTCTGTCTTTAGAAAATTTTGTCACAATCCACTGTTTTAGGATTCCTTGATTTCTCTATGGTCTGTCATTTATCTGAACTGTTCCTTTCCCTGGAGACAGATTAGGGGGGATACCAAATAGTGGTTCTGCTGCAACTTTGAAGGTGTCTGTGATGCCTTTTATTTTATAACCTCAAGGTAAGCAAGGTTCACAGCTTGCTGCAGGTGAAGGAACATGATTTCCTGAAGCTGGCAGCATGGTGTCCTGCATATTTGGAGAAAAACTTGGGTTCACTTTCTCATAATGCTTTGACTGTGGGATTCATACAGAGGCTACAGAAGTCAGGGGATAATAGATTGTATTTGTAACACTTGCATATTGGGCTCCTGTGTGTCACAGCAAGAATGATGGCTCTCAGGGTTTGAATATGAGTGTCTTTGGGGAAAAGCATAGTTAATTTATAGTAAGCAGACAGAAAAAAAAGCAAATCTTTTCTTGCTGGTGAAGTAATTTGGAACTAAATGGACATACAACAATAATAGACATAAAACTTTTAGAAGAAAAAAACCTCAGAGTTATGATTTTTACAATAAAACTCTGTAGAAAACAAGAATCATGATCTTGTTTTTAGCAATAATCTCATAGAGGTGAGCTTCAGCTGCATAATCTCCTCCCATAAGCTGCTTCTTGTGTCCTACAGTGTTAAAGATCTATTTGTGCTGTTCTGCCAGATTGTCCCAAAAAGCTGCCCTTTTACAGCAATTGCAAAATAAACACAAGGGATAAGGTACCTCAGTCCTTTCCAGGGTGTAGTGAAGAAATGGCTCCTTTTCATTTTCCTTTTTTTCAATGAAATTGGCCTTTCAGAGGATGGGGGATCTCAGAGGGTTGACTGCTGTAGTAATTGGGAGAATTTCTTGTTGTCATCAGTCTCCCTTAGACACAGCTTTGATGTAGAGTTCTCTGGTCCCAAATGAGGAGATAGCATTCCTTTTCCTTCACTTTAGTCCCACTTCCTCATACCCCATCGTGGTGTGAATTGCAGAGTGGTTTCAGTTCCAGAACACACCTGAGAAGATTTTGACTCCAGAGTTTCTCTTGTAGCTTCTTTACTATCCCAGCCAGCCCTGAGCAGTACCGAGCCTGTGAACACATAGGTTGTAAGCCTATATCAAGCTTCCCATATTATAATACAATTAGTCAGCACTGAGTCATTTGTTTCATGAGGGAAATGGAGGAGATTCAGGGATTTGTTTATTTGGATGTACTGATTTACTGCACAGTGTAACTTGTTTCAGGAAAGGCAGTTCAGGCTCTTCAGCTGGCTTCCCTTTTGCTGGGAGACTGCAGCCTGCATTTGCAAAATCCTGCTTTCCACCAGCATTATCCAGCTTGCCTTTGCAAAGGAAATAATGTTAAATGGAGCTTTTTATTGAATACAAACCTTTTCCATATAACTCCAGAGAGTTAAATGTGGCACAGAATGTAAATTCTAAACCGTTCTCCATAGGATGTCCTTCTCACTTCCATCTTGAGGTAATTATGTCAAAATACATGCCACTGCTCCCATGGACTGGTGATCCAGCTAGTACTTAGTGTCTGAATTAATGTTTGGAATTGTTGCTGCTTTCTTTGTAACAGAGACGAGAACCCAGCTGGTTTGGGTTATTGGTAATGGATTCCAGTGCTCTGAAATCATTCACTCAAATCCAGCTCCAGTCTGTAGTAACCCAAAGTAATTATTATTTGATTGCTACCCGGTGATGTAAAGTGAGCTGGTCATCCCAGCCTGGGTGGACAGATGTCCAAGTTAAACAGCACCAGCTTAACTACTGCCAGTGGCCCTTTGCAAGTCTGTAAAGGATATTGCTGAAGACACTTAGATAAATTGGGTTGGGAGTTTTTCTTGCTTGTTGTTTGAGTGGAGAAAGAAATCCAGAGTGGAAATCCAGCAGAGCCTCTGAGGACTGTTACCTGAAAATGGATTCTCTGGGATCAGGACTGAGGAGTGCAGAGTGGGAGGAAATTGTCTCTCTTCTGCCTTGTATCCTGTGCTGGGGCATAGTGTTTCTGAAGCACTGTGGTGATGTCACAGCAGTGTGTGCTTGTGGATGGAGCATGAAAAGGATTTTGCTTTTTAACTCTGTAAGGGTTGTGTGTATGCTTTCTTGGGAGCTGTTTGTGTACTTAGCCTGGAAGTGTTTTAAAACGGGAGTTTAAAAACCACCACACTTTCAAGTCATTTTTAGTGAGTTTATTCCTTTTTTTTTTTTTTTAATTACCTTTGATAACACAAACAACTACTGGCTGTAGGAGTGTGGCAGCAAGAAATTTTGGTCGTGCAGGGGCCAGCAAAAGGCCTTTAGAACGTCTAAAAACCCTTTTGTGTTCTCCACCCAACACTATGTAGATGGTCACATAATTTTCACAGTGCTCTTCTGGACTACTTTTCACCCTGAAATTCCTTCAGAGATGAGCAGCTTTCCTGTCTCTTCCCAGCTCTCCATCAGCTGAGCAGGGATGGTTCTGCTGTGTGTCTTTGGTGCAGTGCCCCATGGTGTGGGCACAGGAGATGTGAATGTGTGACTGCACTGCCTGCAGATCTATTCATCACATGTGGATATTGCCATCACCTGACAACAGCAATATGAAACAAATGCCTTTGTGGCACATCTTTCATCACATAGCTGGGAGATACAAAATCTCTTGACCTTTTTAGCAGTCTTTTGAGGCAGAGTGGGGAGATGTGCTTTACTTGACGTGAAGGTTCTTTTCCTGCTGCTGGAAGAGAAATGCTATTGTCAGCTGAACTTTTGGCTGTGACTGAAGGTCTTCCTTACTGTCTTTTATCTCTGAGCCTTGGCTCTTGGCCATGCAGTTGCACTCCCTTTGCTTGCTCTAACTCTTGTTGTCCTCTTTGGATTGTCAGAAATTGAGCCAAAGCCACTTCTCTATTCCTTGTGCTGGAGCTGAGGTTGTGAAGTGGCTCAAGAGCTTTTCCAGGGCAGTTTCCTCTGAGGGCCTCAGGTGGGTGGTCACCTACATCTCCTGACCTGGGGACAGCCTGAAGTGTCCTGTCCCTCACAGCAGACTCTGCACCTGCCCTTCACAGGGAGGTGGAGGCTGTGGAGAACCCTCACAGCAGTTGGAGGCAATCACTGGTATTTCTTGTATTAACTGGTGAAAATAATGCTAAAGTGTTTGTTTAAAGAGTGGGGCAGAGCTTTAGGGCATTTCCCTGTGAACCCTAAAGTATTAAAGAGTGTGAAGAAAGACTGCTTCAGAAAGTGCCATAAACTAATGCAGTTCTCCCTCCCAAAACCAATTTTGTGTTCCAAAGGAAAGAAACTTCAAATGAATTGTCTTGGCTTGATTGGTTGATACGCTGTTGTGAAATTAAGCTGGCGTTACACTCCACTAGAGATTCCCAGTTGTATTAAAGCTAATTGGTGATGTTAGTACTAGAATTTAGGCTTGAAATTTCTACATGCATTAGTATAAACTTCCAACGACCATGTGGTCATTCAGAAAAATCTCAGCAGTTTGCAGCATATGAGTCAACGAGCCTGTGAGGGAGGAGTAAAATGAGTAAAATTCAAGTATTTTGTTCCCAGACCAGTGATCTCTGCTACTGAAATGGGATCTCAGTTCCTTGACCCTGAAAACAGCAGCAACAACAGGAGAAATAAATGCTGTAAACAGCTCTATAATGAAACCTCTCAGACAGCCTGTCAGCATGTGCTGATCTTTTGCCTTCACTTGCTGCTATGGCAAATTAGGTTGACCTTTCCTTGGTAGCATCTTGAAAAAAAAAAAAAAAAAAAAAAAAAAAAAAAGGAAAAAAAAAGGGTGCTGTGATTTTAAAAAGAGCCTAAGGGAATTAGGTGTACCCAGTGTTTATGAAATTCAGCTGAATTGGGGTGTTTAACACTCATAACTAGCTGTCTTTCAGAATCCCACCCTCTCTAAATTATCCCCTGCCCTGGAGGTGGTGACATGACTGGGGCTCATGGCACAGGGCTGTAATTTAGACAAATCATGAGATATACTTGAGAAGTCAGAATTTATACTTTCCATGAGTTAGATTAGAGAGGCATTGGCATGAGAATTACCAGCAAGAGCTGGTAAATAAAGTTTGAGGAATTGCTGATCTCTGCTTTATGCCTCTCTGCAGAAATGCCCTGGCTTGGGGCAGTGCCCGGCAGTGACCGAGAGCCCTGCCAGGGCCTCCTCCATCACACCATCCATTTCTCATCCAGCACTCCCAGCTTCCCAAGGTCTCAGCCCATCCTGCCTTCGATTTTCCAGCTGTCATGTACCTTTCCATAGTTCACCAGATGATTTCTGTGGTGGCTTTGCAGTGTTACCTGAGACAGGGCTCAGATGAAAACATCCAGAACAGCAGTGGGGGCTCGGGGCTGTTGTGTTGGATACCAAGAGCATTTATCCCCTGTGTTTTTACAGTGCACCCTGCCATGGCCTTTAAAGGAGGATGTTCCTCTGCAGCCATGGAACATTTCTCCTGATGCAGCTGTAATTAGGACTGATGAGCATCCTTGGGGTCTCGCCTGGCTCTCATTTAAATCAGCAGGAGCAGAGCTGATCCCCTTCAAACAGAACTGCGTTTGTGCTGCAGCACAGTGATGGATTTGGTTGTTTTCCCTGCCCTTAATGACAAAGGAGGAGTGAGAAGGATAATGTTGTGGTGAGGGGAGGGGTATTTGTCTTGGAACAATGATGAAGATAAAGATGGACAAGCAGGGCAATTTGTGAGTTTTATCCTCTATCCCATTTAATGGGCTGCAGTTATATAAAGAAATGGAGATCTCAGTTAATCTTTATACTGTGTCCTTCTTTAGGAACACAGTTACTTCAAATTAAATTAGCCTTTTGCCTCTTGCTGGAAATGATAGGGTTTCTTTGGCGTCCTTGTTTATTTTTCATTGATCTAGAGAAAAAGAATTTCTCTGCCTTCTCCCCCGGGATGTTAAAAATACAGGGATCACCTTTCTGTTTTCAGCTGCCGTGGCCTAAAAAAAGTATAGAAATGAGGAATAAATTCACCATGGTTTGAAGAAATCCTCTTCAAAAAACCAATGGGGAACATGACAGAGTTAGAGAGACCTCTCCCTCAGAAGAAGAGTAATATATATTTTATTCTCTTATTAATATTTCATTGGCAAGAAGGTCAAAATCTACATTTAAATGGAAATATTTAAAAAGCAGAAGCATAATATTTGACTATCTGGAGCTTTTATGGGTTAGAGAAAACCAGAGGCTTGAACACATTGGTTCAAAATTCATGGGGTGGGCTGGGAATTCTTTGTGTAATTTATACAGCAAAGGAATCCTCCATTTGCCTTCATCGACACCTCTGATAAAGGGTTTATGTTCCTAATACAAAGCTCCCTTTTAATTTAAAAATCCTTTTAAGTATGTCATGTCAGCTCGAGTCTTTAGATGAGATAGTCTGTCAGTGCTCAGAATATTATCTGGCTAGATGGAGCAGTCCATGGCTTGTGAGGATGCTGGGTTATTTCCCAGGGCTGGGCAGATGCAGTGCTGCTGTATGTGGTGTCAGCAGAGTTTGAGGAACTGCCCTCAAAACATGGGGAACTGGGGGTCACAGCACTGCCCCTTGTCCCAGCTGGGGTTTGAGGAGCCTGCCCTGGCAATGTGGGGGACTGGGGGTCACAGCTCTGCCCCTTGTCCCAGCTGGAGTTTGAGGAGCCTGCACTGGCAGTGTGGGGGACTGGGGATCTCAGCACTGCCCCTTGTCCCAGCTGGGGTTGGGGTCTCATCACAGCACCCACTGCAGATCCCATTTGGGTGTATGGGAAAATCTGGGTGACTTTGAGAGTGAAACCTGTCTGCATGGGGAGGATCCTGTGGGTCACTTCAGGCAGGATGTGAAGTGGCAGCATAAGCTCCTGCCTTATGCTCAGGCTGATCTCAAACACATTCATTTTCCAGCCCCAGTAGTTTAGGCTTTTACCATCAGTCAGAGGTTGAGACTCCCAGGCTGTGGAAGTTGTGCCACTAACTTCAGGTGTGCTAACTCAAAACAGAGAAAAGGAAATTGAAAACCCAGTAAGCTGTATTTAGTTCCAATCCTAATCAATTGGAAGAGATTGAATTTATCTTTTGTCCAGCAGAGAACTGTTCATGCCCACCCCCTGCATTATCCAAGAGGAGAGTCCAACATCTTTGCATCAAGGGCACCTTCACCAGATTTGCTGACGACCCTGAGCTGTGTGGTGCAGTCACACTGGAGGGAAGGGATGGATTCAGAGGGACCTAGACAGGCTGGAACTGGAGAGGTGGGACTGTGTGAACTTCATGGAGTTCAACAAAGCCAGTGCAAGCTCCTACACCTGGGTCGTGGAAATCCCTGTGGGCTGGGCAGAGAGGTGGTGGAGAGCAGCCCTGGGAGAAGGGCTTGGGGGTGATGGGTGATGGAAAACCTCCCCAGGAGCCTGCAGTGAGTGATCCCAGCCCAGAAACCAACAGAGCCCCGGGCTGCATCCACAGGAGGGTGGCCAGCAGCCAAGGGAACAGGTCCATTCTCCCCCTGACTCTGCTCTTGTCAGACCCCACTTGGAACCCTGTGCACAGTTCTGGTGTCCCCAGCATAAGAAGGACATGGAAGTGTTGGGGCAAGTCCAGAGGGGCCATGAAGGTGATGAGAGGACTGGAGCACCTCCCCTGTGCAGACAGGCTGTGGGAGCTGGGGCAGCTCAGCCTGGAGAAGAGAAGGTTGTGTGGAGAGCTCACAGCACCTCCAGGGTCTGAATGGGATGCATGGAAGGCAGAGAGGGACTTTGCATCAGGAACTGCAGTGACAGGACACAGGGAATGGGGACAAATGGAAAAAGGGGAAGTTTAGGTCAGATATTAGGAAGAAGTTGTTCCCTGTGAGGGTGGTGGGACTGGCACAGGGTGCCCAGGGAGGCTGTGGATGTCCCAACCCTGGCAGTGTTCAAAGCCAGGCAGGATAAGGTTTTGAGCAGCCTGAGCTAGTGGGAGGTGTCCCTCCCATAGCATGGGGGGTTGGATTTAGAGGATCTTTAAGGTCCATTCCAACCCCTTAACACTCTGTGACCCCATGAGAGAGCTGGGATGGCATTGCTGTACCCATGGCAACTCTGCAGGGCCGGGAGCTGCTGCTGCTCCGTAATGGGCACATCATTCCCTGCCTGTCATGGGCAAAGGATTGAGGAATCTCTGGCTTTGAGGACACCTCAGGCAGCCCAGGAGAGACAGCTCTGAAAAACTGGCCCAGGCATGATATTGATCCCTGGCTGTGTTTGACACAGCCTGTCTGTAAATGTTCTGCCTGTGGCTCCAGGAGCAGCTGTGGGAGCAGCGAGCTCTGCAGAGCAGTGATAACATTGATTCCTTACTGGGCAACAATATTTGATCGAGTCTCACAGCTGGGCAAAGGCTTGGTTTGGGTTTTTCTTGTGTTTTGGTTTGTTGTTGTGTTTTGTTTTTGTTGTTGTTGGTTTTTTTTTTTTTTTTTTTTTTTTTTTTTAATCAGCATTATATTGACTAGCAGCAGCCCACTGAGTATTTGTGCAGTTTGGGAAGACTTGCTTGCTTTGCCACCAGCAATTTCCTGCACACCTGAGCCTCCCAGGAACACAGGTAATTGTTGGAAATGATACAGGGGAGCTCAGTGCTACAGAGAGAGCAACAGAGAGATGCTCTGCTGCTGCTTGACAGACTTGTAACCAGATTCCAGTTTGTGCTGCATTGCCCCTTCGTGTAACCCTATTAAGAAGCTGTAAATAGTAATATAAATGATGTTACAGTCATTTGTTTTGATGTATCTGAGCCTTTAATAAATCAGCTGTAGCTTGGCTAATAGGAATATGAGAGGATGGTGTTTGTTGCCAGCAGCTGCTAGTAAATTACAATGCAGTCATCTGTTTTACAAGGAAATTAAATGTTTGTTCTCTTGCTCCCTCTCCCTCTCGCATATTTCAGAGCATCAGAATTGTTCAAGAGCCCCTGTGTTCTGCTAGGCATCCTTTTTGATCCTGTTGCCTGTGGCTGGGGTGGCAGGGAAAGCATCTGCAAGGAGATTCCAGTCACTGCAATGTGTCAGTCTCATATTCCAGCATTGCCCTGGGTGCATCCTCCAAACCAACAGTGGTTGTGTTTGATTTTACCTGAGTAACCATCTCCTTTGAGGGTTGTCAGCAGCAGTTGATCCTTGGAGCTGCTACCCAGCCCTGCAGAGCTGAGCTGAGCTGATTTTGGTGTGGGCAGCTGCCCTGGGCTGGGTCTGTGTTGGCAGCAGCTCTGCCCTGTGCCAGCCTGGCTGAGGTTTGTTCAGGGTCAATGGACTCAGGGCTGGTGACAGATCTGGGGTTTGGTTTGGATGTGTCCATCCAAATTAATTATCTTCTCCATTTCCTTTAGAGGTAGTGAGAGGATCCAAGTGCTTGGAGCCACAGTAGGTTGGGATAAAGTTTAAAGGGGCAGTGGTTTTACCAAGACCTCTGTTTCTAACTGTAGGAGTCAAAGAAAGCCTCTTCAGACCCCAGAGAAGCCTCTTGTCATGGCTTGGAGGCTTTTCATAACTCATTGTCCACCAAAAGGCTCTTGCAGAGTCACAGCCACCCTCAGCTCTATCCTGCTGCCCCATATCCTGTGGAGGAGTTCTGAGGAAAGTTTCATGTTACAGGATGAAAAATTAATCTCATCTTTCAGTGCTCCACTTATCTCTAGATAAACACTAGAATGTGGTCTGGGGCTTGAAACTTATCTGAGTTACTCAAAGAAGTGCCCAGAATTCTATTAAAAACTTCTGATTTCTGCATTTGGTGAAAGGAAGGTTTGGCTGTGCTCTTTATCTCATAAAATGTTTCCATACTGTAACATGGTGATTGTTTCTTCTGTCTCTCACTGCAGCTGTGCAATAATTCATGTCTCCAGACCCAAAATGACATGAGTTTTGCCAAATATTGCAATTAAAATGCAGCACAGAAGCTGTGTTCTCTCTGTTTCCCAAATCCTTTCCCCGGCTCTCAGCTGCACCCACGTTCCCTGGCGTGACAACACATGGAGCTGAGCAGGAAGCAGCTCCATCCTCCTGGAGGTGTTGGTGTTAACAAAAATTATCCTTTGGCACAGAAGGGAATCTCAGCAAGGCTTTGCTCTGGGGTTCAGGCAGTGTTCCCAGTGTCCACAGGCAGCTGGAGGAAATGCTGCTATGCACAGCTTTGGTTTAAGGGGAGCACTTGGTTCACCCTCTCTGTTTAAAGGCTCCAGGAGGGAACTGTGCTGGACACCTTTCTGCAGGTGAGCACTAACTCTGCTCTCACAGTCTGTGCCCGGGGAAGTGTGTGCAACCCAAGGATAACATCACAAATCTATGCAGTTTTATTATAATTTAAAGGAGAAATAACTGCACTGAGTGACATAGATACTGTTCCTTGTAGACTGATCATTAATATTTCGTTTATTGTGTCTTGTGGTCTGTCACAGAAGAACCTCTTTGGTTTCTGAGGGTGATTTCATGCAAGGTTGCACTTTGTAATACATTTGAGGTTTGATTTGGAGAAATAAACTGTGTTATATTAGTTTGAGTAGGGCTTTTGTCAACTCCCAAACAGAGGTTGTGTGGAAGGGGATATTGCCTGACAATGTCTGCCCTGAATGTTTGATTTAGTGACCACTTAAAGCCATGCTGTGGTTTATTATTGTTATTGTTAAATTTCTATTTAAGGAGGAAATTTATTGCTGTCAGTCAGAAATTGGTCAAGACAGAACCAGTAACACATTCAGACACGTGTTTGTATCATGTTGAACACAGTGACTTTTAACAATACACATGTGCTTGTTGATACCTCTTGAAGGCAAAAATCCAGATATGAAAAATGATTTATTAATAAACAGCAGTTGAATTTGAAAGGGGCAGATATTTCTGGTGCAGCTCTCTGGCAGAGGCTGTCTCTGTTTCTCTGCTGAAGTCCTGCACAGGCCAGGGGGACAGAACGACCCTCATAGCTGGATTTTGTTTTCTTTGCACTGCTCAGCTTGGCTCTGCATCATCAAACCTCAAACTGCTTTGCTGACATGGGCTGGGGCTTATTCTTCACTGAGGCTTGTCACTGCATGTTCTGAGAGCTGACACAATTCCCAGTGTAAAGAAAATATTGTTATACTGAAGTCTCTTGGAGGCAGGTAATGGTTTGCTCCAAGTCCAGAATCAAGAGAGATTTTTACAGAAGCCTTTTCTCCAATAGCAGTCTCAGTTAAATGTTACTGATAACGTGAGGCACATTGCATTTCCTCCTGTAAAACACATTTTCTCAGCAAGGTATCCCAGGGTGGGTCCCTCTCCCTGTTCAAGCTCCCACATGGTTTGCCTGACTTGCTGATGCTCTCCAGACACACTTTATGAGCTCTACCACAAATTGATAAGGGTGAATTAAAATGTCTGTATTTCATACTTCCACAGACTGGTGTTTTCTCTTAAAAAACCCAAATGAGTGTGGGCAGTGGTTTCTGAGGAGGGAAGCCTGAGCTCCAGTTTCTGGATGAAAAGAGTTCCCTGGGACAGTGACAGGCCAAGGGCCGTGTGCTGCAGCTGCACAGGGATCTGTGTAGAATGGAAGGAGAGTTCCTGCATGGGAGCTTTTCTTGCTGCTGCCAGCAGGACTCTGCAGTGCAACTCCTGCCCATGTGTGCCCTGGCTGAACAGGGATGGAGTGTTTGCTCCCTGTGCTGCCCCAGCTGCAGCTGTCCCTTGGCAGGCCCTGTGCTCACCACTGGGCTGGGACAAGGGCAGTGAGGGGTCACCAGCTCCTGTCCCCCTGCACAGAGCCCTGTTGAGGCAGCCCAGGCACTCTGCCACACCCTGGCATGGTGAAGCTGCTTCTCTTGTCATAAGGATGGAGGAGTGTTTGCCTTTTCCTGCTGTTGCACTGCTGAAGGAGGGACTGTCTGTGTGCTGGGCTGAGGCTCAGCACTGAGACACCCAAATGCATCCAGAGAGGGCAGCAAGGCTGGTGAGGGGTCTGGAGCACAAGTCCTGTGAGGAGAGGCTGAGGGAGCTGGGGATGTTTATCCTGGAGAGGAGGAGGCTCAGGTGAGACCTCATCACTCCCTACACCTCCCTGACAGGAGGGTGCAGCCAGTGGGGTCAGGTTCTGCTTCCAGGGAACAGCAACAGGATGAGAGGACACAGCCTTAAGCTGCACCAGGGGGAGTTTAGGCTGGACATTAGAAAAAAAATCTTCACATGAAGAGTGATGGGGCATTGGAATGGGCTGCCCAGGGAGGTGGTGGAGTCACTGTCCCTGGAGGTGTTACCAAAGGACTGGATGTGGCACTCAGTGCCAAGGTCTGGGTGACAAGGTGGTGTCAGGTCATGGGTTGGACTCAATGATCTCCAAGGTCTTTCCCAATCTCATTAATCCCATGGTTCTGTGATTCTGTGAGTTAAGGTGTGTGGGGCAGCAGTGGTCCCATGGCAGGGCAGCACCTGCTTGCTCTGTCCTACTACCTGAGTATGTTCTTTGCAGACAGATTTTTCTTGGTGCTACAGAAGGAGGGGTCATGAGCAGAGTGCAAGGAGATTAAAGGAAACAAAACCAAGGTGCCAGTAACACTAAGGGTGTGAGTTTGATCCCTCTGAGCCATTGACTTAAGAACTGGACTTGATCCTTGTGAGTCCCTTCCAACTCAGGATATTCTGTAACTCTGTGAAAGTGTGAAGCTGTGAGTGTCTGTATTGTTAATAATAATAATAATTGTAATAATGATGATGATGATGATGATGATAATGAAGACAATTCATAAGTCGGCACAAAATCTCTCAACAGAAATGTAAAAGATCTCATCCATGACTCCTGGATTTTTGTAAGGGATCTACAAGCATGTAGACAAAGGGCACAATGAGTGGCAGCTGTCTGGTGGTGCCCTGTGCCATCTCCAGGGCTCTGCAGTCACCTGCAGAGAGTGCTCAGGAGAGGGAGCTTGGGACAATGCAGTGCTGTGCTTTTGTGCCTGGTCTTTGCTATGACTGTGCCAGGCTCAGGTTTCTCAGTGTAGCTGTTGTCCCCCACTGCAGCCTTGTGCTCCATGCCCTGCTCCTCCAGACTGGAGCCCATGGGAATTGGGAAATATCAAACCACAAAAACCTCTTTGAGGGGAGTGCATCTTTGGTATCTCTGTTGCAGTCTCTGAATTCTGGGACATTTTCCTCAGAGTGGTGCCTGGCATCTGTGCAGGATGGCCAGGAAATGCTTGGATAAGGAGCACTTGTTCCTGGGAGTGTTAGTGCACCCTGACAGCCCTGGAGACACCTCTGGCAGCAGGAGATTATCTGCAAATTGTATCTCTGGATGATGTGAGCAAAATCTCAACCTCTGTGCTGGAAAGAGTAACATCTCCATAAACAGAGATGCTCTCTGGCAACTGCAGTGAACTGAGATAACTGACTGATGATCAGTGCTGCACAGATTAATGATGTCAGGTAAATGGGATTAGAATTACAGTCTTGGAGTAGTTCAGGTTGCAGCACTTTCAATTTACATTAATTTCAGGTCAAAGTAACTTTTCCCTGTGCTGATGCCGAGGGGCAGAGAGTCAGAAGCCAGTCTCTGGCACCCCACTTTTCATGCATCCTGTGCTCCAGACAGATTGCTCAAAATAGTTTTTCCATGAGCTTGAATAAATCAGACTTAATGTATGAAGACTTGAAATGCATTTTCTAGGCAGTAGGAATATATATTTTGTAACAGATGCCATACAAATGCCTTGTGTCCTGTAAAAATATATAGACATTTTGAATGTGATGGGAAGTTGCAATTTATAAGAACATCAAGATTCTTCAAGCCAAAAAGCTACAGACAGTTGTAAGAAAGATTGTCTTGTCTGTCAGTGCAAATGCTATTATACAACTGAATCATAACTGGCTGCACTTGACTAGCTGCATCTGAACTTCTGTCAGCTGTTACAGACAACTCCATTCTCTTTGCAGGGTTTTTTTTCCTTCTCCCAATAACTCAGCTGAACTTTTTCTCGTGCAGAGATCTGTGCTCTGGCTGCAGCATTTCATTTAGATATTTAAGATGTTTTCTGCATTAAGACTTAGCCCCATATCCGGACCCAGCCAACACATCAGAGGAGCTGGCAGGGCACTGAAATACCAGTTAGATTTTAAACATCACACCAGCCAATTGACTCCTCAAGGTTCTTCCTTGGAATCTTACTTTTTTATTGCAAATTAGCCCATCAAAGCAATCCATAAGTAGCTGCCCTGCAGTGTATCTGTGCATTTAAACACAGGATATCCATCTGAACTTCAGTCATTACACTGGAGTAGTTTGGCTGAGCAATTTAAATATCATAAATCTTTGTCACTGTAAAAATGCCATTTTCCTGTCATCCAAAAATCTGCCCTTCTCCCCCCTCTTCTTTAAAGCAAGTGGTTACATAAAGTCTGCTATTGCAGTGCCAAGGTTAGAGGGCTCAGCTATATGACAAGCTGGTGGTTAAATGCCAGGGATAACATACTTTCAGAAGTATTTTTGGAAATTTACTACATTAATAGTGTGGTTTAAATTAAAAAAAAATAAAAAAAGCGCTAGTTGTCAGTTAAAAGCAGAGCCTGCTTTGGGAAAGGAATAAATTACAACAAAGTGTCAAAATATTAAAAAAACACAGACAAAAGTTCTTGTAAATTGCATTAAAAAGTTCATTGACAAATATTTGATGTGTGTTTTGTGCTGTGTCAACATTAGTTGAGACTCCTGGTATGTTTACCTTTGGTAATACTGGGGTTTTTTTTCCCCTTAAGTAGGTTATTTATTTTTAATGAAACCGTGTAAAATCCATTTTTAACTCCCAGGAAATGCTGTGAGCCTCTGAGTGCCAGTGCTGTCAGTGCAGGGAGTGAGTGATCTCCAGGCACCAACCAGGGATCCCACACTGGGAATGGGGCCTGGCCGAGCCCAGGGTTGGGCTGGGGAAATGTGGGTGTCACAATAGGACATGAAATAAAGATGCTTGACTCCAGTCAGGAGGCAGTAGGAATCAGAAGGTTTATTTACAATTCATTCAGCCCTTTTATAACGCACTGTGCTAAAGGCATGTTATTGGTCCATAGCACTGACACCTCTCCCATTGGCTCAGTAACAAAAGTAGCAAACAACTCCTGTTGTGATGGGAAAGGAATATGGTTTACACAAGGTTGTTTTGGGAAAAATAAAAACTGTTGAAGTTTCCCTTGGGAAGAGCTCAGCAATTCTCAGGCTCAAAAAATATTGGGTCCACATGTGGGTGCTTGTCATTGTAGGACACAAAAGAAAGATGAGAGACTCCAAATATTTCAGAAGGCAAAGAGCATAGAAAAAAGGCTTTTATTGTCTAATTCTTACTACCTTTTATAAGGTGTTCCCATACAGACTTAACATGGTTGGTGAATAGGAATGACACCTCTCTGGTCCCATTGGTTAAACTGGAGAAACAGCAAAACACCACCTGAGAAAGATTGTTTTGAGAAAGGAGACTTGTTTGCCAAGATTGTTTTGAGAAGAAGCTTCCTTGAGAAATTTTTCCTTGGGAAAAAGTCAGCAGCTGCCAGCAGGGTAAAATCTCTCAGACCCAGAAATATCAGGCCCACAGGTGCTCAGCAGACTGAAAATGGAGCTGAGGTTGTTCAAAGCACCTTCAGCAGGGAGCCCCAGGGCTCTGGGGTGAACCCTGGGGTGCAGGAGCCCAGGCTGGCACTCACTGCCCAAGGACCTGGGGAGTGGTTTCACATTCACCAATTTTCTAAATTCAATGCAGTGGTCTGAGTGTCTCCCATAGTCATTTACTTTTTCTGCTGTGAGATAGGATTAGGAGCAAAGCAAAGCAGGCTCAAACTTAAAAGGTATAAAGATAGATTTATTAACAAACATGAATAGAAGAGAATGAGAATCAAAATGGAACTTTGAAAACACTTCTCCTTCCCCCACAACTGTTCACTTTCCCACTGACAGTGGCTGTATTAGCTGTCAATTTTCATGCCCAGTCACTGCTTGGTTTCACTGTAACCTTCTGGAAAAAATCACTTCCTCCCAAACTCCCACAACCTGGAACTCAGCACTGCTGGGAGTTACAGGAAGGTGGGAAATAGTTATGGATGAGAAAATGGGAGAGTTAAGAGTGGATCAACACTTAAATTCAGTTCCTGGCTCTTTCCCAGTAACCAGACTGAACCTGAAGAAAAGGTTCTTCCCCCAGAAGGTGCTGGGCACTGCCCAGGGAATGGACACAGCTCCAGGAGCTCCCAGGGATGTCCAGGGTGGGATTGTTGGGTGTCTGTGCAGGGCTAGGAGTGGGACTCAGTGATCCTTGGGGGTCTCTTCCAGTGAGAATATTCCATGATTGTGTGGTACATGGGACATTGGAGACTTGTTCTCTGTCTGCCTGCACTCATCTCCTGGGAAATAGGCTTAAGCCTTTTTTTTAGGTTCTTTTTGTATGTTATATTTTCTCTCCACCTTTCTGGTGGCAAGCTCAGAAGGCTCCAGGTTATGAAGCTATCACTGTACAACAGAATTAAAAGGCAGTTTTGTCCCTGGACTTTTAAATCACCTGCAATTAGGGCACTCATATGCCTGTTTTAGCAATATAGAATAGGGCTAATTCACATGGTACTCTAATATAAATCATTTTTTAAAAGGCCCCAAACCATGGCATTCATATTTAGCCCCCAGCATACACTAATTTGATCTGTCAAGCAGTGTTTGGAATTAGTGGAGCACAGAAATGCTGTTCATTGTCACACGGCTTGTTTTAGCTTGGTCTTTAATTTAAAAAAAAACTCTTTAATTTTCC
The DNA here is from genome assembly GCF_965231275.1 of Zosterops lateralis. Classification (NCBI taxonomy): domain Eukaryota; kingdom Metazoa; phylum Chordata; class Aves; order Passeriformes; family Zosteropidae; genus Zosterops; species Zosterops lateralis. Next base: position 9,413,041 of record NC_139779.1, on the reverse strand, counting down.
ATGTCCTGATGAAAAGACATGTTTTAATTCTGTTGTCATTATGCATCTAACACCCAAAATATTTTACTCAAATGTCCATAAGTAAGAATTGCTAAGTGATAAATATTTTATTTTCATCAGGAAGACATTAATCAGAGTAGATTTTAATGCTCTCGTTTTCTTTCCCTGTAAAAGAGTTTATTATGCAGGTACAGACAAGTCTTTTGATAACAACAGTGGGAATGGTTCTGGTTTTACTCAAATTTTATTAGGCTCTTTTTGAGAAATAATTCAGCAATAATCCCGCAGTAGCAAATAGTTGTGTAAGGGGCTGTGGTCTCCTGTGGGCTTATTATAGAGAGGGAGGTATTTCTTTCCCTGGCATTACCACATAGTTTAGTGCTGTTTCCCTCCCAGAACACTGGAGAGTTTGTTTCTGATTTAAAGGTATGGGTGCATTTAAATTTAGGGCATTGAATGGGTTTGAAAAGACACTGGCTTGGATTGGAGGGGATGCTTGGCTGCTGCCACTGTTCAGTCTCTGTGCATGGGGTTACCCATTCCCAGTGCTCAGAGGTGATAAATGCAAATATCAACATGTGATATTTTCCATTCACTCTGCCAAGTTGTAAACAAAGCTCTCGGTTGGAAATGATCCCTTTTCAATAATAAAATATTTAAGAGCTGCACAGTGCTTTTCATTTTCCAGGTGAAATCCAGCTGAATCCTGCCTGTTAGCATGGCCCTGGTATGGGACACACAGACCTTGTCTCAGGAGTTGTTTTCCTTCAGAGACATTCCCCTCATGAGAAGCAGAGCTCCTCTTCCTCAAGCCACACACAGGACTGGAATGAAGAGGGAATGATCTTGTGCTTTTGTTAATGGTTTTTTCCCTGACATACCAAAACATTGCCATTCTGTATTAGGACAAAACGAAATAATATTCCCAGCAAAATATTGAAGTGAAATTTTTCCAGTCATTCCCCAGCCCAAAGCAGCTCTTGCAGAAGCACAAAGAGAGTACAGAAGCCCTCCACCTCACACCAGATTTTAACTCTGGGCACCAATGACTTGACTGAGAGCTGGAAAACACAGGCTTGATTGAGCTTTTGGCCTGACCTTGTTCTCTAAAATCCTGGGTCTGTGTTTGTCAGCCTTGACAGTCTGTGTTTGTTGGGTTGAGGGCTGGTTAGAGGAGGCATTTGTCTTTCTCTGGACATTTCTGTACTTAAATTCCTTGAGTATTTCCATGTGGGAAGTGGTTACCTCCACACTTGTAAGCCACTCACTGATTCTTCACGGGGAACAGGGATTATCTTGTACTCACCTGGAAGAGATTTAAAAGAGAAAAAGAGTGAAGTATTTGTCTCTGAGACTGGCAGCCTGAGGTGGATGTGACTGCATGCAAAAATTGTGCTGGAAAAGGCAACTGTCCCTGCTCAGAGCCTGCACACCCCAGGCAGCTTGGCTTCAGCTTGCCCCATTCACAGGGACATCCACCAGTGGAGATTTTGGTAGAGAACAGTTTTTTTCCTGGGGAGTCCTGGACAGCTGCATCAGATCTGTACTAACCCACATTTAGGAAGCCTTTCTGCTGTGCCTGTTGATGAGTGCTATAGGCTGTTTCTGTCTCAGATATGGGGTAGCACAGAATACTTTTATTATCACAGCATTATTTGGGCTGATCTAAACAGAGAAATTAGTGGGAATTAAAAAAATAATCCCTTTTGAATTCAAAACAGTGCTTCTTATTTGATCATCTTTTCTCTGGGAGTAACAAAGTTTATTGCAGAACAGTTTGGTTCTATTTCTGAAGTGGTTTTAGTTATGTCTTATATAGAATAAAACTTGCATTCTGGAGTTGGGAATAGCAATTCAGGAGTAAGTGCCTCTCCCCTTCAGTTATTTACTCTGTTTTAAGCCCCAATCTGCAGGACCACATCTGCATGCCTATTTAAAACATCATTTCCTTTGCACAGAAGCACTACTATGGCTAAAATTTAATTCTGATATTTAACTGAATGAAATTGCTTGCAGATGACTGTTTGAAAAAGAAACAAACCACATCCTTGCGCGCTGCTGCGCTTTGGAGGATTTGCAAAATATTATATGAACGCAAAGAATGTGCCCTCCCCTGGCTGGAGAGCTGGACATTACTCATTCAAATACCAGCACATTTTGCTTCAAAAATCATGACTTGTTATTGTTGTATGACAAATAGCAGCCAGCAGAAATTGCAGGGAGCAGATTCAGCCAGCAGCAGGACTGTCTTTTGTTCCTGCTGAACCTACCACAGCGTCTCCTCTGACGCTGTTTCAGAGTGAGATAAACATTGCCGTGCAGTATTTCAGAAATAATTGCAATAAAGATTCGTATGTATTTGTAAATATATTTTGCATTAGGTGATTTAAAACATCTAAAAAGTTGGACATCATCTAAAAAGTTGGATTCAAGTAGGAGCGTCAGAATGAGCTGTGCTGGTGCAGCCTGGCCCACACATAAATCACATTATACCAGCATGAATGAGAACAGTTTCCTTTCAGATGGGTGCAGAAGGGGAGTTGGCATGAAGGGGAGTTGTTCCAAGTCACTTGGCAAGCCTTTCCTGACAAGAGTGCTTTAATTCACAAAGCAGCCTTGTTTTTACATCTTCATCGGTGGCTGGCACTGATTTGGAGCTGTTTGCCCATAGTTCAGGTGATGTGAGCTGCCTTTGCCCACAGCTACCCTGCCGTGCAGCCCTGTGCTGCCAGCTATTCCTTTAACATCACTAATTTCAAACAGCAGCAGCTCCATGAGCTGCTCTGTGGATAATTTGTGTCCCTGTGCTTGGTTTTGCTGCTGGCAGCAGGAGGGTGCAGAGGTGTCAGAAGGGATGAGGATTGGCTGCTGCAGGGGCTGCTGTGAGCCCTGACACAGGGGGAAAGTGTCCCTCTCTGGGGCTGAGCTGGTCCTGCAGGGCCAGCAGGAGGATGCTGGGCAGGTACATGCCTGGGGAGCTGCTCTGTGTGCCTGTAGCCAGGAGGGTGCAGGGGGATGTGCACCAGCAGCTTCCTCATCCAGGAGATGCAGTTTTCCCCCTCCACATCTCCATGACAGAATGTGGTGGATTTGCTGCCGGCCAAGTGAAGAAGTCCAGAACAGATGGGTCACATAGTTACCCCAGTGCTCTGCTTTAACCCTCCTGGAGCTGAATTCTGTCCCCTTTACAGCCAACCAGAGCTGGCACTGCAAAGAAGCTGAGCCCTTTTCAGCTCCAGTATTTCCAGGACCCTCTAGTACTAAAATGAGTGACTTCTCATGGGAGAGGGTTGTTTTCAAGTGATATTTATTATGCAGGAGCTCTGTATTCTGACCACAGAATCACAGAATATGCTGAGTTGAAAGGGACCCATCAGGATCATTGAGTTCTACTTCCAGCCCTCCATAGACACCCAACAATCCCACCCTGGGCATCCCTGGGAGCTCCTGGAGCTGTGGCAGCCTCAGGCTGTGCCCATTCCCTGGGGAGCCTGGGCAGTGCCCAGCACCCTCTGGGGGAAGAACCTTCCAAAAATCCAACCTAAACATCCCTGAAACAGCTCCAGTCCCTCCCTGGGTCCTGTCCCTGGTCATGAGAGTGAGGAGATCTGTACCTGCCCTGCCCCTCATGAGGATGTTGAAGACCACAATGAGGTCTGACCTCACTCTCTGCTTCTCCAGCTGAACATTCCAAGAGCCCTCAGCTGCTCCTCACAGCTTCCGTTCCAGACCCTTCCCCATCCTCGTGGCCTCCTCTGGATGCTCCCTGATGGCTTCATGTCCTTTTGACACTGTGCTGCCCAGACTGCCCCAGCTCTGGGAGTGAGGCTGCCCCAGCCCAGAGCAGAGCAGGACAATCCTCTCCCTGGTGCTCCCAGGACAGGGATGTCCCTCCTGGCTCCAGGGCACTGCTGGCTCAGATCCCACTGGTCATCAAATCAGCCTGGGACCAAACTGAGTCCTGCTTTCCACTGAAGGTGCTGTGCCCTGCAAGGGCTGATGGTTTGGGTTGAGCCCCTGTGACTCCCCTTTGGGTAGGGCTTGACATTGTGGTGGGAACCTGCCTTGTGTTTATCATCATGTTTGCAAGCTTTGTGCAGGGTAGGTTTTAAAGCTGATCTCTCCTTTGCCTTTAATCTTTTTTGTATGTTTTCCTCCTTCTTTTTCCTTCTATTTATAGTTTGGGAGGTTTTTTACACGACTTGTCTGAGTTTTCTGAGCCATTTCAGTGATTCTTGTTCCAGCCTCCCTCCCCCACTTGATTGTGTTGTGCTCTTGCTCTTTTGTTTTTCTCTATTCCCTCGGTGGATTTCTCTTCTCTGCTGCTTACTTTGTTTTCTTGTCATCTTTTGTTCCTCATTCTGCTTTTTCTTCCTCAGGGTGTTCCTCACATGCAGGTTCTATCCCTGGTTCCCTTCTCTCCCCTCACTTTTTAGTCTCCTCTGCTGCTCTGTAGACTTTAAGAAAGTGGAGTATCTGGTATCAGTCCTTTTCCACTCTCTGACTCCATTTTCTTTGTTTTCTTCTGTCCCTGTTGAAGAGAAGAAATCTCTTCCTCTCTTCATAGTGCAAGATCCATTCAGTTTGTTCTCATTTTATGGCCCTTTACCAGTGAAGTTGGCAGGGAGCTACCAGAGATGGGGGGAGGGAGGGAGGACAGACAGGGGATTGAGCTGTGTCCTCCCCCCTTTCCGAAGCCAGCTCTGTCACCCTGGGTGTTGTGTGTGACACCAGACCAGACTCCTGGCTGTGAGAGGAGAAGGTGTTGGTGTCCCTGCAGTGAGCCCAGGACAGTGTCCAGCTGGGGCTATCCTTCCTGGGCTTCCCTTTTTCTTGGTTCTTGCTTTTCCAGTCTGTTTTCCTTCAATGAACAGCAGTGATGGAGCTCATGGTACAGCACAGAGCTCTCAGCAAGTTCTGGGGCTTGTTTCCAGACTTGACTCCCTGAGCTGCTGGTGACGTCACAGCTGGCACAGCTCTGGCCTCGAGGGCAGATGTGTCAGTGGGCACTCCAAGGGAAGCTTTAAGGAACAGTTATGTATATGAATTAGCATTCTTCTGTAGGTGAGTTCATTAATTGAGCCAAACAATCTTTAATACTTTGCTCTAATAATTAATAATGATAAATCTACCATTGGTAATCTACTACTGTTGCTGAGCACAGAAAAATTCAATTGTTCAACACCAACCTGTGAGCTTTTTATCTGTTTGCAGGCTTTTTTTTTCCCCCTTTTTCAATAATCCTTTATCAGCCTGCACTGAGGTGGAGCACAGGAGCATGAAGGCCTTTCTCAAGATGCTTACTTAACCTTTAAAAACCCACTGACATTTACAGGAGGTGCCTCTCTCAAAGCTGCACACCACTCCTGCTGCTGCTGCTGCTGCTGCTGCTGCTGCTGCTGCTGCTGCTGCTGCTGCTGCACCTCCACACACACAGCAGGGCAGGGCTGCACCCAGAGCATCTCAGTGATCCTCAGCACCCAGAGCACCTCAGGGAATCCTCAGAGCATCCCAAGCAATCCTCAGAGCATCTCAGGGAATCCTCAACACCCTGTCCGAGGCATTCTGGCCAAGGGGCTGATGTGTTGGCACTGCACAGGTCCATCCCCAGGGATCTCTGCTCTTCTTCCCCTGCTGGAAAGTTGGGGTGTTGTGGTTTCTTGGCCAAAAAGTGGGTTTTTGTGCTTAAGATGCAAGTTTGTGCTTCTGGTGCTGAGCTCATCTGCTGATGGTGGTTATGGGAATCATCTAAACATCAAAAAGTCACAAGGGGTGTGTGTGCACATCACTAATACTCAAATCACTTGTAGCCTGTGATCTCTGAAATCAGACATGACATATTAAGCTGGATGTGTGGCTTCTAATGATGGACCAGAGGCAGCAAGTTAAATACACTTCCTATAGTACAAAGTAAATTAAAAAATGTTAAAAACGCCATTGTTAGTAGCTTACACACAGGACCATATTGTGAAATGATTACTCTGATGAGGCCCTTTTCCTTTTTGGAATGAGGTAATGTTGTGACTCTGGTCTCTTTTCCAGTGATTTGTATGAATTCAATTTCCAGTGATTTGTATGAATTCAGTTCATTTCAATACTTTTTTCTGGTTTTTCCTGGCAAGAATCATGATATGAATGAGTATAGATTTATGGCTTATGGTATATATATATATATGTGTGTGTGTGTGTGTGTATATGATGATCTTTCAATGCTGTCTCTCATGCACAGCCCCTCTAAGGATTAAACAGGCCAGGATGACTCAGTGGGGAAAGAGAAAGAAGAGGAAAGACCCACTTGTAAATAAAGTTTTATATGTAGTTCTTCTGAAATTGCAGCCAAGGTTTAAATGCTTGATGGTTCACATAGTTATCAGATGGGATACAAAAATGTAGTGCTTTGTCTTGAAGGGACTCTTTAAAACTCTCTTTTATACATCTCTAGTTACCATATACTTAAAATTTAATAATAAGTGATGATGTTTTAAAGTACTGCACATTTTATGGGGTTAAATGCAGGAAAGAAAGAAAATCCAGTAAGTCTGTCTGTGAGGAATAGCAAACTGAATTTGGAAGCTGAAAATCTGCTCATATATTGAGTTAGAAAGTGAGTCCTTACATGATGTTCACAGCAAGGCAGGGCTACATTTTGCCATACCTGCAGATAGTTTGTCAAGTAAGAACTGGCAGATGCCAGAGCTTAAAAATGCCTTTTTTTTCCCCCCTGTAGAGTTGGCTGAAAGCATAGTAGGCAGTGTGTTAACTCCTCTTTCATTAAGTCTGTGTGGCAAAAGGGATAATGAAGTTTTGTGCCACCACAAGGAGTGAATCCCTTTCCCTGGGATGACACTTCAGCCTGTGGTGAAGTGTTGGTCACAGCAGTTTCATGGCTGGTGAAATCTAAAAGCAGAGGCTTCACTGAGCAAGGATGTGTGCTTCCATGTGGGATTCACTGAGGAAAGCACTTAATGACCCACTCCTGGGAAAAGGAAGAAAAAGCCCTGTTGGGGCTCCAAGGCGTTGGCTCCTGTTCCACAGGGGCTGTGAGACAGCCCTGCCTGGCTCTGAGCCATCTCTGGGACATGCTGTCCCTTCTGCTTGTCAGTCCACCTGGAACCTCACTGTCACCCTGATTTTTCAGCCTTTTGATGTTTTCATTCTTGGACTGGAGCTTTCTCACGAATTGTAAGAAAAACAAAGAGTAACGTTTGGTCAATAATACATTCCTTCCAGGGGGAAGGACAAATTGATGGACTTCTGAGTTGACCAGTGGGGTCAGAGAGGTGTTACTCTCATCCCCCAATCCCTGATCAAATTCCAAACCCTATTTAAACCCCAAACCAAAATAAACTTTCTCTTTCTTTTTGCACTTCTCAACTTAACAAGTGAATGTAGTTCTTTCATGTCCTCTAAGGACACCTCACCTCTGAAATCTGTGACACTGCTGACAAGTAGAGCTTTGTATTTCCTCTAGAAAGGTGCTAACAGAAAAGAACTTCTGTGTACTGGTGTTTGTGCTGGATTTTTGGCTGGTTTACATAAGCTGAGATTGTCCTTACAAATGAATAAAAGGAAGCAGAAGCCCCCTCTATTATGATGAGCTAACTCCTTAGTATTGATTATTATTTTTAATTTCTTTTTTTTTAATGAGTGCACTGGAGTATCAGTGTGTCAGTGTCCATCAAAGCCTACAGTGGTACACCATGAGAAGTGACATGACTGACTAAATCTGATTCTATGGGGCTTTTTGGTCTCTTAGTGGCTTCTGTGGCCTCTGCCCGACTGCTGGCCCTGACAGGTAGTTTAAATGCTGCCTTTTTCATTGGTGTTTATCTCAGCAGGGTGCTGATGGCCTCAGAGCAGCAGGGCTGGATCAGGACCTCACAGTGGCAGATGGATTCCACAACAGAGCAGAGTTCTTGCGTTTAAAAACAAGAGGTTTTTCTCTTTAAGGTTGCTAGTGGAGAGGAGCCATGAACTGAAGTTAGGTCAGGTTGGGAGGCAGCCCCATGGCCACTCTGCATTACAGTATTTGCTCACCTTGATGGGGAGTTCAGTCAGAGAAATCCACAGCTGAGTCTTTGCCTTGTGTCTGCAAAGAGCCTCTACAAACTGTAGTCCTTAGCTCTAGACAAGGCTCCCTCTTTTGGAATATTTTCTTGTTTCTTGTTTCAGATAGCTGGGGAGAAATGAAAGGTGAAGCACTGCTGGTGATGGGGCTGCCCTGTGCTCAGAGACAGGAAAAGCTGCAGTTCTGTCAGTCTGACAGTGATGCTTTGCTCCAGTTTGTGTCCGTGAATATTGGCTCTCAGTGTTAAACATTTGCAAACGTCTCCTCACGGAGTGCTTGTGGGCATGTCAAGGTGAACAGCAGCTGGGAGTCAATAAGACATTTCTCTTTCCATGAACTGCTATAGACTACCTGGTAAAACAGGTCTGAGTACCTCTAATTCCTGCTGTGGACAGCAGCTGGCAGGGATCACCGCTGGAGGGGCAGCAGCAGTGGGATGGGTTTGGTGTCCTGGTTGCACAGCCCTGCCTGTGCTCAGCATCGCTGCTGTCCCTGTCCTTTGGGAGCCTCCCCTGCCCCTGGGCTCTCTGCCCTTTGCTCCCCAGGGCCTGTGCAGGTTGGGTTCTCAGGGGCCAGTCAGTTCTGTCACTGATTTGTGCCGTTTCCCTGTTCCCTTCCTCCCCCTGGCCTCTGCAGGCTCCTCCATGTCTCCCTGGCTCCCCATACCCTCTGCTGCCCCAGGGCTTCCTCAGGGTGCTCTGGCTCTTTGCTCAGGGCTCTTTAAGGATTCTCCTTAAGCTCCTGCTTGCCAGTCCTGTTGCTTAAGGCTTCCTAGAGCTTTGCAGTCCCTTCCTTTCACTTCTCTTGGCCACTTTCAGCCTCCTGAAGTGATTTACAATTCCTCTGTGTTCATCACATGGTTTTTGTTTCTCCAGTCATTTTATTTTCTGCTCATCCTTTATTCCCTGTGGATCTGCAACCTGTCCTTGCTTTTACCTTCCCTCTTCCTTCAGTGAGGACTTTAAGGTGCACACCTGACACCCAGCTCATCCTCCTTGTTCTCAGTTTCATGACCCTTCTCTGTGCTCATGACTGAACTCCCCTCACATCCCACTTGACTTCCTGTGCAAGGAAACCCCACTTTCCCTCTTCCCCCAGCTGCCTGTGCCAGCATTCCAGGGTGGAGATGGCCCCCAGCACTGCCTCCTGAGCTGATCACAGCAGCTTCAGTCTTCTCTTTGCAGAGCTGCATATTTCTGTGAAAGCTGCTCTCATGGTGTGTTTTTTTCTTAATTATCTCTATCATCAGCTGAGTTTTGATAGTGCCAAATTCCCTGAACTGAGGGTACTCTTTGTGCTTAATGTCACTGAAACCAAAAAGTAATTGCATTCCTTTGCCATCTCTTCCAGGTTAATCCTCCAAAAGAAGTGTTTCACTCATCATCTGAGCCAGTGGTTTTAGTATAGACTGTGAACCCTCCAATCTTTAATTTTCTGCATGGGAGCAGAAGAGAGAGGGAAGACAGAGACTGTGTAGCTCATCTGCTCTGTAACAGATGTGCACTGAATCCATGGGCAGGGCCACATACATGTTGAGAAAAGAATGAAAGCAGAGAACTATATTGGGATTTAACTTTCTTTTGAACCAACATGAAAATCCTTCCAGTTTTTAATGCTGGATTCCATTCTGACTGTGCCTGAGCAGAAGTTGCTGTTCTGGCTTGTCCTGGCTAACAGGGGCCTGCTCTCAGCTCCTTCATGGAGATGGTAGAAGGAAAGCTGCTCTGATTTCATGTTCAGGTCTGTTCACACACTCTAATATTTGTGATACCACTTCGGTCTTAATGAAAAGAGAGATTAGAAAATTAACAGCCACACAGTGCTACATTGGCAGGTGCACATAATTCATGGGCAGGAGGAGTAGGATGGGTCTGCCTGTCTTGCCCTTTTCAGGTCATTAGAAACCGTGGAGAGGAGTTAAGAAAAATTGAGAAGGAAAGATGGGAAGCTTTCTGCAGACCAGCCATCCAGTGTCTTCTAGGAGCTGCAGTAGCCTGTCACAGTTGTGCTGGTCCTGAGGCACATCTCGAACATCTCGGAGGGGAGGAGGAAGCCCATGCATCATCTGAGGCTGGGCCTCTGCTCACATTTTGCTCTCAGTGCTGGTTTATATTTTTCTTTTTTAATTTTGCTGCTTCTTTTTGCTTTCTGCCTACTAAGAGTCTCCCCTCTGGCTCCTGCAGTGGCACTGTGAGCCTGGAAGTGGAGAAGCAGTGAAAACTGGTATTTTAAACGATTTGATGTAGGTAGGATATGTCCCTGCAGCCCAGGGTCTGTGTGTGGCTGGTGAGAGCACATTGTGCTGGGCACAAATGTGGTTGTTAGAAAGGGTGGATGTCACATTTTCTCTCATTTTGTTCTCTTCTGAGCCTTATGTTTAATGTTTTGATCTGATCTTGTCTTGGAGACTGTAGGTTCAGAATATTTGAGTGGTGCAACTGCAGTTCCAGCTGCCTTCAGCCGACTTGAGCTGTGTCCCCTGGAAAGTGTCACTGATCCCAGCTGAAACTGCAGCACATATTGTGATTCCTTGTGAAGGCTGTGCACAGCTGAAGGGGAAGGCAAGGAGTGGCACTTGAAACAAAAGCCCTACTTAAAGCCCTGCAAAGTGTAATGTACTAACAGGTTTTCCCATATCTTCAACAAAAGGTTATTTAAGAAGAGTTCAGCTGCTGCTGCCAGGGGACGTGTAGGTCAGTGTCTCTGTTTTGATAAACCTGGAGCTGCAGTTGTCTGCTTAATAGCTGTTGATGACAAGGTCATGTTCACACCTTTGAATTTCTGGGCCCTTGTGGCCACCAGAGACAAACCTGCCACCTTTCATGGTTCATTTTGCTCCTAAAATCTCACTTCTCTCTGTTGTGCAAAGAGATGATACGGCTGAATACAAACGAGGTTCACACACGTGTCCATCCAGTCATTCCCTTCTCCCCTCTCTATGGTGACTTTCCTCAATTTGTTGGCTGTTGTGAGCACTAAATACAGTTCTCTCAGCCTGTCCTACATAGTAGTAACTAATAACTGAATGATTTTCAGGCTCACTCATCCAAGGTATTTGGATTTCTTAATTGGGACTTGTACTCTTGGATTTTCAAGAAAAGACAGTCCTCATACAAGTGAACAACTTGGATGTTTTCCATGTTTTTGGCAATAATAGTTTACTTGCCTTGCTCCCTTCTTGCTTTTTCCTTGTGATCCAAGACTGCAAGCAGGCATTGGTCTATACTAAAATGTCAGTGATTGAGCTGGAATCTAACTGAAGACATTCAGGCACTGCTCTTAGTCCTCACTGTGAATTGACAAGTTCAGTGTTAAGAGGAATGGGGTTCATTTTTCCTCAGCTCTGCCCTTTAACCCATTTTCTGCTTTGGAATATGTTTGCCTTGATATCTCTGTAGGATGAAAACAAATGCCAGAGGCAGCAGCAGATGCAGTGTAAAATTGCCCTGGCTGGTGATTGTTCCCTGCTCTGTGTCCTGTATTTTGCACTGTTCCCTCAGCCAAGGGCTGGAATGTTGGACTGTCCATCCAGCCCCAAAACTGACCTGTGTGTGGGGTGAGCCAGAGTGGCTGGACAGCTGGGCCAGCACCCTGAGGGACTGAATGCAGGAGGGGTGCAAAAATCAAAGGGACTCCTCTGTGTGTTTAATTCTTTTTTACTATAAATGCATCGTTTCCATAAGAGCAAGGGTGTTTTACCTGCCCCTAAGCCACAGAAGCCTTACTTTGATCATGTCTGCACATGATTGAAAGATTTGGAACTGAGGGCTCTTCTCTCAGTCCTACATGGGCCATGCAAACAACTTGGTTTAGAGCTGATTTGCTGTCTTCTATGGTAAACTAATTCTGAGAAATGTGTAGTGCAATCCCATACACTGGAGAGGAAATGGATTTTTTGCTGACTGTGTAATATCTTCCATGATTGTTCTCCACAGATGTTACTCACCACTTGGGAGCACACTGAATTGGAGAAATCAAGTGGCTTATCATATAGCAGTGGGTATTGGCATCAGGACATGTTTTCTGTGTGCCTTGTAAGGTGTCTGCAATGGATTTAGCAGGTGTTAGGACCTTGAAAATGTTGTATTTGTCTTGGTGGGTTCTGGGTCACATCAGCCAGGAGCTGTGTCAGGAACCTGGGTTGTTGTGCAGTGATAAATCCCAAGGATGAAGCTCTGCAGTGTTATCCCATTATTTATATAGCAGGGGACAGGTAAAAGTCTGTTAAAACTGTTTTTTACTTTCTTTTGGGAGCCTGTCAGCACCGAGCTGACCTCAGTGACACGGTGATGATGAATGTGACAACACAGCTCCATAAGGAATATGAAACACTGGAGAGGGCAGGGGAGGACAGGCCTGTACAGGTGAGAACAGACTGCTGGTCATCGTTTGGTGTCAGCCCTCAGCAGTCAGAGCAGGGCAGGTTTGTGGTGGCACCAGGTGGGGAGGCTGACACAGCTCGTGCTGCAGGTGTGTGCCTGTGCAAGAGTCTCACTGCACATTCTGTGCTCAGGCTTGGCTTTATGTGCTTCTGCCCTGGAGTGCAGAGCAGTGAGATCTGGGATGACCTTTCACTACAGCAAGTCACACTATGTGGGCATTTTCTGTTTCTTCTGTGCAGGCAAAGCCAGTGGTTCCCAGCTCAGCTCCCTGCACATTGCCCTGCCTGTTTTCTGATCTGATGTGGGGAAAAATCCCAACTTTTTTATAGCTATAGATGAGCTAACTTGTACCAGGAATGAACCCCCAGAAGATAAATAATTTCCAGTTGAACTTTTTGGAATTTATATTGATGGAATTGCCCTTCAGGTAGAGGAAACCTCCACAAGCTCTCACTGAGGATCAGTGCAGGTTGCTTGATGGCAGCTGAGGCTGCTCCTGGGTGCAGGCAAGGTTTAATTGGTGCCAGGAGCTGCTTCAGCAATTAATTCTCCACCCTTCTGCAAAGCTAAATTTTTTGGCAAGGGGACTGACCCTTACCTGGAAGGAGCTCATCATTCTGTCAACACCACAGATTTCTTTAGACCTCCACAGTGAGTTTGTTGAGATGCTGTGCTTTGGAGAACGATTCTGCAGCAAGTAAAATAGACAAGTATATTACAACTGACTTTAAGCATGAGAGTTGGAATCCTTCCCTGTGAAGAAACCCACAGTGTGTTGATTTTGAAGCTGACCATTAGTCTAAAAGTGCTTTCCTGCCCTGGGAGGGGAAAGAAAAGCTCAGCAAGTGTAGATCAGGAGGGACACTTGGTACAGCACTTGGGAGGTGGAGATCAGAGTCTTTATCGGTCTTGAATTTATCTTTGACCTTCATCGCTCAGAGCTCTTTCCTTATTTTCCTCCTGTCTATCAGATGTCTGCAAGTGGGTGTGAAATGCAGTGAGTGATCTGCAGAGTGTATTGAGCCCATGCTGGGGAGCAGGGCTGGGCAGAGAGCAAAGGCAGTGCCAAATGTGCTCAGAGCACAGGAGAGGCTCAGGAGCACTCTCACTCTGGAAAATCTCCAAGGCTGATCACATTTGCCGGCTCTTTCTTTCCTTAATGGGAGCTGAAGCTGAGACATTGGTACAAGTGTATTGGTGCTTGGTAGGCTAAACAAGGAGAAACATAAATAAAAACTCAATAATCCATCACTGGAGGGAACTAAGGAGCTTATCTGATTGGTTACAGCATGGCAAACACATCAGAAAAACACATAAATCCAGAAGACTGTGGGGTTTGGGGTTTGATTTTTTTTTTTTTTTAATCTTAATACAGTTTGAATCTTTTTTAAACACTTAAAGGGCAGATAAAATGAGCAACCAGCACTTGAAACGAAGAAAGAACTGATATGCTTGAAAGGAAAATGTCAATGCCACAAAAAACCATAGCCCTGTAGATTCAAGAGAGGCAGTTTGTAACCTCAGATGACAGCACAAGGCTGTCGAGCACAGGGACTTCATAGAAACCCTGACTGTTACCAGTTTGTTAAACTGGCCAGAATAGTCTACAGGGAAACAGAATTTTTCATGTTTTCCTGCAAATACAAAACTCAGTTTGGGCTTGTCTGTCCACAAATGGCTTATCAGAGGGGAGTTCTCTGGTCCATCTCATTAAAACTTGTTTTTCTAACACCAGAATTCCATTCCTTCATTAGCTCTTCCAGCTGGTTTCTACACAGGCAAGTGATGATCTTGGAGTTTGCCACTGATAGAATGCAATGATTCCTTTGTCTCCCTGCCAGTGATTCCTCCTCCTCCCTGCCCTGTGGTTGGTGCTGTGCACATTTGGAGGTGCTCAGGACCAAACTGAATGTGGGGCAGAGCAGCTGATAAGGAGAAGAAAAGGAGGCACTGCCATAAAGCTTGATCCTCTTCCCTGAGCTGCCTTTCACTGACATTTCTGTGTTGGGGCTATCAACGTTCCAGTGAGAGACTTGGGAAGTACCAGAGGTGCCTTCAAGGCCAGTGTTCCCTGCTGGGGAGTTTAGTCTCTGTGCTCTTCAGAACATGGCTTGGTTTTGAGAAGAAAAGGGAATGGAACTGGAGGAAATGTCTTTTCCTGTTTTTCCAGGATGGAGGGGTCTCTGCCCATCACATTGGCCTCATCCTTAGTCCCATTATGTGGCATCTGGGAAAACTCAGGAGGCTTTTAGCTACCCCAGCCTCATGACGCTGTGTGTGCCCACAGGCTCCTCTCTTCTTCCCCCCATATCGGTGCATCTCATAAAAGCTGTTACTTCTACCTGAAATCCTTTCTTGTCTCTTCAGCTTGTTGTGGCTAAAAACATTCCTGCTGAAACAGCAAATGCTGTAATTTTATATGTAGTTGCATTTAAAAAAGAGGGGGTAAAAAGGTCTTGTGCTTGGTTTATTTTTCAGTGGGCTAAGCAGTCATTTATTGTATTTCAGCCTTCTAAGATCAGCAACTGCACCTCTTCCCATCTAGTGGCAAAACCAGCTGGGTTCTTCTGTGGTGGAACGTGAGATTTGGTATCTGCAGTTCTGTGTTACAGGACCCTGGGTGTGAAAATGAGCCTAATTCCAGCCCCATGGTCCCCTCACAGCAGAGGGACACTGCAGGGACACAGCAAATTGTGCTCTGCTTGCCTTTGGAATTTCATGTATTGCTCTAATAACTTTGCATTCCGACTCTAATCTGCTTTTAATTCTCTCTGTAGCCCGAGTCAAGGTCCAGACTTCATTTCAAATCTGTTGTTATTTTTGCATGCCCTCTTCTTCTCAAGTGGTTTATTTTGTCTGAATGCAGCAATTAAAAAGAAATTATTGCTCTGTGAGAGAATTTGTCTCAAGAAGAGGAAAGAGGTTTACAGCAGCAAACTCTGTTTGTCCTTATTTGTTTTGGCAGATAAACAGGAAAGCAGTTTTCAAAGCAAATCCACAGTAGGTCCCTTTGGGATACTTGTCTCACTGGGAGGAGACTTCTCTTTTTCCCCAGCCTGAGCACATCACAGCATAGATTCTTTTTGGATTTGGGGTGTCAGTTCAGACTTGATTCACACATGAGCTGTCTTTCAGTCCCTTCACACCTGCCCCCTCCTTTTTTGACAGCTTTTTGAGAGTTGCTGATGATCTTCCCCAGGTTCCTCTGCCACTTCCTACTTCATTCCTCCAGGGGATGTTTAGGCAGAGCTGCTGAATCCCTGTGGGTCTCTAAGCCAGCAGGATCTCCAGTTCCAGCCATGGCACCATGTCCTCTGCAGCTCTGTGTGAAAGGGGATTCCTGCAGAGCTGTGCTCATCCATTCCCAGCACAGGGATGAGATCTCCCCTCCCACTGCTGATCTCAGGTGTCTCCTGGTGGAGACAGGTGACATCTCTGAGTGAGGACAGAGCTGCTGGGCTCTTGTGCCTGATCCTTCAGAGCCTGGGCACGTTCCCTGTTTGACAGATCGTGTTTACTGGAACTGCAGAGGAATGTTAATTGCTGTGAGATTGAGATTGCAATTGCACTGCCCTGGCTGTGCTCACAGGAAACATCGAGGGCCAGGCAGGTTTGTAGGTAGGTGAATATCTTGGCAGAAGCTACCTGACCTTGGGAGTGTTTGTGGAATGGCAGCTTTTGAGCCAATCAAAACACCACTGCTGCAGAGCCCATTGTGTCCTCGCTGGAGCCTTTTGGTTGTGTTTTAAAAAACATTCTGCCTTTGTGCTCTTCTGTTGCACTGTGTCCCCTTAATGGCTGATCCTGGGATGCTGCTGGGTGCGTTTCCTTCAGCAAAACTAATGCAGCCCCGCTGTAAAAGGGGAGATTTATGATGTCTGTGTGTTCATCCCATTTCTGGAGACAGCTCCTCTAATGATAAAGGTGCATATATCTCGGTGTGATGTAAACAACTTGATGGATGGGCTGCAGTTTATGTGGAGGAAATATTGGAAGCTTTTTATCTATCTGTAAGGCTTCCTGGGAGGCTGCAAACAGGTGGCCTGGAAGAGGCAGACAGGTAGATCATCATTACGGGCAGCCAGGCTGTTTGCAGGTACCCACTGAGGCCAGCATTTCCATTCTGAAAATAATCAGCTGGTGAAGGCAAAAGGGAAGGAGCTCAAGGCTGCCAGAGCACTTACCTCTCTTTTAAAACAAGAGGAAGCAAAGATGGATTATTTTAATATAATAACTGGCAGCCAGTCTGTGTAGTTAAGTGCTGCTTTAATCCTTGTTTAGGAAAAAAATGCAGACTCAGGGATTGGAGTGTCCAGTCCTGGATGCAGGTTTGAATTGTGGAGTCTAGGAAAAGATTAGAATCTTGCCATTTACTGTAGTGATAAATTTACAGGATGTCCAAATTCTCAAAAGGATATTCATCTTTCCACCAGGCTGTCTGAGTGTATGTAGGTCTGTCTGTATTTTTGCACCTGCATCCCCAGTGTGGGCACAAGCACTAATTAGCTTCTCAAGTGGAGAAATTTTGCTTAAAAAATGAGGCCTATTTCAGTTTTCATAAAAACGTCAAGCAGAGCAATAAAACGTCTCCCTAATTTAAGAACACTAGAAGGCAAAATAAATTAAATATTGAAACAGATAGAAATTCTTATGTTGAAGTTGATGGGTTTAAAATTATTACTAACATAAAATTGCTACAACTCTTTTTTTCCTCACTGATGGCACACAGACCTGCCTGTGTGAAATGCACTTGAGTGGAGAAAGTTTATAAACAGTGGGGCACTTGCACTGACTCCAGGCCTTGAGGAGCATCATTCCTGTGTGACAGCAGCTCCTGCCACCCCACAGGAGCCCCCAGTTCCTTTATCTGCTCACAGCTGACTGCAACCCTGGGATTTGAGGCTATAGGTTGCCTGGTTTGTGTTTCAAGGCTGGTTTTTTTTGAAGGGTTATCCCTCAGGGCAAGTTCTGGCTCAGCCAGTCTGGTTTGGAGCCAAAGGACATCATCTGCTGGACCTTGTGGTGTGGTGACAGCCCTTCTGCCTGGCTTTGAGAGCATCCAAAATTTACACAGGTCACCTTGAGATTGTTTGCACAGAGCTGGGAAAATACTTCCCCAGGGATGTTTTCCTGGAAGCTCAGCACTGTGTGAGTGTTCATGGTTAACTGATCCTGCACTGGAGGATATTTAGGCTCTGAGCAGTGGATTTTTGCACAGGCAGAGTCTGAGATTGCAGGTGGGCTGAGTCTCTGCATGGGCAGGTGTGACCCACTGATCCATCAGAGAAGGACAAAAAACCAAATTTGTTTGCTCCATACTGTAGGAGCAGGATGAGAACAGTTTGCAGGGTTTAGTCCCGGTGCTGTCCCTACCTTTACACAGGACCCAAAAAGTCTTTGGTGTGGTTTCTTTTATTGCAGGGAGTAATGAGGTGAGCTTGTGTTAAATGAAATAAAGACTTCATGATTCAAACCCATACATTTCTATTTGCTACATTCCTACCTGGTGTATCCTTATTGCTCTGGTATCTGGTGCCTCAGTGCAAAAAAGGATTTTACATCTGGCATGATGATGAGTCTATCTCTCTCTTTTTTTTGTTTGTTTGTTTGTTTGTTTGTTTGTTTGTTTTCTGTTGGGTTTTTTGTGTGTGTGTGTGTGTTTGTTTTTGTTTTGAGTTTTCTCTTTTTCTTTATTTTCTCTTTTTTTTTTTCCTTTGCTCTTTTAATTATTTTTAGGATCTCTAATATAAGTAAATTGGAAGTGCTTTTTAATCAGCTTTCTTCAGATAGGCTCACTTTGTAGTACATAAGGATGGCAAAAACATTTGACTTCATTATCAATAAATTATGTATTTTTGTTGTATCATTATTATTGAAATATCAGAGTTCACCATATAATTCACAGTTCCAAGCAGAGGCCACCCAAGGTTGTGTGTGTAACCTTAATACCTTCAAATTTGGAATTGCTTATATTTTTTAAATGTTTGATTTAGCTTCTGATATATTATTATATATTTTAAGTAAAAACTGAAAAAGCACAAAGGAAACACTTGTCAGTGGTGATTTGGGGTTCAGTTTTAGCGGAGGCTGCCCCATCCTGGGGAGGGGAGAATTCAGTGTTTGGGGCAGGATTTGCTGTTCCTGTGGCTGAAGTTTCCTGGGGGTGGAAAGGCTCAGCAGGAATTGCAAATCAGGTCACATCCACTCCCCTCCTATGACCTGGAGTCGTGAGTCAATTTTATTTCATTTTTCTCCTTTTTAAGCTGGCCTGGAAGAAGCAGACAAAGAGGAGGAATCATGGCTGTTTGTTTTTTTGCCTGCAGGCAACTTTCAGATCGTTTTTGCGGGATCACAACAGACAAAGCTTAGTGCAAATCCAGGCTGTTCTCTCCCCTGGCCCCTGAAGCTGTAACACTCTTACTGACGGGGCATTGATGTTCCTTCTGACACCATGGAGCTGTTAATTGAATGTTAATCACATCACTCACGCCATAGTACCTTTCTAACTGGGAAAGGCATTTATTATATATTAGCATTGATGCTGATGTCTCCTCCCTGGGTCCCTGGCAGTGTGTCATAGGAACACTGTAATTTGGTGATTTCATTGGCATTGTTTTGGATTTATTTGGCATTGTTTTGGCTCTGAACTGGCTGCATGTACAGCACTTGCATTGGGATCCCCATCTTTAGACTGATGCATAGTAAAATATTTACTCTTATCTGCTCTTTCAGATTACTCATGAATGAACAACAATAAAGTTTTTTGATGTTCTGCTACCAGATCCTGTGTCTTTTTAGCTGAGAAAATTCCTGTTCAGGAAAGTTGTATCACTGGGCATTACGAGAACTGGATCATTAATATTTAACTGTGTTGAAAGTAGAAAGCACTGTAACAGTAATAATAATTTGCACTTGCACAACACATTTCTCCTGAGGATCTCAAAGCACTTTACAAACCATTTAATTAAGTCTAACTAAATCCCTCTGAGGTTTATTATTAGTCCCATTTTACAGATGGTTAAGCAAGGGCATAAAGAAGTTAAATGGTTTGCCTAAATGAGTTAGTGGCAACAATAAGCACATAACTTCAGAAGTCCTGGCCACATCTCTCCTCTTGGAGCAGAGGACTGAAGTGACCACAGGGTCCTGCAGCATCACACAGGAGAGCAGAGCAGCTGGAAACTGAGACAAGGTGAAGGGGTTTGTCTGAGATAGTTCCCTGTGAGTCCCAGGATCTCCTGCTGTCCTGGCCTTGGAGGACTGAGAGGTGTTGGAGTGAGGTGGGGCTGAGTCCTGGCTCTCCATCAGACCAAGGCTGTGTGTCCCATCCCACCCTCACCAGGACACCCATGTGCTGTTTGCTCTCCATCAGATCAAGGCTGTGTGTAGCCCTGGTTCCATGCCTGAGGTGTTTTGGTTTTCTGAAATTCTTTTCCCAGGGAATTTTCTGTAAACAAGAGAAGTGTTTTTGTAACAACAAATTTATTTACATATTTTCCCTAGGAGGGACTTCTTCTTGATGTCTCTCTGGTCTGACCAATGTGAGTGAAGAGGTTTGTCTTTGTGTCACCAATGAAATTGGTCTGTGTAGAATAGTATATAAGGGAGACACATCCCAAAAATAAAGGAGGCATTTTCAGCCTTCTGAAGTTGGAGTCTGTGTTGTTGTGATGTAAAACAGCCTCAGCTGTGTGTCCCATCCCACCCACACCAGGGACACCCACCATGTGCTGACCCCTCTCTGTACAACACTGGCGCTTTGATTTCCTCGGTGCTGCAGCGGAAGGAAGGAAGGAAGGAAGGAAGGAAGGAAGGAAGGAAGGAAGGAAGGAAGGAAGGAAGGAAGGAAGGAAGGAAGGAAGGAAGGAAGGAAGGAAGGAAGGAAGGAAGGAAGGAAGGAAGGAAGGGAGGAAGGGAGGAAGGAAGTTAGTTCTTGCCACCAGACTTAAAATTCTTCATCCCATTAGCAGCTGCTTGTCCTCAGCTGCCCAGCAGGAGAGGTTGGTTTATCAAGACATAAAGCAGGAGTGTGCAGGCGAGGGGGACTCGCACTCACTGCTGATCCCAGAGCCACTTAGGAGGGTGCTCGTGTACAAATGCATTAGATTATGGTTAAGCAGCTTATGGACATAAAAACACATTAGAACTTTACAGCACACTATAAATTACAGTTTTGCAGCATTCACAGCCCCCATGTTAGGTAATTACATTCATTAATCTACTACTAAGAGCACATAAAGTTGCCTCCCAAATGGTACAGTGTGTGCTTGTGCTCAGCTGGGGATGCTCTGAGAAGGGCCTCCCTTCCCCCACAGCTTCCTCCACCACTGTTCTGCTTTGCTCCGGAATTCTCTGGGTTTATGGTGGTTTTCAGCGAACCAGAATGTCAAGCACATTCCTCTAAAACTTTAGGAGTCACAGAAGAAGAATTTCTGATCATCTTGTCTCGTACAGCTCTAAGCTTTCCTCAGTGAGCTGTAATCAGTGTGGGGACTCACTGCAGTCATGCAGTTAGGAAGAAGTTCCTGCTTGTTGTCCCCTGGGTGCTCCCTCTGTGCCACAAGGCCCTTTGTGCCACCTGATGTTTGGTAGTCCCTGTAAGTGTTAGCCTCAGCAGTTAATGTTCTGTTGGAACTTCCTTGCCTTAGGTTGAACATCTTGTGCTTCATTTTTTTTCCATGCAGAAATATTCCCTTTAATTAGAGCAGATTCTCAGCTGGTGTAAATTTTGTTGTTTCCAGGTTGAAAGTCTGCCCCAGTGGCTATTTCCTTTCTCTTCCTTTTTCAGTCTTGCATTGTAGAGACAGGTTTTCAAACCATCTCTCTGAGGTGCACCCGTGTTTGGTACAAGCA
This sequence comes from Zosterops lateralis, assembly GCF_965231275.1. Lineage (NCBI taxonomy): Eukaryota > Metazoa > Chordata > Aves > Passeriformes > Zosteropidae > Zosterops > Zosterops lateralis. Next base: position 9,391,738 of record NC_139779.1, on the reverse strand, counting down.
GAATCTTCTGCTGATTCATTCTTGCTTCAATTTCTTGTTTTGAAAGATCCTTCATGGCCATTTCTTTTTCCTCTCTCATGGAGCAAGTGTTATCTTTGATATCCCCTATCCAAGGACAGTAAGCTCTCCAATCCTTTATTCAGCCACATTTTCACTGGGACTTTCCATGAGTTTTTAGTTCTGAAAGCAGGAGAGCAGAGAGCTGTGTATTCTCTGTTCTTAACCTCTTGCAGTGTATGTTAGGAAACAGAGTACACAAAATTCCCTGGAAAACTTCCTCCAGTTTGTAGCTGCTAAGCAGAGTACACATATGAAAAGAACTGCTCAATTAGAAGGGGGGAAGTAACAGAAACAGTTTATCACCCTGAATTTTTAAGAAATCAAGCTACTAAAATAGATTCAGTGTCTCAGTCCTTGAAAAAAACAGAAATGTGTTCCAAAAATCAAAATCCCTCTAAAAAAACTCACACTCCCTCATGAAGGTCTGAGTCCACTCAAACATAACTTCAGCAAGTCAGAAAGCAAAATCTATTCTCCTTTGTTTGTAAAACTTTAATGAATCTGGTTGTAAAAACCGAAGCTTGTACAAGTCAAGGGGAGCAGAAGACTTACAGAAATGACCCATTACTTCTGTGTCAGTTCATTAATTGGGTTTTCAGTGGCTGATTTCTGTTCACATCAGGATCATCTTCCCATCCGTGTGAGGAAGAGCCCTGAGAGCTACCTGTGCCTGTGCTGCCAGAGCAGCTGCTGCAGGAGCTGTGACAGCTGCTTAATCACAGCCAGGCCTGGCTGAAAGGCATTCATCTATTTGCTAAATAGATGGAGCTTCAATGACACTTGAGTACTCCAGTTTCTGGGGAATTTCTTTGTCATTACTGACAAATTTATTATCCTGACCATTAAATTAATAAAACGCAGAGCACGCAGCAACTGCTTTTTGAGGGAGTGATTTTTGGTGCCACAGAAACCTCTGCAGCTCCTGTCCTGAGGTGTCCCCTGCCTGCTGCCCTGGACCTCTGTGTCTAAGGGCCACAGGAGGGGGGAAAGGCAAGTCCAGCATCTCTTAGCTGTGAGACAGTGTAGCCCTGGTTCCTGCCTGAGATGTTTTGGTTTTCTGAAATTCCTTTTCCAGGGAATTTTTTTCTGTAAACAAGAGACATGTTTTTGTAACTGCAAATTTGTTTACATTCTTTCCCTAGGAGGGATTTCTTGATGTCCCTCTGATCTGACCAATGTGATTGAAGAGGTTTGTCTTTGTTTCACCAATCAAATTGGTCTGTGTAGAATAGTATAAAAGGGAGATACATCACAAAAACAAAGGGGTCATTTTCAGCCTTCTGAAGTCAGAGTTGCTGTGTCATTGTGATGTACAGCAGTGTCAGGACAGGACAGGAGGAGCACAGGTGGGGATGAGCCTCCCATCAGGAATTCCAGCTGTAGTTTAGTGCTGTCTCTCACAGGCTGCTTCTTCCCAGGGCAGAGACAGGAACCACTCTGGGCTGCTGTGCTGCCTCCTGGTCACTGATGCACAGGTGGGGTATCAGCAGCAACGTGCTGTGTGTTCCATGAGCAAGAGCTGCAGGGGTGGCCTTGGTTTCTGAGAGAGCAGCAGCTGCAGGGAAACAACTGCCTGGAAAAATCCCATTTTTGACACTGTTTGCTGTCACCTGCTTGGCTTCAGCCCACCTTCCATGTGGCACACTGAGATATGCAGTTGTATTCTTTACAGTGGGCTTTTTCTGCGTGTAGAAATGCTCATTTCTAAGCCTTTCTTCCCTGCTGTAGGAAGCCAGGACAGCAGCAGCCTGCTGCCATGGGGCTGGGCTGGGCTCCCACGGGGCAGTGCCAGGCAGGAGGATGCTGGCAGAGCTGATTTAATGTCACAGGCAGCTGCCAGCCTGGGCCTTGCCCTCCTGATGGAGCAGCTGCTGTTTTGGGGTAGTGGCAGTGCTCCTGTGCCTGCTGCCATCTGTGTCACCCATGGGGCAGCCCACAAGGCACGTGGGGACCCATAAACCCGGCCTGGCTCCTGCTGCTGCAGCCCCAGGGCCAGTCTGTCCCTGCTCAGCTCAGGGCTCCCACAACACTGAGGGTTTTACAGCTCTGCCCTGCATTGTGGGATGGCAGTGATGGGAAATGTAACAGCCACAGGACTGACTGTGGCTTCACTGCTTACTGCTGCAACATGCCCCGCTCTGCATTTGGATATTTTGGTCCATTTATTAGATATTACAGAGATTTTTCTCTTTCTGAACAGAACTGGCAAGGATTTCTGTAGTGGAAGCCCACTGGGAGTGATGCTAATCTAGTTTCTGAGGATTTGTTTATTGGGGCAGCACATGCTGGGCTAATTTCAGGGTATGTGCTGCATGGTATTTTTTTCTATCCACAAGTGAAGTTTTAATATGGGAACTTAGTACTCGGACAGCAGTTTGTGCTTTGGGATTTTTTTCCTTTTCTTTTCCTCCAAAAAGCAGCAAAGGCAAAATTGGCTCAGTGAGTATTTATTGGCAAATTAGTGTTCCTAAAGCCTTCCTTTTTGCTTGTTCTTTTCTAGAGCTTGGAGAAATAAGATTTCACGTAATGCATCTGGGATTGGATTACTGGATTGAATTTTGCAAAGCACACTGGGGATGGCTGAGCCTGTTTAGAAAGCAGCTAAGCCCCTCTGAGTCAGTGAAAATTCAATTCATGATAGTTGATGAGGGATTTTTTGGTGGGTTTTGTTTTGGGTAGCTTGTTTGCTGTTGGATGGTCATATTTCCTTTGAGGTATTTTATCAAGGTTTATTAAGCTTTTGGTGGAGGCTGTGGTGGGATACAGACTTTCTCTGAAAAGTATGATGGAAAAATGCCTGGAAGCTGACATCCCTCCTCCTGCTTGCTTGTTGAGCACAAACATTAAATTTTAAAGGAACTCTTCAGCTGAATTTGTGTGTTGTGACTGTTTTGGAAACCCATGGAAACATGATCAAAATTTATCAAAGCTGTGGTTGTGATGGGTTATTACTTTGCATCTGGTCTCTTGTGTACTCAGGGTCTCCTGCTCCTTCTCTCATGCTGAGAGTTGAGGTTTTGGTGCTGCAGCCAGGCCAGCCACGTTATCCCAGAGCAGATGGAAATGATCTCTGGGATTCTGATAACAGAGCTCAGGGCACAGCAGGGGCTGGGGAATTCTTGCTCTCTTGCAGGGGCAGATCTCATCTCGAATAATAGTGTCTGAATTTAGATTCTCTCTGTAAAATTAGCCTGATTTTTTTTCCTTGGATTTTCTCTTCTGTTTCCTGGGACACTGGTACTGTGTTGCTGGTGTGCCTGGGGTTTTTAAGTTTTTTTTTGGTTGTTGAGTGATTTTTTTTTTTTTTTTTTTTGGGGGGGGGGGGGGCGGTTGAAGTGGGGGTTTGTGGGTTTTTGTTGGTTTGTTTTTTTTTATGCTTTGGAGTTGAATTCTTTTGGCACAGAACATCAGAGCAGTTTGCACAGTGCTATGCAAGGAGAGGTGTGAGTTTAAGAACCTGGGGGTGGCTGGGCTAAGCTGAGGGAAAGGAGAAGCAGGAAGGCTGCAAATTTCCCAGTGTGTGGAATAGGTTTTAATAAGGTCATCGAGAATTTGAAATTAATTCTGAATGAGGCAAAAAATACCATAGCAGGAAACCATAAAATATTTCATTGTAACCCTGTGCAGGATCCTTTAGTGTCCTGTGCATCCTATAATCGCCCTGAGGAGGAGATTGCAAAGTGTGATATGGGAGAGGGCTGTATCCTCCTCTCCCTGAAAGAGGAAATGGGCAAAGAAGCAAAATGCTTTTGCTCTTCTAACAGGAAGAAATAATGGTTTTCTAGGTGAGGTTTAATGCTCTCAGCAAATCTTTGCAGATTTTACATTACAGTCATTTCCTCGAGTCAGACTTCCCTGCTGCCTGGTAAGTAAACACAGAAAGCATAGATTATCAGTTAAGGGTATCGACAGCATTTCAAGTGCTATCAGAGAACATTTAATTCAGTTTAATTTTGTGATAAATCTCATGTTTAATCCTCTGGTTGCTCTGTAATCATGTCTCTATTGATCTTCTCTGAATGACTGCATGCAGTTTAATAAACTTTGCCATTAACCCAAGCTTTCTAAAAGAGGAGATTGATTCCAGTATCAAGTGTGATAGAACCAATAAGCACCTGAAAATCATTAAATGTGTCCATTATAAAATATTTGCATTGAGATCAAAGTAAAACTGTAGAGGTGAATTTGCAGCTTATTAGAGAAAGAGTTTGCAATTGGAAAATCTCAGTATGTCAGTCAAAATCAGCAGCAGTTTTCAACCTGGCTGATTCAAGCTGACACCTCCTTTCATTTCTTATTCCTCAAATCTCTCTTTCATCCTATTGAGCAACCTCTTTCTCTCGTTTCCCAGCCATAATTATATCCTTTAATTTATTCCATCTTTTTCACTCCAGGCATTTGTTTAGTCCAGGGGTTTGAGGTCATTTTTGCCTCATAATAAAGCTGCAGACTTGGGGATCTTTTTGAAGTGTTGGTTTGGATTTTCCGTCCTGAACTCTTCTTTTAAGGAGTGTCCATGTTACATGAAATACAACATTGGGATGGAGAACTGGGAAGGGAGGTGCTGTGCTCCCTCTGTGTTAGAGCCTGTCACTGTGGGAGGTAAAACAAGAGAAAGCAAGAACCACATACAGATGTGGCTGAGTGGTGACACTGAGGCTGCAGATGCTCATCTCTTCCCTAAGGATGATGGAGGAGACACAGGAGATGTTGGAAACCTGGAAGCTGAAAGTTTCAGCCTTTCTGTGCTGACAAGCACTGACTGCCTTTGACCTGAGGCCGTGGAAAAGGCTCCCAAAATTGAGTGACAGCACTGGGATTGTGGGTGTGGAGTTTGAATAGAAGTGTGTGATATCACAGGATGCAAAACTTAGAATTTAAGGTCTTAGTATATAGTAATATATATAAGGCAAGATGGAGGATTTAGGGTATAGGCTGAGTTATTTTTTATCCTTCTTTTTCATGGGTTTGGGTGGTAATCTGTAATTGGTTGAGAAATCCGCATTGAGGACTGCGGGTGGTTGGTTATTGGGTTAAAAGTAAAAATAATACAGCTGTCATCTTGTAATTGGATAATTTATGCTTGAAAGACCTTGGAAAGAGTTAGAGACCATTTTCTACCTTGTTAGCCAGAACTCACAACTTGTGGGACTGTGCTATAGGTAAGAATTAATAAACATCTGAGTCTGAACACAAACACTGCGACTCCCGAGCTTTAATCCTGGCTCTGACAGAAGAAAAGGAGATAAGAAACCCACAAAAGGACATTTCCCACCCTACACATCAGGGTGGACATTTCCCACCCTACACATCAGCTGGGGGAGAATAAGGGAGGTGCCAGAAGTACCTGCCTGGCAGGAGGCAGGGCAGGTCCCACAGAATACCCTGGCTGTGCTGGCTTGGTTTGGGAGAGGAGAGACTGGCTTTGCTGTTGTTCCCAAACAAACAAAGGGGCAGTGCAAGCCCTCACAGGCTTCGTGGGGTGCAGCAGTGGATCTCTCCTGTTTCCTGTGCAAAGGGGCTGCCTTGGAGGCACAGGAGGAGGGAGATGTGCCCTGAACCCCTCAGCCTGCAGGGTTTTCTCTCCCCAGCCTGGGTGTGCAGCAGTTCCCAGTCCCTTCACCTCTCCGAGGGTTCAGCCCTGCAAAGCACAGATGGAATAGGATGTGCTTTTACTTCCATTTCACAGATGAGCTCTGCTGCATGGGAGGGCTGAAGGCCCAAATTCACGGGGCCATTTATTTCCTTTGGAAAACCAGTCAATGGGAATTAAATAGTTTTAGGCCCCTGAATACCTTCTTTGTGGCCCAGGGCTTAGCTGAGCACTGCAGGTCACAGGGAGCGTCGGGGGAGATGAGGAATTCCCACATCCACCTCCAAACCCCCCATTAATAACTTACCTTCCCATTGCAGCCAGCTCTAATCCTGTGCCTGGCAGGGCACCAGTGGTGGTGATAAGGTCAGACAGGAGAGCTTTGGATACCGGCCCCTACAAGCGGCTTAGAAAATAAATCTTTCCTAGGAAAGGTTTCCTTCCCAGTGCAGACTGATTTCCTGCTTGTGGTTCTGATTCTCTTCAACATATTCCATGGCTCTCGAGAGATGCATTGCCGAGCTTTATCTCTTCCTGCTCGAGGCAAGTTTTGCAGAGAGACAGGAGTTGGGATGCTTCCTACAGCAGGAACGGCTCGAGTTCAGTCGAGGCAGCTGCGTGTGATGAAGTGGGGTTTGACTCTAAGTGCTGCTGAAGTGATGTGATTCACAGCTTTTGTAACTCCTTGCAAGTTTGCTGCAGGCATTAGCAAAGCTCTTGACTTGAGATGTTCTGCTTTGCAACCAGATCCCCTGACTGTGCATCCCTACCAAGTTAAATTTGTAGCTTCTAGGTGGCTATAAACAAGAAATATTACAGTAATTGCTTTTCCAGCCACTAAATAGCCCTGCATATTAGATGACACTTCAGTTTTAAAAGATCTATCTGCAAAATATCTGGAATATTTGCAGAAGACATTATGTTTTCAGCCACAGCATAGCTGTGAAGGAAATTCTCTTTTTTTCTGGTGTATGAGGTGGCTTGGCAGGGTGTGTGCCCTGAGATAAAACTGGAGAAAGCCGCCATCTCTGCTTTCCCCTGTTTATTTATTCATGCTGTGCTCTGTGCCCATTTAACTGGAGACTCTGTATTCTACACACAAATGGAAGGGAGGATCTGTTTCACCTCCAAGGAGCTGCTGCACGTACCTGGTGGGTTTTTGGGTGACCCCACAAAGACTTTGCAGCACCCACTGAGCCCAGAGCTGAAGCCAGGGTGTGCTGCCTTCACAGCAGTGCAGAAACACAGGTGGAACACGAGGCATTTCCCCAGTGCTGGGCACAGGGATTTTACCTTTGTACAGGAACAGCACAACAGTTCTGCTATTTATTTCCTCATGTACATGAGGGAGGACTCCTGAGATAGGAGCAACTTATGTCTCCTTTGTAAGTGGTGCGAAGGACAAGGCAATGATAAATCTTGTCTGTTATGCTAAGCTGTGCTTCTGAACTGCAGAGAGGGGGATTTGCCAGTGATCAGCACCGTACAAGAATGTAATCCCTCTGCTTTTTTGATCATCAAATTTATCTTCGCTCTATCTGCTTCCTTGGGGATGAATAAGCCAGCAAATGGAAAGGTTACATATTGCTCTATTTCTTAAACTTTTGTTCTTTGCTATTTTTCTTTTTCAGCCTGAATGCTAGAAGGTGGTTTCATTTGCAGATGGGGAGTTGAACCATTGTTTCTATTTCCCTCTAATTGCAAAAAGGTTCTGATCCTTTTCCTAATGAGGAATATTGTCAAGCTCACCTTAAGTGTTGCAGTCCTCAGGTCCTAGCTGAGCTCTCTTCCTCTCTCCTTATTCTCTAATCACTGTTCTTTCTCTTTAAAATCTTTCCTCCTCAGTCTTTTTGGCTGTATGCCACATGCCAAACAGTGGCAGAGTTAGGGATTTCCTAGAGAAGAAAAAAGAAAATCCAGAGGAATATGAGACAGTAGGAGCTTAGAAGACAGAAAAGCTCCTGGGTTGAGTAGTTCAAATTCTTGATGTACAAGATGAAAAGAGTTATTTTAAAATAGATTAACTTTTTCTTACGGCTCAATAATTACAACCCATTATTATGTGGAGATTTTTTGGTTGAGTGAAAAAACCTGCAGGTTGGATTACTCATGGATTGCACCACCTGCCATAATCCATGAGTAGTTCTGCTCATTCTGTCCTTTGCTCATTTCTGCGTTCTCTGTCCTGCTGCCTTGGCTGTGCAGAGGGATGTTCTGGTTTCCCTGCACTCATGTAAGGCTGCCTGTGTGATGCAGAAATGCCTGCCATGGATGTTTCCATTTCTCCCTAGAGCAGTTTCCTCGTTGTTTTTCCCTGGGTTTTCTCAGGGTGGTGTCTCTGTCTGGACTCCGGGTTTTCTCATCCAGCCTCGAGGCTGACAGGGCAGCAAAGCCAAGTGTGTCCCAGCCAAGTGCCTTTCTGTGGCCAGGAGGTTTGAGGGAGCATCCTGGGACCTTTGGGATGCACTGGACTTTCCTCGTGCTGCACCATCTTCCACAAGACAAGGAATGCAGAGGTGCTTCTGATTCGATTTACAAACCATAATACATTTTTTATGACTGCTGAGTGCTGTGCTAATGAATGGTGCCAGGGTGAGGCTGAAGTAATTTGTTTCCCAGTGCAGGGATAGCAAGGATGAGAGCTGTCTGAGCCCAAATGCATTTCTTGTAACCCTACAATAGGGGGGATACCCTTTAAATGTAAAATTTATTGGCCCACTAACTCCTTGCCTGGGTGTGTGGCCTGCCAACCCAAGTGCTGTTTGAATTATTCAGAGAACACAATATGTGTGGAGGGTGGAGGAGCCCACAGCCAGCTTTGTGCCAGCAGCTCCTGCAGTAGAATTGTATTTCCCTCCAGTGAAATCCCCTGGAATGTGTGTTTTGATCAGTGTATGCAAATCCTGTATAACTACAGATACAACCGTACAAAACTTTTCTTTTTGGGAGAAAGTTTGAAATTTTAAAATATTTTTTCCATTCTAAATGAGAAAAAAAGTGAAAATTAACAAAACTTAATGTGAAGAAAAAAATCTGGAAATTTTGGTGTAGAACTGAGGAGTTGTTCAATTATTTAGACATACTGAAATATTTGTGTTTCATATTATTCTGTGTAGTTCTTGATAACTGTTCAGTTGGGTTCCCTCCACCATGAACATCCCCTTTTCCAAGGATAAATATTCCTGGCCCTGCTGTGACCTGGACCTGCCCCTTGAACAGAGGCAAGGGCAGCTGTGGGAGATGCCAGTCCCAGCCTGTGCCCACAGCTGGATGTGCTCCTGCCCTAGCTCAGGGCAGTGCTGGGACCTGCTGCCTCCTCGGGCTCTGTGTCATCATGACTGTGCCACTGCTGTGTCACAGCACAGGGGACAAGCCAAACTCAGCACTGCTTCAGGAGCTGGCTCAGTGCTCCTCTCTCTGCCTCATCTCTAATCCTACCTGAGCAGTGCAGGAGCACTGGGCCCCTCTTCCCTGGCATGGAGATTTAAGGGAAGCATCCCTAGGGGCTCCTCTCCACATCTCCTTTCTATTTCTTTTCGTTCCTCAAACAAAGAAGATAAATACGAGCATGTGGCCCTGCTGCTCACAAGGGTGACTCAAGCACATTTATTTAAGGCTGTGAGATCACCCCAGGGCCAGTGGGAATCCCTTTCCCCTGGCTGCCAGGGCTGCAGGAGTGAGCAGGGCTGTGAGCTGGCGCAACACAGTGGGATGGAGGGGTTGGGACCTGTGCTGGAGCTGGGACTGGTTCTGCTCAGTCAGTCCTGCTCAGGGATGGGCTGGATTGGCAGTGTGGGCTGCTCTGCCAGGATCAGAGCCTGGAGGTGCAGGGACAACAGGTTCTCACTCACCAAAGGGGATTGGGAAGTTTGGAGAGTTGAGAGAACGTGGCTGAGATGGTGCCAGCAGAGGACACAGATCCCCTGCTGGGACAGACCAGGTCTCTGCTCTTTCAGCCTCACACAGGCAGCTCCAGGTGTGCTGGAGGTCACTGAGTCAAATCTGCAGCAAAGACATAACCTTGGACTTTGCTGGCCACTTGTGTTAGACGTAGAAAAATCTCTAGAGAAAACACAATGGGACTTTTAGGCTGGCAGAAGCTGCCTGGAGCCAGAGCTTCAAGATCTCTTGGCAGAAGCACACAGGCTGCTGGCTGAAGCAGTCAGAGCAGGAGCAACTGTGTGTACTTTGCCTTCCCAAAGCTGGGCAGCTTCAAGAAAAACAGTTCCGTGGCTCTGCAATCGAGGCTGGCATTGCTCAGCACTTCCTCAGCACCAGCTCCAACATGAGGCTGTTGCTACCTCAGGTTGCACAGGCTGCAGTGATTTCTTGACTGTTCTGCACAACTGTAACATGGTATGGCACAGTGTTTGAGTCTGTAACGTGGTATGGCAGTGTTTGAGTGACAAAAAGGAGAAGGGAGGGGGGAATGATGAGGCTGACAATACCATGTCATGTTTGAAAAACGTGAAATAAATGAAAAGCAATCAATTGCTCTGATGCTCATCTTCATGTATGACACCAGCTTTTGCCAGCTCGACAGCTGGCACCAGAGTCTGAGATTTCCTCTGCCTCCAGCTTGTATTTGCTGTGTGACATTGAGGGAGGCCATGGCACCACATTATTTTAGAAACAGCTCTTCCTTGTGTCCTTATAACACATGGTGCCCACTAAAGCCCAATTTTCAGGAGTGCTCAGCACTCCTGCAGCTGCTGAAATCAATGAAGGCTGTGCTTCATTAGAGAAAGTGCTCTGTGGAGCCAAATGCTTTGAAAAATCAAATCTCAGGTGTTCCCCAAAGAAGGCTTACAATTAGCAGATGTTTCTGACATAACGTGTCAGGACTGTTATTGCCACCTATAGAATGGGAATAGTGAAATACTTTTGGCAAAACCAGTGTAAAATAGGCCATGGGTATTTGTTGAGCATCTATCTGATACTATCGAGAGGAGCTGTACAGAAAAGCCCTTGAGGAAATTAATCATTGTGCATTCAGAGGAGGGTGTGAATGGAGTGTCAGTAAACAAGACCTAGGTCCACACATTGGACAAAGAGGAGCAAACAAAATCCTGAGTGGCTGCTCATTAGCTGAACACCTTCCATTCTGTGTAGGGAAATAGGAGCATGGGATCATGTAATTAAAGATTGTATCTTGGTGTGCATGCACAAGAGGCCTGTATTAAGGTGGTGGCTGCAGCCTTAATCCTGCCCTTTCATAACTTCCAAGCCCTTGACTTTGTAACCTCAATAATGTTGCCTTAATGTATTTTTGTGCGTAATTTAAATCGGCAGGGCCTGAAAAGGAGCCTCCTGTTTATCAATGCTATTGTTAACAAATGATTTGGGGATGGAAAATCAAAGCAATCTCTTTGCCACAGAGGTGCTTTCACACAACATATATGGAGCAGACAGCAACTTGCTCTGCTATTGTTTTCCTCCCTGTGCACCCACCCCAGTGTCCCCCAGCCTGGCACTGCCTTTAGTCCCCTCTCTGCTGCTCAACTCCTTTTGCACAACACTGAACCACTTTGTTTCCAGATTCCAGAGAGATGCAGGAGGGAACAGATTGCAGCTTTATGGAATCAAAGCAAACAAAACGAGATTAAACCTTTCTGTGGAGGCCTCGTGGCTTGAAGGAATTGCTGGGATTAGTGGATGGGTACTGTACCCAATCTAGTTGACATCACACCTCTCTTCACCAGTCCCTTGTGTTTTAAAATACCATAATAGTGACACTGAGAATCCTTTTCTCTTTTGCATTGTGCTTTACACCTGCCTTCCTTTTCCCCTGGCATTATTTTAAGAGTGTTTGCAATTTTTTTCCCCTAGATAAATAAATGCTTCTGAGAAACTAGTTGTTCATCAGAAGAATACACAGTACATTTAACTATTTTATCTGGAGGTAAATTAATGGCTATTATAAAGCATCTCATTTTATTTTCTGATTTTTAATTAGAGGGCCTGGTCAGTGCATTATTTTCAGACTTTTACATCTTGTTTCTGCTGGAATTAAAACAGCAAATTAAGAAACATGAGAGAGATATTGAAGATTTGAGGCATTTTCGTCCATCAGCAGTAAAAATTCTCCAATGTAACAGAAACACAGTAGGAGTTGATGGGGACTGTCAAGATGTGATGGCAGATTGGGTACCCTCAGATTAGCCTTGTTTCTGAGGGCTTTTGATTCAGTTTGTGCAGCTGTTGGTGCAGATTTGGGGTCAGTTTGGGCATGTTGCTGTCCTGAATTCCCATCTAAGGATTGCCCCTGTGTGATGCTTCCCTGTGAGGGTGGGCAGGCCCTGGCACAGGGTGCCCAGAGCAGCTGTGGCTGCCCCTGGATCCCTGGCAGTGACCAAGGCCAGGTTGGAGCAGCCTGGGACAGTGGAAAGTGTCCCTGTCCATGGCAGGGGTGGAACTGGATGGGCTCTGAGGTCCCTCCCAACCCAAACCCTTCTAGGATTCTGTGCTGGCCAAGCTGCAGGATTTCTCTCATCGGATTTCTTGCAAGCTGACCCTCTGTGCCCAGTGCAGTGGGTGAATGTGAGGGTGGTGGTTTTGCCATGGTTTCTGTGCTGTGCTGTTCCCTTTGGCTGTTTCTTGCTTCCCCTCATGTCCCGTCCTCCAGAGCTGACAGCAGGCTGAGGGGCTGGGCTGTCCTGGGCTCAGGATGGAACTGGGAAAGAATTTCAAATCGACTTTTGTAGCTACTGAAAATGTATTTTCTTTCCCCTTAATTGGCTTCTTCCTCCTGCACTAGTGTTCCCGATCAAATGTGAATTGTTTGTACCTTGAAAGGCTCCAGAAGTGCCTTTCTTAGAGTTCTGCTTGACAGGGACGTTGGGATGTCTGAATAGTGAACGGGGCAGACTGGCAGCTTCAGGCTTGGTTTTCTAAATATTTGTGTTTAAAGTGGAGCATTACATTGACATTTCATGACTATTTGACGTTTAAAAAAAAAAAAAAGGAAGTCTAATTTCTTTATACTTTGTTCTTGGAGTGAAGGATAAATTGTTGGGCTCTGATATAAAGCTGTAGAAGACTTCAGCAACAACCCGAGGAGCAAATAATTGGAATATAGTTGTAGATTGTTGCAACTGTAATTTGGTTTAACTAGCACTGCAGTGGAAACTACTCCTGTTTATAATAATCAGTTTTTAAAAGTTTTATTTTACTGAGGTCACATTCAGTGCAAATTCAGAAAATAAGTTTTTACAACACTGGAATTGTAATGCTAATGCACAAGGATGGTTTGGAAAGGTCAAGGCTTGAAATCCCTGAGCAGTACCTGAGATGTTCATGCAGAGACATTTCTGCAGTGTATTTGGTACACACTGCATTTACAGTGTTGTTTTTCATCCAGCATTCCCATAATAAAAACCTGTACTAAGGAGTGGAACAGAGTTATTCACATGTAGTTTTTACAGGGGCAGGAGGGAAGGGCAGTGATGGAGTGGCTCTGGGGTAGGTTCATGGGGGTGATGAGTGTACCCCACAAAGCCCTGCTCTGCTGCTACTGACAGTTTGATTTTTAATCAATGAGTTGTCATTTATGTAGCAAGAAGATGGACTTTGCTGAAATAAATGAGGCACAGCTGCCTGAAAGACCTGATGAGAATGCAGTGTGTCCTTCAAGCCTCCTACCTTGAGAAATGATCTGATGGAGCCAGGGGGCTGCTCCTGGGCTGGAGCTGTGTGTGCTGTCTGGAGCCAGGTGATTGCAGTCCCCTCTGGGCAGGAACCTGCTCAGCACCACAGGCCCTTCCCCACCAGGGCACCTGCAGCAGGATCAGCCTGATTAATGTGCCCAATAGAAATAAAACAAATGGAAATTTTTTTTAGATTATACCGTACACTCATAAATATTAATGCACTTCCATATTGAATTGCGTGTAATTACATATTTATACATTTAAGTCACCTTCCTGATACACTTAAGGCACTTTACTGATGAAAGATATCTCTGAAAGAGATGGTTTTAAACTGTGCCTAATATGTTTGTAGGATTTACTTAATAATGTGTGGGCTTGTGTGCTGGCAGGAGAGGAGAAAAACCTCCATTAGAGACTGAGAGTGTTCATGGGCTCTGGTGCTCAGGCTGGATCCATCCGTGGGCAGCTGCTGAGAAATACGTCTCAACATGAAATATTACTACATCTTCTTATCTATGGAGATAAGGTCTGTGCAGTCCTGTCACCTTAGAGTAATTACAGCTTATTACTCTAATCATGATGATGCCTGAAGTCTGTAATTAAGATTGTGCTGGCTAATGTACTAGCACACGGCGTGGTACAGCTATTGTCCTATCTAAACAAGGGAAAGATAAAAATGGGATGAGGGAGAAAGGGCAGCAAGTGGGGAAGTGATTTATGCAGGGCTGTGGTTCCCAGCCAAGTGCTGCCTCCACAGAGCCCAGGGGCTCCACGGGGCACAGTCTGACACAATCCCAGGCAGTTTGCACCCTCAAACACGAGAACACCCTGGGAGAGCTCTTTTCAAGCTACTTTTAATGCATCTTGTCTACCTGTGTCTAAGTTTTATTCTTTTATCATGTCCTCATCTAGTCTGCAGATGAAGAATTTAACACATTTCTATGTACATATTTATTTGTACATATTTGTATCTAGGCCAAGTTGTGTCTGTGTTGAAATCCATGAGAGGCTCTACCCCACAGGTCCCTCACAAAGGGTTTGATCCCCAGCACTCTGTAATTTTCCCCACAGTGGTGAAGAGCAAACAGCTCTTCTGGCAGAACAGGGTTGTCTAAACCCCAATCCTTATGGCTAAATTTCATAGCAAGCCCACCCACCAAACAGGATTTAGGCCCCTTTCACAAGTCAGGCACATCTGGAGCTCCTTGGCCTCTCTTTGCTTGTGAACAGAAGAGGGACATTCCTTAATTTTGAACATTCCTGCCAATCATTCCCTCTGCCTTGGAAGGTGCCTTCCAGTCTGGGGAAGCCTTTGTGGATTTGGTGTCCCTCATCTGTGCCATAGGTGTGTGAGCAGATTCCTTCCTCCCCGTTCTCCTGAGCTCCCTGTTCTTTAGGTGTATCTGACATTTTGTGGGGCCTCGTGCAGTTGTCTGGTACAAGGGCTCTGAGGAAGGGTCCTCCCAGGACCATCCACAGTGATTTGCTGACCTGACCCATCTCACACCCTCCTTAAAGATAATAGGAACAAGTTATTTCTTGATGGAAGTTCCTGGCCCCATTAAGCATTTTATAAGCTTCTGGAAGCCTGCCACTGTTTCATTTAGATCACTCACAGCTGGGGGAAAAAAATCCCACAAAAGCTACTTAGTCATTAGAAGAATTTTTTTTTCCAGAAAGTTTCCCCTTTGTTCACTCCTTCAGCCTTTCACATTTAGAGTGAATTCTCTTGAACAGCAAACATGAGTGCTGTGTTTTAACAGAAGTCTTTGCTGGTATAATGTTCTACTCATAAAACATTGGATATTTTTTATGCTGACCTGAAAAAAAGAGAATTGTTAGCAGCATGACAGCTATTCTAAGTTACAAATCAGTTCTACCGTAAAATATCTGCTATTTTATAACCTGCCCTTGCTGTCCAGGAGGTCCAGGTGTGTTTGTGGATGCTGTTGATGGGGAGCACTGGTGAAATGGTTACTGCCTCTGAGAATTTGCCTTCCTGCATTTATGTCGTGCAGCTAAACCTAAAACCTTCCTGGGAAGGGAGGCAGAAGGTGTGTTGAAAAAAGGGCTTGTTTCTGCTTTTAATTTCCTTGGGCAGCTCTGTAGGATCCCTCTGCTTGTGCACAAGGAGATCCCAAAGCATTCTTGGAAGATCATTGTTACTCCTGAGCTCTTTTTCAGTAGAGCCAGAGAGGGACCAGTGAGCAGACACGGGAGGGTTCTTAAATTACTAATCCTGTGTTGTAGCTAAGGATGCTCAAATTTTCTTTCATGAGGTTGGATAAGGCTCCAAACTTTTTGGATACAAATAACACTGTGAAGAAATGCCCAGGGTATCTCCTGTGGTGTCCTAGGTGAAGAAAAGGTAGAGAAAATGTCTCACAGCTTCTGTTCAGTACTCCCACCTTTAATGCCTGTAAAATCATTCCCTTTGCTAAATATCAAATTTGAACAATGACTGTCTCCAGTTTAATTAATCATCCATTGGTTTCAGTTATGAATTTTGTGAAGCTCTTGTGTTTTGGAAAGTCATTTAGGGAGCAGTCTTTAATTAAAGCCAAACTGCTTTTTTGCCTTTAGGCATGTTTTTTTGCATTAAAAGGTGCCATAATTCAAATTATATTCTCCTGAGCCTCAGCCTTTATGTGACACAGGGACCAATAGCCCTTCCTGCTGTCAGTTACAATATAAAGTGACTAGAAACAAGAGCTGAAAGGCTCACAAGATTACCCAGCACTTTCTGGTGGGCATGGAAGCTCCTGGCCCAAGCATCCAGGCACGTTGGGAGAGAGTGCTGCAAGCACAACCCTGATTTAATAACTTCCCCTCACAGGGCAGCACCAGCCCCCAACATGGGCAGCTCTGGGAGCAGATGTGACTCAGCACATTGCATTTATTGGATGCAGACTCTGCACTGTAATCAACATCTCAATAGCTTCTCATTCTTCTCTCCTAATGAATTCTCCAGCCTCCTCTTCCTCTGCCTTTAATTCTGTGCTGTTCAAAAAGATTCATTTCAAGTAACGTTTATCTGAAATGAAAATAGGGGTTCTGTGTGTTGCAGGTTATTTGTAAGAAAACAGCTGTGGGCTAAGTGACAAAACTCACATTTGTCACTTGTGTTACAAGAGTGGAGTATTTTTTTACAGACAGACATTGATTCTGGGGGTTAAAGGGTCAGTGACAAGGTTTTCAAACACAAGTTGCTTTTTTCGTGCACTTTTCACCCCTCTCCCTAAGATTTGGAACTCTCTGCTTAAGTCAGGCTGGAGGGAAGCACGCCCTGAAGGCAATGGAGATTCATTGGCCCTAATTGGATTTAGGTCATCTCATGCCTTGGCTTCTCAAATACAAGAAATAATAAGAATAAATATTGAAAAGTCAAGCATTGTTTAAATCAAAGCAGATTGTTAATTTAAGCATTATAAACAAATGCTGTCTTCTCAATGTGTGCTCTCTTGATACATGAGATGCCAATGAGAATTGAGGTTGACTGTATGAAGTCTCAAGGGGCATGTGTTTCCTTCCATGCACTCACTTCACGCTGCCAATTTTATTTAGCATTTGCCTATCTTTTGATTAAGAGGACATCAGTGAAGAGTGGGTTTGTTCCTTTTCTGGTGACTGCAGCGTTGCCCTGAGAGTGCTTTGCTGGTCACCTGGAACCAAACCAGAGCTGCAGTTTGACCACTGTGGGCCTGATATTTCTGGGTCTCAGAGATTTTACCTGCTGGCAGCTGCTAACTTTTTCCCATGGAAAAAATTGTCAGGAAAGCTTCTTTTCAAAACAATCTTGGCAAACAATTCTCCTTTCTCAAAACAATCTTTTTCCAGGTGGTGTTTTGCTGTTTCTCTGGTTTAACCCATGAGATTAGAGAGGTGTTGTTCCTATTCACCAACCATGTTCAGTCTGTATGGGAACACCTTATAAAAGATAGTAAGAATTAGACAATAAAAGCCTTTTTTCTGTGCTCTTTGCCTTCTGAAATATTTGGAGTCTCTCATCTTTCTTTTGTGTCCTACAAAGACAGACCACTGTGTTTTTCTCCTCCCTCTGCAGAAGGACGTAGCTCTGAAACCTCAGGAACGTGTGGAGAAGCGACAGAACCCTCTGGCCAAGAAGAAACGGGAAGCACTTACCAATGGGCTGTCGTACCTTCCAAAAAAGAACAGGCTCCACCACCACCAATACAGCTCCGACCGGGAAAATGACCGGAACCTGTGCCAGCACCTTGGGAAAAGGAAGAAGTTACCGAAGGGCCTCAGACAGGTGGGGGACAAGTTTCCTGCTGCGGGGAGGGAGGGCTCTGCCCGGTGGCTCATGGTATGTAGAAGCCAATTTCTCATTTTGTGCAATCGCTTGTTGTGATACTTTTGTGGTTGTTTTGTTCTCGGGCTCTTGAGTGCAACGTGGTGCAGTGTCCCACCACTGGCAGAGGTGGACTGAGAGGAAGATCAGGTGGTGCATTGGTGCTGATGTGATTAATAAATGTGGAAAGGTGGGAAGAGCTTTCCACAGACTGGCTGTGAGGCTGTCACGGCAAACAAATGGGGTCTCTGTGATTGCAAGGCCACCTTTTGTCCTATAAAGAGCTTCTTGTCTTCAGGCTTTGTACACAGGAGCAGAAGGGCCCCCTGAACATCCAGGGTGAGGAGAGGCAATTGCAGGAAGGACAGCTGTTAATCAAGGCAAAGCTCTAAGACTGATTGGAGTGCAAGGAGCTCATTTGTGAGGTGTCAGTGGTGCTGGTGTCTGCTCCCCTGGGTTATAGATCACCTGCCCTAAGTGAGAACTTCTGCTTTCCCAACAGTGGTGGAATTGAGCAGGCGACATCCAGGATTGCAAAGCTTGAGGCTGAAAACATTGGATTTGTCTTCATGACTGTGCAGTGTTGTGTTTGTTGTGTTTTTCAAAGAAGAAGGTGTGACAGATGTGAATTCCATGATGCTGATAATAGTACATAGTTGTAGTGACTAGGTCAGCTTTTGCCTGTATTTGAGTGATATTAATGGTTCTTGAACAAAAATTTAAACGTTTAATGGGGATGGTTGATATTCATGGAATCAGTTTTCATCCTTGTTTAGTGCAAACCAAACCTTGCTTTGCAGAGAAACTTGTAGCAAATAGTGAGAATTCACTGCTTCTCATTTTGTGAGTTCAGGGAGATGGAACATTAAGGATGACAAGTATGCTGAGTTGTATTCAATTTTGATATGCAGAGTTAGAGAAGCTGGAAAGAAATAGGGTTTTGTGATAATTTTGAAGCCTATATGTTAAGCTGTATATAGAAATATAGTATGAGATTATCCAGTACTTTAGCAGAGCAAAGAAATTGTAAAATGCCTGTTCTACACCACCAGCTGTTAAAGGTGTTTCTTCTGATTTAATTTTACTTGGTATTTCAAAGGAAGGTGGGAAAAACTCTTCAGGACAGTTGATGCAATGATTCCATTATCAGTAGATATTGAAGGTTGCTGTGTTTCCTTGACTGTTTCCTGTGGTCTCTGCTCTGTTTGGTCTGTCAGATGTGTCTGCTTTGGGCAACAGAACTGACTGTGTGCACTGTGAACTCTCCTAGTGGGGCCTAATCTCAAGGGGAACCTTTCTGCCCAGAATTTCATCTGTGAAGGAAATTTGCCTCCTTGCTGATGGAGATTATTTGTGAGGTGGTGTTTTTGGGAATGAATATGCATTGGCTTGGAAGGTATTGAGTTGACAGATGTCATGGAAAATGCTTTTCCTTTGAGCTGATAAATCTGAGTCCTCTGCTTAATTCCTAAGGCATAAGAGTGAGAGGAAATAAAGTATCTTGCTCAGTATAAATGTAATACACTTGATAGGGGTAGAGCTCCTCAGATAAGAACATTTAAATCTTATGAACAGTGTAGGTGCTGACAAACATACACAGCTTTGGCACTTAACTTGGAAAAAGATGTCATGGAAAAGACTGCAAAATTTGAGTTTTGGGTAAGCATTTTCTGACCTCTTTCAAGACAAATGGTGAAGAGCACAAAAGGAGGAGGAGGTTGATAAGTTCTCAGCATGTTTTTTTTCTGATCATGTTACACTTTTCCTCCTCAAGTGACTCTTGTCTGCACACCTTGGGTTGCTTTCCCCACCCAGGTCCATCCCACTGAATCCCTGGGCTCCTGAAGGGGAAATAGATTTGCTTGTCAGCTTTCTCAGAGGGCAGTGAGCCAACAACTGGGGCCACTGTGCTTCGTGTGTGACATAGCAGCAGTGTCTGGGGCCACTCAAAGTTCAGGAGGCTCCTGCATGTATACAGTGCCCTTGCTATATTAGGGCTTTATATTTGATACATAAACAATTTATCCTGCCTCTCCTGTCCCTGGGGGAATCCTGCACTGTCACCTGTGATTACTGTAACTGGATGGCAGGATGCAATCTCAGAGCTGTCACATAAGACCTTGGCTGCAGTCTGTCCTTGCTGGGAAAGGTTTTATACCTGGAGATCTTGTTCATAGTTTTTCCAGTGGTTGACAGTCCTGTTGGATATGCTTTCCTGTGAAATCTGTTATCTGCTAGAAGTAACTCTCACTGCAGGATTTAGGGTATGAAGCTCCCTTGTCAAACAGATTTAGTTGAAGTCAGCTATTGAAAGCATTGCTAATTAGTTTTCAGAGAAAATCCTTGCAGTATTCATGCAGGTATTTATCCAGCTCTGCTGAAATGCCTACAGGTTTATTGAAATCCAGAAAATGTGAAACTGTAGGTTAATTAAGGCTCATATTTTACTAGCGAGAAGACTTTTGAACTCTGCTTTGTGAGCTTTTATAAATGTACTTATTAAATGCCTCAAGGAAATTTTAGTTGGCGTTAAGCAAACATAAGACTCATCAGAATATTTCTCCAGCGTTTTAAATTTAATTTCCTTTACGTTAATTGGTGATGGCATGTTTTTATGTGCTTTCTGTAAAAATCATTTGGAAATCTTAAAGTGAACATTTTTAAACTAGTAAAAGGGTGACAAACACTTTTAAATAGGTTTTAATGAGATTTTATTCCTCGAGGTCTGAGCACAGTGGGCCATACTGGGAAACAATGAGCTTTCAGGGCAGAAGGAAGGTTGAGAATATTTTGATAATGAGGGGGAAGGATCATTTCTCTTTGTTCAGTGGGTGTGTGATTTGACTTTTGCTACCTGCACTATTTCCTTCACTGGTTTTCCTCATCTGGTAGGAGGTTCTTGCGTCTTCTTGTAGAAGAGGATCATCTCTGGTCATGCCTCTAAACCAGCAGTGTGTGTACTGGGCAAGGGGTGCCTTGGCTGGCTCATGTGTGCACCAGAGCCAGAAGCTGCTGGGCTCTGCCTTCACCACCTGATTCCAGAGACACTTCCAGAATATCAAATCCCAATCCCAGATACTGCAGGAGTGCAGGGAAGGAGACAAATGGCAGTAAATAGGAGGTGGATGATAAATAGAGGGAAGAAAACTCACGATGGAGAAATGAATTAGGAGGTAAATTGTAATGCGATCAAGGAAAAATGAGAAGAACAGCAGCAGAAGATACACTGCTGACTCTGGCAGTCCCCAGCTACAACTGTTATAAACCATTGGCTTTCACCTCGTAGTCCATTACATGAATCAATTAAAGGGAGGGAGGGAGGGGAATGTTGAAGCTGTTCCTTCTCAGAATTAAGTCCATGATCTCTTTGGCAGTCTCAGCCTGAATCTATGCATCTTAAACTTGAGGCTGCTGAGCCTTTGGGTGGCTGATGTGGACAGCCATCCTTGTCTCCTGCCATTGTTGTCCCCCGCCATCGTCACTTGGGAGCCCGATGTGGTTCCTCGTGTTGATTCAGTGCCAGCAACTTGTCCCTGGTACAGAGGTGTTGGTTGTGCCTCAGTGCAGCAGAGCAGTGGTGCAGAGGGTGCCATCCCCATGTGCTGGGCAGGGGCTCAGCAGTGCTGTGGCATCCCCATGTGCTGGGCAGGGGCTCAGCAGTGTGTGACACTCCCGTGTGCCGGGCAGGGGCTCAGCAGTGCTCACATCCCCGTGTGCCGGGCAGGGGCTCAGCAGTGTGTGACACTCCCGTGTGCTGGGCAGGGGCTCAGCAGTGCTGTGGCATCCCCATGTGCTGGGCAGGGGCTCAGCAGTGCTCACACCCCCGTGTGCTGGGCAGGGGCTCAGCAGTGTGTGACATCCCCGTGTGCCGGGCAGGGGCTCAGCAGTGTGTGACACCCCCGTGTGCTGGGCAGGGGCTCAGCAGTGTGTGACACCCCCGTGTGCTGGGCAGGGGCTCAGCAGTGCTCACATCCCCGTGTGCCGGGCAGGGGCTCAGCAGTGCTCACATCCCCGTGTGCCGGGCAGGGCACTCAGCAGTGCTCACATCCCCGTGTGCCGGGCAGGGCACTCAGCAGTGCTCACATCCCCGTGTGCCGGGCAGGGCACTCAGCAGTGCTCACATCCCCGTGTGCCGGGCAGGGCACTCAGCAGTGCTCACATCCCCGTGTGCTGGGCAGGGGCTCAGCAGTGTGTGACACCCCCGTGTGCCAGGCAGGGGCTCAGCAGTGCTCACATCCCCGTGTGCCGGGCAGGGGCTCAGCAGTGTGTGACACCCCCGTGTGCTGGGCAGGGGCTCAGCAGTGCTCACATCCCCGTGTGCTGGGCAGGGGCTCAGCACTGCTGTGACATCCCCGTGTGCCGGGCAGGGCACTCAGCAGTGCTCACAGCCCCCTGTGTGGCCGGTGCTCTCAGCCCTGCCGGCACAGGCGGGGCGGGAGGCGGTGGCAGCTCCCCGGGCTGCGGTGGCACTGGGCGGGCAGCGGAGCAGATGGGCTGGATTGTCACCGGCACTGTGATCCCGGGGAGAGCTGGCTGTGCTGACAAGCGATTTACAATGTGCTATTTACAGTTTGGGTTTGCAGGCTCTCAATGACATCTGAGTGCTCTTTAGCAACTGCTTTCATTACTACTCTTCTAAGAGCTGCTAATTGAAAATGAAATTGTGGGTGGGCTCTGGGAGTGCCGTAGCAGCTACAAGTACGATACACAGCCACGGAGAAGTGTTTCATTTCTTGGACTCCCTACTGTAGCTCTGTGCAAGGGAAGAAGTGGGGATATATTTGTGCAGTGTGAGGTCAGACACCTTGGAAATCCTGCCTACAGTATGCATCACCCGGAGTGAGTGATAAAGGCTCGAACCTCCTTGAACCCAGCTGCTGGAATTTGGGATTCCTTTACAGGCAGCCAGTGGATTTCAGGGACTATAAAACTTCTGAGATCAGGAAGGAACCTGGGCTGTGAAACTACCTTGCGCAGGGCAACATGGGGGATTAGAAGCTGTGTGTGGGATTTTTGGGCTGGTTTTGCACCCCTGGAGGTCTGGCTTTGTATCAAGTGACAGGAAACATCAGCACTGACTGGTAGAATGTGGGACAAAGTCACCTGCCTTGGGAGTGGTACCAGCCAGGATCAGGTCAGCAGGGTTATGGCCACACATTGATGGAAAGGGAGATAATATTCCCATTCTGTATGTAAAGGGAGAAGTTGCTTGGTTTAGGGTTTTTTTCAATTCAAAATGCTAGTGCAGCCACTTTGAAATGAGTGGATTTGCTGTTGGTGCTTCAGCCTACACAGCATGGTTTGATTCTGTGCCAGTGTTGCCAAAAGTCTGAAGGCACCTACAGCAAGTGTCACCAGCAACAGGACCTGCAGGAGCCACTGGTTTAACAAAACTCTGTTGGTATCACGTCACTCAAAGCACTGGTTGTTAATCTAGCACATCAAGCAACATTTATTTTGAAAAAATAACTCATGAAATGATGAAAAAAAAAAATCCGATTAGAGCTCTGAAAGAATAGAAAGGGCCATGTCTGGGTAAGTGTGCTCTGAGGTTACATCTCAGCAGGAGTGGGTGCAGAAATACAGTGGGAGAAGATGCTCATGTGATAAAGGGGATGGGTAGATCTGGGCTGTGAGAACCCTTTGAAGGATAGAAAAGGGGAAGAGATCTGTGGGAAAGTGATGAAGGGGTGAGGCTTTGCAGAGGTGTAGGCTGGGCTGTGTGGGGTTTTTCAGGGGTAAATGTTACACATGGTGTGCAAATAGAGGGTGATACCTAGAGAGGGGGCAGGTGCTGTGAGTGAATATCCTCTGTCTGTGCTAACGTCCAGCTCAGTTTATCCAGTCCACCTGTGCTGTGGAAATGCTGAGTGCTCCGTGCTGGCCAGTTGGTAATTTCACCCTTGGCAGGGACCCACACTTTATTTTCACACATGCACAGTGTGTGGATTCCTGGCTGTGTGGGAGCATGTGCTGAAAGCTGGGCTGCCATTCAGTCCCCTGCTCGTTTCCCGTTTGGAAACCGCCGTGGGTGACAAACAGTGCTTGAATTACAAGCATTTTGTGATTCTCGACTGCTGTTTGCCTCTGATCAGAGGCCACAGAAATCTCCAGCTGCACTTAACCCGCAGTCACCGTATCCAGTGCGTCATCTGTGAAGGCACCCAGCTGCTCGAAAGCATCCAAACAACTTCTGGGCCCTGATAATATATAATTGAGCTCAATGGGCACAGAAAAGACTGTTGTTCTCTGCAGAAAGGACTGAAAAATGATGTGTGTGGCTTCGTGTTCCTGTTGTTCCGCTCTGCACATCCCCCACGGCTTCCCCAAGCTCCTGAATGGGCACTTTGGATTCCAGGAGAGAACACACAAAGCCTGGCTCGGAGAGGGCAGAGCTGGGCCCAGGATGCTGCTCTGGGGCAGGGCAGGGCTGTGCTCAGACAGAACAAACCCCTGCAGATACTGAGCAGTGCTGGGGAGCTGCCACTCCAATGTTCTCCTGCAGGGAGGTGTCACCGGCATCCGCCCCCCCCCCCATAATCACCAGTTTCACCTGCAATTTTTCAATAAGCTATTGAATTATACCTCTCTAAATGATACACTGCAAATCCAGCAGGTCCTAATTGCTAATGATGGTTCTGAAAGACTTTCATTTGACTGTAATTAGGTTTGCAAGCAATCAGCTGCCCTTATTAGGATGGAAACACATATAATGTAAAATACAGGCTGGTGGGAATGGAGCGTTTTCTTAAAAGGAGGAGGGAAGAGGAAGATGTTTTATTAGCAGAAGCTGTGACATATTTTAACACCTTGAAAACATCATATGTGAAATTAATTCTGCTCAGTATTATACCATCTGGCAATGTTATTGTTCTGTATATATTGCCATGTAAGTGTGCTTTTTTCGTCTGGGTATGAGCCTGTGTTTGAAATAGTAATCATGAGTCAAATTGATTACTAAGGATGTTATCCCTGCTAGAAGGCTTAAAAATACATTTTGGGAAGTCCCAGGGACTCAAAATGGCTTCTCTATGGAGAGCTTCCCTTGCAGGGCTGATGGGGGTGGAAAAAAAGGGCCTTGTTTTTGCCATTCCCCTGTCCTGTGAATGAATGTACGTGCTCAAAGGAAAAAGAACTCTACCCAGATATTGTTTATTGGTGCTGAAGTAGCAAATGCCTGTGTCTCAGCCTCAGAACCACTGTATTTGGTATGATGGTTTGATCCTGTCTGTGTGCACCACCCAGCTCAGAGCCTGCTGTGTGTGAGCAGCTGTGCTTCAGCACCAGCACAGGCACAAAGTCCCCAGGTGCAGACACAGAACAATACAAGCTTAAAACTTGCTTAGAGGCTGGTGTTTGGCCACTCTGGATGAAATATCAGCTGTTGGGCACTGTGGATTGTCCCTTAACAGGACTCAGAATGACCATTAGCACCCGACATGGTGACTGTGATTGTTGTGATACTTCTGGCTGGTGGAGCTTGTACAGCCAGGGAGCAGCAAGGAGGAACTCGGGTCACACCTGGGCACAGGAATAAGCAGTGGGATATTAAAATCTCCTCTGTTTCTCTGAAGCTGATGGTGTGAGCTGATCACTCCTGGGCTGTGGTAGAGGAAGGGTTTCTTTGCCTCCTGTACTTGTGCCTGCCCTTGCGGTTGTGTTGAGTGTGATCAGGCTTGCAAGAAAATGAGCAATGTTGGCATGTTTTTATTTCTAATGCAAATATTGCCACTCTCCCTGCTTTGCCCTGCTGCATCTCACTTCATCTTCTTGCTCCAGCTTGCTCTGAGATAGAGCTGCAGAGGTCACCACGCTGTCACCTCACCAGGTGATGCCCCTGTGTGCACCACCCACCCAGCGTGACACAAACTCCCACCAAACTCCAACTGAAGAAAAAGGAGATCAGAAACAGTCACTTTTGGGCTAACCTAATTATATTAATCAATTAGCTATCTGGAGAATTTTATTTTAAAAAATAATTTCTTGTGCACAGAGCAGCTATTGTCTCTCAGGATTATCTTTTTTCTTTTAATGTTGGCACCCTACTTTAATTGAAAACTTAAATGATTGTTAAATGTGCCAGGAAGTGAACCATATTTTAAATGTTCAATGCAATCAATTGCTGTCTTAAAAGTTTCCATGCGTGTTACCAGTAAGGAATTAAACAAAAAATTAATTTTGACTGAGTCTGCCTGGAGATAAATTAAATGCTAGCTTAAGTATTATAAGACAGCATAATAAAGTGACCATTTTTAATTTAAAAAAGAAGTCATCCAGAACTTTTAAAAATATTTTTTTGTATTCCAGAAATAAATTTAGGCCAAGACTTCTAACCCATGGGTTTGTGTGCAGATTAATTGTAAGCACAGAAGTTCATCCTCACATTTGTTACAAAAACTTAGATTGCAGAAATTATGTTACTTGATTCTTGTTTTTTTTCCTCTACAAACTCAGTTTTCACCAGGGCAGGAAGCGTGGGGGTGATGGATTTGGCTGTGGCTGCAGCTCCCAACAGCACAGGGTGGGTTTGCAGCATTGCTGGTGGCTTCAAGGAGCAGGGGCTGCTGCAGGGGGCACAGGGAGGCTGTGGTGCCCCACTGCCAGTGCTGGGAGCTGGGAGGAGCCTCAGGACCATGAAGGCCTCCCATAGATGCTTCAACTCTTGCTTAGGCTTTTGTACCCCTAGGTCCAGCTCCTGAGTGCTGTAATCCATGGGGCACAGACCTAGGCCATGGCTGTGAAAAATGTGTGAGGTCACTTTCAAAGTGTACATGAACAGCAGTGAGAGGAACTGTTCCCTTCCCAAGGGGTGTTTGGCCTTCCCAAGGGACAAAGCAGTGCCTTGAGTTGGCAGCTTTTCTGTCTCTTGGTAGACTAAAGGCAGCACTCCTGCTTTTACAGCTAGCTCATTCCAGTCCCTCAGATTCGGAGGAGGCTGTGACTGTCCTGGATCTGAACAGCTGCATTTGGGGCTGGGATTTATCACAAGTGGGAAGCTGAGGACAGAGGAATGGCAGTGTGCAGTAAATCCCTGTGAAATTCCAGGATGGAGCTCACACAATTGCTTTAATGGTTTGCAGTGCTTGAGGAGGCCATTGTGGAGTTTTTGAGCTTTCCCTGGATTTGTTGTGGCTGGCTCTGGCCATTCCCAGAGGCTGCCTGTGTCCCCAGAGGTGGCACAGCATTGCTGGAAGAAACAGAGTGCACTTCTAAACTTTCTGCTATTTATTTAATTTTGGCAAACTTGATCTGGGTATACAGCTTAGAAGATTTATTGATAATCTTCCTCAACCTGGAGAAAGTTGCTCTCTGCTTTGTGGAGTTTCAAAAGTTGTAACGTTGCAATTTTATAAAATCAATACATCTTAATTTGTGCCCAAACCCACTGAAATGGAACAAACTTTGAAATCTGTGTCCCCCATTTCTTATGTTTAATGCTTTATCAACAGTATATGAGTTATATGCACTAGGAAGGCCTCCTCTGTTATTAGCAAAATGTGCCATAGGTGATTGTTTTCTCTAAACTTGCTGTACTGTTGGATAATCCCAGTGGATATCGGGATAGGTTGTGGAGCCAGCTGAAAAACCCAGTGTGGCCATTACTGTGTAAGGCCACAACTCCTAAAATAGACGAAACAAACTTCCTCTTTCCTCCTGACCTTTCCCTGCAACAATTTTTGCTGCTCAGTATTAAAATACAGTGAGGTTCCATGAGCAAAAATGCAAGAGTTTCCCTTAAGAGTTTTTGTTAAATTTTGCTACAAAAATACAAATATTTTTATAGAAGATTGACTGCAAAAGTTACTGTGGTTTTGTGTTTCCAGTGCTGTTGGAAGTTTGTCCCTAATATCAGTAACAGTGTACAGGCTGTGACAAAAAATCTACTCCTGATATGTCTAATTTCTCATTTTTTAATAGTCAGTGTAAGATCAGTTTCAGATTTATCCATCTGTGTTGGATCAGCTATTGAAGACTATTGAAATGAGTCACTCTGTTGTGTTTGGACTTTCTTGAAGAAACTAAACTTGTAGCAAAGTCCCCCCTTACTGAGGAGGTTGCAGGAGCCTGTTCCTGGCCATAGCTGCTTCCCTGGTGCCTGCCTTCCTCCAGGCTCTGTGAGCTATAGGGACTGCTTCAAGAAAATGCAAATCTCCACTTTCTCCAACTAAAGAAGAATTGCTATTGCAGTTTAATCACAATTCCTCTTAGCATGGAAGACACCAGAAGAGACTGTCCTCTCTGTAGTCCAGCAAAACGAAGACACAGGAATAGAGTGTGTCAGTCTTTCTAGATCTATCCATGTGTCACATCCTGAGACATCTCAGATCTATTTAAGGTAAAGTCTGACAAAATATGACAGAGGTGTAAACTAGTGCAGGAAGTTAAGCCTTCAGCCCAAAGCCTGCTGAGATCCTGCAAGAAACTGTCAGAGAAGGAAGCAGGAACATAATTGGTTTGCAGGCTAAATTTGATTTAGGTCATATAAAAAGCCATGGGCCATTCCAGTCTCTGACAGCAAAGACTGAGTCACTGACCTCAAAGTTCCTGTCCTGTGTGCCCTTTCCCAGGTGGTGGAAGGTTGTGAAGGGCTTAAGAATGAAGAATTGAGTTCCCTCTCATGCTACTCTTCTCTGCATGAACAGAGAAACAAGAGAGAAACCCCCAAGTTTGCTCATAAAATGCTGCCAGGTCTAAGCCCAGCTTGCCCTGCTAACCCTGTCCCCAGGCTCTAGTCCTTAAATCAATAAAAATAATACAGCTAAGAGTGGATGTAGAACTGGAAGCTGAGGTTTGATACTTTTCCTTGAGAATTCATGTTGGCTTTTTCTAAATAAAATAAAATAAATGTTTTAATAAAAAACATTTCAGTCATAAGGCAGGTGGATTTTTTCCTAGCAAGTGGAAGCAGCAGATATTTGGCACGTGAAGTTTCTCCATGACACTTTTATTTTTGCCAACCACACTCATCATTTCCTTCTGAAGAGGTTTTTCTCTGATCTAGTTGAACAAATCTCCTACTTTTATAAATGAAATAAAAATCAAGTGCCCAAAGCACGCAGAGGGTTAATAAAAATGGAAATTCTGTTTAAATCACTAATCAATCTGTTTAATGTTTTATTGTCTCCCCTCCCCCCAACACATGTTCTTTTCTTGTAAAGCACCTTATTGCTTCCTGCTTGTTTACCAGCTTTTAGCAAGTCAAGCAGCATTCAAATTGCTTTGATGTTAATTATATAACCTGCTCAATAGGGCTTGCTAGGTGAAGGAAAATAGCTCCTATGTTTAAGAAAATAAATTAATATCCAGACAAGTGCTCTGTGCTTTGGTTCTGAAGAAGGAAATGACAGGATACTGATGACTTAGTGTTGTGTTGTCAAATAAAAGCTATATTTGGGTGGCATGATGCTCTCAGTTTGCAAGATTTGATATTGGTTGTCTTCACTTCTCTTGATGATACAGAATGATGTGCTGAGGACTGATCCTGCTAACTGGAAAAGGAGTGAGTTTTCATATCTCCTATGCCTAAGTAAAAGGTTCAGGAAGCAGGGATTCTGCCTTAGCCCACAGAAGCTGTTACTAATGAGTCCTTTGGGTGCTGGCTTATCCCAGCTGCTCCACTGGTCCTGCTCTGGACCCTGGCCCAGCCCCAGCTGCATTTACTCAATTCTGTTCAGGTACTGTTGGCATTAACATTGAAGCTGTAGCTCAGGCTGAGGATTTCAAAAAAGTACTCTTAGAGTGTAGAAAAGGCTCAAGCAGCCCCTGCATGGAGCTGCCAGGTGCTCAGTGAGTGTCCAGACGTGACCCCTGCGAGGGGCACGGCCGTGGTGCTGGACCTGCACCGGGACCCACCCTGGGCTCTGCAACCCCACAGCCCCCAGTGTTCATCCTGCATGGAAATGCTGTTTAATCAGGGAGAACTTGTCTACCAATTCCTAATCAAGGCACATAAGGTTTAATTGGAGAATTTGTGCAGAGTTTGGAGATCTCCAGATGAAAGGTTGTACCTGTGTGATGAATGAATATTAATAATTTCCAATGCAAAGCACTGGAGCTCTTGCAGCTGAGCGGATTTGTGTGGAATGAGTGGATAGCAGCTCCCAGGAAGCAGTGCAAGCCTTCAGCTTATTAATGCCATTGTCTTTATAAATCAGTAACAGTACAGGGAGGGAGGCTGGATTGTGTAACGTTACAAAATGCCTTGGGAAGATCTGAAGTCAGATTTGTGGTCTGATGCTTCCTGTAAGAAGTGCAGTGTTTTCCATGATGGAAAGAGTTTATTTGCAGTGCTAAGGCTTATGCTTCCAATGTTTTTAATGAACCTGTGCTTTAATATGCAATAAATACTGAAAATGATCCCTTCAAACTTTATTCATTATCATAATGATGTATTTTGATATAATCATTACTGGTGGGCTATTACTGGTCTAAAGCACATACCAGAGGGTGTGTTGTTTCCAGAAGGAGTGAGTGTCAGGAGATTTTTGTACTATTTTAGACTGATCATAAAGCATTTCCAGGAGTGGAGCTGTGTGAGACTGTAACATTGCTTAGGGGGAAAGAGATCTTACCTATCAATAGCAATGCAAGGTTTGTAATTTTAAGTCTTTCTAATTTAAATCATGAAAATCTGTTTTTCATGAATAATTCAAAACTCTGATTTAGTAGAATTATTTCCAGCCCATGTATATTAAGCAGCCAACCTGCTATGCCAGTTCTGTTTTCAGACACTGTGGATGGGGGGTTTCTCTTTCCTGCACAAATGATCATCTTTGTCTGTTAGAAAATAAAGCTGCTGTGGTATTTTGTTCTTTTGATTGCACAAGGATTTTGCTTTAAACCTTGTAGGCTAAAATTCAAGCTGAAGAAAAATAAAGCCCTTACTACAGGAGCTCCTAGAATTAAATTTGGAGAGAGTAAACCTT
Source organism: Zosterops lateralis (assembly GCF_965231275.1). Classification (NCBI taxonomy): domain Eukaryota; kingdom Metazoa; phylum Chordata; class Aves; order Passeriformes; family Zosteropidae; genus Zosterops; species Zosterops lateralis. The sequence goes on along the minus strand of NC_139779.1, from coordinate 9,361,198 downwards.
GTACTATATCCATTAGGAAAATGGCAGTATTCTTCCATTTCCTGATGTTATTCAATTACTTACCTCGCTTCCTGCTTTTAGCGTAAACTGTATATTTTAGCTCATGACCTTTGACAGCAAATTGAATCAGAAGTGGAGATGCAATAAAATTGGCTTTTTTTAAAGACTCTTTAAAAACATGGGTGTGTAGGAAATTTGGAGGTTTGTTTTGTTGTTTGTTTTGGTCTTTGTTTTGTTTTGTTTTTTAATAAACCTCACAGTGGATTTTGTAATGTAATGCATTTTGCTTGGAAAAAAAGGAAATTGAAGTTAATGTCCTTCCTTCTTTGCCCTAGAGAAAGCACAGCCTGCATAGCTGCTCTTGTTAGTGCCTGCCTGCTGAAATTAGCATTGCATATTTTTGTTAATACCAATAAAAGTGGAGTTTGTTTAATTTAGAATCAAACTCTTGTTTGGATTGGATTAGCACTTTAAGAAAAATATTTAACTTGTAAAGTGATGCAACACAGGTCGATCTAATCTTTAGCTTCTCCAAGATTGTAGCTCATTTACAAGCTTTAGATCCTACTATTTCCCTTACACTTGTGAATAGTGTTAACACATTAGAGAACCCCAAACCAGTGTATTCATCTGAAGCTTTCCAACACAGGTACCCCAGGCCATCCAGGAGCCATCAGTAATGAGGTCAGTGCTGTCCCAGTTCCCTGATCCTGATGGAACTTCTCACACATGGTGTTCCCTGAGCTTTCCTATTAGCTGTTGAATGAGAGTTTAATGGGTTTTAGCTTTTTTTGACCAGAATGCATTCATGTCACTGTTCCCCCCAAATTCATCATTTTTACTAATCCTGTGTCTCTATACAGTAATGACATTTTGAGGGGTGTAAGAGCCTTTTGTTGTGCTTAGAACTTGCCTTGGATTGAACTTGAACTTGAATTTAAGACAAAACTCAAACTTCACTTAATTTAATGTGAAGCAACAGAGACTTTCCTTTCCTGCAGGAGCAGCCTGCCCCTTGCCCCCACTATAAGGTGCTGTTTGCTTGCATTGGAAGTAAAATCTTTTTTTTATGAGTGGCAGAATGTTCAGGTCTGCACACAGGGCTGAGTTGTATCCTGGTGCCTCTTGGGCCTGTGCTAGGAGAGAGCCTGGCTTTTCTGTGTATTCGTGTCTAAGCTGCTACCAGAGCTTTGCTGCTTTGCCTTGTGTTGTTCTGCAGGCTGTTCCAAGATAATACTGAATTCTTTCTTGTTCTGGCTGCAGCAATGCCAAGTGTTTGTTGAACATCTGTCAGTGTGTTCAGATTATTAACCTAACTTCTGCTCGTTTATGTTAATGAAAACATTTGAGCTTCATAACAAGGCAGTGTAACAGTTCCTCACGCTACCAGTCCCACCAATACCCAGCTGAGTGGCTGCCACAGTCCAAATCCACCTGGCAAAGCGTTGGCAGCTCCTCCTTCTGAAGTGTTCTGAATGAACTCTCTGCTGCCCAGCCTGCAGGGTGCCACCACTTACTGCTTGTATTTAACCTTCAGGCTTTAAAGCAGCATCATATTTTGGGGCAGGCTAGAAAATAAGGGAAATAGATGGCAGAAATTCCAGATTTGGCATCTGTACTCAGCTGGGTGTGGTTTGTTCCCCCACTGTGGTTCCACACTGGCTCTCACGTGCAGGGCCAGCAGAGGAGCCTTGAGGAGCACGGACAACACAAAGCTGGGAAGGTCAGAACCCAGTGCTCTGCTCAGATCTGCCAAGGAGGCAGACAGGGCCCTTCGGTCCAGAGCTGTGGGATCTGCATCCTTGGGCCATCCACCTCTCCCCTGAGTAGCTGGATCTCTCCGGAATAAGCCTTGCTTGGAGTGGGGCTTTGGATGAGGTCACCCCCGAGGGCCCCTCCAGCCCAAACTGTTGTGTCACACTGAGCGAGTCATTTCTGGGAACAGGATCCACCGTCCATTGCAGTTCTTTGGGATCTGCTCTGTAACGTGGAGAACAAGCACTGCTGAGGCCAGCTGAGGGAATGGTCCTGCAGTTGGGTCTCCAAAGGCCTTTGCTTTTTTGTTAGCACACAGCTTTGGAAGTTGAATTAGAGGACTGATCTCCTTTTTGGACTGCATATAGTCTGCTGGGCAGCAAATTGCACTCAGAGTCATTCTTCCAAGTCCTATAATTTTTTACTACAGATACTATTAATAAAAGTAATAATTACTCTGTTCTGGAATTAGGAGTTCGTAATGAAACCTCAAACAGAAAACTCAAGCCAGGTTGGCCAAATGTCACAGAACACTCAAACCTGAGCTGCAAGTAAAATAAAAGTCTGAGTTGCTTTAAGGTTTATGGTTAAAAGAATGTAAAACTTTTCAGCTTGTCCAAGTTTTGACAGAAAACCTTGTAGCATTTGGCAGGCCTGGCTGGGTTTCCTTAAGTGTGAAATGCAAGATAAAACCAGAGACTCGGAGCCAAGCACAACGAAACGAAAAGGTTCTCCTGAAACAAAGAGAACTGGAGATTCATGGATTTTTCTCACAGCTCTCCTTCAGCTCCTTGCCTTGTCCTGTGTCTGGAGCATCCCGGGCATGGCATGAAGGTGCTGTGGGAGAGGGGGCACGGGAAGGAGCTGTGACACAGCTCTGGGGAGCTGGGGCTGTGCCAGCACAGGGTTCAGCCCGTGGAGCTCCTGCTGAGCTGTGGAGGGAGCAGAGGGAGGCACTGCCCTGGCTGGGCAATGCACAGGGCACTGCCAGCCTGGCAGCTGCAGCAAAAAGCTGCTTTGAATACATTTCACATGTTTGACTTGGAGTGGAGGGGAAAGGCAGTTTTCTTCCTGTCCTTCCTTTCACCCTTGAACTGGGACGTCTACAGCCTGTTAGGCGAAATGAAGAACATTTTTTTCGTTTTGTATTCAGAAAGGCTTTTTGGGAAGGAGGAGTGGTTGTTAAAGTACTTGGGAAGATTTTGCTGATAGCAGATGAGAGTTGTGTTTGCACACATGGGGAGTGGGGGCAGTCAGCCCTTTGACATATCTGTCCATCCAATACACTACACAACTCTGATTATTTACAATATTTTTAATGTTTTATTTACTTTGGATATTCAATTTTAAGTATTACTTTGACTTCCCTCTTATTTTTTAATGTCCTGATTTAAGTTTTGTGCTAAAAGGGATGGGTTTAGGTCAGAAACAGGTGAAAAGCAAAAAAAATAGGATGTAAATAATATATATATATTTATATGTATAAAATAAATTTAAAAAGCCCTTCTATCTATGATTGAAAGAGTTTAATTTTTAATTTAAGCAATACTTTATAACTCTTGTGAAAATTGTTGCTTGCTCTTTTACATCAACACAAAGCATGCTTGTGCTTATGGAAGAATTCTCCCAGGATGTCTGTGGGCTTGTGGAGCAGGGAGGAGGATGTGTTTCCACCAGTAACTGTGCTGGGGCACTCGGGGCCCTTGGTATTAACTCTCTGAGTACAATGAGCTGCAGCCAGTTTTCACCAGGTGATCTCCGCTGAAACATTCTGCAGTGACTTCTGTAGTTGAAAGCGGTCCTTAAGGCAGGGAAAACACTCCTCCCCCATCCTCTGGCTTTCCTGCTTACAGAATATCCTCAGCTGGAAGGGACGTGCAGGAATCACCGAGTCCCACTCCCAGCCCTCCACAGACACCCAACAATCCCACCCTGGGCATCCCCAGGAGCTCCTGGAGCTGTGGCAGCCTCAGGCTGTGCCCATTCCCTGGGGAGCCTGGGCAGTGCCAGCACCCTCTGGGGGAAGAACCTTTCCTGAGATCCATCCTAAACACAGCCGTTCCCTGGGCCCTGTCCCTGTCACAGGGAGCAGAGATCGGCGCTGTCCCTCAGGAGAAGCCGCAGACCCCGCTGAGGTCTCACCTCCTCAGTCTCCCCGGCCTGAACACACCAAGTGCCCTCAGTCGCTCCTTGTGTGGCCCCTCCGGACCTTTCACCATTTTGTTGGCCCTTCGGTGTAACCTGCTCCTCTTTCCCTCTCACTTCTCCTGATTTAACAAAAATATACTATGCACAGAATGGTACAATCCCAGAGCGGTTTGGGTTGGAAGGGACTTTAAAGCCCATCCAGTGCCATGTGCAGGGACACCTTCCCCTGTCCCAGGCTGCTCCAAGCCCTGTCCAGCCTGGCCTTGGGCACTGCCAGGGATCGAGGGGCAGCCACAGCTGCTCTAGACACACCCTGTGCCGGTGCCTGCCCCGCTCCCAGGGGAGGTTTCTCCCCGCTCTGCCCCTGTCGCTGCCGGGCGTCCCCGGGCCGGTCCCAGCGCCGCCGCCTCCCCTCAGGGCCCGGGGCCGGGCCGGGCGCTCCTGGGCGGCGCTGGGGCTCCCCCTGCGGGCCGCGCCGAGGAACTGCGGCAACGAGCGCGGCAGGCCGGGCCGGCTGCTCTCCTCTCTTCTCCCTTTATTTCCGCTTTTATTTTCTTCCTCTGCTCTGCTGACAGGATTAGAAGGCTGAGGGTGTTCAGCCTGAAGAAGAGAAAGCTCCAGCGCCTTAAAGGGAGCTTATTAAAAAGAGGGATTTTTTACATGAGTAGGTAACGATAGGACAAAGAAGAATACTTTGAAACTTAAAGAGAAGAATTTTACGCTAGATATTAGGAAGGAATTGTTCCCTGGGAGGGTGGGCAGGCCCTGGCACAGGGTGCCCAGAGCAGCTGTGGCTGCCCCTGGATCCCTGGCAGTGTCCAAGGCCAGACTGGACATTGGGGCTTGGAGCAGCCTGGGACAGTGGGAGGTGTCCCTGCCCATGGCAGTAGTGGCACTGGATGGGCTTTAAAGTCCCTTCTGACCCCAACCATCCTGTGATTTATTGCCCTTGGCTAAGAATGCTTGTTTAGGGGGAAAGGTCTGGGGTGTGTTCTGGTTTTGTAGTTAACAAGTAGCAGATTCCAGTTTTGATCAGACATTATTAACTGGTCACTGCTGGCTTCCCCCTGCCAGGTGAACAAGCAGAAGACAAGCCAGACAGACAACAAAGGCAGCCACGGGATCAGCTGACAGGGAATCAGAGTTTCAACCAGAGTTCCTGGATTTATTCTTTTATCTCACCAAAGTAGCATTTATTGGCTTTGCTTGTGCAGAGCAGCTGTTCGACACCACACAGTGAGAGTGTGAAAACACTCAGAGCATTCACACAGGTCTGATGGCAGGGCTGGAAGTGAGAGTGTGTTCTACTGAGAGGAGAGAGGCTGATGGTGTGACTTGTTCAGTCAAACACGCTCTGTGTTGCAATTTGTTCTGGTGGAAGCTGTCCCTGTCCATGGCAGAGGGTTTGGAAATAAATTATCTGTAAGGTCACTTCCAACCCAAACAATCTGTGGTTCTATTTGAAAATAGAAAATCTGAGAGGAAAGCAGACCTGTGTACTGCCTCTCTCCCTTTTTTTTTTTTTTTTGGGCTGCTCTAGTTTGGTTGTAACTGACTCACAGTGAGTGATGAATCCTTCTCCCACATCCAGTGAAACTTCAGTTAACACCAGGCTTGTCAAAACCTCTGATACAGGGATAGAAACCTTTCTTAGAGAAACAGAAATTGCACTTCTAAAGGTGTCTCTTGCCCCCTGCTTCCTTTGGGCAGTCAGTGGGGGGCCGAAATGAGAGTGTGAATGGCAATGCTTTAATTGCTTTTGTGGTTGTGGAAAAGAATGAAGAGTTTGGTGTTGGAAAATCTTTGTGGTCTGTTGTGAGTGACAGCCTGGCTAAGTACCCTGAGGGGCCACTGCCATGAAATGACAGAAATCAAGGGAAGTCCTGGGGAGCAGACAGAGCCCAGGAAGTTATTTGGGTCTCCCTGCTCCTCCTCTGAAGATCATGAAAACTTTCCTTATTAAAACCTATTTGCTGAAGGGCAAGGGAATTTGCAGAGGGAATGTGATCCCATTAAGCATCTTCACAATCATCCTTGCGTGTTACTGTACATGACTGAAGCTCACAAAAGCAGCAGTGGCTCTTCCTTGTCATCACCTCAAACACCATCCATCAGAGCAGCTGAAATGGGGAACTACAACTCTACTGGGTCCTGTGACATACAACAGGTTTGGCTGCTGTTACACTGCTGTAGCAGATTAGGAGCAGGAGACCTGACAAACTCTATTTTGCCTGTGATCAGCCTTACTGATCTATTCAGCCATGATTATGTTTTAATGGACTAAGAAGGGTAGAAATGTTTCAGTATGGCTGGATGGGAGTGGTAGAGATCACTAATTATAACATCTTCATTATAAATATGGATCAACCCGAAGGTTAGAAATTATGTGTCTTTTCCAGTGGAGTAACTAATTCTGTGGAGTGTAGCAAGATATGGAAATGAATGTTTTTCTCTTGTTTTGCAAACATTTAGAGAATTGCCCTAACTCTGGTGAAGGGTGGGCCTCTCTTTAGTAACCCTGTAACTCTTACAACTAAAGAATAGCTGTTTCTCATCTTTGTCCTTCATTTTCCCTTTAGTGGTGAGGAGCAGAGTCCTGACACACATCCAGCACAGCATGGCTTCCTACAGACTTTGCCCTCCTGGTTGATTCTCTGCTGTCTAATACGGAATAAGCTTACACTGCAGTCTGTCTTACCATGGAAGCACTTCACGTTCCTCTCCTCTATCTTGATTACTCCTCATCAGTCAAATGTGGTTGCAAATAATTTTATAACGCCAAACCAGCATAACTTGCATTAAATATGATAGGGATGTGAGCTGAAAACCTGAGATTGGCAGGTAATGTGTTAGGCTGAGCTTTTTAGTTCAGCCTATTGGCACGGTGGAGGCAGGTCCTCCAGGTAGACTTGGTAGAATTAAATTGGTGCATTCAAGTGTTCATCAGCACTTAATTATACTATGTCAAGGACACAATTCTGCTTCTGGAAGTGTCGTGGTTTCCTTGCAGCACATCCATGCTCTGCTTGCTGGACTCCAGCTAGGCTGGGTTGGAATGGCATCTCTGTGCCTGTGAGAAGCACTGGGGGTACTGGGATCTGCTCTGGGGAAAGGAGAATGCCCGTGGGTCAGGTGTGGCAGGGGCTGCCCTGTCCTGTGCTCCCTCCCATCCCCAGCAGGACAATGGAATCTGTCTGGGCAGAGATGATGTAAAACTCCCACACCTGCCCTCTGCAGCCTGCCCTGGACAAGGAGCATTAAGACAACTGATTCCATCCATTTTCTAAGTGGCCTGAGCCTTCAAAAGTCTCTTCGAATAAGTGAAAATTGTGGTGTTTTGCTCCTGTTCAGGAAGGCGGGTCGTGCTCAGAGATGCCTCTGTGTTATTGATAGAGACTGGTGCTTTGCTTCAAAGCAGTATCAAGAGTTATCTAATATTGAGAGATCTTGTTATTTTACGACTTTGAACTGAAGGGTGAGAGCAAGACAAAAGACTCGAAAGGGAAGCTCAGGCTGTAATGTGTTTACGTGAAAAGTGGGTTTTAAAGCTTGAAAGGGTTGTAATGCTCTTCTACCTTGAGATGCTAATGCTGAAACTTGAAACAGAGCACAGTATCATTAGCAATTAAATGTGTCTGTGTACTGCTCTTACATCTTGTAAGGCTCTCACAAATCAAAAGGGAGAGGTACACACGTCTAATAAAATAATGATTGGGAAAGCAGAGTTCCAAAGCCCTGCTTGCAATTCACAGACAGCAGCTGCATGCCTGGCATATTTGTATAAGGTTTTAGAATTAAATTAATTGCCCCAGGCTTTGTACTTGTAAAGGATTGATTTTTGTTCTTTACCTGTGTGCTGTTGATACTTTGCTGTTCTATGCCTCTACTCCAGTGGCTTTTGTTGCTGTACCATTCCAAGATTCTAACTCAAATTTTATTTTCTATCTTTGAATTGCTTATACCATTCTTTTGGTGGCAAAAAAAAACTGTGTCTAAATAGACAGATACACAGATAACGTCTTGGAGAAGTTAATTCCAAATTTTGAGTAGCATGTACAAGATTACAGATGTGAATACCAATATCCAATGAATAAAGCATGTTAGTAAGAAAGTGGAAATACTTCTGGATCCTGTCTGTAGAAGCCAATAGCTGAGTAGGACTGCACTGGATTTAAATTTTTGCTGAATGTGTTTATTCCAGTTAGGAGTTTTGACATTTCTGACACCTGTTTTATGTTTATTTTTGCTAAAACAAAATAGTGTGTATGCATGTATATGTGCACATATGTATGTTTATTATGCACATGATGTATTTGTTACACCAAATGCAATGTAAACATACAAAAGTTCACATTACTTTAAATACTGAGCTTAACTGTCAACCACAAAACATATTTGCAAACTCTTTCAACATGTGTAACATATACAATCCTAATTAGAACCAGCACAATAGCAGAGCTGCCCATATGGTTGTGATAATTATGTTGAAAGTGTTTGTCTTGTGGCTCAAAATTAAGTTTGGAAGATCCAATGTGAGCAGCCTCATGCTGGGGTTTTGTAACATGCCTTGAAAATATGTATGTGAGTAATTTGCCATGGCCAGTCTGGGTTAGATGAGTTAAAGATGAGGGGGTTTGATATGGTGGTCATTTGATAGGAGTGTTTAATGTATATTTCTAGCAGAGTTACTCAATGGCCGTCTTGACAAAGGTAGTGTTGCATGTTTGTATGTGTGTTTTATGTATGTTATCTTTAGAAAATTGTGAGAAAAGATGGGTTTTCTGTATGTTGTGCTGCAAGACACACCTGAGACAGCCCTGTCCAGTCATTTCAGAGCATGAGCTGCAGTGTGTGTCCCTCTGGCACACGTAGGTATGGATGTTAATGGAAAGCATCATTTCCACCAGAATAAGTAGAACTGCATTTATGAATGGGGCAGGGCTCTTCATTGAAAACCTGCTTTAAAACAGTTAATTCTTCTGCACACTTGTGACCAGCTTGTGCTGTTCTTTGTCAGGTTAAATATGGCAAGGCAGGATATAAGACTAGTAGAAAATGGGAGTATTTAGCTTTCCATTATATATGGGCAAATAATAACAACTATGAAGAAAAAAGGCAGTGGCTACAGCAGTAGAAAATGTGGGGTTTGTGATAAATACTCCTAGATTTACAATTTGTTCTGTCTTATCTCTCAAACATGTCCTGTGGTTTCCATATCCCGCAAATCAGTGTGAGATGAAAGCAAGTTGTGCTCTAAAAAGAGACAAGCAATTCGCAACACCCAAATGATGTTTTAGGTGAAATAGTGTGGGACACATTTGTATGTATGAATAACAGTCTTTTATTCATAACACAAAATGCAGCAGTGTGATTGTGGGACATGTTGGTATCAATCTAGAAGTGTTCCATCTGTAGGTTTAGCATCTGAACTAAGACCCTGTAGTGTGTTCCTGTTGCCAAACATTGAAATCTTCTTTGGTGTTACAGTGTGCAGAAAGATCCCCATTTTGATTCATTAGGGTTTATTTCTGGGGGGGGGTAGTGGCATTTCACAACATTTTTAATGAAATATCGAAGTGTTAGAGGAAAATCTGTCTTAGTTTTAGGAACTGTGTGAAAATACAAATCATGATCAAAAGAAATGGATGTTGTGAATTAACCTGCTGTCACAGGCATTTTATTATGGATTTGTATTTACTAAGAGTCCTAAATTTTTATTTACTAACAGTCCTAAGTGCTAGCTTCTTATTTTAATGAGGGTCCTTCATTCCTGCTCAATGCAGAGCTAAGAGTGTAAGGTTCAGAGAGGGTTTCTGTATAGGCTGGATATAAACCCATCCCTCCCCCAACTCATGGGTGTTCAAGGGCAGTGCTGTCAATACTGTGAATTTGCAAAGCCAAAATCTCTGTTGATCTTTGGTCTCGGCTTCTTTATTTATTTCTGCTTTGGTGTCTGAAGGTTAGTTGCTTGCTGTGATGTGAGAAGGAGGAGAATACAGGGATAAGGGGAATAACATTTTAATCCTTTCAATGTTGTTGCAGGAGTGACTTCTAACTTAATACCTGTTTCAGTTATTGACCCTCTTTTGGGGAGATATTGATTGTGTGCATTTTATTGATTGTGCAAATGCTCATCCACTTTGGGAAGCACATTCCTGTGAAGTATCACAGGTCAGTCCTTCCTGAAAGAGAGAATTACTTGCCTTAAAATCAATGGGATGAGAGGCCAGCTTGTATCACACCATTTCTGATAGTGAGTGTTGTGGGTTTGGGTTTTTTTGCATCAGCCATTTCCTTCATCAGTAACTGATGCCTTGTGAGATCTGAGTAAGGAATCACATATGCCTGTATTTAAACATTGCCATTTCATGTGGCAGGGGGTGGAGTATGGGTTTGTGTAGGAATATGCTGGGTAACACGCTGCTCTGGTGCAGCTAAACTTTTTTAAGTGAATTCCGATGCTTCCAGAATTTCACTTTTCCAGGTTGGCTGTGGAGTAGCTGCTGTCCAGCCTTGGTGCCCAGCAGCTTGATTTGGTGTAGGACAGTAGTGGTCCCTCTGCAGCAATAGGTGTGAGCCAGACTGTGCTGCTGTGGTTTAGGACACCTCCTGCCATCTCCTGCTCTGGTGGAGTGCTTTTATTGAGCACAAATGGATTTCTTTTGAGGGTATGCATCTCCTACATCAAGTGGTCTGGGAGCTTTTTTCATCCTACCAACTGTTCTGTAGTTTGGAGAGATCATTTCTCAAACTGTCCACTTGTTACAGTAACAGATACCAGCAAATGTTGGTCCGTTTGGAGTGACAACTGAATTTTTTCCCCTCTTATAAGGAAATGCTCTGTTCCTGTGTTTTGCTCTCCCGAGAGTGTCAGTGTATGGCAGCGATGGTAAAACAAACTGGGAGACAGAGTGGCATGAAGGGAGCTCTCAACTCAGTGGCCTGAATCTGCCTCAGGGGCACAAATCCCCAAACTCCAGGGGGGTTGTCCCTAGATAAAGGTAACACCGATCTTTCTTACCTCTGCAAACCCCAGCACAGTCACTCTCGGCTGTTCCCCGAGTCCCTGGCCGGAGGATGCTGTGTTTGCAGCGCTGCCGGAGCCCGGGAGGCCTCTTGGCTCGGGACCCTCATTGTTTGGGGACAATGACTGGGCTCCGGCTCCGTGTGCAGGGCTGGCTCCTGCCTTGCAGCCCCTCGGTTTTGCGGGCAATTGAAAATGGTAAAAAGAGGCAGCAGCGGTTCCAGCCCTACCCGCGGGGATAAAGCCTGCCTTGTTTGTGTGCCAGCCATATGCGGGTGCGTCGGGTTAAATCCCTGCCCGGCTCCTTGTCCCCGTGTCAAAGCCCTGACAAAGGCTTTTTGGGCTGTGTCCCAGCAGCTCCTGCAGCAGGGACCCGGCCCTCGCTGCCCCTGTGCCCCGCTGCCCCGAGGGAACACCAGGGGGCTGGTTCTGGGCACCTGCAATTATGGATGTGATTCCTGTCACTGATTCCTTGTTACCCTCTGCTTTACACACCTCGTATTTTGTGGCCATCCTCTCCTGTAGAACATCCTCGCTAAAGCCACCGAGAGTGGACCTTTCCCTCTCACTTCCATGTAAGTGTCGGATCTGCCTCAGGTGACACAGTCTTTTTGTTGGCCTGAAGTTCTCATCTTCTGTGCTTGTTTTCCCAGTACAAAAGGCCCTGTGTGTAAAGAAAAAGGGATGTGTTTTTCCCCTGATGAAAGGTTTGTGTCCTAGAACTGTCAGTGCCCTGGGCAGCACAGGTGAGAGCTGTGCTGGCCGGGCTCTGGCTCTGTCTGTGCACAGTGCAGCAATCCTTCCCTCTCCTCCTGGCTCAGCACCATGCAGCGCAGGCTTCTGCCAAGAGCTCTTACAGCCCTGGATCACTGGCTCTTTAGCAACACCATTGCAGGCTTTGAGAGAGCCTGGAGCCACGCCACGAGGCAAAGAGCCCTCTGCTCCTCCTTCCTTCGTGTGAAGGGGGAGAGATTCCTGCAGCAGCTCTCACAGGAACAGTGGATCCAGTGCACTCGCAGCCAAATTCCGCAGGGTTTGTCCCGGGGATTTGTGAGCTTTGCAGAGCTCACAGCAATGCCTCGTGTTTCCACAGCACACGGCACGGAGGGGATTGAGAGCAGAGTGAAATCCATAGTCATGAGTCCTCCAACAGCTTTGGGTGTGAAACCACAGCTCTGTCAAAGCATGGGGGTGATCCACGGTGACTTCACAGGGCAAAAACTCCAGCAGAAATTCGTTCAAGGTGTTGGTCTTGCCTCGGTTACCCCAGGAACTCATATGTTTGAAATGGAACCAAGAGCATGACTTGGGTGGGGCCTGGGTGAAGGGAGGCAGCACCCAAATCATAGAATCCTAGAATATCCTGTGTTGGAAGGGACCCACAGGGATGATCAAAGCCCAGCTCCTGGCCCAGATCAGAGCTGCTGAAGCCAGCAAATTTCTCTGAATGGGAGCATGAATTGTTTCCTCTCAGCCCTTGGGCACTCTGAAGACTTTTCTCTTGCAGTGTTTCCTTGGGAAGCCATTGCAGGAACTCAGGTATTTTTCCATTTGGTGTGGCTGCAGGAGTGTCCCCGTGGCAGATGGCTCTGCACAGTCAGAGGTGCTGCACACCTGGGGCCTGCCCTGAGCAGTGACACCACAGGGGGAGCAGAGGGGTTGTTCGGGGATTTTTCTTTGGCAAGTCACTTGTTTCTATTTACAAGCTCTACCAGTGTTTTAATTAGGGTAATTACCCTTGACCAGCTAAGTGTAATGGCCTGCTGCCTCTCTAATGGCTTTTCCTTTGTGATTTCCCTGCTTGGCGCTGGGATGGCACCATGAGAGCTGGGAGGGAGGAGAGAAGAAACTGCAGGAGAGGTTATTGCATCCTGCTTGGGACTGCCAGAACTTTCAGATCATTAGGAAAGCTAATTTATTGCCTTTTCTCCCAATTTTTTTTTTTTTTTTAATTTAAAATTTTTTTATTATTTATTTATTTATTTTTCTTTGTTTCCTTCACAGAGGAAGTGTTCACCAGAGCCACAGTTTTCAGTTGGGAATATCATCAACTGTCTGGGCATAGTTGCTGCTCACTACAAAATAATAAGCAAAATTTTGCTAAGGGACTAGTAGGAACTTGTGATGAGATCCTTTGAAAAGAGGCTCCAGCAGGAGAAGTTTTCTGTCTGAAAATGTTTCCAGGTTGGGATGGGATATGCATGAAGTGGGGAAACCAGAAAACAAAATCAGCAAAATCAGTAGCCATTGTTAAAATACATGAGCCAGTAACTTTGGGGTTAAGATTGGTTTTGGGGGAGTTTGTTCAGATTTTCACAATCCTGTTAAGCAAGCAAATGGATAAAATACAGAATACATATTTTCTGGGGTTTATGATTTGCTTACAGTACATGTTCTCAGATTTTACTGGGGTGAAGACTTGTCTCCTTGTTTGGCTGATCAATACCCAAGCAGATCTCGCTGGAGGAAGCCTGGCTCACAGAGGTGCTGATAAATCATCCCAAATTGCAGTGTTTGTGCCTTGTGCTGGAGGAGCTCTAAGCACAGTGCTGTGCCACTGCTGCTCCTTGCTGCCCCTGGAACACGAGTAAAGATTTGGCTCTTGGTTTATTAATCAGGGAGGGATGGCAGTGCTTGCACTGTCCTTGGGGTAAATACGGGGCTGGATGAGCAGCATCTCAGGATGCTCTGGGGAAGCCACCTCAGCTGCAGTGCTGCTTTCTCCCCTGTGAAAGAAAAGCATCCTGAGATTTCCTGCCTGTGGGAATTGTCCCGGGGAGGAGGAGCAGCACTTATGGACAGTGCTGTGGCATGGCTGGACACCAGCAGAGTCCTGCACTGCTCTCAGAAGCTCCCTGCAGCCTCAGTCTGTAGGGATTTGTTTCCTCAATGCATTAAAATAATCAATGGAGTCAAGAAATAGTGTAGATGTTGTGTATATCCTGTGGAGGGACTGTCCTGGGAGCCTTGTGCTCTGCTTCAGGTCTGCCATCCCTCCTCAGACAGCCTGGGGTTCTGTGCTGCTCGAGGGAAGGTTCCCCTTTGGAAACCTGGGGTGCAAAAGCAGAGGCCACCACCTCTGATTGCAACCACATAGGGAATTGTGAGCAGCACTGTTCAATTTATCTCCAATTTAGCTCACATTTTCATTTCTAAACCCCATTAAAGCCCTAACAGTGTTCCTAGAAACAGCTTTTATAGTTCTCGCTTGTTTATATTATACCTCCAAAGATGCTCTTTCTCTCAGATATGTGGTGCTAGCCACAGTGAAAAAATTTGGAACAGCTGAAAATATCTGTGTATTATAAATTTTTTACAGTAACTGCATCTGTAATCTGTACTGTGGACACTTCCAGAGATTGTGTTGCCGCACTGCAGAGTTTCAGAAAGCTCTGCTGAGATTAAATGCTTAAAAAGAAATATTTTTAATAATTGGTGAAAGGGTGGATTCTTTCGGTTGGGTGATAATACTACTGGTAATAAATGAACAGTATGGAAAGGATTTAAGAATTGTATTGTCTAAACTTCAGATTTCAGAAATGATAAATCTGGGTTCTGCAATATTCATAGATTGGCAAATCAAATTTATCTAAAGAGTGTGAACTCTATTTTTTAAAATTTTCCTGTATTGAATACCTTCAAAATAAAGAAAAATGCTCTTCATATCCCTTCATTAGCATGTAGTGTGACATGACAGATTTATGAAAGACATCTCAGTGCTGGAGTGCCCTGGTGTTTTATCCCATTTGGTAAATAGCATGGTGATGTGCTGGGCACTCAGGTTTCATTCTGGGTCCCATTCATCATCCTGCTATGTGACTCCAGACTATTGCACTCCTTTGTCTCAGTTTACCTGGGTATGAAATGTTGGTACTATCTCCTCCTACTCTCATGAAATGTAATTAAATTAATGCCTGAAAATACAGTTTAAGTACAGATTGCAGCCCTTACTTCCTAAGGTTTTAATGCATGTAAGGAAAAAAGTCCTGCTTGGTCCACTTCAGTTTGGGGTTTATTTTTGGTTTCTGCCTTTTTTATTGCCATTTTTATCTCCCTCTATCGCTGTTAGAAGAAAGTCAGGAGAATGTGACATTCAGTGAGTGACACCAGAGCCGGTGGAGGAGGGAGAGCTCCGAGTGTAAGCACTGATGCTGGAGATCATTAACACTGCTATTTATAACTGTAAAAACTGGGTTTCAAGGGGAAACATCTAGGCTTAGCGTGGCTAATTATACAGCTGTTAACTAATCTAACAGTGATCCTAATTCCAGCAACCCTTGGCACTGACACTTTATGGCACTGGATGGGGAGTGGCTGCGGCACTGAGCCCGTCAGGTATCTGCTGCCTGCCCAGCTCCCTGCCAGCACAGAGCAGTGACAGGGGACACCTGGCACCTTCCCCTGCCACTGTGGCCATCCCAAACACTCCTCTTCAGGCAGGCTGAGGCACCTGGGCTGGAGCCTTTAAGGAAATCTCCAATTACTACTAAAGTCAAAATGACAGAGCAGGAGCTACCGGAGGATTTGACAGCTGCTGAATCCTCAAGAGTGACTCTAGACACACATACAGTGTTTGCATTATTAATTTAATGTCTTTGCACTTTGTAGAAGTGTTTTCTGTAGAAGTATTGCCTCAAGGATCTATCTGCATAGATTTAATGCTAAGATCAAGGTCTTTATTTCCATTTAAAGGCATAAATTAGAAAGCAATCTCACTGAAAAGTCTGATCAGTCACAGGATCAAATGGATTCATCAGAAGTGTGTGATGCACTCTCCTGTCAATTTCCCTTCTCCTCTGTTGAATCTCTTCCTATTTTTGAAGTTTGAAGTCACTCAAGTGTGACCTATTTTCCTGTTCATGTTGTCTGTTTGCATTTTCCTGCTTTCAGGTGGGAGATGCTTGAAGGGAAGGCGAAGGGTTGTCCCTCAGGCCTCCCACTGGCTCCTCGCTTCATGAGGGGCTCATGAGGAGGCAGACAGGGGCTTAAAGGCCCTGGGTGCACTGAATTATTGTCAGAGAGGTGGTGGTGTACACATTGACCTTACTGTAACATTTATAGCTCCAAGGCAAAGGCAAAGCAGCAGAGCCTGCAGCAGGCAGGTTCCCATTCAGGACTGGGAGCAGGGGAGTTTGCTTTCTGCATTTGCTGGTGTTCCTGTTGTTGGTTTTCATGTGTGAGTGGTTACCTTTTTACTATCTCTTTTCTCCAGTATTTGATCCTCATTAAGGGCAACAGGAGGTGGCTCAGTGGGAGGTGAAACCAGTTTGGGCCAGGGCATGGCATATGTGTGAAAAGCTTTTCATGTTTGCTTGCTAGAGTGCATGAGCAGAGCAAATTGCCTGGCCGAGAGTCTTCTGAAAATGTCTTGTATTTGGGATGTACAGATTTTTTTATTATTATTATTAGCTTTTACTTTTTATAAAAAAGATAAATTATGTGAAGCATATTTATCTTCTCACCTCTCACGGTTTTGCTGTTGTGTTACATTAGTTTCCATGCATTCTGTGGGGATCCATTGCCTCTAGTCCTGCCAAGTGCTCTGGATCACTGCCTGACAGAAGTGCTCATTTTCTCCCTTCTTTCCCCTCACCCTCCATCTCAGCCTTCTGAGCTTCCACAGATCAAAGGAGAGTTCTGTTTTATTTTTAAATTTGGTGTTTATTGAGTAAAAGGGCCAGTGTAATGTCATTATGGATGGCATCCTGTAAAGCTGCAGAGCAGCAGCTGTTGTCCCCCTCTCTGTTTACAGAGGCCCTTCACAGAAAAGCTGTAAGCTCCATCCTGGCTTTCCTCACTTGGAGAAAACAGAAGCCATCCTTAGGAAGCACAAGGGACTTAAGTATCCCATGTATGTTGGTGTTCTGGGAATAAATGCAGACTGTCTTGCTAGAAATGGGATGTATTGATCTCAATTTGGCTCTGCTCATTGTATTATGGACTGCAGCTTTGTGTTCACCTGCAGTGTGTCTGCAGGGGATACGAGTGACAGTCTGCCCGTGTCCACATGGTGGATGGTGCCTCTCTTCCTTGGCTCCTGCTCTGCATGGCTACAGGAGGTGACCAGCAGATGTGGAAAGAAGAGCAGAAAGTATTTCACTCTCATTTTTATGTGAGATCATACCAAGAAAAGAACATGTGCTTTTATTTTCTTTTCCTAGTATTGCCAAAATATTTTCAATACCCTCTTTGCTGGAGGAGGTTTTTTTGCAAGCCATTACACAGTGTGTGCAGCTGCTCAGGTTTGTGGGTACCTTGCTTTCTCCCTTGTGTTGTGCTCACAGGAGCTAGAAACAGTGATTTGACTCTTTTTTACCTTGCAGCATTTCCTCCATCCCCTGGTGTGCCTGTCCACCCACAGCCTCATGTTTGCAGAAGAACTCAGTGAGGTGTAGTCTGCTTTGGGAACTCTGGGTCCTGGCTGCTCTCACACATCCCTCTCCCAGCCTTCCTCATCAGCAGGTGTCATTGCAGCCCCATGGCTGTGCTTCCATCCCCTGACTGTCTGAGCCCAAACCCACAGTCTAGGCAGCCTCCAAATCTTCTAGGGAATATGTGATCCTTTTCTTAGAGGAAAAGTACTCACCAGACAGTGTGAATGGCACAGATTCTGCACAAGGCAGAGCTGGATAAGCAAATCCCCATGCCCTGCTCTGGTCTGTGGGGAGCCACAGCTCAGGCTGCTGGAGGGGACGTGTGTGTTCACTTACTTTGCTATTGCAAACAGGAGTCTGAGGGATCGCCCCCTGTTCTTCCTGTGAGGCATGCTGAGCTAATGGAACTGACTCATCTGGCCTCCTCCTGCTTCTCTAGCCCCTGAATCTTCTTTAGGAGCCCCAGGTGCTTGTGCTGGGACCAGCAATCCTGTGCCTGCATCACTCCCCACGTGTGATGGCCGGGGGTGTGAGGAGCAGGAATCAGGCTCTGAGCAGCACAGGGTCCTGAGGGTGCTGCTTCCCTTCCTGCTCAAAATGGAACCAAAGTCATGATTCACCAGCCATTTGCAGAGACCATTTAGACAGACATAGAAGATCCATTTCTTTGAGAGCCTGTATGTGTGTTCTGTTTTTCTATCCTCCAGCTGTGTCCTGGGGTGTCTGAGGGACTCACCTGGGCCAGGCTGATGGGAATCTCCAGCTGCCCAAAATCAGGCTTTGATTTCTGGGCATTTTAGAGCACAGCAAACACTAATGATCAAAGCAGACAATTATATAAAAGTGGAGTAAAATGAAGTCTTAGAGCTGGGGAAACTTAGGCATGACTATAACAAAGGAGTTTCTGGTTCCTGGTCTGTTTTCTACTAGAGTAGCTTTGTTCAAACTAGTTCAAACTAGGGTTTCTAAGCCAACAGAGAGGCTCCACAAAAGAACTAATTTAAAAAAAAGAGTGTAAACACCCTCACCCCTGTGCAGTTGGACACATTCCTGAGGAAATGTTGCTATGTGCATTTGCTTGCTAGTGGTGCCTAATGAAAATATAGCAATTTATAACACTAAGGTTGTTATTATATAAATAAAGCAATATGGTTCTGTTTAAAGAAACAATAGGTGCCCCAGTAGCAGCCTTTTCTTCCCAGCTGGAGGGAGAATGTGGGATATGACATGGACTCAGATTTTATTTTTACCCCTCCAAAACAGCTTGGTCCTTCAGTGGAAAAAGGGTGGAGAAGCATTGACCTAGATCATCTTTCTTATCTGGCTAAAATCCATCGGTGCATAAGTGTATAAAAATGAGAGATAAAAGGAGGAAATTATATCAGAAAAGGGTTTATTTTCCTTTAATTTAGCTTGAAGTTTCATCTCCAGTAATTTACCTTGCTGGTTTTTTTATTCAACTTGAGCTCTGCAGTCCTGCTGGGTAAGGTGCAAGAGGACTCATTAGTTCTTTCTTAATGGGAGCTGTAATTCAGTGATTTTCATATTGGACTTCACAGCTGACTAGTAGAATTTGTTTGTTCAGTACAATATGTGCTGTGGATCAAGTGTGTAGATGTACCCAAAATATGTTGTGCTTCACAAAGGGCCTGATTGTCAGAGTTCCTTTCAGAATTGGTGTGAAGCTGTGTGTCACACAGCATAATGCTGGTCCTCTTTCCTTGCCTTTCCCCTTGGAAAATGTGACCAGCGAGTGGCAATACTGTTGAATGCTGCTTTTATTAGCAGCAGCTTATGTGAGGATGTTGTCCCATTCCTTTGGGCCATCTCTCCCATGTGCTTTGCACCAGTGCTGAAGCCAATAAATAAAAACATTCAGAGGGGAAACAAGAGTCATTTGTGAGGAGCTTTTTGCCCTCCTGCTTTTCAGGGCTGGCTGGCTGAAGAAGATTCAGATGCCCATAGGGAAATTGAAACACATCAGTCCTTTTTCTGAATTCCATTCTTCTGGATCTAAAATGTGTTCTGTTATGGAAAAAATAATAGCAAAGCTTGCTGCTGCATTGACTCTCCTGGGCCAGAGCTAGGAACTACTGAGGGCTTTTTAATACCCACCAGAAAGTAGTGCCCAAAACCTACAACAGAGGGTTGGTATTTGCTCTGCTACAAGGAAAAAGAAGTTTACTTCCTTGGCACAGAGTTTGAGGGAAGTGGGAGCCTCTGGAGAAGCTTTGAAGGGTTTGACACTTGCAGGAATAGCACGTATGAGAAACAAAGCTCCAAAGATACTTTAAAAGGTGTAGTTACTATAAGTCCTGGTTTATCCAAAACCTGATTCTGGTATCTCTCAACATGATTCACAAGACAAGCTGGATGTTGTTGAATTTCAGGAATGGGGGAAATGTAGGAAATTCTGCAGATGAGCAGGAACTTTGGCAGCGTGACTGAGGATGGGAATACATCCTGTTTCCATGCCTTACTTTCACTGAGAGATATTTAACCCTAACATTGAGCATTTGGGGTCATGCCCTAAGATGACCATGTAGCTGTTGGCTTAGCAGCTCATTATTTGTGTCCTGTACTTGTGTCCTGTGTAAATGGCAGTGAGGAGGAGGAGAATGCTGGTTGGGGGACCAAAACCAGGAGGGAGGATGGAGGATGGAGTATGCAGGATGGAGGATGGAGCATGGAGAAGGGAGGAGGGAGGATGGAGGGTGGAGGATGCAGGATGAAGGATGGAAGATGGAGGATGAAGGAGGAGAGAATGGAGGATGCAGGATGGAGGATGGAAGATGAGGGATGGAGGGTGGAGGATGCAGGATGGAGGGTGGAGGATGCAGGATGCCATCTGGGCCAATCTGTCTGCGAGGATGTGCTGGCAGGGGAGGGTGACCTGTGTGTTGAACACCCAGGTAAATTAATTGCTCTCTGCAGGGGCTTGCAAACTAGTTTTTCCTAGTAATGTGGCCTAGATACCCCTTTATCCAGGAGAGATCTCAGTCTATTTGTCGATGTTGTTTAAATTTCAATGAAGAGTTAAACACAACCTGGAGCAGGGCAGGAGGTGTGGGGTTGGCCGGGCCATCACAGCAGGCTGTGCATCAGCAGGGGGAAATCCTGCCACAGCCCTGTTACCTGGCAACAGGGAGTGTGCTACTGGCATCAACAGAGAATTGCTTGAACCTACAAATGCTCAGTTGTCCTCAGCGTAACGCTAGCTTCTAATGCAGAGCTCAATTGCAGTGTGACAGCTGCCAGGGAAAACACGCTCAGGAGGCTCCCTGGGGAGCCACGGGCATCCCTGGTGACAGCCCTATGTGCCCCTGGGGACATCTGTAGGGGACCCCCGGGGTGGAATGGAGCCCTGTGAGCTGTCATCGAGAGCCAGAGCAAGATTTCAGAGGGTGTAGGGGCACAGGCAGCGCCTCCCTGGCTCCAGCCCCAACAGCTGAGGTTTGTGCTTCCCTGCCTGACTCGACAGCAAATGGCACAAGGCCCCTCCTGGCTGGCGTCAGGGGTGGTTGGTGTTGGCTTTCTCAGTTGTGCATCTCTGAAATGATTATTTAATTCTCTTTCCATCCTGCAAGAGGGACCTCCTGGCAGCCTGGTGCCCTCCACCTCCTTGACGTAATCTGCACTGGCATAGAGATGGATCCTGATCTAATAATTCATATATAATTCAGTTCCCTGAGGTTTAGGGATTAGCCAGGTTATGCTAAAGCTATTTTTTTCCCCCACAGACTCATTTGCATATTAACTTTCCTGTGCATTGCTGATTTGGTTCTGGTGAAGTTCATCTTGTTGCTAGGAGGGATAAGCTTTGAGACACTGAAGAATTATTCAGAATGCCTGCAGATGCAAGAAGTTAATACTGCTCTGGTTTGTATTTGGATAGCTGTCATGTAGTGTAAAAAGACTCTGGAAATTCTGGAAGCTTTTCCTTCTAGAAAACTCTAGGTGAGTTTTTAAAGCCTGAGTGGTCCCTCTGCCTGAATGACAAAGTGGGAATCCCAGAGCTCCTGTGGGACCTGCACCTGAAAGGGTGCTTATGGCAGATCTTCTCCTGGAGGAGAAATCCATTGGAAAACTCGTTAACTTATAAATAAGTGGGAATAGGAGTAATTGAGTCAGTGTGTAGAGGAAATACCTTTCCTTTCCAGGCAAACTGGGACTTCATCTAGAAACTTTCTTCTGTCTTCAATTAATACAAAAAGGCTTGTCTGCTTATAAGTGCTGCTTGCATTTGGTGCTCAGCAGAGTTTGCCTTTTAAAGGGATGCTTTTGGTCAGCTGTCACCTAATTCCTTTATGTCATGTTTATGTAAGAAGGACAGGCTATTTTTAGAAACTTAGCATAGATGTCAGTATGCTGGGGGCTGAGATTTTGCTCAAAGAGAAGGATGCACCAGCAAATTCACTTCACAGCATGGACAGAGCATTTGTGTATGCTGTGTCCTAAGAACAGCAGGAGCAAAAGCACAACCTTAACTGGAATTTGTCCACCTGGTGCCTCTTGAACACTCCAGCCCCTTTAAAGATGGGGTTTAGCACATAGACAACTGTTGGCATCCTGCAGAAATTGCAAGATCCTGGTGCTCAATACAAGAGTCCTCTGGGGGTGTTTGTTTGTTTTTAATAATGAAATCTTGACAGTTTTTGGTTCTCTTTGTTAATGGATTTTGAACTTTTTCTATGCTCTCAGACCATGTGTTAAACTTTTCTGCCAGGAGATCTGAAATGTGCTTTCTGCTGTTGTTGAAATGGGAACAAGCTCACTGCGTGCTCACTGGAGCCTTCCATAAAGAACACCACTAAATATTTTCAGGTTTCAGAAAAGAGCAGCATTTGTCATCTTGGGAGCTGTCTGCCTATAGCATATTCATGCATGAGCTCCTTACTGTAGAGATCCCCCATTTCATTGCCTACGCTCTGCTGCAGGGTGCCAGCTCAGATGTGTCATCTGATTCATTTGGGAGCATTTCTCTATAGCATGTTTTTATAGATAAGGCAGCAGAGGACATCACAGGTAGATGTAATAAATGTGTCTGGGCTGTGAACAGATACCTTCCAAAGGCACTCACTTGTGCTCAGAACAAAGAGTCTTCTCAGCAAATGTGTCTCATGATTTGGTGTATCCCATTCCTTCCCTCCTCCCTCCCCTGCAGTTGTATAAGTACCTTTGATGGCAGCTGCTGGATTAGACCCAGAAGCTTAAAAGATTAAAGAAACCACTAAAAGCAGCAAGGAGGAAGTGAAGGATCCGTTTGTCTGAAGGTTTGTGTTTTCATACTGGTGGTTGAGAAGAAAATTGCAAACAGGCTCTGCTCTGCCTCAGGGGTCTCACAGCATCTGGGATGTGAGAAGGTGGTGCTGGGGCTCTCTGGGACCTGCAGGGCTCAGCCTGGCCTTGGGCTCCCCGTGTCACCTCCCAGAGCTGTGGGGTGGCAGTGTCAGGGCCCATCCTGTGCCCTCCTCGCTGCTGTGGCAGCTCGTGCAGTGATGTGTGGTGTAGATGCAGAAAGCTTTGCTGTCCAGAGCCTCTTATGGAGTGAGATGAAACTCAGGAATTAAAACAATGAATGGCTCAATGAGCTACAGATTCTGCATTTTCATGTTGTAGTAAACTGCTGCCTGCTGCTGCTTACACTGTCCATTCAGCTTTTCAGGGAGTGTTGTTTTTAATTAATGTTTCTTGTCCAGGTGGTTCCAGGCAGTGACAGAGCAGAGGGGGACACAGCATCTCACCAAATTCAGGCTGAAGTCTGATTCTTTGCCCCCATTTCCTTTTTACCCCATCCACCCTCCTTAGCCCCAAACCTAGAAGCAGCTGTTTCAATAAGTGATATTTTTTTTCCTTTAACATGGTCTTTTGCTATGTAAAACATCTGCTGCTTTCTGGCTGATCTCTAAACATTACTGCTGGGGTGTATAATCAAATGGGGAGGGGGGATTTCAACAATGTGAGCCTTTGTCATTCTAAACAAGCAGTGTTTGCTGCACAGACTGATCTGGTGTGGATGAAAAACAAGACCCCGGGCACCCAAACCCCGTTGCTGGGGCAGGGAGTGCTGCTGAGCACGTTAGCATTATTAACATTAATCTAATCTTTCCGTTTGTCAAACAGATTTTTGAGTACATGGAGACAGCTTACCCAGTTCTTAAGACAGTGCTCCCAGATCAGCTTGTAGTTTGTTCTGTAATACCGTGTGGATTTGCTGGGATTTTCAAGTAAATACATTATGTATATGGCTTACAGATTGCTTAGGCTGTCTGCATCAATAATTAAAATGAGGGAGGGGACTATTCTGCAGTTTTCTTTTCCTCATCCTTTTTACATGTCGGTTTTAATCTTTCCTCTCTTAGGGTGGGGAAGATAAACGTGTGGCAGGAGAGAGTGTTGAAGACAAGAGCTGAAGGTTTTTCCAGCAGAGACAGAGCTTGTGGCACATTGCTGCAGTGCCAGCTCACAGCATCACTCTGACCTTTGCCATTCTATTTGCAGATACTTTGATTCAGACTTGTCAAGCACTGCCAACCTGTTCCCTTTGCTGTTAAAACAAGCACACCTCTCCTGCTGAGGCAGGACACAAAGCACTGATTTCAGCCCTGTGGCAAACGTGGTGCTGTGCTGCTCAGTTGGCCAGAGCAGAGAGAAAAGGTTTGGTGGGGTTTGGAATTGCTGTGGTGACTGTAGCATTACCTAGACAGGATGGGAGTGAGCTTTTGGGCTTGATTGTGCATTTTATTATGGTACTTTGTTAGATCAAGAGCTTCAATACTTAAATTTCAAGTGTACCACAGGAATAACCAATTTCTACTTTATACCTCCATCCTCACCTGTCTTGGAAAAGCTGTGTGTGAGGTGCAGCACACAGCACTTGGTGCCACTGTGCCACTGCTGCAGCTTTTGCTGTGGAGCTTTTGCTGTATTTCATACCAGAGCTGGAAATATAGGCATTAGAGCAATTTTCAAATGCACACATCATGTGCTGGTACAGAGTGAGACCAGTTTCAATTTTGTCACAAGAGGGGAAAAAACACTTGGTGCTCTGTGCTGGTGTAAAGGGGGTTTGGTGTTGCTGGTGTAGACAGAACTCAGAGGAAAGGTGTTACAGAGGCAGAGCAAACCAAGCTTGTCCAACATTGTTATTTTGTTTTCACATCTGGCTGAATAACAAGGCTGCAGTTTATGTCAATAGCCTATGGAACCTTTGGCTGCTTTTTGAGATGGCTCATTAGGATGATTTCTTGGCTGGGAACTTTGAATTGGCCTGATATCACAGAGTCATGGGCTATGAAAGAACTGTTAAATAGTAAACACTGTCCCATCTCATTACTGGCCTGGACCAGCTCTGCCCAGCAGCCTGGGGAGGAGCTGCTGGCCCACAGCAGTGCCAGCTCAGGATGCATCATCTCAGGTACCTGTGTTACACTGTCTGTGCCACTCCCTTCCCACTTTCACCTGGCCTGTTTTCAGTCTCTTTGTGGTGTACTCTCCCTGTGAAAGTTCAGTTCTGATTGTGGGGCTGTCTGTGGAGATCTGATGGCATCAACAGCTTCTCCTGTCTACATTACAGTTTGTGACCTTGGAAGCCAGGTCCCTTTGCTGGAACCATTCTGGCTGTGTTGCTTTCCCTTTCCATGAAAAAGGGCAGTTTTGTGCATTTCTTATGTACAAAGACAGCAGTTGGTGCTCTGTGGAAAGCCCTGGTGCTCTAAGAAAGCCTGAAGCCTTGATTAACTTCTCCAAATATACCTGAGCTGACAGTGGGCACTGTAAAAACAAGCCAACAGCTGCTATGAACTAACATAACTGCTTATTGCAAGAATTTTGCAGTCTGAGTGTTAGAAATGCTGTGAATTTGGGTATTACAGGTCCTCAATGTACAAAGCTCTTCATTTTGCTGGGGCACTTTTGTGAGGTTTTTGAACAACCCGTTTGAATTCTATTTCTTAGCTTTTCTCAGCTGCCTGAAAAAGTTGACAAGCCTTTAGGCAGATACTCATAGACACATTACACAAGGTGTAATGCCTTATTTGTTACTTTAAACTCTCCAAGGAGCAGAGCAATTGCTCTGGAGGAAGCACAAACTGTGGTGCTCTCCGTGCTCAGTGCCTTGCACCAGCCAGTCCTGCTCGTGGAATATAAACCCTGGGTGCTGATGTAATGCAGATGTTAATCAGAATTTACAGTAGTTGAGTTGAGCCTGGAATTTAGCTGAAGGGACTGAAATGGAGCATTAATCAAATGCCACAATTACTGAGCCACACTTTCTGCATTAGAGTAAACTAATGTAGAAGATGCTTTTCACCTCTAACATCTGAGTGTAAAATAAGAGGACATGGTAGCAGCAGTGATTAGCCTTTACCTTTGGCTGAGTAACGGAAAGGGCTCTCTAGATGTTTGTCTGCTCTCAGAAAGATGATTTAGGAATTAAAAAAAAAAAAAAGAGAGAAAAACGTGCTGGCTCTTTTTAATAAACTAGAGTAATTACAGATCTGTTTAAGTGGAGGCATATGATACATATGTTTGTGACAATTTTCCAGAGGGATGGTTCGGCTAGTGCTAAATAACCAGGCTCATTTTCCCATAATGCAAATGTTATTCACAAACTATTACCATAATTGATGCACCGAGCCACTGTAGAGTAAATAATGCCTTGTATGTGGGAAGGAAACTAGAAGTCAATGAATATTAAAGAACAAAATCTCATTTTTAAAGGGAAACTTCACAAGAATTAGAGTTATTTTGAAAATGACAGGGCAGTGTGAGTGCCAATGTGTTGGCTGGGTGTCCATGCACATGTGTGAACACGTGTGCTCTGGGCTCCAGGCTGCCTCTGTCAGGGTGTTTTTTCTGCTTGGTGAGTACAGAGCATCCTCAGAGCTCATCCAATCCTGGTGTGAGGAACTTTGGAGCTTCCCAGAGACATGGGTGAAACCCCTGCCCAGCCTCAGTGAGGACTTTTCAGGGTGTTGAGGAGCTGGGATGTGTAGCTCCATGTCTGGGGAGATACTGGTTGTTTCTTTGCTCTGCCTTCCTGCACTGAGCTGAATTTCCTGTTTTGTGTGACAAAAAAGGAATTCTGAATCATGCCAAAGGTGGCCTTGGGTTTATAGGTCGTTATGCTGGTGGTGAGGACCTGAGTGAGCTGCCCAGGGTGGCTGGGGTTGGGATCCGAGACCTGTTTGGGTGCTGGGCATGGCTGCAGGGACCCCAGAGCTCTGTGTAACTCCTTCCTTGGTCCTTGGTCATTGTCCTTGAGCCCAGCCTCGTGCCTTGGTGGGTGTTAAATAGATTACAGCACTCATGGCTGAGGTGTAAATTGCCCTGTGTCCATGGCTGGTGCAGGAGCCATTGGCACTGCAGCCTAATCTGTGCTGCTGGGGATTTTTAGTGTCAAACGTTTTGCTGAACAGAGCTTGATTTAGCTGTGGGCATTAGTGCCCTGCCATCTAATCCCTTTTTATATTCAAAGGGAACTTGTGTTAGTGCTCCAATGTTAATACATGCATTGCATGCAAAGGTTCTGTTTTATCAGGGATTTCTCTGCCCCCCCTTCCCCACTGGATGTATTGCTCCCTCATCCCTGTTCCATGTGGAAATGAGGGAGATCAACCTCACAGCTCTGTAATGTATTGCAGAGCTGTGTTCAGTAGGAGGAAATGATGGAGTGTCACAGAAATCACTACCTTCTGCATTTGAGAATCCTGTAATTTCAAACACTTTTGAGTTCTGGTATCATCTCAGAAGTGACTTTTTTTCTCAAGGTAATAAACCTCTGTCCAAACAGTGCTGGAGCTCCAGAAACCAGAAAGCCAGGGAACAAAATGCAGAAGCATTCTGTAGGATTACAAAAGCATCATTTGATATTTTAATATCATAAACGATTTTGTCCAACTGGCAATTATTGTTGTTTTTAAAATTACAGATTATGGCACTGCACCTTCTTTTTCAGAGAGGTCAAAAAGACATTTTAAGCCACCTTTGCCTCCCACTGCTGCAGATAGTCACACATGACTTCCTGGCACAGTTCCATATATATCATATCCCATCAGCAGCTCTCCTTACTGCACCCTGAGCTAACTCAGTGTGGCAGAGGCAGCAGATTGTGAGCCATCATGAGCCCAGCTCTTGTGTGCCAGGCTCATGGGCTCTCCTGCTTCTGTCCCAGTCTGTCTTTGCAGGTTGTAAACCACTAGTAAATGCCTGTTTCTTGTCCTCTGTGGACTGCCTTGAGGTGTCTTTGAATCCTTCAGGGGTCTGTGGTTGTGCCTCACAGCCTCATCATTTCACCTGGAAAGCTGAGCATGTGCCCCAGGTGGGTTACCCCTGACTGTAACTCATTACACACTGGCACTTTGCTGGGGGAGATGAAGTATTTCAGACTGGTTTTCTCACGATAATCTGCACTCTTTCTCTTTGAGTCAGGTGGCCTGACTTATTAGGCTTTATCCTATTCCAAGGGAAAGGCAGCTGTAAGTCCTTACAGCACTGACAGACCTGACAGGGCTTAGAGCTGCCAGGGAAAATGTCACTTGCACTTCTTAGTCACTGGGAAGAAAAAAAAAACCCTAAACCTTTCTGTAAAGGGTGACTCTGGTGGTGGTGTTGGTCTCCTGGGCTGAAATGGTGCCAGTGCCAGGAGCAGCAGACACGGGATGCTGTGCCTGCTCCCAGTGGGGTGGAGGCGGGAGAGCTCCCAAATCCTGCCAGCCCACACTGGGTTCAGAGCAGTGACCTGGAGAGTTTCTGTCTGTGCAGACGTGCACCAAGCCCGAGCTGACAGCAGCATGTTGGTGATGGGATTACTCGGCAGCACTCGAGATGAAAGAGCAGATGGTGTTGATGGGCGAGCGGGTCCTGAGGTACAAGATGGGATTGTTACCATGTTAATAACGAGACAGCAAATCCCACTGTGCTCTCTATTAGCCTGGAAGATGAGAGTTCCCTGTGGAGCTCCCCATGACCCACAAAGGTCTGGCAGCACCGGCCTCGGGAGGCTGTGGATGCCTCATTTGTTCTGCTGCTTCTGAGATGTAGCCACTGATTTGTTTGAGCCTTCCCTCACTGCCCCTGCCCTGGCAAGCCTTCTAGGATGTACAGTGTTGGAATACAAAGCTGGTGTGGTTCTGGGTTAAAGCAGAAAGGCTGCTGTGGAATCTGGGTGCTTGGAAGTGAGCTGGTTTTGCTAGTTTGGAGCTGGGGGAGTGCTGAGTGTGTTCAGAGGCAGCAGGATTTGTACCTCATTTGTAGAATCCAAGTTACTCTACAGTTCTCTGACTTCGGGAAAAACTTACTCTCTTAGTAGGCTTGCAGATTCCACAAGCTTTGCTCTCAGCTTCATTTAATCTCCCAGGGCTCCCTGCTTTGGCTGCTACATTACGAGCCATTCTGAACTGTGAAAAACATTTCTAAATCCTTTTTATTTATACTTATTCCAAATTGCCTTTATTTCCTTTCTTTTTTTTTTTTCCTCTCTCCACAGGCTAATTATAAAAATTGCTGTAAACATTTTCTGGAGATGGGATCTTCCTATTTATCTAAACTTTCTGTTTGTTGTTTATGTGCTTTTTCTTTCAGCATCCCCACACTTCACTCTGCTGGTTGGGAAGTGTGAAAGCTATTATGGTAATAGGGAGGGAGATGATTTTCTGCTCTCGTAGTGCCAAGAACACAGGAATGGCTGTAATTCATCTTGGATGTAGTCCCTGCTGCAAATGCACCATCTTGCTTTAGCTTTAGTCCCCCTGCACACACACAGAGACTTGGTTTTGCTTGGCATAAGGGTCAGGATTCTTTAGTTTCCTCCAGGAGTGGCTCTGCTGTGCAAGTGTGTTCTTCAAGGCATTTCTGCTGCCTCAGGAAATAGTGAAAATGGGTGAAATAGTGCCTGGTTTGCTCCTGTCCCCCCTTCCTTGTGGCACCAAGACGTTAGTTTGACTTTTTAACAAACCCAAAGGCAGAGAGAAGAGGAGAAGGCACCCACTGCTGCTAGGAGACTTAAGAACCAACCCAGTATTCACTGTTACACTGCACATTGCATTAGTGTGTGATCAGCTTTGTCATGGGGAATAATTGAAATGAACGTGGATCGATATCTAAATATACATTAGGGTGTATTAAAAGGCTTAGAACCAATGGGCTGTTAAAAAGGAGGTTATTTCAATTCCTTTCTACACTGTCTCACAGTTGAAATGCTTTACTAGAGAATGGCAAAACCTGCTGAATAATCAAAGTATAATTATTCTGGGAGAATTGTGAATATTCTACGGAAGCATGGTTTCCTTTTTGGGGTCATATGAAAACAAGTTGGGATTTTGGCTGTACAAACTCGGACTAGGAGCAGTGTGTCATTTCATGATGCTGATGGGTGACTGAAAGAGAAGGTGTGGGCTAACAGGGTTTTTTTGGAGGACGGTGCAGCACTTCCAGGGGTGGCTCCCCATCTGTTTGTGCAGCATCACGTCCCTGGGAAGTGAATTGGCAAACAGCAGTGAAGCTGCTGTACCAGGCACCACAAAGACTATGGCTCTATTACACAGCAGAACCAAACACGGTTCAGAGAAGGCGCTGACGCTGCAGGTTTGAAAATAAATGCTGCGTTTTGTCCTCCTGCAAAGATGAATGAAGTGTTGAAAACTTAAGCTGGTGTGTATTGTGTGTGTGTGCAGAGCCACACAGCTGTCAGTGCTGTAAGGAATCACCGGGCTCCTCTGGTGCTGCCAGGGGCTGTTTGTGGATGCTGATGCGGGGGCTTTCAACAGTGAGACACAAAATGAGGGATCTGTGGCATGATGGGCTTGTCCCTGCCCGGCTGGGGGATGTGATGGCTGCAAATTCCTCTCTCCGTTCCCTGCGCTGCACTTGTCCTTTGATTACTAAAGGACAGCTCTCGAGGGATGTCGCTGTGCATTTTCCTGAAATAAAATAATAGCTCTGTGTTTTGTGACCCTGGAACTTTAGGTCCTGCCAGATGCTAATGAAGCAGTGGAAAACATCCAGGGCCTGGTGACTGCTGTGAGGCACAGCTGTCTGTGCTTGGTACGCAGTGCTGGCTGCGCCCTCCGCTCCTGCCCCAGGGATGGGGATCGGGGAGGGTTCCTATCCCCGGAATAGGGACAGGGGACTGTGGTGTCCATGCAGGCTCAGAGTCCTGCTCTGCCGGCAGGGCTGTGCCCCGTGTACTGTGCTGTCTGCACAGTCCTGGCTGCCACAGGGACTGGAGAACAGCGGCAGCTGGGGAGGAAGCGAGCCTCCTGCACTGACCCGAGCTCCATCAAATCCACAGCCGGATCTGTTCATTTGCTACTTCAAAAAGCAGCATTTGAGGTGCAAAAATTAGGAGTTTTCATTTTCTTTTTATGTTGCTCCCTATAGCAGACCTTCTCATCCATTTTTAACATCTCCAGTTCCAAAAAAATTGCCTGGGGTATTTTACCACCCTTTTAGCATAGGTTAATTCTCCCACAGGAATGCAGAGTTAAAGGGAGAGTGGGAATATTTTTCTGTGGCAGGAATGGAAAGTCATTTCTGACAGCTACAGCCATGGATGGCCATGATTTGAACCAGCCCAGCTGAATGCAGTGAGGGGGCTTGGAAAGGGCTTCATCCCAATTCCCTGTCTGAGCAGGGAAGAGCAGGGAACAAACACAGTGTGGGTGAGCTGGGAAGGGGTCTAATGGCAGAACAGGACTGAGCAGCCTCAGCTCCTCCTAAATATTGACCAATATTGGTGTTTGGATCCTTTTTGTAAGTCCTAGTTTATGAAAAGTTCTAAAAACCTCTGTTGGCAGGTGAATGAGTAGCCAGGTTGTCAAAGGCACCACTTTCAGATAATGCACTGACACTGTTATCAGCACTGACAGCACTTTTTAGGTGAGTAATACTGACAAACTAGGTTTCAGGCTCTGTTTCACCTGCTTTATATCTCTTGTGTGCACATATAGTAGGAGATGGTAAGTCAGTGGTAAATGTATTTATTCCATCTCACTCTGCCCATAAGAAAGATACCTAGACCTAGAAAAGGTACAGGGAATGATGAAAAGGATCTGTGGAGACATGCACAGCCTACCTACAAGGAGAAATTGAATAGTCTGGGAGGTGTGATATAAGGGAGACAAGAAAAAAAATCTATAAAGTCGTGATCTGAAGATGATGAGAAGCAAATTACCCTCTTTTGTTGGGATAGGATACTGTGAGACCCACTTAAATAACCAGAGAGCTGTGTAAAGCAGCAAATTGAGGGGACATTTTTGCTTCTGTAATGAAAATCTGAACCTCACTAATCATTGTATGGAAACATGAAGAGTTTCAGGTGTCTGTGTGAAAATTCATGTCCATCTGTGTTATTACATGTGTTACTGCAGGCACATCTTTGGACATGAGATTCCTGACATTGTTTCCTTGAGCATCGTGAAGTGTTTGGGCACAGGATGCTGGGCCAGACAGCTCTGGCTGTGCACAGTGGAAACACAGGAGGCTGATTATATCCATCCTTTGGTTTGTAACTTGATATTTATTCACTGCTCCGTGGATGCCCAGAGCTGGGAGGTTTGCAGCCAGATCACTGTGTCTCCTTAAAGCAGAGCCAGGGCATTGGGAATTGTTTCTGAACAGACAGAAGAACAAACACTTTGCCCAGTGACTTCCCGGGATTTTCTGTGCATTAGCTTGATTTGGTCGTGGTGGTTGTTCTGTTGGGTTTGGTTTGGGGTTTGTGTGGGTTTTATTCCTTACAGATGTTATTTTCCAACATGAGCCTGGCAGCATCACATCTTACCAGGGTGTTTGTGGGGAGGGCTGAGAAAGGGGGGCCAAGGAGCGAGTCTGGCTGCTGAAGACTCGCTCCGGTTCCACGGCAGCGTTACTGCAGCTGCCGAATCGGAAAGGAGATATTTGCTTTATGCCTAAGAGGCTTTATTGTTTCTAAACTATATATAGTCCCGTAATCTTGCTTTCGGCGGGGGAGGGCACGGCGGGACAGCCTCCAGAGCATCCCCGCCCCGCCTGCCGGGCGAGCGAGGGGTTAACGCGGGCTCCGCGGCTCATTGTCACAATAATGTTTAGCCAGGTGTTAATCTGTGTCTGCAGGGAAGCGCTGGAATTCATTATTCATCCCGCGGGGGGAGGTCACGGTCCTGGGCGGCTGCCAGCGCCGGAGCCAGCCCACTCCTGCCTTTACTGACATGTGCCATCGCTGATGCGGGCGGCGGGGCTGGCGGCGAGCGGGGACACGGGCAGCAAGGAGGGACACGGGCGGCAAGGAGGGACACGGGCAGCAGGGACACTCGGCGGCACAGCGCCTTCATCCCCGCCCGTCCCTTGGGCGCTGCCGGCCCGAGCTGAGCGCTGCTCCCCCTGGGCAGAGCCAGCGCCGCTCCTCGCCCCGCGGGACAGCTCCGGGCCGCCTTCCTGGCGTCCTCCGAGGCCGGGACGGGAGACAATGATCAAGTCCAGTTGGTTCTACGTCAAGTTCAAGCATGCCGAGAAGGTAAGTCCAGCCTCTGGTGCGGCTCTTCCCGGGCACTGCTGGGGCTCAGCTGCTCCCCTTCCCCCGGCAGCGCCCCTGAAGTGTCACCGGGAATTGCTTTTCCTGTGACCCCACGGATAAGGCTGTGTGTCCCTGCAAGTGTCACCGGGAATTGCTTTTCCTGTGGCCCCACGGATAAGGCTGTGTGTCCCTGGAAGTGTCACCGGGAATTGCTTTTCCTGTGACTCCGTGGATAAGGCTGTGTGTCCCCTGAAGTGTCACCGGGAATTGCTTTTCCTGTGACCCCACGGATAAGGCTGTGTGTCCCCTGAAGTGTCACCGGGAATTGCTTTTCCTGTGACTCCGTGGATAAGGCTGTGCCCAGAGCTGGGGCAGGCTGCAGATGTGGCAGCAACTTCAGCACGGTGCAGGTGGAGGAGGAAAGCTCAGATCTGATTCCTCCAGTGCTGTGCCGGGAAAAAAAAATAGAGATGGTAGAGATGTGTGTGTTTTCCTCATGTGGAGCTTGAAAGGGAGGAATATTTCTTGTTCTGTAGAGCCCATTATGAGTTGTGACCTGTTTCTGCAGGGAGGTCAGTGGTTTCTTCTCCTTTAGCAGCTAAGTATTTAATTGTCCATAATCATTACTGGAAGAAAGAAGTTTTATTGATCAAAAAGTAGCAAGATGTATTCAAGACTTTGGTGTGGGGTTTACTGTGGAGTTTGCTGTATTTCCCATTGCACAGATCAGAGTGTTTGCTGTGGGATTTTCCTCTTACACTCAGCTTCCACTTTATCTCGCCTGTGCCTTGGTACCCAGATCATCTTCCTGGGGGAAGCAGAGGAGCAGGGATGGGGAGAGAGGGTGGACCAAGATTGCACAGGGACCTGCGATTTCACTGGAGATCTCCTGGAGGGTTTCCTGCCCCAGGCTGGAGGCTGATCCGATTTCCAACAGTGCTGAGGTGCAGGCAGAATGTGGATGTAGCTTTGCTCCTTCCTTAATCCAGCAAAATAGGGAAAAGAGCAAGAGAACTTTTTATGGAAAATACTAAGCAGCCTTGCTGTCTGTTCCCTAAACATCCTTGAGCACTTAGCAACTTGCTCTTCTTAGAACAAGGGAAAACTCATGTATGTGCTGTTAGTCTGAAATCTTCTATTCCCACAAATAGTCCCACATTGATTTATTTCTTGTCTTTGTGCCTCAAGTTATACTGCACCCAGTGAAAGCATATATATTTCATTTAACAAAAAGCATATATATTTCATTTAACAAGATTGTCCTATCATTTACCCCAGGCTGCGAATAGCATATTTAACAGTCTCAGATGTAACTGTTCTATTTCGTTTGTTTTGGGCAGTCTGAAAAAAAAGGCTGCAAAATCCACTGTATTACTGTCAGGCAGTTACTATCTTCTTGATTTTTCTCTGCAATAATTCTGTGTTCTTTGAAATTATATCAGATCTATAAACATCTATAATTAAAGAAATCACCTCAGCATATTTAGCATATGGAACTTCCTGGAAATAATCTAAGGCAGTCACCAGTTATTTGTCACTGGGTGAGGCTGGCTATTTAAAATGCATGGGGGATTTCTTTTTCCTCTACATTTTGTGATTCAGTTCTTTTTTTTTTTTTTTTTTTTTTTTTTTTTTTTTTTTTGACACCCCTTGCAGTTGATCCAGAAAGCCCTGGAGTCCCTGAGCAGAGCAGATAATGTTCCTGCTCTGCTGTCACCGGGTGATTCTGTGGAGTGTTACATAACCTGTCATACCAGTTTTGTCAGAGACAGATATTTTTGAGATCTACAACCTGGGAAATTTGAACATGGATGAAATCCAGGAAACCCGTTTAATCTGTATACTTACAGTTACTTGTGCCTTACAAGACTTTCTTCTGATCCACCAGGGCAGGTGCCAAGTTTGTTCATCTGCTCTTTGGGGAAAGAGCCCCAGACCATAATGCACACATACAGGAAGGCAAAAACTGAGGTGCATGCCTGGTCCTTCACTGGGTGTCTTGTGTATTAACACTGTTAACCCTTTGTGTTGAAGTGGGGCTTTCCTAATAGAAGGCTCCTGAGAAGTTTTGGGGTTGGCTCCGTGGGAGGGCTGTACCCCCTTGCTGAACACAGGATTTTGTATCAATGTCTTGTTACAGTTGGGGCTTGGCTTGTTCTGCTTTAGCTCCCAGTCTTGTCTGCCTGTGAAAGTTGTGCTAGTGTGACTTAGGTGTGAATTGACACTGACTTGATTAAACTGCTGCAGTTCTCTGGCTGGACACTCTGGGTACAGGCTCCATGAAACAAGTGTTTCTGCAATAGTGTAACCAAACTGGCTTAAAAAATTAGGTCAAATTCTTTTGCAGCTCCTCGGTGTTGTCATGGTCTTAGAAATTTGGTTTATGTGAGTTAAGCTGAAGAACCTTTGAAATTCTCAAACCAGCTTTTTACAGCAGTTTGTCTAAATGGATTTAAAATCTCCCTTGGAGATGCAGTTTCTCCTCTTTGGCTGACACAGGCGTGGGCTGCTGCAGGAGCCAGTGCTGCACTCCCAGCTGGGCACTGTCAGCAGAGGTGCCTGTGCAGCCACATGGGGAAGTGATCCCACCTCCACCTGAGCTGGTTTTATTCCCTTTTTGTGCTGGCTTTGTTTGCAGGCAGGGCAGTGTGTCCCAGTTCACCGTGAGGGTACGGCCCCGTGGGGTGTACCTGGATCAGCAGAAAGGACAGTGATGTCTCTTCTGGCAGCAGCCTGTGAAACCCAAATTAATTTAAGTTTGCTCTCCTCATGTGGAAGTGTTATATAATCTCTGTTTAAGGGAGGTCATTTTAGGTTAGGAAGAGGTTGGGTCTGTGCCCTCCTGTCAGTGCAGTATCTCAGTTAATCAGAACTGGAGCTGCTCTTCCTGTGTGTGCTGACATTGCACTGCTCCCTCTTAATTCTCTTGTAAAGAAGTTCATTGACATTTTTACTGGCTGGCTGGCTTTGCTGAAGTTGACATCCTTGCCTCTGGCCATCACAAATATTTATTTTTCTTTTGGTTTACTTCAGAAGATGTTGGTGTCTGAAGACCCCCACTTTGATAAAATGTATATATTTATATACATGTCAGAGGCAACTGCAGGAAGCTTGTATATTGTACATTCTTGCTTCCCATATAGATTGTTTTATTCTCTTGGCATCACTGTGCTTTCCTGCCATAAAATGTTCCATTGGTTGTGTTTGAATGCTGCTCATCCTGGCTGGGTTATCTACAGAGAGACCTGAACTGAAGTGTGCTGATGGAGCTGGCCTGAGCCTCAGGGATTGCACCCCACAGTTCAGCCTCTTCTGGGACCTTCCAAACTCATCACATCCACCTGGAACTATTGACATCTCTTAATCAGCTCATTCATGTCATTTGCCTGCTTGCTCAGTGGCTGGTTTGTACTGGTAGGCAGTGGTCATGCATCTGTGGCTGCAACACAAAGCCTGAAAAATGGTCACCTTTTATCCTAAAGACATGCTGGAACTGGAAACAGGAGAGAAAGACATTGGTTGAATTGATGTACTTTGGTGTGTTAGTTTGCTCAAGTCATCCAAACAGTTTTTTTAAGTTGTGTAGACAAGCATGATGAAACCTTTTCCCAGCAGCACTTTTTTAGTTTTGATTAAAATAACCAGATAATAAAACTAACTAAAGTAGAAATCTCCACAACTTCATCTTGAGTCTATTATCAAGTTAATTGCTAACATTCTATAATACAGAGTGAAAGGAAGCCTACAGGATAAACCCCAAAGTTTTTATGTTTACCCTTTCAAAGATTTAATATAAGGTCATTTGGCCACGAGCCACTTGGACACAATACCCATATTCAGTCTGAGTGCATTTACACCGGAATTAAGATTCAAAGGCTTCATGTGAATAATATTGCTGACACCAGGAAATCAGTTTATTCTGAAGGGGGAAAGAAAAAAAGGCAAGCTCTTGGAAAAAATCTGTGAAATTCTAGAAAGTGTGGGAGACGTGTGGAAGGAGGCAGCGTGAGTGGGCAGCCTGGCTTCACGTGCTGCTGCCCGGATCTGAGGGAGGTTATGGATGAAAATGGGGGACTTGAAAGGTTTTGCTTTGTCCTTGAAAAGTCCTGTCCCTTGTTTGAGGTTCATTGATAGATATTGCTGAACTGAAGTGAAGCTTAATTTTCCTGTTCTCAGCAGTGCCCAAGGGAGAGAAGTGCTGTATTTCTAGCCAGAAAATTAGATTAAAACACCTACTACCTAGATCCAGGGTGCATTCATTTCATCCTCTCTTGTAAGACTCTCACTATCCTGAAAGGCAGTTTACAGTTTTGACAGCTAAAATAAAAAGCCTGAAGGACAAGCAGCCACTTTGAATGTTAGAAGGGCTTCATTTCCAGCAGAAAGATTTCAATTACAGTCATTTTCCTCCAGTAAGTACAAAAAAGTAAATGGAACCCCTGTTTCAAATGTTAAACTCACAGACTACATTATTACCAGTTGTACTTTGAAAGTAAAGGATAAAGCCCATCTAAATCAAAGCCCTGGTGCCAAATTACTTTTTAAGAGTATGATGAGGTCTGCACCCGGTAATTCAGCCACTCTGTGCTGAGCAGCACAGAGCACATCAAATGTGACTTCCATTAGACCGTGCTGCTCTTGCGGGGGATCCAGGCAGGAAGCATCTCTCTGCACAAGCACTGAGAGTTGCAACTTGAAAGGGCTGCTCTGCAGCTGGAAATTCATGAGTTGGCTGTATTTTTAGAGGATTTAGGCTTTTTTCATCCCTGACTCTGCTTGTTATTTGTCTTGTCCCTTTTAGCAGCAGTTTGACAGAGATTTAGTTATTTATCTCCCTTGTGGCACAACCTCTTCTTCCTCCCACTCCCCACAAGAAGGTTTTTCATCCCAAACCATTTCCTCCCCTTGCTGAGGTGGGGAACACCTTTCCATAAGTCCAGATACTGAAATGTGCACAGTGTTTGCATGATACAGTGCTCTGAAGAGCCTGACAGCTGAGATGATAAATCAGGAGCTCCCCAGAACATTCATTTTCCCTGGAATGATGAACCCTTCCAGAATTTGCACCCCTGGCTGGCTGGAGTCAGGGATAACTCTGTGTGGGTGACTTTCTGGGCCAGAGCTATGCCCAGAGTTGTGGGAGGAGTGCAGGGAGTCAACCAGGCTGCTCCCTGTTCCACTGGCATTCAAACCACCCTTGCCTCAGAGGTGGGAACCCACTTGCTTCTTCACCAAAAGTGTTTGCTGGAGATAATTGTGCTGATTATATTTATTTATCTTCACTACTTCTTTTCCTCATTGCCTCGTAGAAGGACTTCTGCAGGTGTGAAATCAGATGTTACTCCTTAAACCGATGGGGATGATCAGCAAAGGGTTGTGCTGTCCTGAATTGCTCAGCACAGACACCTGGTTTACTATTTTTATCACTTTTAGCTGCTAAAATTCCTTAATTTTGCCTTTCCTGCCTATGAATAGTACAAGTTTGCATATTTAAAATCGTGTTGCAACCGTGACTGACAGCATTTTAGGGAAATGAGTGAGATTTGTCATTTTATATTCTTGTGAACAGAGATTGGGCGTAATCAAGAAAAACAGATGTAGGGATTTAATTTACTTGTAAATAGAAATTACTACAAATCATAAAATCATGGAATGATTTGGCTTGGAGAGGTCTTTAAAAATCATCCAGTGTCACCTCCTGCCATGGGCAGGGACACCTTCCACTGTCCCAGGCTGCTCCAAGCCTGGGCTTGGACACCTCCAGGGATCCAGGGGCAGCCACAGCTACTCTGGGCACCCTGTGCCAGGGCCTGCTCACCCTCCCAGGGAACAATTTTGTCCTATCTCTGATCCAAATGTGCCTTTGTGCTTCAGGAGCCCGTGCTTGCTTGGACTCAGCTCTAACCCTGCCTGGCTTGGTCGTGTTACCCTCTGAGTGCCACTAAGCCCTTTCACACAGAGCTGCCTTGCTGCATGTTTTGGCCTTGCCTTATTGCATTTTGATTTTCTCTGGCCTTTCAGTGAGCACAAGGGGCTTGTCAGTGGTGGCTGCAGCCTGCCCAGGTGCTGTGCCCTGGGTTGGCAGTGGGGCTGAGGAGGTTTTTATCTCCTTCCAGTTTCTCTTGGGCTGGAGCAGCAGCAGCAGCAAACACGAGCTTGTGTCTCCATGGCCTGGTGAGCCCAGTGAGGAGCAGGCAGGGCTGGAAGGCAGAGGAAAGAATTCTATCCCTGTTCAGTCTCCAGCCCCAGAGGGGAGGGAAGTTGGCTCCTCAGGGTGAGCTGGCCCCTTTGCTTTCTTTTGCTCCTGGACTGCAGAACCGACTGAAGTACTTATTTATTTATTTTGCTTTATTTATCTATTTGCTTATTTATTCTGATTTAAATGGATCTTTCTTAGTTCTGCCAATTCATGGTAGTTGGACCGGTTCCTGTGTGGTTTTGGATAAGGGTGTTTAACTGAGCTGTAAAATCTTCCTGATTTCTTTCCATGCTGCAGACTGAACATTTGCTGTTTGCTTTTTGCTCCAAATGTTTATCAGCAAGGGCCTGTAAGTTCTTTAGGCTTTTTTGGGAATATGGTAGAGATGGAAAGGGTTTTTTGTTCCCTGATCTGGGGCAGTGGTTGCATGCTGTGTGCTGGGGTGACTCAAGGGCTGCTCCTGCCCGGGCAGGTGTTGGAGCCTCGTGGGACTCAGGAAGTCCAAGCACCACCCGCCTTCCCCTTGATCCCTCTCACAAAGGGAGTCACTGGAGCAGAACTATTTAAGCATCTCAGTGACACTTCAGGGTCCTCCCAGTTAGACATGGGATTATGTGCATTTTTTTTCCACCTGGAGGCAGCTTCTGGACAGCTTTGTCTTTAATATGGATTGGGATCTAGACCTCAAACTTTTCCATCTTTAGTCCTCATTTTTTGCATATTCTTGTGAGACTGAGAAGAACTGAATACTAATGGGAATAGTCAGTGGCAGATAAAATAGCAGAGGAGAAAAAAAAACCCTGTTACATTCTTCTGATGTAAATTTTTAATCAAATGTATTTTCTTCTGTTAAGCAACTTTTACAGCCCACTGCACAAAACATACAACCAAAAACCTTTGCACAATGAACTGCATGTAATAGGCTAGCAATGCATCCATTACACGTTTTTAGGTCTGTAATGCATTGAAATCCATTTTTGTGTGCATGGTACTGTAGCCTTCAAAAGATAATTAGAATTTGCTCTGTCTTGCCTTCATAGTTCCTTAGGTTTTCTTCCAATTGCAATGCTTGGGAAAGCTTCATTAGAAGTGGTCTTTTCTGTAACTAGAAGGAAATGCCATTTGAATACCTTGGGAAATTCTCAGTATGACAGAAACCTGGAAGTTTTGTACCAAAATTTCTGAGATGCTCGTACAGCCATAGTGAGCACAGTCCTGCAGCTCGGCTGGGTTGGAGTGTTGGTAGAGGACAGGAGATTGTAACAGCACTGATAATTACATTAAATAACAGTTCTCCATCTGAATGATTGGAGGTGGGGTTTATATCAAGGTGTGGATGATGTAGCAGTACCTATTTTACAGCTGACCAGACCCAGCAGTGCCATCACCCCGTGTGTGTCTCCTGTATGAGAGCTCCTGCCTGAGGATCCTCATCTCCAGCCCAGCTCCTGCCTTGTCCTGCCATCACCCGCTGTCATGTCAGAGCTCCAAGCAGGCTTTTTCCTCAATTTCAGCATCCCTGCTGGGAGTTTCCCCTCCCTGAGCTGGCTGTGGTCCAGACTCCAGCTGCCCTCTGGGATCTGCCCACACCCCCTGGGCTGGACTGGCTGAGTCCTGCTCATGGTGTGATGAAAGTGCTCAAGATTCAACACTGGCCACAGTGAGAACACCTGAACAGGGTTGTTCTTCATGCTTTGATGAAGCCATAAACTGGTTTGGGTTCAAAGGGACCTTAAAATACATCCATTCCATCCCCTGCCATGGGCAGGGACACCTTCCACTGTCCCAGACTGCTCCAAACCCTGTCCAAGCCTCTGAACACTGTCAGGGATGGGGCAGCTTCTCAGGGCAAACTGTGCCAGCTATGAGGAAGAATTCCCTCCCAGTATCCTATCTATCCCTGCCCTCTGGCAGTGTGAAGGCATTCCGTCTTGTCCTGTCACTCCATCCCTTGGAAATTGTCCCTCCATCTTTCCTGTGGCTCCTTCAGGCCCTGCAAGGCCAGTGAGGTCACCCTGAGGCTTCTCCTCTCCAGGCTGAACATTCCCAGTTCTCTCAGCCTTCCCTCCCAGCAGAGCTGCTCCATCCCTCTGCTCATCCTGGTGCCTCCTTTCTGGGGGTTTCTGTGGGGTTTCTCCAAGCAGGCGCTGCTGTCACCACTGTGCCAAGAGCTGGCAGGCACTGGAGCTTTGGGCTGCAGGATGTGGGCACCAACTTCTGCCTTGAGAGCCTGTGGTGTGTTTAACTCCGTAACCAGGAATGTGTAGGTACTTGATGGATTAATATTCAGGACACAGTAGTTGAGAGAAACTGGCTGGGGGGATGTCACACACAATCTGTTCTTTTTGAATTCCTCTCTGTTTTGAAGCTAGATTCACCAATTCTGTAGATGGGAAGGAAAAAAAAATACAGGCTTACTCTGATTTTTAAATTTTTTATTCTCCCCTCCTGGACTTCATTTGCCTGAGGGCTAGTTCTTCCCTTTAATTATTTAAGAACTGGGTTTTGTTTACAGTTTGTAATAAAACTGATAAAAGATTAACAAGGTGCTTGTGAATCATTTTAAGCAAATTAAAGCTTTGAAAGACTTACAACTGCAAATATTTGAAAATTGTACAGCAGAAAAAATAAGAACAGACCAGAGCAGATAATCAAGTTATTGGATTTGTTTGGGAGAAAAAATAATCTTGTTTGCAATCAGATGTGAGAGCAGCATTGTCTGCT
This sequence comes from Zosterops lateralis, assembly GCF_965231275.1. NCBI lineage: Eukaryota > Metazoa > Chordata > Aves > Passeriformes > Zosteropidae > Zosterops > Zosterops lateralis. The sequence continues at coordinate 9,319,481 of NC_139779.1, read as the reverse complement.
CTATGAAATATTTATATGTGCTTTTAGAGCAAAATTGAAGACACTGATTGTATGAAACAGCACCAGGCCTGTTAAAATCCTGGTTTATTACAGTGTGGGGTAGGTGCAGGGACAGGGCATGGGTTGGAGAGGGGATTCTGAGTGGGATTAGTGTGTCCAAGTTCACTTTAACAGCAATCCTGTGCCAAAGCACAGGTGCCTTATGCTGTTTTTGGGGATTCTGGTGACTCTTCCCTAAAACAGTCCTAATGAAACTATAAACTCTGAGCTGATTTCCATACGAAAGTGAAATTAGGATGTTTCTAACTTCATTTCTAGTCACAGACTTTGGGGTTATAATGGATATATCCATCAAATTATCAGCACATCTCCCAGTAGTGGTATAAAAAACTAACCAGCTAAAGATAAGGGAGCATTCAAAGGATGGAACAGAAATTCCTGATTTAACTGTGTCATGGTCATGTGCTGCTCTTATCATTCCCCCTCCAAAGACTTGCAGACACTGAGGGCTCAGAGAAGAAATGCAGGGCTGCTCAGAGGGGTGGAACTCCTCTGTGTGAGGAGGAACTGAGTGAACTCCAACCCCTCAGCTGGGGGGATCAGGAAAGGAGCCATGACAGAGGTTTGTGAATTTGGGTAGGACACCAGGAAGATGGGAATTGCTCATTGCCTGGTGACACAAGGATTTGGAGATGCCAAAGGAAGTTGGTCAGAGTCCAGGAGTCCAGGTGAAGGAGATCAGAGGGAGGGGGTTCTTTGGGAAGGTGTTGGCCAGTGCAGCTGGGTGTTGTCAAGGAAAGTGTAGATGCTAAAAGTTTGCATCACTTTGGGAAAATGGGCCAATTAATGGAAAATAAATCAGTGGATTGCCACTGAACAGGCAGAAACCCTGTCAGGAGCTCAGTGAGCTGGGAGTGACTGGTGGTGGAAGCAAAGGGGAAAGATGAAGTCATATAAATAGAGAGACAGGAGTATTATATGTACTTATCCTATTTTTATTCTCTTCCTTTGGACACCCATTTATGGCCAGTGTTGGAAAGAGGATGCTGAGCAAGCTGAGCCTTTGATCTGGCCCAGCACAGCCATTCTCTGTGCTTGTGGCACTGGGGCAGCTCTTTCTGAAACATCTTGTCCTGTGTGATGTCTGCTGCAGAAAACACACGTTCTTCAACACCCACCCAGCTCTGCACTTGGGATTTGGCTGTGGTTGTTACCTTCAGACAAAGGCATGTCACACACTGATTACAGTGTGGTACTAATTGCTGGATTCTTAATTTTTGCTGAAAGTGCTCTGGGTCTGGGAAGGGGAATCTCACATTTCCTGTTCTCTGTGCTTCATTTTCTCCAGCCATAAGATGGCTGTGAAGGTATGTGTGTCATCAGGAGTATTGTCTCTGCAGCATTTTGGAAAGAATCCTACTGCTCTTCTCTGGGTCCACTGGACAAGGCACAGAACCAAGAGAAGGCAAAGCAGCATTTCCATTGTAGTGTCCCCAGAAACATTTGAAGATGGGTGAATAACAGCATTGCAAAGCTCTCCAGCACCCCAGTGAAAAATCAGGACAAACCTTTAAGCCTAAATTACATTCACGGTCGAATGAGGTGACAGGAAACTTCTGGGGCAGATGGAGAGAGTTGGAGTCTAATTAAATGGAGTAATTTTATTCCTTTGGGGATGAGCTGTGAAAGCCAACACGGTAACACAGCAGGTTCAAAGGTCTGCGTGTAGGTCCTAATCTGCTTAAAAGAGGGGATTGAATTTCACTGCCTGTATCAAACTTGACTTCAGTAACTAAATAGTTCCTTTCTTGAGCATCCAAATATAAACTGGGAAAGAAGGCAGAGGAGCTTAAAGGAGGGGAATTAAGCTGTGCCTATGCACAAATGCTGCCTGTAGCTCAGTGATAATCACAGAAATATTCTGAAACCTCCATGGCTGGTCTCTTTGTCCACCCTGTTCAGCTGTGTGGCAGCTCTGACATACCTTGGTAAAGTCACACTTCGAGTCAAACATCATCTCTGAGTCTCAGCAATGGTTTAAATGTCTCCTTTTTCCTTCCCCTATAGCTGCTGTTTCTGCTTTGCTCTGCATGTTTGGGAGTGAATTCTGAGCAGTGAGAGCTGGCAGGGCTGGTGGGGCTGAGCCCTGTGTGGGGCAGGGCAGGGGGTCCCCATCTCAGGGGTGCACGTGGGATGAATTATTCTGCAGCTTTACTCAAGCAGGATTTGTAGCTTCCAGTGTTCTACACAATACAGATGTTGGAGATGAACAGATAGTGCTTCCATTTCCTTGTTTAGTGTTCTGTCATTTCTGCGTTGTGATCAATCTTCATCCAGCCCTCTTGAAACCTCGCCTGTGTTTGTTGTGTTCTCTGTGATTGTCAGTGATCTCCTTTAAAAGCCCAGGATTCATTCCATCTGGTCCTAGGAACTTACTTGGCAGCTTGCATGGCAAGCAAGAGATGATTTTTTTTCTGTGAGTGCTAGTTCAGAGAAGTCAATTCATGGCTAAAAAGATTAAATCCCTAAATCAGAAAAGCTGGAAAAAATATAACAATGGCAACCCTGCCAAGGAAGTGCTTCTTGTTGGATTAAAAAAACTTATGACAAGTTGAAAGAGAGAGATTTGGAAGGGTAATTCAATTCTGTTGTCAGTCCAGGAGAGTTAAAGCTGGAACTGTGTTAGAATACATTAACAGCACTGCCTGGACAGAGAGAATCAACTGTTTCTCAGAGACAATTCTGTGCTGGTTTCCATTCTGCCTCTCTTGTGTCTTATGACCTGGTTTGGATTCCTTGGCCTTGATGTCACTGAGGTTCATCACCTGCTGTGTCCTCTGCTTCCATGTGCAGTTCCCTCTGAAATAACCTGTGTTTGCAGCAGTGAGGGCACAGGGAATGGCAGTGGGATGAGGAGTGGAAGGGGGTCAGGCTGGCAGGTTTGGAGAGAGAGGCACCCAGATGGTGTGTGGGAGGTGACAGGGACACCTCACACTGCCAGGCAGTGTCCCCTCCCTGCTCAGGGGCTGGCAGCACTGTGCTGCTGTTCTCCCCATCAGGGCTCTGGAGAGGAGCCCTGTTCTCCTGCTGGGAGGAGAGAGCTGCTTTTCCTCCCAGGGATGGCCCCCATGGTGTGTCAGAGCTCTGGGGGTGCTGCAAGGATCTCTTTGTGCTCCTGGAGATCCTGGGAAGCCTCGTGGGAAGGCAGCCCTTGGTGCCAGGGAGAGCCTTGCTGCTGGTTCCTGCTCCTGCAGTGTCCTCACCAGCTTCCCAGGCTTTCTTCCCCGCCTTCCATGTAAGAAAAGGGAAACCAAAGACAAGCCAAAATCATCTCCCTCCTTGGCTTAAGGTTCAGATGGAAGGTTTCCATTTTGTCTTAGCAAACAGGCTCATTCAGTGCTTGGATATCACTGTGATGTATTTGTGAGAGAAACTGGGAGCACAAAATCCCATTTTTCTCCTCAGCACAGACAGAAGATGACAGAGAGAGATCTGGGTCCTTCCTCTGTCTGTGGAGGGAGATTACTGAAAGAGATGTTGCTTCTGTGACCTCAACTAGTGGTCACTCTGAGACCAAAAGAAGGTATAAATCTAAATCTCCAACAAATCTAAAAAATATTAGATATACTAGAAAAGTGTTCCAAAAAGTGCCCTGGCACAGTGCCCCAGAGATTTCATATTGCATTCTTCTTGCCTTGTAGGTTTGTATGGGGTTGGGATATGGTTTAACATAAAATCTCAGTCCTTTTAAAGACACCTCTGTTACAACCACATCTCTCCTGGCCTTGGGCAGTGGACTGATTACATGGATATCTTACATGTTCATGAGAAGTATTTCAAACTATTAGTTTTGGCTGTTTGATGGGACTCCCTGCCCTGGGGGGTACCAGCAGCTGATTGCTGTAGGGTACCAGGGGGAGTGACCCCTGTGGGGTCCTGCACCCGGAAGGGGAGGGATAATCAGAGCTGTTTTAAGAACTTGTGGATTCAAAATCAGGGTTAACTTTCCTTTCTCATTCTGGGCAATTCAGATTTGGATCCTTTCTCCTCTAACTTCAAGCATGTAATATGTTTGAATTGGGGATCTCATCTCCTCGGGGTCCAGGAGGACAGAAATGAGCCCACTCCAGGGCCTGAATGGCTTTTTGAAGGGTCTTGATTTGCCTTGATAGTGCAGTGGCCCAGGCAATGAGGCCTCTAGGTTAGATTTTAAATTTAAACACACTTGTTTATAGGCAGGTGAAATTTTACATCTCTGTGTAAAAGGACTATTTTTAAATTTCTCCATCCCTGAAGGGCGATCAGGTTTGGAATGCTGGAGGTGCTGGGTTGCTCAGCTACTGTGAGGCACAGCTGGGCTCTTCATCTGCCTCCAACACAGGGAGGAAGTGTCTGTTAAATATCCTGAGTGATCCTTGTTTGTGGGAATGAAGAAGCACCTACAGATGTTCCTTGACCACGAGTCTGGCAGCTTTACACTTGCAGATGTTGTTTTTACCCAAAGTAGCACTTGGAGGACCCCAGGAAAGTCAGAGCCCAACTGCAGCCACACTTGGCCTGCCCTGAGAGCTTGGCAGCTGAAAGGGCTTACAGGACAAGGCTCTTCACAGCACTGAGCAAACACAAACCAGCAAGTCTCTCAGGGATGGAAGTGGCTGCTGCAAGTGTGGTTTGCTGTCCAAACTGCACAGTCAGTGGCAGGGGGAGAGCTGGCAGTGCTGGCAGGTCACCCTGCTGGGCACATCCTGCCCTCCCTTCCTGGCACTCAGCACATCAGGGGACGCTGAGCTTTGCACCTCTGAGAGCAGAGGTATAAATACACAAGGAAATGTGTGAGCTCTGAAGTCCAGCATATCCATTGCTGTCACGTTATTTCTTTCATCCTCTTCTAAAGTCCAAATCCAGCCTTTGCTTCCACAACCATTTCTGCCCAAGAATGGAGTCTGTGAAACAGTCAGTGCTCAGTACTGACCTGGGGAGAGTTCCCTGCACAGCTGCAAACTGATTTTTATCATGACTGTAGTCAAAACTCCAAAGATTCGTCTAGCAGTGTCTGTGTGTGGGCATGTTTATATATGTAATGTAATACTTGTAGGTCCGAACATTGCACGTAGTGTTTAATGTATAATTACATTAGACATACAATACCTCTGGGTTTAGACACAGACACAGGCACAGCACTGATTGGGTCTGTATCATTTTGATAGATAGTCTCATATTTTTCCTTTTTGGAATAATTCACTGAAGTGTATATAAGAAAACAGCAACAGCCTTTAATTTCCTTCAATAATCCTGACTCCCACAATCAGTGCAGTGTGTCTGGCTGGAGTTGCACTGCTGGGTGCTTGTGTCCCTGCCTCAGGAGCATTGCAAAGGCTGGGAGACAAGACAGCAGCCTGGGAATTCCATGGAAACCTTTCCTCGGATATGTTTCTGTTTTGTGACGGGGAAATTTTTGCATAATTCTATAGATCTTCTTAGTCTGGATTAGGATTTAGCTAAAATCCAAATTGTGGAGCAGCTTCATCAGGATGTTTGCTTATAGACAGATCCTTGCAGTTCACAAGACAGATGAACGAGTTAAGCTTCAAGGGATCAGTGAGAAGCAGATGCCCAGATTCCTTACGTGATATTGAATATTACACCAAGCTGGGATTTGCATCTTTTGGAGCCTGACTGGAGATGTGGTGTGGGGTGTTTGTGTGCAGCTCCTCTGCCTTCACTGCAGCAGAGTTACCTCGGGTCTGGTTAATGAGCCAAAGCTGTGCTCACTTCCCAGGGCTTTCCTGAGCCTGCCCCAGACCTTGTCCTCATTTTATCATTTGCTGGTGTTGTCACACAGAGCTGTGACACAATCCCAGCCCAGTGTACACTCACAGGGTCACACAGACAGGGGCAGCCAGGCAGCAGCAGGTCAGTGCCACCATCTGAGGAGGAATTTTTAATGAAAGAATAATGATATCTTATCCTGAAAGACCCTAGTCTGGCATGCAGCTAATAGTCTATTTCTAAAATGAAGTCAAGACCTCCTTTAGCATGTAAGAGCACCAGTTTAGAAGCCTGAGGGAGATGCACAAAGAAATGTCACAGACTGAAGAAAGGGTGAGGCTCTGCCTGGGTGCACAGGGTCGTGTCTGTCCAGGGCAGACTCTCCTGCAAAGGAAACACAAAGGTGGTTGTGTTGTTGTTTTTCCCCTCACTAGATCAACACTTGAGCAAGCTCAGGAGCAGACAGTCCAGAGCACAGTGCCCTCTTTTCCTGTTGGAGATGAACACATTTCTGCAGCTGAGGCTGTGCTGGAGATGTCCTATCCCACCAGGAGCTCTGCTTGGGGTTGGTGCTGCCTGGGCTTCCCTGGCAAGAGCCTGACAAACAGATTTCCCTGTTGGAAAATGGCTTTAAATTAAATAGGTATCAGCCTGCTTTTCTGAGAGCTGAATGTCAGTGCTAATAAACCAGAGGCTCCATCTTTCCCAAAGGACCTTTGGAATCAATTGAAAGCTGCATCCCCCATCCCCCTTTCCCAGCGGGTAAATGTTCTCTGTGCAGTGCCACTGTGTGTCCTCAGCCAGGGACAGCCCCAGCACACGGCGCTGACTGACAGCACTGCTGCCAGCACTGGGGGAGAGGAAGTGACCTTAAACTCTGGGCTTGTGGCTCTGTTTTGACTGTAAGAAAATACTCTCTTTTTTTCCTTTTTTTTCCCCCTCCTTTCCTTTTTTTAAAACATTGCCCTGCCAGCCTGGCTTTTTATTAATCTCTATGTGTTTTTTAAGGTCTTAACCCCTTCCTGCCCTGAGGTAGAATTAGATAAGCTTTGAAAGCAGCTCAATGTCATTTGTTTTTAAAAAAAAATAGAAAAAAAGAAGAAAGGGACTAAAGCAAGGAAGGTGACCTTGCAAAGTTGCCTGTAGAAAAAGATCTCTCTTATCATAAGCCTAAAGTAATTAGCTTTATTTTTGGTGTTGCCTTATATGAATTGTTCATGCATCTCAGCTGGCTGTGAAAATGCCTAATGACAGCCTGAATGTGCTTTCCAGGCTGCCTGGCCACTGCCTGTGTCACTGCAGGAGTTTCCTCTTCCCATGGAATATGCACTGAGCTCTCTCCCCTTCTGCAGGGGAATGAATGCTGGTGGTGCTCTCTCTGGAAATGTCTCTGTGGTCAGGGAGGATCCTGCATCACTCAGCACAGGAGCTCAAGGCTATCAGGCAAGAAATAGTAATATAATGATGCTGTTTTACACCACAACGACACAGATTCTGAGATTCAGAAGGCTGAAAGTGACTCCTTTATTCTTGGGATGTGTCTCCCTTTTTATACTATTCTACACAGACCAATTTGATTGGTGACACAAAAACAAACCTCTTCAATCACACTGGTCAGACCAGAGGGACATCAAGAAGTCCCTCCTAGAAAAAGGAATTAATAACAAAGTGCAGTTACAAAAACACTTCTCTTGTTTACAGAAAATTCCCTGGGAAAAGAATTTCAGAAAACCAAAATATCTCAGGCACGGAACGAGGACTACAATATAAGAAATTATCACTGTCAATATCAATGCAACAATTTTTTCTTGCCCATTTTACCATTGAATGATGATGAAGTTAGTGCTTAAGGTGGCAGGTGGGCAGAAAGGATTCCTTGCCCCATTTCTGTTCCTTTCTGTGGGCAGTTGAAAACTCCTGACTGGCTGAGATGAGGCTGTCAGTGGTTTGGGTAAAGCCATTCCCTGCAGATGAGGGCAGTGTGCAAGGCAGTGTTTTCGCTGGGGAGCTGGTTGGAGTCCTGTAGCTCCTGCACAGGAGCAGGATGAGCAGCAGGGGCTGGAATGACTCTTCTGACTTGTCTGTCGTGGGTTGCTTCTCTTCTCTCAGCTGCTGCTCCATGTTGCAGTCACTCCTCAGCTCTTGGGGCAGTGGATTTGGCTCCTCAGCTCATCAAGAACACCAACCCCATTGTCCTTTGCCCTGTGAACAGCTGATATTTCCACCCAGCACAGGGAGGAGCCATCCCCCAGCCAGGTGACTGACCATGGGGACACTGTAAGGAATGCTGTCCCTGTCTGTTCCTCGGCTCCCAGTGATGCTGAAAAGCCCAAAGATGATGTGGCTGTTGGTCTCCTCTTACTAATGGCACAAATTCAGCAATTATTTTGAGCCACGGTGAAAAAGTAAATGCAGATACTGTTGTGCAGGCTTGGCCAAAGTACTTGGCTTTGGCGTGTAACCTATTTCTGGGTATAATTACCTTGCCTGTTATCACTGTGGTTGTTAGGGTGCAGCAGTAATCAGGCTTTGGCAGGAGACAGTGCTTTGTGTCTGCAAAGCCCAGCTCTAATCAGGAGCAAGGATCAAGCTGCAGCAGCGGCCGCTGTGGTGCTCCCAACCAAGGGCAGGGTGCTGGAACCAAAACAGCAGCTCTGAGAGCTCTGAGCCTGGAATTTCCACAGAATCAAGAATTTGAGGGGATGCTGGTGCAGTCTGGGGGCAGAAAAATCAGCTGTGATGCCAGTGGTGTGTAGGATGTGAGAGAATAGGTCAGTGTCTCAAATCCACCCTTCTGGCAGCTGCTCCCTCTGACAGTGGCAGAGCTGGTGCCAACAGAGGGAGGTCATGGGAGGCAGATGTGGGATAATCTCTTCTCCACTTTAAATCTTCTCCTGGTTTAAACCCTGGGAACAAGCTTTAATAGCCTTCTTAAAGGGTGCAGTTCATTGAATTCTGCTTGGATTATGGCTTGTTCCATTTGGCTTGATTAGGTTCAGCAAGGAATTGGGAACAAACTTCAGAGCGACTCATTTTGAATGGGGAATGAGATCAGAGCTGACTCTGACGTCTGTTACTCTGAAATGCAAAAAATCAGTCATGTTTATTCCCTCAGCTGAGTGCACACACTTCATGGGCTTTCAGAGGATCACCCTGTGGCCTTGGCTGTGGTAGGCAGTTCTGTACAGCCCCTCTTAAAAAGATGTATTTTCTGTCTAGCACGACAGGAGAAGTGGAATGTCTAAATGTGGATGTGAAACATCACTGCAGTCATTCCCCCACTGAGGCTGACCTCCAGGACCATTCCTGCTCCTTCCACTTATCTAAATACATCAACTGTAATTTCTTACATACAACTTGTGTGGCCCAGTGTTGATTTTTTTTTTTTCCCCTTCCTTAAAGTAAACTGAGGACACTTCTGCCAGAGCATAATCTCTCCTCTGATGCAGTGATTAAATGCTGGTACTTGGAGGGCTGAGAAAGTACAGGAATTGCTTCTCCCAAGAAAAGCATATTTTTGGAACATCTGTTTTGATTAGTCACTAGAATTTGTTTGCAGCGCTCTCTGGAGAGCTCAGGTGTTTTGGGTGGATCAGAGCAGGTAACAGCAATTCCTCTGGAATCAGCACAACGTGCAGGATGAGGCAGAGTAAGTGTGTCAGGTTTATGGCATCCTGCAAGGAGGGAATCCTTCTGCAGCCTCTCCTCCCCTTCAGAATCTCAAAACCGCCTGATCTGAATCAGCTTAGAGGGTTTTATTTTCCCTTTCCTTTGTTTGAAGTTTAAGCCCTGTGAAAATCCATTAGAAAAGATGCATTGTTGGCCAGCCCCGATAGCATCAGCTGCCAGTTTATCTTTCATGTCGCACAGTGGCTCCCGTTACTGCCCAGGGGCTGCTGCCTTGGATTGTTCCCATCGTTTGGGTGGCTTTTGACCCACCCCGGTCCTGTTGGGGGCTTTTGCCTTCAATGAGCTCAGTGTTATCAGCCTGCCCAGCCCTGGTGTACCTCGCAGGGGCTGGCACCGTGTCAGGGCTGTGGGCGTCCTTAAGATCCATCATTGATAGCCCACATGCCTTTTCCTCTCCAGCGAAAACAAGCACTTTTTGTTTAAGTTCACTAATGTTTGGCAAAGAAATATAGTAGTAATTATACACCCGGCCTCCTCCTCCCCCTGCACCTCCAGTCCCACTTTTATAAAGGCAGCTAGCGCTGGAGCTGAAATAAATGTCATGAATGAATAATAATTTCTTTCATTTACACAGTAATTAAACTTGTTGAATGCAGACTTTATGCTTTACTGCACAGTGTTTAATTTGAGTGGTAGATCCAGGCTTTTGTTAAATTCGGGAAGGGAAAAAAATGAAATAGCTACATGACTATCAACGTGTTTTGTTACAAACACTTTGTGGTTGTTTTTTCTTTTCCTACAGTGATGCTGACAAAGGGGAGAATGTGCTTTTCAGGCTGTTTGCATCTTTACAAAGGGACTTTGTGGCCAAGGTTTCAGAAATGTGACAGAGATGTACCTCCAATGCTTTAACGCTGCAGGGATTAATCAGCATTTCTAAAACCTTGGTTATGGGTGTAGATATGTGGGTAATATCCCACCTGAGCAATTTCACTTTCCATAGGATTTATTTTTTCCTGATATGCAATCTTTTAAGTCCTTTAGGTGCAGTTCTCTCCATGAACTCTTCCTCTTCCTCTTCAAATGCAGGGCCACAATGGCAGCAGTATTTATAGAGGTGATGTCCTCCTCCAGCTGGGCAGGCAGAGGAGGGGTTGAACAGTGACAAGGATGGGAAAGTTGCATGTTTTAGATACAGAAGCAGTGCAGGTGGCAGAGCTCCAGGTTACCTGGTGTGCCCTTCCCCTGCAGTAGTGAATCAGGGATTGTTCCAGAGGAATGGGAAAAGAATTAAGCTGCATGGGCTGAAGGGAACCTTGGGTGACTTGAGAATGGGAACAGGAATAATGTTGATGGGTCACTTGTCAGGCATGAGGATTTTGTGAGGAAACATCTTATCTCCACTCCAGAGAAGGACCAAGTGAGTCAAAGGAGCTCTGTGTTCCCCAAGGCCCATCAGCCCAGGCTTCCCAGCCTCTCACCTCAGCAGCTCCAAGGCTTTGGTCCACCTGTCCAAGGAGCACATGTTAAAGGTGTGCTCAGCTTGGGCCACCAACTCACATCTTGATGCTTCCATTTCAAGTTCTGTGAATTGTGTGTCATTATTTTTTGAAACAGAGACGTCTCACAGAGTTGTTCCCCTTTTCTGTGAGTATGTAACCTCTCAGATACTCTGAATTTGTGTTCTGTGCAGTTTTGCTGCTGTTGAGCTGTTTGGAGCAGGTTGCATGTCTGAGTGCAACAGGGGCAGGCAAAGGGACCAAAGTAAGAGCTGCAAAACACTTCTGAATGTTTTAGGCTGCAAAGCTGCCTTGTTGATTTGATTGGGACAATTACTTAGTATTGCCAACATGGTCTGAAGAAATGGTTGTTTACTACTGCTCTGGAATATTCCCCAAGCAGTACTGAATTTCTCAAAGACCCAGGTGTACTTAACTCTGCAAGGGTTCAACACCTCTGAGGGTGTCCAGCACCTCATAGAAAATGATTTAAATAATTTTACGAGATGGCACAATCAAGTGTATCTGGAAAAAGCAAAAAGGTTTTAATAAAAGAAGAAAGCAATGCAAAAACAAAAGAACAAAGGTGAACACAGTGTAGGGACAAGTCCCACACACCTGCTACAACATCCCAAAAATGCACTGAGAAGCCTCATGCTCTCCCTTAAGTATTGGACAATTTGGGTGGGTTTGTTGGCAAACAGCCCAATAGAGAATGGCTGCTTTTCTGAAGAACAAGTAAAAAGACCTATCAGTGTTTTTGTCTTAGCACTGAGCCAATTACTGTCAGGAAAGCAAAGAAACTTTTAGTGGTCTTCCCTCAAATGGTTTTAAGGTGAGCCTTAAACCTTTCCCTGTATGGAAACACCTGCTGGGGTGTGGGGTGCTACACTACACAGCAGGAGTCAGCAGCTCCCAGCACCACTGGGAGGGCACTGTGGAAGAGCAGAGGTGACAGTGAGGGGCTGCAGGAGGTGCAGGTGCCTGAGGATGGGGCACAGCAGCTTTGCCCATGGGGCTCCCCAAAGGGCTGCTGGGCAAAGGTGGAGGCAGCAGCAGCTCCAGCTGTGGCTCCTGCCAGCCCTGCCTGTGCCAAGGCCCCGTTCCCACGAGCCCTCTGGTGCCTCGGGATGAGCAGGGACAGCCAGGAGCTGTGCCCACGTCTGGCTGAGGTTCACAAAGAGCTCCCAGCACTTGGGACATGGTAGAGAAAACCATCCATGGCTGGGGGTGCTGGGTCATGTGTATGTTTGAGTCTCCAGGCAGCTCTTACCCCAAAACTGCAACCACAGAAGTCTCTCAGGACTTTCCCAGAACACTTCCCAAAAGCTAGACAAAGTGGTTTAATTGTCCTACATCCAAAAAATAATCCAAAGATCATTTTTTCCCTCTTTTCCGCTCTCGAGGGGCTGACATCTACAAATGTGTGTTGCTAACTTCATTTTCTTTCTTACTGAGGGAACAAGAGGCACTTGGGCTGTTTTGTTTATAGCTGTGCTCTCAGCCGGCTGCATGTCTGGAGATGAAGGTGACAGCTTGAGATTTGTGAGCCTAATTGGCATACAAAAAAATTAATCCACTGGGAAATGAGTTATTTGCAATTATCTGTAGATTTGGCTTTATTTCATGGAGACAAATATAGTTGCTTGGTGACTTAATTACAACATTTTTTTAAGATTATGAGATTTTAAAAAGGATATCATTATTAACAAGATCTCGAGACTATATTTGGTGATTCCATAATTACAACTATGGCCATATTTGTTAGCTCAGAAAATAATACGTGGAAGCTTTTAATTAAAATAATGAGATCTGTTCTTGCAGATAGGCTTTCAAGTACCACCCTTGGATAACAGGACCCTTTATTGTTCAGTACAATCTAAAACAAGCTGTACTGTGCTGGGAGAATGTCACAGCTAAGGCTGAGACAGATCAGCATTAAAATATTCTTTGGCTGCTGGTTAAGAGGATGAGCATGAACTGGGTAAAGCAGCTAATTGTCCACAGCTCAGCTGAGCTCTGCTTGCCAAGGCAAGTTTCTCAGAGCCCTGCTGGCTGGATCACAGGGAAAATGGTTAGAACTATTGAAATATTCTCCATCCGTGTGGTTTCTGTTGGTGTTGAGGGTGTACAAATGTGAGCACAGACCTTAGGCCACTGCTGCCTGAGCTGATTCCCAGTGGCTGTGAGTCACACCAGCCTGGCTGCCCTGGGTGGCTGCAGGATCTCTGGGAAGGACGTGCCGGCCATCCCTGTTCCCCACAGCCCAACCTGGGTGTGCAGCCAGGTCTGTGTCGCTGGGAGGTCACCTGGGTGCTGGATGGTGGCTCCTGACTGCCAGAGCAGCCAGAGTGTCCCAGTGAGAGGAGCAGACAAGCTCCCTGACCCAGGGCTGCCCATCTCCCTGGGGATAACCCAGCTCTGGTTACAGCTGGACACCACTGGGTGCTGTCCTGTGACCTCAGCAGTGCTGCAGCCACTTCCAGGGGCTCTGTTTTAGCAAACAGTGTGCACTGGGTTTGATACTACATAGTGCACATACCCAAATTGGCCTGGCTGGTGCTGTTAGAGCAAAATACTGTTGTTACTCTTGTCACTCACTATGACGGACTCAGTGAAGAGGCCTAAAGCACATTCCTGAATTATTGTCAAAGACCCATCAGCAAGGGATCTCCAGGAGGTGGCTTTTACCCTTTTACTGATGTGGTTACTCCACCAGACCCACTTGGCATCACCATTTTCACAGACAGGGTGCTCATTTCACTGTCCTCCTGCAAGGCAGTTACAGCACATATCCCTCCTGACATACAGCACTGTGGAACAGCACAGTCCTGTGCCCTCTGGAAGCAAAGGAAAGACTTGAGTGGACTTAAGTATACACTGAATCAGGCCCTACAGGAGAAAAGAATTAGACATGCAACATCAAAGCAGTATTTCCACATCTGGGAAAGTGTTCAGAGAGTCCCCAAAGGTAAGATTAAAAAAAAAAAAAAAGTCAAGTGTGTTCATTTCTTATTAGCAATGTTATTGGCAATGAGATATTCTAATTGAATTACTCCTAATTAAAATAATTATGTTTTCTAAGTACTCTGATCTGTAGAGACCATGTAGAGAATCAAAGGTAGAAATAAACAGCACCTTGTAAATTCTCTCTAAGCTTGATGATGCTTATAGTGGGTTTTTTTATGATTTCACTTGCTCTGCATGGGCTGGTGCTCAAGCCATGATGGCTTTTGGGAACCTTGCTGCTGGGTCAAAAAAAACAACTGCTCTTGTGAGAAGGATTAGCTGGGAAAAGCTCAAGGGTCAGATAAGGAAAATAGGGCTGGTTCTCTGCCTCCTGCATACCCATCCTGCCTGACCTGGAGCAGTATCTTGAACTTGCTCCACCTGGATTTTCCACCAGCTACTGGGCTATTATCTCAGTTATCTTTCATTGCTGTCTTAGTCTGGTCTCTAGCAGAGCTTTAACCAAAAATCTCAGCAGTGATCTCTGATTTCTCTCAGGATAGAAAAAAGCCCAGGAAGGAAGTGTTTTGTTGATGAAGGGTGGGAGGTGACCCCCAGAGTTGGGCACTGAGTGCTCCTGCAGGGTGGCTTTAAGGTGAAGCTGTGATTCCTGCTGAGATCTGGCACTGGAATCTTGCTTTGCTGTGGGTAGATACCTTTCCTTTTGCTCACTTCCTTCTGGAGTGAATAATCTTAGTTTATCTCCTGCTGCAAAACACTTGGATGAGCCAAGGACTAATCTGTCTGGGGAGGCAGAAATCATCAGTCTCAGGCTGCCCAGATCCATCCCTGATCTGCAGATCAGTGCTGTCCTCTGAGTGAGCTTTCCCTGAGCCCTGTGCTGGGACACCCTGCCCCACACTGCCTGTGCCCTGAGTTTACATTCCATGGCAATGTTTCTTCAGGGGGCTCTGACTTCTCAGTGTGTTTTCTCCTGTGAAGTGTGTCTCAGTGGTAAATAACTTTGGGTTTGTGGAGGTCATATGAGGTCAGATTTGACAGACTTCTCCCAGGATCTGTCCCAGCCCTCAGAACAGCCCCATGGATTCTGTGGAATGAGTTTTGGTGTCTCTTCCTTCAACACACAGCTTGGTATTGGCAAACATCTTGGGAAAACAAACAGGGAAGGTTGGGACATCCAGCCCAGGGCCATGGGGGGGGGCCTGGGATGTTTGAACGCCCTGGTACAGGGGATTTGTTACCTGTCCAAGGGGAGCCTGCTGCTGTCACAAAACATTTGTCTGCTGGAAGATGTCCCTGCCCATGGCAGGGGGTCGGAACTAGATTGTCTTTAACGTCCCTTCCAACCCAAACCATCCTGGGATTCCAGGATTTTCGGATTTATGGTGACCCTTAGCATTGGCCTGCATCAATCTAAAGGCCTAATCAGTCTCAGAATAAGCTAATATTTATCATACACAACTCTTTATAAAGACCAAACATTGCAGTTTCTTCTGAGGAGGAGAAAATTTCAAAGGTTTCTCACATCAAATACTGCTGATTTTTCTTTTCCTTTTTTCTCATGATCATGATTAAAATTCATTCAACATCCTCTCACAAGGAAAAAAAAATATATATATACATTTGATGGCTTTGTGCTTTCTTCCCCTCCCTCTGTAAAAATAGAAAAGCTTTCAGATGTTGCATGAACAAAGATATGGAAATGTGAGAAGAGGGCAGCATCTGGAGGTTTTCAAACACGAGAACACGGGCTGTACGTTTCTTTTGCTGTTAGAAGAGTGAAAAGCTGTTTCCTGTCATTTCCCATCTTGTCACTCGGAAGGCTGGCATCTTGCAGCTCCTTGCACCAGCTGTTGTTTTTTTCTCCACAGACAGATGGTGCAACCTCTTTGATAATTTTTTTCCGTGTTCTGAGGATTTTGCATGTGTACTACCTTTATGTAATGATCATATAACCCTGTCACTCACTTTATCCTGTTAGCAGTGTCATCCCTGCAAGGAGGAGGAGGAGGTGGCAGTGTAAGGAACTTAATCCTCCTCTTGTGTTCTGACATGCTTTGAAAATACACTGTGGAGCTGCAGTTACAAATGTTTCCAGAAGCCTTCTGGATTCCTGTCTGAGGGACTCCAGAATATGGGCTGTGATTTTGTAGCATTCCTCCACTTGTATGAATTTGATGCAGCTTTATATTAATTAGAGGGGGGGTTTGTCCCTTCCAAGGTGGTATTGTAGCACAGAAGTACATTTTTGCTTTGTATTCTTGGAATACAAACCTGGACCATTACAAATAATGCCAATGCAGCTACATGTGGAAAGGAATGGAAATGACTTCTAGTATCTCAGAAATGGCTTTATGTAATGATTGCAATTGCTTTATTCCCTTTGATTTCCACCTGCTTTGCAGTGTTGGAATGTGGCCCTTGTGATGGTTCTGCAGTGACAAGGGTTGAAAAGCTTTTGAGGCTTGCTGTACATACCTGGAGGTGTGGAAGCTGCAGACGAGCAGATACCCCCTCAGCCCTGCCTTCCCCATGGATGCCAAAGCAGGCTGGATCCATCTGGGAGAGGCAAATTGATGGTCAGCCCCTGCTGTGGCTTCTTTTGTACAGCAAACTCTGCTCCTCAGTCCCACCTCGCAGAGTTAAACTGTGAGCACGGTGCAGATAAAGCTGTGTCAAAGGTGGGAAGAATTGGTAAAAGGAATGAATTCTGAGCAGCCAAACTGCGGGAACAGGCCTGAATGGGAGGTGAGAGATGGGAGTCTGCACCAGGAGCTGTGCAGGTGTGTTCCAGTCCATTTCAGGGAGAGGACTGTGCCCCTGTGCTCAGGTGAGACCCCCCTGCAGAGCTGTCCCAGCCCTGGGCCCAGCACAGGCAGCACCTGGAGCTGCTGGAGGAGTCCAGAGGAGGCTCCAGGATGAGCAGAGGGATGGAGCAGCTCTGCTGGGAGAGCTGGGAATGTTCAGCCTGGGGAGGAGAAGCTTTGGGTGGACCTGGTTGTGGCCTTGCATGACCTGAAGGGAACTTACAGGAAAAATGAAGAGAGACAATTTCCAAGGGCCTGGAGTGCCAAGACACAGGGAATGGCTTCCCACTGACAGAGGGCAGGATTAGATGGGATACTGGGGAGAATTCCTTCCCTGTGAGGGTGGGCAGGCCCTGGCACAGAGTGCCCAGAGCAGCTGTGGCTGCCCCTGGATCCCTGGCAGTGCCCAAGGCCAGACTGGACAGGGCTTGGAGCAGCCTGGGGCAGTGGGAGGTGTCCCTGCCATGGCAGGGGTGGGACGGGATGTGTTTTAAGGCCTCTTTGAACCAAAGCCATTCTATGATTTTCCCCAGTCTAAGTCAGGGATCAAAAGTTTGTTCCTTTCTTCCAGAGCACCATAGAAATGCATTTTAAACTGGAAATTGAATCATAAAATTCTAGTTTTGCAGGTTTCAATATTCATAATTATTATTAAAGATACAATGGTAATGTCCTTTTGATGATGAGATCTGTGATTTGTAGGGTGGAGCTCATTTTTCTAATGAGTGGTGTTTATTTAATGGTACTTTGGATGTCTCTATATTTCTCTCAGAAAATACTGTTGCAGAGTGAATATGTATATTTTTTTTGGTACTGTGTTGCACATTTATTTGTCCTGTCACCTCCAGAGTAATAAGTGTAATTGGAAGAAGACAGGTAGTAATGAGCCATCCTGTTTTCTGTTCTTTGTTTGCCTTTGCATTGTGTTTGTCTGTGCTGAAAAGAGCATCCTCTTCCCACAGCCAAAAAAACATTTGCTCTGAATTGTTTACTGAGTGCCATGCATAAAAGCGTGGCTGCTGTCACAGAAGTGACTATAAAAGTGACACCATGGGGCTCACTGTTTATTTGCTTTTTCTCCCTGTCTTGGAGACCTTCTAGAGCACATTTTCTCAGCTCAGCTACCAGTGCTGCAGTCTCCAGCTGTGTCAGCAGGAGAATCAGGGCTTTGTGAACCCCACAGGGTCAGGTTCATGATGTTATTGGAAAGCTCAGAGCTGGAGCACTCTGAAACATCCCCTTTGCTTCCCACCTCTGGACCACGACTGTGTTGGCTCCTTTAGGGCACCCACAGGGCTCCTTCTTTATGTTTGTTTTTTGGATTTTCTTTTCTTGCGATCCAATCCATTTCTTCTGGGTTTTTTTTTTCACCTGTGCTGGAAATGTGGTAGGAGAGGCAGATTCCAATCCCAGCTGCTTCTGTAAGGACAGGCAGGATGAAAACAGTATCCAGACATCCAATGGAAAACAAAAAAATCACTTTGAGCAAATATAGGATTCCTGCATGTGAGAGGTCAAGATCTCCCTGTTAGGGACCCAATGTCTAGATTAGGGCCTGTACCACTACTCTAAATCAAACTTCATTCTCAAAGAAATACAGATCTGTGCTGGCCTCTTTGCTTTGTTCTGTATTGAATGCCTGTGTGTTTGTGTGTGTGTTTGTGCATTTATTTTTGTCTTTATATGTTTGTATGTTTGTCTGTTTATTTTTGTGTTTGTGTTTGTATTTGTGTGTGTTTGCGTATTTATTTTTGTGCGTGTGTATTTGTGTGTTTGTGTTTATTTGTGTGTGTGTGTGTGTGTTTTGTGTGCTGGCAGAGGGGACAGGGAGGATCAGCTCTAAGTAGGGAGGGCACAGAGTTAAGTGCTCTAGGGTTGGATACAGGGGAACATTTATTCCCCAGTGTCCAAGGGAGTGCAGTATAACTCCAAGTACTTTGTCAAGTGGATGTGGGTGGGAGAGTTGCAGGAGTGACTTAGAGGTTTGGATGACTTTCTCTTAACTTCCTCCTTTAGTGTAACAAAATTTAATTCCAATAACTAATTTTCCTCCTTTTTTTCTTTATTTTTCCCTTTGCCTCCCTTTTTGTTCCACCATATTTTTCTATGTTCCTGCTCTCTTTCATCTGTTCAGAATTCCTCCTAGTGCCTGATGAAACAATATTTTCCTTTTCCCCCTACTCTAGCATTCATTAATTTGAAACAGAATTAGAGAAAAAAATATTCACCTCATGGATTACTGCTTTCTGGTATTTCTAGACTTTTCTGGTCTGCAAAGTTAATCAGTGCTAATGGTTTCCTTGAAAAGGTGGGAACACTGAATTTGAGTGTAATCCTTGTTCATCAATATCCTTGTTTTTTCTGTTTGATCAAAGTCAGGAAATACAGTACCATTCATGCTGTCTGCAATCCCAATATTTCCAGCCCAGTTTCTCATACCAAGTAGTTGGGGAACGAATATTAAAATTCTGCAGCATTTATTCAAGGGAGCACGAAGAGTTTCTTGCAAGGCACGTAGCACTAGTTAGTTGTGTTATGAATTTAAGAAGAATAAGCTACCCTGGATTTGGCAAATTCATGCTCGATTCTAAAGAAGCACTTAAAAGGATTATTGAAATTTGTCTTGTAAAACCCCCTGAAGATTTTAGCAGCTTGTGTGGGATTTTGGTTAGCATTCGTGGGACTTGGCAGGCTCAGCAGCTCCACAGAAGGTCCTGTAATCCCTCAATAATGGCAAGGTGCAGCAAAGGTTCCACAACACCGAGCACCAGCAGCACTTTGTGCTGGGAAATCCTCCTCTGCTTTCCTGCCTGACAACCCTCCCTCTCTCATCTTTCCCTCTCATTTGGGCAACTGCAGCTTCAAGCTCTCATCCTGGGAAGCAGCCTGGTGGTTCATGGAATTCTGTGGTTGAGCAGGAACGGCCCTGAAGGAGCTTAAAGCCAAAGGCAGCCGGGCAGGGGGCAGCATTGACAGAATCACAGAATCACAGAGTTTGCCATCATTGTGTCAATGCACAGGAGGAAATGCTTTTACTGGCTACAGGAGATAAACACAGATCATGCTTTTGGAAATCAGCTTTCAGCAGAGAGCAGACTGAATTCCTTGGGCACTTGGAACTATGGCATTCAGAGTCATGACTGAGACTGCTTTGGGCAGGGCAGAGCCTGGGCACTGCACATTCCTCTGGCTCTTACTCTTTCTGCAGCTCCTTCTGTGGCCCTGCAATTACCTGCCCTGTCCCACACTAAACAGAATTTTCCCTGCAGTAAAATGATTTACAGAAATAATACATTGATTAATTTTAGCCTATTTTTTCCCCTTAGCCTGAGTATATACAGAGGGGTTGCGATTCCCTCTTTGTTGCTCCAACTTTCTGTCTTATGAATAAGTCTTTTTTTAATCTGTGAGTTTATCACAAATATTAAAATTTCACTTGTCACATTAGATGTGTTGTCATGTGGGACAGCTCTGTGATTGTACAGGTATTATACAGGATATGAGACAGCCCCAAGGAAGCTTATTGCAATTTATTGTGAGCGGAAGGGGCTCACGTAGTGCCACAGAGGGAACCAGGTAATACCTAAAGACAGGCAGTCCTTGTGCCAAAAATAAATCTGTGCTGTGATTAGCTGTGTGGATGTGATTTCTCACCAAAAGTAATTCTGTGAAGATGTAAATAATGATTCTTTTAATACTGGGAGCAACTTTGAAATTCCCTTTTCTGAAGCATTTGTGCTAGTAAGATTCAATTGCTCAATTTTATGCAGAAAGCAGGCGTGAAGCAGAGACTGAGCCAGAGCATACTTACTGCAACTCCAAACTGACTGCTCATTGCATGGAACTTGGGTTTATTTATTTTATTTTATTTTATTTTATTTTATTTTATTTTACTTGCTTTCTCTAATGGCTGGGGTGCACTGAGGGCCATGGCAATCTCCCTGTACCTGCAGCCACAGCGAGCCTGATAAATGAGCAGGGATGCAAAGCAGGTTTATGGCAAAGCTACTTGAAACCCCTTTACTCTGTCACTGTTATTAATTAAGGGCATTTCTCTTTTCCCACCGTGAAGAACAAAGTGTGTCTGTGGAGCTGCACGAGCACATTCCATTTTTCATGCTGCTACACTTTGTTCCTTCTCGCTGAAAACCCAGATGTGAGCGGGCACCTCCCCAGCCCAGGGTCTCTCACAGTGGAAACCCCCTCGAGGGTAGGAGAAATACTGACAAGGGATTTGTGAGCATTTCCAAGGCTCTCCCAGGAGCACCCAGCTCTCCCATCCTGCATGCAGAGCAGCCACGTGCCCACGAGGACTCTGCCACCGCTCACGAGCGCGTTCAGCAAACAAGGCCTAATGACAATCGCGGTCATTCCAAATTACAGAAAGGGCAGGATTTCCCCAAAGGGACTTATTTCCTGCCATGATTGAGTAAAGAAGGGAGGCAGCTGCTGAGACTGGAAAAGGTCACTCAGTCACATCGGTTGATGAAGGAATCAGAGGAGCTGTCACCCCCACTGCAGCCCGGCCTGCCAAGTGACGGAGCTGTCACCGCTGGCATCTGTCACAGCTCCCAACGCCAGGGGCAGAGCAGCCGCCGCCATCCTCTGCTGGGATCAATTGTTTGTTCAACAAATGGTGTTAGGAGACTCTGGCTTTCCTCTCCCGCAGCTCGGAAGATCAAGTTAAGCTAAATATTTGAAGCTGTACTAGGCTGGTATTGACAAAACACAGGAGCGCTGGGGCTGAAAGGGAGACGGACGTGCCGGGGATCAGGATGTGCCGGGGGCATTGCAGATCAGATTCCTCTGATGTATCTATAATTTAAGGTATTTCTGCAGGAAGGTGAAGGAGGTAACAGTAAAGATGGCTCAGCAGGGGTGTTCTGTGAGGGTTCAGGTTGCGCTGGCTGCCAGTATCCTAATGTTGTATCAGTTGTGATGGAGCAAATCCATGGTGGGTTTAGGGAGCAGTTGTTTTCTCCCCTTGGTCTGCTCATGTTCAGCCATTCCCATGCTTGCCTAAAGAAGGGAAGTTCTTGATAAATTTTTGAAATAACTATTCAGAAAGAAAACTAGAATTTAGCAGGTATGCATGTTCCAGTGACTTCCAGTCATACACTGACCAAATAATAGCTGTTAAAGTAACTTCTTTGTATTGTCTCTTGAATGGCACTTCTCTCAAGAGCACACATCCCTGCCAGTCCTGAGAGCCGTAGATCTTTCAGCCTAAATGTTTGGCTGAATGGCATTAAGGCCTGTCTTGCACACTCACCTCTAACTTAGGCAGTGATGTTTCAGAATACAATAATATTCAATTTTCAGAATATAATGGTGTAATTCACCTGTTACTCAATACATACTGACATGTAGAGTCCCATGGTTTGATTTTAATGGAAATTCACTTTGTATCCCCTCTTCCTCTCTGTGGCTACCAGAATCCTGCCTTAGTAGACCCATCTGCCTTCACTTGTCCTGCATTTGCTGCTTTTACATGCCCTGTGTAATCTTCATCACTTTTTTGAGTCTGACAAACACATCTTGTCTTTTAGGAATAAATCTTTCCTGAGGGACCCTGTTCAGCTGAGGAAAAAAAATCACAGAATGGTTTGGCTTGGAAGGAACTTTAAAGCCCCTCTGGTTTCACTCCTTACCATGGGCAGGGACACCTTCCACTGTCCCAGGCTGCTCCAAGCCCCAGTGTCCAACCTGGCCTTGGGCTCTGCCAGGGATCCAGGGGCAGCCACAGCTGCTCTGGGCACTCTGTGCCAGGGCCTGCCCACCCTCACAGGGAAGGAATTCTCCCCAGTATCCCATCTAATCCTGCCCTCTGTCAGTGGGAAGCCATTCCCTTGTCATGTCACTCCATCCCTTGTCCAAAGTTCCTCTCCAGCTCTCTCTGAGTCCTTTAGGCACAAGAAAAGGCTCTAAGGTCTCCCCAGAGCCTTCTCTTTTCCAGGTTGGACAATCCCAGCTCTTTCAGCCTTTCCTTTATGGCTCCAGCCCTTGGAGCATCTTTGTGGCCTCCTCTGGACTCACTCCAGCAGATCCACGTCCTTCTTGTGCTGAGGACACCAGAGCTGGACACAGGACTCCAGGTGGGGTCTCACAACTGCAGGATAGAGGGGGAGAATCCCCACCCTTGGCTGCTCCTGTGCTGCTTTTGATGCTGTCCAGGCACTTTGAAGGAAGTTATGGCCATGGTTTCCCTGCCATTGTGCAGTTACAGTGGAGTAGTGATGCCCAACATGCTCCTCTGTAGGTGATCCTTTAATGCAGATCCACACTCTGAGGTTTGGCATCTCACTGTGGTTTATGAAAGGGCAGATGGCAGGAAGCAGTGACACAGAGACAGAGCTCTCCCATTAGCTTTGTCAAAACATTTGCTAATTGCAGTGTGATCCCTCAAAACATACTTCTTAGGGAAAAATGAATCTAAATTCAAACCCATGCCGACCAGGGAAGAGCAGAGTCCTCTCCAGGATGTAAATTAGATTAGTAGTTGAGTGGAATTGATTCTGCTGAGACTAAATTAATCACAGTGCTTAATCACTGTAACCTTTAAACATAGCAGTCCTGGCCACAGCTGTGGGGTAGCACATTGTTCTCCTGACCTTCCCAAGGCACTGGGACTCTCAGGCAGAGCAGTATGAGTGCAGCAGAGTCAGAGCTGCTTCAGCCTGACCTTCACATGCTTCCACTGCTTAGAGACAGGGAAAAAATTCATACTTTGTGGATATAAACCCGTAGTGAGCAGATGATAATGTCAGTGTCAGTCAGGACACTCTCCTGTCTGTGCTGGGATAGAACAGCTCATTACTGAGGGCTGTGAAATGACCCTGGATCCACCTCCCCTCACAGCCCTTCCCTGGCTTTTGGGTGCATGTTCTGGACCTCAGTGAAAGGATTAATCTTTCCCTTGTAATCCTTCCTTTTCATGCTTCCTTTTCTTCCTCACATTAGCAGAGAGTGTGAGATTCCTGGCAGAGATGTGTTTGGGCACAGAGGGGACACAGACATGCACACACTCCCCACCAAGATGAGTATTGTAGGGCACTGAGATCCCAGTGGTAGAATCTCCAGCCCTTAGATGATCTTGAAAACCAAACAGCAGATAAAAATTACTCGTGCTTCCTCAGATCAGTCTCCTGCAGATCAGTTTGTACAGGTGGTGAAAGCTAATGCACTTGCACAAGGAGAAAAGCAGGGACGTTTTAACATGCCACAGCCTCAGTTTTCAAGAGCTGGGGGGACGACTGTGGGTACAGTGTCCTTCAGATTTTGCTTTGTAGTGTTCATGCCAAGGTCCATCCTCTAATAAATGTGCCAAACCCTTGAGAAGTCCAAAATCACTGGCTTCTCTTGAAACCCAAGGCCTTTTCCTGCAGCTTCAGCTGCTCCAGCCAGCTCTTGGGGTGCCAAAATAATCCTCCCTGCCATGCAATCAGAGGTGGGACAGATGGATTTGGGTTTTCTTTCCTCAATGTGGACAGAACCTGAAGTTAAAGGGACCAGACAGTCCTGAAGCAGCTGTGTTTGAGGTTGATTCTTTTAAAATTGCATTTTTTTCTTCTACTTTAGAAATATTTGGGGATATTTTGCTGTGATGATGTATGGGAATAGCATCTTGTGTATGGACATGAAGAAGACTTGAGATGAGAGCCCACCTGTGGATGTGCTTTGCTGTTAGGATCTGTTCCCTGCTCTCATTAGCCAGCAGTCAGACTTGGATCTATCCTCAGCTCTTCCACTCATCTCCTTACATTTTCTCCCTCAGATTGTATCTTGTAATCTGAAGATGACTTTTTTTCTGTCCCCTACCATCCTTTGTGTTTTCTCTTTTAATGGTTTACCTTTTGGGGATGTATGGTGCAGCACATGAATAATGGATGAGCAGAGTTTTCCACCCAGCCAGGCTTTGGGTTTGGCTGATGATGGTCACAGTCAGAGCAGCAGCTCTCTCTCTGAACAGTAGGTTGAGTTATTGTTTAAGGCAATGTCCCATCCTTACATAAACATTTTACAAAAAAAAAATCCCCAATGAAGCTTTAACAACCTGTGCTGAGAGGAATTTGTCATTGCTTTTAAAACTCATGCTTGCTGTGATTTATGGGTTTTTTTAAAACAAGGTATCCAAAAATTTCTCCAGCTAAGAGACGTAAAAATCCTGTTTTGCTGTAATATATTGTTTCACATATCTACTTTCCATTAATCATGAAGTACCTTAGTGACAAGAAGCTGGGTAAATTGTATGATTCCTTGAAACCATCTTTCTTTGCTATGAATGATTAAAACAACACATCATCACCCCGAGTTAACTAAGTGTCCCTGCTCCGTTAGAAGCAGAGGGAGAGGCTGAATGCTGACAATTTGCCATTGCACTGCCACAGTACCTATTTAGACACTGAAGATGGGTTAAGTGCTGCCAATGTGAAATAAAACAAACAAAACATGACCAGAGTAATTTAAAATGTCTTTGAAAAATACTGCTCTGTCTCTGTAGGTTATTTAGTTATTAATATCCATATCACAGCTGTATCCTCACATAAGATCTGAAACTGTACTGTTAATGGTCATTGGAGTCAGGAAAGTCTGAAATATTCAATGGGAGCATGGTCTGTGAACAGGGATTTGGCTTAGGAATTTGTACACCTGAGTGGGAAAAGCTGGAAAGGATCCAATGGCAGAGTGGACTCAGGTACTGGTAATGTTATCAGCTTTGGAGTGTGTTATTTTAGAAGCTGTTTGGGTTTTTTCTGTTGAGTGGTGAGAGATTTGAAGTTCATCCTTTTCCACCAAGGAACATCCCATGGTTTCATGTCCAGCCTGGCACACGCTGGAATTGGTCACCTTCAGCCCTGGTAGTGCCAGGCCCTGCAGCAGGGCTGTGCCTGGGGAGAGGTGGGACTGATGGGGAGAATTCCCTGCCCTTGTGCTCCTCACTGAGACAAACCTGCCAACCACACTGCCAGAGCATCATTTAAAGATTTGCCATGATTGCCAAAATCGAGGTGGGGCAATTACATTTTCTACAGGTTGTGTCGAATTCTCTCAGAGAATTTTGGAATTCTGACTTGCAGACTGAGGCAAAAAGGACACACAAGCATGGGGCATGCTGGTCTCCTCCTTGCCTGTGCAGAGCTGCAGTTGGCACTCCTCAGGCACACCTGAGCCTCATGGGAGGTGTGGAGATGGCAGGCTGAGGATTTAAAGGGTTTGCTTCATCCCCAGCTGCTCTCTCACTTGGGTGTCCTTTGCACCTGCCTCCTGAGTCCCCTTGCAGGTCAGGGGGGGAATTCAGTCCCTGTTGTTTATTCACCTGAGCTCACATCTTGGCTGGATCAACCCAGCTGTGGTGCTGCTGTGGGGTCTGGGCAGTGCCTGTGCCCCATTTCTCTGGCTGTCACACCCCAGGCCAGGGCTGCTCTGCTTCTCCTTTGGGGAATTACTTTGATCCATGATCATGCAATTGGCTTCTTCACAGCTTAAGTGCCAGAGTAGGGCTTGAAACCAGTTAGGTCTTTAGCAGAGATTATTCTTTTCTCCTGGATTTAATTATGCACATATATTTCAAACATAAATACATGTATATATGGTTAAACTTTTATTTTGTCATTTCCTGCAGCTGAAATTTATTGTGGGTTGAAATACACAGGTTTATCTGCCTGACCTTTTGCTAATTATTAGATTGAGATAAGTGTGTATGTAAGTGACAAATTGCCTTTAATGACATTTAATCTGCACACTGACATTAATGGTGGGTTTAGCAGCCTGGTTATAGTCTTTGTTGCTGAGAGACAAAAAGAGCAAGGACTTTTATCTTAATTTGACCTTATTCAAAAGGTGTTTGTAGTAGTAGTCAATTTCTGATTAACTTAATGACCTGTTTTACATAGAAAGCAGTCAAACATTGATATATGAAAGGGCCTCGAGGTGATAGATTACAGAGGCAGCAATGCCATTGCCAGATTCTCACTCTTAATGGATGGGGGAGAGGAAAGTGGGAAGAGGAGCAGCCCCAAACTCTTCGTGTTGAGACCAGAAGGGAATGTGCCACATCCAGAAAACATGGTTAGAAAAGCATCTGCTGAAGGCTTGGTGCAAAGAGCCAATATTTGACTTTGCTGAATGCCTTCCTGTACATCCAGGCTGGTGAAACACAGAGGTACAGGACTGCACATCCACTGAATGGAGTGAAAGTGTCTCCTGGGGATTACTGAGCTGAATCCGTCTGGGAATTACACGGCCCCGTATCGAGGTCAGCCGTGGCCTATTTCTGTGACAACAAATCTGCACATCCCGGAGGGCAAACACAGCACAGAGCCCAAGGTGGGCAACTGCAGTCCTTCCCCTCACTGCCCTGTGGTGCATCTTCAGAATGATTTAAGAGGGACTTCAGAGACAAGAGCAGAGGTTATAAACTGCTTTTAGGAAAAGTAAACACCTAAGCAAATCATTCAAGAACCCATTAAATGGCTAGACAGCTCCTATAAATACAGTCCATAATGCACTTTGGAATGCTCCAGCACCTGCTGGCTCTGATGGGCTTTCCTCTGAGAGCTCCTGAAAGTTACATTTTAATGGTAAAAATTGTTCCTTGTACATTACTGAAAAAATGTGAAGATGCAGTTCAGAAGAGAGCTGGGAGGATAATAATGTAACCAACGAATTAATTTGTAGTTTAATGCTATTTTTTCATACAACAGAAATGCCTTGAAAACTGAACCAAACGGAGTGGCAAATTGACACAAATGTTTAGTGAATTGAGATCAACACTTATTACATCAAGTGACAATGGCAATGCAAACAGAATGCCTTGGCATGCTGTCGTGGGGCCCTTCAGCTGCTGCCTGCCTTGCTGGGGAGGTGCTGCACTCACTGGGCCAGCACAGAGCCTCTAAAAGCACCACAGGAGCTGGAGAGCTCTGCTTGGAATTGAAGGTTTCAGTTTTGGGTTTCTGGAGTCTGCAGTGTGTCTGCTGTGTGTCAGCCACATCCAGCTGGAGGTGCTCCTGCGTGTCCTGCTGTTTGAACACTGTTAATAAAGGAGGGTTGTGTCGTTTGATAAAAACAGCCAAACACAGCTACAAACACAAACCAGCTCCTCCAGTGGGACAGCCTGGGGTCTGCTGCTGCCTCTGAGGGATGGGAGGGGAAAGGGGAGACATTTCCAGCACAGCACAGGCTGAAAATGCCCAGAGTTTGGGCATTTGCTTAACTCCATCTTTTACCCAGTTATTCCTTTCCCCCAAAAATGTAAGTTCCTGGATAATTCCCTGTATTCCACTGTATCAAGGTGAACTTGAGTCTATGAGTTCACAACATTCTGAGATGTGGGAAGAGTACCAGCTCTGTGTGGGAACAGGAAACCAAACAAAACCCCAGAAAAACATCCCCCAAATGGATGAAGAGCCTCATACGTGTCTTGTATGCTAAAAGGTATTTATTTTATGGCTCTGCCTTTTACAAAAGAATTAAATTTTAAGGTGGTGCTGGCCCATCTAATTTTTGTTCTCTGTTATTGTAAAGGGCAATTTGAATATTGCACCCCAGTTGGATAAATTGTTATCCAAGGACTGTTTTCCCTGTGTTGATGCTCAGTTCAGATGTTGACCCTTTTGAGAGCAGGGATGGTGTCTCCAGGCCAGCACCAGTGCAGTTGTAATTGCATTTCCTTGTGACGGCCCCCTATTTTTCTAGATTGCTGTCCAATCTGATCCAAGAGCAGGATGCCAAAAAAGATCATTTGGATCATTTTGAGTGAGCTTCTGCAGCACTTGGGAAGCAGGAGTTGATGTAATTAATTCCTGTTTGAGCATATCTTTAAAATAAATAAATCTGGTCTCCACTTTGAATTGCCAGTAATTGAGAAACCACTGCAGTCCGTAGGAAGTTGTTCTAGTGGTTAATTACCCTCACAGTTAAAAATTAGCATCCTATTTATAACCCAACTTTTTTTTTCTCACTTCTGCTTGCAGCCACTGGATTTTATCATGCCAAGAGAGCCCATTCTTTGGGTATTGTTCCATGTTTTCCATAATTTCCACATCTCCTTTCACTTCCATGTAGATACAACAATGCTACAGCAATATGTTTTTATTTTGGGTTTTTTTTTTTTTGCCTGAGGTTGGACTACATTTGAAATGTATTCTAAGGTTCTTGGGTGAAAAATGCTACAATACACAAATTTCACAGAGATCCATTAATTACCCATTTTCCCAGTGTGAGCTTCTGTACCTCCCATTGGTGTACACTCAGCAGGGTCTCTTGCATCCTTTTGTCTTCCATTAATATTGATGCTGTTTTTCTAGGACTGACACCTGCGGGAGAAGGAAAATCCCCTGGCTGGTAGCTGAGGGTTGAGTGTGTGCCATTGGCAGCTGGGCAGCCACAGCCTTTCCCCACAGTGAGGTTTGCAGGCACCAACCAAACATTCCCACTGTCCCTCTGTGGTTTTACCTCCTCCTTGGAAACCTCACAGGCTTGGTGGTTGTGCATTGCACAGTAACAGCAGTGATGTTTGAGAGGGAGGGAGAGCTGCCTGTCACTGCACATTTCATGCTCTCGTGCACTGGGATGTTATTTGGTGCCTGGCAATTACAGACTCCTGTGCTAACAAACCTGCACTGAAACTGCCCTTCTAGTAAGAGGCCAGAACCTGATTCTGTGTCCCAAATACTTCAAAAAACACATTTTCATCAAATTTACTCAAGCTGTGTTTAAAAAGTGATGACCTTAGCAAAGGTCTGTGTTGTGCTTTTGCAGATATGGATGGTGTGTGGACTCCTTAATCTTAATGACCTTAAATTATCCACAAATGCATTGGCAGATGGACTTCAAAGCATTTGTTCCTTGCTTTCTTCCCACTTAGGAGCTCTACAGACCTCCCATAAACTGGAGGGTTGTGAGGATGAGGAGGGACTGGAGCATCTCCATGGCCAGGAAAGGCTGAGGGAGCTGGGGCTGTTCAGCCTGGAGAGGAGCCCCAGCTGAGAGGGGCCCTCAGCCCTGGGTGTCCCTGTGTGCAGGGAGGGCAGAGCAGGGCCCAGGCTCTGCTCCAGCGCCCAGCAGTGGCACCAGAGCCACGGGCAGGGACTGAGCCCAGCAATTCCCCCCGCACAGGAGGCACAACTTCTGCCCTGGGCAGTGCCCAGCCCTCAACAGGCTGCCCAGGGAGGGGCTGGAGTCTCCTCAGCGGGGATATTCCAGAGCCCTCTGGACACAATCCTGTGCCCTGTGCTCTGGGATGGCCCTGCCTGAGCAGGGACCTGGCATCAGTGACCTGCTGTGCTCCCTTCAGGCCTGGCCCAGCCTGGGGTTCTGTGGTGAAGGCTGTGTCAGTAAACCCCACAGCAGACACTAAAGCCCTGGTGTCAGGTCCAGGTCCAGCTGCCAGCTGAGCTTTGCTGCTGTCCCCAAGGCTGCTGTCCCTGGGCTGGGCTCTGTCTCTCTCCCCCTGTGCAGAGCCACCTGCAGCTGCAGGGTTCTGCCATAGAGAGCTGCAAAGCCTCTGGGTAGCAAATGACAAACTTTAGGGGCTTCTGCTGGTCAGTGAGATGGACACCTCGGTTCCTGTTTGACTTCATGTCTATATCTGTTTAAACTTGGAAAAGGCTGCAGAGATTTCTTCCCCTCCTCTGTGTGTTTTCACTGGTATTTTAAATGAACATGCTTTTCCAGTGTCAGCTCCTGCCACCATTGTCACTTTAGCCTTTTAAAGTACTTTTTCTTGTCGCAATCTTCCTGATAAAAGTGTCTGTTGAAAAGAGGAATTATCAGATGTGACAGAATATTCACGTTTTGAAGGTGCATGTTGGACTTCTCTTGGCAGTGACAGCTGAAACCTTGCTGCAGTCAAAAAATACAGACGTGTGGTCCAGCTGATATGTAGGCTTGGGGTTTTACTCTTTGCCTGTTGGTCTTTCATTTGTTTTACTGACAGAGGAGGAGGACTTGCAGCACCTGCTGCCAGGCCCTGAGCCAGAGCCAGAGACCCTTTGGATTCCTAGTCCTTGTTATGACAGTAAAGTCAAAAGCTGGTGCTGAGCACTCAGTGCTCACACAGACTTGGGGTGGGTGGGGGGATTTCTCTAGGCAGGCTGGGAGTCTGTGCCCAAAATCTCCTTTGGTGAGCACTGTTTGATGTGTGCTTTAAATTCATGCTTAAGCCTTGAAAACCTGTCCATGAAACCCACAAAGCCCTGCCTGCTGATGATAGACAGAGCCAATCTTGTGTGAAATCATTTATTCCAAAGTTCCTGGGTCTTTTTTTTTTTTTCTCAGTTTGCCTTCATTTCCCCACCCATGAAATAAAAATACCAACCCTTCCCTTTCTTCCAGGCTTTCTTATCTGTGCTAATACAAAGCTGCTCGGGGATGCTTTTGTGCCGTGTCTTCACAGTGCTGAGCAGAGGGGGGCTGTCAGTCTCAGCTGGGGGCCTGTATTACTGCTCATTCTGTAGTCATACAAATAGTGGATAATATAATAATGATGCAGAAAAGAAAGTAAATGCTCTTTATATGGAATAATTGAATATCACTGTGACGTTGAACAATGACTCTTAAAAGGATGGGGGGAAGTCATGCTTTTTTCTTCCTTAATTACAGTTGAACTCAAATTACTATATTTAGTTATTTCTAAAGCTCCATTGTATTTTTCTGTGTCTGAAAGAACACAATGATTTGGATATGCATGCATTTTCCTCTCCAGATGTCCTATTGCCTCTTGAATGTGGTTTTATATCTTCATATCTCCAATAATGGAAGCTTGGATTTCTGCTCCAGTGGTGTGCCAATTATGCAGGTCAATATTAAAGGAATATTATAAATGGTCTCTGTAGGCTTAGAATAGCTTTATCTCACTCTTGCCAGTACTTTGTATGTGGATAACTGTCTTAGCTTCCTTGCCTTTGTGTTTTATTTGGATTAATGGGTAACCTAGATATTTTCAAGTGCATGTAATACAGTTCTTTCTGTAAGAAATTGGAGAAGTTCTTGTCTTCTAGGATTGAATTCCCTGTTAAATTTGCAGTGGTGGTGCTTTATGCAGCCTTGTGGGTGAGTGAAGGGCTCAGTGTTGAAGGGAGCCCAGGGTTGTGGGGTGTGAGGTTCATGCTGGCAGCTCCTGCAGGAAAGGAGGTGTGGAAGCATCCAGCAGCTCCCTCTGCCTTGTCTGAGCTCGAGAATTCATTGATTTCCTGGTGTTCACACTCGGGTTTGGGTCCGTGGCAGTGACAGGGAGGGGCTGTGCTGCCCCACACGCTGGGATGTGCTGGGATGTCGTGTCCCCACCTGTCCCCACCTGGGCTGGGAGCTCTGTGCTCGGTGCTGCCCGGGGCACACACTGTGCTCTGGCTGGGCAGCACTTGCCACAGAGTCAAATCTACGACTTCAGAAAGCAAAGCTATTTTTGCCCTTTTTAAAATTACATTTTAATTTATTATGATTTTTTTTTAATTCAGAGTTTTTTGGGGGGTTTTGTTTGTTTGTTTGTTTGTTTTGGTTTGGTTTGGGTTTTTTTTTGGTGACTGTGGGGCTTTCCACCAGCTCTTCCTGGTGGCTGGAGGCTGGTGTACCCAGTGCAGGCTCCACTTCACAGTGCCTACAAGGGGAGCTGTGGCTTCTCCTTCCCTACCCCAGCCTCCTTCACTTAACATCTCCCCACCCCGGGTTCCCTGTCTGCCGAGCCTGTGTGATATTTCTCCACTTCAAAGCAGCCTAACACAATGTACTGGTGGCGATATATTTTAAGATCCTTGCTAACCAGCTTGTCTCACTGAGCTGAGGAGTTTAATAAGCTGTAAGACATGTTTTTGTCTTGCCAGCCTCTGTCTTCTCCTAGCAAACTATATTCATATCAAAGAGTAGCTAATGTTAAGGGTTATGTACATGAGAGCACCCTTCACGGGAGGCATGCAGCAGTGATAACAGAAGTAGTTTGACACAAAGGCGCCTGAAAAGGGGGAACTCCTTTACACACATCTTCACTCTTATGTGCATTTCAATTTACACTACATCAAATTGGATTAGAGTCTGTTAATTCAATTAATGACTACATTGAAAGTTTGCCTTTGCTCGTAGTGAAAACAGGAGGGCAGCTCCTAATAGCCTATGGATTTAATGACTGCAACTTTGAAGAGTGTTAAGCTAAAGTGAAGTTCAGAATGGCTTGTTAACTGGGTTTATTAGCTGTTGACCTTCCCTTTCAGCATAATAGTAGCAGCCAGACTGAAGAAAGCATTAAAGTCCTCATTAGCATTTATCTAAAGATAGGCTGCTGCCCATTCCACAGTAAATTAGCTCAATCAGCCATAAAGAGCCTGAGAAACATTTTCTCACATACCTTTAACTCTCTTTCTTGCTCCTATCTCCCCCCTCCCCCCCCCCCCCTTTTTTTTTAAAGTTAGTCGAGTTCATTTTCTCCAGCTTATTGAGACTGAAGCCTCAGGACAGTTGCATTTAAAGTGTTTCTACATGCTTATATAATTACAGACCTTCTCCTGTGAGACAAAGGCACGGGAGTTGAAGTACAGCCCTTCAGGGATGTCCTTGGCTTAGCCTTTTGCAGAGGTTACAGATGTCTTGCTTGTTCCCCGAGCTGACGAAATGCCCTGGGTTGGCTCAGTTGTAGACAAAAAAGTTTCGTTACCTGCCCTCCCTCTCTGCTGGCCTGGCTTCAAAGAGAGGAAAGGAGATTGGGAAGTGTCAGAGATGGTTTATATTTGTCACATCCAACGGTGAAAGGGTTTATGCCTTTAGTGTAGTGGGTTTTGTTGGATGTAAATAATTTATATAAAATCGATTGTGATCTTCCATACATTGATAGCTAAGAAGGCTCAGAGTGCCAGCCTCTGTCCTGCCCATAAATCTGATGCCCAGTTTGTGAAGAATAAGTTCTTGACGAACCTATAACCCCATGCATTTTAATTGCTTTCTGGGTCCTTTTATTGTTCTATCTATTCAATCTGAAAAGATGCTAAGAATGTCAACCCCAGCTCCAGAATACTTTGCTTATTCAGATGAGATAAGCCTTGTTTATTTACAGTTCAGAATGTACTTACAGCTTTTGCTGGATCAAATCTCATATTCCCTTTCAAAGGTTATCAATGAATATTAATACAGGTCACTGAAATAAAAACATTAATAAGCAGATAGGATTTTTCCTATTTTCAGTACATTGGAGAAAAAAAAAAGAGAGAGAAAGAATTAAGAGACTCTAATAAAACCCCCTTATTTTCAAAGGAAACCAGTGGCGGTTTAATTACCAGTACTATCTCACTTGGTCCCGGTTGCTTTCCAGCAGTTTAGTGGTTTTTCTTGTTCAGCATTTCATGAAGAGTTCCTCTTACATTTTTAGTTCTATTATATGAAGTATTACATGAACTTCTTTTACCAGACTGTTTCCTTCAAAGCTTTAAAACAGGTTGTAAGAGAAAAGCAAGAAAGCAATCTTGGTGCAGAGGGAGGAGGAGGGTGGAAGGATGAGATGAAGGAAGAGGAAAGTTCCCAGGTAACAACTGACAGGGTAGGAGGAAATGGTCTCAAGCTGAGCCAGGTTAGGTTTAGGTTGGACATTAGGGAAAATTTCCTCCTGGAAGGGGCTGTCCAGCCCTGGCACAGCAGCCCAGGGCAGTGAGAGAGTCCCCATCCCTGGAGGGGTTTAACAGATGTGTGGATGTGGCACCTGGGACATGGGTCAGGGTTGGCCTTGACAGTGCTGGGGAGTGGTTGGGCTCACTGCTTTTGGAGGGCTTTCCCAACCTTAGTGATTGTGTGGTTCTCTGGTAGTGTGAAACTGCCCTCCGGGGACAGTCAGCACTGCCCCTGGTGCCCTGGGGCTTTCCCTGAGCTGTTTTCCCTCAGTTGTCCTTTGCCCTTGGGTTACTGAGTTGTTCTGAGCCCAGCTCCTGTTAGAGCAGGACTTCACCAAAGCTTTGGGTGCCCCTCTCTTCCTGTGAACATTGACAGAACTTGTTTTATAAATAAAAATTCCATAGGGATTTTGTTGGAAGTCTTTTTATTAAATTCCTATTTACTCTTAACAGGTCTCTGCTTCCAGTCACCCTGTCTTTAGATTTTCCAAACCAGTAATTATTCAGGGTTTTATGTCTGACGTAATACTTCTCTTGCAGGAATAATCAGAAGCCAAAAGTTTGACAGGCTCAACATAAACAGTTAAAAATACACTCAGGCTCTAAAATTTAAGAGCTTGATCTTTGTAAGTGTGGGTCCAGGCCTAGCAAAGTACTTAAGAATGTGCTTAATCTTAAGCCCCTGGGCAGCACCATTAACTTCAACAAAACTCTCCCTGTATTTAAAGTTAAGCTTGTCCTGAAGGATTCTGCTGAACTGGAGCAGGAATACTTGGCATCTTGAAGGATAAAGCCATAAAACCAGCCCAGTTTATTGAGGGAGCTCAGCTTCTTCAGCTGTCGTTAGTTTTTAAGAGGATTTTGGAACACAGTGATTTTCTTTGCTTCTGGGGAACCCACTGTGTTGGCTGCTGCTGTAAAGGTATTCCAGCTGCACTCAGGGAACCTACATTTTGTTATACACTTCAGGAAAAGTTATTTTAAATAAAATGGTGGAGGATTTCCACCTAAATATAATGTCTTAAGTGCTGGAAAATTGAAGAATTTTATTTCCTTAGAGTGGAAACCTGCCTTTTTTTTTTTTTTTTTTTTTTTTCTTATTTGTGAGCATCACCTTTGAAATTTGTAACCCAAGAGGAGCATTTTTGCTTGTGGACTTTTTTTTTTTTTTTTTTTTTTTTTTTTTTTTTTTTTTTTTTTTACTTGTTTTGCCTAAAATACATTTTGGGTTGCGAGTTCAATTCATTAAAAAAGTTGTGCTGATGGGGAGGAAATAGATGCAACTCTATCTTAGAGTTACAAAAGCCCCATGGGTTTAATAGGATTAAATGCGACTCCTAAAAGGGGTGGGCACAGTACAGAGAGCCCTGGCTGAGCTCTGGGCACTTACTCTTGTGCTGCCCGAGCTGCAGGAGGGATGGAGAGGGACAGAGGGACCAGGGGTCAGGGCAGGACAGGGACCCCCGGTGTCCCCCTGAGCCCTCGTGGGGTGAATCTGCTGGGTGGGGGCAATGCCTGCGAGCACCAGGATCATTTATTTGCTCTGCAGCTCCGCCGAGGCATCACGATTTGTGCCGCCGTAAAGCGGCTTCCCAAAACCGCGCCGAGTTCTGCGGCCCATTGCAGGCTCAGCCCGGGCACGGGCCCTGCAGGGAGTGTCCCCGTGTCACAAGGGCCTGGGGACACCGGGCACGGAGGGAGCCCCTGGCTGGAGCTGTGCCGGCCGCACACGGGGGTTTTCCTCGGGCTGAGGGGAGTTTGGGATCGGGGAAAAGCTGGTCGGTAGCACCATCTGCAGGCTGCGAACCAGGGCGCTCCGCTCCGGCACTGGCGGGGAAAGGCAGGGACAAAGGCCCCTGGAGGAAAGGCAGGCTCAGGAGGGCTGTGCAGGGCCGGCCCGGGTTGTTGGGCACTGTCGGTGGGTGCTCTCACAGCCGGCAGGCGCCGTGCCCCGCGGGGAGGGCGGGCAGCGCTGGAGGCAGGGCCGGGTGAGGGTGCGGGGACAGGGCCGGGGCCGGGCCGGGGCCATGGAGCTCTGCCCGGAGCTCCGCACTAACCTGTCCCTCTGCCCCGAGCCAGCACATCCCTTGGCTGTCCCCATGGCTGCCTTTGCTCTCAGCTCTGCTTTACTTGAGACTTTTTCCCTGCAAGCAGTGGAACCCCTCTGGAGTTCAAACCTTTGCTCTTCAAGTCTTTCCTCAGCAAGTGGCCCCTGAGGTATCACCTTGTGAGCTGGAGTAAAAGACAACACGAGCAGATTGCGGTCAGGAGATGAAGCTGCAGGGTTTTGTCCATCCCTGCCTTGCCCCAGCGAGGCTGTGGCAGCTGCAGGGACAGCAGGGCACAGGTTGGTGCCGCAGCATCCCTGCACAGCCTCCTCTGCAGGGCAGGGCACAGCCCGGACCCCGCGGGGCTGTAGAGTGTGGGTACAGACACTGCACAGAGGGAGCACTAACCCCACATTCACCTTCAGCCTCCTCTCCCCAGGCCCTGGGAGCCTTTCCCCTGCCCCAGCTCGGTGCCCGGCCCGAGGCTGCTCCAGCTCTCTGCAGCAGATGGCACTCTTTAGTTCTGTTTCAAGCCCTCTCCTTCTGGAAGTTTCTCTGGGAGAATCTGTTTTAAAGGGGCCTCAGCACTCTCTCGCAGCCCTATTCTTCGTGAGGCTTCATGAACGCTCGTAAACGCCGCTGGCTCTGGAGGGAGGTGGTGGCGGCAGGCGGGTCCTGCCAGGCCTCAGGGACGTGTTGGCGGCACTTCTGCACAAATTCAACTGGTGTTGTCCCTCTGCTCCTGGAGCAGTAACACCAACCCCTCTAGGGAGCCCTCTTGGGACCCAGTTCTGGTTTCTTTATTCCACAGTGGACAAGGGGAACCCCTCTGTGTTCTTGGCCCAACTTTGTTTTGTCACTCCCCATCCCCTTGTACATCAGACCCACTGAAGTGTCTCAGTTACCTGAGAGAATTAAAAAGTGATGACAACATCTACCACTACCAGTTTCATTGCCTTCCTGTGTCATGGAGGGGAGAAAAATAGTAGTTACAACCTAAATGAGCCATCACTTAAGGCTGTGGCATTGGTTGTACTTTATCAGCATGAGTAAGAGTTATATTTAAACTGCATAAGAGCCTGGACAGCATGGGAGGATGTGAATCCTGCCACACAAACTGCAGGGACACTGAGTGCATTGCCACCCTCCCAGCCTCTCTCCCTGAGAGGCTGCTGGCCAGAGCTGTGGGGGACATTACACAAGGGTCACCCTGAGCTGGGCAGGACAGGGGGACAGTGAAATGTGTCAGGAGCTTGGCTGGAGTGGCTGCTGAGCAGAGCAAAATGAACTAGTGGCACAGAGGGCTGGAAAGGCTGGGCTGCTGCATAGGGAGGGACTGCTGGTGTTCTTTTGGTTTTGTACACTGAGGTAGTGTTGTCTCTGGCCTTGGCAACAAAGCCAGCTTTGTCACAAACCTCAATAAAATAGGTGGTTAGAGCTGGTGCTGAAAACACCATGTGGGGTTTGATTCTTGTATGGGTCATTCACTGAGGAGCTGGACTTGATGATCCTGATGGGTTCCTCCCAACTCAGAATATTCTATGACGAGAAAAGTGTTGTATGGAAAGCAGGTACCAGCCCTGGGACTGGGAAAATGTGTCCCATCCCTTGTGACACACTGAGCTGTGGCTCCTGGGGCATCCTTTCTGCCCTGTGTTTAATTTCAGAGGTCACCACTTCCAGGGAACCAAAATTTTGCATGGAAACTTGGGTAAATATGTGTTTGCACATGTTTACAGAGATTATTTCAGGGAAGATCAAAGTTTTCCAGCCATTACTTTATGTATCTGCCTATAGGAAAAAGAGTTTGACTGATTTTGTTGTTTTGGGCTATTTATTTATTTATATGTTTGGCTTTTATTATTGTGCCCTCTTAGATGGGATGCTCTGTTGGTTTTCACTAATTAGAACATAGTTGCTGTTCTGAGCAGCAACTGCTGTCCATGGAAGTACAGTACAAGATGTCTCTGCTCCATAAATCAATCTCAGAATTTTATTAGACTGTTTATGTAACCTTAGTTTATGTGCTATAATTCTTTGCTGTGTTGCCTTGAGTAATTCCCAAAGAGAATGTTTGTTCTTCTTGCTTATAAATTTTTTAGTGTGGGAGCTTTGCCTAGGACTTCTTTACCCTCTATCACTTTCCCTTTTTTCTTGGGTAACATTTGGTAGCATTATAAATTCCAGTCATTAAAACCTAACTTGTATTAGTTACTCACACATCATGAGCCATAATTGACTTGAAAATGGGAAGGAATAGCTTTGTAGTTAACCTGATTGCACTGATTATCTTTTTAATGCATGTGAAGAAACTTTGGAAGTACCTAATCCCTCAAACTTTGGTGCAGTTCTTGCATGGAAGGTGTCCTCTTTGGAGACCTTTGGGTGGATCTGCTTAGTTTTGGTCAGATCACAACTCATAAGATAATATGTAATAATTGAATCCAATAAAAGTCTGGTGATTTCAGGGGGTACAAAGCACAAGGTGGAGCACAGGTTTTCCACACAAGGTCTCTGAAAACAATACATCTGCCAGTAACTTCTGAAGGCAGCAGGACTGCTTAGGGGCTTTTGCTGACATGTGTTCCATCAGTTTATAAAACCATAGCCTCAAACATCTGATAAAAATCAAGTGTACTTCTCTTCTGAAGTCATTGCATGGCCACATGCAGAGTGTTTTGACATGAATCCCCAGGGCTGCAGTGGGCACGGCTCCATGGGGGCTGGGAGCAGGATGGAGGCACCTCTCCTGTGCCAGTGCCCCAGCACACACTGCCTGGGATGGCTCCACACCCTCTACCCCTGGGCTGCTGCTGTGAGGGCTCTGAGCTGGGGGAGCTCCCTGCTGACCCTGCCCATAGGGGCTGAGGCTCTGCCCCACACAGTGCCCCACGTTCTGCCCATCAGCCTGGGGGAAACAGCAGCTTTTTCCTTACAACATATGAGCAACATTTTCTGGTGAACCTACACGTCTACTGGGTTATAAGTTCTTTGAGATGTTTAAAGATGATATTCTCTCCCATACAACAGAAATAATTAGCATCCTGATTTCTTTGGCATTATGGACTAGCACATGGGTGTTATCTCAGGGCTACATGGCTAAACCACCTCCACCCCACATGCGACCCTATTATTTAATGTTAATTCCTTTACCATGTCTGCCTCTCCTCTTTCTTACCTTCTTTCATCCTCCCACGAATACCCTTATTTTTGTGCGTAGGCACCTCTGCTAGAGGCAGCAGATTCCCACTGTGGTGCCTCTCTGCATTGTGGGCTATAACTTGCTCTTGTTCTCCTTTTATTTTTTTTTTTCCTGTGACCAGTTTGGCCACATGTAACCAAAGGTAGCTGAGGCAGGGAGGGGACACTGCATGTTTTGGTGACACTGCTGTCCCCAGGCCAAGCCAGCCCCAGTGCAGAAGTGGCTTCAAGAGCCACCAGAGCTTACAGGAGTCTGTAACAGATTTCAGGACAGCCTGCTTTCTCTCTCTCTTCTCTCCCCCCACCTCTGTAAACATATGAAAGAAACATGAGAGAGCATTAAACCACAGAAGACAAATCATGGTCAGAATAAATATACTGTTTGCTAGCAAACTTAAAAATACGCTTGTGGATTCTAATAGCTGTAGGCAAGAGTTGGATATTTATTGCAACCAAGGCTTACTGTGGTTTATTATGTTTATAAAACAGTTTAATACTACTTTTCTTTTAAAATGAGTTTTTAATTTAGAATAATTTTTTAGGATTTGTTTCCAGAGTACAGATGGCTGATCGCTGCGGGGGTGCGGGGTGAGAGGGAGAAATGTGCTTGTGGGTGTGTTTTAAAAGCGCTCCCAGATGGAGTGTATTGAATGAAATTTAAACCATTGCCCTGTGAACTACAAGTGTGATAAATATAATCAGTCAATCCCCAGAACCACGGCGGAGGGGGAGCAGATTGATGGGCACGTGGTGGGGAGGGAGCTGGGTCAGGCAGCCTGCCTGGCCACGGCAGCAGCTCCAGCATGGACTTCTCCCATGGAGGGTTCCTGATCTGCACCAACGTGCTGACAGCATCCCCCACCTCCTCTGCAGCCCCTCCAGTCCCTCAGTTCCTCGCATCTCACTGAAAAAAAAGGGAGAATTTCATGCCAAAAAGAAGGCTTGGCTGCTGGGAGTACTGAGCTCTTGGAGCATTTTTCATTTACTCAGTCTTAATTACTTTCTAAGTGTAAGAGTTTGCAGCTATCGCTGTTCTCTTCCGGAGGTTAGTGTAGTCCAGTCTTTTAAAGCCCATAGATTTCCTTAGAAGGATTTGTTTGTACAGCTTCTTCCCGTGTTTAAGGCAAGTAAGCCACACTGAATAAACTGCACAGACTTTTTTGGACAACACAACAGAACAGGTGAAGGAAATGGAGTGAATTTTAATTGCTTCAAAGTTCTGAGATCTTCCAGGCTCTGGAAAACAATTTTCAGATAAAAATGATCTATTAGGCCTTGAGGTGTAGCGTGGGAAAGAGTGTCTGTGTCCTGGTGTGCAGATGGATGATACAGCATTCCCCCTCTGATGGACTGTGGAGGAGGGTGTAAGATGGACATTCACAGTCACTTGTCTCATTGCAAACACGTAGCAGCTCAGCCTCCTTGGCTTCCTTCCTGCCAACTTCCATCAAAAATAAAGTCATCTCTGCCCTGGCCGAGATAAATGTCTGGCCAGCTCATTTTCCAAAAGGATGTGCTTTGAGCAGGGCTTATTAGAAGGGTGACAGTTTGTTTTTTCCTGGCCAAAACAAATTTAAGGCCATGTCCACACTTGCAAAATCTGGCATATTTTCTCTCACGTTGTCCTTCCACCACGCTTTCATCATGCCTAATGTCTGGATATAAAATTGCCAGATAGGCTTCCAGACTTCCACATTGCCATTTGGATTAGATATGCTCCAACTAAGGCTTGCTGGTGCTCTCTTGCACGCTATCAGCATGGACAGAAATCCCTGGCATGGTGGCTGGGGCCAGACAGCCGCTCCTGCTGCTGTGCTGGGTTGCCCATGGCTGCCTGGCTCTGGTTCTCCCTGTCTGGTTCTGGCTCTCTCTGCCTGGTTCTGGTGCTCTCTGCCTGCTTCTGGCTCTCCCTGTCTGGTTCTGGTGCTCTCTGCCTGGTTCTGGTGCTCCCTGCTCCATTCCCATGCCCAGCAGGCAGTTGCCTGGCAGGCAGTGCCTGTGCACACACCGTAGAGCTCATCTGTGGGGCTCTTTCCAGTGGCTGCCTTTGTGCTGCTCCAGCCCCTGGGGTTTTAGGGAAGGCTCACTGGGAGCAGCCTGTGCCAGCTGGCCAGGGCTCTGTGTGAGCCCCAGTGCTGCCCTGGAGGGTTGGACCCGATGCCAAACCTGCTTAGCCATTGACATAACTCAAGATACATTTTCAGCTGGGACACTGCTGAGAGGATATGAGAGATGTACAGTCTGGTGCAGCAAAGGTGTGCAGCAGTTGTGGTGGGTCTGCTCAGAGTTAAAATGGACTTTATCTTGATGATCTTTGAAAATGTCAGCAGATCAGGGTGAGGGACAACAGGAGAACATCTCTTGGGATTGGGCTTTGAACAACTGGTCTAGTGGAATGTGCCCCTGCCCATAGCAGGAGGTTGAAGGTAGATGGTCTTGAAGGTCCTTTCCAACCCAAAATATCTTATGATTCTCTGTAGTTTTCCACGTTGCTGGCCAGCTTTCTGAGCTGACATGCAGGATGTTTCCTGGGTGTCGTGATTTATTTGAAAAGATTCACCCAACAGTGGTGCAACAGAATGAGAATCCTGGTCAATGGCCAGTGGGATCTGAGCCAGCAGTGCCCTGGAGCCAGGAGGGACATCCCTGTCCTGGGGACACCAGGGAGAGGATTGTCCTGCTCTGCTCTGGGCTGGGGCAGCCTCACCCCCAGAGCTGGGGCAGTTTGGGCAGCACAGTGTCAAAAGGACATGAAGCCATCAGGGAGCATCCAGAGGAGGCCACGAGGATGGGGAAGGGTCTGGAACGGAAGCTGTGAGGAGCAGCTGAGGGCTCTTGGAATGTTCAGCTGGAGAAGCAGAGAGTGAGGTCAGACCTCATTGTGGTCTTCAACATCCTCATGAGGGGCAGGGCAGGTACAGATCTCCTCACTCTCATGACCAGGGACAGGACCCAGGGAAGGGCTGGAGCTGTGTCAGGGAGATTTAGGTTGGATCTCAGGGAAAGGTTCTTTCCCCAGAGGGTGCTGGGCACTGCCCAGGCTCCCCAGGGAATGGGCACAGCCTGAGGCTGCCACAGCTCCAGGAGTGTTTGGACACTGCCTGCAGGCACAGGGTGTGACTCTTGATGATGTCCTGTGCAGGGCCAGGGATTGGACTCAATGATCCCTGAGGGTCCCTTCAAACTCAGGACATTCCATGGCTCTGTGGGG
This sequence comes from Zosterops lateralis, assembly GCF_965231275.1. Classification (NCBI taxonomy): domain Eukaryota; kingdom Metazoa; phylum Chordata; class Aves; order Passeriformes; family Zosteropidae; genus Zosterops; species Zosterops lateralis. The sequence continues at coordinate 9,276,758 of NC_139779.1, read as the reverse complement.
GAAAATAGCAAATTGTTTCTGTTTCCAGTATGTTTGTTGTTGTTTATGAGCAGAAATGCAGGCTCAAAGCTTAGAAAGGAGCTTTCCATGTTGTCATGGAGCTGTCACCTGGATTTGTAGAAGGATGTGTGTCACAGACCAGGGTGCTTGGGTGACAGAGAGCATCACCCTGGTTGGCATCTCTGTGGGGTAACATCGTTAACAAGTCTAATTGCATTGTAGGGCTGCAGTTTCCTATGCCAGATGTGATTTTTCACCAGCTCCATCAATTCCTGGTGTGTACTAACACTTGTGTATCTGGTGCCTGGTGCAGCCACGTTAGGCAGGAGTGAAATAGCTGTTCTTTAATTACATGGAGGTTTGCTTTGTGGAGAAGCAAACCTGCCCTCCAGGTGAACATAATCCTTGCAATAATAATGGATTTAAACCTGTACAGACCTATAAGCAAACTTTGTAAATGAGCTGAAGATAGGACCATAATTAGAAGGAGACATTCTTAAAACTGTATAAGGGATGTTTGGTCATACATAAATTAAAAGTGGAATTTAGTGTATTTAACAAGTAAAATTGCCTTGTAAGACATGCAATGCAAAAACAATAAACTTGCTGTAACTTGACAGTTTCAGCATGCCTTTGGGTTATTTTGAGCTCTAGACAGTTTGTGCACAGAATCTTTGGATTATTATTAGCATTATTGGTAGTTTCTCTCGGAGCATTCCTGAGTGGACTCAGTTTTGGTGGTGTAAGAAAGCAGTCAGCCCTGCTGTTCATATTTCATTTAAAAGAAATGCTCATTGCATTTCACCTCCCTTTTCAAAGGAAGTGTAAATTTTGCTAGCCCGTGGTGAAAATTCAGGCTATGATATTTGTAGCCCTGTAGACAATCAAACCAAAGCACAGGATGGCTACAGATTTTATCCATAAAACAAGTCCCGGAGGCTTAGCTCAAAACTCCAAACCTGATTCTAATTTGCTTTATGAGTCTCAGTTTTTCCCATGTGTAAAATGGAGATCTCTCTTTGGTGAGGGAAGCTTTGATCAAGCCAACACCTTTAAGAGTTCCATAGTGTTTCCCTGCTCTGCATCAAACCATTCCCGTGCTCCTGAGGATGCAGCTCCACTCCCCGCCTGCCTTACATGCAAACAGCAGGATCTCTCATCTGCCAACAGGTAGAGTTCTTGGGAAAGCAGAGCTGCCATATGGAGAACAAGGAGTCCATGTGTTCTCATAGTAATAGAAGCCTCAGTCTGCTGCCTGCACATCTTGGTCAGCCTTTTGTTTGGTCCTTCTCTGTCTTGCCTCTTTGGATACAAATCCTGGTGCCTTGTGCTCCCTGCCTCTCGTAGATTTCCTGAACCCGATGTAATACACTTTCTTCTCCTCTTTTACCAAGGTCTTTTGATTTGTCTTCATTTTGTTTTAAACTCTGAAACACTGGTAATGCAATTGTAGAGCTAAATAAACCCTGTATTATGTTTGGGGATATTACTTTCAGGAAAAATGGTCCAGTGCACAAATTGATAGTGGAGTGTATTGCACTTAAGAAAGATAGACTGTGCACTTACTGCTTGCTGGAGAAAACACCACTGCGGGAATTTCTGGTTCTATTTATTTATTTATTTATTTATGTTTAGTTTTTTAGTAATCTATTTTAAGAATATGTGTGTGGAGACATATTTTGAAAAGCACATGTTGTCATCTTCGTCATTTTCCACGGTGCTTCCTGCAGGAAACCCTTGAGAAGCCCAAAGCGATCCCACTTTTTTTTTTTTTTTTTTTTTTTTTTTTTTTTTTTTTTTTTTTTTTTTTAAAGGTTATGTTATGTCTTTTTAGGAAAAAAACACAGCTGGTTTCTTTTCATCTCAGCACCAAGGAAAATGAAGAGTAAGGCTTTTCACTGACTGCTTTTTATCTTGTCTCTGAAGGGAGGCCAGTGACAAAAGGGAGACGACAATGACCCCTTTCTGTTCTACCACCCTTGTTTCTCCCTCCTAACTTTTTTCCCTTTTTTAGCTGGGTGCCTGTCTGTCTTTTGATTCCCTGGGCCTTGGGAGCAGGTGCTGTGCTTCCCTGAGTGTCTGCAAGGAGACCTGGTACTGTGAGTGCTGCCACAGGGAGACAACTGACACAACACCAGTCCAAGGAAGGGGTCAGTTCCCACACCGTGCCACACAGGTGCACCACACTCCACTGCCAGGCCAGGGGGCACTTTGGAGAAGATGTGGGGGAGGGGACAGGTAATGAGAGGGATTTAAAGACCCACAGCTATGGAGGTAATTGTTCCCTGGATGGAGGTGTACCTGGGAAGAGAATACACCCAAGATTTCTACTTCTTCAAGCCTAAGTCTGTACTGCTTGATCAAGGGCTGGATATGTGTAGTAGCTGGATTTGAAGGGCTGGATTTGAAGTAGTAGCAGGCTCATAAATCTCCATTTTCTGGTTGTTTTAGGGATCCATACTTACCTAGTATAACACCTGGGCAGTGTAAAAGCTGTACAGCACTGCTGGGAGTGTGCTCTCCAGATAAAATAGCTGTGGGTGAAATCAAAAGAATATTTGTTACCCTTGCACGTGATATTCCAGGCTCCCAATCTGTTCCTTTCCTCTTTCAAATGACTCCTGGTCCTTAGCAAGAAAATAGTCTTGCTTCCAATGTGTTTGGAAAGAAAACCCACAAGTGCTTGCGTGAGTTTGGATTGAGCTTTTTCTTTTATTCTCTTGGAAGTTTTTCTTTCTGAGAAGTCCAGAACTGTGATCCCAAGAGTCCCGGAAATGTAATTCACTCCACAACGCCACAAGGTTCTTTGTTAATTTTGAAGGGAGAGATTTCCAATGTCCCACAGAGGCTCCTGAGCATGTGTCCCCACTGGAGGTTAATGACACCTTTGGTACAGGTTGCATCTTCCTTCCGAAGAAGGTCACCATTTATATTGCTGCCAAATGGTTCTTGGAAAGGAAGCACTGCAAACTCTCAAATTGCAACAGCAGGAGAGCTAGAACAATTTGACTGGTGGTCAAAAGGAGTCAGAAAGTCATTTTTCACTCACCAAAAGGGAACTAGCTCTGCCTGCCCACCCAGAGCTTCAGCATCTCAAGCATTGCTGCACTGCCCAAGGTTAAATAAACTGAGCTTCATGGTGGTTTTAAATTCTTCACCCTCCTTTCATGGCATAAAGAAAAAAAGAAAAGAAATCATTAAAAATATAGCCTGGATATTTGCAGATTGTCTTCTGTACTGGCAGCCCTCTCTGGTAATCAGCTGGTTTTGGTTTTGCCCACTGCAGACAGGGGCAGTTCACCTGAGTACCCCACACACAACTCCAGTAGTGGTGTTGGAGCTGCAGTGGTCCATGGAAACTGTGGGGCAGGGGCTGGAAGGAGAGATAATATCTTCTGCTGGAATAATTCAGACCTGGTTTTCATTATATCTGTTGTCACTGGTGCTTCTGCTGGCACAAAGAGCTGCCAGCAAAGGCCAGACTCTGTGGGTGAGGAATCCCCACCTTACCCTTGTGCCAGGCTTGCCTTGAATGAGGGACAGACCCTGGAGCTCCAGAACCCTCTCCAAAGCAGGGGGACTTTACTGAAGCTGAATGCATGTGAATGTTCATAATGGGATGTTCCTAACAAGGTCTGCTTATTTTGAGCAGGTTCCATTTTAATGGGTAAGAGAAAACCACTTGAGTAGAAACGCATGTTTTTATCATTAACTTCTGTAGCCAAGATTGCTTTTCTAGAAGAACTAGATTTACTTTCACATCTTTTTCTTTCTTCCTCTCATTTTCTGTCAGAATTCACTATATTCACCCTTGCTGTGGCTTTATTATCTCGCTGCCAAAATTAAAATCATACCAATGCTAACTGATTTTCTGGTGGTTGTGGTGACAGATCTGTGATGTTTAGAGGTTTGCATTCCTGCCCTCCCTCTGAGTTCCCCTCCCCTCAGGGGTGTCCGTGCCAGAGAACAAGCTCTTTGCCTACGGCGCTCATCGCTGAACCTTCAGATCAGCCAGTTAATACTCAAAACATTTTCTATTTAAATTAAAAACTTACTTATCCTTAATCTCCCCGTTCCCCACAAAAATCTCAGGCTCAACCTCTTATGCTTCAAATCTAAACCCAAGGGTAAATGATCTTTACTGTAAGAAACTAATCAGATGGAGGAATTTACTTAATAGAGAAATTTTTTGAAATGGATCTCTTCGATAATAAAAAGTGAGAGCCTCAAAACACTTTTGTGCTTTTTGAAGTCCTAGCAGAAGATATCAATAGACATCTTCTGTGGTAAGTGTTTAGCCTGAATTTATTGAAATCCATCTATTAGGCCTGAGCCTGTTGACTTCTGGGGGCAGCTGGTCCCCCTGTATTATTTATGACTCTTTGAACATCTCAGATACAGTCTCAGATTTACGAAACAGAATTATGTTTTGGCAAGTGTCCCATGTTTATGCTGCTCATATGCCCTGTATTTATACACTGTGTAACTCTGGAGAAGTGCTGTCTGCTGAATTGCTGGGTTAGTGCAGTGCAGTGTCACTGCAGGAAGGAATTTCCTTCGTGGATGCAATCAAGAAAATCCCCAAGGATTGTTTAAGGATGGCTCTCTATATTTCCTTTTAAAGGCTTTATAAAGGAGATTACATACTGAGCAGCATTAGGTAAACTGGAAGGGAGAACTGAACATTTCAGAGTGTTTAAACTTTGTTTCTTAATGTACTGTTCAGAGGCAAATTGCTTTTGTTTTACTTCGCAGCCTTTTTACAGTCCTTCCTCTCCTACCTGCTTTTAATCACCTGCCCTTGCTCAGCAGCAGTGAAGGACATAAGACAATACAAAGGGATTAGAAAAGTTAACCCTAGTTCTAAAAGTTATAATTTTGAAAAAAACAACAAAAGGAAAATTTTGTGAACATTAAAATTACTCCAGATTAGAAGGCCAAGAACAGGATTGATTCTGCTTTGGAGGGGTGACTGTGGAGTGAAGGGAAAGCAAAATGGAGACTAAATAATGTACTTTGCTTTCTTTTCATTCCCCTTTTTATGTGCTTTTTCCTTCCTCATCCACTTCCTCCAGTGAAAGACTATTTTTTCACCAGGAGTTTCTCCATACCTTCTTTGGGGAGTAGCAGCATGTTTCTCCATCCCTCTAATCCACTACCCCCCTCTGCCTGTATTTCACACCTCTGAGGAAATCCAGAGGCACTGCTCCTCATCAGCTGGGTGGGAGTGTCACCAGGGAACAGGACTGAGGGCTGTTGTGCACCAGGAGGTCAGAGCCTCTCTGCAGCTCTGCTCCTTGATCCCAAAACATTTCAGTGCCAGGCTGGCTGAGCCCTGGGCACCAGGAGATTGCACAGCCTGCTGAGGACACCACCATCCCTCAGTGCAGGGTTTCCATCAGGGCTCTCAGCTCTTGAAAATGCTCTGCTGGAATGTCAGCAGAAGGTTTTAATTTGGGAGCCATAATGGGAAATACATCTACAGAGCTTTGCCCAGAAAAGGGTTAATGTGACAGAGCCAGACTTCTGATGGAGTAAAGCAGGAAAAACTATTTCCATCACGGTAAATAAAAGTGCATTAAAAAGACATTTAGTCATGGGAATAAAAGCTAAAGAAACACATGCTACATTGGGATGGTTTATATTAGTGTCATTAACTCCTATGTTTTGGAATAACTCCCAGATGAAGGATTATGCTGAGAGTAGGAATTAATGGCACTAATGTAAGCCATGCCGTGGAGTGTGCATTTGTACCTTTGATTTCCAGGCACACAGTGAGCAGTTGGTGAGGCAGCAGAGCTGTGCCTTGGACAGAGCACAATTCAAATTAACATCAACGAGCCTTGCTGTGGGCCAAGGGAGCTTCATCCTGTGGAATTGAGGGAGGAGGATGGAAAATCATTAAGTAACCTCGTGTAACCTGCCATTGAGGTCCTGAGTGTCTCAGGAACCAGGGACCTTGGGGCAGAGAAAAATGCAGTGTGGAGAGGAGTGCAGCCCACAGCCTCAGCAGGGAGGGAAAGGCCCTTCCCAAATTTCTTACAGTGTTTGCAGCTTGAAATGAGCAAGGTCCTCTGCAGCTTCCAGGGAAACCTTTCAAGCAAAGGAACATTATTTGCTGTTGATGGAGCGCGGCTGAGCTCCCTGGTGAGTGCGTAAGGAGCAGTTGGCTCCTTCCACTGCCTCATCTGCTCTTTGGGGGAGTTTTAGGCCAATAAATGTGAATTTCACCAAAGAAATGACCTGTAGGACATCAGTAAGTGACTCGAGAATAGATGCTTATTTTTTCCATTAATTTTTTTTTTACTCTCTTCACTCAATTCAATGTTTATTTTATCACTGTTTAGGAGGGGATGTTTAAAAGTGTGTGAGCACTTTAGAAAGAGAACTCCAAGCACTACACCCATTGTTGTGAAAATCCCATCTGCAGTATTTGTATTGCTGTACTGTCCTTAATGTCTGTTTAAATAACCCTTTATAAACTGCCACCTCTTGAGCACAGAACCTGTGGTCCCAAATACTGATGGTCCTGTCTTGCTCCCAGCAGCCTCCCTGGTCCATGTTGCTGTTTGGACTTGAGCATTAATTATTTCTTTGTTTAAAATAGGATTGTAAGTAGGGATTCAGTTGTTTGGGGTGTGTAGAAAAACACATCAATATTTTTTTTAAATCTAGGCAAAGTATCCCAGTTCTTTCTAGTGGTATTGTGAAGTGTTTAAGGGAATAGAAGACATATGCTTATAGCTGTTATTCTTCCAAAAGTTGAGGTTTTGATTATAGAAGGATACACAAAAAAACCCCAGACCGTTAATATTTATGAATAAGCTAACTTTAACATTGAACCTGAGACATTTTTAGTTTAACCAACTGTGGTATTCCTTGGATCATACCTACTTTGAGATAAATCCAGCTTTGGTTCTTTCCCTTCTCCCTCCTGAAAATTTGGGTACATACACATGTTGGTGCTCTGGAGGAGCCTCCTTTGATTTTCTCATTGTTTTATAATGTCTGTAGAATTAATGCCTACAGAAGCATTAAAAATAGATATTTTCTTTATCGTTGTAGATCTTTACAAGTCTCATGGCCTGTAAAACCTCTCCCATAAGGATTGCAGTGTCAATGATGAACCTGCACATTAGTACTGACTCCTCCTTTCCTCTTCTTTGCTCCTCATCTATTTGAATAAAAGGAAATGGTAAAGAATCCTCTCTCAGCATTACAATTGTATATATTTTAATTTGGTCATCTCTCTGCTTATAACAAGTGTGTGTGAAACTGTGAAATCCTGTGTTTTGATTAACTTCTAAGGCCTAACTAAACTTTGAAATGAAAGCTAACTTGGCTGAAAACAGAAAGCTTCTTAGTTTCTGGGCTAATCCTGGAATTACACACTGGATTTGCTTCATGGAAATAAGCGTGCATAAAACATTACCTCAGCTAAGTAGGTTTGCATTCTTTGCAGAGGGCAGGAACAATAGGTGGCTTTCACCCTGTGGTTGCCCCTGTCCCTGAGCAGAGCATTCAGGTCAGTGGAGCTGTGGGTGCCAGGGCAGGTGTGCTCACCACCCACATGGGGGGCTCTAAACACGGCCTTTGCTCAGAACCCATGGCTCTGATAAGGTCATTAAAATCAATTACAAGGTAACTGTAAAGCCCTGCAGCCTCTGGGGTGTGTCAGAGTGGGTTTTTTAAACCTTAAACTCTCAAGTTTTCCACCCTGTGATATTGCAAACTTCTATTCAAACTACACAACTACAATCCCAGTACTGTCACTCAGTTTTGGAAGCTTTCTCCATGGCCTCAGGTCAAATGTAGTGTTTTCTTGAGAGTCAGTGCCTTTTTGCACAGAAAGCCTGGAATTCTCAGTGCCCAGGCCTCCAGCCTGTCAGTTCTGGTTGCTGTGGCTGCAGGCCCAGCTGGCTGCTGTAGGACAGGGTGGGATTTTGTTCAAAGCCCTCCCCAGCCCTGCTGGAAGCTGCCTGTGCCCCAGGGGTGTGGGGGGTGTTGGGTACAGCCAAAACATCCATTTGCTGGCACTGAGCTGTAGATGCAGACCCTGGACATGAACATTCCTCCCTGGGGAGCACAGCTGGAACAGCCCTGGGGTGGTGTCCTGGGCTGAAGGTCTGTCACAGTGCAGTGGAGTACTCTGGGCACCACAGTGACATGTTCTGTGTCATGGCAGCTGCTGGGGCTGCCATGTCCTCTTCTGCTGATCCTCAGGGTGTTCCTGTAAAATTGCAGAAAGGTCTGGAAAGCCTTTTGCTTCGTGGAAAGGCTGGGACACATTTGGGCAGGGAGCTGTTCCTGGGCATGGGCACTGATGAAACACATGAAGAAAATAATATTCCAGGACAAAAGTGTGTGTTGGCTCAGGGGACACGGGCTTGACTTTGTCTCTGCTTTAGGCTCAGTCTGTCCACAGAGACCTTTTATTTTCTCTGCCTCATTACCCCATTTGTGAAGCACCTATAAATCCTGCTTTTCCTGGCTAGGATTTTGTGCTGTTTAATTCCTTTATGCTTGTGGTGGCCTCGGATAGTGCAGTGAGAGGTCCATGTAAGTTCAATAAATAAATGATGAATATGATTATTTCTCTTGTGTTGCATATTTACGTGGCTGTGTTCTCTTTTGCACCCTATTTAGTGCAGAATATGTAATGCATTATGTTGCAGCAGCTTTTCTAGTGGCTTTAGAAAGGTCAGGGTGATTTAATTTTTTCCCTGTGTCCTTTATTCTGCTTAGCTCTGAATTTGAGATAAAACCGGCTTTCCTGGGTTGTGACTAAATGCCAAGAAAAATATGTTCAGTTCTAAATTCAGCTTCACTTTCCCCCCTTAAATACATAATTCTTCACAAGTATCTTAGAGGTCTTTCCCAACCATAATGATTCCATGATTCTTCACAAGTGAATTTAGAGGCAAGCAGTTTACTTTGGGATGATTGTACACTGCAGCCATAGCCCATCTTCCTCCTCATGCCTGTCATCCTGAAAATGGCTTTGTTTTTTGTTGTTGCTGCTTTGTGATTTAATGCTTAAGTGTCCCATCAGTTTCTCAGTGTCAATACTTTCCCCTGCCATTAAGCACTCAAGACAGGGAAGGAAGGAGGCAACACGTATCTATAATTTCAGAATACCTTATGTAGATAGTGACATTTACCACCATGCCCTCCAAAAGCAGAGATTTGAGTATCCAGCAGCTCTGCCTGCACAGCTCTTGCCAGGCATGCTAAGCTCGAGCAATGAAGGGTTCTGAACATCTTCAATATTTATGCTTCACAAGGCAGTTATCCTCAGTTATCCTTTTAGCAAGTCCCATTTCTCCGCGTTCTGTCATGGGCTCATTTATACTAGGCTGATTTAGTGCTAACTGGGGAGATTAGATTGCCCTGCTTGATGCTGTCAGCTAAAACTGAGTCAGTGTCTGTGTACTGTGGCCCAATTGCTCAAAGCACCTTACCCTTTTCTGTATTGCTCATTCTATTAGCTACAAAAGCCTTTCTCACCCGGCTTTTGTGCCGGGGTCAATTAGCTCCTGAAATAGCTCATATAACACAAATAATCATGGCAGTGCTAATCCTTTGGGCCAGCTCCATACAATGGCCACTTCTGGCCCCGAGGACAAAGAGGGCTGTTTATCTTCCCTGCACACAGGCTCCAGGACTTTGCCCAGTCATTTGCAGAAGAATTTATTATCCTCGAGGTCAGAGGTGGTTTGCATTGGAGGAGATTTTCTTACCTTGCCACCATATGGGACGTCCTTGTCTCATTCCTGTAGGATGGAGCGGCGCTCCAGGTGAATTGGATCACAAATACACACGTTCAAATAATGCTATCTTAGGTAAACACGGACCTGAAAGACATTTAGACTAACACGGCACATTTACTAGTCCTTCTGGTGTCAGCAGAGAGGATTCCAGCAGGAGGGATGTCTCCTCCAGCCTGGAGCTCCCGTGGCTGCTGTCACAGCAAGGGGTTTCACAGAGGACAACACCTCCAGACAGGGGTGGAGTCTGCCTGGACCTTATAATTTCCCAGATCCTATACTCAAAATAACTTAATCTTTGTCTTTTTGCTCCTTACACCTTGGAAGAAAGAAAAGAACTGCTCAAATAAATTAATAGTAAGAATTTGCTGTGTGTCCACAGAAGGAAAAAAGTTCCCCAGCTTAGGATCCTGCAGGTTGAAACTGGCTTTGAGTTGCACGTTTAGATTTGAGTGTTTAAATCCTTTAGAAAGAGACAGGAATGGAAATGCTGACAAAGCTACACTGCAGTTAACCTGGAGACCTTAGCACTGCACTTAACCTTCCTGGGCAGACATGATCCGTATTTGATAAAGCATGAAAAGTATGAGGAGCTGCTCACTAGACAGGAATGAAGAGGTGTTGACTTCCTTCATCTTAGATATTTCTGCTGCCCTTTAAGCATCATAACTGGCATGCAGAAGGGAACATCATATCCAGATAATCCCTATTGTTCTTTCCTTCTCAGGAAAAGCTGTGGTTCCTCTACAGGAGTTAGCATGTCTGTAGGACAGGAGAGGCATGATTTATAGGCCTGATACATGGAAACAGCACTTCCCACTGAGCACTTTCCAGGCTCACATACCTGTTAATTCCCCCTGTTGTTCATTTGTTTTTCCTTGTTGTTATTCTTTCTCCAAAAGAATGATTTGCCCTCTCACTGCATGAGATATGACCTACCATTGGTTCTGGGAGAGAGGGTTTATATTTCTCTCACAATTTTGGGTTTGTTGAGTTTTTTAATTCTTTTTTTCTACCTCATTCCCCAGGAAGCCTTGTTTCTGTTGTGGCCTGGAGCTCGTGATTTCCTGAGCCCTGAGCTTGCTGTGGGATTTCTAAAGGATGGGATCATCCCGGCACTGTGGCTGCAGACCTGGGGTGTGCTGGGAGCTCCTGGAGCCAGAGGCTTCAGCAGATCAGTGGGGTCATGAGGAGAGGAGCGTGATGGCTTTTAAAAAGTTCCTTTGCACAGTTAGTCAGTGTTAGGCAATTACAGACCATCCTTGCTGGCAGTCTGGAGAGGGGCTCTGCTGCCTTTCTGTCTCTGTGGTTCCTGTTATCTTCCAGAATGCTGTATGAATTTGTCCCAATGACTTTTTATTTCCATAGTTCCTTTTCCTGTGCTTTCTCCTGTCTAGTTTTGCCAGACTTTTTCTCTCCTTGGTGATGAGAAGAAAAATTGCAATAACTTTTCCTGCTCATATAAACACTTGGAGATGAAAGTAGATGAGAAGAGAACATGGCAAGCGAGTTGTACCCACAGTGTAACAACCATTACACCAATTGCTTTAGTTTAGTTCACTGCTGGTAATAAGATCTGCTAAACTTCCAAGGCTCAGCATCAAGGGAACTATCTTTTAAAAGACTAACAAGAAGATATGTTTTAAAATATCTCCTTCAGCCTTGGATAAATCTAAGGGTAGATGACATGTAAGCCTCTAGGGACTCAACTTTCTGAAGCAAGTTGGATGAGCTTCCCCAGCTACTTTTTCATTAAAGAGGAGTGTATAGTGCATGTTCAGAGTACATTAATGACTACATCATCAGTAATAAATTAGGTTAAGAGCTGTATGTGATGCTATCAAATCGTTGTAGCCATACTGCTTTCATTCTCTATTTTTAAATGACTCTGGAGTCATATGTAGAGAAAGTCAAAAGCCTCTGAGACCACAGGGGAAAAAGAAAAAAAGCTGGATGGCTGACTGGGAGAGAATAGGAGTAAACTTGTGGAGAGAAGAAATAAAGCTTCACAGTTTTTTTTTTTCTCTCTCACTCGAGTTTTGTGTGTTGTATCTGCATCAAAACTCCAGTGTGAGGAGGAATGTGTTCCATGTGCAGCCTGGGGTTAGCTGAGCCCATACAGTGCTGTGTAAAATGGCATTTTAGGGACAGCAGGAGGGCAGTTGTGCACTGGAACACGGTCTCCCTTCTCTAACCTGCAGCAGAATCCCCTCCCAGCTGCCCTGTGCCCCAGGTAGAGCTGAGCTGGGTTTGTTCTGGTCTGAGTCTGTCCTCCCCTCCTTGGCCACCACTGCCACCCCACTGTCCTGGGAACACCAAGGCTGTCCCCAGGCTGGCTGTGTTTATCTGCTGGTTCACATCCTAACCCAGCTCCTGTCCTGCAGCCTTTCCTCAGCAGTGATGTGGGAACAGCCGAGCCTTCGTCTAATCGTTCAGAAAATCAGCTGAATTTAGTGGCTAAAAAGATTACTTTGGTCTGAAATAGATCCTTCCCACATGCTCCTCTCCAGTGCTTGTCCAGCTGGTTGAGTTGGCCAGTAGTCAAGTGTGTTAAGGAAACTAAATCCTGCATTAGAACATTGACCTTTTCTTTATGAGACATCTAATTTTATCCCAAGAGTTAGGGCAGTTTTTCTTTAGGAAATGTGCTTCCTCATCTGTTTTTGTGTATTCCAAAAGATATTGCTACAGAGTTCCCATCTCCATTTATTATTCTCCTTGGCCGTACAAAGAATACAGCTTCCTTTGGACAGAAGATGATTTCATTGATAGCTTTTAAAAGTTTTTGACATAATCCCATGTACTGGGTTATTTTTTTCTTTTACAAGCCATTCCAGGTCAAGTGTCCCATGCGCAGATAAAAAATTCTGCTAATAAATTATTCCCACTCTCAAGCATTTACCTGGGGAAACTGCAGGCATAGGTGAACTGGGTTGCTTTTCTTGAATTAGGAAAGTCTGGTAATTATTATAAATAACTGGCAGAATAAGTGCATGTTTTAAGCAGAATTAGCTTTTTGGTTTGTTTTCTGTAGTGAAAGAGGATGAACTTGTGTAAAAATACAGATTTTGAGCATTATAGTCTATTCTTATCCTGGCTTAGATCATGAGAGTGGTGTGTAAACAGTGCCCCAATTATTTCCAAACACAGCATCGTCCTGCCACCTGTTTAAACAGAATTTCACAACTGACAGTCATCCCCTAGAAGAGACTCTCTTCCAGGACATATTTGTTGTCCAAAGTTTGAAGTGTGAAATTACGTTCCCGTGGGGTTTTGTGTCCAGTTGTGCCTCTGGCTGTGCTTTGTGTCTGCATTTATTCCCCATAAATTGGTGTGTATCACTTGCCTGTCTCCCAGGAATGTAGCGAAACGCAATGTTTGCAAAGCTGTTTGGTTAAAGAGATTATTCCCAATAAAAGCTGCTTCTAAACATCTGAAAAAACTGGACAACATTCAGATCCCAGATGGACATCAATGGCTTGTGTCCATAATGATTATTGACAGCAGGAATTGGGGCAGGATTTTCCTAAGGGCTAAAACGTGGGGGTTTTCCTCATCTGCCTTAAATTTGGGTTCTGAGCTGTAAATCACTGCATTCTTTTTTGAAGCCTGAGCTCTTCCTTGGCACACAGCTGTAAAACAAGTTATTTAAGGGTGAGGTAGTCTGTGGGTTTGGAAAAGCAGGAGATTCTCTGTTGGCTGTTGGCTGTGGCACAGTTGTACAGAACAAATCCTCTGCTTGTCCCACCAGGTGCCTCGTGGCATGGCAGGGGTAAGGGTGGGTGACTGGAATGGACCAGGGGACTCCCTTAAAACCTGCACACTCCTTTCCAGTGTTCAGAAGGGAGGAGGGTTTTTTCCTGCTCTAAGGACCCACTGATCAGTGTTTCCCACTGCTTCAAGAGCCCCATGAGCTCTAGTTCTATCAGCAGAGCACCTTTGTCTTCTGCTAACACCATGATGCCAGTTTCTGTAGTTCCCCCCAGTAATTTTTAGAGCAGCTCACAGATTAGGGCAGGAGGGGCATTGTGGGGAGTGTTTTCACAGAGCTGATTTGGGCTGGAAGGTGGCTCTGTGCCACCCTCTGTCCCCACATCCTCCCCGTGTCCCCAGGCTGCCACAGGGCTCAGTGCTGGCAGATTACAGCCCTGAGCTCCTCATTTGTGATTTATTTGAAGCTGTGTGTGCAGCCTGCTGAGCCTTGCTGGGCCAGCATCAATCCTGGCACATTGCAATTTCTCAGAACCCACAGCCCATCCGATGCTTCGATCTGTGAGGAATTTAGCTAGAGGCGCTTAGACAAAAAAGAAATATTGTGGCTGGGGAAGCATTTAAGTTAGAGGAGGCAGCCAGGGCTGTTTTATTACTTAGACCTCTGTCACCTGTGATGACCCATGAGAGTGGGGAATATTGATCGCTTGTCACTCACGGCGTTCAGTAGATTGCATTGACAGAGCCTGTCAGGCCTCTAATCGTGGGGTGAGTGGCCTTGGCTGCCACCCCGGGGACAGCTCAGCACTGCCTATTATGGGGCAGCCTTAACTCCTCCACAATTGGGAGTGAGCCTTGGCAAGAGGGAGGGAATCACTTTGTACTCACAAGCGCCCTTTCCTGCCCTGTGCTTTGTTTTGGGTTTAATTTCCTTTACTTTTCGCCACGCTGCTTTTGCTGAGGCAGGGAAATTGGGCTGGTGTTCACCTCTTCCATCTCCATCCCCTGGCATGAGCATGAGAGGTCTTGGAGAAGCTGTCTGGTCCCTCAGTCTTAGAGTATATTGCAACATGTTCTTACAAACTGGAATAGAGAGAGAGATATACAGAGCCCAGAGCTGAGCCTGATACCTGCAGCACTTAAAAATACAGATATCAATCACCGTGAAATGAAGGTTAGTGAACCATAGCAGATCTGTGTTTATCCTCAGATCTCTGTCACTGCCACCAGCTCTTGTTACAAAGATAGAAACAAAGAGTGCTGGATTTATCTTGCTTTGACTTTATCTTCCCTGGCATCTTGGTCTAGGATTACGACAGACTATTAAATATATAAATATATAAATACATATACACTCATATATGGTAGTACTGGGGGAAGGAAGAGGAGATGTCCATGGCAGTTGGTCTGGATGACTTTTTATGCCCCTTCTATAAATGCCAGACTCTCTCTATTCTAATCTGTTCTTGAACATGCAGTTTATCTGCACACAGAAGGGCACTGACTCTGCCTAAATGCACAGATGCATCTGAGGCCATTCTTGGTATTTCCAATCTCTTTGTAGTTAAGATTTCAGCTAGGAAGTTGGCAGTGTGGGGACCTCAGAGAAGGCAGACAAGCCAGCTGGAGTTCCTGAGGAGAGGTCCATCCCACCCCTCAGATCTAGCTCTTGGCTGCCTGGAATAGCAGTGTGTGCTCCTCTGGCTCCACATAGTGTGAGACAGCAAGGAATCAAGCTTTATTTATTAAATCTCTAGAGCAAATGAAGAGTCAGTTTGAGCAAAAAATTGTTAAGTGTTTGATGTACATGTGTGTTCTCTCTGTGTCTGCCTTTTTAACTGTGTTTTTTTTCCCAATTCACTTGGTACTGTCTATTGTTTGAGGTGGGAGAAAAGGTGGCATCTAAAATATGTAATCCTCACCAGTCTTTTCAAGGGATTGTGGTCAATAGTGTGTAAGAAATGAGTTCTGTGTAGAAATGGAACAAGAGAGCAGCTGATAGCATTGCATATCATTTTTAACTAAGCTGCAGTGTCTCTCCATTGAGAAAGGCCCCAGCTGGAGCTTAGCAGCACAGCTGAACTTTTTAAAGAGAAAGAGAAAATCAGGGCTGTGGGGTTTTTGCATGTGTCCTCTCAAGGCTTTGTGACCAAATGTTCTGCTTTGCTTCCAGTAATTTTCTCTGATCCTTACAGAGGGAGTGTGAGCCACTGTAAATAACCTGTGTCTCCTTGCAATGGGTTGTTCAAGGAGTTGGAAAGCAGTGTGGGAAGGTATTCTGAGTCCCATATGACATCTAGCAATCCATCTTGAATCGTGGGGCATTTAAATGGAAAATCAGGATCATGTCAAATCCCAGTGTGTATTTCTAAACCTCCTGTGGGAACTGGATCTGCTTCTTTCCCACAGTGCCCAGACCCTCCCTCTGCACCAGGCTGGCAGCCAGGGAGCAAAGCTGATGCTCAGCTCATAAAGCACTCCCCTTCTCCCACCCAAACCATCTAATTACACAGCTGCTTCTCATTCCTTCTCCACCACAGCCACAGCACAGGATGCCCTGTCATCCTTGGAGCTTCTCAGCATTCTGCTTTTCAGCCATCAAAATCACCAATAGTTTGGGTTCAAAGATGCCCTGCTTGGCTTTGTGGAAGGTAATGATGGCATTTCTGCATCTAAAAGCAAAAATTAAACTTAGCAGGAGAAATAAACACTGTGATAATTAGGCAGGTTTCTGGACAGGCTGATCCTGCAGAGCATCAAAGCACACTTGCAAAAGTGAGCGTGGTTATTAAACTTACACACATTTTTCAGTGTGACTACACAGGAATTTTCTGCTTGAAGGGAGGAGCTGGACACCAGGCTCCAAGGAGAGCTTGCTGCCAATATATTCCCTTCTTGCTATCCCCAGGCATCAGGAACTTCAGCTCTGTCTCAGGGGTAAGACTAAGAGCTGCTTTTTGCATCTACTGACCAGATTCTTCCAATCTTCTGTGAGGAGAAAAGCCTTCCAGTTGTGATAAAATGTCTGTTGTATGGGGCATGGCTTCCTCTGCTTGCCTGAGCATGGTGGCTGGTGGAAAGAAGAAATTGTGTGACTTTGTCCCCAACTGAAACTCAGCTCTGGCAAACAGATGCCCAGCGTGTTAATTCACTGTATCACATTGAGCCTTGAGTTTGAGTTCTCTGTGAAAGGTCTTATAATTCATATAACCTGAAATAATTTACACCTAATTAGATTTTGTCAACTGAATAATTCTGTCTCATGCTGCTTCTGCAGAATAATTTAGGCAACTTCATTTTATCCTCAAAATAGTTGTAAATGTCACATTAATTTGGTTGACAGTAGCAACTTATAGGAAAGTCAACCAAACATATTATGGGCTTTTCCCACTGAGCACAGCCCAGGGATGGACATCTGCTCCCTGATACCCTGCACAGGCTGTGAGACCAGAGTTTGTGATAAGGTGCAAAGCCTGTTACATCAGAGGTCTGGAGATAGCTCATGTCCCTGGGATAATCCAGGTGTTGCAGCTCCTTTTTGCTGAGGAGCTGATGTGGCTGGCAGAGCCTTTGGTGCCTTTCTCACTTACCCTGAGTGATCAGAGCCTGTTGTGCAGCCTAGCCCACTGGGAGAGCCCTGGCTTTACCTGCAGGTTTGACCTCGGGCAGTCCTGCCTGGCCCTGGGGGAAGGATCAAAACCCACTGGCACATGTCACCATCACCACTCTGTCAGACAGTGGAGTGCAGATGCCCTTGGAAGTTGGTGCTTTTGGAACATTTCAGGTTCTCCTGGTGGTCTTGGTGCAGGAAAGAAATGATTGAAATCCAGGATGTGAACACATGAACTGTCCTGTGCTGCCTTCCTGAAGGCATCACTCCCCCAGCCTGCCACAACTGGCCCAATTCCTGCCCAGAGGAGCTTGGTGGGGTGCACTGTCCAGCTGGAATGTGCATCAGAGGTGAAGGAGGTCATTCAGAGGGAGCAGGTAGTTGGATTTGCTACCACAAGATATTAATTTTATGAGTTTCCTGTTAAAAAGTAAAATAAAATTTAAAAATACAAAATAGCATGTCCTCAGATGTGCCTGAAAAACAGAAGGCGAGAATTATGTAGAGTTATATTTGTTATGTGGTTACTTCTTTTATTAAAATACTTGAAAGTGTGTTGGTTGGTATTGAAGCGCACAGGTTAGTCCTGCACTGGAATGTCCTGGGCTAAATCAGTATGGTCTGTTTGCCATATTCAAATTAGGCTAGATAACAAACATGTCAGTGAAGGATTCAAGATGTTGTAGTAGCTTTTGGAAAGAGATTAAATGTTTCAAAAAATTTAAAGCAACTGTGATAAAAGGTACCTTCTGTGATTTCTGTAAAGTGCCATTCAAACTTCCTTTCCTATCTGCAACATGGGAAATTTGAATCCTATCCTTTTTTTTTTTTTTTTTTTTTTTTTTTAAGGCAATAGTTAAAGTATATTTACAGCTAAATTACTGATACAGTATGGTGGTTTCATGATGCCACTGCCTTGGCCCCTGCTGCTCATGTTGGGTTTTTCATGTTTCCTGTTTGTTTTACTGCTCTCCACAGTTGCCAGTAATGTGCCAAAATGCCAGAGCAGAAGCATTTCCTTATTTTTAAGAAAGAATGGGCATGTTGTAATGAAGGATCCTAGGAAAACATCAGATCCAAGGACTACATTACCTTCATTTGGAAAGTATTGATGTGTGCTTGGGGAGGCAAATCCAGATCTCATTTACCAAATGACAAAATCCCTGGTGTAGTCTGCAAAATAAAAAGCAGCGTGGTTGGAGATAACCTGGATTGTTGGATAGCAGAGGGATGAGGTGGGGGATGCACAAGGTTGGTTCTAACATGGTTTGAGCCAGGTTTTATTTGCCTTTGTTCAAGGCAAGCAGGGAAAGTATCTACATTTCAGTGGGTATGTACAAAAACTTTGCAGACAGATTTCAAGATAGGCACTACTCAGGCAAAGTTCTGCCCTCTTTACCAGGAGAGTTCTGGGTTCCCATTATTTATCTTGCAACACTTGGGTTCTGCTGCCTTTACACAGATGCTACAAATTCCTCTAAGTGATGCCTTAGCTGGAAAGGCAGCAGGGCATCAGGGCAGTTGCTGGTGCAGAACAGCTCTGTCCTCTTCTCTGTCTCCCTGGAAGAGCTGTAAAATTCCATTGTTCCTGGGAGAAGAGTATTTTAGACACAAAACCAACCCAGGGTAAAACCCCCACACCTTTGATCACACAGTCTGATGTTTTACATCCATTGCCTGGAGGAGATTTATGTCCATTAACTTGTGTTGGAAATAAAGCCTCTCTGATAGAATGTCTTCGTTATTGATTTACAGCCTTCCAGGTAGTGCAAGACTTACTGTGCCCAGATATAAACAGTTCTAAGGTTTGATTTTTTTCCCCTTCTCCTTCTAAAAGTAACACTTTATTTTCCTTTTGTGTTTTTCATCTCTCAACTCCAGCCACAAGTCCCCTTAGAGGGGCCTGGGACGCGACTGTTGGTATCTTGTGTAATTCACATTTTTAGAGCCTAATCCCGTTGGCAGTGGTCCTGACCTGGACTGGTTGGGGTGCAGATATGATGCTCTGGTGCCATCATATGAGTTGTTGTGGCAGTAGACACAGACAGACCATGTTCAGAGCCATCAGATCCTGCAAAATTTCCAGAAGAGCTGAGGAGGAGTTGACATCTGGGCATTTACATCTAAATATTGTGGTAGGTCAACTCAGGGCCCTGCAGCAGCCACCAAATTCCCACATTTTGGTGTGCTGAGCCAGTGGAGTTACATTAACAGTGCTGTTAAAAACAAACCAAAACAAACCACAGACAGACAAATCACACACAAAAAGGGTGGAATATGCAAACTGTGATACTGAGGGGTTTTTATAAAGAAGTTGATCTGTACTGTACCTCAGGTTTCTCATGTTGAGCACATTTTGGCTATAAAGCTAATTATCATATGGATTTTGAAATTACTCCCTCCTAATTCATGTCTGGGTACCAAAGGAGTCCTCATTCTGTTTTGGAGCGGATAAAATCCTCCTCCTGGAAGCATTTGTTTATCATATTACAGCTTCACATGAGCCGAGCTGAAGCCTGACCCGATGTTAAGTGTCTGTGGTAGATTTCATTACATCCATATACTGGAAGTCCTGCCAATATACTGGCAGCAAAATCCTGGTGGAAAATAAATGGCAATAAAAGAGAGAAATGATCGTCTCTGTGAGTGGTGAGGAGCAGAGCTTTATTGAGGCTGGACAGCCCTGGAGATGTCACTTGGCATCGAGACACGAGCTTAAGAGAGTGCGAGTGAAAGCTGATATTGGAATAACGACTCAGTGGCACAGGCAGGGGAATAATTTAATTAATTGCACCGAAATTTCTTTGATGAATAGTTATGTGGTGATAAGTATGAGGTCGAACAGTAGAACGAGTTTCAGCTTTTTAATGGGCCAGCACAGCTGCAGGTTTGGAAGAGTTCCCATTTTGTTCCTTTCCCCCTCCGTGCTCCCCCCTCGCTCTGGGCACGCGCCCGTGCTGCTCGTGCCCGTGTCCAGCCAGGCTCAGCCCCAGCCCCAGCCTGCCCCGGGCAGGAGGGGAGCTGGCCAAAGCCTCTTGGCTCAGGTAGCCCCTTTGAAATCAATGCCAGATCGAAAGGAAATTGTAGGATGGTTTCTTTATGAATCCTGCATTTTTCTCCGATGATGCTTTTAACAGGGCCTCCGCTGCAACAGTTGTATGAAGATTTTTAATAAAACTTTCCTGGTCTCCAGAGGAGGAGGCATGTCTTTGTTGTTGGAGAGCTGGAGGAAAGGGAACAATGCAACACAGCTGGAATTTGAATATTAATCCTGTGATTCCTGGGCTGTTTTTTCAGACAGATCAATTTCTCCTGGCTGTAACCAATCTCCAGCCATTTCCGCACGGTCCAGGGCTCCATTTACCATCACTTGGATGCTGCAGCTTGACATAACCTCCTGACTCCATAGCAGTCCAGCTGCAAATATCCCCTGCCAGACCTGTGGCCACTGTCAGCTATGCTTTACCAGGAGTTCACTGAGAAATCAGGGATGAGAGCTGTGAGTGGTGCTGCCTGTCTGGCTGGCAGTTATATTTAGTGCTCCTCTGTCCAGCCAGCTGTGGATGAGCTGCAGTGGGCTCTGTGGCAGTCACTGGATGGGCTGTGCTGGTTTGCTCAGGCCTTGGACAGAAGCCACCACTTTCCATGGCAGGACAGGGGCACTTGGGCCATGAGGAAGGAAGTCTGTGCCTCTCTGGGATTGTGTCCCTGAAGATGAGCTCCTCCAGCCAAAATGAGACCCCTCTCCTGTGAACCCAGGCTTGGGGCCAGTCAATAATCTGCCAAAGCAGATATGAACTCTTCAAACACAACGAAAGAAAACATGTAAATAGCTGGTAAAGTCTGTCAACATCAAAACATTTTTTCCCAATGCAGTAGAGCTCAGACACCCTTGGGTTTGATTTATGTTCTCTTATTGCCTTTTTAAAAAACTTCTAATTAGAGCAATAGTGTGTTACTCTCCAGCAACAGCTTCCCACCAAGGTTCACGTTGTGCCTTGCAAATGTTCATTTATTGAGCCATGGAGGCTGAGACCCAAATCCCAGCCCAGTCACAGCCATCGCTTGGGCCTTCCTCTCAGAATAACACCCTGATGTCTCCTTGAAAAATTCATAAATAGGCAGTGATTTCCCTTGAACTCGTGTAGCTTGTATGTGGCCTCCATCTGGACTTTCCTCCCAGTGCCTCCCTTCTTTCCGTGCTTGGTGGATATGGAATACACTGCAAGATGCACCACTGTCTTCACTAGCAGACATTGGTCCTGCTCTGCCTTCCCAGCCTGATTGGTGTGTCTGTAGTGTGATATCTGATTTATTGAGGGGGTCACTGGCAGGGTTGCACGAGGGTCCTGTGGCTTTGGCTAGGAGCAGCAGCGGGGGGAGCACGCGGTTTGCGCCCAGGGTTGCTCCGGTTTCTTTTTTCTTTCCTGGAACTTTGCCCATCTTATTATGAGTTCTTTAGAGAAATGAAATGCAGCAGTAGCTTGAAGAAATCATGGACACTTTCCAGCAGTAAAAGAGCTCTGGAGTCAGTATATAAGCTTTCTCCCCTGGTTGCAGTTAGGAAGCCAGTTGACAGTATAATGGGCTCTTGGAGGGGGCGCGATGGTTTGTGTGTTCTGTTTGATGTTGCAAATACTGAGCCCTCAGGGAGATCAGGAAAAAGGATGTTCTGTTCTTTAGGAAAGGAAAAGATTAACCTGAAATGTGAACTGAATCTTAGGAACTCTGCAGGCCTTAGGTGCACCAGAGGTGAGTTTGCTTACTTTAATGGAAATATCTTCTGTCTTGCGGCAGAGGCGGGCAAGTGTTTTTGCAAGGATTTGGTTGGAGAAGCAATGTGTGTGTGTTTATAGAGAAATAAAAGCCACAGCCAGGGCTCAAGTAGGTGAATCTTGAAAGCACAGCAATTCCCTGAAGATGGGTTTCTGACTGGATGCTCTTCAGAGTCAGAAAGACTTGTAACTGTTGTCAGAGCAAGTCTGGAAATCATATGTGGTCAGTGTTTCTCCAGGAGAAAAGGGCTTCTGCTGCATTTCTTCTTTCTCACTTTATAACCATGAGGGGATTTCAGAGATGGGGCAGAACATCTACTGTCACTTTTGAAGGAAGTGTAAGAGAGGAAAATTAAGCCTTTCCTCTGAACCAGGCTATTTTTGTCCATTTTTAGGAAATATTGCTCTGACAATATATGTGGCTTTCATCAGCAGAAAATGTACTTTCACATCTTACCTTTACCTGCAGATTCAAATATCCTTGTGGGGTCAGGCTTTTCCATGTAAGCTCGTGCCAGTCTGACAGGATTCCATCCTGGTTACACCCACACACTCTTGCTGACATCTTTCCAATACTGCAGGTTGGGTAAATGTAATTTGGACAGAGGCTCTGTGGACGATGGGTTTGTCTCCTTTGAGTCATCCTCAGACTCTTACACAGCTCACAGAACTCATTTTTCCTCTTTTTTTCTTTGCATACCACAAGCCTTAGGGTTTCTCCTGTTTAGGAGCAGTCAACAGGATTTTGGGCTGGAGGTCCCTTATAATGTAGGATCCTTTGGATGTTGTTCCTTTATTGTCTTTATAAGGCTCTGATACCTTAAGTTTGAGCTTTCATGTATTTCAGTTCTGAGCTCACAGTCAGTGTCACTCAGCTCTGCACAGGGCAGGGACACAAAACAAATCTTTTTACTGCTGCACACCAACTTTTAGGTCCAAAAGCACAAGCAAGAGTGGGTTGGAGGGAGGAACAAGAGGGATGAGACTTCACAGCCTGGAGCTGTAATTGGACAATTAAACCCCAAAATGCAAATGGACCAAAACTTATAAACGTCTGAGACCTTGTGGCAGTTTGTCTATTTTGTGACCATTTTGGGTCCACCTTGGGTGTAACCCTGATCAGGCTCTTCTCCTGCCCAAGGTGTATCCTAAAGGCTTTTCAATAAATCCCTACTTTATTCTCCAGCTCTGTCCACTCTCTGTTTCAGGTCAGCCTTCCCAAGGCATCACCTCTCCTTATTACCTTCAGATTCTTTTAGGAGGTGATGAGACAATGGTTAGTGCTTGGTGCAGGGAGATGAATCTTTAGTGAGCACAGATGGGGCTCTTAGATTTGCTGTGGTGGGCAATTTATAGAGTTAAGTTTTGCTTCTTAAATAAGATAGACTTTCAGTCACCCAGAAGAACTCCAGGGAATTGGAAAAATGTGATCTCTGGCATTCTCTGTGATTGCTTTCATTCCATCTCAAGGATTTCTGAGCTTGCAGGAGGAGAACCCTGAATTTGCAACCTGAAACACAAGATAATTGTCATTTGGTGAGGGGTTCATGGCTTGTTTTTCTTATGTTGTTTCCACTGTACTTACAGTTATTGCCAGTTGAACAAGTTCTCTAGTGTACAAGGATGCCTCAACAACAGGTTCATTCTCTCCAGCAGCCTATTTTTACTGGCCTGTGGTAACCATAACACAGAAGAATGAAAGTACATGAGCACGGCTGTAATTACACAATGGATCTTAATCTGAACTGATATTGTGAGACATGAATCTATGGCACTTTCAAACTGAAAAAAAAAATCAATAAATAAAACTTCAAGCACTTTCAGTGCTTCAGATAATGGGCATATTCCAGGATTTAGCACCAGCTCTGGCATCTCTCTCAAAAATAGTATCCTGAGCTTTTACAGCTTGCCTGTCCTGCTGGAATTTCCCATTAAGCAGGAAAGCTCTGCTGAGTAAAGGATGATATTCTGATCTCGCAGTGTTTTTCTCCTTTAGGGTAAATGGTGTTTCCAGTTCCACAGACTTGTATTTCACAGAAAGGTAATGGGAAATTTAAAAGTCAAATTCAGTCCCCTGTTTAGTTGAAGTGGTTTCAGGCTTTCGTAACACTCTAGATTTACAGAAAATACTAATTATTTTTACCTATGCTATATTATTAATGCAGTCCAATTTCCTGTAGCTTTGTATCAACCTAAACTTCAGAGCAAGTTCAGTTTTTAATCCAGTCACAATATTCAAGTCTCTGGAGGACAGAATCTGCAGCAGCTTTATTCTTTCTCTTCTCCTGCCCCTCGACCCCAAATACATCAGGAAACATAACCAGTGACTTTTCCCTATAGTTTTGTCACATAATTCCTGTGCCAGAAATCAGGGGAAAGAAGGAGAGTTCATCTCACCGGAAGAGTGAGAGTTCCTCTCTTTTAGAATCTAGTCTCACTACACTCTGTGTAGTCACTGGGGTAAAAACCAAACTCCCTCAAAACTCTTGTGGCCAATCGAGTTCAGAGCCTACTCTCCTTTTCTAGATGGGGTTGGGCTCTTCTCCTGAGGAACAAGTGACAGGACAAAGGGAAAGGCCTCAAGTTCCAGCAGGGGAGGTTTAGGTTGAGTGTTGGGGAAAATGTTTTCACTGAAAGTGTTGTCCAGGGCAGTGGTGGGATCACTGTCCTGGGGGTTTAACAGCTGTAAGGATGTGGCACTTGGGGACAGGGCTGGTGGTGACCTGGCAGTGCTGGGGCTGTGATTTACACCTGCTGCTGTGTCCTTGCCTGTCCTTGTGGGTGCCAGCTCTGATTTCAGTGCTGGGGACAGCTCAGGGCTGAGGCTCTGTCCCAGTGTCACCAGTGGTGCTGCAGAGGGCAGACACTGAGCTCCCACTGGAGGTAACGTTTTCTCCATGGGAAGAGCTGGTGTTTTTCCACTGTTGCCTTGTCCCAGGCCTGTTGCCCAGAGCCAGGCTTGCCTGAGGTGCCTGGTATCCTGAGAACTTTTTCAAGAACTGTTAGAAATCAGAGTGTAGGGAGTTCCATGCACTTCAAAGTATTCGTTAATGAAAGTTTGGCTAAGGCAACATCTTAAAATAGAATGTGCAATCAGTGTGCAGTTTCCAAAAAGATTTTTTTTTTCCTTTAAATCCCTTAAAATTTATTAGGTGGGCGTGAGCAAAAAGGTTGTCTCCAATAAAAAACTGGCTTTGTAATGATTAGCAGGGGCCTTGTATAATTTAAGATATTCTTTACAGTTTATAAATATGGGCTCATAAAAAGTGTAGATATAAAGAAGCTGTGACTTTAAGTCATTAGGAGCCCAATGGTTTGATAAAATAACAGGAAACAGACAATTTATTATGAGCAATCTCGGTAGCTCTGGATTATCTATAAAACTTTTATGGCCCTCCCCAAGTGGCAAGAGGCCATAAAACTTGCCTGAATGAGGGACTTGTTAATTTACTTGTTAAAGCAAATTAAAAATTTATAAGCGCTTTTAGGTAAATGAGATCTTCTCTCATTGCTGCCCTTGCGGGCTCAGGAGTCCTGGGAGGAAAGAAGTGGTGCGCTCAAACATCACAGCAGAACAATAAAAGCTATTAAATTGGTTCAGTTTATTACTACAGAGCCAGGCAGCTGTTGCCATGGTTTGCTGGGGGATGCCAGAGGTTGACAGCATGGCATTTCTGTGGCCTTAAAAAGAAGGGAATAGCCTTGCCTTTCACCCACCTAGCACTCCTCCCGTGCCTCTCTCCTTTTCCTCCTTTTTCATGTTGTTTTCTCTCAAAGCCAGTCCTCAGCCTGTCACAGAAACATCAGCATCTCCTTGTGCCATTCCTTGTCTTAGTTGTTGCAAAATACATTTATGAACACCAGCAAAACCTTCACAGTTTCGGATTGCTTAACCAGGACGCTTAACAACAAATTAAGTTTTAATTTAATTCAATGCTCCTGCTGTAACTAAATGCAGTAGTGAGAAAGAAGGGCCTGGCAAGGACAATGAGGCTGTTGGGCATCTTTGAGCAATCTTTGAAAGCTGTTAAAATGGATTGGAGAAGTGTTTCTCCAGATCACTTCAACAACAGCTTATACAGCAGATGAGTTCCAGCTGTGGAAGCACCATGAGGAGTTACACTTGGTCCCTACAGCTCCAACGCTGAAAAAAAATTCCAAGAAAGAAAATTTCTATTGAAAACTCTTATATTTAGAAAAAGACCTCTTTCAGATAAGGTTTTGAATGAGGAGAGGTCTAAATCAAGGTGCAGTGAACTAAACAAAGCCTCTCCTGAACAGTTCTATAAATTGTATCTATACTTGTAACTACTTTCCTTCAGGAAATATCTTTTACAGATCTGGTATTATTTAGAAAAAAAGTTAACAGCACTTCCAGGAGGGAAATAGCAGCATAAATTCAAAAGGTTGTGTTGAGAACACTTCAGGTGATCACTTAAGATATTTCCAGGTGTCTCAAGGCTGGCACCCAGAAGTGAACCTGCCTGACCAGTCAGTTGGCTAAATGTAGGCCACAGCTTTCAGTACCCATTTCATCCTTACATATTTCATTTAATATTAATTTGATTTACATGATTTATATGATTCTATATTTCCAAATGGGTATTGCAGGAGTTTCCCTTCAGAATAGGAAATAATCGATGTAAGAAATACGTGGAGTACATGGAGAAAGTCTAAAAGTGTGGTCTGCAAGAGAGGCTTGAAAGAATTGGGGCAATTTAGTTTTAAAAGAGGGAGTGGAGATGCTGATCAGAGTCTCCAAGCACAGGAAGGTGCTGCAGAGAGCAGAGGAGAAATGTGCTGTGCATATCCATGGCAGGGGGGACAGGGTCACGCTGCAGGCAGGAGATGCAGTGGGGCTAAACTCCTGCAGGGGAAGGCAGTGCAGCACTGCACCAGTGCAGCTGCAGGGCTGCAGAGCTCACTGGGTGTCTGCAGCAGGGTTAGCTCAGTGTCTGCCTGTCAGGAGGGATGCAGGGCCCCCTGGTCCTTCTGGGCTCAGAGACCACCTGGATCTGCACCTTCCTCTGCTCTGTGATTCTGTAGTGCTGAGACTCCTCAGCACTCAGACTGCAGTGGGCAAGCTGAGGACTCAAATACTTCAGTCAACGCTGCCCCAAAATCTTAATTTCCCATGTGGTTGTGTCGGGAGAGACAGATGTTTAGCAGGACGCTTCTCCTTCAAGCTGCTAGACCAAACAAAAGTTTCCAATCTCCAGGAATTCAAGTGCAGCAATCGTAATATTCTGGCACTTCCATCACTCAATACTTGTATTATAAATATTTCATGGAAAAACTGAATCATAAAAGTATTATTTTTGTAGTGTGCCAAGACTAGATCCAGGCACTTGGAGCATAAAAAGTATGAAAGTCACATTTTAATATTGTGCTCTCCTCACTAAATACAGTGCTAGCCTGAAACTGTCTGACATATAAAAATAAGGCAAAGCCTCCAAGGTATATTAATGGTGGTTATAGAGCTAATGGTTACATGGCAAACTCCCAGTGCAGTCATTTCAGTGTGCACATTTCTCTGAACCAGATACGACTGGCTGGAAAGGTCTCTTGAAATCCCATCTGGCATCTCCTGGGACCCCACTTCAGCCATATTTCACTGCCCCAAAAGTGGATATAAAATGAGCCAAGAGCTCAGTGTCTTTCAGTGAGGCTACACCCCTGCCTCTGCTCGGCACATGGGAAACTCCCAGCCCTAATCCCCAAAATTCATAGTGATGACAGTGCTTGAAGTCAAATAAATAATCTTTCATGTCCCTTCTTACCTAACTACTGTTCTGGTTCCAGACTTTGGAAACCCAAATTCCAGACAGGTTTGTGGGTGTTCTCAGCCTCTCTGGATCTGGTCTTAAACCCGTAATAGCCTATTTTAAAAAAGGAAAATAGCAAGTGCTGAGGCAGAGCCAGCTTTGTTCAGGCTGAGCCTTTGAGAAGGGTTCAGGCACTCAGAGTGGGATATGACAGGGATGGGATGTGTTTTTGCTGTAGGTGGTCGGTTACAGAAATTTCTGTGGAAATATGTAATTATTGTTGGAAGTACGTTGAGCCCAGAACGTTATTTCTGGAGTAAATTAGAGGGGGGAAGATGGAACAGGTAATAGCCCTTGGTAGGGCATCAGTCTGCAGGTAGAAGCCCTATGTTCAAGGCCCTGTTTCTCCTGACTTGAAGCAGTAACCGGAATGTCTCTTGTTCTACTTAACTGCAGTACAAACATTTCTTGGTGCACCATGAAATCCCCTCTGAATGCCACAAAGTGAATCCAGGAGGCAGAGTCCTGCAGCTGGCTCCTTCCCTAAACCTATGTTTTCTCAAGGCTTTTTTCAATGTTTATTAGTTTAGCCTTGCAATTCCATGTTTACATAAATTACATGATTAAAAGCAAAACAGGAACGTGGACAGAATGTGGTTTCTGTTAAAATCATGCCCAGTTCCTTGCTGAGTTAACCCTTTTAGAAACCAGAGACACTCAGAGAGGTGCCTACGTGTTTAATGCACAGGGAGCCTGTGTTCCAGCCCCACAGGGAGGTGTTTGGAGTTGCTCCCCAAGATATTTATTTATTGACTTCATTCCTACAGTAGCCAGGCGATGACAACAAATATTGAATAACATCAGCCTTTGCTGCACCCTGGGAGCCCAGAGAAGGACTTGCCTCGGCTTAATTTAAATCATATCCTGCTAAACTGGGGAGAACCTGCAGAAAAGTTAATCAGCAGTTCTAAGCTGCATATCTGAAGAGGGAACACAGGAATTAGCTTGTATGAGGCATAGAATTTTTTTTTATAGCAACTTGTGTTTGCATGGGTAGAGCTTTGATGAATACTGCCCCATGTTCTTATCACAGAGGAGCAAAGGAAATATAAATTAGAGGCTCATAAATATAGGATTCCCCTGTCCTTTGAAGAACTTTATTTCCATATGGTTTGCATGAGAATGCTTTCATTGAGTTTAAAAAAAAAAAAAAAAAAAAAAAAGTTTATTTTTGGCTGGATTATAAGTAATGTGTAAGGCACAACATTTTAAGTAAGTGTCCTTTATCTAAAGTAGCTAAAAAGGGACATGAGATCTGTGAGGGGTTAATTCCTATGTTCTAAATGAAAATGGAATTAGAAAATTAATTCCCCTCTAACATCTCCACTCAGTGTGCAGATCAAAGCCATCATAGGAGTAAATTTATGTCTGATAGTGTGGACGGTTTCAATGCACACTGGCGAAATATCATGCTGATTGCTGATTGAAAACAGTTGTTAATTCTCTACTTCACTAAATTCAGAGTGGAAAAACTTTCCTTAATAAAGAACAGATTGAAGAGAACCAAGACCTTACTGTGTGGAAATTAATGGCAGATGCATATACTGGTAGTTAAAATGTTTCATTAGATGTTAATGTCTTGCTGTGTTTTTAATTGTTCAGAAATTAGCCTCTAGAATATTAAAACCATCTGTTTGTTATCATGATGAAACAGAATACTTAAATAGTTATTAATTTTGTAGGCTTTTTTTCCTTGTCTGCAAAACTTTGATCTGTTGAGATTTCAGTAGAGGCTGGATGCAAAAGTGAAAAACAATTTTAAAACACCTTGGTGCCCCAAATCTCAGCATTTGCTGCCTGCCACCCATATTTTGCATGCCTGCTTTATTTCACAAATTATTATTCACCAAGGAGAAGTTGACGTTTTTTAGTGCATGGAAGGAGTGTGCTGATGCTTGCTGAGCCTGTATAATGGTTGATTTAAACTGTAATATGCTACTTTCTCACATGCTGATACTTAGTTTTTAAGTCTTGTGGGTCATTTTAAAGCCCAAATATTTCAAAGCATGGAAAGAGTTCCATGTTGATCCATCAGCACAGGGCTTTGTCTTCCTCCATTTCCAATTATTTACAGCTATTCTTTTTTGAATTTTTTTTTTTAAGACTGAGTTTTGAGTAACTTGGGGGTTGACAGTTATTTGGGTTATCATTTCTGATGGTTTTTTTAATCATGTAAATGAACAGTGGGCTCCTGCAGGCCCTGACTCAGGTAAATATTCCTCTTTATGAGAGCATCCACTGAATCTATTTCTGGCATAACAGCAAAGATAAGCTCACTTTTTTTGTTCAGCTGAGGTGAATTTAACTAAGTGCTGAAGTGCTGTCTGCTGGGGAGGCTGTAACATGTATGTACACACAGCTCTCCAGTGTGAAGAGCACGATTTATAATACATTTTGTAATGCTTGTTATACGTGACTTAAGTGTGAAAATTTATTCAGCAAGTCTAAACATTACTTAGAGAGCCATTAACATATCTTTCCAAGTGATTTTTGACCTTTTTCTGAATAAGCACTTTACAAATTATTAAATGCCAGGATGAGGATTAATTCAAGTAACTGTAATTTGATAGTAGTCCTCTATTATAGATTTTTTGCACTTATCTTGAAACAATAATAAAGCTCCACTTATCCAATATTTGACTATATTTTCAAGATGGGTAAGTTTAGTACAATTTTAAAGCATAGAAAAGAGACGTTAAATTAGGGATTTTTATCAGGATTAGGTGCAGAAATCATCTGTCAAATGTTTATGGTGGACACCCAGTTCCCTAAATGGCTTCTGCATCCTTTGAAGTCGGTGGCAATGCTGCAGTTGTGTCCTGGGATTCTGGTGGGCATTGGGTCTTGCCCCGATGTCACCTCTGTGCTGAGGCTGCCAGCACAGGGATGAGTTGCACTGACTGGCAGAATGATTTTCTGGAAGTGAAGATGGTTTTGGACTTGGTCTGAGGCAGCCAGCTCATCAGATCTATCCAGCATTAAATCACTTTTGGTCACTGTTGACAGAGGACAGACGACAAGATTGATCAGGAGATTATTTTTTTCTTTTTTTGACCTTTGCAAACAGGAGGACTCATTATTTCAATTGGCAAAAGTAGTCCAAGGAGGAAGCTCGGTGCTGCAATATATTTTACATTATTGCTTAGGATGAGGGAGGAAGATGCAAAAAAAAAATGAAGATCCCAAACGCTGGGATCGCTGAGTGTGTTGAGAGCTTCCCTCAAACGCTGGGATGCTGACTCTGTTCAGAGCTTCCCTCTGACAGGGTGGAGGTGCAGCACGAGTGGTCCCCCGAGTGGCACCTTGCCATCTGTCAGAACTAATCCAGATTTAAACAACTTCAACAATAGTTCCTCCCTTTGCTTTTCTCCTGAGTTATTTGTGATGACTAAACTCATCTCCACATCAATGACAGCTGCTAATGAATTCAGATGCTTCATTCCCTTCCCTTCTGTGCTGCTTCAAATAGATTTTCTTTGCCAGATACTTCAGCTTCCCTTTCCTGCTAACAAATTGGTGCTGAGGTACATTGTTGTGACTTCTGCTTCTCTCATTCAAGCAAGAGGAAAATACAATATATATAGATGTGAGTTATATGTCAAAATGCTTTTACTCCCTCTCCCCCCGCCTTCCTTCACATTATTAAATTATAGAGAAATACTATCATAATAGCCTCTTGGCCAAGTCACTGAGAGCAGAGTTATGGCTCCCTTGATAAATTGCAAAACATTATTAAGTTTTGCTCTTTGGGCTGAGAGTATTGGCATAAAAGGACATCAACCCCAGTCAGATTGGTCTTGATTGCTGCTTAATTGCTGCTTGTTTGTGTTAGCGATCATGTGGTTTGATTGATCTTGCCCTGCTTTTGTCATTATTGTTACAACTTCCTAGTTTTCTCCTTGTACAGAGACCACAGCATGACTTTTAAGTCTTGAATAATTTATCTAGCTGGGCAGTTAAACGGCTTAAAATAGTATTATAGTTTTAAGCCAATAGCTCAACCTTCAAATCATTATTTATGCAACCAAATAATTAAATATTTATTCTGGGCTTATATCGAACGATGAAATAACAGGGCTCCTTTATGTTAGCAGTGGTAAGCATCTCGAGGTCCACCCATGAATACTGATACTTCCTCCTCCAAGGCATTTATTTACTTCTGTAATGTTAGCTGGGTGTCACATTAGTGGTCTGCCTTGAGGAAGGAAAGGCTGGTGGTCACTGTGACTTAATTCAAGCCAGTGAGTAGAGTCACTCTGCTCTTTCTCAGGCTGCTTC
Organism: Zosterops lateralis; assembly: GCF_965231275.1. Lineage (NCBI taxonomy): Eukaryota > Metazoa > Chordata > Aves > Passeriformes > Zosteropidae > Zosterops > Zosterops lateralis. Next base: position 9,244,792 of record NC_139779.1, on the reverse strand, counting down.
ACCTCTGTAGATACTCCAAAAGGTTTCATCCCTTCTTGCATCTCCTTTGCACATGAAGAGCAACCATCCTGTGAGCTTGAGACAAGTGGAACTCTACAAGAGCTACCCTGGGGTTATGTTTCCCCTCATGAAAGCAGATGGAGGCTCTTAGCTGGATTTGTGGACAGTTCTAGAGGTGCAGCTGCAGCTCTAGAGTTTTTCAACCTCTCCTATTTGCTATTTGTTCCATCATATGATTGATCTGATCTTACTTCAGTGTTCTTTCACTAAGTTACACATTTCAAAGGCAACCAGAGGCCTTTGGATATCAGACACTGGGCTCAGTGGGATAATATTTCTGTTCTCTCCCCTTTCCAAAGAGTCAGGTTAAAGGTGGTGTTTGCCTTCATTTTCTTTCCTCACCTGGCCTTTCCTGTATGACAGAAACAGGAGCTCCTCGCAAGTCCAGGGCTGAGGTTGGGACAGAGTCCCTGAGTCCCCTGTGCCTGTCACCACCAAAACCAGAGCTGATAATGGTCTAGCAAAGATCTGGAAACTCATCATTGCTACGTGCTCTGAAACAGGCACAGAATGTTGGTGTAAAACTGCCAGCTTAGTTCTCCATTCTCTGAATGGGACCACAAAAGCAGTCTCTGGTGGAAAAGGTTGCAGCCAGTGCATGTGCACTGCTCCTTGTTGGGTATTTCTGGGGAAAGGGGGGACAGGCACCATAGCAAGAGTTCATGACTCTCCCCATTACACTTAAAATCTGGCTTGGGAATGTACAGAGCAGAAGCAAGAAGTGTAAGTGGTGTAAATGGCTGAATAACAGCCAGAAATTGTACATGTAAGGATGAGAGTAGGGATGGATGGATGGATGGATGGATGGATGGATGGATGGATGGATGGATGGATGGAGGGAGGAGATGGATGGATGGATGGATGGATGGATGGATGGATGGATGGATGGATGGATGGATGGATGGATGGATGGAGGAGAGAGATGGATGAGAATGTAGATGGATGGATGGACGGATATTATGCAAAGGTGGCACTCCTGTAGCACTACACATCTGTGTTTCTCAGAGGTTGTTTTTAACCAAAGACTAGTTTGTCTTACACAGGGCCTGGGGAGGGCCCTGGCAATGCAGACTGGGTACAGAGAAGCCCAGCAGCAGGGCTGGGTAAAGCTTTGAGGGCAGGTGGGTCCCACCCTGGCTGCAGCCCCTCTGGCTGTCCCTGCTCAGCCCAGCCTGGCTGCTCATCCCTCTCTGCTCCAGCCCAGGCTGTGCAGGCTGCTTGCACAGATTGATTGGTACAATGGAGAGCTTTGCAAGGTGTAATTTTAAAGGCCGTGTTTCTCACTGTGCAACCATCAAAATGCAAAGGGTCAGGAGAAGCCTATATTTTTTTGCAATTCAGCTTTTGAAGTGTGCTGAAATACGCTTCATTTGCTGCAATTGCCAACAGCTTGCTGTTTCATACCACTCTTAACAGGAGCTGGGGAACAGAGCGAGTCTGTTACACTTTCCATGGTGTATAATGTATGTATGATTCTGGGGTGTGATGAGTTTATGCCAAATTTATCTTTGATTTCTGTATAAACAGCACAGAAAAAAATGATGGGCTGCATTCTCTGTGAAACTTAGATAAAACAGATCTACAGACCTCCTTCAGAGTACCTTCTGTGTGCTGGGGATCTAAGGTTGCCCAAGCATATAATGAAGGAGAAGAGGATCTGGAAATAAATGCCTGTTTCTGCCTCCCCCACCCCCGCCTGGCGAGGATGCTGTTTATTCTTAGCCCGTGTTGCTTCAGCTCCTGTTCCTGCCAGCAGAGCCCCATCCCTTGGTGTGTCTGCAAGAACAATGTAAATAGCCAAATTCTCCCCAGGAGCACAGGGGGGGAGCTCTGCTCCTTTGGTGGATCTCCCCCAGTTAAGGCTGTAGGGGATGAGTTCCTCTACTCCAATTTATTGAGCAAGTGCAGCAGCAGACTCTGGATCAGCTCAGAGGCAGCAGGAAATGACCAGCAGTGCTGTAGAATAAGTGAGTTAAAGACACTCTTGTTCTGTATCATCCAGCTGATTAGAAAATTGTTTGTAGTCATTTGTTCAATTCGGATTTGTGTTTTTGTCGACAGGAAATTGAAAGAATGCACATGTGTTTGTTTTTGTTTCTTCATAAAAAGAGTTTTGGAACAGAAAAAAATATTTTTCTTCTAATTAAAGATAGGAAGGAGACAAAAGATGAGATGTTGTCTTTGTTGGTTTACCTCACTTTTACTGTTCAAGTAAGCAAAAAAGAATAAACTTCATTTCTGGTGGAGATGTCAGATCCCAGGATGATGGCATGGAGGCCTGGATCCTCAGAACTGGCAATTTCTTGAAGCATCTACATTGGTTGTCATAAGATTGTATATCAAGAGGTAAACAGAGAGCCTCTCCTAATGTTTTATTGTATCTCTCAGGTAACAAGATTTTTCTTCCCTGAGGTGAAAAATGTCTTTGTATTAATAATGTTCAGAGTCCACACACGGTGTGAATTCCTTTTTCATATTTACTGCCTAAACTCATGTGCTGTAAATATTCTTCCTCCTCATTATCTCACCTCTGATTTGCTTTCCTTGTGCTGCTCCCCTGTTCAGGCAGTCTGGTGTGCATGGCCTTGTTAGAAATGCAGTGGAGAAGTGTTGCTCCAGCCCAAAACCACTGTGTTGAGCCACCTTTAATGCTGTGGGGGACATGGGAGTGCTGTATAAGGAGGATTTGTCTAACTACTGTCAGTAGCAGGAGAGATATAAATAGAAGTTTTGAAATGACAGCTGTTAATAATCATGATTGAAATCAGAAGTAACAACCCTTGATTTACACTGGGTTTTTTTAGTTATTTCTTGCTATGCAGTTCTCCTTTTATTTGTTTTCATACAGCCAGATTTGTTCTTGATCAGAGATAAAATATGTTTTCTTTGCAATCTGATATTCAGTTCTGCACAAAATCTGCTGCTGCTCTTTTCTGGCTGTTTGGAGACACGTCAGGGCTGTGTTTGCTGGGCAGGGCAGGGGCTCTTTGTGCAGCCCAGCCACTCTGGATGTCAGTCCCTGCCTGGGGCTTGGGGATGGCCCAGCAGAGCTGGGCTGTGCTGGGGTAACTGGGATCTCATGGCTTCTCCCAGGCTGGTGCTCCCTGGCCTTTGGAGCACCATGCACTCATCAGCATTTTCCTGATCTGTCTGTGCTGCTGCCTGGATCCCTGTGTGCCTCGCTCAGGAAAAAAGTGTGCCTGCCAGAAGTGACAAAAATTCCCATTCCTGGGTTCTGCTCTGTGCTGGGAAAAGCCCAGAGAGCAAATGGAGGCAGCCCTAAGGAGCAGGTGGAAATGTGTGCTGGTGCCCTGCTCAGGATGAACTCCTGTCATGAGTGGGGTTGGGCTGTACCTGTTCAGGATTTTGGGTCTTGGGAAGGATTCCTAATGGCACACATAGGAGTTGATCTGAGCTAGGGAATACACTCAAAAAACCCAGTGTAAATAAAGGATGATAGGGAGAAGTGAAAGCCTGGAATTCTGCTCCCCACAGCAGGGTTCTGCCATCTCTCAGGGAGCAGGTGTCCCCTTCCTTTAGGGCTCTGCTAAAGGCTCAGCTTGCTGGCAATGCTGGAACAGGGAGAGGTGTTAGTATTCATAACTTTAAAGTATAATGTAGTGAAATAATCCTTTAATTCCATGTGGCATAGAAGCTCAGGCACCTTGAAACTATACTATAGATTTACTGCTGCCAAATGGTGTGGGGTTTTTAAATTAAAATATATTTTAAAATAAAAAAAAAAATCTCAGGAGAGCCACATTAGGGTGTTTTTGACATGATATATAAGCTCTGTGAAAAAGGCTTTCACCAAATTCTCAGTGGGTTTATTTATTTTGCTTTTTGTTGTGTGCTACTATGGAATTATCTAAAGTGGCTCAGGGATCCAGCACAGCCAACTGTGGTCCTGAGAGGATGATGCTCCCTGGAGTCTGGGGCTCAGCTGCCCTTCCATCCTCCCTTGCACCTCTTAACATGATGGACTTTGTCCTTCCTTCTTTTCCTGTCTGAGAGGAAAGGCCAGAGAGAGCCCTGCTGTCATGGATTACCCTGAGGAGTGTTTTATGGCTGCTGTCCCCCTCCTCCCATGTCACAGAAGTGTCTGTCACAGTAACTCTGGCACTGTTCCTCTAGCTCTGTCCTGCTCCTAAGCCTCAGAATTTAGCTCTGCCTTACCTTGTAACACGGAATGGCAGAAGGAGCACAGCAGAGAGCTGCTTTCCCTGGACACAGATGAATATTCAGTTTGCACTTTCTCTGTCACAAAGTAGGGCTGAGTGTTTCCCTGCTGCAAAAATAGTTCTGTTAGATTCCATGTCACCTGAAAATCTCTCCGTGGGCTGAAAGAAGAGTTCCTGTTAGCACTTGCTATGACAGCAGTTTTATGTTGATGTTTCTGCATCTATTTTGGTTTATTCATAATTTCTGGATGGTTTCTGTGTGACCTTCAGGCCTGAGCAAGTCTCTCTTTCTTCATCAAATGGTCACCCTTGGTGTTCCATATCTTGTTCCTCTCCTCCCTGTGCCCTCAGTGCCCCTGTCACTGTCGGGGTCCCTTGTGCCAGTCCCCAGCTTTGCCTCCATTCCTCATTGTTCTGAGGGCAGCAGAGTTGTGACTGGAGTTTTGTGACTGAGGTTTTGTCACTCAGTCCATGAGCAGCAAGTGCTCCAAATCCCATCGTGGCTGAGGCCAAACTGCCCCCAGCCTCTCTCACAGCCCCTCCTCAGCAGGGCAGGGCAGGGCAGGGAAGAAGAAGCTTGTGAGGAAAAGAAAGGCAAGGAAGTCACTCATTATTGTCATGGGCAAAACAGTCTCCACTTGGGGAAAAGAAATTCAATTTATTGTCCATAAAAATACATTTGAGTAGTCAAAATGACAACAAAAATTGCAGTGCCACCCTCTGCCCCCCCCCAGCTCAGCTGCATTCCTCCATCCCTGTGTCCCTGCCTGTGTGCAGTGGGATCCACCATCACCCCCTGGGGAAACTGCCCTGATGGAAAAATCCTCCAAACTGCCCAGCTTTGGAAAGCAGGGAGGACCTATTCCTCTCACTGTTTGGAGCAGGTATAGTGAAGAATCAGAAATAAAACCCTCTGCTGAACCCCAGCCCAGCCCTCAGCCAGCCACCACCCTTCCAAATCTGCTTTTTGGCCTTTTCCTTTAATGTAGCTATGACTTTATCCAGTCCTGCTTGACTTCTGGTGTCTTCCAGTAGATTCAAAGGCATTACAAACCAACAGGTTCTGTAGTACAATGAGAGATTTCAAAAAATGCAATGCTTAGAATGACTGAAAACTAGAGAAATTTTGGAGCTGTGGGTGTGAGTCTTGTGTTGAGCAAGTGTTCTTGAGGTGCTTTTTGTGCACATACCCCATCTCTCCCCTGAGACTGTGCACATATCTTGTGAGCCAGAGACACTGAGTTTTTAGGCTTTTGGGCTTTCAGTCTAGAAAATGTCTGCATTTCCTCTTTGTGAGACTCTTTAGATTGATCCCCTCATGGACAAATTCATTCCCACTGTGCAGTGAAAGCACAGAGTCAAACACACTTTTTGTAAACCCTTTCTCACTCCTTGCCTGGTGCAAATTAGAAGATTAATGCTGTGTTAATGTGGCAAGTCCCTCAGTGAGACCTTTGTAGAATCACAGAATAACCAAAGCAGGGAGAACCCCCAGGGATCATCCAGTCCCACTCCCAGCCCTGCACAAACACCCATCAGTCCCACCCTGGGCATCCCTGGGAGCTCCTGGAGCTGTGGCAGCCTCAGGCTGTGCCCATTCCCTGGGGAGCCTGGGCAGTGCCCAGCACCCTCTGGGGAAATAACCTTTCCCAAAATCCAACCTGACCCTGCCCTGGCCCAGCTCCAGTCCTTCCCTCAGTGTCATTGTCATCCCTCAGGTGCCTTGAGGAGGCACAATGGGATTTTCATGCTGGTGTTGCTGCCTGCATGGGGTATCCTGCCAGGAACAATAGAGGAACAACAGTTACCAACATTGCACTTCAGGTTTTTTCCCAAGGAGAGCTGCATTTCTGTGGGGAAACTGATTTTGGGGTTCCTGTGTGCCCCAGGGTGATGCACCAGATGCACACAATGTAACTAAAGATCCAGTCTGTTATCTGTGGACCTTTTTAGCAGCACTGTGTTATTGCAGCGTTGTTTTAAGCAGCTGAATCTTTGCAAATAGATTGAAATGAAATGGCCCATGGCCTGTCCACATTAAGTGTTCTCATGTGTGTTTGAGTGTAACTTTAGGTTCTTAAGAGAAGACAACGGGCACATTTCCATGCTTTACTTTTTTTAATTTAACACAGATTGATGGGTTCTGGAATCAAATGTAAACCCTCAACAGTTTGGCACATGGAGAAACTCAACTTGGAAAAAAAAGAAAGGAAAATACGGAAAGCTTATAAATCTTAACTTGAACTCATTTCTGAGTTTGCTGTCTAGTCCATGCAGTTCACTTTTTTTCTACAGAGTCTCAGGCTCAGATACCTTTATCATATTCTCTTACTCCTTGTAAATTGTGTCTAGAAAAATGACACCTGCTGGGTTTTTCTCTTTTTCTCTGTAAATAGCTGGAATTTGTGGTGTAGAAGAATTATAAAATGGTTATGATTAGTTAGCAAATAACTAATGCGTGAAAATCATGCACAAACTAAAGTTGGGTTCTAGAAATAAAATCTGTTACTGGAAAAAAAATTCTTAACACCCCACTTGCGATAAGAGTTTTTCCATCATTGGGCAGATGTTGACAAAAGACCAAGTCAGGGAAACTTGATCCATTCTCCTTTGGGTGATTAAATTTTAAACTCGGGACCATAAAATTACAGGACACGGAGGTCCTAGATAAGATCAGTGGGTTATATATGAAGTGTAAGACTTCTTGAATTTGTTATCCTCCCCTCTGCCTCCAAGAACTGCTCCCAAGATCTCTTAGATCTGGCCGATAAACGGTTCCGCTGGAAATAAAAATCACTTCACTGGAAATGTTCTGGCTGAGCTGTGGAATATTATGTTTATTTATTGAATTGTAAGTGTCTGACAAATAGCTCTGGTCCTTCTGCTACATTTTCTTTGAGCTGAGAGTATGCCTGGGCCATTTTTGTGCTCATGCATTGCCACTCAGTTGTGCATTGGAACTTTTAGTTTAATGGACTTTGTGTACTTACTTTGATTTGACTGATGGAGAGCACCCAAAGCTTCCCTTTGCTAGCGAGGGGAGTAAGGGATTAAGAAGTGGTACACAAATTCCAAACTTGGAGATGCAGTTTGCTCTGGCAGTGGTAGGGAGAAAGTGATAACCTGAGGGTGAGGGTACTTTTTGTGCTCCTTCAGTGACCCTGGGGGGGAGCAGCCATGGCTGTGGATGAACACAGTGGGAAAACATCAGCAGAAGTGTGGGTTTTATATGTGTGCACCTGTAAAAGTGCATTTATGTGAATTTTTGTGCATACTTGTTTATGGGAGAACTGGAAATAAATGAGAGAGAGAAGAAAGAGGGGAAAAAACAGTGATGGAGAGTGTTAGAGGAGAAACCTTTGGTCTCCAGTCATGGCATGGAGATGAATGAATACCTGCTCCAGTACAGTGTGAATGGAACTTACCATCATCACATTAGCAATTAGAATAAGTTGGCAGGAGTTGTTTGATGTTTGTTGTATGGGTATTGGTAAGTGTAGTAGGTCTCTCATAAATTATTTCATTAGGTACCTCACCAAGTATTTTCTCTGTATTTACCTCTGCTTCCAGTGTTTATGTTTGTGTTTTTAAGTCTAAATTTCTGAAAGAGACTTCTTGCCAGTAATAACCTCCGGAGTTAGTTCAAACAAAGCACCAGCAAGGCTAAATGAAAATTTTAATGCATTCAAGCGAAATATGGGGAAGGATACTTTAAAACAAAGATATGGATTTTCAGCATTGCTGTAGATGGGGATCATTTATTCCTTTTGCTGTCCAGGTGTATAAGTGCTTGTGGACATAGGTAATGGGTGAATGTTCCTCTCAGCACACTGCTGTGTAATGTGGTGACCTGAACAGTCCAAAGTGTAAGAGAAAGCAGATGTGTTCTCAGTTGTAATGACAATATAGTTTAGGTTGTTGGTTTTTTTTTTTTTTTTTTTTTTTTTTTGTACTTTTTATTTATTACAATGTCAGTAAAGTTCATTAAAGCTGGTTTGAAAAACAAAAGCCGTTTGATCTCTATTGAGTAGATCCTGTTGTTTTATGAACATTGAGGTTTGATAGTTGGGAAATGTTTAGGGTACAAGGCAGTGTGGTTTGGGGCTAGTCCAGCAAAAGAAAGGCTTCTCTGGAGTGGTGACCTCTTCTTTCCCTGGGGACTCCCACTGATCTCAGGTCCTCAATGCTCTTATGCTGTAATGAGGGAGGAGCTGATGCTGTGAGTGCTGCACTGGGATGGAAACTCCAAAGGCACCATCCATGGCAGAAATACCTTGAGAAGTCTAAAACTTTCCCAGATGAAGCTCTCAGACTGTGATTTCCTTGGGGCACCAGTGTTGCCTCCTCCTGCTTGCAGCACCTGGCGCTCCCACAGAGGCTGTGTGTCCGTGGTGTCCCTGGGCTGTGCCCTGGCACAGGGACATGGTGTCCATGGTGTCAATGGTGGCCCTGGGCTGCACCCTGGCTCAGGGACACAGGGCCCTTGGTGTCCATGGTGTCCTTGGGCTGTGTGTCCATGGTGTCCGTCAGTCAGCGAGGCACAGCCATGGCCACACTGCTGCTGGGGCCTGGGAGGGGTTAAAGGAGAGTGTGACAGGGGCACTTTGCTGAACCAGGCTCATCTCTTGTCCCTTTGTGTCCCCTGTGTGCTGCAGCTCAAGCCGGGCCAGAACAGCTGCCGGGACAGCGACAGCGAGAGCGCCAGCGGGGACTCCAAGGGCTTCCACCGGAGCAGCTCCCGGGAACGGCTCAGCGACGTAAGTGCAGCTCCTGCGGCTCAGGAACTTGGGCAAACCCTGCTGCAGTTCCCCCAGGGGTGTGAGGCAGAGCTGGGTTTACTTTCTGGGATGGTTCCTTGCTAAAATCTCCTTCCTTTTGGGAGGTTCAGGAGAGGAAGAGGTAATTTTAGTCTCCTGCCTCGGTTCAAGTAAACTTCTTAAAGTTTGATACAATGTCTTTGTGTGTGCAAACACTCAGCTCTTTGGAAACAGTTGAAGGCCATTTAATGAAGTTAAAATGTTCTGCATAGTTGAGAAGTCAGATGGCCTCTTTTTATCCCAAGCAGTGGAGGAAAAGAATGTATTTCTTTGGGCTGCATTACTTTATGAGAAGTATTTGAGTTCTAGAGAGACTCAGTTGACTTATATGTAATGAATTGATATAACATGGCCAACAATAGCATAAGCTCTGCCTTGATTGTTCTACCTAAAGTGCTGTGGAAGGGCTGAGATGGCGGCCCTGTGGAGAGTGTTTTTCTCCATGGCAGAATGCTGGTCATTCACCGAGTGACATGCATGAGCTGTTCTGACAGAGCAGTGACTACAGAAATCCTTCTGTTGCTGCAATTAGATTACTATTTATTATGTGTACCATCACAATCCTTGAGTGTTTTATTCATGGCTCTGTGTCCTCTGTGCCACATGCTTTACAGCACAGAATATAAAGAAAGCCCTGTCCCAAAAGAGTATCTAAATTGGGGATTTTGTAGGTCAGATCCTTTGCTGGTAAAAGCATGGATAGCTACATCAGTCAGCCCAATTTGTACCAGGCAGCAATCTGGCCCTACTTTCAACTAACCCACATTTTGGAAATGGGGATTTTATCGATAGCATGTCTGTGTAGATTTGGATGACAGATACCAGATGGTGTCCTCTATAGGCCAATCCAATAAAACTGAACTGAGCAGGCATTAAAAGAAATACCTTTGTAAAGGATACATTTCGTTGTGCAAATTTAAGCCTGAAGGCACACAGCTAGCAATTTTTGCTGAATTGTGCGTATCACTGGAACAGATGCCTGATTTTTTTCTTTCTGTGGAAGTGTGAAATCTGTAGCACTCTCTCTCCACATCCCTTTGTCACATTATTTTAGAGGTCTATTTCTTCCCCAGAGCCAGCCTTTATGGGTTACACTCAGCCAAACACTTCAGAGCTTGCCCTTCATAGCTGTCAGCTGAGGTCAGTCTCAGGGCTGTAAGATCTCTTTGGAAGAGGAGAGTGAAACCAGAGGAAGTAGTAAGGAAATGCTCTGTACAGGTAGCAGTGGATGGCAGCTGGATGTCAGCATGTCACCATCACCATCCTGGCTTGTCTGAGCCCTGTGGCAGCTGGGAAGTCACTGTAACCAACTTCACAATTACACAGCACCTTCCAGCAAAAAAATTCACAGCTCCTTACAAACATGGTTTTAATTTAGCTTTGTCATTCCCTTGCAATGTACTGAGTGGAGAGCTCTGAGGTTTATTTGGCTTCTCAGCAGCTCACAGCATTGCACTGCCAGACCTGGCAGTGAAAGCAGAGTCCTGGTTCCCCTTCCACCCATCAAATCCAGTTTTTCTCTGATGTTTTTACAATACTTTTTCTTTGTCTTGGCACTGTGGCAAATTAAAAGGAAGTAGAGAGCAAATATGGCTTCCCCAGTGCACCTGAGAGAGGACAGAGGGATTCACGGGTTGCTCAAAAGAAACGTTATGTAAATATATGTGGAGATGTATATTTTAAAGTGTTATACATAATTTATGTTTGGCTTAATAAGGAAGTTCCTTTCTGCTTTGATAATTCATTGCAATACCAGCAATGTCTCTCTGGTCTGGCATTACCGGTTCAGCTGAGATTTGAAAAACACGTATGAGACAGCTCTCACTGTGCCTGGGCCTGTGGTGGACTTCCTCAGGCTCCTTCAGTCCAGAGCTGGCCATCCCATTGCCCTCTCCAAAGTCAGTTCAGACCTGTCCATCCCACTGCTCCCCTCCCAGAGTCAGTTCAGAGCTGTCCATCCCATTGCCCCTGTCCCAGTGTCAGTTCAGACCTGTCCATCCCACTGCCCCTCTCCAGAGTCAGTTCAGAGCTGTCCATCCCATTGCCCCTGTCCCAAAGCCAGTTCAGGGCTGTCCATCCCACTGCCCCTCTCCCAGTCCAATACCCCATGTGCTGAAATGACAGGACCTCCCAAATGGTTATTTTAAATAATACTTTTTGAAAAATTCAGCTGTCTGATGATGCCCACTATTTACTGTCCAGGAAAAGCTACAGACAACAGAATAAGCTTTCTCTGAAGCTTTTGCTTCTGTTTTTACAGTCATTTTCTCAGAAAAAAATATGCAAAAAGTTGTGTACCCAACAGAAGATAGAACAAAAAATACAAAACATTGCAGGCAGATTAACCCTGAGGTCAGAAAGCAAATTTTGGCCTTGAAATATAAAGAATATCCACTGTTGTCACCTTGGCAGCACTGCAAGATTAAGCAGGCTTCTGCATGGAAATATGGATAATGACTGAAGTGTGTGTTCTCCAAGTGGATGATCCATTTTCCCATCCCCAGTCAGAGCAGGCTGGTGAAACAGGAATGTTAGAGCTTAGTGCAGGGCCTAAGTGAGAGCTCAGTGACAGATGCAGAATGAGGGAGAGGGGATAATGAATATCCAGTTGCAAACTGACATGTCAGTGGCTTCATTCCCTCTCCTGTCAGGTATCTTTCAACTCTGCCTATTGTAAATGTACCTGCAGTCCTTGGGTAATGCAGAGTGATGCAAAGTGTGTTTACAAGGGGTGACTCCTTTCCAGGCTAATGAGATCCAAGCAGGTAATTTGCAGCATTTGCGAGAGGTGGGCAAAAATGAAAAGAAGATAATTCAGTGAAAATACCACATTAAACAGGAGACTTTGCTCATAATGAGGCTTGAAATAGCATCAGACAGTAGGAAGGGGAATATCCTCCGTTCCTGTCAGATGCAATGCAGTGAGACTGATTTCTGTCAACTCCTCTCTTTGTCCTCGCCTCGCACACGTGTGCACAAACACCCACCCCTCTGTGAGAGAACATAATTAGCAGAGAATCTGACCTCTGCTAGATTAGGGGTAATGATTGCTCAAATGCTCCAGTGCAAGCAGTGCCCTGATCCAGCTCCCCCTCTGAATTTCATAAACCCATGGCTCTCTGCCTTTCTCCCCTATATAGATTTTTTTTTAGGAATGACAACTTGTTTTTTTCCTTTATGGGCAGAGGTAGCTCCAGGGGCCTTAAAGAGAAATTGGAGAGCTGCTCCTCCTTTATATATAGGGTGCTGTAGTCAGTTTAATCTCATCAAAATCTTGCCAGTAGTAGAATTCATTTTGTTGAGATCTTGCTTGGAGACAAGATGGCAGCGCTTTCTCTTTTGCTCAGCTTGGAGCTCAGTCAACTTGTTTTCCTCATCTTCTTGTATGTATTTTTTTTTTTAATTGACTCCTCCCTCTTTGGAATACATTTTAGTCGTGTTTTACACAACAGCCAGGAGATTTACTTGAGGAAAACATGAGAGTTACATGCTAACCTGGATAATAAATGCATTGAGTATTCAGGGGTTCAGCCACCTCTTTTCTTTGCTAATCAAAAATCAAACCACTTGATTCCTTTGGAGAACATTCCTAAATTCTTGACCTACCTGATCAGGTAGCTGTTCTTCCTGCTGCCTCTGGTGTTGGTTGCAGGCTTTCAGTGATGGGATGAAGAGCAAAAGTCTCTCCCACAGAGTCATTGGATGGAATTCAGCACCTCAGCACCTCTTGCTGCAGTTGGCACCTTTCTGTCTGGAATGTTTTTCCAGTTCCTGAACAGGGAGTGGGACAGGAATCTTCCCATTTGTCCCTATATTAAAGGTCTTCTCTTGGGCTCTCAGAAAAGCTCATTAAAGCTGTTGCACTCTTCATGAGTGCTCCCGTGTTCCCAGTGCTCTGTAGCTGTGTGCTCCTCCTGTGCTGGGTGCTCTGTGTTTAAGAGGAGCACAGCGAGGTGCTCACTATGAGGATCAAGCCCTGAAATTCTGAAGCCGCCTGCCCACTGGGCCTGTTGCTGTTTACTTCAGGAAGAGACCTGGTTTTACACCCCTCCAGCAGTGTAATCCTGCAGGCAGCTCATGGTTTCAGCCCCAAATACAGGATATTTTCAACTCTTTTGTCTCCCATCCCTCCCACCTGTACAGAGCCAAATACGAATTGAGGGGCGGTCTTTGGGTTCTGTGCTCTGAGATCCTCAGTGCTGCTCCCTGCCCAGAACATCAGCAGAGATGTTGGCTGTGTGTGGAGTGGAGGCACAGGAGCAGAGCTGTGTGTCTGTGTGTTTGCCAGGAGCTGCTCAGCAGCAGTGGCTGTGCTTTGTGTGCGTGTGGCTGTGAGGGTGGGGATGTGTGTGTTTGTGTGGCTGAGGTTGGGTGCTTAAATGCTTTGTTGCATTATGTTAATTCCTCGGCAGTGCAATCAAATTCATGTCGTAATTAAAGCTGTCAGTTGGAAGGCAAGCCAATCGCCAAGAAAACACAGCATAACAAATGAAGTGAAATGATTCTGCGTGTAGCTATACAATGCTTCGCCAGGCATGAAATTAAATAAGTAATTTGATGTTGACATCAGAAATTGAAATGATACCCACTGTTCCTTCATTCAGTCAGACCTGCATAAACAATAGCCAGAACAAATATGTACAACACAGTCTTTCTCCCCACCCAGCTCCCCAAGTAATGCACAATATATATGCAAAATGGGTATAACTGTGCCTTCCAAGACCTCAAGGATGTAATTTTCTTTGGTACACAATAAACTAATGCTTACATGAGGGTTACTACATTTTTGCTTCTGGGCCAAAGTTCTTCTCTTTAAGAAAGGATGGAAACAAAAAAAAAAAAAAAAAAAAAAAAAAAAAAAAAAAAAAAAGCCCAGAACTCTGTCAATTTTAAGCAAGTGTGTTTTGCTGATGGGCACCTGGTGCAGGCTTCTGCTGGTGGTTGTGTGAATATCAAACAGTGTTTCTAATGTCCTATTTTGCGAAGGGTTTCGGAGAGTGAAACCATTACCTCTATTATAGGCACACTTTATGTAAGAGCTATAGAACACCCAGTGCAGGATCACGACTCAGCATGGCCTTGTAAAGATGCTTGTACAGTCAAGGCTGGGCACTGGGTAGTGGGATCCTTTCGCTATTGGGAGTTACCCAAAAGGTGAGAAGTTGTCTCCTTGCTTCAGCCTCTGTGCTCTGTCAACACACGGTTCACAACACAGCTGACAGTCATTCATGCATGTGCAACACAGTCTTTCATACTTCAATTAAATGGAGTTTGCAAACTGTACTCTCCATATGCAGCATGCAATGTGTGAAGGGCTATATTTCCATCCAGCAAACTTAAGTTCCCTTGAAAAGAGCACAGTTGTTCAGTGAAAGTCATTTGACTGCTATGTTTCGACTGTCCTCCCATAGCCATTGCAGCATTGCTTTTGAAGGAATGGAAATATTCAGTGGGAAATACTTTGTTTGCTTATTCTTTTTTTCTTCCTCTTTATTGTTTTGTTTTGATACTCTATCCTTCCAAAACTTGGAATAAAAAGCAGACAAAAAATTACACACAGATGCAGAATGCAAACTTTGGCGCTCTCAGCCAGTAAAGTTAAGTTTAAAAAAAAATTGTGAGTGAAAGAGTGGGACTCGCTTGGCATCTGTGCAGAGCTGAAACAAAAGTGGCTGTAATGATTGCACGTGTTGTACGCATGGGTAGATCTCCAGGCTAAATGAAAGGAATTTCAATGGCACGAAGCAGAGAGGATGAGTGAAGAGGAAGGCAATGTGGGACACTGAGCAGGGTGTGCTGCACAGTGCTCTGTGCCAGGGCTGCAGAGCTGCAGGGCCACAGGGGCTTCCAGGGACACCCAAAATCAAAAGCCAAATGATATTAAGAGGATAAGAAGCTGTTACCTTTAATGAAAGTCCTCCAGGTGCAAGTATGGCAAAATGTACACATGATACAGGACTTTGACAGTTTTAAAGGTTTAACAAATTAGCATACTTTACAGAAATTTTCCAATTAGAGGAGCAGTTAATTAAGTAATTCCCCCTTTTGGTTCTGCCCTCCACTGAAGCTCCCCTTGCCCCCCAGCTTCTAGCCCCACTTTTATTATGTCTATGATATATGGAAAAAATGAAATATACTTGGTTCACTATAGAGGCAAGACTAAAAAAGAGTCCAGGAAGGTGAGCTTACTGTTTTAAAATCTGAGAGAAAGGGCAGGAAAAAGACTAGAGCTGATTAAGGAGCTATATAACTATATAAAAGTAGTCTACAGGGTTATGAATCTATGAAAAATATATAAAAAGCAAAAATCTTTTTTGCATCTCCAAAGCAGGGCCCATATGGCTGTGCCAGTGACCAGGTCAGTGCAGCAGGGTGGTCATTCCCAGGGACAGAGGGGAGCAGGGCTGCCAGCCTGGGCTGTCAGGGACATCAGCCCTGGGACCAGGGGGTCTCCTGTGGGTGATGGTGGCACAGCAGCAAGAGTGGGGACAGGAGGACTTTGGAACGTTTTATTTGTGTGCAGTTCCCTCTCCCTGATAGCCAGAGCTGTGCCCTGCAGATTTGCAGCTCAGGGCCCTGTCTGGGAACAGGGAGGAAGTGACAAAAATTCTGTGTCTTCCCAGTGGATGAAGTGACAAAAATTCTGTGTCTCCCCAGTGGTTTGCCCGGGCTGCTGGGGCCCCTCTGCAGCTGTGGTGTCCCCAAGCTGTGTCACCAGTGACACTGAGGCTGTGCTGAGGAGCAGAGGTGGGAGCTGAGCTCCAGGAGTGTCACACAGCTGGACTGGACAGCCCTGTGCTCACCAGAGAAAGCTCCTCTGCTTTTTGAGCTGTATCCATGGGCTCTGGAGGCCAGAGCTGGGAGCTGCTCCCCTCTAATGGAACAGCCTGACCTGGATTAGCACCGGGATGTTTCAGCTGCCCCGTGTCTCTGAGAGAACCTGCTGTGTAATCCCCATTGCTCAGATGAAAAACTAATGAAACAAAACCCTTTATCTCCTTAATTCCTGGGAATATAGAGGTTGTCATCGTGTCCCACTTAAACTCAATTTCATGATTTTTTTTTTCTTTTAATTTAAAGCATTTAAACAAATTGATTATTTTCCATGGGAGCAATATTAGTTTTAATTATTTTATAGGTTTGAGTTTTGAAACCTATTTCACACTGTAGATATTTGCCGATTGCTTTTTTTTAGTCATTGTTGTTGTTTCTAAATCCTTGGTTTGTCAAACAATGTGGACATCCAAATGGGAAATTGCAGTGATTGCATTCTCCAGAAAATGGTACATTGACTAAAGCAGCTTCTCTGTGCCCACGCATTCTTTACATTTCAGACTACTAATTATGTTTACAAAATGTCTCATTTTAGCAAAGCACTATGTGTGTACTAACCAGGGCCTTTCGGGAATAAATTGGCAAACAGGTCATACACTGAAAAAGTCATCCAAACCCACCGGGCTTTTTGTTTTGAAGTCAGGGTAGTTTTTTTTCCTCTTTCTCCCCCTCCCGCCTGCCCCTTTGTGGCCATGGAGCTGAGGAGCTGGAGTCCAGGGCATTGAATGTCAGCATGTCAGGGAGGCTGCTTGATGAGTGTCTGTTTAGTCTCAGTGCAGGGCGAAATGCCATCATTAATTCATTACCCAGCTGCCTGTCAAATAAATTGGCAATTACGTCCACCGCAGAAGCTTGGAATTCAGTAAATAGCACGTTACCATCTCCGAGTCGTTGAGAGATGTAAAGGGAAAAATTAAGCAACAGCGTGTTTGTTTCAGTAGCAGATGACAAGGGGCAGGACGCCGGTGCTGTGATGTGGTGATGAAAAGCTTGGAAAGGGCTGGTAATGAGCTGTGTGGATTGGAACGTGTTAAAAACCATCACTGACTTTCCACTTTGTCTTTGTGTTTTATTGCAGAGCTCAGCTCCTTCCAGCTTGGGAACAGGCTACTTTGTAAGTGTCTCTCCACTTTCACCCGTGTGCCTCTGAGCAGCAGAGGGTTCCTCAGCCAAAATGCACAAAGGGCAGGGATGTCCCACCAAGCCCACTCTGCCCCATAGCTGAATGCACCCTTCCCATTCCTTCCCCCACAAATGCACTGGAAGCAACACTCCCAACATGGTGCTCTGTGTTTTCTTGAACTAATCAGGACACATTAATTACCACGTAAATTTGACCAGCACTTAATTTACACAGTTAGAGCAAATAAAATGAGCCATGGTCTCACCTGCTCTCTAATGGGAGATGGTAGGATCTTGATTCCCCATTGCACCAGTTCTTGTTGATTCACAGATTTTAAGGAGCCCATTACAATGTCTTGCCTCGTCTCCTGTGTACCACAGCCCAGAGAAGGTGGCACAGTGAATTCTACCTGTGGCTTAAAAGCCCATGGCTCATGGACACTCTTGGAAAATACAGAAGTTGTATTTATGCCAGATGTACATTTTATGTCCTGAGAAGCAGATCAGGCCCCAGCTGGTTTAAAAATTGATCAGGTTTTTTTGGGCTTGTGATTTATTTGTATGCACCTGTATTGATTTAACAGTCTATATTCATAGCTTTCTGTTCATTCCCACATTTATCAGGATACCTTTTACTTGCACAGATAAGTTTGGGAGTGAAAAAATGTTTTCCAGTTGATCCAATGTACTGCTTATTTTCTTCCAAGATTTATATTTAAATTGCTCATATCCTGTTTCTCTTGTAACTTATACTGTATTCTCCAAGCACATTTTTTCTGCCTTAATAATAACTGTAGGAGAAGCAGAGCATTGTGTATGTCCAAAAACAGGTGGGTAAAATGCAGCAAGCCTTGTCCCATAGCTCTGCTCTGTGAAATTATCAGTACAATCAAAGCCTGCTTCTATCTTCTCACAGATCTCTGGGGAAAAGTAAACTCTGTGGTATTCAATTACAGGATGGAAAAACTTGGTTGCACTCTTGTCACATTCCCAGAGAGTCATTTTCTTCTATTAGTTCATGGCAAATTTAGTCTTTTGTCATAGAGGTCTGTGATCCTGTAAGAGAGTTATGGGATTAAATTGTGTATGTGTGGTCTCATAAAATTCCACAAAAATTTCCTAATACCTGGAGAAATGCTGTGTCCTGCTGGATTTACCTTGGACTCCTGCACAGAACATTCACACTGCTGGTGGTGAGGTATGAAAAGAGCATCCTCAAGTGAAAAAGTTTTGAGGTAGTTGTTTTAATTATATCGAGGCCCAGGTCAGTGTAAGGTAAGTTGTGAAACAGAAAAACAAGCTGGTTTCCTTTTTTCATCACTTGCCCTGGGTTGTGTCATATGTATTTTTAAGAGGGAGGGGATGAAGGGAAAAATGATATCAAATGGTTCAACGTTTATTTAGAATTTAGACTAAACCTTGAATGCCTTTCCATAGCTCAGAACAAATTGTTTTCCTTTGCCTGGGAAAATTCCAATCATACAGAGGTCTATAGACACGCTCTGGGATGAGACAGGTATATTATGGGCTGGAGGGCTGTGCCATGGATAATAAGCCTTGTTCTCCTTGCAGCAAGAGCTGAATCTGCACGGTTTGAGAGCAGTGCTCAGCTTCCTCTCTAGGCAGCAGAGGTAACAGAAGAGAAGCCATCTGCTGTTCCCTGCACCATACTGTCTGTGGGTTGGTCCACTAAAGTGAAAATCTGGAAGGTGTCAGCATCCCCTATGCTCCAAAAAAAAGCTTGAAAGTTTCCAGCTCTCCTGAGCAAGGGATTTAGTAACAAGAAGCAGCCTGACGTCTTCTAGGGCCGATGGATTGGCACCTTAAATCATTCCAGTTTGGGTCTGTGTAGGTGGGGGAGACATCCCTTGTTGGTGCCATTAATATATTTAACTGAGCTGTTGCTTTTCTACAGTCACAGTATTAAGAGTCTTTAACTTTCTTTTTTACTTTCCTTACTAGTAGCTAAATAGGTAGAAAATGTCCTTCAGTTTCTATCTTAAAGTTGTTTTTACACTCACACAGGTCTTGGATGAAACATGAAGGTTTTTTTCCTCCCTTTTCACTCTGGAAAATTGTTTTTGGGATTATCTTGCTTGTTGTTTTAAAAAAGCACATACTCTTATTAACTTACATGGGGCAAATAAAACCCAGATGTGTTTTGTGGTACCAGACAATGAGAAAAATGCTCCAGAATGCTCCAATTAGCATGTGTTTCTGATCAATGTAATTATTGTATTATCAAAGTGCAAAGGAATATGCACTTGAATTGACTTCTTTTTTCCAAAGCCCTTAACTAGAAAAGACTGTTAGTTTTTGTGTTTGGTGTTAACCCAGAACATCAAAACAGGGGTCATTGGTCTCAAGTACAGTAAAAATAACTTCGAGTTTAAGAGATAAAAATAAAGCTTTGGCCCTTGGAAATGATTTGGTGTATGTTGTACATTGGACTGTGAAATATTCTGTACTGCAGCTCACCAGAGGGAGCAGAGGAACCAGGTAGGTGAAAATGGACTGAAGGACATCTCCTGCAGAAGGAAGCAGGTTTTATTCAGAAAGGAGTGAACACTGAGGTATGGATTCAGTAGCACATGTTTGCTGTTTAAATCAAGTATTGATGGAATCTTCATGTGTTTAGGCCATGTTGCATAGCATAGACATAATCCATGTCCAGCTTGGAGTCCCCTTTGAGGACCCTGTTTGTGCCAAGCACTCAGGTTTGAGGGGTGATGGGTCATGTATCTGCAATGTTTGTGGATGCTATGTGTGCTGCAGCAAAGCTAAAACGACTTTTAGATCCTGTTACTCTATGGAGTCTCTGGAGATCACTGAGTGTTTAAGGAAACACTTATAAAGCTGACACTTCCCAGTAACACAGAATCGTTCCTCTGATACCTCTGTGATAGCTCCATCCCAGTAATTCATTATGCAACTTCAGTAGTAGTGCTGAAGGCTGGATTCTTACCTGATTTTATACTGTAAGTAGATCAAGTTCTGAATTGTTCTGTTCTTGTTGCCTCTATGTAAGTGCTCCTGGAAAAGCAGTTTCCTGGGAGAGCATTCCCACAGCCTGCTTTGGCAGTGGAGAGGGCTGGGAATCTCCATCAGCTTAACCCACAGCCAGCTGGGGTGACAGAACTGCTCTTGGTTAAACAAACTTTGTAAGGAGCTGCTTCAGAAAAATGAGACCAGTGTGAGTGGCCACTGGAGGAGAGGGCATGGTACAAAGTTATTGAGGAACTCTAAATACACCTTCAAGTCTGGATTTCAGCTGGGAACAACTCTCCTCTACTCCAACAGGTGTTGGTATGCTCTGTAGATTCTGTTTAAAAGACAATTTTGTTGGAGTCTGTTTCACCTATCTTAGTGCTCCTTTCTCATCCTTTTTGCATATTATTAAACCAATAGTCAGAAAAGAAGAGGTAAACATCATTCTAATTCTCCTTTTGTGCTGGCCTGACTTTACTGCTTCCTGTGGGATCAGACCAGTCTGTGATTGGTGCTTGTGAAAAAAAATGTAGGCATGCTGTTAATTTTGGTGCACCCCAAGAAATCATAACTTAATACTTCCTGAAAGAAGATCTCCCAGTTGTCTTTGATATTTTTTGCATTGCAAATTGTCATTGTCTCTCATCAAAGACAGATTATAAAGGCAGATTACATCTCATCAAGATGTCAGATCAGATAATTGGAAAGTAGTTAGAATTTTAAGGAAAAAAATCACCATCTCTTCAACTTTAAAAGGAAGGGTATTTGAATTATGGGAGTTTTTAATGTTGTCCAGCTGTCTTGAGCTTTCAGAAGTTTGAGATGCTTTAGAATACAATTGGAATTTGTCTAACAGTAAAGCTTTTTCTTTTACCTTGCTTTGAAGAATGGCTTTTGCTCATTTCTGTATCTTGCACTGAGCCAAATTCCTGTTAAAGTAGATAGTGGTTCATTGGTTTGCAACATGAAACAGAGCAGAAATCAAAACTTAAATAACTGACTCTTTTGCTTCTAAACAACAATCTTGATTCCCAAGAATGTCGGGTTCCTTTGCAATTGTACAGTTTCTCTGCTTTGGCAACTTATTTCTATTTCCGTATATGTCTACTTCTTGAGTCTTTGTTCCAGTTTCTCAGTGTTTTCTGTTCCTCTTTTAATGGTTTGTTTGTGAGGTCTTTTTTTTGTTTGGCTGGGTTTTCTGGAGGTTTTTTTTTGGATTGCAGGTTTTTGTTATTTTATTTTCCTCCAAATGCAGAGAGTTTGTGAATTTTTCAGAGCTGGGTAGATTTGGTAATAAGCTGGTGATGGAAATAACATTGGGAAGGCAAAAGGCTCCCTGTGACCCTTCTTTTCCAAACAGTGCTCTTGCTCCACCTTGGAAAGAAAAAAAAAAAAAAAAATGAAAAAAAAAAAAAAAAAAAAAAAAAAAAAAAAAAAAAAGGAAAAAAAACTCCTAAAACTGTGCTTAGCACATGGGCTGGTGACTCAGACAAACATAAATTTGAGTTTATTCCCCAAGGCTGTGGCTAATCAGTTGTGCTATCCAATTTGGCCCTGAGTGGGTTGGGTTCAGCAGATGTCTGTGCAGTTGCAGCGTGCCACTGGGACGTGCTGGGTTGTGCAATGTTGCATTACATTACTCAGAGCTCTAAAAACCCATCCCAGGGGGAATAAGGGGAGCACCAGTGGTGTTTAGTATGGATATGATGGTAAACCAGTCCTTGGCCTAGATCAGGCCAGCTCTTTCTCTGGGCACTGGGAGGGATTTTCACCTGAGACATTGTCTTGCAAGAAGAAATGTGGAATTAGTTACAGCAGCACATTCCCTGCTCTCAGAGAGCCCTTCAAAGAGCAGATTTTCCCTCGTTGCCTGGTCCATGTGTTTTGGCAGTGATCCTGAGGAGCTGATCTTTGTTCCTCGAGGTGGTCAGGTTTGGTGACCCCTGGGTGAGAGGGTGTGAAGAGACTCCACTCCAGTGAAGTGCAGTAGGACCCACTGGCTTCCACAGGAGAGAACAGGTTAGATCAAAAGCATTGTTTGGAAGGGGTTCAGTAAATCCAACAACCTGCTAAAGCTGCACAGGGGATGTGGTGCTCTACTCCACATCATGCACAGTGGTGTTGGTAAATAAAAAACTGCTCTTCTTGCAAGTTGCTTAAGCTGCTCAGTTAATTTTAGAGCTTGACTTTAGAAGCCAAACAATTTAAACATATTTTGCTGATGTAAAAGTGTGTGTCCCTCCGAAATACCCTGAGGTCCACAAAGGCACTGCACAGGGGCTGTTGGGATGGCACCACACCATAAACTGCCATGTCCCCTGTGAATAGAGTTGGAAGGAGGATCCTTGTTATCCTCTCTTTGGCACTATAAATCATTGTTAACGAATCCTAATTTGCTTAGTAGGGTAATGAATGATCTCCAATTTTCTCACTGTAATTAGTTTTACCAACTATTATTGTGAAGGGTATATTGAAATCCATTTTAACTTCACTTTAAATTCTCCATGTGCCCATTCTTTGCAGAAGTGAAGCTGACAACAGAGGTTATGAATCTTCTGATGGTAAATTCAGATTCGAGCAAAGTGGACAAGATCCCCAGTAGGAATCTCTCTGTGGGTTGTAATTACTCATTAGTGTTTGCAGCCCTCAGTGGAGTAAGTTTGGTGTGCTGCAGTGAGACCAGCAAACCTGGTGTTTCCTCATCTAAAATCTTTTAGGTGTTCTCTTTTGTTTTCCAGGAGCCATTAAAATGCAGTTTATTCTAACTGCTGCTGTAAGGGAGGCATCATCATTGCCAGCTAAATACATTGCAAGTAATAAAGTCTACCCCAGGTCTATTAATTTTAGCATTTATAAACTGTAGTGCTGTTCCTAGGGAGAAACTGAGACTCATTAAAGAGTTTGCTAACAACATGACCAGCAAAGCAAGAAGAACAAGCGCATTTCCCGCATCCTGCTCATCACAATAAGAATACTTGGAGCAAAACAACAGGTTTTGGAGAAGAAAGCTGTGTATTTCACATGTTATTAACTCAGCACTGGGGAGAAGATTAGGAAGTAGAATAAATTACCTGGGCTGGAATTTGGTCAGGA
Source organism: Zosterops lateralis (assembly GCF_965231275.1). Lineage (NCBI taxonomy): Eukaryota > Metazoa > Chordata > Aves > Passeriformes > Zosteropidae > Zosterops > Zosterops lateralis. Next base: position 9,221,697 of record NC_139779.1, on the reverse strand, counting down.
TAGGTCTCTGCTCAGGTAATTTGAACAGAGGTGGTGAAGGTCAGAGTTATTTTTACAGTCCTTCAGGATAGTATTTCCTCAAACACTGTAGAATCCTGCCTTGATGCATGCTCATGCTTTTTGAATAAGGTGCTTTGAATTTAAGATATTAATCCATATAGTTCTTTGGACTGTGTTGTCCAAACCTTTTGGAAGGAGAGCAGGGCACCACAGCAATCTCTTACCCAACCAAACAGAACTGAGACCAGATTTCAGAACTTCAGCTCCTTCTGGTTTGTCTCCTCATTGCTGAAACACAGATTTTCCCCCTGTCTGAACAATGAAATTTCTTCAATAACTTTATAGTAATTTCTTTAGGACAGTCCCCAGATACTTTAGTGATTCAGGGGGTGACATCCCCAAGGAATTGTCCCTCAGGACTGAGCAGAGTGTGCTGATCCGGGCCTTCCTCTCCTTGCCCAAGGCCACTCCTGCTGGAGCTCTCAGAACTGAGCACTTCTGCTTTCTCTAATGGCTTTGCCTCAGATTTGCACTTCTGTGTCTTTCCTATGATTTTGGTGGTGGTGGTCTTTTGTTGTTTTTATTGGTTGTTTGGTCATTTTTTGGTGATTTGGTTTTTGGGGTTTTTTGTTTTTTTTTTTTTTTTTTTTTTTTTTTTTTTTTTTTTTAACGTTTCTGGAATGGTGTTACATTTACTGCTTTTGCGTTTCTTCAGCAAGTGCTTCCAGCTTGTTGGTCCCTTTTCTTCCTGTTTCTGTGCATGGTTCCCCACTGACCTTGTTGGAACCACCTTTACCCCAAAGATTACAAGTGTGATGAATGGAGATGTCATAAAAAAGAAGGGAAAAAGGAAATAAGAGGATTTATGTATTTGGAGGGGTGATATGAAACTCTCCATTATTTGCCAGAAGGGTCTCCCTGTTCTGGAATCAGTAGGAAGGGGAGTGTTGAAAGTGGCTGGCTGATAACTTCATTTATAGTTTAAAACCCTGGAGGCATTCTTGGTTCATATTTTTTGTGGTATTTCAGGTGAACTTGCTTAATCATTTTTATCCAGCAGAAATAAATTTAGAAAAATCAAGACATAATCACTTAGAGGCAAGTGTTTAATTTAATAATTTCTGGCCATGATAAGATTTCTGTAAGTAGCAGAAAGACTTAAAATTTGCTGTCAGTCTGTTTGGTCTCGAATGCCCCGTGTTACTGTGGCTCATGTTTTGCTCCTCAACTCCTGCAAAGCAAAAGGATTCCTTTTTGTGTTTCCCCTCTCTGTGTCTCCAGCAATGAGTGACACAAATTGCAGATGTGGACCTGAATAATAAAGGATTGCTTCACTGATTGCTAAACATGCATTATGGTGCTTTTAAACTCATTTCAGGTCATCCTACTGCAAATTAGTTTGATTGCAGGCAGTTAAGCTGTCATACCCAGAGCCTCCATCTTCTGAGGGTCTCAGTTCTGTATCACTACAAGAGAATGCTCAGTAGCATTGTATGTTTAATATTTTGGAGGAAAGATAGTGTCGAGCCTCTGGAGGAGGTTCTGTATGGTTTCATGGAAAGGAAAGGGCTGTGCAGTCCCTCCCTGGAGTGCTCCAGTGAGTCCTGGGTTTGTACCATGTAAAGGGGGCTGAACATGTTCTGTATTGGGAAGGTTCTGGCTTCTTTTTCTCTGCCAAGGTCGGAATTAATACACGGGAGTCAGTTCATGTTCAGACTGGGATGTTTATTATTTCTTATCTATTTACAGACTCATGAGCCGTGAGCTTTAACTGGCAAGTCAGAGAAATGAGGTAAAATGGACACCTCTAACTCTTTCCAAGGTTATTTAGGCACTAATCACCCAATAACAGGGAGACGCCTATATTATTTATATTTCTGACCCAATAATGGCCACCCAAGGCAACACTGCAGACCTTTTTTACCCAATTACAGAAAACCACCCAAACTCATGAAGAAGAAGGAAGAAGAAGGTGAAGAAGGACTTAGACAACATCCAAAGTCCTCCATATTGCTTCACATATACTATTATACACCAAAATCCCAAATTCTCAGTTTCCAGAATTCCAACACTGTGAGACACAAGAGCCAGTTTGCTCCTGTTTGTGATGTTTTGGACCTTGGTGGAATTTGTAGCCCAGTGGAAAGAGTGACACTGGACTGTTCCTGTTGCAAATTATCTCATGGCATTATTGTTTGTGGTGAGGTTTTGCTCAGTAAAATGTAAATTAACATTTTCAACTATGTGCCATTAAGAAGAGAACCTTTCAAGATCTCTGCATGGTGTAACACAAGAGTTTATAGACTAACACATGCAAAAAGGGATTATGGCAAAAAGCATTGCGGTAGAAAGGAGGTGAAAGGCTAAAATGTGATTTCTCTGGAAAGGGGCTTTGTGGTGCCTGTTTGGGTGGGCCCTGTGTGGGGAGGGAGTGAAGCTCATCCTGAGCCCAGAGTGGGAGCCCTGTGCCAGCCTGGGCTGCCTGGCAGAGGAGAAATGCAGAGTTTGCTGCTCTGCAAACCCAGTGACTTTGGAAAGCAGCAGTGCAGTCACTGGGCTGGCTGATAGGGTTACTGTGGAGAAAGACAATGCAAAAGCTTCTAAGGAACCAGGGGTGTGCAGTATGGATGCATGAGGAGGAGAAGCCATGTGACGGCATTATTCTGGTGGCAATTTCCAGAAACTTTTTGTTTTGCCATTTTCTGAGAAATGCAGTCTCCCTCTATCTCTCTGTCTTAAATTTTGGAAGAATACATTTATTAATTTAGGCTGCATCATATTGTTTATTATTTTAAAAACAATAGGTCTTTTTCTTCTTGCAAAATTCACAAGTAAGGAAATACTGGGAGAGTTAAGTCAGGAGGAAGACACTGCTGTAATACTGCAGCACTCAGCTTGCCCAAAGTATGACTTGTTCCTATGCCAATGAGTGGTGCTAAGGTGAATATTAGGTTATTCTTCTTTTGAAGGTGAATATTGGGTTATTCTTTTGAGTCCCTTGGAGGGATAGCAGGCTTGTACCTGAAGCAGAGAACACATCTCCTGATTGCAAGAATTAAGGCTGAATTTCAGAGAAAAGAGTCCAATCCCCTTTCTCAGTCTTTTATGTCAGAACTCAAAATTGCTGTCTGATAAAATGTAGGACACCAGATTGAATTACTTCATTGAACCACTGCTGTCCCCTGTTAATGGTAATTGCACGGATATAGCGGTCTTTCTTGGCAACATCTCAGATATTTACCTCCCACTGTTTTTCAATTCAAACCTTTGATGAAAATATTCCCAGTACTTCTTTAAAGCAGACACCCAACTGTCTTTCTTGACAAAGGCAAGGTCTTTAAATCAGATCCTGACAATTTGTGACACAGCAGTCTATCTAAATCACCTTTTACCTATGTCTCTGTGTCATTTCCTGGAAAAAAAAATGTCCATCAGAGGAAGGTTGCTGAGGGCTTGGTGCTCAGAGAGTCGGTGCGTGTGGCAGCACCGAGCTGGAAGATTTGTGTGTTTGTTTTGGTGGAAGTAATTAAATGAGGGCTTGTAAATTTGCAATGCATGCTGTAATGGTTCATTAGAAATATTTGGGAGTATTTTGTCCGTAAGAAAATGATTATTAGGTTATTGCTGTTCTCAGACCATTAGGAAGTCAAGGTTTTTGATGGCCTTTCCTTTAGCAATGGTTAATCTATTTAAAAGAAAATCAGGGCAAATATTTTCATCTTGGCTCCACCTGAGGGTTAATGCGCATTCAGCTGAAGTAGCTTCTGTTCGCCTCCTGAAATCTCATCTCTCCTGGTGCTGTGAACTCTCCCTCCCACAGAGGCTGTGGATGCCACAGCCATGGGGTGGTTTGAGGCCTGAGGTGAGCAGAGCTCTGGCTCCTGCAGTCCCAGCCCTGCCCTCTGCACTTTTGGGGCATTGCTGCCTGCCCCTGCTGCTGGGGGCTGTGCCAGCACACTCTGCTTTCCTGCCTCTGCTGCTGGGACAGTATCAGTGGCCTTGGCCATATTGTGTAGCATCACTGTGAAATAATTCACAGGAAAAACCTGTAAAAATCAGTTGTCTGTGAATGAAAGGAGAATAGTTTCTATGAGAATTTATTACGAACGTTTTAGCTGTTCATTTCATTCTGTGGCCTGTGTAACAGCTCTGTTCACCACAGAGTGCCCACCTGTGTGTTTGTGGAGTGCTGGGCAAACAGATTTCCAGCTATTACTGTAACAGAATCTCCTCATATCAATAGCATTGCCTAATTGTTCCACCTCAGCAGCTGCAACAAGGTTGTTAAATGGCAGAACAGATACCAGGTAAAATAAGAGATCAGGAGATAACTTCATTAGCAAAGTGTCAAGCTTCACCAAGGAGGACTTGTCTGTCAGGGGTGGGGATGAAAGGTGAGTTTGGAGGGAAATAACTGTTCTGGTGAGTGCATGTGCCAGGCTGGTTCAGAGAGAGAAGTTCATGTTTGGAGTGGCATCAGCACAGCACATGGTGACATTTGTGCCATATGGAAATGCAAAGAACCTTTCAAACCAAGTGCTGGACTGGGGTAGATCAGTGAATGCAAGAGGAATGTGTTGCAGTTTCAAGCAATCATTTCTGACCCCAGGTGTAAGGGGTTTCATGGTGCACAGCTGAAAGAAAAGAGAGGGATTTAAGATTTTTCAAGCAGATAAAAAATTCTTCCAGTAGAGATGGTCATGCAAGTCCATGTTTCTTCTGTTGTGCTGAGGAATGAAGAGAAGAGAGCTGCTGCCTCTTGTCCTGCCTCCATCTTAACTTTTGTTTTCTCATGTGGCTTCTGAAGATGGAAGTAACTGATTCTAGAGAGGCAGCTTGATGGTTTTACAGCATCCAGGTTCTTCTTTCTTTTCTTTGATGAAATATGACATTAAATGTAACAATTGAACTATTTGTACTATTGTACCTTGGCAGAGCAGCACTACCCCAGAAATTTTCCACCTGCAGCCCCTGTTTCTGTGGATGGGCACATGCAGAGCTTGGAGAACTGGCATCACAGATGCTGGGAAAGGGGGTGTGTGGTGGGGCTCTCTGGAAGGCCCTGATGGTGACAGTCCATCTGCAGAGAGATCACTCACACCTGGTGGGGAGCCCTGCTCCTCTCCTCCCTTCCTGCCTCCTGTGCAGCATTGACATCTGCCTTGCAGGGCTGTTCCCTCGGGGTGGCAGCTGTGTCAGCTCTCACAGCAAACCCACCCCGGGCTGGCACATCCCTGCAGCCACCTCCGTGTCCTCTGCTCCAGCTGCCAGCTTGGGAGAGGCAGCCTGGAGCCTGGGATGCTGTTAAACACCACTGAGGACTTGTTTGCTCCCTCTCCACTCCCCCTTCCCCGCTGAACATGAGCTGAGCAAAGTCCAGGAACCGCTGTGGTGCCAACAAGAGGAAAATTACTTACAGCTGGTGAGTGCCACCTGCTCCTGCCCAACTTCAGCCAAAACACTTTCCTCCCTGGAGGGCCCTGGAGTGGGGAATCCAAAAGCTGTTCAGAACAGGCAGTTTTTAGTGTGGATGGGGAAGAGACACAGCAGTTCTTGCTTGGGAGCAGAGTGTGTGACGCAGGAGGTCTCTAGGACTAATCTCTGTCTCTCCCGTTCCAAGCTCCCTCAAATCACCCCTACTCCATTCTTCCACTATGTTGCTTATGAATATTAATTCAGCCCTCTCTCCCTTTATTGGGATCCTTTTTCCCCATCCAAGCTAATGCAAATTTAATGTTGTTAAAAAAAAAGAAAAAAAAAAAAGAAAGAAAAAAAGGCCTGTAAATGACAATGAGAGCAGAGTGTCTTCCTGGGCTCTGTGATGTATTAATGCAATGACACCTGGTGTGACACTGCATTTTATTCTGTGATAGAAGAACTCCTTGACCCCGAGAAAGCAAATGAACACGCTTGTGATTCCCCCCTCTGTTTCTTAATAACTTTCCTCATTCATCCCCAGTGCCCTTCATTTGCCCAGTGTTTCCCAGCAGTTTGCTGATATTTTTATGGTTTTGGTTTGCTAAGTACATCTTGCTTACTTAAATTGCCTGTGATATAGAAACAGTAAATAAAAGGTCAACATCATTATGAATTCATAGCAAGAGGCCACTTGACAACCTTCTGAGCAGCATATTCTTTCACAGAGAGTACTTCATTGGTTCAAAGGGCTTTGTTCTCATTGAATCAGTAGAAATTTTGCTGTATTTAACTAGAAAACCACGTTCTAATGTCTACATTCATTTATTTAAAAGGAAGACTTGAGGAAGGCTTGTTGCTGAGTCAACCTGCTGACAGTTTTATCAAGTTTGTGCCTGGCTTTAGGCTTAGGAGCTCACTTGCTTAGGTGCCTTTCAGAGTCAAAGCTTAGGCTTAATTTTGTTGCTTGTATCATCATTAGCCATTGATTACTTCTTGCTTTCATCTTTGCAGTTCATGTGCCAGTGTTTCTTTTTTCTTTCCTCCACCTTGCTATCATTGTCTGAGTGTCATTAAACTGCTTTGAATTTGCTCTTCATTCATTTCTGAGCTCAGTTATAAAGTCCTTTTCCTCGTCTATCTGCAGTACAAATGCCTGCAGTGATAATAACTAAAGCCTCTTTATTATTTCTTGAAAACATCACCTGGGATGTTCAGCTGAAGGTGGGTTTGCTGCAGCTTGTTTGGAAAGATAAAGAGAACTTCAGGCAGCGTGGGGGAGAGCTGTGGGTAGGCTGTCACACGCTCCCTTGCATAAATAATGTCAGCTAGGAAATAAATCATAGCAGTCTTTCACTGGTTTTGGTAGCCTGGTTTCCTAAAACTTCTCCAGGTCCTCTCCAGGGGCCTCTGCCTGATGCTGGTGATGAATATGTAAAGGAACAATTGGAATACAAGGCTTGGAGAAGTGGCAGTCCCAAGAAATTCTGCTGACAATCTGTTCTGTTTCTCCCATCTATTTCTCCCTCACTGCACAGTCTCAGGGAATTTGTTGCTTATGATACAGGAAAGCTCTTTGGAGGAACTAATTGTTCCTTTTCTCTGCATGGCCCAGAGGAAGAGGAAATGCTTGTTCCCTCTAAAGGGGTGATTGAGCTGCCTTAAAGCACATGGAAAGGCAGGATGGCAGGAACAGGTCACAGCCATTATCCGCAGGTCATTGCATCCAAACCCTGTTCTGCAGCTTTGCCCTGACAGGAGCTTCCCTGGCCCAGGAGGTTTGTGTCTGCCCCATGTTCCTGTGCTCCTGCTTCCCCAGGGTCTCTGTTTCTCCCTTCTTTTCAATTATTGTGTCACTTGACTGTGTTCACATAGCTTGAGAGCAGTAAAATATTTCATCTGTTGACTGCTGCATCTAAAATAGATTAAATTAGTGTTTATTCAACTTTTTACTGCTGACTTACAAAATTACTTTTAGTCTGGTTTGGATAGATAACCTTTTCTATTAATTTATTGCCATGCTCTGCGTTGATTGCTTTTTTTTTTCATTGGTATCAAATCATATGCTGCTTTAATATTTCCTCCAAGATGTGCTCTTGATTAAGTCTATGTTGGATATTTATACCACTGAGAAGGATACTATTTAGAAATTCACTTTCTTAATAAATACCTGTTTTTAAAGCTCTTACTTCTCCAGATTAAAGTGACTTGATTTAAGTGTAGTTAATCTAACTTTGTTTCATGGAGCTTTTGAATATACATTGGGAGAAAACACTTTCCTGCATCATGAATGGACACATTTGGAATAAGTGATAAGGATCAATGGGGATGTGATTTTGGGATGAGGTGTAAAACATATTGGTTTAAATTTTTATGTAGTGCCAGAATGATTTTGGTACTATGGCAGAATCTCAGAACCTCTCATTAGTTCCTATATATCAACAGTCCTTGTCTCAAAAACAGAAGTGTGAAGTTTGAGATTAAAAAAAACCCCAAAATACAAACCCAAAACCATTGTAGAGAAAAGAATACAATGCAAAAATATTCTGTGTAAATAACTATGTGATCTTCTAAATCAGCAGCCAGTTCACAGTTGCTGTCCACGGCCATCAGTGTGGCTGTGGGTGTGTAAGGCTCAGGATTCAAAAGAAAACCTGTCCAGGTGTGGTACCAGAGCTCCAAGCAGCTCCTCTGGCTGCAGCAGCTCTGCCAGGCTGCCCCAGCTGCTGAGCTGCTCTGCCTGAGTCACTGAGAACAGGACAGGCCCTAGAGGTGTGGCATGCTTCACGAATCTTATTTTTCTGTGTAACTTCCTAGGAAAATGCTTTTTTTAAAATGTGTCCTTTTTTTGATTTTTTTTGGGGTTTTTTGAGAGTTTTTGCTTGTTTTGCTCAAGAAGTTTATGTACAACAAAGCTGATGTTTTCATGTGCTCTTCACTTTGATTTTTAGCCTAGCCCATTACACTTGACCTTTCTTTACACAAAAAAAAAAAAAAAAAAAAAAAGATTCAAATGGTTGGAATTCTTGTAACACACCATTTTTTTTAATGCATTTTCTTTGTCAGGTGCTACTTTTTGAAAAAAATCCTGATAAATCACTCCAAAGTATGGTGCATGCATGTGAATCTTGAGGCCATGTCAGCTGTAGTTGCTCTCAGTGTCTGAAATCTCCTGCCAGTCCTGGGAGTGCTCCTGCACCTCCTTCCCTGCACAACACTGAATAGATTTAATCACAGCTCGAGTTCATTTTGCTCTTTTCAGCTGCTGTGGCTGATTTTGCTGGTGGCAGAGGAAGGTGCATGAGCAGATCCTTTCTGCTGGCTGCAGGGCACATGTGGTGACTTCCATGGGGGAGCAATAACAACCAGTGGGGAGTTTGCAATGGCTTCAACTGCAACAGCTGTTTGGGGCTCAACATCTGGCCTGGCCTCAGCCTCAACACTGCAGTGCTCTCAACCTGATGAACTGAGCATTTGGATAGTTTATGTAAAAACATTCAATTTTAATGGTTTTCTTTTTCTTTTTTTCCATTCTTTACGTCCCTTTGAAGGAAAAGAAAAACACTTGTATGTGGATTTTTTCCCCCAAAAAAACCCTGGCTCTGTTCTGTGCTGATGGAGAGGCCTTGTTGCCTGGAGATAAAAGCACCATTTCTTGCATCAGTTTAAATTTCACTCTCCTCTTCACAGTCTCATCTCAACAAAGCAGAGGTTCAAGTTTAAACACATGCTTACATCTATTTTATTCAAGAGAGCGTGTAAGCACACATGCATAACTGAAGTCAATGGGATTTAAGTGTGTGCTTCACTTTAAAGCATGTGCTTCACCACTCCCCTGAATGCAGGGGGTTTAATCTGAGTGCTTTGGAAATTGCAGTGGCCTTGCACATATTGGTTCTTTTATCCATCTGGAAGAAGGGCTACTGTGAAATTTAGTAAGTACTGTTCACACTTTGAAATTTTCTTGTAATTCCTGTTTCTTTCCTACCCATCTCCCTTGCAGTAAGTTCAGTTTACACACTAAAGCACCATGTGAAGGTGCTTGGAATTTGTTCCTGTGCCTTTGAGTGGGCTCTGTTGGGACTGATGGGGGTAGAGGGGTGTTCAGACTATGGCCATGCCCAGCATGATGGTACCCAGCATTGCAATAGTTTATCTGTGCCTGGCACTGGGGTCTTTCCAGTGGCCACTTGTAAATATTTCACTTGTCCAGAGCTTTCCCAGACCGTGTCAGAATGAATCTCTCAGAGGCACCTGAAGAGGAGTCACTCTTACCTGCCTGCCTGGGTGTAGGTGGCACTTGGGTACCTCTGTGATTCCCCTTCAGATGTGGAAGTGCAGCTCAGCAGCTGGGCCCCAGTGTTTTTAAAATCTTTGAGAACTAATTAGGCTCTCCTCAGAGTACGGCTCATCCAGCCAGTCTGAATAAACAAATGGCAGCGTTTGTATTAGGAGATCTCTACAGATGACTGATCCCTGTCATGGGGTAACATTAATCTTTTTAGTATAGATTTCCAATAGTTAACCATCTGGCTCCATGTAGTTTTCCAGAAAACACTCACTGGCGGGGCTGGTGGAAAGAAGAAGGTGGGATTAATAACCCGAATACATCATATGAAGCATTAATCTTTAGGACTGGCCATTTGTTTTTATCAAAACAACTCCCATAAGATAATATTTCACAGCATGTGGTGCTTGCCTGGACTTCTTTCAAAATGAGAAAATGTTTCAGTGTCTGCCGTGATCTGCACTTTGTAAATTCAGTGTGAATGATAAAGGCTGGAAGAATTGTGTGTTCTCTTCTGCTTTATGCTGCATTTACAGTCCTGGCCTGCTCAGTGGAAATGCGTGTGCTTTGTGATACTGGTTGTTAAAACTTTTCATTCAGAGCAGCACTTCTGTATAAGAATCTAAAATGACCCAAGTCAGTGTCAATAGTTAACATACAATCTGGGACAGGCACTGCCTTCATCCCATGGATGAATTTTGTCAACTGAGCTGTCCAGGAAAGTCCAGAGCCTTGGTGCAGGTTCAGTGGTCTCAGTCTGGCTGAGCATTTAGGCACCTGCTTGACTTCAATCACTGCTTGTTGCCCAGATTTCTCTGGTCCTAAATGCTCAGTTGAAACCCAGCCCCTGACTCAGGTCCTGCCCCAGCTCCCTGCCTTGCAGGCTGTGGCAAATTGAAGGCAGCACCAGCTGAAGAGGTTGTGGCCCTCAGGCTGTCTGTCCTGCCCCTGTCATGGAGTTTGCTCCTCAGCAAGGCAGGTGAACGAATGGCTGCTAAAGCACATTAAGTTAAACTCAAATTGGAGACAAAATACTCCAAGCTGAAAAGCTGAGCCCTCCAGGAGCTGCTTCATGAGCTGTGTCTGTGGAAGGACAGCTGCCAGCAGGGGATGGGGGAGACGGTCTAGGGAATGGGGACTCCTTTGGCCATCTGATTTTAATCCCTCACTGCACACAGACAGAGCTCTCAGAGCCATCCCTGGCAGCCTGGCTGTTTGCAGAGCTCCTGGCTCTGTGCTGCTGCCTGCCCTCCCTGCACTGCTGGGCTCTCCTGGCTCTGTGCTGCTGCCTGCCCTCCCTGCACTGCTGGGCTCTCCTGCCTCCAGCACTGCCCAGCACCACATCAGCAATCTCCAGACAGGAGGGACTGCACCTTCCATGAGTTTGGCTGCAGCATATTGTGAACACCATCAGAACAGAACTAATAATTTTCCTAATCTGCATGTGACACGAGTGCACTTGAGTAATGTACAGCCCTCTGTACATAAACCATGTTTATACCTTCTCACCCAATCATGGCTGCTGCAGTATTTCCAAATAAATGGTGGGTTTCTCGGTGATTCTTCCTGATAGAGAGTGATTTGTAATAATCTTGTCATACCAAACTCATAATAATACTAAATGAAGACATTTGTTGAAGGAAGTGATTGTAAATTACAAGCAAATTCAAACCTTGCTGGCATTAATCAATACTGAAACACAAGTTTTGCATTTCTGATATAATACTGCTGAATCCAATCCCATGGATTTTACATTTCCATGTGAATTAAGCATTTATTTTGATTTAAAGCCTTTCTTTTTCCTCCTGGGAAAGGATAACACTTTTTTGGGGTGGGTATTTTATACAATCTTGACAGACCTGTACTTCCATATGCAGAGCTGGTAACTTCTGTACATAGTTAATCTGTAGTGCCGACTCTGGTTTGCGTTTCTGTGTGGTTGTGAATTAAGCTGCTGTGGGTAAAGCTTTGCATAGTCAGGCTCTCTGTAAAACATCCTCTGACCTCAGAAACAATGCATTGTGTTAGTTGTGTGGCAGTGTTTGATTGAGAACCTTCTCCTGGTGATTGTCATGGGGGTTTATTTTCATTACATGAGCCCTCTACAGCCTGATTAGCACTGAAGGGCCAGGGACTTACTCAGAATTTTCAGTACATTAGACCCAGTGGGAATGGGTGGTATCACAATATTCTGTTAGATTATTATCTTTTTTTTTAAAGGTTTGGTAGAACTAGAGCTCAAAGTGAACCATCAAACCCATTTCAAGGTTATTACCTTTTTGTCAGGCATTTCAATACCAATTTATTTTGGTTCAGCAACCTCAGTATTGCATACTTAGCAGCACAGTTGTAATGATATTTTCATATGTATTTCCATTAAAAACAGAGAGAGGCTTCCATATCCTATGATCAGTTTTCCATTTAATCTTTCTTCTAGTATCATCCACTCATTTTGGTTGAATGTGGAAAATGCAGTTGATTGTTTTTGATAACCACTAATGCATTCTGCCAGTGATTTCTTTCCACTCGTCGTAGTAATACAAGAAGATTAATCGTACTTGATTTTATTTTAAAATATTAGACATCAATAATACAAAAGCTGACACTTCTGGGAATTTAACCTACTGGATTATTTATGTCACAGACAATTTTTTTTTATTTAAGCAATTGCTTCAGAGTAAATGCAGAGACTGTCAGCTGTTTATTCACAGCCATGTGCATAGACTGGTGTGTGTGTTTTCTAGGAACAGCACTGCTATGGCACATTTTCATTCTGCTAAACTGTAGCTTTTGAAATATTTAAGAGGCTATTGTGCTTCAGTCCTACCAATCTCTTTATTTTAGGCCTGATTTAAAGCATATTGAAGTCAATGCACATTCTTTGTTTGATCTCAGTACATATAATTCTGAGTGACTGGAAGTTAATAGAGCAGATCATCCTCTGTGATACCTGGAGTTGGTATTTATGTGTCTGCACGAGTGTGAGTCCGTGCACAGGCGCACTGCAAACCTCAGAGCCTGTGCTGGGGAGCTCCTTGTCCTGGAATCCAATTTATGTGGGAACTGCTGGCTTACTGTAAAATGGGCAACAGTGCAAGTAGCTGACGTGGCTCAGTGCAATTATTTTCAGCAGCCTGGGTTCAAAGGTCAGTTCATTTAGCACTGCAGGGCAGGGCTGCAGCATCCTTGGTGTGGAGTGTTAACTTTGGTTAAAGAGGGGGCAAAGGGTCTGATGTAAAAGTCACTGACTTCAGTAGGCTTTGGGTCAGAACCTAAATGCAGTTCTTACCTGCTAGATTGTTCAGCTATTACATTTTACAAGAATATTTGTGTGTTTCTTTTGCACTAATGGTCTGAGAGAAGTCATATTTTTCAGAATAATAAAACTGTTAAAGAAATAGTGTCTGATTTTCTGTTTCTTTAACACTGACATCAGGATGGTGTAACTCTTTTGAAATCAATGCAGTTACACCAGAATAAAGCTGCTGTTAATGGAGTGCAGAAATTGATGTTAATGGAGTGGAGAAATCTGAGAACTTCTTTATATCAGACTCAATTGACTCTAATTTTGATCATCTCCCTTGAACTGGAATTAGTAAACACTGAAATAGATAGAACTGCACTGGAGGAAAAGCAGTGTAATGGCATGGAGAATTCATCCTTTGTCAGTCAAAATGACTGCTAAAGAACCATTCTAACCTGAATTTCCTTAATGGAAATTATTCTTTAACCATTCCATTTAACTTGAATGGTTTTGGAAATCCAGCCAGCATTTCAGTCGCAGCTCAGATTCTGTTTTATGGAACAGGTTTTTGCCTCGGGAGCATCTTCTCCAAATGCATCAGTGTTGTAACTCAGCTTCCTTCAGATGAAGTAGTTGGAGGTAAATTTGGCATTCTGATGAAAGCCAGAAAACCAGAGTCTGCAAGTTTTAATAGATCTTCCAGACTGTTAGAGCAGTAACAGTTAGAGATCAGATCAAAGATGGGATTCAAAACATGCAGAAGCGCAAATGAAGGCAATTTGCTTTCCAAGGTCTCCAATGCTTTGTGCTTAGATGTTTGCAGTTGCACATTTGTCTGTGATACTGTAAAACATCAGACTCTGAGAGGAAGCCTGTGTTTTGCAGTGCCTCCCTGGTGCTGGTGTAGAGCACAAAGCCAAAGCCATGCAGTGCAGATCAACAGCAGTGAGGGCTGTGATCCCTGGGAGAGCCTCTGAGTCATTAGCAGGACATTGTTGTCCTCTCCATCTTTTCTGTTGCTCTGTGCAGAAAAAGTGAAGTAGAGCAGCACCCAGAACTCCTTGTGACAGGAGTACACTGAATTCTCAGTGTTGTTAGCAAGCTGTGCCTCTAGCTGTCCTGGCTTTTGGCACCACTTGTGTGCACCCTGATGATCCTGTGGCATTACTGCTCCTTGCCCTACTGACCCCAATGCCTTTAGGTCCCTGTGCACTGTTGGTGCTCACTCAAAATGACCCCTCAGCTGCTCTGGGGGAAGTTGGGCTGGAGTGGAGGTGCCTTGAGTCCAGAGGCTGCAGCATTTTTAACATCTCTCCTTCCTGGTTACACTGCAGACCTGGGCTAACAACTTAGAGAATGTGCTTCTGGAATTTTGGAGACTCAGACTTCCTTTTTGGCCGGTGAATTTCATTGTCACTTCATACCTGGCTTTCAGCCAAGTACAGCAGAAAGGTGCTGGGATTGCAGTGGGAGTGTGGAATGTCTTCCCTGTGGAGTTGTGTTGTCATTTTCAACACTGGAGCTTTCTGTGTGTGAAGCAGACTTCAAAATTGTCTGAGATTAAATCCCTCATATTCACAGAGCAGTGGGAACCATTGTTTGAGGTGCTGAAATTATGGTGGGGAGACGTGGGGACTGGGACACTCTGCTTGAGGGGAGCTGATGTTAATGATCCAAATTTCACTGCCATCCAGACTTAGTACATTGTTTTGAGCAATGACTGTGGAATATATAACCCGTAAATGTCTCAGCAGATTGCATTGAACAGAGCTCAGCAGATGAAAGCTGTGATCCATGACTGGATCCTTGTTTTTGAATGAGAAGTGACTACACCTGGAGCACTGCTCCTGGAGAGGAGTGGGGTGAGGATTGGCTGTTTTACTTGATTCCTCCTGGAATCTGAGTGCCAACCACTCAAAGAGAAGCCAAAGGAAACATTAGGGACCTTGCAAGTATCACTCACAATCCCAGCATTGCAGTGAAGTTTAAAGCTAATGAAAAGAAAATAATGAGCCACTGGCTTAAAAAAGAGGCAGGAGTATTTATTACATTTGGTAGTCTAAATCTGAAGTTTAAATCTTTACTGTATTCAACCAGAAGCCTAAAGGACTGGATTTTTTCTTTTTCTCTGATATAAATCAATCCTCAGTGTTGCCTTGGGCATCTCAGTTGTGGGGCTTGAATTTCAGTGATTTGAGATCTATGGATAGGAAAAGAGATGAAAATATCTCGATCTAAAGCAAATTGCTGTCTGCAAGCAGAGATAGACCTGGGAGCAAAGAGAAGGTTGGTGTCATCTGCACTGAACCGGTAAAAGCTGGAGCTGACTTTGATAGGAGTTTTCTGTGGCTGGAATTTCCCCTCTTGTAAAGGGGTAGCAAAAGGCTGACCATGTGTTTCCATGCTGGGCTGGGCCATGACACAGTAATTTTAAAGCAAGATATTTGTACCTGGAAGCAAAGCTGAATTTTAGCCCATGGCTATGAGCACTGGCAATTTCTGCCTTCCCAGGGAACACTCCAGCACCTCTTGTTAACTCCTTATCAGGGTTTGGCTGGTTTAGTGCAGCCTGTGCAGGGTGGTTGTGTATCTTTTGTAGGTTGCTAAGTTATACACAATCCTTTTACTAAACATATACAGCAAATGAAATCACCTGAGTGCTGCATAATGGATCGTGGGGTCAACATCTTTCCCTTTCTTCATTTTGTAGCTGATTTCAGCCTCTGAGAAATGTGAACAATTATGCAGGTGTAGTCGCTACCAAAAGTAAGAAAGATTGAATTTGCTATTTGTAGCACTATAAAGCAAATACAGAATTCAATAATGTGTATTTTCATTATCCTAATGGAAGATTTCAGTATGTTAAATGTGTTCAGATGTCCTTGGCAAAATTGGGGTCAGTCATGTGAAATGGAGACAAAATGTGTTTCATCATCTTGTGGTTATTATACTACAAGGATTTCATTGTAAAGTGCAACAAGTAATTGCAGCCACATTTCTGATGCTATTGACTGCTTTATCTAATGGAAATGATTTCTTTCTTGATTATTTAAAATGAACCTTTTACCATTGTCATGTAAGGAAGTTGTAAAGTTTTTTTTTAAAAAAAATACATTACAGCACCACCATTAACAACAACAACAAATTAAGAGTGTGCACTTCTCAGATGGTTTCATCCAAGGATCTAAAGGTGCTTTAGGAAGAATATCCAAATTAAAGTTCTTGTGTGGGGGGGAGGCAAGTGGCAGAGATGAGTGATTTAAACGGAGACTGTTTCTTGTGCCAGGCCTGATGGAAAACTGCGCAAATCCACAGCACCTCGAGCATTAGTGCAGCTCCTTGGGCTGAGCTGTGCTGTCCCCAGCTGTGCCTCAGTCAGGGAAGTGTTTGTGTCCCTTCAGGGGCTCAGGATGAGGCTCCCAAAGGCTTCACCCACCTGGACAGACCCTGTGCAGTACTTGCTCTGGGCAGAGCACTCAGAGCTGTGTCCCAGATTTTGGGGGATTCACTGCAAGGTTTGGCTGGCAGGAGCTGGACCCGTTTCCCTGGGGAGCTCTGCAGGAGAGCACTGCCCTGGGCTTTCGGCTCCAGAGCTATCCCTGAACCCAGTGTTGGTGTGTGGTAGACCATGGATGAGGGTCTTCCTTCATTAATCATCTTCCTCCAGCTTTTTGTGTCTCTGGAGACTCCAGTGCCTGTTGTTTCCCTTGTGCACATCATGGGCAGCACTCCTGAGCCCAGGATCTGAGCCTGCTGAGCACAAGTGCATGAAGGGCTTGATTTCCTTGCAGAGCAGCCACAGGAAGCTGGGGCAGCTCTAGGGCTGGAGAGGCAGTGGGGACCCAGCCTGTGCCTTGTCTGAGCCAGGCAGGATGTGCCGCTGAGAGATGGATTCCAGATAGTGTCAGAGTGACAAAATGGATTCTCACAGACACTGCAATATCTTGTTTGCTGTCGAGGGTCTGGGCTCTCACTTCCCCCTGCTCCTCATGATTCAAGATGCACTTTATGGCTTCCGATTTGCAGATTTAGGATGCACTGTAAAAATCTTCCTTACAGGGTGTTTGCCTGGCAGAGCATCCATTGCTGTGGGCCTTGGTTCACTGCAAATCTGATATTCAGGTACATACATCAGGTAAAAAAATTCTCAGGTTGTCATAGCCAGACTTTTCTTTTCCAACCAATAAAACATTCCTCATTGGTTTTGCATTTCTCAGTTGGATGTATAATGTCTGTGTGTGTGTGTATATATATATCTAAAGGAATAAATAAGTAAATATGTTATTCATCCCAGAAACATGAGAGACCAAATACCATCACTCCTAAGGCTGCACATCTGCAGATGTGAAATAGCTGTTGCTCAAAATGGGGTTATTCTAGATTTATACCTGTGGAGCTAAGTGGAACTTCACGTGGAGGAAGGCCCAAAACATATGGCAGTACCAATTTTGTTCAGAGCAAGCTTTTAATGATTTTTTACCATTTGATCTACTGTATTGTAGATTTTATGGGTCAGTGTGGATAAAAAAATAAAATAAACATCTGGTAATGTACAGCTTTGTTTGGGTAGATTTACAGGGCTGGGCAGGGATGCAGCCAGCGTGGAGCCAATAAACAGACACTGAAGTTATTTCTGCTTTTGGGGGAAGAGTTGATCAACTGCAAACATCCCCACTGCTGAGTTTGCTCAGCAAGCTGCTCGAGAGGCCCCAGCCAATAATGATGCTTTATGGAGGTGTTTGTGCTCTCTCCCCACATGCAGATGTGGGGTTCAGCCTGGCCAGGGCCCCAGGAGCAGAGTGCCAGGATTTACAGGGACCCCCAAGCACAGCCAGGGCAGCTTTAGGGCTATTAAGCTGCTCAGGCACAGTGTCAGGATGTTTGTGCTTGCCTCTCTCACACCATTAATTTGCTACCAGTTGTGACTAGTTCTTTCCACGGGGCAGTGAAAATAAACCTATGGAATGGAGTGCCACAACAGCTTTTTCTCCATTAGGCATGGATTGTTTTTTTTTTTTTTACTAATTTTATTTCAGTTTTGTTGCTTTCAAAGCAGACTCCATTATTATTATTATTATTATTGTTATTATTATTATTAACAGGGTCACCAGACAAAATTATTATGTTAAGGCAGAGACATCACATCACTTACATTTCATAGCTCAGTGCAATTTTCATAAAGTGTGAGGCAACATCCAAAAAAACATGACTCAGAATTAGAGTTTCAGAAGATTATTATATAGACATTATTTCCCCCAGGTCATGGGCTTTAGTCAAATTTGGAAGAGAATGAAATTGCCAACAGTGAAAAGCAGACAGAAAGGTATGAGTTCATGAGCAGAGAAATAACATTTTCATTTGTTCCTTCCCCATGGGAAAGATTCAACATTCCGGTAAATGGAGACGGTTATAAGAAATGAATTTTTGTCAGCAGGGATGTGATTTTAAGGCTCACTTATCCATTGGCAATCTAGATTTCTAACCCCAGGAATCTAGGAAATTGCTACAGAATGTAGTCTTTATTATAAACAAGTTTTTTTCCTTTCCTTTCTTTTCCTTTTTTTTTTTTCCACCCTGTCTTTTTTAGTAGTTGAGATTTTTAAGGTGCAGGGCTCTGCTGCTCTGAGCATTTCAAGGGGTCATATTGCCACGGAATTATTCTGTGTGGCTTGCTGTCCCTTTGAACTGTGCCTTCTGTGGTGCCATGATCCCTCTCACCCAGAAATTCCTCTGATCATTGGAACAAGGTTGTTTTTGAGGACTGAAAGCACCCCCAGCAATGTGCTGTTTGCAGCAGGCTTTGCTCCCGAGGATCTAAGCCCCATCCCTGGCTTTGTGGTTTTCTCCCTGGTCCATTTTTACAGCTCCTCCATTCACACAGGCGAGGCAAATGAAGTAGCCGAGAGTTTAGGGGATGGCTCTTGTTTTTTGGTGTGCACAAATAGCTGGGATTTGCAGGCTTGCTGTGCACTGTCCCAGGCTTTTGGTAATTAGAAGAATTTTCTTCCAAGAGAAATGTTCATTTTTTCCTTCATCTGACTCTTGTAACCTCACTCTGTATTTAGATTCAGTGAGGATGTTCAAATGCTGTTACTGTGCCTATGATTTTATATAACCCTAAGCCCTTAATTTCTGATGATGCAGATTGGTCTCTAACGTTATTATCTTCTTTTTTTCCTTTTTTTTTTATTAACAACTTGGAAATATGTACATCTGATACCTCCTTTCCTTGGTGTGTTTTTGTCTATTTTAATATCTTTTCTTACAAGCAAGACCTGTTTGCCTGACTGCATTGTTATCAAGCAATGTTATTGCCACGGCCTGCCAACCTCTTACCACAAATTGCATTAGTTCTGTTAGCTTCATTATTATTGTGTCTGAACTGGGGTATAATGATTATGGAACATCATGATAGAGGCTGATTAATAAATAAGAATTGATTACTCTGACTTTGTCCATTGTATTAGGCCCAAGTGATTTATATTGTTGATGTCATTTTCTGAAAAACTGCAAATGCTTAAGAAAGACAGAGAGAGGGGAATATAATTTCCTTTTAGGAATGCACAGTCAAATTGCATTCCTTTGTCTCTGCTGGCGTGTGAGGGCAATCAGAGCTGCAGCATTAAGAGCCTCTGAGTGATCACTGACTATATTTTAGTATTTTTCATTTGCTTTCCTTTCTCTTAAGATGTGGGTGTCTGTGGAGTGTTTTGATGGTGTTGGCTGGCACCAAAGAAAGAGCTTTTTCTTCATGCATACATACAACTTTTACTAGTTTTTATTCACAGATAGTGTTTAAACATGCCTTAAGGAGTGAAAAAAAACAAAGCTAAAACACAAAGTGCTGCAGCTGTACTGCTGCATCTGTATTTCCTTCTGCTGATCTGATTCTGGGGGCCTTGAAGGCTCCATGGAGAAACTCCAGCCTGCTCATGCAGGTGTCCTGCTCCTTCCCTGCCAGCACAGCCCCATACCTGCAATGCCCACGTTCCTTTCTAAAGGAACACACTGGTTATAAAAGGCTGTAAAGAACTTGGGAATTAAACAGATGTTTGCAAGTTGTTTTTTGCCGTCTTTTAAACCTTTCTTGCAAACTGAGTGCAAGTGGTTAAGTGTTCAGGTCCCCCCGTGTGGCTGTGAGCTGTACCCTGCCTTTCCTAGTGGGGATGGTGTGGGTTGTGTTTGATTCTCCAACCAAAACCCAGTGCTGGGTGATGTTCCCTGAGCCACTGGGCAATGCTGCAGGTTTTGGGTCTGGGAGGGAGCTGTGGTGACCCAGCCATGATGCTGCAGGTGTGGCAGAAAGTGATCTTAGCTGTTAGTGATTAACTCATCTGTGAGAAATACAATTGGGCTGGAGGAGATTGAATCTTCCCTTTTAAGACAATTCTCGTTAGTGCTGGAGCTGGAAGTGGGTTTGCCTTGTTTACCCAGGATGATGCAGTGTCCTTGCCTGAATCAGGGCTGTCTGAGCAGTTTTGAGTGGGGAAGGAAATGGAGTAGGAAGAGTAAAGTACCACCCTCACACCTCTCAGAGTATCACTGAAGACTAAGTAAAAAATGTAGCAAAGAATGCCATTTAACAGTTATTGGCCCCCTTCTGCCTTTGCAAGCAAAGCATAATTTTCTGTATGCTCTTGGTTTAATTCTGGCTTCTGTCTGTCCCATGACTGCCTAACCCTTGCTGTAGCCAAGACATTTTACAGTAGCAAGATTAATCCTTCTCAGGCTGTGAATTAGCTTTTTTCACCATCACTGTGGCCTTTATCAGTGCCAGGGAGTCGGTGCGTGGCGAATGCAGCCGAACCCTCAGAGACGTTTTGGGCAGCTCCCCATCCCCAGTGCCAGGAGGGGCCTGGCAGGGTCTGGAACAGGGCTGGGTGGGCTGGGGAGCCTCAGCTCTCCTCAGGGTTGGACAGGGACCACCTTTGTTGCATCCTTGGTGGCCTGGGAGGAGCTGGGAAGGCTCAGAGGCTGTGGCTGGGGAGGGGGAGCCTGTCCTGGGGTCAGAGCCTGAATCCTGAAGGGATGAGCAATGGGAAGTGGCTTTGCCTGATGAGTATTTTCCTTATCTGAGAAACAGCACTAAATGGAGCTATTCCAGGTTTTGTTTGGGTTTTTTTGTTTTGTTTGGTTTGGTTTGTTTCTCTGCAAGGAAGCCCTCAGTTTGGCAGTGGGCTCCTAGGAAAGCATTGCTTGTGTTCCTGCAGTATTTATTGTAATTCCTGGAGCTGTCAGTCAGAGCTCAGGCTTCGAGGTGCAGACACAGGCTCACATTGCTTACAGTCTATGAGAAATATAATGATCTGCACCTAGTCAAGGGAAGCATTTAATGAAATCTCTTTCAGACATGGGAAACTATGGTTTTTACTGCTTGTTGATAAAGTCATTCTCTTCTTACTAAGTGTTCTGTTGGGAATGGAACTGAAAGCTCTTGTGTCTGATTGTTTCTTTTGCTGGAGATAATGTTTTGAATACGTGTTTGACTCTGGAATAAATGTTTTATGTTATAGTGTGGTTGTTCTGTGCAAAGAAGGAGCAAAAGACTTCTATTACTAAGTGATTTTGAGAGTCAGCAGTTCAGGGGAATTGGAAATTACGAGCAAAAAAATCCTGAGAAATAACTCAGGTTACTACAACCCACCTGACCCTGAGCAGTCACTGGACCAGTGATGCTTTAATGCAGGGCACTGCCCTGGTGTGTTTTATTTTCCTGTGGTGCTCTGCTGCCTTGGCACATCCTGCTGCAGTGGGTTAAACCCTCAGAGGAACAGGAGGGCCCTGTCCCAGGTCCAGTGTGACCACTCACATTCGGGGTCAGGAGCAGCCAGTGCTCCCTGTGGGGTTTGGAGCATGCCTGGCTGGGTCTGAGAGGCTCCAAAATCCACCTGTGAAAATGCCCTCGGAGATCAGTCTGAATGGAGGAGAAAAGGAAAGGAGATTTGCAGTTTATTACCAGCAGAAGCCCTAAGAAGAAAAGCAATAGCTCCTTCTTTTGTAGTTGATGCAACAAGAGCACACCAGTCCCTCCAGGAGCTGCCAGCCTGATTTGTCTGCCCCATGCATGTGAGGCAGAAAAAACATTCCCAATTTATCATTAGAGTTTTCTTTCTACACTTGGAGCTGTCTCAGTTTTGCTTATGAAGAGGAAAATTCTGAAGTTTTGGGCCTTTGCATTTTGCATATAAATTTGGTATTTCAGTGGCCAAGCCTGGCAACTCTGTTGAGAATTTGTTTTTCACAAGTGGCATTCCTTACTGCAGTCATGGCACTTGATATTTCCTCCATCTGCAGATCTCCCAAAGCATTTCTCCAGCCCAGCCTTTCTTCCAGGCTCCAGGCAGAGCCTGGAGAAGTGAATGTCACCTCCTTCCCCTTGCCCACGTTTGGACTCAAGCCATTCACTCTTCAGCTGGTAGGGAAGAAACTGTGGCAATTATTGCAGTGGTTCAGTGTGAAATCCTTTCAGCCTCTTTCTTTGCTTCTCCAGGGAAACTGAATCTTTTGGGGGGGGGGGGGGGGGGGGGGGAAGGGAGGGAAGGTTGGCATACTGCAGGTTTTTGTGACTCTTTTTCCCCCTACAGAGCTGCAGTGGGAAAAGATGAGGCAGGCCTATGTCTCTTGACTCCTATTATTTTGGCTGTAATTTAACCTGTTTCTCTCTGCCCTGTTCCAAGCAAGGGGAATCACATCCATCTTTGGCAGAAAATGTTTCATACAAGGGCTTTGTTGTATGGAAAGACTGTACCAACTTCACCTTAACTTTCACTGCCCTTTTTTTTTTTTTTTTTTTTTTTTTTTTTTTTTTTTTTTTTTTTTTTGTAATAGTTGATCTCACGGTGTTGGTGAAAATACCAAACTGGTGGTCTTGGGCCCTTCTTTCCTGTGTTCTCAGTGCAGTTCCAGTGGGATGTGCTCTGTTCTGCAGCCCACACTTCACCTGGGCAGGGACAAAGGCACCCATTGTACCCTCAGCCTTTTGGTTGAGGCAACTTTCTGAGGTATTCTTTGAAACTCAGACAGGAGTTTTTTGGGGATTGAGCCTGTTTCCTGGTTTTTAGGGGGTTTCATGGTCATGGGTTTTTTTGTTTGTTTGTTTGGGGTTTTCTTGTGGGGTTTGTAGGGATTTTTTTGCAGGGAATCAGAGTGAAGAATTTTTCTCTATGAAGGAAGACAACGAGGGAAAAGCTCATTTCAGAACACTACTGTAAACAATCCTCCCTTACAGCACAAAACCTGCCAGCCCTTCAGAGCTGCTAAGTGTCTGGGGATAGATCTTTCCCTGAGCATCCAGCTTGAAACATCCTGAAGTTATTTGATGATAGGTTTTATTTTTGATAGTCAGCTTTTTTCATAGAATCTCTATAAAGAAACCCAAGATCTGGACCACCTCGAGCTGCAAGCCAACTCCAACAACTTCTTGGAACCCTGAGATGGAAGACAGGAAGGTTGGTCGTGGGTGATGTGTAACAGGAGAACATGCTCTGTATATGTTTCCTGCTCCAAAAGAAATAAGAGAAATTAGACCAGTGGCTTGGTAAATTATATGAAAAATAGACCTTGCTTGCTAATAGACTGTGAAGAAACTGATGTAGTGAAGGTGATCTGTAATATTTCATATTTCTCTGAGGAGAAAAAAATGATAAACTTGATGGTGTGTGATTTATTCGTCTTCCTGAACATAAAGAATAATCCCAAAGTCAACAGTCTGTTTCACACTCCGAGGCCAGGAGCAGGATTTACAGTGGGATTTGGTGGCTGGGGTTGTTATAAGGACTGTGGAGGAGGGACCCTGTGATTAATGATGGAGTTGGAAAAGTCTACAGATGGGACACTTATGCAGAAAGTGCAACTTTTTCCACATACCTGTTTTACTACCTCAGAAAGCATGAGGACAAATATGTTAGATTTGCTGGTGTTTATTTTGGTGGTTTGTTGGGGGTTTTTGGGTTTTTTCTATCACTCCTTCCTTTTGCTCCCATTCTCTTGACACATCCAGGGGTTTGCCTCTCACTGCAGTCCTGTCACTCGGTTCATGCTGTGTCTCTGCTGAGATGCTTTTTGAGCCAAAGCCTTACGTAATTTAGAAATTCAATGAACAGTTTCCTAGGACCAGAAGGGTTCTTTTCCTTTGTTCAGCTCCTGAAAGAGTGGATCTTCATCTGATTCCTGAGAGACCACCATGGTTCAGAAAAGATCACAACTTCTTTTGCTTCTTGGCCTCAGGACCAACTGCTGTGATCATGGTCTTGAGGATGAAGTACATGAAAGCAAAGACCTTTGAAATCTGACATATTCTGCAGTAGAAGAACAAAAGGAGGAAAAAACCCAAACCCAGAGAATGCCATAGAATGTAGGCATACAGGAGGACATAATCTTTTTCTAGGGATTAAGTGGTATATCTTGTATAGGGGGGAAAAAAGAGGTGCACAGAGACTTTAGGGTTCTTCAGGTGCTTTGCAGTGTATTCTTACCCATGAATTTTTACCTTTAAAATATATATTGAATTGTAGTCATTGTCTGAATAAGGATGAAATTGTAGAAACAATAAAATTGTTGTGTAGAATCATACATAGATGAAACAAGGTTGTGGTAGAGACAAGAGCAAACCCAAACTGTAGACTGCAGCAGTTTATGATTTACAGTGAACTGTCTCCTAACACATGAGGGACAGATCATAGATTTTGACTAGACTTTCCTCAGCTCAAGAAGAGAAAGCATGACAGAAATTGCTGAAAGGTGCTTGAGAGACAAGATGACAAGCAGACATTCAAAACTTCACTCTTTGGGTGTTGACATAATGCAAGCTGTGGTTAGGTGAGCAGTTGGAGTGTGACATATTAGTGCTGGGTTTTGAAGGTTGTGAAAAGTGGGAGAAACCCAAACCTCCTGATAATGCTGTGTGTGTGTTTTTCAGTGCCTGCAGCCTTATTCTGAAAAGGGCAAGTTCACAGATGTTGGGGCCAGAGGGCAGGCAGTGGGCTACGAAACCTTCTGCCTTTTGGGTCACTAGTTCAAAATTACCCTGCTCCATCTGAAAGTCATTGCCATCTGCTCTGTGGCTGCAGGCCAGCACGGAATAGATGAATGGCACCAGGCCAAGCACAGGCAGCAGCAAAGGTGGAGCAAACAGCAGGACCTCCTCTGCTGGCCCTGAGGTTAAAGGGGGTAAATGACCCCCTGTGCCCCAGAAGAGGCTCCCTGGCCAAGCACAGAGTCCGTGGGAGGCACTGAGGAGCTGCTGCACTCTAATTGGCTTGGATGGAAAAGGAGCAGTTTGATGTCCAAGGCACGTCCTTGTAACACTCTCAGCATTAGGTTATGATATTTTTTTACTCTGGATGCATTTATTTACAAATAAATAATGTTTAAAATTGAGAAAGTCAAGGAGAAAACAGAACACTTAGGGCACACAAAGTGAAATGTGTAAGTGCATGTGTCTTTCACAGGCAGGGTGCTCACAGGTGTGTTAGTTAAGCAGGTAATCTGTTCATTTCTCACATTTCCCAGTCAGAGTTCTTTTGCTGCAGGGTGCCCACTAAAGAGACCTTGTCTCTAAGCACTCCTGGGTGACAGCTGGGAGACATGCAGCATGAGTTCATTTGTTTATTCTTATCTAGTAGCCCCCGAACAAACTGATGAACACTTTGATTTGACAAGGTCGTACTGAGGATTTGTGAGGATTAACCTATATGTGGCATTTACTGAGAGATCAGACAGGTCGTGAAGAGTGGCATTAGGGAGTCTAAGAAGATCCTTTTCCCCTCCCCTCTCCCCTGAAAGCCTCAATCCAATTACTGTCTTATTTTTGACTCAATAAAAGGGAAATGAGCGTGTGCCATCCCTCATGTGAGGAGTGACACAACCAGGGGCAGGGTAGGGCTGTCTAATGATCTGCCTTCCTGGGCTCTCACCTGATGCTGTGAGATTATTCACACAGTTTTTGCAGTCATGGCTTCTAATGGCCTGTTCAGCTTCTATCACACTGCCTCCTCTTGGGAAGGGGGAAGAAGTTATCTTTGTGTGTTGAATGAAGCACTGACATAATGGATGTTGTTATTTACACTGGTGTGTTCAGAGATAACAGTACAGTTTGAGGAAATGCCTTTGGAAGTGACTATAAAAACACACCATCTAATTTCATGAAGCACATTCTCCCTTGTGGGCAGGTGAGGATCTCTGTGCAGAGAGCACAGCCAGGCCCTGGCTCCCTGTACCAGGACCTCTGCTCTGTGTGTCTGAGGGACAGGGACAAGGATGGGGACAGGGACAGGCTTTTACCTGCTCTTTGTGTCTGAGGGACAGGGACAGGGACAGGCTTTACCTGCTCTGTGTGTCTGAGACAGGGACAGGGACAGGCTGTCCCTGCTCCTTCCTGGGTGCTCACTGTGCAGAGCACAGTGCTCACAGCCATCTCTCCTGTCAGCAGTTCCCTTTCTGGGATGTTTCTTTCTTACTTCTGCTCCTCCCTGTGTGCAAGAGCACTGAAATGCCTTTTGCTGAAGGCTGTTTAGTGCAGCCTGTTTATATTTCTGTAGCACTGCAAACAGCAACTGCTTTATTGTGAGAGTGCTCTGCATCTCCTCTGCCAGAGCAAGGTGTTCCTCTCAGGAGCTTGGCAATCTTTTGCACAGGCTGAGGAAGGGCAGGATGGTGTTGTACCTGCCCAGGGGCAGCACAGAGGGAGAGCTTGACATGACACTTGCATCCTGTAAAAAACGAATCCAAAATTCAGACTTTACACTTTGATTTAGAAGGTCTGGGTGCCAAACTCATTAAATCTCTGCTTGTGCTGAAAGCTGTGGAAGGGGTTTCTTCCTGATTTGTGGTGCTGTGTCACTGTTTGAGTGGTGCTTTAGTCCTGGGGGGCTCTCTGGATGCTGATCACTCACCAGGGGTGGGGATGCAGGACAGAGTGGGGGTCCCTGAGGTCTGACTGGTAAAAGCCTCTTGATGAGGAGTAAGACTAGTAAGAAGGGGTGTAGCTGCAGGGGGATGGATGGATGGATGGATGGATGGATGGATGGATGGATGGATGGATTTATTGAACTGTGCATAACCTCTGGCTCCCATACTGTAGGATTTGTGAGCACTCCAAATTCTATTATCACTGATGGGGGGTTAATTATTCATTTATTCTTTAATCAAAACTAATTTAAAATAATTTTGAAGAGTAGGAAGCTGTTCATTAGGATGCCAAGAAGGAAATGACTACATAAACTGGGCTGTGAGACATCCCCTAAACCCAGATGTTTGCTTTATTGCTGCTGCTGACTGAAGAAACCAGTTCCAAACTGCACATCTGCTTTACAGCACTGCTGGTCAGGGGCTCTGGACTCCAGGGAATGCTGCTGGGGAAACCCCTGGGGAAAGGCAGGAGCAGGGTCTCCTGGGCTCAGTTCTGCTCTGTTTGTATGGTCCTGACCAGCTTTGGCAGCCCTGATTTATCCATTTCATCCTGTTTTGCCATGTGCCACAGGCAGAAGGAAAGGGAGCCTCCCATCTCTGCTGCAGCAGAGTTTGGTTTGTGTGATGTGTGGTGTCCCAGAGGAAGTTACAAGGTTACACCAGCAGGAACAAGGTATTGGCTCAGCTCTGTTGCCTTTTTTGCTTCCTCCAAATGAGAGCTGACAGGTTTGAGTTTGTTTCCAAACAGAGCTGCCACACGGTGAGGTTTTAGTGTTGGCTGGCCCTGCTCGTGTTGTGGTGTGTGTTGGAGCTGCATATTCCAATTAACTTTTTATGGCCCTGCACAAGGGGGAGATAAGTTAATGTGAACCAAATGTGTGGTTAGCACCGTGGTACCTGCTGCTCCTCTCAGGGAATCCAGATAACAGCACTTTTGGCTCCAGAGAAAGGAGAGAGTAATTGCAAGTCAGGGCTTTATAGGAGAAACATTGAATTGGATAGTTTAAGACAGTTTCCAATCTAAAAGAAACACAGAGCAGATACATGACCCCAAAAAATCCTGCAAGGTTTCTGAGATGTATTCAGAAAATATATTAAAACCATACTGTGGGTTGTTTGAATAAATTTAGGGCTTTCCCCAAGAGCTTTCTGCACCTCCAGTTTCATCCCTCCAAGCTCCCTGGCAGGAGCCCTGAGCCCTTGGGGGTGCAGAGCTGCTTTGGGTGAGGCTGTGCCAGGCAGAAACCTGTGTCCAGGAAAGGTCTGGGCAGCCTGGCATGGGCTGGGCTGTGAATTGCAGCATCCCAACGTGATTGATGGTTGAATTCTCTGTGGCAGGCTTTAAGGTGCTGGAAATACTGCCTGTATCCTTCCTGCTGTGTTGGTTACCTCTGCACATAAATGGATGCCAAGTGAAATGATCATTTTCTACCTAATAAAAAATCCCAGTGAGAAAAATGTTGATGTTTTCTACTTGTCACCTAGTCCCTGCTCTCACTCACCTGTCTGCTCTTTCTTTGTCATTTTAATAGTCAAAGATACAGTAATGAAGGATGATCAGTCTTAAATCAATTAGCAGAGCTGCTAGTTAATGCACTGTGATTTTCCTCGAGTGAGGAAGCAGGTTTGAAGAGTGGCATGAGATGAAATAGGAAGCAAATTACCTTCTGCTTTCTTAAGGATGCTGTGAAAACCAATATTAAAATGCCTGTTTATTCTCAGCCCCTACCCCCCACCTTGTGACAGCTGTTCTTTACTCTTCTAAAAAGTCATAACCATCCTCTTTATGATCTATTCCTTTTTATAACATTTATGTTACAGGGAAAGTTGTCTAGTTGTTTTAGTGATGCCTGGCTTCTCCTCCTGGCTCTGCTATTGTCTTTGGCCCTGATTCAGCAGAGCACTTAAGCACACGATTATCTTTACTTTTATGGGATGGTACATGTGTTTACAGCTAAGCATGTGCTTAAGTGCTCTGCTGAATCAGAGATTTTGTCTGTAACCTTGGATTTATGTCTCAACCTATTCACAAGTAAAATGAGCTTAATGGTTACCTCCAGTGATACTATGAGATGCAAAAAAACCACAGAATGGCTCGAGTTTCTTTCACAAACAGCAAAACCCAAATGCCCAATATATTATATATTGCTTTGTTTCAGTATAAACAAGCCTGTAGTGGGTTTCTCTAGCTGGAGCCATCCAGACATTTCTGACATTATCAGTAATCCATTACATTTATTGTTCCCTATGGGTTTGTTGTTCTTGTCTTCACTGTTTTTGTCAAAACAACCCTCCCTTGCCTTTGGTTGTGTTTTCAGACACTCAGGTATGTATATGTGTACATATATATATATATATATAACTCTGCTTTCAAGTTCAGACTTAGAATTACAGCTCCTCTTAAATAAGTAAGGGTTGTGCATCTAAATCCCATTGGCAGCTTTGAAAAAAAAATAAATCCAAAACCCTCTGGATTGATAATAATCTCTGGGATTGGATTGTGGTGCTTTGACTGATAGGACAGGAGAAGCCACTTCTAAATCCTCACTAAAAAGAACCAAAAAACAACAACCCAGTTGTCTTCTCTGGTTGACTTCCAGCACATTCTGGAGGTGCCTGAGGAGTGTTTTAGCACAGGAACAAACAAGGCAATATTCTGCTGGAAGTAGCAATTCCCATTACTTTGGAGGAGGGCACATTCCTACCTGATTGTAACAGGTTTTTTTCCATTTAGGCATAATAACCCAAAAATGCCAGACTGCATTTGACACGATCCCTGTGCACTAAGGTGTGACCCACAGCCTCAGCAGTGACAGAGTTCCTGAGACCCCACAGAGCTTTTCCTTTGTGTCACACTGGCACTCCCCAGGCCTCATTGT
Source organism: Zosterops lateralis (assembly GCF_965231275.1). NCBI lineage: Eukaryota > Metazoa > Chordata > Aves > Passeriformes > Zosteropidae > Zosterops > Zosterops lateralis. Next base: position 9,191,963 of record NC_139779.1, on the reverse strand, counting down.
GGGGCTGCCTCAGTCTGAACATTTCACACAAAGTCTTTTTTAAAGCCATCCTAAAAGCCCTGTGCACAACAGAAGGTTGTATTTCCCTTTATTATGATTTCCTACTCTGTGTTCTTAAGGCAGGCTTTGCTGCCAAGAACACGGGCAACTTTTAGTGTTTTGCAGGACTTTTCAAAACTTGTTAAAATTCTAGTTCCCTTTGAGGAAGGGTATAACTCTACTTCTTTTTCAAAGCCTTAGAATAACATTTCTTGTCTTGTTCCACATCCAGTGTGTAGAGTTGAAAATCTTCAGAGAAGGTCAGATTTTACATTACTGCTTTTTTGGAGAAATACTAATTTTAGTATTGAGCTCATGATCTTCATACACAGCCATTTGCATTTGGGCTTTACAAATGTTTAGGGTTATATATATTTCTTTCTGGATAGAAAATAATTAATTAAATTCTGTCTCTTGACTGGCTCATAGATGAAGTGTAATGGCAGTTTGGAATATTCCCTTGAGATACTTTGTACCAGCTGTCAGTCTCATCAAGTAGATTTTATCACACAGAGAGAATTGCTTGGGAATCCTTTTCATTAAATAAATAACAATGCTGAGAAATCATTCAAATAACAGTGACTGTTTATAGAGAAACAGGTATTCTGTGGAAAATTGTGTCTATTTTGTATGTTTCAAAAAGTATAACTTTAAATACTGAAATTTTACACACTGAAAAAGAGCTGCTGTGTTAAAAGTTAGAGTTTCAGGGAAGTTTGGCACTAAGGCAGGCACCAGCACTGTTGTTGCACTGGAATACCCAGGCTCAGCACTTCAATCTGCCTTGGAGACTTAAAGCCTCACTTCAATAAAGTTAAATTATTGTACAATAAATAGAGATAAAAAATGAGCACGCTTAATGCAGAGCTGCAAGACTAGTTCTCTGTTGTCTATCAAGAAAACCAAGATTAATTGAAGAACACTCTAAAAATAAATTCCCCAGATCCCCTGTTTGGATTGCAATAAACAGGGAAGCTGGGAAAAGGGGTTGGGATGTTTGGCATCAGTACCAGGCAGGTCTGAACCCTCAGTTCCTTCTCTACATGGATTTCTCATGTTTTCTGAGCATCCCCACACCTGGGGCAGGATTGAGAATGGCCAAGTCCAGCCCTCAGAGCCTGTGGTTTCCTACTGGGTGTCCAATGGTTTTGTGTCCAAGCCAGAGCAGCCGTGGGTGAGAGGAGTTTCACCCGTGGGAGTATTAAGCTGATTTCCTGGTTATTCTTTGTGGATTTTAATGCTGAATATTAAAAGCTTTGAGACTAAGTGTGTGCAGTGTGTTGGGGTATTAGAAGGCACTCAAGGGTTTTCTCAAGAAAACTCAAGGAGAAAGTTGCATGTGTCATATCCACGTGAGATATGGATGGATCTTGTGTAATAAAAGAAAAAGCAAACTTCTTTTTGCCTGTCCCATTAAGCTGCAGTTTCTAAAGGCTAGGGGAGTATTTGTAATTGGTTATAGGTCTTCAGAAGAAAGTTCAGTCTAACAGAATAGTACCAGAGTTTCAGGAGCTTTTAATCCTCTCTCCAATAATTACCAAGAATTTCAGTTACACAGGCAGAGATCAGCACAAATTACTTTCTGCAAGTGACATCTCCCAGATGCTGGATTGCACTGGATTGCCTGGTGGCTTTTGGCTGTTAGAGTTTAGTAACCAGTGGTTATCTCCTTGATCCTGCCTGAGTTCCACCTGGATTTCCCAGTCCTCCAATCCAGTGTGGTCTGCAGCTGCTGCTGCCCATAAATGTGGGTGTCTCTGTCAAGCAGGGTCCTGTTTGCTCTCTTGCTTCAAGTGTGGGTGTCATCTGAGCAACGTGAAGGTGGTTTCTGACCTGTAAAATGCCAGTGCAAAAAGGGCAGAGTTATTTTCAGGTTAGGGCTGGGCTGTAAGAAGACTCTTAGGAAGTTACTCTGAGGGGTGATTTACACAAAAGTGTGCTGGCAAAGCCACATTAAGCTCCTCCTGGAAACTTAAGTTAAAACAGTGTTAATTCAGTTATGTTTACATCCTAAATAGCTTTCACATTAGTCAGGTATTGTCTTGCAGTGTAATTGGGATCATTTAAGAAATTACCCATTCCCAGCTGGCAGTTGCCACCCATGAAGCCATTCCAGGTTGTTTCAGGTTCAGGAGAAACCATTTCTGCCCAATTTCATGTCTTGTGTCTCCTATACTGCTACTTCCACTGGTGCTATAGTGCAAGAACATGCAGAAACAGGGGACAACCATTATTTAATTTCTCTATATTTCTTACTTTTTGACAGGCCCTGGCAGAGCTGCTTCTCTCACCTCTCCCTCTCTTGGCCCTATTGCTGAATTGAAAGATTGGGCAGCACAGCTTCCAGCCCCTCTGTGGGGAGTGAAACGAGTTCCCTTAGGCTGCTGTGAAGGTGATTAACTGTGACCTGTTCCATTTCCCTCTGAACAGGCCAGTGGGAACACTTGTATCAAGCTGGCCACTGCACTTGAGGAGTGAGAAACTCCTCACCCTGCTTGGGTAACATCCCAAGAAATCTCAGGCCAGAGGAAGGCTGCTGTCCTTAGCAATTGTGTCTGCACGGGGTTTTTGTAGCATTGTTCAATTAACACACTCCACAGGTTTATGCAGATTAACTTCCAGGTTGTAAGTGTGAAAAGCAAGCTCTTGATGACACCTGGCTGTGCAATTCAGGGCTGTTTGCTGAAGGCCAGTGCTTAGGTAATTGATATGGTTGCACTTTCACTCATCAGTAAGCATTCAGCTACAAGGACCAAGTTAGAATACATTTCTTTGTCCTCTCTAAAATAGAAGAGAATTTTACACCTTTTTGGCTGTCATTCAGCTGTGTGTTACAGCTTTCTGGTGACGCCAGCTAGAACTAATTTTAATCTTACCAAGCCTGCCAGAAGAGTATTTTTGACATAGGAGTTCCAGGGCGCCTAAAGGAATTAAGTTCTTTATAAAGAACTGTTTTCTTATTTACACCTGTCTACTTTGAGAATATTTTTAAGTGTCTCATTTTGTTTATCAAGTGCAGAACATTTGTTCAAAACAATCTCTGTAAGAGTATTGCAGTCTATTAAAAATGTTACAATTTTAGGTGAGAGAGCTGTTAAAGTGAAGAATTTGGAGTATTAAGAGCTGTCACGTCACAGCCAGGTGTCAGGGCCTGAGTGTCAGTGAGTCTCATCACTCCTGTAGTGCAGGGTGACAGGGCTGGTGCAGGAACTTAAGAGAAGCATAAAACAAAACTGTCATTAAACTTACTCCAGTAGTTTTTCACTATTTACCTTCATGTTTATTATTTCATATGACTTCACCCTGCCATTCCTTAGAGAATATTATTAAATATAATGAATTCAGTTAGTTACAGGCCCCATATCCAGGCTTAGCCTTAGAAGCTCCAGCTTCCCTTTGATCTTCGACATACCAAAATGTGTGATTATGCTATAAAAAGATAATAGAGAGAACATCAAAGGAAAGTTGAAAAATGCCAATGTGGCTTAGTAACATAACAGCTTAAGAATAGCAGCATAACATGGAGACAACCCTAGTTATGTCTTAATGCATTTTAATACGTGCTCTGCAAAAACACACTAACACTGGTGTCTGCAAAGCAGGAAAGCTCTCCCTTCTCTAGGAAATCTTTTCAAATAGAAGATGTATTTGCAAGTTACTATTACAGTCATGATAAGTTGGGTGGAAGGAATTCTGTTCGTGCAGGTGATCACTGGAGAGGCTTTCCCGTCTCATCCCTGAGCTCCTGTCATTCCACCTCTGGAGTTAGTCAGGGTTTAACCTTTGAAGGCAACAATAACTGTCTCCCATGGGAACATCAAAGCCACTTTTGGCCAAAGCAGTGATTTAGGTGTACTTACTGTACCTCAAGCTAAATGTCAAGTGTGATTAAACCCTACTGTCATGTTGAGCTTTAAGTAACAAAGTACAGGAACTCAGGAGTGACTGCAAGCCCTGGAGACATCTCTGCTTGGAGGGGTTTTCAGTCTGGATGTGGTGCTGTCCTCCTTGCTCAGCACAGCTCCTTTTCCTCAGGCAAGTGGACCCTGTCTGGGGGAGGTGGGAAGGATGCAGTGTTGTGTTAGCTCCTCTATGGAAGAAGCTTCTTAACAAAAAAACTCCACAAGAAACACCAAAAAACCAAACCAAAAGCACGTGGTCCCTTCAGCACACCCACAGCACTCTTGCTGTTTACAGGAGTTTCCATCTTTCACCCAAGGGTTTCACTGCACAGCTTATTCAGAGAAACCCAGTAGCAGGTGTCCCTCAACATCAGCCCCAGCTTAAAAACAGAAAATCTGACAGACAAACAGATAAAAGTGATGTTACCAGGGTCTGGCAGGAGGAGAGAAACACTAACCACTACTAAAGGGCCATGGAAAGCCAAGGCTTGCTTCTTTCCAAAATCATTGTTGATCACTCAGTTGTTCACATGTGGAGCCTGGAGCATTCACAATGTGTCCCATGTGTCTGGCAGAGAATTTCTGATGGGATTAGTGATACAGGACATCTCAGTTTTAAGAAAACTGCTCAAAATACCAAATTTAAGACTGAGGTTTCTGGTTTGTGACAAAGGTTTGGCACCTAAAACTTAAGTTTGTTGTTAGCTTTTAAAGATCCCAATGTTTACTTATGTGGTCACACCTAGGAATTAAAGAATTCTGCTGGTTTTACCGGGCTGTGGTAACTGGAAGATTTAACTTCATCGAAGTGTTTCCTGTGAAACATTTTCATATGTTTTATATGTTTCGTATGGCCAGTGTTCAGAAAGTCAATATGTGGAGCAGAGAGCTGACATCCTTAACTCCTATGATGGCATTAAGGTAATATTTTTTCAAGATTGCCATGATGATGTGAGGTTTATGTGTGCAGTAGATAAAACCTTGATAACCAAGGCCTTTCACCTTGGGGACACGGGAATTTTTGGACTAAAGCTCAGTTGGCTTTAAACTGAAAGAACGCAGGTTTAGATTAGAGATTAGGAAGAAATTTTTGTCTGTGAGGGTGGGGAGGCCCTGGCACAGGGTGCCCAGAGCAGCTGTGGCTGCCCCTGGCAGTGCCCAAGGCCAGGTTGGACACTGGGGCTTGGAGCAGCCTGGGACAGTGGAAGGTGTCCCTGCCCATGGCACTGGATGAGGTTTTAGGTTCTTTCCAACTCAAGCCATTCCTTGATGCTGTTCATATTCTCTGCTGTGTTCCCCTGGCTATAAATTGAATATTGTTACGAACTAAGCATTTTATGTTTTTGTTACAAAGGTGGTAGGCCTGGTCCTCTTCTCTAACAGACATTTGAGTCTTCTGAGGATGGCAGAAACTTTTCCCACACAGACATAAGAAAGTTTAAAAAAAGAAAGTAGAAGAAGGCTTGTAGGGTTGTCCATCCTCATTTTACTTTGATTTTATTTAGAATGCTTTTTTAGCCCCAAACCTTTCCAAACAACTGAAATAGACTGAATGGGTCCAGATCTGCTGAGATTCTTTGCTTCCATCAGCAAGAAGCTCCCTTGTCCTCCAGCCCCTCCTCCTGTCAGTGCCTCCAGCAGGGAGAGGATGGGCTCCATTTCCCACCCCTCGTCCTCATTTGTATTCTTTAAGATTTGACGAAAAGTAAGGTCCCACCGTATTTAGTGCTGTTTAGGGAAGAACATTCCTGTACCCAGACAGCTTATAGGCTACAAATGAGGTATTACATGTTTTTATTGCAGGAAGACACTCACTAGTGCAGGTGTCTGGAGTACTGAGAGCTGTGAGATCTCCTGTTACCTCCAGCTCAACATCATCCCTCTCTGGGCTGAATTTTGTCTTTCACTGAGGAGAAAAACAGAGGAAATCACTGTACTAGGCTGAATTAATGCATTGGTGGTTGAGTTTTCTTCCTTGCTTCAGTCTGAGTTCTTTCATTTCCAAAACCTTGTTTATTTGCTCAGATCTTATGTCGACAGCTCTCACATGGTACAGTCCTGATGATTTTAAGTATTTTGGCTGGATTTTAAATAGGAAATGGAAGTGTTTCCCATCCTCTTCACAACAGATGATCAAGCTAGAATTTTTACTAGATGATCAGATGAGTAATGATCCAGGATGGATTTTATTCTTGTCATAAAGAAGTGTGATTTTTACTTCTTTGGTCTTATTTATTGTTATTAAGAATAAATATGTAATTCAATTTAAAAAATAATGAAAGAAAAATACGTTAAACCATCACAGCCTGACCATAAAATATCCCTTACTTTCTTTTCAAATGCTTCTTACCCAGCCTTGCAGTGCTGTGGTGCAGCAGAGCAGGGAGGCAGCTGTCAGAGCTCCTCAGGGACCCCAAGTTTGTGTCCCTCTGTGAGATCAGGGCTCCTCCACACGTGGCCCTGAAAACTGCAGGCCACAGGAGGAGCAGGTTTTTGCCTTGTGCTGCCCCTCAGCCCTGCACTTTTCAGAGAGGTTCCTGCTGGGGAGCTGGTTTTGCAGACTCAAAGCCCTCCCTAGCAGGGCTGGCTGTGCCCTGGCAGCCTTTGGTGCCTGTCCAGCCCTTCCACCTCCTCTGAGGAGCCTCGGGGTGCCTCAGTTGTTGTTTTCCAGAGCCATCAGTGCAGTTGTGCTGCTGTAAGGAATTGGGGAATCACAGAATAATTCAGGCTGAAGGGACTCCAGGCGGTGTCTAGTGCAGCCCCTGCCCAGGCTGAGATCAGGGCAGGCCGCTCAGGGCTCTGCCAGGCCAGGCTGTGTCACCTCCTGTCCCCCAGGGCTGTCACCAGCCTTGGGCCTTGCACACGGCCAGCCCTTCCCTGTGCGGGCATGTGAAGAGCATTTCCCTCGCTTGGTCATTTTACATTGCAGAAAACTTCAGATTAGTATTTTAGGAGGGAAAAACAAAAAGAAAGAAAACAAAACCAAAACAAACAAACAAACCAAACAGAATCCAAGAAAAGAAAAGAAAAAAGAAAAGAAAAGAAAAGAAAAGAAAAGAAAAGAAAAGAAAAGAAAAGAAAAGAAAAGAAAAGAAAAGAAACCCCAACCGAAAAAGAAAAAAAGAAGGAGGAAAGGAAAGGGAAAGGGAAGGAAAGGAAAGGAAAGGAAAGGAAAGGAAAGGAAAGGAAAGGAAAGGAAAGGAAAGGAAAGGAAAGGAAAGGAAAGGAAAGGAAAGGAAAGGAAAGGAAAGGAAAGGAAAGGAAAGGAAAGGAAAGGAAAGGAAAGGAAAGGAAAGGAAAGGAAAGGAAAGGAAAGGAAAGGAAAGGAAAGGAAAGGAAAGGAAAGGAAAGGAAAGGAAAGGAAAGGAAAGGAAAGGAAAGGAAAGGAAAGGAAAGGAAAGGAAAGGAAAGGAAAGGAAAGGAAAGGAAAGGCTGAAGAAAAATATTCTGGTTTGCTTTCTGTGAATGCCTGTCAGAGATCTGTCCCTGCCCCAGCAGGAATAAAACCTGCCTTCCAGTGCCAGATGACAAAGGCAGCTCATCTCCAGCCCTGCCTGCCCTCCTCAGTGAGCAGTACTTTGTCCCCAACAGCTGTGTGGGGCTTTCTAAATATGACAGTAAAATTCACCTCAAAATCCTCCTACTTTTGAACCTCACCACTTGCAAACATTGACACTCTGAGTGTTCTAATTAATGTTATTATTTTGAGAATGGGTGCTTTATAACTGGACTTTGGCTGGCTGAGACAGGCACTGAAAGGGAGGTGAAACCCAAAAGTGATGGGATTTAGGAGAAAAAGGGAGGCAGAAGATCATGCTTTGATGAATGATTCACACCAGAGTCTTTTCTGAAGCAGCACTTTTCTTTCTGTTGCTGGAGACCTGGCCTGTTGCACACACACAGAAGCAATAGGTTGGGATTGAAAGAAAAGAAAAAAATGGATAAGAAAAAAAGAAAAAAAAAAAGAAAAAATAGAAAATAAATAGATCAGATTATAGCAAAATCGTTAAAATCACCAACACATTAAGAAAGAGCATTTTTTTAAGCCTTGAAGAGATCTAGTAGCATCCATGCCAGCAGGCACGAGCTACAGGACTGTGTTCTTAATTCCTCTGGATGTTCTCCTGACGAAAGATGGAGCTGGGAGGGCACCCAGGAGGTGCGGGAGGAACCCGGGAGGTGCAGCAGGGATTGCTGAGAGGGGCAGGAGGAGCTTTGCAGGTGAGCAGGAGGTGAAAGAGGTGCAGGAGGAGCCTCCAGGTGCCCAGGTGAGTAGCAGGAGCTCCAGGAGGTGCAGGAGAAGTTTTGCAAGTGCAGCAGGTGAGCAGGGGTGAAGGAGAAGCCCTGGGAGGTGCGGAGAGAGGTGCGGGAGGAGCCCCCAGGTACACAGATGAGGAGAAGGAGCCCCAGGAGGAGAGGGAAGAAATGTGGGAGAAGCCCCAGGAGGTGCGGGAGAAGCTTTGCAGGTGCGGCAGGTGAGCAAGAGGTGAAGGAGAATCCCTGGGAGGTGCTGGAGGAACCCCAGGAGGTGAGCAGGAAGTGCAGCAGGAGCCCGCAGGTGTGGGAGGAGGTGCGAGAGGAGCCCGCAGGTGCAGGAGGAGCCCGCAGGTGCAGGAGGAGCCCGCAGGTGAGCAGGAGGACCCCCCAGGTGAGCAGGAGGAGCCCCCAGGTGAGCAGAAGGAGCCCCCAGGTGCAGGAGGAGCCCCCAGGTGAGCAGGAGGACCCCTCGGGTGAGCAGGAGGAGCCCCCAGGTGAGCAGGAGGAGCCCCAGGTGCAGGAGGAGCCCCCGGGTGAGCAGGAGGAGCCCCCAGGTTCAGGAGGAGCCCCCAGGTGAGCAGGAGGAGCCCCCCCAGGTGAGCAGGAGGAGCCCCAGGTTAGCAGGAGGACCCCCCCAGGTGAGCAGCAGGAGCCCCCAGGTGAGCAGGAGGAGCCCCAGGTGAGCAGGAGGACCCCCCCAGGTGAGCGGCTGTGGCGCTCAGCCCCGCAGTCAGCAGGTGGTGGTGAAGGTCCGCAGTGGAGGGGTCTCCTAATGCCTCGTTAGCCTGTTGGATTCTGCGTGGAGAATGGGAGAGGAGTGGGAAGAGCCGTGGCCTGTTTGGGGGAACAAATATCCCAGCCTATTAGTTGGAAGCAATGAAATGGAGACAACTTCAGGGACTCCATTAAGTGCGGCGTGTTTAGGCAGCCCGGGTCCCCAGGTGAGCCGAGCTCTTCTGGAGGATTGTGTACTGCAAAATAATTGGGCTGGGGAAATCAACTGGGCTTCAGTGGCCTCGTGTAGCCTGATACCAGGGAAGGAGGACGGGGGAGGAACATTTCCTTTGCCTTAGTTTGGAGATTTTTTTCCTTCCAGTCTAAAGGCTGCAGTGAATACAAAGAGGAAACGTTGTGCTGGATAGATTTACTGTCAATAGTCGTTTGAATAATACAAACAATGGTTATAATTAAATTTCGTTTTGGCAGGGGATTATTTGAAGCATGTCATCATAACACCAGCTTGTAGTATATTATTCTCTTGGCATCCTGGACTTCTCCTATTCCATTCACTGAGTAAAAATGATCCAGAATTCAATCAGAAAAGGCTGAATCTGCAGGGATGCGTGTTAATGCATTGATGTGTCTGGAATCAGATTCTTAAATAAAACATCCTTGCTTATTTGTTTATTTATTTATTAAAGAAGATAAATTAGAAATGGCAGAACAAGTTGAACCAGGGCCACTTTTAGCACCTAGACCAATTGCTGGATAAAACCATATTGACAGTGTTACCAAGGGGCTCCAGTGATACATGAATCACAGGTAGGGGCTGTGTCTCTTCCTTCAGGTCAGCAAAGCCATTGTTCAATAAAGTTGTACCACAGTGAACCCCAGCAGTGTGTGTGTGGCAAGGATTCTCTCTATTCCCAAATATTGGCTCCAAACAACACCTAGACCTAAGAGTGATACTTATAAAATGCAACAATGCTAAAATGCAAGTTTTGCCTTCTCTGGTGTACTTTAAGAGATGTTGTGAGGCATCAGCATTATTCAATAAGTCAGAAAAATGGCATATTTGGTCTGAGAGTGAGGATGCAGGTCCAGTGCAGATGTGCAGAAGTGTGGGGGGCCCATCACTCAGTGTAAACAACTGCAAAGGTGAGAGGGAAGGGATTGGTGACAATGCCTGAGCCCCTCACTACTCTCACTAAACATCTTCACTGCTCTGCTCTTGATGATTGCAGAACCTCAGGTATTAATTTGGTCAGTGTAGGCAAGACTTCAGGAAATAATGCATTATTGAGTTAAAAGGCACAATGTAAGGTGCTATTGGATTAAGAATGGGTGTGCTGCAGTGTAAGTTAATGGAACAGTAATAGTGAGAAGTGACCTTCTTCCCCTCCAGAAATGGAAAAAAAGCAACACTTAGCAGTAGAAAATAAGATGGGAACCTCTGAGTGTAAGGTCACAGCAGCTCCTAGCACATGTGGCCCTGCAGTAATAAAATGGTGTCTGTGGCAAGCCAGTCCATCACTCGTTGCTATTAAGGCATAAACAGGATCATATTATATTGCTCAACTCCTCTAATAATAGATAAGTACTTTATGTGTCTCTTCCTTAAAATACCAATTGCAAATTAAGAAAACACTTACACAGAATAAAAAAAAAAAAAAAAAAAAAAGATGTGATCTTATTCAACAGTCATCTTTTCCTCTTAGCTGAAGCCATTTCTGTGACACTCCTGCTTAGCCTTGCCTGCTCCACCAAAAATGAGGACAAAACCCCAACTCAAAGCAAACAGAGAAAGCAGAACTCCAGAAAAATGCCCTTCAACACTGCATTTCTTGGGTGCAGGACTTTTTTAGACAAGCCAGAAGACAGAGTAATTAGCCTATGCATTTCCTCATTAAAATACCATTAGCGAAGACATTGCTCCTTCAAGATGGTGCACACAATGTTTATTGCACTGTGTTATGTCACAAAGAGAGTTGTTGTCTGTGAGTTTGAAGAGGCACAGGACAACTTGTCTGGGCCAAGTGTGGCCTTGATTATAGCAAGGAGCCCCTTGTAATTCACATGGTTTTATCTGCTCAGACAGGGCTGGTCAGTGACCAGGGGACCCTGCGCTGTGGCTTCCCTTGGAATACACTGGATATATTGTTATAGATATATTATTATTATTATACATATATCTATAAAATATGTATATGATATTGCTGTATTATTATATCTATTGCTCTAAGTAAACTGGTGCTGCCATTGACTGACAGGTATTACAAGCAATTGTATTTTTTGTCTACTTGGTTACTGCATAGTGGATTTAACTTTGTAATGTGTATTTAAACACCAGTTTGTGCAAAGTTACCCAAATCCATGTTTTCCTGATTATTGCATTAAACTTTAAGGAACCATTACATGACTTATTTGTGATAGCTGAACTATTTTAGAATTTATGTGGATAGCATTCTCTGTGCAAGTGGCATTGCTTTGCTCACAGCTTGTCTCACCAGAATATCTACCCTGTATTGCTCATTGTGCACTTAACAGGCACAATTTGTGTAATATCCATCCACTGGAGTCACACTTGCACTGTGGTATCAGCATCTCAAAAGGCATTTTAAAAAAGTAAAACCCAGCATCTTGGATTTCAAGGGCTGGAAGTGCCCTGGCAGCAATTTAATTTTGCAAGATTCCCCAGCAATGTAAAATATCAGTGTGGTGGATGACACTGCTCTAAAAAATCCCTGTCAGAGCTGTGGTGTGTGTGCTTGGATGTAGGGAACACTCCTGAACAGCAGCTGCACAGTTTGCTGCACTGGAGACCAGAAGGAAGGTTTCCACCTGGATCCCAGAGTTCTCCAGGACTGGAATTTGAGGGTTTGGGCTGAGGCAGCCAGTGCTGGAATCTCCAGATGCAGCTGGAGACAAGGTTCTTCTTCAGGTGTGCTGGACAGGAACTTCCTGCCACATGGAACTGCTCTTTTTCCATCAAAAGCAGCTCCCTGAGATCCCAGGCTGTGAGAAGGGTGGGATCTTCTTCCCTCCCTTTTCTCCTCCCTAGTAGCTCTTCTTGCTGATGCAGCAAACTTCCAAACAAACTTTCTGAGCTACCTTGTTACTCAAATGAGAGTACTTTCCTACTGTGATTAGCATCTGTTTATGGGATGGGTTCTGTTTTTCATAATTAAATCCTGAGCAGAAATGCAAAGTCTGCTGTGTAAAAGGATAATGAATCTTTATTGCACCACTGCAAATCAAATTTGTGCAAAAGGCGCTTTGAAAACAGTAATAAGCCAAGACATGTATTAAGTCCCCAAGATAAGGTTCTTGCTCTTATATTTCCCTTTTATAAATGGAAATTGTAGCTACCCAGTGGATTTCATGTGACCTCTCCTGCCACTAAAAGAGATTTTAGCCTTGACCTTAAGCTTAGCACATGCCAACCCCACCTTCTTCATGGCCAAGCCTCTCTCTCTATATATATTTATATATTTTTATATATATGTTTTAAGGAGTAGAAGCAGGGATGGGCTTTGTCTGCTTTCTTTGTGTGTCCTCAGTAGCAGTGAGAAGTGGGGAGGAAGGGAGGCACTTGAAAGCTCTGAGATACGATCTAATCAGCCATCCCAATGTCCATTTAGCACGAGCTGTAACATTTTAAGCATCTCCTGGCCACTCTCTCAGAAGGGAAGGCTCATGTCATCCCTTGTATTTTCCCATTGTACACATCATTTCCTGGCGAGCGCAGGATTTATTCCCCAGCTAAACCCTTCTTGACAGGTTTGTTATCTGTTCACCCGGTCGGCGAGCCCCTGAGAGCAGAGCACGGCTGTTAGAGAGAGAGGAGAGAGGGGGAGGGAGGAGGGAGAAGAAAGAGGACTGGGAAGCAGGGCAAGGAAATGTCAAGCGAGCTGCCAAGGATGGATATTATAGCTGCTGGGGACCTTAGAGAGTATCATGTGTCTTTTGTGTCTATTTTACAGTCAGTGCTTCATGTAAGATGGCAGTCTCGCCTGGACTGTGCTTAGTATTGATTTACTTCCAGGCAATGCACAGACCATTTTAGGAGTACGTGGGAGACTGGGAAAAAAATCCTCCCACCCCCCCACCCCGTTCCAGCCTACATTTTTTTTCTTTCTATAAGCAAACACACCTAAAGTGGTTTCTATTAAGTTCACCCTCCATCTTGTTTTTTTTTCTTTTTTTTTTTTTTCTTTTTTTTTTCAAATTAGCAACTTGATCAGAGGCTTCTCAATGTTCATAGATGCCTAGAAAGTAATATGGTTATTGTCTTGTGTGCAGAGTGCAAATTGTGGCCTTTCTGCCTTTTGGAGAAAGAGCCAGAGCTCCTATAACTCAACCCCTGGCCCTGGATCATAGCTACCAAGAAGCAGCTGAAAGGTGCAGGCATGCTCAGTTGGAGAACCTGGGGTTTTTTTTTTTGTTGTATTTTTTTTTTTTTTAATCTCCACGTAATATATAGCCCTTATTATTTGCCGTCTGTTGTTTTCTGCAGTTGCTGCTCAGCCCTGGGAGCAGCATGTTGGCTAGGAAGCAGCCTTATGGCTGTGTGAGCAGCCAGCAGCTGCTCTGCTCTTGGAGCAGCCTTGGGCTGGCTGTGCTTCCCTCTGGCAGCCTCCCTGCTCCCTCCCAGGGCTGCCCTCGCTCAGTGCATCCTGCTCAGGGTCTTCCTTCTCCCTCCCCGTGGTTCTGCACCTTCCTCCTGCAGCTTGTCCGTGCCTGTGCTCCAGGAGGAGCTGCTGGAAGGTCTCAGCATTCCGTGAGGCTGAGCTGCTCTGCAGGGTCAGAGCCTGGAGTCACTTCTCCATGCTGGTTTGCAGTGGAGCCTTGCAGTGCTGGTCACCAGGGGCAGCTGCTGGTGGCTTTACACCAAAATAAATCAAAGTGTTGCTGCCCATACACATCTATTTACATTTAAGCTCATTTGGTGTTTGGAGATGAAAATAATTTGAAGGCTTTTAGTTTGAAGGCTTACCAAAGTTGTCATGGTTTTGTGGGTTCTGAATTTAAGCAGGATTATTTTATCAAAGAGGGGCTTGTGTGCGGTAATGGGTTTTTTTCAGGCTGTGTTGAGCACGGAGCGTTCTCAGGGTGCTGCAGCCTGGGATGGTTCTGCTCCTGGGGAGCAGGGGAGTGGGAGTTTGACAGGCAGCCCAGGGGACCCGCACACCGGGGACAGAGGAGCCGGGCTGAAAGCTCCATATGCTGCTTGAAAAGTCTGTGTGGAGGAGGAGAGTGCTGGGACAGGATGGGGTGTCCAGGGAAATGATGGGGAAGAATCTGCAAGTCTGCCTTCATTCCCTGCCTGCAGTGCCAGGGGGTGCAGCTGCCCTGTGCGGGTTACAGGGCTGGATTTCCCATGTCCTGACACCCCCATGGGGTGCTGGGGGACACAGGTCCTTCTCCAGCTTCTCCTGGGAGCCCAGGGAAGCAAAATCAATTTCTGCTGGCAAAGAATATTGACAATTTTAATGGAAGATCATTATGAGAGTGAAATATTCTGTCTTGAAGGTAGAGACCAAACAAAAATGTTCAAAGTGTTTCTCATGTGGTAATTAATTTAGCAGGGCAATGCTTTTTTAATGAAGTCATGCAACAAGTTAAAGGCAAAGCCTGGGAATAAATAGAGTTCTGAGCTTTCTTCCTGGTTTTATAAGAAACCACAACACATTTCTCCACTCATAAATTCCACTGGAGGGATACAGTATGAGGAGTTAAGCACGGAGATGTTGGCAAAGCGCTCCAAATGCACTGTGTGAGTACCACACATCTTTCTCTTTCTCTTTTCAGAAGCGAGAACAATTTGTTTCAAAGTCTCATTATTTCTAACTGGCTGCCTCATTAAGCAAGCACTGTGACGGCAGCAGAGTCTGTGATTATAAACACCAGGACAATATGTTACTGTGTTTGTAACTCCACAGATAGAGGGAAAAGGAATGTTTTTCCACCCTTCTGTGTCTAGTCAAGGGTTTTTTTTTTTCCTCCTCCCTTCCCTCAATCCCTCCCAAGCTAATTCTAATAGTAAAGCGTGTCACTTATAATCTGCTAATTAAATCATTTCACTCCATTTTATATAATTTTTAATTTAGCATTCATTTTCAACTTAGCTTTTGGCTTCATTTACTGATAATAAACAGCATTGCACACAACACATGTTCCTCAAAACAGTCATTCACACACATACAGATGCCAGTAATTTTGCCAGTATGCCATGCGTATAAATATTAAATAAAACATCCCACCCTCATTTTACCCGTGATTGAATGTGCATGTTGCTGTTTCACTGTAATCAGGCAAAATATGACAAATTTGGGTGGAAAGGCTTCGGAGTTCTGTTGTTCAGCAGCCCTGGACCTCAGGAAATGTGCTGGGTGGAATGTGGTGGCACTAGGGCAGCTCTCCCTGTGCTGAAGAACAGGACTGGACCTGACTCTTCCTGCTCCATTCCTTGGTTTTAGCACATCCATCAGCAGGTCTTTTTTTAGGACCGTTAAATGTCCTGGGCTGGAAGGATTATCCAAGTCCAATCCCTGCACAGGGAATCCCAGCAATCCCACCCTGTGCTTCTTGGGGCTGTGCTGTTCCAGGACTTGGGCTTTGGTGGACTCTTGGCCATTAGGAGATGGATTGATGGCCCAGAGTGAAAGGATGGCATTTATGACCCCAGCCTTTATCTGCTGGAGACCAGGCAGCCTCACCAGAGCTGCCATCCCATGGCTGGACTCAGCAGACTAAGCTTTAGCAGCAGGTTCCATTCTAAGGTTTGATCACATCCAGCTCAAATAAAGCACAGATTTTTAAAGTTTGTCATGTAAAAAAAAAAAAAATGTGTCAAGTTTTATGTGCCTTCATTTGGGGCCTTTCTTACAACACACCTGATGTTTTCAAGTTCCTTTAGAGGCATGCAGATTGAGAATATTTGGAAGTTAATCACTTCTGTAAAGAGACAAGCACCCACCACAAGGAAACTGGATTATTTTCTTTCTTGAATCTTGTAACTCCTGACATTGTAGTGTACCTTTTCATACCATGTACAGTGCACATCTGCAGAGCAGTGCAGCCTCCTGAGAGCTGCAGTGCTGTGGTGATCTATCTGATTTTCTATTTGATCCTGTGTGTCACAATTTGATTTTGTGTTTGACCCTATATGTCACAACACCTGTCACACTCTGCAGCAGGAGCTGTTGTGTGCCAGGGCTCTGGGAAATGGACAGAGCTGCTGCACTGATCAACACATCAGGCAGTGGGAGATAAATACAGGGCATTATCTCCTGGTGCTCCAGAATATATGTCAAGGTGTCCAGGGTTTACAAGGTATCCAGTCTCCTGTTTGTAAAGGCAGACAAAAAAACCCTCAAGAGTCACTAGTGATGGTGTGTGGCAGTGCTTTGAAGAGCACTGCAGGGAAGGCAGAGGCAAAGCTCCCCCTCATTTATGTGAGCTTGTGAAAATTGCCATTGCTGCTGGATCTGCAGCTCCGAAATGGATTTTCTGAGGCTGCAAGGTCAGCGTGCCTCCCACCACCCCCACCCCAGCCAGCGTGGAGCGGGGGAGAAGTGATATCACAGACAAGATGTGCTGCTGGTGCTTGCTGTTCTGTTAATTAATCACCACACCACTTTCCATTATTTCCTTTTAATTATAACATTATTTGACCATTCAGATTTGTGCTGATTAAACCATCATTTAATTGACAAAGTGTACGGCAGTGCTAATGTTTCCTGTCAGCTTGAATTACACACGTGGCCCTCGTTTGTGCTGCCCCAGATGAGGGGGAAGAGCCCTTTGCCCAGTCAGCTCCAGAGCTGAGCCCTGCCCCAGCCACTGCCAGGCCCCTGCTCAGGGGGAATGTGGAAAGGCAGCATTAAAAACCAGGAAAGGCCCCTGTACATCACAGTGAAATGGACCTGAGTGTCATCATCAGTTATATTAAATCAGTATCTGCTGCAGAGGCTTCCTCTGGAATTCAGGGGAGGAAGATCCGTTCAGATTTCCAGGGGTAGTTGGTTGCATGTTTCCTTGTTCTTTTGCTCATCATATTTTTTTAACCAAGTTCAAGATTAGCTCGTCTTTCCACAGTCTCTCATTATTCTTACCTTTTTTTCTTCTCCCTTTTCCTTTTTTTCTTCTCTTTTTAACAGATTTGTTTTCCGCTCAATTAGACTTGTGATCACAAGAACACAAAGTAGTATTTTTCTCCTTCTGGAAAGACTCTTGCAGTGTGATGGGCAAATTGTCAGGAATAATTATACCAAATGGTGGAAAAAAATTGACAGAAAAGATCTCTCCCTCCCAGTGATACATTTTATTTAAGACACAGTGAGCATCAAGCACATTTGTGACAAGGTGAAACCGGCAAGTGGAGCTTTGCCATGGGTTTATTTTTAATTGCTGGCGAACCAATTAGACAGCACAAAATGTTACATAAACCACAGATACACACAAAACCTAACAATGTGGATTGTGTTGTTCAGGAAAGGAGCAGATGAGTTGGATGTGAGGAAAGATAACACAAGACACTTTAGCACACCACCTGTCCTGCCAGAAGGGCTCGAGATCACTGCTGTCACTGCTGCTGGGGGAGTTTGAAGGCATTTAAGGTTTTTGGTGGTACTTACTCATCAAATCAAGCAGGGTGAGGATATTCTTTCTTTGCTCTGTTTCCTTGGCACAATGTAGTAAGAAGGTTGGTGTGAGTGGACATTTGCAGCTGATGAAAGGTATAAAGACCAGATTTTCTCTGTAAGCTTCACCATTCAGCTGTGGCTCAGGGCTGTAAAGGCAGGGGCTTAGGAGCCTAAGGCTTTTAGCAAGAGGTGGCTGATCTCTTGCAGTCCTAAATTTTCCTGGTGGACAGCAAAGGTCAGGCTCCTCAGTGGCTGAAATGGCTCATGGAAATAGAAACTGGGTTTTGGAGCACTAATGTTAATTTGTATTTTGTCCATCTGATTTTCTAGTAGTAGAATTTTCAGAAAACTTCAGTAATTGGTTACTTTTAATCTTGCTAAATATATATCCTTTAATGTCTGCATAGTTTTTCAAATAGGCAGTCTAAGAGAAAATAAATTCTGGTGTAAATCCATGCAAGTTGGGGGAGTTAACAGGAATCTGCTGGAATGGTGGGGTAGTATTTATCCTACCTTTCCCCAAATATAAAAGACCAGATGTTCATCTACCAAAAATGAGTGTAGATTCCCTGAATTCAGTGGAACTACATTTGCACTGCCTTGTATTTACAGAAATAGCAGCATCTTCCTTGTGTGGTTTCTATGATCAGCATATCAGTTACAGTGCAACTCCTATTTTTAAGTGACATTAGATTGATTTTAGATTTCTCAACTTGGAGAGTAAATATTTCCCCCACTTGGACTGTCTCACAAAGGAGCCACTCAGTCATCCTACCTCGGTTATTTCTGGCCATGGTAACATCTCATTGATAGACATTTGGCATTCCCTCTGCAATGGGACATCTGCCTGTCTGCCTGTGTTTGGAATACTGATGGCTCTGAGCGTTTCTGTAGTTACAGGGTGGCCCTTCATGGACTGATCAGTCTAGGATTACGATAGCAAAATAGTTGTATGTTTTTGATATCAGCTTTTCATCTCCTATTGGTCAAAACAGGATGGAGTTTGTGGATTAATATCCATTGTATAATAAATTTTTAGTGTAAACTGACTTTCTGATAAAAAACAATATAAGTATTATTCCCTGAAAGAGAATAGCAATGAGGGTGTGCACTGATTTTATTCATAACTTTTGTAATGTTCACATTTGTGTGAGCAGGGAACTGGCTTCATTCTAGGGACAGAAGCACAAGTAGAATTACCTGTCCCTATTCTATTTGCAGTGACAATCTGAGAAGCCCTCTATTTTTTTAAATACATGAAGAAGAAAGACATGGTATTTGCTGTAAGCCAGAAAAAGGCCCGGGGCAAGTTATTGATGAAATGTTTATTTCAAAGTGAAACTTTCACTGCAGTCCAGTTTTTGAGTGCCTTTTACATAATCATTTTAACAGTAACCTGTTATGGCTACCCAAAATAGTTTTTTAAATGGCCAAAACATTTATTTGCCACTTACTCTATCAGGACTTCTACTGAACAGCAGTTATTTCAATGTATCAGTGGTGGAGCCCAGTGATTTGTGGGTTTATCTTTTCTCAATGCCTGGAGGTTTCTGGAGGTTTTATGGAGCAAGTCTGACAGCAGACCCCTGTACCAGCTGAGCACAGGGGCTGTGAATGGCTTTAATGTGTAAAAAGCAGGAAAACCTGCCTGCCTTCAGTGAAAACCCATCATTGGTTCTGTCTATTGCATTTCCCTCTTATTTACTAATACGTATTTGTTCTAAATAGGGTGCTTGTTCTCAGCTTCTGTTCATTGGCTGTGTGAGGTTTACAGTTGGGTTTAATGATCTTAAAAGCCTTTTCCAACACAAATGATTCACTGATTCTCAGCCTGTTCTCCTTCCATTGAAGCCCTTGGCTCATTTTTGGAAACAAGTGAATGGTGAAAAGGCTGCACTCGCAGTGTGAGATGAAGGCTGAGGAGTCCCTGCAGCAGAAGACTGATGGTTCTGGCTTCTTTTTCTCTGCCAAGGTCAGGATTAATACACAGCAGTCACAGCTTTGTATTCAGACTTGGATGTTTATTAATTCTTATCTATTTACAGACTCATGAGCCATGAGCTCTAACTAGCAAGTTAGAAAATGGTGGTAAAATGGAGCACCTCTAACTGTTTCCAAGGTTATTTAAGCTCTAATCACCCAATAACAAGGTGACACACCTGTATTATTTATATTTCTGACCCAATAATGACCACCCAAGGCTGCAATGCAGACCTTTTTCACTCAATTACAGAAAACCACCCAAACCCATGAAGAAGAAGGAAGAAGGTGAAGAAGGACTCAGACAATGCCCAAAGCCCTCCATCTTAAACCACATGTATTACTATGTACTAAAATCGCAAATCTAAGTTTTTCACCCCGTGAGATCACACAATACTATTCAAACTCCACACCCACAACCCCAATGCTATCATTCAATTCCAGAAGCCTGTTCCATGGCCTCAAGTCAAAGGTAGTGCCTACTTGAGCGTCAGTGCCCTTTGGAACACAAAGCCTAAAATTTCCAACCTCCAGAGTTCCAACACAGGAGATGGGCTCCACTGGCTGTCAGGACTTCCCTCCAGCAGCTGCTGAAAGTTTGCCTGAGTCCACTCATCAGACCAAGGCAGTGCCTTACCCACGAGGTGCAGAATCCCTGGGAGTATTTATCCTTGTGCAGAAGGAAGAGCAAGGCAGACAGGAGCTCCCACAGCTGATATTCACCACGGTGGATGAAACTTCGCAGGCTTCTTGTAGAGTCTCTGGGGAAGCACTAGGACCAAATAAAACACCTCTAATTGTCTCCTAGAGGAGCCCTGTCTCCTCTGGCTGCACCCAGGCCAAGTTAGCACTGAGGACTCCTTGAAGACAATTCAAATTGGTAAAGGAGATCTTTGGTGCAGGGGGAAATTGGGCCCCTCAGGACTGGATCACCTCTCTGTGTGTGCTGGGGCTTGGCTCAGCCCCTGGGGGAGCTCAGGAGCAGCAGGGGAGATCTTTGTGGTGTTTCTTTGTGCTGGTGGTGTGAAGGCCTGACTGGAACACATCTTTCCCAGCTGTGCTGAATCAGGGAGACATGGAAATACCTCCCTCTCCCAGCCTGGCCCAGATGGACAACTGGATTTTCTTGTGGTTGTCAATTCTGAGTTGGAAGGAAGGCTCTGCCTGTCCCCTTGCACACTGGCTGGCTCTGTGTTCCTTTTCCTGATTGTTTTTTGTGACACTGAAGAATCAGAAAGTTTTCCCATGGATTTCCCTAACAAAATAATGGCTGGTTTGATTTACATGAAATTGAAGGAGTAACAGCATAGCTCTAGACCACCCTGACTAGATTCAGTAGATACAGCTACATCTCCAAACCAAGTTGGTTTTTTTATAAAATTACATGGGCACAGTCACAGGTTACCTCTACTTTCAGGACATCTGTATTTATTCATTTATTTATATATGTGCATACTTATCTCTGAGCAACTGAAGATTCTCCAAGTTTCTGAGAAAAAAACCCTGTTTGAGTGGACAGCCAAGCGTTGTATTCAGAGTGCAGGCTGGCTGTGTCCCTGCAGCCCAGCACAGGGAAGAGCTCCTTGGACATGGCACTGGATAAGAACTCTGACCCAGTGTCACACCCTTGTTGGACAAGTGCATTTGATTGTAAGATTGACCTTGTCTTCCATGGAATAGGATGGGGCCTCCACCACCTCCATGAAAATCAGGGATATTGCCTGAAGTCAACTGTGGAAAGAATCACTTGTAGAGTTGTGTTTGCCTTGTGGGAACTGAGAGCCAAGAAATACAGAAACCACAGTAAAATGGACTAGTTAAACATGAGAAGTACTGAATATTTTCAATGGAAAATAGACCTTCTAGGTAGTTTCTGTTGGTAGAATCTTCACTGTTGCAAATCTAAGAGCCAAATCTGAAGAATGTGAGTGTTGTATTTCAGCTGCTACAAAGTGAGGATCCCAAAGAGCCTGGAGTTGGCTGTAATTGCTTTTATTCACCAGTTATGCTGAGAATGGACAGCACATTAGTTTAGGGTAGGTCTTGGGGAAGAATTCTTGGCTGTGAGGATGGGAGGCCCTGGCACAGGGTGCCCAGAGCAGCTGTGGCTGCCTTTGGATCCCTGGAAGTGTCCAAGGCCAGGATGGACAGAGCTTGGCCCTCTGGTATAGTGAAAGGTGTCCCTGTGGCAGGGGGTGGAACTGGATGAGCTTTGAGGTCCCTTCCAGCCCAGACCATTCCTCGATTCTATGATTAACATGGTGGTAAAACAGAACTACAGATTCCCAAGAAATAATACATACTTGTTATCAAAAACCACACAAAAATATATTAATTTTTAAAGACTTATGTTGGAATTAAACATAGAAATTCTCCATCTAGCATAAAAGAAATGAAAAAATAGTTCAACTCCCTGTGTTATGTTTTAGGTGCTGTGGGAGAGATCCCCCAGCACTTAAAGGCTGGTGTGACTGGAAGAGCAGGAGTCAGAGCTGAGCTGGGCTCTGCCTGCCCTGGTGCTCTGAGAGGCTGTCTGGGAAAACTCCCAGTCTGCATTTTGAGACAGATTCTTCAAATCTTTCCATGGCTGTTGCTGTTCTTGGGGTTTTGTGGCAGCGTCTGGGCTGGTTTTTTCTGCTCCTCTCTTGTCTCTGTTCTGGCAGTCGTGTTTGCGGTCTCAGCTTCACTGTCTGGAAGTTTGTCATCATTGCTTTGTCATGAGCTTAATATGTCACCCAGATTTGACTGCTGCATCCCTGCACCATCTGCAGAGGCAGTGCTGGCCCGTTTGCAGGAGCTGGGTGAGCTGCAGTTTGGCTGGGCTCAGTGTAAACTCCATGTGCTCAGACCTTTAGCTGTGGCTCCTGAGAAGGTCCTGACTGTGTTTTCATTACTCTGTAAAACCTGTTTTGAGCAGTTTATAAGTTGGCCGTAAAAACACTCCCAGGCAATGAAAGTTGGCTGAGAATGTCTGTTGTCTGCGGTGTTTTTAATTTGTTTTTGTGAAACATACTTGAAAGGGACTTTTTTCCCTTCCGTGAAAGAGAAGTCAGATAGGTTCACAGTTTCAGGAGTTTGATTTTCTGTGCATACCTGCAGCTGTGAAAATTAAAGATGGCTCCACTTTCCTCACTGAATGTTTTATATCGAGCCATTCTGCCTTTTTTTGGTCATGTATCACTCCCATGGTGGTGGGTTGCCCCAGCTGGATAACAGATGCCCCCCAGACTCCCTCTGTCACTGCCCTTCTTGGCTGGCAAAGGAGAGGAAACACAACAAAAGGCTCATGGGTGCAGAAAAGGGTAGGGAGAGATCACTCACCAGTTACCAAAACAGGCAGGTAACTGATACATTGCAATGAAACTAATATATTAAGAAATAACCAAATTGCTAAACTGGGAGTTTGTTGATCTGAGCCTCCAAACAGGGCACACACTCAGAAGTCACTGGTAATTGCTCTTTTCAGCAGGCAAAATAGTCAGGGAAAATGCAAAATGAAGGCATCGAAATAAGATTGCTAATAATTTTCTTTATTTTTAATTCTCAAACAAATGGGTTGTATGGCTGGTTAGGTATGAAATGCATATTACAGATACCAGGTAAACACAACTTTACCAGCCTTGAGGTGATTGCTGGCTGGGTCTTCATTTCTCATGGGAATTTGGTGCATTTTCCCATCTTGAGACCAGGCCCCCAACTTCTGTTAGCACTTCTGTCTCTCAGTGAAGAGCAGCTCTGCAGCACCAGCCCAGGCTTAACATCAGCTCTCCTCTTCTGAATGCCCCAAGCAGAAGTCTGCTCTGTGATCAGGCATGCTTTGAAGACAGGAATTTTTTGGTCAGAACAAGCCATTACTTGGAAAACAATGTAAAGACCAGACCCCTGTCATTTGTCTCCGTGTCTTTTAGACCTCCATGACCATGTGCCACAACTTCCTGTGGTGCTGCAAGACCACACAGGTCTACAGAGCACTTTTTCTGTCCAGCTACAAACTATTTCCATTCCCCAGAGAGTCTTTTACCTCAGGGATTCACTGGCCCTTAAATATTTTCATTCCTGGCAGGTTCCTCATCTTGGAAAACCGCTGCTTAAGTCAAGCTGAAGCGTGGGAGGGTGGCCACTGTCCCCTGATTGCCCCCAGGGGTCTGGTCGGAAGTTGTGTGGCCACGATGGCATTTTCCTGCTTGCTTTTCCGACCCAAGTTACAGTAGTACATCCCTACAGGAAATTCCAAGGAGCCAATATAATTATATAGTGATTTTACCTTCCTGACGGGGTCACACAGAGTGCCAATGCAATTAGCAAATATTGCTCCGCGTTCCCTGGTGGCACCACACCTCACTGCAGCCTGGGCCATCCTCAGGGCTGCTGCCTTGGGGCTTGTCCCCTTCCCTCAGACTGTGCCTCAGGCTGAGGAGTTCATGTCACCACCCCAACAAGGCCATGCAGCAGTTATCCCAACATCTGCTGTGTTCTGCTCGGTGGGCTGTGAAGGCAGAAGTGTTATGCACAGTTTTCATTCTTCTCAAAATGGAATCAGCTGTAGTGTATTAATTTACGTGGAAATGAGAACCCAGCCGTGACAGGACAGCATCTTCATGGCATGTGTCAAATACATGACAATAGCAAGTGTGCTCAGGATTGTTCACTATCTGATTGGGACATGCAGTGACTTGGGGTTTGCCTTCCTGCTGCCTGGCTTGCTTTTTTCACTTCAGTGAAATCAGGAGTAAGGGGGATGTGCTGCTCCTTGGAGACCCTCCAGGACCTGTGTCCTGCATTTCAGAAACAGCCACCTCAGATGTAATTATTGGCTACAGTGGATCACAATTCCAGAGCAAAGAGAAGTTCCAAGAAATGAGAAGTTGCAAAATTTAAGGGATTCTTTTTCTAGGATTTTTTTTTTCCTTTTTCTTTCTTTTTTAATCTCAAGAGAAAAATTATACCTCAGGTCAGGCTTTTAGAAGGATTTGGTGTTGATTCATATCAACAAGAGTGTCTCCAGCTGTTACAGTAAATACTAGAAATGAAGAAGAGTTTTAGGAGGGAGCTGTCAGGCATCCAACCTTAAGTGAGGCTATAAATCTTGTGTGACAGGAGGAAAGTTTATTCGATGGAGGTTTATCCTATGACTTTGAGATATTTCTGTCTCTTCCTCTGAAACAGATTGGAGACAGGAGGTTAGGCTGCATGGACCATTATCCCAACCTGTTCTGGCTGTTCTCCTGACCCTGAAAGTCTTGAACACATAATTTCATCTGTCCAGAATGATATCAGTGAGGCACATGGAGTGTTAAATAGGAAAGTTGAAGCTTAAGTGTCATCACTGGTATTATACAGATAAGTGTTTCTGCAAAGAGGTTTTTTAATCTGCCGATAAGGATAATATGACATCTGAGCACAGGGGCAGCAGAAGGGCAGGCAGAGAAAGAAGTGTGTAAACAGGCCAGTGTAATTGAAGCCTGGCCTTCAAATCCCTGAGCTCTGCAGCAGCCAACTTCAGGGATGGAGTTGCTTCTGGTGAGCTTGCAGACTGTGACCAAACCTCCAGCTTTCCATCCAGTTTTTCCATTCCCAGTGTCTCTCTTTTACCTGCAAGACATAGTTGAGTTATGTTTGCTACTGCATTCTTTTGGGAGGGTTTTTTTTGCTTTAGAATAAGGATTTTTGGCAGCTCTTTCTTTCCTTGTGGAGGATCCCCAGTTTTGAGGCTGTGGCTCAGCCCAGCTCAGCAGAGCCAGTGAAGGCACGTGGAGCTCTTGCTGACAAACCCATGTGAGGTGCAGTGGGAGACCTCAATCAGTGTGAAAATTGACAACTGCATTGTGTCACTTCCATGGATTTGGAAAACATGTTGTGTCAGTGCTTCAACAAGTGATCCATTTGGTAATTGTGAGGTAAATAATACACATGAAAATCAAAGATTTGTGGCCTTTCTCCCAAAATTCAGTGACCACTGTATTACAAAAGTTAATCTATGTATCAAAATTTTATAATTTCAGGCCTGAAAAAAATCAAATTTTTGCTGTCACAGTAGTAATGTACTCAATATCTTTACTGAAGCAATAATTATAGGTTTTGATCAGAATGGATCTCAGTGTTGTAGATGCTGCACAACTTGTTGAGTTGTTGACTATATAAAAATCACTCATAATAAAAATATTTGTCATTTGGAGTTATAATGCTTTAGGAGTCTCAAAGACGCTTTCAGACATAAATTGATTCTGTCAGCATCTCAGAAAAATAACAAAGTAAGAATTCAATAAAACATAGAGTTCAGAACTGGCCTAATGCTTCATCCATTGAATGGTAAAATTTTCATTAATTTTCAGAAGCAGAAATGGCAGAATGATGAACTCTTTTAGAAATCTCCAAACCTGCCCAGGGAAACACACAGGAAATGTGTGAAAAACATTTATTAACAGGAATTAAAACTTCTTCCCTACAGTCAGCATGGTACCTTAAAGGAAAGTTAGTCTTTTTCCTCTGAAATAAAAGAGATGAACCTGTTGAAAATGGGTGGGTTTGAAGCTCAGGGCTGTTCATCACTTCAGCAGCTCAATCGATTCCAGGCTCCTTCCATGAAGTTTTGGCCTCTCTCACGCTGGGAGTTTTCTGATGTTTGCAAAGGGCACGTTTGTTCTCCTCTCCAGCCACATGGAGGGCAGTGCCTGTGTCCATCAGCTCTCCCAAACAGCTCCCTGGGTCCTGATTGTGTTGTTATTTTATCTTTTATTTAATATTTACTGTAGACAGAGATGTCTGACGGGAGGGGGCAGCCAGGTGGGGTCAGCCACTTCTCCCAGGTAACAAGTGACAGGATGAAGGGAAACGGCCTCAAGTTGCCCAAGAGGAGGTCTGAATTGGATATTGGTGGAAATGTCTTCACTGAAAAGGTTGTTCAGGACTTGGCACAGGCTGCCCAGGGCACTGGGAGTCACCAGCCCTGCAAATGTTCAAGAAACACGTGGATGTCCCACTGGAGGATGTGGGTGGGTGGTGAAGATGGTGGGGCTGGGTTAATGGTTGGGCTTGATGATCTTGGAGGTGTTTTCCAGCCTTACTGATTCTGTGACATCAGAAATCATCTCTTAGACAATTGTTGTGTGAGGGCAGGAGCAGGGCCAGAGCCCTCCTTTCTCCCACCCCACAGAGCTAGGGCTGGGGCAGTTCTGGGTGTGCACCCTGTGGGATGTGGGACTGTCATGGATCTGCTGCAGGCACTGTGGGCAGGGGAACATGAAGCTGGATGGACCAGACATCACAGGGTAGCACACTTGGGATGGGGTTTTAAGATCGTTATTTTTTATTGTTTGATTTAAAAGCCTGAAAAACTGATGTTGTCCTTCGACACACTTTCCTCTAGCCAATTTCTGGGTTTTGACCCATTGAAAAATGAGTGTACTGCTCAAATATGGCAAAGCACTGAGGTTTTCATCCAGGCTGGGAACCCACTGCAGAAGTTGGAGTTTCTAGGAAATCTGTAGTTGCCCCTCTTCTCCAAGGCCAGCTTGGATGGGGCTTGGAGCAACTTGGGATGGTGGAAGGTGTCCCTGCCCATGGCAGGGGGTGGAATCAAATGATTTCTTAAGTCCCTTCCAGCCCAAACCATTCCATGATTCTAAAACAAGGTCAGGAAGGCTGGTCAGGAGCAAGAGCAAGGATGGACAAAGTGAGAAGTGATGCAGAAACCTGGACTGGGAGCCGGCAGCCTTGACAAATATCATCATGTATGATGCATCTTTGGGCACCAGGTTGAGAAAAGAGGTGGATTTATATGTCCAGGATGGAAATACCTGCTGTGAAGTGGTTTTCCAGCTCTCTCCATGTCCCATCCTCAAATAGAATCTCCCCAAGAATGGCCCATCAGTTTTTGCTCTGTCTGTGGCAGATGAGTGGAGCTGTCCTCTGGCCATATCTGGCTCTTTCATCTGTCTGTAGAGAAAACTCAACCAACCAATCTGAAGGAGGCATTTCAATTTTGACTGACTTAAGTTAGGTAAAATTGAATTGGAAAGGTGGTTGAAATCGCTCTTCTTTTGGAGATAAATTCAACATGTGGCCTGCTGAAAGTCAATAGTTTGTGGGTTCTCATGCAGATTTGGATTCCTGGCAAACAGAGTGTGGCAAAATGGCATCAGGCTTTGGCATTGACACCAGAGTGGTGAGTTCTAAGTCAGACCCCATTTCAGTGGATGTTCAGGAGGCGATGTCAGCAGTGGAGAAAAGCAGCTGTAATCTCATATTAAAGTATGTATTGTTAGATAACACAGTGTTCTGCTGCTGCCAAATATTCCTTTGTTATGCAATTTGTCATGCTGCTTACGGCCAGCTCATCATCAGCGTGTATCAGCACAGTCACAGCAGTTTTCCCAGGGAGGGTCGGGGCCTCTGGGTTTCTTCAGAACTGCTTGGAACTCAGTAATCCTGTCTCCTGGCATTGGAGGTGATGGAAGTAGTAATAAAATTCAAATTTAACACAAAATCTTCAGTTACACGTTGTTCCCTCACCTTTTAGTAAGTACAAAATTTCTGTATGTACTTTCGCTGATTCTGTTAATGAAAGGTTTGAAATTTATTAACGATTTAAAACTAAACAAAACTGCATAAGTCCTACAGAGACATTTAATCTAGGAAAAATCTACCTGCCAGTTGTCACCCACAGTCACTCTGACCTGGAGATCTGATTTCATCTCTCCTGCTTCTTCTAAACATTCACTCAGCTTTCGAATTTGCTGCCAAGCTGAGTTTGTGTGACTTCAGCCCCAGCCAGTGGGTGTGTTTATATATAAATTGAAATTTAACGTAGTGGGATGAGTCACGCTCTCTAGGCAATTATCTTGCAAGTAGTTTTTAAAAGAAAAGTCCAATTCCATCACTTAACAGGACAGTCTCCTTTACAAAGGCCTGCAGTAGCTCAGCTTTGTCAGACAGAGGCTGTCCCTGGATGCCATCCCTGATAACTCAGACATTCAGGAATTCTTGAAACCAACACTACTGAGTGTGCTGCTAAAAAGGGGACCCTTGTCTTCTGCTCACACTGCTGCCTGTGTCCAAAGTGTAATATTTAATTGCATTTTCTTAATCTTTACCACTGTATTGCTAAGCTTTCTAATACCTTCAAAATACCAAATCTCAGGCTTATCCTAATTAAAGAATCTCAATTTAATCCATATTGCATGACAATTCAATTTGTTGATTGCTTTTTCTCCCCCCTCTTTGTGAAATTCCCGTCAAATGTATTAATTCAACATGATGAATCCTGTATTCAACCCACTGGAGTGAATAATTAAAATTAGCTGATAAAACTTTCAGCAGAATTACTTTGTGAAATTGCTGAACAGATGTGTCATTTTAATGAAAATCCACAGACAAGCGCCTTCCCCCCTCGGCAGGATAAAAATATTATCCCCACGGCACATACTTAATTTGGTGGTAAATACACTCCGAGCGATTGCTGGAAGGGAAGAAAAAGCAACTTGTCACACTTAGTAACTTGATTTTTCCCCAGCATGCAGTAACAGCTATCTACAGTAATTCATAGTGCTCTATTGTTGCTGCAAGTCCCAAAGAGAACTTATTAAAATGCAATAATCTCCTATTTAAACAGAAACAATAACCATTAAATTTCCTGTGGATCCAAAATTGAGCACAAGCCCCATCTGGTAAGAGTGATTAGAGACCTGATGAGGGAATTTAATTTGCAACATTCAAAGACTAAATCTGAGCAGATCTTGTCACCTGGGACTGGAGTGCTGCTTGCTGTCTTCTTAAAAATCTCGACCTAAACTGAAAATGGAATGTAGAAGTGAAAATGTTACCCAAGGGCTGAGCTTGACAGGATTGTATTTCATTATGTGTCTCCATCAGGCCTGGAGAGCTACGAGGAATTTCGGCTGGGCTGGGCTGGGATCTCCTCGCCAGGGCATTCACAGGGGCTGCTGCTCCCTGCATGGGAAATGAGCCCTTAGAGGAGCCTCCAGCCTGCCCTTGGACCTCCCACCACCTCACTGCAGTCACTTGCCCAAATGACACCAGCTTTTCCATCCCATTAGGAGGAGCCAAGATAATTTTAGCATCTCCTACAACAAACAAGCACCTCACGGATACGTTTGTTTCTGCTCCTGGCAAAACAACACTGGCATTAGCCCTTATTACTGACTCCTCTTAATGGCATGCCATGGTTCCCTGTCATTTGGAGCTTGTTTCCCAACCTGGCCAGCTGAGATGCAGAATGTGCTGGTGTAGGCTGCACAAATTTGTGCTCAAAATTTGGTGGTTTGGGGTTTTGCTCTTTGTTTGGTTGGCTCTTCGGGTGGGGCTTTTGTTCACTCTAATTGTTAGAATTTGGTCAGCTAGTGTTGTGCCACAGCTGTCAGTTTATATATTATTATAAGCTCCTAATTAAGAACTTGTTTGTAATGGCAAAGCTCTAGTTCATTAAAACATATGTTGCTAGGCAAATAGAGGTAACCAGGAAAATAAGGAAAATAAATGCATAAGGCTTTTTCAGAGTCAAGATTTCTCACATTAAGAGTCTGAACTCCACAGATGGAGTTTGGTGGTGTCCAGCAGGGTCTTGGTTTGCTCTCTGAAAGCTGCATCCTGAAGGTGCTGTCAGAGCTGGGTCTCCCTGTGCTCAGAGCAGTGGGAAAAATGTGATGGTTTGGGCATGGGGCTACAGGCTCTGTTCCACCAGCCTTGGCTCTGCATGGAATTGCTTTGGGACATCAGGCTTTCCCAGCATTTTGGCCACTCCAGCTGCCTGTTTGTTGGAAGCTCTGTTTGCAGTTACAGACGTGTGAACACTTGCCCTGTAAAAGATCTGAAATTGTAATTTGGAGAATAGCTGTCACATAGGAGTAACCACTGACCTTGGTCAGACACAGACCACTGAGTGCTGGGGCCATTACCAGCTGCCTGAGCAATCCAGCCTGCAAGCCATTAGTTGCTTTAACTATTGCAAATTACCTTGGTCTTTTGTTCTTGTGCAGAACCAGACCATGCAGTTGCTAAAAAATTGCCTTTTTTTTCCTTTTTTCTGATGCTCCCCCACATTTCATAAGGACAGCATGTGAGACTCCAGGGTATTGTGAAGGGAGGAGTCATGCAGGAATTAATAAAAAGGGAACATGAACTGCCAAGTTACCAATCTATTTGCGTCTGTCATTAAATTACAAATTTGTATGGGGGCGGGGGCTGCATGACAGCACCAGCTCCTGTCCCTTTGTGCCACTGTGCACACAGGGACTGCTGAGTTCTCTCATGGGGTGATGATGGTGCTGCTCCTGTCATGAGCCATTTTGTAATGCAGGATCCTAGGAATGTATTCCAGCCTCAGCTGGGTTCTTTCTGCCTCCTAATCCCGAATGCTTCTTGATTCTTGTGTTTCTGTGGGCAGGGGAAAAGCAGAGGTCTGAAAACAAGACCCTGGCTTCTCTGGAATGGTGTATCGTTAAGTAACCTGTGAAGGAACCGGATTATTTTTTGCTACCCAAGGATGCGTAGCTCATTCTTTGTCTGCAGGCAGAGCTGACCCCTGTTAAATAGCAAACAGGTTTTCCATCAATGCCTTTTCTGAAGGTTCCTGAGAGTGATTCCAGGTACGTGCTTTTCCTGGCCTCAAGTGTTCCTTCTTGAAAATGTTCCAATGCACCCTCGTGCCTCGAGCCAGCCTACACCACTGATGAACTTGGCCTACTGTCACCTGTCATCTTGAAGCTGATTTTTCTTTTCCAGAATATAAGGTTGACACTGAGACAAAACTTCCCATCTGTGTGCTTTACTGGCACATAATTGCTCCAAAGAAAGGAGGAGGTTCCCTAGATAAAAGTGCTCACTGCTTTCCTTGAAACTATTTTCTGTAAATAAAACTCTTTCATCTTTGAACTTAAATATATTTCAACCCCAATTTAGGTTCTTTTTTCCCTCTTAGTCCTGGACCTCTCTAAGTTATTAAAAAAAAAGACTTTCTTAATAAGCCCCAAAGGTAATCAGAAAGAAGACAGCAAAATGAAACAACTCGTAAAATATTCCTCAGCATCTTTAGGGAATACTTAATGCACACAGGGTCAGGGCTTTGTAATGGTAATTTAAGAGTTGTAGGAAGTGATCCATCATTTTAAAGAGCAACATTGCCATCCTTGACAAAAAGTTTATGTTTCGGAATCAACTTGGGTCCCTGCTCACCTCAGGAAAACAAATGCTGGCACATCTTCTTGTAGGACATAATGAAGGAGATTTTCTATAATGTTATGCAAATGTCATGCTAAATGGTACATAGGCTTTGAGAAGTGACAGGCAATTGCAGCTGTCCAGTTTTCTGGAAAGCACTAATGCTGTTCTGGATTAATTTTTTCTTTCTGGAGCAGACGTTGTATGGAAATTACCCTTGACTGAAAGCCATCGTTGGAAAGGTCACAGCAGTAGATACAAAATCCATAGGCAGTCGATTGCCTTCCACGGATTCAGCATTACTGCTCTTGCCTATTTTACCCTTAGGCATCTTTTATTTCTTGCACAGATGGTCTCACTCAGCCCTAACAAAATGTTTTAAGCTGTTGCATAAATTAAAATAAGAGGCCCCAAAGTACAAAAGTGCAACTCTTTGGGAAGAAGTTGGGGGTGGGGACGGAATGCAGAATGGGCAAGGGGAGAAAATGATATAGGGCTCTGCTTCCCCTTCTGCCACCTCCTTCCCTTGGCTACAGCAGGTCAGTCAGAGGCATTTCCATCAGCACAGCTGAACTCATGGTGTGGGGAGGAACAAGTGGATAAGGCTGCAGAGGATCAGGTGCAGTTGCCATGTGCACGACATCATAGATTTGCACCAAAGTATTGAGGAAAGATGGTCAATAATTTTTTACACACTTTTTGTATTGGAAAGGATTATTTGATCAGGCTCAGCCTTCAACCTTGCCATTTACTTTTGGTAAAATGAAGCTTCTCAGAAGTATTTCACAGATAATTTTAAAATACTGATTTTTATCTCTAACATGGATGTCATGGTTTAGCCTTAGGTGCGACTCAGCCCCACACAGCTGCTCCCTCACTGCCAGAGAGATGGGGAAGGGGAAAAACTGAGAAAACTCATGAGTTGAGATAAGGCCTGTTTAATAGGACAGTAAAGGAAGAAAATAATAGTGATGGTATTACTACTAATAAAATTAGAATATAGAATACAAGTGATGGGTAATGCAGTTGTTTGCCACTCACTGACTGGTGCCCAGCCAGTTCCTGAGCAAAAAGTGAAATCCCAAATTATTATTTCACTTTTAAAGTCTTAGATCTCACCTGTAGAGTAAAAGGGAGCATATCCCTGAGCAAACCATTGGGTATGTGTTTTGTTCCTTACTTGATGTATTTTTAGTTCAGCTTGCCATTGATGGTAAAACACTCTTGTGCTGTTTGTTGTGGACTGGTTTGTGAGTAGATTGAGATGACTGGAGTAAAAGTGTTGCTTGGGGCCTCAAGGCTTCCCCTTGGCTGTTGTCCCACAGCCCCAGCTACTCCTGTCTGCCTCTAACACCCAAGCTCAGCTTTCATGCCTTGGGCTCCCCCCAAAGTTTAGCTCTACTGTTGTCTTCAAATCTCTCAGAAGTGTGAGCCTCCTGATTTACAGCTGAAATCTTCAGATGATTTTTGATGCTGTGTAACAGAGGTGGAAATGAGGTTTATATAGTATTACATGTTGGTATCTTACTTAAAGATGAACTACAAGGATTTGGAGCTCCCTTGATGGGGTGGAAACCCCTTTAAATGGTATAGGACTTCTTAAATTCAGTGCCTTTACCTCATTTTCCCTTTGACTGCTATTGTGGGGTGTAGGGTCACTCTGACTTGAGGGAGGCAGCAGTCTTCTGTTCCACTGGGCTGAGGTTGATCTGTGCTGCTCAGATTGTGCCTTTTACCCACTGCACTGTGATCCTCTAATCAGCCATTAGCAGATTCAAGCTTAATCAGGTTTCTGTGACTTTCACAATGAATGAGGATCTTCCCTCAGTGGAAGTTAGCCACAGATAATATTTCAAAGCTGTAGCTATTAGGTCAATGATCCTCTCTTGAGGCATGTGCTAACACCTTGGGAGTTTCATGTGAAAGACCAGTCTGGCAACTCCAACACAGCCTGATACACAAACAATTCATGAGTGGAGCAGGGCTGGCACATAGAGAATGCTTGGAAAAGGTGCTGTGAAATTGTTCTTAGCCAAATTGGGGTTTGGCTGTTGAGGTACCCAGAGTGTTGGTGCACAAAGTCCTGCCAGTTCCTATTTCCCATAAGATAACAGCAGCACTGTGTGGGGTAGGGAAAGGTGCCAGCACATGGGCTGGCACAGCTGGGGCAGGGGAGTGGTGGCTGAGACCATGACACTGCCTGGTCACTAGGATGGAAGGTGATGCCTTAAGCTTTAGCTTTCATATTTTCAGATTCTGTGCTGCCTAGGGTGCAGTTCTGAGCCTCATATTAAATGCTAGTAAGCTCTCTTCACAGAGTAGGGAGACAAAACAGATCCTTTTCCTGCTGCACACCAAGGACAACTTTCAGGTCCAAAAGCACAAACAAGGGTGGCTGAAGACAGAAAACAAGAAAGATGAAACCTCACAGCCTGAAGCTGTAATTGGACAATTAAACCTCACTATGCAAACGGACCAAAACTTATAAAAAATGTAAGATCTCGTGCCCAGTCAGTCATTTTGTGACCATTTTGGGTCCACCCAGGGTGTAGCCCTGGTCAGGCTCTTGTCCTGCCCAAGGTGTATCCTAAAGGACTTTCAATAAATACCTACTTTGTTCTCTAGCTCTGTCCAGGTCAGCCTTCCCAAGGCATCAAAGAGAATATGAAACCTGGAATGTGTCACTATGGGGAACTGAACTTGCCACATCTAATCTCCAACTCTTATCTCATTTCTCGCAGTGACTGTAAACAATGGCAGAATACTGGTCCTTTTTCCCAGGTAATAGTCAATCAAAAAAACCCCAAATTCTCAAAATTATTCAGGTGGGTCATAGGAGGGGTCTAGTACTTGTAATTCCTGTTCCCAAATCCAGTTGTCTTGACTTGTAGGGCTTCTGTGTTGCAAATTCTTGTCCTTACTGGTCAGCAGGATGGTTGTTACGACACCACCCTGTACCATAGTTCTTGCTTCTATTGAGAGAGCAGAGAGAGCAGCACAGAAGCACTTGGACATTGTGCATTAGTGACTGCCACTGTTACCTCTGACAGTGCAACTTAATAAATGGTAACACAGACTTTGTAGGTCATTGAATACCACCAGGTGGATTCCTGGAGAAGTGGAGTGCAGCACTATTGTAATGTGGACCCTTTCCTTCACTCCCATCCTACAGCATTCCCTGTTTGCTCAGTGGCCTTTTTCTCCTCACCATTTACTGGTCATACCTGCAATGGTTTGTTCTTTATTGGTGGGAGTTAGGTTTTGACAATGGTGTAAGCTTCTGTTTGTGTAACCACATTTTGGTGTGGGGTGTGTTGCTTATTTCCGTGAATATTGTGGTAGCTGTGTTCTTCAGTCTTTTGACTGAGAGTGTTTCTGTACTGTACAGCACATGAAACTCAAGGTGACCAATTCTATTTTCGCATCTCTTCTCCCTCTAGGCTGGAGGTTTCCTGCCTTCCTTTTGGACAGTTAACATAGAGAAGAGATAGTGTTCTCCTTCAACTAATTAGATGATGCATTTCAGAGTAGTCAGTTATGTTTAGTCACTTAATGAATTATGTTTTGCCAGTTGACAGGGATTGATCAGCAAACAAAGAATCCAAATCCAAAAGAGAAAAAAGAAGCAACCATAGCTGTATTATTAAAGGAGTATTCACAGACAAATGGAGATGTTAGATGGTGTAACAGCTAGGCTACACTCATAACTATGAAATCATAACTAGAAAGGACCAGTTCCATTTTTACAAGGTTTAGATGATTTTTGTAGTATTTTATTTCAAATTTCAGCAGGTTTGTATCACACAGAACAAAACCCTCAGATCTTTCATGTATATTGGTGGGGCTTTCTGTTGCAGTTTTTCGAGCTGTGGGGTAATGCATGTGTAGGAAGTTAATGATGTGGTCTCTGGGTGTTGCTTTCCTGTACAGAGTACTGATAATGAGCTTCGAGTAATAGGGTACGAGTCCCAGAAGATGAATTCTGATTACCTTTGTGGTACCGTCCCCTGTATGCCCCTTCTTCCTTGATGTTTCTGTAAAGAACATTTGGATTTTGATGAGGGTATTGCCTATTTGACTTTTAATTAGATTTGCAGTATGTTATGTTAATAAACCGTGACTCTCTGTTTAGTTGGTTTGGTTTGTTTCCATTTTCTTACAGTGTATATTCATGGAATCATATGGTGGCAGGCAGCAGTTGAAATATTTTGCTTCTCCATGTCTAAAGCTTATATTTATTGGTCCAGAGAGGGTGAATTTTGTCCCATACTCAATAATAATCAGTAAACAGTAGTTAAATTGTATAGAGACTTGCAAACTGCGGCATACTGTGAAAGTGCAGAGAGGAATCCTCCAAGGAAATTGCATGATAGGTCTTAAATAATACCTTATAGTCATGGGCTATGCCATTACAGGCACTAAAATTAAATATACAGCTTCCCTAAACAGCAGGTTGTCTTTCCCATTGCCCCCTTTTAATAAAAACTCTGGGACTTCCTCATGTTGACAGGTCAAGTGTAGTCTTTTTATAATCTCCATGGTTTATCCCATTTGGAGTTCTTGAAATTTGTTTTCCTTGTACTCACTCGTTTTCCCCTAAATAATTTATTTGTTACTGCGTACTTTTAATTGAGATTTAGAAAGGAAAATGAAACCTTTTGCCAAATCCCATGTAACATGAAGACATTTAGATGGCTGCTGGTTTGCAGCTCTGCCTGGTGGTGCTCGTCTCCCCACTCCAGTTGGGTTTTGTTCAGCAGACTGCTCTGGCAGTTTAATCACCAGGATATTGTGGATGGGGCTGTGATTTCTGTGCTGTTTGGCTCCAGTGGGAAGTGACTGGTCATGGCAAGGCTGCAGTGCCCTGTCAGCACAGGTGCCCCAGACACGGTGTCACTGCAGGGCTGCTGTACAGCAAGAAAGAACAACCACAAGGAGTGAGGAGGGGCAGCACTGGGCTGGGAGTGCTGGACAGGGCAGCTGGAAGTGTCATCATGGAAAAGTTTATTCATTATTTTTATCCTCTTGGGCTGTTTTCCTGTTCTAATTGCCATTCTTAGCTCCTAAGCAGAGGTTGGTTGTCCTGAGGACACAGATCCTCGGGGGAGTGGGTGATGGATGCACAGACTTGGTGCTTTGCCCTGCTGAGTGTCCTGGAGGTCCACAGGCCTGTCGGCTGAAATTGCTGTTAGGTGGCAATTTTTGTGATGCACAAACCCATCGTGGATGGGCTGAGAGCCCCTGACTCAGGTCACACAGGTCATAGAGTTACCGTATAATTCTGCCTTTCAAACACTGTCAACTTGGGGTGAGTTTTAATACTTAATGAAGAATCAAAAGCTCAGTTTTCTGTTGTGGGTTGTTGAAGACATCCAATCCTTTCATAACAAGATTTGGTTCTGTTAGGTTTCTAGTAAGCCAGAGATTTTTCTAAGACAGAAAATGGTTTACCTCTGAATTTCTGAACCTTATACTATTTTTTCTGTTTGGAGTTGTGTTTCTTTCTAGATACGAGTAAGAAGTTTCTAAAATGGATAAAATACTTTACAAATCTGCACACATCTTTTGAGAAGATGGGAAAGAGAAAAAAAAAATATATATGGGGAGTGTTCCATCACTATTAGAAAAAAAATTACCAAGTTTTACTCTCCTGTCTGTGTAAATGATAGTAGAATAAATAAGGGGAAGCCCAACTAGGCTGGACCAAGTTCTTGAGCTAAACTGTTAAGATTAAATGACTGCAAGGTCTAGGCCTTTATGCAGCACTTTCTGGCATTTTATTAATAAACGCTATTTTGCTATTGGAAGGATTTTTGCACTTGTTTGTTTTTAATAAATTCAGAAGCAGGCACAGATATTCAGAGACATTTCTGTCCATGGTAATTTAGTTTAGGGCACTGTGCCATAGTCATAACAAGTAAAGCTCAGCTTGCTTTCCACACAGCCCAGACTGGTCCTGTTTGTTTGGTTCTGAGGCAGCCATGAGCCTTTCCCTGTCCTTTGACACAAAGTTTAGGATTTAGTAGAGAAAGTTGTGCATTTGTCTCCTTGTGTGTGCTGTTCCTGGCAGTTGTTAGGGGTCCCTGTGTGAGGTGTTGGCAGAGGCAGGTGGTGCTGCCAGCAGGAGAACAGCTACCACTTCACACAGGGTGGAGAAAACTGGCCTTTTGGGGGTTTGATGGTGATGAAGGAGGTAAATAAAAAGATTCTAATTGGCTTTTGCAGATAAAATCTATTGCCAGTGCTTTAAATTCTTGGGAGAGGAGCATCTGGGTGCTGTCCCTGAGACAGGGGAGTCCAATTTGAGCTGAGCACAGGGTGGGACTGGAGGAGGAACCTCAGCTGCTGGTGCTGACTCTGAGGAGGGATGGGGGAAATGGCAGGATTGGGGTGGGGGCTCAGCAGGGACAGCGTGAGAGCCTGGACACTGTGGCCATGGCAGAGTGTCCCCCTGAGGGGCAGGGCAGGTGGGATCCTTGTGGGAAGGTGAGGTGTTCCCTGTGGGAAAGTGAGGTGTTCTCTGTGGGGAGGTGTTCCCTGTGGGAAGATGAGGTGTTCCCTGTGGGAAGGTGTTCCCTGTGGGAAGGAGAGGTTTTCCCTGTGGGGAGATGTTCCCTGTGGGAAGACAAGGTGTTCCCTGTGGGAAGGTGTTCCCCCTGGGAATGAGAGGTGTTTCCTCTCATTGGGAGGGTGTTCTCTGTGGGAAGATGAGGTGTTCCCTGTGGGAAGGTGTTCCCTGAGGGAAGATGAGGTGTTCCCTGTGGGTAGGAGAGGTGTTTGTTCCCTATGGGAAGGTGTTGTTGCTGCAGGCTGAGGAGGGTTTGGGGAGGGCAGAGGAGACCCACGGCCTGTAGGGCCAGGCCATGTTATGGCTGACTAAAGCACCTCCTGCTCCTCCTTCCTGCAGAACATGGGCAGTGATCCTCCTTCCCTCCATCCTGCCAATCCACAGGGATCCACTTTGCTTCACTCCACCACTGGGAGTGTTTCTTTTCACACAGAAGGGGCTTCTCACAAACACACATTAAACACAAACGCGAGGCTTTTCAAGCAAAGGGGTGTTTAAGACTGGATTTCTAATGGAACCATGCAGTTGTCAGGCTTCATCATTTTCTCAGGCAATTTGTTTTATTAGACTCAGACATGCCTCACTCTGAGCTGTGCTGCAGGGTCAATCCACCCCCATGGGCTCTCCTGCTGCCCACGGGGCTGGCAGGGCTCAGGGGGAACAGGCTTCACCCTCTGCCTGTGCTGTCACCCCACAGCCCCACCAAAACTCACGGCAAAGTTCTTCCCTCAACTTTGGATCCCTCTGCAGCTTGATGGCATCGGAAGAGAGATGTGCAGTTGAGCTGACAATCAGTGATTGGCATCGTGCACAACTCATTATTGTGTCAAGGATTTGGCATGTCCGTGGAGAGGAAACCATGTGCGTTGTGTTGACACTGAGCTTAATTCATATCCTACCAGCAGCAATGCCAAACCCTTATCTCATCCCTGCTTGTGCCAGAGCGCCTGCCTGTGTGCCAGCTCCTTGTCAGAATAATGAGTTATGCCTAATACCAATCATTCCGTGGCAGATGCCGCCTGCTGTAGCCATTTTGTACAGTTGGGAGCCTCAGCAAAATGGCTGGGGTTCCATGCTGGGTTTCCATGCTGGGATTCCAGGATGGGTTTCCATGCTGGGGTTCCACGTTGGGGTTCCATGCTGGGGTTCCAGGCCGGGTTTCCATGCTGGGTTTCCATGCTGGGTTTCCATGCTGGGTTTCCAGGCTGGGTTTCCATACTGGGTTTCCAGGCTGGGATTCCATGCTGGGGTTCCATGCTGGGGTTCCAGGCTGGGTTTCCATGCTGGGATTCCAGGATGGGTTTCCATGCTGGGGTTCCAGGCTGGGTTTCCATGCTGGGATTCCAGGATGGGTTTCCATACTGGGTTTCCAGGCTGGGATTCCATGCTGGGGTTCCATGCTGGGGTTCCAGGCTGGGTTTCCATGCTGGGGTTCCAGGCTGGGGTTCCAGGCTGGGTTTCCATGCTGGGGTTCCAGGCTGGGGTTCCATGCCGGGTTTCCAGGCCGGGTTTCCAGGCTGGGGTTCCATGCTGGGGTTCCAGGCTGGGGTTCCATGCAGAGCATGGCATGGTCAGAGCTCTCTGGCAGCACCAGGAAAGGGAAAAGTATTTCAAATGTCATCTGAATGATCTGCTGGGTTTTATGGCAACTTTCTTTAAAAAAAAAAAATCTTCCTGTAGTTTTTATCTTCTATACCCTCCACCAAATATGCAACCCCCCGCCCTCCCCCAATATGTCCATTATCTTTGTGCTTTTAAGATCTTCAAAATTACATTTGTGAATGTGGCACTCTGAGCACCATTGCCTTTCCTCCCTCTTCCCCTTTATTAATGCAGCTAATTTTTGGAGACACCTCTGATTCTTCCCTGTGCTCACAAAGGGTTTACCTGCAGTGCTTGCAAGGGCACAGGCCTGGGTTTTTCAGCCTACCACACCCCGGGGTTTAGCCAGTTCCACCTGCCAGGAGATTGTCAAGGGAGAAAATAACCCTTTATCTCTCTAACACTGTAGAAGGCAGGAAAGACTCGCAAGGAAAAGTGAACCCAAAATGTGGTTTTGACTTTTCCCTGTGGGAGGAGTTCAAGGTGCCACCAAAGTGGGAGAGGAACATTTGAGCTGATATTGAACTTATAATCAAACTCTTTGTTGTGGGAACTGAATACTGTGGGAAAGGGAAAGGAAAACTTCCATGGGGTACAGCAATAATGTGTGTCTATAAGGAGCCACAGTGTAGAGTAACTCCTGTTTACCTCTTTGGCTTGAGTGGGTAATTTGCTAGAATAAAAAGAACAAGAAAAGGCTGAATGCTCAGTAGTTCACATTTGCTTTGAAATCAAGAGGCCCCTAAACCAGCTTGGTGTTCTGTGTTACCGCGATATGAGAGTTTATACCCAGGTGCATTCACACATACGTTAAAAAAATAATCACATCACATTCCCCATAGCCTGGTCACCATTTGTTCTCAAACCACGTTCAAGTGACAGTGCTAGAAGATAGGTTATTCATAATCATGTTGTTGTTTAAGCTGCATTACTATTTTGTGTCCAGCCTATTGATTTTTCAGGATTCTTCTGCAGGATTCTTTTTCATTAGTGTGCTATATGGAACAAAAACTCCTTAGTGGATTCAGAAAATATTGTACTTACAAAACCTCCATAATTTTCTGTTTTTAATAGAAAAATAAATGCACCTGGCTTGCAGTTAGCATGCCAAGATTTTCCATAATTTAATTTGAAACAGTTCAAGAGCTTTAGTTTGGATATCAGCAGAAATGAGGGCCAAATGCAGATACAGTTTAATTGGGTACAAATCACTTGGCTTCCTAGAATTACTTTAGCTCACATAAAGTCCACTTTAATTGGACATTTTAAACATATACACATTTGCATTTCTTTAATAAACCAGATGATTACAACACAATTCCAGACAGACACTACCTGAGATAGACAGCCTGGTTTGCTAAACCTGGGACAGAATCACTGCACTGTGAGGGGGCAGCCAGGCAGAAGGGCTACAAGAGATAAAGGATGGATACAGAACAGATTTCTGCTGAAAACATGTTAAAAATCATGGATCAAAACAAGACTTCAGTGTGAGTTGGAGCTTCCCTGATGAAAAATTTCACTTGTGATGAGCTGGTGCGTCACCATCAGGGCAACCATGGGTTGTTGGTGTGCTACTCCTTCACTGCAGTTACAGTCACACTTCGTGGGAAATGTTTTCCATGGGAAGACCACGCTGATGTGATACATCTCTAAAGTTACTTTTGGTTCCTAGAGGCTGTGGTATCCAGTTAGCCCTTGAGTGTATGAATATTTATACAACATAAATGGGGAAATCGGTGGGTTCCCTTGGTGGAAATGTGATATTGGTATTTTTTAAAATAAACTTAAATAAGGTCAGAATTTTTTATCCTCTAGAGAAAATTTCACGTCTGATTAAATAGTTTACATAAACTTAATCTTTTTCTGCTAGATGCATTATAGTCTCAGATATTATTCATGTAGCTATTCCTCTGTGAACCATAAAATGTTCATTTCTTCAAAATGAATATGAAGCTCAAAGCATTAGTGGTCTTAAGAGCATAAAAAGTTTATTGCTTTGTGCTTAACATTTTTCAAGTAACTTTCGAAAGCTGAACAAATTTTGCATTTAGATTAATGGAAGATGTTTTCCATTTGAAGGAACTAGCAAGGGAGCAGCAATAACAAAAATCCCCCAAGGTTAAAAATGTAGTGCTTTTGATTTTTACCAGAACTGTGTTAGCAGAACAATCATTTCTCAGCATGGAAAGGTAACATAATTGGTCTATACAGTGGCAATATAGAAAACGAGTATGCTTCAGAGAAAGCTAATATGGCTCTACTTAATAATTTCCTTCAAGAGCCTGAATTTGAATGTATATTTCACCCAGCTTGAGGCAAACAATTTGTACCCAGAAGTTCTAGTGGAAGTTACCAGGGGGTCATGCAATTTATTTTAGTTCTTGAAGTTTTCAGAACTGAAGACCTAAGTGCACATTCACTTGCATAGTTTCACCCGTAATTTGATCCAATTGGGCACCATTTTCTTTCTCCCCTCTTATGTTAGTTCTAGTGCAAAAAAAACAAAAACAAAAACAAAAAAAAAAAAAAAAAAAAAAAAAAAAAAACCACCAACACTCTCATGAAATATTGTGAAAGAAAAGTTTTCTTGGAAGAAAAACTACTTCTCAAATTTACAAAACTAGTCTCTTTAAGAATTGCTCCAGCCCTTTCATTCCCTGGCACCTGAAGCCTGCTGGGTTGGTTTCTTAAAAACTCATGTTACTGTGTGAATCCACTTTACTTTGGAGCCTGTGATTGTGGAAAATAGCAGAAAGTGCTTTTTCCAGAATAGACAAAATCACATCTTTGCCCTTAAACTCAGGACAGTGCTTCCCTCCAGCACTGCCTCCAGCCTGGTTTCTGTGCCTGCCAAACCCAGCAGCCACATTCCATGGACAGACAGTGCCTGCTCCAGCTCTGTGCTCCTGGGCACAGCCACCTCACTGGGCTAAATCCCTTTGTAAATCTTGGGAATTTGCTGGGACAGGAGTTGAGAGGTCCTGTCCTGTAAAAGTAGCATTGAATAAAAGGAAGGGGTTGTGCTTTTCAGCCAGATTTATAAGAAAAACTCTTGAGCCTCTTTGTCCTCTGTGCTGCAGAAGGCTCTGAGACACCTATAGGACAGGACACTGGGAGAGCTGTTCAGAGCCCCAGCTGAGGGTACTGGTTTACAGCTCATCACCCTGCAGGAGCAGGTGGTTAGAAGGGGCCAAGGAGTTACACTGTATTTATCAGAACCTTTCATCTCAAATGTTCTGGGGAAATGCATTAGGAGAAACAGATTTAAAGACAGGAATTGCTCTGCTGGGTCTCTCCCTGTGCTGGGTGGTGTGAGCAGCTGGCATTAGGGGGCAGGGGCATGTTTCTCATAGGGGAGAGGACAATACAATTCTGCAAGTTTCTTTCTTAGAGCATGACAGTGCTTTGCCTTACAGTACAGGGGTGTATATTTACAAGACTTTTTTTTTTCTAGCATGGCCTTACCTTTTAGAGCTGTTTTGTTCTATTTGTTTTCTCAGGTGAGTTTCTGTCTGTGTCTTCTTTAAATATTAACTTACCTTTTTAGTTGTGTATTTTTGTTTTAGTGGGACGATGATTTCATTTGTAAAAAAGACATTCTGGCCTTTTTTACCAAGTCCAGGTTCTAAAGGCAGAAGATCTTTTTTGAATGTTTTGATAGACCTCTTACATTCTACCTCAGCCAAGGTGACAAATGCTCTAATGTCAGTATTAATTTTATGGAATTCTTCATCTGTTGCATTTCTAGAAATCCTTCCTGTGCTTTTGAAGCCAACAGACCTCAAGTTTGACCATTGACTTTCAATAAAGTCACTCTGCTTTTCTTACTTGCATGCCAAATGTACCTGAACAAATCTTACAGGCACAAGGTAGAATATAAAATAAATCCATCCCTCTGGTAATTACCACCAAGAATTAATGTGTCTTACTTCTGAAACCAGTGACAGTCCTGCTGGATGCCTGCCTCTGGGAAGTGCTGGTTTACCCTTCCCTGGCTTGTCCAAGATTCTGTGATCCACCCTTCCCAAAGCGGTGCCCCCGTTTGTCACCACACTGCTCTTAGTGCTGTGGTTGGGTCAGTTTCCCGTGGTGGGTAAGGGGATCCTTTTCCCTTTAAGAGGACATGATGGGGAAAACATGGCCTGAATTTCGTTAGCAGTGTGACAATGAGAGAGATAAGTAGATGTGACAGTTATGAATGACGCACTGTCATGCACTTCTGCATTCTGACTCAGATAAATTGACACTGCTGTCAAACACAAGCTATGGAGAGGAGAGACCTCTGATGAACCTTCTAATATGGTAAATGGGAGTCTTAATTCTTCATTAACTGGAAAAAGGAGATTTGGCCATGTAATTTTCTCCTTGCTGCCTGTTTTAAAGATTCCAATAACCCAGCATTTACAGTTGACTAGGCAGGGATTGCTTTTTCCTATGCCAGCGACATGTAGGCTGTGAAATCTAAGGAAGTGCCGCTTAAACACAGACTTATTGCCTTGGTTATCTTTAATGACTTTGAAATGTATTGGCCTCATTATGGAACAGTGCAGTTATCAATTCCTCTAATTAGGTGATGTGGTCCCATAAGAAATTTAACATTAAAGTGCAAAAATGAGTTAGTGGCATCAATTGCTGGCAACCTGGATGTTGGCACTGAATTTAAAGCAAC
The DNA here is from genome assembly GCF_965231275.1 of Zosterops lateralis. Lineage (NCBI taxonomy): Eukaryota > Metazoa > Chordata > Aves > Passeriformes > Zosteropidae > Zosterops > Zosterops lateralis. The sequence goes on along the minus strand of NC_139779.1, from coordinate 9,147,401 downwards.
GGTGCTCTTTTTCTGTGTCGTTATTCTGCATCAGTCTTATTTGTTCAAATATCAACAGTAATTTTTTTCAATACATTAATTTTGGCCTGTGTGAAGAGCTGTTTATTTACCTGAGCATTTCTTTGCCCTCTGAAACTCTATCCTGTGGCACACAGCTGATATAGACACCAGTGAACCACGGACCAGCTGACGCAGAGCGAGCTCTCTTCACTGACAGGTCAGGCTGGGCAGTAAAACTGCAAGTCCACATTTGCATTTTCAGTGGCCCTTTCAATCTGAAGATCTTGCAGCCGTTTATAAGCACTGAAGAGCCTTGCCCACAGTCCCACCTCCCAGCAGAGCTGGAAACAAAGCACGATCCCCGCAGTTCCGTCACCTTCCCAGATTTGTAATGCCGCTGCCTCCCACGAGGGCCTGTTGGAGGTTGCATTTCTCGTTTCCACCATATGGAAAGGATTATTGGTGGCCAATTTAGAACAGACAGTCTCCTGTCTTGCTGGGAGGAAAAGAGGGTCTGGGAAACCTTATTCTAATGCAGTCTGGTTTGTGCATGTGTTTTGGTATGGCTGTATACAAAAGCAAGTGCACAGTATTTTATCTCTTGTTATCCTTCTCTTTAAATCACATGACACAAACCCATAGATTATTTGTGTATGAAGATAATCTCAATTTTCTGTGAGTTTATAAAGCCTGGTGGGGATAACGTCTGGCAGGGCAGTGTGCGATGTTACACAGGGAGGGTATCTGTGAGCGCTTTGGGAGACCATACTGCCAAAAATTGGAATTTTTGTGTACTTTAGAATAAATGGCTCCAAAGACATCTAATAACCTCAAATTGCAAACCACAAATGGTCACAAAGCCAGCATGGAGTTGGGTTTCTGTCTGGTTAGGCAAGCTGTGAGCCAGGGATGGAAACCTCACCCTATGGTGAAAACCTCACACACTCAGACGTGGATCTCGACTGGCCTCACTTAACTCCTCACTGGAGGCTGTCCCTCTTTGCCCCCCTTCCCAAAGGGCAATATCAGTGGATTGCTTTGGATGCTTTTGGAGGACAGGGCATTTGTTAAAGACTCAAGGTTGAGAAGAGGGTGAATGAATGAATGGATGGGTGGATGGATTCCCTTTGCCTGCTCAGGCATCTGGGCTGGGAATTCTCATTTCCACTGCAGCTCCTCTCTGTTTGGCTGTGGCTGCTTTGTAAACTTGTGGATTGCAGTGAGATATTTGGCACAGTGAACACAATCCTGCCACCCTTTCACCCCTTCCATCATTTGTACCTGGTCTGGTACAAATGGTCTGGTCCCAGTCTCTGAGCCACCCCAGCATTTCCATTCCTGGGCAGGTCCTGCAGGGGCTTCTGCTCTGTTCAGTCAGGTCACTGAATCTCTGACTGCTACAGCCTGCAGGAGCTGCTCATGGATATAATCATTTGTTCCAAGTGCAGGTGATGCCCCTCCCTGAGCGTGTCCCAACCCCTCCCAGCAGTGTGTGAAACACAGCTGCTGCCATCCCTGGGTATCAGGGCTGGTTTGTTCTCCCCAGTTCAGAAAGAAAAGTGAGGGCACTCTGCTTTAAATAAATAAGCATGCTCACATGCAGTCCTACCCAGTGTTTGCTGCTGCAGAATTTACAGAATTTTGTAAGAATCACAGATCACAAACAGTTAGGGTGGAAGTTAGGGTTGGCTTTCTCCTTTTTATTGGACTGGAAGGAAGGAGGTCTGGAGTAACTCTGCTTCCTGAGGGAGTTAATTCTGCTCTCTTGCATTAGCTTTCAGGATATTTTTGTTTTCCTTGTAGACAGTCCCTGTTCTAGCAATGGATATCATCAGAGTATCCAAGAAGCATGGCCATTATCCACACTTGACTAAGAAATAAAAAAAATTGTATCCTTGCAGTTTTCTTCCGTCTTGCTTACTCTCAGATGGAGGTGATGAGTCTCTTCATCTGGAAAGGATATTTTCTGTGATGACATTTCGTACCCAACCATACATTTGGACAGTCAATGAAAGAAGAAAAGGACCAGTGGCAGGAGAAGGGCCACCTGTTAATTCTATGCATTGTGCAGGAGTCAGAAAAATGGCAGAAAAAAATTGGACCACAATTAACCTTTGTTTAAGCATGTTCTGCACAGTCCCAGGTGACAGCCAGCATGTACTGCATGTTCCTAAACATGAGCTAAGGATACCTCTTATCCTTAGCTCATGTGAAATACTTCTGTATTGTTCTTTCTGATGTTTCATGAAAATCAATGAAAATAATTTGTCTAAGAAAAAAACCGAGGCCCAGGTTAAGGCCAAGACAAACAATAACTGCATCCCAGCCCTGCAGCCCCTGGAAGAGCATCTCCCACAAAAGAGACGCTGTCACTTTAACATGGGCTGCTGTTTCCTTGAATGGACTTACCCAATCTTTCATCAAAGAAACATATCTCCCATATCCCTGTCTTTAAAAACAGCAATTATGTGTAAATGCCTTCTGATTTATTTGAGCCAGGGCCACCGGCCAGTGTGAGTCACCACAATTTATTGCTAACCGTCACTTTTACATGATAGGTTTGTAACAAATATCTGCCGCATATTGTTAAATTAATCTTCCATTTAAAATTAATGGAGTTAGACTCCCCAGGTTCAATGTAATTTCGTGTTCACGGGCAGGGAGTGATGTGAGCTGCATACGGAATGAGCCGAGGCCAAACGCCCTAATCTTTCATCACCTTGAACCTAGTGACTAGGACGCCTTCTCAGCACCAACTAATGAGATTGAGCTTGCTTCTCTCCTGAGGACGCCAGCTCAAAGAAGCTTTTCTGCTCAGATACAGCAGGCTCCGTCTTATTTTAATAATTCCTCAGATATGACATGCCTGATGTTATGTATGAAAGACTCAGGCTTGAAAAAGAGATGAAATGAATTTTATATCATTACTTCAAAACCGAAACCAGCTAAAGGAAGTATGTCACAGTTAAAAATGCAGTAAGCATTTTAGCTATGAAATATTTTGAAAGTAAACAGGAGTCATTCTTTCATTTATTATTATAATGCAGCCTCACCTTAGACTCAGCTTCTGTAATTCCAGTCCCATTCATAAATTAATAACAATAATGTAGATGAAAGCAGGAGACTGTCCAATGAACATGTGGATGGGACCATCAGAGAGAAGAGATTTAATTCCTAATGGAATATGCCATGCTATAGTGCTGAGCTCTCTCATTTCTCTTTGTGGGCATTTGTAGAAAATGAGCCTGTCTTTTTTGCATTGGCACACTGCAAATCCATCACATATTGTTTAAAAATAATTGACTTGAATTGTATCAGTGTACTTTTCTGCCTGTCCTTTATTGCAGCTTTAAAGAAGTAGTAATTTCATTTATATTTTAGTATTTATCCATGCAGGAGACTAAGAGCATCAGCGGTATCTGCACAAGGGCCTGTGCTGCTGTGTGCTGTGCTCAGTGCCTGTGTCACCCTTGCTGACTCCCAGTGTCCCTGGCATTGCTGAACCATGTGCAGGAGCTGCTGCTCTATCCACACTGGATGTGTCCTGGCCATGGATGAGTCCAGGTGAGGATGGGGCTGGCCTGGCCTCCTGCCCTGGGCAGTTCTTGCTTCCAGAGCCACATGCCCAGAGGGTCACCTCCTCTGCTCCACCCCTCCCATGGGCTCTGCACAGTAGAGAGCAGCTCTTGGCAACTCCTGGGAAGAATAGAAACATGGTATCTTTCAATCCAGAGGAATATCTTAGGGGAGAAAGAAGTGTCTTTCCATAAGCTGCTGTCAAATGGAGAAGAGCAGGCTTTGTTCTGGGGCACGTGGTGGGTAGGAAGAGGGATGACAGAATGCACAGTTTTCCAAATCTTCCTCTTATTTTCATGTGTATGTATGGGGGGAAGGAAGTTTAGGCCCATCTGGGAAGCTGGAGAGAATCAGTGAAGATTTCTTTCTATTGTGCTGCTTTGATTTAAAATCTCTATCAGTCTTCCCATATATCCCACCTGGGGCAATTTTCCATTGCTGAGCAGACCTCACCCAGGTTCATTCATGTCTTTTATCCCTTTGTATCAGTTGCAGCTATTCTGATTTCTGTGGAATTATTATTCTGGTTAAACCAGTGAACCATATAACCAGTATCGGGCACTTTTATGTTTGTGGGGGTTTTGTTGCTGAGAAACTCATCACTATTTTAGTCATTTAGCAGAACTACTGATTTTGACTTTTTAGATTTTTCCTTGCTTATTTAAAATCAGCTGGAAGGATATGACCTTCTTCCTCTATACTATTTCACCTGATTAAAGCCTTAAAATTTTCAACTCTTCTTTTTAAATTATTCTTTCATTTTTGGAGTGAAGCTTTTCATGCACACCCTCACTTGTCGGTCCGGATTGTTCTCTTGGAAACCCAGTGCTCCAAGCTGTGATTCACCAGCTCCCACATCCCCAGGTGCCCCATTTCCTCTCTCTCTGCCTGACTGCAGCCCACTGCCCCTCCTGGGGCAGAGCAGGGTGTGCCCAGGTATCCTGCATGTGTGCTGTTATGAACCCACACTCCCCAAGGTGCCCAGGGGAGCTGTTGAGAGCACAAACTGTGGCTGTAGCAGCCAGGAGCTGCCATCAGCTGGGACCATTCCGTGGTGTCTGACCCCAAGGGAATCGCCTGCAGTGCCACCTGTGCAGCACCAGCTGCCTGTGCCCAGCAGGAGCTCTCCTGCATTGCCTTGGTTGCTTTGTGTATAAAAAATATGGTGCCAGCAAGGATTGGCTCTGCTGTCTTGCAGGAGGGAGAAGGATAAATCAAGTTCCTTTTCTGCTTTATTTACTTGCTATTCATTTTTATTCCAGGCTTTGCAGCAGACAGCAATGAAACTTCTAGATATTCATAAACAAAAATCTGGTCTTCTGTCCATTGATATAGATCAGGAAGGCCAGAGTGTATGTTGAGAAAGAAGAGAGTTGTAAAAAATGTTGAAATAGATTTATTGGAGGCTTCAATATCTGTTGAAGTCAGCAAAGCTGGAATAAGCTTTAAGTAAACACTATCAATTTCGGTGATAAGATTTAGAAGGTGGCTTCTATTTTTTTTTGCACTAGATGAAACAATATCACAAAGCTTGTCTTCATGGAAATGTGATCAAGATGTAAGCACTGCTACCGCTAACTCCTTTACTTTAGGTTTAGTTACACTCAGTTACTTCACTTTGAATAGCAGAAGATGTATCTCTCAGCACTGGAATTTTTCATTATGTGGGCTTTGCATCTTAATGTTTTTCCTGTCTCCTTATATTCTGGATAGATGCCATTTTGCAAGGTGAAAAGGTTAGCAGTTCCAGGTCTTGCATCAGGGCTGTGCTGGACTTCTAGATACCCTTGGAAGCTTTCATCTTATTTTTTTTATTAAGGAAAAAGCCCTCTATTCAGGTGAAATGAGTTTCTTAGTTTCAGCATCCAGAAGTATAAAAAAGTTCCCTTCTATGCAGTGCATTTGATTGGGAGTAAAAATGACTGATGACAGCCCATACTGGACCCTTTTGTTCAATTCAGCTATGATTATGGAGCCTATTAGCTGGAGTTACAACCTATTTAAGAGCAGTGCTTACTAGTAATGGGGGCCAAATGATTTTGGAAAGTTCAGATTTACTGGGCTCCCTGCAGAAATGAATTCAGCACTGAACATATTGATGCAGAGCCTGAACGAGGCTGTTCCAGTGGGACTCAGAATTGTGTGCTTAGCAAGAAATGAGCGGGTAGTAGAATTAAAGATCAGATAGATGTGAGGCTCAAGGGCAGTCTAAACTCTGAAGTTCATCACAGCAACTTAATCAGACTAAAATGAGTGTTGCACTGACAGGAATCAAGCCTCTGTGTGACAGGAAAATTAGCTTGTTACAGTGCTGCTGTGTTTTTTCTATGTCCCTGGTTTTTAAGGTCTTGTAGTGTTTAAAAATAGTTGTGAGATGTCAGTGTTCAGTGGCTGCTGAGGCAGTTTGGGTTTTGTTAATAGAGATGTTGACTCTCTACTTGATATTTACCTTTGCTATAATGGATCTGCAGTTTTAGTACTCTAAACAAAGACCATCTCATAGCACCTGTTCAAAGGAAAGGAAAACTTCAGGGTTGTCTCGGTGGTTTTTAGCAAAATCTTGAAATCTGCTCTAGGGAGTGGAAAATTTGGTTATTGGTCCCCTAGCCCTGCACCTGAACAAGCCCCCCATGACCCAGCCCTTGTTTGCTGCAGTTGGTGGGGGGCAGTGGAGACTGGCCCCAGGAACTCTTGTAAGGGACATTTTTGTGCTGATCACAGTCTCATCCATCCACTGCACCTAAAGCCTCCACCGAGGTTCTGTCAAACACCACCTCAGCTCCTGAGGAAGCCTTAAGCCACAAGTCCACTTTTCCCATCCACATCCAGCCATGCCCACGTCTTCAGAGCTGTCCAGTCCTGTAATTCCCGTTCTTATGGACACATAACTCTCCCCTTCCAGAAATTTCTTCACCAGAGTTATCTCCCCTTCCTGTATGTCCCCCACACGACCCCTCTGAGTCAGCCCCAAGCTCACCCAGCCTGCTTCCTGTGTTCTGCTCATCAGACACCTTCCTCCTGCTGTGTCCATGTGTGCCAAGATGGGATACACTTCCAAAACACAGTTCAGGAGCAGTGCACTGTGCTGGCACATCTGCCATAATCCTCTTTTCTGACTTTGCTTCTGCTTTGGGGCAGGAAATTTATTAATTCTAACCCAAAATTTCTTCCTACATACCAGTTGAAGCCTGACTTGGAAGGTGGTTTTTTATTGACCATGGGAATGTACTCTGCTTTGTTGTCCTTGGATGGAACTGGGAATATTCAGCACTTGTCAGAGTGCTGCTTCCTTTCCTCTGGACAACAGCAGCAGGGTCCAACCTGGGCACAGGCAGGTGGGGCTATGTGATTTTGCACCTTCTGAGATGGAGTACTTTGATTGTACTCTGCAAAAAGTCTGGGACAATTTGGTGTTCTTCATGTGGTAAACAAATGGAAAGCACAGGGTTGAGTTTTATCATTAAAACTTTAAATTTTAACCTTAAAAATGCACTTTCACGGCGGTGCATTGGGCTGCTGCAGGAGTGGCTCCGTGCAGAGAGCAGTGGGAATGTGCTGTCCCAGAAGGAGCCATGGCTGCCCAAGGTCAGGCACTCAGGAAGGGCTGGGAATGCTCTCCTGGGGCTCAGGAGAGCAGAGCTGGGGCAGTTTCTGGGTCACCGCTCGGACCAACTGTTCACGTAATTGTTACACGAGATGTTGCTCAAAGGAGTCCTATTTTCAATCGCACGAGCATGTCCCAGATTTGTCTAAACCATCTGTTCAAGTGAAGAACTTCCAGGTTGTGGGTTTTAGGGTGAGAGGGGAAAAGGCAGAAGAAAAATTGGAAGCAGGAGTTGGAAGTTGAGTGTCAGCTGGGCTCTGGTAGGAGGCTCTTTACAGCTAGAATGAAGGATCAGGAGAGAAAAGCTTTCAGCCTGACACACAGATGATAAAGCAAGCCTTAAACAGAAGCTGTGGCTGCACAGCAGGTAAAGAAATCCTGCTTAGATTAAAAATAAATATTTTATGCTGCATGTATGCAAACCTTTTTTTTTTATTATTTTTAATAGCTTAAAGCCCTATACAATTGGCAGCAAGTAGAAGAAATTAAAAGAAAGGGTTTGCATTGTTTGGTTGAGGTAGGAAGCCCTCAAAAAGCTAAATTGAGGGGTTTTTTTAATGATATAGAGAAAATTAAAGGACAGGCTGTACATTAGAATTTTGAAGCATAAAAACATTTGGAAATCATCCTGTCTCTGTATGTTTATAGCAAAGAGCAAATCCTAGCTTTGCAAAGAGATGATTTTGGAGGCAGGCACGAGGTGTGCAGTGCAGGGGGCTCAGCTGTCACAGGCAAGAGCTGGTGCTCCCTGCTCAGAGGGGTGACCAGGAGGTTTGGGATGTCCCTGCCAGCCATTTGGAGCATTTTAATGACTGAAGCAGTGTAAACATTTGTGAGGATAAACATTGTCTTCCTGCTGAGCAACAATGTCTCCTGTATGAGAACAGGATTGTTTTGGCATATGTCGGCTCTAAATATCCCTGCAGATACTTTACAGGAATTGCTGCCTCTTTAAACATTTATGCTATTAAAAATCAGGACGACTGTTGACATAAACCTGTGATAGCAGCTGCATTGTAGACAGAGTATGAATTTTTTATGTTATTGATGAGAAGTTTATATCATTTATGTACTGTAGTAAGGGAGGCATATGAGTGCTGAATACAGAAAATGATGGGATTGAAGCTATGTCGGTATCAGGGCACACTATTTATTAATGTGTCCTCTCAGAAGGAACATGAATGTGGTAAATGGCAAGCAAAACAAAGCTAAGTGATTTATAATATTTTAAAAACTCGTGTTGGGATGAAGAGAAGCTTTTTGGCTCTGCTGCCTGAGTTACCTGGTTTGGGTAGCAGTGTCACTGAGGGAAATAGTGATGTTGTCAGATCTTGAGGGTTGGCAGCCATTGAGTTGAAGCTTGGAGGGTTTGTGGCTAGGGAGGCTGGAATGTCATAAAGGGATGGCTGCCAAAGGAGTTCTTAAGAACTTGTTTGTGTTTTCTTGCCTTGAATTTCCAGGACTGAAGAGGCAGCACTAAAGCCGAGATTGTCTCCTGCTTTGCAGAAAAGACATTTACTCTCTTCCTGATCCCTTTCTGTTTTCACTGTTGTCTCTCATGGTTTCTCTGTAACCTGCTCCCCCTCTGAAAACAGATGGAGAACTTCTCTCTGCTCCCAAAGGGAGCTGCTGGTACAGCACCAGGGTTCCTGCAGTTTGGGGAGATGGTTAGGTGAGACTTGGCAGTATTGGGTTTATGGTTGACTTGATGATCTTAAAGCTCTTATCCAACCTAAAGTATTCTGTGATTCTCTGATTTAGTTGTTTAAGTGTCAAAATTTCCTTTACTGGAGGGCAGAGGGAGCTTTGTAGTTTGCGTGGTTTGCATTGGGGGAAGCTCCACGGTAGATCCTTCAATGAATATCTCCTCTCCTACAAGGTCTCTTCCAAAGCTCTGCCCTCCAGCACAGCCTCTGGAGGTAGAGGAAGCACTTCAGCTTTCCTCCTTCAGGCACAACTGTCCTTGTTTTTGCAGAATCCCACTTGGTAGTTATACAAGTGCTTCATGTTTCTCAGCACCAGACGGGCTAAATTAAATTTTCATATGTTGTCCATACTCATTTTTCCTACAAGTGTCACTGAGCAAATTTCCAGGATGTTCTTCTTTTAATGGAAAGCACAGCCATTGCTCAGAATGTGGCACTTCTGGCGTCTCCCATCCTCACTGAAGGTTGCAATTAAGGCTCTGGTATTGTGTACGTGAGCAGCCCCACCAAACCAGCACCATTCCTCATATATTATTGGAGTGCAGGTGTCAGCCATCCATGCAGGGTCTTCCTCAAGTGAGAGAACAATTCCTTATCAACAGAGGAGTCACCTGGAGCCACATTTTGTAGGAGAATTGTGGCTGCAGCCCCACAAGTGTGAGGCAGGTGAGGCAGTTGGATCCTCTGCTGGAATCATTGTCCCAGTGCAAGGTCTCATATCACCAGTTCACATCATTTAACCCCAAACAACTGTCCAGGGGTAACAGCTCCCCGCCCCTCAGCCCCTGGCTGTATTTAAACCCATGACTTGAAGGTGGAAGGGGTGTATCCTATTCCAGTCCACTCAAACATCCATCCTCGGGGGGATGTGTCTCTAAATTAATGGAGCACTGGGTTAATACTGCAGACGAGAAGCTACATTAAAAGAACATTATTGGGGTTGCAAAGTCAAGCCTGTGAAAGTTAAGACATTGAGAATTAAGGTTGCCTCTTCAACCTTAATTTGCCCCCTTCTGTGTACGCACCATGAAACAGCCTTTAATTACATGATCACATTCTCCTCTGCCTGAGGCAGACACCTGGCACAGAAAATTCCTGCCCAAATGGTTTGAAGTTGGGCAAAACTATAATCAATTGAACAAGAAGGCCTTGTAAAGAAGTGTGTAGCAACTTTAAAAAAAGGCTGCAGTTTGTGTTGATTTCCATTTATTTTGCTGCATTCAAAGTTTGTTTAACTTAAAATATTCTGCAGGTAAAATCCATCTGTGTGGAAGACCCAGGAGGGCTGTGTGCACCTGAAATTGCTTTACACAATAAGAATCTTTTTAACAAAAATCATCAATTGTTTGGACATACAGTGCCAAAAAATATGAAACTGAAATGGGAATCCTACTGGTTTAGGTGTTATATATCTATAAGTATTAAAAATATATATAAATATAAAAACCTCAAAGATGAAAAATAATCTCTGCAGGTGACCACCAAGTCACTCAGTCAAGTAAGTTGAATATTAGAAGGAGAAACTTAAATTCATTTTCCTGCTCTTTTCAAACCCAGCAGAGGGTATTTTCAACTCCAGCCCTCTTTTAACCTCAGAGCTGCTGGCAAGTTGTGTCTTGCAGATGAACAATGCATGACATTTATAGTTCATATAACATATGTTCCGATGTATGGAGATTTCAGGCACAGGTGGGTGGTCCTTGCCCTTAAAAAGTAGAAGGGATGTTTATTTCTCTGCACTAATGGCTGGTTTATAATCGATTGGAGTGCTGGCACAGAGTTCACCAGGATCAATTTGGAGTTTGGGAAGGAAGAGGCTCCACCTTCTACCCAGAGCATGTTCTGGTTATCACATCAGTGCAGGTGCTGCTCTTCCAGTTCAGTGAGGAATTGGAAGAAGTTTGGCAAGGAGGGGCTGACTCTGACTGAGGTTTCAGACTGCAGCCAGCTGGGAATGTGCTTCCCTGTGTCCCTCCCTCAGCCCCAGGGCTGTGCCAGTAGCTGAGCTGGAGGGATGGAGTTCATTCTTTGTTACCTCAACGTTGGTTGTTGAGGGGGATTTCAGGAAGACCAGCACACACAACATTCTATTCCTGGGGAAGTGGAAATCCAGGATCCTCAGTAACTCTGAGAGTTCTCAGCATCCCATTATAAGCTCAGGACCCAGGAAGAAGTCTGCAAGCCTGTTTATTTGGGCAGCCAAATGAGCTGGTGAAATTTTGTAATATTGGATGTTAGTGTGAAGGAAACCTTTTCTAACAGCTGATGTTACCCTGAGGTAATAAAGCCACACCACAGCCCAGACCAACCCCAGCACCTCCTTCAAATCTTTACCACCAGTAAGCTACAAATTGCTTAACCCAAGGTCATAATGACAATTCAGGTAAGATCAGAAATAATCACTTGGTTTCTTGTCTTCTAGAGCTCTCTAACCTTCCCTGCTTTGGCAGTGATGTGTCTACTCAGCATATTGGATTTTACACTTCTTAGTGATCATCATCCCATTTATTTTATACCAATAATACTTTTCTTCCTGTTCTGTTTCTGTGATCACTTGTTAAAGCTGTTTTTCTTGTAAACTACTTGTGTTCTGACTTCAGCACAAAATGCCATAGCTAAGATTAGCTCTAACCTTCAAACTTCAGACCTTCAGACATCGGAGATGAGCCAACCATATGTAAGTCTTGTCTGTGTGTTTTTAAAAGTGGTAAAAGAAACAAAAAACAAGCACTGTCCTTCCAAGAGAACTGGCAAGCTGCCACCTTAATTTCTCCAGAAGAGCTCAGGTCAGGACGAGTCAATCAAAATCACTTTTCTTGGACAGGAGCTCAGGTAGAGCAGTAGAAAATCCCTTTCAGTGGAGGTCTGGAACATTAATCAGGAACTGCAGAGTGCTCTTTTGTAGGACTTTGAGGACCAAGGAGAGCTGATGATGCTTCTGCATGGAGAGTTTTGCTTATGCTTCCCTCGTGCTGTCCATACAGGACCTGAAGGGAGGACCCTCTTTTTTTTTTTTTTTTTTTTTTTTTCACATCACTGTGAGTTGTGCTTCAGCACACTGAAAGATTCTTTTGGCACTTTCCTGAGGAGGACACACAGAACTGTGCAGAAACTCAGTAATTCCATAGTAACCATTGACTGTAATTACGTGCTATGTACAGTTCAATGTAAATATGTGGGTAATACAAGCAATTTGTATTTTCTCAACTGCATTATTAAATCTGAAAATTGCAAACTACATGGAAATTAGGTTGAGAATAAAATGGGTAACTTCACATACTGTATTATTGCAGCGTATTATCTCTAGAAGTCTGTCATTACTTTGGAGTTCCATGCTATTTTTCAGATAATAACCAAGTGCTGAGAGTTTGTGGCCTTGTCCAGCTCAGAGCTGCACAGCCCAGCTGTTAATTTGGGTTTAGGAGGTGGAGAATGTTCTCAGCTCAGTCTTTAAGTCTTTTTTGCATAGGAAGGAGAATTTTTTTCCTTCAAGCAAGCAATGTGACTGACTGGCAGCCGTGGCTGCTTTGCATTTACTGCAAATACACAATGCACTTAAAGGGAGGATTGTGTGTCTGCAATGAGTAAAACCAGGTTCACATACAGGGTTTGCTTCTGCCTGGGGGCTCCCTCAGCTCCGTGTCAGGTGTTGCTGCACCAGTGAGACCCTCTGAGTACACAGGGCAGTGCTGTGCTCAGAGGCTTTGCTGGGAGGGCACAGCCAGGTGTCTTGAGGACATTTTGAGACTTTGTTCAATTGTCCCTGACTTCCAGGCTGAGCAGCTCATTTATGTTGTGTACACCAACTGCTCTTTGGGGTATTTGAACCTCTCCTTCCCACACTTTTCTCTCTCCTCATTGTCTTTGCCCTGCAGAGTGTGCCATTGAGGTTAGGTTATTTATTCACCCACTATAAATATGTAAATCTTTGTAGTCCTCTTAGTCTAACCCTCTGCACTTCAGGCCTTTTTTCCTTTTGAAAATTTGAATGAGAGATACTGAATGAGACTTTTAGCTTAGAAGCAACTGCATTTATTTATTGCTTTTCACACAGAGCATATAGTCATGAGAGTTGGAAAGCGCCTCTGTTCTATGGTTACATTTGTCTGTGTTTTATAATGTATACATGCACTTTTATATCCCTGTTGTCAAAGCCCAGCAGTTTGTTGTCTGTTCAGATGGAAAGGTTTGGTTTTCATAGTCAAACTGGTAATCAGGGCACCAGTCCAGAGGCGTGTGATCTACTGAGAAGGTGAAAGTAGCCATAAAACCTGAACTGAGAGACTGGGCTCCTCTCAGGAACAAAGAGATACAAGGACGAAGTAAAGTGCTGCAAGATAGATAATGATGGTCACCCATCAGTCTTTGTACCTTCCAAAAGGAAATCACAGCTGTTGCTCTTCTTCACAAGGAATCTTGATTTATTTTCACTCCTTTGCCTTTACACCTGTATCTTCTGGGGCTTCAGAGCTTTCCTGGTAGATTTATTAGCTGCTGTGGAGCAAGGAGGGAGACTTGCAGGGAGGGAGGAAATGGAGGAGAACAGAGAAGAAGCAGAAGGAAGACAGAGCAGTGGGAGGGAGAGGGAGGAAGAAGATAAGAGACAGATGAATGACGGCAAGTGGAAGAGAAATGAGACAAGGAACATGATGGGGGAGAAAAAAACTGGAAGGGAGCTTTTGAGAGAGCATGTAAAATAGAGGTCTGGTGGAAGATTTCCAGCAAAAGTCATGTAAATCAATGGTGAGTAAATTAATAGGGCAATTGTGCAAATGAGACTCAGTCATTAAAGGCAAGCGGAATAGATCACGGATGATTTAGGGAGAGTGTAACCCGCAGGGCACACCTTTCAATCTCCTGCAGGTCCTGAGGAGGGATGCTGACACGTCAGAAAGTGGAGCAGATGAACAAAATGAGGAACATTAAAAGGGAGGAGGTTGTGAGACAAACTCCAAACACAGAGAAGCATTAAACTCCTCAACACCAGAGCCACGTCTCAGGCTAAAGGAAAAACTTCCTGGTGCTTCCAAGTCAGACAATATTACTGTGGGTTTGAATAAGGTCTCCTGATGTTGGTTCAGTTCCTGGTGTGATTGAACTATTATCAGGAGAACAGATGAAAAATGCAGCCTGCAATTCTTTAAATGTGTAATTTTGCAGAAAAAACTGTTTCCTGTAGTTGACAGTACAAACATTTCTGCCACTTGCCATCACTAAATGATGAATATGGCTGAAGAGGGAATGCTGAAGGAGTCTGGAGCAGCCACCTGTCCAGGGAGTGGCAGCACCTGGCTGTGCCCTTGCTGTTCCCCATTCTGTGCCACTTTTGGGGAGCTGTACCCATGTGTGCACCAAGGACAGGACACAGTTGGGATATGCTGTTGTCTCTCACTGGTATTACAGCTGTGCCCACTGCTCCTGGGTGTTGATGAAATTCCAGGAGTTCCAGGGGAACCCTGTTTCTCCAGGGTTTATTTGGTGTTCAGAGCAGTTAATGAGTGTTTGAGACTCTGCAAATCTCCAGTGCTGAGAATGGATTCCTCTGCTCTAGCTCTGAAATGGAGCAGGCCATTAAATCCTGTACCTTTTGAATGCAGTGGTTACTAATAGTTGTGAAGGATCGCAATTTAACTGTTTAAATTCATTTCTGACAGTCATTCTGCCCTATGGCAGAATGTAGTGCCACAGGGCCCAACATAAAAAATGTTTTGGTTTACTCTGACTCCTGTAGTTTCAACTGCTTCCCAAGGTCTTGAAAAAGAAAGTGTCTTTAAAAGACACTTTTTTGTGTGATTTTACCATCTTTCCCCTCTTCTCCTTGAAAGTGAAGTGTGAACTTGACTTTCATTTTACTCAGTAGAAAGTTAAATGCAGCCCAGGCGTCCTGTTAAGGATAAATATTTTTCTAAAGGAAACAAAAGAAGTGGTGAAAGATGAGGTGGAAGGGGAAACCTTAGTGCAGCTGGAATTTGTCAGTGATAGTTCCTTCTTCCTTGGCCTCCTGCTCTTTCTCGGAGAACAGCAACATTTTTATCTAAAACTGATGCTGATAAAACAGCTCTTAACTTGACAGCATCCCTTTCACAGCCTTAAAATTCCTTCCTGAGATTCAGGTTGGTCTGAAATACTGCTTTGGAAACCTTGGGATGCAAGTATGAGGCTGTTTTCTTCAGGAGAGCTCTCACCAGCCTGGGGAGAAGCAGAACCCAATGGGGACCTTCCCTAGAGCTTGGAGTTGTTTCTGTGCTTTTCTAGCAGAGATTTTCCAAGTTGTGGTGTTTCTGCATGTCACACTGCAGGACTTCATCTCACCTGATGTAGATTGTGACTAACTGAAGGACTTTACAGCCACTTGTTCTGTTCATTGAAAGTCTCCTTTATTAAATAAATATGGAATATATATATATAATTTATTTTTTTTTAAGAATCAGGCTTCAAACAGGTATCAGTTATAAATGTTGGGTTATTTGTAATTGAAGTTGTGTTTTATAATTGATTTCTGACACGACTGCTGTAAGACTTTAGTGATATCTAGCAAAAGTATGAAGGTTAATTAATGAAGAGTTGCAGACCTCAAGGGGATAATTTTTGAGTTATCTTGTAGAATTCCACCCCTAAGCTTCAGCTCTCTGAAATGCTGTACAATGATTTATGTTTATATGACCTGTTTGGTTCTTGTGTAATTTCCTGAACAATTCAATCATGAAAATCCTGCTTTTCACTCAGATTCTGGTTACTTTCTCTTCCTTCAGTGTTCAAAGTGGCCCTGCCTTGCTTAGTTAATATTTCGGCTTAGAAACAAATTTAAGCACATGCCTAATATAAAACCTAAGAGTAAAATATCACCTTCCAAAAGATAATGAACTTCCTTAGAGTTGGGCCCCTCTCTGAGCAGGAGGTGTGCAAGACAGACCTTATCAGGCTGCCAGGCCTCCTAACAGATGTTGCTTTTTCCTTTGGACAGATATTTTAAAGTATTGTTCATTCTAAGGAAAACAAACAACTGTTCTGTCAGTGCTCTAAGCTACCTGAAAATAGGATTTACAGTTCTATATAATTGTATTTTCTTTGTGTTTGCATAGAAGTCATAGCATAGCTGGAAGATGATGGCAATTATAATTTATTATGCTGTAATTGTTACCTAAATGTTTTTGAATAAGCAAAAATCACATCTGTTTAGGAATAAGTTGCACAGCTAGAGAATTCCCTTTGAAATGAATGCTGTGTTCTCAAATTCTGTAACTGTACACATAAAACAACATATTTATTTCCCCACTGAGTCCATTACATTCCCAAGTCAAACTGCATCCTCTCTTCCCTTCCCATATTAAACCCTTTGATTTAATGGAGGTTTTAACTACTGGTTCTTTAGGGAATTTTCAGTAGGCTTTGCACAGATTAGGTTATTGGAAAGTATAGTTATTTTCTTGTAAAGTGGCAGTTCTGTGTCAAAATTGATTTTCTCTGGTGCTGCAGTAGTAAAACAGATAAGCTTCTGCTTTGCATCCAAAATACACCAATATTCCTGCCATGATGTTTTCCTCCTGCCTCCTAACCCAGCTCTCCTACAGGCTGGCAGTGAAATGAAAGGGACACAATGCTGTGCTGCACAGAATGCCTTTGGATCAGTCTTTAATGAATCTCCTTCTTTCTATTAATGTGCATTTACCAGTGATGGCCAGTTGTTTAGAAGGAAAAAAGCCCATGCTGGATGTTGCAGAGCCCTCAGCTGAGGGGTTGTCACTTTGGTGGCCTCTTGGAGCAGCTGGAGCTGTGGATGTTTAGCATCTGGCAGGAAGTCAATCCCAAGCAGTGGTTCCCATAGTGTGAAGTGTTGTAGGAGGTGTAGACAGGAAAAAGAAAAGTGAATAAATACTGAGTACATCAGCATGTCCTCTGTGTGAGCAGCGTGGAGAGGTTCTGTCCCTGGGTGTCTCAGCCAGTTTTCATCACCAGGATGGGTCTCTCTCACCTTGTCACTTGGTCATTGCTTTGCAGGTTGGGCTCCTGAAACAGGGAGAGAGATTGTAAATTCAACTTGAACAAAATGTGTTGGCACACGTTAACTGAGTCAGCCTGGTACTTCTGGAGCTTCAGGAGGCCTGATCCAGATTTAGTAGCATTCACTGATCCAGGGAATACCCTCATTTTCAGAGGTTTTCGGACTTCATTCAGTGTGAGTTTTCAGTCAGCCCCTCATTTGTGCAGGAGGGGTTTGTCCACCTGTGTTGCTCATGCAGTGAATGGTGTTGTTGTCTCAGGCTCTCGAGAGATTAATGTATTTACAGACTTGTGTGAGCCATTGCACCAATCAATGGTAACAGCCTTTGACAGAGACATAAAGGATCTATTAAATTAGACCCGAGCTCCTATTAAATTACTGCGCATAAAAAGCTGGACTCACCTTATCTGCAGCAGAAATGAATGCTGCCATTAAAGCCTTCAAAGGAACTTTCCCAGAACAGACAGTCCAGCAAGGCAGTGGGATAATGAGGAGGAAACAGGGATCTGTTGACACCTGCACTGCCTGCACCGAGGCTGGAAAGGAGCGGAAGGTTTCTGCATTGCAGACATGAAGGCATTCCCCTCCCCTTCAATCAGCTCCCCCCACGCACACTTCTCTTTACTAATTAGATTAGAGACAAATAAAATTAAACTATTAAAGCAATTAAGAAATTCTTAACATTTGATCAGTTAGTTGAATGCAAATCTGTCCTCCATCTCTCTGTGAAGGGCTGATTGCACAGTGTTGTGTCCTCAAGCACGTGTTGGTTTCTGGAGAAAGAAGGCAGTAATAAAATCACAGAACATGCAGTGGTTTGGGTCGGGAAGGACATTTAAATGTTATCCTGTCCAGAGGCATATTCAACTAGCTCAGGTGTCTCAGAGCCCTGTCCAGCCTGACCTGGAATGTTTCCAGGGATGGGGCAGCCACCCCCTCTCTGGGCAGCCTCTGCCAGGGCCTTACCACCTGCAGTGTAAGAACTTTCTTCCCTAACATGCTTCAAGTACTCAAATTCAAATAAAATAGCCATATCTGTCTTCTCACTGCGTTGCTTCCTGCCCCCATGCTATTCACAGGTAATTGGGGTTTTTTTGGCCACCACAGACTCTTGTTTATCCACAGTCTCACAATTCCTCTTATGTCCACAGTTAGACAAGCTATGCCAGCTTCATTTCCAGGACTGCTCGTGTGTTCAACACCCTCATGAATTTGTGATAAATCAAACAAATGTCTGTTGAGTTCACAAAGAACTGTCCCCAAATAGTGAATGAAGGACTTGAATCAATAAGGTTTTATGACTGTATCTCTTTTGGAGGGAAGAGGACAGGAGGTGGCAGACAGCTTGGATAGGTTGTACACACAATTTATGATCTCCTGTCAATAAAACATGCATCATAGTGCATCTCATACTTGTTTCAGTCTTAGTGGTTTTGTACACACTGTTGTGGCTAAAATTAAGGCACCTCATTCCTGGGCCTTGCCTGCAAACCCCTGGTGCATCTCACTTGAATTTCTGAGGTCTCACTGCAAAGTTCCCAGAGCTGAGTGGAGTCTCTGATTATCTGATGGTACATTCAGTAACTGGGAAAAAGTTACTGTTTTATTGATTTTAGCAAACCAAACTATCCTTAGGATGACAAGACAAACTCTCGGCACATCCAGGGTGATGTTGCAGCACTGCAGTAACTTGTGCTGGGACCCAGATCTTGACACCACACAATTGAATATTTGCACCTTCTGCTGCCAATGCAAAGTGGTGCAAATATGTGTAAATCTGTTTCGTGCTTATCAAATCTGCCTTTAAGAGGCAATAATGCTGTTAATGCTGTTAGTTTTTATTTCATGTTCTAATCGAATGCTGCTACTCGTGGTCCTAGAAAAGTTCAAGTGCCCTTAAAAAGTAGAAGTTTTACTTGTAGGAAATAAAATTGAGCACTTGATATTAATGGTCTTCTAATTCAAGGTAGAGCAAGCTTGCCTCAATATCTTCATCTCAATATGTGTCTTTCTGCATGCATTAATGTGGGTTGACCATTCAAGCTTTAAAGTGTATTTTCAAAGGTAAAACAGAGCGAACTCTCCTCTTTAGATTGGTTTATCCCATAAATTGCCAGAGTTTTGTTTTTCCAGCTTTCCTAAATGGCAGCACAGGCCCATACCTGGAGTGACTGCAGGCAGCAGTGCTGCCCTGAGGTCCCCTGGGCTGTGGCTCTGCCCGGGTGGCTTCTGCAGGACTGTCTAGACAGTGTGTGAAGGGCAGGCTGGTGACCTGTGTCACCTTCTGGGCTGCTGGCAGCCCCCAGAGTATGTGTGCTGCCAAAGGTGTCACACCAGTTCTCTCTACACATAAACAACTCGTGGAATTTCATTAATTCATTCATCAATACAAGCCATTAGAAGAAACTGTCTTGTTGACTGGTGTCTTGGATACTAATTGGCAGCCTCTTCAAAACATCAGCCTGCTGCTGCTGAGGATAAAGGCCCGTGGTGCTGGGTGTCAGGAGTGCAGGGAGCCCTGGGGAATGAACTAACCTGACACCCCTTAGTGTGGTCAGAGGCATTTTGGAGAGGGGACAAGGCAGTTCATATTAGAACAAAAGGGTTTCTGTAATTGTAGTTTACCTATATATCCACAATGTGTGTTTATTAAACTTCCTGTAGGCAAGAGAAGTTCAGGGATAGATGTGTAGATATTTCGATGTAGATATAAACACAAACTGTGTATGTGCACATCAAATACTGAAGGCAATACTTAGAAACTTAGAAACTAAGAAACTTAGAAAACTAAGTCATAACCCAGAAAATAAGAGAGAGGAGGAGGAAATAGAAAACAGAATTTTCTGTGGAAATGAGTAAGAAATACCCCATGACCTCCCCATGATGCTGGGACTACAGGAGATTGAGTGGATGGTGATATCCAAGGGGATATTCCTGCCCTTGCCTGGGCCCTCTGTGGGTGAGAGGCCTGATAAAGGTAACAGTGAGACACCCAATCCATCTTCAGTGTCCTGCAGGCCTGTCAGCCCCTGGGCGATGGGTGCTCTGCAAGGTCAAACATTTTATATACCCTCAAAAATAATCTGGACATGTGGTGCACATCTCTCCACAAAGAACACCGTCCCCAGAATTCATTTTGTGTGAAAGTAGAACACAGAAATTGTACATAATCTAAGACATGTTGGAGATGTTGCAGATGGAGCCAAAGCCCACCATGGTTTCTGTCTGCAGGCAGTGGAGCTCATGGAGTTTGCAGTCCCTGTACAGTCATTTGAAGACAGGATGTATCAACACCTGATTTGTGGATTATTTCTTCCTCCTGCCCTTTTTTCTTTTACAGTCTAGGTTTTGTACATCAAGTAAAATTACAATTACACAAATACTTCACAATCATGTCCAAAGAAATTGATAATTTTTCACTATTTTGATTCTTGCTGTTCACCTTTTAAATTCTGTTGTTGAATAGTTAACATTTGCCATATTTCAGCTTGTTCTGTTTATTGCACAGGTGCTGCCAGATCTCTGTGAAATATTCTTATCACAGGAAAGAGCAACAGTGATAACACTTCCCACTGAGTGCTGTGGGTGAAAGTGAACCAGTGAACTGGATGAAAGTTATTCCCAATTAACATCATGAACTAATTTAGTCTAACTCTTCCTTGGACTCGTGTGCAAATTAAATATTCTATAGAGGCTGTTTCTCCTCCTTTGGTCACCCACCTGGCAATCACCTGATTGCATTTCCGTAGGAAAACTGCCAGGGTTGGTTGGTGGTGTACCTGGAGAGGTTTCTGCAGGGATTCAACTGAGACCTCCACAACCAAATCATTTTGTGGTCTTGCCCAGAACTGTCAAACAGAAATAGAGAGCAATCTGTAACACATCTTCCAAGCCACCATGTTTGCTGCTTTTCCACCCCTGGGCTGAGGCAGTTGCTTCTTTTTGAAAAATGTTGGTACTCATGAATGCCACTCTCTGTGTTCTTCTGGTCACTTCATTCCTTGTTGGTTCTCTCCTGAAGTGTTTCTGTTGGTGGTGAACCTCAGCCCCCAGGGACTCCTTACCCAGAGTTTTCCTGTGGGTTATTTATCAGCCTGTGCACTTTTTCACTTCCAGTTTCTTTGCAGAGTGGGGTTTGCTGGGGTCTGTTGACTCTTCCTCCACCTCTGCCCTGGATAAAACCTTTGTCCCAGAAGAACCTCCTGCAGCTCCTGTTTCTGCTCTTCCCCTCGCCACGTGCTCGCAGTTGTGCTCAAGGCTTGGACCCCCAACAAGCCTCTCCCTCCCCCCCCCCCCCTTTTTTTTTTCTTTAAATTACTAGCGGGTGACAAATAGCTACTGCTTTCCACTCCATTTCGCCAGGCACAGCTTCTTTCCTGTCCTCATGAGGTTTCTGACCTTTCAGTCGATGCCTTTTGCAGCCCCGCGGGGGCCTCGGGGGAGCTGTAATGGACTCACGTTAATTGCCTGTTGAAGGACAGAAGCAGTTCCTGGCGGGATGATTGGTGGTCCCCCTGTGAGTACAGCTGTCCTGGCCAGTGAAAAGATTGATCTGACACACACAAACATTTCGGCTCAGTGCTCAGTGTGTGTCTCCCAGAGCTTGCAATAATCACGGCTCGGGCTGTTTGCTGGGGAAGGGCAGGGGACCCTCCATCCCTGTCCCCCTGGGGATGCAGGCAGTTTAGACAGAAGATGCCCCACAGACTGCAGGATAATCCAAAGATTTATAAAGTCAGTCTTTATGGGTTGGTATTCTTTCTGTTTTATTGCTCTCAGTGGAAGCAAACCTTCTATTCTGGCTTAAGCATGTTTTAATGTGGTTTAAAATGCTAGTGGTGCACTTTTAGAAGTGTACATGCATGCATTCAGAGAAGAAATCTCCCATGTGTGCCCAAGTCCAAACAAGTCTTTAAAAATTAAGAAAGCACAGGCATTCCTCTTATGCTTCTTGCCTTTGTTTTGTGCAGCTGGATAAACCATTATGTTCTCATTAGAGCTGAGTATGGGTCAGTTTGCAGAGCTCTGTGCAAATATTATTTTTTTCCCACTTTTGCTTTGTATATGTTCAACCTATGTTGGGCTTCAAGCTCCAAATCTGAAAGAGAAAGTCAGCCAAAGTCAGCAAATGTGCTGTGGTAGCTGAGGTCAAAACTTTGCACTGTTATCAGCCTGTGCATGTTTTCTATCTGAAAATATTAATCAGGTCAAATCTACGTGTTCCTTGGCACACGTTCAACAAAAGATGTGTTCAACCTATCCCATGTTTCATCATCTGAAGCCAAGGTTTTGCAGAGATCTGGTCACCACACAAATAAGCTCCTCCTGAAGTAAATCCCCAGTAAAGTTTAAAAGGATTGACTTAACTGCTGCTTAAAAAGATTCTATTCTTAGTTGCTTCATCCTCTCAGCTCTATGTTTCACGTTAACCTGAAATGAGATGGTCTTGAATTAAACCCCTGTATCCAACCACAGATGACCCTGAGGTGTACAAAATCACATACAGGATCTCATTTCTTTAGACCACACTTTTCTTCATTAAGGCTTGGATGGAAACTGAAATGCAGGGTCCCCAAATACCAGGGTCTCGCCGTGTGCTAGCTGTTGGTTAGGTGTTAAAAATCCCCCACAGAAATAAACTGTTTCTCACAATCAGGCTAAAATTTATTTGTGACAAAACCTAGCAACTGTTTACCTCTTGCATTTTACTAAGTGTTCTGCTTCTCTGATGTGTGGGCTGGGCAATGAAGTTAGGAAGGAACACTGAGAAGGGAATTCCAGAGATGATAAGACATGGTAAGGATGAGGCAGGTTGCCATATTTTGAGGTTCTAGAGATATCCATGCGCAGAGCAGAGAAATAGTATTTCTTCAAGAAGTTGCTGTATTGCAGGTGTCAATCAGAATTGTGCATTTCTGTTCAGAATGTTCCGCTCCAGCAATACATTATTTACAAGTGGAGGAAGCTTAGAGAACACCCATCCCTGGAAATTGCTGGATGCTCTGAGTGTACTGAAGCTCTGCTGAGAGTTTCCTGGCCTTGGTGCTACAGCTGCCCTTTTCAGCTGATATTTTAGTCCCACATTTTATATTTAATAAAGGTATGCATGTGGTATCAGGCTAGGTTCAAGGTTTGAGATGGAAATGTTAGGGCTTTTTAAGCTAGCCTACAAACCACTTAAATATTTTTAGGCTGAAGAAGAGTTTATCCTTTTCTAGTTCAGCCCCAAACACTTCCCAGCAAGAATAAGTAAAATGACTGCCTGAAACAACATAGGAAATAACATGGGAAGAAGCATCTCTGTTTGCAAGCTGTGGAGCAGTGTCCAGCAAGAAAAGATGGAGTGGCTGGAAAGCAGCCAAGAATCCAAACAAAAGCATCCTCAGAGGTCCAGAATAGCTCCAGTGTCATTGGATTTTAGACAGATTCCACTATAGGAGTGAAGCCTCCTAGTCTCCTCTGTTTGTCATTGTGGATGGTTTTTAACAAAAGGATTAAACAAAAATTTAAGCCCTGTTGCCACTTCTACTCAAGTGTTGTTGGTGGGCTGGGGGAACTGTTACAGTCTGACCATGGCATCAGAGATGTATGTAGAGAACTCACAGACATTCAGCATGCTGAAACAGGTAAATAAACCCGAAATATAACATGAAATATGTGACTAGATGAGAAATTGGATGTCTCAGAGAGTTGAATTTCTATTACCTTAAAAAAAAAATATATATTATGTTTATAGCCTTGATAAGAACTTGAAAAATAATATTTCAAGTAGAAGGAAACGTTTTCTCTGTGCTCTGAATATAATGGGGGAAATGGCATTTCAGCCAGCTCTTTGAACTACTCAGTATTGTACAGCAGTGATGGAAAATACTGTGAGACCTTTAACATTCAGAAAACACGTGAGACAAGATGTACAGGAGCTGTAAAATGGAAGATAGATTTGAGGGTACGAGTATATTGGAGTAAAAGCTGAACACCAGGCAGGAATGTGCTCAGCCTTTGGACAACAGTGTTGGCCAGACTGCTCACCTTGTGAAACAAGTGGAATGAAAAGCTGCTTTTTGGAGGATGTCATCTGGGTGCCACTGCCCTGCATGGGCCTTTCTTTGCTGGCAGCAGTGTGGGGGTCTTGCCTGGGGAGAAGGTATTTCCCAAAAAGTGATTTGTTGGTGGGAAAGACCCTCTGGTTACCTGGGGCAGCAAGGCAGATGCACAGGAAAAGTCCATCCCCTCTGAGGTCCAGCTGTATGAGCTGACTCCTCCCTTCAGCCTCTGCTGTTGCCTCCTTTCCCTTTTTTCGCTTTTTTTCCTGTCCATACTAGATTTCTTCCAGAAGCTTATCTCCCTTGAGAGTCTTGATCCCTTAAAAAGCCAGCAATGTAAAATTGATTAACAAAATTTTGAGCTTGTAGATCTTGACTATTTGGCTTTAAAAAAAAATTTATATGCCTACATTCAGTAGATTTCCAACACTGTAAAATCCTGCAGTCTGTTTTCTTTCAGAGGAATTCTTGCTTTCTGGGAGAGATCTTATCAGTGCCTTTAGTTTTGTCAGTAACTGTATGCCTGAGGTATAAATATAGAAACCAAACATGGCAGGCATCATAACATTTAGGGGCTCATTTTTAACTTGGTGTAGGAGAATTAATTTGGCTTCAAGCCCCATGGTTCTCAGCTTAATGGGATTTTTAAGTGTTCTTTTTGCTGCAAATGGACACTTTTAATAAACAAGTGATTTTGTGTTCCTCTTGGAGTATGAGAAACAAGTGAGGGATCTGTACCAAAGTAAGACCCCTCACAGGAGGGACATTACCTGGTAGCTGGGATAAAGCAAAGATTCATTTCATTGGATTAGGCTGACACATGAGGAACTCACAGGGACTTGAACCAAGGTTTGTTCAGCTCTCTGGAAAGACTAATGAAGGCTGGAGTGGGCCCTGGATCAGATTCCAAAGAGTCTGGGATTACAGGGTGACCTCAGAAGGCGGTAACAATTAGGAGAGTGGCTGTTGCTTCATCCCTGCCTGGTGGTTGTGGTTACACTACAGCCTGGTGTGGGTTTGACAGTGGCTTTGAGCTGTGTTGCCCCAGCCACATCTCATTTGGTGACTGGTAGGATGACACATTCCTCTGCCTGTTTCAGTTCTATGATCAGGATTTGGCCCAGTGGGTTTGGAAATAGGTGTGTAATTAATACTGCCAGGGAGTTTGGAGGGGTGAACATGGGAGGTCAGTAGCTATGGGAAGAAAATGTCTGTCATCAGTCAGGGATTCTCTGCTTATCTGCTTTGAATGGTGCCAGGTATTTCTTCATTCCTAAATTCCTGCCCTGAAAGTCTAATTCTGCAGCTGGTGCAGCAGCAGGGGGAATTGGCTGCACTGCTAGGACCAGTCCCAAGAACTATGGAGAGAGAGAGGGGTGTGGGGCACGGATGTTTTTCACTGGAAAGCAAACATGTTTAATTTTGCATATTACCTTCACTGAGAAAAAGAAATGACAGAAAATCTGGTTTTATGACTGTAAAAAATGGAGTCATATTTTGCTTGTTTAGTGGAAAAAGCTCAGAAGTCCTGACCAAGCCATTCTCTGGAGGCTGGCTGCAGATCAGTATCAAAATTTAGCGGCTTGCATCCCTTTCCAGTTCTTTTTTTAACACACGAATGTGATTTTGCTCCTCGGCCAGCTGCAGCTCCGAGCGCTGAAATTAAACTTAACATGTTTTACAAAATGAATGGAAGGCCAGACAAGAGCATCTTGTTTCCAAGGATCACATAGCCACTTTTCAGGATTACAGAGACTCTGGTTCTATTAGAATTTGGCAACACAGCTTGAACTGCACGAACACCACGTCTGGTTTGTTTGCCAACTGGTGGGAGCCGCTCGGAGCTGCTCCTGCGCTGGCAGCTGAGTCCCCTCCAGGCCACCAAAGGGCTGATAGGCAGGCCTGGGCAAGAGACAGCAGGAACTGGAGCCAGCTTGTTGGAATTCCTGAAACTTGGATTTGGGGATTTTAGTATGTAGTAATACGTGTGAGTTAAGATGGAGGATTTCAGGCATTGTCTGAGTCCTTCTTCTTCACCTTCTTCTTCCTTCTTCTTTGTGAGTTTTAGGTGGTTTTCTGTAACTGGTTGATGGGGTCCATATTGCAGGCTTCAAGTAGTTAGTCCTTGGGTTTAAAATAAAAATAATTTAGGTGGCATTTCATAGTTGGACAGGTTATCCTTGAAAAGACCTGGTAGAGATAGAGAAGTTCTCCATTTTACCTCATTTCTATGACTTGCTAGTTAGAGCTCACGGCTTGTGAGTCTGTAAATAGATAAGAAATAACAAACGTTCATGTCCAAACACAAAACCTTTGTTTCTTGTGTATCAATCCCAACCTTGGCAGAGAAAAAGAAGCAGAACCATCACACCAGCTGAGCTAGGCCAGGCCACATTTCTCTTGTCTGGTCTCAAACTCTCTGCAGGAAATAGCGCAGCTGCCCGTGCGTCGCTGGCTCTCTGCAGATGGCACACTAATGAACCCCTCAGCTCGTTACTGTGCCATTGCCAGCTCTGTGAAGGCCTTAGGAGGACATATTTCATCCTTTGTGTGGTTCATGATGTGCATTGTTCTGGGTATTTCTCACCTGTGACCTGTCACACAGTGTCCTTTCTAGTGTCCAAGCAGGTGACTCTCAGATAAGCTTAAAGATGTTGAACATCACCTTGAAAATATGTTGCTGACTCTATATAAAAATACATATTTCTATTGCCACCCTGGGAGCTTCTTTTTGGAAATATTACCATGAAGCACCTGTATAATTCTTTTAGGAATGTCATTGATGCAAATGTATTTTCAGATCATCAAATGCCTTCATTTGCAGCCTGTGTCTGGAGCTGAGTCAGATGTGCCGTTCTTTCCCAGTAATAACTGGGTGATGGTGTTGACTGGATAACATTTTTGGAGGATGATTTACACCTTGTGCCACCAGTATGTTCCCTGCAGTATTGCTGGAAGTGCATAGGTGCAATATTGGCCTTTTTGTAAATGCTTTCAAAATACTTGTTAATTTTCAAATTAAGTTTCTCCAATGGCTGGTGAGCAAGGGTTTGGAAGTAGCAAGTTCAAAGGTTGGTAACGAATAGCTGGATGAAAAATGTCTCACTTTCTGTTAGAGAGTGGCTGTTACTCACTTGTTATTGAGTCTACTTACAGTGTGTGCAAGAGGCTGTATAAACTGTTGAAAACATGAGGATGTCTGCCCATTTTTCACTCCTTGGTTTAAGAGATTCATGAAAAAGGCAGTGTGTATATATAGTTTCTCAGCATCAGTCTGAAATTACAGAGTTCTTCATCTATCTTGAACAAGGAAACTGCCAAGAATTCATCAGCGCTGCCTGTCCCTATTTCAGACTATAAATGCCAAGTTTATACACTAAATACTTGAGATATTTTCCTAATGGCTGTCTCCAGACTCCATGAATACTTCTAACCTTTAATATGGTAGAAATGGATTGGACAAAAATAGGTGTAGTTACTGTGTGGCTGCTATGGGTAAATTATTGCATTGAAACCTAATTGAAAGGTTGATTACTGTGGGTCACTCAGAGCTGTTTTGTAGAATTACATTCAGTCAGATATTGATGTCTTAACTGTAGTGACATCTTTCTCTCCTTTCTGATCTGCTTCTTGTTCTTCTGTGCTTCCCTAAAAATATTAGTCTTTCACTTCTGGGTTCCTTTCCAAGCTGTCAGGCTGAGGGACATGTTCTGAATCACATCTGAG
The DNA here is from genome assembly GCF_965231275.1 of Zosterops lateralis. Lineage (NCBI taxonomy): Eukaryota > Metazoa > Chordata > Aves > Passeriformes > Zosteropidae > Zosterops > Zosterops lateralis. Next base: position 9,119,744 of record NC_139779.1, on the reverse strand, counting down.
TAATTTCTGGTGTCTAACACCGTGCCCTAAGAGCTGCAGTAGTGGAGGTGCAGCCATTTTGCCCCACACCTACCTCAATAACACCATAAGTTGCTCAGAACCGAAATGATGAGCTGAAAGAAGATGCTTTCCCTCTGTTTGCAAAGCACCCGGGGCAGCTGTTGCCTCCTCCCAGTAAATCCCAGCCTCGTCATCTCTCAGTGGGAAGGGCTCACTGGAAGGCTCCGGCATGAGTTGCATTTTAATAGCAGATGGTTTCCCAATTACCATTCTGTTTGCATCCTCCCTGCTCTGCCTGGTGACGTTGCCCTTTTGTGGACAATGGGGTCACAGTTTGTCAGTGCTCTCGGGCTTCACCAGGGCCGTTGGGCTGAGGGGGTTTTGTGTTGTTTTGTTTTCCTTGTCATGCAGGAAGGCCGTGATATTTCTGTATCTGGCAGCGTGTCTGTGTGAGACAAGGCAGAGTGAGCGGGGTTGATGTGTGAGTGACAGATCCCTGGGTGACGCCGCTGGGAAGCTCTTGATCTGACTGGTTTGAAGTTGAAAGCTCACTAGGTCACACTGAAAATGGTTGCCACTGGGCATTTCTTTCATCCTTGTTTATTTATTTTCCCTTCCCTTTCCTGAAGTTTTTTTTCCACTCAGAAAGGGGCTTTGCTGTTGTTCCCCATGTTCCTTGTGGCTGGTGGGCTGAATTCTAACCTTTCACTACATCTAATTGCTGTGGTGTCTTCTGCTTGTTGGTGTTCTGTTTCGTGGGCAGGGGAGGGAAAGGGGAGCCTTCTGCCTTTGAGCTTGGCACCTGTGCCAGGGACTAACCAGGTACAAAATGACCATTTTAAGCAAGCACCAGGTGTTTTTAAAGACATGGTCTGTTTATTATTCAGCAACCTGCTGTTCAAAGGTTCTGGCATTTCTCAGCCAGATCAAAACAGAGGAGCCAGGTGGTGATTCTGTGACATTTTTCTTTCCATACCTGCAGCATGTCCTTAACTAAACAGGCATAAAGAACAAGGCATAAATTAACCTGAAAAGACGAGGTGGTATTAGAAGAACCTCTGATCCTCTTGTCAGTGCTCTGTTGGCAAAGCTAAAATAGCGACTCTGACAAGAGCCAGGAGAGGATTTCCTCCCCTGTGGATGTTGCCAACAATTTGTCACCTAGCATGGAGGTAGTGCACAGAGTCAAATGCCCAAACCACATGTTGTGCATCCTGCAAAAGGGTTAGAAAATGATCTGGCACAGAGGGACATCAGGGAGCTGACACTCATGCAAGGGAGGCTCTCAGGCAGGATGGTGAAAGTCCAGGCACTGGCAGTGTATTCAGTGCTCACAGCAATTTAGGAAGGTTATTAATGGTGCACTGCAGGTGTTGCAGGGTCCATCTGCCTCCCTACAGCCCTGGGTGCTCAGTGCACTTGGGGCTACCCATTCCTTAGGACTGCTGTAACACCACTTGGGGTTTGCTGAAGCTCTGAGCTTTATCTGACAGCTTCTCTCCAGGGATTAAAAGGGCCCAAATTCAGCTTTAGGCCACCTCGTCTAATGAGTCACTAATTACTGCCAATTTCTCATTCTTACATAGAAATACATGAGAGCTGAGTATGAACCTCAAACTGGTACAAGCAGGCCTCTGGCATTTAGGAGGAAAAGTTGTGCTGAGGGCTTAGTTCAATCACTGATCTGTCAGATTGCTCAGGGCAGAGAAAATAGGTCTCACTCTAAACTCACAAATTGTACCTGGCAATAACTGGTGGTGCAGGCGACTGAAGCAAAGTGCAGCTGTGAGACTTTTGCTCACTCCAGAAGGACACACTGAGCCTTGCAGGCCTGTGCTCTCCATCTGACATGGAAATGAGGAATTGTGACCCCTGAAACGTTTCCTGCACCCTGTACATCATCATTGTCCAGATGTGGTATTCCATTGTGGTTCTGCTTCTCAGCCTTGAAAAATTACAATTCTGGGCACAGTCTGATAGGCCATTTCAGCTGAAGGTCCAGCTGATGTCACCAGCCAAATATTGTGTGGGCAGCAGACCTGGGAGAGGAGACACTGAAGATGCAGAAGTGGCAGGTTCAGGGTGCTGTTGCCTTTCTCTGCTGTGAAGACTTTTGAAATTTAGCTACAAGTCCTTGCTTGCTTTCATACATCAGCAGTTACACAGGTGCACAGGGGGTAACCCAAAAAGGAAGCCATCACCCCCAGCCCTCCTCTAATTCATGGTCTGCTCAGAAGCAGAGGGGGCTCATTCCAGTGGGGTGTAGTCCCTGCTAATCTAGGGAAGGAATTAAAACCTGCCCTTTCAGGTTTGAAGTATCCCTCTAAGAAGTTACTTTAAATGTCTCTTTGAACTAAAAGGAATTGGAATTACTTCTCAGTGCAGATAAATCTGAAATATAATTCAGGGTTATTTTTTGGAGGTGAAGATTTGGCCCACTGGGTTTGGGAATGGGTGGCTGATTTAACTCCAGGGACAATTTCAGGGTTCTGGAGTAAATCCTTTCCTAAGCAGGCCAGAACACACTGATGAGAGGGGAAGACAGCAACAAGAAACAGTTGTCAGGAATATCACAAATTTGTGTTTCATGGAACTAGGCACTGTGATGATTTGCTGCAGTTAATGAAAAACATTTCTGCTCAGTATATCCACCTGTCCCTCTTTGTTAAAAAAATAAAGTCAATCCAAAATGGGATCATTATCTTTAGTGGATGCACTTCACATCACTGAAAACAATTTCAGCTTAGTTAAATAACCTGCAGCCTGGAGATTAAAGCTGTCTTCTGTTCAGCTGCAGAGACAAGCAGAGTTGTTGGTACAGAGATCACTTAGAGCTCAATATTCTTTTCAGTAGTAACTTCATGTATCTTATTTTTTTCCCTGTCTGTTATTACATGCTACTAGGTTTTATTTATTTAAATCTCAGCCTCTTTTTGCTGACACAGCAAGGCATAACCAGAGATGTTTAGTAAAACTTAGATGAGCCCCTAAGTGGGCCACTTGTTCTATAAATCTTTAAATATTTCATGTTACTCCTTTAGAAATTGCTGTTGCCAGACTAACCCAATCTGCTTTGAAATGACTAGGGCATAAAATAACAGCTCTTTTAAAATTCTCCAGTGATACAGTTATTTGGTATATTTTTAGGAAGTACCAGACCTTGTGGCCTCTAATGAAGGATCAGCTTTAAACTTGAAGAAGTTTTGCTCCAGAAGGAGCCATTCTTTCCAGCCCCTGGACGCTGCTGGGATCATGTTGCTCTCCCAGGACATGGCCGGGGGAGCCTTCTGGCCCTTTGAAGTCAGTGGCAAAACTCCCACTGAATTATAATGGAACTGGGTTTTAACCTGAAGAAACAGAGTCTTTGTTGTCTTTTATCACCAAATACAGATATTCTCCCTGAATTAGCCTGGGCTGGCCAGTCGTGGAAGAGATTGATGGCTGTGCCAAGCAGCACAATCCCTGGAAGGAGGAAAAGGGGGTAATGTCTTGTGAGAGACCAGAACTTCAGGAAGACAAATTGGATTAGACTGTTTCCACAGAAACTGGGGAGAGCATCATGTGTGGGCTGTTAATGGAAACGCTGCTGCCTGTACACATCCTCCCCTCATGATAAATGTGACACAGCCCCTGTGCAAATGCAAGTGTTATTACATTAATAGGAACTGTTCCAGCACAATTAAAGCCGTGTTCATTAAGGAAGCCGAGCAGGAATGGTGCTGACCAAGCACAGAATTCCTGGGAGGATGAGGATGCCTCTTCCCTTCCCTGCTGTGTCCCACAGCTATGTCCCACCCATGGAATGGGGCAGTGGCTCTGTGGCTGCTCAGCCACCACATTTAAAGGTGTGAAACACCAGAGACATGAGACTGAACCTGCAGGGTGAAGGACAGGGAATGATATTTGATAATCCTGTGGAAGCAAAGCCAAAGTGGTCATGCTCTCTGGCTGTGTTCTACTTTCCACAAGAGCTTTGAAGCATATAGATGTATTTCAGCCAAATTTCCTAGTAAATAATTCTCAATTAAAAACTCAGTGACATAAAAATATATTTTTTTTTATCGCATATAAAATAAAATGACATTAAAAAAACCCTCAATGACATAAAAATGTCATTGAGTATGACAATTATCAGGAAACAGGCCTCTATGTAAAGGATCATAGTGGTGCCATAATTTATGGGAAAACTGAACATACACTGGCATCTTTTTAGACATGTCAAATTCAGGAGTCATAGAAGGAAAGAGGGACTGTACCCATGTAACTTTTTAGAGCTTCATCTAGATCTCATAACTCCATCAGCTTCTCCACACAAATCCATGGCACTTTTGGGAAAGTGTCTTTGAATAAGACTAACCAGAAGCACAGCCAGACAGCTGTGCCATTTCTATCAGGAGAAGGAGCAGAAAGAAGAGCTGAATGAATGAGTTTCTGGATTGTCTCTTGATGTTACAAGGGGTTTGGCACCAGTGGATTCAAAGGTGTTCCTGTTCCTGCCCTTCCCAGCCCAGTTATATCTTCTGTATTAGTCACAGCACACAAACATATTTATGAAGCTGCACTGGAAGCCAGTTCATAGTATTGTTGTTTTTCAAAATCTGAAGATTTATCAGTTATTCTTGTGGTTTGATTTTTTTAAATTTTTTTTTCCTTCCTAAGGTGAGTCACTGTGCCATCAGATTTGGTGTTACATGACACACTTGTTCCATGGAGGTGACTCTTGGTCACCAGACCTCAGGAAGGCAGTGGTTTAGTAAACTTACAGCTAAAATCATTAAGCTACTGCCCCAAGGAGGTTGGAAACATCAGGAGAACAAAGGAAGGCACTAAACCAGTTTCCACAAATTTACTGCAGATTGGTTTACCTTGATTTTTAACAAATGGGTGTGAGGGAGTACCAAGAACCCAAAAGGTCACTAATAAGGGGCCCACCAGCAATGTGCTCATCAGCACAGGATGGCCACACCTTGAGTCTTGTTTAGGCCCCAGCGAATCTGTGTAATCTTTTCATCTTTTTCTCTTTTTCCTCCTACTCTGAAAGCCAAAACTACTTCCATTCTTTTATTGCACTCTTTTTCTCTAAAAAAAATAATACTTTTAAGACTCGTTGCAGATTCAATTCCAGCAGTTGTGAGGTTGGGGAGCTGAGGTTTCTGCCAGGGCAGAACAGCAATGACTCCTGAAGTAAAGCAGCTCCTTCATGTTTCTGAAGGCAGCCTGTGTACAGAGGGGCAGCAGCACATTCCTGTGACCAAAGCTCAGGGATTTGATAAATTACATTGCCTAATGCTGGTGTTGGTGACAAGCTTAAAAGGAGATGTTGATGATTGGTTTTAAATTAAGGGAATGGTGTTTGCTCCCCTGTGAAGGCAGAGGTCAGTCAGCTTGGGCACTGTAAGCTGTTCTGTCTCTAGATTGTGTCCACCTGCTTCTCAGGACAGGGTTTGCAATTTGGGCAGCAGGAGCATCTAACCATGGGTTGTGGTGGCAGCACAGAATGGCAAGGACAGAATGATAAATCTATTTTTAGTTTTAGAAAAACATTTGTGATGGATGACTGTGTGGGCTCCTTGAGTACGTCCTGGGCCTTTACCTCTGGAATTGCCTTGAAAACAGAAATATGCTGTGGGTCGCAGCAGGGATGTGTAAGTGTGAAAGTGGAGAGCAGCTTGGAGTGGTAGGTACTGACAGCTACAGCTGAACACTTCACTGAGCATATGCAGTAAACAGGAGGGGAAAACTGGGAGAAGTTACACACTGCTGTTAGTTACTTCTTCTGCATGTACCCCTCCATGCCTCTCTGAGCTGCCAGACTACGATCAACACGAGCTCTCTGTGAAAGCACAGACATCCTCATCCATCTCGTGAAAAACGAGGTTCACTCTCCTGGTAAAACTTAAAAAGTTTAGTAAAAGACAACAGGAGACAATAATAAATAAAAACAATAACAAAGCAAAGTTTTTAATGGCTGGGCACTTGGCATTCAGCCAAGAGCACCCCTACTATCTTTGGAGACACCCTTTATGTGCCTTTTCTATTGCATCAGCCTGTTGTATATTCATAAATCATTATTCATAATATTTAAACTTTTCCCCAAACTAGTTTCCATGTTCCAAGAACTGTTTAGCCTGGATCCTCCTCAGGTCTGCCTTTTTAGAGCATGTGCATTTCTTGGGTGTGGTTTTAGTCTGTTCTTATTCTCACCTCCAGCTTGGGTTTTGGTCCATGCTTTCTTCAGATGGCAAGTGCTGATAGGTGGCATATCAGTAACCGGGTCTCCATCATGCATTCATTGGATGTTATCCTAACCAAGCAGACAGTTCAATTACAAGCATAACTATATCAGCTATCCCACTACCATGTCTAAGTTTTGTAAATAGCAGAAATAAAAACTATATCCATACAGCAAAGTTATTTTTACATTATACATATAGCATTCATCTTAACATTTGCAAAAAGCCAATATTATAATATGTATATATAAGAATCCCCTTCCCTTTTGTCACTGCTGGAGCCCTTGTTTCCTCACACACACTCCAGTTCACTTTACTGCTCCCTTGGTGTCCCTTTATTTTGCACTGAGTAATATGATCCGTTCTGGAAGCACTTCTTGCAAACAGAGAAATACATTTTCCTTGAAGCCAACATTTTGCTTCACATTTGCACTGTTAAACACTGAGCAGAGAAGAGGAAAGTTCTAGGCAAACCAATTGGCTGGAGCTGCTCTGTGCATCTTCCTCTGTTTTTCTTTGGCTGATTCTGTTAAAATTTAAGGTGCTACACAAGAGTCCAGGGCTCAAATGACTGTTAGCTTTATTTGATCATATATCTAATTTACTTTAACATGGGATCCTGGCATGCGTTTCTTTAAGAGACTGAATCAATTTTATGCTAAGTGATTTCTCTGAGTCGGGGTTTTTTTATTGTCCCCCTTGCCTGAAGTAAATTAGAGTGATAGCTGGAGCAACCAGGGAATGAAAAGGAGTCAAGTCCTCAAGTCACATTAGCAGGCTTATTGAGGCCTTTAAACAATCATCACCATCAAAGTACTCCATAATAACTGTAAAAAAGCTAATCACAGGTGGCAGTGGGCGTGAAATGTGTGGCTCTGTGCTCAATCCTTGGGATAATGGGGGTATTCATGGGATTTCTAGAAGGACTCCTTTGTGCAGCGAGTCATGTGCCTGCTGAGCTGAAAGGACTATTTTGCTCAATTTGTCTAAAAGCGCTGGCTTATGAGATAGCTGCAGGGGTTTCACTGCTCAGGTTGTTTTAACCCTTCCCACGCAGGCAGATTTTGGTCTCATTCCAAGACCTTGTCTATGCTGGGAAATATCTCCAATTTCAGGGAATGGAGCACGTTACTGGTCAAGAACCAGGAGTGGATAAAGACCACCAGCCTTGCTGGGCAGGACCTGGGGCTTTGGCTCTGCCTCTTCATGAGTGCTCAGCTTGAGACACTCATTTTTCCTCCTTGGCAGCACTGGGAGCTCTGAGCCCTGGGAAGCACCTTGAAGTTGAGGTTCTCAGCGACTACAGAGATTTAATTCTTGAAGCCAGGAGTATTTAAGGCTTTCAGCTTGGGGGTAGAGTCCCGAGACACACCAAGCTTTTCTTATGATCTCTTTCATTGCAAAAAAACTCCAAACAACCTCTTGGTGATTTCTAAAGAACCATCCCAAAGCATAGAAATGTTTTTTATCATGTCAAACCTGTACAATCTAGAAATATTTTCCTTCCTCACTAGAAATAGTTAAAAGAATGGCTGAAAAAAGAAATCTGTTACCTAAGAGACTCTCAAAAGAGGAAAATACTTTTTACATTAGAATCCTCTACTTTGAAATGGAAATAAATATTAATTATCTAAATGCACCAAATAGTTAACTACCATAACACATTTATTTAAATTTCATTCAGTATCTGGAGGTGAAGCAGAGACCAGTGCTGTTTTCTACCAAAAAGCATAAAGCTAATGGTTGGGTGTTAATTAATATTGCTATTAAGATACAGTGTGAAGATTTTAAGTGATGTTTCATGTCCCTACATGTAGTCTCAGAACTCGGGAGAAAAAGAGAAAATGGAATTTTAATGCCTCATGTTATTTTGTGTGGTCTCCATGATATTAAAATGGGCTCTAGTCGAGAACTTTCTAGTTTCAAGTTAGGCTAAAACAAGTCCAAAACCTGTAAAGAAACCATTCCCAGGTTGGTTTCCAGGTTGCATCACCACAAGGGTGATCCAGGTGACTAAATCTTGTAGTTATGTCAGTATCATTCCTTGAATGCCAGGGTGTTGCATTAGCAGGGGAAGAAGATTCTCTTTCAAATGGGAATGATGATACTGCCTGAGGCAGTGCAAGTGTCCCAGGAGTCTCAGTTCTCATCTGATACAAGAAATACCTCCTGAGATGATATATCAGAACTTGCAGGTAGGAGCTCATGTCCTCTCCTTACCTGGCCATTGCTTGGCTGTTGAGTCTTCTCATGAAAAGACTTATTTTCACCCTTCCTCTCTCCCTTCCCCTTTGTCCTTTTCCTTTCCTTTCCCCTTTTCCCTTTTCCTTTTCCTTCAGCCTGTGCTGCTGACAGCAGGGCACAGCCCCTGCTCTGTGTTTGCAGAGAACCCAGCACAGAGAGGTCACAGTCACAGCCTGCAGAGATCCATTAAACCAGTAAATGAGATTCCTGCCCTGGGCATGTCACAGCAGTGGCACAGAGGAGAGACTCTAAATATGACCACAGCTTTCTTGATTCCAGTTGCCCTCTAATCCTTAAGGTGGGGGACCAGAGCCACTGTGCCACAAAGAAGTTCATAGTGTTGATGCCAAGTTATGCTGAAGCAGGGTATGGCTGGGAGGATGTAAAAAGCAGGTGAAGAACTGGAATGAGCTGTTTCTGCCTCTCCCTCTGTCTCTCATACACACACAAATCATTTAAATGTGCTTTCTGACACCCTGAGTCAGCCACAGCTCTGGGGTTCTTTTGATCTCCTTAATTTTTCTCTCTCTGTCTCCTTCTACCATTAACATAACCATTATTGAAAGAGAGAGATCCAAATCCTTAATTTCTGATGTAGATAACAGGAGAATTTTCTCTCCATCCCACGTCAACCCAGCCCAAATAATGGTGTCTGGAACGAAAAAAAATTCCAGCTGTGATCTTGAACCTGTGTCACCTGCAGAGCAGCACAGTTGTTTTGCTGTATTGCATTACAAGGAGTAAATTGTGGGATGTCTCAATGTGTATAACCTGAGGGTTTTTTCTGGAACTGCCTATGGAAGTCTCTAATCTTGCTAACGTTAAGATGAGCCATTCTTTGGTAGTGCTCCATAGATCAATTTATGATTTGACTCTTCCCTGTGCTGATTTGGAGTGGAACTCTGGTTCAAAACACCTGGCATTGTTACATGCTGTTTGCCTGGCACTGGAGGCAAAGAGCACAGGTGAAATCCTCCTTTTCTGATAACACGGCAAAGCTTTCATGGATTTCTGCAAAGCCCAGAGCTCCCCACCAGTGGACTTCACCAACTGGAAAGTTATCTCAAAGTCAGGGACATTTCAAAACAAATTCTCACCACATTTGTGCCCTAGAGGATGGTATCAGTGTCTGTCTGTTTTGGACACCCATAAAGCTCCTTTGTAGGTGAAATCCTTTTCTTTCTTCAGCTGCTTGTGCAGTTTGATCCTGCACCTTGCAGCCGTTGCCTATTGAAGGTACACATGCTGCTCCATTCACCGCCGCAGCCTTTGAAGAGTTAAGCTCTGCAGTCACTCAGAAGGTGGACTTCTGCTTTTCCTCAAGTCTCTATTCATCTCCTGGAACTGAATTTTTCATGCAGTAATTAAAATTTGTAGGTCAAACCTCCCATGGCACCGTTTTCTGCTAATATGGGAGAGCAACGGTCGGATTCGCTTACGCTGCTCTTTGCCGCACTGAGATTTAAAGGATGAAGGGTGACATTTTCCCCCATTTTGTAAATTAATGCCATTGATCTGCCTAACAAGAACAAAGTTAGGCTTCAAAATACCAAATGATAAAGAGATTAAGACTTTAAATGGCTTTCCAAAGACAACCTCTATTGTAAGATTCCAAGCAGAGTATTGAACTTTCAATTAGAATTTCTAATGGGCTATTGACTTAAATGGATAAAATGTTGCAAGTGATAGCTTTCAAGATGACAAAAATTGCTTAGTACATTCTGGAATATTACTTTATGAAGCAAATACTGTTCTGGAGGCTGAGTAGTAATAACCCAGGCCCCAGGCAATATTGTTCTGTGTCTCTGTGCGGCAGTTTTTCAAAATTGTACTAATGCATTTTGAAACATTTTCTCTTTTCATGTTTTGTAAATCTTTGGGAGTGTGAGGTACTTTAACTTTCATGAAAGAATCTTAAATCTCTGGTGATGTAGCTATGATTGCACTCTTTATGAAACACAATCCATCTACTCCAACGCTGTATTTTCACACGTTCTTCCATCTGGGGCACAAACAGTGTTCCCACCTCGTGTGGCTGCTCCTGACTGTGCTCCAGAATGTGCCTGTTCTGCAGTGCCTGTGCTGCAAATAACAGCTGAAACTCTCCCAAATCATCCTGGCGCTTTGCTCTGAATTGACTTGAACGCTTGTTATGAAACACTAGCTCTAGTACATTTTTCAAAGGATATTTTTCAGAGACTAGCCAGCCCTTTCCAGGATAAAGGGTTAATATTATGCTTATGTTACAGTGCATTAAAAACTCTAATTAAAACAGCATTACATTCCCATCTGCCAATCTCCAGTAATCTTCTTTAATTGCAGTAATTAAACTATATTTACATGTTCAGAATACTTGTAATTTAGCAAATTGCACTCTCTGCTCTACATTTAATCAAACAACCAGTTCCAGTATATTTAGTGTGGAAAGAAGTAATTTCAATGTTTTGATTACTATAGCAGATTTGACAGAGTAAGTGCCCCTCTAGTAGAGACTTTGAAAGGGAAGGCAAACATGAAATATAGTCCTGTTCTGATTGTCATGTGAATGCCTAATTACATGTTAGAGGATTAACTATTAAAGGGTACACACTGTTTCGCTTGATTTTTTTTTTAGGCACAGCTGACATAACAGATAATAAGGGTTGCCTATTTGGGGCTGTTTGGTGGAATATGTAAGCTTTTTATTATTATTATTAGAAGTCTTAAAACCGAGTATTAAATCCTGTGAGTTAGTAAGGTCACAATGCCCCACATCTTTGCTTTAAAGACGTTGGTGAATTGAAGATTATGTTCCCACTGCTCTGTTGGCAGGTGGTTTCCCAGCTCCTTTCCCTTCCCTTAACCTCTTTTTGGGGGAGGCAGGGTTGTTGTTGTTAGAATGGCAGTTCCCAGGTAGCTCTGTCAGATGCTTGCTCAGGTTTTTTGTTTGCAGTGGCCTGGGATGGGCGAGTTCTCCGTGCTGTGCTGTGCCCTGGGGATCAGTGGTGTCCTCAGCTGGTGCCAGCCTGAGCTCAGACACACGGGTGGGGAGTGGGTGGGGAACTGATAACTTCTGCACAAAGGGAGGCTTCTCTTTTACTGCACATCTCCTCTGTGATCTAGGCCTAGAGCAAACTTGAAAAGGGGATTCCAGCACCAAGCACCTGGTCTTCCCCAGATAAATTGTACAAAGCCGAAAGAATTCCTTCTGATCTGCCAGGAGCAGAAATGCTGGATTCAGGGCCAGCCCTGCTGGCACAGCCTGTGCTGAGGTGGGAGCTCTGCTTCTGCCACGGGTCACCCACATCCCCGTGTCAGACCTCCCCATCCACAGCCCTGTTCATAGACATGTGAGTCCAGTCCCCAGATACCTCTGGAACTCCTTATTGCAAGTTCTGGTGGCAAGTTCTGGTCATTTACAGAGGTGAGGTGTCCTACCATGAACGTTGGTGGGGAATGAACCTCATGCCCAGAAGATGTGGATGTGTTAAGGACAGCAGTCCTTGCAGGCTCTGGGACCCCTGGAATTCCTGGCTGGCAGAGGAGGTGTGGTGAGCCCTGGCAGAGGTCACAGAGTGGTTCCAGTGGGTGCTCCTGAAGAGCTGCTCTTGGCACATCCAGCGTGGAAGGGAATTGTTGTGTGTGCAAAACTGCAGCCAAGGTGGTTCTCTGCAGTGGTCTGGTTACAAATATATTGCTTTTGTTCCAAAGGCAGCCAGAAAAGCCATTAAAAATCCCTAGCTCTGACTAATTTTCCTTACTAAAATGTCCTTCTACTAACATCCTCCTTGCTTGGACCTGACCTTGGACACCCTTACCCATGACTGGCTCTGGGATTTCTTACATCATACTGACTTCATTCATTTCATGGAGGTGCCTCCTGCTGTTCACTGCTCAGATGTAAAACCAGGTCATTCCCAGGCACTCCCTGGGTCTGGGTCAGTGTCTTTACTCCTGTGCAATGCCAGCAGTGAGGGCTCTGAATTGAACCCTTCCAGCTGAATCTTCTCTCGGTGTATCCCAATGGACGGCTTTGCTCTCAGGTTCAATCCACATCCTCAATTTTCTGGTTTAGAATTTAGAATTAGAAGAATATGTGTTCTAACAAAGCCATTTATTCAAGGGAAACATTTATATTTATATATAGATACATACAATAATTTATTTTGAATTTTCTAGAGTAGTAGATGATCAAAAAGAAATTAGAAATAAGCCTTTTGAGACATATTTTTAAAAAACAAGATTATAAAACTTGATTTAAAAAAACCCAAAAATATTGGCCCTACTATGGAAGATGTAAAGAAATTAGCCTAATTCTGCTAATTTCTCAATATTTACTTCTGATCTATGTGAGTATGGCTGAAATAAGAAGGCCAGGAATGCTGTTCAGTTCCTCTGTAGCCACTATCATGAAGTTCACATACATGAGAGACCTGCCCTGTTTTGGATTTCTCATTACACTCCGTGGTGTTCACAGTGAGGATTTCAAGATGGGTCTTCTTAAGCCTATTAAAAATCAGAATCATGCTGGTCATACGTTTAAATAGATTTAGTTTAGTGGCTTCAGGGGAAAGAGGGGATGAGGAGATGAATAAAATAAAAATCTGATACAGAAACATGTCTGGTTTTTCAAAGGTTTTAGCAAAAAAAAAATAGAAGTTCTGGCATTTCAATTTGCACTAATTTCACACATCATCTTAGGGAGTGCAGGGTTTGGGCCCCTGCCAGACTGGCTGAGAATCCTCTTTGGAAAAGCACAGTTTATGTTCTGAATGGATGCTGCACCACATAGATATTTCCTAATATCTTTCATTAAACTTCCAAATGGACACTAAGTATGTAAATACAGCAAAACTCAAAGCCTGGCTTTGAATTTATATTTTCTAGGAAAGCTTTTAACAGTGGTAGTCTAACAATATTGTACTATGTCTGGCTTGCCATTTTCAACGAGTAGCTTAATGAGTTTATTGTATAATGAAGGACTCTGATTTATTAGCTTTTCATTATGCTCATTCCATCAGCTTCCTGCTAAATGCTCTAACCTTGGCAGAGATGTCAGTCTTTATCAGGTGGTATCATTGCTTTTTAATAAACTCTCCTCCCACGCTGATAATATTACATGTGAAATCCCTGCTCCTCATTCCCAAGGGAAGGAAAAGGTATATTTATTGAAAAGGCTGCACTGGAGCAGTGCAGAGAATTCCTGAGCAGTCTGGTGCTACTCCTTGGACTAACTCAGGCAGGGTGGGCAGATTTGGAGGCTGCAGGTTGGTCCTTTGGCTGCTCCCCTCAACTGGCAGGGGCTTGAGCCCATCCTCTCCATACTTTAGTTACAGCAGAGTGCAGCTGCTTTAAAACTGGCACTTGCAGGTATTAACAAATATTTCTTTAGCAGGTATTTAATGATCAACTCTATTACAAGAATTAACATGGTGATGGCACGCAAGGAGAGGGGGGAAGGAGGGTAAAGTAATATTTTACAACCTGAAAAATTAAGCACTGAGATAGTTAAGGCCCAGCCCTCATTAGCTGAATGGTAGATTTTTCTAATTAGTTCTTTCTAGTGTAATTAGCATGGATGAGTCTAATCATCTCATGTGAAACCAAATCTAATGCTTGGGAAGGAATGTCCTTGGCCTCTCTTTCAGACTGATTCCAAGGATTTTGTGTGTTTCTGCTGAGATATTCCTTAAAGAAACAGCAGCCTGCCTTCCTAAGGAAGGTGAGCTGGGAGGAATGAGGAGACTTGGACTTCATCATGCATTTTTATGGAAGCCTGGAGGAAATTCTCCCATGAAAACAGGCAATCCTCATGAGGCAAGTGAATCAGATGTGGGCAGTAGCTGTAAGAAGGCCAAAATCATCAGTGAAATTTTGAATCCACATGAGAAGTGAGTGTTCAAACATTGGACTTAAAACCTCAGTTTTTCTAAGCTCCATATTTCCCTGTAGGGATATCTCCTTAGAAATGAACACAGGAAGTGAAATGGAAAAAAGACCTTCATCTGCTGCCTGTGTAGCACCTCTTGCTGTGAAACCCAAACAGTAAGAATTGCATTTCCTTTGTTGTCAACAGTCTGAGCAAGGGAAGGCAATACTGAGTATTGTTGCAAATGCTTTTGTTTATAGGTTGCTACCGACCCTCACTGTAGAATTAAAGTATTAAAGTCAGTAAAAATGTTGAGTTTAGCCTCTTTCTTTTATTTTTTTTTTGTTTGTTTGTTTGTTTTAGGCATCCAGGTGTGAAGGGCAAGCAGGACACTCAGTTGGCCCCATTTTGGGCTGATGTGTTTGTACTGACTGGTCTTCACCAGTAATAATGACTTCACTTTCCAATTTGAAAATGTTTGGAAGGTTAAGAAAGTGCAGGGACCTGCGTGGTGCCATAACACAGCTCATCCATCTCCTCCTGGTGCTGTTCTGACACTGAGCACAGAGAGCTTCAGCACAGAGGCTCCAGGGACAAAGTGAAGGGCAGGACAAGGAGTGCCAAGGACTCCTGTGTTTCAGCTGGGAGCAGTGGCATCACTCAGGTCCCTCCATCCCAATGTGCAGGAGCATATTTAGCTCAGGCCCTCACTGCACTAATTATGATTAACTCTCAGTCAGTGTCATTTTGGACCCAGCACTTCTGTGAGCTGACCTGTACCACTGGAAGTTCTGGATTCCTTTGTGTCTTTCCTGAATGTTTTACCCTTTCCCTGACCAGCCTTTGTAGTTTAACAACCCTCATTTCTTAAGTACTTGAAAGTCTTTATCTAGAAAATTAAAAGGTAAACACACTGATTAAAGATATCTCCTTTAAAAAATACTTTATTCAAGCCCTGTCTGTGGGGATTTGCTTTTGCCAGTGGATTTACTGGGAATGCTGTAACCTGCTACTGCATTTACCTGCTAATGAGCTCAGTCTTTTGTTTTGGAGTGAAAGGGAGACAGGTAATACTGGTGTGGCTGTGACAGAGATGGCTTCCCCTGGGCCCTGGGAGGGGGGACACAGCCCTGAGCCTTTTTCCACAAAAGTAGTTGAATGCAGGTAAGCAGAGAGTGACAGAAGGTGCAGGTGATGCCTCTCACTCACTCTGTGGCCTCAGGGTGTATCTTTGTGATGTGTTTTTCAACTGAGAAGAGAAAGTCAGGTACACAATTATCAGCAATTCCTAACCTTTTCCAGGAAAATGAGAACACATCCTTGTTTTTGTGTTCAGTCCTCAGCAGACCCCTCACTGCACATCCTTTGTGTCACAGGTATGGGCACTGACCTTCCTGAGCCCATCTGACCTTCTGCATCTTTTGTGGTTCTGGAGAAAGGGATTTAGGGCCATCCTTATGGAAGCAGAGTGACTGCTCCACAAAATCTACTGAAATTGCACTAAAAGAGATGAAAACAGGCTTAGGGCTGACATTCTACAGCCAGGGAAGAAGGAAGGCATGGTCTGTGACTTCATGGAAATGGCTGGATTTACAGGTGTTGGAATGAGGGGTTCTTTTTTAGCCTATTCCTATTAAAACCAAGGAATGGTTTATGGTTTTATTTAACCAAGGAATGTGCTCATCACTTGGTGCAGGACAGGATTTCTCCAAGCATCCAGCTGGAAAAAGGGGAAATCCAGCTGGCTTGGGAATGGTGGGACCTGTCTCTGGGGGAAGGTGACAGTCCAGGGGAAAAAGCAGCAAATAGCACAGAGCTTGAACCATGGAAGCCCCATGGGATTTATGGCATGGCAGAAGAGTAATGGGACAGAATTGAAATGTAGTTACTGATATTTTTATATGGAAAAGAGGAAATGAGATGTAAACAGTATTAGTGTAATACAATTTTCATGTGAGATTAAAAGGAAAGCCAGGATTTGAGAGATTTGGAAATTGCAGTTACAGGATAAGTGATATTTGAAAGGATCCTACTTGATTTGATTAAACTGGAGTTCAAATGTCACTAGAGAGATCCATTTACTTACAAGTTTTTCAGAGGTTTAGTCTGTGCATCCCAAGCTGTGCTCATCCCAAACCTGGGCAGGGATGTGGGGGGTCACAGGTCAGGAGGGGGCTCAGGCTGGGAGGAAAGCTGGGTGCTGCTCAAAGGTAGGAGACTGTTCTGCCCTGTGGGTTTGGATGCTGGGCTCTGGGGTTTGCATGAGGTTTTCAGGTTCACCAATATTAGTTCCACAGAAAGATGCATCTGTTGTTGAATCTTGTTCGCTGGCTGGAAGTGTTTGGCTCATGCCACATCCTGACCTCAGCATGGCAGTGAGAATTCCAATTTGCTGCTGCTTCTTCGGGCATTTTGGTTCCCATTCTCTCTATTTTCACTGAGGTGAGGTGGTGCCCAGTGATGGGATGTGTCTGACAGACACATGGTCAAATGCTGTATACTGTGCCCTGCCTGTGCTCACACTGGCCTGGTGTCACTGGCCTGGGCCAGCACTGACATGATTTCTGCAATGTAACAAATCTTTTTTAACCAAATTTTGCAGCTGAGGCAGTGGGTTAAATCAGGACTTTAAAGCCATTTGAGAGGAAAGTACTTGATAACTTTGCAAGCCCCAGTGGTTTATCCGTGACCTCCCAGCACTGCTGTCCCTGGTTCACAGGCTGTGCCAGTTCAGTGTTTCCATTTCACTCCCCAGGCCTCTCTGTGTGACACACCAGTCGTGGTTAATCACAGAGAAGCTCGGTGGGCAGATCTCTCCTGGGGAAGTGTCCTGCTCCTCTGACATCATGCCAGGTCCCCCCTGACAGCGCTGGCATTTTCTCCAAGTGCACAAACCAATCCCCACACCCCAGCCCCAGTCAGGGGAGATGTTGCACTGGCATCTGGCACTAATATCTGCTGTTGACATTTTGGGAATGAGAACATGAGCTATTAGCAAAGCTGTTTGCTTGTACCTAATTAATGTTCAAGTGTATACCCCTTCCTTTATCAGCCCTGCAGCAGCAAAGCAGACCCAGCGTTATCTTTCACCAGCTTTAAAACTTAATTATTTCCCACCTTGGTGTTAAAGGCCGTGCAGTACAACTTGCTACCTTAATATAGATTTAATCAAGTTACCCAGCCTCAGAGTGGCTTGATGGCTCTTTAGCTGAAGTGACTGCCTTTAGATAGCAATAGAGCAAAATTTGGAGTGAGCTGTATTGCTTTGGCAGGACCCCATGGAAGTGAATGGATGGGTGAACAACTCTGTCTGGAACAGGCTTGGAGAAACACAGGCAGTTTTGATCCATTCACTCAAACTGAAGACTTGTGCAAAGAGCACTCCAACCCTTTTTCCAATCTTGCAAGAAGCAGCACAGTGATGCTGCTCTCGGGTGCTTGAGTGGGTGTTTCCAGCTGGGTGAGAGCAGAGCCCAGATCAGGGGCACAGCACCAGGGAGGGTTTTCACCCTCAGCTTCACCTGAGGTAAGGTGTGCCTGCGTGTGGAGGGGAGAGGGAAAAGAGACAGAATCAAAACCCCTCACTGCTGAGAGCCCTGCATGACAAATTCTGTCTGTGGCCACTGTCAGAGACATGACTTAGAGGGGCTCACAGAGAACCACACTCCAATCCTGACAGGGCAATGAAGCAGGTAATTGATGTAATCCAATATTTTCCTAAGAATTTAGTCCTTGTGTGTGATCTTTTGAGTTTTTAAGTCTAAGCTGAATTCAACATACTTTAATGCATGGTGAGTTAATGGCCATGGAGGGTTTCTTCTTTGGGGAACCTCATTGTAATGTAGTGTGATACACCTGCTAAAGTGATTTTAAGTGGTCTCAGCTTGGTTTGCATTGAGATCCTGCTTTAGCCCTCTCCTCTTTGCCATTCAGTACAAAGATCAGCCTGTGAGTAATATGCCTTTAAATAATTCAGAGGGCAAAGGTATGCTGCTGGCCTCATCACTAAAGATGATCCTGGTGTACTGTGTTTTGGGTTACTGTTCTGAAATAATCTCTGTGTGTTTGCATTCTTTAGCACCACGAGAATTAGTGACTGGTTGGGAGTGGTTTGAGGATGCTTTTATAGCACAGACTTTTAAATCTGTCCAGCAGATGCTCTTGGTTTTGCCTTCAATGAAACCTCTCAGACATGGTTGTGATGTGAAGAGTACCCATGATGTATGTCCAGATTTATTTTACTGAAACCCCAGACATTGCTAAACCTGAATTTCAGGTGTGAAGGGCCAGTTTGCCACATCACTGCACTTTGTTTTTATCTGTACCTTGTTTTTAGGAGAAACCAGATTTTTAGATGAGCTCAGGTCTATCTAGGCACTTTAGCAAAGACCAGACTTTGAAAAGAATTTTGCAGGTCAGTGGCTAAGATTGTGTCATAAGACATCCCCTTTTACCATAGCAGGGGCTGCTGAGTACTTAGCCCTTTGGGAAAAAAAAATCCCTAATCTAAGATGTGCTGAATTTTTTATTAGAAATTATGGTTGTGGAGGTGATTTTAAGAGGTTGTCTTTAACACAACAAAGTGTGGGTAAGGGGAGGTAAAAAAGCTGAAACACAATTCATGATTTATCTCTGATGAAACTGCCAGGAAATCTTTCCTTGCACAGGCTTCCTCAGAAGGTTTGTTCACTGTCAGACTGAGCAGCAAGCAGGTTACAGCAATCTGTGTCTTCATCATACAGCTCTCTGTGTCCTTTCTGCATCGACCTGAACTAGTGATGGAAAAGCAAACCCCCTGAGAGGAGATAATAAAATCATAACAAATCCTACAGAGACCAGTGACCTTCAATTCCTGTTTCATGTGGGTGGAGTAGCCTAAAGCCTAATTCAGTGCAGGGAGTGTGGCTGCTGACCTGGAGGAGCTTTAGCCAGGAGCCCCTGGTTTCCCTCTGCAGAGCAAGGCTGACTTTGCTCGTGTGGCTCCCTGGGTTCTCTTGCCCTGTGGAAACACCAAGTGCTGTTGCTATGATAACCTGAATTTAAGGCAAGTTTTTTTTCCACCTCAGAAATCCATGTATGACAAAAATACACTTGGCTTCAAATTTATGGGCTGCATTACATCCCTTGGATGCCGAAGGCTGAAGGTTCCCAGGGCGGGTACTGTCACATAAATCCCTGCCAAGTGTTTAAGGCATTTGTGTTGGTGCTTTCTTGGTATCTGTGCTGTACCAGAGCATCCAGGAGCTCTCAGCCACACACTCAGTGCCAGCAGATGCAAGGGCAGGTGTAGGGAGGTGGCCCAAAGGCAACACCACCATCCCAGCAGTGCTGCCTTCCCTACCAGAGTCAGTCAGCCAGAACACAAATAGATTAGGAGGGAGCTGCCTGTGGCAGGTCCTGCTGGCTTTGGGCAGCTGGGCTTTTGAAATCCCCTGTAGGGCTGGGGAGGAGGAGAGTGGGGGGCTGCATGTGATGGGTGTGGGGGGTGTGTATTGCAGAACTTCTCAGGTACCATATGGTTGGTCACTTTTCATTTCTTAGAAGTGTATTTTTGCTTTTTTTTTTTTTATCCTTGAAAAAGTAAGAGTGGCCTGAATTGGAAGCTGCCTTAAATCGAGTCACTGCAGAATTTATTCTGATTATTAAATCGGCAGTACAAACATTTTCACTTCTTACACATCCTGTGCCAAATTATGCAGCACAATGCAGTAAATTTGAGACATGCTAGGGTTTTGCAGTAGGCAAATAAAAGGAGGTTGAAAGAGTTGGTTCTGGTTTTTATCATGGTTTAGCATCAGACATATCTCCTTTCCTTGTAAGTTAGAGCTGTCTGTGTAGCACTATTGTCATCCACGAGGGATCTGGGGCCAGCATTACAGATTTAACATGCTCAGGGAAACCAATACTGAGCTATCAGCCGATACATGACACTAATACAGGGTTCACTTTTACACTCAGCCAAAAAGAGAGAGAGACAGATTGTTCCAAGTTTAGACAAGCTGTAAAATCCTTTCCTAGCAGGTACTGCATTGGCCAGCCCTTGAGACTGTTCTAATTGCTTTACATCTGTACAAAGGTTCCTTGTAATCGGGCTTTCTGCCTCCATTTGTCTTCTTTTCAGCCTCTTAGTAAAGGCCTTAATTGGTCTTAGTGGGGCTTTTCTCAGTTAGTGCAGCCATACCTTAAAGGCTGAGCAAGTGCCGGCGTTACCTGGGGGGGAACAGAGGGAGGAGAGGAGAGACATCAATACTTCTTTACCTTTAACACTGTAATTAATGGGCTCAGAGCAAGGAACGGGTTTGGAGAAATTTTAGCTCTTTGGGGGATTTTGAGACGGATCAGACAAAACAGAGCCAGGGTGGAATTCTCTAGAATTTCTCCCTGCTTCATTTCTCTGCGAACAATCATTAGCCTTGTAATTGTCTCCTGGTAAACTGCTGTATCAGGTTCCATTTTGTCCTCTTTAGAGGATCGAGTTGCCTTTAAATCAATAGTTTGAAGTACTGGGGGATGTATGTGAAAGGAAGTGCCCTCTAATTTCTGTTTCTTAGCTACTAATTATTTAATAATACATTTTATTGCCTATTAAAATGTGGCATAACTTGCTTGTCAGCAAAACTGGATGGAACATAATCATTTGAGAAGGATAATTGGCACTTTTGCAGATGGCTTTTATTGCAAGGCTGGTTTGCTGTTGCAGGAGCTCCTTGCCAGGTTTGCTGACGGGCCCTGCGGGGCGGTCAGCGTTGGGAGCCCTGCTGCAGCACAGCTCGCTGACAATTTGGGGTGCACACGTGGGGTTCTGACGTGAAATCCGTCCTGCTGCCCGCAGAGTTCCCTCCTTCCACTCTGCTCTTTATAAGAGCCCTTGTGGGTTTTACCACCACGCTGCAGTTTGGTCACTAGATAGAGAAAAATAGGAGAGTTTGTTTGGCTAACTGATTAATGGAGGTAGGTGAAGCTGGGCTGGGAGGTTGTCTTGAAGCCATTTGGGTATTATTATTATTTTTTGGTGCAATCAGAGATGCATGTGTGCTTTTGGCTGACCTCTGTAGAGCTTGTACAGTCAGTGTGTGCAGTGACACTCTGGGTGCTCTGCAGTGCCTGCCCTGAAGTTTAATAGCTTTAGACAAATCACTGGAGGTTGGCTCACTGCCCTCCCAGTGCTTCAGGGTCCTTGTCATCGTTAGAGTGACCGGGTGGAAAATCTTTGGAGAAGGCTGTGCCTTGGCCAGAGGACAGATCCCAGGGCTGTGCTGCAGGCCCTGCTCTGATGCTCACTGGGGTGCTGGGCTCTCTGGGTGGGTGCTGAGGGTTGGGACTGAGAGGATTAATGAGTCTGTGCCAGGGATGAGGAGCTGGGAGACCTCTGCAATAGGGACCCTGCAGTTTGGGCATGAGGGAACTGCTCCTCAAGGATCACTGATGGACAAGAGCCTCTTCCTTAGTTCCCAACAACCAGGCTTTCCAGGGTGACCTTTGAATTCCATTCTGCTTCTTCTGAGGGAATGATTGTGTTGTGGTGGAAAGCTCTGGTTTATGTTTATTTTAAATTAAATGAAGAAGAGACTGGAACAGACTGTTTCTTATTAAATACTCCTGCAGTTAAATTCTGGTGGGTTTTTTTCCTCCTGGGGAATGCTTTTGTTTATAAAGAAGTGTTCCCTTTTCTGTAATTGTTTTGCTTCATGTCCCATAAACTGGCCTTGTTTGGGGAAAGGTTTTTAGTCCAGTGCTCATGGCAGATCCCACTTCAGGCTGCACTGGCATCACTTAATTCCCTGCTCGCTATCCCAAGTTCATCCTCCCCTCTAATGGTTTCAAGCTAGAGCAGTGTTTCCATTTTCTGCAAAAGAGCTTTATTGAGTGTCAGTGTTATTCTCTGGAGAAGAGTTGGGAATTCAGGGATAGCATTGTGCATTTCTTCAGTGTATTGAAAGTACATCATCCACGGGAACACTGTAGCCCACGTTACATGGTCAAAAGTGGTTGGAAAGAAATCAGGCAAGTTAGATTCAGTGTCTTCTTGGTACCTGTTTTTGGTAATCTCTCCAAATTGTCTCTTCATCATGGCAGTCAGAGAACAGAATCAGAGATGCTGATGTCCTTGTCCACAGCCATTCCTTGTGAAGTGAGTGCTGTGCAATCAGCCCCTCATGGAGAAGTTAATGCACTACCAGGAACTGGTCCTTAAAGGACTTGATTAATTTACCTGGAAATCATTTGTGTTTCATTAGTGAGGACAGGCTTGGAGCTGCCTGTTTCAGAAAGCATTTCCTCCATAGTCATTGGTTCTGTGGCACCCACAAATTGCCCAAGTCATGGGTAGATGCTGTGGTACAGATAGGAATGGGTGGACAGACTGGAAAAAACAGTTTTCATCAGCATTAGTGCCTCTTGATAACTGAAATCAGAACAAATACATCCAAAAATGCCATCTTTGCTGGGGTTTAGCTGAATGTGCTACCAGTGCCATCAGCATCTCCTGGGGTCAACAGAAATCTCTTGTTGAGATTGCAATAGAGTCCCTGTGCATGTAGACAAGATGGAAAATTGATCCATTACACTTCAGCTGGAGTTAAATGAACACAGCATTGTTAACCTGACAGCATTCTGAAGAATTCAGATATAAGGATTTTGCTTTAATATCATATATTGAAAATTTGCTGTCAGACCCGGCTCAAAGTTTCTCTGCAGTAAAAGGCAAATTATAAAGGTATTATTTTCCTCCAAGATGAGGAGCAGGTAGTTGAATTTGTCCTTCATCTCCCACGTCTGCATTTTTATCAATGTGCCTGGTGAGTCTCCAGAGCTGGAGTCAGGCAGTCCTGTTTCAGATGGGGTGGATGAGGGAGCAGGAAGTTGCAGGGTCCCAGAGCTGTGCTGGGCTCATTGCTGGGATTTCACAGCACTTCCATGGATATGCTCTTTCCTCCTCTGCTCACAGGCACAGTAATTCCTGTTCCTTTCTCTTGATTCCCACTGCAGTGTGATGGAGTGGCATTGGTCCAGTCCCAGCATTAAACTGGAAACACGAGGCAGAGCCACTGTGAAAGATGTGCCTTGCCTGCCCAGCCCATTCCCATTCTCATTCCCTGTGAGACACTGACAGCTATCCAGCTCCACCAGTGCCAAGTGCCTCCTTCTCCAGGGCCCTTCACTCCACCGTGCACTTCCCATGGAGTATAGGAGCAACAACAATAAAAACACTATTAGATGGCTAGAGTAAAATGGGGAAATCTGATTCCTGGCTATTAGAAATGAGCTGATAACTTGAGGAGCAGCAGCAGCAGCAGCCCAAAGAAATCCCTGAGCAGAACAGAAGCATGGTGTGTATGTCACAGGACAGGCAGGAAATGTCCCAACAAATGCCGTGGTGAGGTCACTTGCCTGGAGGTGCTGGCTGGGGAGTGTCTGTGGGGTGAAGGGCCATGCTCACAACACACTCTGGTCTCCTGCAAACCACTCACTTCCAAATTTTACATGCATGTAATGTCTAAAAAATTAATAATAAGAAAAATTAAAAAGAATCCACGGTGAACATGGTGCTGTCATTAAAAATGCCTGCTGTAAACAGGAAGGAGCTCATAGGAAAGATGAAGAGGGATTTACAAAGGCCTTGAGTGACAGGACAATGGGGAATGGCTTCCACTGACTGAGGATGGGTTTAGGTTAAATTTTAGGAAGAAATGGTTCCCTGGGAGGGTGGGCAGGCCCTGGCACAGGGTGCCCAGAGCAGCTGTGGCTGCCCCTGGATCCCTGGCAGTGCCCAAGGCCAGGCTGGACATCGGAGCTTGGAGCAGCCTGGGACAGTGGAAGGTGTCCCTGCCATGGTCGGGGTAGCACAGGATGAATTTAAGGTGCCTTCCCACCCAAACCAGTCTGGGATTCCATGGTATGTAATCATCATCTAACTGGAGGCCTGTAGATGTTCACTGTGTCATCTCCACATCCTGATCACTTAAAAAATGAAGATCGGGAAAAATCTGGGGTTTAAATTTTCTTCTTTTTTACCAAGAAGAAAACACAGGCCTTAAACAAGTCTTATCAAGGTTATATTTGAGGAGAGAAATATAAATTTGCCCAGCTTTCAGACATAAAAGCTAGAGTAGGCCTAATTGACTGGAGCTACAATGACAAGTGGATGAGCTGTAGTGCAGGTACTCCCTGTAAGGCACAGGGGGTGACAGACAAAGGGAAACAGCACTCAAGGGCCTGAGTGACATTTTTATACAATGCAGACAAGTACTTGGCAGCATCTTCCCTTTGCCATGGCTCTGTGTACTCTGATTCTTCAGCAAACAGTTCAATTAGCCGTGGTCGCCCTTTGTTTGCTGGAACATCGTTGGTGTTATTTCCGGTTTACTTAATATCTGAATTTTATTCCAAAACCCCAGACCAATTAGGCAGACTATCGAAATGTTTGACTTTAACGTAAATCAAAGAATGTGAAGTAGCTTTTTGTGCTAATTTTTATTGCTGGGTCAGGCAGGGTTTTGCTGGGTTTTATAAGTTTTGAGCAGTGTATGAAAGCACCAGCTGTGACTGTGGGCCCAGGCAGCATCCATCAGAAACTGATGGCTCCCTTTAGTCCGTGTTGGAAACAGCAATCACATTCTTAATCAAACTTAAATTAAACCCAGCCAAGGGAAGCAGCTCTCCTTTTGCATTTGCAAGACCTGGATTTTGCAGTGAACTTGGGGGTGTATCCAGGTTCTCAAGGGAATGGGCAGAGATTTTAATTCCCTTACAGTGCCTGAAACAGTCAATCCATGGAGCAAGTGAAGGTCAGATGTCAAGACAGGCAGCTGCTGAGAGACAAGGAAGAGAAATAATAGGAGGGAAGGGGAAAAAAAACACCATCAAAGTGAACTGATTCACCATGTGAAGTTAAGTGAACTACATTACAACAGACATAGTGTCTGGAGGAACTAATTGCTCATGTGGTTAGGTAAGTCAGGTCTACCTGAGACCTTCTTGACTCTGAAAGCTATTAAATAGAACAGAACTTGCTAAAAGCAGGGAACTTCAAAAACATGATCTTTACTTTCCCTCCTTTCTGTCCCCCCCCTTCCTTAAGGGAGACATTACTGATTGAGAGCAGATTTCAGCAGTTTTTTGGCAATACGGAGGATTAATCTGTAGTCTCAAGCAATTATTGTTGAAGCCTTGCTGATCTTTTCTTGAAAAGTCCAGAACCACAGACATTTCTTAGTATATTAAAAAAGAAGATGATCTAGGTGTTGTGCAAGCTTTGAATCTGCTCTATAAAGCATTTTCTTTGTCATTAACCCAGACGTGACTCATTGCTTGTAATACAAAATTTGACATTTATGTTGGTGGCAATTAGAAGTGGGTGAAGCAGTTCTGGCACAAACAAGTAGCTTGAAAGTGTACAGTGAGCAGAAAATGCTTCTTTTTGTTTTTTGAGTGGTTTTTTTTGGTGTTCAGAGTAAAAATGCCTGGGTGGCTTTGGAAGGAGTGGGAAATAGGTGCTCATCCATATGTGCCCTTGGCTCAGGCTGGAAAGGCACGTCACACACCTGTGGAATTCCTCCACAATGAAAAGCTCAAGTCATGCCATTGTATGGATTTCTGAAAGTGTAACACTTGTGAACATGTCATTTAAACTCACTTGACTGAATAGATAAAGCCACGAATCTAGCTTTAAACCTCCTTGTCTGGCTGGAACCACTGGACAGAGCAAAGGTTGTTATTCTTAGAACATTCCCAGTTTTTCTGAAACACAGCAACACCCAAGAGCTCTGGTGTTGCTGTGTTTTGCTGGTGTTGCTGAACGTCCTTGTGCTGCCATTTTCTCCTCCAAAGAGAAGCTGACAACACCAGAGTGAGAAAATGAGAGTAATAGAGCAAAATGGAGAATGTCAAAGGCTGAAGGAAGTAAAAGCACCAGGGAACTGGTGTGGACCAAGTTTGATTTCTTGCCAGATTTGTTTATATACAGCCTGAGTATGAAAATTCCAGTGAACTTCCCCATATTTTGTTTTAGTCTCTGCCATAAGGAAAGTGTTTTCTTTCACTGAGGTCAGTGAGTGTATCAGAATTATGCCCTGTTCCTGACAAAGGGGAATTTTGCTGTGATTTCTAGGGGAAAACAGGAGAATTGACTAGAGGATTTTGGAGGTAATTGCATATGGTAGGTTCCTCTTAAACAGTTTCCCAGTAAGTCTCAGGTTTTTGATTCTTAAAAAGCTGCTTTTACCAATGTAAAGGATGTTTTCTGTGAGTCTTCAGAAGTTTAGAAAGCAGCATCTTAAAGTATTTGGTAAGAGTGAAAAAACTTTCCTGTTGAATGTCCCTGAGTTAGTTAAGCATCCAAGGAGTGTACAAATATATCCATTTTATTTCCTTTAGCTCAGAGAAGAGAGTTTTCCTACTGTGCAGACTTTGAAAAGTAAAAGTGAGATTACAAACAAACAAACAAACAAAAAAAGAAAACCACACAAGTGTGTTCTGGTTTTAAGTTCATGGGGCTATGGAGGTGATGGAAACTGTTGTACAATGTAAACTGAATCAAACAATGTGATGAATCAAACAATTTTGCTGGTCAGCAGTGTGAAAAAACCCCTCAAACTCCCTAAAAATTCACCATGCCAGAGTCCATATCTGGATAAGGAAGATAGAAGTCAAGTATTTTAGGTTTTTCTTAGAAAACACTGCATATGATTTCCTTTTAGCATTGAGCTTCTCCAGGCACAGTTTGAGTGGATGACTTGCTAGTTGTTCACTCTGTAAATAGTCCTTTTATTGAAGTGATCAAGTTCTCTTGACATGACTTGAAGAGACAAAACGAGTGCCAGGAGATGGGGTTTTGTAGTGCAAGTAAATATATTTTATGTGTGAAATTTTCTCCCTCCTGCCTAACCTTGACAGCACATTAAAATTGTTAAAATTAGCTTCTGCTGAAGCACATCACTTGTCTCAAAGAACGATTGACATTCTGGATTTTATGTCTGCTTTTATTAGTTAAGGTAGTGAACTGATGTCCAGTTTAGATATCTAATCAATATTATAATTTAACCAGTAAAGCTGATGTATTTTTGTATCCTGTGTTTTGACCCAGCCCCAAAGGCACAGAGGAAATAGGACAGGTGAGAGTCAAAACTGAAAGCTTGAGGCTTGTGTGTAAAACCTCTGGACCAGGACCCACCAAAATGGAAAGAAAACAGAAAAAGAGAAAAGGAAGCTCAAAGATTTTACCCAATTCAAAGTTGTGAAAAAAATAAATGAAGGAACTTGCAGTCAGTCCTGGGATCATGAACATCAAACAGAACAGGGAGAACTTGGTGGCTTTTTTTATAATGAGATAACACATATATAAGAAATGGAGTGGTTTTTGTGGGATTTGGGGGAGGAGGGGTTGCGTGTGGGTTTGGGGTTTTGGGGGTTTTGTTTATTTGTTTATGGAGGTTTTGTGGGTTTTGTTTTATTTTGTTTATTTTTGGTTTTATTTTGTCTTGTTTCTGTTAATCAAGACATTCTGGTAAGGGTAGAGCTGGGGATGAAAAAGTTTCCTGAAGCAGCAGAGAATTCGGGTGTTTCTAAGCCTGGTATCCTCAGAATCAGCAAATGAAGGAGGTGGGGTAATTTCCTTTATTCATTCCTTGCGGCAGCACTTAATGGGGCTCTGTTCTGTTAATTATTGATCTCACCATTTCAGCAATCAGACATGTGGAAGTGGGCACTATTATCTAGTAATTGACCATACTGGAGGGTTGACATGATGCTAAGAGTGTTTAACAGAGAGATAAGATCAATTATAAGATAATGGTTCCCACTGTAATGAGCTGGTATAAGTAGGAAACTTGCTCTTAAGCATTTATCAGGGAAGGATGCTGGGACAGAGCCATCACTGTTTTTCTGTGGATAAACCTAGGATAACTGTTGGTTCACAGGGACTGGATATCTAAATAAGACAAAATTTCCACAAGTGTTGTAAAATAATTAGCATAAAAGAGGGTGAATGAGGAAAATGCAAATTTCTCAAAAACAGGATCTTGTAGCATTTGTGATTAAGTTTCTCTTCAGAGTCCAACAATTTTATATAAAGGGAAGTGAAAGAAGAGCATCTCTTTACCAGCAGACTGATAAGAAGGATGCCAAGCCCTTAAAAAAAGGAAGGAAAACCCGTCATTCAGAAAAGGAGCTGTGAAAACAATGTGCAGCTGCAGCCAGGAGGTTTCTGAGCCTCTGCTCCAGCTCTGCCAGTGCCATAAGAGCATTTCTGGCATGTGGTTATTAGTGCAGTGAGGACTTTCATTGTTGAGATTTAGGGTCTTGAATTTCAGATCCTCATACAGGATCAAGAAGAACTGGAGATGACAGGTATGATCAGCACTGTCACCACCAGAATGGAGGTGAATTAGGGAAGGCAGGAAAGATCAATAGAAAAACTCAAATTCAGGTATACAGAAAACAGTGTTTTCAGGGAACTGTCATTTCACATGCCACATCCTAATTCCCTTCATTTTCTCAACGCCTTGCAGAAAGAAAAACTGCACAATGAATGCTGGTAGAAATAAAACCTTTCTTCCTGGGCCTGAAATGAGAACTCCTCCAGCTGTTTGACCAGCACAGAATTTACAATCATGGCATGACTTGAATCAGTAAAAATGAATTCTGTTAGGTGGTTCTATTCCTGGCTCATACACATCCTAAAAATGAGGATTTGAGTGTGTTCAAAGGTTGCTCCCTATTTTTCTTCTTATTTTCTTTTGAAAAGTAGTTTCACTGCATCTTCAAAGTACTTTAATATATAAAAAGTTATCGCATGCAACTTCTAAGATACGAGAATTGGGGGATAAAAAAACATTAAGGCAATGTATTTTCATGAGTTTATATATAAAAGTTACAATGCTTGGCTTATATTGGTTTTCTTTTTTGTAAGAGATGAACAAAAAATGGCTCTTGCTTTGTTTCTCATTTCCCATTTTATGCAGAACATTTGGAGCAGAACTGCTCTGCCATCTTTGGTTAGCATTCAGCAGGCAGCTTGGGAGCAGAGCGAGCTTTTCTTTCTGGGTGTTCATCTGTTGCTTTGCCTCAGCCCTGAGCAAGGAGCTGCTCGTGGCTGTGAACTCCAGGCTCAGATTGCCCGTGCTCCTTCCCAAAAGCTGAACCTTGCTCTTTGTCCCCTCTCAGTTCCTGCACACAGAGTTGTTTGGGCAGGCTGAGTTGGTTGATCTTGCAGAAAATACATTGCTTAAAGCTCTAGTTCAGGTTAAGAATGGGATATAAAAATGACATACTTTTTTTTTCTTTTTTCCCTAAATCAAAATATTAAACTGCTGAAAAGTAGAAATCTTCAAGCAGGGAACTACAGTACTCTTGGCTGCAACAAAGCTTTGGTTATTCTACAAAAAATTGCCTTTTTCTTTTCTTTCATCACTGTCAGAACATCATTCTAATGGACATGCTCCTGCTTGGTGTTTGGTCTTTAGCTGGATTTATTCATTTTGTATTGCTGCAGTGAGGGAAGGAGCAGAGGCTTGGCCTCCATCTTGCTCCTTCCCATTTCAGGAGCCCAGCACAGGTGGCTGGGGAAGAAGCCACGTCGGTTCTGCTGTCTCCACTACATACAAACCTTGCTGGCTGCAGGAAACAAGGCCTTGCTGCTCTTCTGGCTGATGAATCTGTGATTTGGAAGGACTTGGAACACCAGATCCAGGGGGTGTAGTGGGGTGTGTGTTGTCAGTTGTGGATTAGTTCAGTTTCTGGTGGTCTCAGAACCTGGTGGTCCCAGGTTCCACCTTTCTTAAGCAGCAGAGAGAGACAAAAAGCAGGAAAACAGTAAAAATTGCTTTTTTTACTGCCTTCAGTCAAATTTCTTCCACCCCAGTCATCCACCATTCTCCCCCTGTAAGGATGAGGGAAATGGCTGGTTTGTGATGACTGACCCAGTACCATGGCTCAGAAGGAAATCAGAATGTTCTGCTTCCTTGGTTAGGATTTTAGCTGGGTATGCCTTAAATTTCCCTGGTTAAATATTGATCTTATCTCTATAAGGCTTTAAGGTTGTGAGGTTTTCCCCGATGCTTCTGACTGTGAGATCACAGTCTGACTTCACGGTGCTCTTGTAATTAACCCATGAAGATTAAAATTAGTGTCATTATCACTGTAACAGCTAATTGCTGCCTGGCTTACTCAGCAGTCCAGCACTAAGCAATTTAGGCAGATGTCCAGTGTTGCTACACAGATGTACACACTGGGTAATCCTAAATGTCGTTTTTGGAAGGTGCTTATTTTGATGTAGAATGTACTGTATTCTTATTTTTGTGAAAAAATAGTGGCTTTGTTTAAGAAAATACTCTGTCACTTGAAGTGCTGTGATTTAGATGTAAAATTTCAGTAACTGGTGGCTGCAGAAGGGGAAGGTTCCTTTGCCCCTTTTCCACAATCCTGAGAGTAACTCACACCCCTGTGAGTGCCTGTACAGCACTGTGGGGCCCAGGGGATTTCTCTGCTGGATTGTCCTCTGAGAAATACAGGATTAAAAAAAAAAGAAAGAAAGAAAGAAGAAAAAAAAAAAGGAAGAAAATGTGCCTGCTGATGAAAGTAGCTGTCAAATTAGCAGGTCTAGAAGTTGTGTGTATTGTTACGAGCTGCTCAAGTTCACACCAGAGCGACCCAACCCAATCCGTCTTTCTCAGTTTACATTTTAATTGGCTTGTACTTAAGTTTTTTAAACACTGTGAGACTGCTGACATACACTGTAATATCATGTGAATAATTTATAGGAGCTGTTTGAGATGAGCGGGTTTTTTGCTTCCTTCTTTTTTTTTTTTTTTTTTTTTTTTTTTTTTTTTTTGATAATTGGATAAAAGAAGAGAGAGAATTGGAGGGGGGAAGAGCAAAGGAGAGGAGCATCAATCCAGCAGCATGTTGCTTGCTGTGTGTTAAATGTTTTTGCTGGTGCCTCTGACTGCATTTGGGATTTCATGGAGGTTTGTACAATGCAATCTTATTAATAACTGTTTTGTCAGGAGAGCACCCAATTAAATTGAATTGGGTTTGTGATTCCCTTTACATTTCTTAAAATGTGTGGATATAAAGCCTCTCCAATGTGAGGACTGGCTAACAAGGATTGTGGGGGTTGAGGTTCAGTTTGCGTTACTCCTTTTTCCTTCTCTTATTTAGGACTTTTCTGCTTCCAAATTCAGATCCAGCCACTCCAGCAGGGCTTTGCTTTGCCCTTGTGGAGGCTGCCAGGGGCTCCCAAAAAGAACTCCCGGTCTGCTTGGGGCCTTGCCCCTGGAAACAGCAACTGCTGGTCCTGTAATTAAGACTTAAGGGAGCATCCTCTTGCTGTCTTAGGGAGCTCGGAGTTTGCTGGGGCATCTTGAATGCAGCAGGAATACATTCTGGTAGTGTTTATAAACTGTCAAGAGCTGCTATTTTAAGAAAAACTGAGTCTCCTGTCAGCTGCTTCAGTGCACGGGGAGCAGGGTCAGTTGTTGATGCCTTGGGAGTGTTTGGGAAAGAAGTAGAAATTCAGCCCCGGGTCTCACCCTGCTCCTCCTCCCTGCTGCAGGGCAGGGCTCTCAGACCTGAGTTATTTCCCGGCCCTGGCTGCAGAGCTGTGCTGGGCTGGCAGAGGTGGATGGAGACCCTGGGCAAACCCTGCTGCAGGCTGGCTGCAGGAAACACAGAGCTTAGCTGTCGCCAGGGGCAGGCGCCTGGAGCAGAGCGTGGGGCAGGGCTGTGTTTGCTGCCTGAGAGCGAGCCCAGTGCCACGGCTTAGCCCTTAATGTTTGATTTCCTTCTGCTTTGATTTAATCTCTGGAGATCATTTCAGCTGTTCACTTGCGACTTCTGTGCACAATTCTGAACACAGCTCGTGATTTGGAGAGTCGCTGTGTAGATATTCCAGTTATTGATACTATAGTTACAGCAGATTTAAACTGTTGAGATATTGTTGAAATGGATTTTGACCTAGAGGTGACAAGAGTACTTGTCATTTTACATGTGCAGCTGCTGCCCTTCTGTGAAATGTATGAAGACTTGTACTTCAGTTGCTCTTAGCTTCTGGTAACTGCCAAAAATCTTGAAAAACAAGGTTTTTACATTGAATTCTGCTTGTTTTCCCACTGTACTTTGGGTTTTCATCCCAATAATTTGTTTTAGCATTTGCACAACACGTCACTCTTTTATGTTCTGCTTATTTGAAAAATCTTTTGTCTGCTTTGTAAGATAAAAAAATCAAAACAAAAGCAAAAGCTTTGTGTTGTATTGTGCACCTAACTGTGAAGATCAGAGATTTGGGGGATCTCAGTGTGTTCACCATACCTGCAATGAATGTGTTGTTTTACAAACAAAGGCAGCAGTGCTCAGGCAGAGTTGCATAATTCCCCAGCTCAGGAGAGCCAGATGCACGAATTTCATGGCCACAAGGCTCCTGCCTGCAAATCCGAGGGAAGAGATCCGAGTAACAAAGGTCTGAATCCATGGAGATGAAGCATTTCAGGTCTGTGAGCTTTACCTTGATAAGAATGCCCAGAGCCTTAACCCTCCATTCTTCACACGTCCTGCAGTGCCTCGTTTTTCCAGCATATGCTGTGTGACATCCACATTAATCTGAGCGCCCCGCAGTACCAAGGCACAGCAGGATGAGTTAAGGAGAGGCTGTTGGCCTTAACTTTCATTTCTCTGCTTTTGTTGCTGTGTGTCATGGATAAAGGTGACCTGCAAGGGAGGAGGGGATAAAGAGCCTTCTGCTTGCGTCCCATTTGCTTCGTTAGGTTGTACAAAATGTTTTGAAAGGTTGTTTGTTTAGTTCTTGGCTGCTTTGGGGTTTTTTTTTGTTCTCTTTCAGAGATATCAGATCCAGACTTCGCTGCTTTTCCTAGGAGACGTAGTAGAAAACTGGAGAGCTCTTGGGATTAAAAGTCCAAAGCTCAGGCAGTTGAAAGGGAAAGAGGATTTTAGTTGTAACATTTTTAACCTCTGGGTTCTTTGTTTCTGTTTGTTAGTACCAGCTCAGCACCACTCCTGCTTCATGTCTTTCACATTCTGGCTCTTTGGTTAAGATGTGAAGATCTCTCATTCCCACTCTCTGATCCTCCAGAGAACTCCAGCAAACATAGATCTTAAACAAACATCTCCTCAGCCACCACATGGACCTACAGACTCCTGGTCCTTTCTCAGGCATGCACACACACAACAGATACCTTTTGATTGATTGTTGCCTACATTCTCTGCTACTCTTGAACTTCTTGAGGACACTCTCCTGAAACTCCACTTGTCTTGTTTTCCCCAGAAGAAAAAACAGAAAATAGCATCTATTTACTAAAAAAAAAAAAAAAAAAAAAAAAAAAAAAAAAAAAAAAAAAAGTGATTATATTTCTTTCATATATATTGACTACAACAGGATGGTCTGACTCAGGAATTTAGAACAGGCAAAAATTATTTCCTCTAATTATTTTTTTATTGAAGAGCTAGTTTTGTACCATTTATTTTTATTATAGTTGCTGTTTCATTAGTGGGATTCTCATCCTGAAGTTTAATACAGAGGAAAGAATAGGAAGAGGAATTAATAATTGATCTTAATCATCTCTTTGGAGCTGCTGCACTCTCCTCCAATTAATTTGAGGCATTACAAGAGCTCTTGTAGATTGAAGGGGGCAAGCCCATGTATTAATAATCTGTAGAGCTTTGGCATATATGACAGTACCATGGGGACACTCACTCTCTATCCCTGCATATGTTCCTTTTGTGCATGTGGTGACTTTAGGAAATCTGGTTAAACCAACTGAGGGGCCTCTCAGTGTCTGTCAGTGTTTGGACAGGTCACAGCAGACTCTTTCATCCCTGAAAATTGAAAAGCTTTGTTATTTTTCTTAATAGCTAGGTGGTGATGGTAAATTATCAGATCCTCTGATATTTTTAAAGGTTGTCTAAACATACAAAGCTGTAAAGGCAGGTGAAGAGTTGAAGAGTTGAATGCATCCTGTGTTAAAGATACATGAACTGAGAAATTTAAAAAGCTTGACTACAACTTTAACCATGCCTAGTGTGATGACATTATCAGTGATTTCTATCCTGAAATACAAAGCTGAGTATTTAACATCAAAACCCAATGTGGGCTGGTCTGGCTCCTTCTGAGAATCCAGACCTGCTTCTTGTTTGACATCCAGGGGTTTGGATATTTGTGGTGCAAATTCACCCATGGCCTGGAGCACGGCAGTTGTGGCTTTGTCCAGCTCCTGGATAAAGTTTGTGTTTGCTCCTCTTCTACTGTTCCTCAGCACAAAACCTTCTAGGTGAAAATTAAATTACGTAGAAATGCTTCTTTTTAGACCAGAGAGGGCTGCATGTGTGTATGGATGGCTTGTGAAGGACTGCAGGGCGTGCAGCCATCAGTCCCTGTGCTGCCTGATCAGGGCAGAGCATCCAGAACCTGCCTCAAATGACAAAGGGATTGGAATCAAATCACAGAGGTACTTGGAATCAAATTGGAGTGGATGAAAGAACTGGCTGTTTCCTGAACAACCTACATCCTTTCTGGAACTACAGTAGAGCTGATTGTGAGATCATCCCCTGCCTATCCCAGGAGAAAGTCAGGATTAGTTAACTGTCTCTTCTGGCAGTCTTTGAAACCGGTTACACCATTAAAGCAAAAGTAATTTATTTTTTTTTTTCTCCAGAGCTTCTCAGCATTTTTCTCAACTTTGCTGTGATTCTTCTGTGAAAAACATTTAGTTTTAAAAACCAGAAAATTTTGTCAAATATAAACCTAACCAAAACCTTTGTCATGGTTTTCATGGACAGTCCGCACAATGAGTGCTGTTTGTTTAACTGTGGGCTTTGGCCTCTGGGCAGTCACTGACCTCACAAATTAACAAACCTCAGTGGCCAGTGCCCACTTTCTTTGCCTCACAAAGTCTGTGTCAGCAGCTGCTGTCAGAGTCTGCCTTGTGCTGTGTGACTTGACCAGACCTGAGTGTTTTTCAGCCCTCCTTGTGTTACCTGTGCCATGCTGTGCTGATGTGCAAGCACCCAGTCTGGGCTCTGTGTCCACAGCAGCTTGGGCTACAGAGATGGTCTCCAGCTTTCCCTCTCACTTCTCTATTCACATTCCTGCTGTGAAATGTATCAAGCGTTTTCTTGGAGAGAAGTGTGATGAAGGAACCACTGAGTTCCTGTGGCAGAGCAGAGCAGCTCAGGAGCCACTGTGAGCGTGGTCATGGTGATCCATCCTGGGAGATCTCTCCAGCTGGGCCTTCCTTGAGACCAACACCTTCACACTCTGCTCCACCTCTGGCTCTCTGTCCCCCCCTAAACACCTCTTGGAGAGCTGCTGCTTAGGTGGTCTAATAGTGAACCAAAACACGCAGATTTTGAAGCCCAACTCACCATGACAGCCCCAGTGCAGTGGTTCTGTGCACTTGGAATTCTGTCAGTTATTTTCTGTTCTGGGCTGACCCTTCGTAACAGGATTTTGAAGTGGCTGTTACTGGTAGTTTCTGAATTAACCTTTCTGTAAAAGCAGCATTTTCTTTCTCTGGCCTCTTCAACAGAAGTGTCAGATCCTGTTTTACCCAGCTGCTGGCTAAGTTTGGGTGGTCTGGGACTTGGGACAGGCTCACACATGTTTAGATGCTTTTCCCAAATATCCTCCAAGTCTCCCAAGCCTGGTAGATGGTTGACAGGACTAATTCCACTTCCTGTTTTTGTCACAGATTAGCAGTGTCCATAAGTATTTAACATGGGTGAGCTTTGGGAGCCAATGAGACCAAGGTAATTTCATTTTACAGCGTTTGAGTGAAGGGCTACAAAGGAGAAACCATCAGAATTGCCTTTTTTTTTGGTGTAATTTAAAAAGCCCAAACCTTGCAATCAGAGCCCATCCAGCTCAGCCTGAGGCCAAGTTGTTCAGGGAGAGATTTTACAGTCACTGTCCATGAGGTATCACCTCTCTAGGGCATGGACCCTGCCTTTGGTGTGGCCAGTGTTCTGAGATGCCTGAAGAGTGTTCCCATGTCAGCTCTTGGTAATCCGGCTGAAAATCCCTGTTTACATGAACAAGGACACACACACTTGTATTAAGGAGGACACACTTGTGTGTGTACTCCAGCTGTGAAGTACTGGGAAGGAAAAACCCACCCAGGCTGTGTAAAGCTTCTTGCTGCACAGGTAGGGAAATGCCATCTGCAGTGGTCAGGAGCACTGGGATTACACAGGCTGTTCCCATTTCCCTGATGTGGTTCCCTGGTGTATGTGCTCAGTGCTGCACTGCTACAGCAGATTTTTAGTTTTTTCTATATAAACATGTAAGCAAATGAATGAAACTGCAAACAACTTTTGAATGTTTGAGTATCAAACCCCAGAAACATTAAAAACCTCTGATATTATTGCTTTCTTGGTTTATGACTGTCCCACTGTATAAATTATATCAGGAAGAATAGCTGCAGGGGTAAAGGACTTTATTGTCCATACTTCATGGCTATTCTTTTATGAAATTTACTCCCTTTTTCCACATTAAAAATAGCCATAACTGTTTATTAGTTTGGATTCATTTTATAATACAACTTAATGTAGCTGGCAGTTACTGAAAGTTCAGAAGAATCTATTTAATAGGAAATTTGGCACAGCAAAAAACCTGCTGCTGGGGAGATGAATCTCAATAATTGTTTTGTTGTAGCATGATACACAGAGTGCAGTTCTGAAGCAGTGAAGCTCTTTCCAAGTAAAATTGGTGTGAGAGGAAAAAGTAATTTTATGCTAAGAGTCTGGAGCAGTAAAAAACCCCGAAATTCTGCTGCTCTTTGAAGGGATTATTTGTGGTGGAACAGGAGGGCCACACGTATTTAGTCTAAAACTATTAATTATGCTGTTTAATGTGACCTGCAGAGAGCTGCCTCACCAGATGGGATGGAGCTCATCCTTTTCCATTTGCTGCCTGTGCCGAGGGTTGGGAAGCGCTTTGCTCCTCCGACGAGCCACGGCACAGGAAACTCATCCCAAACTCATCTGCATTCACCTGCTGCCGCTCGCAGAGGCTCCACCGCAAACTGGAGACCTCCCCTCCTGTTCCTGCCCTGCACATTCCTGGCTGTGATGAGAAACCTGCGGGGGGTGCGGGGTGTTTGTGCTGAGCAGGGTTGGGATGCCCTGGGAGCTCCTGCGGCAGCACACAGCGGCCTCCCGAGGGTCAGCCGGGGCTCTGGGATCACCGGCGTGAACCAGAACCTCCTGCTGCACTGCACATAAATAAATAAGGGCATTTCCATCTTTTCCTCTTTTCTTGGCTTGCGCCAGGAGCTCGTGAATCAATCGTCAACGAGCCAACTTCTCAGGCAATTGCGGTAATGATGGATGGGATTAACAGGCTGGGGATTCTTTCCCTTCCTCCTCTTTTCTTCCCCTTCTGGTTTTTTTTTTTTTTTTTTTTTTTTTTTTTTTTTTTTTTTTTTTTTTTTTTTTTTTTTTTTCTTGGGGTTTGGTTTTGTTTTGTTTTGGGGTTTTTTTTGTTTGTTTTTTTTTTTTTTTTTGGGGGGGAGGTTGGGGGGTTGGTTTGTTTGTTTGTTTGTTTTGGGGTTTTTTGGGTTTTGGTGGGTTTTTTTGTTTTTTGTGGGTTTTTGGGTTTTTTGGGGGTTTTTTTGTTTTGTTTTGTTTTAGGTTTTTGGGGTTATTTTTTTATATATATATATTTTAAATTTTTTTAATTTTTTTTTTTTTTCCTCTGACTCCCCGAGCTGGAGGCAGTTTCTGGTGGCAGCGAGCGAGGCAGGGCGCTGGTGTCACATCCCGCCCCCATCCCTGCCCTGCCATGTGCCGGGTGGGAGGAAGTTTTTCCTCGCCGAGCAGCGCACGGCTCTGCCTGAGGGATCGGGAACATATTGCTCGGCAGGTGGGGCCCGCTCAGACGCATTTAGTGTTATTTCAGCACTGACAGCAAAAATACATCACACGGGCCCGCGGTGCCAGCGCACGCCGCAGGAGCCCGAGCGGAGGGACTGCAGCCTGCCAGAGCAATGCTCAGCCTTCGTGGATTGTTTTCACCCACTAACCGGTCCCTGGGAAATCAGGGAAGTGTCTTCTTGTCCGGAGACTGGGCTTCTCTCTCTGGGGTTCTCCGTGGAAACTCCTTTAATGATGCTTTGCCTTCCGACCCTGTTGGGAAAGATTAATCAGGGAAACCTTATCAATATGATTGCTTAGCGAAAGATTCTGAAAACATGAAACCTGTAATCGAAATAGAAATGGGAGCTTACTTTGAGTTGTAGGATACCAAGTCTTAGTTCGTATATAACCTGAAGACAATAGCCTGGCCAGCTGAAGGAGAATCCCTTTTGATTCAACAATACCTTTCTGCTGGCTAAGGGATCCAAAGGTCAATGTAGCAAAATAGGAAAATCTAAAGAGTAGTTTTTAGAGTTTAAAATATAACACATGGTAATGTAGTAGTTCTTATAGGCTGTATGGAGATTCTATACGATTTTGTGTCTTTTATTGGTTGGTCACTGTAAATTAGAATATTCATCACAAAAGGAGATATAATGTATTGTAACCAGGACCTCGGTCTCTTCACTCTCTTCGCTCTCTTGGCTCTCTCTCTCTGGACCTCACTCTCCTTTCCCTGCTCTTACCTCTGCTCTCTTCCCCCTGCACTCTGACCCTGCCCCTTGCTCTCTCTCTCCCCTCTTCCTAGCCCATACCCTCTTGCTCTCTCTCGTTCTCTCTCTGGGACTTCCCTTCAGCCGAGGCTGGTGGCTGAAGGGAAGGCCCTTTCTACCCATGACCCTTGCAATAAAACCACATATTCTAGAATATCTCAGGTTTGCAGAGTACCTTGTCCCTGTAAGTCACGGATGCTTCTACACGACCCGGTGGGGGTTTTTACCTCATCACAAGGCAAATCAACATGGCCACGAACACTCCAGGTTTTTGAGGCTCCTCTGCAAACACAAGATTGTGGAGTTTTAGTTATTTTATCTACTTGTTAGTAAGGAGTTTCTGTGGTCTGTCTGCTAGCTGTATAACCTTCTGCAGGAAGTACTGGGGTCCAGATGTGCTAAGTCTAGTACCAAAAAGGAGAGTTCCATAATCATCATGTTCAAAAGGTTTTCCCTTGGTCAGCAATGTGCTTATGGTGCTGTCAGTTTGGTTTCAGCTGAAGTATGGATAGGTTATTTTCCCCTGCTAATTACAATCATTGTAGCTTTGGGTTTGCTTTGTTTCATTTTTAAAAGCTCAGCTAAGCAGCAGTTTCCTGAGAGCCTGATCACAGCCCATAGTGGGGCTTGCACTTTGTTATCCAACTTCACACACAAACCAGTAAATGAAAAAGGAGTAAGGAAGAAAGATGAACAGGGGTAATACATGGCATGTTTTACAAAGCATCATGCTAACAGTCGTCTTTTCCTTTGGAAATCTCCATACTTGAAAAGGTTACAAAGCTTAAGAACCTGCTCAGGGTCTGGTAGATGCTCTGCATCCTCCATTCTGAGTAATTAATTGGGTGTGTAAGTGAGAGCTCATATCCTACTTTACAATGAAGAGAAACTGGAGGGAAATAAAAAAGAAGCATCTGGAAGCTCACTAGGATATACAACCACTCAGGCTCTTCCAGGTAGCACAGCTGAACAAAAGTGACTTAAGTCTGGGCAAAACAACAGCAATCAGGGTAGGCCTGGAGAAGTTCAGATGTCTTAAAAGAAGTAGGAACTGTGAGTGGTGGATTTTTCTATCCAAGTATCCATTTTTTTCATTTCAGAGATTAGAATCTGACCCCTGTGGGTTTAGGTGGGTTTTTTCCTTCTGAAACCTATTGTTTTGGTGAACATTGGAGCCCTTGTGTTCCATGTATTCATCAGCAGGTTTAAAAATTAATTCTCAGCAGAGACTTTCTAAGACTTCCTCAGTACACTGATTTCTTTATCTACAGATGTATTGCAGGTAGCAGCTCACAGCAGAAGTCAGTTTGGGCAATGCTTTTATGTTCAGCACACAATGCAAACCACAGTGACTGTTGGATGGTTCATTTTGCAGTGTTGTAGGTGCTCCAGACAGGCAGTGAGATAGAGGCCCTGAGAAAAGTCAAGTGCTGAATGAGACTGGAAAGTTTTATCTTTTAATTTGTCCAGAGGCATTATTCCACGATGGGATTTACATGGGTAAATCCCTCCTGAGGAAAGATTGAGAAATGTCTCTGTTTTCTGTTGTGGTGATTTGAATTAGCAACCAAGAGAGAATTAAATAATGGGAAAAGCTCCAGATGCCTCAGCTACATGTGGAGAACTTCCTGTGGTCGCTTCAGGAGCCTGCTTGATTTCATTGACGTAAGAAAGCAGAGTAGATGAAGCCTTAGTAACTCCCTGAGATGGATGAGACTCATCAGGGCACAAGCAGATAGAATTTTTTGTCATCCTAGAGCCTAATTTTAAGCTTGTGGTTACCTCAGGAGACTGATATTTCCTGAAGTCTGCACCACAGCTCGTTCGTGTTGCAGGAGCGATTGATTTTGTGAGCAATGGCCTTTGGAGCCAACAGCCACACTGTGCCAGGGTCGGGCTGGCTCTGCTCCCTTCCTGCCTGAGCACAGCCAGGGCACACTCTGGGATT
Source organism: Zosterops lateralis (assembly GCF_965231275.1). Classification (NCBI taxonomy): domain Eukaryota; kingdom Metazoa; phylum Chordata; class Aves; order Passeriformes; family Zosteropidae; genus Zosterops; species Zosterops lateralis. The sequence goes on along the minus strand of NC_139779.1, from coordinate 9,078,836 downwards.
TGTTCTGCTCTTGGAACGTTTTCCAGGTGTTCAGCCCTGAGAAGAAATACAGAAAGTTGGGCTGAGTTCCCTCTGTGCAAAGGGGGCAGTTCCCCTGCCCAGGGTGCAGAGGGGAAATGGGCCACTGAACAACCAATCAATATGATTCCAACAGAAGCTGTTTATTGTTTACATTACATGGCAGATATAGATTCTAGGTCTGCTGTCCATGTGGGCACACATCTCTGGGTTGGCTGAGCTGCTTCTCCATGAGGCAGACACACATCTTTCAGGACATCCAGCTGGTCAGTGTCCATCCTCACGTTGGGCTTCCCCTATCCAGGGTTTGCATTTTTTTGCAGACATTTTCTCAGGCTGTCTTCTTATTTTTGATCCTGTTGTTTTCTCAGTAACCTTGATGAGTTCCTGAGAGCTCTAACAACAAAACTGCAGGTAGTTTGATAATATTACTCACAACCAGTTTGGCTGGGGCATCAGAATGGCCTGTTAGACAGATACATTGCTACACCAGGGCTCTGAGTGGGAGCTGTGGTAGCAAACAGCCCTGCACTGTGCTGAGGCTCCACAGACAGGAGCTGGAAGGGCTCAGCAGAAGCTTGATTAAGCTGACCTATAAATCCAGCTGGTTTCCTGTTGCCTGTGTCCCGTTGGCAGCACTGAGGAAATGTTACGGGTGCACCTGGTCCATTCCGCGGAGCCGCAGGTGTCTCCCCCCATGTGCTCCCGTCCCCTTTGGCAGCACTCGGTGCTGAGCAGTTTATTAGCTCACTTTTCACCTGTAAAAACTCCTGGAAAATGCCAGCCTGGCATTTCAGGGCCTCACCAGCACCAGGCTGTGCTGGTGCGAGTGCTGTGAGATGCTGTCAGCGCTGTCTGCAGCTGCAGCCGTGGCTGCCGGGGGTTGTGTCTGTGCTGTGCAGATTCACAGGCGCTCTGAGGAGCTGTCATTTTGCTTGCAGAATGGTACTAATTTAAAAATAGGAAGTCTGCTAAAGTATTAATGATACCAGATGTGGCTGTTACATTTTTTTCTTTACCTGTCATGTACAATAGCGATGGATGTTATTTTCCCAGCCGCGGTGCTGAGATGGGAAGAGAATTGTGAAAGAATTGAGATTTTTTTTCCCTTTGCTGCATTGTCCTAATCTGGATTTCTTTGGGCAGAGAGGGTGAGTTTTTTTGTTTTGAAAGGGCATCACAGTTCTGTATAACCACATTGCAGCTCATGTTCCTGACATTGCTAGAACAATTGTACCACAAGCATGGAGAACCATAGAATAACAGAATAGTTTCTGTTGGAAGAGACTTGCAAGATCATCCTTTACCACCTCCTGCCGTGAGCAGGGACATCTTCCACTGTCCCAGGCTGCTCCAAGCCCCATTCAACACAGCTTGGACACTTCCAGGGATCCAGAGGCAGGCACAGCTTCTCTGGGCACCCTGTGCCAGGGCCTCAGCACCCTTACAGGGAAGGATTTCTTCCTGATGTTGACCTTAACCCATTCTCTGGCAGTGGGAAGCCATTCCCCCTTGTCCTGTCACTCAGGCCCTTGTAAAAAATCTCTCCACCTTTCCTGTAGGCTTCTTCAGGAGGTGGAAGGCTTCTCCAGGCTGAACAATGAATTTTAACCATGTCCTGTGTCACACAGGCAGCCTCCCTGCCTATGCCCATGCACACATCATGTTCTTGTGGCTCCCTTGTGCTTCCCTCCTCTGGCTGAGCACTTTCCATAGCCTTGGTTTTGCTGCTGACCCCTAGGCTGAGCTTTACCCCCCTTTCCCATACTAGAGTCACTGATTAGCACAGAATTTCTCATAATTGGATGTTTTCAGGTTTCTACTAAATGTAACTGAAAAGCAACAAGGGGTTTGAAAAATACTAGAGCTGGGTGGCTGAGAGCCTGTTTGCCTAAAACTTGTTTTTACACAAAAGCAGGCAAAACTGAGAATAGAATTACTCATGTAGGTAGTGTGATTTGTGCCACAGAGATAGCAGATAACAAAGGCACCATCTTGAACTTTAATCCCGGACTGGTGAAAAAATCACCCTTTCAGGTTTTACAGAGGTCTTGTAGGCTGCCTGAGTGACTACACAAGGCACAAGACCATGTCTAATGGAGCTTTTTGTCCACTTATGCTCCTGTGTGGCACCTAGCAGTTGTCAGTGTGGTGTAATACTATTTATACAAGAAAACCAGATAAAGTAGTATTGACAGGGAAAAGCTAGTGGTATCCCTAGCTTTTACATCCAAACAAAGAGTGGAAAATGCCCTAGAATGTGTCTGCTGCAGGTATGACTCAATCCCTGATTTTCTTCAGGTAAGATCACAGAACAGTTCTGAGGTGTAGTAACAGTGTGTTCAATTTTGTCTGCCTAAGGAACCACTTGTGCTGCACATGGGGGCAATTTATAACTGCAATGGCAAACATCAGGAGTGGACTTGGAGCCCTTGTTCCTGGAGAGCAGGGATGGCAGAAGTCCCAATTTTCTCAGCAGATGGACTCCCTAAAGCTTTTGTCAATGGAATGGGGGGCCCCAGATTTGTTCTGCAGACCCTCACAGAAGGAGAACATGAACCCCCCAGGCCCCCAGAGCCCAGGCTGGAAGCAGAGTTAAGCAAACACTGAGTTAGCAGGGTGGAAATGGGGTTTAAAGCGGTCAATCTTGAGCCTGTCCATGGGCAGGGAGGGAGAACCCAGCACAGGCACTCACACATGCATCATGTGGGGCTGGGTCACTCCAAAACACCCTTCCTTAGGCTTAATTGGGATTTCTTGGAGGCCTGCTCTTGCACATATAAAGGCTCATTACCAGGAAATCAGAGTGTACAGTGTTTATCTAGTGAGTTATGAAAATACCAGATAATAAGACTAATGACTCAACACAGCATTTTCCAAAATGTGAAGTAATCTTCGGGTTTTCCAAGATGATTATTATTATTATATTAGTTGCACTTTTTAGTCTGTCAGAAAAGCAATAAATACAAGGCCTGTATTTTTCCATTAACATTCGGAGAACATCTGTTGCGTATTGTAAATAACATACTTATAAAGCAAACTGATAATAACTACTCAGACTATTTTCCTGTTCTGGCTATAGCGTTCCGCAACATACAATATGTTGTATACTACTCTCTTTATCTGGCCCAGAATAAAATGGAATTATTCTAAAAGTACCAGTCAGATACATGTAAAACAACCCATATAGTTTGCAAAAGCTCTAACACCAAAAACATACATTCAGATAGTGTTAATGACGAGCAATAATACCAGACCAGAGTGCAGGGATATAAACTGGTACAGCTCTGCATTTGGAGGAGTACACAACTCTGAGCTTTTGGAGTCCTTTCAAGCATTTAACTAGGGAGGGATGAAAGAGTTTTCAAAATCACATTTCCCTTGAATCTCTCTGAAAACACATACCAGCTCTCCAATAAATTATTTCAGAATGCCAATCAGACTAATAAGAAAATAGCCCCATATAGTTCTTCTTTTAGATTCCACCTCTAAAACACTGCACTTTGTCATCTTGAAATTTGTATCTCACTTTTATAAGATTGAAGGTGTAGTTCAGAAAATTTTTTGCTTCCTGGGAGGCTGTAGTCCACAATAACTTGGAAGTCCTTTGAAGCTGATCTTGTGCTAACATGACCTTCTTTAATTGCTAAAATAAAGATGTTCTCATCGCAGTACTACAAGTAGCGGTGTGAATGCAGAACAACTTCACAATTTTCACAATTATGTCAATCTAAAATTGTCATAATTATCACAGGAATAAGCCCTATTGAAGTTTCCAGCAAGGTAGAGCGTGTACTCGATGCACATTGGAACAAGCTGTTTCCTGGGAGCCAGGAATCAATACCTTTTGACTGATCAGTAGGTGCACCCTGTAAGTGGAAGCTGTTCTCACAATCCTCTCCTCCCCTCTGAAGTCACCTCAGACAGAGTTGTGTCTGCACACACACAGGAGAGCAGCCAACCTCTTTTCTTCCTTCCCAGTGAAGAGGAGGAAGAATGGAGATAAAAGGATAAAAGGATAACTTAATCTTTTCTAATTGCATAACAAAATCACCTGAGTTTCTGGGTGGGCCACTCTTCTGTTGCATATTTAATTTGCTTTAGTTCTGCTGCACCCTTCCTATATGCAATGATTTCTCCTTCTGGCATTGCAGTGCCCTGTTGTGTTTGCTGGTAGGGAAAGACCTGAACTTTGCTTTATTCCACCTTGACATATCCTTAGTCAAGAGAAGCAGGAGGGAGGAGAGTGGCAGTTGGCTGGAAAGGCTTTGTCTGGGAAGCAGCAGTGTGGGGAATGCCATCTGTTCCAGCTACCCGTGGTATTATCTGAATCAGAGCCCCAGCAGTCACAGTGCCTCCACACCCACTCCTCTCTCACAGAGATGTGGGGAGGGAGGAAGTGCAGGGACTAAACTCTTCCACAAGTCAGATGTCAATGCTCCTAAATAAAGTATTGAACATTATTGTATATACATAATATACACCCACTTTTTATAACCTCAGGAGTTCCACATTCCTTAGTTAGCTGTGGCTTGATGGACCATGGCTGAATTTCCAACTACTCTGAATTCTTTATATCATCATAGTCCATGTCACCAATACCTACCTTGGCATGACAAAATAAAGTATTAATTAGTGTGAGCATTTGATTCTCTTTCCCTCTTTCATGTACAGTGACTTCAGGCAAGTAAAAGACTCTGAAAATGTCTTTCTGGGTACTTCTATGATCTTTTTTAAATTGAAACCAAGAAAAGCCCTAGCTCTGTGTGCACAGATAAATCATTCCTCCAAATCCATGTCTACACAGTGCTTGCTGCAGTCCTTCATTTGTTAATAATATAGATTTGGTGTCTACCTCCTATAAATGTGCCCAGTCCCTTCCATCCTTTCATTTTCTATTTAATCTTGTTACAGTCAGTAAAATTACAAGAATCTTGGATTCGTCTTCTTGCTTTTTTGTGAGGAAGAGTTTTTATCACCATGTGGACAGTCAGGAGTTGTGGGGTCAGTATGACTGCAAACCCTGGGGTGGTTTGCAAGGTTTTTTTTTTAATTGTGCATACCTTAAATTTATTTTGAAGGTGTAAAGGCACCTAGTAATTTAAAGGTACCCTCCGGTGTTTTGCTGTTCTTCCTTATGATGTAGAGCTCTCTTGGAGGACGTGTGTGGGATTTCAGGATTGAGGAAATCACAGGTTGAAAACCAGTGCTGGGAGAAGGAACAGTTATGTTCCTTGGCTGAGCAAACACCAGCCCATACCTGCAAAGATACTTCAGTGCAATCATCTGCCTGGAGCTGGGCTTTGGGGGAAAGCACCTGTGCATGGCTTCCAGGAGCTGCTGAAATCCTTAGGGGTTTTGCTGCATAAATGCATCGGGGCCACAGAGATGCATACTTGTTAAAAGCAAATGAGAAAATCTAAAGCAATCTCTTCATGAAATCTCAATTTGGCCACGTTATTATGAGATAATTTTTAGTTGGCGGTAGAGTCGCTGGATCCATTTCCTCCCTGTGCTGTCACTGGAAGGAGGGGATCAGTGGTGCTGGAAGGAGTTAATGTGCTTTTGTGCTGGGCTGCTGAGCAAAGATCTCTGTGGGTTTGCTTAAGGCTCTTTTGCCCACCTGCCTAAAATTGCAGTGATAAGTGAGTAGGGTTAATACCTGGTTTTTAAAAACATGTATTTTTTTCCAGCAAGCGGAAATTATAAACCTGTTCAGCCAACATGAATGCATTTTAATTTTAAAAAATATGTTGAAGGTGGCATTGTATGCCATAAAAATACACATCATGTGCCAAGACAAGCAATTGATGCTCTCCTATAAAATACAGTAAACACCTCCTCCCTGCCCTTCCTTTGGCTGTCGATCAGATTTCAGAATCATGAAATTTTACAGTATTACTGGTTAGAAGGGCTCCCCACTGGGAGCAGATGCCATCTCTGTCTTCATAGACTCAGAGAAAGTCCTGACATGTTTCATGGCGTTCATACGTGGAAGTCTGTGAAATGGAAAGGAAAACAGCTTTTTCTGTCAACCTGTCACTGATATAAGCTCTTACATTTCATCAGAATGACTAAACTTTAAAGCTGTTTCTTCAGTGCTGAGTATATTTGAGAACTCCCAAGTGTGATCAGATTTATAGAGTCCCAGCGTATGATAGAAGACCAAAGCATTTTGTGGCATGATATTAAAAATTCATTCAGATACTCGATAAAGCGTGGATGACAAAAGTCTGAAATGGAATAAGGTAGAGTGAATTTCTCCATGGTTTATTGACCTTGATTCCTCTACACAAAATAAATAGACAGAATGGACTAAAATCTCTTCTTTATGAAGGCAAAATCCTGGCAGTCAAAGACTGGCTCATAAAAATGCTCTCTGTGGCACATACCTTGGCAATGCTGGAAGTTGGAGGTGATGGAAATTTATTGCTGGTGCCGCAGTGTGTGTCTGTATTTCAGGGAAGGAGAAAGCAGGGGCTGCTTTATGAGGTTACTGATGTTATTCTGTGGAGAACAGAGAGGGAAAACACACTTACCCTTGCCACTCTGTGTTCTTTCCCTGAAGGTATCATAAGGTAGAACACTTCCCTTTGCATATCCATTTTTTATTTGTTTGAAAATGGAAGAGAAAAGGCAAATCTCACAGAATGAGGATTTTGACATCTCTCCCTGCTGGAAAAGGCTGGGGCTCCATACTGCTCTGAGAGGTTTTCCTGCCTTGCTGCAGTCGGAGAGCAGAATGCCTCATTGGTTTCAGATATTAAACTTTTGTGCTGAAAGCCCAGTTGGAGCTGGTGTGACAAATGGATTTTACCTGCTGCCGAAAAAGGCAGCCCCCACCTCTGTAGCCTCCCCGTCCTGCCTAACCTGGCCCCCAAGAGCACTGGAACAGAAAGCTGCCCTTAGGCACCATCTGTTTCTGCCAGCTCCCACTTTGGGCCCTGCCTTTACATCTGTTAAGTGGAGGCAGCTTATTTGATGAGTTGTTTTGAAAAAATATCTGGTCTCCCCACCATGTTCATTAACCATTGCAGATCTGTTAAAGACAGGCTCTGTGATGCAATTTAGCCGTAGTTAACTGAATTCATGGAAGTCACAGTCATGGATTATTTTTGCATCCCGCAGGGATAGACAGCAGAAGTGTTTTAGCAACACTGTTTTCTCTTTCCTTTGAAAATAAAATTCTTTCCTGTTTGCCTTGAGAAATCCTATTTTAAAGAGTGATGAACTCTAAAGGGGATTTAAAGTGACTGCTAATTTGTTACTCCTCCTTGTAAAACACAACCAAGCAGCATACATAGGACATGCTAAAACAATTATATTAATCATGTTTCCCTACCAATAAAGAAAAGCAACTGTTTATTCCTAGCACCTCCTTAAGTACTCCAAAGCTACTGATTTGTTAAGCTGGCATTCTTCTCACGGGCAGACCCAGCTTTCTGGAGCCACCGGAATTTTTTCATGGCCAGTGATCAAGGACTAAAAGAAACAAAACAAAAATCCACTTAAAATACTTCAGAAAAATGGATTCAGTATGTTTGTGTTTGGATTTGTTTGAGTTGGAAAACAGTTTAATGGGCATTCAGGGAAAGCAGGCGTCATCCAGTTTGTGTAGAAGAGAGCACAACACAAATAGAGAGGAAAGATGAGGCATAGGGGAAGGGAACAAAGTCTTGTTTTACAGATGAAGGATCCAGCACGGAAAGGGAGGAAGGGGGATTTACCCAAAGTTGCTAAAGTGTTTTGGTCATGAATTAAATCCATGGGTTTAATAATCTCATGGCCTTAAGCCATAAGCGGGGTGCCATCAGTTCTGCACTGGCTGGACACACAGCTCAGCCACTCCTCCACATAGAAAGAGTCACTTGAGAAGCAAAATCTGGCCACAATACAAATGGAATTTTCTTTTATTGTATATCTTACGTTTTCATCTGAAATGATGCCCTGAAGCTACAATTATGCTTTATAATAAATGCTATACAGAGATGTCCCTGTTGGGTTTAAGGATGAGGCTAATTTCTATATTAGTTAAAAGCTGGCACCTCCAAATCTGAGTCAGATGCAGTAAAATAAATAGGAGAAAAAAACTTATCAAAGCCTGATTTCCCATAGAGAGTTAATTGAAACCTTTGATTGATGCTTTTTCTCTTGGAGTTGTTCTAACATTTCTCTTGTGTGTGCGTTTTCTGGGCGGGAGCGAGGTGTGATCACACGCTGCAGCCTTTCCTTCAGACTCGTCGGGGCTCTGCACCAACTGGCCGCCTTTTGCAGAAAACTCACAGGAGCTTAATTAGCTCTGAAATCTCTTGTCAGATGGGGGTGAAATTGGCCAATGAGTTCAAAAATTTCGAGAAGGTTGAACAGAGAGGGAAACTCAGGGACTGGTGGCACAAGCTGTGTTTTTGGGGGAGCGTGAGCGAGGGAGGCTCTGCGAGGGATTTGTGTGTGGTGTAATGATGCCAACAGACAGAGATGAGATATCACAAAACTCAACTTGACATGTTGACTCAAAAGATGACACTTACACGGTTTATTCCAATTGCCTAAGCAGAGAAAAATAAAAAGCTGGGTTCTGCTTTCTTTACCCACACAAGTAACTTGCATTGCTCTAGTATAGTTGGTAATTGCTCTTTAGCTTTTCACTCCCTTCTTAGACAGGTAGTCTTGTAGTGAGGAAAGGTAACAAGTACTGTCTGAGTTAAAATTATTTGTAATATATATATGTGAGATACGTGGAAAGACACTGTCCTACACTCCCGTGGCTTTCTAAGCATGGAGCTCTGGTGACATCAGGAATATTCTGCAATTTCCTTGTCTAAGCATGCCACTTGGCAAACACATGACATGCATAAGAATTAGCAATTCACACAATCTAAAGAGAATTATCTGTTTGTCTCTGGGCGATTCACAAAAATATGCCCATAGCAATTTCAGGCATTATAAATCCATCCAGGTTGGTTCTGACCATGTTGCAGAAGTAATTTCGACTGGCACATCAGATGAAAGAACAGATTTGAAAACAGTAGCGTGCATGGCCCTGAAGGTTTTATCTTGGCTAATATTCCAGGCACCTTATGGCACTACTTTGGGTTTCTGTGAAGACTCCAAATAAAGTGTCTGTAGCCTGATGAAAGATTTAACACATTTTTTTCCTGAACAAGCTTTGTAAATGTTACACTAAAGATAAAGAATGTACTCGCTGATGGGAAGCAGCTTATTTTTCAGTGTACTCTTCACTAAAAGCACACTTTACACTCAGTGCTTCTGCATTTCCCATGTATTTCCTCCGCTTTGTGCAGCAGTGGAGGTTCTATAACAATGACACTGGAGGGTGAAAATCTGGGATTTCATCTCCACTTTTAAATAAAGCCCATGAAAATTCCATCATTTACCTTTTAGCAAGATATCTTTGTGGTTCCAGAGAGAAACAGCCAGAGCAAATACACCCACTGAGAGGACTGCATGAGGGTCAGTCAGAGAAATAAGTGTATTATGTTTAGCAACACAACCTGTATTACGTGTGACCTGAATGATGAGGGTGAGAGCAGAGGCTCTTGCAGGAGGTGGCTTTAGGTGGCCTCAGAAAAGCACAGTTTGCTCTTCATGTGAAAAATAAGATGCTTGTTTGCTGCCTTTATTTGTGTTTTATCTCCTTTTCCATTTGCTTCTACTGAATTTCAGGGCTGGATTTAGGCACCTCCTTTGGGTGTCTCAAGGGGAAGCACAGTCAAGACTTCGTTTTATCAGCAGCAGTTTGCTCAGGTTCTCTGCACTCCAGGGACAGAGATCATCTCCTCTAGGTGGTGATCCCTTGAGAACAGCTCCTTCTCAGTCCCCAAATATTTTAGGAACACTTTCTCCTTCCAAGGCAAGTGTAGGGTGGGAGAAGGGAAGCAGACAAATACTTGGGGACAAAGAAGAGCTCTTTGCTGCTTCTGCTTTGGAGCTGGTAAATGTTTCCTGCATTTCCTCCTCGGGTGCTTGGCTGACCTTTTTCCTGAAAGGATCTGCTGCTGCTGAGGCCTCTCAGGGCTCATGTGCCTCGGGAGGCTGTGTAATTTTCCAGCTGAATAGGGCCCTAAATGCTATAGGGCTCTCACTCACAATTCCTGGCCATTTACTCCTGTAGGTTACAAATCACAATGAAGGGCCATGAGTGCTGTGCCTGAGCAGGCACTGAGCACACCCAGGGCTGGGAGCTCAGGGTAAGGACAGCCTGTTTGGCTGGAAATTCTGCTTCAGCTGCAATATTGCAATCTTTAGTAGGATTAAAAGTATCATCTGCCCATTTAGTTAGATATTTCAGTTGGAGATAGCTTACATAGGGACCTGGATAGTAATTGCACTTAGAAAGTGGAGAAGTAAAGCCTGAAAAGCCTGATTCTCAAAAAAGAAAAATTAGTCTTGCACATCCTGGCCAGTCTGTTTTTCCCTCAACACCTCAGAGAGCAGTGGCCTTGCATGATCACAGCTGTTCTTGGTAAACACCAAATACTCAGAATTAAAAGAGTTTTATTTTCACAAATGTAACAAAGAGGGAATGGCTTTGGTGACAGAGGGGAAGATGGACTGCATGCTTTCAGATCTGAAATATAATCAAAATGTTCCTTAAATTTTGTGATTGAGAGCTAAAGTACAGCTATTCCTTGTTCTGGTGATTTTAATGAGATGTTCTGTCACTGCCCAAATTACAGGTTTGCCCCCCTGCTCTTTGTACCATAAATAATGAAGAGCAGTGCACTATTAGGGAGGCCTAAGCCACATTTGCAAGACCTTAAAGATCTGTCAGGGAAAGGATTATTCCCTGACTTTTCCTGTGTTTTCATGGCAACTGGCAGCTCCTGCAGCTGGAAATCCAGCTCTGCTGTGTGTTGCAGTGGGTCTGAAGCTGGAGCTGTTGGGGCTGTTGCCCTATTTGTGGTTGCCCTGTGTGGCCTTACTTTAAAAAAGGCTTGGGAACGCTGGAGCCAGCACACAAATACAAATGTACTTATCCTTTACTTTAAAGGCAAAAATAAAATTAAATGGGCTGAAAGAAAACTATGTCTCATTTATGTACAATAATAATATTTTTGGTGTAGTGTTCATATTAAAAATGCTAAAAGAGGATTAGATCATTTAAATTTAAAGCTCTTGAGTTAAACAAGAACAAAAATGGTCTATTAAGCCAATTTAAATAAATTAATTGACCCTGTTTATCTTCACACATATCAGCCAGATTTTAATTTCTATTTTTTCCCAGCCTAATAACTTGGATATTAAGTTTTATGCTAGAACACATGTACAACTTAGCTTTTTTCTCTTTCACATTCAATCTGTGCGTTACAGCTGCGTGAGAGGATGCCACAGCCTCCCTCTGTGGTATTTGCCAACCCTTATCGTTATTGCTAGGGCTCTAAAATGATCAGCTTTAAGTTCCATTATATGACAGTCATGAAAACATTACATTGGATGGGAATGTAATTGCAGGAGGAAAAAGCAACCACGGAAGGCTGCCTCCTGTAGAAGAAGGTTCCACTCAGAGGAGGTGCTCGAGCCGTGTGTGGCCGTGGGCGAGGTGTGGTGAATGCACAGCCCCAAATCCTCTCACACACACTGAGAAGGGGAGCACTGCAGGGATTTCAGGAGGTGGAAGCTGCTACAAGGGTGCTCAGTGCTCCACTCAGGTCCCCACTGCTCTGTCCCTGCTGCCACGGAGGTGGGAGCACAGGAAAACCCAACTGAGGGCTGTGCCCTCGGCCTCTCCGCAAGGGACACAGCCAGGCTGGTGCTCCCTGACCTCCTGCTCCAGTGCTGAGCTCCTGGGGCTGCCAGACGTGGTCAGTCTGGGGAGATGTTTTAGGGCTTTATCTCAAGGGTGACCATGGTCCTCCATGGCTGTCGGGCACTTTGGGAACAATCAGCCTGGTCAGGAATGTGCAAATCACCAGAGCCTTTCCTCTTGCAAACCCAACCCCATGGTTCCAGTTCCAGTTCTGCTGTTGCCGTAAGCCATGAAAACAGGTTCCTGTTCAAGATCCAGTGTCCCTACACTGTTATTTGCATTTTATAAAAGAGAGATTTAAGGGAGAATTTTCCAGATTTCTAAATATCGATGGCATTGGGTTTGTTTGTTTATTTTAGGAGGGGTTTGCAGGTGGTAGATGCTGCTGGTTTTGTTTAGCCTGCATGGTGTGACATTTGAGAGCCTGGCTCTTTCTGCTTCTGGTTCGAGTTGCTGGCTCTGGGAGCTTCCCAGTATTGATTCTGAAAAAAGAAAAAACGAGTTATTTCAAACGTGGCTGGGGAAAGGACTTGAAAATTCATCCTTTTGACACTCATCCATTGTGCTGATTTTAGGATCTGCACGTGTGTATTTAGTCAGAGGAACAAAGGGGATCCTCACTGCTGTCTCTGTCCCTCTCCAGGCAGGATTTACAGCCTTGTCTGGCCTGAGAGTCACCAGTGACTCAGGGTCCTTTGACCTTCTGTGAATGAGAAATGAGCAGGGACTTCTCCAGCTCCTACGGCTGTGACCAAACCAGGGCTTGCACCAAACCTTTCTGAGATGAAGTGGGGGCTGTGCAAGCCCCAGTTATTTTAGGCTGCTATTCAGTGCAGCCTTACAGCTGACAAGAAAGGCATTTTGACAACCGGCTCCGTTCCCAACCCCACGAGCTGCAGAAAAGCTCTGGCTTCCTCCACCTACGCATGCAAAATTGTTTTTGAGCCCACAAGGTAAACTAAAGATATAGTTAAAAGTACCAAGTGGCTGGAATACCCAGGGATGTGAGAATGAGCAGAGCTCACACAGTGATGATTTGAAACAAGCCTTGTGGCTTTTTAATAATGTGCCAAAGCAGTCTCAGTGGTGGGCCAGCAGGCACCATATTCCATCTTCTGTGAGAGAACTGGGCCCAGCAGGGCCCAGCTAATGCAGACAGCCCCTCCGCTCTGCTGGAGGAGACAGGCTCTGAGATGGCAATCAAGGCTTGATTTGCCAACACATTTCCAATGATTAAAATGTAATTAGCACAACTGAGTGCCTCCTCCCCAGCTAATTTTAATCCATGCTGTGACAGGCAGGCAGCCGGCTGTGCCTCGGCCCAGCAGCAGATGGAAGCAGAGGCAGCGGGAGAGGAAAACCATTTTGCGATGCGACTGTTCGCATCACAAAACCATCAGGGCGCTCGGCTCTTAGAAGGCCCTTGATGGCAGCACATCAAATTGGCGCTGTCATATCTGACCGTGGCAATGGCAGCCATCCTTCATGCTGTCCCAGAAGCACAGCAAGGCAATTTGCAGGCTTAACCCTTTGAGGTCTTAGCGGGAGACAAGGCTCCGAGAAGGAAGACGCCGCACGCGGGGCGTTTGAGCCTGATGTCCCTGGTAGTTCAGGGAGTGTTGTTTACACTCTGTCATTTGGCTACATTTGCTCATTTTTCCAGGGATGAGGTATTTGCCCAGAAGCATCATAGTAACCAGTTATTTCTTCCCAGTAAAAGCAGAAGTGCAGATAATGAAAGGAACCATGGCTCAGCAATGCGCTCGTACAGTCGGAGTTTTGGAGTGGAGGCATGAGTGAGTTACCGACAGCAGCTCTCGTGGGAGGGGAAGCAGGCGAGCCCTCTTCTTTAGGAGTGAGGTGGTTGCCCTTCTCTCCTCAGTCATTTGGTTTAGTTGAAGTGGGTCATTGTCTTTGGTGTTGGTAAATGCAGAGAGTCCAGTGCAGTTTGAGTCCTTCCAGCTGGGAGTTGCGTAGAGTCCTGTACAGTTCAAGTCCTTCCAGCTGGGAATTGTGTAACAGTTCAAGTCCTTCCAGCTGGGAATTGTGTACTGGTTGTGTGGGGACAAGCACATGTTCCCCTTGGGTAGTGTTTGCTGCCGCTGCTGGAGCATGGATCCAGTTGAATAGACAAAAGATGGGAGTTGTCTCCTTTTCCTTTATTGCTCTGCCATTATAAGGCTCTGCTCTGTGCTAACTGTCACTGTGCCATGTGTTATGCCTGATGTTTTCCAGCCTTTGTTTTTAGGAGAAAAAGTCAAACTTTTGGGAGGTGTGGCAGGACAGGAGCCCGGAGGTGGCTCGTCCTGGGTGCAGCCTCCAGCCAGGCACAGTTCTCACCTGCCTGCATCTTCTCCCTGGGCCAACAGCAATAACCCCTGGTTCAGCAGGAGAACCTGAATTCAAACAGGTTTGTGTGTATTGACAAGAAATGATTGAGGGGTCTCTAAGTGTGTGGGGTGAAATGTGAAATCTGCTCTTGAACTTTCCTCTGTTGGGTGGGGATAGGGGTAGAGTCATGGATAAATCCATGCCTATATCAAAGTATTCCTCAATTCAGAGTACCCACTGGCATCTCTCCCTTGCATGTTAATAATTATTTTTTAGGAGCTCTGGGGGAAAATGTAAGGCTGCCTTCTGTAATGCTTTATGAGAAATTGCTCTCTCCCCCTCTCCTCTGCTCTGAAGGACCCCATTGGTGAACATTTTAGGTTTGGTATTGAATTTCCCGTAGATCTCTCCTGCATCTTTTTATGATAGCTGCCACGCAGGATAGCTCTGCTGAATTTTCCTCCAAGATTAAATTGGTTGTTCAGATTCTTCTCATAGTCTTTTTATTTCCCCCCTCCCAACAGTCCTTCACATCCATACCAATGGCTCTGCATCATTCTCTTTCTTTTCCTGTATTTGTAAATCACAGTGTCCTCTTGTAGCAGACTTTTTATTGATTACTCAAAAGAGGTAGTCAAGCTTAATAGCAAAGCTGAAATGAGTCTTGAAGAAGTGCTATTCCTGCAGCATGATAAAACTGAATCCTGTGAACATGAATAAAACTCAACATACACAGCAACACCAACACCAAATTCACTGTAAAAGCTGGCAGGATCTACTGTTCCTGTGAAATGGGAAACCCTCCTGGCTGCAGAGTAAGCTCAGAGGTCATTCACAAACCCTCAGGATTGTTCCAGCATGGAAAGAGCTGTTGTGACTGGATGGAACTGGCCTGAATTGCTGGATCACAGGAGATCCGAAGCATTAACGAGCTGGCTGTGGGTGGAGGAGTGGAAGGATGTGGATGTTTAGGGATTTATAAATTCACATCATTTAAGGCAATGAGGGTGTGATCTGCTGTGACCTCCTGTCTAGCACAGGCCATATGATCTCACTAATTAATTGTACTGCCTGGAGTACAGTAACTCTGACTGAATGAGGGCACAACATTTAGGCAAGGTTTTAATTTTTTTTTTTTTTTTTTCAGTTAGGGAAAATCTGCCCTGTTTTTAAGTGAAGAATAATAAATTATTCCCCATTTTTAAAACATGCCCCAGTCTAAATTTATCTGGTTTTTGCCCATTGCATCTTGTTATTCACTTGCTTTTTAGACTGAAGATAAAGCCTACAGAGATTATGTGGGGAGATCATGTTTGAAATCTCAGAGCCTCCCTATTACTAAATTTTCAAAAGAGATGAGAATGGAACTTCCAATCTCTCAGTATCCACAGTCTATAAAATAGAGGGAGCCTCTACCTCTCTAAAACATCCCTTGTGAAATTCCAAGACTCTGTATTCACAGAGAATATCTCTGGAGAAAGCAATGAATTTCCCTGCTCTACCTAATCCGTCTCAAAATTGCAGAGCACAGGTTGAGTAGTTTAAAATTCCTTTCTGTACAAGAGGCAGGTGCTTTACTGGGGTCATCCAGCTAGAAATTCAGTGTAAATTCTTGTCTGTGGGGTAGTGGTGACCACAAAGATGAAAGATAGGAAGATTCTGCTCCTTCAAGGCATCCTGTGGATCCTCATATTCCCAGAGAGAGTTGTTTTGCATCCCCTCCTGCCACGGTGTGTCTCTTCTTTCTTTTTTATGGGAAGTCCTGTATTTGACCTTCAGGATGCCTCCTGCCCCAATGTGGGGCTCACCTTTGGAAGAAATAATTCCTGACAGTGTGAAGTCTCACTGCAGCTGAAAAAGGAGCACACGGGCAGTGTCAGTAATGCTGCATTGGCCACAGCCCTGCTTCAGCACAGCAGCTGCTGCCAAAACTCCTGCATTTCCCACGACCCTCCTGGACAGGGATAACTTTTTGAGCACTGAGCTAAAAGCCAGCTATTCAAAGCAATCCCTTGCCTTGGTTGTGACAGGTAATTTGCCACTGCTGATAACAGTCATGGAACTTGTGATAATATTTATGATATAGGAGTTTTTACCACTTAGTCTGGAGGTAGGTTAATGCAGCAGTGGGGAAAAAAACCAACCAAACCCCAATAATTTTTCTTCTATCCGTGCTAGGAGAACATTGGTGGCAAACTGAGGGCCTGGTGTTCCACAGTGGATATTTGTACAGGAGGATGGCTCTTAAAAAAATTAACTATCTATTAAAGTAGATATTTGGGTCTCACCTGAAGCTGCCTCTGCAGCTTCCTCCTGAGGGACAGCAGAGGAATAGCTCTGCTCTCTGCTCCCTGTGAGCAGGGACAGAGAACAGCTGGACCTGGGTCAGGGGAGGGTTAAGCTGGATTTTAGGGAAAGGTTCTTCCCCCAGAGGGTGCTGGGCACTGCCCAGGCTCCCCAGGAAATGGGCACAGCCTGAGGCTGCCACAGCTCCAGGAGCTCCCAGGGATGCCCAGGGTGGGATTGTTGGGGTGTCTGTAGAGCTCGGAGCTGGACTGGATGATCCCCGTGGGTCCCTTCAAGTTTGGGATATTCCATGACTCTCCCACCTCTCTGCTGTGTGTGGCCATGTCCTGGAGCACTGTGAGCCCCAGTGTGAGGCTCTGCAGAACCCAGAGCTGCAGAACCAAAAAGGGAGCAGCAGCTTTTGCTCAGAACAGAGGAGACACCCAGGGCTCTGGGGCTGGGTGCAGGAGGTGCTCAAGAAGAGAGAGCTGGAGGAAGGAAACGAGAAGTCCTCATTGCTGGGTGGGTACTGGGACACACCAAGGTATCACTTCTGCCATTGGTTGTTGGTAAAGGGGGGCTCCAATGCTGGATGCTCTGTTGGACAGCATCCCCCAGCTATCAAAGAATCCAGTTTGGGTTGCAAGGGACTTTAAAGCCCATCCAGTGCCACCCCTGCCATGGCAGAGTCACCTTCCCCTGTGCCAGGCTGCTCCAAGCCCTGTCCAGCCTTGCCTTGGACACTGCCAGGGATGCAGGGGCAGCCACAGCTGCTCTGTTCAGCCAGGCAGCGATGGGTATTCTTATCCTCAGCCACTCCTTGAACAAAAAATGGCAAGAGTTCAGCTGATAAATCAGGGATGCTATTCCTACCTCTAAAAAGAGAAATACAAGTCCCGTTTTAAATTCAATTATTATAGTTGCAGCATTCTGGGGGGGGGGGGGGGGGAATAATGCTTTCATTTTCTAATATGAGATCACAGATTCCAAGTTATAGAACTGTGTATATCAAAAAGGAAATTTGAGCCAGGCAGGCCAAAGTCTGCCATTGTCTTTACAATTTATATTTACTTGCTCTACATTTAGAATAATCCTTCTCTTCCCTCAGGTCTAGCACAGACAATTTATCAATTGGACAAAAATGATAAAGGCAGCAATAAATAATAATAGTAATAATAATACATAACAACTGTGTGAGTGATGAATTATAAAGCAGGGATTGGAAAAGAGAATGAAAGCACAGCACAGAAGCCAGTTCGCAGGGCTGAGTACACAGGCTGAGCTATTTTGCTGGCATTATGACTATGAGGAACATTTATGGGAGTTTGCAAACAGCTCAGAACACAAATCATTTTGTTTCAGGTTATATTTATAGGGCTTTGTTAAGGGGTTTTTAGTATCCATTAAAATCCAATGTTCAGAGTTTCATAGCTCAGCTGTTAAGGTCTTATCCCTAAGGATCAATTGTTTTGGGTTGTTTGGGGAATTACTATTACCTTTATTATTTATACAATTCAGTTTAACTTATTTAAGCTACTGTGAAAAGAGAATTCAAAAGCTAAAGAAGTCTTGTTTGGGAAAGAAGAGAAAAGATGGCTTTTCATTATTTCTGTTTTGTTTCCAATAGGATTTCTACAACTATTTTATCCTAGAAATCAATGGAAGCTCCCTTTATGTGGCTTTCAGCAGCCATGTTGTGCTCAGAGTTGCTGCAGCCTGCACAAGAGAGCAACGCCTGTGCAGTGCTGTCGATGCTGGATTGCTGCTGCTCTGTGTGCGTTACTCTAAGTGAAAATAAAAATAATTTTCAGTTGAAATTATATGATTTTCCAGAGGTCATGCTCTTCAGTTGGTGGAAGATGAGATCTATACTGAAAATAAGCATGGTGTGTCTAGGACCTGATCCAGGTCTTAATGCCTTTTTCTTCTTTTTTATTTCTTCTATTTACAAAGACCAACATTCTCTAAGGAAAAACGCCTTATTATCCTGCACACTTTATGAACACATACAGTAAAAGTAAGCAAATCCTAGGGAATGTACCATTTAATATCCCAAACAGATGAAAAGTGGAGGGTTGACAGCAGAAGGGAGTAAGTGACTTGCCTGAGGTGATCCTGATAGCCAGTGACAGAGGTGGATCTCCTGAGTCCTAGCCCAAGGCTGTCTTTCCTCCATCATCTTGCTTTTCAACCCACAGTGCAGTATTTTTGGTGAGAGGTGAGTCAGATCCAAAGGGTATTGCTGGATCACTCCCAGTTAGGTGGATATGGAGGGTTAAGGATCTGACACACAGGGAAAAGGGCAAATAACATATCTGATAGTTGTTTCATAAACAAGCATGAGAGCAATGAACTATGTTCTTGATAAAAAAAAATAAAATTCTTAAAATGCACCTATCTTGGAATTAATATAGTGGCTGTTCTTATTTAAATCATTTTCTGTTGTACCCAACTTCCTTTGTGGCAGTGTTTCCCAGCTGTTTCTTGTTTAATTCTAAATATTCATGACATTAATTCTATTTAAGTCCTATGCTGTTATCTGAGACAAAGTGTCAACATTTTATGACAAACTGCTGTATCCATTGCTTAGAGTGTCCCTGAGGAACCTGTTTGCTGTGGCTGACTATCAATCTCTGATGGAAAACCTGATTGACACCAATAAAAGCTTGGTAGTTCTCATTTCCCCATTTAAAATGATCCAAACAGCTCAATAGCCATCCAAGATCTTTATGGTGTTTTTAGCCTGTGCATAATTCATCATCTCAATTATTGTGCTTTTTTAACTTCCAGTTTTGGAGTATTGGACCCTCTCCATCAGGTCAATAGAGCATCCAGTTCTCTCTCTTTACCCTTTCCTTTCTTGCTGCAATCACACAGGACCCCAGGTTCCTTCTGGGCCCTGGAGAGGCATCTTTTCATCCTCTCTGCTTCCTGCCACAACCCTTTTCATGGGTTGTTCTTTTAACTTGGCTCTATGAAGTGTAAGCTCCAAGACCATCCAAGATCTGTCCTACATGCAGAGGAAAACAAGTTGTTGCCTCCAACCTCTTGATTCTGTTTTCAAAGTTAGCTCAACCCTCACTTAGCCGGTTGGGGTTTTTTTTGTTGTTGTTGTTGTCGTAATTTCTATTTCTGGCAGCGGTGAAGAAAGGAAGAGACTCTCAGACCCCAGACTGTGAATATAATGCTGACAGTAAGAAAAAACATTTAAGAGGGATCTCTGTGAGATACTGAGGTCAAACTTTGGCCATCTGGCAGTTGGGAAGAGCCATGTGTGAAGGCACGCCAGGCACCTGCTGAAGGCAGAGCTGCAGCAGCAAAGTCTTCAAAGGTTTGCTGGCTGCTCTCAGCCATCGCATGGGTTTCATTTGTAGCTTCTCTTATCGAGCACAATTTCTAAATGAGGATGGTTGCTTCACTTTAAGGACGTACAAATGACTTGCCCTCACCTGTCAAGCATGATCCTTGTATTTTACCAGGCCCATTATGAACGCAATCTTTCTGTCGAAAATTTGCATACCTCCTTTCTTGAAAAGTAATGACAGCAATTTCTTTCCCTGCGCTCACTTTCTGAGTGTCTCATTTAACAGCACCTGGGAAACCGACAGGCGCAGAGATGAGAAGTGAAAGAGAGCAGTTGATTAAATCATCATCAAGTCGGGCCTCAGAAAGTCAATTCTGCTTCCCGTCTGCAATGATATCCTTTTATCTTAAAGTAATGAGCTATGGCACTTTTGCATCCGGTAATGCGATAAGTTCTATTAGCATGTTCCATTTGCTTCACAAGCAAGGGCAAGTCATTTCAGTAAGCTCATATCACTGCAATCAAAGCAATTGGCTTCACAGGCAGAGAAGAAAGAGGAAAGGCTCAGGGTGATTTTTATGGATCACAACACAGTGTAAAAAATAGATTCTTGTATTATTTTAACCCGTAACATGCTTTGCTTCTTGTCAATCAAGGTGTTTTTATTTCATTAGCCTGTAAGTACCTGGAAGACTCAAATTCCAAACAGAACTCATGAGCTAAGACCAGGAGTTCTGAAAAATAAGACTCTTTTCTTATATAGATAACACCCACTAATGCAGTATTAGGCACTGACTTCATTAACCACTGATTAGTTTAAATCTTTCCTATTGACTTATTCCTAACATCAGTACAAATGCACGTTTTTGTCATTATTTACTATTATTTATTTTTTTGAACCCTGAAAAGTACTCGTGAGTTGTGAGGATGCTAAACATGACATTACACTCTGCAAATTGCCATCAGTTGAGAGGGTGCTAAAAATAACATGACAGCTGCATGCTGCCTGCAGCCAGCAAGGCAGGTAAGGAGGCAGCAAATGTGCATCCTGAGCCCCAGGGGAGAGCGTGGAGGCATTTTTCCTTATGGAGCCCTCAGGAGCTGAGGCAGAGACTTCACCCTTCAATTGCAACAGAGAATGACTTCCTAAAATCAGGATTCTTGTGTGTGTGTGTGTGTGGCTGGCAGTGCCTGGTCTGGTGGGATTTGGGTGCCTGACTGGTGGTGGGCACTTTCTGAGGGTGCTGAGCTGAAAAATGTATGGCATTGTTAGTTTTCCATCTGGAAAACACATTTAATCCTCCCCTGGCCCTGCTAGGAGCATCATCCTGCTCTGGGGATGGCCTTGGGCAGGTGTGGGGTCACAGGGCAGTGACACCATGAGAAAGCTGCTGCAGTGGGACCTGGGGCACAGAAGGTGCAGTAACCTCCAGCCCCAGCCCCCTTCTCAAGGAACAAAAGAAAATTAGTTTCTTCCAGGGCTGGTTCCACTTATCCCTGGAGTGACACAGAGCTGGAGCAGCCTGGCAGGACAGGGGGTGGCAGCACTGCCCCTGGCAGGTCCTGTGTTCCCTCCCCAGCTGTGCCTCCCAGTGACACACAGCTCCCACCCTGCCCCTGAGGGGACATCCCTACAAATACAGGGGGCAACACTGCAGAACCAAACCTCAGAACAGGACTTGTCTTCGGGGTCTTTCTGGAGGGGAGTCCCCCCTTGGCTTTACAACAAGTTCCCTGTGGCCTACCAGGAACATTTGGTCCTCCCAGCAGGTGCCAAGGATATATCCATGTCCTAGAGAAATGGTAGGTGGATCATCCTTATGCTGGACAGCAATATAATCCAGAGTTTTCATTTTAATACTCAACATATAATTCTTTCTTATCAAACCATTGTTTTGTTGATGGTAGAGCTAAAAGGAACCACTAGTTGTGTCATTTTATAATATAAAACAATCATAAAAGTCCTAGGAGGGAGGAATTAAAAAGAATTGCAGCTGAAAAACATTCTAAGTTCTGAATATTTTTCTTGTAAAAGGCCCAAGATAACTTCAAATGTCCAAGACTGATACATTTCATCTGAAGTGAAGTAGTTTGGATGAAATGGAATTCAGATTAAAGGTCAACATTGCAATCTTTTGTCCAGACTTAGGTAATTTGTGTAAAATGAGACTTTTTGGTGAATAATCCATAATTTTAGCTTTTAAGAAAGCAGACCTTAAACTTCTCTGACCATCTCTGTTTCAGAGCCATTCCTTACAGTGAATCGCAGTGGATAATGGTGAGGAATTGCTAAGCAGACTGTGATGTTTACCAATTTGTGAGATGCTATATATATAAGATTCCTTGGCAAGGAGCTCCATGCTGAATGCTACTTGCAGCAAAGTCAGAGATAGGGAGGAAAAAAGTGAAATCCTTGCTCTTAGTTTCTTTGTGACTCTGCTGGTCTCCATTTCACCAATTAGAAAATTGCCCATTTATTCCCTGCCTGGGTCTCCTTTCATCTAGGAGATGTTTTTTTCTCCTTTTTTCTTGGAAGCAAAGGTCTAATTGTATAGCTAAAATACCATCTCTGCCCTTTCCAGGGCTGCCAGTTTGTCATTGGTGGAGAGATGGACAAGAATATTGTAAATGTCAGTGTGAACAGGCTGAGGTCTGGGTTTTCCCTCATTTTCTTCAGATTTCTTTTCAGCAGACAGATGAGTAGAATCACTTTGTTCAGCGCTGGCGTTGCTGCAGCTCTGACTCCTTTGGTGGCAATGATAAATGGCTCCAAGATATGAAATAGCTGTTCCAGCAAAGTCCATTGAGCAGAATAGAGAACAATGCCCTCCTCAATGTCATTGTACATGAGATATTCAATGATTGCCACTTTTTGCACAAGAATGTGTTCAATCAGCAAAGTACAGAGAAATCCATGGTGTTGCTTCAGCCTGAATGAGCTGGCGAGGTGGCACAGACCTTTACTCAGCTTGATTTGGGCCAGGCTCTCTCAAGTTATTAAAATGGGCTCAAATTAGAGGTGTCACCACATAGGATGTCTGATTTTTGAATCGTGGCTTTGGGATCAGGCTCATTCTGCAGGTGCTGTGGGAGATGTGCTGTGCATTTTAACTTTCTCCACCTGGGACAGAGGACTGGGGAGGTGCAGCTCATCTTTAGCCTGATCTTCAGTTTCCCTTTTCTTCTAAAAAAACCACAGCAGCAATTATGCCTCAACTGGGAATTGGAAAGTTCTTTTTCCACTTCCCACTGCAGGTCTGTGTGTGCACACTCCCTATTGCAGGGAATGCAAGTGCTGCAGCCACGGCCCAGGCTGACTGCAGGGCTGCAGCAGGTTCAGGCTGGGGCAGAAAGAAGAGCTTTCTGCTTTGCTGGTGCAGAGATCTTATGACTTTCTATGTCTTCTTCCTCACCTGGGCTTGATTTTTGGGATAATTATTTGAATTTTGACTGCATCACACATATGAAAATGCAAGTTTTTGGGTCATGGAGTGTGGTTGTCATTTCTGGAGCAGGAAGCAGAAATACTGCAAAAGGAAAGTTGAACACTTGGTATGTGTGTCTGTGTCTGTGTCTGTGAGGTATGTGATGTGATGGCTGGTGGCTTTGGTTATTTAAGGGATTGGAACAGTTTCAGTGATAACTATGGCCACTTTGTGCAAATCACAGTCTGGTCTCATTATTACCCCAATTATATAGGCATTAGGAGCACCCTTAGCATTTCCATATGTCCTGTAAGATTTTTATCAATGAAGATCATTTTGAGTGAGCTTCACTTGCTCTGAATTTTGTTGGTAGTCCCATAGGTCTTTTGGGAAAACTGTTGAGTCCCTTTAGGCTAGTGCAAGACTTTGAGAAGCACAAAATAGCCATTTTGCAGAGTCCTCCCACTGAGGAGCCTGTGAACTGAGAAGCTCTCACAGCATTTGGGACCATGTGCATATGAAAATTTGGCCATCCAGGAGGCTGTGGGTGCTCAGCAGTTCTGCCCATCTAGACTTCACTTCTGTGCCCAGCATAAGCTGGGGGCTGGCCAGGGGCTTGTGTAGAGCAAATTTGGCAATTTGGCTTTGGGCTCATCTCAAGCCTGGCCTGGGGTGGCTGTAATCAGTCACAACTGGTGTTCAGAGTGGAGACAGTAAGTGCCTTGAGCCTGAGAATCAGAGCAAGAAGCCTCTGTTTGTTCAGGTGTAAAATGTGTCTGCAGCCTCCTTGTCCTGATTTGTCACATTATCACTCTCAGCTTCCAGTGAAGCTAGTGGCAGTTATCCAAAAATCAGGTCATGCTATCTCTGAATGATATTTTGGATTCCCAGTTATTTGCAGAATATTCCAAGGCAGCCTGTGCACAGAGCCATCGTTTCCTGACAAAAGACATGGGAGAGCACCGAGAAATGAGCTTTTTGCAATAGACACGGAATACTGAAACACAGCCCAAAGCAGAAGGCCAGTACAAAGTATTTCCACTGCTTCAATTCCAAAACAGTCTGGCGCTCTGAGAACCACAAAGCACTTAAATCATTTTACTTCTTCCTGTGGCCCTGGGAGGTAGGGAAATGCTGGAGGAATTGAGGAATTGAGCAAGCAGTGCAGACTCGAGCCTTCAAATTGACCAGTAATTCTGAATAATCAACTTCACGGTTGTCAGCTTCGGTTTCCAAAATGTGCTCTCCAGCCATGGGTAGCAGTGAGGCTGCAGGAGATGGAAACACCTTGTGCTTTAGCACCTCTGGGAGAACTTGCATCCAGAAATGTAAATGAGCACATCAGAGCACGGGTGGCTGTGTGTGAGCAGTGCCTGGGCTGACCCTCAGGCAGGGGGACAACATGCAGTTGCTCTAATTCTGTTTCCACCCTGAGCAACAAACATCTTTCTTCTCCCTTTCTGGCATCACCCCTGCACACAAGCTGTCTGATGGGTGCAGAATGTGCCAGTGCAGAGTGTGTCCTGCACACACACACACACACACATGGATAGGTGCTGCACAGATAAACAACCCCAGAGCAGGGCTTAGAGCCCTTCCATCCTCTCTCTCCTTTTTTCCTTTCATCCAGCTGGTCCATAGAATGCTGCCATTGACCCTGCTGGACAGTGGGTCCTCCCCTGGTGCCCAGCCCCTCTGTGACAGGGCAGGAGCTGCCCCAGGGCCAGGCTGGCCAAACGTCAGGAGCTGTTTGCTGAGTGCATTTATTGCCTTTGCATAATTTATGAACTGGAGGGGTTTGACCATCATCCCTCTCTGCCAGCGGCTGGCACGGAGGGCTCTGGAGGCCGGAGCTGTAAATTGGATGGTGCACTCCTGCTGAGCTCCCAGCATAGTCCTCGGGTCAGTGTGGGAATTCAATGGCAGTGTTTGCTCCCAGTGCCATGTGTGCCCGTGCAGCAGAGGCAGTTTTGGCAGCCTCCCCACCCTGGCTGGCCGAGGCACAGAGCTGTCACTCACGGGCACACTGGGAAGGCAGCAGGAGCGTTTTTAATCGGCTTGGCACCCGCGCCACATCCATAATGGACACCAGTAGGTCTGGGTCCTTGGCCATATGCTGAGCTCTGGAGACAAGGTGCTGCTGGGTACAGCAGTAATTATTTGATGTGGAATTAAGCGGACCTTGAAATTAGAACTGGACTGTGGGAGAGCTGGAGGTTTGGAGGTTTAACACTTTGGTGGAAACGGCCTCCCACCGACTGTGCTCTGCAGATTCACTCGGGTGTGGGGAACTGTTCTGTTGGCAAATTCAGATGTCAGTGCTGGCAAGTTCTCTTCTCCCCAGGTGCCTCCACGCTGCAGGGAACACAAAAACCCTGAGCTTTTCCAAGCTTATGAGTTGGTAAAAACTACAGCAGAGGAGAGATTCTTTAAATCAGACCAAAACTGAGGTAAAGGAGAGGCTGCAGAGTGCTCTGAGCACAGGACCCCTCATGTGCCTGGCACCAGGAGTGGGTGGCACCTTGAAACCCTCTGAACCCTGCTGCTCAAAGGGAATTGCTCTTGCCTGCTTAGACATCCACTTTTGCCCCCTTTATTTTCACTTTTGAGTTCAGTCTGATCAAGACTTGGAGTTTGCCTGGAGTGCAGGCAGAGACACAAACAAATGGAGTAATTGCTCCTTTGCTCCCTGGTTTGAAACACATGGGAGGTGGGATAATGGATCCTGAGGAGTTCATGGTGAGGGAACTCCTGGGTCTGACCATCCAGGGGGAGGTGACAGAGCCCAAAATTTTTACAATAGCCATGAAACAGAAATAGTAAATGGAAAATCTTTGTGACATTCATGTTTGTGACATGCTCTGTGATTCTTGGGGATGTCCTGTGCAGGGCCAGGAGTTGGACTGGATGATCCCCATGGTTCTCTTCCAGCACTGGAGGTTCTCTGACTCTGTGCCGTTATTATCATGGATTAAAATCCATGGGCAAGTTTCCTTTTTTGTAAGTGTAGGGAGGGCCTTGCTCACCTTCATACCAAAATCTCATACAAGCAGTCCTGTTGAAGTCAAAATGCATTATGTTTATGGGGTAAGGTAGGAGTACTTTATATCAATGCCACGCTGTTCCAGAAATGCTTTCCTTTTGTCAGTTAAGTGGACTCTTCATTAATTTGAGCACCACGTGAGGTTTTCAAAATTAAAGCTAAAATTGCCCCCTGTCTTCATATTTCTTCTCATTTGTTTTTTACCAGAGTAAATACTCTGGTATTAAATATGTGCAACTAGTGCTATATAAATCACTTCCGTTATTAAATAAATTTCACTTCCTTTTCTATTTGGAATCAGCTGCAAGGAGATTGTAATTTTATCTAATCTTTCCTTCGTTTAAAATTAGTTGAAAAATACCTAGAAATAGTTTTTAGCTCTAATTTGTTAGTATGTAGCTCAGTGGTGTAGGGAAGGCACCTTTTGACCCCCTGTACTGATGAAGACAAGGGAAAAGCCAGTGAAACAGAAAAGTTATAATTAAACAACAGGCAGAAGATGAGTTGATTTGTGCAAATCAAGTACGTGTATTTGTGGGAGTATTTGGCTCTGTCTGTTCCCATCCCACTGTATAGTTAACCTTTGGAATGCACAAAATAGAACTAATTTCAAAGCAATTTGGTTGTCTTACAAAAATACTCAAAGATGCAATAAAACATGATATAAATACATAAAGAGCTTAACTGAGTGCTGTAAGAACCTGACAGTCAGCTGGTGCTCGGGTAGGAAAGCCTGGGTCTCCTGTTTGGTGATGTTTTCCTGGGAAATGTTTGCCATGAGATCTGCAGAGGGGTGACTTCAGTCTTGAGTGATACAGACAATTCATCCTCCAGAACCTGCAGCTGTAGATGGAAACAAAACAGACCCACAGAAGGAGGTGCAGGTACCCGGAATTTGGTGGGAGGGATCAAACCTGTGAGTTCCAGGGTTCTTGGAGTCCTGCTTCCAACACAGCTTTTGTACTTCTAGCAGATGCAAACATGGTTTGGGTTCTGATGCTTGTCTTCAAGAAACATTGAGTGATGTAGTCCTGCTCTACTCCTACTATAGCAAAACTTATTTAAGAATTGAGCAGTGGCAATGGATAAATATCAATACTCTAGAGTTACCATTCAGCATTTTGTAAAATTGTGATATCTGGGCTATTCCCAGAGAACCTCAGGAATCAGTGACTGTGGCACATTCCTGCTTCCCTGTGATCTTTGGATGCTTTAGTTCAGCAGCCATAAGCAAAGGCACAGGGTGTCCTCTCCACGTGTTCCTGGAGAACAGCAGCCTCAAACGCTCCTGATTGTGCTGGGCAAACCTGAGCATTTCCATGGAGCCCCTGGAGCTGGCAGCCAGCATGAGGAGCACTGTTCATCCAAAGAAAGCACACCAGCCCTCTCAGGCTGCTTTTCTTCCTCCCTGATGCAGTTTTGGAGTCTGAACATGCCCCTGCACCATCAGCTCCAGTGCCCCTGAGCTGAGCTGACAGAGGGCTTTGCACATGGCCTGTGGTGTGTGCAGGGCAGCTTTTTCATCATTCAAACACAAAAATGTGTCCTCTGCCACAGCAGTGGGGGAAATTTCCTCCCATACACTAACTGAACTTGTTCCTAAAGGTGCCAGATGTGACACCCACCGTTTATGAATGCATCACCCATCTTGTTCACAGAAATATTTATCTTCTTTTTTTGCTGTAGCAAGTTTCTCTTACCTGTGCTTTTTCTCTTTTTGTGTTTCAGTGTGACAGTGACAGTGATCAAGAAGAAAAGGTAAGAAAGAAAATCAGTATGGGAGCAAAATTAATTTATTGGATTCCCTTATTCCTCTTAATCTATTACTTATTCAAAGTTTCTTCTTGGACTAATCTAAAGCATCTCTACACAAAGAAAACTTCTGTCTCTAACTTAATTTTGGGATATACCTCCAAGGAAAGAGAATTCAAATGAATATTTTGGAGGCTGCACAATTCATCTTTAAGCATAATGATGCCACGGTCTGTGTGGGTTGTTTATGAACACCAGTCTCACTCCCAACCCTTTCCATGGCTACACTTCCCCTTGGAAGTTGTAACAGCAACTGAGCCTGTTGGTAACCCTTACATTTGCACTTCTTAACAGTTATTTAACCACTGTTAGTGCCTGTTGTGCTTCTCTGCAGGCATGGGCCTGAAAATTCCAACTGAAGTGTTATGGTTGATAGATCTATTTTTTAGAAATAACATTTGGAAACTACACATTAAGTCAAGTAACACAACTTGGTGATCACTGTCTCCATGATTTTGTGTTTCTAAGCAGGAAAGGGGGGAAAATTAATGCAGAAAGAGTCAGGCAATGGTCTCTGATGCTGCTTATTATTTAGAAGACTAATAGTAATGAAGAACTGGTATCCATACTGATGAATATTTTTATCCATTATTTTATGTTTTAAACAGCCTAACCTTCTTTCTTTGACAAAACTGAAATAATCATCACAGAAAAACTGGTCTAATTTCTTTATTTCCAGGTTGGATTTTGTGATTTTTATTTGTATGCTGAGCCTTAAGGGATGTTTTGATAATGTAATCACTTTTGCCTCCTCTTTCCCTGGATAAATTGGGGGATGGAAGTCAGGGGAGGGTAAAATAATGTCAGAAAATATTGTTCCTTTAATAATGTTGAAGTGGTTAGAGTTTCATGAGTGGTTCTGTTAACCAGCTCCAAGGCAGACCAAGAAGAGGAGAGATCACCATGCTGGTGTGCAGCTTATCCAACAGCCAAATGCAAATATGCTGTAAAATCCAGAGGGAAGCAAGGAGTACAAAAATCACCTTCCATGAATTAAATCAGTTTTCTACAGGGTTTGTGTAACAGGAAGCCAAGGAAATTCTTAAACCATTCTGTATATAACTTCCAAAGCTTTGCCCTTCAGCTCTTTCCCCAAGTAGACGATTTTTTCCTCATGTTTCTTAATAATTTGCTAACTTCGTTAAAGAACTGCTGTTTACTTTGAAATGCAATGATTTTCCCTGCATAAGGGAACTAATCACTGGAGTTAATCAGTGTGACAACAGAAAGGGGAGGTTTTGTTGGGTTTTTGCACAGAATATTAACCTGCACTTTTCAATATGAATTTTTAATGCATTACCATTACATTCCATCCTGTGAAGTGATTATTCATTTTCAGGATGTTCCTTATGCAGAGGAAGATGATAAACTGAATTTCAGCTTCTATGTTTATGGCACCCAGAACTAAAAGTGTAATTTCCTGTCACTGCAGCATTTATGGAGCTGAACCTCTGCCTGTTCCACTGAATTCTTCTCTTGCAGCACTCCTGTATAAAAAGGCAGAGGCAGCTTTTGGAGATGGAGGGGGATACTGGCTCAGGATGGTTTCCACAACACAATGCAAGAGAGATTCAGGACTGTACCTCACCCAGAATATCCCAGCGCTTGTGTGGGCAGGATTTAAAATCCAAATGTGTAGTTCATCTCTGTGATCTATATTTTGTCTTTCCTGTAAATGAAATGAGATTAAGTGCAGACCCAAATATCCCTAAAAATTTAGTGCTTTTCAAATGTCAGAGCCAGAGCCATCTTTGAGCTCTCCAGCTCAGGCCCAGCTCTGAGACATGACTGCTCACCCTGGCATATTTATTCAGGCTGTGCTGGCAGCCCAGGCAAAGATCTAAAGGCCTTGTTCTGCTGTTAATTTGAATTCAGCATATGTAGCCTGTTATAAAATGCGAGACATCATCATTTGAGCAGGTCAAGCATATTCAGATGAAGACAAATGGTGCTTATTTGATTTTCTTAAAATCAGGAAATGAAAAAAGTGCTCTCTGGAGAAATCATGTTCTGCCTGACTTAGATGATAGACCAAGGCATGTACCCCAGATAAGAGCAGGCGCTCGTCGCTGGGTTTTATCTCTGAAGGACGGTGGGGACTGTCAGCTCGCTGACATGTGCATTATCCATGTCATTTTAAACAAAGTGACCTGTAGAAAAGTGCACTCTGCCGTGACGTGATAATGGGCTGTTGGATGACAGGTAAAGTACACACTATAAAGGAGGCTGTGCGTTATTCCTTTGTTTAACTGACAAGTAGAAACTTCTTTTCTTCAGACAGGCAGGATCTTTTAGATCTCTTTCAATAGGGCCCAGAAGATTTTTGAATTCCTGCTTTAAATAAAATAACATTTTTAGGACAAAAAGTTCCTGCGAGCGCACTGCTCTGGGAGAAGTGAGGATAGAGAATCCTGTCCAAGGGAGCATTTCATCAGTAGTGCCCAACATCCTCAGTTTTCATTATTAACCAGGAGAGCTGGGGGTGCTCAGCAGGATTAGAGGTTTGAAGATCATTTACCCAAATGCCTTATATCATGATGATATTGGCCTCCAGCTGTGGAGCTGTTCTAGCAGGGAATTGACAAATTGCTCTTGGTTGGACCTCGCTCAGTGTGTTCTGAAGATTGTGGAGTGGTGTCCCTCCCACCAGCCACAGTTTGGCATGAAATGTTTGTGGGAAGAGGAGATCTGATTTTCTTTAGGACTGTCTCTTGCAGACTTTGATACCCTGTTGTGTACAGAGTGTAGGGTTAATTGCTGCAGAGCAATTCTGTACTCACTCTTCAGAAAATGCAAAGGAAGCAATTTTGCTTCATTTAGGATTTTGGAGGGCAAACCCCCACTGACCCTCCACAGGAGATCCTCAACAGGTAGAAGTAATGAATATAGGTACATATTTCTGCAAGGATGAATAAAACCTGGAACCCAGAAAGGTAGAGCAGAGCCTTTGAATGGAGTATAGTGGATCAGGAAAGGTGTGTGACAGATGGAGGGGCTGAAGGATGGAAGGAGCAGGACCTGGGAGCCTGAGAAGCAGCTGGATGGTGAGGGATGGCAGAGGGAAGTGTCTCAGCCTGGGTCTTTTCCCTGGCTTGGATCTGTGCCTACCTGGCTGTGTAGATCAGGCTGAGATCTGATCTCTGTTAGGTGCTGGCTGTGCCTCCAACCCGCCTTCCCCAGCCTTTAATTGGGAGCCAACAGACAGAGTCACTTTCTGTCTGTGTCTGCCCTCAAACGAGACGTTTCTCCGGAGGTTTCTCGGGAAGAAGAAACAAGGATATTTAATTGAAACAATGATGCAGCCCCTGCTTAGCCATGCTGTAGCTAAGGCTGTGTCAGCATCTCAATTTTAAATGACATATTTTGGGTGGATAATTTGTCTATTTATATAGAGTCATGCTCCTTCACTTCAGTTTGACACATAGGACTGGACTGGAGCACTCAAAGTAGACATTTCACCCTCCTGTTGCTGAAAAGCCTGAAGAGGTAGGAGACATGTCTGTGGAGGGAGAATATATTTGGAAGACTTGCATCAGAGTGAGAAGCTCTAATTCTTAGAGAGATGTCATTTTCCACCCTGGGATCCTTTCAGCAAGTGCCACTGGGATTTGTTACTGAATCAGAAAAAAGTATGGATCCCAGGGGAACTCCGATTTTCTCCATTAAAAAGTCTGTCAGTCTTACTCTTTGAGCAGGTCTCCAGAGCTGATAATCTAAAATTAGGGCAAGCTATTGCACAGCTGACAAATTTAAGTGCAACTGTGTTATCTTTTGATATCTTGATACAACCTTTAAAATTACACCCATGGTAATTAATACAATATTAAAAACATAAGTACAAACACAAAGTTTGTCTTCTGGAAATCAAAGGAAATCTTGTTTGGAAAAGACATCCAAAGAGCTGTAATAAGGAAATCCGGTACTAGAGATGAAGTAAGAAATGAGGTCTTGTTTTATTTTCCATCTGCACCATCTCCTCTCACCACTCGGTTTAATTGTAAAAGTAAAGGCTCAATCTCAGGCTCTTCAGTGATTTTTCACTTATTAAGAAAATATTTCATTGTTAGGGGAGCTGCTTTGCAGTGTACACAGAGCAGGGCTGCTTCTGGCTGGACTTTGATGGGATGTGCAGCCTGAAAAAAAAAACATCCCTATTGCTGCCTTAGTCCTGTGTTTATCTCAGGGGCACCCCATCAGTTTAGGAGGCTCCTGAATCCCACTGGAATGAGGTCTCCCAGGGCCCAGCAGTGTGTGGCTGGTCCTGGCTGCAGCCCAGGTGTCCCTGCTGAGCTGGGCTCAGCTTTGGTGTCCTTGATGGGGATGGGGAGGGAGGACAGAGCTCAGCCAAACCAGTGGCTGAATTTTCCAGGTGCTGGCATCTGTTCAGACTGGGAAAGTAACAAAGGGAGGGGATTGGGATTAGGATGAGTGGCTGTTGTTCTTGCCAAGGAGCCTGTGCTGGTGGGATTGTGTTGCTTCATTATTTTTTTCTTTGACAGAATTTTTTTTTTCTTTGAAAAGTACTGTGCCATTAAAAGCACTAAGAGAGCTGAAGAATGATCTTTCTTGAATCAGATTGCTTTTAATGATAATGCTGATACATCTGATAGCTTTAAATCAGGTACAAACCAAAGAATGGCATGGGAAATACCATAAATGACTCTGCTATGCCCAGGTAAGAGGGATGGCTATTTGTGTGCATCTGCACCAAAGCATTCACACCTGCACCCTTAGCATGTTTCTGCAGCACTTTTGGCCAATTATTTTGTGTGTGGACTTTGGAGAGACATTTTGGAGTAGCATTTTGGCAGATGTGTCTCCCAGTTTATTGCACAGGCTGCATTTTAGTGTTTGGTGGTTAAATAACCATATGAACAAGTGTTTAGATGTTTGTGTGTGTTTGTTTGTAGTTCTTTCCAACTTTGCAAACTCAGCTGATTGAGGTAGTAATAAATGCTCTGATAAACCTAAGAGGAACTTGAGAAGGCCTTGCTAAAACCATGTCAGTCCACAGCTCTGGATAAATGCAGAGTTTGTTGGTCATGAACTTCAGGAGCCGTTTGCTCCTGCCCTGCAGATCTGGAAGGTCTCTGCTGAAAGCACAGAGCATCCTGCTCAGCTGGGGCAGAGCTGCTCCATCTCCACTCCAAAGCACGTGGAGGACACAGCAAATTGTCCTTTGCAGGGGAACAGGAAAAGCCTACAGCAACCCCCACCACTAAATATGCTGGAAAATGGCCAAAGCAGGCAGCTGCTTTGCACAGGGCTGTGTTCTCTGTGTTCTGTAAAAGCTTTGTCATAAATAGATTAAATGCTGGTGAAATTGCTTTATGCCATCTTATATAAAAATGTAATATATATTACATTTTTAAACAGGTGCAATCCACTCTCATGGGGGCACTTGCATCAGTTTGAGATTTTTTTACTGGGGTGCTTGTAAACAAAACTGGATTTGGGATATTTTTTCCTCAACCCTGGGAGGAATGAGGGAAGGAAGAGTTTGGGTAGGCAGGAGGGAAGGAAACACTTCAAGGGAAAAATATCCTCCTGGATGGTGCCAGGGCTGTGGCAGAGAGACAGCTGGGAGCCAGCTACATTTACACCACCACAGCCATGCAGTGCTACAGTAATATCTCTACTCTTCTTAGGGTTTAAAACTCTGCCAGGGTTCCCATTTGGTGTTTATGCACTGCTGGAGTATAAATAATAAATTAAAATTTACCTAGTCTGAAAAACTTTAGTGATAAAGGGAACTCTGAGCATTTATTGAGCTGTTCAAGAAGTGCCTGCCATCAGAGTTGGGTTTTTTCTCATCTCGTTCTTCACACTTCTCAACCACAGGTGCAGGTATAGGAAAATTGGGGGTGGTTTTTGGAGGAAAACCTCAACAGGTAAACTATGTCATCTCCAGTCTAGTAAGAAGAAGAAAGAAATTGGTGTGTGGCCTTAGGTTGTGTGAGACATTCCTGTTTCTCCCAGGCAGGGAACAGCAAGGAACCACTGGAGAAGAGTTCCTGAAGGGGGACTGGCTGCAATATGGGCTTTTGTGTGGGTGCAGTGGGGGGCTGGTGGAGGATCCTGCCCTCCCCAAATCACATCTCTGGGTTCTGTGGGACAGATTGGGCTGGTCATTAAGGCTGAGAAGTTGTCAGGCCACTCAGCCCCTCTTTGCTCCAGGAAGGGCAAAGCATTGCTCATGTGGGTACTCGGAAAACTCCTTGGATGGTGGGTACCAACCACCACCTTTGGCAAACGAGGGGAAACAGTGGCTGAGAACCCAATTTTATTCAATTACTTCAGGTCGTGGGATACAGCTGTCTTACTGTTTGGCATATATTTATTTTGGCTAAGGGTGGGATTAGAGAAATCATTCCTCAGTATTATTCCAAAAACTATATCTGCAAAGCCGGGATGTTTCCCACAAGGGCGATTTACACTCCATATTTGTACAGGTGTTGTCTTTTTAACTCTGGAAAATGCAGCACCTTAAACTTGCCCCAGGGGTGAAAGATCACCCAGCCTTTCCATGCTAGGGCTGCGGCAATCAGGAAATATTTCTTACTGTTTAAGGCCCATTAGGAGGGAAGATAAGGCTCCTTTTTATTCATTTGATGTGCCACGCAGAGGGCCCCCACAGCTCGAGTGGCAATAAAGCGAGCCGAGCGTGTTTGCTGTAAAGGATGCTGCGTTTGGCAGCGAGGGGAGCGCTCGCAGGTGGGGCCACCTTGTCCCGTCCTTTGTCACTTTGTCACCGCTGTCACCCAGCAGTGCCTTGTGAAAGGGACCGTGAGCTCCTGC
Organism: Zosterops lateralis; assembly: GCF_965231275.1. Classification (NCBI taxonomy): domain Eukaryota; kingdom Metazoa; phylum Chordata; class Aves; order Passeriformes; family Zosteropidae; genus Zosterops; species Zosterops lateralis. Next base: position 9,044,052 of record NC_139779.1, on the reverse strand, counting down.
CCTCTCCCCTCCCTCCACCCCGCTCTCCTTCCCTTCTTCCTTTTTTTTTTTTTTTTTTTTTTTTGTACCCATTTCGTGTAGAAAATTTGTATTTACTTTGGGAGTGTAATTTGTTCCTCATGGATAATGTGACCCTTAGCGGAGCTGGATCATGGGTTAGTTGAAGTGATATTTTCCGCTAATGGTAGTCGTACATCATTGCTGTCAGCTCGGGTTAGGAGGCAAGCACATTACAGCTCCATTTTACCTCTGCAGGCATCTGGGATTATTTGCCATAACTGAGTATGACATGACCACACTACAGAGTGCATTAAAATTTTACTAGCTGCTCAGGCAAGTTCCTTGGCTCCAGCCTGCCTCCAGGCAGCCGCAGTGATGGATACCTCCGAGGTCCTGACTTGCTGCACCAAGGATACTCAATGTCAATGGCCCAAACAGGTTTTGCTCTCCCCAGGGCTTGAGCCCAGCTCCTGGCAGTGAGTAAACAATGCAGAGCTGGAGCAGGGAGGGCAGCTTGGCACAGATGCCCCTCCGAGGGTCCTCAGCGTGTTGGAAGCCCCAGCACTGTCACATCAGTGTCTTGAGACACTGCTCAGCCATCAGAGCTCAAAAAGTGTCATTTGCAGGCTGTCTTGTGGGGATAAAAATAAAACCTTTGCATGGAAATTCAAACTGGTAGCAAAAAGCAACCAGGGCTATGGAATGGTACGTGTTAAATGTGTAACAGGCATGGAGCATGGTGCATAGCCAATGTGGAATATGCAAATGCACCAAATACTAATGTTATGAGTGTATGCTCATATTGCACTCGATTTTCTGCTCTGTGCATATCTGCAGAGTCATATTTACACCTGCAGCAGCACACACCTATGCCCAATATTTTAATTTTTATATTATTTTTATATGAGCAATTGCTTTACTTATACAGGACCTTAGAATACCAGCCACAGCTCATCTGCATGTGTATTATTTTGCAGCATGTGTTTTCATGTACACACATGCCTACTATGAAAATCATAGACATTGCTTTCATTGAACATATCTGTTTATATAGATGTACATTATTTGCAATGTGTCTGTTTATATATATTGACATTCCAAATAAGAGGTATAGCTGTACAGAGAAATGTGTGCTGAGGAAACTTGGGGGAGAGGTTAAATTGAACATACCAATGGTTTTAAATGCTTCTTTAAAAAGCATAATATATACCCCATGATAATTTTATTGCAGCCTCCTGGTGGTTTTATAAATATCTACAACACACGTCTGTGCTGCCCACAAGCTCTCCTCCCCACAGCAGCACTAATAATCTATAATAATTTCAGGCAAAAGGTACATAATTATGGAGCATGTTTCTGTAAGGTGAGCAGGAATTGTGTGTGTCTGAAATCTTCCAAGTTGTCTCCTCTGTCCTCATTCTGTTGTTCTGTGAATTAGCAGTTGGAGGAAGAATGGAAAAACTTCAGTTTTGTTTGTTTGGATTTTTTGCTTTCTCTTTTAAAGTGTTTAATGGCATTTTTATTCACATGAGAAGAGGGATGGGGGTGAGCAGCTCGTGGGCTTGTCAGGGGAAGATTGTCTGGGCACACAGAGTCATTTGTGTTGGAAGGGACCTTAAAGATCATCCCATTCCAGCTCCAGAGTGTCCCTGAATCCCCACCTTTCCCTGTTCAATCTGAGGTGCACTCCACTTTTTCCAAAGTGCCCGAGGCCAGGCTGGACAGGGCTTGGAGCAGCCTGGGATAGTGGAAGGCGTCCCTGCCCATGGCAGGGAGGGAATGGGATGAGCTTTAAGGTCCATTCCAGCCCAAACCTTTGTTTCTGTGATCTAGGGCCAAGTTTCAGGATGTGATACTGATTTGCAGGGTTGTTTTTTTTTTTTTTTTTGGTATAAAACATTCCTGGCAATAAATATTCCCATCCTAATTGCAACACTCAGAGCCAAACTTTATCATGCCCAAGAGTTTTACCTGTGCTTGGATTGTAGGATTTGATTCTCAGTAGGGGAGGAGAGAAGAAGAGATTAAAGATTAAAGCTGGTGATGTGCTCAGTGCTGTACAAGAAAGAGAAGAGACACTTTCAGACATCTCTAAGGATAACATGCAAATTCCTAAAGCCTTCCCAGCAGCTTAGATCACAGTAAGAAAGACATTCCAAATGATAGATAGTTTTGCTTGTTCACTTCATAGTGTTACATCTTCTTTTTTTATATGTAGCAAAACTTTTATCAAAGTGGTTCCATGAAGGGTGTACGTGGGAATGCCAGGCAAGATTTCACTTTCAGGTGTCACTGGCACAGAGTGAGTGAAATCACAGAGTGGTTTTCTGATCTTGCACATAGGAAGCTGTGATTTCAACTCAGGGAAGATGTGTCTCTGTGTCTGCACACAGTGCATGTGCCCAAATGCTCTTTCTATCCTGAAAGATGAGAATTTTAAACTTAATTTAGAAGGTTTGAACTGAAGTCTCTTAGTGGATTGAGAAGTTGTGTCTGTTATTTTGCACAAATGTCTGTACATCTTCCACACAAAAGTAAGATGAGATGTCCTGAAAGGAAATTCGTGTTCTGAAAGGTGCTGGCCCAATTGTTATGATCACCACACCCCTGTGGAGCTGCTGTTGGTTAGATCTGAGCTTTGGAGGTGTGTTAATGGCATTGATGAGTGGACACGTGTGATCTCTGTGTGTGCAGACAGACAGAAATTCAATCTGTGGATACTGGAGTTTGGCCATGGTCAGACATATCTAGGTTATACAAAGTGTTCTTTAAGGATTATGTTATTCAAGCATAATATTCATTTACACTTAATGCTCTTGAATAACATCTGTTTTTCATAACAAATCAGGTTTTATAATCATGTATGAGGCATGCTCCCCATTCTTGGATGTCTGTTCTCACTTTTCCTTGAAAAGAAAAAGGCTTGGGATTGAGAACTGAGAAGGTGAGACATTTCTTTGGAGGTTTCTTTAGAAAGAGAAGAAAAAAAACCTATATAGAACAAAGTTATGGCAGTTATTTCATGGTTTTAATAGTCTTGGAGGCCACAACACATGTAACCGTCTCAGGTTTCTCACAAACATATCCAAGGACAGGCTGAAAACAAGGAGACAGGAAATTAAATGCATGCACTGATGAATTGAGAAGGATTCCAGCAAGGACCGTGCTGGTTCTCTAAATACTTCTCTCATGTGGCTCAGGCAGGGTATTGTGGACCTGAAAGTGGGATAACACAGCTACCGTGTCTCTTGGATTCCAGGAATTCCCCAAACAGGGCAGAAGTCAGGAGAATAACACGTGCTTTGAGTTAGGGTTGGGCCTGCAAGTACCAGCAGACTAAAGATCATTCTGGGCTTTCATCTCCCTATTAATCCAGGGCAGGTCTCCTTCCCTCCTCCCTCGTGACATTGCCAGCCAAGGGAACCCCTTCTTCCACAGTCTCTGGCTGCTCTGTCACCCTGCAGTGAACCCCTGGGTTCTTGGTTAGAAGGAGGTGGCTCTGGGGGTAGAGGAGGCAGAGATGTTCCCAGAGTCAGGGAATGGGGTTTTAGAAAAGCAGGATGTGCAAGCAGTGCAGGAGTGCCTGACCCTGGCTGGTGGTGGGATCTCCATGAATGTGCTGGAAGTGTCTCAGAAGGGCACCACACAGGAAGACAAGGAAAGCTCAGAACATCTGAGAGCTGGCAGGTTCTCCCAGGCCCCCAGTGTGGGCACACTGTGATGTGGACACTGGTCTGCACTGGGAGCTACTGGGGAGCTGGGAGTGTGGAAGAGTTGGCTGGAGGTGAACCTGATGTGCTTTGCTGTAGAAATGAGGGTCAGCCTGTGTGCACTGACTCTTGCAAGCCTTTCTGTGGCCTCTGTGGAAAGTCTGTATTCACTTGCAGGCATTACCATTGCCTGGTTTGTAGTTCTCTCTTAGTAGGAATCACCAAGAAGACCTTGTGTCTTTAAAAATTGCCTGGGCTTTCTAATTCATGCTGATCTCTCATCTGAAAATGCACCACTGAATTTCTGGGCTTTGCAGGCTGCCTCAACATCCCATTTCAGCTGACTCTGGACAGGCAGACAATATTAAACAAGGTTGTTCATTCATAACAAAAGCATCCTAATTGAGTTACATTATTACATTAACTGTAGCAATCAGATTGAACCAAATCACGGAGCGATAATGTCATTTTCCAGGGTATCATTTGTAGGAACCAGTTGTCCTGTAAGATGCAATAACTCACTTAATCCTGTGGAGCTTATGGTGACTTATGTATCATATCAAATTCCTTACTTTCAGGGAAAAACTGAGCAGTTAATGCATGGCTGTGAATGTGCAAGTGATGAATTTATAGAGAAACATTTAGCAGATCCTAGACAAACTGAAGAATGAGTGATAGTCTATAATAATCTCAGAGAAAGGGGCTGTTCTAGGAACGGGTAAGACATGAAACATTTTCAAACTGTGAACTTCTGCCAACACATGGGTGGTACAGTTTGTTTCAGGGGCTGATAGATGCCTGCTTTATTGGCTCTGAGCTGCCCATTGAGCACAAATTCTCAGCCAGAGACTGGGAAGGAGGATAGAGGTGAATTTTGAACTGTACATGCCAAATGTTTACAAGTAACCTCATTTAGAAAACTTGGTTTCTGGTGGCATTTTTATGTGATGCCAAGGCACTGCTGGGGATTTCTGTTAATTCACTTAGAGTTTTTTCGTTTGGTTGGTTGGTTTTGCAAAATTATGATGAGGAGAGGAGATGAGGAGAGGTGTCAGGCAGTTCAGAGCAGAGGGACAGGATGTGGGGCAGGCCATCTCCCAGGGCTGCTGGGCTGGAGGGGGGTCCTGCCCTGTCCATGGGTCTGACTCTGTAGGACTGGTGCCTTTTAGGATTCACCCCCTTAAAATCCATGGTAGGATGCCTGAATCTGTGATTCTTGGCCCAGTTCGTGATTTCTGGGTGTCCTAGGACAGGAAAATGAGAGTTGACCACTTGGCACTGTGCATTCCTGGGGGTTTAGCTGATGTGACAACTTGGGCACTTTCTATGTTTCTTTTCTGTGCCTGATTTATATGTACGGTTACAAAATACTTATTTAAATTAATGATTGTCTTTAAGTAATTTAATGCTTGTTTTTGTTAATGGGAAACCTGACTAAAGAGCTTTCAGTGAGCTGCTGTAGCAAATCATTACACACTCCCTGACACTTCCTGTGGTAACATTAATCAGAATGGACTCATTGGCTACTAAGGCAGATGCTGCATGCAATTCACTATAAATTTTATTGTAATTTACCAATAATTAGTGTCCACTTATTCTAAAGTGACACAGAAAATGACATTGGGGAATGGGATCACCCTGCTTTAGACACTGAGGAAAACAGAATGGTATGGACTGGAAGGGGCCTTAGAGACCCTCCAGTTCCAACTGGTGCTGCACAGCTCAAAATGGCCACAGTGCTCCAGGGACACTGTGTAGGGAGTATTTCTTTAGGTATTTCTTTAAACACAGGTGCTATATGGACTGGTTTCCTTTCCAGATTTAGGGACAATGGCTGTGTGTCATTTGGGCTGAGCTGTGGGGTGGATTTGCATCTCTCCGGAAAAGCAGGAAAGCTGATGAAAGCTTTGGACTTCTGGGACAGGGAGAAAAATCTGAGTCCTCTCTGTGACTCCATGAAATAGGCTGAGGGGGCTGAGCTTAGCAGTGTTATGTGTTTTTCCAGTAGGAATAAAGGACTGAAGCTGAAAATGCTCTTTACTCTGCCCTTTTTCACAGGAGAGTAGCACATTTTTCTGGAAGTTCATTCTTATTCATAAGACTATTTTCTCTACATAAATTCACTAAGGTTTAGTCAAAACTTCCCATAACCATATTGCTCAATATATAATCTGTTTACCACAATATTTGCCATACCAGCTAAATACATTAAAGAATAATACATAGAATACATAGAATAATACATAGAAATAAATATACATAGAAAATTACTAGATGAACAGGAACCAAGTCACACTTAAGTGATGTGTTAAGGATGTTTTGTGAATAAATAGCAAGTCCTAGAACCAAAGTACCCCCTGTATAACAACCACTTCAAAATGAAGCTTTTCTGCTAAAAACATGAAGCTGTGTGCTGCAGAGAATAACAAGCTGGAGCTGGAAGTGGACAAGAGTAAACGCTTCAATTCACATTGAAATGATTTCTCCTGCCTAGTATAATTTAACCTGCCCACACTGCTAAACTTCTGTATTACACAGTCCTGTCAGACTGTCAGGAGGAATGATAAGCCTCCTGGAAGCCTCAGCCTGTTACACAGGGAGAACATTCCAGACAGAATTTCCTTGTATGTCTTTAAGACTTTTAGTTTGGTTTCTCAAGTATAAAGAATACCCTACTTCATGACCCCAGCCTCTTGTTAGTTGATAGATGAAATCTTTTCTTAAGCTGAGTCCCTTGTCTATTATGTTTGCAGAATTCAAGGTTTCTCTTTAAGCTTCCTGGCTTACTGCCAGAAGTCCATGGCTTTGTTACCCAAAGAAATTGCCTTTTTATTAATAGGAAGAGGATTTCTGCAATGGCAAAGGTGCCGATCTGCTTCCAGGTGAGGGAGAACAATTTTAAATGTGTGATCTCATACTTTTGCCACTGCCAATAACTACAAAAAGAATAGCAAAGAACTCTTGTAGTGGTTGGGGCTTTTTTGTTTGACTGGTTTTTTAATTTGAAAAGCTGGGATATGACATAAAAGCAAAATACAAGCTGTAGTAATTTCTGTGTTTTCCATGTTCTTTTAATCTCAAACTTCTCATCACTATAAACTGTAGTCTGCATACCCAGGAAAAATGGGCATAAAGTAAGCTGGACTGTGGCTTCAATCTCATGTCAAGAACTTGTGCTGTAAAACAAAGGAACTCCTTTCACATGTACATCTATCTCAGTTAAATTGTGTTCTGGAACACCAGAGCAGGGATGGCTGTGTCAGGTTGTGGCTGGAGAAGGAAGATTCCCTGTGCCATCCAGGCTGGAATCTGGCCATTGCAAGAGCTCAGCTGGTCAGAGCTGTGGATCATCACTGATTTCTCTGTGTCACCCCAGAGAGTTTTACCTCTGCCATACAAGCAAAGTCAATCAATCAAATGAGGCTTCCTAGGGATTCTCATTTAAGGACTTCAGGGCTTTTTCATGTGACTGCTTACTCAGGACTCAGCAGCAGGAAAAGATTCCAGGCCACAGCTAATTAGACAAGTGATTCCACTTACCTGAAATACCAGAACTAGTTAGGAAGACATTCCTCTAGCAGGAGGCATTCATGCTTATCTGTAGATGTTGTTAAAGCCTTTTTTTCTCTTTTAGATAATGACCAGCTACTGCACTTTTCTGGATTTCAGTAAAGGTGGCGAATAATTGAGAGGGGTGGAAATAATTAATTTCAGTACCAATTGAGAACCAGTTGTAGTGACAGATACTTTATTTCACCTTTTTGCAGGAATCACTGTGTAATAAAACTCCTGAGCACATTTTCACAAGTGCAGAAACACTAATTCACATTTGTAAGAGGCTGAGAGGCAGAAGGCCCCAGCAATATGCTGAGCAATAAAGCACCATAGAGTTATTTAGCTGATTGCTGCCTACAGGACTTGGATAAATTTCTAAGGACATGAAGAACAATGAAACAGTGAAGCAGGAAAAAGAGAATTCAAGATAAAGCACATTTTGAAGAGCCTCTTTAATTAGTTACTTTAATTAGTTACAGATTCATATTCTAGTGTGTGTGATTTCCCACCACCATAAAAGCATAATGAAAGATTCCCATGTAAGATGCTCCTTCCCCCACTGTGGAGTGTCTTGCTTTAAAATCCACAGTAAGTACCATCACATTCCCTTCTTTCTTTTGCTAATATTGACCTTGTAAGGGGCTAGACTTGCAGTTGTTATAAATCAGTCCAACACTGATTGCTACTGAGCTTTCTTGATTTGCATCAGCTAAGGCTCTATCCCGAGTGCATCCTCTGAGCATGAAATGAAGACAGAAGTCAGTGCTAAATGAAGTTGACCCTTTCCTTTAAATTGCAGTCAGTGGAGGGGCTCCTGAAATTTGAATTGCCGGGGCTGTGTCATTTGTGTCCCTTGGACAGTCACAGTTCAGGTCACACTGCCAGACTGCCTGGCTAAGACCTGATTGAAAACCTGAGCATGTTTGCTCTTGCCCCATTTTTATATCTGGGATAAAAAATTATCTCAGTGCCCTTGCTCAGGTGTCAGGACAGTTAACAGGAAAGAGACTGTGATGGGCAGGGAAGTAAAACCTGCAATCCATCTCATGAACTGCACTTGTCCCTGGCAGAGCAAATCTCTTTTGGTCTTGCTCCTAACAAATCCAGCATCTTACCTCTTTTTGCTCATTCTAACATGAATCACTTGTAGTTTAAAAGTCTAAAAGAAGGTGATAGGAGTGTAACCACTGTGCTCTGTCATAACAAGGGTTATGCTATGGCAAATTCATCTGCAGGGGGGTTTGTGTGTGTGTTTTAATATTCAGTAGCTAGCCAGATCTCATCTGATGTCCTCTCAGAAACCTGGGATCCTTTGTGGGTTTGTTACCTTATGTTAAGCATTTCCCAGGAGTGTTGAAGTGCTTAATGCTGAGATATCTTTGTGGCTTTTCAGCTCAGAGTTCTGATTGTGAAGACGTGAAGGGAAGAAATGATTGGGAGGATTTGTCACCTGGTTTCGTTTGAACAATTGCTTTTCCCCCTTGGTCAGATGTGGGACAGAACAGGAATCACCTAAATGTAGATAGATTGCAGTAACACATGACAGTTCTTTATTGGTTTCCATTACCTATGCTGCTCATTTCCCCAGAGGAAAGGGCAGCTAATACTGTATATTCTTTAACATAAACCAAAGGGAAGGATAAGCCAGTGCATATGAAACTAGGGCTCTTTATTCTCCATATGCACTGAATTGAATTGCAATTTCCTCCTTTCATTTTCTCTTGGTTCTCTGTATGTCAGAGCAGCCAGGTATGTTTGTAGTCCTTCACCAGCAGATGATCACTGGAGGCCCACAGGTAATGAGTGGACACACGTGGTGCAGTGCCAGGGTTTTCAGGCACAGCTCTGCTAATGAATTGGTGGTGCTACAAAAAGGATGGGGGCAGCCAGGCCCCCTCTGGGCAGGGGAACTTTTGCATGCTCCCATTTTAGCTTATTGCAAACCCTTTCTGTCTCTGTTGTAGGTATTTCACACCTTTATTTAGACATTTCTTTTAGCCTTCTCATTGTGTCTGTATATAAATTCAAGATCTGTGTATCTGAGGAGCTCACAGTCAGTGCTTTCCCTTTGCAGAGACCAAAATTGGGCCTTCTGCACTGGGGCACATCATTACCATCTGGGGAAAACAGCATTTGGGAAAGGTTTTCAGAGGTGCAAGAAAGAATATGAGATCCCAGTGAGGGAGGAGGCCAGCTGAGGTGGGCTGGGCAAAATCTCTGTCCTGTTCTCTCTCTCTCTCTCTTTTCTCCTTTTCTCCCTCTCTCCTTCTCCCCCCCCCCCCCCCCCACCATAGGTTTTCTAGCTGTTTCTTTGAATAAAAAATTAATAATGGCAAAAGCTTGTAGCTGGTCCCTGGGGTAGAACAGTGGCTAAGGATGTAAAAGAATGACTTGAACAAACAGTCTCAGGAGGATAAATGAAGTGCTATGAGTTCTGTAAGTAAAGGGAAAACATATATAACTGAAAATATTTGCCTAGTTAAGCAACTTCTATAATAAAATTTAGCCACAGCATTAGCAGCTTGGAATGGATTTTTAAACCCAGACAATCTAGGAGACTAGAGTTAATTTTCTTAACAGACACACAATGTTGAGATGTCCAAATCACCTGAATTCTGAAGGGCAAGGTTTTTAGACAGCATTTGGATGCCTGCAGATATAATGGGATTTTTAGAAGGGCACAAGCAAATCAGGCAGCCCAGCCAGTTTTGATTTTAATGGAGTTGCATACTCAACATGCTTTTTGTGCCTCCTCTTCCTTCCTACAGGGATTTACCTTCTCCAGCACAAGATATTTTAAAGTGATACTTGGAAGTCTAAGTCACTTTCCTTATAGAAAACATACCCCTGAGTTCCTCAGAGCTGTGCTGACAGCCTGGAAACACATTCCAGTTCTCTGCCATGGGTCCTGTGTGGCTGCTCCCAACCCTGGCCAAGCAGCAGCCCTGTGCCAGCCCTGCCAGCCATTCCCTGTTCCAAGCTCTGGAACACCATCCCTACAGCTCAACCAGCGCAGCCTGGCCTGCCTTACACTGAACAGATATTAAATAAGGAACTACTTTGCTTTTCCTGGGCTGCTATGTGCTCCTATCCATAATGCATTGCTGCAGAAAGCTCCTGATTTAAATACAAAACCTGGGGAGGTTTGTGTGGCTCCGGATGGATCCTGCCCCTCTCTGTTCCAATGACCTTGCTGCCGTGTCCTGGGGACCTTATCAAGGATTTCTGCCGAACTGCAATGAGCCACAGCCGTGCTCCCAGCCCTGCTGACTGATAATCTTGGAAGTGGCAGTTAATTGGTGAGAACAAGCTCCGGAGGCAGGAGCAGGGCCCCTCTTCCAGCCCTGTCTGCAGCATCCTGCCACTGCATCTGGGCCGGGAGGGAACACCCCACCCTCCACTCCTTTTGTTCCTCTCTTTGTTAAGTAATTAATCCCATTCTGCTGAGATAATTTTTTTATATTAAAAGGGAAAAAAAAAAAAAAAAAAAAAAAAAAAAAAAAAAAAAAAAAACCACCTTCAGTCTAAACAACATTTGGGGGAGAGAAGGAGGGAGGAGGAGAGGAGTCCTCCTCACAGTTTGTTAATTGGTTCTTTCACCTGACAGTAGTTTGTGTCAATTAACTTGATACTCAGTGAAAGTGAAATTAATCCACCTGGGTCAAAAGCAGCTATTAATTTTTAATCAAAACAAAATGCTCACTCGACAGATTTGTAGCTCCACTTAGAATAAACAAGATACGCATGAGGTGGAATGTGCTACAGGCTCTGCTCCACCGAGGTGCTCCTGGGGATAATTTCTTTCTCTCCTGCAAAGGGCAGAGGTGAGGTAACTCGGTTGCTAATGATAGTTGTCTTCCAAAGAGGCTGTTTCTCTGCTGGATGTGCAGCCTTTCCGGGGTGTTTCCCCCTGGAAACTAAACCCTTCCCACGGTGGGTGTGGGCAGCAGTGGCTGAGGGTGTGAAATGTGGGGTGTGCTGTTCCCTTACCCTGCTGGGCTCAGGCCACCCCTCCTCCCTGTCACTGCCTCTGGGATACAGCCAGACACAGCCCTGTCCCTGCTCTGTGACTCCTGGAGCACCCTGGGCACCTGCAGGCCCCCAGGAGCCTCTGCTGGCAGGGAGGAGGCAACTCTCATGGAGAGGTGCTTCCTTCATGAAAGGGAGCTGGGAGCACAAGGGTGTCCCAGGATTTCTTTTGTCCTGTGCACTAAAGCAATGAGGGCAAAAATCTCATGGAAACTGTTTTGCAGAAACCCACAGTGCTCCAGATTTATCCAAAACATAGGCAGAAGCAAAAACTTTGGAGCTTGCTTTTGTGTATGAGATGCATTGGGATTAAATGCTGTTAATAATGACCTGTGCCAGACCTAGGCCTTAGTTCACAGAATCCTAAAATGTCCTGAGCAGGAAGGGACCACAGGGATCATCCAGTCCAGCCCCTGGTCCTGCACAGACACCCCAACAATCCCACCCTGGGCATCCCCGGGAGCTCCTGGAGCTGTGGCAGCCTCAGGCCGTGCCCATTCCCTGGGGAGCCTGGGCACTGCCCAGCACCCTCTGGGGGAAGAACCTTTCCTGATCTCCAGCCTGACCCTGCCCTGGCCCAGCTCCAGCTGTTCCTTGGGTCCTGCCCAAGGTCACAGGGAGCAGAGATGGGAACTGCCCCTATGGAGGAGCTGCAGCCTCTGGTGGGGTCTGAGTCAGTCTCCTCCAGTTCAGCTGATGAGCTGGAGGAAGTCGAAGTGAAATATGCTTGAGGTATGTACAGAAAAGCCAACTTCCAAATCTCCTGAGGTGGTTTAAAATTCCTCTTTTCTCCTTTCTGTCTGTCTTTTGGTGTCTTCCTCTTGAAAGCTTCAATCTCTGTTAGACTCAAAGGGACTAAAATTGGGAATTCCTCCACTTTGCTCTGTACTGAGCATGTAGCAGCAGCTCTCGTAGGGCTCTGAAGAACAGATTATTTGGGTCACACAAAAGGTGATGGAGTAAGAGCAGCCTGAAGGGCAGAGATCCAAGCAGAGCTGGGTTCCTGTTCCATGTGAGGCACAGGGAGCAGCAGAGAGGAAGCAGTCTCAGGTTTGTACCTGTGGTGCAAAGGCCAAAAATACTTTTAAAAAACCCCTGGACATCTGATTTTGTGGAAGGAATGTTCTCTTATGAGCCCTGTTGGGCTTGACTCTCAAAGTGCTAGAGATGCCCAAATGCACCGAGTCACCCTGCAGGTGCAGCTTGTCAGGTGAATCCAAAGGGACCACAGTGGGACAACTCCATCGCCTGCCTCGAGCATTTGGAGACACAGATTATGGTTCTGCAGCCAGCATAGCCCAGCCCAGCTCTTCTGGAAATAACAGATGGAAGATTAATAATGAACTGGGAATAAACTGTTCTTCAGAGGGTCCAGGAGGAAATTCCCATGGGAACTCTGCAGCTGTGGTAGGAGCTTTTTCTCTGTGGGGGATTTTTCTCTGCCCTGAAGCTCCAGCTGTGGTGCTGGGCAGGGGAAGCTGCTCACTGGGCACTGACCTTGCCCAGGGGGAGCTGGCAGTGGTTGGCATCTGTGCTGCCACTGCAGTGAACAAGCACTGGGAGACCTGAAATGAGGTGTCAGTGCTGCTGCACCCTGCAGTGCCTCAGTCCTGTGCTAGAGCAGCTCACTCAGACACCTACACTCACTGCTCTTCTCACTTTCTCATTACTTTGTAGACAATAAAAGCAAAATATTACCTGTTGGTTGTCAAGGTATCAAGCCTTAGAGGGGATTTCCCCCCCTCTTTTTTTTTTTTTTTTTTTTTTTTTTTTCCAAGTAGTATCTTGGTCTTGGGATTTTTAGACACTAATTGGACTTTTTTTAATTTTTTTTTTTTTTTTTTTTTTTTTTTTTACTGCTATGAGTATTTATTCTTTAGTGAAGTTAACCTGTCTGCACACCACAGTGCTGGGGGCAATTTATACCTGTGCAACTTATTACCTGCTCCTGCACTGACTTGGCCAACTGGATCAGAACAGTCCCTCCATCTGCAGTAATTCATTAATCAATGGTACCTCACACTCCTCGTGCAGGGGAGCCTGATCTCATGTGTGACACTGCTCTTTCAGGTGTTCCTCTTTCCAATATTGTAATTAAAGGAAATCTGACCTGTGTGCTGGAGTTAATAGATATTTTTATTACACATGCTCGAAGACATAAAATGGTTGCTCATTCTTCCTTCTCTTCCAGCTCCCTCTGTCTGGTCCACATAGCTGCCAGGATTGCCTGGAGAATGTGTAACCTGGATTATTGTTAGGATTTTAACAGAGAAGAATATATTCTCCAGTGACAGGGAAAGGCAGGTGAGTGACAAAGGAGTGACAGCCTCCTCCAGTGTCACATATGCAGAGGATATTAATAGGCAGCAGCAAGACAAGGATGTGGTTCAGAGCACGGAGGGGTTGTGCCTATCAGACATTAGCAGCAGTAGAACCAATAATAACAACTTTATCCAGCCAGACAGATTAGCCGGAACCTTGATGTTCTTGTGGAAGGTGCCCCAAAATCTGTAGTGAGCATGAACCCCCTGGCACTCATTAACTCCCCATCCCACAGAGGAGATCTCCAGCAGCAAAGGGACCACAAAGCTGGAATATTCCCTGTGTGCTCCATCAAAGGGATCTTGCCAAGGGGTGGCTTGTAGGCACTGCTTCCTGGAGCATCCCTGGGACCACTGCTCTTCCACGTGCTTCCAGCTGATTCTGCCTCACCAGAACAGAGAGAGAAGAGCCTCAGCTGCTCTGTTTGTGTGGCACAGAGGGTGGCAACCCTCAGGAACTGCTCTGCACCTCGCCCTGTGTTACTGGCCTTTAGCAACTCCTTCTTCTCATCTTTTTGTTTTTGGTTTGTTGGGGCTTTTTTTGTCTTTTTAATAATTTCTGTAACAAAGTGTGAGGTTGGTAGGCAGTGTGATACTCTGACAAATGGAAGCTTACATTTCTGATTATTTATTTGTATCTCTTGTAAATAGGTAATCCTTTTTTCCCCCTTTCAAGTTAATGTAATTTAGTTGCAGAGAGATTAGGGAGCTTATCTGAACTTGGGGAGGAAGTTTGGTGTTCTAAGGCTTAAACCTTCATAATCAGAAATGTTGCTTCCTCCTTTGTTCCAGCTTATAATAACCACATCAGGTGCTCAAACCAATAACATGCATCCACACAAGAAGCCTGTCCCCAAGTCTAATAATATCTGTAATGACTTGGATGCAGGCTCTAGCTGGGGATTAATGACTAACTGGCTTTAATGGGCCTCAGATCATCAACTGCCTCTCTGTTGGTCATTAATCCCCAGGAAACAGCCTGTGCTGAAACTACCATTGCTTAATTAGAACATGGTTGGCCAGTTGCTGCACAGCACTGGCTGTGGCTTTGGGGGAATAAAGGGAATAAAATGGCTTTATGAACCTGTTGAGTGTCAGATGGACCTTCTGCCATTCTCCATGTGCATCCTCAGGGACAGACTGGAATTCTGCCTCTTCATCCTTGGACTCTTTCTGGCTCAGGACAGTCCTTGTTTCATTCCAAGACAGAAAATTCTACATTCCTTTAGAAGTGCTGCTAAGGTCTAAATGGCAGTGGACTGTTTTGTTTTGGTTTTTTTCTGAGATGGTAAAAGTGTGTTTTTATAGGAAAATACCAGGTTTAAGTCACCTCATTTACTGTGGTGTGGTGGGTTCTCCCCTCCTTCCACATTTCATGTTTGTTCATTGCATTTTTCTTGTTAGTCTAGAGCCATAAGGGAAATACATTTTGTCTGAAATTTTCTAAGAATAAAAGAGATTTAATCTTTCCTAGTTTAGATAAACATCCATGTGATCCTCCCCTACCTTAAGATATTGGAAAACTCCTTTCTTTTTCAGAATTCTTTGACCACTGTTTGTTCAAACCCCAGTTTGAAGAAGATACTTTTTCAGTGGCAATATTAATTATTATGTCCCCAGTCAGCATAACCCTACTTGTGCATGCTCCAAATGTGATCCAAAGCCCAGTGAACTCTTTCTTTTCAGTGGGTTTGGATCAGGCCCTGGAATCACCTGGATTTCATGAATGAAGCTCCACTCTCTGCTGAGTACATGGCTTGTGCTATCCATGGGACTTGTTGTAATTAAGTTTATTCTTCCCAACCTCAGGCTGATCCCTTGTTTTGATGGCCTGTGCTCCTCTGCTTCCCATTCTCCCTGAATAGCATTTGATGCCAGAACAGAGAGGGGAAGATGCTTTTTCCACAGCCTCATGTGCAATTCTGAACATTTAGACATCTCTAGAATATGCTACACACACATTCCACTTTTATAAGGCCAGTATAACACTTTCAAAAGTTTTATGAATTCCAGGATGTAAGCAGAGTCCTCGTTAACCTGTTTGGGATAAGCCCTAATGGCCTGGCCCCGGAGCTGCACAGTCACTCCCTGAGCTGTTTATGAGCAGTAGTTGTGACCAGGTCACTGAGAATGGAGCACCATCAGTCTCCACACAGGTCTGGCTGCCCACTCCAGCCTAGTTAAAATTTTAGGAGCAGTTAATGGGGGGATCATGAGTATGAGCTGATATTTTGACCAGTATTTCCAGACTCACTGGATCCTGCATCACCCATTAGGCTCCAAATGCTTTCCATAAAAGTACAGCCCCACAGCTGCCAGGACAGCTAAAAGTGAAACCTGTGCCACAAATCCATGGCAGGAGGTGATGGAAAGTGATCACAGCACAATCTGATGCTGCCTCCCATGCTGTCATCCACAAATCCTGCCAGGAATTGAAACTGCATTGAACAGCCACACTGATGATGCTCTTGTGAAGCACACAGATATTTGAATCTTTATTTAAAGATTTGTGAGCTCCATGGAAAAAGAAATGTGTAGAGGTGGAGTGGAAGGCTGACCATTTGCTGTGTAAAACACCAGTCAGGACAAGGTCACCAGAGGTCACTTGCTTTATGTCCTGCATCTCACCCTGTCATTGGAGGAACCACACAGGTTTTTGCAGGTTTTGACTGGGGTGATGGTGTGCAACACCCCATGGCAGTGCAATGAGTAGGTGTATTTATAAATCTCTAAGTTACTTCTCAGGAAATATTAAGCATTTTATCAAGATTCTTAAAACCAACCTTCATCTGTAGAAAATTGCCTCATGCTGTGACTTCTTCACTGAGAATTTGAGTCCATTACCTACCTATTAAGCAGTTAGGAGATCTGATTTTAATGTCTGTAATAGAGCTTTTAATTTTAATGGAAAGGAGCGGTGGCAGATGCTGCAGTGCAGAATTCCACACGTTCCCTGCTCTTGTGGAGCTGCCCCAGTTGCAGGATTCATACCAAAGCATGGAGCTTTTGTCTTCCAGAGGCAGGAGTGGGGTATGGTTGAAATTCTTCCAGTATGAGAGCCCAAAGGGAATCTAAGCACCATTTAAATGTTGTTTCCACCAGTGTTCCCAGGTTGAATCTGTGTTTAAACAGTACAGGGGCTCTGCTGCTCCTGTGGCACTCAGGAGAAACCCACCCAAATGGAAACAGGCCATAAAAGGCTTGTTGCTGTCTTTATCCTTTCTGCCTCCTGGCCTGTTGAACAGTCCTTACCTCATTCACCTTCCTTTCATGTCTTAGCATCTATGTCTTCATTAGAGATAAGAGAAAGAAAATCCTGAATATTTTGCTTTGAGATAACCAGGCCTTTGAGCATTTTGTATTCCCACTTTGAACTGTGAGTGTTATACAGAGAATCTCAGTCCTCTTCTCCCAGACACTTTCTCAGTAAATCCTGAAGTTGTGGGAGACACTGCCTGCTCAGCAGTGTCTTCCTCCAGCTGAGAGAGGTAAATCCTTCAGCAATTTGATCATTTCTGTGGAGCATCTGGAGAGTCTGGTTGGTCCCAGATATCTGAGTGAGCTGCAGGTGTGAGACACAAACCCACCCAGCCAAGGGTGAACCTGGTTATGCCCAGTCCTCTCTCTGTAACTCACATTTAGGAACAGAGATCTGTAATACTGAGCCCTCAGACCATTACAATCAGAGCTGTACTGGACCAGCTGGAGCACCAAATCCTAGCAGGCAATATAAAGCATTTTAATCCATTTATATTGATGCAGCCAGAAGAATAAAGAGTCTGCAAGTACCCTGAGATTAGCTGATATTCCACAAGCAGACTGGTTCACCAATTTACGTGTGTTTCAGTCCCACAGGAGTGGATCCTAGCTGGGAGACAGAATTCTGCTACCCAGAATAACATCCCAGGTCCTAGTGAAGGATGTCCTGGGTTTTGCAAGCTCTTTGGAATGAATTCTCTAGGAACTTCAGACTGGCTGTAGCAGAATAGGTCTGGACCCTCAAACATTGCCAATACTGATCACTGTCAAAATGGTGTTTTCTTTTTTTTCCTTTTTTTTTTAAAGCTGTGTATGATCAACAGCTCTTTGCATTGAGCCTTCTCAACTGAGACAATATACAGACTTTTAACATGCTTCAACTTCAGCACTGCTGGCATGTTATAAAGTGATATTTCAGTCATAATGTCCTGGCTTTTTTCTTTATCAGTGCCTCAAGAATGGTATCAAACTATTATAAGAATGATAAAAAAGCTAATTTTTTAAAAAAATATATTCTAAAGCTATTCTTCTGATTAAATAAAAGGATAATATGCATCAACTGTTGAAAATAAAAAATGTTTTCTTTTTGAATTCTAGATGTTTGAGGTATGGTGGTCTTTTTTGTTGAGGTTGAGAGGCAGCAGATGTAGTGAGGGTACTTATCCAGAGCTGGGGTCCACAGGTCATATCGCTGTATAGAGAATAAATAGGAGAAGGAATATGGCATTTAGGACCCAAGTAGCTGTTGTGTTGTGACAAATCCTTCATCCCTCTTAGAGTGCCATTTGGGCTAGATGCACATTTGCAATTCCTTGCAATATTCAGGACTCACAGGCTTTTGGTGTTGTCCTTAAAACAAATAGATATTCAAGTCTAAGTGGGAAAACAGTGATTTTTATTTGCTTGAGATCTTCGTTTTAAATAACTGTATATCATTTCTGGATGTCCTATGGCTGTGGCACAGTGCAGTGAAGGGAGGAATTTACACCAAGGTCTCTCATCTCCATTCCCTCACCTTTCCTCCCCCAGAAAACCCCAACCCCTTTATCCAGCAGTTCCCAGTGCCTAAAAAGAAACAATTGTGGCTTAAGGAATGAGATGCTACCAGCAAACAGTGCAATAACTCTTCCCTAATTCAGTCCACTTCTCCAGATACTGTCAATTACTCATATGAAAACCAATTTTAAGTGTATTCTTCAAGGTTAAATTCCCCCGAAGCCTGTGGACTGCTGCCAGGGGCTGTGAACCCTTCATGCAGGTCACCCAGTATCTGAATCTTCTGTTGCAAATCACTGCTCTCCCCATTACTCCTTTGGCATGTACCTGATTTGGTTGACATTTCCATAATTAATTTATAACAGCAATAACCCTGAGATAAGCCTATTTATAGATTTGTGCAAGCTGTATAAGACTATAGATAAAATCTTGCTTCATTAACATATTTAAAGTACTTGGGAGACTGGAGGCTGATAGTGTAGTTGGTGTGATTATCAAATTATACGACAGAAAGCTCAAGTGTTTAATGTGCATTCAGTGCCTATAAGCTGCTTTCCACTTGAGATCACAAGGGTAATTCAGGGGACACAAACGCCGTCCTGGGCTGTTGACCCAAGGAGTTCTGTGTACTGCCAGGCACTGTGGAGTTGAGGAAGGCAATTTCTCTTTTTCAGATATTTCCTTTCAGGAAATTTATGAATTCTTTGCATCCAATTCTCTGCAGTTATTTTTCTCCTTCTGTCATTGACATCAGTGCAAAGTCAAGGGTAAAATAATACCAAATCAAAAATATACTCATTCAACTCTCCCAGGTGTAAAAGTTATTTTATGGTTTGCATGCAAGATAGAATTTGATTGTATGCATTTTTTTCTGTAAATCATCTCCAATATCTTTTTTTTTTTTTTTTTTTTTTTTTTTTTTTTTTTTTTTTTTTTTTTTTTTTTGGTAACACAAAATGGGATTGTCTTTCCAAAAGTCAGAAGCATTGTGCATGTGAAAGAATGTCTCTGTCTGCTGTGCAGGGGGAGCTTCCCAGAGAAGCCAGATAGGCTGAGGGAGACAGAGGAAATACAGGCTGTGGCTGGAGTATGGAAATGATGCTCAGTTTGTGAGTTAGGACAGAGCACAGAGAGGACAAAACAAGTGAGGTGAGTGGGGGCTTTTTAAAAATATGACAGAGCTCATGTCATGGCTCAACACTGACACACCCCCTGGTGAATTCCTCCTGACAGAGGCATTCCTGAGATATTTTGCCACAAGCCAAAGTGTTGCAGGAGGGTCTGGGTTCCCCAGAGGCTGTGCTGCAGTGGAGATCAGAGCTCCATGTGTCCTGCTGGGCAAGGAGCCTCTGGACCACACCACACTCCTGGTGCTGTCAGATGTGCTCAGGGCGATGGATGGAAATGCCTCCTCTGTCCATGTGCACAGGTAATTGCCAACCTGCAGTTGGCTGTGCCTCAGAGTTGTGCTTGTTACAGACCTGAAGATATTTAATTTGTAAACACTTAATAAAGCATAGCCTACAGTAGCTTGGCTGGTCTTATCTGTCAACCAAATCAAAATCAATATGTCCCTGGGGTATAAGCTATGATTGTCTGGGCTGCGGAGTCTAATAGGATTAAGTGTTTGGGACCTTCTCTAACATTACAGTCCACAATCCTAGTTAGAGAAAGTTAAAGACCAGCTTGCCACTGTAGCAGGCATGATTGCTTAGGGGTCTGAAAAATCATTAAAGCTTGTCCTCTTAAACGTTGATTGTTCCCTAGTGATTTATTGACAAAACACAAAAAGTGCTCTATACTGCACTCTAATTATATGTATGAGGCTAAGAAATCTCATGGGAAATTAAATAAAATTTACAGCTTGATGGCTTTATGCTCTTGGGAGACATACCTTCTTAATAAGATCTTATAGCTGGGAATATTTATGAGGTTAAAATCTGTGGGCTTGAGCAAAGACCTAACCTTCGCAAAGGGAGGGGCCTTTGTGTTTTTCTTTCAGTAAATAATTTCAGTGAAAAGCAAGGTAGGCAAAAATTACAATAAAGGGATATAGTGGGAATTACCAAGTCACTGTATTCAATACCTGTCAATAGGGGGAACTTCAGGGGTGAGGAAGGAGCCAGGGCAGCTGCCTGCCCTTTGTGACATTCTGGAGTTGGTGTTTGCATTCTGTTACCTGTGGCATTCCTCTCGTGTCCAGGTGAGCCCACACAGAAGCTGTGAAGGCATAGGACAGTCTAAGGCTTTCTAGCTGGGGGAGGTGTGAAAATGATTGTTACAGACATGTACCTGTGTACTGCTATGTATGGTTTTCTCCTGTGAGCAAAATAATTCCTAACCATAGAATCAGAGAATACCCAGAGTTGGAAGGAGGTCACTGCAGTCCAACTCCCTGCCCTGCACAGGGTCAAACCTGCAGATCTGCAGCCTGGGCCATTCTTAGTAAAACTGAGCAGCCCAAAGTCCTTGGAGATGTGTAATAATATCATCTTTATATTTGGGAGTGGTCAGATAGTTCCTGTGTGTTTTCAGATCACATTTGTGATCAGACATGTTTAAATTGGCAGTTTGAGTGTGAGTAGGGCTGGGTGAGAGCAGGACATTGGGACAGTGTAATAGTGTCACCAAATTCCCTGAGATGTGGAGGCTAAATCTGTACAGAGTCAGCTGCATCAATAAAAGAAACATGTCCTTTACTCACGAGCTAGAGCAATTATGGGAGAACACAAATAGAATCAAAGGTGGTAACAAAATTGGCCAGAAATCCCTAGTGAAGTTTTGAATGTTTTATTAAGTGGGACCCTTTGGAAGTTGGCCTAGGAGTAAAAACAAGAACACTTTCCTAGCGACTCTTCAAATGTAAAGGATAATTAATATACAGGACAATTCTCTCTAGGCCCTGAAGCAGTTTTTGATTAAGGCACTTAACTGGGACTTTGGAGAATTAGGTGCACCACTTGATTTTGATGCAGAGCAGCTTTATGATATTGGGCAAAGAATTGCATCTCTCCACAGTTTCCATGTGTAGATAGGATTGTGATCCTTCCTTTATCTCCCTTTCCTGTTCATCCTGTATTCTCTTTGAGGCAAGGACGATGTGCCAGGCTCCAGCACGTGGCCCCCAGCAGGGACTCTCTCTGTTGTTGTTGTCACAGCCACAACAAGGGGCTTGTCCTTTATCTCTGTAACTTCTGAACGTGTGCAGTGATAACTCTGACCAACTTCTCCCTGCTGTCATCCTCCTCTTGGGCCACAATGAAAACAGAAACAGCTTAATTAGAATATGCTTGACAAGAGTCCATGAAGAAAAGATGCAAAATCTCCTGTTTGCACAACTCAGTTGTGATTATATTGCTAATTTAAAGAAAAAGAAAAAAAAAAAAAAACTTTCTTGGTGTCCTTTTAAAAAGGCATGGGGAAAAGACAGAGGAAGTGTGTCACCTGTGTCACCTCCCCCTCTGTCTGAGAGATGATCTGTACTAATAATCCATGTCCTGGACTCCAGCTTCTCACCTCACTTACCTGGAGCAAATCAAAGGTAGCTCCATTAAAATGTATGAAAGTACTTGGATGCAAAATGCCTTGATGTTAAATGTAAGGAGAATAAACCCCTATATATTAGCTACTCCTTCCCCCAAATCCTTCTAAATTCAGCAGCCATGTGAATCAGATTTGTGTTTCTGTAAGTCTGCCTTTTTCATGTGATAGCTCCAATCATTTATGGAGCAGATCTGCCTAATTTTGTATCCCCCCAGTGCACACTCCTCCTCCCCCCATGCACACACCTCATCCTCGCCCTCCTGCACACAATGAAATGTCTGATCAGTTCAGAGAGAGCTTAGAAAGCCTCTGCCTGGGATGAAGGAGAAATTTATTAGTGAAAGACAAGACTCCCTGATAATCAGGGAGTATTGAAATCCCTGATTTAATTTGAATATGGTACGGAGCATGTCTCTTCCTGCCTTCATTACTGCAAAGTCTGTGCCTGATAATGTGTCTTTTTACTTAAAGATATTATGCTGGGGGAAAAAATGCTTGATGGGCCACTCTAGCTGAGGTGAAAAGGTTTTGGTATGTTTTAATAAAGATGGATATCACTAAGAATGTTTGAAATATGTGGAAGTAAGATTTGTTACAAGTTACAAATCAAAGCCTAAAAATGTCACTTATCTCCTAATGATACTTCTACACAGATTATTAATTTCATTTTAGGAGACCAATGAATGTTACATTTTTATGACATTGATTAAATGTCTCACTGCCGTCCTCCCATCCATCCTTTTCATTTTCAAAAATCCATATCCGACTTTAACAAAACCCAGCTCATAAATTTGTGTTTTACTGCTCACCAAAGCAGAGTTGGATGGCAATCCGCCTGCTAACTTTGGTTTGCACTTCTTTTATCTCTCACAATCACTGGTCTGCCTTGCTTTCTTTTCCCTATCCAAACAGTATTTCACACGTGAAATGTGTTTTTCAATATTCACTCGCTCTCTTACATCTAAAAATGTGTTTTGGCATAGACAGCATGGCTGGTGCCACCAGGACTTCAGAAAAGGGCACAGGAGCTGCTGCTCAGTGACTTGAGGAAAGTATCTTGAAATGTTTTGGTGGCTCCTGCCTCCCTCAGTGAGAGCTGCACCTCCAGCCCTCTGGTCACAGGTGGGGATTCATCCTGCAAGAGACATGAGATGTGCAAAACTCCCTCCTTGCATGGACCGACCTGCCCCTGCCCTGGCTATGGATGGCTGACATTTAGGCAAATTCCACATGGTGCCAGACCACATTTATGAGATTTTCCTAGCACTGAAGTTGTGTGAGAGAGGGACAGAAACTTCCTGTCCCTTCCCCGCTCCTGTTCCTCACCTCTCCTCCCACCCACATTAAACTCTACCTCTGGCCTTACCACTTGCATATTTATAGTCTCCTGATCTCAGATGAGTAGGAAAAAATCACAAGGAAAACAAATTAAGGCCAGCACGAGTGAGAAGGGAAAGCATTGGCCTAAGCTGTCCCTAACTTCAACCCCGCAGTAGGATTTGGTATCTTGAGCACTATTGTGCCACTGGGAACAAAGTCAAATTAGCAACAGTTCACATCCAACAGACAAAATCTAAAGAGAGCAGCAATGTTCAAAGAGTGTCTAATTGATATTGATTTTAACCTGCTTGTCTTAAACATTACTTCTCTCTTTGAGATGAGCCTGCTGCCAGGTCCCAGTGCAGGGGCCCCGCTCTTCCCTCTCTGCTTTTCTTAGGTGCTGCTTCTTCATCAGGGATTTGGGCATCAGCTTTGGGTGTCCAGTGTTATCCAGCCTTGGCTGCTCTTGTGACAGGGACAGCCACAGTGCTGAGTGCAGCAGGAGCAGCAGGCCCCAGGCTCCCAGCCAGGTCCCTCCCAGGTCCATCCCTTGGAGATGTCCCTTTGGGACGCAGCTCAGGTCAGCCAGGCAGTTGGTACTCAGCAGGTCCCGTGTGAACGCCCAGGATGGACCATGGGGAAAGGCCAAGCCGAGCTCCTCGGGGCTGTCCTGGTGCTCCCCCAGCTCAGGAGAGGCTCTGCCTGCAGGGATGATGTGGCAGCACACACCAGCAGCTCTGGTCCCTTCTCCCTCCTCCCCCTTCCCTCACGTCGCACACTCAGACACATGGGATGTTTCATAAAGAAAAAATATGGCATGTTTACAGAGAGAAATTTCAAGAAGTGTTAATTTAATATGCTAAAGTGTTCCCTTCAGCATTTTACCTTTGTTGTTGTTTTCACAAAACAGCCAAGACTAAATAATGAGCCCAGAGCTGTGCCCTTTGGTAGTGTGATACCTCATTACCCACGAGCGGCCTCCATCTGCCCTCATGGCTGCACAGGGAGCCATTACGATTATGATGGAAATCTCAGAAGCCATTACCAAGATGCAACAGAGGGCCTACTGCAGACAGCCTAATGGACTAATTTGTAATTGGGAGAGGGAAATGACTTAGCGAGCTCAGGCTTGGTTTTGATGAGTGTGGAAGTGCGCATGCTAAATGTGATAAATGAACAGGAATGCTTGTTTGCGCAGTGGGTTTTACAAGGCCTTCAATCTCTCCTGGGGATCGGAGGCGTGCTGACAAGTCTTGAGAAGCGAGGAGGAAAGGGCTCAGGGGAGGCGAGGGAGATGCAAAGAGAGTAGCTAAGGATAAATCGGTGAGAAAAACTAATGGCAATAAAAACCCAAGGAAATGGCTGCGTCTGCCAGGAAAGCAGTAATTAGGATGCTTTTTGCGTGCATATCTTTAGCTATTAAAATCAAAAATGAGTGTGCACCGTGGCATTTGCTAAGTTAAAAAAGAAGAAAAGAAAATGCCATGTAGAATGAAAGGCAAGTAGTGTTTTAAATCTGCAACTTCTGTCCGAAAGTGCAGCCATGTCTATGATCAAGCCCATTTTTTGGGCACAAATTGTGTGGCAGAAGAAGGGAATCCTTCACTGAGGATCCTTCACAAAACTCTGCCCCATCCCTGAAGTATTCAAGGCCAGGTTGGATGGGCTTGGAGCAACCTGATTTAGTGGAAGGGGATTGGAACTTGATGGTTTTAAGGGCTCTTCCAACATAAACCATTTTATGGTTCTGTGATTCTAGCAGAGGCCCAATAGCTGCAGTGGGAAGGTCCCGAGGCTTTCCCCTGGCAACACAGAAGTAGAGAATTGTCCCCAGACAGACCAGAGGAGAGCATTGGAACCTGTTTCTGGGTGCTGCCCCAGCTCTATGGAGGCCAAGATAGCTTTGGTTTGAGGTCTGCAATCTGCAGGAAACATCCAGGAAATGCATGTCCCAGGGTCTCTGCCAGGTTTTCTCTGGAAGAACCTTTTGTGTTTTTTTTTCTCAGTCTGTTCCACTGCTGCAACGCAAGAGCGCGTGCATTGCCCTGAGTTTCCAGTCAGATCTCTAATTGTAAGGATTGCCTGGAATAACACGTGCACAAAGATTCACACTGCATGGGGCCCAGATGTTTGGTTTCCTCCCGTGGTTTCGCTTATACCAGGGCAGGATTCACACCAGTCACTTTTGAGTTTATGCTTAGGTGTGTTATGTAAGTTTCTTGTGCAGCTTTTGCCGTGATTATTTTCTCTTTCGTTTAATATCCTTTGTCTATTTGAGGCACAGGGCTGGGAGAGTGGTGAGAGCACCTCAGGATGTGCACAGGTAACCAAAGCCATTGCAAAGTAAACAGAGATGGTCAAAGAACCACCTCTGTGCTGGAAACGCCCAGTGGTTGGATTTTGTTTGTTGTTTGCCACCTGCTGAGGGTGGTCCCAGAATGCTCAGGCCCACTGGACACTGCAACACATCCAGTGAATACTTTTGCATTTTTAGTCAAATGGAACCGTGGTTTAATTCCTTCCTCTTCTCCTCCTTTTTCTCCCTGAGAGTGTGTTACATGCCATTATTGCTAGACAAGGAATCATTTATGACATAAAGGTGCCGAGCTTTAAGACACTAAAGGTACAAGCCGTTATCTGTTATGAGCTATAGACTTTTCCAGTTTACATCCATTTATCCTATCAAAGGGCAGATCATGGGCTGCTGCTGATGCCAGCACAGAGGTTGTAAATAAACCCAACTGCCATTCAGCAGGCCAAAGTTAGGGATTTATTTATTTATTTATTTGATGGTTGTTCTTGTTTACTTTTTATTCTTGTTTGCAGACAAAATAGGATGTAATGGGGGGGAAAAAGAGCACAATTTACATTTTTGTAGCCTATAAACACCCTGTTTCTGCCATGGAGTGGAGTCTGAGTTTCTGGATGTTTGTGCCTGTGGCTGATTGCTCCTGATGTGACTGGTGTGTTTTGGCGAGGGAGCAGCGTGTGACTCCAGAGTGCTGTTGGTGACTTTATGACCCTAAGCAAATAATTTAATCTTTGAATATCTCCTGACAGAGTTTACAGTTCCATCTGTAAATAGGGGATGTTAACATTGTCCTGCTTGGAAGTCTGTCAAGAGGCTTTAATTCATCAATATTTGTGAAACGCTTTGAGCTGCCATATAAATAGAAGTCATTAATCTGTTTTATCTAAAAATCTATGGAGGTTCAATCTTAATACAGACATATTCTAGATAACTTCGTTCTGTTGCTAACAATCAAAAAATCATTCCAAAACAAGTTTATGAAGGGGTCTAATGAAGTTGAGTTCATGTTAAAAACAAAATTTAAATCTCCTTAATGTTTTGACTGCACTCATAAATGAGGAATGTTGTTCTGCAGTAATTCATACCAGACCTGGAGTACAATCCTGTGCCTTTGCATTAACCAGTGTGCACAATGTGGAATGTACACCAGCTTCAGGGAGGTTGCTGGCCTTATGCAAGATGCAGAAGGAAAATAATGGCATTTGAAGACCAAAAAAATAGAAATTTTTTTTTTTTTCGAACTCACTCTATTTTCTGTATATTTGAATAAGACCACAGAGATGGAGCCTTTAGGTAACAGTAATGGGAATTTGCCCCCTCCTTCCTCCATGTGGTTTCTCTCTAACTATTGCCACTTGCTCCTGGTTGTCCCCATGTCACTCCTTGGCTTTTCTTCTCATCAAAGTCAGCTCAGAGGCTGCAGGGATGTGCTCCAGCCTTGGGCATGGGGTGGAGAATTCATAAAACCCACATATGTCATTGAGGCTCTTATGAACAAAGTCTTCAGTGCCTAAAGCTTCTGCTTTAATACTCTGGCTCAGTTGAGCCTAAGACAATGGATCTCTGTTGCGTATTAAACAATAATGTTAAAAATAAAAACAGGAAATAGTTGATTAATCAAAATATGTACATGGAAGTTGACAGATATAGCCAGCAGTATTTGACCTCATCATTAAATTACTTGTAAATATGTATGGATATGTTAATGCCTTCACTGTCTGATTTCAAAGCATTCAGTGTTCAAGAAAGTGACATTTTTGTAAGTAACTGTTTTCATTGAGTGGATGTGTTCAACTAGATCTGCCAGACTGGTCTGTCTTAGGAGAGCTCCGTGCACATGGGAGAAGCCCTCAGACACTCATGTCAGTCATTCACTCACATTCCCCCTCTCCACCACTTTATCCTTCCATTTTTTCTGCTTTCCTTCTTCCCTGTCCTCCAGAACAGGCTTGCAGCTCCCAGTGAACTAGAACTGCTGTTTTACTGATGCATGACCAGCTCTGTCTCCTAAAAATTGGAAGTGGAGAACACCACAATAGGGATCTTCATTGTGTGCAAATCTGCACAATCCTGATGAGCTTAATGATGCTATATTGACTTGCACCAAATAAGAAATTAACCTCTCCTTGTTGCCAACTACACATAAACATGAAAACATCCATTTTTTATTAGAGTCTTCACATGTGTGCTTATTAGAATTTCCCTTTTCCTTTTAGTTCTGCATTTTGCCAGGAGTCACTCCAAGGCCCTTGGTGTTTGCAATGTGGAGATTTATCTTGGCCCGTTTCCATGGTGACACCTAAAAACGAGTCATTTCGAGGTGCTGACCTGTCCTGTGTTATTTCATACGTGTGAAACATCAACATTTTCACTCCTTTGGTGTTTCCTCTGAACACAGAGGTACGTCAATGGCCAGAGCCTTTAATAAATAGCCATGTGTGGGTGCTGTTTGTATTGGGAGGGTGCCGAGGTGGTAACAAAAGCATCACAGTTACACAAGGCACCTGGGAGCAAGGAAGGAAGAAGGAAAAGAACGGTGCAGCATAAAGCAGCCTCTTCTCTCATAAATACCTGGCTGAGAAGCAACTCTGTGGAATATAGAAGTATTACAGTGTGGATGTGGATGTGTGTGAGTGACGGAGGGTCCAGCAGAAAGCTGGCTCTGAGACCTAAATGCTGAACTACCTGAAGTGGAGAGGTTAGAGTGTATTCCCAGCTCTGCTTACTGGGTCACAGAGAGCAGCTGGAGCAGAAAATTGTATGCAGGAAGGAGGGTGAGGGTGAGGGGCAGTGCTGGCTCCGGGGGCTGCAGGGAAATCAGGGCAGGGCCGCCTGTGCCAAAGTGGATTTCCTGGGAGGGGAGAGCCTGGCCAGAGGGGAGGACTGGGAGCAGCGTTCAAGAGAGCCAGTAAATGTCTGCATGGACACAGTGAACTGCCTGGCAGGGTAACACACATAGGAGAACTCTTCTCCAGATATTTCTAAGGAATATACATTTTTAATGACTGCAAATGGGATGGATCTCAACGTTACATTGCTTTTGTAAGACAGCAGTGTAATTCCCTGGTGTTGGGATATTTCTGCCACACAGAAATAACTAAAGGAAAACTTGGGGTTTACCACACTTCCCTGATTTAGCATATTCTGTGATTGTTCTCCACGTTGGGATCTATTCTCATTGCAGTTAATAGCTTCATTTTCAGACTACCAACCTCAACATTTTGCAGTATATACTGAATGTAGGTGATGTGCATATATTTTCCCTTTTTACTCATTTAGACATTTTGGTACATCCAGGAATGGGACTAGCAGTTTCTTTAAAAGAGAAGGGGAAATGAGAGGTGTGTTGGAGGGGAGGGCCTAATTTTAAGTGCTAGTCAACTGCAACAACTGATAATCTGGAGCCTGTTCAAACCCATTTAGAGAACCGTTGAATTTTTAAGTGCCTTTTGATTCTCTCTTTCATTTATTTTAACTGATCTGCAGGGATTAGGAGCTTGGTAGGGGAACACCATAATGCTTGCCAAAATGTGTGAATAATTAGAACGCCAACGATGTGTGCCAGATAGGAGGGGAGTATTCACACTTCTGATTAGATTCACTGAAATACTGTTGTAAATCATGGCTGCCAAGGTAACTTTGAGCTCTCTGAAGTTCCTGCTGCCACATGAGCCAGCTGTGGTGTGGCAGAGCATCCAGCTCTCTCCAGCAGCAGGTGGGCACGTTTTGAGGAGCTGTTTTGTTCTGCTGTGAGGCAGAGAGGGCAGAGTTTTGGAGGTGTGCTGTCACACAGGTTGAACAGACAAGTTTCAGTGCTAACACCTCTGTGCTTACCACTGAAAATCAGGTGAAGAGAGGACAGGTTATTGCTCGAAACCTGAGGGTTCACCAGCATTATGAGAATCTTTGCATTTCCCAGGACAGACTTTTGACAAATGTCAGTAGTAGGTACAATGGCCTAGGGGGGGGAAAGTGAGATAGGGCTTATCTGGCTTCCCTTTTCTTAATCCATAATCCTCAGGGAGCTGTAAGGAAGAACAGCCTCTCCCTGATGCTCTGCAGCACTCCTGCACAGCCAGAGTGCTGTCCCAGTCCTGCCTCTGCTGCCCTGTGTTCACCCAAAGGCTGCCTGGAGCAGTGGGTGGCCACCAGATTGCAGTGCTGGGCAGGTGTTTTACAGGCAGATCATAGTATTGATGCTGAAGGTGGATTAAATTCCCAGGAATCATCTTAAAAAAAAAAAAAAAAAATCAAACCTTCATAATTGTGTGCCTTTCCTTTCCATTTTTCACACAGTTGATCCCCAAAGCAACATACATCAGAGTCAAGAGGAGAAAATGGGAGTCTGTCCCCAGATGAGGGGCTGAGTGAGAGCTGGAGCTCACTGGAGCATTAAATCACACCCACACACTGTGCAGCTCGCCCCGTGATGTTAACAAGAGCTGTGCTTGCCAAGGAGAGAAGTACACCTCAGAGTTAAGGGAGAGAAATTCCATGTGAGTGAAGAATGCCCAGAACAGTAACTCACACAGTCCTGGGAGCTCCAGCTGTCACTGCCCTTCAGCTTTCTGCCCTAGGAGATGGAGCAGGGCATGTCTGAGCTGGACAGGCAGAGCCTGCTGACTCTGCAGGGTCCATGGCCAGTGGGATCTGAGCCAGCAGTGCCCTGGAGCCAGGAGGGACATCCCTGTCCTGGGGGCACCAGGGAGGGGATTGTCCTGCTCTGCTCTGGGCTGGGGCAGCCTCACCCCCAGAGCTGGGGCAGTTTGGGCAGCACAGTGTCAAAAGGACATGAAGCCATCAGGGAGCATCCAGAGGAGGCCACAAAGATGGGGAAGGGTCTGGAAGAGAAGCTGTGAGGAGCAGCTGAGGGCTCTTGGAATGTTCAGCTGGAGGAGGAGACTGAGGGGAAACTCATCATGGTTACATCATCCTTGTGATGAGAAGAAGAGGAGCAGACACTGATCTCTGCTCTGTGTGACAGGGACAGGCCCAGGGAAGGGCTGGAGCTGGGCCAGGGCAGGGTCAGGCTGGAGATCAGGAAAGGTTCTTCCCCCAGAGGGTGCTGGGCACTGCCCAGGCTCCCCAGGGAATGGGCACAGCCTGAGGCTGCCACAGCTCCAGGAGCTCCCGGGGATGCCCAGGGTGGGATTGTTGGGGTGTCTGTGCAGGGCCAGAGGTTGGACTGGATAATCCCTGGGGGTCCCTCCCAGCTCAGAAGCAGCGCCATGTCCCTGGTACCCCGCTCCAGGCTGGAATAACTCTGCACGCATCTCCCTCCTTCCCCTCCCTTTGGAGCTTCCTGTATGAGAAAAGTGAAGCTCAGCAGCAGCAGAAGCCACATCCCATTTCCCAGCTCCTGATTTCTCCATCAGGTCTGTAGGTATAGGCCAGCCCAGTTAAAGGCAGTCTGGATGAGTTTGGTGCAGGTTGAAAAGGGTGCAGTAGATAGGAAAAGAGGTTTTTTAGGGGACAACCCTAAAAAAATTGTGTGGTATTTTCTTCTTTTCCATAAAACACTATAAAACTGTTCTTACAGCCAGCATAGCTCTATTCAGAACTGTAGTAGTGGAAAGTACTGTAGAGTCAGGGCATTATCCATGGTAAAGGAGAGGACAAAAATCAGGTACATACCATGATTTTAGGACCTACCTGGAAGTATCTGAAAGATTTGATTGAAATGAGGGATTTATTGTGTTGCGATTTCAACGATTTACAGATTTTATTATTTTTGCCTCCCTTTAATATGGAGCTTTTGGAGTTTTTGGCTTTTAAATTATCATTCTTTAGCCACAGTTTTAGTTATGCCATATTCCTATTTTAATGTGCCATTCTCCTAGTTTTCCTCCTGATATCCTTTTTTGTAAGTGGATCACTTGAAGCCCAGACATTTTAATAAATAAATAAAAATAACTCAAATCTAGATCCATCTTTCTGGAAGTCTAGAATGATGGTAAGGAAAAACACCTTTCAAAAATCAGAGCTGTTTGTTATCCCAGCATTTGCAGAAGCCAGTGCAGCACGTGTGAGCAGGGCAAGGCTTGTGCTGCTGCAGCTTTGTAGCCAGTGCAGTGTTGGCAGGAGCTGCCCTTGTTTCCCTCCTCAGTGAGATACAAACCCCCTCTGAAGTGCAGCAGCAACCCAGAGTACAAGGGTAAAGGATCTGGAAACAGGACATGACAGAGGATGGCTTGTAAGCCAAATGGAAAGGAGAAAATGAGCAACACATGAGGGATGTAAAGAGAGGGGAGAGACATCAAAATCACCTAACCATCCCTGATGTCTTTAGAAATGGAGAGAGACAGGAGAAATAATACATATGACTCCCTTTAAATCATAGGAATTGTTTTTCACAATTCAGTGGAAGTCTGAAGGAGATTTCTGTGGAAGGCTGGGAACCTTGTGAAGTCCCTGAAAACGCCTTGGCACAGATTAACATTTGACAAGGGGAGAGAAAATACCTTCAGCAGTGCTTGGCCTTTTAACTGCACAGACAGCTGGTCACACAGCAAAGGTGTTCCTCTGTGAAAGGTCACAATCAATACCTGGCATCTTTAGGGCTGTGTCCCCTCTCCTTTGTGTCTCCTATACCCAATTTTACCTGTCAAAACCGGTTGAACAAATTACAGTTCATGTCACTGTTAGAAGCCAAGAGTCTCTGCTCTGCTTTGCTGTTCCTGCCTCCCCACCTGCTGCAGGTGCTCTGAGCTCTGGGGGATTATTTCTGGGTTCAGTTCATTGCACAGAGCCTGAACTGGCTCATGGAAATACTTGGATGGGTTCAAACTTGGTATCCAGACATTTCTGATTTCTGACAGCAGGAAATCAGTGAGAGGTTTTCCTGTTTGACATCCTGCCTTGATGTTGTCCATCCAAAGAAAATAGTCTTGGAAATATCCAATTAAAGACTTTTTTCCCCTTGTGAATGTCACAGACTGAGTGTTAGCAGACAGTAAGGACAAAAAGAAGTTCCCCTGATGAGCAGGTCTGTGGTGGGTGCCCTTGGGTGGAGGTGTTTTTCCAGCAGTCACTGACAGTCACTGGGCAAGATGGACCCTTGGTCCCACCTCCAGCAGCTCTCAAGGTGCATTATCCTAATTTTTCATAATGATCCATGTGAGAGGACGGCTGGAAATCCTGAAGAACTGGGAATAAAATTTAAAATGGTGCTTAAAACAATTATTTTTAATTGAATAAATTTATACACTGCATGAATGTGCCTTATGTATTTCCAAAGCTTTATGGGTCTGAGCCTTCCCTGCCAGCAGTGTAAATTAGGAGTGATTTTGCTCCAGTTGTGCTAGTCTGAGTTAATCCTAAATGGAGATAGACTCTATGCCCTAAGTGTGTCACTTTTCTAAGAGAGTCATGAGAGTGACAGTCCTAGCAAAATCATTTTAACAACTGGATTTTACCACTGGCACCTTTTAAAACTCCAGCTCATCATCTGAGATCCCATTTTATACAGCAAAAAGTACTTGCTGGCCTGTCCACTCACATTGGCAGCAGCACGAGTTGCTAAGGATGATGGAGCCTGGGGCTTTGCTGGTGGGGAATATTTTCCACATCCCATCTGCATCTCTGTAGAACTTGACCATTAGTCAGGCTACTTCTAAATGATGCATCTCTTTTAGAGATTTCGACTGATAACAAATGAAAGAGCATTTTTTTTCCTTCCCTCATTATGCAGGCAGCTGTGTGACAGCGTTCTGACAAACTGTGTTATCTCAGGCTTCCAGCTGCAAGCTGTTCTCATCAATACTGCTGCGAGCTGGTTCCTACTAACCCTTGTGCCTTTATGCCCATTTTTATCAGAATTTAATTTTAATGTGAGGACAGCCAAATATAATGCCAGATGTGGGAAGCAGATAGTTTCCTTTGTACAAGAACATAGCAGGGGAGGTCTTCTAAAGGACTGGCCACACGGTGTGCAGGGGGACAGGGCTGAAATCATTATGTTTGATTCCTGGGGCTTATTCTTTATTTTATTATCATTATTATTATTATTGTTATTATTATAATTGCCATTTCAACCTTTACTCACGTTTGCCTTGGCACTGAACTGGAAAGAGAAATTAAACAACAACAAAAGCTCTATTATTTAGGAGAAAATAGAAAAGGCACCGTGCATCCCTGGTCCCGAGTTCGTG
Organism: Zosterops lateralis; assembly: GCF_965231275.1. Taxonomy (NCBI): domain Eukaryota; kingdom Metazoa; phylum Chordata; class Aves; order Passeriformes; family Zosteropidae; genus Zosterops; species Zosterops lateralis. The sequence goes on along the minus strand of NC_139779.1, from coordinate 9,010,358 downwards.
GTGTGCCAGGGGTGCTCAGACTGCTTTTATCCTGACTCCTTTCAGCTGGTCTGAAGAACAAAAGGAAACTGAAAAACAGCTGCAGGAAAATCTTGTTTGACATCTACTGAAATCACTATTTCTGAAAATGTGACCTGGTTCCCCCAGCTAGAGCACCCAGCTCAGGTAGGGAAGGTACCAGCAAATCTGTGTAGACTCAGGGCATGGAAGGATGGAATCCTTCTCCCTGTAGCACAGGGCTGTTTCTCTCAGTTTACAGCACAGAGCTGGATTTTGACAGAGAGGCTGAATGTTGTTGAAAAATCAGTTCCAGCTTTGCTCAATTGTAAGGGAAAGGAGCCAAGCTGAAATCAAGTTGCCCTTCACAAATTTTATTCTAATAAGAATGAAAAGGAAAAAAAAAAAACACAAAAAAACAGTGTAAGAGAGGAGTGCCTCTTTATCCTCATATTTTACTCATCATTGTCATCACTAGAAATGCTGAGGCCTCCAGACCTGTGGTTATTTACTGGTACCTGGAGGGATTTGTCTGGCCAGGCACAGCCCAAAGCAGCCTCACACAGCTTGTGTACACCTTGAGTATTGGGTTGGCCCTGCCCAGTGGGGTTCTCCTCAATTAGCATTAACCCCCCTAAATGAGTGGTGTGCAGGATCATGTTTGTCTCGTGCTGACCCTGGAGCTTTTCACATGTTTTTAACTCATTTATGACATTGAGCAACCACTCACTGCACTTTAACAAATCAAGTTACAGTCCCAAAAGAATTAATTTCATGCTCTTGAGTGGTACAGTAATTTATTAGTCCAGGAATTCTCATAATTTGGTGCTCTATTTTAAGTAGTTCAAGTCAAATTAATAGGAGGGTTTTCTTTAGGAGTAATGTAATCTATGCCTATATATAGAAAAGCTGTCTTGTTAATTAGGTTTATACTATTTTAAAATAGACACACAGACGTGCAGACGCTTGTGTTGATTTGGGTACTGAATTCAGGCCCCATTGGCCCAAATTACTGCTTTGCTCTTGCAGCTTTACCCCCTCACAGACATGTGCACACATCCCTTTGGCCAAGACAAAGAAAATCCACTTGTGTCTAACAAGGAGAGTGGAATAAGATGTAAGTTTATTGAATAAGGGGGGAAAAATCACATTAACCCCATAAAATACACAAACTACACACTGGGAAGACCTTCTTTACGGCTGTTGTGGAAAAATATCTGTTCTTGTCAAAAGCTGTCCTGCACTGCCAGTGAAAAGGTATTAGGTGCAGGTGTCAAACATGCCTAATGAGGCATGAGGAGTCGACAGCCAAATAACAGAGATTATAGGTACAGAGGATTGTGAATGAAGTGTGAATAGCAGCCAGGATGTATGACTGACACAGAAAAGAGGAGAAGACAGGCAAGAAGAAAGAAGATACATCACTCACTTAAGGAGAATGGACATTTTGAATCACTTGATTGATATCTTCCCATCCAGTAATCCTACAACTTTTAAGATCTACATTTAAAAATAACCTAAATTGTTCCTCCAAGAAATCATGAGTTTATTATAGGTCTTCAGGGTATTTTGCCTAACTCTGAGAGCAGAGGAGAAACATAATAAATGCCTCTGTGTGTGTTGTATGAGCACGTTGAAAGTTCGGGCACACCAATCTTTACTGACAAATCAACAGCCTGGTTATGAAGTTAGAAAAGTTTCACGTAGCAGTATTTAAAACCCAAGCTCTGACTCATTCCATTCCCATCCAGAAGTACTTTGTAATTAAATTGCATGTAACAGCATCTCCATTTCATCTGGAGGCAGATATGAAGGCCAACTTTTAAGGAATTGTTTTGGGGAAAGTGGATGTTCCTGATATTTTTTTTTTTTTTTAATTGCCCAGCCCTCCTCTCCATCTGTTGCTTTCTTCTGTTGGATGGAGTCAAAAAGTCTCTTCTTTATATCTAAACCATAAATCTACAATGCTTAAGATATGAGTAATTCCGCAGATGAAATTCCAAATGCTATTGGTGTTATGAGAATGTCTGGACAGCCAATGTCAGACTTAAAGCCTTATCCCTGATATATTTCCATCTGAACAGAAAACTCCGTGATAAGAAGCTGTTGTGCCTTTCTTTGGTCTCTGTCTAACTGAAACAGTGGGGTAATATTTGAAGTTTGTATCCGTGAGAAGGATACCTTGCCTCTTGGCTAAGAAAAATAATTATCCTGCTCAGATAATTCATGCTGTTGGCACATTCAGAAACAGCCTGGGGGCTCAGGCTTGCTTCCTTTGAACTCGGTGGGAGTTTGGGGATTGACTTGAATGAGAGGAGGTCCTTGGGCTCTGGGTGTATATTGTACCAGCCAGGCTTTTCTGGTCTGCTCTTGCCACTTGGAGCATCCATGGCCAAATGGAGCTTTAGATACCAGGCCCGTTGGGTTTTCTTTGCTAAAACGAGCAGAATCTAAACCTTAATGGACTGATGAGGGGTGAAGGCAGAGCACACAACTTGTCCTAAGTTAAACAGGAAAGGATTGCTGTGACCGCTGCTAAAATCAGGGAGATTCTGGTGAGGTTTGCTGAGTGCTGGGAGGGACAAACATCCCTCCTTCTTCCCAGCCCTGCCTGGTGCCGGCGCTGCTGCCGGGCCTGGGGCATTGCTGGGGACCAGCAGGGGATGGGCTGGGCTGTCTCCTGCACACAGATATTCCAGGACTAATTGCCTGACTGAACGTGGCAGCAGATGGCTTTTTTTTTTTTTTTTTCTCCCTCCCCCCCAACCCACCTCACTTTTCCCTTCAGGTTTTCAATACATGAATAACAAAAGTTATTTAAAACCAACAACAATAACAATAACAACCCCCCCAGCCCCCTCCCCAAGGCAGGCCAAGAGGGAATTGTTTCCCCTCAGGATAGAGAGCTGGGTAAATGAAGTAATAGGTAGCCCGCCTCCGTTCGGGGGTGGGGAGTGTTGACTGCTGTTTGCTCATAGCCCAGCGGTGTTAACAAGCCGTAGATTGTTAGTGACAATCACACACTCTCTGGCACTTAAAGCAGAAGGCTTGATTTAATCGCAGAGCTGTCATTTATTTTTCTGTTGTGCTATTCCACAGGGGGAAGCGACTGATCAAGCGCCTGCTCCCCAGAGCAGAGGGCTTTTTTTTTTTTTTTTTTTTTTTTTTTTTTTTTTTTTTTTTTGTTATGTCTAAATCCTCAATACAAATTGCAGTATTTCTGGACTCCCAGCGGGACCCATTAGTGCCTGTGGGGCATTAAAGATCATTAATAGTGCTGTCAGATGGGGAGAGAGGGAGGGAGAGGGAGAGGAAGCTGGCGAGCCAGCCAGTTGCTGAGCTTTCTCAGAAATCGGAAATTAATACATCTGCTTCATTAATACTGGCCTGTGTTTGATGTTTGTTAGCTGGCAACTTTAATGATGTAGGTTAGCACCAGTCGGGCACTTGCATGAATTGGATTCTTTCAATTACCTAAAGTTCCTTTTCCCCATCCTCCACCCCCCTCTTTCTCTGCCCAAAAAGTCAGCCCTTAATTAGCAACTCTAAAAGAAGAGGGAGAAGCAGGAAAAAAGGCTGGATTTTTCCTTCCCCTCCCCAAGTGTGACAGCCATGATTTGCAACCTTGCCTGTATCCCATTAGGTGCAGCTCTCTTCCAAGCATTTAGCTGTATGGTAATGGAGAAGAAATGTTTTAATCACTGTGAACAACATGTTAATCAGTGCTGTGACTGAACACTAGGTATTAATTGGGTTAGGGTAAAGTGTTAACGTTTGCATCCAAGAATGCTGCTATCAAGCGCAAAGGAGACACAGATTCAGTGCTTTTGGCAGCTCTGAATCCCAAGGGGGCTGTTACTGGCAGGGTGACAGTGAGCAGGGAATGGGTTCAGCCCAGACAGAGCATGGATGGAGCTGCCTTGTGTCCCCAGCCTCCATCCCCCTTCCCTGGACCGGCTTTTGTGTCCAGCAAAGTTTATCCAAGACTTCTCTGAGTTCTCTTCTGACAAACTCAGCAGCCCCTTGGCTTGGCTTTGTCCTCACCCAGGGTTCTGAGCTCCTTCCTGCATGGCTTGGGCATCTTGGCAAGAACACGCACGAGCAGTTTTCTCTGGGTGTGTTCCACACATCCCTGATCCTGGGCACTGTGTGACCTCCGTGAATTCAGGCAGCCCAGGAGGGAGGGTGTGGCTGTGTGGTACCGAGGTGCTCCAGTGAGAGTCAGCCTTGCTCACCTGGCAGCTGTTCCCTCAGAAAACCTGGCCAGGAGGCCCAGCATCGGGAGAGAGGGAAGCTGGCCTGGTGATCTGTAGCTGCCAAGGTGCTGCTGCAGCTTTGTGCAGAACTGCCCAGGAGAGAGGAGAAGGCACAGCCTGAGGTTTGTGGGAGACTGTCAGGTAACACCCTTGGTGCTGCAGGGCTGCTCCTGCCTGATGTTTGGATGGTGCCTCGAGACTGTCACTCTCCTCCTGTCTTCTTCCCACTCAGAAGAAATCTTACCTGGTACCTGCACCCTTCCAGACCTGGGAATCCAGGTCTTAGAAGGAATTTCCATGGGAAACATTTGCAGAGCAGGAGGTGCTCTTTTCCTGGCAGCTGTCCCATGGGCAGCTGGGTCTGGTGGGACCACGGCAGCACAGGAGCATCAATACAAACAGGAATGAATCTCCAATCAAAATGGTTGTTCTCTGGATGGGCTTTGTTTCATTTGTTACCTGGGACTGCAAATGTGGCACCAGTTCTTTTCCATGAAGAATCCACCACTCCTGGAAGTCATTCTGTAAATGGTCCAGCAGCAGTGACTGATTTATGCTGTTTTCTCTCTTGTTACTCAACTAGCCATAAACCATTTGCAACATGGATAGTAGGGGATAAAACTCAAATATGAAGAAAAATCAGATGCTTTGTAGTTGGTGATTGCCTTTTCTTCAGGGCTAAAACTGGATTAAAGATTAGACTAAAATCCAGAAAATAAATTATATTTTCCCCATGTCCACACCACCTTTCCTTGTTGTTCTTCTTTGAGAACAAACTCCAACCCACAGATGATCAATGAGGAGACCAGGAGCCAGTTTCTGGCAGAGATCCTCATTAGGTGACTGCACAGGGTGCCTGGGCTGCTTGCCAGGCGTGTCTTAGGGCTGGGGACATCAGCAGCTGCTGTCCCCTCCTGTCTGTCTGTCCCACAGGAGCACAGGGCCCTGCCTTCTCCCCTCACCCTGCTGAGCTGGGGCAGAGCAATCCTGCTGCTCCCTTCCATGGTGAGGGAGCTGTGCCCTGGCTGATACTGGCGTAGCTGAAAGCAAACTGGTTCATTTCAGCTGTCACCCAGTCTGAAGATAATTGTCATCTACTCTGACATGTTCAGCGTTGCCTTGTGATGCTAAAACTGTGCTGTGAGGGCTTGTGTTGCTCCCTCACATCTCTGCTCTGCATGTTTTAGCAGAAGTTTCCTCTTACACGTCACATTTTTTCTTGTATCATCATATGGTGTGAACAGCCTCCTCTCAGTGACTTCATGGGACGAGTCACAAGTTCAGCTTTTCTGTGATGTTGCTAAAACACAAGGTTATGTCACATGGAGGTTGTCCCAGTGCTAATACTATTTCTACCACATCAAGAACTAAAACAGTGGTTCCATGGAAGGTGAATCTTGATTTGGGATTTAATTTTGGATTTAAAAAAGTCCATGGTCATATGATACAATGTGCTGGTGTCCTAGAAACCCTGACTGTAATGTAGTCACAAATTTAGAAGGGATAACTTTGTTCTGGAAGACTGCAGCTGGACCCAGCATTGTCATCCTGATTTTACTACGAACCAGGCATCATCTTTGCCCCCAAACAGGAATAAAAGTATTTCTTGCCAGTTTGTTCCTGCCCAATTCAAATAAAATACACAATGCCAGAAGATGTGGCAGAGTGATCATACTGAAGTAAGCAATATGAAACTATGGCCTGATATTTTCAGCATTTGAAATCATTCTTCATGGCATGATACCAGTGGTTTTTTGTAGATATGAAATTATTTTACTAAATTATTTCACTCTGAAACTCTCATCCTTCTGGTACAAGGAGAGGAACTGAGATAAGCTCTGATTTCCTCGGTGTCCTGTGATAAATGGGGGCCGAGGTGAGTTTAAAGTCTACAAAGCCCTTCTGTGCTCTGCAAATGAGGTGGTTATGGTTTCTCCTCTGGCTTAGAGCTGGGCAATTTACCCCCCAAATCTACCGTATCACCGAGTCCCAATGGCAGCATGGGCTGTGTGAGTGCCTGAAACCACGTTAATGGGTTTGCAGGGAATACTTCCTAGAGGCAGCAAAAGCTCCACCTGGACGAACGGTGGCTGATGGAAGGAAAGGGAGAAATACCCCTCCGTGCCTTGAAAAGAGTCACTAAACTGAGAGAAAAGCCTTTGCAGGGAGGGCAGGCTGCAGGGGAGGCTGGTCAGCACTCACTGGGGCCTGCTGGGAGCTGATTTAGGAGGTTCCAGTGAGGCTTTGTGCAGTGTCTGTGCTGTGCCTGTTCCCTTCCCAGCGGCAGGAAAACGTTCCCTGGGAGCTGGAGCCCAGCCTGGCGCCGCTGGTTTCATGTTCAGGGCTGTGTGACTTAATCTCCCCTGCATAACTGAGCTGCAGAGAGGGGAAAGGGCCTTGCAAGTGAGACTTTTATTATACGCAGCGTTGCTCCACCATAGACTGTAATTGGATTTTTTTTTTATTATTGATTATGTGGTTAACTTTCCTTTTCACAGCAATAAATCTCAGACAGTGTTTAACTTTATAAAGTGAGGAGGAGAGGAAAGTATCAGGTGAGGGATGTCCCTTCCTGCATTCCCCTGCCCTCTGCCTCTTTTTTTTTTTTCCACTTTTGTTTTTTTTTTCCTGGTTTTGCACTGTGTTTTCATAGGACTCCTGTCAGGTGAGGTGGTGGCAGGGCTGACACCTCTAGCAGGGCTCTCTCAGACATGCCTAACAATGCAAGTCCTATTCAGAGAGGTCTCAGAATTTGGCTTTCACTGGTGCCAGCAGTTCTGAAAGAGGCACACTCAGCTTGGAGCACTCAAGTGCTGATGGACAAAGTGCTGGTTTAACAGTTCTGCCTAATAGGGAGCAGGTGAATAAATACACGATTAGAGAGTCCTTCACTATAACAGCCTTATTATCACGTATTATGTAGAGTTGGAATTCCTGGAGGGTTTTTTGGTGTGTTTTTTTTTCCCAACTGACGATCTCAATTGTATCTAAAAATACGTATATGATTGCCAAGATTTCAACTGATATAAAAGTCAGAGTGTATGAAAACACACAGGATTATTCTTTAGTCTTCCTAGGTCATCTGAGGTTACTAACAGGCAGATTTTGTGTGGCACAAAGCGCTGGCCATTTTCATCCACTTCAACAAGTACTAGCAAAATTCAGGCTTTCAGTGCTTTCTGTGAGTTTGGGATGTACTGAAGCTTTCATTGCAAGATGTACAGATAACTTCTTTCTTTATTTTTCTAATGGAGTACAAGGAAAGCCTGTGTGCAATCAGAGAACAGATTATATTCCCGTTAGCAGTGATGCCCTGACAAGGGGGAGCTGTGTTCAGCAGAACAAAGGGGTATGTAGATCTCTGGGAGTAAAAAGGTCAGTAGTCTCTATCCCTAATGCTGCATTTGTAACACATTTAGCTGTTAATAGCCCTCCTTTGTTGGCCTAATTAGGAGGTAAAGGATACATTTATGGATGGTGCTGATAGCACAGGTAATGAGGGTCCTTCCAATGATGGAGTTTTGAATCCAGGTCTGATCTTGAGATGAATCACTTAAAAGGGAAGCTGGAAATGGTGGGATCATTTGGTGCCCTTAATATTTTCTGTAGAAACCTCTAATGAACAACTCTGTGCCCTTCAGAGTCACGGCCTTATTTTACAGCTGGGGAGGGTATTTGCCTTTGTTCTTTAATATCAGTCACACAATATAGTCTTAGGAGTTGGAAATGAATTGGACAGTCTCTGTCCTCAGTTCCAACTTAAAACACATTGACTTCATTTTCTGAGGGAATGAATGCTTCTAGCCCCAGTGAGAAAGGAAATTAGAGCTGTAGGTTGTGAACCAGCTGTGCAAACCCAGTTCAAGGTGTTGTGAGAATGTTTGACACTGTCCACTGCAGTCAGCTGGTGTCAGAGCCAAGGGGTTGAGCTGAGGAATGAGGGGTGCACCATGTCTTGATTTCCTTTGAATGTTTTCACCATTTTGCTTTCCTGCTTTGAGAGCAAATATCTGCAAAGGGAAAGAACCCATTAAATTGGCAGCCTGTCCTTACAATTGCAATGGCAAAGGTTTGTGTTCTTTGTAAAATGAATGAATGGACCAAAGAGCAAGGTGACTTCTTTTGGGGCATTCACCCAAAATTCACCATTCATCCCTGTCACCACGCTGCTCTCTAAGGAGTCCAGCTCCTCCATCA